>NC_135882.1:159404992-162142627 GCF_964194155.1 Cetorhinus maximus
AATGCTTCTACTCAGTCAATTCTCTGGGTTCTCTACATCTGCCTGGGTGATCTAGAATAGTGTCAGCTCAAAGGTTCAACAAGTTTATCCAGTAACCTAATGACCCATTTGGAAGGAAGGTATTATAGTCTGGAAAAAATGAGCTCTCAGCTGGCCTTGCTTGGAATGCTAAATTGACCCAAGTGCCCTTATATAAGGGGAGTAAAATCAGCCACGGTTCCTTTACCCAGCTGTTACCCTATACGAACTGGAAGTACCGATGCTAGGCTACAACAGTTAAACAGCTTGCCAGCATTAATCATAAAGGTCACTTGAATAAGGACCACTGAATATGTCTTCAGTAGGACTCCTCATGCCTGGAGTCCAGGGATGTGAAATTCCAATCTGGGCCAAAATGCAAGCTGAGTTGAGGGACTGGAAAATAGAGGGAACTTACTTCTGTCAGGGGTTAGTTTTCATCCTTACAAGAAATTCCAGTTGCTAGGGGAGCTGGGCAGGGCATGAGCAATTCTTCCAACCCATCCTCCCAATATTGAGGGGCATGGAGTAGTCAAGTACAACAGGAATTTCGTTCCTTAAGCCTGGAGAGTTAATGAGTGTTCCAATGAGGCACATGGAAAGTCACCAACAGTCTTTCAAAGATAAATTGATTCAGAGAGGATATTATCTATGTTGCTCAAGGAGCCACTTCCTTTCGCAGCTGAAGAATTGCTAAACTTCCTTTTCTCTTTGGCTCAGAAAGGGCCTCAGGTCATCTCAAGTGCAGACACTCCAGCTTTAAAGGGTGGATGCGACTGAAGCACCCTTGCCTATCCCAGACACTCTGGCAATGCCAGCTCCTCTGCCCTCACAAATTGAGACCAAGACTCACTCTGCCACCAGAACAGGTCAGTAGAAAATTTGGTCGCAAGAGTTTCAGGAGACATGGGGGGAAGATAGTGTTGGAGGGTGGAGTATACAGAATGAGAACATAAATGTCAAACAGTTTAATATAATTCAACATCTAATGACAAACTTTACAAATTTCTAAACTTACCACGTACAGCTCTCCAACTACAACAATTTGGCATAAAAATCTCACTGGCAGCAAAAATAACAGTTTCTAGGCAAACTAGAGCAAAAATAAAAATCACTCATCACAAATGCCCCAAGTACATATATGTAGAATATCTGAACACACTATAGGGCATATAGTTCTAATTATTCCATGCCTACCATATGTAACCTTCAATTAGGGAGCTGCTCTGTTGACAATTTACACATGCATCTGTGACCAACTCCACAGTGCAATGAGCAATCGGGACCAGCCTCAATATTGTTCCCGATGGACTATAATCAGTGCCAGCTGGATACCTAATAGTATTCAATTGGTGCTCCTGCTCTTAATTCAGGCATTTCATTGCCCATGACCTGAGAGAGAAAACAGCACAGGAGGAGGCCTGGTAACAGACCTCCAATCTGACCTCTTAGCCATGGAACTCAAGGAGCCTTCAGAAAGGGAAAAAACAAATTTAGGGCACCATCCAAGGTTACAATCTTAGAAATAACACTTTGAAATGAACACAAAACGTTGACAAATGTAGCCCTACTTCTGTCTTCACATTCTGAAGCTGTAGCAAACAATTTCAATGCTGTAGATTTTGAGTCTGAATTTACAACACCCTAAAATTGTTCATTTTTAAAAAATTTGTTCAGGGTGTGGGCGTCGCTGGCTCGGCCAGCATTTATTGCCCAGCCCTAAAAATGCCTTCTGAACAAAGGCAATTAAGAGTCAGCCACATTGCTGTGGTTCTGGAGGACTGCAGATTTCCTTCCCTAAAGGACATTAGTGAACCCTGTTCTTACAACAATCGATAATAGTTACATGGTCATCATTTGACTTTTTAATTTTAGATTTTTAAAAAAAATTGAATTCAAATTTTACCCCCTGCCATGGTGAAATGGAGAGATTACACTGGGTCTTCTAGAATACTAGTCCAGTGACAATAACATTATGCCACCCCACCTCTCCCTAAATGACAAGTAAGAAAGTTATGACAGAATTAACACGAACTGCCAGATTTAAGGGCTAATATTGTAATGTCAAGGCCTGGAGAGGAACCTCATCTGTTGGAAATGTGGGGGAACCATTGCCATTTAAATCCCCAAAGAGCTTCAATAGGTTAGACAAATATGACATAACTTTTATAAAAACATGCCATCTATATCCCCGATTATGGATCCCAGCAATTTTCACACCGACATGAAATTCATTGACCTGTAGTTACTTCATTTGTTCTTCACTCTGTTTTTTGGAAGTGTGTATTTACTCGTATAGGTATTATCCAGCGAAGCTGGGACATGACCACAACTTGTATTTATTTAATACCTTCAATGTTAGAAAAAAACTAAATGTTTCACAGGAACATAATGTGACAAACCTGACACTGAGCCTTGGAACTAAAGACTTCAATTTTCTCACTTAAATCCTTCAATATCCTTCATTTATTTCCCCATTCATTGGATATCGTGTCAATGGCAAGTCCTAGTCCAAATTTCCTTGGCAAAACTGGGGGTAAGCCATCTTCTTGACCACTAAGTGGCTTGCTTGGCCATTTTGGAGAGCAGTGAAGAGTCAAACACATGCAGGCCAAACCAGACAAGGATGACAATTTTCTTCCATAAACAGATATCAGTGAACCAGATTGTTATAAAAACCAATCTGGTGGTTACATGGTCACCATTACTAATACTAACTTTTTATTCCAGAGTTATTTAATTGCCATGGGTGGAATTTGAACTCCAGGTTATCTTGGCCTCTGGATTACTTGTATTACTATGCTATCATTCTTGATATATGTTTATTCCTTACAGCGATGTTCTTATACCTGTACTAAAATATGTGAGCCCTTCCCTTCTCTCATCTTCCAAAAACTCCAGCATTGCAACCTCTTTTTTCACCATATACTTATTGTCTACTACTCTCTCACAATGCTTATAAAAGGCCACCTTATGTACCATTCTTTCTTGATTTACTAGTCCAATAATTCAAACACACAAATCACTAATGCCAAGATACATGCTTTTTTCAGATCAGTACTTGATTCTTTACTCAGCTAAGTGTCACTCATGCTTTTCTTAGCCAAGATTGCTGCTGCTTTAGAAAGCTCTCTTGAATGCACTCAATAAAGCTAGATTGTGTCACCTCAAAAGTTGAATTTAATATCAGAAACCTTCCACCATGATCATTTAAAGCTGTTTTAAGTGAGCTCTATCTCATCAGCTTTTCTTTGCAGCTTCAAGTTTGGTTAAAAATGCAGCTTTACTCCAAGCAGTGCATTTACTAACCTCCCATTCCTGTGAGGTGTTCACATATTACCTAAACAGTGATATAAAATGCAAGTTGCATGGGTACATTTCTATTAGCATGTGACATCCTCTGGTTTTTCATTCAGTTGGCTACAAAAGCTTCAAGTGTTAGCATGTTGTTTAAATGTGGATGAGACAGGGGTGGATATCATAGCTTAGTCTGATCCTGTATTAACTCATGCACTTGCAAAAGGAATTTCTGGATGGTAGTCAGATTAGGAACCCTGGTTTACTGTTTTCCTCATTAATCCAGAGGCACTTCAGCTAACTGCAGTCCCAACTTTTTTTTTTATTCGTTCATAGGATGTGGGTGTCGCTGGCCAGGCCAGCATTTATTACCCATCCCTAGTTGCCCTAGTTCAGAGGACATTTAAGAGTCCACCACATTGCTGAGAGTCTGGAGTCACATGTAAGCCAGACCAGGTAAGGACAGCAGATTTTCTTCCCTAAACGACATTAGTGAACCAGATGGGAGACGAGACACCATTTCCCCTCTGACCAACTCAGCCTATGCCAAAGACTGAACTGGAGACCCTCTGGTATACACAGTTCAGACACTAAATGATAAATCCACAAAGGTCTGAGTGCCAAGTAGATTACTTTAAAAATGCTCCTTATATTGTTCATTTTCCTAGTTAGATCTACCTCGTGCTGTCCCTGCTCTTCTGAGAATAAACCGGTGGCACAACTAAAGAATTAAGTGTGTAAAAAACGAATGGCATATTGACATGAAACGTAGCTAAGATAGCAGGCTTGTTAGCAGCTGCACAACTAAATTAACAAGCAATGTAGGTGCTTTCCTAAAAGCTCAGAAGGTCACAACATGCTGAACGAACACAAGAGGGAGGAATTAAACTTTTGGGTCATTTAAAAAGGAAATGTAACTTTTAGTATGTTACTGAATAAATGAGAGAATTTTCTTTTAAACATAGCTACCTGGGGTAATTTAAATCACCAATTGTGCTTGAGGCTCTTCCTTGAAAGAGCTATCCAACTAGTCTCATTCCCCTGCTTCTTTCTGCCACCACTCCACACCCCAGTATATATTCCAATTCCCTTTTGAAAGTTAATCTGCTTCCACAACCCTTTCAGACAGTGAATTCCAGATCATAACTTGCAGCATTAAAAAACACCTTCTCATCTCTGGTTCTTTAGCTATTCATCTTAAAGTTTTTCTGGTTACTGACCCTCCTACCAGTGGAGAAAGTTTCTCCCTATCCTCTATCAAAACAGCTCAATTTTGAAAACAACGCCTCTTAATTTTCAGGGTTCTAAGGCTCTTTAAGCCAAGCTTCTTAGTCACTCTTCATAACTAAAGTCTCTCATCCCTGCCTAGCACTATGCCAGGAAATCTCCTCTGCACCCGAAGGCCTGACATTCTTTCTAACGGGCAGTGTCCAGAATTGGATACAATGCTCCGGCCGACTATTAACCAGTGATTTATAAAGGTTTAACATAGCTTCTTTGCTTTTGTACTTTGCCTCTTTTTATAAAGCCAAGATCCCCTTAAAAAAAGGCTTTATCAAATTGTTCCATCACCTTCAAAAGGGAACATAGAAAGGAACAGGAGTGGTGAATTTTGCTCCTTGAGCTGCTCTGCCAATTACATCTTGGCTGATCTGTATCTTACCTCGATCTAGCTGTTTTGCCTAACAAGAATCTATCAATCTGAGTTTTGAAATTTTCAATTGATCTGGCCTTTTTGAGGGGACAGAATTCCAGATTTCATTACCGTGTGTGTAACAAAGTGCTTTCTAACATAACCCTTGAACAGCTGAGCTCTAATTTTAAGTTTATGCCACCCCCCTGTTCTGGGCAACCCGACCAGAAGAGTTTCCCTCCATCTAACCCTTTAATTATCTGAAACACAATTATATCACCCTTAATCTCTATACTCAAGTCAATATAAGCCTGATCTTTGCAACCTGTCCTCCTAACCTAACCCTCTTAGTGCAGTATTATTCTAATAAAACTCTACTGCAACCTAAGTTAAACATATCTTTCCTGAAGATAAAAGCAAAATACTGCGGATGCTGGAAATCTGAAATGAAAACAGAAAATGCTGGAAAAACTCAGCAGGTCTGACAGCATCTGTGGAGAGAGAAACAGAGTTAAAGTTTTGAGTCTGTATGACCCTTCTTTCCTGAAGTGGTGTCCAGAACTGAATACAGTACTCCAGATGGGGTCTAACCAGAGCTCTATACAACTGAAACAATTTACACATCTTTTTTTATCCCAGTCAGTTTAGATAAAGGCCAACATTCCAGTGGCCTTATAAGTCGTCCGTACCTGTTGGTAATTCCTGTACTCGGACCCTCTAAATCTGTTCGCCCACACTTCTTATGCTCTCATTGTTTAGAAATTAATCTGATCAGGCTTTTTGGATCAACATGGCCTCTCACCTTCCCATACTGAACTCCATCTGCCACAGATTTGCCGATTTACAATCCATCAATGCCACTTTGCAACTTTCGGTTCCTAAGAGCACTATTTACTGTGCATGGCATTGATATGCAGTTTTGTTTCTGCACCAAGTCAATTTTATAAATGTAGTGAAAATGCTGAAGACTTGGGTGAATCCCGGGTTTCTGTTCCTGCAACTCTTTCAAATTGTGCCATTTATTTCCTATTGCCTCTCCTCATTCTTTGTTCCAAAATACATCGTTTCACACTTCCCTGCATTAAATGGCATCTGCCATGTGTCTACCCATTTCACCAGTCTATCATTTTGAAGTCTGCTTATCTTAAAAATTTAAAATGCAAACTTTAAAAATTATGCCCTCATACCCAAGTTCAGATCATTATTAAAATATTTAAGAGCAATGGTTCTATAACCTCTTGGGGACACCAACATATCCTGTTGTGTGTCCACGCTACCATTGTCTCTAAATTACATAGACTTGCAAACAAAATTAAAGCCAATTTTATGACCATTTATCAAATACCTTTAGAGAATCCACTTACACAACATGAGCTGCACCACTTTCATCAACTCACTCCATTATTTCAACATGGAACTCAATCACATTTGTCAGACACAATTTATCCTCAACAAACCCATGCTGTCATTTACTAATCCATGTTTCTCCAAGTGAAAATGAATTTTGTCCCAGGTATTATCTCTCGAACTTTCTCTACCACCATCGCAGGCGTGGGCTGCAGTTACTGGATTTAGCCCTCGTCCCTTTTTCTCAACAAGGGTATAAAATTTGCAATCCTCCAGCCCTTCAACATTACTCTTGTATCCTAGGAAGATGGAAAAACTGTATTGAGAGCCTCTGCTATTTCCATCCTTACTTCCCTCAGAAACCCAGGATACATTCTAGTGTGACAGGGTGGATTTTCTACTTTGTGCAGCCAAACATTTTAAAATACTCAATTTGATCTTATCCGATTTCTCTACCCCATCTCCTTTAATGACTTTGGTGGTATTATCACATTTTACGAAAACTTACACAACACTTGCATCTAGTATCTCAGCCATGCCCTCTGCCTGCACAAGATAATTTTAATTTCGGTCTTAAAGTAGTCCCACCCTTCCACTACCTATCCTTTTACTCTTATACCCACTTATAGTACCGTTTTTATTCATACACAGTCTTTGCCCCTCTTATTTAGATACAAAAATTAAGTTCTATCTTTTTGTTAGATTGCAACTCCTATTTCCAGTGCTTGCCTTCTGCAGATTTACAGGTCCCCCCATTATACTTTTTCAGCTTTATGTCACTTCTTCTGGCAGTTTTCTTTCCCCCCATTTGCTATTTCAAGGCAGTTGCATTAGATTGGGCTTTTGCACCCCAAAACAGATGTTAACATCGATGAATAAGGCTGATGCATCCGACTGAGCAAAGAAAGCCAGACTACAGAAATACACATAATGGGCGCTACAACTTTTTCGATTATCTGTCATTACTTGGAACCTAGCCCCATCATCACCCACCTATCTGTGGGATTGCATTGCAAATTAAAACACAGCCAAAATTGAATATAGGAAGCCTATAAAATCCAAAGCATTAGCCATGGATTCCCTTTAAACTTTCTCACAAAATTCAAAAGATTTTTTAAAAATATGATTTTGCTAACAAACCATTTACTATAGAGTTATTAACTAAATCAACTCAAATATTTTAAGTTACTTAGTTTAGGGCCGTATGCAGTTTGGAATGGTGATTTCCAATTATGCTACAGGCAATTTAAAAATGCTACTGAATAGTGAGGGTTATTTCTTCTCCTCTCAAATGTATAAAAAAAGTCTGCAGTGAGATGTATCAGTTATTATTTACATCTCTCAACTTGAACAGATACAAATAGCTCCCATAACAAGGATGGTTGAATTGGTAATAGGAAACCAAAGTATGGGTCCTTGTGATGAAAGACCTCCATATGCTCATGTCGCTCTACTAAATTCATTTATTTCACTACTTCGTGGTCAGCATAGATGGAGGTGGTATGCAACAGAGAGATGGCGTTAATCTACAAGTCTGACAAGGTAAAACATCTGCTGTCACGGATAGCCATACATTAAGCAAAGTGCTTTTACTCTTACTGACTGTAAGTTAACCTGCCTTGTAATCTGCCAAAAGCTGCAAATAGTGACTTTCAAGTGCTTGTGTGACAGCTTGCTTTAATCTGGTGCTGATGATGTGGAAACTACTCTGGAACACATAGGGGTTCAGTTGCTTCCACATCAGGAGCTACGGGTACAGCTGCAGAACCATTTCCTGAAGTGATTCTGCAAGGCATATACACCACAAAAAAAATGTGATTTCCTCCTTTCTTTCCCTCAATCACCTAAAGGAGGTTAAAACCTCCCTAACAATTACACCATTGAATCCCAAATTATTGCCAACTTCCAAAGTCAATAGCTGTGAAATTATCTTAATTATTTTTTCAAATAATTTTTTAAAAAAGTGATTGAAAAACAAATTTTCCTTACACGTTCGGTTATCTGTCCGCTTCTCTCTCCCTTTGTGAAATTTCTCAAACAAGGATCAACAGTAAGCTACTTTAGGCTTCTATGAATGCAACTTCAAGCTGTGGTGTGCAAAACAAGACCAAGTTAACTATATCCTCTAGTTTTCCATACTGCAAGGAAACACCTCAACGTACACTCAGCAGTTCTTTCAATAGCTCAGATGAGACCAGGAAATTCAATGCAAATTTGTAGTCCACTACTCCATGGGAAAGTACAACAAAAAGCTACTCAGTCAGTCATTGTGGAAGCATGCATGCAAAGCTTGTGTACACATTGCATCAGCCACTACCAGCACATAGATGATACCATCAGCCACTACAGGCGCATAGATGATACCAATGTAAATTATACAAAATACATATTTTGGCAAAGTCTATCCAAGTATGTCAAACTGCACTTAACTCAGACATTTTGCCTACACATAAGAAGTCTAAAGGACAGTCAAAACCTGATGCCAATTGCTCAAAAACAAACTGGAAAATAATACAGAATTAAGTGACTTATGCATGCAAGTAGTGCACTTTATACTTCAGATTATGTCCAACTGTACTATTTCTCATTTAACTTAACATAACAATATTTTAATATACATTTTAAAATATTCCAATGCTTCCATTCAAAATATTATTTGCTTTTTCAGAGCTGCCACTACTGCCAGAAAGCTCCAATTTGAAACAAAATGGTGGTGTTCTCAGAATTGCCTTTTCCTCCTGCATTGTTTCTGTAAAGACTGTTAAAATCTCAGTCATGCAGACCTCAAAACTCCCAGGTCTTTATTCTGTTAACAAGTCATGTCGGTAGAGCTGCTACACTTGGTCTCTCCTGGGTTAGAACAACAATTCTGACAACTTGTCAATGCCTAATTGGTATTGGGACTGATAAGTTTTGGACATCAGATGAGGGCATGTATCAGACTCAACTGTGATACAATTAAACAACCTGCTGCCACTCACTCATCCAAGTTACGAATGAAAAATGGTCACTTGAACTCGGCACTAGTAAGCTCAAAATCATAACTGGATATAGAACAAAAAAATTGGGGGAGGGAGTCAACTGGGCTGCATTCGTTTGGCAACCAATTTGATGCTTTTCGTTATACATCACAACATCAATGAACTTCAGCTTACTGCTGAATAAAGCTTGTGGAACGATAATACCAGGCTAACATTTTCAACTGGCGCTTTGACAGACGAACTGACAGCACGCAATTCCAGGAAACATGAATGCCGTTGATAACCCCACTACCTCTGAATCAAACCTCTAAGGTTAGGGGGACACTCCCCTCCCTCCAAACAAAAAACAAACCCCTCTTCTTATACTTCCATTAAAAAACACACCTCTATTTTCCTTCCACATTCCCAGCTAAATTATTTCCGCTCCCACCAGAGTCTAACACGCACGGACCACCACCTCCTCCTCCTCTTCCTCTTCTGTCAACTACATCCCCCACCCCTTCAAAGCGATACCGTCAAAAAAATTAAAGGGAGGGTTTAAGTTCTGCTCCGGCCTCTGGACCCAGCCGGCCTCCGCCACAAACTCCCGACTTGAAAAGGGACATGGAGAGAGGGGGAGAGAGAGAGAGAGAAAAGAGAGAGAGAGGGAGGGAGGGAGGGGGTGAGAGCGAAGCCCGAGTGAGGGGAATTATGAGGGGAGGAGGAGGAAGAGAGGGAACAGTCACCACTCATCACTCACATCCGTCCAGATCCTCCTGCAGCTCCTCCTGCACCAGCGACAAATCTGCGGCACAAAGAAGAGAAAAAATATTTTTAAAAATAAATAAATGCTTCCAACAATCGGAAATTTCAACAACAACAAAAAAAAACACCAACGAACTCCCGAAAACGTCAGGGGTTTTGACACAAACTTTTTTTTTACACACACACACACACAGAAACAATAAACGCTTTCAAATTTTACGAAAATATTTATCGACATATTTCCTAAAAAAATTTTTTTTTTTAATCTAAAGCAAGCAGATTAAAAGTGCGAGTCTGGGGGGGAGATAATTCCCGCAGTTAAATAAATAAATAAACGAGCAGCCAACTCTCCCCTACCCGCCATCTTGTTCCAGCCCCCCCCCCCCGGTCCTACATTTAAAATACTCCCCCCACCCAAACCGGCCTGTTTTACGCGATATTGTGTGTCCCCGCCGGAACTGACCGGGCTGCACCCAGTGCACTGAAGGAAAAGGCCCAGGCCCCCACTCGAGGGACTGGAGCGCATCATCAACCTACTAAGTATTGTGATTTCATTTGGCTTACGTTTCCTTTCTTAGAAGTTATAATTTGGTGTTGATGCGTCGGGCCTTTTTTTTTTAAGAAAAAGAATTCATTTGATTTTGTTGACGACACCACTGTCAATCTCAAACGAAGAGTGGAAATGCCCCTCCATCCCCCCCAGGTTCTCCCCTATGTTTGACATTCAGCGGCCTTAGCTCTGGTCGGATCCCCCCCCCCCCCCCAGCATCAACACCCTGCGCATCACCTGCATGGACCAGCTACATAAATACTGTAGCTACAAGGCCAGGTCAAAGGCTGGGTATTCTGTGGTGAGTAACTCACCTCCTGACTCCCCCAAGCCTGTCCACCATCTACGAGGGACAAGTCAGGAGTGTGATGGAATACTTTCCACCTGCCTGGATGAGTGCCGCTCCAACAACACTCAAGAAGCTCGACACCAGGACAAAGCAGCCCACTTGATTGGCACCCTTAAACACCTCTATTACCAGTGCACAGTGGCAGCAGTGTTTACCATATACAAATACGCTGCAGCAACTCGCCAAGGCTCCTTTAACAGCAGCCTTCAAGCCCACGACCTCTACCGCCTAGAAGAACTAGGGCAACAGACACATGGGACCTTGCCACCTGCAAGTTCCCCTCCAAGCCACACTCCATTCTGACTTGGAATTATATCAACATTCCTTCACTGTCGTTGGATCAAAGTCACCTTCTTAAGGGCAATCAGGGATGAGTAATAAATGCTGAACTTGCTCACATTTTGTGAGCGAATTAAAGAAAGTATTGGAAGATGTGGACGTATGCTCACTTCCCTACACCAGGTCTAATTCTAGTACCCTAAGGCAAGCTCAGGGAGGACAGAAACTTCCCATTAAGCAGATGCCCATACTAAATCAGCTAACTCAATATCGAATGGAAACAGAACCTGGAATTGTCCTGCTTGTCATAGTTCATCAGAATTCTTGATCTTCAAGAGATGTTATAGCTTTTCATTATCGTCATTCTAGTGACTACATATTGATCATGCTATTCCAAATATGCATCAGAACTCAAAGAGGCGAGCTCTTATTAGGTCTCCCATTACTTTTTCTTGAAACACTGCAGTCCATGTGGTTTAGGTACTAGTCAACAAATTAACTCAATTCCTCCTCATGTGACAATTCCCCCATCTGAGAAATCAGTCCAGTGAACATTCATTGCACTCCTTCTAAGACAACTATATCCTTCCTTAGGTAAGAAGACTAAAACTGTACATAGTACTACAGATGTGGCCTCACCAAGGCCCCTTAAAATTGCAGTAAGACTTCGAAACCTTGTACTCCAATCCTTTTGTGATAAGACTAACATACCATTTGCTTTCCTAATTGCTTGTTGTACCTACATGTTAACCTTCTGTGATTCAGACCCAGATCCCTCTGAACATCACCATTTAAAAAAATATTCTGCTTCTTTATTTTTCCTGCCAAAGTAGATAACTTCACACTTCTCTCCACATTATATTTCATCTGCCATATTCTTACCCACAGACTTATGCTGTTGACATCCTTTTGCAGCCTCTTTGCGTCCGTCTCACTGTCCACTTTCCTACCTAATTTTGTACTGTCAGCAAGCTTGGATACATTACACTCAATCTTCTCAGGTGACTCATTGACAGAGAGAAAAAATAGCTGAGGCCCAAGCATTGACCCTTGTTGGTTACAACTTGTCAATTCAAAAATGAGTAGGGATAGTGGGCAAGTGAGCTTAATGCAGGATAGGATGCAGGCATTGGAGTTTTGGATTTTTTCATCACACAAAAGTTGTAACATGAAAATAAATCAACCCAACTCAACCAGCCTGTGGTATTTATTCTCAAGCAAGGGTTGGTCCTCATCTGGCCTGTCCTGTTGCCAAAATCCAATTCCAACCCTCACTTTCCTTTAGAGTTTATGGCTGACAATGGCTGCTGCAGTTTTTTTCTATGCTGCTGCAGGTATTCTGGAATCTAACCTGGAAATGTAAAGGGTTCTAGGAGCATAAGGAACTGCTTCCAAATGGAATCACTTGTTACAAATGTTATGTACAGTACAATAAATACAATGTTTCAAAATGCTAATTTTGCAAAGGGTAAACCATGAAGTAGCCTTTAGAAATGGATTTGGCTGGCAGAATGAAGTGTTAAGCGTCAATACTTTACAGTGTGCCTAATGTGCCTGAAATAATTAGTTATGCAAGAAGTGTCAAGTGATTTGAATTACCTTGGTACCTTTCCAGTTATGAGTTATTCCTCCTTGCCCTGTCTCTTTCTCCCACCACAAGTGTGAAGCCATCTGTGCCTGACTCGCTGAGTATTTCCAGCATTTTCTCCTTATGTCAGCTATCAGGTTAGTTCATTGCCAAAAACATCATAACTCTTGCCATAGGGTTAGATGAAGAAGAGTGAAAGGAGGCTTATATGGAGCCTAAACACTGGCACAAACCAGTTGGGCTGAATGACCTGTTTCTGTACTGTGGAAATGATATAATTCTATGTTATGTTGCACCACCATCAATAGCATCTCCAACATCAATGACAACACTACAGTATTTGTTCTGCAATGCGACTGCTGCTAGAGGAGGATCTTTAGCCAGTTAGCATCGCTACAATTAGCCATCGCCTCTGGCACTGTCTAAATGTTTATACGTTTTCTTCTTCTGTGCATACCTAGTTGTTGCTTTGGTGGTGCTGGTCCACTGAGATTGACTGATTTGATATTGAGCAAAGGCATGGTCAGTTTTGGCTGTTCCCCCTTCCTGCTGTCAAATAGCACAACAACATTCATCATCCAGTTTCACACATGAAGAACAGGTAAAGCATCAAGGAGCCCAAGCAAAATTGAAGTCAATATGGGAATCAGGAAGAAACATTTCCATTGGTTAGAGTCAAACCAAGCACAAAGGGAGATGGTTGTCATTATTGGAGATCAATCATCTCAGTTCCAAGATCTGCTGCAAGAACTCCTCAAAGTAGTGTCCTAGGCCCAACCATCTTCAGCTGCTTCATTGATGACCTTCCCTCCATCATAAGGTCAGAAGCGTGGGTGTCCATTGATGATACCATTCACAACTCTTCAGATACTGAAACTGTCCGTGCTTACATGTAAGAAGACTTGGACAGCATTCAGACTTGGCCTGATAAGTGGCAAGTGACATTTGTGCCACATAAGTGCCAGGCAATGACCATCTCCAACAAGAGAAAATCAAACCACCTCCCCTTGTCATTCAATGGCATTATTATCACTGAATCTCCTTCACAGGTCTAAATCCCGGAGCTTCCTCCCTAACAGCACTGTGAGTGTACCTACACCACACAGACTGCAGCGGATCAGGAAGGCAGCTCACCACCACCTTCTTAAGGGCAATCATGGATGGGCAATAAATGTGGGCTGAGCCAGTGATGCAATGAATAGAATGCCTGGATGAATGAAGCTCCACAACACTCAAGAAGCTTGACACCATCTGGGACAAACCATCCCGCTTGATTGGCACCCCATCCGCCACCTTAAACGTTCACTCCCCACCACTGGCACACAGTGCCATCTATGCTACAAAAAGCACTGCAGCAACTCAACAAGCCACCTTCAGCAGTATCTTCCAAACCCATGATCTCCACTACCTAGAAGGACAAGGGTAACAGGCGTATGGGAGCACCACCACCTGCAAGTTCCCCTCCAAGCCCTGGCTTGGAACTATATCGCAGTTCCTTCAATGTTGCAGGATCAAAATCCTGGAACTTCCTGTTTTGGCAGGAGGATGGTAAATGCCGAGCTGCCCACATCCCAGAGGGAAACTTGAAGCAGCTCCCACAACTATTTGCAATTTGTACTTATTGCGATATGTGGGTTTTGATTTCAGTAAAAAGGCCAAGTCTTATAGGTTTCTTACTAAACTAAACTAAACATTTATTAATAGAAGAAATGATTTTAGGCGCATACATAGATCTACAAATTACTATTATGATAACTTCTAAATCCCCTAAATAATCTAAACCCCAGTTAAGGCAACTGTAAGACACACAGATTTTAAAAGACCCAGGCAAAGTAACACACAATACCCTGACCAGTTGAATTCAAAGTGAGCTTTTCTCAGCTTCAGTTCCTTGTAGACAGCAGCTTGAGGCTTAGATGCTGGAGGCTTTTCATACTTGTGTTACATCTTAGAACCTGCCCTTACACACAGCCTTTGTATCTGGTTTCGGTACCAGCACAATAGGTGAACCCCAGTTACTGCAACTAGACTCGATGATATCATTTTGAAACATGAATTCAATTTCTTTCTGTACTTGTGATAACTTTGCCGGATTTCATCTATAAGGACGTTGCCTTAGCGAAGATGAAACTCCTACACATCACATGTGGCTAAATTTGTCCTTCCCAGCTTATTCCGACAAATATCTTTGTGTGACCGCAATAGCTTCCCCAAATCACTTTGACGCTTGTATGGAATGTAACTCAATATTGCATTTAAATTTTCAAGTACCCCGTCTCATTATCCAATTTGATTAGAGGAAAATCAATTTCAGAATCCTGCATTTCTACCTCTTTCTTATTATCTACCACCACTAATACCTCCTTTTGGTCCTCTTCACTGTCAAAGTACTTTTCAAGCATATGTACATGACACACCCTCTGCTTCTTTCTTCTATCTGGAATATTTATTAAATAATTTACTTCACTCAGTTTCTTTTCAATCCTGTAAGGCCCACTAAACCTTGCCTTTAATGAGTCACCCAGTACTGGTAACAGAACGAGCACCTCCCCAGCAACAAAACTACGAGCTGTAGCTTTCTTGTCTGCCTTCACTTTCATCACTTACTGTGATATCTTTAAATGTTCCCTAGCCAACTCACATGCTCTGTCCAATCTCCCTCTGAAGTTTGATATGTAATTCAGGAGAGTAGTTTCTGAATTTTCACCCACCAATTTCTCATGAATCAATTTCAGTGGTCCTCTCACCCTCATGACCATAAACTAGTTCAAAAGGGCTAAAACCAGTTGATGCATTAGGAGCATCCCTAATAGCAAATAACAAGAATGGAATTCCTCCAACCCAATCCTGTGGATAATCCTGACTACACGCCCTCATCATAGTTTTTAAAGTTTGATGCCATCTTTCCAAAGCTCCTTGTGACTAAGGATGGTAAACTGTTACCTTAAACTGTTTTATTCCCACACTGTTCATTACTTCCTTAAACAGCTGTGACATGAAATTTGAACCCTGATCTAATTGTATTTCTCTAGGTGAACCATATCTTGTAAAAAATTTAGTTAACTCTTCCACAATTTTCTTTGTTGCAATATTTCTCAAAGGTATTGTTTTAGGAACCCTGGTAGACACATCCATTATTGTCAATAAGTACTGATTTCCATTTTTAGTCTTAGGGAGGGATCCTACACAATCAATCATGACCCCAGTAAAAGGTTCTTCAAATGCTGGAATGGGAATTAAAGGTGCTGGCTTAATCACTGCTTGTGATTTCCCCATCACCTGACATGTATGACATGTTCTGCAGAATTTGACTACATCTCTATTCAATCCAGGCCAATTAAAATGTGTCCTTCTAATTCCTAAATGCTAACCCCACTGGAATTTCATGTGCTATCCTCAGAATCTCATTTCTATATCCAAATATAATTACAATCTGATGCACCTCACTCGAACTTTCATTTGCTGAAGCATGATAATGCCTCCATTTTCTCATTAAAACATTACCCTTAAGATTATAACATTCTGGAATGCATTTTGCCTCTGTTTCTGAGTAAGCTGTCTGACATACTGTTTTACTTGCATGTCCTTTTTCTGTAACTCCGCTAACCGTTCTTGAGTTAAATACTTCAGCTGAATTGTCTTCCAGTCTTTCTTCCTGAACAATCTTATCAAACACAGTGTCAGCTAATTGGATTTCCACACCTTCTCTCTGCCTTTGAATTTCCTGTTCTTGCTTCGACCTCTGAGCCTGTGATCTTGTTATCACACAACCTGGAAACAATCCAGGATGCTCTCTCTGTAACACTTTTGTTGAAAATACTTCTACAGGCTGCTCAACTACCCCTAGGCATCACCCACATCAGTGATCCAGCTATATCATTACCCAGAATAAATTGAACCCCTGCAATGGGCAATTTTTCCACTACTCCAACAATCAGCCCACCTGTTTTCCACTTATGCTTTACATTTACCCCCCACAAGTGAATAGGTTTAGCATCTCCATGAACCCCATTTATTATATCCGTTGCTGCAATACCCCCTCTGAATAACAAATGTCACTGCCCCACAACATTAAGGATTGACTAGCCCCTGTGTCTCTTAAAATTTTAACATCTTTATCTACTCCACCCTGCACACATGGAAAGACTTTCCCTTCACACACAAAACCTTTAAACATTCCTGAAACCTGCTCCTCCGAATTCTCTTGGGTAAATTGTGAACACATTCCCACTTTTTTACGTATCACTGACTCTTCCTGTTTTACCTGTACACAAACTACTGGTTTTTGCTGTGCCTGAACCTCAGAACCCATAGTACTTCTACTTCCAGAACTTTTCTGTACCCGAATAATTCCAACAGATTTTCCCTGCAATTTCTAACATACTGACTTCGTGTACCCAACTTTATTATAATGGAAACACCTCATTTTCGAGTGTCACTTCTGCCCTCAGCACTTTCCTTTTTATTTTGAGAAAAAACTTCCTGGGAATTTCCACCTACTCCTCTTCCCTGACTACCCACCTTCCTTTCACCTTCCTGTTTTCTATCCTTCTCTGATTTAAAAGGGGAACGGAAAAAAGGTTTAGCTCTATGAACTAACTCATATGCACTCAAGATAGCAATTTTTTTTACCACAACATAGTTCGCCAACATTTCTCCTGACAGTGAAGCATAAACCTCATGTGCTCTACCAACAACCTGGGTTAGAACAATAATGTACAGTTTTCCTGTGGCCATTTCATCTGTTTAGCTATCTTCTCAAATGAAATAAAAAACACCTCTTTCCTTAAACTTTGGAAGATCTTGTATAAGTTTCAACATCTCCCCACTAGGCTCTAATCTGGAAATAAGTCCTTCCACATCTTCTGGTGTTTCTTTTTTAACTGCTAGCAGTTTACGCTGGAATCCTCTCTCTCTCTGTCTCTCTCTTTTTCTCTTCCCTCCTTTTCTAACCTCAACATTTCTAATTCCCTTTTCTGTTTTCTTTCTCGCCCCTACCTTTCTGCCTGTTCCCTTTGAAAGGCTCTTTCTTTTCCATTTTCTGCTGCCTCCATTTCAAGTTTTTCTGTTCCTTTGCTTGTTCATGTTCAAGCTTCTTCATTTGTAACTGAAGTCTCACTGCCTCCAGCTGTGACTCACTAGTGTCAGGTATCACTTCCAACTTTAAATACTGTGCTATACCTTCAATTATGTCTGTTTTCTTTGCCCCTGCAGGTAATCCCAGTTGTAACATACCCGCCAATTCCAGTAACTTAACTTTATTTACCTTTTGTAAACCAGCCAAAGTTATAACTACAACTCCCAGGCAAGTCTTAGCAACTGCCAAAGCCATATTGCAGCCTCACCACTAAAAAATAAACCTCACACCAACTCTTGAATTCAAAGTGCTTCTTGTACTCATAACCTTAAGATTCACCAACTCCAAACCAATCAAGGAATCTCAAATATATCCCACAAAGAGCCCCCAATTTCTGTTATGGCAGGCTGATGGTAAATGCCAGGTTGCCCAAATCCCAGAGGGAAACTTGAAGCAGCTGTGACAATTATTTGCAATTTGTACTTATTTCGAGAGGCGAGCTTTGAATTCAGTAAAAAAAATTCTACCAAATCTTATTGGTTTCTTACAAAACTAAACTAAACCTTTATTAATAGTAGAAATGATTTTAAGCACATACATAGATCTACAAATTAATGCAATGATAACTTCTAAATCCCCTAATTAACCTAAACCCCAGTTACACCTCTGTTAAGGCAACAGTGAGACAATGTTAAAAGACCCAGGCAAAGTAACACACAATACCCTGAACAGTTGAATTCAAAGTGAGTTTTTCTCAGCTTCAGTTCCTTGCAGGCAGCAGCTTGAGTCTTAGATGCTGGAGGCTTTTCATACTTGTGTTATATCTTAGAATGCCGGCCCTTACACACATCTTTCTCTCCTTAATACATACTTTCCCCTTTGAATGCAAATTCCCATTGGTTCACTATGGGCGGAATTTTTCGAGCCCGCTGGTGGCGGGCGTGATAGATGGTGTGTGCGGAAAATATTGCGGGACCCACTTCACAACGGTGTGAAGGCAGGTCGCGATCTTCCGCTCAGCCTGCCGACGGCAGGCCGAGCTTCCCGCAATCGGTCGGCGGGGAGCTAATTGTAATACATTAGCATATAACTAAAAGGCCATCCCGCCAGGCTCTTGGAATCCTGCTGCATTGTCTGTCCACCTCGGCGGGAAAGCACACCGACGTGATTCATAACAGCACGCAGGCGACGTGCACTTGGCAGCCTTCATTTTGGGGGAACTGAGGTAAGTGTTGTTTACAGGCCTCAGGGGTGCCGGGGGCCGGGGGGGTGGCAGCGGGGAAAACTGATGCCTGGCCTCGGAGGTGACTGCTGAGTGTTGGGGAGGTGTCTGGGGAGAAGTGCTGATCAGCCTTGGGGGGCGCTGCATCCCGCGCACAGACAATCAAGATGGGGGGGCAGGGTAAATGAGGAAAATGGCCACTCATTAGAGGTACCTGTATAAACTGACCATGCCTCTGTAACTATGACAGATCAGGCAAAGCCACAGTGATATGATTGGGGTCAGGCTCCTAGCCTGCCCGCCCATGTAAGCATCACAGAGGCACCAAAGGGCCACCAAGTGCTCCATACCTTACCCTCCCTGCCCTGCACCCACCCCCTCACACCTTGGCACAGACTTTGAGTCCGCCACCACTTTACTGGACTACAGAGCAGTTGGACTGCACACGTTGTACAAT
Source organism: Cetorhinus maximus (assembly GCF_964194155.1). Classification (NCBI taxonomy): domain Eukaryota; kingdom Metazoa; phylum Chordata; class Chondrichthyes; order Lamniformes; family Cetorhinidae; genus Cetorhinus; species Cetorhinus maximus. The sequence goes on from NC_135882.1 coordinate 159,424,535, forward strand.
CTCCTCACCAACGCTGGCCATATAGCAGTCACTGCTGGAGGTACTCACAGCCCCTTGCAATCTCAGCATCCTGGTTTGGACCAGTGTCGCCCATGTCGTAGGTTGACAAGGCAGCGCACTCAATTCTGGCCATCCGAGGGGTGACCAGCACTTACTGGAAGCATTAAGGGGTGGTCACACAGGGCCAGGAAAGGTGCTAAGTACAGCCATGATAACCATGTCTCTCTCTCTCTCTTTCTTGCTGCAGGAGGACCACGTCAGGATCATGGATTCTGGTGACATAGCTGTATGCCTGATGGTCTACAGAGACTGTAGAAGATGGAGGAGAGAGTGACTGAGGCACCTGGCCGCGCAAAGGCAGGAGCAGCAACCTCATGAAGAAGGGGCAGTAGAGGCTCTCGCACATGCTGCCCAGGACCGACAGCGAGCCGTGGCTGGTCGGCGCCTAGTGACACCCAACGTCTATAGATACTGCCTGCTATTCCTGCAGATGACTGAGAACCAGTGTCTCTGACGACTACGCATGTCTAGGGATCTGGTGGCTCACATCTGCCACTTACCGCAGACTTGGTGCCAAGGTAACATGGAGGGCATCCACTGCCAGTAGCTGTGAAAGTGACTGTGGTGTTCAATTTCTATGCCAGTGGCTCCTTTGAGGGCTCCACAGGTGACCTCTGTGGGATTTCACAATCCCCCACCCACAAATGCATCCATGAGGTCACGGATGTCATCTTCTCCATGGCACACAACTTTGTGCATTTCACCCGGGACCGGGACAGCCAGAATGCAAGGGCCATTGGATTCACCCTGATCTCGGGATTCTGACAGGTGCAGGGTGCGATTGACTGCACTCATGTGGCGCTCAGGTCTCCATCGCTACACTCAATGGACTTCATCAGCCGCAAGGGCTTCCACTCACTGAATATGCAGCTGGTATGTGACCACCAGAAACACATCCTGCAGGTATGTGCACCGTTTCCAGGGAGCATGCACGATGCCTACATCCTGAGTTGTTCACAGATCCCTGCAGTCTTCCAGGGTCCACAGAGGCTGCAGAGTTGGCTCCTTGGGGACAAGGGCTACCCGCAGAGGCCGTGACTGATGACACCTGTGCGGCAGCCTCAGGCTGCAGCAGAGCGACGCTATAATGAGGCTCATTTGGCAGCTCGCAACTTGGTGGAGCAGACCATCGGGATGCTGAAGATGCAGTTCCAGTGCCTGGGCTGGTCTGGTGGAGCCCTGCAATACAGTCCGCAGAGGGTGTCACGCATTGTAGTCATCTGCTGTGCCCTTTACAACCTGGCGCTGCCACGGGGAGAGGACCTGGCTGAGGAGGAGATGGAGGAGCTGCACCTCTCCTTCGATGTAGAGATGAGGATGAGCGGGTCCTTGGTGGTGACGACGATGGGGATGAGGCTCTCACACTGGCTAGATGAGGTAGGCACACTCGGGAGACCCTCATAGCTGCCAGCTTTGTGGAGGATGATGACGACATGCAGCGAGGTGTCCCCGTAGATCCTCACATCGCAGTTGTGAATGTTTCACTCCAATCTGGCTTATCTCAGTGCCAATACCCTCTGCGAGAATGCTCCTGTCACAGAGATGTAGTGGAGGCCCTAATAGTCGCTCGATGGCAGGAGGATGATGTCAACATGCAGTGAAGGCACTCCATAGATCTTCATATAGCCTCTGAGAATGCCTGACTCCTGTCTGGCAGAGGGCAGCTTGCTTGCGCTCTGTGATCAGGGCCAGCTCAGAGATGCAGCCATGAAACTTTAAATGCATCTGATGCTGTTTCCACCTTCAGCACATCAGCACCCTTTGGGAGCTGGTGCACAGCATCACTGGTCACAGATGCTGGTGTGATGGATGCCAGCCCTGCCTTAAAGGTGCTGATAGCACACAGAGAGAATGAGAGAACTCTGTGGTGCCTACCCACTACATTCTGGGAGTAATGACCAGCACTGCTGAGGTGCAGGCATCAGTAATGTTTCCAGGGAGTTTGAGGCCGGACCATCACTGTGGTCTGAAGGCCGCATAGAGCACAGGGAAGAGGCCTGGACTGAGACGCCTGCCTTTTATCTTGTGCAGAAAGATTTCACATCTGAGTGATAAGAACACTGCTCATCAGAAGAAGGAGCCATAGGCAGTGAGACATTCTTGGGAGTTTATTGACAATAGTGAACATTATGTACAAGTTATTAACACCTGTGCCCAGGCTGTGCAACTAACTCTCCTTAACTTTCCTAACGTCACTACGTCTTGGTGCTCCACGGACATCCACAGCGGAAGTGGAGGCAGCCTGCTGACTGCTACGCCCTGTCTGTGGTGACTTTAGTGGGCATCCTCTGGAGGGCCGAGACTTGGTGGGCCCCGGCCTGCTTTCGGGGTCCTGCTGTGTGGCAGTGGCACCATCCTCGACCTGTGAAGCTGGATCTGTGGAGGTCACAGGAAGAGGGGAGTCAGATGGGCCGGCAACCCCCAGAGACACTTGGGTGGATGGCCCTGGAGTGTGCACCTGCTGATCCTCCCCCCTATGGGTGCCCGGGGGCCCCTGCCTGACTGCGTGAGCAGAAGGGGCAGCTGGAGTGAGATCGAGCTGCCTAGTACCTCCCTTGAATACACACTGTTTGGGGCCAACTATGGCCTCAGCAATGGAGTTAAGCCCGCGCAGCAGTGCAGGAGTGACATCCTGGACCAAGGTCTCCATGGCGGCCATCCTGCCAGTGTTGACCTCGATACATTGCAATGCCGGTGCTATCGCTTCAGCCTGAAGACAGACGGACTCCTCCATCGTGCCTTGCAACCTAAGGAGTGCAGTGGACATCCCTTCCTGATGTTCCCGAGCTTGCTTTTGCAGCTCCAGCAACTGTGACATGACCGAGTCCAGAGGCTCATCATCTGACTCGGACTCAGCAACGTTCTGGCCTCCAGCAGTCCTCCGAGTGCCGGGGACCTGGGAAGTCCCTGCCTCCGCCTGCTGTGGATCAGAAAGTGCAATGTGCTCACCAGATTGTGGTCCTGAGGCTACTCTAAAGCTAGGTCCCACCGAGGTGTGTATCTCTGCGCTGGTGGAGGGTGTGGGGAGCGCTGAGACGGGACTCAGGGAGGGTGCCTTCAGATTCCTCTTCAGAGGTTTCTTTGGAGCTTGCTTGGTGGCCCTGGGTCATGGACTCCATCTGCTGCTTCCCAGATGTGCCTGTGGAAGCAAGGGGAGATAATTAGTGCATGGCAGTGGCCTGTGAAACAGGGCACATCACTCACATCATGGTTGTCTGATGGATGTTGCACTGCTGAATCCTCACTTGGTAGAGCACCACCGACCTCACCTTCAGCACAGGACCAGTCCCGGTCATCGCCGGCCAGCTGGATGGCTCTGTTTTTGAATTCTGTCAGAACTTTGACTTCCGGCATCCCTCCACCCATCTGCATCCTTTCCCTCCTGTTGTGAGCCAGTTTGTCCTGCATGGATAGAGATGGGGAGAGTGTATCAGGATGCCTGCCGGGCCAGATGATGGAATGCCTGACCTGTGTGGGTGGACAGGATAAGGACAATGATGGTGTGTGTGAAAGAGTGAATGGTAATGTCCCTTGTCCTGGCAGTGAGTGAGGGCCCTGTGGATGTGTGATGGGTTTGTGAGTGTGTGAGTTGGGAGTGATGAAAAGAGTGACTTACCCTGGTGGAACGGAGGAGTTCTTTCATCCTTTTGTGGCACTGGGTGGCTGTCCTTTTCTGAAGGGCGTTGGCACTGACCACCACTGCCACCGCCTCCCAAGCTGGGTTGGTGACATTGCTACCCATCCTGCGATCAGAGTGAGGGTAGAGCACATCCCGGAGGGCCACCACAGTATCCAGCAGTCACTCGAGGGACCCATCTTTGAAGCGGGGTGGGGGGGTGGGGGGCGCAGTCTTTTTGCTTTTGCTGGCCATGTCTCCCAGACAGCGGGTGGTAAGCTGGTGGCAATGAACGCTTTTCTGGTGGCTGCCATTTGAAGATGGCGGCTGGCGTGATGCAACAGCGGGGTGATGGTGAGCGGGCGAATGAGAGCCCGCCCACCATTGAAATGGCGTGTTTCGCAGGAGTCAATATATAATGAGGCGGGTTCGGGAAGATATGGCGTGAAAACCTGTCATTTTCATCGGTGGGTAGGACTCCATTTTACCCACCTGCTACCGCACTTAGTGCAATTCTGAGAAAATTCAGCTGTACTTCTTTGGACTTTACCTCTTTAATATTAAAAATCTATCATAGTATCAATTTTACCAATAATCTTTGGGGAAAATAAACACACTGTTCCTTAACTTCTCCTGGCCAGGTGTGATATTTCACCCCCTCTTTTGAATTCAAGCTAGTCTGGTTTATTTAAAAATGCAAATGTTCCCTTCACACCTCGCGTTCTATAACTTCCCCCATGTTTACCTGTTTAACATTTCACACCTAGCTTATCTCCTGATACATCAAAGCCTTCAGACCAGCTGCCTTTAATTCAATTAAGTCCCACACACACACATATAGACACAGACCCCACTACTACCCTACTTTACAATAAATTCCAATAACATTATGAAAATTATTATATCTTCCTGACACTCCCTTCCTAACAGCCCTGTGGGTGGCAGTAAGGGGTGTAATGGAGGAGTTGCACTCTCACAGGCAGGCTCACCACACTCTTTAAAGTGGTTCATCCTGTATTGGTCTTCACCTTCACCCAGCCCTCTCCTGTGACTCCAGGTAGCTGTTAGCCTGCGGCAGTGGCCACATCCCGGTAAACTGCTTTGACGAGTGGGCCAAACGAGGTGAGGATAGCCGTTGAGTCTCCAAGCCTCAGTGACATAGGAGTTTGTCTACCTTGACATGTGAAGACTGATTCCAGCAGACTGGGTGGATGAGACCAACCCAAGGTCCAACGATTTTGAATGCGGGTCAGCACCATGTTGTGGAACGTGTAGACCTGACAAGACACAGAAGACATCCTGGCCACCCACTGCATCCAGATCTTCTCCAGCCATCTAGAGTTGATTTGATACTGGACCAAGACAGGTAAGGACAAGAGAGTGAGGCTGATGCTGCGCAACCCTCCCTCACTATAATCCAATTCACATGCAAGTCATGTTCATCATCTTTCTCTCATCTATCATCCATGGGTGTAGCGACACCAGAGTGGACCCAGAGGCTTCAAAGAGCGCAAGAGGGGGGCAAGACTTAGGGTGGAGCCAGAGGCTTCAAAGAGTGCGAGAGAAAGCGAGACAGGGAGTGGACCTGGAGGCTTCAAAGAGCGCAAGGGTGGGGGGCAGGGGCAGGTGGAAAGACTTACAGCGTACCCAGAGGCCAGCTGCGGTTAGTAGTGGGTTCAGTATGTGGACTGTCTGCATTCAGAGAAAATCAAAATTGACGTCACAGGGATCTCAGCTAAGTGATTGGTTCATGAGTATTTTGCTTGTTTATCTCTTAAGAACTGGTACAATTTATTGGTAGCTGAAAGGTTTTTTTGTAGTGAGGTTTTGTAGTAGCAGTGGTAAAGCTTATTGGGTGTAGTAGGGTTTATTAATTAAAATGAATTAATTAAGGAGTAATAAATTAATTAACACAATGAAGATGGCAGGGCAGGTGATGTGTTGTGACTGCAGAACGTGGAAGCTCCTGGGCACCAGTGTGATCCAGGGCAAACAGGCTGCAGTGAATGTCAGTGGCTTGAGGAGCTTCAGGCTCAGAGTCATTGAGCTGGAGGCTAAGCTGCAGACACTGCAATGCATCAGGGAAGGGGAAAGTTACCTGGACACTTTGTTCTAGGAGGCAGTCACACCCCTTAGGCTAGGCAGATCTTTAGTGTTCGTCACCAGTCAGGGACAGGGGGGTGTGACTGCAAGTCACGCAGGTAAGGGGATCCAGTAGTTAGTGATGGAAGATCCTCAGACCCTAACTTTGTCCAACAGGTACATGGCACTTGCTACCTGTAAGAATGAGGAGAAAATGGATGAACAGACTGACCATGGCACCATGGTGAAGGATGCCATCCAAGTAGGGTAGGAGCGAAGAGGAATATATAGTCAAGGGGATAGATACTGTCCTCTGCAGCTGTGACCAGGAGCTGTGGAGGTTGTATTGCCTGCCCGGTGCCAGGGTTAAGGACATCTCCTCGTGGCTGGAAAGGACCTTGGAGCGGGAGGGGGAGGATCCAGTTGTCGTAGTCCACATGGGAACTAACAACATTGGTAGAACCAGAAATGAAGTTCTACTAAGAGAATTTTAGGAGTTAGGGTCCAAATTAAAATGCAGAACATCAAAAGTAATCATCTCCGGATTGTTACCTGAGCCATGTGCCAATTGGCACAGAGTCAAGCAGATTAGAGAAATAAATGCGTGGCTCAAAGAGTGGTGTGGGGAGAAGGGGTTTTGATTCATGAGGCACTGGCCTCATTACTCAGGGAAGAGTGAGCTATTCCATTGGGATGGGCTCCACTTGAACTGGTCTGGGACCAGTGTGCTGGCTAATCGTGTAACTAGGCTATGGACAGGGATTTAAACTAGCAGAGGGAGGGGAAGGACCAGGTGAAGGGAGATTTATAAATCCAAAGAGAAAGGTCGAGAGATCGGAGCGGTGTAGCAATGTCGATAAAGACAAGCAGAATGGGAAAAGAAAGGACAGAGAGTCGAACAAAAAGTGTACATCAATGAATAAGGTCTTTGCAGGGAATGGAAGTAAAATGATTAGATTAAATGTTCTTTATCTGAATGCACGAAGCATTTGCAATAAGTTAGATGAGCTAGTGGCACAAATAGAGTTAAATGATTTTGATCTAATTGCCATTACAGAGACATGGTTACAAGGTGACCAAGGTTGGGAAATAAATATTCCAGAATATACAATACTTCAGAAAGACAGACAGAATGGCAATGGAGGAGGCGTAGTCCTGATAGTAAAAGATGACACAAGGACATTAGTGAGAAACGATGTGGCCTCTGAAGATCATGAAGAAGAATCAGTATGGGCAGAATATTAAGCTCAGCGGGCGGGCACACACCTGACCTGGCTGAGCGTCCCGACATCATCGCGCAGTTCCATATTTCATTCGGCGGGTGCGCGCTGGAGTCGGCAGCACATCCGTCAACAATTAAAAGGCTTGCTAAGACCATTAAAAAGGTAATTAAATTTAAATTTATGCTGCCCGTCCAACACAACGGTTGGCCTAGCGGCCTTTGCACTTTTTAGGAAGGGGATGAGGTTTCCTGAAGCAAATAAAAATCAAATAAAAATTTTATACTTGAATTAAAGACATGTCCCTGCTCATGTGTCAGAGTCACATGAGGGGATATGTTTTTCTTATGACATTTTTATTTTCTTTATTATCTTTTTCAATATCCTCTTCATCAAACTGCCTCAGGGAGATTATTCAGCGCCAAGTTCACGCTAAGCCTGCTCGCCCTCCTCCCTCCACTCACACAGGTAGCGCTCAGCGCTGCCACTCGTGTATCACGCAGGGCCGGCCTTAATTGGCTCGCCAGCGTGAAATCACGATGCACTGTTGATCGCGGGTGGCGATCACTTCCCGACTGCCCCCGCCCACTGCCGCTGATCCCGTGCACCGAGGTCAAAATCCTGACTTATGGGTGGAAATTAGAAATAGGAAGAGTCAGCAAACGCTAGTGGGAGTGGTTTATAGGCTCGCTAACGGTAATGATACCGTTGAACAGGGCATTAAACAAGAAATTATTGGAGCCTGTAACAAAGGCAATGTAATAACACTGGGGAGGGTTTAAATTAAAATGGCAGGGGGATGGGAACCTATGCAAGGAGTCAGAGGAGGGGGAATCAAAGACAAGAACAAAAGACAGAAAGCGGAATAAGAAAAGTGATAGTCAGAGGAATCAAGGGCAGGAATCAAACAGGGCCTCAGTGAAAAATAGTGGGAACGGGACAAGTAATGTTAAAAAGACAAGCCTTAAGACTTTGTGCCTTAACGCGAGGAGCATTTGCAATGAAGTGGATGAACTAACCGCGCAAATAGATGTAAACAGGTATGATATAGTTGGGATTACGGAAACATGGCTGCAGGGTGACCAGGGATGGGAACTGGACATCAGTATTTAGGAAGGACAGATAAAAAGGAAAAGGTGGCGGAGTTGCATTGCTGGTTAAAGAGGAAATTAACGCAATAGTGAGGAAAGATATTAGCTCCGACGATGTGGAATCTGTATGGGTAGAGCTGAGAAACACTAAGGGGCAAAAAACGTTAGTGGGGGTTGTATATAGACCCCCAAACTGTAGTGGTGATGTTGGGAATGGCATTAAACAGGAAGTTAGAGATGCATGTAATAAAGGAACATCTGTAATTATGGTTGATTTTAATATGCATATAGATTGGGAAAATCAAATTAGCAACAGTACCATAGAGGAGGAATTCCTGGAGTGTATACGGGATGTTTTTCTGGACCAATGCATTGAGGAACCAACGAGAGAACAGGCCATCCTCGACTGGGTATTGTGTAATGAGAAAGGAATAATTGGTAAATTGGCAATCTAGTTGTGCGAGGGCCATTGGGGATGAGCGACTATAATATGATAGAATTCTTCATCAAGATGGAGAGTGACGTTGTTGATTCTGAGACTTGGGTCCTCAATCTTAATAAAGGAAACTGATGGTATGAGGTGCGAGTTGGCTATGATGGATTGGGAAATGTTACTTAAAGGAATGATGGTGGATAGGCAATGGTAAACATTCAAAGAGCGCATGGATGAACTGCAACAATTGTTTATTCCTGTCTCGTGCAAAAGTAAAACTGGAAAGGTGACCAAACCATGGCTTACAAGGGAAATGAGAGATAGTATTAGATGCAAGGAAGAAGCATACAAATTGGCCAGAGAAAACAACAGACCTGAGGATTGGGAGCAGTTTAGAATTCAGCAAAGGAGAACCAAGGGATTGATTAAGAAGGGGAAAATGGAGTACGAGAGTAAGCTTGCAGGGAACATAAAAACTGACTGTACAAGTTTCTATAGGTATGTGAAGAGAAAAAGATTGGTGAAGACAGATGTAGGTCCCTTACAGTCAGAAACGGGAATTTATAATGGGGAACAAAGAAATGGCTGACCAACTAAATACATACTTTGGTTCTGTCTTCACAAAGGAGGACACTAATAACATACCAGATATGTTGGGGAACACAGGGTTTAGTGAGAGGGAGGAACTGAAAGAAATCAGTATTAGTAGGGAAATGGTGTTGGGGAAATTAATGGGATTGAAGGCCGATAAACCCCCGGGCCTGATAATCTACATCACAGAGTACTTAAGGAAGTGGCCCTAGAAATAGTGGATGCATTGGTGGCCATCTTCCGAGATTCTATAGACTCTGGAATAGTTCCAACAGATTGGAGGGTAGCTAATGTAACCCCACTATTTAAAAAGGGAGGCAGAGAGAAAACGGAATTATAGACCAGTCAGCCTGACGTTGGTAGTGGGGAAAATTCTGGAGTCCATTATAAAAGATGTAATAGCTGAGCACGTGGAAAACAGTGGCAGAATCGGACAGAGTCAGCACGGATTTATGAAAGGGAAATCATGCTTGACAAATCTACTGGAATTTTTCAAGGCTGTAACGAGTAGAGTTGATGGGGGGGTGGCCAGTGGATGTGGTTTATTTGGACTTTCAGAAGGCTTTCGACATAAGAGATTGGCGTGTAAAATTAAAGCGCATGGGATTGGGGGTAGTGTATTGAGATGGATAGAAAACTGGTTGACAGACAGAAAACAGAGTAGGAATAAACTGGTCTTTTTCCGAATGGCAGGCAGTGACTAGTGAGGTAACGCAGGGATTGGTGCTGGGACCCCAGCTATTCACAATATATATTAATGCTTTAGATGAGGGAATTAAATGTAATATCTCCAAATTTGCAGATGACACAAAGCTGGGTGGGAGGGTGAGCTGTGAGGAGGATGCAGAGATGCTTCAGTGTGATTTGGACAAGCTGAGTGAGTGGGTAAATGCATGGCAGATGCAGTATAATGTGGATAAATGTGAGGTTATCCATTTTGGTTGCAAAAACAGGAAGGCAGATTATTATCTGAATGGCTATAAATTGAGAGAGGGGAATGTGCAACGAGACCAAGGTGTCCTCATACACCAGTCGCTGAAGGTAAGCATGCAGGTGCAGCAGGCAGTAAAGAAGGCAAATGGTATGTGGCCTTCATAGCCAGAGGATTCGAGTACAGGAACAGGGATGCCTTGCTGCAATTGTACAGGGCCTTGGTGAGACCACACCTGGAATATTGTGTGCAGTTTTGGTCTCCTTATCTGAGGAAGGATGTACTTGCTATAGAGGGAGTGCAGCGAAGGTTTACCCGACTGATTCCTGGGATGCCGGGAGTGACATATGAGGAGAGATTGAGTCGATTAGGATTATATTTGCTGGAGTTCAGAAGAATGAGAGGGGATCTCATAGAAACCTATAAAATTCTAACAGGACTAGACAGGGTAGATGCAGGAAGGATGTTTCCAATGTTGGAGGAGTCCAGAACCAGGGGTCACAGTCTGAGGATATGGGGTAGACCATTTAGGACTGAGATAAGGAGAAATTTCTTCACCCAGAGAGAGGTGAGCCTGTGAAATTCATTACCACAGAAAGTAGTTGAGATCAAAACATTGTATGCTTTCAAGAAAGAGTTAGATTTTGCTCTTGGGGCGAAAGGGATCAAAGGGTATGGGGAGAAAGCAGGAGCAGGCTATTGAGTTGGATATCAGCCATGATCATAATGAATGGCAGAGCAGGGTCGAAGGGCCGAATTGCCTACTCCTGCTCCTAGTTTCTTTGTTTCTATAATTGTGAAGGACTTCAATTTTCTTATAGACTGGGACAATCAACTTGGCAAGAGTTGATGAGCTTGTAGAATGTTTTCATGACAGTTTCTTGGAGCAATTGTGGAACTGACTGGGGATAAAGCTATCTTAGATCTAGTATTGTGTAATGAAGCAAGGTTAATTAGTAATGTCACATAAAAGACCCACTGGGAAATAATTATCATACTACCAGGGCCAGGGAGAGAACTAATGGGCCCTGGTGCTGACCTTTGGGCATTTTTGTGGTTCTCTTGGCAGCCTTTTCAAAATATAAAACAGAACCCTGAAGCTGTCTGCAGGTCAGAAACAGCCAGATAGGACATTGATGGACTGGCTGTCCAAAAATCAGAATATGCAGCCTGACAATCCCGCATTCTTTAAAGTCTGAAGCTCTGGCTGGACAACTTGAGAACTCCGTTTAAAACACCTTGAGCCTGCACGCACCCCCCACCCCAGCCTCCTCCAGCCCCTGGCCCCGGTATTTGGCACTGTCTGCACCCCCATCTCTTGGACCCTGCATAATACCATTGAATTGCAGGTTAAATTTGAAAGTGACATACTCCAATCACAAACAAGAATCTTAAACTTAAACAAAGCCAGTCAGATAGGTATGAGGGGATAACTGGCTAAGATAAGTTGGGTAAATAAACTGAAAGGTATGGCTGTAATTGAACAGTGGGGAATATTTAAAGACACAATTCAAAATGTCCAACAAAAATATATTACTGGGAAAAACAAAACCTCAACAAGGACTCATCCATGGCTCATTCAAAAAGTTTGGGATAATATTAGATCAAAAGACAGTGTTTACAATATGGCAAAAACAGCCTGAGGATTGGAGTGTTTTAGAAACCAGCAAAGGGCAGCCAAAAAGTTGACAGAAAGGGAAAAAATAGAATATGAGTGTAAACTAGCCGGTAATATAAAAACAGATTATAAGACCTTTTATAAGTATATAAAAAGGGAGAGAGTAGCTAAAGTAAATGTTGGTCCATTAGAATCAGAGACAGGAGAAATCAGCATGGGGAATGCAGAAATGGCAGAGGCATTGAAAAAAACATTCTCTGTCTGTCTTCACAGTAGAAGGCACAGGTTTCATTCCAGAAATAGATGGTAAACTAATGGCTAAAAAGTGAGGAAATTTGGCAAATTAATATCAACAGAGAAAAAATTTTGGAGAAACTTAAGGGACTAAAATTGACAAATCCCCAGGGTATGATGGCTTCTAAAAGAGATAGCTGCACAGATAGTGAATGCTCAGTCTGTGATTTTCCAGAATTCATTGGATTTGGGAATGGTTTCATCCAATTGGAAGTTGGCAAATGTTATTCCACTTTTCAAGAAAGGAGGGAGAGAGAAAACAGTGAACAACAGTCCAGTTAGCCTAACATCAGTTGTTGAGAAAATGCTTCAATCTATTATTGAGGAAGTCTTAGCAATTAGAAAAACATAGCGGGAAGAATTTTCTGCTCGGTGTGCGGGGCCAGGGCCCGCTCGCCGACACGTAAAATGACATGCGGTGACGTCGGGCGGATGTCACGATGTCATCACGCATCATTTAGATTTTCAGTTCGGCGGGCGCACAGCTGACTCGACTGCGTGCCCGCCAAACTGTCAAAGGCCTATTAAGGCCTGTTAAAAACTAATGTCAACCATTAAATGAGCTGCCCATCCAACCTTAAGGTTGGCGGGCAGGTGAAGAGCCCAGGCGGCCTTCGGATTTTTCATGGAACCTCATCCACGGGTGGGATGAGGTTTCATGAAGTGTTTAAAAATTCAATAAAATTTTTAAAAAAATCATTGATATGTCCCAGCTCATGTGACACTGTCACATGAGGGGACATGTTTTAAAAATTTTCACCTCTGTGGCTCAGGGAGATTTCTGCGCTCTTTCGCGTGCTTGTGCGAAAGAGTGCGCTCCCGACTCAGGGATCCACCCCCCCACCGCCTGCACAGGGAGCACTCAGTGCTTCTGGGCGAGCGTCACGCTGGGTGGGCCTTAATTTGCAGCGCACACCCGATTGAGAGTACCGATCAGGTTTGCGCTCGCTCCCGCCTGTCCCCGCACAACCCCCGCCGATGGGGGGAAAATTCAGCCCAGTATGATCAGAACAAGTCAACGTGGTTTTACTAAAGGGAAATCCTGTTTGACAAATTTATTGGAGTTTTTTGAGGATGTAGCTATTGAGGTAGATAATGGGGAACCAGCAGATGTAGTAAATCTGGATTTCCAAAAGGCTTTTGATAAGTTGCTACACAATAGGCTAGTAGGCAAGATAAGTGCACACGGAGCTGGAAGTAACATGGATAGAGGATTGGTTAATGGACAGGAAGCACAGAGTGGGCATAAATGGGACCTTTTCAAGTTGGCAGGTAGTGAATAGTAGAATATCGCAAGGGGCACTGCTGGGGCCACAGCTATTTACAATCTATATTAATGATGCTGATGAAAAGACATGGAGTAATGTATCTCAGTTTGCTGATGATGTAAAGCTAGGTGGAAAGGTAAGTTGTGGGGAAGACACAGAGAGACAACAAAGAGATATGGACAGGTTAAGTGAGTGGGCAATAAGATGGCAGATCGATTAGAATACAGGGAAGAGTGACGTTATTCACTTTGGACGAAAGAATAGAAAAACTGAATATTTTTTAAAAGGTGAGAAACTTGTAAATGTTGATGTTCAAAGAGACTTGGGTGTGCTCGTACAAGGAATGCAAAAAGTTAGCATACAGATACAGCAAGCAATTAGGAAGGCAAATAGCATGTTGGCCTTTATTGCAAGTGTATTGGAGTACAGGAATAAAGAAGTCTTGCTAGAATTGTACAGGGTTTTGGTCCACATTTGGAATACTTTGTGTAGTTTTGGGTCTCCACATTTAAAAAAGATATACTTGCGTTGGAGGTGGCACAGTGAAGGTTCACTAAATTGGTCCTTGGGATGAGGGGTTTCTCCTCTGATGAGGAGCTGAGAAAATTGGGTCTATTTTCTCTGGAGTTGAGAAGGATGAGAGGCAAACTCTTTGAAATGTACAAGATTCTGAAGGGGCTTGATAAGGTAGACCCTGAGAGATTGTTTCTACTGGTTGGGGAATCGAAAACGCAAAGCACAAGATGAGGGGCCAATTATTTAAGACTGAAATGAGGAAAAATTACTTCACTCAAAGGGTTGTGAATCTTTGGAATTCTCTGCCTCAGAGGGATGAAGATGCTCCATCGTTGAATATATTTAAGATTGGAATTGACAGATCTTTGGATTGCTGGGTGTTAGGGGGAAGAAAGTAAATGAGAATTTATGGTAAGGGAGAATTCATTGTACGAGAATGATACTGTTGGAATCTCCAAGCAGCCAATACCTGCAAGTAAATAAACAGTGAAAAAGCACCAGATGAACCTGATACACTCTCGAACTTTGTACACCCTCAGGGTTTGCAATCACCAGCAAACCCTGGGAGTCAGATTGGAGACTTAGATTGTAAAAAACAACTAAGATTGAGCCTGTTTACAGCAGATAAGGAAAGAACAGATGGTCTTAGTTTAGGCAGGAGGTAAGGTCTCTGCCTGGGTGAAAATAGGGACATACAATGCATGTATCTGTTACCAGAGATGTTTGTTTAATGTAAACCTATATGTTGACGAGATCAGAATCTGGAAACTGTTCTTGTACGTGACCAATAATGTATAAATATGTTGAACACTTGTAATTTAGCAAAGTACTGTCTCAAGCTGTATTGAGATGGTGCTCTCCTTGCAATTGCTCGAATAAATGATCGTGACCTGTACCTGAGACTCCTGTGGTCCATTTGTTGAAATTACCACAACACTGGGTAATCGAGGAATATGGGGAATGGGCAGGAAACTGGAGTTGAATCCCAAAATCAGCCATGATCGTACTGAATGGATGGACCATATGATCTACTCCTGCTCTTACTTCTTGTGTTCTTGTGTTGGACTACAGCAGTTCAAGAGACGGCTCACCACCACTTTCTCTAGGGCAGTTAGGAGTGGGCAACAAATGCTGGCCTTGCCAGCGATGCCCACATTCCATGAGTGAATTTAAAAAAGGCATTGCACATCCTGGGGGTGCCCTTGGAACCAAATCCTATTGTGAGTCACTGTCTTCAGGAAAGAAGAGGAAAAGGAGGCAAGAGGGAGATTTATACAAAACCAAATATGTAGATACTTTTATTTTGTCATTTTTCCTCCTTCTGTTTAGATCTCAATGAATTACACTCTATTTCCAGGCGGAAAGCTTTTCTGCCAAAAATCAAACCCTGAATTAGCCAATTTTCCAATCCTCTAAGGAAGTTCATGTTCCTGGTTTAACTCCTCCCTTGTCCCATTGCCAAAATTGGCAACTTGTCAGTTGGAACATTACAGGCACAATATATCAGTTTAGTAATGTGCTGTGCAGCATTTTGACACTCTTCAGCGAAGTTTGATGGAGTAACACCCACACGCCTACTAACTAACATTGAGCTATTATTTTAGCCTTTGCTTATTAAAGGGGATCAGGATTTATTGTATTTTTGGAACCATTAATGCAGGGATTCAATGTTCAGAAATGTAATAATAGATTCTCATTTAATGTAATGATACAAAACGAAGAATTGTTTGGCATCTTTAGGAACAGGTTTATGACATCATTACAAATACCACCAGACCTTCTCTGGTATAAAGACGGTGGGTGATAGGCACATATTAGCAAGGAAACACAACGTATACAGAGGACTGAGAGAGCCAGATAACATCAACAACTTGCATTCATTGGTGAAGGAGTCTTCAATGTAGTAAAACATACCAATGAGCTTCACAGGAGTGTAATCATAAGGATATATTAAGACAAAAAGAGGTATGTTATAAAGAGCCTTAAAGGAGGGAAGAGAGATGGAAAGGTGGAAAGGTTTAGGGAGGGAATTCTAAAGCTCAGTGCCTAAGCAACAGAAGACATGACCACAATGGGTGGAATGGTTACAACTGAGCAGGTGCAAAAAAGGCCAGAATTAGAAAAGTGCAGATATCTCAGAGGGTTGTGGGGTTGGAGGAGATTACAGAGATAGGGAGGGGCAAGGCAAAGGACTTGAAAACAAGAATGGAAATTTTAAAACCTAGGCACTGACTGACTGGAAGCCAGCATAGGTCAGCGAGCACAGGGGCGATGGGTGAATGGGACTTATGAGCTATGATACTGGCAGAAAAATTTTGGATGAGTTCAAGTTTATGTAGAGTGGAAGATGGAAGGCCGGACGGGAGAGCAAAGGAATAGTCAAGCCTAGAACATAGTTCTGAAATAGGATATGAGCATCGCTGCCAAGGCCAGCATTCATTGTCCATCTGGTTACAAAGTATTTAGGAAAGGTAGGGAAGGGGGGAAAATAAGGGAGGGGTGTGACAGTATTGATCAAAGAAACTCCTACCACTCTGATTCCTGATGTCAGGTCGGAGGTCACTTCTTCGCGTGTGCAAATGTGCACATGCCCAGGTGCCCCATATCACGCCTGCCCGCACATGCACAGTTCTTCCAATCTATGACATACTCAGAAGTCACCCTTCAGCCCACCTATCAATGGCAGTAACATTGTACCTGTGTGCAGATTATATATGGTGATATCATCACACACTGGGCATTTGCGTGGTGACATGATCAGGTATTCATCAGCTTGATTTTCGAAACTTTCAAGCTGGAGGCTCCACAAGAGAATCATCGAAGATTTCAAATTCACCTTTAAACCAGGAAATTGTTTCCGATATGTGTATTTGAGCATATGGGCTGAGTTTTTGCAGGGACTGAAAGGTTCTCTTGCTTAACCAAAATGATGCCGGAGCCCTGATTCCGGAAGTCACCATTTCCACCGGGGGTGGGGGGGAAACGGAGACGGGTTTTGGTTTACACATCTGTGATTCATGGAGTCAACTGCACATGAAAAAGTCTCTTGAAGACATCACCTGAAAGCACAGCATTAATGTTTACACCCACCTCGACTCCTCCACTGTTGCAGAATGATCTGACTGCTGATAAGAGTGTGCAGACAGGTAGAGTTCCTCTGAACTTGCAGCACTCTGTCCTCTCATGGTCAACCCTCACTGTTGTGAAACTTGTCGACAAGAGCAGTGCTGTTGTTGTTTCACAAGTAGGCCTCTAACTGGCAGAGAGAGAATGCTAACTATCTGACACCTCCTCCTCCACCATCTTGACTCTGACCCTTCTAGCAAAACATCAAGCCATTGTTTCCCAAACCATAACAGGGAAAATGCTAGAATCCATTATAAAGGATGTGATAACTGAATACTTAGAAAATAATGATAATACTGGGCAGAGGCAACACGGATTTATGAAAGGGAAATCATTTATGACACACCTGTTCGATGTTTTTGAGGATAGAACGAGCAGAATAGATAAGGGGGACCAGTGGATGTGGTGTATTTGGATTTACAGAAGGTTTTCGATAAGGCCCTGTACAAGAGGCTAGTAAACAAAATTAGTGCACATGGGATTAGGGGTAATATACTGGTATGGATTGAGAATTGGTTAATGGACATGAAACAGAGAGTGGGAATAAACAGGCCATTCTCAGGTTGGCAGGCTGGGTTACCACAAGGATCAGTGCTTGGGCCCCAGCTATTCACAATCTATATCAATGATTTGGATGTGGGGACCAAATGTAATATTTCCAGGTTTGCTGATGACACAAAACTAGGTGGGAATATGAATTATGAGGAGGATGCAAAGAGACTACAAGGGGATTCAGACAGGCTAAGTGAGTGGGCAAGAACATGGCAGATGGAATGTAATGTGGAAAAATGTGAGTTAGCCACTTTGGTGGGCAAAATGGAAATGCAGAGGATTTATTAAATGGTGAGAAATTGGGAAGTGTTGAATACAGGAGTGAAGTAGTCTTCCTGCAAGTGTATAGAAACACGGTGAGACCACACCTGGAGTCTTGTGCACAGTTCTGGTCTCCTTACCTAAGGAAGATTATATTTGCCATAGAGGGAGTGCAACAAAGGTTCACCAGACTGATTCCTGGGATGGCAGAGATGTTTTATGAGGGGAGCTTGAGGAGGCTGGGACTGAAATTCTCTAGAGTTTAGAAGAATGAGAGATGATCACATTGAAACTTACAAAATTCTTATAGGGCTGGACAGAGTAGTTGCAGGAAGGATGTTTCCCTTGTCTGAGGGTGGGGGGATCTAGAACAAGGGGACACAGTCTCAGAATAAGACGTAGGCCACTCAAGACTTAGCTGTGGAGGCTCAGTCATAGAGCATGTTCAGGACAGATTGATAGATTTTTAGATAGTAAAGATATCAAGCGATATAGGGGCCACACGGGAAAATGACATTGAGGTAGAAGATCAGCCATGATCTACTTGAATGGCAAAGCAGACTTGAGGGGCCAAATGGTCTGCTCCTGCTCCTATTTCCTATGTTCCTACATCACCGACCTCATCATTACTCCCTATCTGGACTTTACTTTTCGCCTTGTCGTATCCCTTCTGACCTAGATCTGTGACTCTTCTACTGTCCTATTCTTTCAGTTTCTCTGTCACCTTCATTCTGTCACTTCTCACACCTGTGTTTCTGATATGCCCATGCAACCGCAGCAGATGCAACACCTGCCCCTTTACTTCCCCTCTCCTCACTGTCCAAGGGCCCAAACACTCCTTTCAAGTGAAGCAGCATTTCACTTGCACTTCCCTCAATTTAGTCTACTGCATTCGCTGCTCCCAATGCGGTTTCCTCTACATTGGAGAGACCAAAAGCAGACTGGGTGACCGCTTTGCGGAACACCTTCGGTCTGTCCACAAGCATGACCTAGACCTTCCTGTTGCTTGCCATTTCAACACTCCACCCTGCTCTCATGCCCACATGTCCGTCCTTGGCCTGCTGCATTGTTCCAGTGAAGCTCAACGCAAACTGGAGGAACAGCACCTCATCTTCCGACTAGGCACTTTACAGCCTTCTGGACTGAATATTGAGTTCAACAATTTTAGATCATGAACTCTCTCCTCCATCCCCACCCCCTTTCCAATCCCCCTTTTTTCCAATAATTTATATAGATTTTTCTTTTCCCACCTATTTCCTTTATTTTTAAATGTATTTCCATTCTTTGTTTTATCACTACCTTTTAGCCTATTTCGATCCCTTCCCCCCACCCCACCCCCACTGGGGCTATCTGTACTTTGCTCGTCCTGCTTTCTACCCTTAATGTCACCTATTATTACATTCCTTAGATAATATCACCACCTTCAACACCTCTTTGTCCTTTTGTCTATGACATCTTTTGGTTATCTCCACCTATCACTGGCCCTCTATCCAGCTCTACCTGTCCCACCCCACCTTAAACCAGCTTATATTTTACCTCTTTTCTATTTTCCCTTAGTTCTGTTGAAGAGTCATATGGACTCGAAACGTTAACTGTGTTCCTCTCCGCAGATGCTGTCGGACCTGCTGAGATTTTCCAGCTATTTTTGTTTTTGTTTCTGATATGTCTTCTTTCTTCCTCAACCATGGATCCCCCTCCAGGGTTGACAGGGGCTGTGACCATATCCATCCCACTTCCCACCTCTGCCTTCACACCTCTTCCCCCAACCAGAACCATGACAGAGTTCCCTTGACCTCACTTTCCACCCCACCAGTCTTCACAATAAATGTATCATCCTCGTCCATTTCTGCCCGCACGATGTCATCACCAAACACATCTTCTCTTCCCTTCCCAGCATTCTGAAGGGACCAATTCTCCTGCAACACCCTGGTTCACTCTATCATATCTCCAAAACCCACTCCCATGGCACCTAACCATGATGGTCCTTGTAAGGGCATCTGAAATCTGAATTACTCCAAACTATTATTAATTCAACTCAATCCAAAATGTTCCAATCATGTTGGGCTCAGGCATCTCAATCTAACATTTATGACCAGCCCTTTAGAGAAGGGTAAAGAATTGAATTATTTTTTAAAGGGCAAACACTTAACAGGAGCTTTGGTGTGAACAATCTGCATTAACTCCTCACACTCAGTTTGCTACATTTGCTTTCCCTCATTTAAAGTTTGAACTATCCTTATCTCCTTAATGACCATTGCGAAAATCATTTCCTTTTGAGAGACATGTCACCGAAGCTTTTGTCTTGCACTCCTCAGGGCAAATGCAAGAATGCCAAATTTCAAACGATCACAACAGTTTAGACTAGAGGAGAAAAGGGTGCTCATTGGTTGGCAAGCTGGCTCTGAATGGCTGAGTTGCTGCCATGGTGAAAGCAACCAGGAACTATAGGCTCCCCAAGCTCCTTAGTATCATGTTTGCGGAGAATGGGTCCCTGCATATAAATGTGCATCACTTCTAGTAAATGTAAATAAGCCCGAGCTCAACCGATTATCTTAAATTGTAGCTTAGTTGTTAGTGTAGCTATTAGCGCACTCAGGGTTGTTCAACAAATTCTGCCCAATTGTGGAATCACATCTAACAGTAGACGTTGTGTTGTGGGTTTTGCAAGTGCGGGCTGGTTGAGCATGGTCTGCATTCTGTCTATTATGAACAACTGAAGGAACATGCTGATGAAAGCAAAATACTGTGGTTGTTGGAAATTTGAAATAAAAACAGAAAATGCTGGAAAAACTCAGCAGGTCTGGCAGCATCTACGGAGAGAGAAACAGAGTTAATGCTTTCAGTCCATATGACTTCTTCAGAGTTAAAGAGAAGTAGAAATGTGATGGATTTTATACTGTTTAAGAGGGGGAGCAAGATAGAAGGTCAAGGATAGGTGGGAGCTCAGTAGAGATTGACAAGGATGTCATGGGCATAAGACAACGGGAGTGTTAATTGTAGTGGTAAAGACTAAAGAAGGTGCTGATAGTGGCATAAAGGTAAGATAGCAGAATGTGTTAATAGCAGAAGAAGGGTCAGCACTCTGTGAAAGCACAATACAGGAACAAGTGACAGATGGCCCAGTTGAGGGGTGGGTGGGGGGGGGGGTAGACATGGGGGAATTAGGGAAAAAGGATAAAAAAATGAAGGAACATAAAGTTTGATTTGATTAGCCAATTGCTGAGATGTCCGCCTTATATAACTGGCATCACACCAGCACTGAAACTCATACACGATGTGGCAATGCAAGTGATATTTTCCACTAATAGGATGCTGCTGTCAGTCCAAAAAGATATTTTGCCCGCCACACAATTGAGTACAAATTTCAGTGCCAGTGCTCTCAGCATGAACTGAAAGTGCATAGTGTGAAATGGTCGAACCTCAGGCTGTAATTTTCTATTAAGCATAATGAATGGAAAGTCATGGGCTGCTGGTATTATATTTTGTGATACTCCATGGGGGGAATCATCTCAGATTTGCACTAAGTGCAGTAATGGGCGGGACAAAGGACATTTTACCCGCTGGCTGCAATGTCGACTTTTCAGGCCGTATTATCCCATTCCTGCCTCGTTAATCACGCATCCCTGGGAAGTACATTGGGTCGCTGATGGGGCATCCTCTCATTCGCCAGCCCTGCCGCCACCTAGGGCCTTCAGTAAACCGAGCACTATATTTAAAGGCTGCCCTTGCACAGAGCTAGCACTCTTCAGGCGATAGGAAGCTGCTGCAAACTAATGGCTGCCAAAGGGAGGAAACATGCTGTCCCCCGAATTTAGCGACACCTCCCTCGAGTGCCTGCTGGACACAGCCACGATGTCCTCTACCCTTGCTCTGAGCGAAAGCCCACAAGCAAGGTCACCAATCCAGCATGGGAGGTGGTCAGTGGCAGTGGTGGTCAGCGCCAACACCCTGCAAAAGAGGATAGCCACCCAGTGCATGAAGAGGATGAGTGGTCTCCTTCGTTCTGCCAGACTAAGTCACTCTTCTCATCACTCTCAACTCACACACTCACAAACCCATCACACATCCATAGATATCTCACTCACTGCCAGTTTAATGGACATCACCATTCATTCTCTCACACACACCTTCATTGTCCTCAGCCCATCCATGGCACCACTCACCACCCACACATGCCAGGCAGACTTATCATTTGGCCTGGCAGGTGTTCTCCTTACACCTGCTCCATCTGTATCCATGCAGGACAAGCTGGCACATAACGAAAAGGAGGTGTCACAGAATAGTGGAGGAATGACTGAAATTAAGGTCCTCACAGACGTTGAAAATAGAGTCATACACCTGGCCGGCGAAGTTCTAGACTGTTCCTGTGCTGATGGTGAGGTCAGCAGTGCTCAACCAAGTGAGGATCCAGCAGTGCAACATCCATCAGGTAACCATGCTGTGACTGATGTGTCCTGTTTCACGCCCATCAAGGTTATCACAGACAGGGTAAATGGGATTAGGTTGGTAGGACAGGTGTTTCTCACGTGTTGGTGCAGACTCGATGGGCTGAAGGGCCTCTTCTTCACTGTGTGATTCTGTGGTTCTGTGATAATGCATTTGATGTGGTCTACCTGGACTTTAGCAAGGCTTTTGATAAGGTCCCTCAGACTGATCAAGAAAGTAAGAGCCCATGGGATCCAAAGCAAAGTGATACGTTGGATTCAAAATTAGCTGAGAGGCAGGAAACAGAGGGTGATGGTAGATGGATGTTTCTGTGACTGGAAGTCTGTTTCCAGTGGGGTTCCACAGGGCTCGGTGCTGGGGCAGTTGCTGTTGTGGCATACATAAATGATTTGGACTTAAACGTAGCGGGTATGATCAAGAAGTTCGCAGATGACACGAAAATTGGTAGGGTGGTAAATAGTGAGGAGGATAGCCGTAAACTGCAGGATATCAATGGACTGGTCAGGTGGGCAGAGCAGTGGCAAATGGAATTCAACCCAGAAAAGTGTGAGGTAATGCACTTGGGGAGGGTTAACAAAGCAAGGGATTACACTATGAATGGTAGGACCCTGGAAAGTACTGACGATCAGAAGGACCTTGGTGCGCATATCCACAGATCCCTGAGGGTAGCAGGGCAAGTAGATAAGATGGTTAAGAAGGCATATGGGATACTTGCCTTTATTAGCCGAGGCATAGAATACAAGAGCAGGGAGGTTATCCTGGAACTGTATAAAACACTGGTTAGGCCACAACTGGAGTGCTGTGTGCAGTTCTGGTCACCACATTATAGGAAGGGTGTGATTGCACTGGAGAGGGTGCAGAGGAGATTTACCAGGATGCTGCCTGGGCTGAAGGGTCTGAGATATGACGAAAGATTGGCTAGGCTGGGGTTGTTTTCCCAGGAGCAGCGAAGGTTGAGAGGGGGCCTGATAGAAGTGTATAAGATTATGAGGGGCATAGATAGGGTGGGTAGAAAGGCACTTTTTCCATTAGTAGAGGGGTCAATAACCAGGGGGCATAGATTTAAGGTAAGAGATGGAAGGCTAAGAGGGGAGTTGTGGAGAAATTTTTTCACCCAGAGGGTGGTGGGAGTCTGGAACTCACTGCCTGAAAGGGCGGTTGAGTTAGAAACTCTTGTAACATTTAAGAAGTATTTAGAAATTCACTTGCGTTGCCATAGCCTCCAGGGCTATGGACCAAGTGCTGGAAAATGGGATTAGTGTTGTCATTCTCTCTTTGTGCTCTCAGCACCTTTGAGGTGTAACTTGAGCCCCCCATCAGGTGGCTTGACGTGCCTCTTCACGTGCCTCTTTTGATTGGCCGAGTGGTTTAAATCAGGAGATGTATTTACAGCTGAAGAAGTTCACTTTTAATATATCTAACATCCAAATTAATTAATTAAATAGAATAGAGATGGCTGGGCAGACAATGTGTTGCAGCTGTAGTATGTGGAGCTGGTGGACGCCGGTGTGATCCATGGTGACCACATCTGCAGCAAGAGTTGGCTGCTCGAGGAACTTCCGCTCAGAATTGATGAGCTGGAGTCCGAGCTGCGAACACGGTGACCCATCAGGAAGGGGGAGAGCTACCTGGACACTGTGTTTCAGGAGACAGTTACACCCATTAGATTAATTATATCAAACTTGGATTGTGGTCAAGGACAGGAGGGTGTGACTGTGAGTGAGGCAGGTAAGGGGATCCAGAATTTAGCTTTGGAGGAGCCTCAGCCAGTGCCCTTGTCCAACAGGTATGAGGTTCTTGCTCCCAGTGTGGACGAGGGCACAGGCTGCAGGGAGGATGAGTGAACTGACCACAGCACCATGGTACAGAGCGCCATTCAAGTTGGGGGAGAAAGAGAAATGTAGTAGGAATAGGGGATAGCATAGTTAGGGGAATAGATACTGTTTTTTGCAGCAAAGACAGAGAGTCTGGAAGGCTGTGTTGCCTACCTGGTGCCAAGGTTAAGGACATCTCTTCTGGGCTGGAGAGGAACTTGGAGTGGGATGGGAAGGATCCTGTTGTCGTGGTCCACGTAGGTACAAATGACATAGGTAGGACTAGGAAAGCTGTTCTGTTGAGGGACTACGAGCAGCTTGGGGCTAAATTAAAAAGCAGAACCACAAAGGTAATAATCTCATGATTATTACCTGAACCATGTGCAAATTTGCATAGGGTAAATAAGATTAGAGAGGTAAATGCGTGTCTCAAAGATTGGTGTAGGAGAAATGGGCTCTGATTCATGGTGCACTGACGAATCATATAACTAGGGTTGTAGATAGGACTTTAAACTAATTGGTTCAATTGAAGGGAATTTTAAAAATCAAAAAGAAATGAGAAAGCTGAGATGCAGAGTAGTGAAAAGGTGAATGATAATCAATGTGTGACAGGAAGGGCAGAAAAGATAAGCAGAAGAGTGCAGCAGCAATCAGGACTAGAATGAGTAATAATGGTAAAAGGTCAAAGCTTCAGGCTCTTTATCTGAATGCACACAGCATTTATAACAAGATAGATGAGTTGATGGCATAAATAGAAATAAATGAATATGGCTTGATAGCTATTACAGAGGCATGGTTGCAGAGTGACTCAATATTCAAGGGTATTCGACATTCCGGAAAAACAGGCAAAAAGGAAAAGGAGGTGGGGTAGCTTTGCTAATAAAGAAGGTATCAGTGCAGTGGTGAGTAGTGATATAGGTGCAATAGATCGCGATGTGGAATCAGTTTGGGTGGAAAGAAGGAATAGCAAGGGGAAGAAGTCATGGGTGGGAGTTGTTTTTAGGCCCCCCGAAGAGTTGCCTCACTGTGGGACAAAATATAAATTGGGAAATTATGGAGGCGTGTAAGAAGGGTGCTACAATTGTCATGGGTGATTTTAATCTGCATATTGACTGGACAAATCAGATTGGCAGGGGTAACATGGAAGATAAATTTGTAGAGTGCATCAGGGATTGTTTCTAAGAGCAATACATTGCAGAGCCTACCTGGGAACAGGCTATTTTAGATCTAGTAATGTGTAATGAGGTGGGATTAATAAGATAAATCGTAGTTAAGGATACTCTAGGGGGTAGCGATCACGACATGGTTGAATTTAAAATCAGTTTGAGGTCGAGCAACTCAGGTCTCAAACCAGTGTCCTCAACTTAAATCGGGGTAATTACAGGTTTATGAAGAAAGAGTTGTCTAAAAATAGACTAAGGGGAAGGTCAGTGGATGAGCAGTGGCAAACATTTAAGCAGATATTTCATCACGCTCAGCAAAAATTTATCCTGGTCAAAAAGAAGGACTCGATGAGAAAGATGGTTAATAAAGATGGTCAAGAAGAGAATCCAAACAAAAGCTAAAGCATACCATAGAACCATAGAGCACTACAACACAGAAAACAGGCCATTCGGCCCTTCTAGTCTGTGCCGAAATATTATTCCGCTAGTCCCATTGACCTGCACCTAGTCCATAACCCTCCAGATAAAGCGGTGAAAACTAGTGGTAGGCCAGAGGATTGGGAATTTTTTAGGAACCAGCAGCAGATGACTAAAAAGCTAATGAAGAGGGAGAAAATTGATTATGAAAGTAAATTGGCAAGAAATATAAAAACAAACAGCAAGAGCCTCTATGGGTATATAAAAAGAGAGTGGCTAAAGTGAGCGTGGGACCCTTGGAGGATGTGACTGGAGAATTGATAATGGGGAACAGGGAAATGGCAGATAATTTAAACCAATATTTTGCATCAGTCTTCATGGTGGAGGGCACCATAAACATCACAAAGATATCAGATAAGCAAGGAGCTAATGGGAGGAGAGATCTTGTAACAGTCTCTGTCACGAGGGACAAAGTATTTGACAAACTAATGTGACTAAAGGCGGGCAAGTTGCCAGGACCTGATGGCCTGCATCCAAGGATTTTAAAGGAAGTGGCTGCAAGATGGTGGAGGTATTGGTCGAAATATTCCAGAACTCACTGGATTCCGGGAGGGTCCCAGTGGATTGGAAAACCTAATGTGACTCTCCCGTTCAGGAAGGGAGGGAGACAAAAAGCAGGAAACTACAGGCCAGTCAGCCTAACATCTGTCATTGGGAAAATGCTGTGTCCATTATTAAGGGAGAAAGAGCAGGACTTTTAGAAAAGCTTAATGCAATCAAACAGAGTCAACATGATTTTGTGAAAGGGAAATCATGTTTGACAAATTTGCTAAAGTTCTTTGAGGATATAACAAGCAGAGTTGATAAAAGGGAACAGGTAGATGTAGTGTATTTGGATTTCCAGAAGGCATTCGAAAAGGTGCCACATTAAAGGTTATTGCACAAGATAGGAGCTCATGGTTTTGGGGGTAATGTATTAGCATGGATTTAGGATTGGTTAACACACAGGAGACAGGGAGTCGGGATTAATGGGTCTTTTTCAGGTTGGAAAGACGTAACTAGTGGAGTGCCACAAGAATCAGCCCTAGGGCCTCAGTTATTTACTATCTATACTAATGACTTGGAGGAGGAGACGGTATCCAAATTTGCTGATGATACAAAAATAGGTGGGAGGACATGTTGTGATGAGGAAATAAGGAATCTGCAAGTGGATATAGATAGGTTGAGTGGGTGGGCAAAAACTTGCCAGATGGAGTTTAATGTAGGAAAGTGTGAGGTCATGCACCTTGATAGGAAGAATCAAAAGGCAGACTATTATTTAAATGGAGAGATGCTCCAAAAAAATGCAGCACAGAGGGATCTGGGTGTTCTTGTGCATGAAACACAAAAGGTTGGCATGCAGGTGCAGCAGGTAATTAAGAAGGCAAATGGAATTTTGGCCTTTTTTGTGAGGGGATTGGAGTTTAAAAATAGGGAAGTCTTGTTACAACTGTACAGGGTGTTGGTGAGGCTGCACCTGGAGTACTGTGTACAGTTTTGGTTCCTGTATTTAAGAAAGGATATACTGGCATTGGAGGCAATGCAAAAGAGATTCACTAGGCTGATTCCTGGGATGAAGGGATTGACTTATTAAGAATGGCTAAACAGGTTGGGGCTTTATTCATTCGAGTTTAGAAGAATGAGGGGTGATCTTATTGAAACGTACAAGATTCTGAGAGGGCTTGACAGGGTAGATGTTGAGAAGATGTTTCCACTAGTGGGGAATCTTGAACTAGGGGACATAGTTACAGAATAAGGAGACACTCATTTAAAATTGAGATGTGGAGGAATTTCTTCTCTCAGAGGGTAGTGAATGACTGGAATTCTATACTCCAGAGAGTTGTGGAGGCTGGATCATTGAAAGTAATTAAAGAGGAGGTAGATAGATTTTTGAAGTATCGGGGAGTTGAGGGCTATGAGGAGCTGGCACGCAAGAGGAGTTGAGGCCTAGGGCAGATCAGCAATGATCTTATTGAATGGCGGGGTAGGCTTAAGGGGTCAAATGGCCTACTCCTGCTCTTATTTCTTATGTTCTTGTGTTCTTATCTCATCAACATCTGTGTCTGCTGACACTGTGGTCTTGAAGGGTTCAGCTCACGAAGGATGCTCTAGGATCAGGACAAGCTAAAGTTTTACTCACTGCATTTCCATAATATGATCCTGTCCACAGAGCGCAAGTGAGCTGCCATCAGTCAGACAGGAGTCAAACATTCACAGGTGCAATAAGAGGGTCTATGGTGTCTCTTCACTGCATGTATTCATCATCCTCCACGAATCTAGCAGCTATGAGGGTCTCCCGAGCATGCTTGCCTTGTCTGGCCAGTGCAATGGCCTCACCCTCGCCTTCAACCACCTCCTCACCCTCATCCCTGTTGACGTCCTCCTCATTAAAGGAGACGTTCAGCTCCTCCATCTTCTCCTCAGCCAGCTCCTCTACTCGTTGCAGTGCCAGATTGTGAAGGGCTCAGCAGGTGGCGACAATGCGTGACACCCTCTGTGGACTGTACTGCAAGGCTCCACCAGACCGATCCAAGCCGGAACCTCATTTTCAACACCCAAATATTTTGATCCACCAGGGTGCAAGTTGCAGCATGAACCTCACGGTACCGTCGCTCTGCTGTAGCCTGAGGCCACCGCACGGGTATCATCGTCATGTCCTCTGTGGGGAGCCCTTGTCCCTGAGGAGCCAGTTCTGCAGCTTCTGTGCACCCTGGAAGATGTCAGAGACCTATGACTGACTGAGAATGTAGGAGTCATGGACACTCCCTGGGAACCATGTGCAGACCTGTAGAATGTGTTTGTGGTGCTCGCACAGCAGCTGGACATTCAGTGAGTGGAAGCCCTGGCAGTTGACGCAGTTGACCACTTGTTGCCATGGAGATCTGAGCGCCATGTGATGCAGTCGATGGTACCCTGCACCTGTGGAAACCTGAGATCTGGGCAAATACCAGCAGTCTTGCTTCCTGGCTTTCCTGGATGGAATGCACAAATTTGTGTGCTTCTTCTAATATGGTGTCCGTGTCCTCATGGATGCATTTGTGCTTGGAAGCTTGCGATATCCCATACAGATCACCTGTGGAGCTCTGAAAGGACCCACTAGCACAAAAATTGAGCATCGCGGTCACTTTTATGGCCACAGGTAGTGGATGCCCTCCATGTCCCCATGGCGCCAAATCGTGTAGCAGGTGGCAGATGTGACCGACCAGTTCCCTAGGCATGCGCAGTCTTCAGTGACATTGGTTCTCGATCATCTGTAGGGTTGACAAGCGCCATCTATAGACTCTGGGCCTAGCTAGGTGGCGACCAGCAATGGCTCACTCTGGCTCTTGAGTGGTGTGTGCGGCAGCCCAAGCTGCCCCTTCTTCTTGAGGCTGCTGCTCCTCCCTCTGCCCAGCCAGGCACCTCTGTTGCTCTCTTCGCCTTCATTTCCACTCTTTGTAAGCCATGAGAATTACAGCTAAGTCCCCTAGCTCCATGCTCCTGATGTAATCCTCCTGCAGGTTAAGTCTGAAGGCCCCTTAATGCATCCCAGAGAGTGCTGGCCACCACTTTGATGGCCAGAGTTTAGTGCACTGCATGGCTGCCCGAAACCCCACCCACCTCCATCCCAGTCCACCTGACCGATTGGCAGCAGCTTTGCCCACTGGACTGCATGCTGCGCTACCAGCTCAGGCACAGGCATTCTCCTAACCCGCGCTTCAAGGCTGGACTGTTAGCTTGAACCATGGGGGAGACTGGTCCAAACCTGAATGATGACATTGCAAGGGGCTGTGAGCACCTCCACCAGTGACTGCTCCATAGCCGGCTTTAGCAAGGAGATTGTACAACGTGCCCAGTCGTCCAATTATTCTGCAGTCCACAAAAACGTTAATTAGTTTGCAGTCTGTGCCCGAGGGGTGAAAAGTTCAGCAGCATTTGTTGGCGCTTACATGCCTCTGCGTTGCTTGAGTGGGCAGTTAAGCTAGAGACCTGACTCCAGGCATGTCAATGTGGCTGCACCTGAACTGCCTCAGCTGCAGGGGAATGGCCACTTTATACAAGGTGTCTCTAATGCGTGGTCGCTTCCCTCATCCCCAAACCCGCACTTGCTTGTGTTCTACCATCAACTGCAACGCAGTGCTTGCCTGCTCACCCCACCGCCCCCCCAACTCACCCCAGCCCTTGCCCCGGCACCACACTGTCAGCCAGCTGGGAAAAGCAACTGGTCTCTGCATCTCGCCTGAATGCATGGCACCTCAACCTTGAAGTTCAACAGGCGACCCTCGTAAGCGCTGCACAATGTTACTGTGCACTCACCTCCGTGTTCCCCTCGAAGTGCAGCTCACCAGGTGCATGCCTCATAAATGCTGTTGTGAAACACGTCAGCGTGATTCCTGTGTGTGGGGAGGATTCTGGATTCCCGCCATATTGTCGGCTCACGCCCGCCACGACTCCCGACGCCAGCGGGCACAGAAAATTCCGCCCTATGTTTTTCCAGATACGTTCATCTTAGCCCTTGAAAACACGCACAATTTTCCATTATGAATTAAGTGTGTCAGAATCTCAAGAGTCAGAATACATGCTGTCTCCCTGAATCAAACACTGCAATATTTCTGCTCAGTTTTCTCATTTTGCAGGAGGCATGATACTGCCACTGATGACCTCTGCTGTGTGCAGTTTTAAATCTCACCACATGCAGCTTCCAATGGTATTATGGATAAATGGACAAGGTGGTTTGTTTGTAAGAATGTGTTAAATGAGCCATGCTGAAAAGCGCATTGGTGTAAGTGTCATCAGGACACAGTTTTGAGAGTCAAATTACAGTTTAAAGAATGTTTTATGTTGCTATATCTCGTTTTATCTACTTCTCTACATCAATCTGTTTCTGTTCAGAACATAATCATTACTCAACGTATTTCCTGGTTTGGTTTTAAGTGAGGCTTATACTTTATGGTGGGACACCTCATGTCATTAGACTGGTAATGGCATGGTTGACTTCACAAGAAGTGACTTCTTAATTTGCAGCTTTGAGTAATTATAATATGCATAGAATCTGCTACAATTTCAGTTGCACTGCAATGTTGAACACTTTCTATCTAACCGAAGATTTTAGGTTGCAGTCAGGAAATAAAAAAGATAAAGAAAAGTGGATAAAAAAAGAAGCCACATGGTTGAGGAAACATATGATTAGTGATATGCCGCTAGTAAAGAACAAGCATGTGGGCATACTGAAATAAAGCCACACTAGTTTAAAGCCACTTGAAATATATAATTTGCAAAATAACTCAGTAAAAATAATTTTCGTACACTACAATTCTAAGCAAAATGCACAAAGTTCTATAATCATGGTGCAAGCAGATGTGTGCAAATTCACTTTTGCAGCTTTCTAATGGGCTTTTTCCATATTATTTACTTGAACACTATGCATTACAGGAAGGGCTGATGGTTGCCTGGTATTGTGACTTATATAAAATCATTGAGCGTTTAAAAAATTCGCAACCTCACTAAGCTCTTTTTCTAACTTTGTTTCCTCCTTCCTTCAATGTGCCAAATGTCATTTTATTAATGGTCACTGTTGCTTATTTGACACTGAGTCACAAAGTTGTGGTTTTAAGCCATATTCCAGAGACCTAAGCACTCCAGAGGCTGACTCTCCAGCGTGGTGCTGAGGAAGTACTACACTGTCAAAGGAGCTGTCTTTCAGATGAGACGTTAAATTGGGGCCTGCTCTCTCACATCGATCCATTTCAAAGAGGAGCAGGGGTGTCCTGGCATCCTGGTCAGCAATTATCCCTCAATCAGCATCACCAAAACAGGTTATCTGGTTATTATCACATTGTAGTTTTTGGGAGTTGATTGTGTGCAACTTGACTGCTGTGTTTGCTACATTACAACAGTGATTACACTTAAATAAGCGAGTGCTTCATCAGCTGTAAGGTGGTTTTGAATGCCCTGTGGCCATGAAAGGTGCATAACTCTGTTGCATTACAGGTCATGAAAAGTCGTCAGCCTTTGTTTTGGCATTGGGATGCTTGTTTTAAACATTTAGTTGACATTTTTGCAAAGTAAGTGTTGTTATCAAATTTGTTTTATCTTCCCTCCTGTGTTGACTGTTTGGAGTAGACTGGTTTTGTCATGAAACAGTTAAACTTTATTACAGAGACATTTTTAGTGCTTGCACGCTAGACCAGATCTCTCATTGGAAAAGCCCTGCCCGCAGATTGCCCGCGCTAAGAGCTCACTGGTCGGAGCCCCCACAGTACATCACATTCACATGACCCGTGATTGACAGGAGGGAGTGACTATACATCCAGTTACCATGTTTCCTCCCCCTCTAGTTTTTTACCATTACACTTTACAGAAAAACATTTGAACAATCCAACAAACATATGTACAGTTTCAAGTGATTGTAAATCAAGCCTCTGAGGTGCTCTTCTTATACGGCTAGAACCGCGTAGCTCTATCACCAAAGGTTCCTCAACAGGATCGACAGGATCTGGATCTGCACTGTGAGACACATCATCACAACTGGTTCAGTTCAGTTCGGGTAGTTCAGGATTTGGCAACTCTTCTGAAATATCTGGAATGTCTATTCAAGGTCAATCACACACCTCAGAAGTCGATGGTTCAATGTTAATTACAGATTGATCGGTTAATTGTTGGAATATCTCTCTCTGGCACAGATGTGATCTACGTGCTTATGGACGATTCTATCTTCCACTTGTACTTGGAAAGATAATATACTAGTCTCTGAAACAATGGCTCCCAGAGCCCAGCAGGGTCCGTTTCCAACATTTTACACGTATACCATGTCATCTACACTGAATGTGCGAGCTTTTCTGTGTAAGTCATGGTTAAATTTCTGATTATTCTGGTTCTGTGCTACCTTCCCCTCTAAATCCAGAAACACCAAGTGTAAGCGTATACGCAGACAGCGTTTCATTAATAACTCCGACGGTGTTGAACCCGTCGTCGAATTTGGCGTTGTACGATAACTGAAGAGAAACCGGGAAAGTCAGGATTCCAGAGTGCCTTCTGATAATTTTTTCATACCAGACTTAAAAGTTTATTTTGCCCTCTTGGCTATACCATTCAATGAGGGATGCCAAGGGGCTGTTTTAAAATGTTGGATTCCACACAGATTCATAAATTTCTGAAACTCAGTGCTGGTAAAAGCTGTACCATTATCAGAAACAACAATCTCAGGTAGGCCATGTATGCTGAAACAGTGACGTGGCTTCTCGATAGTTGCATTTGACGTTGGCAATTTGACTTTCCATTTTGAATGTGCATCTACAATTAACAAATACATGGTACCTAAGAATAGACCTACATAATCAATATGTCGCAGAGCCCAGGGTTGACCAGGCCACTCTCACAGATGCAGGGGAGCTGAAACAGGCAACTTCTGTTGTTGACAGTGGAGACAGTGCTCGAGCATGCTTTCAATGTCATTGTCAATGCCTGGCCACCAGCCAAAGCATTGTGCAAGCATTTTTACCTTTGATATGCCTGGATGTGCACTGTGAAGCTCTGTCAAGAGAGGCTCTCTACCTTGTGATGGGACCACAACTCTTGAATCCCACAACAAAATTCCGTCTTGACAGCTTAATTCTGTGTTTCTGATACAGGTGAGTTTGGCCACCCTTGCAAAACAAACATGGCCTCTACGCCATAAGGAGAAGCATCACATGTTAATATCAGCTTTTTCAATGGGTCCTGGTGTACCAATAAACACGACGAATGCAACAATTTCTTTGCTTTCACAGGCATCTTCCTGGTGTGAACCCCATAACCAACGGTGGTTCTCCTTTAGCAGCGAGTGTAATGGAGTCAAAACAGTTGACAGGTTGGGTAAGAAGTGGCTATTGTAGTTGATCATACCCAGGAAGCACTTGAGCTCTGTTACATTGGATGGTGATGGTGCATCTTTTATTGCCTGAACTTTATCTTTTATCGGATGCAAACCCATGGTGTTGACCCTGTGACCTAGATAAGTGACTTCTGGTGCTTGAAATGTGCATTTCTCCTTCTTTACCATACGCCAGCTTTCATGAACCTCCTTAGCACATCCTCCAAGTTTGCCAAGTGTTCAGTCTCGGTTGACCCAGTGATGAGAACATCATCTAGGTATTCTACCACACGTGCGAGTCCTCGCAAAAGACTCTCCATTGTTCTCTGAAAAATAGCGCATGCTGATGAGACTCCATATAAGGAGCAAACCATAGGGTAAATGATAGAGACCTTTGTGTGTTTTAATAGTCATGTATTTTCTCGATATGCTATCCAGTTCCCATTGTTGGTAGGCGTGACTCATATCCGTATAGGACTTATCTCCAGCCACTTTGGCATATAAGCTGTCTATCCTTAGAATGGGGTGCTTATCTAGTTTTACTGCCTTTTTTACAGTCAATTTATAGACTCCATAAATGCGTATGGTGTGGTCAGACTTAACCACTGGAACTATGGGTGCGGCCCACTCCGAGAATTGGACAGGTTGGATGATGCCCAACTTTTCTAACCTGCACAGCTCTGTATCCACCTTTTATCTCAATGTATAAGGCACAGGCCTGGCCTTAAAGTAACATAGTGTCACCTGAGGATCCACATGTATCTTGGCGTGCATGCCTTTTAACTTCCCTAATTCATCCCAAAAAAACCATGTTGTATTTCTTCAGAAGTTCTGGAATTACATTTGATTTTAGGTGAAATATCTCAGACCAGTCGAGTTTGATCTTCTGTAGCCAATTCTGACCTAAAAGACTGGGTACTTCTCCTTTAACTATTATTATAGGCAGTTGGGCTATCTGTCGCTTGTAAGAGACTGGGACAGTGGCGATGCCCTTTACTTGTATAGATTCTCCCATGTAAGTTCTTAATTTAGCGGTTGTCCGCTCCAGGTTTATTGGCTGTCTTCCTTCATTAAGGTTCCTGAAAGTGTGCTCTCCCACCACCGTAGTTGAGGCACCCGTATCCACTTCCATTGTCAGTGGCTTCTCATTAACTTGTACTCTCACCGTAATAAGCTCAGTCTTCACAGAAGTCACATTATATAAGGAGCAAACATCAGGAGCAGCATCTTCAGCTTTTGTTGTACCCGTTACTTCTATCATGTTTGTTTGCTGTTTTGCAGAGTGCTTCAATTTTGTCCGGCATTGCCTAACCACATGACCCTTCTTATGACAGTAATGGCATTCTGCCACTTTG
The DNA here is from genome assembly GCF_964194155.1 of Cetorhinus maximus. NCBI lineage: Eukaryota > Metazoa > Chordata > Chondrichthyes > Lamniformes > Cetorhinidae > Cetorhinus > Cetorhinus maximus. The sequence continues at coordinate 159,459,259 of NC_135882.1, forward strand.
AATTTACTGGTATCTGCTCCGCAGTCACCTCCACATTTATAGCAATCTTGTCTTGAAACTGATGATAAAGCGTTTCTGTCAGGCTTCTTAATATTTCTCACAATGGCCATTAAATTGCGCTTTAATTCTGTAGGTCTGGCTTTCACACCACACTCGGTGGCAGGTTCCTGCCCAACATGAAGTATGGTGCCATTATCCATGTGTCGCAGCACTTCCCATGGCCAGGGAGATTTCTAGGGCGCGTTTAAAATTGATATCGACCTCAGCAAGCAATCGGCACTATATGGTGTCGCCCTTGACTCCACATACCAATCGGGCCTGCGGCATATCGTTTAAAATTTCTCCCAAGTCGCAGTATTCTGTTAACTGCTTGAGGTTCGCTACGTAGCTTGCGATGGACTCCCCGGGGGCCTGAACTCTTGAATTGAATTTAAAGTGCTGCATTATCACAGGCGGCTTTGGCTGGAAGTGTGTTTCCATTAGATCCACTAACTCGCTAGATGATTTGGAATTGGGCGCGCTCGGGGCAGTCAGGTTGTGAATCAGGTTGTATGTTTTATTGCCGTACACACTTAAGAGGATCGCTTTCCACTTTTCTTCGGTGGTTATTTCATTTGCTACAAAGTAAAGTCCAAGGTGCTCAACATACTGGCTTCAATCTTCAACATTAGCAACATATGGGCCAATTCTTCCAAACAGCGGCATGACTGGAGAGTAATATTTTTTAAAATTTGAATTGCGCACAGTAACAGAGCAAGGTGCAGAGTCGGAGTTGATTTGACCCTCGTCGCCAAATGTGGTGACTCTGTGGAGTAGGCTGGTTTCGCCAAGAATCATTTATTTTAGACTTTATTATAGAGACATTTTTAGTGCTTTCATGCTCGACCAGGTCTCTCATCAGAAAAGCCCTGCCCCGCGGAATGCCCTCACTAAGAGCTCGCTGGTCGGAGCAGGAGGGAATGACTATACATCCAGTTACCTATCTCCGAACTAAAAAAAATACAAAGAACAACACTGAAAAGACTTAGATTGGCCGATTATCCATCTCATTTGCAGTTTGTGGGATCTTGCAGTGTACAACAGTCCAGTCCATTACCCTCATAACAACATCATTTAAAAAAGCACTTCATTGTTGGTGATGCCTTTTCAGGCCTCCTGAGGATGCAATATAGTGACAAGTAAAATAATTACAGCACTGAAGAGACCATTATAAAATTATCATCTCTGTCCCAGTAGTTTGCCAGAGTGATTCAAAATGGATCCCACTTGCCATGCTCTCTTCCTATCAACCTTCACCTCGGCTTAAAATGATTATCCACATTCCCCTTAAACAATATTTCTGCATCGACCATGCCCTGTAGAAAGAAAACATTCCGCGCCCTGACAACTCTCTGTGTTAAGAAATGCATCCCACTGACAATTACAGTCAATTTTATTAATGACCCCCTCATCGCTGGCTCCCAACCAAAGGAACCAGTCTTTCCTTTTCCGCCCGATCAAGATCCTTCATAATTCTCTTAAATTCGCGATTAAATCCCCTTTTGGCTTTCCCTGCTCCGTTACAAACAGTGGAGTAAATTTTAAGTTGCAGGAGTGCACGTTTGGGAGATTTAAAAACTGTGGAAATTGACAGTGCTGCGACCTGCCACCTTCCACGTTTAACCTCAGTGTATCAGGCTGTGAGCGAGCTATCCGCTTGGGAGAGGTTGTCAACCTCAATGTGTCAGTTGTTCAATTACTGCCATATGAACATGGCTTTTGGAACTTAACTGTGGGTGCACGATGTTATGTCTTATGGCTCGCAAAAATTTGAAATAATCATACATTTAGACTTTAATGCTGGAGTTTCCATAGAACCATAGACCCATAGAACACTACAGCACAGAAAACAGGCCATTCGGCCCTTCTAGTCTGTGCCGAAATATTATTCCGCTGGTCCCATTGACCTGCACCTAGTCCATAACCCTCCAGACCTCTCCCATCCATGTATCTATCCAATTTATTCTTAAAACTTAAGAGTGAGTCCGCATTTACCACGTCAGATGGTAGCTCATTCCACATTCTCACCACTCTCTGAGTGAAGAAGTTCCCCCTAATGTTCCCCCTAAACCTTTCCCCTTTCACCCCAAAGCCATGTCTTCTCGTGTTTATTTCTCCTAATCTAAGTGGAAAGAGCCTACTCGCATTTACTCTGTCTATACCCCTCATAATTTTGTAAACTTCTATCATATCTCCCCTCATTCTTCTACGCTCCAAGGAATAAAGTCCTAACCTGTTTAATCTTTCCCTGTAACTCAACTCCTTAAGACCGGGCAACATCCTAGTAAATCTTCTCTGCACTCTCTCAATCTTCATCAAATACATTTCTCAGATCACACCATGTGCTGTGGCCGGACATATTGTTGCTCGGTACCCTGACTGTAGTGTAATAGCACTGTACTTCCCATACCTTGGCAGTCACCTCTCTCAAAATGTCACCATTGGCAATGATTAGCCGTGCCAGCTCAGCCTTCGACAAACTATGGCAGCGAGTGTTTAACAACAAAGACCTCCACAAGTCAACACAAGTCCTAGTGTACAGAACAGTTGTTATCACCAAACTCCTATGCTGCGGTGAGACCCGGACTGTGTGTCAGCGCCACATAAGAGCGCTAGAGAAATTCCATCAGCAGTGTCTCCGCCGCATCCAGTGGACTCAGTGGTTGAACAAATGCCAGTGTCCTTCTTGGACTAAGCTCCACAACCATTCAGGCAAAACCAACTACGATGGACTGGACACTGTGTCCAGATGGCTGAAAACCATCTCTCCCACCAGGGCCTGTTTTCTCAACTCTCAAATGGCCAGCACTCCAAGGGAGGACAAATGCCACAAAGACACTCTGAAGCGCAGCAGCATTGAAATGAATGAACGGGAGGAGCTTTTTACCAATCGTTCAAAATGGCGACAGCTTGTCTATCAAGCTGCATCATGGGGTGGAATTGTCCCAGATTTGCACTAAGTGCGGTGGTGGGTGAGAAAAAGGACGTTTTATCCGTAGGCTGCAATGGTGGCTTTTCACACCCATATCATCCCATTCCCACCTCATTAATTATGCATTCCCGGGAAACACGCCAGGTCGCTGGCGGAGTGGCCTCTGATTCGCATGCCCCACCATCACCTCAGGCCTTAAGTAATCCGGGCACCATATTTAAAGGCCTCCCCTGCACAGAGCTAGCTCTCTTCAACAGATAGGAAACTGCTGGGAACTGACAGCTGCCAAAGGGAGGAAACATGCTGCCCCCAGATTTAGCGATGTCTCCCTTGAGCACCTACTGGACACAGTGGAGGCTCACTGCAAAGTCCTCTAACCCCACTCTGGGCAAAGGCCAGCAAGCAAGGTCACCAATCCAGCATGGGAGGCAGTGGCAGCAGTGGTCAGCGCCAATGCTCTGCAAAAAAGGACAGCCACCCAGTGCAGGAAGAGGATGAATGCTGTCATCCATTCTGCCAGAGTAAGTCACTCTTCTCATCACTCTCAACTCACACACTCACAAACCCAGCACACATCCACTGGGATCTCACACCTCAAGGGACATCACCGCTAACTCTCACACACACCCTCACATCTCCATCAGGCTCAAATTCCCTGGAGCTCGTGTCCTCATCCTGTCCATACTTCCGCTCACCTCACAAACATTCCACGCAATTCCATGCTTCCTGCTCACACTCTCTCCATCTGTTTTCATGCAGGAGAAGCTGGCTCACAACAGCAGGGAGAGGTCCCAAACCGGGGGTGGGGATTGGTCCACATTAGGCCCCTGTGCTGACTGGTGAGGACATGGACCGTACCTGCGGTGACGGTGAGGTCAGTGGCAAACAGCCACCTGAGGATCCTGCACCACATCATCCCTCTCTCAATGCAACTGTGAGTGCTCTCTCTCTTGCTTTTGACTCTGCTGACACACACTAATTATCTCCACTTTGGTTCATAGGGAGCTCTGCCAAGCGACCAACACCCTCAGCCAGCCAGTCCCTCAGCTCCATCCATGTCCTCATCTCCAGCCAAGAGGACACCTCCTCCAATGAAGAGCTGGAAATAAGCAGCTTGGAAGACCCATCACAGCGCTTAACAAAACCCTCCACCAGCGAAGATACACACACCTCGGAGGGACCTAGATGTAGAGCAGGCTCGGGTTCACAATCTGGTGGTCACCGCACGTGCCTGCAGCAGGAGGAGGTAGGTTCAGTCAAGCTCCTCGACACTTGGAGGACTGCTGAGGATCAGGCATCTGTGAGGTCCAAGTCAAATGACAAGCCTCTAGATTCGGCCTTCCAACTCATCCTGGAGAGTCAGCAGAGGCGGGGGAGTCCTCAACAGGATGGCACATGAGTTGGAGGAGTGTGTCCACTGGCTTTCTGGGGAAGTGGTGTCCACATGTGCACATATGGAGGTCTCCATGGGAAGGATGGCGGACGCCATGGAGACCCTGGTCCAGCAGAACGCGGAGATACGCGCAGACTTGCACTCCATCGCAGTAGCCATGGGCGAGTTCCTGCAATGCGAGAGGGAAACGGGGCACCTCGACATCCCTCCAGGTCCTCGTACCCCTCAAGGAGTCAGGCTGGGGCACCCGAAGGGAGGAGGTGCAGCAGCTGAACACCCCTGGGTCATCCAGTCAGGAATCTCAGAGGCTGTCCGCTCTCTCCGAGTCCCCTTTGCAAGTGATCCCCTCAACCTTGTCCTCTGTCACTGCAGAGGGAGCAGCTGGCCCGCAGGAGAACAGACACAGCAAGCCAGGGCCCTTAAAGCCTCTTCTCTCCAGAGGATGCCCGCCAACGTCATCAGAGGCAACAGGCCTGATCTTTGCAGACGTTGTCTCCACCCCTGCTGTGGATGTCAGGGCAGCACCTAGGAGAGTGGCAGGCCTAGAAAAGTAAAGAATTTCTGATCACAAGTGGTTGCATGGGTGACCACATTTTGTCACTTTATAATCTGAAAATATATTCACTTTCACTGAATAATGTGTAATATTGTCTTTCAGCTATGTGAGTCTTCTCCCTGTATTCAGTTCAGCTGTATGCAGCTGGGGCCAAGCATGTGTGTGTGTGTGTGTGTAGAGTATGTGTGTATGTGTGTGTATAGAGTATGTGTGTGTTGTCCTTGTGCAAGCACTCTCTCCCACACACACGGAGCCTTCATCCGTCACACTCATCTCACCGTCCTGACCATTTTCAATGCTGCCTGCTGGGGTTCTCTTTCAGCTGTCCATCTGAGCCGACCTGCATCTCCGCCCACACACTGATCACTCTTCCCTGCAGTACCTGTGCCTGTCCAACACGAGGCTTCACTCACTTTCGATTTCGACAACCATGGCTGTCATTAAGTTTCTCCTCAGCTCCCCTGTCCTTTCCTCTCTCCCAGTCACCCATGTCCTTTCCCCATCACTGTTAACCACCCCTCCCCACCCTGGCATCACCTTCCACCTCCTCATCGTCACCTACCAACCAGAACCCTTTTCTTTCCAGGATGTCCAGGTGAATGTGTACATTCCCTATCTTCCCAAGAATCCCAACTCCATCCACAATGACCTCCCAGACCTCCTCCTTCCCACCGCCAGTGTCCGTGTCTGCCTCCGAGTCCCCACCCACCATCGTCGCCATCCCTTCTACCGCTACCATCGCACCCTCACCCTCCCACATTTCCGGCTCACTCTCCCCCCTCTCATACTCACCATTCCCTCCTACCACACCCACCTTCAGTTCACTCCACACGATGCAGTCATTGACTCCACAGACCCCTCCCTTGCACGTTCACCTGGACACGCACCCCCTCGCCAACACTTACTCCCTCGTCCCGCCGGACTCCTTCCTCCCTCTGGATTCCTTCCCCCTCCGAACTTCATCCTCCACCCGGACTTCATCCTCCCCTTGGGCTCCTTCTCCCCTCTGAAATCCTTCCCTTACACCTTCCTCCCCACTCCCAACTACCTTCTCAGTTGCTGTATTCTCCCCCATTACACTGTCCTTCCCCCATACTCCCTCCCCCCTCCTAACCTTTGTTCCCCCCCCCCCGATGCCTTTGTTGCCCCCTCCCAACCTCTCCCCTCCCTCCCGATAAACCTTCCTCTCCCACTTGCAGCTGGACCTTTCTCTGCCCCCACCCTTGATGATCATCTGTAGCAGCCCATGGCCAAGACCGTGATGTTCCAAAGCAGACCCCAGACATCAACGGAGACCTCCCACCTTCCGCGAGCCGCTTTGTGGTGGAGCTATGTCCATGAGAATCCACCCAGCATGCGATGCACGTGTTCCTCCAGGGTTCGGTAGCTGAAGGGCTCCAGCATCTTCTACTCCTTGGAAGTCCGCGATCTAAGCAAAGCCCTAACAGTAAGTCCCAATTTCTACACGTTGTAAAGACATATTCTGGACCGGCGCGTTTTCCCGCCGATGTGGGAGGTAAATTTGACGTGGAAGGATGACCAGGCAGGATGATGAGATGCAAATGCAATGAAATTAGGTTCCCAACATTGATCGGTGAAGCACACAATTGCAAGCTGGTTTCATGATGGCGTGAAACTGATTTTTGGTCCTCTCACCATATTGTCCGCTCATGCCTGCCATGACACCCGACGCCAATGGGGTGGAAAATTCCGGCCATGCTTTGAGTCACAATGTCTTAATGATGAGGCAGAGTGGTGGCAGAGAAGGAAAGAAAAGGAAGCAACTCCTGCACTTCGATTCCCACCACCTGGTGGGGCAATCCTGCCTCATATGCACAGGGATCTGTGGGTCGAAAATCGGCCTGTTCGGTCATATGAAGACCCATGGAGAAATTCACGACCCGAGGAACTGCAAACAATGACTAGTGGGTGATGTGGCATTCTGCAGGGACTGCAGCGGTTCAAGAAGGCAGCTTGTCACCACCTTCTCAAGGGCAAATAGGGATGGGCAATAAATGTTGGCCTAACCAACGACTGCCATATCCCATAAATGAATAAAAAAAGCGCGTAACAATATAGTTCTTAAACCATTTTGGAATAATATAACAATATTAACACCACTCTTTCTTTAAAATGGTTATAATGCCTCTATATAACAATACAGCTGTTCCAAGCATTAACTTTTTTTTAATCGCCCAGGTTTTCCGAGCAGCGACAATGAGTGTCAGATTATTGCTACGCTGGTAATTCCCCCGACTCGACGCTGTTGCACATTTCTACTGGGGTCTTCCAAGCCCAAATTTCATAGAAATGCACAGTGCAACAACCCTTGGGTAACTCTGTCAGTGTGGAGTATGATCGGGTGAAGATAGGACACTTTACTGCCGTAAGTTTAAAGGCCCAGTTGAATGTTAGTGAATGGATGAGTGAACCACCACTCATCCCCGGCCAAACCAAGGCTGAATGGGCGAGTGGGTGAGTGAATGAATGGGTAGATGGGTGAGGTGGTTGTGAGTAAGTGAGTAGGGGGTAGGTCGGTGGGGTAGGTAGGTGGGTAAGTGGGTAGGTGGGTAAGTGGGTAGGGAAAGCTGGGTGAAGTGGGTAGGTGGGTGAGGTGGTGAGCGAGTAGGGGAAGGTTGGTGAGGTGGGTAAATGGGTAGAGGAAGGTGGGTGAGGTGGGTGAGGTGGTGAGTGAGTAGGTGGGCAGGGTGGTTATGTGGGTAAGTAAGTAAGTGTGTAGGGTGTATGGAGTAGGTGGGTGACTGGCTGGCTGGGTCAGGTTGGAGGGGTAGTTGGGGTGGGGCGGGAAGGGTAGTTGGGTTGGATGGGTGGTCAGGTGGTAGTCGGGTGGTTGGGAGGGTAGTCAAGTGGGGTAGTCAGGTCAGGTGGGTAGTTGGGTGGCGGGAGGGGTGGTTGGAGGGGTTATTGGGTCAGGTTGGGGGTTAGTCGGGTGGTCATTAGGGTAGTTGGGTTGGGACAGGAGACTAGTTGGGGCAGAGGGTAGTCAGATGGAAGGGGTGTAGTCAGATTGGGTCGGGTGGGTAGTCAGTAGGGGCGGGTGGGGAATCAGCGGGTGATGGTGTGAGGTTTCAGTTGTGTACTTACCCAGGTGTTAGACTAGGTTTTATTCTGTCTAACATTTCCTGGGTAACTATCCAGTTAAGTCGCGTGGATCTGTCCCAAGCCTCTGACTCTAGCTTAGAATCGGAAACTTTCTCTGACGATCCGGAGACCGGAAGATTTGGCCCATTATGCCTAAACTAAAGAAGATTAACAATCAACTTTTAAAACTAAATTGAACACCTTAAGCGTCTTTTATACATTGTTTTCTTTTCTCAAAAACATTTCTCACAGTATCACTTTGGTGGTAAAATGTTGTGCCTCTTCCTCTGAGCTAATGAAGCACACTGCAGTCTGTCTTTGCTTCTCCCTCAAGTTCTATGCTCTCTTCTCCTGCAAGGAGGCAAAGAAGAGGTCAATGAGCGAGAGTGATGGCATGTGTTGAATAGATGCATGAAGAGCATTTGTTGAAGGTGACTATGAAGGGGGAGGTGTGACATTGCATAAAGATGAGGTTGAGTGTCAGTAGAGGATGGACAGATGAGGATGTACGTAGACAGAGAAGGAAGGGTGTAACTGCAAGGTAAGCTGGTGCGAAGAGCGATGTACTGGAGTAGGCTTGAGAAGGCAGGGGGATGTGTGATACACACATCAGGATGTAGTTGAATGTGCCTCAGTACTCACCTTCCCTGCCCTAGGTCAGTAAATTACTTTCGGCATTGAATTCACAATTGTGACACCTCGTGTCTGTTGCTGACCTCCTCCACTACCTCCTGTCATGCCGTTCTGCTTTCACAGTATGTCCCTGCGCCCATATAACCCCCAGCATCACATGCAGGGGGCATTACTGAAGGCACAGCCTGTGAGCGCGTGCACTCCACCCACTTCCTTGTGTTCTGCTCCTCACTCAAGAATCCATATTTGTAATATTCCTTGAAATAGTGGAGTTGAAATTGACTTATGCAGGTCATGATCATGCCGGCTCAATCTAATTGGTCTTAAACAATATGTTAATGCAGCAGCTGCGTTAAAAAACTGTTCTTATTTCTGGGTTTTCTGCTGGCTCCAACCTCAAGTTTCTCCTCATGATTATAGTTGCCCATTCCTGATATGTTGTTGCTGAATCTTCACTGTGGGTTTTATATTGCTTTAGATCCTTGCTATAAAAAAACTGAATGCAGTACTCTAACTGGCCTAATAACTGCCTGGTACAAATTTATCATTCCCTCTTTTCCCTGTACTCCATGTGCCTATATCTAAAGCCTGGGGTGTGAGGGAGGCCGGCACCTCTCTCACTATTGTCTGAAAAGGATGAACATGCAGGGTTACAAGGAGAAGGCAGGGGAGCGGTACAAGGTGAGTTGCTCATTCGGAGATCCAGTGCAGACATGATGGGCCAAGTGCCTCCTTCTGCACCCTAACAATTCTATGATTCTGTGATTTACAAAGTGGCTTGCCGCACTCTTTGGAGTGGATCATCCTACACTGGGCTTCACCTTCACCCAGTTCTCTCATGTGGCTCCAAGTAGTTTTTAGCTTGCGACAGCGGCAATATCCCTGTAAACTGTTTTGACGGGCGGGCCAAACCAGGTGAGAGTAGCTGTTGGGCCTCCTACCCTCCGTGGCTTAGGGATTTGTCTACCCTGGCATGCAAAGAACGATTCTGGGTGGATGAGACCAATCTAAGGTCCAGCTGTCTTGAAGGCAGGCCAGAGCCGTGTTGTGGAACATGTAGATCTGACAAGACCCAGAAGACATCCTGGTCCGACACTGCATCCGGATCTGTCACCAGCTGTCTAGACGCGTCTTGTTATGGACCAAGATAGGTCAGAATGAGACAGTGAGGCTGACGATGGGCAACTCCCCCTCACTATAATCCAATTCACCCACAAGCCTTGTTATAAAACAGGCTTGACCAACACGTGGCCCGATGGGCCGCACTCCAGCCCCCGAGCCCCCTGGACTCGGCCTGTCAAACTTGTTGGACATTCAACTGACTTACATTTGAAAAATGCTGCAAAGCTGCTCATCCAATCAGAGGCAGATTCCACCCTGCATTTGCTGCTGATGTGCTGCTTATTAGCAGCAAATGCAGGGAGAAACCAGCCTCTGATTGGACAAGCAGAAAAAAGTGGGTGAGTTTTCAGCCTGGTTCTAGGGACCAGGATGAGAATGAGGGGAAGAGTGGGCCTCAAAGTGAGAGGGAGTGGGAGAGCGTGGGGAGAGTGGGCCTCGGAGTGAGAGGGAGAACAGGCCGAGGAGCGAGAGGGAGAGGGCGGGCCTTGGAGTGAGGAGAGTGGGTCTCGGAGTGAGAGGGAGAGCAGGCCTAGGAGTGACAGGGAGAGGGAAAGTGTGCCTCAGAGCAAGAGGGATGTGGAGAGAGCAGGCCGCGAACTGAGAGGGAGAGCGGTTCTTTTAAGCGAGAGGGAGAGCAGGCCTTGGAGTGAGAAGGAGAACATACCTTGGAACAAGAGGAAGAGTGGGCCTCGGAGTGAGAAGGAAAGTGTACCTTGGAGCGAGAGGGAAAGAGGGCCTCAGACCGAGAGGGAGAGTGGGCCTCAGAGTAAGAGGGAGAGTGGGCCTCGGAGTGAGAGGGTGAGCGTCCTTGGAGCGAGAGGGAGAGCGAGTTTGGAGTGAAAGGGTGAGTGGGCCTCGGAGTGAAAGGGAGAGGGAAAGTGTGCCTCAGAGCGAGAGGGAGAGTGGGCCTCGGAGCGAGAGGGAGAGGGAAAGCGTGCCTTGGAACGAGAGGGAGAAGGAGGGCGGTCCTTGGAGCGAGAGGGAGAGTGGGCCTCGGAGTGAGAGGGATGGTGGGCCTTGGAGTGAGATGGATGGTGTATCTTGGAGCGAGAGTGGGAGCAGACCTTGGACTGAGAGGGACAGTGGGCCTCAGAGAAAGAGGAAGAGCAGGCCTTGGAGTAAGAGGGAGAGGGAGAGTGTGTCATGGAGTGGGAGGGAGGGCGGGCCTTTGAGCGAGAGGGAGAGCGGCCCTTGGAGTGAGAGGGAGAGTGGGCCTCGGAGTAATAGGGAGAGTGGGCCTCGAAGTAATAGGGAGAGTGGGCCTTGGAGTGGCAGGGTGAGTGTACCTTGGAACGAGAGGGAGAGCGTACCTTGGAGCGAGAGGGAGAGCGGGCCTCGGAGTGAAAGGGAGAGTGGGCCTCGGAGTAATAGGGAGTGTGGGCCTCAGAGCTAGATGGAGAGTGTGCCTCGGAGCGAGTGGGAGAGCAGGCCTTTGAGCGAAAGGGAGAGCGGGCCTTTGAATGAGAGGAAGAGTGGGCCTTGGAGTGAGAGGGAGAGCGGGCCTCAGAGTGAGAGGGAGAGTGTGCCTCGGAGCGAGAGGGAGAGCAGGCCTTTGAGCGAGAGAAAGAGCAGACCACGGACTGAGAGGGAGAGTGTGCCCTGGAGTGTGAGGGAGATGGAGAGCAGGCCTCACAACGAGAGGGGAGAGTGGGCTCAGAGCGAGGGGGAGAATGGGCCTCAAGAGTGAGGGGGAGAGCAGGCATCAGGGTGAGAGGGAGGGGGAGGGCGGGCCTCTGAGCGATGTGATGTGCAGGACTCAGACTTAGGGCGAGATTGGGCCTAGGAGCAAGAGGGAGAGTGGGCCTCAGAGCAAGGACAAGAGCAGGACTCAGAGTGAGGGGTGGAGCAGGAATCAGAGTGAGGGGGAGAGTGGGCCTCAGAGCGAGAGGGTGAGCTGGCCTGAGAGAGAGGGAGAGCAGGCTTCAGAACGAGAGGGAGAGTGGGTCCTGGAGCGAAAGGGAGAGCGGACCTTGGAGAGAGAGAGAGAGAGAGTGAGCCTCTCAGTGTTGGGGAGAGGAAGAGTAGATCTTGGAGCGACAGCACACCTCGAAACAAGGAGTGACTGGACCTCGGAGCAAGGAGGAGAGCGAGCCTCGGATGAGCCGGTCCTCGGAGCGAGAGCAGGGCCTAACAGAATGTGTGTGGGGAGAGTGTGAGTGTGTGTGTGTGTGTGAGAGAGAGAGTGTGTGAAGTGCATGTGTGAGAGAGAGGTAAGAGTGTGAGTGTTTGTGTGAGAGGGGAGTGTGTGAGTGCGTTTGTGTAAGAAACGGGGAGGGTGTGAGTGTTTGCGTGTGCAAGAGACAGGTGAGTGCGTGTGTGTGTGAGAGAGAGTGCGTGTGTGTATGACAGAATTGGGAGAGGGTGAGCGCGTATGTGTGAGAGGGGGTAGTGTTTGTGGGCAGGATTTTGCCCTTGGTGGGGGTGTTTGGCGGGGGTGGGCTGGGGTGTTTGGGAAGCCTACCGCTGCCCGCGATTGGCTCTGCACCGCAATTTCAAGCGGGCGGGCCAATTAAGGCCCACCCTGTGTGGATCGGGAGCAGCAGCGCTGAGCACCACCTGTGCGGGGGGCGAGGAGGAGGGCGAGCTGGGCCTCGTGTGCAGTTAGCGCCTATGCGAGACAGAGCGCTTAATCTCCCTGAGGCACGGAGCTGCCTCAAGGAGGCTGAAGCACCGTTTAAAAAATTAATAAAGACGGTAAAACTTTAATAAAACATGTCCTCTCATGTGACTGTCACATGAGATGGGACATGTTTTTAATTCCAAAATAAATTTTTTATTTAATGTTTATTTGCTTTAGGAAACCTCATCCCGTTCGTGGATGAGGTTTCCTAAAAAATGTAAAGGCCGCTTGGCCTTTTTGCCTTACAGCGTAAATTTGAATTTAATTAGATTGTTAATGGCTTTAATAGGCCTTTTAATTATCAGTGGGCACACAGATGCACACCCGCCGAATGAAATATCGCGTGTCATTTAACGCTCAGGCATGTCGGGTGTGTGCCTGCACGCCTAACGTAATATTCTGCACTGTGAGTGAGAGAGAGGGGAGTGTGTGAGTGTGTGTGTCTTAGTGCGTGTGTCTGGCTCACTCCCAGTCTCAGGATTCTCATTCACCCTCACCCCCTACACGCCAACACAATGGGTGAGTGAGTGAGCTGGGTACACACACACACACACACACACACACACGCTCTCATCCCCTTTCACTTTAATTGTCATCTTTATTTATAAATTATTATTATTTATAAATTATTTTAAAATTATCAATTTATTGCTTTGACATTGGTTTTTTTGCTCAGCAAGTTGTTTCTTTTCATACGTCAGCTTTTTAAAAAAAAAATTCATGTTTAATGTTGTGACAGACCTTATCTTTCCAAACCAGCCCCTTGAGTGAGAAAAAAATTGAAATCTGCACCCCCTCCCCTACTAACGTGAAAACGTTGGACAAACCTGTTATAAAACCCAAAGACTCCTGACCTTTATGATGACTTTACTATCTGCACCTGCACTTTCAGATATTATTAATTTTCACCAAAGGCTTTTCTGTTCATCCATATCTTTATTGTCTTCCCTATGCCCAGGTCAATGTTTATCCCTCAACCAACATCATTAATATAGATTATCCAGCCATAATCACATTGCTATTTGTTGGACCTTGCTATAGGCAGATTGGCTGCCACATTTCCTACAATAGTGACTCCACTTGGAAAGCACTTAATTAGCTGTGAAGTGCTTTGGGACATCTTGAAGTTGTGAAAGTTGTGATACAAACCTAGGAATCTGTCAGCTGTCTGCCCATTAAGCTCGTCGACCTAAGCCACCCTGATAACCCATTCATTTCACATTCATTGATCATGATGTCAGTGCCAATATCGCCCTGCGGAGAATCCTGTTCCTCACCCTGACCGGAGTTTGGAGGAAATGACCTATTTAAAAAAACCTTATTGGGTGCCAATTCTACTATCAGCAAATCTCATGCACCTATTATTAACAAAGTCTTAACAATGCACTTAGAAATGCATAGTATGAGCAGACAAAGTCAACATGGTTTATGAAAGGGAAATCCTATTCGACAAATTTATTATAGAGTTTTTTGAGGATGTAACTAGGTAGGTAATTGGCCATAATCCCACCAAGGACCACAGGCATCTCATCCATTGGACAGAGATAATTGGAGGGCCACCACTCTGCATCAAGCATGGGGCAAGGTAAGGAGACAGGCCTCCATGAATTACCATAGCCACTTCCAGGATTGAACCTGCACCATTGGTGTAATTCTGCACCGCGCTCTAGCCACCTGGCCAGCTGAGCTAACCAACCCAAACAATGGGTGTAACAAGTAGGGTAGATAAGGGGGAACAGTAGATGTTGTATACTTGGATTTCCAGAGGCATTTGATAAGATGCCACAAAAAAAGTTAATACACAAAATAAGGGCTCATGGAGTTGTCAGCAATATATTAACCTGGACAGTGGAATGGTTAATGGACAGGAAGCAGAGTAGGGATAAATGGGACATTTTCAAGTTGACAAGCTCTGGCTAGTGCAGTGTCACAAGGATCAGTACTGGGGTCTCAGCTATTTACAATATATATTAATAGCTTAGATGAAGAGACAGAGAGTAATGTACCTAAGTTTGCTGACGATGCAAAGCTAGGTGGCAATGCAAGCTGTGAGGAAACAAAGGAGGTGCAGAGAGATAGGCAGGTTAAGTGAATGGGCAACAAAGTGGCAGAAGGAGTATAGTGTGAGGTTATTCAATTTGATTAGTTGATTGTGGGATAAATGTCAGCCAGGATACCAGGAAAATTCCCCTGCTCTTCTTTGTTTTGTGTCACTGAAGTTTTTATCCCCACCTGAAAGGGCAGTTGCTTTAGCTTATTTTTTCATCCAAAATTGGCAACTCTGACAATGCAGCATTCCCCTAACATTGAGTGCCTTGATTATATGCTGAAGTCCCTGAAGTGGGGTATAAACTCATCAAACCTTTTGGCTTGGAGATGAAAATGCTACCAACTGATCAATTCAGCCCTTCATCTGATGTCCACACATGCATATTCTCCTGTGGCTGTCAGAGATGAATAGGTGGGGGCAGTAATCCAGGTTGATCTTTCTTTCCTTAGCCCATTGGGACTAAGAGTCCCCCTCCCCTCCCAGCTAACTGAGCAGAATCAAAACGAGGAACTTACTGCCTTTGTTACTTCCTAAGATATTACGTGACTCATTCATCTACTAAGTCATTGGCATATTATATAGAATACTAGGTGTGATTCTAAATACTTTATTGATGATTTTAATCAAAGCCTGAGGGTCTCAGGTCTTCTGCTTAAGAAGGGCCTAATGCTTCTTGTAGCATTGTATATTTTCCAAAGGTTTTGTAAATGTTTGTCCTGTCTAGTTAAGTCAAATCTAATTCCAACGCTGACGAGGACGGGCAGTTGAGAATTTTTATCGTTTTCACCACTTTGAGGACTCACAAATTTGACAGTGGGTCCAATGCCTTTTCTGATTGGGCCTTCCAGCTGCTGAAGCATGCTTCACACTCGAAACAGACACAACACATAAGGATTTCTACACAGTCATGTCCATTGAAAGACTGTAGCTGAAAAGCTCGGACGTATTCAAACATATTGTTTCAGGGATAAATATAAGAAGATGACTTTGGAACAACTAGTGCTACATTTTTTGTTTGTCCCTTTTAATGACACAATAGGTGGAGTATAAACCATCATTGTGGTCAGTTTTCAAAAGTCATGGCTGATGAATCAACTTGGTTGTCAAACGATGTTGTAACAATTAAGTGCAAAGCAGCAAACATTGTCGCCATTTACAAGAATTAATCATAAGACTTACAGAAGTGCTCAAAATGAGAGCAAATGGGGTTGGAGGTAGACTTTTGACTTGTGTTGGATATTGGCTAGGAGGAAGGGGACAGAGAGTGGTGATAACAACAACTTGGATTTGTATAGCCCCTTTAATGTAATAAACACCCCAAGGCACTTTACAGGAGTTTTATCGAACAAAATTTGACAAAGAGCTACATGAGGATAAATTAGGCTGAATGACCAAAGCTTTGACAAAGATGTAGGTTTTAAGGAGCATCTTAAAAGAGGAAAGGAAAGTAGAGCATTGGAGAGATGTAGGGAGGGAATTCTAGAGCTTAGGGCCTAGGCAGCTGAAGGTAGGTCAGAATTGACAAAGCACAGATATCTAGGGGTGTGTAGGGCTGGAGGAGATTACAGAGGTGGGGAGGGATTTGAAAACAGGGATGAGAATTTTTAAATTGAGGTGTTGCTAGACCAGGGGCAATGTAGGCCAGCAAGCATAGGAGTGATAGGGGAACAGGATTTGGTGCGAGTAAGGGCATGTTTTGCAGAATTTTGAATGAATCAGAATAGTTACAGCGCAGAAGGAGGCCATTCAACCCATTGTGTCTGTGCCAGCTCTCTGCAAGAGCAACTCACCTAGCCCCACTTCTCTGCCTTTTCCCGGTAGTCCTGTGCCAGGGGACTAAGACCTCACACTGGATATTTTATATATATATATATATAGATATCCTAATGAGTAATTTCTAAAATTTTAAAACTGGACTCTTTTTAAAATGGCTGAAGCTATGCCTGTCTGTGACCTTTTAACAGAAGGAGCTTTCTGCCTGTATCAGGAAAACTCACACCTCGTTATCTGTGAAGAGACACTAGTGCCCCCTGTAGGCTACAGGGGCCAAAGTCAAAGGGAACTATACAATGGTCACCTGCATTTTATAAGTCAGGCCTGGCCAACCGGAGCCTATTCGCCTGCTAGGACAAAGGACCCCACAGCCTTCCTTTCAAGTTTCAATGGTTGAAACATTTAACCATCTCAGGAACCCAGATGGGGGACACACACCCTTTGTTAAAGACATTGTGAAGAGGCGGGAGTCATGTGACATGGAATCCTCTAACTTCGGTAATCAGTAATACTGCCTTACTGAACTGGAAAAATCTCTGTCTGTCATTTTACCATCTACAAGCAGCAGCACAGCAAAGGGGCTCTGCCCAAGCTGAATACCTGGCACCAGCTGCACTGTTTCTACTGGAAGTTGTGTACCATTGCCTACAAGACTGATTCCCCTCTGCATGCCCATCACCTCGTGTGAAGTCAACACCACTGGAAAAGTGAATTATACAGCATTGGTTTTCAACCTGCCAACCTCCGTGAAGGAATCTGGACCCTGGACACATGTGAAACAATAATTATTTTCTCTGTGGTTTTTGCCCTGTAAATCTTTCTTCCTCTATCCCTCTTTTATAGTAAGACTGCACGGGAGCCATGTAGTGAGCTCCCCCCTGTAGTTTGAGTGTGTGCAAATGAACTAGCCCCCTGAGTTCATGCTATCTCGAGTTTGCTGTGGGGTTATTAATAGAAAATTGGATCACACCAAAACTGAGGGATTGGGAAAATAAAGGAGGATGCAAATCAGAAAAAACACACCTTTCTTTATGGACAGGTGGCGAAAGGCGAAATCAGGGCTGTTTAAACTAACCCCCCTCCTGTCCGGAACAGAAATTGGGAGCTCAAATCCGGGATTACCCATTTGAATTTGAGTCCCAGTTAAGATGAGCAAAATCTGAGATAAAAGAATCACTTGGAAACTAATGGAGGAACACTTGGTGTCTGGAACAAATTTTAAAACACAAGTAACTGACCACAGCAAATTCCTTTTCCCTAACACTAAGAAAATGGCAGCTTTTGATGCCCAGATGTTTGTTCAGCAAGGGAATTTGAGCGGTGAAAATTTAGCAGCCGTGAGCGCAAAGCAACTGAAAGCTGTAGCTAGGGAGGCACAGTTAAAATTGTCCAGTAAAGTGAACAGATGCAAACTGATCCGGTTGTTGGTGGAACCTTTGGATCTCACGCTACCGGTAGAGCAGTTAGATGCAGAGCTCAACCATGACTCTGAGTCACACCCTACCCCAGCCCAATTTGAGCTGGAAAAGCTCAGAATACAGCTAGAATTTAAGGAGAGGGAACAAGAAAGGGAAAGGGACAGAAAATGGGAGAGAGAAGAATTCCAGCTCTGAAAATTGGAAATGGAGCCAATAGCTCAAAAGGAGAGAGAGAGACTGGACAGCTGGAAGATGCAAGAGAAAATCTCTCTCTACCCGGTAGTACCCCTTATCTATCTAACCATGAAGGACCATCTGAGACGCCCAAGCGTGCTAGATTCATTCCCGAATTCGAAGAGGGTGATGTGGAGTCATTTTTTGCCACTTTTGAGAAAATAACAGGGCAGCTAAAATGGCCATCAGAGATCTGTACACTTTATAATTCAAGAGCAGCTGTCAGGGAGAGCCCAAGAGGTCCACTCCATGCTGAGTCCTGATGTGTCCATGAATTATGAGCAGACCAAGGCTGCCATCCTAAGTGCCTGAGAGTTAGTCCTGAAGGCATATCGACAGCAATTCCGGAATGCTCGAAAGAAGTCCACACAAGTTAAAATCGAAAAGCTGGAGCACATTGCGTTCGACCGATGGGTAAGATCCCTAAGAATCTCACACACCTATGAGGGGCTGCCTGAGTTGGTATTATTGGAGGAATTTAAAATTTGCTGACCCCCCCAGCCTGCGAATACACTTAGAGGAGCAGAGAATCCTCACAGCCAGGGATGCAGCCGTCACAGCAGACAGCTATGACCTCACCCATTGGCATGGAAACTCAGGCAGATCCTTTCCAAACCATTCCCACAAGCATTGGAAAGATAAGCAGGGCTAGCTAGATAAGAAAGGCCCCTCACTCAGAAAAGAAAGCAAAAAGGAGGGTGGGAGAAGCCCCCCTGCTTCTCCACCGCCATGGGTGGGACTGGAAAATCCCAGCCAGTGTCTATTACTTTGATTACCCTTCAATGAAGCACATAGGGACATTTTTTTTTAAGTTAAGCTCTATAAATGTAAATTGTTGTTGATTTTCATTCTTTCTGGTTGTGAACAGGGGAAGATTTAAAAAAAAGATGCAGGTAGTCAGTCAGGTCCAGCAAAAGTTGTGAAGACAGTCAGGGCTTCAAACTTCAAAGTAAAGGTAAACTTTGATAAGATTCAGAAGTGGTCGAAGTAATTCTGTTTAAGATGACACGCTAATTTCTTCCTGATGTGGTGGTGTGTAGCGCTTTCATTACATTATATTATTAGGTGTAGAAATCTCTAGTGATTAAAATAAACGAACCCAATCATAATTGTATTTTTGCTCAGAATAAAATAAAGCAGATTGATTTCTGGCCTTCCCTTCTCACATTCTCACCAATCCACCTTGAAGAGATTGAAGAAGCACATGTGTATAAGACATGAATATCTAGTTCAGATCACAAGAGGGCAACTTTGCTATATTTCTGTATAATGTTATCATATAGGTAAATATTAGACAGAACAGGCACATAGCTAAATGAAAGACACTCAGAGTTGTTCATGGGAATGACTAGTACTGCTGTAACTAATAGAATATGTAAAGGCAGATAGTAAAGGTGTAACAATCCCAATCCCTAATACTGTTTTGGCTCAATGTTGCTTCAAAGCAAATCATTTTGACTTATGGTGCTCTCGTGGTCCTCTGTTGGTAACAAAAGCAAAATTGGACCATTAGCCTTTGATGCTTTAAGACAGTATGGCAGAAAATTACATTCCCAGTGAGAAGTTGGCCTGCTCTAGGCAGTTGAACAGGACATGCAACTTCCTTATAGGAAACAAATGCTCAGTCTTTCTTCTTATCACAATGCATAGGGAGAGTTATATTAGGAAAATGTGCTTGGGCTCATTTTGGTTCCTGCCTTCACTAATGGCATCAAATCTGACATTGTTCTTCCTACTGATAACCTTAACAGAATGGGTATCTTCCAATTTCAAATTCATTGAAGGAAAATATAGTTTATCCCAAGCACTGGGAAGGTAAGTCAAAAATATAACTGATGTATTCCACCCATATTTAATTTATAAGGACTGTTTTGTTGTTATGAAGCTGTACAATTTCTTTGGTTTATACATGGGTAGGAATTAAGTTTAGATGGTTTGGAGAATGGGATTCTTCAAGAAAGCTGATCTCCTGTTATCCTTAGTGACACCAGGATAGGAAGGCTATTTTAGATTGCATATTGCAGTCTTGATTGCCAACTAGAAAACCCATTCCAATTTGGTTAGTCCAATATAAAACTGTACAAACCTTACCAACCAGTATTATGAAATAAAAACTTGCCTCTAAATGGTGCCTTTTATGAACCCATGACCTCCAAAAGTGTTTTACAGCCAATGATGTAGTTTTAAAGTGTAGTCATTTTTGTACTGTGGGAAACATGGGACCAATTTGTGTATAGCAAGCACCCATAAATAACAACATAATCATGGTTATATAGTGATGTTGATTAGGGATAAATATTGGCCAGAACACTAGGGTTAACTCCACTACTCTTCTTTGAAATAGTGCTGTGGGATCTTTCCTGTCCACATTAGGGCCTCAGTTTAACATTTCATCTGAAAGACCAAAGCAGTGAAGGAGATTCACTCCATGCCAGAACCCTAAGCTGGAGAAACACACAGACTGACTCTCTGCTTAAGGGCAGCTCCATGTGCATGGATTCAGGAGCTGCTGCGGCTACACCTCATCTTTCTGCATCAGTTTCACAGAACACCAGGTTCACACACCACCTTTAGCTATGTAAATCTGCCAGGAGGTATTTATTAATAGGCATAATTTATTTGTGCGGTGGGGCTAATACAAGGAAAGACTATTAAGAATTGAAATGAATGTAGGCAATGGCATGTCAAATTCTGAGCAGGAAAAATGACAATGAAACAAGATTCTATTTGGAGGTTGTATTGGTGCAGAAAAGAAGAGTCATGGTGTAGAGGAAATAAATAGGAGCTGGAAGTAGACGTCACAGAAAAGGCAATTCTTGTAAATTTTATTTTGGAAGAGATGGTATCATGTGATGATTTTAACGGTTTGTTTCATCTGTGTTTGATTATGCTAGTCTGCTAACTGATCCTTGGACATTTGCTTGATTGCTTAGTCTGTGGATGAAGCAAGACAGCTAATGAACCTGAGTAAGCTCCAGAAAGGAGAACGTTATTTGCCACTTGTCTGCCCAAGCCTGGGTATTGTTCAGGTCTTGAGGCATTTGGACATGGACTGCTTCAGTATCTGAGGATTGTGAATGGTGCTGAACATTGTTCAATCATCAGCGAACACCCCCACTTCTGACCTTATGATGGAAGGAAGATAATGAATGAAGCAGCTGGAGATGGTTGGGCCTAGGACACTACCCTGAGAAACTCCTGTAGTGATGTCCTGGAACTGAGATGACTGATGTCCAACAACCACAACCATCTTCCTTTGTGCTAGGTATGACTCCAACCAGCGGAGACTTTTCCCCCTGATTCCCATTGACTCCAATTTTGCAAGGACTCCTTGATGCCACACTCAGCCAAATGCAGCCTTGATGTCAAGGGCAGTCACTCTCACCTCACCGCAGAAGTTCAGCTCTTTTGTCCTCGTTTGAACCAAGGATGTAATGAGTTCAGGAGCTGAGTGACCCTGGCGGAACCCAAACGTCAGCAAGCAGGTTATTGCTAAGCAAGTGCCACTTGGTAGCACTGTTGATGACCCCTTCCATTACTTTAATGATGATGGAGAGTAGACTGATGGGGTGCTAGTTGGCTGGGTTGGATTTGCCCTGCTTTTTGTATACAGGACATACCTGGGCAATTTTCCAGATAGCCGGGTAGATGCCAGTGTAGTAGTTTTATTGGAACAGCTTGGCTTGGGGCGTGGCAGGTTTTGGAGCACAAGTCTTCAGTGCTATTGTCGGAATATTGTCAGGACCCATAGACTTTGCACCATCCAGTGCTTTCAGCTGTTTCTTGATATCATGTGGAATGAATCAAATTGGCAGAAGGCTGCCATCTGTGATGTTGGGGACCTCCGGAGGAGGCTGAGATGGATCATCCATTTGGCACTTCTGACTGAAGATTGTAGCAAATGCTTCAGCCTCATCTTTTGCACTGATGTGCTTGGCTCCTCCATCATTGAGGATGGGGATATTTGTGAAGCCTCCTCCTACAGTGAGTTGTTTAATTTTCTACCACTATTCACGACTGGATGTGGCTGGACTGCAGAGCTTAGATCTGATCGGTTGGTTGTGGGACTGTTTGGCTCTGCCTATCCCTTGATGCTTATGCTGTTTGACACACAAGTAGTCCTGTGTTTTAGCTTCACCTCATTATTAGTTATGCCTGGTGTTGCTCCTGGCATGCCCTCCTGCACTCTTCATTGAACCAGGGTTGATCCCCTGGCTTGGTGGTAATGGTAGAGTGGGGGATGTGACGGGCCATGAGGTTACAGATTGGGTTTGAGCACAATTCTACTGCCTCATGGATGCCTAGTTTTGAGTTGCTAGATCTGTTCGAAATCTATCCCATTTAGCACGGTGGTAGTGCCACACAACATGATGGAGGGTGTCCTCAATGTGAAGGTGGGATTTCGCCTTCACAACGACCATGTGGTGGTCACTCCTACCGATACTGTAATGGACATATGAACCTGCAGCAGGCAGGTTGGTGAGGATGAGGTCAAGTATGTTTTTCCCTCTTGTTGGTCCCCTCACCACCTGTTGCAGATCCAATCTAGCAGCTATGCTGTTTAGAACTCAGCCAGCTCGGTCAGTAGTGGTGTTACCAAGCCACTCTTGGTGATGGACCCCACCCAGATTACATTCTGCGCCCTTGCCACCCTCAGTGCTTCCTCCAAGTGGTGTTCAACATGGAGGAGCACTGATTCATCAGCTGAGGGAGAGCGGTACGTGGTAATCAGCAGGAGGTTTCCTTGCCCATGTTTGACCTGATGCCATGAGTCGATGTTGAGGGCTCCCAGGGCAACTTCTTCCCAAATCTATACCACTGTGCTGCCACCTCTGCTGGGCCTGTCCTGTCAGTGGGACAGGACATACCCAGGGATGGTGATGGTGGTGTCTGAGACATTGTCTGTAAAATATGATTCCGTGAGGATGACTATGTCAGGCTGTTGCTTGACCAGGCTATGAGACAGCTCTCCCAATTTTGGCACTAACCCCCAGATGTTAGTAAGGAGGACTTTGCACGGTCGACAGGGCTGAGATTGCTGTTGTAGTTTCTGGTGCCTAGGTCGATGCTGGGTGGTCCGTCCAGTTTCATTCCATTTTTATGACTTTGCAGTGGTTTGATACAACTGAGTGGCTTGCTAGGTCATTTCAGATTAGAACCTGGGTCCCCAGAGCATTACCCTGGGTCTCTGGATTACCACCACCAGCAGTGTTCACCTCCACCCTCAGCAATTTAGTGCCAATCTCCTGCCTTTTTCCCTGTACCCTTGCACATTGTTTCTATTTAAGTAATCATCCAATGCCCTCTTGAATGCCTCGATTGAACCTGCCTCCACCACACTTCCAGGCAGTGAATTCCAAACCCTAACTACTTGCTGTGTGAAAAAGTTTTTTGGTAGTGAGTTATGATAGATACCTGACCAAACATGAGAGGGGAAATGGAAAGTAATGAAGGTGAACAAGGTAAAAGAGACAAATGAAAATCCCGTCAGAGAGAAGCGAACTTCAAGGTGACCGTTCCTGGAAGAGAATTGATGGTGAATTAAACACTAATACAAAAGCAAAACACTGCGGATACTGGAAATCTGAAATAAAAACAGAAAAGGCTGGTTTGGCAGCATCCGTGGAGAGAGAATCCGAGGTAATGTTTCAGATCGATGATCCTTCATCAGAAACATTATAACACATCCTTCTAGCTGTACAATGTGCCACAACAAACCATCTTCTGTATCCAGTACATATGCTCTGATCCACCAACACTGATTGTGTTCCCATAACCCTAACATAACTGCACACAGCAATTTTCTGTAACTGAAAAACAATACATAAAAACTCAGCAGAAACTCCTAATTGGAAACAACTGTGGTATTTATTAATAAGGGTACCTAACAGAAAGAGATTCAAGGTCGATGGGGGGGGTGATGAGGTTGGGGGGGGGGGCGGGGTAGTGGTGCTGGTTGAAGATGTAGAACTGCTTAAGGTTAAATTACAGTCCTGCACCTCAACTTTACACATCTGTTATCCTTTAGGCATCTTTTACCCCATCTATAAAACTTACACTTAAAAGGTTTGTTTGGAAAGGTCGGCGTGCAGAATTCTCTTCTTACAGGTACTGAGGGCAGATTTTTCCATCTCTCTTGACCGGCTCCATTGAGCAAACTGCAGGGGAAAAAAAAAAGATGTTCCTTAAGTTCACTTGAGTTGTGAGCAGGGGCTGTAAAAGAGCCCTGAGTGTCACGTGATGGTTGGGAGTCGAGAGTTATTGTAGAACAGTTTCCGTTCGCAGTGAGGGAACTGGCTGCTTGCAGGGTTAGGGGAGGTTAAAGCGCCCAAACAACGCACTTTGATAGATGAACTGGGTAAAAACCCAGGCTGGAGATAGCATGACACAAGCCTAAGAAATTGATTATGGCTATCCGGGAATTAAAAGTCTGCCTCCTCGGGGTGAGTAAGACGGACAGGATTGTTTTCCCTTTTATTTCTGAGTACTTTGACTTTTGTTCCTCTTGGTGGTTTCTAGCTGTTGGGACACGGTTTTTTTTTTAAGTGTGGCTATTTCGTGGTGTTGCGATGTTCTCTGCCATTCCTCACAGTCTGCTTTGAATCCATCCGAGTCCGTACTTCTCTGACACTTCTCTCTCTCTGCCTTTTCCCAAAGTTTCAAACACTCTCTCCCAGAGTTTCTGTTCGTTGGCCCCGTCCTGCAATTGGAGCGTCTGCTCGGAATGCCGAGGAGTCTCCCAGGAGACATTCCACAGAGTCAGTTTCTGTAGCGTGAAAACCGTCAGTTTCTCTTCTTTCCCCAAATTATTCCCCTTCATTTTTTTTTTAAAAACAAAGACTTTGATATAAGTTGTCAGAATTCGGGGAAAACTTTTTTTTCTTTTTAACAAAGAAAAAAGACACACTTCCCCTTTTTGCCATGCATCCAGCCCAGAAATGTGGGCAACGTTCACTCAAGTGTCCCTTGGCTTGGATGTCACTTATGCTGTGATGCAGTTCGGAGCTCTGAAATCTTGATCTGGCTGGGGGAGCGGGGGATCTAAACGATTTTAATGACCTCGGAGTAATCGCAGGACAATAATCCACCCCGAGGGGGGTTCATAGGGCATCATCAACCATCAGGACTTTCTGACCAGTCTCTGAACTCCCAGGTTAGATTACAACCTGAAATCGCTGACTAATTTCGGTTATTTGACT
Organism: Cetorhinus maximus; assembly: GCF_964194155.1. Taxonomy (NCBI): domain Eukaryota; kingdom Metazoa; phylum Chordata; class Chondrichthyes; order Lamniformes; family Cetorhinidae; genus Cetorhinus; species Cetorhinus maximus. The sequence continues at coordinate 159,484,330 of NC_135882.1, forward strand.
TTTTTTTTGGAAAAAAAAAACATGCTGGTTTAATTTTATACGAGCAATTATCCCGCTTGGCTTTGTTTTTGTGTTGTGTTGGCAGTGGTTATCATTACAGATAATCATTATCCAGGCAGTTTCTTTCCTTGTGTACTGGCATTGTTGGTAAAAGTTTATGGAGGGGTCAATTGAATCATTATGGGCACAGAAGGAGGCCATTTGGCCCATTGCGTCCATATGCTGGCTCTCTGTAGAGCAACCCAGTCCGTCCCATTCGACCACTCTATCCCATTAGTCCCGCAAATGTATTTTCCATCTAATTTCTTTTTGAAACCATTGCTTGTCCCGGCTTCGGCCACTCTTGTAGGCAGCAAGTTTCAGATCATTACCACTGGCTAGATGGTTATGAAGATGTGGTAAGGTCATTTTGTGTGTGAAAAATTCAATTTCCTATTAATTGTTTTTGATCATTAACCTTTTGCCCTCTGCTTACTGCCACTTCATCCAGCTGAGTAGAGAGGACACAATCCTTTAGAATACCACTCATTATACAAAAGGACATGAGATTTGAGTGTAAACTCAGCTGACCCCATGTTCAAACAAATCTCAGAACTGCAATGGAAACCGCAAGTGCAAGGTTGAAGGTCACGACCAATTTGGGGGTGGATGGAGAAAATAGCCATGAGTATTTAACATCCAGATCCAACTGCATAAGAACAGTTGCTGCTTCAGTGGCAAATTCAACCCCGGCTAAATCGAACCACCGACATGTCAAAGAACATTTCTTATCATGAGAAACGTGGTTGAGGTTTTCTATTTCTTTCTGGACTTCTTTTTATATTTCTCCAGCTGATCTCTGACCAGATTAACTGTGATCTATGAATGGTAGAACATGTTTGAAGGGTTGAAAGGACCATGAAAAGACCAATGTCCCTATGACATGGGAGTCATGGGAAAATTTGGCTGCGTAGTAGGGGGAGTGAGCCAATTTTTTTTTTCAAACTATGGCATTGAAATCATCCCTAATTAATGATGCAGCAGAATCTATCTTTGTAAATGTCTTCCCTTGCTCCACCGCTTTTGTTCAGCAACTGCCTTGACTGAGAGGTGACATTCTCCAGGACTTCGAGTCCCGCTTTGAAGCCATTGTTAAGAGGGCTTGTGATGGTTGTTCTTATAATTGTTTTCGCCCTTTTGTTTTGGAAGGTACATGTTTCTCTGCTTTGTGTATATAGGCATTTTTTAATATATTTGTTCATAAGATATGGGCATTGGTGGCAAGGCCAATATTTATTGCCCAGCCCTAATTGCACTTGAGAAAGTGTTGGTGAGCCACCTTCTTGAACTGTTGTAGTCCTTGCTGTGTAGGTATACCCAGAGTGCTTTCAGGAGGGAGTTCCAGGATTTTGACCCAGCGACATTAATGGAAAGGTGATATATTTGCAAGTCAGGGTGGTGTGTGACTTGGAGGGGAAATTGTAGGAGGTGGTATTCCATCCTCCTGCTGGCTTTGTTCTTTCAGGCGGAGGAGATTGTGGATTTGGAAGGTGCTGTTGAAGAACCACTAGTGAGTTGCTGCAGTGCATCTTGTAATTGGTACACAATACTGCCACTATGCATCAGTGGTGGAGAAAGTAAATATTTAAGGTGGCGGATTGGGTGCCAATCAAGCAGGCTGCTTTGTCCTGAATGATGCTGAGCTTCTTGAATGTTGTTGGAGGCCCATTTATCTATGCAAGTTCTATCACACTCTTGACTTCTGCCTTGTAAATGGTGGACAGGCTATTTGGGAGTCAGAAGGTGATTAGCCACCATCAGCAAAATGATGGAAAGTGTCATCGACAGTGCTATCAAGCAGCACTTACCCAACAGTAACCTGCTCACTGATGCTCAGTTTGGGTTCTGCCAGGGCACTCAGCTCCTGACCTCATTACAGCCTTGGTTCAAACATGGACAAAAGAGCTGTACTCCCAAGGTGAGGTGAGAGCGACTGCCCTTGATATCAAAGCAGCATTTGACCGAGTGTGGCATCAAGGAGTCCTCGCAAAACTGGAGTCGATGGGAATCAGGGGGAAAACTCTCCACTGGTTGGAGTCATACCTAGCACAAAGGAAGATGGTTGTGGTTGTTGCAGGTCAATCATCTCAGCTCCAGGACATCAATGCAGGAGTTCCTCAGGGTAGTGTCCTTGACCCAATCATCCTCAGCTGCTTAATCAATGACCTTCCCACCATCATAAGGTCAGAATTGGGATGTTTGCAGATGATTGCATGATGTTCAGCACCATTCATGACTCCTTAGATACTGAAGCAGTCCATTTCCATATGCAGTAAGACCTGCACAGTATTCAGGCTTGGGCTGATAGGTGGCAAGTAACATTTGCGCCACAGAAGCGCCAGGAAATTACCATCTTCAACAAGAGAGAGAATCTAACCAACTCTCCTTGATGTTCAATGGCGTTACCATCTCTGAATCCCCCGCTATCAACATCCTTGGAGTTACCATTGATCAGAAACTGAGCTGGACCAGCCATATAAATACTGTGGTTACAAGAGCAGGTCAGAGGCTGGGAATTCTGCAGAGAGTAACTTACCTCCTGACTCTCCAAAGTCTGTCTGCCATCTACAATGCACAAGTCAGGAATGTGATGGAATACTCTCCATGTTCCTGGATGGGTGCAGCTCCAATAATATACAGGAAGCTCAGCACCATCCAGGACAAAGCAGTCGCTTGTTTGGCACCCCATCCACCACCTTCAATATCCATTACCTCCATCACCTACGCACAGTAGCAACAGTGTGTACCATCTACAAGATGGACTGCAGCACCTTAACAAGGTTACTTCGACAGCACCTTCCAAACCCGCGACCACCACCATCTAGAAGGACAAGGGCAGCAGATGCATGGGAACACCACCACCTGGAAGTTCTCCTCCAAATCACACACCATCCTGACTTGGAAATGTATTGCTGTTCCTTTGCTGTTGCTGGGTTAAAATCCTGGAACTCTTTTCCTAACAGCATGGTGGGTGTACCTACACCACAGGGACTGCAGCGGTTTGTCACAAAACTATAATATTTTTCATAATATGATTGTAGGCCTATGGGTGTGAGTGTGGATGGTTCTGCCTGTGTGACTGATTTAATTAAATTAGAGCCAGATAGACTGCAAGGTTGAAATTATCAAAAGAAGTTAAGTGCAAAAAGCATTTGAAATGCTAATGAGTAAACATGGATGAGGGCAGCAGGTAAGGTATGAAGGGAATTTGCATTTTAAGGTAAGTGGATAGGTGTTTGGGTTTCAAAGGGATAGTAGGATGTCTACAACTAACAAGATAAATAGGGCAATGTTGTGTTACAAGCGTTTGGAATTCCCCTGTCGAGTGGGTGCTGCGGTAACCTTGCTGGGTTAATTTTATAATTTCAGATCTATTTTGGACTGTTGCCTTAAAGCAGGTATGTAGTTGGGAGCCTGTTTAATTAAGAATTTTTGGAACTGTTAAGACAAAATAACTGTGTAACCGTATTCGTGTGTGTGTGTTTATTGCTTTACTTTTTCCTTTTGTTAATAAATGTTTTAACTTAATTTTAATGCCTCTGAAGGTGTAAGTGAACTCAATTTTCCTGAATTCAGTGCGTAAGCCTTCTAGTGATAAATAGAAATTGCAAAACCACTGTGATAGTGTGGCCAAGTTTCCCTTGTGGATTTGGTTTGCCTGGCACATATCAACTGCCACATTGTAACAAGTTCAAGAAAGCAGCTCGCCACCACCTTCTCAATGCCAATTATGGATGGGCAGTAAATGCTGGCCTAGCCAGTTGCGCCTGCACCCCATGACCGAAAAAAAGAATTCCCAGCCTCTAACCTGCTCCGGTAGCCCCTGTATGGCTGGTTCAGTTCAGTTTTTGGTCAAGGGTAACCCCCAGGATGTTGATAGTGGGGGATTCAGTGATGGTAATGCCATTGAATGTCAAGGGGAGATGGTTACATTTTCTCTTGTTGGAGATGGTCGTTGCCTGGCACTTGTGTGGCGTGAATGTTATTTGCCATTTATCAGCCCAAGCCTGAATGTTATTTGCCATTTATCAGCCCAAGCCTGAATGTTGTCCAGGTCTTGCTGCATATGGACATGGACTGCTTCAGCATCTGAGGAGCCGTGATAAAAAGTAAAACTGCCTTTTAACAGGGTGCCACTAGCCTTTTGCATTAAATTGGAAGAGTTGCAACAATGAAAATTATGAATATTGTTCAAGAACTGTTCCCTTCCAAAACAGCAATGGTCCCTGTAGGAAGCAGCATTATCATGTGATAGGGTGACCTCATGTCTGTCAGTACACTCTTCTAATTCCTTTGGGCTGCAGGGTGAGGTACTGTCTCAATGGCAGCAGCTTATTACATTGCTATGAATTTCAGAAGATCTTGCAGCAAACTGAGTCTGCTTGTTTGACTTTTTAAAAACAGCAAGGTAACTCTCAAAAAGGAAAGTAGAAATCATTGTTTGATTGAGGATTTTTTAGTATCTCGCCTCATGATTGAAACTGATTACAAGAATGATTGATCCATAATAATTCACTGATGGTCCCAGTCAATGTGAAAGTGTTGCCAACACAGCTGAACAGCACTGGCTGTTTTGTCTCAACAGCAGCTTATATTTATATAACATCTTTAATGAAATGAAAGCTTTCAATGTGCTTCACAGGGGCATTATAAAATAAAGTAAATAAAACAAGCCACATAATTATTAGGTCAGAAATCAGATCAGATGACCAAAAGCTTGGTCAAAGAAGTAGGTTTTAAGAGGGCTCTGAAAGGAGGAAAATGAGTTAAGGAGGCAGGGGAATTCCAGGAGGGAATTCCAGGGCTTGAGGTCTGGGCAGCTGAAAGCACGACTACCAATGTTGGTGCAATTATAATTGGGAATGCACAAGAAGCCAGAGTTAAAGGACTGCAGATATCTCAGAGGGCTGTGGGGTTGGAGGAGATTACAGAGACAGGGAGGGATGAAGTCATGGAGGGGTTTGAAAACAAGACAATTGACTGGGAGCCAGTGAAGGTCAGGGAGCATAGGGATGATAGGGGAATTGGATTGGCTGCAAGCTAAAACGTGGACAGCTTCAAGATTACAGAGGGCAGAATGTGGGAGACCAGCCAGGAGTGCTTTGAAATAGTCAAATCTAGAGGTAATGAAGGCATGGATGAGGGTTTCAGCAGCAGATGAGCTGAGACAGGGACAAAAGTTGAATGATGTTGCCGAGGTGGAAAAAGGCATTCTTACTGATGGCGCAAATATGAGGTCAGAAGCTCATTTCAGGATCAAATGTGACACCAAGGTCGTATGACTTTAAACAAGTTATCCAAAAGAATATCACTGAAGCCACAATGTGTGGAGTTTTGGGTATCCTATGTTCAAAGGCATTAAGATGTAGAGAAGAGTGTTTAAAGAAATTTAAAGTTTTAAGTCTTTTTGTTTTAAAACGCTCACTCAGGCTTGTTGCTCATCTTGACCCACAAATTGAAAAAGGACGCATTAATGAGTCACTCAAAAGGTTAAAATGGGATTATGGTTTATTTGTATCCACAATAAAGAATTAAAACATGCACAGATTTAAAATGATTATAGATTTAATGGGTTGAGAAAGAAGAAAAGAAAATAATAAACAAACAATCGGCTTTGTTATTGTATGTCCAGTGATTAAATGCTTTGAAAGCGCCTGACTTCAGAATGCTCAAATACATTTTCAGTAAGCTTAGATTTTCCCAATGGCCTGAAATGACCAGCTCCTGTCATTTGCAGATTCTCCTTTCAAAGCTTGGTCAAGATCCCACCTGTTGACTGCAGTGAAATGTCCCCGATGTGTTCAATCTTTTGTGCCCCTTTTCAGGGGATGGGCCTGGCCATACCATTCGATGAAACCTCGCTTGAAATTTTATATTCTGAGCTCTTTGCCTAAACCATAGGGTTTGAAACAGCACGGGAAGTTGTCCATCTTTCTTTTAGTAAATTTCTATTGCGTGTAGCCATTAGTAGTCAATCTTCCAGATAAAGATGTTTGTAGAACTTTCTAGAACACTAGGCCCCATCTAATCTAATTTGAACAGCCTCCAAGGTTTATCCAAATATCAATGTCTCCTCTTTGCCTGCAGTATCTCTGTTTCTTTCCGATAGTTTAGTTTCACTGCCTTGCCGCAGATCAGCAAGTTTAATTTTAAAAGATTGAAAAGCAAGCACATGCTTCATGCTTTGCAAGGCTGTATGCCAGGATAAATACTATGTCAATTTGCATCTTTTGCCCTCCCTGCATCTTCACTGTGTTGTATGAAGACTTATTACTCTGTTTCAAATTCATTCTTTCCCACTATCTTAGGACTACAGAACCCTTTACCTGCCTTAGTCTTTCCGTGTTTCTATGTGCTGAGCAGTTGGGATCGCCTAATGTCCAGTTTGTAATTAATCTCATGTTCTCAGTGTTCGAAAATAAATCTCCAATCAAAGAATGAAGAGGGGCAATATAATGCTCAGGGTATGGTTCTAAAGGTGGTGCAAGAACAGAGGGACCTGGGTGTATGAGAACAATCATTGAAAATGGCAGGTTGAAAAAGTGGTTAGCAAAGCATCCTGGGTTTTATAAATATGAGTGGAGCATCTTTGATAAACCTGCATATGAAAGACTGGTTCAATCTCAACTGGTGTATTGTCCAGTTCTGGGTGTTGACACTTTAGGAAGGATATGAAGAATTGGAGAGAGTGCAGAAAAGATTCATGAGAATGGTTCCAGGAATAAGGAAGATTAGTCACATGGATAAATTGGAGAAGCTGGGGTTGTTCCCCTTGCAGAAGAGAAGATTAAGAGGAGATTTGACAGAGGTATTCAAAATCATGAATGATCTGGCCAGAGCACAGAAGAAAAACCTGTTCCAGTTGGCAGAAGGATCGAGAAACCGAGAACCCCGGTTTAAGGTGATTGGTAAAAGAAGTAATGGCGACATGAGGAAAAGCTGTTTTATGCAATGAGTGGTTAGGATCTGGAATGCAGTTCCTACAAGTGTGGAGGAGGCAGATTGAATCAAGGCCTTCAAAGAAGAGTTAGATAATTAGCTAAAGAGAAAAAAGTTACAGCACTCTGGGGAAAAGGTGGTGGTGGGAGTTGGGGGTGGGTGGGGATTGGCAGGGTGGGGTGAGAATAGGTAAGTTGCTCTTGCTGAGAGCTGGCAGGGGCTTGACGTGCTGTAACCATTCTAACATTCCCTAATTCTAATCGGAGAATTGGGGCTATGATAATAAAGCTGCATCACTGCCTTGACTCCCTTTGAGAGTGGCTTCCCCACTTCGGGTGCTGGTTTCATGAATTCACCCTCTGCCCTTTTTAGGCCTGTGCTGCACTATGGGTATCTGTAGAAAATGAAGGGCGAAAGAATAGCCACAGATGTGATGCTGTTCTTATGAGCCACTCATCGGCAAGTGCAGGAAAATGCACAAACTTCTTTTCGAAATAAGCTTTGCAGAAAGCAGCCACAAGTTTCAAAATGATGATGAGATGGTAGAGTTGGTAGCGAGCCAAATTCAGGATATTTCCTGTAACTCACATTGATTATTTTTTCAGCTGTATTCTCACTCTTGTAGTTTCTCTCTGTGTCGGTCAGCCTGTGACAGTGCATTTTCTGCAGTTGTAATGGCTAGCTGTTTCAGTATTTTATTTTGTTCGAGTTGTTCTTAACCATTTTCTTTTTTTAAAAAAAAATGTGATTAGTGCCCCACATTTTGTATATTTTGCAGACAATTCTAATGTTGTTTAAATAAAGCAGCCATGTTGAGGAAGCGTGGGATTTATATTCACAGGATATCATTTTTCAGTGCCATTGATTCAGCTCTATCCCTGTGTAATTATGCTGAATGGAAGCAAAGTGCGGAACTGAAAATCAAATGGAAGGGTATCTCTCCCATTTTGGGGCACTGAGCAACAAATGGCTGAAAGCATATTATTTTTTTTGCAAGTACTTTTTGTGGGTATGTGGCTTGGTTAGGCAAGGACAAGGATTAAGAGCAATGTTGAGATGCTGGAAAATATGGACCAAAGGCAGAGAGAGGCAATGAAATTCATCATTGCCTCCAATATGCCAGCTCAGCTTTTAGCCGACTGCGTAAAAGAGTATTTCAGGACCAGGGGACTAAGGTTATGGTTTAGCAGGCAGTAGTGATCCCCATGCTCCTATATACTTCAGAGACTTGGACAACCTAGAGCAGGCACCTTAAAGCACCGGAGAAGTGCCACGAGTAAGGCATCATAAGATCCTCCAAATCTGGTGGCAAGAAAGGCAGTCCAACAGCAGTGCCCTCCCCCAAGCCAACTTGTCCAACATCAAGGTGCTAATTACTCAAAACCAGCTCCGCTGGGTAGGACATGTCGTTTGTATGCCTGACTCCTGAAGCTACTGCTCTACTTAGAACTCGTTCACGGCAGAAGACTCCAAGGAGGACTGTGAAAACACTTTAGAATGTCTCAAAGCATTCCTGAGGAGATCAGACGTGCCCCACCAACTCATGGGAACCCTTGGCTGGTGATCGACCAAAATAGAGAAGCCTCATTCGGGAATGCACCGAACACATCGAGAGACTTCATCCGGAACGTGCAGAGGCAAAGTCGAGGCATTGGAGGGAGCGCACAAACCTCCAGATAACGCATCTACCTGACCCTTCAATCCACCTGCCCCACATGTGGCAGCGTCTACAGGTCGCGCATTGGACTTATCAGCCATGCCAGAGCCCATCAAAGCGGAGTGGCAACAAGTTATCCTCGATCCCAAGGGGCTGCTTAGAAAGAGACCAGGACGTAAGACAGCAAAATGAATTGACATGAAAATCAGGAGGGATGTGTATCAAACAGGTGGTTGGAACGATATCACCCATTTTATGCTGTTGTCCAATGTTAAAGCCATCCTCCTGTCATCCTCCCATGAGTCTTGTCTTCTGATCTTTAACTGAAGACCTGATGGTTGCCTGCATTGGTGTGGCAGGCACTGCTGATGAGTGCTACCTAATGCAGAACTGAACTGCGATTGAGACACATTTGGGAAGTGTGTTCTAGCCATTGATATTACATCATTTAGCCAGGTCATATTAAGGTAACAGTTAATGAAATTTCAATTTCACTAAGAAACCTTTGTGTCTGCATAGGTTTTTGAAGTGTTGTAAGAGGGTTATATTTCGCAAGTTTCTTGTTGAAGTTTCACGCAACAAATTTCCCTGCAAAATAATGTATTACTTTAAAGAAAGAAAGGAAGAACCTGTTTTTATACCTTTCATAACCTTAGGACATCCCAATGTGTTTACAGCCAGTGAAGCTACATGAAAAGTCAGCATTGGAGTGCTGCTTTGGGTGCATTAGAGTGCTTAAGTTGGAGTTTGGTGAATGAGGGAGTTCTAAGAGTTAATTTCTATCTAAAGTCAAGTTTTTCTTTAATTTAACGATTAACTAAAAGTTGCCCTGGGGCTGGGAGAAGTGAGTTTTATTTCAGCTTTAAAACAAGGGTTAACAGGCTCTTCTTGGAGCTGTAGCTAGTTAGTTAGATAGCTGACTTAAACTGATTTTCAGAATCTTGAACCAAGGAGCATAAAAACAGGCCTTCTTCAGTGCTGCTTGTCTGCATTTGAGTGCTGCTTTGGGTGCATTAGAGTGCTTAAGTTGGAGTTTAGTGAGTGAGGGTGTTCGGTGAAGAGGGGAAAGAGGTGCTCCTTTCTTTTTCTACCTTTCCTCAACCTCCAGCAGCTGGCTCTTAAGTTGCTATGGGGGAAGAAGCTGATTGAACATCATAGGAGCACATAAAGCAGCGGGGAGAGAGAGCTGGGAGTTTACAGATAAAATCTAAAAGTGATGTCACAGAAGTCCCGTAAGTTGATTAGTTGGTAAGTGTAAGCCTTTCCGGACTCAGCACAGAGGAGACGATTGGTGAGTGACAGGTGAATTATTATATTATACCATACTGTAGTAAACACTTTATATAAAGTTTAAGATATGTCAGTGCAGCTCAGCCATGTACAATGTGTATCCTGCGAGGTGTGGGAAGTCATGGAGGCACAAAGTGCCCTCCATGACTACATCTGCAGGAAGTGTCGCCAGCTGCAGAAACTTGAGCTCCAGGTTGCAGACCTCGAGCTGTGGCTGGAGACACTGTGGTGCATCTGCAAGGCTGAGGATAGCGTGGATAGCACGTTTAGAGAGGTGGTCACACCGCAGCTAAGAAGTACACAGGCAGAGGGGGAATGGGTGACTGAAAGAGTCGTTAAGAGAAACAGGCATGTATTGCAGGAATCCCCTGAGGCAATCTCGCTCTCTAACCATTTTTCATTTTGGATACTAGTGAATGAGATGGTTCCTCAGAGGACTGAAGCAAGAGCCAAGTTCATGGCACCACAGGTGGCTAGCTGCACAGGAGGGGAGGTGGAAGAGTGGAAGTGCTATAGTAGGGGATTCAATAGTTAGGGGAGCAAACAGGTGTTTCTGTGTCCATAGACGTGACTCCAGGATGGTACATCCTACTTCATCTACTTTAAGTAAAGATTGCCTTTTAACACCTCCTCTGTCTCAATAGTAAATTTTTCCACTGTACCAGTTACCTCCTCTCTCACCGTGGCCTGGGCAGATGCAAAGTACTTGTTTAATACCTCCGCTATTTCTCCTGCCTCCACATGCAAGTCCCCTTTTTTATCCCTAATCGGCCCTATTCTTTCTTTTACCACCCTTTTGTCATTTATGTGCTTTTGGATCTTGGGATTTCCTTTTATGTTTGCTGCCAGTCTCTTTTCATGTTCTCTCCTTGCTTTTCTTATTCATTTTTTCACTTCCCCTCTGGTCCTTCTGTATTCAGCCTGATTCTCCATTGTATTTTCTACCTGACATCTGTCGTACACGCACTTCTTCCTTTTCATCTTCACCTCTATCTCTCTTATTATCCAGGGCACTCTGGATTTATTTGTCCTGCCTTTCCCCTTCAAGGGAATATACCTTGGAATTGCCTGCAATTCTTTTCCTTTGAAGATGGCCCATTGTTCAGTCATCATCTTTGCCAACATTTGATTCCAACTCACTCGACTCAGATGCATTCTCATCCCATTGAAGTTGGCTTTCCCCCAATGAATTATTCCTGTTCTCAATTGTTCCTTGTCCTTTCCCATGACCAAACTAAACCTTATGATACAATGGTCACTGTCCCCTAATTGCTCTCTCACTGATATTCGATCCACTTGGGCCATTTCACTCCCCAGAACCAACAGTACCTTGATCTCGTTGGACTGGAAACATACTGCTGCAGAAAAATGTCTAGAACACACTCCAGGAACTCTCACCCATCTTGTCTCTTTGCACTATTCCTATTCTAGTTTATATTTGGAAAATTGAAGTCCCCCATTATAATTACTCTATAATTCCTGCACTTCTCTGTAATTTCTTTGCAAATTTGTTTCTCTACATCCCTTCCACTAGTTGGTGGTCTAAATACGACACCAATCAATGTTATTGCACCTTTTTCATTCCTTATCTCTAGCCAGAGAGATTCATTCTCTGGAACATCCTCTCTCTCCAGGACCATAATGCCATCTTTAATCAATACTGCCCACCTCACCTCCCTTTTCTCCCTTTCCTGTCTCTCCTAAATATCTTGTACACAGGAATATTTAACACTCAGTCCTACCCTTCTTTGAGCCAGGTCTCTGTTATAGCAATAATATCATAATTAATTTGTCAACTGTGCCTGTAGTTCACCAATCCTATAAACCACACTCTATGCAAAGTAGATAAGTTGGCACGACTGGATGAGATGCATCCAAGGGTACTGAGGGAAGTGAAAGCGGAAATTGCAGATGCACTAGTGATGATCTTCGAGTCATCTTTAGACACAGGCATGGTGCCAGAGGACTGGAGAATTGCAAATGTTACACCCTTGTTCAAAAAGGGATGCAAGGGTAAAGCTAGGAACTACAGATCAGTAGCTTGACTCCAGTGGTAGGGAAACTTCTGGAAACTATAGTTGGGACAAAATCAATAGTCATTTAAACAAGTGCAGGATAATTAAGGAAAGCCAGCATGGACTCTTTAAGGGAAAATCATGTTTGACTAACTTGCTGGAGTTTTTTGAGGAGGTAACAGAGAAGGTTGTAAGGGGAATGCTGTTGATGTGGTGTATATGGATTTTCAAAAGGCATTTGATATAGTGCCACACAACAGACTTGTGAGCAAAACTCTAGTTCATGAAATAAAAGGGAAAGTAGGCACTTGGATATGAAATTGGCTGAGTAACAGAAAACAGAGAGTAGTGATAAATGTTTTTTTTTCGGATTGGAGAAAGGTTTGCAGTGAAGTTCCCCAGTTTTCAGTGCTGGGGATCCTGATATTTACCAATGACTTCGACTGTGGTTTTCAGGGTGTGATTTCAAAATTTGCTGATGATACGAAGATTGGAAGTGTTGTCAACTCTGATGAGGATAGTCTTGATCTTCCAAAGGACATAGAGATGTTGGTGGGTTGGGCAGAGAAGTGGAAGATGAAGTTCAATGCAGAGAAGTGTGAGGTGATTCATTTTGGCAGGAAGAATATGGAGAGACAGTCTCAAATAAGGGGGGTGCGGGAACAGAGGGATCTCGGTGTATATGTACATAAGTCATGAAGATGGCAGAGCATGTTGAGAGAGCAGTTAATAAAGCATATAGTATCTTAGGCTTTATTAATAGGGGCATTGAGTACAAGAGTAAGGAGGTCATGTTGAATTTGTATAAGACATTAGTTCGGCCTCATCTGGGATACTGCATCCAGTTCTGGGCACCATTCTTAAAGAGGGATGTGAAGGCATTGGAGAGAGTACAGAGGAGATTCACAATAATGATTTCAGGGATAAAGAACTGTAGCTATGAGGATAGATTGGAGAGGCTGGAACTGTTTTCCTTGAAGAAAAGAAGGCGAAGGGGAGACTTGATAGAGCTATTCAAGATCCTGAGGGGTATGGACAGGGTAAGTAGTGAGAAACTGTTCCCATTCAAAAGAGCATCAAGAGCTAGAGGACACAGATTCAGAATAAATAGTCGTTTAGTAGTACAGAACTTGAGTATTGCTGAAAAGAGAGACACATCTAAGCTTTTCGTCTTGCACTCATCAGGACACTCGCAAGAATGCCAATATAAGGTGGGAAACAAAAATTTATACTGTATGTGAAGAGAAAGCTGATTGGTCGACAAATGGCGTTGCCATGGAGAATGTATCACTGATGGTGACTGACAGTTAACTGCCAAGCGTTGTTTGAAATTTAAACCAGGTAGCAATGCTTTGACCAATCAGGGTCAAGCTGTCTGGTTGAGTGCAAGACAAAAAGCTTAAACATGTCTCTTTTTCCAACAATATTCAAGATTCAAAATAATTGGCAAAAGGAGTGAGGAAAAAATTTTTCATCCAGAGGGTGGTCTTTTCGCCCAGTTTTGATTGAGTTATTCAAAAGGGAATTGGATGGCCACCTGAAAAGAGAGAATGTGCAAGGCTACAGGGATAAGGCAGGGGTAGGATGCTCTTTCCGAGAGCCAGTTCAGAGTCGGTGGGCCGCACAGCCTCCTTCTGCACTGAAAAGATTCTGTGATTCTGTGAAATCTAGACCTTAGCTGCACTTCTGGCATGAACACCAAGATGCTTTCTCAAGTCTAAGTTTTGTAAGTGCCGCAATGAATCTTTGGTTCCCAGGGTATCACTTAATCACACGACGGCCAAACAACATTTGATGTCCTGTTAATCAAGTACCAGCCAGAAGGGTCTTGAAGTTTGGAAAATAATGGCAAACATTTAAAACTGCTACAGTATTTATAAATAAGCTTCAGACAATATCAACTTAAACATCATTTTTCATGGCAATTGGATTTTTTGACATGATATTTACAACAGTTTAGAAGATGATTGTTTACGGGGATCAGGCAGGTGAGTGGGATGAGGTAAAATGCTCTTTCAGAAAACCAGTGTAGCCTTGATGGGCTGAGTGGCCTCCTTCTGCACTGTAAAGATTCTAAATTTCTCAAACCATCGCTCTGAGAAGAACTGAGTATCTATGTTCTTGATACATTTTTTTGAGTTTGATTCCTGGTCTGTGCTAGCGGACCTTAGCTGAAGCAGAATAGGGTTACTGATCCCTTGTTGTACCACTTTCTCACATGGACGGAAAAACTCAAATGGGGAACATTTTTCTGAACACTGTTGATTGACCTCTGTTGAAGAGTGACCTTGTTGCACGAGTGTTGATTAATCGTGGGGAAGATGTTAGCGTAGTGGTGATGTCACTGTGCTGGTAATCCAGGGGCCCAATCTAATTCCCTGGTGACATGAGTTCAAATCCCACCAGGGCAGCTGGTGGAATTTAAATTCAGTCACTAAATCTGGAATTGAAAGCTAGTCTCAGTAATGGCAACCATGACAGCTATCGACAATTGTCATAAAAACCCATTGGTTTGCAATTGTCCTTTCGGGAAGGAAGTCTATTGTTGTAAGCTGGACTCCAAATCCACAGCAGTATGGTTGATTCTTAATGGCCCTCTAAAATGGCCTGGTTAGCAATTAGGGAAGGGCAACAAATGCTGGCTTAGCCAGTGACACTCACATTCCATGTAACAAGTATTAATATATAAAAAAAATCTCCTTTTTAGTGCTCTTGAAGGTTGACCTGGGAATAGATATTAAACTTGGATATTGAATAAAACCGTCAAATCCCGCTGGAATTTTTTTTTATCCATGGGCTCAACTTCAAGGAGACATGGAGAAACCTGGTTTGAAGTCCTACTTGGGACTCCTCCTTTTTCTGGTACACTGAGGACTGTATTGGTTTCCAGCTTTCACCCGGAATTGGAAAACTTTGCTTCCAGTTTCCACTTTTCTCTCAGTTTTACATGGTCCATCTCCCTTCCTTGACTTCTCTGTCTCCATTTCTGGTGATAGGCAACTAATCTTCATTATAAAGTCACTGATTCCCATAGCTACCTCGACTGCACGTCCTCACACCCTACATCCTGCAAGGACTTCATTCTATTCTCCTAGTTCCTCCATCTCCATCGCACCTGCTCCAATGATGCAGTCGTCCACACTAGCATTTCTCAGATGTCTTCTTTTTTCTTCAACTGAGGATTCCCCACCTCACCCTTCCCCGCTGTGGTTGACAGAGCCCGCAACAGTATTTGCCACATTTCCCACACTTCTGCTCTCACCCCTTGCCCTCCCTCCAAGAACCACAATAGGGTTTTCCTTGTCCTCATCTTCTAGCCCGCCACCCTCCAAGTTCAAAGGATCCTCTTCTGCCATTTCCACCACCTTCAGCATGATGCCACTACCAAACAGTCCTTCCCCTTCCTTCCCCTTTCAGTAATCCGAGGGGACCATTCCCACCGTAACACTCTGGTCCACTCCTCAGTCATCTCCAACATCCCATTCCCTTCCCACGGCACCTTTCCATACAAAGACAGATGTGACACCTGCTGTTTTAGCTCTTCTCTCCTGACCAGCCAGATGCTCCTTCCAGGTGAAGCAGCAATTTATGTGTACTCCTTTCAATTTGGTCTACTGTATTCGCTGCTCACAATGTGGTTTTGTCTACATTGGGGAGACCAAATACAGATTGGGTGGTTGCTTTGCGGATCACCACATTCAGTCCACAAGCATGATCCCGAGCTCCTGGTGGCCTGCTATTTTAATTCTTCACTTTGCTCTCTCACTGGTCTGTCCTCGGCCTGCCGCACTGTTCCATTGAAGCTCAGTGTAAGCTTGAGGAACAGCACCTCCTCTTTCAATTAGGCACTTTCCAGCCTTCCTGATCCAACATTTGCGTTCAACAATTTTAGGCTGTAAATTCTATCCTCACCATTTTGTTTCCTTTTCTTTGCATGTTTTCAGTTTTGCTCTTGTTTTCGATTTTAGACAGCAGCACACCTACTCTAGGCACATCTTTTGTTTCTTTCCTTTCTTAACCCATCACCATTTGCTTTGGTCTTGGAAAACTAACTCTCCTGTCATTCAATCTCTCCATTCTATCACAGAACCCCCCTTTGTCCTTGTCCCACCCACTCCTTGCTCAAAACCTATTACATCTTCTAACTTTTCCCAATTCTTTACAAAAGGTCATCGACCTGAAACATTAACTCTGTTTTTCTCTTCACAGATGCTGCCTGACCTGCTGAGTATTTTCAGTGTTTTCTGTTTTTATTTGATGTTCCCTGGGGGTAGGGATACAGCACCTGCAGCAACGTCACCAGCTATAAGTAAAAACATCCTTGTCTTGCCGTATCTGCAAATGAGACATTTTATCAGTACATAAAGACAAAGCTACTAGGAACCTGTTAGTTTGAGGACAATCTAGATTGTAGCTTTACTTTTCCCAAACACAAAGCTACTGAGTGAAGATCTTGAAAACCATCATCAGAGAGGATACAGAAGTCTGATGATGATTCACTGGTACAGAATTTCGTAAAGGCAATTTAGAATGCAACCTGTCCACCTTCATGACTGACACTTTGGCAGTTCCATGAGGACATTGGACACTCTATTTCATTTACTTGCCCAACAATTCTGGGATGAAGCTTTCAAAAATAAATAAAAATGTAACCCAGGTAGAGGAGATGATTCCACTTGTGGAAACATCCAAAACTAGGGGCCATAAATATAAGATAGATACTGATAAATCCAATAAGGAGTTCAGGAGCAATTTCATTACACCGAGTGGTGAGAATGTGGAACTTGATCCCACATGGAGTATTTGATGTGACTAGCATAGATGCCTTTAAGAGGAAGTTAGATAATTACATGAGGGGGAAAAAGGAATAGAATGATAGGTGGATGGACCGAGGTGAAGTAAGGTGGGAGGAGGCTCATGTTAAGCCGAAACACCAGATTGGTTGGATGGGTTGATTGCCCTGCTCTGGGTTATCAAATTCTATATAATTCTACAAAACAAATTTATTTAAATAAATCATAATCTATAATCAGTAGATCATGACAGGGCAGTTAAGGCCTTTATTATTTATTATGCATACTCCTCAAAAGTAGGCATACATTATGCTGTGTAGAGCCCCTGATGCCCTGTGGGTGGAGACGGGTATAAGTGCAAAGCCAGATGGAGCTACAGATCTGCAGTTTGACTCCTGCTTCATGCGGAGATGGTTCATCTTGGCTGGTGTGTCACATGCAGCCTCAGTTGAGAGGAGGAGAATAAAGAGTGAGGCGCAAAAGCAAAAAAAAAAAGTCTTGAATTATCCAGTGTCTCATAATCGCTTTTACCCAGTTGAAATCCATTCACTTAGTGTAAACTGGGATTGGAACTTGGCCTGCTTGGTTTGATTGACTTAACCATAAGTACACTTCACTAGAGCGTTTGAAAAATAAATCCTTTAGATTTCCAAATAATTCTATGATTTCAATGCTGTGTTTCTGTATGCTTAATGATTTTAGGATACAGGTGTTGGGAAGTCAAGTATAGTATGCCGATTTGTCCAAGACACCTTCGATCTCAATACTCTGCCCACTATTGGGTGAGTACTAACAGATTTATGCAGTTTACCTTATTTCTAGAGTTTTAACCCTCCACTGTTGTGAAACTAACTTCTTGTCTGATTTGGACTGATTTTCAGTGCCTCGTTCATGACTAAGACTGTGAGCTGTGGAAATGAGCTCCATAAGTTTCTGATTTGGGATACAGCTGGCCAAGAGCGGGTACGTAACATTGCATGTTTTCAGTTTGTGGTTGGAAAAGATCTTTATATTGTGTTATTTTCACAGTGGTCCAGGGAAATCTGACTGGATTAGTAGGTTAGATCTTGGGATCACATATAAGAATGGTTGAGGCAGAAACATAATTACATTTCAGATTAGGACTTAATCTTTACATTTAGAGATCACTTGGAGTTAAAGCCAGAGACTTTATTTCACTGAAAGATATTTTTAATTTGTTTCTTTCCTCCCTGGGGCACGAGGAACTTTGATTATGTGTCACTGACTTTGCCTCATAGACTCATAGACATTTACAGCACAGAAGGAGGCCATTCGGCCCATCATGTCAGCGCCAGTCAACAAAGATCTGATTACACTAATCCCATTTTCTAGTGCTTGGCCCATAGCCCTGGAGGCTATGGCAATGCAAGTGAATATCTAAATATTTCTTAAATATTCCAAGGGTTTCTGACTCAACTACCCTTTCAGGCAGTGAGTTCCAGACTCCAACACCCTCTGGGTGAAAAAATTTCTCCTCAAATCCCCTCTTGGCCTTCTACCTCTTACCTTAAATCTATGTCCCTGGTTATTGACCCTTCTACTCATGGAAAAAATGCCTTTCTTTCCACCATATCTATGTCCCTCATAATCTTATACACCTCTCAACCTTTGCTGCTCCAAGGAAAACAACCCCAGCCTATCCAACCTTTCCTCATATCTCAGACCCTCCATCCCAGGCAGCATCCTGGTAAATCTCCTCTGCACCCTCTCCAGTGCAATCAAATCCTTCCCATAATGTGGTGACCAGAACTGCTCTCAGTACTTCAGTTGTGGCCTAACCAGTATTTTTAGAGTTCCAGGATAACTTCCCTGCTCTTGTATTCTATGCCTCAGCCAATAAAGGCAAGTATCCCATGTGCCTTCTTAACCGCTTTATCTACCTGCCCTGCTACCTTCAGGGATCTGTGGATATACACACCAACGTTCCTCTGATCTTCAGTACTTTCTAGGGTCCTACCATTTGTAGTGTAATCCCTTGTCTTGTTAGCCCTCCCAAGTGTATTACCTCACACTTTTCCGAGTTGAATTCCATTTGCTACTGCTCTGCCCACCTGACCAGTCCATTGATATCCTCCTGCAGTTTATGACTATCCTCCCCGCTATTTACCACCCTACCCGTTTTCGTGTCATCCGCAAATTTCTTGATCATACTCCCTACATTTAAGTCCAAACCATTTATGTACGCCACAAAAAGCAAGGGCCCCAGCGCCAAGCCCTGCGGAACCCCACTGGAAACAGACTTCCAGTCACAGAAGCATCCCTCTACGATCACCCTCAGCTTCCTGCCTCTCAGCCAATTTTAGATCCAATGTGTCACTTTTCCTTGGATCCCATGGGCTCTTACTTTCTTGACCAGGCTGCCATGAGGAACCTTCTCAAAGCCTTGCTAAAGTCCATGTAAACCACATTGAATGCATTACCCTCATCAGCACTCCTGGTTACCTTCTCGAAAAACTTGATCAAATTTGTCAAACACGACCTTCCCTTAAATCCATACTGACTATCCCTGATTAATCCGTGTCTCTCCAAGTGCATATATATTATAAATGAATGGCTCTGTCTGTCTTTTACATGGACAGTAAAGGTATAATATTGTGTGAGTTGGCTCCTGGTATATGGATTCACTATGGCTCTCCCGATCAAGCTCAGAATTTCATGTTGTGGATCTGTCGTGGTGCAAATTGTGCAACCAAAAAAATGCACATTTCTTGTGGGCTGACTGCCACGTTTTAATTGGTTGCACCATTCGGGAGAGACCTATTTTGTTGTTTATGCTGCTTGATCATATAAAACAAGCACAATACACTCTGGATGGCCTAGACTTTTAAGATTCAGCTTCTTAAATGTTTGTACCACGTTTCAGTGACAGTCGTTTCTTGTTACATTATTTTATTTGTGTTTTCATTGGTGTGTTATATTTCATTCTTGTTTGCACCTGATTTTATTTTTTCAATTGCATGACATAATTTTCCCACACCTTCTCCTAGAACAGCCTCAATTCCAGTTGTTACTTGTGGCAGCCAAAATTGGGCAGATTAGACATTACTTTGGTGGGGGTTCCAATGGTGCTCCTAAATTTGGAGGAGAAAGAACTGCTCTTTGGGCAGACAAGAAAACCAGGTGTAACCCCAACTAGGGTCATTTGGAAAAATATATATACTTGGAATGTGGGTGTCACTGGCAAGGCTGGCATTTGTTAGTATTTGTTAGTTTGTTAGTATTTGCCCTGCAATGGACACCTGTGAACCAGTTGGGCTTTTCTTATGAAACAGCTCAACAGATCACAGGGCATTGATTTCCTGAGAAGTCAAGTTCTCAAGAGTGAAGAGCATTGGTGATGGCATCCATGGAGCCAGCAGATTCCTGCTCTTCCTCTATTTGCTCCTACTTGGCTTCGATGGGAGGTACCCCTAAAAACTCACTAACTGCAATTGCTAGAATGTGCTTAGTTGCAGTGATGCTTGCAAACCTCTGTGTACAATCTGAAGGTGCACAGAGTAAACACTTGAAGAGCAGACAAGGCCTAATACAGATTGATGAGCTGCATATAGTGAACACAGGATCAGGAGAAGGTCATTCACCCCCTCCAACCTCTTTGGTCATTTAATTGGGCCTTGCTGATCTGTATCTTGAACTCCAATTGCTGGCCTTTGTTCCATATCCCTTGATACCCTCATTGGTCTCAGGTTTGAAAATTTCCATTAACTTAAAAGGTTTGAAGATTTCCGCTAACTTACTGTGAAGAAGTGAAGAGTTCTGGTGAAGGGTCATATGGACTCGAAACGTTAACTGTATTCCTCTCCGCAGATGCTGTCAGACCTGCTGAGTTTTTCCAGGTATTTTTGTTTTTGTTGTGAAGAAGTGCTTCCTGATTTCACCCCTAAATGAACAAGCTCTGAGTTTAAGATTGTTCCCTCTTGTTCTGAATCTCTCCGCCAGATGAAATAGTTCCTCTGCACCTGTGCTACCAAATTCCTTTTATCATTTTAGGTACCTCGATTTGATCATCTCTCAAACCTCTAATCTCAAGGGAATGCAAGTTAACTTTATGCAACCTGTCATCAGAACTGAACTCTTTTTAAGCCCTGCTAGCATTCTGGCAAATCTGCATTATACCAAATCAAAGGCTAGTGTATATTTTCTGAGGTTCAGTGCACAAAACTGAAATACAATATTTCAGATGTGACCTGGCCACAGCTTGTACCACTGAGGCATCACTCCCTCACTATTGAACTCCAATCCCCTTGAGATACAAGCAAACATTTCACTCATTAGCCTTTTTGTTTATTCTTTGTACCTGTGCACTAGCTTTTAGCCATTTGTGTTGTTATGATCTCTGAGAAGCTGGACCAGTAACTTTTAAAAAGAAATTCAAAATCCCAGTTATTAACTAAAAGAATTACACAAGGTTTCATAT
Source organism: Cetorhinus maximus (assembly GCF_964194155.1). Lineage (NCBI taxonomy): Eukaryota > Metazoa > Chordata > Chondrichthyes > Lamniformes > Cetorhinidae > Cetorhinus > Cetorhinus maximus. Next base: position 159,505,501 of record NC_135882.1, read on the forward strand.
TTTAATCAAAAACCTTTAAAGTACAAGAGTTAAACAAAGCAAGCACCACTAACTTAACACTATATTTCTTAAAAACGTATGCGTTACCCTCAAAAATCTAAGTAGTACACTCCTTGTTCTACCTTTCTTAAGCCTCTTGGAATTGTGGACATCCTAGCACAAGCATTCTTGCTTAGTGATTCCAAATCAGAAAACACCCTTGGTTTCTGATAGCCCCCTGCTATTGGTCTACAGCTCCTGGCATAGTTCTCCCTCTGCCTATCTCAAAGCTGCTCCCAGGCTCCAACTGAGCCTGGAATGTTTCTATGAGAAATCACTCAGATAAACCCAAAACGAAAAAAAAAAACTCCTCCCTGCAATCAATCCACAAAGCAATGTGGCACACCTACATTGTCCCAGATAGAGATCCAAACTAATTATCTCCCATTCCCAAATCTGTCCTGAGATCTGAAAAGTATATGGATACTTTGAGACTTTCCCATGTTTACCAGTTGCTTTTCAACCTTACTTTGATTTGGGAAAATTATATGAATAATTTATATCTCTAATGTAGACAAGTGCAATCTTACCAGACTCACTGGCTCCATAATGGAGATAAGAGAGGACCACGTGTTGTTTATTGTTTCAAGTCTCTAACTCTAACATGTGCCATCCTTTGAATTGTATTTACTTTAGATCTGCTTACCAGGTCCCATCAGAGGCTTTCTTTTACCTTACATTTAAAAATTTTAATGCTCAAACTAAAAAGTTATATTCCTGAAACATAAGAAGCATGAAATTAGACATTTTCACAACAGTGTGCATGGGTGCTTATATGCCTTTGCTTCACCACGGCTCCCAGATTCTCACCCTTAGGAACATATTCTGATTTGTCTTCCTCAAATTTGCAGTAGATTACCCTGCATTCCCCACAATTCACCCCCATAGTTTTTCCCAATTACTTGGTCTGTCAATGCCCCTTTGTAATTTTGTGCTCCAACCTACACAACCTACAGTGCTTTAGAACTTTGGAAAATTATAACAACAATGCACCTGTAATTCTCTCATCTATTCCTTTTAAAATACTGGGTTGCAAACCAGCAGGTTCTGGGAACTTGTCTGCCTTAAGTCCCATTATTTTCTCCATTACTATTTTAAAAAGTTATTAGGTGCTTCTCCTTGACATGTTTTTAGGTTCTGTTGGTGCTTTTTGGCCCTCTTTCTTCACTGTGAAAATGGACATGAAGTACTCATTTAACAAATCTGCCAATTCTTTAATATCCTTTTATAGTCATATCTGTGCCTTTCTTTAAAGAGCCCATGTTCTCCTTTATCGCTCCCTTTCTCTTAATAAAGTGATAAAAAAAATTACTGTTAGCTTTAATATTCTTGCAATATTCAGCACCCCTTGTGTAAAGGAATGCTTTCTGACATCACCCTGAACGGCATAGCTCTAATTTTAAGGTTATGTCCCTTGTCTGAGCTCCTACACCAGAGAAAAATCATTTCCCTCTATCCACCTGTCAACCCCTTTAATCAGCATAAACACCTCAATTAGGTCACCCCATAATCTTCTATATTCAAGGGAATACAAGCCTGGGCTATGCAACCTGTTGTTACAATTTAACCCTTTAGCACCAGTATCACTCTCATGAATCTGCATTGCACCTTCTCTGAAGGCCATTATATTTTCCCTGGGGTGTTGTGTCCACAACTGAATACAATACTCCAGATGGGGTCTAACCAGTGCTCTGTGTAGTTGAAACATAACTTCCATCCTTTTTGTTTTGCAAGTCCAATCAGATAAAGGCCAACATTCTATTGGCTGTTTTAATGATCTTTTCCTGTTCACTAGCCTTTAGTGATTTCTGAACTTGGGCCGCTAAATCTCTCTACTCCTTCACGGTTCCTAGTTTCTGGTCATTCAGAAAATAACTTCACAACATAATGAGTGTGAGATGATTATTCATCGCTGGGACAATCTAATATATTGATTCTTACTTTCAGTCTATGCAAATAATGAAACTGGCTCATTAGCATCTTAAATACCTATTAAAATTTTTATAAATACACTAGGCTTTAAAACACAGGGTATCTTTCTTTCCTCTCAATTCTTTGCATTGAAAAATTGAATAATAGACAAAAAATGCCAACATGGAAGGGTTTACTGACTGGAGTTCCTGGTTCCAGGAATGTCCCAGAATAATCCCCCATAGCTGGCTGTGGTTGTATGTGGCAGCTAATCGACCCCTAGCATGAGGAGGTTGTCAAATGAAGAGATGTTGAGTCGAATGATCCTTTACACTTGGGATTCTAGGAGAATGAGAGGTGATGTCTTTGAAACATATATGATTCTGAGAGAGTTTGACGAGATAGATGCTGAGAGGGTGTTTTCTCCTGGCTGGAGAATCTAGAACTAAGGGGCAGGGTTTCAGGATAAGGAGTCAACTATTTGGGACTGAGTTGAGGACAAAGTTTTTTCACTCAGAATGTTGTGAACCTTTGGAATTATCTATCTAAGAGGAGTAGGTGTTCAGCCGATAACTGTGTTCAAGGCCAAGGTCAATAGAGTTTTGAACTTTAAGTGAATCAAGTGATAGGGGGAGTGATTGGGAAAGTCATTTTGATGTTGAAGATCAGTTATGGTCTAATTGATTGGCAGAGCAGGTTTGAAGAGTGGCATGATCTATTCTTGCTCCTATTTCTTATCTTCTTGTGCTCTTCATTGGCAGACTCCAGTCAAATTTGGGGGTTTCTTCTTGGGCCAGAAATCTGGAAGACCTTGGTATAGCTCTAAATTTCTGCCCACACACCGTTTGTGTCCTCACAGCAGTTTTGGTCTGACGATATGTTCTCACCAGTGCATTATAATAACTTGGCATAACTACTTGTATTTCACTATTATTGATATGTGTCCCTATATTCTCTTAAATTATTTAATTGCCTTTTTCATGCTGTCTCAACAAAGATACCCTCAGGTCTCTTTCTAAATCACTGTAGACTAGTTCTGTTCCTTCACTTCATGCTGATGGAGTGTGGTTCAGGCTTGGGCAGATAAGTGGCAGGTAACATTTGAGACACGCCAGTGCCAAGCAATAACCATCTCCAACTAGAGAGAATCTAAATATCTCCCCTTACCATCACTGAATCCCCCAATATCAAGTGTGATGGAACACTCTCCACTTGCCTGGATGAATGTGGCTCCAACAACTTAAGCTCGACACCATCCAGCACAAAGCAGCCCGCCTGATTCGCACCCCATCCACTAGTCTAAACATTACTCCCTCCACCGCCAATGCACAGAGCAGCAGTGTGTTCTATATGTAGGATGTACTGCTGCAGCACTCCATGCTCCTTCAACAGCACCTTCCAAACCTGTGACCTCTATGACTGAGAAAGAGAAGGGCAGTAGATGCATGGGAACTTGTTCCCCTCCAAGCCGCACACCATCCTGACACAGAACTATATCACCATTCCTTCATTGTCACGGGATCGAAATCCTGGAACTCCCTTCTCAGCTACGCCAGATGGACTGCAGTGACTCAAGATCATGGCTCATTGCCACCTTCTCAATGGCAATTGGGGATGGGTGACAAATGCTGGCCTAGCCAGTGGTGTTTCACCTATCATGAAAGAGAAAAAAATTCATTAAATGCACAATATTTTGCATTTGTCAGTCCAAAATTTCATTTTTCACTTTGGCAAAATCCCAAAATATATATATAACCTTGCAAGATATCAATCTCTTCAGGAAGGGAAAACTGTTGAGTGAATTAGTATACAAGTTCTGTAGTCGAGGTCTAGTAGCCCTCTGACTTGGATCACTAAAAGAGAGGCATGTTTAGTTCAGTATTTTAGCAACAAACCGGATTCAAAATAGCGGTCATATCAGTGGGCTGTCCCCTTGTTACGCTTAAAAGCACAGAATGCAAATACAGCTCTTAATTAAGAAAGACCACAAGAGCTATCCTTTATATGGTTCTCTTCATGATCTCAGAGTGTCCCAAAGGGCTTCACAAAAATTAAAATATTCTTCAAATGCAACCACTGCTACATTGTAGCGACAATGGCAACCAATTTGCACAAAGCAAAGTCTCAGAAATAGCAATGAAATTCAACACCGGATAAATTATTTTTAGTGATGTTTTTTGAGGGATTAACGATGGCCAGGACAGGAAAGGAACTCATCTGCTCATTTTCAAATAGTGTTGTGATGTGATTTCTGTCTACCATAATTTAAAATAATGATTGGGGAAGATGTAAGTAAAAGAAAGACCAAAGTAGATTGGAAAGAAAGCAAGCTTGACGGGTTGAGAATGGAAATAGGAAGTTAGACTGAAAAGAAAAGATAAGCAACGAGGTCAAACAGTAATGAAAAACACTTAAAATGGTGATCAAGAGATTCAACATAAAGGTATTTGTTAAAAAAAACCAAATAATAGCTATTAATAAAACACCATGGAAAATAGAAGACATAAGGATAAAATGGAAACTGAAGAAAAAGTACTCTAAGTACACGGACAATAAAGCAAAGAACAGCAAAGAATGACAAAAAGATTAATAAGGAGGGAAAAATTAGAATATGATTGAAAGCAAGTAAGTAATATAAAGATGGGTAGTAAGAGTTTCTATAGATACTTAAATAAGAAAAGAGTTAACAAAGGGAATGTTGGTCCTATAGAGAGTGCACCTGGGGAATTGATAATGGAAAGTAAGGAGATGGCAGATGGATTAAACAGGTATTTTGCTTTGGTTTGCACTATACAGGATACAAGTGACATCCTGGAAGTAGCTGTAAGTCAGGAAATGGAAGGGAGGGAAAATTACAATCACCAGGGAAGTGGTATTGAGCAAACTGTTGGGGCTGTGGGCTGACAAATCCCCAGGTCTGGATGGACTTCACCCTAAGGTCTTGAAAGAAGTGGCTAATGAGATAGTTGTTGCACTAGTTTTAATTTTCCAAAATTCCCTAGATTTGGGGAAGGTTCCATTAGATTGGAAAATAGCAAATGTAACTCAATTATTCAAAAAGGGAGGGAGACAGAAAGCAGGAAACTATGGGTCAATTAACCTAACATCTGTCATGGGGAAAATGTTAGAAGCTATTATTAAAGATGTAATAGCAGGGCCCTTAGAAAAATTCAAGACAATCGGGCAGAGTCCACATGGTTTTGTAAAAGGGAAATCATGTTTAACCAATTTATTGGAGTTCTTTGAAGGAGTCACATGTGCTGTGGATAAAGGGGGTCCGGTGGATATGTTGTACTTAGATTTCCAGAAGGCATTTGATAAAGTGCCACATCAAAGATTATTGCAGAAAATAAAAGCTCATGGTGTAGGGGGTAACATATTGGCATGGATAGAAGATTGGCTGACTGACAGGAAACAGAGTTGGCATAAATGGGTGGAGGAAGAAGTAAGAGTGGAGGAAGGAGTTAGGAAGGGGGCAGTTATAAGGCTGGAGGAGGAAGTGAGGCTGGAGGAAGAAGTGAGGCAGGAGGAAGAGGTAAGGCTGGTGGAAGGAGTCATGGGGTACTAAGGGTGCTGGAAGAGGTAAGTGTAGAGGAAGGAGACAGGAAGGGGGAGGGACTAAGCAGGGGAAGAGCCCAGAGGGTGGGAGTACTCGGGGAGGGGGGAAGGGCTGCAGATGGGGGTTGTGTAGGTGAACCTGCATGGGAGGGGTTGGATAGGTCCATGTCTGCCTCTTGGGGAGCAAACTGACGGTGGCCATGGTATGGTCGACAGGTGAGAATGACTGAGGGCAGAGTGAGGCGGTAGGGTGGGAGGGTGAGGGCTCGACGGTAGTGATATGAGGGATGGCGAGGGTGGTTGGTGGGGATCTGGAGGCAGACACGGACCCTAGGGGTGGGAAGGAGGAGGTCAGGCAATAAATGTGGATGGGTGTGGGATTTTCAGGAAGGAAGGGAATCTGCACGTTCACTTGGACATCCCTGAAGGAAAAGGGTTGGGGCTGGTAGGTAACGGAGGGGAGGTGGAAGGTGATGCGGGGGGGCGGGGTGTGTAGGGGGGGTGGGTGTCAACTGTGATGGGGGAAAGGAAATGGGTGACTGGGGGAGGGTAAAGGATGGGGGAGTGAAAGTAAAACTGAATTAGCATAATGCTGACCAAATCGAAAGTAAAATGAGAGTCATGGTGGGCAAGATCATGTGCTCCATAGGAATGTGATGAGTGGGTGGGTGGAGATGCAGGTCAGCTCAGATGGACAACTGAAAGTGAACCCCAGCAGGCAGCATTGAAAATGCTCAGGACATTGAGATGAGCATGAAACGTGACGGATCCGTGTGCATGGGAGAGAGAGCTTGCACGAGGCTCCAAAAGGCCCTGCCACACACACACTTCTCCCTCCAGAATCACTTGTGGGCCAGCTGCTTCCTCTGAGGTGACGGGTCTTCCGGGCTGCTTATTTCTGTCTCTTCACTGGAGGAGGAGTCCTCTTGGCTGTAGATGAGGATATGGATAGAGCTGAGGGACTGGCTGGCTGAGGGTGTTGGTCCCTTGGCAGAGCCCCTGTAAACCAAAGCAGAGATGGCAGCAGAGTCGAAAGCAGGAGAGAGAGCACTCACAGTTGTATTGAGGGACAGATGATGTGGTGCTGGATCCTCAGATGGGTGTTTCTTGCCAACCTCACCGTCGTCGCAGGCAGGGTCCATGTCCTCCCCAGTCAGTGTGATGGCACGCTCTTCAAAGTGAGTGAGGGGCCTAATGTGAGCCACTCCACCCCCAGTATGGGACCTCTCCCTGCTGTTGTGAGCCAGCTTCTCCTGCATGAAAACTGATGGAGAGAGTGTGAGCAGGAAGCATGGCACCGCATGGAATACTTGTGTGGTGAGTGGAGCCATGGACGGGATGAGGATGTGAGCTCGAGAGGATACGAGCCGGATGGAGATGTGAGGGTGTGTGTGAGAGTTCGTGGTGTTGTACCTTGAGGTGTGAGATCCCTGTGGACGTGTGGTGGGTTAATGAGTGTGTGAGTTGAGAGTGATGAGAAGAGCAAGTTACCCTGGCAGAACGGATGACACCATTCATCCTTTAGTGGCACTTGGGTGGCTGTCCTCTTTTGCAGGGCATTGGCGCTGACCACCACTGGTAGAGGACATCCAAAAGGCGTTCCAGTGACGCATCGCTAAACCTGGTGGCTGCAGTCTTCTTGCCTTTCGTGGTCATCTTGCCTGCAGTAGTCGTGGCCTGGAAGCCTGACTGGACTGGACTTTAAATATGGCTCCCGGCGTGATGAAGCGATGAGGTGATGGCAGGCGAGCGAATGAGAGCCCACCTGCCATGGAAACAGCGTGATTCCTGGGAATACATAAATAATGTGGCGGGATTCGGGACGATACAGCGTGAAAACCCGCCATCGTGGCTGGCAGGCAAAACATCATTTTATCCGCCCACTACCGCACTGAGTGCAAATCTGGGATGATTTCGCTCTTTGAGAACTTTGTGCGTTCAAGCCCCACTCTAGAGACTTGAGCTGAATGTAAAATATGCCATGAGCCTGTGCAATCCGGCAGCATTTAAAAATGTAATTAAAAAAAACACTTAACAATCTGAAAATAATTTTTTTACGGATAGAGATGAGATGGAACTGAAACCCCTGTTCTCTTCCCTTACTATCAGTAATGGGTGTATTTTTTGAAAAGGAAGAAGTGTGTTTCTTAATCCCTGAGTGTGTGGACAATTTGAATAACCAGCAGTCAGCCTCTCGTGGGGTTAAATAAAGAGGATTATTTATTCATGTGTTGACGCCGAAAATCTAACACCATGTCACTCATTCATCTGCTCTCACACAAACACACACGCACACGCACACACACACGCAGACACACACCCCTGCCCCACCCCACTGAGGAAAATACAGTTAAAGAGAATAGTGCAATTTTACAAGCTGTAAACAAAATAATAGTTCATAATTCACATAATTGAATTGTCTTGGAAAACATATAGTGCAGGCCTGATGAAGAAGAGATTTTTCACACCTGAAGAGTAGTTAGGTGAAAATCAAAAGCCAAAATCATAGACCAAAGTCATTGCAGGATTCTCTCGAAGAGATGGACTTTCTGCAGGTCAGGGAGTTAGCTACTTGTCTTGTTACCAGGAGGTACGTTTGCTGTACTGGTGGACATGAAAAGGAACAGCCTTGGAGACCTTATGATGTTACAGCTTCCAGCTCTTAAGGCCCTTTCTACTTCTGCTGTTTCTGCAATACTTGAGTTTTGCAGATGGTACTTAAATAATAAATAGTGAGACCAACATGGCTGCCTTACCTTGTGATTTCTCATTGTTCCCCTTTCCAAATGTAGTGTTGGGCTTGGGTTGCTTAGCCACAACCTGGATTATTGTTTGCGGATATTCACCCTGGGAGTTTGAGACAATTACTGTCTTGGTTTCAGAATGACCCATTCAAGTCAGGAAATACCTTTTTGGATGATTTCAGGAGATGGGTAGTCACACCGCTACTCTAGAACGTACTTTTAATCCTTTTGAGACTGTGGCAGTTTTTGAATCCATAGACCAAGAGTCAGGTGACCCTTGGCCATCTCTTGGCAGTCCGTCGTTGTTAATTTTAAAGTAAAAGTTAATTTTAGAAGATTTTACGCTTGAGTACAGTTTATGTTTTAAGAGTAATGAAAATGACATGCCTTTACTGGACAGGGCAATATATTTAAGAATGGTAATTTGGTGCAGTTTGATTAATGCAGTTGAGAGTGGGTATCACAAAAAAAGAAGCGTTTTTAAACAGTGTCAATTCACCATCTGTGACTAACCTGATTTTGAATTACTGGCAAAAGGCTTTTAAAAGTTTTTCAGAAGCATTTGCTAGTTATATTGTGGTACAGTAGTCAGTTTCTGATTAGATTTTAAAAAGGTTCAAGAGCTTTTCAAACATGCCTATGACTGTTCCTAGGCCCAAAAGAACTAGCTTAATTTTTTGAGCCTCCTCAAAGACCTGGAAATAAGCAGAAGTTCCCAATGGTGATGAAATGATCCTGGGCAGGGCCTGCTTCTGCAGTGTTGTTTTTTTTTTAAAACTGGCACAACCAGTGGAAATTTCATTTACACTGACTGTAGTTTGTGCTTGAAGTTTTGCAACCCTCTGCGTGGGTTGCACTGACTTCAGGTGGGTTACGCCATAAGAAGTAAGGCAACTGAATGGAAGCTCTACCTTGTTGGTGTTCTGCTTTAGGATTTATGATGAAACAGTGATTAGTACAGAACTTTCCAAACCTGCAGGCTAAGAGAATTCGAACCAAACAAACTAGCAAATAAGAAATGCAAGCACATATTACTGATAATGGAGGAAAAATGTGGGGTGGCAAATACTTGATATTTTGAAGGGTACACAATTTAAATTATAGTTCTTTTTGGCAATGTAGTTTTGTTTTATGACCATGTGAATTGTTTTTGAGCCCTTAGCAATGTCCCCTTAGTGTGTTCTTCGAGTACGTTTCTAATTTACAGTTGACAAATCTACAGTGCATTCTTTTCAGTAAGTTGTACACTCACCATTTGTTTATTTCAGAATGACCTAAGCATTGTGAGGGGGATTTGAAAGATAATTTATTTTTGCATTCTTCTCACTTCCCTTTTAAGAGGTTTCCATGCACCATTTCCTGAATGAAAGGGCAGGCCTTGGCTGATGTTACTCAAAAGCTACTTGTTAGCTGATGCACAGCAGTTTCCTGAGGTAACCTCCAACTTGATTTACCCCGAGAGTGGGGTTAGAGCATTGGGAGTGGGGAGCTGGTGCAGGCAGACAAGAAGAGAAAGAACTCAGACCACATTTATTATGCTTTCTTTCGAATGGCACGCTTCAGATTGGGAACACATTGTGTGGCAAAGCTGAAAATACAAACCACATTCCACTGCTCTGTGACTCAATTTACCAACAGTAATCCTTTTGAGAACTTTTGTCTTTGAAAAACATTGCAGAAAGGAAGATGGAAGCGGTGGGGGTGGTGGTAGTGGGGTGGGGTGGGGGGGGTGACAGACAAAGTAGCATGCAAACACTCAGTTCATGCTTTGCGAATTTGCATTCTCTATGCTGTTAGTGAACTGACTGCTCTTCCAATTTTGCATCTGATTATGGTCGTTGAGGTCAGGAATAACAGATACCTGATCTATGAACGTTGTGCCATATCAAGTCTGCAAATGTTGATTATACAGTCCATGACTGCACTTAGAATAAACCTGATCATACTGATCCTTTTTTAAGTAAGCCTGGAGGTTTAGAAAGGGCTATTGCCTCCTTGGTTATAAATCCTAAATCAGGCAATCCGCCGATACTACTCAAGAAAAACTGAAATTCACGGGAGCATTGATTTAAATTATTTACATGGGGTGCAAAGCTCCATGCTACGCACCTAAATGTTTCGTAAAGCGCTTGAACACCCTTCTGGTGATGCATGGGCTAGATTGAGAATGAGCCTACATCTATTTTGCCATGGCAATGTGACTGAACTGCACCCTCAGAAAGAACATCTCCAACTGCACCAGACTATGTCATACTGACTGGGTAAGATTGACAATTTTTTGCCTAAGTATGTGCTCTTCAATGTTGCAGTTTATACTCCCTGGAATCTGCATTAACTCTATGTAGACTCGCTTCATGTTCAGACCCTTCCACCTGAAGAAAGTCGCCAGGTGAAATATCTCTGCCCATCAGGCCTATTGATCTCTCTATGGTTTACATGTACACAGCAAAACAGCACTCAGAGTAAATAAGTGACAAATACATCTACATAACCCATTAGCTTTATGCTGTATTTTAAAAATTGTCCCTTCCTGTATTTTAGCAGAATTAAAAAAACCTTAAGCATGAAACAGGGACAGGATTGAAACTGAATAACAACTTCTATTTAGCTTCAACATAGCAAAATATTCCAAGGAATTATCAAATAAAATGTGACACTAAGTCACATAAGGAGATGTAGGGGCAAGTGACTGAAAGCTTGGTCAAAGAGGTAGATTTTAAAAAGCATTTTAAAGGAGGAGAGAGGGGGAGAGATCTTTAGGGAGGAAATACCACAGCTTAATGCCTAGCCAACTGAAGGCACGAGTGGTAATTGAGAGCCAAAAGAAACTGGGTTGCAAAAGAGTAAAGATTTCGGAGGTTGTACGGATGGAGGAGGTTACAGAGATAGGATGGGTCAAGGCCATGGAGGGATTCGAACACAAGGATAAGAATTTTAAATTTGAGGTCTTGCTGGACTGGGAACCCGTGTAGGTCAGTGAACACGGGGTGGAAGGTAAGCGGGACTTAGTGCCAATCATATTGGAACAGCAGTGTTTTCAATGAGCTGAGGTTTACAGGGAGTGAAGTTGGGAAGTTAGTCAGGAGAATGTTTGAATAACTCCTTTGACTAAACGCTGTTGGATCTGACCATGGAATATTTTGTTGTGTATTCTGCCTAGTTTAATTTTGAAATGAAAATTGAAAAAAATTCTGTTAAAAGGACAGAATTGGCTGCTTTGCCATGTGGTTGGGCAAATGTTGTGTGTGATTCCACTATACAGATCAGCTCATTGAACTCATTCCACGTGTGTACACATGTTGCAGACGTGACAATTGCCTTCAGAGTGGGTCAAACAAAGGAATACAGAATGTATCATTTATTTGGCTTGATTAGTGAAAGAATACCGAAATCTGAAGCAGACTGGAAATAAATGCTGGAAATATTCAGCAGGTCAGGCAGCATCTGTGGAGAGGGAAATAGGTAATCTTTCAGGTCAGTGACCCTTTGTGAGAACTTACAGATCACCGACCTGAAACATTAAACTGGATTTTCCCAGCCTTTTGGAGAGGGGCTGGGAGTTGGTAGGATTGGCAATAAGGTGAGGGAAGGTGTCGGGGAGGCAGCCCGCCTCCATGGCATACGGCCTGCCTCAGGCGTCTTAGTGACGCAGCTGCCTGCTGGCCAGTCAAGTGGCCGCAAGGGCCTTTTCCCACCCCGCCAAGCATTTTTTCTGTGTTAGAACGGCCCACTGCCACTTGGGGAGATGATTGGAAACACCCTGGCGGCCTCCCAGTGGGTTCTCGGGGGGGGAGCCTTCTTTGATGTGCACTCCAGGGCCGATGGAGAAGCCCGGCAATCGGAATGGCTGACGCCGCACCCAACATACCGTTGGTGTATCATGACCTCCCGCTCCTTGATCGCCGGGGCTGTCCTGGCCTCAGCTGTTCAAAACGAACCCGCCTGCTCTTTGAGGGCCCCTCGGCCAGTGAACCTCGGCCGCAGCAATGGCCACCACCGGCAGTGGTGCTGTGAGTCTGCTGGCCTTCTGATTCGGCTGGCAGCTCTAGTGGCTGGGCTGCTGTCCTCGACTGGCCTGTTAACTGGCCGTGGTTGGCAAAATGCCGCCCCAGGGTCCTACTGCACGTGGGAGAGTAGTGTTACCTCCCACTCCCATCCCCTGTGGCGGTGGGGGGACTTAACCGTGCATGAAAAGAATTCAGTTTGTTAACCCTGTTCTCTCTCCACAGAGGCTGCCAGACCTGCTGAGTACTTGCAGCGTTTTCTGCTCCTCTTCCAGGTTCCCAGCATTCGCAGTATTTTGTTTTTGTGTTGGGGATTCTTCCAAATTTGGCAATGCATCAGAAAAAGCAGGAAAAGGTCCAGTCATCCGAACGTGCTAAAATACTCTGGCCACTTGATTTCACAACCAGTGGCAAAAATAAATGTGGATTTCTCAACAGGAAAGTGAGTCATTGCCCAGCACTGCTTGCCTGAGGAGCCTCAGGCTGCCTGGGAATAACTTTTCCCTTTCCCAATTATTAAGCTTTTTCCCAAAAGTGATATTTGAATGCCGAATGTGGGGTTGAGAAGAAGCCCAGGGAAAACAAAGGGTTAAAAGAGTTTCAGCATTGGACAGCCCATATTCTTAGATCTGATCCATGAACCATCCTTGCTGTTTTGCAATCTGTGTGAGTGTGCAAATTTACAGACCCAGGATATGGGTTGAAAAGGAATGAAAATATTTAACATCCAGGAATTTCCACCATCTGTACTTAAACCAAGAACAGGCTGTGCACTTAATTTCCTAAGTTATTAAAAAAACACAAGTCTCTTACATAATGGCGTGGATCCACTTTCAGTAAACTGTTAACTTTTGGCCTTCTTGCTTGTGAGGTCATGGTGCTTGTGGCTGTTCAGAGGCAGAAAATTTACTTGTCCCTTTGAGTATTGTGCCTTCTCGTTCATCAGCTTGAACTCCTCCTGCCAATAGCAACAATTTGCAAGAGGTAAGCAATCTGAGGTGTTCTGCACACAAATCTTTGAATGACTGGGCTTTCTAAATAGAGACATGGAGCCAGATTTTCATGCCTCCTTCCATGTCAGAACAGAGGTGAGCGGGTTTAAAAGTGGTGGGCAGTACCCGATTCTGGGATGCCAATTCCCCTTGTGTGGAATTTTTATGACCCCAGCTACAGGGTGCAGGTAGTGAGCCTGCATGCAGCAATCCTGCCCTTGCCTACTGCATTGTGGGGATGGCATTTTAGACCCACCGCTATTTCTATGGAGTTAGGCTCATTTTGGCAGGAGACATGGTTCATGGCATCTTGTGAAATGTGGGCAAATCCTGGAGTCAGGAACCTTTTGATAGGTCAGTTCTAAAGGTGTTGACAACTTTACATGTCATAAAGTAATGGTGTATGAAACATTATTTATATTTTTAATACAGTGATTAGTGATAGAGCTTTGTTTAAAAAGGTAAGTGACCATTAAATTGGCCAGCATTATGAAAGTACCCAGATGCATTAAAGTATTTTATCCAGTTTGATTGAAATATGTTGAGCTTTTGAAGCAGTGAAACAGATGACCATCTCTTCAGGCTACTTCAAAATGCTTTAACGTTCAGCACAACCACCTGTTAAGTCTTTGAAGCAGTGCAGCAGATAGCTATCTGTTTCACTACTTGAAATATTTTAATGTATTCAGCTCTGGAAGTTTTGTGACAGAGCAGTGCAATGGTATCCCATTATGAATGGCTGGCTGAGTTTCAAAACCCACTAATGGATTCAGCTCAACAGGGGTTATTGAGGCAGCTGTCAAGAGGACTTTGAGATTTAATTTAATTGACAGCTTTATGAACAGTGAAAAGAATAAGCTTTTCTGAATCAGTTTTTGAATGTATATTTGTTTATTTGACAGTTTTATGAACACTTAGGAAGATTAAGGTTTTTTTGAAGAGGTTTCTGAATTGGCTGCTTGTTTATTGTGACAGTTTCATGAGAATCTCAAAGACTTTCCCATGTTTCTATAAGTCTCATAAGTTCTGTCCATAGTGGATACTGTTGAGGGGAAATGAAGTTATGGAAGGGGAATGGGAGTATGAGTGGACATTGGGAGGTGGGTGGGTGGAGTTAAGGGGTGAAGACTAGGGTGCTCTTACACTTGTTTACATCAAAAATGGTTGTTCCAGTGAATGGAGGTGGGCCCGCCTCCGCATCTGCCTTCACCCTGCCTCAGGAGGTCGCAGCCCTGACTCCAGCCCATTCCACCATAAAAATAGCATGGGTGAGCAGGAGGCAGGATTGCAATGTCGGGAAAAGATGAAAATCTGGGGCATAAGGGTACAAAAGCCAGGAGGTATGCTAAACCTTTAGAAAACACTAGCTGGAGGATTGTGTCAAATTTTGGGCTCCACATTTTGGAAAGGATATCAAAGCTTTGGAGAGGGTCTGGAAGAGATGTACTGGAATGATTCCGGAGATGTGGGATTATAGTTGCATGGATGATCTGGAGTTGCTGGGGTTCTCTTTAGCACAGATAAGGCTAAGAGGAGATTTGCTAGAAATGCTAAAAATCATGAGTTCAGATCGAGTAAATAAAAAGAAACTGTTCCCATTGGCTGAAGGGGTGATAACATAGGAAATAGGAGCAGAAGTAGGGCATTCGGCCTGCACCATTCAAACAGAGCACAGCTGATCATTTTTCCCACTATCCCCATATTCCTTGATGTCATTAGTATTCAGCAATCTATCGATTTCTGTCTTGAACATGCTCACTGAGTACCCATAGGCTTCCATACCCTCTGGGGTAGGGAATTCCAAAGATTCACCACCCTCTGAGTGAAGAAATTCCCCCTCACTTTAGTCATAAATGGCCTACCCCTCAGTCTGAAACTGTGTCCCCTGGGTCTAGATTCACCTGCCAGGGGAGACATCAAAACCACATCTACCCTGTCACGCCCTGTCAGAGTTTTGTAAGTTTCAATGAGATCACCTCTCATTCTTCAAAACTCTAGAGAATACATTCCCAGTTTCCACAATCTATCCACATAAGACAATCATGCCATCCCAGGAATTAGTCTGGCGAAACTCCAATGAGCTCTCTCTATGGCACACACTTTCTTCCTCAGATAAGGAGACCAAAACTGTACCTAATACTCCAGGTTCGATCTCACCAAGGCTCTACACAATTGCAGCAAGAAATTTTTATTCCTGTACTCAAATCCCCCTGTGATGAAGGCCAACATACCATTTGCCTTCCTAATAGCTTGCTGCACCTGCATGCGAGTTTTTAGTGACTCATGAACAAGGACGCTCAGGTCTCTTTGGACACCAACAACACTGCTAACCATTTCAGAAATACTCTGCCTTTCCGTTTTTTCTGCCCAAGTGGATAACTTTACACTTATTCACACTATATTCCACCTGCCATGTCCTTGCCCATTCGTTTAGCCAGTCTAAATCCCCTTGAAGGCTCCTTGCATCATCTTCACAACTTACATTCCGGCCTACATGTGTGTCATAACCAGAGGGCACATACTGGCAGAAAGAACAAGAGGCAACATGACGAGTAAATGAGTGAAATGTGCTTCCTGATACAGTGGTGGATCGAGATTCAATAACAACCTATAAAAAGGGAATTGGATAAATAATCAAAGGAGAAATAATGGCAGGGTAATGGGGAAAGCATGGGAGAGTGGGACTGATTGGATTGCTCTTTGAAAGAAACTGCTGGGATCGGTCCCGTGCAGTCAAGAAGATTGGGAAGGAGGAATAGAAGGAGAAATCATAGGGTGGGGTGGGGGGCCAGTCTCCGGGAAATGGATAGGGAGGAAAAGTTGTGGGTGTTGGGGAGAGTTGGATTGCATGGGGAGGGGGCCAGTAAAGCAGAGGGAAGCAGATTGTGGCCTGTTTGCTTGGGGGTAAGCGTGGGAGGGTGGGGGGTGGTGGGGGCTGGGGAGTGGTGTGTGTGTGTGTGTGTTTTGGCAGTTAACTGTCAGTCACCATCACTGGTGCATTCTCCATGGCAATGCTTCTACCAATCAGAATCCACTTGCCAACCAATCAGAACACTCTTCTCATACAGTATAAATTGCTGTTTTTCCCCTTATATTGGTACTCTTACAAAGTGTCCTGATGAGTGCAAGATATTGGTATTTTTACAAAGTGTCCTGATGAGTGCAAGATATTGGTATTTTTACAAAGTGTCCTGATGAGTGCAAGATGAAAAGTTTTGACATGTCTCTTTTTTCAGCAATACTCATGAGTGATTTGTTTGCCCAACTTTAATGACCGATACCTAATCAGGCACCATTATTCACTGGCTAATAAGATGCCTCCCCCTTTTCTCAATCTTTCCAACAGACAGCCAACAGGAAACAGGCCAAAGTGTGTAGGCTTAAATCATGTGGTTGAATTTATTTCCAGGTTCATTAAAACATCGAACACAGATAAAGAACAATATTGGATCAGCATAGTACTTAAAAACAAAATGACAACCAAATTCAGAGGGGCCAATATACCATACTACATTTACCATTATCCAGATGTGTGTTTTTATTTTTTACCTCTGTGAATATTTTCCAATGTTAATGATATTTAAAATTGCAAGCTAATGCTTGTGATTGGAATCATATGATGTAGGATTCAAGTCTTAGGATAGTGTCAGTCTCTGAAAGGCTGTGAGTGTATTTAATGGAAACCAGAGCACTGTCAACTTCAAATCAACTGCTATCAATTATGAATAGTTTTGCTTTCCTTTTACCTTTCAGTGGGATATGTGCAATAGCACAGCATTCACATCCATCTTGTGGTGATTATATTTTCACTGAGTTTTGTCATTTTAAAATCAGAATTAATGGGAAGACATGTCTCAGTCATGTCAGATTTCAGGCCCTTCATGACATGGTAGATTTTCAGACCATGAGAAACCATTTGGTTTTCTGCCAAAAAGAATCCCTAAAGCTGTTTCAATTTTGGCTTGATTTTTAAATGGGTGGGCCACAGGGCTAAGGCAGTAAAAAATGTGTTGGAATATTTGAAAGAAATGGGGAAATCAGTCTCAGCAGTGAAATATAGGTCACAGATAACTTGTTTTTTTTTTAGTCCTCTCATTGTCTTCCTGGGATGCCATATGGCTCAAGCTGCTATTCTATGACTTCACCCATTTGGAAGAGTTTTTTTTGTTAAATAACTTGAGTGCTGTGGTAAACTCAACACACTGCAGCCTTAGTGTTAATTCAGCAGATTTTAGAGCAGGAAACTGGAAGATCTCTCAATCAACATGTCCCCCCAGACAAAGCTAATGGCCCCAAGAATAATTGATTTTATTGGTGATTCTGTGGCGCTAGTTTAATGGCAATGCCATTTTCTGAGCTGGATTCTGAACGGGAGCGCCTTGCTGCTTTCTTTTCAAACTATGACCTGACCTGCCAACAGTGTGAAACCAGTTTGCGATCGTCCACTCAGCCCGCCGATGGCGGACCGCATTTCCCACCATTGGATGTCGGGAACCTCATTTTAATATATCAGCATATCATTATCAGGCCAGCCCGCTGGAATCGCCCCCCTGCCGCTGGATCGTCCGTGCTGATGTGTTTCACAACAGCACATAAGAAACGTGCACCTGGCGGGCTGCACTTCGCTTGGGACTTCAGGGTTTGTTTGCCTACCTTGCTGTGGTCAGCACTCGCAGTCATCAGCGCCATGCTTCACAGACAGCACCACATCACTTTTAGGGGGGCTCACTGCAGATCTCCATCTACCAGATCAGCCACGTGTGGGTGGCTTTTCAATGGCTGCAGGGCTAGGGCTTACTTGGGGAAATGGGAGAAGTGGCCTCAGGCAAGGGAGGAGGCTGCAGGATGAGGGCTGTACTGGGGTAGGAGGGTAACCTGGGGTGTATGTGGGGGCACATGGTGATCTGTACAAGTGGCCTCAAGATGGTGAGGGCTGAAGAGGCAGTCCCCAGAGCAGATGAGGCCAGATGGACATGTGAGGGTATGTGTGTGAGAATGGGTGGTGATGTCCCTTGAGCTGGCAGTGAGTGAGATGCCAATGAGTGTGTGATTGGCTCCAGTATGTGGGTTTAGAGTGCTGAGATGGTTGCCATACCCTGGTTGTACGGATGAGACCATTCATCCTCTATCTGTATTGGATGGCCAACCTCTTCTGTGCAGCATTGGCACTGATCACCGCTGCTACCACCTGCCAAGCCTGTTTGGTCACACCGCTGCCCATCCTGCAGCCAGAGCCGGGGTACTGGATATCGCGGCAAGCATCCCCAGCACCCAAAAGGTGTTCCAGTGATGTGTCATTAAACCTGCCTTTCGTGGACATCTTCCCTGAAGTAGTCCTGGGCTGGAAAAACTGAGATGTGTGCGCGCGTCTGGAGTTTAAATATGGCACCCAACGTGATGAAGCGGCGAGGTGATGGTGTGGCGGGCGTAGGAGAGCCCATCTGCCATCAAAACTGCTTGCTTCCCAGGAATGCATAACTATTGCGGCGGGTTTGGGGTGATACGGTGTGAAATGTCGTTTTACCCACCCGCTAACACAATTAGTGCAAATCTGGAGTGATTTAGCCCATTGTGTTTCCTGCATTACAATAGTGACTACAATTCAAAGGTGCTTCATTGACTGTAAAGCACTTTGGAATTCTGATGGTCATGAAAGGCACTATATAAATGCAGGTCTTGCTTTAACTTAGTAAGTGAAGGAATAAACAAGTTAAATATTTGTTAAAAGTTCAGAATGTGATTTTTAATTATTTAAATTTCCTGCATACAAACTAGTGGCCTGAAGGGTCTGTGTTATAAAATAAATAAGTATTCATTTTGAAAATGGATGCATTAAGATTGTTTAATTTGTTTTGTCATTTGCTCCTATTAGTTCCACTCACTGGCTCCGATGTATTACCGTGGGTCTGCCGCAGCTGTTATAGTTTACGACATCACGAATGAGGTAAATCTGCTGTAAAGTCCAGTTCTATAGTTACAAATCTGTGTCAATCACTGTCCATATGGGAAATGGTTTGAACTACATCTGAAGCATCAGATCATTTATTCTGAGTTTTCATGAGAATGAAACCTAAAAATGTTACTCTTCTGAGTCAATTTTGAAGAGCATGTTCAACTAGAGTTCCAATTTTCTCTCATTTCATAGCCGATGCATGGAAAAGCATCATTTTACTGTCAGCATTTTCTGCAAGATTAGATATCATCATCGTCAGCTGTCCCTGAATGGAGGATGAAGCCTACTCAGTTTCTCACTAAAATAAAAGCAAAATACTGTGGATGCTGGAAATCTGAAATAAAAACAGAAAATGCTGGAAAAACTCAGCAGGTCTGGCAGCATCTGTGGAGAGAAAAACAGGGTTAACATTTTGTGTCCGTATGACTCTTCTTCAGAGCTGAAGAGAAGTAGAAATGTGATGGATTTTATACTGTTTAAGAGGGGCTGGAGCAGGTGGAGTAAAATAGAAGGTCAGGGATAGGTGGGGGCTGAGGAGAGATTGACAAAGATGTCATGGACACAAGACAAAGTGAGTGTTAATGGTAGTGTTACAGAAGGTGCTGGTAGTGGCATAAAGGTGAGAGAACAGAATGTGTAAATAGCAGAACAAGGGTCAGTGCTCTGTGAAAGCAAAACATAAGAACAAGTTTCAAGGGCCAAGTGGGGGAAGGGGGTTGGGAAAAATTATCAAAATGGAGGGTAGAGTTCATGGTCTGAAGTTCTTGAACTCAATGTTCAGTGCAGAAGGCTGTAAAGTGCCTAATTGGAAGATGAGGTGCTGTTCCTCCAGTTTGTGCTGTGCTTCACTGGAACATTGCAGCAGGCCAAGGACGGACATGTGGGCATGAGAGCAGGATGGGGTGTTGAAATGATAAGTGACAGGAAGATTGGGGTCATGCTTGCGAACTGAGTGAAGGTGTCTTACAAAGCGGTCACCCAGTCTGCATTTATTCTCCCCAGTGTAGAGGAGGCCATGTTGTGAGTAGTGAATACAGTAGACTAAATTGAAAGAAATGCAAGTGAATCGCTGCTTCACCTGAAAGGAGTGTTTGAGGTCTTGGATGGTGGAGAGAGAGGAGGTAAAGGAGCAGGTGTTACACCTTCAGTGATTGCAAGGGGAGGTGCCATGGGAAGGGAATGAGGTGTTGGGGGTGATGGAGGTATGGACCAGGGTGTCACGGAGGGAATGGTCACTATCTGTTGCAGAATGTTTTATTCCTATGAAGCCAAGTGGTGGAGGATAGAACTGGAGCCTAATTATTACACATTTGATAAACTTTTATTTGCAGTGATACACATTACAAACTCGCGCCTCCAAACCCAACCACTGCGGATCCAGTCTATTCCTATTCATGTGAACACAAGAGAATCCCAAGCTCATGCCCAGCGACTGCTACAATTAAACAAAATTAATATGTAATTAGCATTTTGGGGATGTGGTGGGTGGGGCGGGGGCGGGAAGTAGAATTGTGGCATAGTGGTAATGTTACTGTACTAGTAACCTAGGGGCACAGGTTAATGCTCAGGGGGCATGGGTTCAAATTCCACCATTGCAGCTGGTGGAATTTGCTTTCAGTTCCAGATTTTATTAATTGAATTTTTGTCTCAGTAGACCATGACAACTATGATTTCTGGTTATAGAAACCCATCTGGTTCACTAATGTCCTTACCTAGTCTGGCCTACATGTGACTCCAGATCCACAGCAACATGGCTGACACTAATTGCCTTCTTAAGTGGCCTAGCAAGCCACCTAGATCGATGGCATTTAAGGATGAGCAACCAAGACGTAGCGTGGTTGGTGGTGAGATAGACACTCCTCATCAGATCCTACACACCTGAGTCTCATCCCTTATGCACATTGCCCTTGAGTTGGCTGTAGTGGGGAAGGAACTGTTCTCTACCTCCTCCTGGAATGTGCCTTTGCAAAGAAGATGTGGAGAGAGATGCAGTAGGTTTTGTTGAGGTTCATCCCAAGCAGTTCTGTGACACAGACCTCTGCACTGTCCTCTGTGGGCTGTTCCCAGGGACGCACACTGAGATGAACATCAACTGCAGCTGGAGGACCATCAACTCGGTGAAAGACACTCTTTGATCTGCCTGAAACTTACTGATCTTCCAGTGCAAAGATTTGTCCTCAACCGAGTGTTGCAAACTGGAACATTCCTAGGTCCAGGACTACGTGCTGAGGGACACACTAAAGTTTAGGGCAGCCACTGCAGAGGCGCAATGGGGAAAGGTCAATGTCTAAGGCTTTTCAGCAATAGTACACGGGCTAGAAACTGTGTAGAACCCCTCGGGCTGTATGATAAGGAATGTATATTGTAAAGATCAAAAGTACTGAAGCTCCTAAGAGTGGGACATGCTGTATAGAAGAAAGCTGAATTCTATTGCACTTAACTGTAATCTTCAATTTGAAACATTTTGCCTTCAGGCTGTATGCCTGACATGGAATGTACATTGTAAGTATCAAGTGTATTAGAATTGTATTGAGGCACCTCATGCTATTTGGAGACGTGTTGAATTTTATTGCACTTTCTGTAATTTCCGAGATAATGTTTTGTAATGTACTTTTATGAATAAAGTATATTTTTGGGGAAAAAATAGGTATGGGCAACAAATGCTGGCTTTTTGCCAGTGACACCCACATCCAATGAAAGAATAAATAAAAAATATCATGGGATGGCAATGAGGAAAATAGTGTTAAATTTTGAAAGATTAAGCCTGACATTGAATGAAAGAGCTCTACCTCTTTTTGTTTGTTCATGGATGTGGGCGTCGCTGGCAAGGACAGCAATTGTTGCCCATCCCTAATTGCCCTTGAGGGCTGTTAAGAGCCAACCACATTGCTGTGGGTCTGGAGTCACATGTAGGCCAGACCAGGTAAGGGTGGCAAATCCCCCTCCCTAAAGGACATTGGTGAACCAGATGGGTTTTTCCAACAATTGATGATAGTTTCATGGTAAACATTACTGAGACTAGCTTTCAATTCCTGATTTTCTTTTTAAATCAAAAATTGAATTTAAATTCCACTAGCTGCCAAGGTGGGACTTGAACCCATGTCCCCAGAGCATTAACCTGGGCCTCTAGATTACAAGTCCAGTAACATTACCACTAGGCTACCATCTCCCCACATACCTGTAATATCATCATGGTGACTGATCAGCCATTATTCCCTTAACAAAGTCAGTGTGCCTAAAACATAACTTAAATAATGTATCTCAGCTCTGCAGCTGCTCTGCCAGTTGAGGGGGAAAATTTTGTAGCTTTATTTTTAAATAGTGTCAGCCTAATGAAGGACTTTAACCATATTCTCCTCTTTAAAATGTTCCCTTTCAGCTGCAGAATGTTCAGAGCCTCTGGTAATCCCAGACTCTAGTCGGATGTTTTTGTGGGTAACTTTAGAGCTACTACTCAAGCCAAATCAATTCACAGCAAATAAAATTTCTTGAAATTATCACATTACTGACTGCAAGTCATTAGTAAATACATGAGAATCATATCCCATTCATTTGTATTGTTATGAACCTGCACTGGAAAATTTTCAGCAGACTGCAGTCAATATAAATCCATTTGCATTGATTATTTCTTGGCTTCTTGTACAATATTTCAGGCTATCTGCCGTCTCTGGTACCAACTAATGGAGTGGAAGAGACACAAGTTTTTCATGAAATGCAGATGTGTCTAACAAAATGCAATGAGTAATCCCAAAGCTCCCTGAACACTCAGTTACTAAGTGCACAGTTTGGTATTGAGTTGGGCCACACAGCCCACAGAGGTTTGCCAGTTGGACCCAGGGTCTTAAATGAGTTAGTTAATCTTGCATCGATCCTGGAAATTGGTAGCAGAAAAGGAGCAGAAAGCAATTAATCACGGTTGCCACTCTTGTAGAAAAAAAGGAACCAGGAGATCTGAAATAAAAGCAGCATTTCCTTAAAGTACACAGCGATGCTAATTTTACAAGATTGTGCATACATCATGGGGCCTCATTTGCATTGTGCATTAGTGGTGTGTTCACACCACGTCTGAATGACTGACATTCCAACAAGCAGACTTAGGTGAACAAAAACAAAATGCTGGAAAAACACAACCGATCTGGCAGCACCTGCGGAGAGAGAGAAACAGTTAACGTTTCAAGTCTAATGTGGCACTTCTTCGGAACCAAACAGAGGTAGAAATGTGATGGATTTTATGCTTTTGAAAAAGGGAAGAGGGTCAGATTGAGCAAAAAGGGAAGGTCAGGGATAGATTAGAGGACAGGGAGGTTAAATTACAAAGATGTCATGGAACAAAAGGCAAAGGGAGTGTTAATGGTAGGAGTAAAGGAAACAAAGCATTGGTCCAGAGTAACTGTTAATGGCAGAATAAAGGACAGTTCTGGAAGCAAAAACATGAATGCAAGATACAGACTGGTACTTGGAAAAAAAAATTAATCAAAGTGGAGGACAGAGTTCATGGTCTGAAGTTGTTGAACTCAAAGTTGAAGTTATTATTCCCCTCCAAGCCACTCACCATCCTGACATGGAAATATATCGCCGTTCCTTCAATTTGCTGGGTCAAAACCCTGGAACTCCCTTCCGAACAGCACTGTGGCTGTACCTACACCACATGAACTGCAGCGGTTCAAGAAGGCAGCTCACCACCACCTTCTCAAGGGCAATTAGGGAGGGGCAATAAATGCTGGCCCAGCCAAGGAAGCCCACATCTCATGTGACTAAGAAAAAAACCTCAGTGTTGAGTCCAGAAGGCTGTAAAGTGCCGAATCGGAAGATGAGGTGCTGTTCCTCACGCTCGTGCTGAGCTTCCCCGGAGCAAGCTGATGACAGAAATATGAATGAGAGGGAGAGAGAGAGGTGGTGAATTAAAATGGCAAGCAAATGGAAGGTCAACGTCATGCTTCTGGACTGAGTGGAGGAATTCTGCAAAGTGATCTCCCAATCTGCAAGTGGACCCTTCCTCAGAACCCTTGACCTGAAACATTAGCTCTGTTTCTCTCTCCACAGATGCTGCCAGACCTGCTGAGTATTTCCAGCATCTTTCGCTTTTAAATCCGTTGTCCTTACCTGCTCCGGTCTACATGACTGCAAACCCACAGCAATGTAATTGCCTCTTAATGTCCCTCTGAAGTGGCCTAGCAATCCACTCAGCTCAAGAAGGAAGCTCACCACTGCCTTCTTAATGCAGTTGGGGATGGGCAATAAATGCTGGCCTTGCCAGGAGTGCTCACATCTTCTGAATGAATAAAACAAAAACTTAATTGACTGGAAAGTGCTTTGGGATGTCCTGAGGTTTTGGAAGGTGCTATATAAATGCAAGCCTTTCTTATAGCAACTGCTGTGGGCTGGCAGCTTTGCCCTATCCTTCTGCTTCCTTTTCAGCTACCTGCACTTACTTGTGTTTCATTCAAAGTGCCAATTCCTCAAACTCACACACTGTAGGTTGCGAGGTGGTAGTAATTAGTGCTCAGTGCAATGAAGTGCCAGGCGCTTTTGTACGTCTTGTTCTCACCTCTTGGGGAGAATCTATCGGAAGAGAAAAGGAAAAAGAGTCACAATGTACCTGCCTTCAAAGAGACATCATTGCAGACCCATATGCAGCTTTTCAACCATTGAATTCACTCCTTAATAACAAGTAGCACTGGAGGCAAAAACCCAGGATTAATTCAAGAGATAGGAGATGCAGTCATAGGCTTCTATGAAAGGAAGAAGTAAATGGGCTGTGTGCTCTCCCTCATCTATGTGCCTTTGTGAGTTAGCTGATTAAGTTGGGATAGGGATGGCACTGAAAATGGCTTCAGAATCAGTAGGACAGGGAAGGGGAAATTAACAAATAATAATCACCCAAGGATCCCACTCCTGGGGCTGGGTTTTGCACTCCCCCGCCAGTGGGTTTGAAGGGGGAACACATAAAAATTCAACGGGCGGCCTTCTCGCTACCTACCCATCTGCCCCTGACCTGTCTTTTACAGGGGAGGTGTTGGGCCTTAGGCCTACAGAGGCCTTTAAGTGGCCAATTAAGAGTCGCTTAAGGGAAGGGGTCAAAATATATTTTTCTCTTTCAGGACTCTTTTTGAGATTTTCTACTTCTTTGATTTTCTTTAGATAGATTTAAGTTAGAAATCAAACTGTTCTCAAAGTAGGGGTTTGCAAACTCACACTTTGCCTCTATTAAAAGATATTAAAGAAATGTGAGACTTGGTGCTGGGGAGGCGGCCAAGAATCCAACAACAATTAAAGTTTTCCCTCATTCACCCCTACACCTCATTACCCTGTCATCCTCCTTGAGTGGCTAATATTAAAGCAAACTCAAGCTCTTCTGGATCGACTGGACTCTCAACATTTTCTACACCTAAAATACACGCATAACAACAACCAAGAAAAGCTTCTACACAGGCAAATACTTCTAAAGGAGAAACATTTAAACAAAAAGCCTGAAGGGACAGGAAAAAACTGGATTTCCCCCACAATATATTTTCTCCCAAATATTTTTTTTAATGTTTGCTCATGGGTTGTGGCTTGGCCAGTATTTATT
Source organism: Cetorhinus maximus (assembly GCF_964194155.1). Lineage (NCBI taxonomy): Eukaryota > Metazoa > Chordata > Chondrichthyes > Lamniformes > Cetorhinidae > Cetorhinus > Cetorhinus maximus. The sequence goes on from NC_135882.1 coordinate 159,531,273, forward strand.
GCCCATTCCTAATTGCCTTTGAGAAGGTGGTGGTGAGCTGCCTTCTTGAACCGCTACAGTCCATGTGGTGTAGGCACACCCACAGTGCTGTTAGGGAGGGAGTTCCAGGATTTTGACCCAGCGACAGCAGCGGAACGGTGATATTGTTCCAAGTCAGGGTGGTGAGCGGCTTGGAGGGGAACTTGCAGCTGTTGGTGTGCCTGAGCATCTGCTGCCTTTGTCTTTCTAAATGGTAGAGGTCACGGGTTTGGAAAGTGACACCAAGTTAGGCCAGAAATTATGTCGTGAAGAAGACAAAACGAGTTACAGGCAGATGTAGATGGGTTGAGTGGGCAAAAATCTGGCAGATGGAGTATAATGTGGGAAAATGTGAAGTTGTTCACTTTGGCAGGAAGAATAAAAAAGCAGAGTATTACTTAAACTGAGAATGACTGCAAAATTCCGAGGTGCAGAGGGATCTAGGTGTTCTAGTGCATGAGTCACAATAAGTTAGTATGCAGATACAGCATGTAATCAAGAAGGCTAATGGAATGCTATCCTTTATGATGAGAGGAATTGAACATAAAAGTAAGGCTATTATACCTCAGTTATACAGGGCATTGGTGCGACCACATCTTGAATACTATGTGCAGTTCTGGTCTCCTTATTTAAGAGAGGATGTAAGTGCATTGGAGGTGATTCAGAGGAGGTTTACAAGGTTGATATCTGGAATGAGTGGGTTGTCTTACGAGGAAAGATTGGACAGACTGGGCTTGTCTCCACTGGAGTTTAGAAGAGTATATAAGATGTTGAATGGTCTCAACAAGGTGGATGTGGAATGGGTGTTTCCTCTTGTGGGTGAGTCCAGTACTAGGGGGCACTGTCCTAAAATTAGGTGTCGCCCTTTTAGGACAGAGATGAGGAGAAATTTTTTCTCTGAGGGTTGTACGACTTTGGAACACTCTCCCTCAGAAGGAAGTAGAGGCGGGGTCATTGAGTACTTTTAAGGTGGAGGTAGATAGATTCTTGTTAGACAAGGGAGTCAAAGGTTACCCGGGGTAGATGGGAATGTGGAACTCGAAACACAAGCAGATCGGGCATGATCTTAATGAATGGTGGAGCAGGCTCGAAGGGCCAAATGGCCTACTTAATTCTATGCTGTTTCGGCATTATAGGAAACATGGATTCTATGATATGCGGAGTTGTCACAAAGTACTATACAGTAAGAAAGAAACGGTGGGCATTGAGCGGGAGGCGAAAAGGGAAAATGGGGAGGGTTAGGGCTTTGAGTTAGCTTGTTTCTGAAAGTACTATCGCGGGATGCTGAGTAATAGTTTTTCATCAAGCATGTCTAGGGCTCACAGGCATTCTTGAAAAGGAGCATTTTTAATGAGTGTTTTGAAATGTATTTCTTCCGTACAGTTAAAGGTCGGTTAAATTGGACTAGCAGACTAAAAAAAAACAGTCACCGGATAATTCTCAGACGTGCTTGATGAAAAGCTATTACTCAGCACCCCGTGATTGTATTTGCAGGAACAAGCTAACTCAAAGTGTCTAACAGCAATCTTTTCAGTTTCCATTTCTGGCTGCACTTTCCACGGGTCAAAGAAAATATTTTTGCCTAAATGTTCACATATGACATTCCTGAGGTCGAGATGATCCAGAAGCACAGCACCAGGCTCACAAAACAGATCATCAGATCTCTTCCCATCCCAGGGCCACCATGACATGAAAAGGCTGTCTGTCGCTGTTTGGGAATGTGTCAGCTCCGGATCTGAAGCCGGTATGGTGAGAGGCTTCAACTCTGAGGAGACGCCAGGAACTGAAGAGGTGATTCATGCTGCTGCATGAAAACCAATTGTTAGGCAATTGTGGAGGACCACTGATGACAACTCAGAGTTCCCCTGACTGAAAGAGCCAACGTAGCCATTTAGGGAAGTTTTGGAAAATCATCGCTTTTCAAAAAACCAGGATTTAAAAAAAAATAGTTTGTTGTTTACAGTAATCTGAAAGATGAAAAGTTACCTAGTGAACATTCATTGCTGGAAATATCAACAGCACTGCCCCACTGTGAGATGATGCATGGTAAGGGGAAACTAAAAGAGGAAATTAAATAACTAAATAGACATGTGCCTTAACAGATTTATTGCTAAAGCTAAACTTGTGAACTGTGAGAAAATAATGTCTGTTTTATTTGGAGCTCTGATCATGTTCACTGTGTCTTTCCACTCAGGAATCCTTCTACACTTTGAAGAAATGGGTAAAGGAATTGAAAGAGCATGGGCCTGAAAATATCGTGGTCGCAATTGCTGGCAATAAATGTGACCTTTCTGATATGAGGTTTGTATTTGCACATGATCTAGGTTGGTTTGTGCAGAAGCAGCAGATTATCACTGCCCTTTTAGTAATCAATGATTGCATCTATATTAAAGGCTTTTGCCACTTCCCTCAAACTGCATTGTACTGCAAAGTATCTTCATTTTTGCGAATTGATAGCAGTTTGTTGATGTGATGAGCTCGGCTCTTGGAAGCAGTTTTCACGGTTACATTTTACCATTTAAAATAATATAGATACAACATCATCAATTGCTCACAATTTAAAAAAAGGCTGTGAATGAATAATATCTCATTAGAAAATATTCTAATTTTATGATGCACAGCCACTAATTGGATGAACCACTTATACATACGCAAACCTCAAAAAACGGAAAATTTTTCCTACTTTCTCTCTATCCCTGATTGATGCAGGTTTGACTAATCAACCTCTGTTTGCTGTTCCAGAGAGGTTACAGTGAAGGATGCCCAGGAGTATGTTAAGTTCATTAACGCGATCTTTGTTGAAACAAGTGCAAAGAATGCCATTAACGTTGGAGAGCTCTTTGAGAGAATCAGTAAGTAATGCTTACTCATTGAATGTTATGTCACCGGTTAATGGAGTTACCATGTAGAATGCTGTCTGATCACAAAGCTTTGTATATTAAACTATTGAGAATCTAAGAGGACACTGCCAACTTTAAAAATAATAAAATATAAGGTGAATCATGAAATAGTGATTAGGTGATGCCAACCTGGAGTTTTTAAGAGCTTCGGGAATGTAGGAGCAAGGGAACATTGTGTAACTCCTTGCTTCTTTCAATCTTGAGACCCTTGGAAGGAATTAATTTGACTTTTACTTTCAATGCATTGGGGTTGTAGCGAGCATGCCAAAAAATATCTTTGGAGTTTGGAAAGAAAATTAGAGGAAAATTTACAGTATCAATTGAGAATGATTGTAATATAGAGACAATTTAAGAGATTATCTGTCAGGCAACAAGCATTTCATTGTGCAACCTTCAAATGTGAGCGAGATGGATAATGAACTTGACATCAGAAAAAAATGACCATTCTGGCATAGACCTGATGGGCTGAGTGGCCTCCCATTGTGCTGTAAATGACTCTATGCTGCTCTTTTAAAAATAAAATCTCAGCTGATTCACTAAGCACTGTCCAATCTGGCCTACATATGTCTCTTAATACCTTCCAAAGTGGCCCAAAAATACATTCAGATCCAGAATTTAAATAAAAGGAAAATAGGCAAATTGACAAGAATAAGGCAACCTCAACCCAGTTGGCTGTGCAGAGACCTTCTTATTTAGACCTGGGCATTGGTGTGCAATCGTGGTATGTCATATCCCACCAGTAGGTTAGGGGATGGTGGTGTATTGGTTGTGCCACTAGACTAGTAATCCAGAGGCCCAGGCTAATGGCCCTAAGGTCATGGGTTCAAATCCCACCATGGCAGCTGGCAGAATTTAAATTCAATTAATAAATCTGGAATTGTAGCCATGATAAGTATCATTGATTGTTGTAAAAGCCCAGCTAGTTCACTAATGCCCTTTAGAGAAGGAAATTTGCCATCCTTTTCTGGTCTGGCCTACAAATCACTCCAGGCCCACAGCACTGCGATTGACTCTTAACTGCCCTCAATGGCCCAGCAAGCCGTTCAGTTCAAGAGGGATGGGCAACATGCCAGCGACACCCATATCCCATGAAAGAGTAAAGGAGATCCATCAAAAGTTAAGGCATTTCAATGCTTAAGGTGAGGGAAACTTCCAGCATCATCTTCTGTGATTCACTGACCCTTCAAATCAATATCCTCTATCTTGAGCACCACTTGGAGTGAGTTAAGAACACAGAATACACTCTGGGTAGGTGGCTTGCTAGTACCACCAATGACCACAATAGATGTTATCCTACTGAATGACATAGCTGCCAGGCTGGCTTACATCAAGTGGTGAGAGAATCAACATGAAGGAGGACCTTGTCTTCACCAACCTATCCATTGTAGACACAACAGGATAGATAGGAATGGTTATTGTATAGTGCTTGTGAGCACAAAATTCCTCCTGCGCATTGAGGGATTGTATATTATGATACTACTGCTGTGCTAAGTAGAACCCACAGGGTATCTATGAGGGCAGTAGCAGCAGAGTTAGTAACACCATCTGTATCATGATAGCATAGTACCCCTTCCATTACTACCCAGTCAGAAAGCTAAACCTGCTTTAATGTGGAGTACAGCCAGAAGCAGCATCAGGCATATCTTAGAAATGAGATATCAACCTGGTGAAAGTACAACCCAGTCTTTTCTGCATTTTAAGTGAAGTAGAGAGGTTATGCTTCAGTTATACAGGGCATTGGTGTGACCACATCTGGAGTACTGTGTACAGTGTTGGTCTCCATATTTAAGGAAGGATGTAAATGCATTGGAAGCAGTTTAGAGAAGGTGTACTAGACTAATACCTGGAATGGGATGGTTGTCTTATGAGAAAAGGTTGGGCAGGCCAGGCTTGTATCCACTGGAGTTTAGAAGAGTAAGAGGTGACTTGATTGAAACAGATAAGCTCCCGAGGGGTCTTGACAGGGTGGATGTGGAAAGGATGTTTCCTCTTGTGGGAGAAACTAGAACTAGGGATCACGGTTTAAAAATAAGAGGTACCCCTTTTAAGCAAAGATGAGGAGAATTTTTTTCTGAGAGAGTTGTGGTCTTTGGAACTCTGGTCCTCAAAAGGTGGTGAAAGCAGAATCTTTGACTATTCTTAAGGCAGAGCTAGATAGATCCTTGATAAGCAAGAGGGTGAAAGGTTATCGGGGGTAGCCAGGAATGTGGAGTTGAGTTTGCAATCAGATCAACCAATTATGAAAGAAAATTAGCGCAAAATGTAAAAACTGATAGCAAAAGCTTCCACAAGTATATAAAAGGAAAGAGAGTAGCTAAAGTGAATGTTGGTCCCTTGGAGGACAAGACTGGGGAGTTAATAGTGGGGAACGCAGAAATGGCAGTGACGCTTAATCAATATTTTGCTTCAGTTTTCACAGTGGAGGACACTAGTACCACTCCAATAGTAACAGGTAGTGCAGAGGATATAGAGAATGAGGAACTTAGAACAATCACCATCACTAGAGAAAAAGTACTGAGCAAACTATTGGCATTAAAGGGTGACAAGTCCCCAGGACCTGATGGCCTACATCCCAGGGTCGTAAAGGAAGTGGCAGTGGAGATAGTGGATGCATTGGCTATGATATTCCAAAATTCCCTGGATTCTGGAAAGGTTCCAGCGGATTGGAAAAATGCTAATATAACACCCTTATTCAAAAAGGGGGGGAGGCAGAAAGTAGGAAACTATAGACCAGTTGGTTTAACATCTGCCGTTAGGAAATTGTTGGAATCCATTATTAAGGAAGCAGTAATGGGGCATTTGGAAAGTCAAAATACAATCCATCAGAGTCAGCATGGTTTTATGAAGAATAAATCGTGTTTGACTAATTTGCTAGAGTTCTTTGAAGATGTGACAAGCAAAGTGGATAATGGGGATCCTGTAGATGTAGTGTATCTGGACTTACAGAAGGCCTTTGATAAGGTGCTGCACAAAAGATTAATACACAAGATAACATCACACGGAGTTAGCTTGGATAGAGGATTGGCTAACCAACAGAATGCAGAGAATCGGGATAAATGGGTCTTTTCCTGGATGGCAAGCTGTAACTAGTGGGGTGCCACAGGGTTCGGTCCTTGGGCCCCAACTATTTACAATCTATATTAATGACTTGGATTCAGGGATAGAAGGTACTATAGCTAAATTTGCAGATGACACCAAAATAAGTGAGAAAGTAAGTTGCAATGAAGAAATAAGAAATTTACAAGTGGATATGGATAGGTTAGGTGAATGGGCCAAAATTTGGCAGATGGAGTTTAACGTGGATAAGTGTGAGGTTATCCATTTTGGTCAGAAGAATAAAAAGGCGATTTATTATTTAAATGGAGAGAAACTTCAGAATGCTTCAGTGCAGAGGGATCTGGGTGTCCTCGTGCATGAATCACTGAAAACTAGTATGCAGGTACAGCAGGTAATAAGGAAGGCAAGTGGAATTTTGGCATTTATTGCTAAAGGAATAGAGTATAAAAATAGGGAAGTGTTGTTGCAATTGCACAAGGCATTGGTGAGACCACATCTGGAGTATTGTGCACAGTTTTGGTCCCCTTACTTGAGGAAGGATGTAGTTGCATTGGAGACAGTTCAGAGGAGGTTCACTAGATTGATTCCAGATATGCAGGGCTTGTCTTATGAGGAGAGATTGAGCAGTTTAGGCCTATACTCGCTAGAGTTTAGAAGGATGAGAGGAGATCTAATTGAGGTATATAAGATGCTAAAGGGGATAGACAAAGTAGACGTGGAGCAGATGTTTCCCCTTCTGGGGCATCCTAGAATGAGAGGCCATAGTTTTAGGCTAAGGGGTGGTAGATTTAAATCAGAGATGAGTAGGATTTACTTTTCTCAAAGTGGAATTCACTACCTCAGAGTGCAGTGGATGCAGGGACGCTGAATTAGTTTAAGGAGGAGATAGACAGATTTTTAATTAGTAATGGGTTGAAAGGTTATGGGGAGAGGGCGGGAAATTGGAGTTGAGGCCGAAATGAAATCAGCCATGATCGTATTGAATGGCGGGGCAGGCTCGAGGGGCTGAATTGCCTACTCCTGCTCCTAGTTCTTATGTTCTTATTGAATGACGGAGCAGGCCTGAGGGGCTGTGTGGCCTACTCCTGCTCCTAATTTGTACGTTTATATATTAAATGCCAAAACCCACAGAGCTAAATGGTCCCTTAATGAATGGTTCAGAGCAAAGCTCTGTACTCCTACCACATCCAATTCTGCATACCCTAACTAGCTAACCCCCTAGCCAAGCTATTCCAGTACAGAAACAATACTGCCAGCTCTCCGATAATGTGAAAAATTCACAGAAAACAGGTATTTTTCTAACTGTCCAATTACTATCCTATCTGTTGTCTGCCAATTATCAGTTAAGTGACAGAAGGAATTATCAATAGTGCCTTCATAGGTCTTCAATAATTCAGTGTCAACCTAGGCTTGATGGGAGCATGCTTACCTCTGAATCACATGAGTGTGGACTCGAGCTCCAGTCCACACCACTGATCACCATGTCATGTTATTGTAATGCTATAATCTTTGGGCTTATTTACTGTACAAGACACAAGGCACCAATCGTTCACAAGGGATTGGGTAACCATGTTCATTTATTATGATTAAGCACATGAAAACAGTTATACATAGGTATAAAGCTCGAAGACATCAGAGCTGTGTGCTCTGCTCAAAGCAAAAGTGAAACAAAGACTGGATCACGTGACACATTTCCCTTCGAGTGATGTCATGCTGAAATCCCTTAAAGACATATTACAACAGAGATTTGGGCTCTCAATCTACACTGACATTTCAGTGAGGTACGTTGGAGGTGCCATCTTGCAGATAAGAGGGTCAAATTCTGGAATTCCCAGCACTATATTTTATATCTCAGGTCTATGCGGAAATGGCATTAGTTTCTTTTGCATGTAACAGGTTTTATACACAGTGTTTTAAAATATCAGCTGCGTGCTTCAGCTCAAGCTTCCAGCTCTTTCCATAGTTTGTTTACTTTCCTCTGAGTCCACACCCAGGTTTAACCAACCAAGCACAGTGAACGTTAATTGTAGACAGATTCACATAATCAAACACAGAACAATTGAACACAACACCCATCATGTCGGATCACCATCACCATCACAAGGATTGTAATACCTCAGGGTAACTTGGGACAGGCAATAAATCCAACCTGGCTGATGTTGCCCACATTCTGTCCACAAGTAAATAATCCTGGGTTTGCTTTGAAACAACTTTGTTTCAATTTTAAAATGAAGCCAATATAAAATAAAGCGACAATACGAAATAATAAACCAGGGCACGTTTACTGAGCAAAATCAAAAAGAGGGTCGATTTTACAAATGCACATTTCAGGGAGTGCGTAGCCAGAGTTAGCACATGGAGGTCAGTAATCCTGTGGGATTGTCCATCCACACTAGTGCCCTGGAGCACGAATTTATACAATTGCTGCTATTGTGTGTACACGTTCCAGTGGAATCAAGGCTTTTTGATCCAGTGCTAACAAATGAACCTTGGCATGGAACCATCCCGGCCACCGAGTTTGTGGTTCAGCTCAGCATCACCAGGTATTTGCTATTATTAAATCAAAAGAGTGATAGGATTGGGGCAAGGCAAGGAATGGAATTTTGTCTTGAATTCTGACGTTTGATTTGCCGCTAATGAAAATTGATTGAAGTAATTGTTGTAGCACTCAGAGCTAAGATCATCACATGACTATAGGGCACTAAAGTAAGTTGGAAACATAGATTTCAACATTAAATATCAGGCTACAGATAAATCCTGTTCATATTTTTGAATTTTCCAGACACTCCACTTAAAAACCTGGATGGTCTGGTTCGAACCAGAGTGTAGGTGGCCTAATGGTTCACACTTTCATTCGGTCACCTTTAGAGGTCACATTCCTGCAACCCATGTATAATAACCCACTTTCTTGCACAGACATATATTTTATACATCAATATTAAATTATCAAAACAAAGGAATGAGCTGTATCAACACATTCAAAATTGAGTTCCTTAGTTTCTACCACTGATCAACTTAAAAATCCCAGCCACTGGGAATTGTCAGTTCATTAACTGACAGTGGCTATCTGGTGATTAAAAGGTCAGAGTATGGGGTTTGGGGGAGATATTGCCCTACTCACTCGGCAGGAATTGGAGTTGACAATTAAATTTGTCGAGGTTACTTAATAGCTGAAAATTCACCGGATCGCTTCCTTCTAGACGTTAATCTACATCCACCTGAAGCAGGAAGGATCCGTCTTTGTACATGCATGCTGAATCTCAATGATGTCCATGTTACCTGAGGCCTGCTTGGTGAAGTCACCACAGGTTTGCCATCAGTTGAAAGTTGGTCAGAATCTTCCAGGAAGAAGCTGAGGTTGAAAACGGTTGCGTTTTTTAATTTCCTCTCCTTTCAGGGGGCGGGTGGAGCAAGAACACTACCCCTGGTACCCATGAGGAAAGCTTATGTCTACCTTTCCTCGAATGACACATCCCCCACCCCCTTGCCCTTCCTGAATATGAAATTCCTGCTACCACATGTTGGTGGGTAGCCTCTGGACTGCTGCTTTCTTCCTACTTTCCAGCTGTTTAGATGGGAAGTCGGCCGGTTGGTTTTAAATGAGGTCCACGAGTTAAGGGACAACCCAAGCTTTATTTCTGGAGCAGCAGGAGAGTTCCCAACTCACTTCGCAACCCACTCACCCACAATTAAAATAATGGCCCCAAATGTAATTTTCACTTGGACATCAACTGGCATAATTGCCCTTAGCATTCCCTCAAGGCCTTACAAATGGAAACATAGCCATACTTCTGGTTGCTACGTAATAATTTCTCCGAGAAAGGGTGGAGGACTGAATTGGGCTCAACTCTGAAGGTTGAATCTCTGAGTAGAATAGCCAACAACACACACTGTGGGTAGCTCTGACTTTGGGCAGAAGTGCCAAGCATCCAATCAGCTTTCTGTTACACATTGGAAACTAAACTCAGGTGAGATGTATAATGGACAGCTGTTTTGAGACGGCCCAGTTTACATTATCAACCCAAGTTAAAATGACCACCATTCCCTTGAATCATTCCTGAAGGATTGGTCCAATGCAAGGAACCAGAGACTTGCTGGCTCCAAGGGAATAACTCACCACTTGAGGCTTGTTAGTATCTAATGGGTTCTGTTTGGGTGTTAAATACCCAATAGTTTAAGGTGATAAAGTGAGCAGGCGTTGGGTAATGATTAGTTAATTAAGAACAAATGTGTATATCACAGAATTGTTACAGTACAGGAGGCAGCCATCCATCCCATCCTGCCTGCATAGGCTCTCCGAATGAGCATTATGATTCAGTGCCATTCTTCTGCCTTTTCCCCATAACCCTGCACATTGCTTCTGTTTAAATAATCATCTAATGCCTCCACCACACTTCCAGCACTTCCAGGCAGTGCATTTCAGACCTGAACCACTCGCTGTGTGAGAAAGGTTTTTCTCACATCAGATTTGCTTCTTTCACCTTAAATCGGTGCCCTCTCGTTCTTGATCCTTTTATGAGCAGGATCAGTTTCTCCCTGTCTACTCTATCCAGCCCTCTCATGATTTTGAACACTTCTATCAAATCTCCTCTTAGCCTTCTCCTCTCCAAGGAGAACAGTCCCAACCTCTCCAATCTATCCTCATAACTGAAGTTTCTCATCCCTGGAACCATTCTTGTAAACCTCTTCTGCACTTTCTCCAATGCATTCACATCCTTCCTACAGTGTGGTGCCCAGAACTGTACACAATACTCTAGCTGAAGTTTAACTAGTGTTCTATACAAGTTCAGCATAACCTCCTTGCTCTTGTACTCTATGCCCCTATTAATAAAGCCTAGGGCACTGTATGCTTTACTAACCACACTCTCAACCTGTCCTGCCACCTTTAATGACTTATGTATATAAAGAAGAGTCAGCCAGCACTGGGTGTCTGGTGTTAGAGTGGAGAAGTAAGCTCTGTGGTGAGAAATAAACAGTCTCTACCAAAGCATCCTGGTCTCAGTATCTTCTTCATAACCAGGCTTGGGATATCTCTGACAAGGCTGCATCTTTAGGTAAGGAGAGAAGAATGGGCAATTTTAGAAAACCCACAGCACTAATGGTGGGACTGTATCATGCTGCACAGGCTGTAACGATGGGGGACTTTTGCCAGTGCTGTAAAAGAAATGAAACACACAAGCTTCAGAGACCTGGTATGCTTCAAGCTTAATCTCCACCCACCCTATTCTGCATTAGCTGAAGTGCCAGTCGCAACTATAGTTGACCACAAGGTCCCTGGGCTAAGGAGATGAAAATTACTTATTCTCCAGTTCTTGGTGACTATCAGTGCCCCCTGCTGGAAAGTGTACTTATTTGTTTGTGGAATGACTAATGTATGGGCTTCCATATGAATAATGAACTCACCTGGCTGATGGGTTCAGGGTAACTGGCATTAATCCTTGAAGGAGCAAATTTTAAAGCTGCAAAGTCAACAGCTTGCATTTATCAAGCACATTTTAACTTACAGAAAAGTCCTAAGGTGTTCCACAGAGGCAATATTGGGCAAGAATGCACGGCGAGCCAAAGAAGGTGATATTAGAAGAAGCGATCAAAGGCTTGGTCAAAGAGTCGGGGCTTAAGGAGTGTCTCAAAGGGAGAGTGGGTTTGAAGCATTAGTGGGAGGGATTAATGATAGAACTCCATAGGGTAAGGATGAAGGTACATCCACTAATAGGCAAAAGGGAGAAAGGTTTGTACAAGAGGTCAGAGTTAGGGGAATGGAGAGTTTGGGTCATTTGTAAAGACAGGAAGAGACAAGGACGTGAAGGGATTTAAACACAAAAGTTAGATTTTAAAAGTGAGACATTGGTGACCTGGAAGCCAATGTAGGTCAGCGAGCGCAGGGGTGATGAGTGAACGGGACTTGGTGTGGAACATGGTAGAGGTTTAGTTAAGCTGGAGCTTACGAAGGATGGGAACATTGGAAAAGTCAAGGCCGAGGTGACCAAAGCCTACTTGGGTTGTGTGAAGCAGGGGCTGTCTCCTTGGAGAAGAGAAGGTTGTGAGGAGATTTGATAGAGATGCTCAAAATGATGCGGGATCTGGACAGAGTAGCTAGGGGGAAACTATTCCCATTGGTGGAAGGATCGAGAGTCACAGGGCACCGATTTAAGCCGATTGGCAAAAGAAACAAAGGTGACTTGAGGAAAACCTTTTTTCACAGAGTGGTTCGGATCTAGAATACACTGCCTGAAAACATGGTGGAGGCAGACTCAATCATGGTTTTTGAAAAAGCATTAGATAATTATTTGAAGAGAAAACAATTTTCAGGGCTATGGGAGAAAGGTAGGGGAGTGAGACTAGGCAAGACTAGAGAGCCGGCACAGACGAGACGAACTGAATGGCCTCTTTCTATCCGAAATGGACGGATGCCATCATCGTGGTTCTAGTTATGGGCTTGTGTAGCAGATGGGCTGAAGTCGGGTTGCAGATGAGTAATATAGAGCTGGAAGCAAGCAGTCTTTGCGATGTGAAGAATGTGAAAAACTCTGTTTGGGGTTGAATAGAATGTCAAGGGCAATGGGGGCCATTTAATATTCAAAACTCTGGGAGGCCCTGTGTGAAGGAGGACCAGAACAGCGTTTATCAGTGGTACAGAAGCTGCCAGACATCTGCCATAACATTAAAACAACAATAAACATTAGATCTATCATTCATTCAGTGTTTGGGGTTATTGACAGCGTTAAATGCAGAGCCAAGTCTTGGTGTGAATACAGTGGAGAATGGCCACTATCGATGGGAATTATTTTAAATGATTGCTTCAACAGATAAACAATAAAGCAGACCTACAGAATTGATGTAGGCCAAGGGAGTTTCTTTGAAACATTCACTGATTCTGGTATGCATGTTAGCTGCCATTTTTCAGTATTAATGGTCTGGACTTACACATGTAGTGAACCAAGATGATACAGACTCAGTATTCAGGTCAATAGTGTGTTTTCAGGAATTCCCCTGTGCTTCCTTTGAGCCTCTGCTCTGTTTTGGTGAAACAAGATCACAATTGGTCTGAAACCAGAGCAGTGGCATCAGAAAGCAGCATGAGGCTGACAGCTCCTTACTTCGGTGATAGTCAGATGTGGAGGGTTTGTAGGATTCACAGAACAGCCTGGTAACTGGAAACATTACCAAATACTTGTGGAAAATCTTGGAAAACCATAGCAGTGGCTGGTATGAGCAATGGGAAGATGCAGGAGAATGCGGCAGATTTTTTTGTGCAGAGAGATTCTCTGCCTTATCATGCTGCTACTGGGGTATAAGAGATAGGAACATGTTCTATTCTTTGCATTCATTTTCCTCACTTTGGACACAAAAGTTCACCGCAAAATGCAAACAAAAGTTAGGGAGGCTCGTGGAGATGAAAATTGCGAACGGTCTGTCTGAAGGAGAGGGCTTTCTTTTTCTGTGCCTTCTTGTATTCCTAACCACATTCCGTTAAATGTAGTCAGCTGGTGAAGGGGTTTGGCAGAAAGCTACAGGAACAGAGAACCTACTTTGTAATTTCAACAGTGGCAGCGCAAACTGTGAAATGAATCACTGTTTTCAGCAAATTTTCCCTTTAGATTGTAACTGTTGCGTGCTTTGGAATTTGGTGCTTCAATACTTTCTTACTGCAGAATCCCAGTGGATCTGAAAATGATTAACCTTCGCTGAGCTCAATAATCCAGATGGTGCAGGGAATGGAAAAGTCTCACGTGTTTAGTGGGAGAGTGCTCTGGAGGTTGGAGTGTGCGCAGATGGCTGCACCAACCTGCCTACTGAGCGGAGTATGGTCACTGTGTGCAAAGGAAATAAAAATTAATCGGTTAATTCTGAAGCACTGAAATCTCTTCCCTAAACGCATAGAGGCATATAGAAAAATGTAGGTAGAGAAAGAGATGCATGTTACAGACAATATGTAACAGCAGACACTTTCTGAGGCAGATCTCCTCAGGCTCCTATGTTTTGGGAGAAAAAGGCTGTTAGCTTGCTTGCTGCCCCTGACACATGCTGAAAAGGAGTTGCTTTGTTTCTCGACGGTTCCTTCACAAAATAAACATAGATGATAGATCCCCATGCTAAATTAACTGTTCTCAACTGAGATGGCAGTAGGGGCACTAAGATGGTTCTGACCCTTGTGGGTTAGGAAGGGGGAAAGGATGCCTATTCCTGATTGCTGTAAGTTTGTGCGATAATTGGTGAGGTCAAAGTCAGCAGTGGCTGTGATATAGAATCATAGAGAGTTTACAGCACAGAAAGATGCCGCCTGGCCGATCATGTCTGCACTGGCATAAAAATGAGCTGCATGGCCAAATCCCACTTTCCAGCATTTGGTCCCCATAGCCCTGCAGGTTACGTAACTTGAGGTGCATATCCAGACACCTTTTAACTGAACTGAGGGTTTCTGCCTCCATCACCCTTTCAGACAGTGAATTCCACACCCCCTCAACCCTCTGGGTGAAAGAAAAATCCTCGTCTCCCCTCTAATCTTTCTACCAATCACTTTAAATTTATGCTCCCTAGTCACTGACCTCTCTGCTAAGGTAAATAGGCCCTTCTCATCCACTCTATCCAGGCCCCTCACAATTTAGGGCATCTCAATCAAATCTTCCCTCGACCTCCCCTGTCCCAAGGAGAACAACCCCAGCCTATCCAATCTTTCCTCATAGCTGCAATTTTCCAGTCCTGGCAACATCCTCGTAAATATCCTCTGTACTCTCTCTAATGCAATTACATCCTTTCTGTAATGAGCTGAACAGATATAACCATCAGTTAGATAACCAGCCAATGCTTATTCATATTAAAGCTTATTCAAATATATTGGATACTTAGGTGACAAACAAAAGTGCTGGATGGCAAGTGATACCTTTGGAACTATAGCCCAGCTATGACTAAATTCCTTCAGGGGAGATGGGGAACATATCCACAGAAGAAATATGAGCAGGAGTAGGCCATGTACCTTCTTGAGTCATTCATTAAGATCATGGCTGATCTTTGACCTCTGTTTTCCTGCCCTATCCCCATATTCCTTGATTCCTTTAAGGTCCAAAAATCTATTGATCTCGGCCTCAAATGTGTTCAACGACTGAGCATTCACAGCCCCCTAGGGTGGAGAATTCCAAAGATTCACAACCTTCTGAATAAAGAAAGTTTTCCTCATCTCAGTTCTCAGTGAAGCCAGAACACAGGACTACTTGCATGCTAGACGGCATAAGCAGCAAGTGATAGATGGAGCTTAGCGAAATCCGATCAGATGTAGTTCTGCAGTCCTGCCACATCCAGTTGTGAATGGTGGTGGACAATTAAACAACTCACTGGAGGAGGAGGTTCCACAAATATCCCCATTATCAATGATGGAGGAGCCCAGCACATCAGCGCAAAAGATAAGGCTAAAGCATTCGCAACAATCTTCAGCCAGAAGTGCCGAGTGGATGATCCATCTCAGCCTCCTCCAGAGGTCCCCAGCATCACAGATGCCAGTCTTCAGCCAATTCGATTCAGTCCACGTGATGTCGAGAAACAGCTGAAGGCACTGGATACTGCAAAGGCTATGGGCCTGATAATATTCTGGCAATAGTACTGAAGACTTGTGCTCCAGAACTTGCCGCGCCCCTAGCCAAGCTGTTCCAGTACAGCTATGACACTGGCAACTTCCCGGCTATGTGGAAAATTGCCCAGGTACGTCCTGCACACAAAAAGCAGGACAAATCCAAGTTAGCCAATTACTGCCCCTTAGTCTACTCTCGATCATCAGTAAAGTGATGGAAGGGGATCATCAACAGTGCTATCAAGTGGCACTTGCTTAGCAATAACCTGCTCACTGACGCTCAGTTTGGGTTCCGCCGGGGTCACTCAGCTTCTAACCTCATTACAGCCTTGGTTCAAATATGGACATAAGAGCTGAACTCCCAAGGTGAAGTGAGAGTGACTGCCCTTGACATCAAGGCAGCATTTGAACAAGTGTGGCATCAAGGTGCCATAACAAAACCGGAGTCAATGGGAATCAGGGGGAAAACTCTCCACTGGTTGGAGTCACACCTAGCACAAGGGAAGATGGTTGTGGTTGTTTGAGGTCAATCATCTCAGTTCCAGGACATCACTGTAGGAGTTCCTCAGGGTAGTGTCCTTGGCCCAACCACCTTCATTTGCTTCATCAATGACCTTCCTTCCATCATAAGGTCAGAAGTGGGGATTGCACAACGTTCAGCATCATTTGCTACTCCTCAGATACTGAAGCAGTCCATGTACAACTGCAGCAAGACTTGGACAATATCTAGGCTTGGGTTGACAAAGTGGCAAGTAAGGTTTGTGCCACACAAGTGCCAGGCAATGACCACCTCCAGCAAGAGAGAATCTAATCATCGCCTCTTGACGTTCAATGGCATTAGCATCTCTGAATCCTCCACTGTCAACATCTTGGGGTTTACTATTGACTAGAAACTGAACTGGGCTAGCCATATAAATATTGTGGCTACAAGAGCAGGTCAGAGGCAAGGAATCCTGCGAAGAGTAACTCACCCCTTGACTCCCCAAAGCCTGTCCACCATCTACAAGGCACAAGTCAGGAGTGTGATGGAATACTCCCCACTTGCCTGGATGAGTGCAGCTCCAATAACACTCAAGAAGCTTGACACTGTCCAGGACAAAGCAGGCCACTTGATTGGCACCACATCCACAAACATCCACCTTCTCCATCATCGATGAACAGTAGCAGCAGTGTGTACCATCTACAAGATGCACTGCAGGAATTTACCAAGGCTCCTTAGACAGCACATTACAAACCCACAACCACTACCATCTAGAAGGACAAGGGCAACAGGCACCTGGAAGTTCCCCTCCAAGCCACTCACCATCCTGACTTGGAAATATATTGCCATTCCTTCATTGTCGCTGGGTCAACATTGTGGAACTCCCTTCCTAATAGCACTGTGGGTGTACCTACATCATAGGAACTGCAGAGGTTCAAGAAGACAGCTCACCACCGCCTTCTTAAGGGTAATTAGGGATGGGCAATAAAGGTTGGCCTAGCCAGCGACACACACATCCCATAAATGAATTTTAAAAAAGCTCTAATTGGCTGACACGTTATCCTGGGACTGTTTCCTAGTTCTAGATTCTCCTGTCAAGGGAAACTAGTTTTAAGTATCTAGCCTGCCAAACCCTCTCAGAATCTCATATGTTTCAATGAGATCATCTCTCATTCTTCTAAATTCCAGAGAGCATAGGCTCAATCTGCTCAATCCCTCCTCACAGAACAACCTTCTCATGTTCTTATGTTCTCATCCCAGAAATGAAGCTAGTGAACCTTCATTGCACTCCACCTAAGGCAAGTATGTCTTTCCTTAGGTATGGAGACCAAAACTGGACAAATCCAGGTGTGGTTTTTATCGAGGCATTGTACAACTGCAGCAAGACCTCCTTACCCTTCTACTCCCACTCCTGTGTCAGCTATGGCTCAGTTAATAGCACTCTTGCTTCTGAATCACAAAATTAGACCATAAGGCATAGGAGCAGAAATTAGGCCATTCGGCCCATCGAGTCTGCTCCGCCATTCAATCATGGCTGATAAGTTTCTCAACCCCATTCTCCCACCTTTTCCCCGTAACCTTTGATCCCCTTACCAATCAAGAACCTACCTATCTCGGTCTTAAATACACTCAATGACCTGACCTCCACAGCCTTCTGTGGCAATGAATTCCATAGATTCGCCACTCTCTGGCTAAAGAAGTTTCTCCTCATCTCTGTTCTAAAAGGTCTTCCCTTTACTCTGAGGCTGTGCCCTTGGGTCCTAGTCACTCCTACTAGTGGAAACATCTTCCCCACATTCACTCTATCCAGGCCTTTCAGTATTCTGTAAGTTTCAATCAGATCCCCCCTCATGCCTCTAAACTCCATCGAGTATAGACCCAGGGTCCTCAAACGTTCCTCATATGTTAAGCCTTTCATTCTTGGGATCGTTCTCGTGAACCTCCTCTGGATCCTCTCCAGGGCCAGCACATCCTTCCTGAGATACGGGGCCCAAAATTGCTCACAATATTCTAAATGTGGTCTGACCAGAGCCTTATAAAGCCTTAGCAGCACATCCCTGCTTTTATATTCTAGTCCTCTCGAAATAAATGCCAACATTGCATTTGCCTTCCTGACTACCGACTCAACCTGCAAGTTAACCTTAAGAGAATCCTGGACTAGGACTCCCAAGTCCCTTTGCACTCCAGATTTCTGAATTCTCTCCCCATTTAGAAGTTCTAGCTTCAAGTCTCACTCTCGGGCTGGAGCACAAAATTCAAGACTGCTACTCCTTTGCAGTACCGAGGGAGCACTTCACTGTCAGAGGTGTTGTCTTTCAGGTGAATTGTTAAACCGAGGCCCCATCTGCCTGCTCGGGTGGATGTAAAAGATCCCATGGCTTTATTTTGAAGAACAGCAGAGTTATCCCTGGTGTCCAGGCCGTTATTAATCCATCAAACAGCATCACTAAAAGAGATTATCTGGTCATTATTGCATTACTGCTTGCTGTGCACAAAGTGGCTGCTGTGTGTCCTATATTACAGCAATGTCAACAATTAGCACCTCATTGGTTGTAAAGCACTTCCTGCAGACTGGGAAGTAGCAAATCTAACCCTACTATTTAAGAAAGGAGGGAGAGAGGAAACAGAGAACTACAGACCTGTTAGTTTGGCATCAGTAGTAGGGATAATGTTAGAATCTATTATAACGAATGTGATAATTAGACACTTGGAAAATAATGATATGATTGGGCAGAGTTAACATGGATTTATGGAAGCAAAATCATGCTTGACAAACCTGTTGGAATTGTTTTGAGCATGTTACTTGTAGCATTGATAAAGGAGATGTGGTGCATTTGGATTTTCAGAAGGCTTTTGATAAGATCCCACTCAGGAGATGAGTAAACAAAATTGGAGCACATGGGATTGGGGGTAATACACTGGTATGGATTGAGAGTTGGTTAATGGACATGAAACAGAGTAGGAATAAACGGGTCATTCTCAGGATGGCAGGCTGTTATTAGTGGGGTACTACAAGGATCAGTGCTGGGGCCAAGTTATGTGAATAAGTGTGAAGTTATCTAATTTGGTAGGAAAACGCAGAAAGGCATATTATTTCTTAAGTGGTCAGAGATTGGGAAGTGTTGATGTCCAAAGGGACCTGAGTCTCCTTGTTCATGAGTCACTAAAAGCTAGCATGCAGATGCAGCAAGCAATTAGGAAGGCAAATGGTATGTTTGCCTTCATTGCAAAGGGGATTTGAGTAAGGAGTAAAGATGTCTTGCTGCAATTGTATAGAGCCTTGGTGAGACCGTACCTGGAGTATTGTGTACGGCTTTGGCCTCCTTATCTAAGGGAAGATTTACTTGCCATGGAGGGAGTGCAGTGGAGGTTCACCACACTAATCCTTGGGATGGTGAGATTGGCTTATGAGGAGAGATTGAGGAACCTGGACGTGTATTCTCTAGAGTTTTGAAGAATGAGAGGTGACCTCACTGAAACTTATAAAATTCTTACATGATGTGACAAGGTAGATGTAGGTAGGATGTGGGCTGGTGAGTCTAGAACCAAAGGGCGAAGTCTCAAACTAAGGGGCAAGCCATTTAAGACTGAGATGGGGAGGAATTTCTTCACTCAGAGGGTGGTGAAGCTTTGGAATTCTCTACCCCAGAGGCCTGTGGAATCATTCATATCAATCACTGAGCATGTTCAAGACAGAAATCGATAGATTGCTGGAGACTAATGATATCAAGGGATATGGGGAGTGTGCGGGAAAGTGGCATTGAGGTAGATGGTCAGTCATGATCTAATAGAATGGCCTACTCCTGCTCTTGTGTTCCTATGAGAGGTCCAGTGGTTGTGAAAAGTGTGATATAAAGTCAAGTCTTTCTTTTTTCTAACTTGCAATAAAAGAGGAGAAATTTTGCAAATGAGAAGAAAATGACCAATGGAAACATCTGTTAATTTTCTCAATGCTGTTTAGTTATCCTTTGAAGGCCATTCATTTAGTGATGTGTATGTATGTGCTGGTGCAGACCTGGGAAAACCCTGGCGCATGGGCGACATGGCCCACACGGCCTTCCGGCCCGGCCTGTTGCTGCAGCAGGGAAGGCCCACAAGGTGCGCCGGCGATCGCAGTGTGCGCAGAATGTACACACGCAACTGCTCCTGGCAGTGCCCGGCTGACTGGCGTTGGGAGCTTGGGAGCTGTGAAAGTAAAATGCAAACCTCAGAGAGCTTCAAGGGTAGCACTTCAAGGCCAATGGAAATACTTCCAGGTAAGTTAGAGTTGGCCAATGATTGGAGGTGGGAGGAGAGCTTTTCTTAGGGGAGTGCGGCAGCCATGTTAAAGGGGTGGGCACATGTGGAACAGCAGCGAAAACAGCACAAAGTTATCGTGTATTTAAGGTTACTTATTAGATTACTGTACTTTCGATTTGCATTTTGGTTTTGCAAGTGTAAACACTGTAATTTCAAAACTTCATATTTTACACTTAGGCTTCAATGCTCTTGATGAAAAGTCAAGTCAACTCTTATATAGTTTTGTTTCCTCATTTTTCTCATTCCCTCACTGAAGAAGCTAATTCTTGTCAAGGTCTGGCGCCATGGGTGCTGGCAGTCCTGGATTTGACCCTGGGACCTTCAAGTTTGCATTTGGCAGTGTCTCTTCCCCCTGCTTAGGCAGTCACTCGGGATGGAGGATGCCTTGCTTCCACTCTGGTTTGACGAGATTCTGAGATGGCTGACAAGTCCAGTGTGCAATCTGAAGGCTTTATCACGTGCAGGGCAAGTGGTGCTTAAAGGGTTGGGTAGAAAAGTTCTTTGGAGCTTTGTGCTTCTGCACGTTTGTGACGAAGTCTCTCAATGTGTACGGTGCCTTCCCAATTGAGCCTTCTCCATTTTGATTGGCCACAAGCCGGGGTCTCCCGGCGGGAATGTTTGACCTCTGCAGGGACGCTTTGAGGACATCCCTAAAGTGTTTCCACCGTCCTCTTGGGAGCCTCCTGCCAAGCCTGAATTCCGAGTAGAGCATAGTAGTAGCACAGTAATAGTATTGTAACACACTGAACAGTGCCTTTACCCACCATGCTTAAAAGAAATTGTATCCGTGTGTAGATCCTGTAAAATTTTAAAGAATAAATTCCATTTGTAACAGCCGCATTGATAATGGTAGCAGGGATGTGGAACTTCAGTTTAGTGAACAGATGAGAGAAGCTGGGACTGTTCTCCTTAGAACAGAGAAAGTTAAGAGTAGATTTATTGGAGGTGTTTGAAATCATGAATATGGCTTAGATAAATAAGGAGAAATTATTTCTCCTGGCAGAAGGCTCGCTAACTGAAGGTCACAGATTTAAGGCATTTGGCAAAAGAATCAGAGGCTAACAGATTTGTGGGCTTGGCAAAAACATGACCTTCAATTCTACTAGTGAACAAGGGATTGAAATATTGAAGCGTGAATGGTGCTGCCTGCCAAGTCCCAGGACATGTACGACTGAATAATCTCCGGGATTAGCTGTTTATGCACTTCGGAAAATAAAAGTTGGAAAAGTATTTTTGGTTCCTGCTAGATCTGCAGCTAAGGTTTAGATTTTTAGGTGAAAGATGATGAATGCCATAGAAAATGAAGAGCGTGTAAGCTTAGGTTTTGAGAAATTGAAAATTAGGAACATGTTCCCTAACAGGTGTGGAACAGTTTACAGGTAGATTTAAAATGTGCTGAGAGGAATTAAGTCCCAGCTCTAGGAATGAGGGGTAAGAGATGCAGGTCACTGTACTCCCCACATGATATGCTGGCTGCCTCCAGATGCCTTTTGGTCTCTCCACATTTTCTCTCTCTTTTCTTTGCTGTTTTCCCCTTGGTGGCTCTTGTAACACCATACTGTAGATCACAGTAAAGTAGTATTTATATTGGCAAGAGAAAAACAAAAGATTGCAGATACTGGAAATCTGAAATAAAAACAGATAATGCTGGAAGTACTCAGCAGGTCGGACAGCACTTGTGCGGAGAAAAAGCATGGCGCCGAACTTTGATACCATTGTAAGAGGGGTGACCAACTGCATTGTTCACATTCAGCCAAGAGGGTGAAAGAAAACGGGGTGCATTTGGTTTTGTTATTGTGTGCAATGCGTCGTTATGATGGTATAATTATCATGTAATGAAGCTTACATGCTTAATTATACAAAACTGTATCTTTACTATAACTGCTCATATGGCTTGCCCCTATACAATTCCATACCCAGATGTGGCCCACCGGCTCAGACGTTTGCCCACCCTGGTACAGATGTGTGTCTGTGATCTCCCCAAGTGAAGGGTTCCCTGGAGGATGTTGCAGAGGCTGTTGCAGATTAAAATAAATTGAGAAGTGAATGAAATAATCAAATTGGGAACATACTTGCCATGAGCATTCCAGGCGATCATCCTTGAATCATTAACCATAGCACACATATAGGGGGGATTGTTCCCTCACCGGACGGGCTTGGCGGGGGCAGGTGGGGGCAGTTGGGGAAGCCGAGCGTCTCCCGCGATCGGGGCCGGACTGCGAATTCATGCTGGGGGGGCCAAATGCGCACGGCAGCGCTGCCTGTGTGGGGGAGCGGGGTGGGGGGAGGGGTGGAGAGTTGGGAGGGTGGGGGGGGGGAGAGTGGTGGGGGGGGAGATTGGGGAGTGGGGTGGGGGGGGGAGAGCAGGGTGTGGGGGGGAGCGGGTTGGGGAGGTAGCGGGGAGGGGAACGGGGTTGGGGGGGAGTGGGGCGGGGCAGGATGGGGGGAGCGGGGTGGGCGGGGAGCAGGGTGATGGGCAGGGTGGGGAGCAGTGGGGGGAGCGGGGTGGGTGGGGTATGGGGCGGGAGCGGGGTGGGGGGGAGCAGGGTGATGGGGGGAGCAGGGTGGGTGGGGGAGCAGGGTGGTGCGGGGGGAGCAGGGTGGGTGGGGGAGCAGGGTGGTGCGGGGGGAGCGGGGTGATGTGGGGGGAGCGGGGGCGTGGGGGAGCGGGGTTGGGGGGGAGCGGGGTTGGGGGGGAGCGGGGAGGGGAGTGGGGTGGGGAGTGGGGTGGGGAGGGGAGCAGGAGGGGTGGTGAGGGGGGGGGGCGAGACTGCAAGTTCACGCATGCAGTCAGGTGCGCGCTTGAAACTCTCCCTCCCCGAGGCACAGAGCCGCCTCAGGGAGATGAATAGTTTAAAACATCAAAAATAAAGATTTAAAAAATGTTATAAAACATGAGCCCTAATGTGACTTTGTCACCTGAGCAGGGGGGAGCAGTTATAAATTAAATGTTAAAATTTTTATTTTATTTTTATTTGCTGTTGAAAACTTCATCCTGAGGTTTCCTGAAAAATGCAAAGGCCACTTGGCCTTTTCGCCTGCCCGCCAACCGTAAGGGCCTAATAGGCTTTACTAGGCCTTTAAACGCCTTTAGGACGTGCTGCCGACTCCAGTGCACGCCCGCCGACAGAAATATCGTGCACCGGGATGCTCACTCAACGTCATCGCAAGTCATTTCACACTCGGTCGGGCTGGTGCACGCCCGCCTAATGAGCTAAAAATTCTGACCATTATAATTGCCTCGCAGGGAGCAGGGCAAAACTGGAGGGTGAGCTTTCCCGAGCTGATCTACTGCTGCTTCTATGGATGGTTATTAAACTGTCGAATTGAAGGAGCAGGTTGCTAACCCAATCTCACTGTCAGGGTTTGGAGATCAGTATTGAATGCTTACATTTGTAAACTACTTTATTACGTCCCAATGGTCACAAAGAGTTTCACACAATTAATTCTTTCTGAGACTGCAGTCTTTTTTAATGTTGGGAGCCATCCTGCACGAACACCACGCTGCTCGAAGGAGAACACACAATCTTAGTGTTTCAGGGCTGTTAACAAAGGTGAAGGTTGTCTCAAAAACAAGATTTTAAATCAAACAGTGAAAAAGAGATACTATCCGATGCCTTAAGTCAGCGATATTTTAAAATTCGGTTTGGTTGGGAACTGGTTTCTTTCTTTCCTCTGAATGGAGCAGAAATGTATTGTTAGTTGAGGGAGCTTTAGCCTTCTTTTCCCTGATTTGGGGGTGAATAATGTAGATACTTGGTACTTGAAGTGGAAAGTGTTCCATTCCCCAGCACAAACATCCCTTGCTTCAATAAGTGCAAAATTCACATTCAAAAAAAAAGCTATGGAAATTATTCAACTTTGTCGAAGAAATGTTTTCTTAAAATCCGTGAGCTTGGAGTGTGTTTCAGTTAAAGTGATAGTTTCTACTCCTGAGGATTACATTTTGTTTTATGTGGCTCTGTTGCTCTGACAGGATTACACTGGATGTGGGTGATGAGCACTGTGGGTTCCCCTGAGTTTTGGAGCATGAATATGCTCAAATGTGAAATGTCCTATGTGGACATATTTGCACAGGGTGGCAGCGTTGTAAAAAAAACACTGGGATTAATATCCCAATAAGAATATTTGTCAAAGACATCAGAAAAACTCTTCATTTCTTCATCTTAACTCCTCATCAAGGAACTGACTAGGGTTTACCACCCTGTCCATTCCTTGGGGTTAACGGTGCCTAGATTTTGCTCACCCAATGGCCTTACATCAGATGGATTCACCTGAGCCTGGACAGTAAGGTACTTACTGAGTGAATTAATTAACTCTTACTTGCTAATTGTCAATAAAGGTCAGGCAACAAAGTCATTGCTGGGGTGGGGTGGTGGTAATTTTAACCTACCTATCCCAGCTGGAAACTGATGGGATCAAATTGTTCACCTATTTTACACACTACCCATGATCTTATATTTCATTGAAATCAATAGAGAGTAAAGTCAGATGGGATGTAAAATGAACTGGCGGGTGTCCCCATTGGGAGTTTTGTGATTCTGTCTGGCACCAAAGTCCAAGTGTAAGCACTCTTGAGATGAAATAAAGGGGGCGAAATTCACCTTGGGCGGCCGTGCTCGCGTATCCCAGAGTCTGATATTCTTGCATTGTAGAAGTATTCTCGTTTTGAATTTATTGCACATTTTGCTCATTTATCTTTCAAACAAGAATTGTTGCTGCTGTTCGTATATGTGATAGAACTATGCTACACCGCCATCTATTGGTTATGTGAGGTCTCACCATCTGTATTTTCAACTTGCCAGTGTGTTTGTCATGTGTAGGTGCCTTGCTAAACCAAGCACTCTTTTCCAAGTCATATGAAATACATTGCATCTTTGTAATTAATACAAAATTAATACGGAAAAGATGCACCAATATTGTCTTACACCCAGGAACAGGTCAATGAAATTCTTCTTTTTCATACAAACTTTTTCTCATGCAAATTTCTTCCCATTCATATTGTTCACTCTTCTTCCGGATGTGCTTATTAGCATGAACTGTGGGAATCAGGCCAATCTGCCTGTATTAAATTGACTCACCAGCGCCAATTTTCTACTGATGAGATTGAGCTGGCCTAATGTCCAGGCTTGTCGATGCTTGTCAAAGGCACAGGTTAATTTTTTTGGAATCCCCCCTCCTAATTTGAATAGGCTAGGGATGCAGCATAAGCTTGAACAGAGAGAGAGCTTGATCTATTTACAAACTTGACTGAAGAATGGAAAATTCCAGTGAGATAGCAGCTCTTAAAGGGCTGCAGCAAGTCATGAAAGAGAGGATTCTGGCCAGCACAGAACAATTTAGTTTTGGTCACAATGGCAAGACAGAGATGTATGAAGATGTTCCCTTTCAGGCAGGAGGTGCACTATGGTAAGGTGGCCTTATTCTGTTGTTAAAATTAGTGGTGCAGCTGCATTGAGGGAGGTTGCTGATAAACAGACATATATTTTTTTTAAATTGTTCTCAGAATGGGGGCACCACTGTCAAATCAGGCTCTATTGCCCATCCCTAGTTACCCTGAGAATGTGATAGTGAGCTGCCTTCTTGAATCACTTAGCCCATGTGGCAAATGTACATCCACAGTGCTGTTAGGAAGGGAGTTTCAGCATTTTGACATAGCGACAGTGAAGAAATGACGATCTAATTCCAAATCAGGATGGTGTATGACTTGGATGGGAACTTGGAGCTAATAGCGTTCCCATGCTTCTGTTGTCCTTTTCTTCGAGTTGGTGGAGGACATGTGCTTTTGAGGTGTTGTCAGTGAAGCCTCTGTACATTGCTACAGTGCATTTTGTAGACAGTGCAACCTCTGTACGTTGCCACAGTGCATTTTGTAGACAGTGCAGCCACTGTATGCCGTTGATGGAAGGGTTGGATGATGTTTAGATGAATGGATGTGGATATGATCAAGCAGAACACTTTGTCCTGGAGGTTGATGAGCTTCTTTGGTGTTGCCCATCACACTCCTTACCTGTGCCTCGCAGGTGATGGAGAGATTTTGGAAAGTCAGAAAGTGAGCCACTTACCTCTCTCAGCCTCTCTCAGCTCACCTTACCTTTGTTTTAACAAAGGTTGTATTGAGGTCTGGATCAGATTGATCCTTATGGAGCCCAAACTGAGCAGTGGTGAGCAGGTTATTGCTGAGTATGTACTATCTTTAATACAGTGTTGACCAGCCTTTCCATCACATTTATGATAATGGAGAGTAGACTGATGGGGTGGTAATTGACTGGATTGGACTTGGCCTGCTTTTCGCTGACAGGACATACTTGAGCAATATTTCATAATGTTGGGTAAATGCCAGTGTTGGCATTGTACTGGATCAGCTTGGCTCAAGGCAACACTAGTTCTGGATCAGGTGCAGGGATGTTGTTGGACTCTGTAGCCTTTTCTATGTTCAGCGCACTCAGCTGTTTCTTGGTATCACGCGTAGTAAGTTGAACAGGCTGAAGACTGGCATATGTGATGGTGGGGACCTCAAGAAGATGCCAGAAGAATCTGCCACTTGGCAACACTGGCTGAAGGTGATTGTAAATGCTTTGGTCTTATCTTTTGCGCATACATATAAACAGATGAATTAGGAGCAGGAGTAGGCCACTTGGCCCCTTGAGCCTGCTCCACTATTCAATAAGATCATGGCTGATTGGATTGTAACCTCAACTCCACATTCCGCCTACCCCTGATAAACTTTCACCACCTTGCTTACCGCGAATCTGTCCAGCTCTGCCTTAAAAATATTCAAAGACTGTGCTCCCGCCACGTCCTTGAGGAAGAAAGTTCCAAAGACTTGTGACCTTCTGAGAGAGAAAAAATTTCTCCTCATCTCTGTCTTAAATGGCTGACCCTAATTTTTAAACAGCGACCCCCTCGTTCTAGATTCTCCCACAAGAGGAAACATCCTCTCCACGTCTGCCCTGTTAAGGGAGAGATGGAAGTGGCCTAGTGGAATGTCGCTGAGCTAGTAATCCAGAAGCCCAGGTTAATGTTCTATGGACAAGGGTTCAAATCCCACCATTGCAGCTTGCGGAATTTAAATCCAAATAATCTGGAATTGAAAAGCTAGTCTGAGTAATATCCAATTGTTGTAAAAACCCTTCTGGTTCACTAATGATGTTTAGAGAAGGGAATCTACCATCCTTACCTGAATCCAGACCCACAGCAATGTGGTTGACTCTTAACTTCCCACAGCAATGATGTGGCCAGCTACTCAGTTCAAGGGAAAATGGGGATGGACAATAGCGACGCCCACAATCCATGGAAGAATAAATGAAAAAAAGACCCCTCAAGATCTCAAATGTTTCATTTAAGTTGCCTCTTACTCTTCTCAGCTCCAGCAGATGCAAGCCTAGCCTGTCCAACCTTTCCTCATGAGACAACCCATGTATTATTCTAGTACACCTTCTCTGAAACTGCTTCCAACGCATTTACATCCTTCCTTAAATAAGGAGACCAATACTGTACACAGTACTCCAGATGTGGTCTGACCAATGCCCTGTATAACAGAAGCATAACCTCCCTACTTTTGTGTTGAATTCCCCTTGCAATAAATGATAACATTCTATTAGTTTTCCTAATTACTTGCATGCGCTAGGACACCCAGATCCCTTTGCATCTCAGAGCTCTGCATTCTCTCACCATTTAGATAATATGCTTCTTTTTTATTCTTCCTGCCAAAATGGACAATTTCACTGTTTCCCGCATCATTCTCCATTTTCCAGATCTTTGTCCACTCACGTAACCCACCTTTGTCCCCTTGTAGTTTCCTTATGTCCTCTTCACAACTTACTTTCCTACCTATCTTTGTACCAACAGCAAATTTAGCAGACATACCTTTGGTCCCTTCTTCCAACTCATTTATATAAATTGTAAAGTATTAAGGCCCCAGCACTGATCCCTGTGGCACACCACTAGTTACATCTTTCCAACCGGAAAATGACCCATTTATGCCTACTTTCTGTTTCCTGTTAGCCAGCCAATCTTCTATCCATGCCAATATGTTACCCCCTACACCATGAGATTATTTTCCACAATAACCTTTGATGTGGCACCTTATCAAATGCCTTCTGGAAATCTATGTACAGTACATCCACCAGTTCCCCCTTATCTATAGCACGTTACTTCACATCATGTTGACTCTGCCTGATTCCCTTGAATTTATCTAAGTGCCGTGCAAAACATCTTTAATAATAGTTTCTAACATTTTCCCTATGACAAATGTTAAGCTAACTGGTTGATAGGCAGGAAAAGACCGACTGTTCCATCAAGTCTGAACCACCTCAGGATGGCCAGAGTATCAATGACTAGACACTGTTCTGTTTCAGTCAGAGTCAACTTAACAGTAAATTCATTCTAATGTTAAGTTTCCTTTTAAGTTTTAGGTGTATCAATTCCAGCAAATTACTGTACAATTTGGATGAAGTCAGGCTAACGTGCGGTTTGAGTTTCCTGACAGTCCCTATAACAGATTGTGGGCACTGTCCACTTGGTAACATGAAACAAACTTGATAAATGTCCAGATGCAGATATAGTGCACATGGTATTCATCAGCTTGACCTTTTACAAAATTGACCAACCATCCATTTTTTACTCAGAGTATGTACGCAGCAGGTGGTTGTAGCTAGAGCTACAGTACAATGAGAGAAAGACTGCATTAGTTTCAACAGATCAAAATGCCTTTAAATTCCATTCAAAGAATGGGGATGGTGACCTACTGGAAAGATGGATGGGTTTGCGAATAAAAGCTTGGGATGGAGTTTAGCAATGGAGCAATGTTCTGTCCAGTCACATCTGCAAGCTGATCCTGGGAAGATAGCCAAGCTGGCAGCCAATTTGGTTTGCTGTCTGGAACCTGTGGAATTTAAATTGAGGGTGCTCTAAGGCATCCAGTCTTTCATTGTTTTGTTAGTCAGATGGGCCAAAAAAGTGCTGAATGACGAGCGTCTACAGTGCATTACAATCAGCCAAGTGTAAATACAAACGAAGATCCTCTGCCAGACACAGTGTTTTCTAAGTTTTCTTTTCAAAAAGCTAGAAAAGGTTTGAAGGAAGTTAACATCAAATGACAGGAATGATAAACCTGATGTTAAAGCTGGAGCTTCTAACAATATCTTTACTGAGCATGGGAACACCACCACCTGCAAGTTCACCTCCACCTCCAAGTCACGCATCATCCTGACTTGGAAATGTAAAGCATCAGTGCTGGGTCAAAATTCTCAAACTCCCTACCTAATAACACTGTGCAAGAAAGAAAGATTTGCACTTACAGATCGCCTTTCATGAACTCGCGATGCCCCAAAGTGTTTTACAGCCAATGAAGTACTTCTAAAGTACCTCCAAGACACAGACATGCCAAGTGTAGAGACCATAATCACCTCACATCAGCTGAGATGAACGGGACATGATGTCAGAATGCCCGACTCAAGATTGCCCAACCAGCTGCTCTGCTCAGGACTCTGTCAACAAGCCTGTCAGCATGGGGGCTAGCAGAAATGTTTCCAAGACAAAGACAATCTCAAAGCCTCCGTGAAGGTCCGCTCCATTAATATCAACACATGGGAAGCAGATGCCCAATCATAACCAGAATGGTGGATGAATCATCAAAAATAAAGTCCAGACCTTCTAATCAAAAAGAACAGTCACGGAGAGAGTGAACAGTGAGAGAGTTAGAAAGGGAAGCTTTCTTCCTCAAGCCAACAATCCACCACCACCTCTACCGTTTGACAGCCGATGTCCTCATTGTGGGGGAGCCTGTAAGGCTAAAATCAGGCTCATAAACCATCTGCAAGCCCACATTTCATTGGTATCTCACTTCCACCCAATCAACTGTGAGAAAGAATCATCCTCAATGTGAAGAAATGCCGAAGATGACTTTTGAAACACAGTCACTTGAGTTATAAGAAATGCACACAGCAAGCTCCCACAGCAGCAAAGTGACAATGATCGGATAACTTCTTTTTGTGATGTTGCTTGAGGGATAACTCTCCTGCTGTTCTTTGAAAAACTGTAGATGTCGCTGTATAAATTGACCTTTGAAGCCTCAAAATCCCTCCAAAAACAAGGGTCGACCTATACGTCGAGTATAAAAGTGAGCCACGGGGGTGGTGTGGGTAGTCGCCATTTTGAAATGTCATCAGCGCTCAACGCAGACATTGGGTGTGTCTTAAACTCCGGTGCATCTTAGCAACACAGCCTGTATCGCCTGTTTAATCTCAATTATGTCCAGTTATAAGGTACTGATAAATAAAACATGCATTTGTAGGGTAAAAAATTGAGGCTGACAACAAATGTGAGTATAGTATGTCATGGCTGTAAAACGAGGTTGACTTATACACTGAGTACATGTAAAAAAATTATTTTTCACAGCTATGAATTAAGGTTGTGCCATGAGATTGTTTACACCCAGATAAGCAGACAGATAGGGCTTTGGTTGAACTTGTCATCTGAAAAATGGCACCTTGAACTGTGCAACATTGACTTCATACTGTGCTGTCTAGATTGTTACACTCAAGTTCAGAAATGGGACTTGAACCCATGACCTTCTGACTCAAAGGCAAGGGTGCTACCAACTGAACCACAGCTGCTGCAGTACCTATGCCATGTGGATGACAGTGTTTCAAGAGGGCAGCCCACCTCCTCAAGGACAATTAGGGATGGACAATAAAAATCCTGGCTTTGCTAATGATGTTCGCATCCCATGAATGAATAAAACAAAAAAAAAATTCAAATGCCAGGATATTTTGAGCTAGTGTTTGTCTGTTTTACTGGAGGTCCCTGGTCCATGCATGAACTGATAGGCCCATACATTAATCTGACCCTGCCCGAACCCACATTCCCATCCCTGGCGATTAGTGTTGTTACTTATCATTTCTTTTGTGGAAATATTTAGACAGATTGAGGCTGGAGGCACTGACAATAAGTAGCAATTTGTATATGGCATTGACTGATCAGGATTGGAAACCAGTCAGGTATTAGCCTACATCTGAGCATGTGACTTTTACTGTACCAAAATGTATTTGATGAGTGAATAACAGGTACTGTTTATCATTTATTTATCAACTTCAAGATGTTGGTGAGCTGCTCTCTTGATGCTTTATTTACTAAGTGCATTATCATTAGAATTGACCAGGAGTGAGTCTTGTGTTCAATCCATGGTCCATGCTGAATTACATGAGGCGGCAGCAGCACTTTACAGTTGGATTTGGTGATTGGGGATTAGGGAGAAAGAAAGTAATTTAAAACCTTGCATTTATATAGTATTTTCAGGATATCCCAAAGAGCTCCACAGCCAATGAGCTACCTTTTTGAGGTATAATAGTTCTAGCAAGGTAAGCAAGTGTTGAAGTAAATTTTCACACAGCAAGCTCCATAAACATCAACAACATTAACAACCAGATATTCTGTGTTAGAAAATGACTAAAACAATTAGTAATTTAAAGCTCTGACCAGCCATCAATATTGTGGGGTTTACTGTTGTCCAGAAACTTTAACTGGGCCAACCCTATAAACATTGTGGCTACAAGAGCAGGCCAAAGGTTAGAAATCCTGTGATGAGTGACTCACCTCCTGACCCCCCCCAAAGCCTGTCCGCTATCTACAAGCACAAGTCAAGAGTGATGGAATACTCTCCACTTGCCTGGATGAGTGCAGCTTCAACAACACTCAAGAAGATTGATGGCACCCAGGACATAGCATGCCTCTTGACTGGCACCCCATCCATCACAATAAACATTCCCTTCCTCCATGACCAACGCACAGGGGCAGCAGTGTGTACCATCTACAAGATGCACTGCAAGAACTCACCAAGGCACCTTCGACAGCACCTTCCAAACCGTGACCTCTACCATCTAGAACTACAAGGGCAGCAGACACATGGGAACATCACCACTTGGAAGCTCCCCTCCAAGTCACTCACCATCCTAACTTGGAAATATATTGCCGTTCCTTCACTGTCACTGGTCAAAATCCTGGAATTCCCTTCCTAACAGCACTATGGGTGTGGTACCTACACTAAATGGACCATAGCGGTTCAGGAAGGCAGCTCCCCACCACCTTCTCAGGGCATCTGTGGAGGGCAACAAATATTGGCTTAGCCAGCAGTGCTGACATCCCAGGAATGAATTTTAAAAAATTATGAGATCAAAGTTAGAATATAAGGTAATACCACTGAATTTCCACTTGTTTAATGCTGGTTTTTACATTCTAGACTGGCCAGTGAACTCAGTGGGAAATTTGGGAGTAAGTTCTACTTGGTAAAATTGGCACAGAAACTGATGTGTATTTTGCCATAATTTCTGTATAATTATGACCTAGAATCATAGAATCTTACAGCACAGAAAGTGGCCATTTGATCCATCGTGCCTGTGCCAGCACTTTGAAGGGGCTACCTAATTAGTTTCACTCTCCCCTTGCTCTTTCTCCATAGCCCTGCAAATCTTTCCCCTTCAACTATTTATCCAATTCCTCTTGAGAAAGTTACTGTTGAATCTGCTTCCACCACCCTTTCAGGCAGCACACACCAGATCACAACAGCTCAATCTGTAAAAAAAAAATCCCTAATTTACCTTGGCTAGGAATGTAATCATCAATAAGCAATGAGCCAAAATTTTATTTTACACTGTGTTGTGGTCATGGCAACTGTTCACTGGAAAATTTCAGGACATTACATTGGATCAGAAAATGTGATTGACATAAATCTCCTCAAAATCTGATGAGAATCAAGACAAGAATTGTTCTCAGCTTTATCATCTTCCAAATGCTAGTCTTTAGTAAAAAATATGAATGTACTGCAAGCTTGTCTTTAGTGTGTGACATATATAATTAATGGTAACAAGGTGTGAAGGTTTGAATTTCGGCAGCAATGTTGAATGACTGTTAGGATTTCTAATCCTAGGTATTGAAGGAGGCAGGGCAGAGAGTTTGAAAATGCACTCAACTAACCAGGAATGCATACTTCAGTGTCATTGCGATAGAACCTCGAACAGAACAAAGTTATTTTCTTGAGAGAGCAGGTGTTTAAACATAAACACAAGCTGTTCAGGATTTTGCTGAAAAGGCAGAGGTGAAGCTGAAATTTTTCATCTTGCACTCATCAGGACAAATGCAAGAATGCCAAATTTCAAACAATCACATCAAGTTAGACTGCAGGAGAAGAGGGTGCTGATTGGTTGGCAAGCCATCTCTGACTGGCTGAGGCATTGCTATGGAGAAAACAATGGGGAGCCATAGACTCAAGCTCCCGGGTAATTCAAAGAAGGTGCAAAACTTGAACATATTCCTTTTGTTTATCAAGAATGGGTCCCTGAGTATGAATGTGTGTTGCATCTAGCAAGTGTAAATAAGCCATGTTCCGAACTCAACTGATCATCCTAAATGGGCTGTTGCTCGGGATTGTAAAAGGCAACTGACACCCAGGTGCCGGCTAATCTTTGTTTTTGATAACCAGCGTCCTGTTCTACATGTGAAAAATGGAAGGTTTAGTTTTGAATGGGATGAGGTTTTGTGACATTGCACTGTTCATTTGGATCTTTGTTGCTATTAGTTCAATGGGGTGCGTGGGAGTAATAAATTATTGTGGTTACTGTGTCATGTAAAAAAAAAACTAATTGCATTTTGTTTGTTGATTGTATGGTTGTCAAGATGAGTGGGCAGAATTCTTTTGGTACCATTGTGGAGGTCCAGGAGATGGTGTTGGGGGGAATGCCGGGGGAGAAGCTACAAAGTCTCAGAAAAGGAATGAAACCGGACGGGCCACCCAGCATCAACCCAGGCACCGGAAACGACAACAGCAAACTCAGCCCTGTCGACCGTGCAAAGTCCCCCTTAGTAACATCTGGGGGCTTGTGCCAAAATTGGGAGAGCTGTCTCACAGACCAGTCAAGCAACAGCTGGACATAGTCATCCTCACGGAATCATATCTTACAGATAATGTCCCTGACAGCACCATCACCATCCCGGATATGTCCTGTCCCACCAGCAGAACAGACCCAACAGAGATGGCGGTACAATGGGATATAGTCGGGAGGGAGTTGCCCAAGGAGTCCTCAACATCGACACCGGACCCCATGAAGTCTCATGGCATCAGGTCAAACATGGGCAAGGAAACCTCCTGCTGATTACCACATACCACCCTCCCTCAGCTAATGAATTAGTTCGTAAGATGAGGCTGAAACATTTACTACAATCTTCAGCCAGATGTGCCGAGTGGATGATCCATCTCGGCCTCATCCAGAGGTCCCCAGCATCATAGATGCCAGTCTTCAGCCAATTTGATTCACTCCATGTGACATCAAAGAACGGCTGAAGGCACTGGATACTGCAAAGGCTATGGGCCCTGACAATATTCCGGCAATAGTACTGAAGACTTGTGCTGCAGAACCTGCCACACCCCTAGCCAAGCTGTTTCAGTACAGCTACAATACTGTCATCTACCCAGCTATGTGGAAAATTGCACAGGTGTATCCTGTACACAATAAGCAGGACAAATCCAACCCAGCCAATTACCGCCCCATGAGTCTACTCCCGATCATCAGCAAAGTAATGGAAAGGGTCATTAATAGTGCTATCAAGCGTTATTTGCTTAGCAATAACCTGCTCACTGATGCTGCGTTTGGGTTCTGCCAGGGCCACTCAGCTCCTGACCTCGTTACAGCCTTGGGTCAAACGTGGACAAAAGAGCTGAACTCCCAAGGTGAGGTGAGAGTGACTGCCCTTGACATCAAGGCCGCATTTGACAGAGTGTGGCATCAAGGAGCCCTTGCAAAACGAGTCAATGGGAATCAGGGAAAACTCTCCACTGATTGGACTCATATTTAGCACAAAGGAAGATGGTTGTGGTTTTTTGAGGTCAATCATCTCAGCTCCAGGACATCACTGCAGGGGTTCCTCAGTGTAGTGTCCTCGGCCCAACCATCTTCAGCTGCTTCATCAATGAGCTTCCTTCCATCAGAAGATCAGAAGTGGAGGTATTCGCTGATGATTGCACAATGTTCAGCACCATTCACGACTGCTCAGATCCAAGCAAGACCTGGACAATATCCAGGCTTGGGCTGACAAGTGGCAAGTAACATTTGTGCCACACAAGTGTCAGGCAATGACCATCTCCAACAAGAGAGAATCCAACCATCGCCCCTTGATATTCAATGGCATTACCATCACTGAATTCCCCACTATCAACATCTTGGGGGGTTACCATTGACCAGAAACTGAACTGGACTAGCCATATAAATACTGTGGCTACAAGAGCAGGTCAGAGGCTAGGGATTGTGTGAAAAGTAACCCACCTCCTGACTCCCCAAAGTTTGTCCGCCGTCTACAAGGCACAAATCAGGAGTGTGATGGAATACTCCCCACTTGCCTGGATGAGTGCAGCTTCCACAACACTCAAGAAGCTTGACACCGTTCAGGACAAAGCAGCCCACTTGATTGGCACCACATCCACAAACATTCACCGTCTCCACCACTTATGCGCAGTAGCAGCAGTGTGTACCATCTACAAGATGCACTGCAGGAATTCACCAAGGCTCCTTCGACAGCACCTTCCAAACCCACAACCATTATCATCTAGAAGGACAAGGGCAGCAGATAGATGGGAACACCACCACCTGGAAGTTCCCCTCCAAGTCACTCACCATCCTGATTTGGAAATATATCGCCGTTCCTTCATTGTCGCTGGGTCAAAATCCTGGAACTCCCTCCCTAACAGCACTGTGGGTGTACCTACACCACATGGACTGCAGTGGTTCAAGAAGGCAGCTCATCACCACCTTCTCAAGGGCAACTAGGGATGGGCAACAAATGTTGGCCCAGCCAACGAAGTTCACACCCCATAAATGAATTTTAAAAATACTTGTGCTCCAGATCTAGCCATGCCCCTAGCCAAGCTGTCAGCACAGCTACAACAGTGGCATCTACCCGGCAATGTAGAAAATTGCCTAGGTATGCCCTGTTCATGACCAACAGAACAAATCCAACCCAGCCAATGCAACCCCATCGGTATGCTCCTGATTACCAGCAAAGCGATGGAAGGGGTTGTCAACAGTGCTATCCAGTGGCATTTACTCAGCAATAACTTGCTCACTGACTCTCAGTTTGGGTTCCGCCAGGGCCACTTAGCTCTTGACCTCATTACAGCCTTAATCCAAACATGAACTCAAGGGGTGAGATGAGAGTGACTGCCCTTGACATCAAGGCACTATTTGTCCA
This sequence comes from Cetorhinus maximus, assembly GCF_964194155.1. Lineage (NCBI taxonomy): Eukaryota > Metazoa > Chordata > Chondrichthyes > Lamniformes > Cetorhinidae > Cetorhinus > Cetorhinus maximus. The sequence goes on from NC_135882.1 coordinate 159,567,829, forward strand.
GATGTGGCACCAAGGAGCCCCTAGCAAAATTGGGAATTGGGAAAAACTCTCCATTGTTTGGAGGCATGTATGACACAAAGGATGTTGGTTGTGGTTGTTGGAGGCCACTCATCTCAGTCCAAGGACATAGCTGCAGGAGTTCCTCAGGGTTGTGTCCTCGGCCCAAACATCTTCAGCTGCTTCATCAATGACCTTCCCTCCATCATTATGTCAGAGGTAGGGATGTTCCCTGATGATTGCACAATGTTCAGCACCATTCACGACTGCTCAGGTACTGAGGCAGTCTGTGTTCAGATACAGAAGGAACTGGACAACATCCAGGCTTGGGCTGATGTGTGGTGCAAATGTTACTTGTCACTTAAGTGCCAGACAATGACCATCTCCAACTAGGGAGAATCTAATCATCAACTCTTGACATTTAATGGTGTTGCCTTTGCTGAATACCCTACTATCAACATTCTGAGGCTTACGATTGTCCAGAAACTTTTCTGGGCCAACCCTATAAATACTGTGGCTACAATAGCAGGTGAAAGGTTGTGAATTCTGCGGCGAGTAATTAACCTCCTGACTCCCCAAAGCCTGTCAACCATCTACAAGGCACAAATCAGGAGTGTGGTGGAATACTCTCCAATTGCCTGGATGAGTGCAGCTCCAATGACACTCGAGAAGCTCGACACCATCCAGGGCAAAGCAGCCCACTTGATTGGCACCCCATCCATTACCTTAAACATGTATTCCTTGCACCACCAATGCGCAGTGGCAGCAGTGTTTACAAGATGCAGCAACTCACCAAGGCTCCTTAGACAGCACCTTCCAAACCGTTGACCTCTACCAAGGACAAGGGCAGCAAAAGCATGAATGGGAACGCCACCACCTGCAAGTTTTCCTGCAGGTCACACACCATCCTGACTTGGAACTATATTGTTGTTCCTTTACTCTTCCTGGATTTTATGGCCCCCAGCCTAATCACCCCCCTCCTCAGGTATGTTTTTGGTGGGTTGGGGGGAGCATAAAATATGACAGGTGGTTAGCCCAAAATTCCTGCCCATCCCACCTCGTTGCCACTAATGAAGATGTTGGGTAAGGCACTCACTAGGCCAACCATCCCTAGGCCTAATGAGGCCCTTATCTGCCTAATTAAGCAACAGTTAAGGACCTCAGTCCACTTCATTACCATAATGTGCTAAGCAGTGGAAGGCAGACGAGAGTCGGAAGGCCTTTTTTTTCACAAAGTGTTGTTGAAAAGTTCGAAGGAAGGGGTACACCTCCTTCAGCGGGCTGTACTGTGCACATCAGGGCCAACTCACCCCACCCCACCCCACACACAAGATTTAACACCTCATTGTACCTCTCCACCTGGCATCCAAAAACCCACCATCCCACCACCCTCGTCCCCTCCCTCGGTTGCCCAATCACTCCCTAGCCAAAAAGGCTCGACGTTTTTTCTGCCTCTTGGATCCTTGTTAGAATTCTTCCTGGGGATTGCTTGCAATCCCAGCAGCGCCCATCACTCTCTTCTGGCGCTGCTGGGACTTCAAGAGCTGCTGGGCAGTCAGATTGGCCAAGGTCGGGACTTCCTTCCACAGAGGTGCGGAAGTCCAAACCTCAGCTTGTTAAGGCCACCCACAGTGTGATATCGTTAACTTTCAGGGGGACAAGCAATACACCCTCTCCCCACTGCCACCCTTGTAAAATTCAACTCTTGGAACTCCCTTCCTAACAGCAGCATGGATGTAACTGCACCACATTTTTTCTTATTTGTTCATGGGATGTGGGCGTCACTGGCTAGGCCAGTAGGCCAGCATTTATTGCTCATCCATAATTGCCCTTGTTCAGAGGGCATTTAAGAGTCAACCACATTGCTGTGGGTCTAGAATCACATGTAGGCCAGACCAGGTAAGGACAGCAGATTTCCTTCCTTAAAGGACATTAGTGAACCAGATGGGTTTTTACAACAGTTGGCAATGGTTTCATGGTCATCATCAGACTTTTAATTCCAGATTTTTATTGGATTCAAATTTTGCCATCTGCCGCGATGGGAGTCGAATCTAGCTCCCCGGAGCATTACCCTTGGTCTCTGAATAACTAGTCCAGTGACAATACCACTACACCACCGCCAACCCCATCGATTGCAGGGGTGCAAGAAGGTGGCTCGTCGCCATCTTCTAAAGGGCAGATAGGGATGGGCAATAAATGCTGGCCTAGCCAGCGACACCTGCATGCCATGAAAGAATATTTCTAAAGATATATAGAATGTAAAATGAAAGTACTGTCAATATGAAGTACTTATATCCCTTAGGAACAGAAACAGACTCAGTCGTTCAAGAATCCTATGACTTGAGGTCAGTGGGATAAATACACCTTTGGCAGAATTTTAAGGCCCTGTTGTGGTGGGGCGGGGCCGTAAAAGTTAGTGAGCCGTTCAAAACTCCATTGACTTCGGCGGGACTGTAAAATTCCACCCCTTATTTCAGTTTAGTATGATCTGTGTGTCAGATGCTGCCTATTCTGTATGCTCAGGGCAGGATAAACCATTCTTCATTCACAATAAAATGGTGCTTTTAATCAGAGGCAAGATTTGGCTGGCTGGCTGGCTTATTCCCAGTAATTATATCTGATTGTTTATTCTGGTTTAACTGAGAAATCATGAACGTTTGTTTGAGAGTATGTCTTAAGAATGGTCAATGATTATTCATGTCTGTTCATGACGCAGGAGATTAATCAAAGCTTTTGCTCGTGCATCAAAAATAAAAACAGATGTAGAAGCCAAACAGAATGAATCTGTACCATATAGTGTACAGACAATCAAAATCACCACCTGGAATTTCATTTAAATGGCTTTCAGCTTTTTTGAATCTCATGATTTCAGTAATTGGGGAAACAATGGCATTCAGCCCCCTTGTCTTTCTTGTGAAATGTATTTGAACATAAAAGATTTGTTTTACTGCAGGCGAAGGCACCAAACCATTGCAGCAAAGTGTTTGTCAGTCTGGTTTTCAGCTCTCGGGTTTAAATCGCGCTCTCATCCATGGAATTCTCTCACAACTGTTTGCTGAATTGTGAAGAGGAAAGATGCAGTCCAGGGAAATCACCTGGCAGCATAACACACTGCAGACTTCACTGCATTGCAGGCCAGATGCGTATTTTCACTCCACAGAGTACAAGCTTACACATAATGGAGAGTTTAAAGAAGAAAGAGCTGCCCTGATACTCGATTCTCTCAAGAGACAATTAAACTCTGAAAGATCACAGTGCTGCATTGCATTATAGGAGATTCTCTTGGCTAAGCTCATTTCCAGTCTGTATTTCAGTAAACAACACATGAGGAATCAGGTAATTTTCAGTAAACTGATCAGGCAGATCAGAACCAAGCCCAATTTTACCTTGAGTCAAAATCAATATGCGAGCCTTTTTCTTTAGCAGAGTTATTGGATGGGGGTGGGGGGGAAGGAATGGGGAGAGGGTAACATGGCTCAGATATACTGAGTGAAGCAGCTCCAGTGCCCTCAATACTGAGCCAGGTGAGTTTAGCTAACTCGAGTGTCAGTTTGGCTCAATGGTAGAACTCTTGCCATGAGTCAGAAAGCCATGAGCTCAAGACCACATTTCAGTGCATTGGTGTCTTTCAGATGTTAAACTAAGGCACAGTTTAGTTGGATCCGAAAGATTTGTGAAGGGCAAAAAAAACAGGTTATGACATTTTAACCGTGTACCACGCATGGGACACGTGAATCATTGATGTGCCAATTCAGTAAACCCAGAATATGGGAATTTTAAAAACTGGTTGTCCTGAAGGTAATCATTAATGTTCCTACTGTGCTTTTTCAGGTCAACAAATTCCACCTTTGGATCCCTCTCAGGTTAATATCAATGGAGCCTTCAAAGTTGGAAGACACCAGGTACAATCGAGCAAGCGCTGCTGCTGAGCAGCCAGCTGTGTTGGGAGACCAAGCCTGAGCAACGTTGAATCAACATCCTCATACCAAGCAGCCAAACAGGGAAAAAAAGAGAGAAAAAAAAACATTTTGTTGTGTTATTGTTTGAATTATTTAGCAGTCTCAAGGTTATTTGTCAGTGATTGGGCTGCTGACTCTTTCATTCTAGCACACTGTTGTCCTGCTTTCATGAAGTTACTGTAAGAGTTTTCGGAGAGAATACCTGCACTATGAATGAAAATATTGAAATGCCAGCTATCCGTTTTGTTGTTCTCCTTCCTTCTGACTTTTTTTCTGCCCTTTCCTCTTCCTTTTCTGAGCAAAGTGACTGAAGTCGGATCCACTTTTTGTGGCCACTCTAAGTTACAGGCAGTCAGAAGCAAATTGAACTTCTTCGGTGTAATCCTAATTTATGTGCACAGCCCGTGGGTGAGCATTTTAACTAATGATAGTCCCAGTTACACATTACTAAATGGTCTGTATATTTATTCTGAGCTGATCAAGAACTTACGAGATGGCTATGAAACAGCATAAACTAAACGCCGGTTAAAACTCTTCACTGTTTCTTTCGTGCTCCATAGTTAAAAGTGTTAATGCACATGGTCATACAAAGGTGAAAATTACTCCTTTGGTAATCGTATGAACTCGATGGAAGAATGAATTGCCTTGTGTGCCAGTGAGCTATGAAGAGCAAGAAGACCCCCTGATCGATCCTTGGCCTGCACTGTTAACTGGTCTCAGCGATTGGGGGGTGGGGGGGGGGGGCAGTTGACATCATCAGCTTTGGAATCAGGAGGATCAGGCAAGATTCTTACTCTGCTCACTTGCCAGTGACTCCCACTGGAAGGTACAGGAGCAATACCTTTGCAGGGCAAGTTGCTACAAGTGGAAGATTGACACAGTACGGCACTTTCTGCAGAGAACCTGGGAGCTGTGTGAACAGGGCAAATAACTGTGTATCTCCTTAACCAATCATACTGAAGAGTTGTTAATCTGGGTGGGTAGGAGTATTTCTTCCAGCCTCTATTAGAAAGGACTTTTCATAATTGGCATAGACTGAGACCACACCATCCACTTCCAGCAGCCCATTCTCTTTGTTGATAACAGCAAAATCTTATATTTGAGTAACTACAGGTTTTCCTTTTCTGGTTGACAGTGTTTGAGAAACTATCACGTTATCATGATGAAACAATGTTCTGAAGGCTTTATATTTAAAAAGTCAAATAAAGTCAGCAGTGATTGGGGTTCTGTAGATGGATTCTCCCTCGTTTTTTTTCTTTAGTCCATGGCATTGAGAAAACATTCTCCTAGTCCTACCTTTCACTTGCAGCCGTTATGAATGGGAATTTCATACGGGTTCCATTTTTTTTTTTGTAAATTCATTCCACATTGCTATGGAGGGGTTGGGTATTGTTTTAACGTAGCTCTTGGTGTGTTCCCAATCTTTAAGGTGCAGTCTTCAACGCCTAAAGCATCATTTGGTGCTAGTATATAAATGGTGCCTACCTATCATTATTTCTTTAAAATATTTTCAAATGGAAACATGCAGAATAATTGTAAGTTGACACTAGCATTTTCCACCTTTTAAGAGTCTGGTTCCAGTGCATGAGCAGAGAAGCAATGACAATCTTGAAATTCCAATGCTGTGTCAAGTTACTTGCTTCATGTTACACAGATTTAGCTCCAGGATCTTTGCACAAAAGTCTATCAGAAATCAATTTATATGAATGGTTGGTAACCTGTTTGCAACGGTAAAACTTTATGTCACAATGCATCACTAAATTGATTTTTCTTTTTATTCATCCCCTGGATGTGAGCATCGCTGGCAAGGCCAGCATTTATTACCCATCCTCATTTTCCTTGAGAAGGTGAGCTGCCTTCTTGGTGCCACCATGCATGGAATGTCAAATTGGTTTTATTCCGGTGCAGTGTTCAAATGAACGCACAATACAAATTGAAAGCTTTGTCATATTATGTATGACGTTTATGTTTTTGGCCCCTGCTCTCTTTTATTTCAATCCAATGTGCAATGTACCATCCTGCACAAGAGGCAGGTGAGTGCCATGCTCCTAGACTTCTGTGAAAGCCTTCTGTTGTCGGCCATTAGGAAGAATACAAGGATAGCGCAGGGTGACTCTACATTTATTTTCACTCCTCTCGTCTTTGTGGAGAATCGCCCAGCTTCTGCTCAGTACCTTCCTGTGAGAGCTGGCTCAGGTTGAGAACTGGTCACGCAGTTCTCACTCCCTGGTGTGGCAAAATAATGTTAGCTTCAATGCCCCTGTATTCCACGACCTTTATGATGTGTAAATTAGAAAGATTTACTGATTTATGAAATGCAGATTACTGATATGAACTGACAATTTACACAATTATTGGACTGCTTTGTTTCATAATAATTGAATCTCTGCTGCCATTGTTATCTTTAATTGCTTCAGGTTAATAGCCCTGTGATCATTGATCATGCAGAACTTAACCTTGATTACTGAATAATCACACCTTTTGGTCCTTTGGTGTAATTTGCTGTATAAAAACATCCCAATTAGATGTTGTTTTTGGTGTAATCATAATAATGGAAATGCTGCAAATTCGTCACAATTTTTTTTATATGACATTGGCGGCCAAAAGGGAAACTTAGATAAATTTCTTTAGAACTGCAGCCATGTGCCTTAACGATCAATATATGAGTTGAAGGATTCATATCTGTATAAGTCTACTCCATCATAATCACAGGGCTTTTCATGACCAGACTCTTTGGCACCAATTTGGGTATTCTGTCAGTCAAGTGTAACTCATTTTAATGCTAAGCGCATTTTCAATTAAAATATGTGTTATTTTTTAGATTGGGCTGGTCCCATGTAGTACATGTCAATTAAATGGGTACGATGTATGTGTTATTCTCATTACTAATACTGTATAGTATATACTATTAACATTGCAGTGTTGCTGAACGTAAGCCGTTTCAATGTACATTCAATAAACAACCTTTCATAGGAATTAGCTTGTGAACAGTGGGTGCTGTCCCAGATCATCAGATATTTGTTGCATGAGCAGACAACTATGGATCGCTGCACAGCATTCGAAATTCTAGAATGGTTTTAATCATTGTGATGCTTTTTACTTGCAAGTTGTTTTTACTCACTACATAAGCTTGACAACGTTTTAAATTCAGGAGAGTTGGGTTGAGATGCCCGAATGATCATACGTGAGTGAATTTTCAGCACTTTATAATTTCACGCACAATAACATGAGGACAGGAATCTTGGGCTGGAAACAGATCCACATTTTGCGGTGAGCAACTCACCTCCTGACACCCCCCAAAGCCTGTCCATCATTTACGATGCACAAGTCAGGGGCTGAATTTAATGCGGCCTGTCACAGCAGGAACCATGGCAACCAGGCTCACTTAATGGAGGGAGACATTGCATCAGTTTCATGGCGGCAGGAGAACCTCCACTGACTACTTGGTAGGGTGGAAATGGCTGAAGCAGGATACCTGGCTGCCTAATCTGATGTTGGTGGGGAAAAATATTCAAATGATCATATGTATGTCACTGATAGGGATTTGAACATTTTGGCTGCGAAATTGGGCTCCACAGCACCACTACGGAAGCCCCATAGACCTCAGAAAATGGAATATGCCGGTGCCACTTAAGGCACAGACATAAGGTGCCCCTTGCTGGGGAGGCTGCTAGGATAGCTGTGCCATGCATGCACTGAAAGCTATCAACGTCAACAGATCGTGACATGCATTCAGCTCCATGAGAAACCTCCCAGCCCCACTGACACTATTTAAGGGGACAGGCATCCAACTGGCAGAGGAGGTGTTTTTGACTCACCTGCTATTGTAAAGTTTGTGGAAATATCTGAAGTGTTTTTGGCGTTGTCGTGGTGAGTTTCTGGATTTGGCAGGGAGTGTCACTGCATCCTCACAGAGAGGGCTGAGGGGTTTTCTGGCCTGTCCACACAAAAGCTACAACAGTGATTGGGGCTGTATTTGCAGTGCCTTTGGGTCTGCAACGTAACAGGCAAGTGGAGCTGAGGCTGCAGAGAGGGCAAACTCTGCACAGCGGGAGAGGAGGAAGGCTTGCTACAATAGGTTTAGCCCACCATAAGTTTTCAGGAACCACTTCCCCTACCTCTGCCTCACCCAGGAGATTTGCCAAGGAGGTGATCACAGAACTACGCCACCACTAGCAGCCTCACAGCAGGGCGAGGGTGGTACTGCCAGTGGCCAATAAGGTCACCATCCCAGCAGAACAAGGATCTAAACCATACACCACCCTGACTTGGAACTATATTACTGTTCTTTCATGTCACTGGGCCAAAATCTTGGAACTCCCTTCCTAACAGCATTGTGGGTGTACCTACACCACATGGACTGTGGTGGTTCCAGAAGGCGGCTCACCACCACCTCCTCAAGGGCAATTAGGGATAGGCAATAAATACTCGCCTTGCCAGAGTCACACACATACCATGAATAACTTCTAAGTGATACATCACTCCAGCTCAGAATGGGCAACATAGAAAATATCTCCCAGTATGCTGTCTCTAGCTGCATCCTGGAGGTGACAGAGGCCCTGTTTGTGACAAGAGATGAGTTCATCCTCTATGGAAAGCCAGCACAGATTTGTAAAAGACAGATCATATTTGATTAATCTTACTGAATTTTTAATTCAGTAACAGAGAAAGTTGATGGAGGTGTGGTAAATATTGCCTATATGGGTTTTAAGAAAGAGCTTGACAAAGTAAAAAGGCTAGTTTACAAAATTGTAGCTCATACAATAGCAGGGTCATTGTCAGTTTGGTTAAAAAAAATTTGCTTAAGAACAGAAAACAGCGAGTCATGGCAAATAAAAACAGAAAATGCTGGAAATGTTCAGCAGGTCTGCCAGCATCTGTGCAGAAAGAAACAGGCAATGTTTCAGGTAAAGGACCGTTCTCCAGAACTGTATCTGTGCTGCAACTTAATGGGCAAATATATGGGCTCACGGGTCTCAAGCCTAGAGCTGGGGTGTTATTGACAGTCAGTGCATCCCTGCTGATGGGCTCCAGGATCTTGATTTTGAGTCAATTCCATTATGGCTCCACTATTCCCCACCTTCTCATCGATCTGTGATGGACTGTCACCGGGCCCCGTGGCCAAAATCCTGCAATAAAAGCCACCAAGAAAAATCTTTTCACAACATTTTTATCCAGGAATATCTCCAATTAAAAATGAACTATTCACGCTTGTCCATTCTTATAATGCCTGCCTTATGTGTGCCTTTGCCTGTACTAGTGCTCCTACGCTTTGTTAACCCAATGGTTGCAGCATTGCTGGTGGAATGCTGCCGACTTTAAATGGGAGCGACTTCAGCTGCTCTTTCAGGATGACCTTGAGCAGCTCTGGGTCTATAAGGCCCGGTTTCAGTCTGCCCCACCTTAATACTTAGGATGGGTAGCAGCAGTCTGCACTGGCTGGCTGGGAGGTACCAGCAAGGGCATTGGTGGAGTGATAGTGGTGGAACAATGAATACTGTCATCCTGAGAGAGGACTGAAGGTTCGAGCACCATGGTGGCACTAGCACTATCCTGGGGTGATGCCTGTGCAATCCTAGCATATTGTTGGAGGACAGATTGCTGGGCTGCTCTGAGAGCCTGCATGCCCCTTTGAGCTGTGGTATCTGCAGCCATGATGGCAGCAGTCTGAGCCTGCCTGGCAGCTTGCCATGACTTCAGTCTGAGCTTCCATTGAGGCACTGAGACATTTGGTGACCTCTGGCTGTGCTGCAATGGAAGCTGAGACACTGGTCATCAGAGGTTGCATCGCGGCTGGGTTTCCAAGTGCTGTCATGGAGTTGGCCACCACTTTCATGATGAAAGGATGGGCTCCAAGCTTGTTATTGGAGGTCCTTCATGCTCCTTGGCAACGACAAGAGACTGGCAGGCCTGCAAGGCAGCAAGTATTTTGGTGTGTATGCTCATCAGCATTTTCCCATGAGCCGTCCGTCAGAGTCCTTTTCTGAGTTCCCTGCAGCACACCTTGTATGTGACGTTGACCTCCAGTGAGCTGGCACATTAACTATCCTCCTTTCCCATTGTGTAGCTGCAGCACACTCACCACACACCACATCTAGATATGCGCTTTAAACTACACAGCGCTAATATTTGAGCTGGTAACAGCAAGTGTCAGATCAAGTGATGGTGCTTCTTCTTCTTTGGTGATGAGGTGTTTCTCTTGCTCTTCCTCCTGAGACCGCTGTGGCTGGGCAGGCAGTAGTTAATGCATCTCTGAATGCAGAAAATTCGAAGGGAAGGGTTTGGGGTGAGGGAAGTTGGGTAGAATGGAAAGCAAGATGTCGATGGTCGCACCATTTGCACTTCATGCTAGGTACCAAGGCATGGGTAAGATGGATGTTCAGAAGGGGAAAAAGGCAGGAACAAGGCATCACCCCGAATGTCCTTGTGTGATGCTGAAAGTTACAGGCTCTGTCACAGCTGGACACAGGATATGGAGACTATCTCCTCTGTAGGGCTTAGGTGTTGTAATTGTGTCTGGCCCACTTCGGTTCTGCCCTATACTCTGTGCTTGTATGTGAACTTGTCCTGCAAAAGAAAGAGAGGAAATAATTTCTGATTGCATTGCACTGTGTTTGAGTGAAGTGCCTGCCATAGCTGAATAGCTGGAGGCTTTGAAAGATGCCTATGAGGCTGGGAATCATTGGTAGTTTTATGAGGATGAGGCAGAGCATCTCACAGAATCACAGAATTGTCACAGCGCAGAAGGAAGCTATTTGGCCTATCATGTTTACACCAGTTCTCTGAATGAGCAATTCACCTAGTGCCATTCTCCCGTAACCCTGCATATTCTTCCTTTTCAGATAACAGTCTAATTCCCTTTTGAATGCTTCAATTGAACCTGCCTCCAGCACACTCAGATAGAGCGTTCCAGACCTTAACCACTTGCTGCATGAAACACATCACTATTCTAAATGTTAGACCTAAATCCTGACTGCGAGAGACTGCTGAGGGGTGAGTGATGTCATGTGGTGCATTGAACAGCGTGACAAGTTAGAGAATCTGTGAATATCAGATGTCACGCAAAGATACATTCACTGGCCTTGACTACCTACGTGAGTTCACTGATCTTCACGCTGTTCAATGCACCACATCACATCATTCACCATCAGCAGTCCCTCGCAGTCAGGATTCAGGTTGAACATTTAGAATAGTGATAAGTTAGAGGATCTGTGAATAAGAGGTATCACGCAAAGATACATTCACTGGCCTTGATCACCCACATGAGGTCATTGAGCTTCATAGGGACCAGACTCTGGGATCTGACTTCCCTTGCTACCTACTTCTATTCCCTTCGACGGGTGTTCCTTGAGGGCCTCCTGGCCCTCTGCAGAAATATGTTACTCTCTCCTCCTGTCGACCTCCATTAGGAAGGACTCTCGTGACACAACTGTCAACCAAGGAGCCCTCTCTCTTCCCTGGTGCTCCATTTGTTCAACTTCTACGAGCAGTCAATTGCAATATGGGCAGTTAGCAGCTGCTTCCTTCTAACAAGCACAGCTTCCCTTCAAGAGGGACAGGCTAACTGTAAGAGCTGCAGACTAGCGGGAATACATGCTAACCGCACAGGCTGCTAAGCTCCTGTTGAGTGTTCAGGCAGCTATCAACATGGGTCAGGCTCCGCCAAACGCTAAAATCATGCAAATGAGGGAGCAGCAAAAAATTTGCATGTTGCCTGCCTCAATGGGACCAGGTGTTGGCAGATTGCAAGTCACATTCCCATGCCTGAAAATGGGAGAAAATTAATTTTTAGCCCTTTACCCTTTTAGTAACCAGTGTTTTCACAAAGTATTCCCTGGTCACAAGTTTTACCTTCTTCTGAAGTACAGTGGTTAATGCTTTCCTGTGTGTAATAATTGAATTAACTTAACTTAACTAGGTTTGTGACAATATTAAAATAGCACACAGCCTGTACACTAGCAAAGCAAATTAAACCCTCAAGCATAGAGCACATTCTATGAAAAGTAAGTACGCTAACACTATACCATTTTCCATATCCACTTCTTTTTTGTGAAAACGAGACTGCTTATTTAACACCTTCTGCTGCAGAATTATTGACAGCTCTGTACTGTTACACAAATATACTCCAGGTGACGTTGAGACTACCTAAAGGTGGATACAGCTGACAGGCCCAAGACTTTTGTTCCATCAATCTGATCAAAACCCAGGCAACAGAACTGAAAGGAAAAATAGCAAACCTATTGTGCTTCCGACCTCCCTTAAATTTGTCTCCTTTACCCTCATAAGAACATAAGGAAAATGAACAAAAGTTAGGCCATTTGATCCCTCAAGCCTGCCCCACCATTCAATAAGCTCATGGCTGATCTGATTTGGCCTTAACTCCACTTTCCTGTATGCCCCCTGTAACTCTTAACTCCCTTTTCAGTCAAAAATCTATCTAACTCAGCCTTGAATATATTCAGTGGCCCAGACTCCACTGCTCTCTGTGGAAGAGAATTCCAAAGACTCACGGCCCTCTGAGAAAAGAAATTCCTCCTCATTTCTGACTTAAATGGGAGACCCCTTTTTTTTAAACTGTGCCCCCTAGTTCTGGATTCCCCATAATGGAAGACATCCTCCTAGCATCTACTTTGTCAAGCCGCCTCAGAATCTTAATATGTTTCAATAAAATCACCTCTCATTCTTCTGAACTCTAATGAGTATGGGTCCAACCTGCTCAACCTTTCCTCATAAAAAAAACCCTTCATCCCTGGAATCAGCCTAGTGAACCTTCTCTAAACTGTTTCCAATGCAAGTATATGCCTCTCTTTAAGTAAGGTGACCAAAACCATACACAGTACACTAGGTGCGGTCTCACCAATGCCCTGTATAGTTGTAGCAAGACTTCCTACTTTTATACTCCAACCCCCTTGCAATAAATGCCAACATTCCATTTTGCCTTCTTAATGACTTGCTGTACCTGCGTGCTGACTTTTTGTGATTCATGTTCAAGGACTCGCAGATCCCTCTGTACTATAGCATTCTGCAGTCTATTTCCATTTAAATAATATTCTGCTTTTCTATTTTTCCTCCCAAAATGGATAACCTCACATTTGACCACATTATACTCCATCCGCCAATTTTTTGCCCATTCACTTAGCCTACCTCTAACCCTTTGCTGACTCTTTATATCCTCCTCACAGCTTGCTTTTCTACCTTTGTACCATCAGCAAATTTGGCTACAGTACAGTTGGTCCCTTCGTCCAAGTCATTAATATAAATTGTTAATAGTTGTGGCCCCTACACTGATCCTTTTGGCACTCCACTAGTTATAGTTTGCCAACCTGAAAATGACCCATTTATCCCAACCCTGCTTTCCGCTGGTTAGCCCGTCCTCTATCCCTGATAGTGTATCACCCATTACACCATGAGTTCTTACCTTGTAAAATAACCTTTTCTGTGGTACCTTAACAAATGCCTTTTGGAAATCCAAATACACTGTTGGTCATTTGCCCTAATATCTCCTTATTCATCGTGTCATATTTTGTTTTATAATACCCCTATGAAGCACCTTAGATGTTCTATTACATTAAAGTTGCCATATAAATAGTTGCTGTTGAGTGTTACATTGCTGCTTAGAAGATGTTGTGGTTTAGTTGATGTAGGTGGAACAGTAGATGTCATCCAACAAATGGGGTCAGAAATTAGACCTGCTTATTCCAATGGCACAACCAGACAAAAGTCTGGGTATTGAAATGTGGACCAGTTAAACCTCTTTGTCAGAAATTAAAATGTTTTTTGTTAACAACTTAGGCAGGGGATTTACTTCAGTGTCCTAAAGGAGAATGATACTAGGTTGTCACTAAATGTCTGATGTCAAATGTTCTAATTTCATATGGGAACATGGTATGCTTACATTCCATGACTGTTGTCAGGGAGTTCTTCAGTGGGTACAGTAGTGGAGGGGTTATTGAAATGATTTAAGAAGCAGGCAAGGTGGCTTTAAATTCTTTCTGGATGAATGACCTGCAATGAACCAAAAGACCATTCTCATCTATTAACTTGGATTGAACTTCAAACTAGAGCATAAGGATCTTCTTTATAACTTTTCTTTTATAACTTTTCTTTTTATAACTTTTGCTTCATTCCCTCCAAACCCCACTACTATATGATGCACAGTTCCATAGGTACCAGTCAGCCTCTAGCACCAGCTTGTAAGTAGTAAGCAGGTAGGCGGAATGGATCCTATTAGGGGCAAAGAGGGTGATATACGCTTAGAGGCACAGGTTAAGGTTAGAATACTTAATGAGTACTTTGTATCGATGTTTGCTAAAAGGAATCTGATAAAATATCGGTAGAAGTGGAGATAGAAGCAATAGATGGGATGAAAATTGAGAGGAAGGAGGTACTGAGAAAGCTGGCTATGCTTAGAGTGGATAAGTCACCTGGTCCAGGTGGCTTGCATCTCAGATTGCAACAGGAAGCGGGAGTGGAGATGGAGGAAGGGCTTGTCATAATCTTCCGGTGTTCCTATGGGGAGGTGCCGAAGGATTGAAACATAGAAACATAGAAACTAGAAGCAGGAGTAGGCCATTCGGCCCTTCGAGCCTGCTCCGCCATTCGTTATGATCATGGCTGATCACCCAATAGCCTGCTCCCGCTTTCTCCCCATACCCTTTGATCCCTTTCGCCCAAAGAGCTATATCTAACTCCTTCTTGAAAACATACAATGTTTTGGTCTCAACTACTTTCTGTGGTAACGAATTCCACAGGCTCACCATTCTCTGGGTGAAGAAATTTCTCCTCATCTCAGTCCTAAATGGACTACCCCATATGCTCAGACTGTGACCCCTGGTTCTGGACTCCCCCACCATCGGGAACATCCTTCCTGCATCTACTCTGTCTAGTCCTGTTAGAATTTTACAGGTTTCTATGAGATCCCCCTCATTCTTCTGAACTCCAGCGAATATAATCCTAATTGACTTAATCTCTCCTCATATGTCACTCCCGCCATCCCAGGAATCAGTCAGGTAAACCTTCGCTGCACTCCCTCTATAGCAAGCACATCCTTTCTCAGATAAGGAGACCAAAACTGCACACAATATTCCAGGTGTGGTCTCACCAAGGCCCTGTACAATTGCAGCAAGACTTCCCTGCTCCTGTACTCCAATCCTTTGGTTATGAAGTCCAACATACCATTTGCCTTCTTTACCGTCCGCCGCACCTGCATGTTTACCTTCAGTGACTGGTGTACAAGGACACCCAAGTCTCTTTGCACATTCCCCTCTCTCAATTTACAGCCATTCAGATAATAATCTGCCTTCCTGTTTTTGCTACCAAAATGGATAACCTCACATTTATCCACATTATACTGCATCTGCCATGCTAGCCACTCACTCAGCTTGTCCAAATCACACTGAAGCATCTCTGCATCCTCCTCACAGCTCACCCTCCCACCCAGCTTTGTGTCATCTGCAAATTTGGAGATATTACATTTACTTCCCTCATCTAAATCATTAATATATATTGTGAATAGCTGGGGTCCCAGCACCAATCCCTGCGGTGCCCCACTAGTCACTGCCTGCCATTCGGAAAAAGACCTGTTTATTCCTACCCTTTGTTTCCTGTCTGGCAACCAGTTTTCTATCCATCTCAATGCACTACCCCCAATCCCATGCGCTTTAATTTTACATATAATCTCTTATGTAGGACTTAGTCGAAAGCCTTCTGAAAGTCCAAATAAACCACGTCCACTGGCTCCCCCTCATCAACTCTACTAGTTACATCCTCGAAAAATTCCAGTAGTTTTGTCAAGCATGATTTCCCTTTCATAAATCCATGCTGACTCTGTCCGATTCTGCCATTGTTTCCATGTGCTCAGCTATTAAGTCTTTTATAATGGACTCTAGAATTTTCCCCATTACCGACATCAGGCTGACTGGTCTATAATTCCCTGTTTTCTCTCTGCCTCCCTTTTTAATGTGCCATCTTCAAGTAAGGACAGTCCTAGCAACTACAGGCAAGACACTTTAACATCTGTTGTGTATCAGGCTTTAGAAACAATCAGGGAGAAAAAAAATCAACCGACGCTACAGCATTGTAACTAGTTCTGGTCATCACACTTTAGCAATGATGTGAGGGTTTTGAGAGTGTGCAGAGGAGATTTACCAGAATGGTTCCAAGGATGGGGGATTTTCGTTACAAGGTTAGGTGGAAAAGATTGGGGTTATTCTCTTTGGGACAAAGCAGGTTGAAGGGAGGTTTGGTGGAGATGGACAGGATTATGACAGGCTTAGATAAGGTAGACAAGGAAAAACAGTTCCCACTAGCTGATGGTACAAGGACTAGGGGACACAGGTTTAAGGTCTTGGGCAACAGATGCAGGTGGAATATGAGGAAAACCTTTTACGCAGCAAGTGGTAATGACTTGGGTCTCGCTGTCTATGAGGGTAGTGAAAGCAGAAAAAAAATCAATGATTTCAGAAGAAAACTGGATGAGCATTTGAAGGAAATAAACTTACAGGGCTGCAGGGATCAAGCGGGGGAATGGGGTTAACTGAATTGCTCCACGGAGAGCTGGTATAGACTAGATAGGCAGAATGGCCTCCTTCTGTGCCATAAATGACTCTATGACATATACTTGTTCCCCTTTACCCACCCTGTTTGTTACATCCTCAAAGAACTCTTAATAAGTTTGTCAACTATGATTTCCCTTTCACAAAACCACGTTGACTCTGTCTGATTATATTATGATTTTCTAAATGGCCTGCTACTACCTCCTTAATAATGGATTGTAGCATTTTCCCAATGATAGATGTTAGGCTAACTGGCCTATAGTTTCCTGCTTTCTGTCTCCCTCCTTTCTTAAACATGATACTTCAGAATACTGATATTAGATAAAAATACAATAGCCATCAACATTAGCTGCTAGAGATTTAGGCATATTTTTATTCATCACTATAACGATTACAGAATTCTACTTTTAATAACATAAATACAGGCCCTGACCAATCAGGATATACTTCCGACCCAGATAAAGCAAAAAAAAATGCACATTTACCTTCCTCTGATTTTTTGAACGATCTTCCGATGGAAGATCCTTCACACCCAACCCAGTGCAGAAACCTCGTAGAGAGCAGCACAGAGAATCCACGCTGAAACCATTCCCCCTTTACACGCCACTAGCTGCCGTATTCCGATAAGTAAAGATTTTAATGTCCCAAAGCTGCTTTGAAAACAGCTACAGAGAGAAGGTCAGTATGTAAGGTGTGAGAAATGGATTTTTAAAAATAATTTTGGGAAATATTGTGTTATTTCGTGAAAAGGATGTGTGTGTGTGTGCGCGCGTGTGTGTGTGTATGACCTAATTAAGCTGGGCAGAGATGAATAGGGGACAGGTTGTCTGGGGGGTTTAAAACATGAAAAGGATAGAGGTGTTAGGCTTGAGGAACAAGTGAATAGGTTAGATCTAACATTTTTAGATAAGTGGAGAATTTGTTTGAATACCAAAGGGCTATCAGAGAGAACAAGAAACACGTTTGCATCTTGCACGAGTTCCATAGGTAAATAGAAGGGAGATGTTATATTTTATTGACCCAAAAACAAAGACGAGATGGAAACATTAAAGATCTTATATTTGGAAGGATTTGAGTTCCAAAGAGGTAAAGGGGAAAAGAAGGTATTTTGGAGTTACTGTGGAGAGCTTAGGAGCTGTAGCTGTTGAGCTGGGGCTGTAGCTGTTTGAGTTGTTGGGCTGTTGAGCTAGAGCTTTGGCTGAGAGAGGATGCAGTTTGACTCAACCATCCAGTCAAGACAGAAAAGTCTTGGGCTGCAAAAAGCAGTTTTATTCTGAAGTTTGGGTTTTTACAGCAGAGTGAAAGACATTTACAGGTCATGTGCTATGCCTTTGTTGAAGCTACAGCAGTTTGCTTTGGGTAATATTATTGGATTCCTTATGGTTAAACATCAATAAGGGACTAAAAGCAAAAAACTGCGGATGCTGGAAATCCAAAACAAAAACAAAAATACCTGGAAAAACTCAGCAGGTCTGGCAGCATCTGTGGAGAGGAGCGCAGTTAACGTTTCGAGTCCAAATGACCCTTCAACAATTCTGTTGAAGGGTCATTCGGACTCGAAACATTAACTGTGCTCCTCCACAGATGCTGCCAGACTTGTTGTTGTTGTTGTTGTTGTTGTTGTTGTCGATGATGATGATGATGATGATGATGATGATCTATAAGGGACTGTTGCCTGGAAGGTATTTACTTGTGGGTCTGACCAAGTAGAGAGTCTTTTTGGGGGAATGTTTTGTAAGACTAAGTTTAACTGTGTATCTGTAATCTTGTGTGGTTCAGGTTTTTTTATTCTTGTTAATAAAACTTTTACTTTTTATTTTTAAAATCCCAAAGGTGTTATTGGACCTCTTACTGCTGAGATCAGTACATCCCCTTCTCATTTTCAGAATACAAAAAAAGGGTATGGCCTGTAAGCCAAGTTTCCCTCTGGGATTTGGTTTGCGCAGCAATTAACCCCGGCTATGATCATAACAAAGATAAGTGGATAGGGTGGGTAAATTAAGTGGGCAAGGAGGTAGCATGACTTGTGGATAGGGTGGCAGGTAGGTAGGGTGGCAGGGTGGCAGGTGGGTAAGGTGGTAAGAGGGTGAGGTGGGTAGGGTGGCAGGTGGATAGATAGGTGAGGTGAGTTAGATGGATAGGGTGGTAGGTGCGTGAGGCGGCTAGTGGGTGAGGTGGGTAGGGTGGCAGTTGGGTAGGTGGGTCGATAGTAAGTTGGTGAGGTGAGGGAGGTGGCTAGGATGGCAGGTGTGTGAGGTGGGTAGGGTGCTCGGGTGGGTTGGGGGGGTAGTAGGGTCAGGTTGTGGGGGGAGTTGGGTCAGGCTGGGGGCTAGTCAGGAGGTTACAGAATCAAACAGTGCAGAAGAGGCCCTTCGGCCCATCGTATCTGCACCGTCAGGGTGGGTAGTTGGGGGCAGTGGTGTAGTTGGTGGGGGGGGTCAATTGTATAGTTACCCAGTTGATGGACTAGGTTTCTTTCTATCTAACATTTCCTGGGTAACTATCAGATAAGTAAGTCAGAACAGTCAGAAGTCTCTGACTCTAACTCAGAGTTGGAAACATTTTCGGAGGGTAGCGGAAGCAGAAAATTGCCTATCGGAAGTTCAAACTTCCCAGGCAATTCCCACTAAGTCCTCGTATTGGGATTTTCAAAGGGTCCAGTAGTGCATCTTCTGGGTACATCCAGTCTGATTATCCAGAGACTGAAGACCTGGGGTAAACAGAAAGTTGTTACTTTGTAAGTGATGAATCACAATAGAACTATCAAACCATAGAAAAGTTACAGTGCAGAAGGAGGCCATTCTGCCCATCCTGTCTGTGCCAGCCGTTTTCAGTAATGTTGCCATGTTTTACAGAGCATGGGATAGAAATAAGTCTGTGTCTGTTAATGGGCCAAGATTTCCTTATGTTGCTGGAGGAGAGAACTACTACTCCTCCAGGCCCTTAAGGAAACAAAAAAACTCGTAAAAATCAAAGCCTATTGGCAGAATCTTTACTTTCCTGACATAGGAAGTGGGTCTGGCAAGAAGCTGTGGTGACCTACACAGCGAGCAGCTTTTAATTCCACAGCATGTTTCTGACAAAATAATCAGTTCCCTTCCCAGAGCACCAGCCTGATGTTTTTAAAGCAATGTGAGCTTAAAATCTCACCCCAGCAATCTGTGAAACTAAATTTAAATCAAACAATTAATATATGTGGTGTTACCAGAAAATGACCATGAAAACTGATAGGTTCTTGCTAAAATCCTCCTACTCATGTCCTTCAGAGGAGAGAACTTGATACGCTTACCCAGTTTAGCCTATGTGGTTTCAGACCCAGACCTTGGGCAACTAGAGGTGAAGAATGGTACTGCTGTGCCAGTGTTGCCCACACCCCAAGAAAAAAAATGAAGAAAGATGTTGATGCAGTCATCATAATTAAATGACAGAGATACTTTCTCTTTTCGTATTGTTGAAAGCTAGAAAATGCATCTAACAGATTAGCCTCACTCTTGTAAAGATAATTGAGCTCTCCTGTCTCAGCACTCAATGCACATTACAAATTCTAATGATCAATATGATTAGAAAAACAGATGTCTCCAGCTTTCTCACATTAAAACTTTCCTGACTGGGTTAGTCAATTGCCCTAGAAATTATGCTGTGGCATAGCAACATAAGTATGTTTATCGTATTCACCCAAGACTCTTCACTATTTTTGCACTATTTCTCCACTGATTTAGCAGAGAGGCAGTCAAAAGGCCAGGAGTGTGAACCTACACTGTAACTTCAAGGCAAAGCAATCCCCGGTTTTTTATTTTGAGAGAGAGTAAATATCACATTTCTTAGTATTTCAGTTTTTTTTTAAATTGGACTTAAATTTTGTAGATTTGTAAAGAAATTTCTGTCAGATGTACAGAGTATCTGCTTCCTTCACAACATAGATTAACTAAACCCTTTACAAGTATAAGACCATAAGACCATAAGACATAGGAGCAGAAATTAGGCCAATCGGCCCATCGAGTCTGCTCTGCCATTCAATCATGGCTGATAAGTTTCTCAACTCCATTCTACCGCCTTCTCCCCGTAACCTTTCATCCCCTTACCAATCAAGAACCTATCTATCTCGGTCTTAAATACACTCAATGACCTGACCTCCACAGCCTTCTGTGGCAATGAATTCCATAGATTCACCAATCTCTGGCTAAAGAAGTTTCTCCTCAGCTCTGTTCTAAAAGGTCTTCCCTTTACTCTGAGGCTGTGCCCTTGGGTCCTAGTCTCTCCTACTAATGGAAACACCTTCCCCACGTCCACTCTATCCAGGCCTTTCAGTATTCTGTAAGTTTCAATCAGATCCCCCCTCATCCTTCTAAACTCCATCGAGTATAGACCCAGAGTCCTCAAACGTTCCTCATATGTTAAGCCTTTCATTCCTGGGATCATTCTCGTGAACCTCCTCTGGACCCTCTCCAGGGCCAGCACATCCTTCCTGAGATACGGGGCCCAAAATTGCTCACAATATTCTAAATGTGGTCTGACCAGAGCCTTATAAAGCCTCAGCAGCACATCCCTGCTTTTATATTCAAGTCCCCTAGAAATAAATGCCAACATTGCATTTGCCTTCCTAACTACCGACTCAACCTGCAAGTTAACCTTAAGAGAATCCTGGACTAGGACTCCCAAGTCCCCATTTAGAAAATAGTCCATGCCTCTATTCTTTCTACCAAAGTGCATGACCTCACACTTCCCCACATTGTATTCATATATATTAAACAGCTAGATTTTGTGAATCAATAAATCCCATTGTCTTCCTTTTACAGCACTTTGACGCATCAGTCTGAACATTTCAGAGCTGCAAGCCTCACTAGCTTACTGAAAGCAAGTTTGAATGAGCATCAAGAGAGATGGAATACAGATCCTGATAAATAATTAGAAAATAAAGAAACAGATTCTCAGCCAGCAAAGTGGGCACACCTGACATTTGCTGAAACCTTCAAAGGGCTGTTAAATGTGTCACAAATCAAGATCACTTACAAATGGCGAAAAGTCATTCGATGGTTCGTGTGGCCAGAATCCAATTAAAAAAGTCAATTGTTTAGATGAGCTATGGATCCTTTTAAAGAGCAATTAAAAAGTCCAATAACCTCTGCAAAGCATCTTTTGTTTCTCATTTCCATTACTTGGTTTCCGTTATGGGCTAGGTGTTGAGGAATAAATACTGGGCAGAATTTTCCGGTCGGCAGGCAGGAGCGATCAGTGAGCTGGGGAGCGGCTGGGGAATGGACCGCAGACTGCGATCGGCCCCAACTGCGATTTCACGCTGGCTGGCCAATTAACGGCATGAAAAGAGTGCTTAAAGGCTCAGCGCTGCCAGGATGGGGATGGGAGAAGGGCGAGTGCTGAAGTCAGCGTGGACACAGGAGAGCACAGAAGGAAAGCTCCCTGAGGGCAGAGAGCTGCCTTGGGGGTGGGGGGGCTAACTAATTTAAAGTCAATAAAAACAGAATGTAAAATCAGGAAACATGTCCACGGGTCAGAATGAGACACCTCAACATTTGGATGATGACACTTTTTTCAAAACATTTTAATCTTTTTAAAAATTAATCATGGAAACATCATCCAGCCCTTGGATGAGGTTTCCTCAAAAATGCAAAGGCCACCTGGCCGATTTGTCCGCCCGCCAAGTGTAACGTTGTATGGGCAGCTAAAAACCGCCATCAGTTGCTACTTTAATGGCCTTAATAGGCCTTTTAATTGTCAGCGGGCACACTACCGACTCTTGCGTGCGCCCGCCTACCAAAATACCGTGTGAGTGCGCGATGGCGTTGGGGCGCTCGCCTGACACCATTGCGCGCTATTTCATACTCGAGCGTGTCGGGCGCGCGCCCGCATGCCGAGCGGAAAATTCTACCCACTAAATTCAGTCAGTGATTCAATGGATAACTGTTACCTTAGTGTGGAATTGAGGATACAGCCCAAGGAAATCCTGGATTCAGTTCCCGGCCTGTGCAGAGTTTACTGATCCAAGCTAGGGCAGCAGTAGGAATGCTACACTGTGCCTCAGTGTCCCTGGCCTGGTGACCCCTGTTAGAAAAAAAACATGTAAAGAACCTTGGGGATTGACAATATTGTGCTTGCTCTGGTCACACTCTCCTGACAATCAAAAAAATCCATTGACATTGATTGTTCTATTCATGCAGGAGAACTGTCCATGTTGATGAGACAGTGTGGCTGCAGCCAGCCTGGGAATGAAAAACCAGTGGGAGTCCTCACCCTCAAGAGAGAAGAAAAAGGGAGAAACTTTCTAAGGTCCCAACAAGTCTCCTTAGAAGAAATCATTTAACAAACAGAACAAAGTGTTTTAAAAAGTTTTTGCATTAAATCACCGATGAAATCAGCCATTAAATCGCCAACGAGCATATTCTTGACAAGATCATAATTTGCATCATAACAAGGTGCAAACCTTTCTACACGGCTAGGGTGGAGAGTGTAATTCAGAAAAGTCGTAGAATCATAGGTCAGGATTCAACAGGTGGCGGGGTTTCCCGCCCTTCCACCTGAGTCAGTGGGGAGTGCTTCCCGCCGATACTGGCTGCCTCACAGCCATTTTATGTTGTGTTAATTGGCTAAGGGTGAGACTTTTGCCCTCAACTGGCGGTGGGCGTTGGGTGCGGGGGGAAGTCCCACCTTTGAGAGCTTCTGGCCAATTGGATAGCTGCATTTTATGAGCTCCCTGCCTTCAAACCCACCTATGGGGAAGAATTTTCTGCCTGTCGGGCGGGTGGGCCCGACCCAATCTCCAGCAGGCGGGGAACCCATCCCTGCCGGAGCAGCGGGACCCGCCGCCATTTTAGTTGGACGGGCCAATTAAGGCCCACCCAGCGTGTCGCCCGGCAGGAAGCGCTATGAGGGGGGGAATTCCCCAAAAGCGAGAGTGTGCTCTTTCGCGCATGCGCATGAAAGAGCACACATCTCCCTGAGGCTAAGTGCTGCCTCAGGGAGATCGCTTACACTTTGAAAAATATGAAAAATAGAAAATAAAATTCCCTAACATGTCCCCCTCATGTGACAATGTTACATGATATGGGACATGTTCATAATTTACATAATAACTTTATTAAAATTTTTAAAACCCTGCATGAAACCTCATCCCGCCGGTGGATGAGGTTTCATGTTTTATCTATTTAACGCCGGGTCTCCTGTCCTGCCCACCAACATTAAGGTTGGACGGGCAGGTCCTTTAATTGTATAATTGATCCTGTCAATTGCCTCAATTGGCCATTGACAGGTCGATGGGCGCACAGTTGATTTTGCTGAGCCCCCACCTTCCTGAAATTTAAATGGGGCCGGATGACGTCAGGGGGTTTCCCCCAACATCACCCCGCGTCATTTTATGCGTCGGTGAGCGGGCCCTGCCCCCTGCTCGCCGACAGCAAAATTCTGCCCATAGAGTCATTTAGAGCGCTGAAGGAGGCCATCTGGCCCATCAAGTCCATGCCAGCTCTCTGTTGAGCAATCTAGTCAGTACCATTGCCTGGTCTATCCCCATAGCCCTGCAGGTTTATTTCATTCAAACGTCCATTCAATTTCCTTTTGAAATCATAGATTGTCTCAGCTTCCACCATTCTTGTTGGCAGCGAGTTCCAGCTCATTACGACTCACTGTGTAAAAAATTCTTCCTCATATCCCTCCCACACCTCTTGCCCAAAACCTTAAATCTGTGTCTCCTAGCCCTTGTACCATCAGCTAATGGGAACAATTTTTCCTTGTCTACCTCATCCAAACCTGTCATAACCTTGTACGCCTCAGTCAAATCCCCCCTCAATCTTCTTTGCTCCAAGAAGAGCCACCCCAGAATTTTCCAGCCTCACCCTGTAACTAAAATGACATTGCTGGAGCTACTCTGGTAAATCAGATCCTTTGGTGGATTAGTTTCTGCCCATTGTTAAGCACATTATTAAAAATTGTATGCAGACTTAAAATCCAGAAAGCTGACATCATTTGACTATTTCTTTGGTGTAGGGCCACACTGAGACTGATCAAACTTGCATAAGTCACTCAGCAGATACTTTAGTACAATATTATCTCCCAAGTCAGTATAGATTTAAAAGCATCATGACTGGATTTTTTTGGATAAATTTTCACATATGAGGTTTATAGGCCTGAATCTTCGGGTCAGCGTGCGGGGGTCGGGCCCTGCATGCCAACGCGTAAAATGATGCGCAGTGATGTCAGGCGTGCGTCCCGACATCCATTGCGCGTCATTCCGATCTTCAGATCCGCGGGCGCACACATCAGAGTTGGTTGCGCACCCCGTCGAACTGTCAAAGGCCTATTAAGGCCATTTATCAACTAATTGAAGTACTTGTCAGGGCTGCCCATCCAACCTTAAGGTTGGCGGGCAGGCGAAGAGCCCAGGCGGCCTTCACATTTTTCATGAAACCTCATCCATGGGCAGGACGAGGTTTCATGAAGGTTTTTAAATTTTAATAAAAATTTCTATTGAAATTCATGGACATGTCCCAGCTCATGTGATACTGTCACATGAGGGGACATGCCTGATTAATTTTTTAAATTCTTTTTTCCAACTTCTCACAATCAAATTAATCTCCCTGAGGCAGCTCTGTGAGATTTCTGCGCTCTTTCGCGTGCATGCGTGAAAGAACACAGGCCCCGACTCTCCCTCCTCCTCCCGCCCGCACAGGTAGCGCCAAGCGCTTCCGGGTGCGCTTCACACTGGGTGGGCCTTAATTGGCCCGCCCACATAAAATGGTGGCGTGCAGCCGATCACGGGCGGGATCGGCTGCGTGCCCACCCGTGGCCGCTCCCGCTCAGCCCGTCCGACGGGGAGAAAATTCTCCCCATAGAGAAGATTGCTATATTCAAGACAATTGCCTTGAAGGCTGGAAAAATAATAGATAACAGAAAGTGATGATGAATGGACAAAGCTGTGGTTGGGTGCCAGTGATTAAGTTCTACAGTGATCTTTCTTTCACCTTCTGTTTTCCAGGCAATCCATGAATCATGCTCATTGTTAAATAATGTTTGTTGATAATATCAAGCAATGTGTTCAGGTGATGGAAAGGTAATATATAATGAGATCTAAGCTATTAAAAGATGAGTGAAAGCAGGGATACTCATTACATGGCCTACAATACAACCCTTGATGGGAGCTGTTCCAATTCCACAATACCTTACACCTCCTGCTGCCCTCAATTCTGCTACAGCACAAATCCTGCTGTTGGTTTCTCCACAATTTATTCACTTTGCTGAAAGATATATTATCACAATCAAAATTTTCAACAAATAAGGCTGTGCAATGGTTTGCTGACCTATTGAACAAAACCTCATTTTCTGGTATTTCCAACATACATTATTCAGTCTTGACGCATTATTTGCCATGGTCCCTTAGCACTGGCACCAGTGTTCAATGGAGTCATTGACTATATCCCTGTCTGAGATGATCAAAGACTCCAAAGCACATCACTTCAGTGCTGTGGGATGGGCAGGTTTTTCTTTGTGGAGGGGTCTTGATTAGTGTGCAATAATTGGATTACATATATAGGATTACATACTTGGGATATACAGCACAGAAACAGGCCATTCAGCCCAAACAATCCATGCCAGTTGTTTATGCTCCACTCGAGCCTCCTCCCATCTTTTCTCATCCAAATCTACCATCATAACCCTCAGTTACCTTCTCCCTCGGTGCGCCTGTCTAGTTTCACTTTAAATGCATTTATATGATGCATTTGCGTCAACAGTTCCCTGTGATAGCAGCTTCCAGTCTCACCACTCTTTGAGTGAAGAAGTTTCTCCTGAATTCGCTACTGGATTTCAAGGTGGTTATCTTCCTTTGATAGCCTCCAATAAATGTTTTTCTCCACAATAGGAAACATTCTCTCTGTAGCCACACCATCAAAACATTTCATAATTTTAAACACCCGCTATTCGGTCAATGGGAAGTCTTGTGGCGCAGTGGATAGTGTCCCCACCACAACCAGGAGCTCCAGGTTTGAGTCCCATTCCAGGCCCTAGAAGATGTGTTTACAATGTGGCCAAAGAGGTTGGTTGTCAACATGAAAATCCTTCCTTCATGTCTATGGCAGTTGGTAAGAGTGGGAGATATTCCTGGTCAGCCATACTTGATGCAGAGTGGTGCCCCTCAAGCTATAGCTTCAGGCTAGCAGCCTGTTCAAGGGAATAATAAACTCTGAAAACAGAAGTAAGCATGAGCTTTGCCTTCCTCATGTGTCTCCAGATGCATAAAGTCTTCCTTTTAAAGAGAGAAGAGACCCAGTCTGTCAGTCCTTTCCTGATATGTATACCCACACATTTCTGGTATCATCCTTGTAAATCTTCTCTGCTCCCTCCCTAAGAGCCTCCATATTCTTTTTATAACATGGAGACCAGAACTACATGCAATACTCTAAATGTGATCTAACCAAGGGTTAGCATAATTTCCCTGCCTTTCAATTCTATCCCTCTAGAAATAAAAACTAGTTCGTTCTTTGCTTTTCTTATGGCCCTGCTAACCCGTGAGACAACTTTTGGCGACTGATGCATTTGTGCACTGAGATCCCTTTGTTCCTCTACCCCGCCTAGAGTTGCCCATTCCAAGTAATAAGTGACCTCCCTATTCTTCCCACCAAAATGTATTACTTCACATTTATCTGTGTTGGACTTCATTTGCCAATTATTTTCCCATTCTGAAAATTTATTAATGTTCTCCTGTAATTTGTTGTACTCCTCCTGAGTATTGACTAGTCTCCCCAATTTGGTGTCACCCACAAATTTAGTAATTGTGTTTTTGATTCCAAAATCCAAATAATTAATATAAATTATGAGCGGCTGTGGTCCCAGCACTGATCCTTGTGGAACACCACTTTCCACTTCTGGCCACTCTGAGTAACTACCCTTTACCCCCACTCTCTGCTTTATGTCTTGAAGCCAGCTAGCAATCTATTCTGCTACTTGTCGCCTGGCTCCACATTCGCTGACCTTATTCATTAGTCTTTTATAGGGCACCATACTGAATGCCTTTTGCAAATCTAGATAAATTACACCTGCACACATTTGTCTACTCTTTCTGTTACCTCCTCAAAAACTCAATAAGTTTGGTTAGTAAGGCACACAGTCAGTGAGGCGGAGACTAAGTGAGTAGTGAATTAGGTTCACGTGGTAAGTTCTGCTAAGCCTTTTTCAGGTTTAAATGTAGATTGACTCAAGCTCTGACATAGGACGGGCAACCTTCAAGTAAGTTAGACTACCTTGTTAAACAGGGAACTGCCTAGTGCATGGGGGAGAGATGCTTTAAGGTTTATTGCAACTAGTAAAGTGTGTTAGGTATTAGTCGGATTTATCACTACTAGTAAGGTTTATCAATAGTTGTAAGGTTTCTTCAGTTAAGGCCAAGGAAAATAAAGTTAACATAAGTAAACCAAAGTAAAATAAAGTTAATGTAAGTGAAGTAAAGCTAAGGCATGGCAGGGCAATTCGGTTGTGTGGAATGCATGTCCTGTAGCATTTGGGAAATTGTGGTCACCGCCGGTGACCTAGACGATCACATGTGCAGGAAGTATCACCAGCTGCAGAAACTTGAACTCTGGGTTTTGGAGCTTGTGCGGCTGCTGGAGTCACTGTGGCGCATCGGCGAGACTGAGAGTTACGTGGACATCACGTTCAGAGAGGGGATGAGAGGTAGGAGCATGGAGTCAGAAAGAGAATGGGTGACAACCAGACAGTCCAAGAGAACCAGGCAGATAGTGCAGGAGTTCCCTGAGGTCACGCTCGCTAATCGGTTTTCCATTTTAGATACTGGTGGGGTTGTTGGTTCCTCGTAGGAGTACAGTTAGAGCCATTTTCTTGGCACCACGGGCTCACAGCTGTACAGGAGGGGAGGAAGAAGAGGGGGAGAGCAGTAGTGATAGGAGATTTGTTAGTTAGAGGAACAGACAGGCATTTCTGTGGCTGTAGATGTCATTCCTGGATGGTATGTTGCCTCCCTGCTGCCAGGTCAAGGATGTCACCGAGCAGCTACAGGACATTCTCTGGGATAGGGTGAACAGTCAGAGGTTGTGGTCCACATCGGTACCAATGACTTAGGTAGGAAGTGGGATGAAGTCCTGAAAAAAGATTTCAGGGGAGGTAGGAAGGAAATTAAAAAGCAGGACCTCTAAAGCAGTAACCTCAGGATTACTTCCAGTCCCATATGCTAGTGAGCATAGGGATAGGAGAACTGAATGACTGAACATGTGGCTGGAGAACTTGTAGGATGGAGGGCATCAGATTTCTTTTGCATTGGGACTGCTTCTGGGGAAGGTGGAATCTGTACAGGATGGACAGGCTGCATCTTAGCAGGAGCGGGACTAACATCCTTGCAGGGAGATTCGCTAGTGCTGTTGGGGAGTGTTTAAGTTAAATTAGCAGGGGATGGGAACCTGAGAGGGAGCTCAGATTCGGGGGAAGCAAAATTGTTAAAAGGAAGTAGAAAAGTAGAAAGCAAAAAAAGAAGTCAGACAAAGCATAGACAAGCATCAAATAGGAAAAGAATAGAGAATAATGTTAAAGAAGCAGAATTAAAGGCATCTGCAAAATGGTGGATGATTTTAATACACAAATTTAAGTAAATGGGTATGATTTAATTGCCACCACGGAAACGTGGCTTCAGGGTGACCAAGGACATTTGGCATTTAGGAGGGGTAGGCAAAAAGGAAAAGGAGGTGGGGAAAAACTCTTAATAAGGGACAAGAACAATACATTAGTAAAAGACGTTCTTGGATTGAAGGTTCAAGATGTAGAATCAGTTTGGATGGAGCTTAGAAACAGCAAGGGGCAGCAAACATCGGTGGTTGTTTATAGGCCGCTAAACTGTAGTGCTAATGTCGGTCACGGTATAAATCAGGAAATTAGAGATACTTGTTATGTGGGTAACACAGTAATAATGAACGACTTCAATTTACACATAGGCTGGGTTAACCAAATCAGCACTAATGCTCTGGAGAAGGAGTTCATGGAGTGTGTATGAGATGGGTATCTGGAGCAGTACGTTGAGGAGCCAACTAGGGATCGGGTATAGTTCCAGGGATGAGAAACTTCAGTTACAAAGATAGATTGGAGGGGTTGGGACTGTTCTCCTAGGAGAAAAGGAGGCTAAGAGGAGGTTTGATAGAGATGTTCAAATACATGAGGGGGCTGGACAGAGTAGATAGGGAGAAGCTGTTCCCGCTCATAAAAGGATCAAGAACAAGAGGGTACAGATTAAAGTGATTTGCAAAAGCAAATGTGACTTGAGAAAAAACTTTTTGACACAATGAGTGGATCGGGGTCTGGAATGCACTGCCTGGAAGTGTGGTGGAGGCAGGTTCAATCGAGGCATTCATAAGAACATAAGAAATAGAAATAGGAGTAGACCATTCAGCTTCTCGAGCCTGCTCCACCATTCAACAAGATCATGGCTGATCTTCTCATGTTTTGATTTCCACATCCCCTTCTAACCCCAATAACCTTTGATTCCCTTGCCGAACAAGAATCTATCTACCTCAGTCTTAAAGATATTCAATGACACCGCTTCCACCATCTTCTGAGGCAGAGAGTTCCAAAGTCGCACAACCCTCTGAGAGAAAAAAATTTCTCCTCATCTCTATTCTAAAAGGGTGACCCCTAATTTTAAAACAGTACCCCCTAGTTCTGGACTCACCCACAAGAGGAAACATCCTTTCGACATCCACCTTGTCAAGGCCGTTCAGGATCTTGTATACTTCAATTAAATCACCCCTCACTCTTCTAAACTCCAGTGGAAATAAGCCCAGTCTGTCCAACCTTTCCTCATAAGTCAACCCACTCATTCCAGGTATCCGTCTAGTAAACCTCCTTTGAACTGCATCCTTCCTTAAATAAGGAGACCAAAACTGCACACAGTATTTAAGGTGCAGTCTCACCAATGCCCTGTATAACTGATGCATAACATCCTTGTTTATATGTTCAATCCCTCTCGTAATAAAGGATAGCATTCCATTATCCTTCTTGATTACTTGCGGTACCTGCATACTAACTTTTTGTGACTTGTACTAGAACGCCTGGATCCCTCTGAACCTTAGAATTATGCAGCCATTCTCCATTTAAGTAATGCTCTGTTTTTTTTTTCTTCCTGCCAAAGTGAACAACTTCACATTTTCCTGCATTAAATTCCATTTTCTAGGTCTTTGCCCGCTTGCCCAACCTATCTATATCCATTTGCAACCTCCTCATGTCCTATTCAGAACATACCTTCCTACCTATCTTTGTGTCATCTGCAAATTTAGCTACCATGTCTTCACTCCCCTCATCTATGTTATTGATGTAAATTGTAAAAGGTTGCGGTCCCATTACAGACCCCTGTGGGACTCTACTGGTCACATCCTGCCAATCCGAAAAAGACCCATTTATGCATACTCTCTGCTTTCTGCCAGCCAGCCAATCTTCTATCCATGCAAATATGTTACCCCCTACACCATGCGCTTTTATATTCCGTAATAACCTTTGATGTGGCACCTTATCAAGTGCCTTCTGGAAATCCAAGTACAGTATGTCTACAGGCTCCCCTTTATCCACTACGCCTGTTACTCCTTCAAAAAACTCCAATAATTGGTTAAACATGGTTTTCCTTTCACAAAACCATGCTGACTCTTCCTGATTGCCTTGAGCTCTTCTAAGTGCCCAACTTCAAGAGGGCATTAGATGATTATTTGAACAGAAACAATGTGCAGGGGTACAGGGAAAAGGCAGAGCAATGGCACTAGGTCATAATGCTCATTTGGAGAGTTGGTGCGGACATGATGGGCTGAATGGCCTCCTTCTGTGCCATTAAAATTCTGTGATATTTTGGATTTAGTGTTGCGTAATGAGAAAGGGCTAACTAATAAGCTTGCTGTAAAGGAGCCTTTGGAAAATATTAACTGTAATATGACAGAATTTTGCATTAAGTTTGAGTGCGATATATTTCATTCTGAAACTAGGGTCTTAAATCTGAAGAAAGAAAATTATGAAGTTATGAGGGGCAGATTGGTTATGATGGGTTGGGAAAATACACTAAAGGGTTTGAATGGCAAAGGCTGGTATTTAAAGAAATACTACATGGTCTACAACAGTTATACATTTTTCTAAGGCATAAGCACCTAAAGAGAAAGGTAAATCAACCGTGGCTAACGAAAGAAGTTAAAGATTGCATTAGATCGAAGGAAATGGCTTATAAGGATGTCAGAAAAAGTGGCAAGCCTGAGGATTGGGAGCAATTTAGAATCCGGAAAAAGAGGACCAAGAAACTGACTAAGTAAAGGAAAAGAGAATATGAACACAAGCTAGTGAGAAACATAAAGGTGGACTGTAAAAGCTTCTTCAGGTATGTGAAAAGGAAAAGATTAGCAAAGACAAATGTGGGCCCATTACAGATGAGGACAGGAGAATTTATCGACTTGTACATCCTCAACTTTATTCCTCAATACCCCATCTGGCTCAGTCTCAGCGGCACCCCAGTCTCGAGTGAAGTTGAAAAGTCATTCGAGAGCTGAAAAACACCAAAGCCTCTGGAACAGATGTAATGCCTGCTGAAGTTCTAAAACAGGGCAGAGAGACACTCCTAGCACGCTGCATACCTCAGATCCCTCATCTGGGAAGAGGAGGAGAAGTGGAGAACAGGGAAATGGCGGAGAAATTAAATAGTTACTTTGCACCTGTCGTCTTGGAAGAAGAGACAGAAGATCTCCCAGAAATATCAGGAGACACAGGGACTTGTGAAACTGAGGAGCTAAAATAAATTAGTATTAGTAAAGAGGTAGTACTTGAAAAGTTAACTGGACTGAAGTTTGATAAATCCCCTGGACCAGATGAGCTTTATCCCAGAGTATTGAAGGAGGTGGCTAGCGAGAAAGTGGATGCATTGGTAGTTGTCTTTCAAAATTCTATAGATTCTGGAAAGGTTCCTGCAGACTGGAAAGCAGCAAATGTAATCCCATTATTTAAGAAGGAAGAGGGAGAATGGAGAACTACAGACCTGTTAGTTTGACATATGTAAATGTTAAAATCTATTATAAAGGTGTGATAACTGGATATTTAGAAAAGAATGGTAAAATTGGGCATTGTCAACTTGGATTTATGAAAGGGAAATCATGTATGACAAACTTGTTGAAGTTTTTTGAGGATATTATTTGTAGCATTGTTGAATGAGAACCAGTGGATATTGTGTATTTGGATTTTCAGAAGGCTTTTGATAAGGTCCCACCCAGGAGGTTGGTCGATAAAATTAGATCACATGGAACTGGGGGAAATATACTAGCATGGATTGAGAATTGGTTAACAGACAGGAAGCAGACAGTAGTGATAAATGGGTCATTCTCAGGATGGCAGGCTGTTACTAGTCAGGTACCGCAAGGATCCGTGCTTGGTCCTTAGCTGTTCACAGCCCGCAATTAGTATGAGGTGGGACTTCCATCTGTTTCCAGGAGGAGGTTCTGCTTCGTGGAACAGCAGGCCAATCGGAGACTAACAGCACTGCATCACACCAGGATTGGTGGTCACTGACAGTATTGAAGGAGGCTTGGGAAGAAGAGGGACTGTGGGTGGTCCCAAATTCAGGTAAATACTACATCCTGCCAGAGTGGGATTGGCAGGCCCCAGTGAGGTGGCATGTTGGACGGAGGGGGGTGGGGGGGGGGTGCTGTGTGGAGGCTAACATCAGGAGACAAAACTGTGGGCTGGGCCTCAATTGGCCCAGTGGGCTTGGGAAGGAGGCCCTTCTCACCCTCCCTTTTCACTGACCGGCAACCTGCTGGGTTAAACCTGCCAGCCTGCATGTTGGGTGCAGGCCACTCCCATTGACTGTTAAATTGGAGCGGCGGTGGAATGAAGCCCTTAATTGGCCATTAGTTGCCCACTTAAGGGCTTCAATTGGACCGTGGGTGGGCGGCCCATCTGTCCCGTCCCCCACAACCAATAAAATCGTGGCTGGTGGGCCGGCGGCGAACACACCACCGATGGCATGGCACCCTAACATACGGCTCCACCTGCCTGTTTTCGTATCCGTGGGCAGCCCTAAAATCCAGACCATGCTGACTATTTATTATATTTCTCATTTCCAGATGTTCTTCTATTCGATCCTTTAGTAAGGATTTCATTATGTACCCTACCACCAATGTTAAGTTGACTTAATTCAACTATAATTGAATCTATATTCAATAGATTCTATAATTCCCTGGACATGTTCTACCCCCTTCTTAAATTATAGGAATTACATTAATTATCCACCAGCACCTCCTTCACTACACCTCTCTCAAACAAATTATTAAATATGTGCAGTAAATGCCTCTGCTATCTCTGCCCTAGATGTTTTTAAAATACATGAATGCAATCCATCCGGACCCGAGGCCTTATCCTCTTTGTATTTGTTTAGTTTATTCAATACAGGATGTTGCCTGGGCTGGAGTGTTTCAGCCCAGGCTGGTTAGGCTAGGGTTGTTTTCTTCAGGGCAAAGAAGGCTGAGGGGGGACCTGATAGAGGTATACAAAATTATGAGGGGCATAGGTAGGAAGACATTTTCCCCTTAGCAGAGGTGTCAATAGCAAGGGGACATAGATTTAAGGTAAGGGGCAGGAGGTTTAGAGGTGTTTGAGGAAACTATTTTTTCACCCAGAGGGTGGTTGGAATCTGGAACACACTGCCTGAGAGAGTGGTAGAGGCAGGAATCCTCACAACATTTAAGAAGTATTTAGATGAGCACTTGACATAACATACAGGGGTACGGGCCAAGTGCTGGAAAATGGGTTTAGAATAGGAAGGTGCTTGATGGCCGGCACAGACACGATGGGCCAAAGGGCCTGTTTCTGTGCTGTATAATTCTATGACTCTATGACATCCCCTCTTTTATTTTTAAATGCACTTACCTTATTGCTCAGCTCATCACCCAATGTCAAGTCTACCTGTTCTTGTTCCCTGGTAAATACTGACATGAAAGAATTATTTAACATTTCTGCCATCTCTCTGTTGTTATCTGAGGGATTATCCTAGTCATTCCCTTATCCCTTTCACCTATCTCCTATGTCTATTGGGATTACAACAATTCTTAATTTATATCAATGCATTGGACTTAGAAACCTAATGTAAATAGGTCAGGCTTGAAAAGGATACACAATAAGAAGCAGTGACAGGAAGATACCACTCTGAAATTGTAGAAAGAGTTGAACAAGATATGTAAATGAAAAAAACAAATTGGAAGATAAACATAAGTATGGACAAATATAAAATTAACAATTGACCTAGCATCAACTGCCATTTTTGGAAGTGAGTTCCAAGCTTCTACCACCCTATTGTACCACCCAGTATCGCAATACTTTTGTCATACTTATGTCCTTCTTTCTCATCATCTTAACACATATTATATTATGGTCACTGTTGCCTAGATGCTCCCTTACTTCTCTGGTTCATTCACCAATACTAGATCCAATAACGGATCTGTCCATTTTGGGATTCTTACATATTGAATTAGGAAGTGCATATTGTCAGAATGCCATTCACTTATCACTTTTACCTTCTGTCCAATTAATAGCCGGGTGGTTGAAATCCCAATGATTATTATTCTGTATTTTTTACTCAACGTCCCTATTTATATATTTCCTCTTCTGTCTCCTTTCCACTATTAGATGGTCTGCAGACTCCACCAATTAGTGTGATTGATCTTTCATTACATTTTATCTCTGTCCAGATGGATTCTATTTTTGCTTTGTTGATAGTGAATGCCTTTTCCCTACTGCCATTATGTTACCCTGAATAAGGACAGCTTCTCCACCTCCCCTTCTTCTTCCCTGTCTATCTTTTCTAAATATGTTATACCCTGTAATGTTTAATTCCCAGGCCTTATTTTTCTGTAGCCACGTCTCAGTAATCTCACTATGTCTGGTTCTTCTCAACGCATGATTGCCCCCAGCCCTCTCTGTTTTATTATGGACGCTGTGTGCATTGCTGTACAGACATCTTAACTCATTTTTAATAGTATTTTCTCTCACTTTATGTTTAGCCATCTTTTTGGACTCCTGTTCCATAGCTCTGTTTATTCCCAGGCTATCAATGTCCTGCCTTACTTTATTCTTATATGCTCTCCTGCCCTGTTCTGCTTACATATAGGCTGCTTATGGTCAATTTGCATGTTGGCTCAGACAATAATCTAGAGATATTACCCATGAGGTCCTGCTTTTTAATTCATTTAGAAGCTAGTTTCTGATACTCTCACTGCAGGACCTCCTCCCTGGATGACCTTGAGTAGCGTTGGGGCTAGGAAGCCTGTCTTTTGACTGCACTATTCTGGCATGGCCAGCAGCAGTTTTGGCTCTTTGGTCGACAGGCAACAGCAAGGGCACTTGTGGAGTGCCAGTGGTGGGAGGACAAATGCTGTCAGCCTGTGAGAGGACAGCAGGTTTCTGCTCCACAAAGCCACTGCTAGTCTGTCCGGGCGACACCTCAGCAATCTGAGTAATTTGTTGGAGGACAGATTGCTGGAATGCTGTGACACCCTACAAACCCCTTTGAACACTGGAATCCACAGCCGTAATGGCAGCAGTATGAGCTTACTTGACAGCAAACTGTTCTTGTCTGTAGAGGTCTGAGCTTCCACTTTAGCACCCAGATATTTGGTGGCTTTTGCTTGTGGTGCAATGGACAATGAAACATTAGCATTCAGGTGCTTCATCATGGTTGGGTCCTCAAGTCTACTAATGGAGTTGGCCACCACTTTTGCAGTGGAAAGGATGGGCTCTAAGCTCTGTGCAAAGCCCTGTGCCAGGTTGGTTCTGGACTCCTCCATCCACTTTGGCATTGATCACAGACTTTTTGACAGTCCTGTCAATGCACCCAGCATCTTGGTGTGCATTCTCATCAGTCTTCTTCTGTAGGCTGCCCCTTCAAATTGTTCACCTGAGTCCTCTTTGTCTCCACCTTTGTCTCCTACTCTGGCTGCAGGCTGCTCATGCCCGGTGCCTCACCATGTGCAAATCCTGCATCTAAGCTCCCCTCTAAAATATGTGTAATGTCAGTACCTGAGCAAGTGACAATGTTTCTTCTTCATTCCAGTCTTCCTGCTTTTGCTCTTCCTCTTGGTCCTTCACCACTGCTAGGCCAGCTTTCAGTTCTTGGACATCTGACAGTAGAAAGACACAAGGGTAGGGATGCGGGTTTAGGATTTGCATTCATACCTGTACCACAGCTGCCTCTGGGTATGAGCTATCTTGTCCTGTAAGAGCGAGGGAAGTATGTCCATGAGTGTGGAGCAATGTCTTTGGGTGATGTGGCTGTCATGGTTGAATAGCTGGCAGTGCGTGCGAACTGTGAGATGTGGGTGTGAGGCTTACAGCAATGCTAAGTGCGTGAGGGTGAGTGAAGTTCTGAATATTAGGTAAGGGCTGTGATCGATGGAGATTGTTGGTTGGTGAGTGATGGGGTGAGATGCATTGAGCATTGTCTGAATACCTACATGATCTGCATAGGTATTCCATTTGATATAAAGTGCTTGGGAAATCCTTTGGACATGTTAAGGGGCTACATAAAAGTACATTTTTTTAAGTGACACATTGTCCTTTGAATCATTGGATGAGACAAATTACAGTTCTGTGTAAACTTTCAAGACTGAAACCCATCAAAGTAATTGGTGGCATTTTTAAACCAAAAATTAGTGACACATCAAAGATCTATATTAATATACACTGCAATTCATACCCCCAATTCTCTAACATATCTTATAAAGGGAAAGTGCAGAAAATTTAATGAAACTTATGATGATATATAATGTGCAGCTGTCAACATCAGGGAAAATTAGAAGTAAAATTTATGCCAAAAGTGACATTGACTATTAATCCATTTAAATATCTTGGTTAATAGTGAGGTTGAGTGTCTTGGGCTACAGGAAGATATAGACAGGATGGTCAAATGGGCAGATAAGTGACAGATGGAATTTAACCCTGAAAAGTGTGAGGTGATACACTTTGGAAGGAGTAATTTGACAAGGAAGTATTCAGTGAATGGCATGACACTAGGAAGTTCTGAGGAACAAAGGGACCTTGGCGTGTGTGTCCATAGATCTCTGATTGGGGGAAGGGCATGTTAGTGGGGTGGTGAAAAAGGCATATGGGACACTTGCCTTTATCAATCGAGGCATAGATTACAAAAGTGGGGAGATCATGTTGGAGCTGTATAGAACCTTGGTGAGGCCACAGCTGGAGTACTGTGTGCAGTTCTGGTCACACATTATAGGAAGGATGTGATTGCACTGGAGGAGGTGCAGAGGAGATTCACCAGGATGTTGCCTGGGATGAAAAATTTAAGTTATGAAGAGAGATTGGATAGACTTGGGTTGTTTTTGTTGGAGCAGAGAAGACTGAGGGGTGACCTGATCGAGGTGTACAAGATTATATGGAGCATGGACAGGGTGGATTGGGAGCAGCTGTTCCCCTCAGTTGAAGGGTCAGTCACGAGGGGACGAGGGTTCAAGGTGAGGGGCAGGAAGCTTAGGCGGAATGTGAGGAAAAACTTTTTTACCCAGAGGGTGGTGACGGTCTGGAATGCGCTGCCTGGGAAGGTGGTGGAGGCGGGTTGCCTCACATCTTTTAAAAAGTACCTGGATGAGCACTTGGCACGTCATAACATTCAAGGCTATGGGCCAAGTGCTGGTAAATGGGATTAGGTAGGTAGGTCAGGTGTCGGTGCTGACTCGATGGGCCAAAGGACCTCTTCTGCATTCTGTGATTCTGTGATTCTGTGTGAGATTAAGGTAGATAAATAAAATGCTATAGCTTTGAGTATTTTCTTCTGAATGGGTGTTAGGCAAATTGCTTTATTATCTCTACATTCATGAATTGTTTCTTTCTAATTTTCTTTTGAATGACAAGTTCAATACAACAAACTAAAATCCTGTTTTATTATGGGTTGGAAAATGTCTTTATTTCTCAGATGCCTCAATGTTTTTTTGAAATCCCTCCATGGCCTTGGAACTCCCTACCTCTATAATCTCGTTCAGCCCTAACACCCTCTAAGAATTCAGCATTCCTGCAACTCTCGTCGTTTTTGCACCCCTATTTCCTTTGCTATACCATTGGTTATCGTACCCTCAGTAGGCTGTTATAAGGTGTTGGGCATAGTTCAGTAGGTTTTATTAAAGTATTTGTAGTCTTAGGTAGTTCAACTGTAACTTCCAAGCTCTGGGGCGTCGTAACTGGGGGTACCCCAAAGATATGCTGGAGGACCCCTCCCCACCCCCAGAATTTCCCCATGCAGGGATTGCATGGCAATTGCCCCGGAAGTTCAAACTTCCTTTCGGCAATTGTCCTGCACTGGGAACCATCTGATATTGTGATTTGAATTGCAAACTTCAGATGGTTCTGCCTGTTTTACAGTAATAATTAGCCAGAAAACCTCAGAAGTATTAAAACCACTTCTAGCTTCTAGGGAACTAGTGTACTGACCCACTCCCACCAACCACCCCCGCCCTCAGCTACCCCCACAGGACTCCCCCTACTCCCTGACTAACTCCCACCCCGACTACCCTCCCCCCTTGACCTGACAGGAACTGCCACTGTCCACTCCCCTGGCCCAACCCGACCCTTCCTACCCCTCCAAACTCAGGCCAGAACTGACCTGACCCGACCAGACCCCCTCCTCCAGGCTTGAGCGACATCCACCCCCCGCCAACTTTCGCCCAACCTGACAACACCCCCACCCTAGGCCCGACCCGCCACCCCACCCTCCAAATCCTACCCACTTACCTTTACCCTGGCTTGTCAAAGTGGCTGAACCTTTAAATTTATCTGGTTTACAGCAGCTGGTGCTGTAGAAATGGGGACATAGCTTCCTTACCTCCAAGTCTCTCTGGACTCAACAGTAGCCACAGGAACCCTCTGCGCTGGAGTGAGCTCACATAGCCTGAGTCGGAAGGTCGGGTGTGATGGGTGCGGCTTCATTTTAAAGGTAGGAAACTAGGAGCAGAGTGGCAGTCTGACTCAATTGCGACTCCACCAGAAGTTACAGGCCATTAACTGTTAGAAACTATTTATAGGTACAGTAAACGTCCCCATGCTTGCTTCTACACACAGCTCTGTCCAACACTACATTGACCCCTATGTGTGGATCATGTGTTCTCTTACATGACTGTGCAGATGGTACTGTACTCAGTCCCAAGTTAACTCTTTTTGTGCTAGACCTTTATACTACACAATCTAACCTAAAGCTCTGGCATGACCTCTCTAAACCCCTCTGCTTCTCCACCCATCTCTTCTCTCCTATGACACTCCTTAAAACCAACTCTTGCCAAGCTTTCCAAATGTCTTCTTTCTTACCTGTGATGTCAATATTTTGTCTGGTTACATTTGTGTGAAGTACCTTGAGAAGTGTTACCACATTTCAATTTAAATGCAAATTGTTGTTATACTATTTCAATAGGCTCAGACTCATAGGCATTTACAGCACAGAAGGAGGCCATTCGGCCCATCATGTCCATGCTGGTCAACAAAGATCTGACTACACTAATCCCATTTTCCAGCGCTTGGCCCATAGCCCTGGAGGGCATGGCGATGCAAATGAATATCTAAATATTTCTTAAATGTTACGAGAGTTTCTGACTCAACCACCCTTTCGGGCAGTGAGTTCCAGACTCCCACCACCCTCTGGGTGAAAAAATTTCTCATCAGCTCCCCTCTTAGCCTTTTGCCTCTTACCTTAAATCTATGCCCCCTGGTTATTGAACCTTCTACTAATGGAAAAAGTGCCTTCCTATCCACCCTATCTAT
The DNA here is from genome assembly GCF_964194155.1 of Cetorhinus maximus. NCBI lineage: Eukaryota > Metazoa > Chordata > Chondrichthyes > Lamniformes > Cetorhinidae > Cetorhinus > Cetorhinus maximus. The sequence goes on from NC_135882.1 coordinate 159,608,114, forward strand.
GCCCCTCATAAATCTTATGCGCCACCGTCTGCTCCCCTCTATCAGGTCCCTTCTCAACATTTGCTGCTCCAAGGTAAACAACCCCAGCTGATTCATTCTTTCCTCATAGCTCATACCCTCCATCTCAAGCAGCACCCTGGTAAATCTCCTCTACACCCTCTCCAATGCAATCACATCCTTCCCGTAATGTGGTGACCAGAACTGCACACAGTACTCCAGTTGTGGCCTATCCAGCATCTTATACAGTTCCAGCATAACCTCCTACGTATTCTATGTCTCGGCTAATAAAGGCAAGAATCCCATGTGCCTTCTTAACCATCTTATCTACCTGCCCTGCTACCTTCAGGGATCTGTGGATATGCGCACCAAGGTCCTTCTGATCTTCAGTACGTTCCAGGGTTCTACCATTCATAGTGTAATCCCTTGCCTTGTTAGCCCTCCCAAGTGCATTACCTAACACTTTGCAGGTTGAATTCCATTTGCCACTACTCTGCCCACCTGACCAGCCCATTGATATCCTCCTGCAGTTTACAGCTTTCCTCCTCACTATTTACCACCCCACCAATTTCCGTGTCATCCGTAAACTTCTTGATCATACCACCTACATTTAAGTCCAAATCGTTTATCACCAGAAACAGCAAGGGCCCCAGCACCAAGCCCTGTGGAACCCCACTGGAAACAGACTTCCAGTCACAGAAACATCCCTCTACCATCACCTTCTGCTTCCTGCCTCTCAGCCAATTTTGGATCCAATGTGCCACTTTGCCTTGGATCCCATGGGCTCTTACTTTCTTGACCAGTCTGCCATGAGGGACCTTATGAAAAGCCTTGCTAAAGTCAACGTAGACCACATCAAATACATTACCCTCACCAGCACTCCTGGTTAACGCCTCAAAAAATTTGTTCAAATTTGTCAAACACGACCTTCCCTTAACAAATCCATGCTGATTATCCCTGATTAATCCATGTCTCTCCAAGTGCAGATATATTCTGTCCCTCAGAATTCTTTCTAGTAACTTCCCCACCACTGGGGTTAGATGGACTAGCCTGTAATTTCCTGGTGTGTCCCTTCCTCCCTTCTTTAATAATGGGACAACATTAGCAGTCCTCCAGCACTTCACCTGTGGCCAGAGAGAGGGTTTGAAAATTACTGCCAGGGCCCCTGATATCTCTTCCCTTGCCTCCCTCGACAGCCTGGGATACATCTCATCCGGGCTTGCGGATTTATCCACTTTTAAGGCCGCTAAACCCACTAGTACCTCCTCTCTCTCTATGTTAATTTCCTCTAATATTTCACAGTGCTCCACCCTGATGTCTGTACCTGGGTCATCCTTTTCCATTGTGAAGACCAACGCAAGGTATTCATTGAGGACTGTACCCACGTCTTCTGGGTCTACACACAGATTACCTCTATGGTCCCTAATTGGCCCTACCATTTCCAATGTACCATAGCATTGCAAAAAGATAATTGTGACCAAGTATAAACAGAAAATGTTGGAAATAATTAGCAGGTCAGATAGCATCTGTGGCAAGGGATTGTTTCTCTCTGACATGCTGTGTATTTCCAGCATTCTCTGTTAATATTTCTGATTTCCAGCATCTGTTGTATTTTGCCTGTGAATCAAGACCAAGTGTAGTCCTTGGGTGGAATGACATTAAGAGTAGGGAATAATTGAATCATAACATGCAGGCATTCAGCTTCCCTGGAAGATTATATTTAATTATTTTCATGAATTTCCATTATACATTCCTCTGTTGACATTGATTGTAGAAACATGTTGAGAGTAGGGGGAGGGGATTGAGAAAGCAAGATAAGACGGATGGGAAAAATGATAAAATGACTCAACGTTCTTCCCACTCAACCTCTGTATGGTTCCCCACCTCTCCTCCCCTCAGCTCTTTTTCCTCATTGTCCTCTTGCCTCCCCCTCATTCTCTCTTCCTTCCCTTCTCCAATTATCCCTTCTAAACCTGAATTATACCTACAATGTGCATTGACTCCCGATACATACATAGTGAAAAGATACAGTTGTCATGGATAGCAGTTTAACATCTTCATCTAACTCAATCATCATATCCTTCTTTTCCTTCCTCCCTCCCTCAGACACTTTCCTTGCTACCCCTTAAATGTATTTATGTTATTCAACTCCTCCATATCGTACCAATTCCATTTTCTCTACTCTGTTGGCTCTAAGGATAATTGAATCATCAGTTGGAATAGTTTAAACCACAAGTGCTTCCAAAACCTTATAAATGGGGAAAAACAATTTAGTTCCAGATTAAAATAAAGCTAATGGAGAAAACTTATCAACTTATAATTTTGTTCCTTTTTGGTGCCCAGGGATTGTGGAAGGCATCAAGTGTACCAGTGGATAATACATGCTTGCCCTTTACAAGGACCCCCGGACACAGACATAACCTCGAAAGAGAGGCTAGCAGCTGAACATTCCCATTGACTGCGTTCTGGTACTGGCCACCTTGGCCAGCCCGAGCAACAGGCTTGCCCTCTACCCTACACACTGGGTGGCTAAATGTCAGGGGTGTGGGGCATAAATGCAGCTGAATTAGGGGAGCACCTCTTCAAATAGTGGAAGAGAGGCTGCAATTCTCACACTCAACATGAGTGTGCATATGTCTGCATTTCTAGATGCTGTCTGACCTGCTGAGTATTTTCAGCATTTTTTGTTTTTATTTCAAAAAGAACTTAAGCGTCATACTTCATACTTGACACTGCCAGAGACTGCAACTACGCATGCGCAGGAAGTGCTCCCTCTTAGCGTTGCGGCACAAATAAACACAGCCTTCCTCCCCCCCACCCCCCAAGACTCCCCAGCGACATGAAGGTGCGCTGCGCATGCTCGCCGCGTGAAAGGGCGAGTGGGCCCCCGCGCGCGCCCCCGATCCCTGGCTTCACACACCCCCTGCCCCACCGCCCCACGCCCCGGCGTCGGCTACGCGCACGTTGCCGTCCTGCAGAGCCCGAGTGGAGGAAGAGGGAAAAAAAAACCCCAGAGGATCGGATAAGCGCCATCAGGCAGCAGTCTCTGAGTGTCACCCTCCCCCCTCGACAATGGCCAGACTGGAGCAAGTACTGATCCTCGATCCGCCCGTCGAGCTCAAATTCAAAGGTGACTGACTGACGTTCGCACCTCTTCCTACATCTCATTTATTAATTAATATAATCTAGCATATGTATATATTATTGGCTGTGCGAGCTGCCCGAGGCGCTGCTGATCTCACATATTCACATGCTCCTTCCCTTCTCTTTACTCCTCCCTGGTGCTGCCGCCCTGTCCGTTTATTTTGTGTATGTATGTGTATGTATGTGTGTGGGTGGGGGGTTGGTGAGATCTGCAGCCGGGACCGGACCGGTTGTTGGGGAGGCCGCCGGCTCCCCTCAGCCCCCGGGAACCAACCACAGGCGCAGCCGCCATTTTGGTAGCTTGCACTAGGCCGCGGCTGGAGCCTCGGATTGTCGTGGCGGGCGGCGGCAGGGCTTTGTGACTGGGCGAGAGGGCGCCGCCGCCGCCGCCGCCGAGGGTCGGCTCATTCTCCTCCTTGGGCAGGTTAGCTTTGCTCCCAGATCCATTCTGGGGAGCGAGCGGTGGTGCTAGCTTGCGCCGAGTGGGCCCCAGGTCCCGGCTTTTTTAAAAAAAAATTATTAAAAGAAAATATTTCCTTCGGCCCAGGAGGAGCTTGAGCTCGGGAACCGGCTCTTCGGGCTGGGGAAAGGTCTCAAACGCTGTCCCGACTCCCCAGAACACACGGGATTCAGAGGCTGAACATGTTCTCATCCAAGCAGCATCCTTCGGACGTGTGGCATTGGTGATCTGTGTCAAGCAATAAGTCTTCAGTATGCACAAATGTTCACCTTAATTTCGATACAAGTCTTTAAAATTGCCATTTATAGCGGAGGAAAACAGACCATACTAAAATCCCTCTCACTGAGATTACAATGTGCGAGGAGCACTTGAATTAATATGCTTTAGCAACTATATATATCTATCTCTCTCTCTCTCTCTCTCTCCCTATCTATCTATCTATATATATATATATATATATATGTATGTATGTTTATATTTTAAAAAGAGTTAACATATTAAATGAATTGCTTAGTACACCAACTCCCTTCCCAATATGGCATTGCTTTGCTTAATAGATATTACTCAGCATTATTGGGGCAGAAATTCTGGACACTTTAGATACTGGTTTAAGTATTTCTATTCGTTTTCCCTTTTCTTTGACGTTCTAAATAGGTGTTGGATTGTTGAGACAAATAAAAAATGAGGTTTAAAAGCATTGGTACTTAGTCTTCCACTAGGGAATTTTTACAGGAGGTGCACAATGAGTGCAGTTGATGGTCACATGAATTAAAAAATATTAAGGTCATTAAAGCTAGATACAGCATGTATTATAGATTCAGGAGTTTTTGAGAGGTCAGGGTAAAAATAGTTTCACTCAAATTTATTTTCAAGTCCTGATGCCAAAATTGGCCCACGGCTGGTTGAGGAGGAGTAACTTGCTATGCCATGATCTCTTTGGCTACCTTAATAAGATATTGCCCTGCTAGTCTCTTTGACTCTCCATCATAGTACTGAGTTGCTCCACCCAAAGTGCCAACGAGGCTGTTGGAAACATGACTGAGCTGCAATCTCTGCCCTTTGACACCAAGTGGATTATGTTTCTTAAGATCGCTAGCATGACATGATCTTGTACTTTTTTTTGCTAGGCTTCGTTCCAAAGAACTGATCCAATAAGTAATTTATGCTGTTGAGTTAATTGCTGATTCCAGATGACATTTAAGTGTGAGCTTTTAAAATTATGCTGCTAACTTGCTGACAAACATGCTATTGTTGAAAATTAAGGTAGTGTTTGGTAGTAAAGAAATTTATTAGTGCCTCATATGAATAATGGCGAGGAGAAAAATCCGTCTTAACAATAAAGATGCTGGATAAAGGCTGCAGAAGGGACTTGACAGATTTATACTTGACTTTCTAATTGCTATTTAGAACCTAAAATAATTTAGAAATGTTTTATCCTCCCAATTGGTGAGATCGTTGCATTGGTTTTCTGAAGCTTATGTTATGTTATGGTGAAATTGTCCTGCCTTCAGCTTGCCAAAGTTTGGGATTGTATTTCTGATTTATTTTAAAAAAGATGAGATTGCAGTTTTAAATGATGGAATTTAAATTTCAATTATATTTTCTTAGACTGTTTGAGTGAAATTTCCAATTTTGTACTACTCCTCCCTCCCAAAAATATGCAAGTTCAACTTTGATTTGACCGTAGCCTCTGCGACGTGATGAGGAACGGGAAACTTTCACACACCTCTCCTTCCTGCCACTATCAGTGGGGGAGTTTGGAGTCTGGAACTTACTTCCTAAACTCCCCTGCCTTGTTTTATCTCTCCTCACCTATCTTTGATCATATCTTTAGTCTCTCTAAAGGACGGTAGCATAATGGCATTGCTACTGGATGAATAATTCAGATGCCAGAAGAATGATCCAGAGACATGGTTTCAAATCCTGCCGCAGCAGCTGGGGGAATTCAAATTCAATTAATTAATAACTCTGGAATAAAAAGATAGTATCAGTAATGGCGAAACAACTGGATTGTAGTAAAAACGCACCTGGGTGATTAATGCCTTCTGGGTAGGAAATCTGCTTTGCTTACCTGCTCTGGCCTATGTGTGACTCCAGACCTATTGTAATTTGGTTGACTCTTAACTGCCCTACGAAATAGTCCCTAGCAAGCAACTCAGTTGTATCAAACCACAATAGAAAAGTTGAATAAAAATAAAACTCTATGAACCACCCAGCATTGATCCAGGTACTAGAAACAACAAAGGCCCAGTTGACTCTGCAAAGCCCTCCTTACTAACATCTGGGGGTGTGTGTCAAAATTGGGAGAGCTGTCCCACAGACTAAACAAGCAACAGCCTACTCAAACTCTCAGGATCATACTTTACAGCCTATGTCACAGACTTCTCCATAACATTATCACTATTGTCCCATCAACAGAACAGACAAAACAAAGGTGGCAGCACTGGTATATTGTTGACAGGGGGTTGCCCTGAAAATCCTCAGTATTCACTCCACGCCCAATGAAGTCCCATGGCATCAAGTCAAGCATGGACAAGGAAACCTTCTGCTGAATACCACCTACTATCCTCCCTCAAATGATAAGTCTGTACTCTTCCATGTTGAACACCACTTGGAAGAAGTACTGAGGCTAATAAGGGCACAGAATGTTCCTGGGTAGGGAAATTCAATGTTAGTCACCAAGGGTAGCTTGGTAGCACCACTGCTGACTGAGCTGGTTGAGCCCTGAAGGACATATATGCCAGACTGGGCCTGTGGCAGATTGTGAGAACACCAACAAGAGGGACAAGACCTCATTCTTACCAGTCCATCTGTTGCAGATGTCTCTGTCCATGATAGCATTGGTTGGAGTAATGCACACTTTACGTGGAGATGAAGTCCCATCTTCACACTGAGTACATCCTTCATCTTGTGTGGCAATTTCACCTTGCCAAATATGACAGGGGATACTCCACAAATATCCCAATCCTCAATAATGGTGGCTGACCGCATGTCAGTGCAGGCTTTTCAACCATCTTCAGCCGGAAGTCTCAGCCTTGCCCAGCATTACAGATTCATTCAATTCTATTTGTTCCATGTGATATCAAGCAACGGCTGAACTAACTGGCTCCAGTAAAGGCTTTGGGTCCTTTATTATTCATTTACGGGATGTGAGCATCACTGGCAAGGCCAGCATTTGATGCTTCTCCCTAATTACCTTTGAGAAGGTAGTGGTGAACCACTGCCTCGAATGGCTACAGTCCATGTGATGTGGATAGACTGCTTCAGCCTTCCCAATATTTAATTGAAGGAAATTTCTCTGATTTAGCAACATAGGAGGAGTAGAGAGAGGTTGTGGTGAGATAGATATAAAAACAAAAAGCTACTGCAGATGCTGGAAATCCAAAACAAAAACAGAATTACCTGGAAAAACTCAGCAGGTCTGGCAGCATCGGTGGAGAAGAAAAGAGTTGACGTTTCGAAACGTCAACTCTTTTCTTCTCCACCGATGCGGTGAGATAGAGCTGGGTATTGTCAGCATACTTTGTGCTTTTGGATGATGTTGCTGAGGGTCAGTATGTAGTTGAGAAACAGCAGAGGGCCAGGTAAGGTTAGATCTTTGGGGTATATGAGAGGTAATGATGTGGGAGGAGGAAGAAAAGCCATTGCAAGCAATAAGCAATAAACAATTAGATAAGAATGGATTCAGGTGAGAGCAAGCTCAACCAGTTGAACAAACTGGTGAGGCCTTGGAGGGGGATGATGTGGTAAATTGTGTCAAAGGCTGCAGACAGGTTGAGAAAGTTGAGTTGGGATAGTTTACCTTTGCCACAGTCACATAGGACGTCATTTGTGATTTTGTTAAGAGCCGTTTCAGTACTCTGGCAGGGACAGAGACCTGATTATGGAATTAGCTTTATATATTTTATTACAAAGTATGACTTAAAACAATCAAGAATTGATCTAACAGATCAGATGAATATGGATTTAAATTAATCATGGGCTACACGATCTCTCTGCCATCGGAAGTGGTTGAAGCAAATAGTATAAATGCATTTAAGGGGAAGTTAGACATGAGTATGAGGAACAAGAGAAATATTTTTTATCTTTATTCCTTCATGGGATGTGGGTGTCACCCATCCCGAATTCCCCTTCAACTGAGGACGTTAAGTGTCAACAGCATTGCTGTTGGTCTGGAGTTACATGTAGGCCAGACCAGGAAAGGACAGCAGATTTCCTTCCCTAAACGACATTAGTAAACCAGCTGGGTTTTTACAACAATCGATGATAGTTATCATGGTCACCATTACTGAGACTAGCTTTATATTCCAGATTTATTATTAATTCAATTCAAATTCTACCAGATTTGAACCCATGTCCCCAGAGTATTAGTCTGGGCCTCCAGATTACTAGTCCAGTGACATCACCACTATGACACACACACCCCCCCCCCACCCCGCCGAGGGTTACGATGAGAGATTCAGATGAGGAAAGATGGGAGGAGGCTTGAGTGGAGCATAAACGTTGGCATGGACTGGTTGGACAAGCTCTCTTCTGAAATTAAACTTTATTTAAAAGGTTACAATTTGGTCACTGCATTTGTAGCTAAGGTTCTTTTTGTACTATTTATACACTTGGACATGGGACAGAAAATAAATTATGGACAGGTTTAATCCTTGGTTTAAATTTCACCAAAGCTGTCGAATAATCTGAAACTTGCTATTCGATCACCTAATTCAAAGCAGCATTTTTTCAAAAGTGGCTTACACACAAAAGATAGATCATAAATACAGAGGGCAGACACTTTTTCAATCCCTTATATATGTATAGCTGTATATTCCAGACATGACTGTGTCATACATCTTCGCACCAGTCAAATTGCCTATTTTTCCCTTTGGCTGCTGACTTCAGGTTAAAAACCTTAAATTAAAAGATTGCATATTTCAGATAATATGGTTAACTTTGCTTATAAAATTGTCTTTGTGCTTGAGAAGCTTCATTAATTTTTCAGTATGGGGGTTTAACATGTTTCAAAAGTTCAAGGTCAGAGGTGATGTTTTTCTGCCAGCCGAAGTCAGTTGCATGCTGATTTCCATCTTCCTCTGCAACCTTGTTTTTTTTTGTTGAAAAGAAGTTGAGGAGAGTTTCAGTAAAACAACATTCAATAATGGCTAGTGATTAGAGATTTCAGAGGAACATTAAATTCACTTGCAAAATGCCACGTAACAGAAATGAAACCTGACTTGGAACAGGCACTATAATGTGATTGGCCTGATACAATGTGCTTTACGTAGCACACCTTTGCTCTAGAACATCCTCTGACTCAGCAATGCCATGGAAGGTAGTATATCATTTGTTTATTTGTGCTTCACACAGTGGCAAAATGCAAAGTGCACCAATTCACCTTAAATATATATGAAATTGTGTGGAGCTTTGGTGAGACCATACCTGGAATACTGTGTGCAAGTTGGGTATCCATATTTAAAGAAGTATATACTTGCATTGGAGGCAGTACGGTGAAGGTTCACTAGATTGATCCCTGGGATGAGTGGGTTAAACTAGATGAGAGGTTGAGTAAATTGGGTCTATATTCTCTGGCGTTCAGAAGAGAGGTGATCTCATTGAAACCGACAAGATTATGAAGGGAAACAAAAACAGAAAATGCTGGAAAAACAGTGTCGGTGGAGAGAGAAACAGAGTTAATGTTTCAAGTCCGCATGACTCTGAAGGACTTGAAATATTAACTCTGTTTTTCTTTCCACAGATGCTGTTAGACCTGCTGAGTTTTTCCAGCATTTTCTGTTTTTGTTTCAGATTTCCAGCATCCGCAGTATTTTGCTTTTATATAAGATTATGAAGGGACTTGACAGGGTAGATAGAGGGAGGCTATTTCCCATGGCTGGGGAATCTAGGACAAAAGGATACAATTTTAGGATAAGGGGCTGATCATTTAAGACTCAGATGAGGAGAAATTTCTTCACTCAATGGGTTGTGAATTCTCTACCTCAGAGGATTGTGGATGTGATATCATTGAATATGTTTAAGATGAGACAGATAATTTTTTGGTTGCCCAGGGAATAGAGGGATATGGGGAGCAGATGGGAAACTAGAGTTGAAGCCCAAGGTCAGCTATGATCATATTGAATAGCAGAGCAGGCTTGACAGGCCATATGGTCTTCTCTTGCTCCTAATTCTTATGTTGTAGAACACTGATAGTTGAGTAGATCGTGGAGAAAAATGAGATAGCTTTGCTGGTTTCTGCTTAACATTAGCCTGAACATTTTCCTCCCCCCTCCTCTCCCTCCCCCCTCCTCTCCCTCCCCCCTTCCTCTCTCTCCCTCCCCCCTTCCTCTCTCTCCCTCCCCCCTTCCTCTCTCTCCCTCCCCCCTTCCTCTCTCTCCCTCCCCCCTTCCTCTCTCTCCCTCCCCCCTTCCTCTCTCTCCCTCCCCCCTTCCTCTCTCTCCCTCCCCCTTCCTCTCTCTCTCCCTCCCCCCTTCCTCTCTCTCCCTCCCCCCTTCCTCTCTCTCCCTCCCCCCTTCCTCTCTCTCCCTCCCCCCTTCCTCTCTCTCCCCTCCCCCCTTCCTCTCTCTCCCTCCCCCCTTCCTCTCTCTCCCTCCCCCCTTCCTCTCTCTCCCTCCCCCTTCCTCTCTCCCTCCCCCCTTCCTCTCTTTCCCTCCCCCCTTCCTCTCTCTCCCTCCCCCCTTCCTCTCTCTCCCTCCCCCTTCCCCCCTCCCCCCCTTTCTCTCTCCCTCCCCCCTTCCTCTCTCTCCCTCCCCCCTTCCTCTCTCTCCCTCCCCCCTTCCTCTCTCTCCCTCCCCCCTTCCTCTCTCTCCCTCCCCCCTTCCTCTCTCTCCCTCCCCCCTTCCTCTCTCTCCCTCCCCCCTTCCCTCTCTCTCCCTCCCCCCTTCCTCTCTCTCCCTCCCCCCTTCCTCTCTCTCCCTCCCCCCTTCCTCTCTCTCCCTCCCCCCTTCCTCTCTCTCCCTCCCCCCTTCCTCTCTCTCCCTCCCCCCTTCCTCTCTCTCCCTCCCCCCTTCCTCTCTCTCCCTCCCCCCTTCCTCTCTCTCCCTCCCCCCTTCCTCTCTCTCCCTCCCCCCTTCCTCTCTCTCCCTCCCCCCTTCCCTCTCTCTCCCTCCCCCCTTCCTCTCTCTCCCTCCCCCCTTCCTCTCTCTCCCTCCCCCCTTCCTCTCTCTCCCTCCCCCCTTCCTCTCTCTCCCTCCCCCCTTCCTCTCTCTCCCTCCCCCCTTCCTCTCTCTCCCTCCCCCCTTCCTCTCTCTCCCTCCCCCCTTCCTCTCTCTCCCTCCCCCCTTCCTCTCTCTCCCTCCCCCCTTCCTCTCTCTCCCTCCCCCCTTCCTCTCTCTCCCTCCCCCCTTCCTCTCTCTCCCTCCCCCCTTCCTCTCTCTCCCTCCCCCCTTCCTCTCTCTCCCTCCCCCCTTCCTCTCTCTCCCTCCCCCCTTCCTCTCTCTCCTCCCCCCTTCCTCTCTCTCCCTCCCCCCTTCCTCTCTCTCCCTCCCCCCTTCCTCTCTCTCCCTCCCCCCTTCCTCTCTCTCCCTCCCCCCTTCCTCTCTCTCCCTCCCCCCTTCCTCTCTCTCCCTCCCCCCTTCCTCTCTCTCCCTCCCCCCTTCCTCTCTCTCCCTCCCCCCTTCCTCTCTCTCCCTCCCCACTTCCTCTCTCTCCCTCCCCCCTCCCTCTCCCTCCCCCCCTCCCTCTCCCTCCCCCCCCTCTCGCTCCCTCCCCCCCTCTCGCTCCCTCCCCCCCTCTCGCTCCCTCCCCCTCCCTCTCGCTCCCTCCCCCTCCCTCTCGCTCCCTCCCCCCCTCTCGCTCCCTCCCCCTCCCTCTCGCTCCCTCCCCCTCCCTCTCGCTCCCTCCCCCTCCCTCTCGCTCATCCCCCTCCCTCTCGCTCATCCCCCTCCCTCTCGCTCATCCCCCTCCCTCTCGCTCATCCCCCTCCCTCTCGCTCATCCCCCTCCCTCTCGCTCATCCCCCTCCCTCTCGCTCATCCCCCTCCCTCTCGCTCATCCCCCTCCCTCTCGCTCATCCCCCTCCCTCTCGCTCATCCCCCTCCCTCTCGCTCATCCCCCTCCCTCTCGCTCATCCCCCTCCCTCTCGCTCATCCCCCTCCCTCTCGCTCATCCCCCTACCTCTCGCTCATCCCCCTCCCTCTCGCTCATCCCCCTCCCTCTCGCTCATCCCCCTCCCTCTCGCTCATCCCCCTCCCTCTCGCTCATCCCCCTCCCTCTCGCTCATCCCCCTCCCTCTCGCTCATCCCCCTCCCTCTCGCTCATCCCCCTCCCTCTCGCTCATCCCCATCCCCCTCCCTCTCGCTCATCCCCCTCCCTCTCGCTCATCCCCCCTCCCCTCTCGCTCATCCCCCTCCCTCTCGCTCATCCCCCTCCCTCTCGCTCATCCCCCTCCCTCTCGCTCATCCCCCTCCCTCTCCCTCATCCCCCTCCCCCTCCCTCATCCCCCTCCCTCTCGCTCATCCCCCTCCCCCTCCCTCTCGCTCATCCTTGCCTCCTCCCCCTCCCTCTCGCTCATCCCCCTCCCTCTCGCTCATCCCCCTCCCTCCTCCCTCTCGCTCATCCCCCTCCCCCTCCCTCTCGCTCATCCCCCTCCCCCTCCCTCTCGCTCATCCCCTCCCCCTCCCTCTCGCTCATCCCCCTCCCCCTCCCTCTCGCTCATCCCCTCCCCCTCCCTCTCGCTCATCCCCCTCCCTCTCGCTCATCCCCCTCCCTCTCGCTCATCCCCCTCCCCTCTCGCTCATCCCCCTCCCTCTCGCTCATCCCCCCTCCCTCTCGCTCATCCCCCTCCCTCTCGCTCATCCCCCTCCCTCTCGCTCATCCCCCTCCCTCTTCCCCCTCCCTCTCGCTCATCCCCCTCCCTCTCGCTCATCCCCCTCCCTCTCGCTCATCCCCCTCCCTCTCGCTCATCCCCCTCCCTCTCGCTCATCCCCCTCCCTCTCGCTCATCCCCCTCCCTCTCGCTCATCCCCCTCCCTCTCGCTCATCCCCCTCCCTCTCGCTCATCCCCCTCCCTCTCGCTCATCCCCCTCCCTCTCGCTCATCCCCCTCCCTCTGCTCATCCCCCCTCCTCTCGCTCATCCCCCTCCCTCTCGCTCATCCCCCTCCCTCTCGCTCATCCCCCTCCCTCTCGCTCATCCCCCTCCCTCTCGCTCATCCCCCTCCCTCTCGCTCATCCCCCTCCCTCTCGCTCATCCCCTCCCTCTCGCTCATCCCCCTCCCTCTCGCTCATCCCCCTCCCTCTCGCTCATCCCCCTCCCTCTCGCTCATCCCCCTCCCTCTCGCTCATCCCCCTCCCTCTCGCTCATCCCCCTCCCTCTCGCTCATCCCCCTCCCTCTCGCTCATCCCCCTCCCTCTCGCTCATCCCCCTCCCTCTCGCTCATCCCCCTCCCTCTCGCTCATCCCCCTCCCTCTCGCTCATCCCCCTCCCTCTCGCTCATCCCCCTCCCTCTCGCTCATCCCCCTCCCTCTCGCTCATCCCCCTCCCTCTCGCTCATCCCCCTCCCTCTCGCTCATCCCCCTCCCTCTCGCTCATCCCCCTCCCTCTCTCTCCCCCCTCCTCACACCCTCTCTCTCCCCTTATGAAGTGTAGTAACAATTTGTAATGTCGGAAACACAGCAGCCACTTCGTACAAGCAAGGTCAAAAGGGAGGAACAGTGCATTTTAAAGGAGTTGTCAGTCAACCATTCTTTGTTTTCCTTTAGGCAGTGTTAGGATTGCTGTATTAGATATTTAAAAATTTCCTGATCAACTGCAGTTAGCCTTCAAATAGCCTTAGAATTTGCTTTTTAAAGCATTTCCTCAAAGGACCTAATTGAACAAGTATAAGATCAATTGTCTGCTATGATCCTGATCTCAGAGTATAAGATCCCCTAGGAAACAGTGACCATAACATGGTAGAATTTAGCATTCAGTTTGAGAGTGAGAAAATTGGGTTGGTTACAACTGTGCTAAACTTAAATAAGGGTAATTACAAAGGAACGAGGGCAGAGTTGGCTGGAGTGGACTGGGAAAGGAGTTTAGCAGAAAAGATGGCTGATGAAAAATGGCAGATGTTTAAGAAAATAGTTCATGACTCGCAACAAAGATATATCTCAGTGAGGAAGAAGAATCCTTGGAAGGGGATGACAACCAAGAAAGTTAAGGATAGTATCAAATTGAACGAAAAACCATACAATGTGGCAAAGATTAGTGGTAAGCTAGAGGATTGGGAACGTTTTAAAAACCAATAAAAGATGACCAAAAAAATAACGAGAGAGAAAATGAACTTTGAGGGTAAACTAGCAAGTAATATAAAAACGGAGAGTAAGAGCTTCTTTAAATATATAAAGAGGAAATGAGAGGCCAAAGTGAATGTAGGCCCCTTAGTTAATGCGGCTGGGGAAATAATAATGGGGAACCAGGAAATGGCAGAGGAGTTGAATAAATACTTTGCATCAGTCTTCATGGTAGAAGACACTAATAGCATTCCAGAAATAGTAAATAATCAAGGGGCAAAAGGGGAGAGGAAATAAATACAATAACTATCACTAGAGAAAAGTACTAGGGAAACTAATGGGGCTAAAGGCTGTTAAGTCCCCTGGACCTGATGGGTTGCATCCTAGGATATTAAAGGAAGTAGCAAAAAAGAGAGTGGATGCACTGGTAGGATGCACCTTCCAAGAATCCTTAGATTCTGGAAAAGTCCCAGAGGATTGGAAAACTGTCAATGTAACAACCCTTATTCAAAAAGGGAGGGAGACAAAAAAACAGGCAACTATAGGCCAGTTAGCTTAACATCTGTCATTGGGAAAATGTTGGAGTCTATTATAAAGGATGACACAAAAATGTGTGGGAAAGCAAGTGGTGAGGATGACACAAAGAGTCTACAGGGGGTATAGACAGGTTAAGTGAGTGGCAAAAACTTGGCAGGTGGAATATAATGTGGGAAAACGTAAGGTGTTATGCACTTTGGCAGGAAGAATAGAGGAGCTGAATATTATTTAAATGGAGAAAGACTGCAGAAAGCTGCAGCACAGAGATTTGGGGGTCCGCATGCCTGAATCACAAAAGCTAGCATACAAGTTCAGCAGGTAATAGGGAAGGCAAGTGAAATGTTGGCCTTTATTTCGAAGGGGATGGAGTATAAAAATTGGGAAGTCTTGCTGAAACTATACAAGGCACTAGTTAGACTACATCTAGAATACTGTGCACAGTTTTGGTCCCCTTATCTAAGGAAAGATATACTGGCACTGGAGGCAGTATGGAGAAGCTTCACTAGGTGGATCCTGGGAATATTTTCTTATGAGGAGAGGTTGTGTAGGTTGGGCCTGTGCTCATTGGAGTTCAGAAGAATGAGAGGTGACCTTATTGAAACATATAAGATTCTTAGGGGGCTTGATAGGGTAGATGCTGAGAGGTTGTTTCCCCTTGTGGGAGAGTCTAGGACCAGAGGGCATAACCTCAGAGTAAGGGGGCACCCACTTAAAACACAGATGGTAAGGAATTTCTTCTGAGGGCAGTGAATCTGTGGAATTCTTTATTGCAGAGGGCTGTAGAGGTTGGGTCGTTAAGTATATTCATGGCCTAAATAGATTTTTAATCAATAAGGGAATCAAGGATTGTGGGGAAAGGGAAGGAAAATGGGGTTGAGGATTATCAGATCAGCCATGATCTCATTGAATGGCGGAGCAGACTCAGTGGGCCGAATGGTCTACTTTTGCTCCTACGTCTTATGGTCTTGAGGTCTTATGATCCTGTTGTGTCTCTAAAAGAAAAGCGTTCAAAAAGTAATGCCACTTTAAGAGTAGACAACATTTCTCAAGGTCCAGTACTATCTTTATACTAATTAGAAAAAGGTTACCCAAGTGTAGAAACTTCCTTATTATAACATAGGAACAGGACAAGGCCATTTAGCATCTCAAGCCTCACACAAGTTACATAACTACAGTTTGTGTTTATATAGCACCTTTAATGTAATAAATTGTTCCTGGTGCTTTACAGTAGTGTTATTGAACAATGTTAGGCTGAGTTCATGCGCACAGTGACATTAGGCCAGGAAACCACAAGCTTGGTCAAAGAGATAGCTTTTAAGGGGAGTCTTAAAGGAGGAAAGGGAGGTT
Organism: Cetorhinus maximus; assembly: GCF_964194155.1. Taxonomy (NCBI): domain Eukaryota; kingdom Metazoa; phylum Chordata; class Chondrichthyes; order Lamniformes; family Cetorhinidae; genus Cetorhinus; species Cetorhinus maximus. Next base: position 159,623,813 of record NC_135882.1, read on the forward strand.
AAGATGTGGAAAGATTTAGGGAGGGAATTCGAGTTTAGAGCCTGAGATGGTTGCCAGGGAGAGTAATGGAATTGGTGGTAGGGAAGCAGAATTTGTGACTGGGGACCAAGGCGACAACTTCCGTCTTGCCAATATTGGAGAACATTTCTGATCATCCAGTACTGGATTGTTGGTCAGATAATTTTGTGACTAAGGTGTCAAGAGGAGAGAGAGAGCTGGGTATCATCAGTGTACATGTGGAAACTGAAGCTATGATTATGGATTATGTGGCCAAGGGGTGGCATGCAAATGACGAAAAGGAGGGGACAAAGGATAGATGCTTGGGGGACATGGCAGGTATGTGAGAGAGAATAAAATTAATTGTAGGGAATTCTTTGGTTGCATCAGGATAGATACGAATGAAACCAGAAGTGCAGGCCCATGCAACCGGATGACACTGAGGGACCTTGGAGCAGTATTTCATGATTAACTCTGTCAAAGACTGCAGGGAAGTCAAGGAGACTGAGGAGGGATAGTTTACCATTGTCACAGTCAACTATGATACCCTTTGTGACTTTGGAAGATCCCTTTCATGCTCTGCCAAGGATGAAAATCTGATTGGAGGGATTCAAACTTGGAGTTCTGGCAAGTTTACAAGGATGGAGTGACCTATATTGGAGAGACCGAGGGTTGGGTTTTGAGCAAAGCGGTATCGTGGTAGACTCCTTGTTCAAGATGTCCAAGCTTTAAGTGATTTCATCATCATCTGTGGATCCTGTTATGACTGGAAAGCCTGATGTGGGATTTGCAAGGATGTGCACAGACCGGCAATTCATATTGTCACTGGTGCTTGGGGATTTCTACAGCTGCTCTTACCTTTGGCCTTCCCCTGGGCACGTTGGATCTTGCGAGTTTGATGTAGATGGTCCTTGGAACGTGCTGAACCAAATTTCAGTCCTGCCCCCACATGAACTGATTGGCTGCTGTGTTTTCCCAAGAGAAGCAGAGGGGTAAGATGGCTGATTTGAAGGGAAAATGGAAAGTAACTGAGGAGAGAGAACATGGGAATCAGGAAGCGAAGTTGAAGAGAAATTTAGTGGGATTGAGGTGTAGAGAGCAAGAGATGGGTTTTATCAACAAGATGAGTTTTGAGAGGTCTTGGAGGGGGAGCAGGAGAGAAACTATAGAAGCTTGTAAATTCAGGGTTGGGCAAGGGGGAAACCGTAGAGGAAATTAGTTCTGGTTGGCTCTGTAAGGAAAGGAAGCAGCAGAGGCAGCTGAATGGATGGTCTGTCTTTGTGACAAAACATGCAAACAAGAGCTCAGTGTACTTACTGTTGGAGGTGAAGGAGGCAGGTGAGGATAGTTTAAGAAGACAGTTTGTGGTGAAGAGAAACTGAGTGCCATTTTTACCTTCCTGGACGACTTTTGAAAAGTGGGCAGTTTTTAATGATGTAGAGCATTGCCCAATGATGCTTTTAAGTGGTCTAGCCACATTTGTTGATGAATGGTTAAACCGTTGTTGTTCAAATCTGCGTCTGTTGGACTGAAGGGAGCAGAGTTGAGGGGTCTACTGGGGAATGGGTTGAATGAGAAAGAGTAATAGTGGAATCAAAAGCATCAAAGTCGGTGTAGAGAGTGTGATTTGATAAATACATTGTTTCTGAGCTGTCAAAATAAGTTGGAGGCGAAAGGCTGGATGGTTGGGAATTTGAGTGGAGTGGTAAGTGACTCGTGAGAGTTTTTTCCCAGGGTCAGACACAGCATTAAGTGGACTTGGGAGGTAGGAGGGAAATGTGGGTAGAGAGCAATGCAAGGAAATGATCAGAGATTGCCTTACGAGTGATCAAGAAAGAATATGGAGGGGGTAACTGTGCAAGTGGATGGGTGTTTATATGAAGTGAAAGATTTATGGAGAAAAGGAGAGTAAAACAAGAGAAATTGAGGTGGAAGTTGAAATCACTGAAGCGAATGCTTCTGTCATTTTAAAACTAATTATTTTGCTCACATAGGGAATTGAATTGAAAAATACATTGAAGTGCAATTCATATCAACTCATAAAATATAGACAGTAAAATATAAACAAAAAGTTAGTGAACAAATGGTCCTCCGCAGCTTATGCATAGGGTTCACATGAAACATAAAGTCTGAACAAGATTTTGCAAGTTAACTTATATAAACTAGAATTTCTTTTGCTGAAGTTGCGACGGATCATAACCACTATACCTGGTCTCCCACTGGGGTTTTACATGCAACTACCCAGCTGTTGGTGGAGTCTTAAATATTGGAAACAGTAAGACCGTTAATCATCATCCAAAGTTCATAAGCAGTGCAATGCCATAGAGCACATTTTATGTTTGACTTAAGTGAATAGGCACTTGGTATGGCAATTGAACTGATTCTAAAGATAGTATTGATCTACTTGTAATTCTTGAATCCAAAAGTCTCAATTCTGTTAATTAAGTTTAGATTAAACAGAAGTGGTTATGCAAGAATTGTTTCTCCATGCTGCCTGAACACTGCTGGTGCTTGTTTGGGTGGAGCTCAGACACAGGGAGGGGCAGCAAACATTGTTTGGAGTTGCTTATAGGTCACTAAACTGTGGTAGTAACGTTGGGCACAGTATAAATCGGGAAATTAGAGCTGCATGTAACATGGGAAATACAGAATAACGGATGACTTCAATTTACATATACACTGGGTAAACCTAATTAACACATGCTGTGGAGGATGAATTCCTGGTGTGTGTTCGAGATACATTGAAGATCCAATTAGGGATCGGGCTACTTTAGATTTAGTGTTATGTAATGAGAAAGGGCTAATTAATAACCGTGCTGTAAAGGAGCTTTTAGGAAATAGTGACCATAATCTGATAGAATTTTATATTAAGTTTGAAAGTGATAAATTTAAATTTATCTTAAATTTGAACAGTGGAATCTATGAAGATATAAGGGACAAGTTGGCTATGATAGACAGGAAATGGCTAGTGTTTAAAGTATTATTACATGGTCTATAACAAATGTACATTCCTCTAAGACATAGCCAACAGGAAAGGTGAATCACCTGTGGCTAACAAAAGTAGTTAAAGATTGCATTAGATCAAAGGAAGTAGTTTATAAGATTGCCAGAAAAAGTGTTAAGCTTGAGGATTGGGAGCAATTTAGAATCCAGCAAAGGAAGACCAACAAACTGATAAAGAAAGGGAAAAGAGAATATGAATGTGAGCTAGTGAGAAACATATAGGCAGACTGTAAAAGCTTATTTAGGTATTTGAAAAAGAAAAGATTAGCAGGAACAAATTTGTGCCCATTACAGGCGGAGACAGGAGAATTTATAATGGAGAATAGGGAAATGGCGGAGAAACTAAATATTTACTTTGTGTCTGTCTTCATGGGGGAAGATACAGAAAATCTCCCAGAAATACTAGGGAACCAAGGAGCTTGTGAAAATGAGGGACTGAAAGAAATTAGCATTAATAAAGAGGTAGTACTTGAAAAATTGGATTGGAGGTTGATAAATCCCCTGGACCTGATGAGCTACATCCCAGAGTATTGAATGAGGTGACTGTAGAGATAGCAAATGTATTGGTGATTATGATAATTCTATGGTGTTTAAATTTTGCTATTCCTATTTGTTACATCTATGGCTTTTCTATTGATTAAACCTTTGTAACTTTATAATATGATATGTGTAATTGTGCAACAAAATGATAAGGTTATCTGCATAGTATGTAATAAGCGATTTGCTAGAAGTTTATGCTGTTAAGTACTTCTGGTAAAGAAATTGTAGAGCCATTGTAAAGAAACCATCACTGTAGTGAAGCTTGCTTTCTTCCAAGTGGAAAGGTGTTACAAAACCCAGACTTACTTAGCATTGAACTCGGAAGTCGGGAACTCCAAGTCCCGACAGTCTTCGGACTTCTTGTGCATGCACGGGCAGGGAGCAGGCTGCACACATGTAGTTCTGCATCTTTACGTTCTTTGGGCCCAGGACAGGCCCCATGCGACTCGGCACAAAGGAAGAAAAGTAGAAAGGCACAAAAGCCCTGAGTCAGGTGACTGGGTGCAAAGCGCCAAAGCCAGCAAGTGTCCCAGAGCAGCTCTCCACCATCTTCTTAAAGGCAACTAGGGATGGGCAATAAATGCTGGCCCAGCCAGTGAAGCCTACGTCCTGTGAATGAATTAAAAAAAAAGACAGGGGACCAAGGGAGGGGACAGGGAGAGGTCCCAGGTGAGGGACAAAGACTGGACAGAAACAAGTCCCAGTTAGGTCAAGAGAAAAAAGAAACAGAAGTGGAGAAACAGGCTCTAAGTTAGAGAAAGGGCTGTGGAGAGCAGGCAAGTAAAGAGGGCTCAGGTGAAGCCCTTGCAATTGAAGGCCGCTTCATTCAAAACAGCAGCATTCTATTCATTGCGGCTGAAGATCTGAAGTTGTGCCTATAATTTGGTGCTTGGGTATATACTCCGGAATCCAGGGGAACAGAATCTTGGTAGACGAGATTGAAACTCTGCGAGGTGGGCTGTTGTTGATGCCATCCAAGCCTGGTAGTCAACGAGGGCTCAAGAGAAGCCCTGAAGATCCAAGAAGGCAGCTGAAGATAGGCGACTCAGTGCTGCGGGCCACTGGGACAAAAGGTACCCACTTGGAGCAGTAGTGTTCTGCTTGGCGGGGCCGAAGAGCTGAAATTTTGCTTGTAAGTTGATGTTTCGGTTTACTCAGAAATCCAGGGGGAAGGAATCTCAGAAGGTGAGATTGAAACCCTGTGAGGTAGGCCATTGTTGAAGCCATTGTAGTTGGAGCGACCCTTGGACAGAATTCCACTGTCAGATCTTTAAAGATGAAGATTGGAAGGAAACCTTTGTGAGAGAGACAAAGTTTCAGTGAGATTGGTTGTCTTACAGTGTTACTGACGTCTGGAAAGGCTCCTGCAAACTGGAAAGCAGCAAATGTAACTCCACTAGTTAAGAAGAGAGAGAGGGAGAAAATGGAGAACTTCAGACCTATAGTCGTTTGCTAGTACAGAACTTGAGTATTGCTGAAAGAAAGAGACATGCCTAAGCATTTCATCTTGCACTCATCAGGATACTCGCAAGAATACCAAAATAAGGGAAAAAACAACAATTTGATTGAAACAAATGCTGATTGTGTGCAAGTCGCATTGCCATGGCGAATGTACCAGTGATGGTCACTGACAGTTAACTGCCAAGCATTGTTTGAAATTTAAACCAGGCAGCTTGACCCTAATTGGCCAAGGCATTGTCCTGAGGAATGAGTCAGCAAATGGCAGTCACTTATTTTGTTCAGCTGAAACAGGCGCAATGTATGTACATGTTCTTTCTGCCTGCAAAGAACAGGGCCCTGTGTATTAATAAATGTATCTTCCAGTACATGCAAATGTGCCACATTGCAAGCCTGACTGACTGACAGTCTTATGAGCTACATGAGATAGAATGACATCTAACCTCCTACCCGTCGCATATTCCTGATATGTGGATGATATGTTTGCTATATTTAAATCTGCAGCTGCATGTAACAATTTCCTTACATGTCTTAATGTGCTCCATCCTGCACTCAAATTCACCTATGAAATGGAGCAGTCAAATTAACGTAATAGTTGAGAAATCTACCATGGGGTTCTCTACCATGGTCTACTGCAAGCCTATCTTCATTGGTCAGTATACACATTGGGATTCTTCCACACGCTATAAAATTGGTCTTATCAGCAACCTTGTACATAGGGCCTGAGCCATTTGTTCACAATGCAAGTTTGATGCTAAAATAGGACACGTCAAAGGCATCATGCGGATAATGGCTACCCTGATAAGATCATTTTGCGCCATTTATCATGCAAACTCGTGAACGGGCCTAAGGCTGTCACTTTCAGCCCTGAAAAGCACCCAGCCTACCTCAGATTAGCCTGGAAGGGCAAGGTATCTCAAAAATTTGAGCAACAGGTGAAGCTAGCTGTTTCACACTGCTACAATGCAGTAGCAACCCAAGTGGTATTCGCCACTAACAGGATACTGCTGTCAAGCCAAAAAGACGTTCTGCCTATCACACAAATGAGTAATGTGGTGTATGAATTTCCGTGCCAGTGTGATGCTAGGTATGTAGGCTATATGACCCAAAGGCTGGGGATCTTATCAAACAGCATGTCCCTGCCACTGTTCGCAATGGGCAGAGTACAGACCGCACTCAACCAGCCCGTTCTTGCAAAACACAAAACACAGTGTCCAACATGAGATGTGATTCTGCGATTGGACAACATTTGCTAAATAATCTTCAGAGTGCTAAGAATTATGCTGGCAACCAATTTAAGATAGTCGGGCTTGCAAAGTGGCAAATTTGCATGTTCTGGAAGATACGTATATTAATACACGGGGCCCTGTTCTTTGCAGATAGAAAGAACATGTACGTACATTATGCCTGTTTCAGCTAAATAGAATAAATGACAGCCATTCGCTGACTCATTCCTCGGGGCAGTGCTTTGACCAAGCAGGGTCAAGCTGCCTGATTTAAATGTCAAACAATGCCTGGCAGTTAACTGTTGGTCACTATCAGTAGTGCTTTCTCCATGGCAATGCCACTTGCCAACCAATCAACACCCATTACACATACAGTATAAATTATTGTTTTTCTCTTTATATTGGTATTCTTGTGATTTTCCTCATGAATGCAAGATGAAAAGCTTAGACATATCTTTTTTTTCAGCAAAACTTCAGACCTGTTTTGTCAGTAGTAAGGAAAATATTGGCATCTATTATAAAGAATGTGATAACTAGACGCTTGTTAAATAATGGTATGATTGGGCAGTCAACATGGATTTACGAAAGGGAAATCATGTTTGACAAACCTGTTGGAGTTTTTTGAGGATGTTATCTGTAGCATTGATAAAGGAGAAGCTGTGGATGTGGTGTATTTGGTTTTTCAGAAGGCTTTTGATAAGGTCCTACACAGGAGGTTAATAAATGTAATTAGAGCACATGGGATTGGGGTGATATACTGGTATGGATTGAGAATTGGTAAACAAACAAAGCAAAGAATAGGAATAAATGGGTCATTCTCAGGATGGCAGATTGTTACTAGTGTGGTACTGCAAGGATCAGTGCTGGAGCCACGACTGTTCACAATCTATATAAATGATTTAGATATGGGGACCAAATGTAACATACCTTTATTTACTGATGGCACAAAATTAGGTGGGAATTTAAGTTGTGAAGAGGATGCAAGGAGTCTTCAAGGGGACTTGGACAGGCCAAGTGAGTAGGCAAGAACATGGAAGATGGAATATAATGTGAATAAGTGTGAAATTATTAACTTTGGTAGAAAAAACAGGCAGAGTATTTCTTAAATGATGAGAGGTTGGGAAGTGTTGGTGCCCAAAGGGACCTGGGTGTCTTTGTTCATGATTCACTAAAAGTTAGCATGCAGGTGCAGAAAGCAATTAGGAAGATAAATTTATTTGTTGGCTTTCATCACAAGGGGATTTGAGTACAGGAGTAAAGATGTCTTGCTGCAATTATATGGAATCTTGGTGAGACTGTGCCTGGATTGAGTATAGTTTTGGATATACTTGCCATAGAGGAAATTCAACAGAGGTTCACTAGACTAGAATGGGGTAATCTCGTTGAAACTTACAAAGTTCTTACAGGGTGTGACAGGGTAGATGTAGATAGGATGTTTCCCTTGGCTGGAGTGCCCAGAGCCAGAGGGCACAGTCTCAAACTAAGGGGCAGGCCATTTAGGACTGAGATGAGAAGGAATTTCTTTACTGAGGGTGACCAATCTTTGAAATTCTCTACTCTAGAGGTCTGTGGAAGCTCAATCATTGAGCATGTTCAAGACAGAAATCAGTAGATTTCTGGTTACCAATTACATCAAGGGATATGGGGATAGTGCAGGAAAGTGGCATTGAGGCACGTGATCAGCCATGATCTAATTGAATGGCGGAGCAGGCTTGACGGGCCGAATGGCCTACTCCGTGTTCCAATGTTCTGAAATCCTCCTGCAACAGCACACAAAAAAACCTACACTGTGGTTGTTTCAAAGCGCATTGTGATTTTTCTTTCTGGTTGCTGGATCTTTTTGATACTGAAAACCTTTATCCTGCACTTATCTTGAACTTTTTGGTGCCAAGGCCAGCTATTTCAACAGGTGACCTATTTGCTTTGTCAGAGATGGCACAACTTGTATAGAAATGTAAATAGTTGCTATGGTGACGTGGCACGTGGCCAGAAAAATGGCAGCTGGCTCAATCAGCAGCTGCTTATGTTGCTGTATCAGTTCAGCTTCCTCCAGAACAGCGGGAGACAAAAACTTTTGAGGTGATTTTCTGTGCCAGTGCTGGCATTGCGGTAATTGCAGTATGATTAATTCCACTGACAAAAGTTAAGGATACAAATCAAAATAAAAACAGAATTACCTGGAAAAACTCAGCAAGTCTGGCAGCATCGGTGGAGAAGAAATCAGTCAACGTTTCGAGCCCTCATGGCCCTTCAGCAGAACTGAAGCGATACAAATGTTGCTTTAATGACTGAATGCGACAATGCAATAATGGGGTGACTCATGAACAGGACTAAGATCAACCTCCAGTGATACTTAAGTGGAAAATTTGCTTTGTTGGCCACACTATTTAGAGGTGTCAATGCCCCAGAATTCAGTTTGCTTGATAAAATGCATTATTGGTGCTATTTTGCTTTTCTATTGGCACATGTACTCCTGTATGGTTGACATATGTACTAGCAACCATAACTACTTTGGACCCCAGTAATATTCATGGCACATATTGTAGCTGCTTGGAAAACACAGGGCATCATAGTATTTGCATGATGTTTTGTGGCATGGTCGGAATTTGTCTATGGCAATAGGTTTTTAAGGACCTTCAAAAGTTAAATATCGATTATCTTGATAACTGCTTTCTTTGGGTGCATAGAGGCAGAAGTAAAATCAATGATTTAGCTTCAGGAGCAACTGTTTAATTTCACATAGAATGCGTGCTGACTGAAAATTACAAAGATATTGAGTTCAGCTAACATCATGGTCTGTCATTGTGAAGTGTAAATATTTATAAACAGTAAGCCCCCAAGGTGTTATTGTTTTGCAGAGCATTAGTTGCCTTCTCCTATTTATGCCATCAGGACATTTTTACTCCTGTTCTTTTTTTGTTGATGGATATTAGCCACACCGCTCCATGTGAATCCCATGAATGGATGAGTGATTTGTGACATAATCACAAAGTTTCAGTAATGGACGCAATTGATAAATTGTATTGGAAATGTCGAGTATCGACTCAATGTGCCATGTGAAAAATTGCATTTAAAACTGTATGCTTGGCTTTGTTTCAGTGAGTGTTATTAATTCATGATCCCAAGTTGTATCACCTGTAACAATCAGTTTTTCACGATTTGTGTTACAAAGGGCCTCTGTTAGCACTCAAACAGGCCATTTGGCTTGAATTCTCTGTCAGTGTTAATACTTCTCTCAAACCTCTGTCCACCTGTTTTCCAGTAACCCTATCAGTGCATTTTTCTTTTCTTCCTTGTAGGCTTGTCTAGCTTTCCCTTAAATGCATCTATGGTATTTGCCTTACGATAGTGCATTCCACATTATTGTCACTCTGGGTAAAGCTGCCTTCTTGAATTGCTGCAGTTCTTCTGTTACGGAGTGAGTTCTAGGATTTTGACCCAGTGACACTGAAGGAATGGTGATACATTTCCAAGTCAGGATGATGAGTGACTTGGAGAGAAACTTGTGGGCAATATGTTCCCATGCACCTGCTGCCCCTTGTTCTATTAGACAGTAGACCACATGTTTGGAAAGTGCTGTTGAAACCTTGAAAGTTGCTGCAGTGCAGTGCTGACTGCAACAGTAATGTGCCAGTGGTGGAGTAAGGTGGTGAATGGGGTGATCCATCTAGCAGGCTGCTTTGTCCTGGATGGTGTGGAGTTTCTTGAGTGTGTTGGAGCCACAGTCACTCAGGAAAGTTGAAGGTATTACATTGTACTCCTGATTTGTTCTTTGTAGATTGCGAAAGGCTTCGGGGAGTCACATAACACCCATCCTCGGACCTGCTCTGCTTATGTTGTCACAATGTTTATGTGGCTGGTCCAGTTAAGTTTCAGGTCAGCAGTGACTACCCACCACCCCAATCTGTCATTTGTAATGCAGTTGAGCTCCTATTGGAGCTGACCGTTGTCTGGATTTTGTGTGGTGTGAATGTAACTTATGAACCATCAGCCCAGGCCTGACTGTTAGCTGAGGAACTGCAAATGGAACAGAACATTGCAATCATCATCGAGCATCCCACTTCTGACCTTATGATGGAGGGAAGGTCATTGATGAATTAGCTGAAGATGGTTGGACCTTGGACACTTCCCTGAGGAACTCCAGCGATGTCCTGGGCTGAGATGATTGGCCTCCAACAACCACAACTATTTTCCTTTGTGACTTGAGCCAGTAAAGAATTATCTCCTTAATTCCTGTTGACTTCAATTTTGCTTGGGTTCCTTGATGCCACATTCAGTCCAATGCTGCCTTGATGTTAAGCTAGTCACTCTCATCATACCTGGTATTCAGCTGTTTTGCCAATGCTTTGACTAAGGCTGTAATGAAGTCTGGAGCCTGAGTGATCCTGATGGAACCCAAACTGAACATTAGTGAGCAGGTTATTGACAATGACTGTTGATGACATTTCCACCACTTTTTGCTGCTGATTGAGAGTAGACGGATAGGGTATTAATTGGCTGGATTGGATCTTTCCTGCTTTTTGTAGAAGGACAGACCTGGGCAATTTTCCACTTTGTTGGGTAGATGCCACTGTTGTAGTTGTACTGTAACAACTTGAATAGGGGCACAGTTTATTCTGGAGCTTGTCTTCACTACAGCCAAAATGTTGTTGAAGCCTATAACCTTTGCCTTATCTAATGCTGATAGGGACCTCGGGAAGCTCAAAGATTTCACTATTGGCTAAACATAGTTGCAAACACTTGGGTCTTTTGCACCCATGTGCTCTTCGCCATCATTGAAGAAGGGTGTTGATGCAAACCTCCTCCCATTTAGTGTTTTAATTTTTCACAACAATTCATGACTGGAAGTAACAGGACTGCAGAGTTTTGATCTGAGCCATTGGTTGTAGGATCACTTAGCTCTGACTTAACTCTGCTGCTTCAGCTGTTCAACAAACAGAAACAGTCCTGTAAATAAAAACTAAAAACTACTGCGGATGCTGGAAATCCAAAACAAAAACAGAATTACTTGGAAAAACTCAGCAGGTCTGGCAGCATCGGCGGAGAAGAAAAGAGTTGACGTTTCGAGTCCTCATGACCCTTCAGCAGAAACAGTCCTGTGTTGTAGCTTCATGAGGTTGACATCTCAGTTTTAAGCTGCTCCTGGCATGCTCTTTTATGCTTTGCATTGAATCAAGTTTGGGAAATGGAAATGGTCAAGTGAGGGATATGCCAGGCCACAACATTGCAGATTGTGCACCTACTGATGGCTCAAAATGTTCCATGGATGCCCAGTTTTGAGCTGCAAGTTCTGTTCTGATCTATCTTATTTAACATGGTGGTCGTGCCATATAACATGATGGAGGGCACCCTCAGTGTGAAGGTAGGATTTTGTCTCCAAGGGTTGAGACATGATCGTTCGTTCCAATACCATCATGAACGTATTATCTGTGACCGGTAGGTGGATACGTTTTTTTTTCCTTTTTTGCCCTCTCATTACCTGCTGCAAGCCCAGTCTGGTAGCTCAAGTCATCAGTGGTCAGTAGAGTTATTCTTGGTGATGGACATTGAAGTTCCCCCAACCAAAGTAGACTCTGTGCCCTTGTTAATTTTAGTGTTTCTTCCAAGTGGTGTTCAGCATGGAGGAGTACAAATTCATCATTTGAGGGAGGGCAGCAGCTGGTAATCAAGAGGCTCTCTCATGCATATTTGACCTGATGCCATGAGATCTCATGGGGTCCGGAGTTGATGTTTGGAGTAGGCTATTCGGCACTTCGAGCCTGCTCCATCATTCAATAAGATCACGGTTGATCTGATTGTGGTCTCAACTTCACATTCCGTCTCTCTTTTCTTTTCCCCCGCCCCCCACCAGATATCTTTTGACGCCCTTGTTAGTCAAGAATCTATCTATCTCTGCCTTAAAAATATTCAATGACCCTATCTCCACCGCGTTCCAGGGAAGAGTGTTCTAAAGACTCCCGGGTTACTCCCTTCCAAATGTGTATCACTACCGTGTCACCTCTGGTGGGCCTGACCTGCTAGTGGGGCAGGACATACCCAAGAGTGGTGATAGAGGAGTCTGGGACTTTGTAAGGTGTTATTGTGAGTATGACTATGTCAGGCTTGACTAGTCTGTGGGACAGCTCACCCAATATTGGCATGTCCCCAGATGTTAGTGAGGAGGATTTTGCAGGGTTTACTGTGCTGTGTGTTCTTTTATCATGCCTGATGCTTAAGCTGATGCTGGATGGTCCGGCTGGTTTTATTCTTAGATGTTCGTAGTGGTTTGATACAACTGAGTGGCTTGCTGGGCTATTTGAGGGCTGTTAAATCAACCACATTGCTGTGGGTCTGGAGTCACGTCAAGGCCAGACCAGGTAAAGATGGCAGATTTTGTCCCCTAATGGGCATTAGTGAAGCAGATGGGTTTTAGTTTCATGGTCATCATTACTGAAACTAGCATTTTATTGCAGACTTATTAATTGAATGAAATCTCTCAGCTGTGAATGATTTCAGCTTATGTCTCCGGAGAATGAGTCCAGACCTCTGGATTACTTGTCCATAACCACCATGTTACTGCACCCATATTCTCTTGTATTTTTGATGTCTAGTTTTAGGTTTCCCCCATAAGTTGAAACACTTCCTCCATGCCTTCTGTGTGAAACCCTTCCATTATCTTAAAGATCTATTGGGTCACCCCTCAGTTCTGCTTTCTAGAGAAAAGAGTCTGTTAAGACTTGCCCGATAAGGAGATCCACTCAGTCATGATACCACCCTTGTGAATCTTTTATGCATCTTTGCCAATGCCTCTGTATTCTGTTTGTAATATGAAGATCCAAACTATGCACAGTAATCTGCAAATAAGGGGTCTCCAAGTTTCTGTAGAAGTTTAACATTTCTGCTTTTAAATTCTATCCCTCTAGAAATGAAACCCAGTGCTTGGCTTTCAATTTTTTCATGATCTGTGTTACAGTGATTTGTATATCTGTACTCCTAGATCCCTTTGCTCCTCTACTCCATTTAGACTTTAATTAAATATCCAAGTAGTATGGCTTCTTTTTTCTTCAATAAAAATGCATCATCTAGTACTTACCGATAGAGAAATTCATTTGTGAATTTTGCACCCATTGGTAAATTTATTAATTTCTTCCCATTATTTTGTTGCAATCCTCCATTGTGTTAAGTGCACCCCCTAATTTGGTGTTGCCTCCAAATTTTGAAATTGCACTGCAATTCCCAGCATCAATCCCTGTGGAAAACCATTTGCCATCTCTTACCAGCCTGAGTTTTGTGTGTTTTGTATCTTGTTTGCCATCTATTCTGCTACCTGTCCACTGACTCCCCATGTTCTAACTATAATCACTTTAAATAGGCAGTCTGCTGTAATATTTTCCTGTGCTCTTGCAGTCTACCAGTAAGATTTGGGGTGGGATGGAGGGTGTGGGCGGAGAGAGGAGGTGCTGTCGGGAGGAGTCTGCAAGAAATGAAAAAAGCCTTAAATATAAATGAAACAGGAAAAGAGAGCATAGGGCAGTCTAAACTAAAGCAGGACATAACTGGCCAGAAAATACATAGTTATAGGAGTGTATAAACATGGTTAAAAACCAAGTGAGAGCAACTATTAAAAATAAGTTGAACTATCTGTATTGCATTTTATAGTGTGTATCTATTAAAACAGGAGAACTGGAGATAATATGTTGAAGAATCAGATAATATAGGGATTCCTATGACATAACTACAGAAAAATTAGACCTGGGAATTAAGCATTGCAGGATATGATAGATTTAGTGGAGATAGAGGAAATGGAAAGGTGGAGTAACTGTACTCATTAAAGATCCAGAATGACAGTTGAAAGGTGGGGAAGAAATATGCAAACAAATTGGGTAAATAAGTAAAAACATTAAATAATAATCATGACTGATTTCAGCTAGCCCAAAATTAATTAGCCAGAAGTGATAGGTGAAGGAGATAAGGGGATGGAGTTCTTACAATGAGTACAGGGCTCATTTGTAACTGAGTATGTAAGTAGCCTGACAACAAAGGACTCACAATTGAATTTGCTAATGGGGAAAAAACTGGAGCAAGTAAGAGAATAAAAGTAGGGGAACATTTAAGGCAATCGTGACCATAACACAATACGCTTTAAGGTAATTTTGAAAAGGACAAGTATGAAGACACTCAGGATAATAGATTGGATGAAAGCCGATTTTGATGGGCTGAGAATAGAACTTGGGCAAATGAAATGAAAAACAAAAATAGGGAGTACAGAGCACCGGTGAGACCACATCTGGAGTATTGTGTACAGTACTGGTCTCCTTATTTAAGGAAAGATGTAAGTGCGTCAGAAGCAGTTCAGAGGAGGTTTACTAGATGAATACCAGGAATGGGCAGGTTGTCTTATGAGGGAAGGCTGGACAGATTAGGCTTGTATCCACTGTAATTTAGAAGAGTAAGAGGCGATTTGATTGAAACTTTTAAGATCCTGAGGGAGTCTTGACAGGGTGGTCGTGGAGACAATGTTTCCTCTTGTGGGAAGATCTAGAACTAGGGGTCATTGCTTAAATATAAGGGGGTCACTCGACAGATGAGAAATTTTTTCTGAGGGTCGTGAGTCTCTGGAACTTTGCTTCCATCACCTTTTGAGGAAGAGAGTCTTTGAATATTTTTAAGGCAGAGCTAGATAGATTCTTGATTAACAAGGGGGTGAAAGGTTGTCGGGGGTAGGCAGGAATGTGGGGTTGAGGTTATAATCAGATCAGCCATGATCTTATTGAATAGCAGAGTAGGCTGGAGGGGCTGAGTGGCCTACTCCTGCTCCTAATTTGTATGTTCATAATATTAGCATGCCAAGATAAAGAACAGCACTGAAACCTTTAAAATGATGTTCAATAAGAGTCCACGAGAAAGCAAGAACAAACTCAACGCTGATGGGACACCATGGATGAATAGGATCACAAGGGAGAGATTGAGGACAAGGAAGGCGACATAGACATAGGACAGCGGGGGAGAGCAGAACAAGTAAGATCATGAGGCTGAGTAAATTGGATCTATCTTATCTGGCATTTAGAAGAAGGAAAGGTGATTTCATTGAAACACAAGATTCTAAAGGGGCTTAAAAAGATAGACAGGTTGATTCCTGTGCTGGGGAATCAAGAACACGAGTAGTCTCTGAATAAGGAGTTAATCGTTAGGACTGAGATGAGAAATTTCTTCACTGAAAGGGTTGTGAATCTTCAGAATTTTCGACCCCACAATGTTGTGGATGCTCCATCATTGGACATACTTAACGCTGAGTTGGATAGATTTTTGGTGTCTCGGAATCGAGGGATGGGGAAAATGGAGTTGAAGCCCAAGTTCAGCCATGATTGCATTGAATGGCAGAGCAGGATCGGCGGGCCATATGGTCTATTCCTGTTCCTATTTCTTATGTTCTAAGTGAAGTCAAAAAAATTTAGGTCAAGAGAAATTATTAAATTATTTTATCGTTGCATAAAACAAAATAATAAAATATTTTACAGGCACATAAATTAAAAAGGAAAGTTGGGATGGGAATTGGGCCACTAAAGGTTGGAGAAGATAAAGTTGTAGGCAGCAATAGTGAAATGGCAGGAAGATTAAATAATTACTTTGCTTCAGTATTTACCAGGGAGGCAGATAGGGTTGATATAAATAACATCAGAAGGTTAGATTAAAAATGATAAAACTGCACTTAAAATATAAAAGGAAGAGTATGAAATGAACTAACCAGAGGATAAAACGCCTTGTCCGGATGGATTACATATCACAGAATCGCAGAATCTCACAGTGCAGAAGAGGCCCTTCAGCCCATCGAGACTGCACTGACACATGAGAAACACCGACCTACCTACCTAATCCCATTTATCAGCACTTGGCCCATAGCCTTGAATGTTATGACGTGCCAAGTGCTCATCCAGGTACTTATTAAAGGATGTGAGGCAACCAGCCACCACCACCCTCCCACCACCACACTCCCAGGCAGCGCATTCCAGACCATCACCACCCTCTGGGTAAAAAGGTTTTTCCTCACATCTCCCCTAAACCTCCTGTTCCTCACCTTGAACTCATGTCCCCTCATGACTGACCTTTCAACTAAGGGGAACAGCTGCTCCCTAAGCACCCTGTCCATGCCCCTCATAATCTTGTACACCTCGATCAAGTCGCCCCTCAGTCTTCCCTGCTCCAATGAAAACAACCCAAGTCTATCCAACCTCTCTTCATAACTTAAATGTTCCATCCCAGGCAACATCCTGGTGAATTTCCTCTGCACCCCCTCCAGTGCAATCACATCCTTCCTATAATGTGGTGACCAGAACTGCACACAGTACTCCAGCTGTGGCCTCACCAAGGTTCTATACAACTCTAACATGATATCCCTACTTTTGTAATCTATGCCTCCATTGATAATGGCAAGTGTCCCACATGCCTTTTTCACCACCCCACTAACATGCCCCTCCGCCATCAGAGATCTGTGGACACACACGCCAAGGTCCCTTTGTTCCTCAGAACTTCCTAGTGTCATGCCGTTCATTGAATACATCCTTGTCAAATTACTCCTTCCAAAGTGTATCACCTCACACTTTTCAGGGTTAAATTCCATCTGTCACTTATCTGCCCATTTGACCATCCTGTCTATATCTTCCTGTAGCTCAAGTCACATAACCTCACTGTTAACCACCTGGCCAATCTTTGTGTCATCCGCAAGCTTACTAATCCTACCCCACACATAGTTACCTACGTCTTTTATAAAAATGACGAATAGTAGGGGACCCAGCACAGATTCCTGTGGTACGCCACTGGACACGGGCTTCCAGTCACTAAAGCAGCCTTCTGTCATTACACTCTGTCTCCTACAACTAAGCCAATTTTGAATCCACCTTATCAAATTACCCTGTATCCCATGTGCATTTGCCTTCTTTATAAGTCTCCCATGTGGGACCTTGTCAAAGGCTTTGCTGAAATTCATATAAACTACATCAACTGCACTACCCTCATCTACACACCTGGTCACCACCTCAAAAAATTCAATCAAATTTGTTACGTATGATCTCCCTCTGACAAAGCCTTGCTGACTATCCCTGATCAAACCTTGCCTCTCCAAATGGAGATAGATTCTCTCCTTCAGAACTTTCTCCAATAGCTTCCCTACCACTGACGTGAGACTCACTGGTCTGTAGTTCCCTGGCTTATCTCCACAACCCTTCTTAAATAGTGGAACCATATTAGCTGTTCTCCAGTCCTCTGGCACTTCCCCCGTGGCCAGAGAGGAATTAAACATTTGGGTCAGAGCCCCTGCGATCTCCTCTCTTGCCTTCCTCAGCAGTCTGGGACACAAATCATCCGAACCTGGAGATTTGTCCGCTTTTAAGCCTGCCAATACCTTGTCACTCCCTATATCAATTTGCTCAAGAACCTTGCAGTTTCTCTCCCTGAGTTCCATACCTTCATCCTCATTCTCTTGGGTGAAGGCGGATGTGAAGTATTCGTTCAGTACTCTAGCGATGTCCTCTGGCTCCACCCATAGATTGCCCCCTTGGTCCCTAATGGGCCCTACTCTTTCCCTGGTTATCCTATTCCTATTGATATACTTATAGAATACCTTGGGATTTTCCCTACTTTTACCTACCAGAGCTTTCTCATATCCCCCCCCTTTGCTCTCCTAATAGCTTTCTTAAGCTCCACCCTGCACTTTCTGTACTCCACTAATGCTTCTGCTGATTTGCTCCCCTTGTACCTCCTAAAAGCCTCTCTTTTCCTTTTCATTGTATCCTGAATATCTCTGGTCATCCATGGCTCTCTGGGCTTGTTAATCCTTCCTATCACCCTAGAGGGAACATGTTGAGCCTGTACCCTCCCCATTTCCTTTTTGAATGCCCCCAGCCCCACTGCTCTTCCGTAGATTTCCCCACAAGTAGCTGTTCCAAGTCTACGTTGGCCAGATCCTGCCTTATTTTACTAAAATCTGCTCTCCTTCAATCCAAAACATTTTTTTGCAACTTGTCTATTTTTTTTGTCCCTAACAAGTTTAAATTGTACCATGTTGTGGTCGCAATCATTAAAATGCTCCCCCACCACCACCTCAGCCACCTGTCTGGCTTCATTCCCCAGAATTAGGTCCAGCACTGCGCTGTCTCTTGTTGGACCCTCTACATATTGACCTAAAAAGTTCTCCTGTACACATTTCAAGAAATCCATTCCATCCAAGCCCTTAACACTGTGTCTATCCCAATTAATGTTGGGAAAGTTGAAATCACCTAATATAATTACCTTATTGTTTTTACATACCTCCGCGAATTGTGCACATATTTGCTCCTCAATTTCCCACTGACTATCTGGGGGTCTATAATAAACACCTAACAATGTGGTTGCCCCTTTTTTATTCCTAAGCTCTACCCACAAAGCTTCATTCGATGCCCCCCTCCAAAATATCATCTCTCCCTACTGCAGTAACTGACTCCTTAACTAATAATGCAACGCCTCCTCCTCTTTTACCCCCTCCCCTGTCTCGCCCGAAGATTCTATATCCCAGAATGTTGAGCTGCCAATCCTGCCCCTTCCTCAACCACGTCTCTGTGATGGCTACTATATCACAATTCCACATGTCAATCCATACCCTTAACTCATCCGTTTTACCTGTACTGATCCTGGCATTAAAGTAGAGGCCATCCAGCCTTGTCTTACTCCCTTGAAACTTAATGCAGCTGTACTCCCTCTGACTTGATTGTTTTACTGTATTATAATGTGTCCCTATTCTGCTACATTCTGTGTCCCCTCCCCCTGCTGAATTAGTTTAAACTCTTCACAACAGCACTAGCAAACCCACCCACAAGGATGTTCGTCCCGCTCTGGTTCAGATGCAAACCGTCCCACTTGTACAGGTCCCACCTTCCCCAGAAACAGTCCCAGTGATCCAGGAATCTAAAACCCTCCCTCCTGCACCAACTCTTAAGCCAAGTATTCACCTGCGCTATTCCCCTATTTCTGTGCTTGCTAGCACGTGGCACCGGGAGTAATCCAGAGATTACAACCCAAGAGGTCCTGCTTTTTGGTCTACTGCCTAACTCCCTGAATTCTTGATGCAAGACCTCATCCCTCTTTCTACCTATGCTATTGGTAACAACATGTACCATGACCTCTGCCTTATATACCTCCCCATTCAGGATGCCCTGCAGCCGTTAAGTGACATCCCGGATCCTGACACCAGGGAGGCAACACGCCATCCTGGAGTCAAGTTGACAGCCACAGTAGCGCTTATCTATTCCCCTGACTATAGAATCCCCTATTACTATTGCTCTTCCTCCCCTCCTGTACAGACAGGCTGCTTGTGGTGCCAGAAGCTTGGGTCTGTCTACACTCCCTGGAGGAACCAATGCCCTCATCAGCCTCCAAAATGGAATACTGATTTGCAAGCGGGACCCCAGGGGACTCCTGAACTACCTGCCTGTTTCTCTTGGACTACCTAGTGGTCACCCATTCCCTTCCTTCCTCAAGCCCCTTCATCTGCGGTGTGACCACCTCTCTAAATGTGCTATCCTCATTGCTCTCAGACTCGTGGATGCTCTACAGTGTCCCCTGCCGCTGTTCCAGCCCTGAAACCCGAGATTCCAGGAGCTGCAGCTGGACACATTTCCTGCACACATGCTGGTCCCGGGCACTGGAAACGTTCCTGGCTTCCCACATGGAGCACGAGGAGCACACCACGGCTTTGAGCTCTCCTGCCATGATTTATCCCTTTAAATTAAACCTTTTAAATCAATTAATCTAGGGCCCTTCTTCCCTGATCCTCGTTACTACAGAATATACAAACTATAAACCACAAAAAGACCTTAAACTATAAGCGATTAAAGTAGTAAATACTTACCCGACCTTACCCACTACTTACCAGTCATTTCTCTCCCTTGTAGCCTCTACTGCTGCAGCAGGGCAAGACCACTCTCTGAAGATTTTAGAAGTTGGACAGCAAGGAAAAAATGCAAAGATCACCTCTTCCCCTCTGCACCGAATTCCCACTGTGCACCAAATTGCCAATACCCACACTCACTCTGGCTGTGTCTCACTCAGGATGCCAATACCCACACTCACTCTGGCTGTGTCTCACTCAGGATGCCAATACCCACACTCACTCTGGCTGTGTCTCACTCAGGATGCCAATACCCACACTCACTCTGGCTGTGTCTCACTCAGGATGCCAATACCCACACTCACTCTGGCTGTGTCTCACTCAGGATGCCAATACCCACATTCACTCTGGCTGTGTCTCACTCAGGATGCCAATACCCACACTCACTCTGGCTGTGTCTCACTCAGGATGCCAATAACCACACTCACTCTGGCTGTGTCTCACTCAGGATGCCAATACCCACACACTCTGGCTCTGTCTCACTCAGGATGCCAATACCCACACTCACTCTGGCTCTGTCTCACTCAGCATACCAATACCCACACTCACTCTGTCTCTGTCTCACTCAGGATACCAATACCCACACTCACTCTGGCTGTGTCCCACTCAGGATGAGGTCTCTCCCCTGCTCGTGTGCAAGCTCACTGATCGTGTGCTTCTAATAGTCCCTTTCTTCGATAGAGCTGAGGTGAGCTGAGATGACTCTCATTAGTTAAGCTTCAATTAGTAATCAACACCTATTCAGGCCCTAATCATGCTTCAGGTGATTGATAGTTATCTGTCACAAAGTCAACTGAGTCAGCTACCATACCAACCTTTTAACTAGACTACTGAACTTACAAAAATTTAAAGAGAAATTAAAGAGAAAGACTTATCAGTTCAGTTCCCACTGTGCACCAAATTGCCAATACTCACTCTGGCTGTGTCTCACTCAGGATGAGGTCTCGCCCCTGCTCATGTGCAAACTCACTACATCCGGGCATTTTAAAATTAACTAAGGAATAGATAGCAGAGGCATGATTACAGATGTTGTTAATCAATTAGAAAAAAAATGTTCCAGAAGACTGGCAGATACCTAACGTCACACCCTATGTTTAAGATGGGGGCAGAACATGTCCAGGGAGCTATAGACTAGTCAGCTTAATATCAATGGTAGGAAAAATAACGGAATCCCTGCTAAATGAGAAAATGAAAAAAGCACTTAGAAACCAAAAGTATAATAATGAAGTGTCAGCTTGGACATACAGCAGAATAGACAGCTCAAAGGCTCAAGACAGCTGAGACTATGGGTAAAGGGTAGCTGTTCAAAGTGGCAGAAGATAGAAAGTAGGGACCCAAAAGGGTCAAAACTGGGACCACTGTTGTTCCCTGTTTGTATTAACAATTTAGACTTTGGAATTAAAAACACAATTCCAAATTTGCGGATGGCACCACCTTTGGGGGAATGATTAATACTGAGGAGGACTGCAACAAGTTACCAGAAGAAATTAATAGATTTGCAGGATGGGCATATAACACAATTGTGAGATGTTAGATTTTGTTAAGAAAAATAAGAAGGCTACATAGTAAAATAATCGAAATGGAACAGAAGAACGAAGAAGACTCAACAAATATCAAATCTTTGAAAGTAGCAAAGCAAGTTAATAAGGCCATTTTTATGAAAAAAAAGCTAAGTATTAGCTTTATTTCTAGAGGGATAGAAATGAAGTGTAGAGAAGTTATGCTAAACCTGTACCTGACCTTGGTGGGGATAACAGTGTGCAGTCCTGGTTGCCATGTTATATAAATGAAATAGAGGCACTGCAGAGAAGATTTACAAGACTGATGTCAGAAAGGTGTGGGTATACATATCAGGAAAGGATTGACAGACTTAGATCTCTTTTCCCTTGAGGAAAGAGGTCTGAGGGAGGACTGAATGGAGGCCATTAAAATTATGAAAGGTTTTGGGAGAGTGGATACAGGATATTTCCCCCTTTTTGGGAAAGTGCATAACTAGAGACCATTAGTATAATATAGTCACCAAGAAATCCAACAGGGAATTCAGAAAAAAACTTTTTTTGCCAGAGTGGTGAGAATGTGCAACTCGCTACCACAGTAGTTGAGGTGAATAGTATAGACCTGTTTAAGAGGAGGCAAGGTAAGCATAGGAGGGAGAAGGGAATCGATGGTCATGCAGATAGTTAGATGAGGAAGGATGGGAAAAGTTTGCGTAGAACCTAAACATCGGTATGGGCTGGTAGGGCTGAATGGTTTGTTTCTGTGCCACCTAGTTTATGTAATTGTATGCAGTCTCATCTCGACTGTTTCAAGTGTTTGCTGTGTGTCTTGACATGGTTGCATGCAGCCCTGGATGGCAACCAATATTGTTAGTTGTCTCTGCACAGTATCTGGATATGTAGTACACCCCTCCTGCCCTGACTGCCATCAGGTTGCTCCCTCATTTGACCCAGATGGCAAATTTGACACTGTTCATTGCTGCCTCTGTTTTGTGATTTCCATTATTATTCTGTAATTACTTGGTGTTTATTTGCCTTGCGCACAATGTTTCTTTCATTCATGGCATGCGAGCCTTGCTGGAAAGAACAGCATTTGTTTCCTATCCCCGTTTGTCCCTGAGAAGGTCGTAGTGAGCTGACTTAATAGCATGCTGGTTGTTTCAGAGGACAATATGAGTCAAACATGTGGTGGATCTTGAGTCGCGTTTAGGCCAGAGCAGATAAAGGTGGCAGATTTCCTTCCCTAAAGGACATTAGTGGACCAGATGGGATTTTACGACAATTTGATAGCATTGTGGTCACCATAACACTCTAACTTTTCATTGTAGATTGAATTCAGTTCACGAGCTGCCATGGTAGATTGTTAGTGCAGGTATCTGGATCACTAGTCCAATAACACAATCACTATGCCACCATACCCTCATTACTGTTGTTGTGATATAACTTGTTTTGATCTTACTGGTGCCAGTAATTTTCTAGAGCAGTTCATCTCAGTTATTGTTGAACCCAAGCCCTGTTGGTGCTGAGCAGGCTGACTTCAGGATTTAAGATCATTGCCAGTAAGAAATTGCCACATTCAGAACTTTGCCATTCATCACCATCACAGGAAGAACACTGTTTCAAATGCCACTTGTGTCTCCTGTTTAAAATACTCCCCATCTCTCGTGAGCTTATTTTTTAATGCTTACCCTCACTTTCACGCTCTCACTCAATGTTATGTCATTTAAAAGCAGTCGTTGTTTCTGGAAGGTCACAATCTATAATTGTAATGCTGGGTGTTTGTACAGATCAGGTAGACATCTAAATATTGCATACACCTATCTAGTTAGTGAAACCCTGGTGACAGTACTGATAGCTTATATCAAAATAAAACCTGTGGCTGGAAAAGTTTTCATGTATAAACAGTGTTTTACAAATTTTAGTTTTCAGACTTTTTAAAAAAAACAAGTTGAGAGAACCAAAGTGATGAAATAAACTGAAAGTTGATATTTATAGCAATCTGTTGAGTGACCTTCTGTCAATGCATGAATTGGAGAAATGGGAACTTGTATATCAAGTTAACTTTTATTGTGTAAGTGGTCAGGTTTACAGTGACTTTGATAGGCCTGTTTAGACTATAAAATGCTTAAAATTGTAAATCAGTTAAATGCTATTGGATGAACTGTTAAACCAGCTTGCGTGTTTGCGTTCATCAGTAAATAACAGCAATGTTGAAGCACATTGTCTCCAAGCTAATACTTTGCCAAGAAAGATACTTTTCCAGGGTGCTATTCATTGTTGGTCAAAAATATCCATACATGGACAAGGAATTAGATGCACTCAGAAATACTACAAGCAGCAAAAAGTTAAAAGGTCAATTATTAAAATGTCAAGTGAAGGCAAATGACAAAAAAAAACAAGGAAACAGCTGAGGAACCTTTGGGTGAAGCAAGCAATACAGCTCCTATCAGTTACTGCCAAAGTTGCCTGAAGCAATACCTTAAACCAGGAATGTGATCTTGGATTAACTTTTGTTTTCAAAAAGTAGATTCACTATGGTAACTAGCCATAAACAATAAATGTTGCATTTAATATAAACAAATGCAATATTTGAACGGGCCTGTGTCTCTTTAACAACAGCGAAGGCTTGCATTTATGCAGCACCTTTGAATGGAGAAGTACTGCATAATTGACTGGCCATGTAGAAGGTTTAAATTATGTTGCTTGTTTAGAATCTAATGCTCACAGACAATAATTCTAAAATATAGTACTAGAAAGATACTTAATAAATAGCAAGACCTAAAATATCAGTGAATCTAGTGAGTGGACAAAAGGACACAGCCACATTTAGTTGGGAACCAATTTTTTATACGCTTAACATGGCTTTATTACTTGGTACAATTTGATGCAACATTTTTTCTCACCTAGGAGGTTGGCAACATTAGGAAACTTGTGTAGCACATATGCTAATACACTTTACTGCTAACTACTCTCCATAATAACTGTACCATGTTAAACTACCTTGAAAGAAATGTAATACACATCAAATGACTACATTAGAATTGCCAAAACATTTTTCACAACCAAATAAATTTAGAAAAGTGAAAAGCTAAAAACTGTGGATGCTGGAAATCCAAAACAAAAATAAAAATACCTGGAAAAACTCAGCAGGTCTGGCAGCATCTGCGGAGAGGAACACAGTTAACGTTTCGAGTCCGTATGACTGAGTCATACGGACTCGAAACGTTAACTGTGTTCCTCTCCGCAGATGCTGCCAGACCTACTGAGTTTTTCCAGGTATTTTTATTTTTACTTTAGAAAAGTGAATGTATGAATTAGGAGCAGGAGTAGCATGTTCGTGTGACTTGCGCCTATTCTATGCCGTTCAATAAGATCATGGCTGATCTGATTGTTGCATCAACACCACATTCCGTCTATCCCTGATAACCTTTGACTCCCTTGTTAGTGAAGAACCCATCTACCTCTCAAAATATTCAATGACTCCGCCTACACCACTGTCCGGCAAAGAGTTCCAAAGATTCATGACCCTCTGAGAGAAAAAAATTATTCTCATCTGTCTTAAATGGGAGATCACTTATTTTTAAGCTGTGTCCCCTTGTTCTAATCTCTTGTACAAGGGGAGAAGTCCATTCAGCATTCACCCTGTCAAGTCCCTTTAGGATCTTATGCGTTTCAATAAAATCACCTTTCAATCTTCCTAGTTCCAATGGATACAGGCCCAGACTGTCCAGCCTTTCCTGATAGGATAACCCCTCCATACCAGGTATTAGTCGAATGAACCTTCTCTGAACTGCTTAAAATGCACTTATATCTTCCTTAAATAAGGAGACCAAAACTGTACACAGTACTCTAGATCTGGACTCACCAACACTCTGTACAACTGTAGCAAATCATCCCTACTTTTATATTTCATTCCCCTTACAATAAATGACAATATTCCATTTGCCTTCCTAATCATTTGCTGTCCCTACATACTAACTTTTTGTGATTCGTGTACCAGGACACCCAGATCCTGGTGCCTCAGAGTTCTGCAATCTCTCTCCATTTAAATAATATGCTGCTTTTCTATTCTTCCTGGCAAAGTGGACAAGTTCACATTTTCACACATTATACTCTGTCAAATTTTTGTCTAGTTGCTTAACTTATCTATGTCCCTTTGCAGGCTCCTTATTCCCTCTTCACAACTTACTTTCCTACCTATTTTTGTGTCATCAGTGAATTTAGCTACCATACGTTCGGTTCCTTCATCCAAGCCATTGATACAAATTGTAAATAGTTGAGGCCCCAGCACAGATTGCTGTGGCACTCTTGTTAACCCGAAAATGACCCATTTCTACCTACTCTGTTTCCCGTTAGCTAACCAATCCTCTGTCCATGCTAATATGTTACCCCCTACAACATGAGTTCTTATTTTGTGTAGTAACCTTTGATGTGGCATCTTATCAAATGCCTTCTGGAAATCTGAGTACAACATAGGTTCCCCCTTACCCATGTTGCTTGCTACTTTTTCAAAGAGCTCCAACAAATTAGTCAAACATGATTTCCCTTGCACAAAACCATGCTGACTCTGTCTGTGAAGTGAAGAATGTTAAGAGTTGGTAATTTTATTTTTACTGGTTCTTAAACAATGTTGACAACCTATGATGGAGACAATAATGATGTGGCTAAGTATTGTAAGGTGCAGTGCAGTAATCATAGATCTTACAAAGTTGTGTATGACTGAGCTCACTGTGAACTCTTCTGATTCTTTTTTCTCTCCCCTATCTCTGCCCAAAACATAAGTTTTCATTTGTTAACGTAATAACAAATAAGCAGTCCTGTTGGGTTCCATATTTCTATTGTTCGTCCATGTTATTCGAGATGATTGTGTCAGGAATATCAGAGGTAGCCTGCTTCATGTTTAAGAACTTTCCTCTTAGGGAATTTTATTCATCCTCTTTCTCTCTTCCCATCCTACCAAAAATAAGCAGTATGAATTTATTTAACTCTGATAAATGCTGCAGACCAACTCTTAAAAGCTCATGCTTAGACTTCTGTTAAATTAGTATTTATACTAAATATAGGAGTTTGCAATCCTCTATAAGGAGAAAATGGTTGGCAATATTTCTAACAGTTGCTGGTTTTAAAAAAAAACCCCACATGCTCGCTTTGAAAGGGAGAAAATAACAACCATGTTTGTGGATCTATATTTAGTTAAGGTTAAGTTTTGGCCTTGATTTAAACTAATTGATATTCACATTACATAATACAGTTTTCAGATATATTGTGTTTTGTTACAACTAGTGAATTTAGTTGGAATAGAAACTGTTGTCTATCCCAATTATCCCGATTACTGAGCGGAAATATGTTGCTATGATTCGTGAGGGAAAAAAAATCCCATTTTTTTTTAAGGAGTATTCATTTTTTCAACATAAGCATGTTAAAATATTGGAGTTCCTTTATCTTTTCTTCTCACCTTGACCTGAGTTAGGTTTTTGTACAAATAAGTACCCAATTTTTGTAGCCATATTAGATGAAATGTTTGCTTTCTTCCTCAGCTGTGTTCATCCAATGTAGCATGGAGCCCTCCTCATGCCTTTTCATGAGCGATTTCAGCTGTAAACTGATGTACTGGCAGCAATGGCTGACCGGGAATTTCTCCCCTTACCGCCTGTCACGGACATATTGGAAGGATTAGCAGATTTATTATCAACATGCTTGGCTGAGTCATCAACACTCCTCCTGTGGCCAACAAGTCCTGGATTGGGACTTGAACCTGGAGCTTCTGACTCTGAGGCGGGCGTGTTACCCGCTGAGCCACAAGTCCTCCCAATGCATGTTTTAAAATTGCTAATTGGATTAAGAATTTTATTGATTTGGTTGTAGTTATCTATCATCTTGCTTGACAAACTATATTCACAAAACATTTTATTACGCAAACACTCAACTCAGTGTTACATCTGAAATCTATTGGGGATAATTGTAGGAGGATACTTTTTAATGTAAATTGCCTAATATTTTTAGTAGCTGTCTAGAAAATTGTCTTAAATGTGCTGGAGGGCAAATGCTTATAACTCTTTACTTTGCCAAGAAAATCATGGGCAGAATATTTCAGCCTTTATATAGGTTGACATACCGGATAACGGATGTAGTAGTATAGTAGTTATTCTATTAGCCTAATAATCCAGAGACCCTGAATTCAAATCCAACTACTGTGGTTTGAGAATTTATAATCTGATAAACCAATGGGAGTAAATTAGGCCTGGTGCTATCTGATCATTGCTTTAGTGAAGAAAACCTGTCGAACTTTGTCAATCTAATATCCCCACTCTCAATGATGGAGGAGCTCAGCACAGCAGTGCAAAAGATAAGGCTGAAGCATTCGCAGCAATTTTCAGCCAGAGGTGCCGAGATGATGATCCATCTCGGCCTCCGGAGGTCCCCAGCATCACAGATGCCAGTCTTCAGCCAATTCGATTCACTCCATGTGATATCAAGAAATGGCTGAAGGCACCGGATACCGCAAAGGATATGGGCCCTGATAATATTCCAGCAATAGAAATGAAGACTTGTGCTCCAGAACTTGCTGCGCCCCTAGCCAAGCTGTTTCAGTACAGCTACAACATTTGCATCTACCCGGCTGTATAGAAAATTGCCCAGGTATGTCCTGTACACAAAAAGCATGACAAAACCAACCCAGCAAATTACTGCCCCATCAGCCTACTCTTGACATCAAGGCCGCACTTGACAAGAGTGTGGCGTCAAGGCGACCTAGCAAAACTGGAGTCAGTGGGAATGAGGGGGAAAGTTCTACTGGTTGGAGTCATACCTAACACAAAGGAAGATAGTTGTGGTTGTTGGAAGCCAGTCATCTCAGCTGCAAGACATAACTGTGCTTCAGGGTGGTGTCCTTGGCCCACCCATCTTCAGCTGCTTCAGCAATGACCTTCTTTCCATCATAAGGTCAGAAGTGGGGATGTTTGCTGGTGATTGCACCATATTCAGCACCATTCGTGACTCCTCAGGCACTGAAGCAGTCCGTGTCCAAATGCAGCAAGACCTGGACAATTTCCAGGCTTGGGCTGACGAGTGGCAAGTAACATTCGAGCCACACAAGTGTCAGGCAATGACCAATAGAGAATCTAACCATCGCCCCTTGACGTTCAGTGGCATTACCATCACTGAATCCCCCACTGTCAACGTCCTGGGTGTTACCATTGACCAGAAACTGAACTGCACTAGCCACATAAATACTGTGGCTACAAGAATAGGTCAGAGGCTAGGGATCGTGTGACGAGTAACTCACCACCTGACGCCCCAAAGCCTGTCCACCACCTACAAGGCACAAGTCAGGAGTGTGATGAAATATTCCCCACTTGCCTGGATGAGTGCAGCTCCCACAACACTCTAGAAGCTTGACACCATCCAGGACAAAGCCTATTTGATTGGCACCGCATCCTCAGACATTCACTCCACCACTGATGCACAATAGCAGCAGTGTGTACCTTCTACAAGACGTACTGCAGGAACTCACTAAGGCTCCTTACACAGCACCTTCCAAACCCACAACCACTACCATTTAGAAGGACAGGGGCAGCAGAAAGATGGGAAACTACCAGCTGGAAGTTCCCCTCCAATTCACTCACCATCCTGACGTGGAAATATATTGCCATTCTTTCACTGTTGCTGGGTCAAAATCCTGGAACTCCCTTAACAGCACTGTGGGTGTACCTACATCACATGGACTGCAGCGGTTCAAGAAGGCAGCTCACCACCACCTTCTTAAGGGCAACTAGGGATGGGCAATAAATGCTGGCCTAGCCAGCAAAGCCCACATCCCATGAATGAATAAATTAAAAAAAAGTCCATGTATGATACAGATTCCTTACCAACGTGGTTATTGTTAAACATCTCTCGTTTCCAAACAAGTCACTTAGTTGTGGAGAATAGACAATAAATGCAACATTGCCAGCAATGCTTATACATTGAGAATGAAAAGAATGATTTCTTCCCGTAATACTAATGTAACAGTGTAGTTGCCTGAAATCTCCAACAAATGTGCCAAAGATAATAGAATAATTGTATTACTCTGCACCTGTTTTAAGGTGCACAATGGGTGCCTAAGGGCTCAATATGGTATCCTGCCCACCATGATGGCTCTGGCTCTTCCAAAGGCTTCCAAAGTATGCACCTGAAATGCACCAATGGAAAAGAGTCTTACGACAGAATTACATGACCCCTTGTTAAAGCTGTTATAAAAACAAATGGAATTCTTGGCTTTACGCAAAAGTAAAGTTACAGTAAATATTTATGAATCACTAGTGTGTCAGCCATGACTCAGTTGGTAGCACACTTTTCTCCGTTCCGGGTTCAAGTCCCACTCCAGGGCTTGAGCACACACATCGAGGCTGACAGTGTAGTGCACTGTTGAGGAGCATTGCCCTCTCACTCTTTCGGATGAGACGAGGCCCCATCTGTCTGCTGAGGTGGATGGAAAAGATCCCATGGCACGATTTCGAAGAGAGGTGAGTTATTCCTTGCGTCCTAGCCAATACTTATCCTTCAGTCAACATGATAAGAAACAGATTATCTGGTCATTATCACATGGCGATTTGTGGGCGTTTGCCAAGCACAAATTAGCTGACGATTTCCTATATTACAACAGCGACTACATTTCTTTGGCAGCTAAGGCATGTCACGTCACCACGGCAGCATTTATGGCTCTGTTAATGATCCTGCTGCTATGAATCGGAGAAGGAGGAGTTTTCATTTGAGGGTGTCTGTACAGGATGTGTCCTTTGTGCATTCTACATCTAAATTAGTATTTCCAGACAGCGAATAAGGAATAGCCACCGAGATAAGATTAACAGTCTGGAACTGCTTCAGTGGGAAGACAGCAGGAGGCTTAAGCCAGGATGTGAAACTCCAAATACCTCATTACTCTACCAAAATAACTAGGAAGGCTGGAATGTTTGGGGGAGAACTTTTGGCAAGAGGACAGTGAGTCTCTGCTTTGGTGGATTTTTAACAATTCATTCATGATAGGCAGGCTAGGCCAGCGCTTATTGCCCATCCTCAATTGCCCTTGAGAAGGTGGTGGTGAGCTGCCTTCTTAAATTGCTGCAGTCCATGTGGTGTAGCTACATCTACAGGATGTCGGCCTCTTGGGGATGCTTCTCAGTCTAGTGTGTCACTCACTTTGATGCTGAATGACAGCTGTTGCTGCAGTTGATGATCTGCCACCTGATAGCTTTTGGGTGTTATATTTTTTGTTGTGATATTCTGACCAGACGTTGAGTAAAATCTTGAATCTGTGGCCCAATTGATTATAAAATAAAGGATGGCGGGGGTTGGGAAAGGTGGGTAGGAGTGAGAGAAATAAGGGCGACTGTTGATTTTTGTGGCCCTCTGGGGACAGTAGGTATTGTTGCTCTCTTATGGGCCATGTCATGCACTGTTTGACATTGGTTCCTGGTAGTGGTAGGAATTTTAATGAAACTTCAGTGACTGGTTGGAGCTTGTTCATGACTTTCTGCACTTCTCATGTTGCTATAAGTCTTCACCTCTCACAGTTATATAGCACCCTGTCATACAGTAAAAGCTCCCACGGAGTTTCACAAAAGAGATCTAAAAGTTGATCCAAAAAATCCTCAAAGAGATGGGTTTTGAGGAGGCATTTAAAATCCCTAGGCAGAACCACCAAGGTGGAAGGAGTTAAGAGTACCACAGTGTAATTTAAGGTGGATTGGGATGTATCCGAAGCCTCAATCTGTCGACTAGGCTGTAAGGCAGTAGGAGATTGGAGTTAGGAAAGGATGAAGCAACTAATTCACAGACTAAGATAAGGATTTTGAATTTGTTATATTGAGGGACTGAGAGCTGGTAAATGCTAATTAACTTGAGGATGATAAAGATAACATTTTACGGTGCTTGCATATGCATGGGAAAAAGTTTTATTCTTGTTGAAGCTTATGCAGGGTGGAGTTTGGGAGGACATATAGAGCAATACTCTGCAGAAGCACAATAATCTGCATAAACACAATAATTGGCATAAGAACAATAATCTGCATAAGGACTTTGGAAGTGAAGTAAGCGGAGAGCTGGTGAAATTAGGTGTGGAATGAGGCATTGTGGTGTTACAGTTTCAGAGGGGCAAGTTTAAATATGCAGAGTGAATATTTAAATTCCAGCCAGTATGTAAAAGAACTGGGGAGTTTCAGTGTCTGTGGATAAATTCTGCATTTGTGAGAAATTTGAAGAATTCCAGAATTTAGGCATGAAGGCATGGCAACAGTGGAGGGGAGAAGTAATTCAGGGGCACAAAAGCAGGCAGAAAATTTACAAATGATTAAGTGGTGGGGAAATATTGAAAATGAAATTATTTCCCTCCCAGCGTTTTATTTAGCTTAAGTCATTTTTTTTGGGATTTGTGAATCATATGATTTGTTTTAAAGTTTCTGAACAGGGCTCATTTTGTGTTGATGTTTGTGGTGCTTCAAGACTGACCTTGATACTTTGGCCAAAGTCAGCAACAGCAGTATTTTTTATTCATTTATGGGGTGTGGGCTTCGCTGGCTGGGCCAGCATTTATTGCCTATCCCTAGTTACCCTTGAGAAGGTGGTGGTGAGCTGCCTTCTTGAACCGCTGCAACCCATGTGGGGTAGGTACACCCACAGTGCTGTTAAGGGAGTTCCAGGATTTTGACCCAACAATAGTGAAGGAACAGTGATATATTTCTGAGTCAGGATGGTGAGTGACTTGGAGGGGAACTTCTAGGTGGTGGTGTTCCCATGCTGCCCTTGCCCTTCTAGATGGTAGTGGTTTTGGTTTTGGAAGGTGCTGTTGAAGGAGCCACGCAGTGCATCTTACAGATGGTAAACACTGCTGCTACTGCACGTCGGTGGTGGAAGGAGTGAATGTTTGTAGATGTGGTGCCAAACAAGCAGGCTGCTTTGTCCTGGACAATGTCAAGCTGCTTGAGTGTTGTGGGAGCTGCACTCCTCCAGGCAAGTAGGGAGTATTCCATCACACTCCTGATTTGTGCCTTGTAGATGGTGGACAGACATTGGAGAGTCAGGCGGTGGGTTACTCATCACACAATTCCTAGCCTCTGACCTACTCTTGCAACCACAGTATTTATATGGCTAGTCCAGTTCAGTTTCTGGTCAATGACAACCTCCAAGATGCTGAAAGTGGGTGATTCAGTGATGGTAATGCCATTGAACATCATGGGGCGATGGTTGGATTTTCTCTTGTTGGAGATGGTCATTGCCTGACACTTGTGTGGCACGAATGTTACTTGCCACTTGCTAATCCAAGCCTGGATATTGCTCAGGTTTTGCTGAGAATGGTGCTGAAAATCATGCAATCATCAGCGAGCATCCCCACTTCTAACCTTATGTTGGAAGGAAGGTCATTGATGAAGCAGCTGAAGATGGTTGGGCCTAGGACACTACCCTGAGGAATCCCTGCGGTGATGTCCTGGAGCTGAGATGACTGACCGCCAACAAACACAACCATCTTTCTTTGTGCTAGGTATGACTCCAACCAGTAGAGTTTTCCCCCTGATTCCCATTGACTCCAGTTTTGCTAGAGTTCCTTGATGCCACACTTGGTCAAATATGGCCTTGATGTCAAGGGCATTCGCTCTCACCTCACCTCAGGAGTTTAGCTCTTTTGTCCATGTTTGAACCAAGACTGTAATGAGGTCAGGAGCTGAGTGGCACTGGCGGAACCCAAACTGGGTGTCAGTGAGCAGGTTATTGCTAAGCAAGTGCCGCTTGATAGCTCTGTTGATGACCATTTCCATTGCTTTGATGATGTCGAGTATACTGATGGGGTGGTAATTGGCTGGGTTGGATTTGTACAACTTTTTGTGTACAGGACATATCTGGGCAATTTTCCACATAGCTGGGTAGATGCCAATGTTGTAGCTGTACTGGAACAGCTTGGCTAGGGGCGCAGCAAGTTCTGGAGCACAAGCCTTAAGTACTATTGCCAGAATATTGTCAGGGCCCATAGCCTTTGCAGTATCTAGTGCCTTCAGCCGTTTCTTGATATCACATGGAGCGAATTGAATTGGCTGAAGACTGTGATGCTGGGGACCTCCGGAGGAGGCCGAGATGGATCATCCACTTAGGCACTTCTGGCTGAAGATTGTAGCAAATGCATCAGCCTTATCTTTTGTACTGATGTGCTAGACTCCTCTCCATCATTGAGGATGGGGACAGGTAAGTTTGAGAAATTTGAACTTAGTGTTTTCAAAATCTGTTTTCCTAACTAACAGAGGGCTCCACTTGGATTGGAGCATCTTTTCTCACAATTCTTGAACTGCTGGGGCACGTTTGCTCAAGCTGATAAACTTTTGGACTTTACTTACCCGATAGATAAAGTCAACCAGTATTCCCCTGTAGGATGTTGGAAAGTTTCAGAACTGTGACTTGGCATGAGTATAGGTTATCCTCTTCCCCATTTGCTTTTTCAATTGGTACAGAGACAGAGAGGAAAGATGTTGTTGAATTTTTAAATATCTTTCATAATCTTAAATGAAACCACCGATTTCATCATTAAATAACCTTCCTAGATAGCTTAAAATTCAAGATGCTGGTCTTTGTATTGCCTCAGTGGCAATTTTTTTATTCTTTCATGAGATGTGGGTGTTGCTGGCAAGGTCAGCATTTGTTGCCCATCCCTAATTACCCTTGAACTAAGTGGCTTGATCGACCATTTCAGATGGCAGTTAAGAGTCAACCACATTACTGTGGGTCTGGAGTCACTTGTAGGCCAGACCGGGTGGGATAGCAGATTCTCTTCTCTAAAGGACATAAGTGAACCAGATGGGTTTTTACGACAATCAATGTCATGGCCACTATTTATTAATTGAATTTAAATTGCACTAGCTACCGTGGTGGGATTTGAGCCCATGTTCCCAGAGCATTAGCCTGGGCCTCTGGATTGCGAACCCAGTGACATTTCCACTATGCCACCATGTTCCCATGTATGTAGTAATTATTGTTGCATAAATTCGTTAATTGCCCTGAATTCTCTTGACTGTCTTGCAATGAACAAAACTTCAAGTTTGGAAGCAGGGAATTAAATACATTATTGTTGTGTAGAATTCCTGAATTACAAGTTGGATGATTTTTGTAGAAATGTTAAGAGTAGAGATTGAAGATTATGGAGCAAGCTTTACATAGCTGCTTTTGTAAATCCAATAATTGATGATGTGTACAACACTCTACACCAATAATAGAAGAGTCATTGTGACTTAGTTAAGGGGAGAATGTTGGCCAGGGTGGTAGGAGTTCGAGTTTCTCTTTGAAATAACGCAGTGTTAAATGTTCGCTTAAAACCACAATGGAATAACAAGGTCTTGGTTTAAGAGCTCATCTGAATAATGGCCGACATCTTGACAAAGTAGTTAGTACTTATGAGTCCTGCACAGGATTGACAGTGTTGAATATGCTGTCAGTCTTGCGTGTTTAATAAAGTTTCATAACTGATCTTTTCTCAATTCATGTAATTTATTTACAAAATTTAGTTTTTGTCAAATATTTTCAGTGTTTTGCTTGACTAAGATATTGTATTTGGAAAAATTGTGAAACAGATTTAATGTACTTGTCACAGTTTAAAAACCTCCACTTTAAACACGTGGCATGTCTCTGGTCTAGTCAGATGAGAGACATATGTGACTAACCTACATATTTCCACTAGGATGGATCTCTTTTTCAAAATATATAATATTTTCAATTGTAGTTTGATTCTTCATAGCAGTAGCTATGACTTCAATGTAGTTAACGTTTTTTGTTAGCCTGTTTAAGACACTTCAAACTTGTCTGGAGTTGTGTTTTGAATTCCTATTTGCATGCCTGTGGCATAAGATTATAATGGAAATGTGAAAATAAAACTTATCCTTTGAAGATAGCTTGAAGTTCAAGTGGCAGTGTTTTGTTGTACATAAATTAAGGACACTAATAAAACGTAGTCAGTTTTAGCACTTTACTTTTAAATGATTGCGTCTTCAAATGTTACAACCCCAGGGGTGGTGTTGACCTTTTTTTAGGAAGTGTTCCAAGAACAGAAAATGCTGGAAATATTCAACAGGTCTGGCAGCATGGAGAGAGAAACAGAGTTAATGCTTCAGGTCGTATTCCAGGAGCTTTGGTTATTGTTTAAGGCGTGGGTTATGACTTCTTTCAAGCTATTACAACAGACAGCTGAAAGACGTACCACTTCCTCCAGCTAAGTATGAGCAAGGTCACATGCTATTTGTATTCACGTTAGTGGGTCAGCATTAATTACAGTGTAGGATTTCAAAATACTAATTTGTTTCATTGAGGACAACATACCTGTTTACTACAAGCTTTGCTATCAACCATCTTGATTGGTTGGCCCAATATGTAATAGAGAGGGCATCCAATTTGAATTGGAAACTTGTTCAGTGCTGCATAAAATTATGAGAACCAACAGACTTTTGGAAGTTATTTTGCAATTTCCTCCAACATAAATTTTTGTTTTTGACTTTGAAAGCATAAGTGTCTAAATAAAGCTCCTCAGAATATGATTCTGTCTCCAGATCACCTGCAGTCAATTGTATTTAATATAGAATTGCATGTGACAATGGACAGTTTTTTTATTTTTATAAAACAGCAGGCTGTGGGTACTTATTAACTGTAATTGTATGGCTCAGTGTTGAACTTCAGAAACTGTTAGCATGTGTCGTATTTCAATTAGCCATTGTTAATGTTGAAAGAAGTGTTTAATAGGGGCACCTGAATTTTGTAAAGTTATGTTAGGGCTACTGACTTTAAATTTTGAAGTAGAAAAAGCATGAATTGATAATTGCAACCATTTTGTCACTATTTGCAATCTGTTGTAAAGGTGAAATTACATTCACTAACTTGTGAAATTAAGTTGCGCACAGCTGTTTATTTTCAGAATCTACTAGTTTCAGTGTGAATATGAATAGATAATATTCCCTCCAAACTAATAAGGATTAATCCTAAAAATTCAAAAACTTATTAGAATTTAAAAAGTGAACATATTTGGAAATATACAAGGAGTTAAGTTGGAGAGGTGAGTGGAATCTTTCACTTGTCCCACTCCCAACTCTGACCCTGCAAATGCTGCCAATGGATCAGCTATCACTATCCCTGTCTGCATCTCCCTTATGAATGCCTGTGACCTTATGAATGAGGCCCTTGCCATCCATAAGCCTGTAGTGGATGATTATATTGACATATGGCCTTGGCAGAACCCAGGCTGAGGGGTCTAAACTGCTGTCATGGGTTTATGACTTATCACCAAATCAACCTTGTTCTGACATCCTCCTCTGATGACATGTTCTTCTTTGAGATGAGATCATCTTAGTTAAAATCCTCATTCTCTACTGCCCACCATAATAAAATTTGCACTGAGATCTTCACTGTTTTCCCCCTGCAGCCACTGCGCAGAGCGATTTCTCATCATCGGTGATTGCAATCTCCATCTCAACTCGTATTCTTTCTCCTGGGTTGACTGTCCTCCTATCTTCCCTTAATCCCTCCCTCCATATTAACTCCCCGAACCATATTTATGGCCACTCGTTAAGCTTGCCATCATCTGTGCCCGTCATTCACTGATGAGACCATCTCTGATCAATTGTAATGCTCTTCATCCACTTTCCTGTTTTCCCCCTCCTAACCCTACTTCAATCTGTGTCTGCTCCTGTGTTGGGGGGGGGGACCTCTCTCAATTCACTTTTAGCTGCGGTTTCTAAATCCCAACTGGATTTAGCCTTTGGTCTTTCATTTGCTGACATTTCTGCAGCTACTGATCTACTCAACTGCACCTCCACCTTTTGATACCCATTAAAACCATTGCTCTCTCTGACCCTGATTGTTTCCCTGGTACACTGTCACCACTGCTCCCTTAAGTCTAATACTTGAATATACTTGAATGTATATGGATGGTGGACAGCTGGTTAAACTATTCATTTCCTGAATTGACTGGAACACAAAGTGCTATTGGGTCCTGCTTTCCGCTGCCAAAACTGTTCTCCATTTCAGGATCATTGTGAAATGCAAATATAACCTCCAGCTGCTTTTCTTTGCTACAAGATGTCACCTTAAACTCTTCTTCCCTGCCTCCTTCATCCTTGTCTCCAACAACAAGTGCTCATCAATTTCTTCATCCCTAAGCTTGAGACCATCCATTCAGCTGCCTCTGCTGCTTCCCTTCAATTGCCCTATCCCATTAAACCAAACTT
The DNA here is from genome assembly GCF_964194155.1 of Cetorhinus maximus. Taxonomy (NCBI): domain Eukaryota; kingdom Metazoa; phylum Chordata; class Chondrichthyes; order Lamniformes; family Cetorhinidae; genus Cetorhinus; species Cetorhinus maximus. Next base: position 159,661,656 of record NC_135882.1, read on the forward strand.
CCTATAAGATTTCCTCCTTAACTCACATCTTTCTCCAGTTTCTCCAATCTCCCCTTATCAGGATAGCAGAGTAAAGGTCATTACCATCTGAAAGTGAAATAGCAGAATCTGTTCATAGCAGAAAAAGGATCAGCATTGTCTCAAAGCAAAAACATGAAAGCAAGATGCAGACTGGCACTTATGGGGAAAAAGTTCAAAATGGAAGAGAGAGTTCATGGTCTGAAGTTATTGAACTCGATGCTCAGTCCAGAAGGCTGTAAAGTTCTGAATCGAAAGATGAGGCGCTGTTTCTCCAGCTTGTGTTGAGCTTCACTGGAACATTGTAACAGGCCAAGGACAGAAATGTGAGCATGAAAAGCAAGTTGATGAATTGAAATGGCAAACAACAGGAAGCTCAGGGTCATGCTAGTAGGCTGAGTGAAGGTGTTCCGCAAAGCGGTCACCCAGTCTGTTTTTCCTAAGAAGCCATATTGAACGCGAAACGTTAACTTTGTTTCTCTCTCCACAGATGTTGTCAGATCTGCTTGGTTTTTCCAGCATTTTCTGTTTTTGTTTCAAATTTCCAGTGCCCGCAGTATTTTGCTTTCATTTTGGTTACTGTTCGTTGCCTTCATGTTAATTGAAGCTGTTAATGGTTCCCCTTCAAATCTGCCATCACCAATCTCCTCAAAACTGCTTTCCTTGCAAACTTTTGGGCACCATCTCCAATCTCCTTTTCCCCACTACATCAATCCGTGCCCATCTTCACTGGAACTCCATGTTTCAATCCCTCTAATCAGGTTTTCCCCATTACCACAGTACTGAGATTGCTCTTAGCAAAAAGAGATCCTGCGAGACTGTGACTATGGCAAATGATCCCCCCCCCCCCCCCCACTTGTCATCCTCGATCAGCCACAGCATCCTTCTCCAATGCCTATCCTCCAGCTATGTTCGTGACTGCATTCATGTGCTTTCATTCTCATCTATACAATTGTAGCTCCTGCAGCATTACAAGATGTAACAAGATGGATGAATCGATAGCACAAATAGAAATGAGTATGATATGATAGCCATTACAAAGACATAGTTGCAAAGTGATCACTGCTGGGATCTGAATATTCAAGGGTATTTGACATTTTGAAATGACAGGTAGAAAGGAAAGGGAGATGGGGTAGCTCTGTTAATAAAGGGTGAGATCAGTGCAGTAGTGAGAAATGATCTTAATTTGGAAGATCAGTTTGGGTGGAGCTAAGGAATAGCAAAGGAAATCACTGGTGGGAGTAGTTTATAGACCCTCTGACAATAGTTACGCTGTAGGGTGGAGTTTAAATCTAGCAATAATGGGGGCTTGTAAGAAAGGTACCAATAATTGTAGGAGATTTTAATCTTGATTATAGATTGGACAAATCAAATTGGCAAAGGTAGCCTGGAGGATGAGTTCATGGAATGTATTCGAGTCAGTTTCTTAAAGCAATACGTTCTGGAACCAACCAGTGACCAGACTGTTTTAGACCTAGTAACTTTGTAATGAGATAGAATGAATTAATCTCATAGTAAAGGATCCTCTAGGTAAGAGTGATCATAACATGGTAAAATTTCATAATCAGTTTGAGGATGAGAAATCTGGGTCTGAAGTTAGTGTCTTAAGCTTAAAGGCAATTACAAGAGAATGAAGAAGAGTTGGCTAGAGTGGAATGGAAAAATAAGTTATGAAGTAAGATGGTAGAGAAGCAGTGCAGAAATTTAAGGAGATGCTTTATAATTCTTAACTAAGATATATTCAATTGAGAGAGACTCTACAAGAATAATGCACCATCGTGGCTTAAGGATGGTATCAAATTGTAAGAAGAAATGTACAATTCTGCAAAGATTAGTGGTAGGTCAGAAAATTGGGGAAATTTTAGAAACCAGCAAAGGTTAACTAAGGGAAAGAAATCAGAGTAAGAGAGAAAACTAGCAAGAAATGTAAAAATGGAAAGTAAGAGCTTCTACAAGCAAAAAAAAAGGAAAAGAGTAGCCAAAGTGGCTGTTGGTCCCTTAAAAGTGAGATTGGGGAATTAATAATGGGAAGCAAGGAAATAGCAGAGATTTTGAAGAAGTATTCTGTATCTGCCTTCACAGTAGAAGACAGAGAAAGACAGTAGAAAAGCAGGGGGTGAAAGGGAGGGAGGAACTCAAAACAATCACAGCATTAGAGAAAAGGTACATAGAACCATAGGAAAATTACAGCACAGAAAGAGGCCATTCAGCTTACAAGAAAGACTGCTGAAACAAAAGGAATATGTTCAAACGTTGAATTGCCAGGAGCTTAGGGAGCCTATGGTTCCTTATTGGCCGAGGCATTGACATGGAAAAAACAATCAAAGTAGACTTGCCCAACCAATCAGCATCCTTTTTTCACGTAGTATAAATTATTGTGATTTTGAAATTTGGTATTCTTCCATTTGTCCTGATGAGTGCAAGATGAAAAGCTTCGGCAACATGTCTCTATATTCCCGAGCTCTAAGATTTAAGTTAATTGGCAAAAGAAGCGATGGAGACATGTGGAAAAAATTTCTCTCTGTGAGTGGGTGGGACCTAGAATACACTGCCTGGGAGTGTGATGGAGGCAGGTTTAATCAAGGCATTTAAGAGGGAACTGGATTATTATTTGAAAAGGAAGAATGTGCAGGGCTATGGAAAGGAGGCTAGGGAGTGGCATTAGATAAATAGCTCCTTTGGAGAGCCAGCGCAGACTCTACAGGCCGAATGGCTCCTTTCTGTGCTGTAACTTATGATTCTAAGGTCTGCAAATTCCAAAACAGCGTTTAAAACTGCGTGCTTCCCAGTCTTTTTGTTGGCTTATAAACATTGAAGATGTGAATTTCTGTGGAACATATATCCGATGGTAACACAGAACTTGAATTATTTGGCTGTGAAAGGGGGAATAGAAGTTCTATCTCTTTAATTAATTTTTAAAAATGTATATTTGTAGGTCCATTTACAGATGTCGTAACTACAAACCTCAAATTGAAAAACCCTGCAGATAAGAAGGTCTGCTTCAAAGTGAAGACTACAGCACCACGCCGGTATTGTGTACGGCCTAATAGTGGGATTATTGATCCTGGAACAACAGTTACTGTTTCTGGTAAGAAAGATGGCAAAGTCAGATGACCTTCAACAAATCTAAGAGCACTTGTTCATTTTTAACCAACATGTGAGAAATTGTTTTCAGTTGTTAGAATTAATTGAAAATTGTGGTGTTCTTGATTTAGAGTATGGAATACATTGACTACATTTGTTCATTAAAACTGCATGCATCTAAATGTCTGCTTGTAATTTGAGATTCATATCTGCACTGCTGAGTGTGGCAGTGTTCATAAATAAATGTATGATTATGTTCCTATGACTATTCAGTTAAACTGTAAATAGTAGTGGGTACTATACTAAAATAGATAGCAAATATCAGGCTTTTAATAAATTTGCAGACAGGTTTTCAATCAGAGTAGCTGGGGATCATCTGACGTTTTTGCTAGGTTCGGCTTGGATATTTTTAACTTGACTCCAAATAGTTGCAGTCTTTTGGTTGACATTGACTATACAATTTTTAACTAACCAATAAAGCAACTAAATTTTCATGCAGTTTTTGAGTTGCTTCACAGAGTTGAGGCTGAGAACATTCTTAAATTCTTTTTGGGTGCAACGGACAATGTTTATGTTTTAAATTTAGGGATTTAGTTCAGTATTTTTATAGGATTTAGAGGATTAAGCACATTTATCCATATCATCCATTTCCCTGGCACCCTTTGTTTGAAGGTAATTGGTTCTCTTAGCTCAATAACTTGGTTGCTCAATTCAATCTCTGGTTTACTTTGAACAATTAGTTGAGTAAATAGTCCAGGGTGCATGAATTCACCAGCAGAACATCCAAATGTGATGTACACTTGTTTCAATCCCTTACTTGTGCATCATAATTAAAGCCAAGCCTAATCTCTTATATTTGAGAGCCCATCAGTCAAATCACATGCATTAAACATTCAAACTTCTGTTGCATTTGTAAATGTCATAATGGTTATGTTGGATTCTGATTGGTGCATGGACCCAAAAATAACAGGGAGATTTAGTGGCTATGATTTTGTGGTAAAAACATCAATGCTCACTATTCTTAGAGACTAAATCGGGCAACATCTTCCGGTGTCCACATATGTGTACTTCAAATGATAGACTGGAAATTGCTGTTCAAGTTGTCCTGCTCCTCCAGAAGCTGTACAATAACAGTATCTTCCCAAAGATGCAGCATTAAAATGTATGGAAGGACATTAATTTGTGGTGCTTACCCACTAGATACCCTCAATCTATGCCAGAAATGTTTTGGCCTATTGTTCAAGTGTAAGTGAATTTTTAATGGTGTGATGAGTTTTAATTATTGCTAAGTAATTTCTATTCTAAGTGTAGTGTCTCATTCTTTCAGATTTTAATCACTGTTGGAGATTTTAAAATGTTTTTACTTTGACTCTTTTCTGTCTGACTTTCTCTGTCAATTCCATCTTTATTTCCTCTTTATTTTGCTTTCTGTTTTTGATTTTAGTTTGCATTAACTATTGTAATTTACACTTCTTGGTTTAGGCTTTGCATGGTTCAGTGAGATTCTTCAGCGTGGTTAAGGGTATGCAGATTGGCTTGATCTGATCACATAGATACCAGATCTTCTGTAGAGGATGCTGTGCTGTTCCAGATTTCTGATAACTGCAAGTTGCCGTGCATCAGCCCACAAGAAATCTGGATAAATGTCACGACGACAAAATCCATATCATTAAGTTGCATCACAGAATTTCCTTTGAAATATTGAATTTGCGAATCAAACTTAAAGAAAGGAAATAGATTTGCATTTATAAAGTTTCTTTCATGGCCACTGGAAGTCCCAAAGCGTTTTACAACCACAGAAGTACTTTTGATATGTAGTCATTGGTACAATGTAGGAAATGTAGCAGCTAATTTGCACACAGCAAACCTCCTCAAACAGCAATGTGGTAACGACCAGATTTTCTGTTGATTGAGGGATTAATACTGGCCAGGACACTGAGAATATTTCCCTTGCTCTTCTGTGATACAGTGCCAAGGAATCTTTCACATCCATCTGAGAAGGCAGACTGGTTCAAGATGTACCAAGTGGTGTGCCACATGAATCAGTGCCAGGGCCTTAACTTTTTACAATTTATAAAAATGCCTTGGATGAAGGGACCGAGATATGGTTTCTAAATTTGCTGATGACACAAAGATAGGTAGGAAAGTAAGTTATGAAGAGGACATAAGGAGGCTGCAAAGGGACATAGATATGTTAAGTCACTGGGCAAAGATCTGGCAAATCGAGTATAACGTGGAAAAATCTGAAATTGTCCATTTTGGCGGTTAGAATAAAAAGGAAACATATTATCTAAATGGCGAGAGATTGCAGAGCTCTGAGCTGTAGAGGGACCTGGGTGTTGTAGTGCATAAATCACAAAAGGTTATGCAGGTGCAGCGAGTAATTAGGAAAGCCAACAGAATGTTATCGTTTGTTGTGAGGGGAATTGAATACGGAAATAGGGAGGTTATGCTTCAGTTGCACAGGGCATTGGTGAGACCACATCTGGAGTACTGTGTACAGCATTGGTCTCCATATTTAAGGAAAGTAAACACATTTGGAGCAGTTCAGCAGCGGTTTACCAGACTATATCTGGAATGTGTAGGTTGTCTTATGAAGAAAGATTGGACAGACTAGGCTTGTATCCGCTAGAGATTAGAAGTGTAAGAAGCGACTTGATTGAAGCATATAAGATCCTGAGGGGTCTTGACAGGGTGGATGTGGAAAGGATGCTTCCCTGTTGTGGGAGAATAGAATGAAAGGCCATTAATCAAAAATAACAAGTCGCCCATTTAAAACAGAGACACAGTGTCTTTAAGTATTCTTAAGGCAGAGGTAGATAGGTTCTTGATAAGCAAGGGGATAAAAGGCTATCGGGGGTAGGTGGGAATGTGGAGTTGAGGTTACAATCAGATCAGCCATAATATTGAATGGTGGAGCAGGTTCCAGGGGCTGAGTGGCCTACTCCTGCTCCATGTTCGTTTGTTTGTATGTCTTGGGTTTGGGGCTGGGTTGGGGGGGTGATGTCATCTGAAAGATGGCATCTATGACTTTGCAACACTTGGCCAATACTGCAATCCTGAAATGGGACTTGAACACACAAGGTTCTTACGCAAGTGACAATGTAACCAACTGAGCCACAACTGACACTAATCCAACATTCTCTTGAAAGAACTGTTTGTTTTACTTCACAGCTTTCTTCCTGTACTGAAACTTTTCCTAAGACATATTGTCCAGGGACTGGTCACCCTCTGGATTAATATCCCAGTCACTTTGTTATCGTATGTGGGTCTAGGTAGTGTTTTTTTATTCATTCATGGGATGTAGGTGCTCGCTGGCTAGGCCAGCATTTACTGCCCATCCCTAATTGCCCTTGAAAAGGTGGTGGCAAGCTACCTTCTTGAACTGCTGCAGTCCATGCATCCGCAAGGCTAAGGATTACATGGATAGCACGTTTAGAGAGTTGGTCATACCACAGCTAAGTAGTACAGAGGCAGAAAGGGAATGGGTGACTGCCAGAATACTTGAGAGGAACGGGCAGGTAGTGCAGGAATCCCCTGAGGCTATCTTGCTTTCTAACCGCTTTTCTATTTTGGCTACTGGTGAGCGAGATGGTTCCTCAGAGGACTATAGCAAGAGCCAAGTTCGTTGTACCACAGATGGCTCAGTTGCACAGAAGGGGAAGTGGAAGAGTGGAAGTGCTCCAGTGGTAGGCGATTCCATAGTTAAGAGAGTAGACAAGCATTTCTGTGGCAGTAGACGTGACTCCAGGATAGTATGTTGCTTCCCTGGCGCCATCAAGGATGTCACAGAGCGGCTGCAGGACATTCTTTTGGAGGAGGGCGAGCAGCCAAGAGGCCTGATCCACCATGAAATCAGTCACATAGGTAGGAAAAGGTACGAGGTCCTGAAAGCAGATTTTGAAGAGTTATGGGAATTAAAAAGCAGGACCTCAAGAGCAGTAATCTCAGGATTACTCCCAGTGCCGTGTACTAGTGCGCATAAGAATAGGAAGATTGAGCAGTTCAATATGTGGCTGGAGAAATGGAATAGGAGGGAGGGCTTTAGATTTCTGAGGCATTGGGATTGGTTCTGGGGCAGGTGGGACCTGAAACAAGAAGGACGGGTTACACCTTAACAAGGTTTGGACTAATGTTCTCGCGGGGAGGTTGGCTACTGCTGTTGGGGAGGCTTTAAACTAGATTGGCAGGGGGTTGAGAACCTGAGGGGATATTCAGAGTGCAGAGGAGAAAAACTGGCAGTGGGAAGTAGTGACAGATCAACTGATAGTGAGGATATTTCAGAGAGTAGTATCAAGGTAGATGGAATACTTGGAGGGTTCGATGGAATTAGAGTAGGCAATAGTAAGTCATTAGATGGGGTCAGAGTAAAGGGGGGGAAAAAAAAGCCTAAATCAGGGCTAATGTGCATGTAAGTGAATGAATGAAGCGTGGTTAATAAGATTGGTGAACTGCAGGCACAGGTTGACAAATGGAAATGTGATATTATTGCTATAACAGAGACCTGGCTCAAAGAAGGGCAGGTCTGGGTGTTAAATATTCCTGGGTGCAAGGTGTTTAGGAGAGACAAGGAAGAAAAGTAGGGGGTGGGGGGGAGGGAAGAGAGAGAGAAGGGGGGGAGGGGGGAGAGTGGGGTGGGGGGAGAGTGGCAATATTGATTAAAGATGGCATTACAGTACTGGAGAGAGAGGATGTTTCAGAGGGGTCAAGGACGGAATCTCTCTGGCTAGAGGTAAGGAATGAAAAAAGTGCAATAACATTGGTGCAGTATATAAACCACCAACTAGTGGAAGGGCTGCGGAGAAACAAATTTGCAAAGAAATTACAGAGAGGTGCAAGAATTAAAGAGTACTCATAATGGGGGGCTTCAATTATCCAAATATAGACTGAGATAGGAATAGTACAGAGGGACAAGAGGGGCGAGAGTTCCTGGAATGTGTTCAAGATAATTTTCTGCAGCAATATGTTTCCAGTCCAGTGAGTGCTCATGCACTTTTGGACATGGCGCTGGGGAATAAGTTGGCCTAAGTGGATCACATGTCAGTGGGAGAGCCTCTAGGGGACAGTGACCATTGTATCAGAATGTTTAGGTTAATCATGGAAAAGGACAGGGAGCAATCCAGAGCAGGGATAATTAATTGGGGGAAAGCCAGCTTCAGTGCGATGCGAATGCACCTGAGTCAAGTGAGTTGGAATCAAATGTTGGCAGCAAAGATGGTGGCTGAACAATGGGCCATCTTCAAAGAAAAAATATTGCAGGCAACGTCAAGGCATATCTCCTTGAAGGGGAAAGGCAGGACAAATAAATCCAGAGAGCCTTGGATGACAAGAGAGATAGAGGTGAAGATGAAAAGGAAGAAGTGCGCGTAAGACAGATGACAGGTAGAAAATACAATGGAGAATCAGGCTGAATATAGAAGGATCAGAGGGGAAATGAAGAAGCTAATAAGGAAAGCAAGGAGAGAGCATGAAAAGAGACTGGCAATGAACATAAAAGGGAATCCCAAGGTCTTCTATAAGCATGTAAATAATAAAAGGGTAGTTAAAGAAAGAGGAGGTTTGATTAGGGATAAAAAAGGGGACTTGCATGTGGAGGCAGGAGAAGTAGCAGATGTGTTGAACGAGTACTTTGCAACTGTCTTTACAAAGGAAGATGATGTTACCTAGGCCGGGATGAGAGAGGAGATAACTTGTACACTAGATGAACTTACAATCAAGAGGAAGGAGGTGTTGGAAAGGCTATCTTTACTTAAAATAGATAAGATACCAGGACCGGTTGAGATGCATCCAAGGGTGTTGAGGGAAGTGAGAATGGAAATTGCAGAGACACTAGTGATAATCTTCCAGTCTTCCTTAGACACAGGAGAGGTGCTAGAGGACTGGAGAACTGCAAATGTTATACTCTTGTTCAAAAAGGGATGCAAGGATAAAGCTGGCAACTACAGATCAGTCAGTTTAACCTCAGTGGTAGGAAAACTTTTGGAAGCTATAGTATGGGATAAAATCAATAGTCACTTAGACAAGTGCAGCATAATTAAGGACAACCAGCATGGATTTATTATGGGGAGATCATGAAGGCATTTGATATAGTGCCACACAACAGACTTGTGAGCAAAATTCTGGGTCATGGAATAAAAGGGAAAGTAGGCACTTGTATGAGAAATTGGCTGAGTGACAGGAAACAGAGAGTAGTAATAAATGGTTGATTTTCAGACTGGACTGGATTGTAGTGGAGTTCTCCTGGGGTCAGTATTGGGACCCTTGCTCTTCCTGATATATTAAACACCTAGACTGTGGTGTGCAGGGCATGATTTCAACATTTGCAGATGATACGAAGATTGGAAATGTTGTCAATTGTGATGGGGATAGTCTTGATCTTCAAAAGGACATAGTCATGTTGGTGGATTGGACAGACAAGTGGCAGATGAAGTTCAATGGAGAGAAGTGTGAGATGATTCATTTTGGCTGAAAAAATATTGAGAGACGGTATAAAATAAAGGGAGAGCCTCTAAAGGAGGTGCAGGAACAGAGGGACTTTGGTGTGTATGTACACAGTCATTGAAGATGGTAGGGCACATTGAGAGAGCAGTCAACAAAGCATATGGTATCTTAGGCTTTATTAATAGAGGCATTGAGTACAAGAGTAAGGAGGTCATGTTGAACTTTTATAAGACACGAGTTAGGCTTCATCTGGAGTACTGCGTCCAGATATGGGCACCATACTTGAGGAAGGATGTGAAGGCTTTTGAGAGAGTACAGAGGAGATTCGCAAGAACAACTTCAGCGGTAAAGAACTGTACTTATGAGGATAAATTGGAGAAGTTAGGACTTTATTCCTTGGAGAAAAGAAGGCTGAGGGGAGATTTAATAGAGGTATTCAAGATCCTCAGGGGTATGGATAGGGTAACTAGTGAGAAACTGTTCTTACTCAAGAGAACATCAAAAACGGGAAGGCACAGATTCAAAATAATTGGCAAAAGGAGTAAATGTGATGTGAGGAAACGTTTTTTCACCCAGAGGGTTTTGGAGTCTGGGACAAACTACCTGAAAGGATGGTGGAGGCAGGTTCGATCGAGGTATTCAAAAGGGAATTGGATTGCTATCTGATGAGAGAATGTACAAGGTTCTGGGTTAAGGCAGGGGAGTGGGACTAGGTGGAATGCTCGTTCAGAGAGTCATTGCAGACTCAATGGGCTAATTGGCATCCTTCTGCACTGTAAAGATACTGTGATACTTTGATATGTGGTGTAAGTACACCCATAGTGCAGTTAGGGAATTCCAGGATTTTGACCCAGTGACAGTGAAGGAATAGCGATATATATCCAAGTCAGGATGGTGAGTGGCTTGGAGGGGATCTTCAGGTGATGGTGTTCCCCTGTGTCTGTTGCCCTTGTCCTTCTCGATGGTAGTGATTGTGGGTTTGGAAGGTGCTGTCTAAGGTGGCTTGGTGAGTTCCTGCAGTGCATCTTGTAGATGGGCGCCGCTGTGCGTCAGTGGTGGAGGGAGTGAAAGTTTGTGGATGGGTTGCCAATCAAATGGGTTGCTTTGTCCAGGATGGTGTCAAGCTTCTTGAGTGTTGTTGGAGCTGCACTCATCCAGGCAAGTGGGGAGCATTCCATCACACTCCTGACTTGTGCCTTGTAGATGGTGGACAGGCTTTGGGGAGTCAGGAGGTGAGTTACTCGCTGCAGGGTTACTAGCCTCTGACCTGCTCTTGTAACCACAGTATTATGGTTAGTCCAGCTCAGTTTCTGGTCAATGGTAACCCCCAGGATGCTGATCGTGGGGGGATTCAGCGATGGCAATGCCATCCCAATGTCATGAGGCGATGGTTAGATTCTCTCTTGTTGGAGTTAGTAATTGCCTGACACTTGTGTGGCATGCATGTTAACTGTCACTTGTCAGCCCAATCCTGGATATTGTTCAGGTCTTGCTGCATTTGGACCATGGACTGCTTCAGTACCTGAGGAGTCGCGAATGGTGCTGAACATTTTGCAATCATCCGTGAACATCCCCACTTCTGACCTTATGATGGAAGGAAGGTTATTGATGAAGCAGCTGAACATGGTTAGGCCTAGAATTACTACCCTGAGGAACTCCTGCAGTGATGTCCTGGAACTGAGATGATTGACCTCCAAAAAACACAACCACCTTCCTTTGTGCTAGGTATGACTCCAACCAGAGAGTTTTCCCCCAGATTCCCATTGACTCCAGTTTTGCCAAGGCTTCTTAATGCCACACGCAGTGAAATACTGTCTTGATGTCAAGGGCAGTCACTCTCACCTCACTTCAGGATTTCAGCTCTTTGTGAATAGTGAATATTGACCTGGTATTTTATCATGAGGAGCACTACAGGTAATCCAAATTCTGTGTTTATCCACATGTGCACTTTCCATCAGAAGGCACTGAATAGCAACCAGAAGCAAAAACCTAAGCTGAATTATTTCTCTCCTCTCGAGTCCAGATATACTGATATTGAAGTTAGTTATCTCAGTGCATGGGAGATCAAACCCAATCATTCTGGTCTTTATGGTGTCATTTGAATGCTAGACCACCTTTTCTGTTTGAATTAATGATGGTGTTAAGTGGTCTGGAGATTAATATGGGCAAATGTAACTAACTAAGGCCATGGAACAACAGCATAGTCGTTATGTTGCAAGACAAGTAACTCATTGACTAGAAACTTAACTGGTCCAGCCAGATAAATGCCGTGGCTACAAGTGCAGGTTAGAGGCTGGATGATCTGCAGTTAAGAACTCTCCTTACGGCCCAGCTCGTGTCAACAAGAATAGGAATTTCAGCCCCTCAGGCCTACTCCACCATTCAGTTAGACTATGGTTGATCAAGATCTTAACTCCTTCCAGTTGCCTTGATTCCGTAATTCAGCCATGGCAAGGCACAAGTCAGGCGTGTAATTGAATGCTCCCACTTGCCTGGATGAGTGCAGCTCCAACAGCACTCAAGTTTGGCACCATCCAAGACAAAGCAGCCCACTTGATTGGCACCCCATCCACCACCTTCAACATTCGCTCCCTATATGGACCATCTATAAGATGCACTGCAGCATTTTGGGAAAGCTTCCAAACCTGCAGCCTGGAAGAACAAGAGCAGTCGACACATGGAAACAACACCATCTGCAAGTTCCCCTCAAAGTTGCAAACCACCCTGACTTGGAAATACATTGTTGTGCCTTCATTGTCACTAGGTCAATTTCTTGGAACTCTCTCAACAGCATTGTGGGTGAGCTCATAGCACACAAATTCCAGCAGTTCAAGAAGGTGGCTCACCACCACCTTAAAGCAATTAGGGATGAGTAATAAATGCTGGCCTTACTAGCAACGAATGCCCACATTGTATGAATGGGAAAAAAATTTCTCCAAGTTACTGAAGTCCGTTAAAAAAAATTTAAATTAGTTTTTTGGAGTAGTAATCATGTTGCTTCCACTGTAATTTGAATTGAGACCTGCATGAAAACTGAGTGCTGTAAATATACATAAGTTTAATACACTTGGAAACCTGGAAATGACAGGCTTGCCAAATAGCTAATAGAAAACCAGAAAATGCTAGAGATACTCAGCAGGTCTGATAGCCTCTGTCAGAAAGAAACAGTTAACTTTTATGTTTGTGACCTTTCATCAAACAATTCAAAACTCAGATTGCTAGATTTTTGTTTGGCATGGCTGAGTTACGGAACCAGAACAACTGGAAGGAGTAAGGACCTTGATCAGCTGTAGCCTAATTGAATGGTGAAGTAGGCCTGAGGGGCTGAAATGCCTATTCTTGTTCCTCTGTTCCTATATTCATGTTATTTCCTGGAACTAATGTTGGTTTAATCAATTATTGTTCAATTTTGCCTTGTGTTTTGGAACAATTACTTAGTGAGTGGCTACTTATGATTAATATACTGTCGAAAAGGGACATCAGCAAAAATAAGGTTTCTCTTCATAAAATAATCTTTCTCTCCATTTTCCTTATCCTTAATTTTCCTTATCCTTAATAAATGTGGGTATTCCTTATATTTTCTCCCTGGCCGAGAGTTGAAATTAGCAGTTACTTTAACTGTATTAAAGTCAATTGGGTGACAACAAAAATTTTTTTTGAAATATATTTGGTTATGCCCATCACATCTTGCTAGAATTGCAAGTTGTTTCCACATCACCTGGCATGAAGTCCCTGATTGCCACCTTAAAGAAAACTTAAGAGCTAGAGATTTTCAGGATGGTAGGATGGACAATTTAAGCAAAACAATCAATCCAACTTAGTCATAGTCATAATGACACGTAAGGAGGCCATTCAGCTCATTGGGTCCACGCTGGCCCTCTGTGGAACAGTCGGTCAGCCCTGTGCTCCCACTCTGTTCCTGTAGCCCTGTAAGTTTATTTATCTCAAGTGCCCATCCAATTTCCTTTTGAAATCATTGAATATCTCCGCTGCTGCCACCCTCGCAGTCTTCCAGATTATTATCACTTGCTGTGTAAAAGAAAAAGTTCTTCCTCACATTCCCCCTGCATCTCTTGCCAAACACCTTAAATCTGGTGTCGCCCAGTGCTTGTACCATCAGCTTTTTAAAAAATGTATTTTTTCATGAAATCTGAGTGTCGCTGGCAAGGTCAGCATTTGTTGTCCATTCCTAATTGTCCTTGAACTGAGTGGCTTTTGTCCTTGAACTGAGAAGGTCATTTCAGAGGGCTGTTAAGAGTCAACCACATTGCTATGAGTCTGGAGTCACATAAAGGCCAGACTGGATAAGGATGACAGATTTCCTTCTCTGAAAGACATTATTGAACCAGATAAGGATTTTACAGCAATCGATGATAGTTTCATGGTCAGCATTACTGAAGCTGGCTTTATATTCCAGATTTTTTTTTTATTAATTGAATTCAGATTCCTCCAGCTGTTATGGTAGGATTTTAACATGTGTCCCCAGAGTATTAGCCTGGGTCTTTGGGTTAACAGACATTGCCTACAATGCTACCATCTCCCACCACCCCATTCCAGATGAGAATTGTTTTTCTTTGTCTATCTTATCTGAACCCGCCACAATCTTGTACATCTCTATCAAATTTCCCCTCGATCTCCAGTACATCCTGCCTATCAATTTTCACCCCATCCATTATCTTAACACCCCACCTCTACTGATATTTTGTCAGCATCCTCTTCCTTTGTAAACACTGATGCAAAGTACTTATTATGTATTCTAGCCTTGCTCTGCACCTCTAAGCACATATCACCACCTTTATCCCGAATTGACCCTGATCCGCCTCTTGCTACCCACTTACTATTTACATGCTGGTAGAAGATTTTTGGGTCCACTTTTATGTTAGTTGCCATCCAATTCTCATTTTCTGCCTTTGCCAGTCATATTTTCCTCCTCACACACACCTAATTATGATATTTTGGTATTTGGTCTGGCTCTTGCTTGTCAAATTCACCTGATATGCATTTTGCACCCTCTTTATTTTGTTTCATCATTTTCATTCCCTTACTTTTCACCCTTGTTGGGATGTACCTCACCTGTACTTGAACATCTCCTTAAAGATCACTCATTGTTCTGTTATAGGTTTTCTTGTCAGTCTCTGGTTCCATTTTGCTCTGGCTAGATTCCCTCTCATTCCATTGAAGTTAGCCCTCTTTCAATTTAGAAGTTCCATATTAGATTGTACCTTGCTCTCCTCTATTACTAATCTAAACCTTATGATATGATAATCAATCTTACCCGAATGTCCATCCACAGACACTGAGTCCACATGGCTTCCTCTTATTCCTCAGCACCAGATTTAGCAATGCCTCCTTTCGAGTTGGGCCAAGAATATATATTGGTCAATGGTGTTCCCCTGAACAAGTTTCAGAAATTCCTCGCCCTTCATTGTAATATTATCGCAGATGATATTTACATAATTAAAGTACCGCAGTGTTACCACTTTATAGTTCTTGCGCCTCTGTGATTTCCTTTCAGGTTTGCTCCTCTATATCTCTCTCACTAATTGGAGGCCTATAGGAAACCTCCAGTCGGGTGATCATTCCTTCCTTGCTCCTCAACCCTAACCAGATGGATAACCTGTCCTTTCCAGTCACGCCCCACCCAATCAAGGACAATCCTCTCTTTCCATCATTGCAATGTCTTCCCTAGCCAGTGTTGCCCACTGCAACTCCCTTTTATCTTTCCCTATCTTTTTCTGAACACTGTATTCTTGAATATTAAGCATCCAATCTGCACCATTTTTAAGTTATGTTTCTGTCATTGCTGGTACATCATACTCCTACACAGTCATTTCCCCTTGTAGTTTGCCAACCTTATTCATCATAATTTGTGCGTTTATGTACATGCATTCTGAACCTGTCTATTTATTCCTTTAGCTCTTTCCCATCTGTTTCCTTCCCTAGTACCATCCAACACTCTCACTTTGTACACCTTACTCCTCTTTGATACTACTTTATGCCCATCCCCTGCCACATTAATTTAAACCCTCTCCAGCTATACTAATTAATCCCTCCATGAGGACATTAATCCTGGTCCTGTTGAGGAGGTGCAGCACATCCCTTTTGAATAGGTGCCTCTGTCCCAGAACTGGTTCCAATTCCCCAAGAATCTGAAGCCCCCTTCCTGAACCATGCCTCAAGCCATGCATTGATCCTCCCTGTCTTCCTGTTTCTCACCTTGCTCACATGCAACACTGGGAATGATGGAGTCCCTTCGGGGTCCTACTGTTTTAACTTTTCTAGCTCCTGAAAATTTCCCTTTGTTGTTGGTGCCGATGTGTACCGCAGTCTCTGGCCTGCTCCCATCCCCCTGCACTATATTCTGGACCCTCTCCTTGATGTCCTTCACTCTGGCCCCAGGGAGATAACACACCATGTGGGACTCTCAATGGTGGTAACGGAAATGCCTATTTGTCCTCTTGACTATGGAATCGTTGATAATTTCATCTCTACACTTTTGTTGTTCCCACCTGTACAGTCCCTTGGTTATTGATGCCATTTTCTGGACTGCACTCCTTCAGGAATCAGCAGTCTCCAATGCTGAGTACCTGTCTGAGAGTGGCACACACCCTGAAAACTCTGTACTTCCTGCTACTTTCTACTCTTTTGGTTGGTCATTCATCTACGAATCACCATCTAGAAGGACAAGGGTAGCAGATAGATTTTGACCCAGCGACAGTGAAGTAACGGCAATATATTTCCAAGTCAGGATGGTGATTAGCTCGGAGGGGAACTTCCAGGTGGTGGTGTTCCCATCTATCTGCTGCCCTTGTCCTTCTAGATGGTAGTGGTCATGAGTTTGGAAGGTGCTGCTGTAGGAGCCTTGGTGAGTTTCTGCAGTGTGTCTTGTAGGTGGTACACACTGCTGCTACTGAACTTAGGTGGTGGTGGAGTGATTGGCACCCTTCCACAAAGAGTCAAGTGGGCTGCTTTGTCCTGGATGGTGTCAAGTTTCTTGAGTGTTGTGGGAGCTGCACTAATCCAGGCAAGTGGGGAGTATTCCATTACACTCCTGACTTGTGCCTTGTAGATGGTGGATAGGCTTTAGGGAGTCAGGAGGTGAGTTATTCATTGCACAATTCCTAGCCTCTGACCTGCTCTTATAGCCACAGTATTTATATGGCTAGTCCAGTTCAGTTTCTGGTCAGTGGTAACCCCCCAAGATGTTGATAGTGGGGATTTAGCGATGGTAATGCCATTGAATGTCAAGGGGTAATGGTTAGATTTTCTCTTGTTAGAGATGGCCATTGCCTGGCACTTGTATGGCGTGAATGTTACTTGCCACTTGTCAGCCCAAGCCTGGATGTTGTCCAGGTCTTGCTGCATTTGGGCATGGACTACTTCAGTATGTGAAGAGTTGCGAATGGTGCTGAACATTATGCAATCATTAGGAGCATCCCCACTTCTGACATTACAATGGAAGAAAGGTCATTGATGGAGCAGTTGAAAGTGGTTGGGCCTAGAACACTACCCTGAGGAATCGCTGCAGTGATGTCCTGGAGCTGAGATGACTGACCTCCAGCGACCACAATCATCTTCCTTTGTGCTATATATGACTCCAACCAGCAGAGAGTTTTCCCCCTCATTCCCGCTGACTCCAATTTTGCTAGGGCTCCATGATGCCACGCTCTATCAACTGCATCCTTGATGTCAAGGGCAATTGCTCTCATCTCATCTCGGGAGTTCAGCTCTTTTGTCCATGTTTGAACCAAGGCTATAATGAGGTCAGGAGCTGAGTGGTCCTGGTGCAACCCAAACTGAGCATCAGTGAGCAGGTTATTGATAAGCAAGTGTTGCTTGATAGAAATCTTCCATCACTTTACTGATAATAGAGAGTAGACTGATAGGGCGGTAATTGGCCACGTTGGATTTTTCCTGCGTTTTGTGTGTAGGACATACCTGGGCAATTTTCCACGTTGCTGGGTAGATGCCAGTGTTGTAGCTGTACTGGAACAGCTTGGCTAGGGGTGCGGCAAGTTCTGGAGCACAAGTCTTCAGTACTATTGCCGGAATATTGTCAGGGCCCACAGCCTTTGCAGTATCCAGTGCCTTCAGCCATTTCTTGATATCACATGGAGTGAATCGAATTAGCTGAAGACTGGCATCTGTGATGTTGGGGCCATCAGGAAGAGGCAGAGATGGATCATCCACTCGGCATTTCTGGTTGAAGACTGTAGCACATGCTTCCGACTTATCCATTGCACTTACGTGTTGAGGTCCCCCTTCATTTGAGGATGGGGATTTTTGTGGAGCAGCCGCCTCCTTCAGTGAGTTGTGTAATTGTCCACCGCCATTCATGGCTGGATTTGGCAGAATTGTAGAGCTTAGACCCGATCCATCGGTTGTGGAATTGTTTAGCTCTGTCCATTACTTGCTGCTTGGCATGCAAGTAGTCCTGTATTGTAGCTTCACCAGGTTGCCACCTCACTTTTAGGTATGCCTGGCGCTGCTCCTGGCGTGCCTTCCTGCACTCTTCATTGAACCAGTGCTGGCTTGGTGGTAATGGTAGAGCGGGGGATATGCCTGGCCATTTGGCTACAGATTGTGTTAGAGTACAATTCTGCTGCTGCTGATGGTCCACAGCACCTCATGGGTGCCCAGCCTTGAGTTACTTGATCTGTTTGAAATCTCCCATTTAGTACGGTGGTAGTGCCATACAACATGATGGCGGGTATTCTCAATGTGAAGGTGGGACTTCGTCTCCACAAGGATGTGCAGTGGTCACTCCTACCAATACTGTCATGGACAGATGCATCTGTGGCAGCCAGGTTGGTGAGCATGAGGTCAAGAATGTTTTTCCTCTTGTTGGTTCCCTCGCCACCTGCTGTAGACCCAGTCTAGCAGCTATATCCTTTTGGACTCAACTAGCTTGGTCTGTAGTGGATGTGGAGAGGATGTTTCTTCTTGTTGGAGAAACTAGACCTAGGGGTCACTCATTTAAGGCAGAGATAGGGGGAAGCTTTTTCTGAGTGTTGAGTGTCTTTGGAACTTTCATCCTGAAAGGGCAACTGAAGCAGAGGCTTTGAATATCTTTAAGGCAGAGCTAGATAAATTCTTGATTAACAAGGGGTGAAAGTTTTTCAGGGGTAGGCAGGAATGTGGCGTTGAGGTTACAATCAGATTAGCCATGATCTTACTGAATGGCAGAGCAGGCTCAAGGGGTCGAGTGGCCTACTCCTGCTCCTAATTCGTATGTTCTTATGGTGCTACTGAGCCACTCTTGGCGATGGACATTGAAGTCCCCCACCCAGAGCTTTGCCACCCCAGTGCTTCTTCCAAGTGGTGTTCAACATGGAGGAGTACTGATTCATCAGTTGTTGGGGGGGCAGTGCTGCAGTGACTCCAGCAGCCCCTTGAGTTCAGGAATACAGAGCCCGAGTTGAAGAAGCTGGAGACACTTCCTACACATGTGGCCCACCAAGCCACGTGACGTATCCTGACGTTCCCACATGGTGCGGGAAATGCAAGCAACAGGTCTTAGCTGCCAATCCGTGAACTAAAAAAAATCTTTATTCCTTCTTTTTAAACAAGGTACTATGTAGATTTTAACTTTTAATTTTAATTAATGTTTCAGGACCTGCGTGTATTCTTATTAATAGCTTGCTTAACTCTTCTCATACTGATAGTTTGTTTTCTTTTCACCTTGCACCTGAGGCTCAGGATTAACCTGCTCTGCTACTCTGCCCCCAAATTCCTTCAGCTATTCGCCCCTCAGCTTAGTGCTCTGACTACCAGTCATCTACCCTGTGTTGTCACTCCTTGATTTTTTTTTTGGATTGATTTGTTCCCTCATGCTGCTCTCAGTCTCTCAGTTAATCCCCACTTTTACCTGTGGCTTTTGGCACTGTTTTCCTCCAAGCTCGAGCTCTCTGTATTCCTGCCAACTGCTGGGCCCTGACATTGTTTTCCCTCAGACTCTTTCTCCCTGACTCCCACTGTCTTCCAGCCACTGTTTTTGCCTGTGGATCTCCCGACACTGTTTTCCCTCAGGCCTGTTCCCTTTCAGCTTGCTTATTGCAAATCGCTTGACTTTCAGTGGCATTGCTGCTGCAGAATAAAACACTTTTAACTTTCAGCTTGTCTCCCATACCTTAATTTTTTCTGCATGTTTCATTCTTCTCTAGTCTCCAAAAGCTTCAGTTACCTTTGTATCTGTTTCCTTTTCACATTTTCTTGCACTCCGTTTGTTGGACTATTGAAGGTATAGGAAGGTTGAGGAACATGAGACTCGCAGCAGGAGGTCAGGGAGAGTAGAACCAAATGCTGCAGGCGGAATAGGCCTCGGCTGAGTGTGAAATAGTAAATTGGGGGAGTTACTTGGGCGGCTTGCATTTCCTTGGTAAATGCAGCCATATGATAAATATTTAACAGTCATGTGGT
Organism: Cetorhinus maximus; assembly: GCF_964194155.1. Lineage (NCBI taxonomy): Eukaryota > Metazoa > Chordata > Chondrichthyes > Lamniformes > Cetorhinidae > Cetorhinus > Cetorhinus maximus. Next base: position 159,681,618 of record NC_135882.1, read on the forward strand.
TACTACAGACGAGTGAAATTTCTGCAACTGGGCATACACAGACAATCTCGTAGAGATGACAGATACATAAATTCTCTTGGGACTAGCCATTAAGTTATATGCTTACTCTCAGGAAATCCAAAACCCAGCATTCCAGTCGGGTGAGTAAAAGCTAATCTTGCATTCGTATTTGCAAAGTTACACCAAGATATGTGTGACAGTCATGCACACTGTGCATGGAGTGCTGCTTTAATGTGCAGATGTCAGTGAGACACAGTTGACTTGGCTAGAATGCTCATAATAAAGAAACATCCACATAATTGTGCCCTGGAATATGATATTTATTTTTTAGGGAAGCACTTATTTACAATTGAACTTAGCACCATTTCCCCAAAGCAGCTGCTACAATAGTATTTCTTGATTTCATTGCAACAGTGAGAGTTCAAAACAACTTAGTTGACTGAAGTAGTTTTGGATGTCTTGATGTCATGAAAGGCAAAGGTACTATATAAATGTATTTGTTGTCTTTTTTCCTGCCATTCCTATTCTCTCCCTTGGTGTGCCCCCCCTGCCCCACCCCAAAACCCCCACTCTCCCCTAGATAGAGGCCATTTCACCCCTTATGTTTGTATTAGTTAGTCAACTGGAATTATCCACTTTCATCTAATTTTCCTGCTTTCTCCCTCCTTTTATACTTTTCTAATATCTGATTTCCTTTTTAAATAGTTGGTGCATCAAATTTATGGCAAGGCAGACCGTATTCTCACAACAATCCTTCTTGTGTTTAAAATAAAACTCTCAACTTCTTTCTTCTTGGCCCTTGTGGTATCATGAATCTCTGCCTCTAGTTACTGATTTGCAAATCAGGAAGCTTCTGTTCAAACCCGGAGTCCCGAACCTTCTGTTTAGCACAGATTGCAGGGACAGCAAACAATATTTTGAATGTCTCTAAATAACTATAGCGCCTGATAGTTGCTGTCATTCTATTAAAGCTTCACTGTATTCATTCAATAATTTAATGTCCTTAGGCTTGAGATGGACATTGTCTTTCCAGCCACCCCATTAATAGGAAAGACAAACTATTGAAAGGATGAAAGTTGGGACAGGAATTACAGTTCCAGAAGTTGGAAATACCCCAAGACTGGAAGCCAGATATATAATTTTTTAAAAAGGCTTATCCCAATTAAATTGATAAAACAACTAAAATAAATGATTGGAGGCTGCTTAACAAGACTCCAGGAGACAAGAGGTGGAATGCCTTTAAAGGTATAATGCCGGACAAATAGGTGCTGAAAATATTCAACAAGCTCAGACCAAACAAACATGACCGTAAATGGTTAAACATAGAAATTAAAATTAATAAGTGGAAATTAACCTCTACTAACCCTGAAAAGAAAGGGAAGATATTCTCTCATGAGAATGAAGAAGCACATTGAAAGTATTGTGAGCGGCAACAAAAGGGTACTGAAGAAAAATCAAATCGTAAGTAGATAAATGTAACTCCAATACTACAAGTGTAACTGGGCAGTCAGAGAAGAGATGAAAACCATTATATGAGTAACAGGCTTAAAATTCAGGATTAGCACAAAATAATAAATGTTATAAATGATTTCCTTGCAATATTCATGAGGGCTATATGGGAGCAATACCTCTTTCCCAAGCAAACTTACCCTAGTAAAATTTATCACTTTGATATAAATAAATTGGAAATCCTAAAAAAGGTGGTATCGCTGAGAGAGACCAGTGAAGAGATTTGAGACCTGGATGTCATGAGGAAATTGATTGAAACTGGAAGTTATCAGTAGATTAGAAACTGAGTGACTGTGGTACTTGTATTCAAAAGAGGTGATAAACATGCAGTCAACTATAGGTCCATTAGTCTTTTATTTAATGTAAAATAACACAATTATTTATCAGGAGCGTAAGGTTTGGGCTTAGGAATCTCAGATTACCCAAAAAAGAGGGTTGAATTTGTATGATAAAGTAATTTATTAAGTAGTTTATTAGGAAGCAACGGTTTAAATGTGGTGCATAAGCTAAATGGATAGAAAAAGCATGCAATGCGTGACAGGTGAAAGCGGTTTACTGATCCTGGAGAATAGACGAGTGGATGTAGTTGATTTCTACAGCTGAAGGTGGCAGTCTCTTGTTTGTTTATTTGCCTGGGCCTCTTCTCTCTTTGTTCTTTGTCATCTTGCGCTGGCTGAGATGTTAGGAAGCCCCTTCCTGGTCTTTTTCTGCATGGTGAGGACTGCATAGATCTGCATAGAGCCAGCATAGATCACTATGAACAAAACTCTTCCCTCTTGAATGTCATTTCTTGTCCTCTCACAAGCCTTTTTTTAACCTTTTAACTTAGACAGTTGGTTTATGTATAGGTCATGAAATCCAACCTCATCAGGAATGTCTGTGTTTGAACCATATTCTTGACAGAGATAACTGTCCTGTCCTGTGTTTTCCAGACAGCAAGCTGTTATGGAAGCTTTCTTCATAAGATTTCTAAAATATTCAATAAATTTCTTGACAGGAGGGAAGATTATCTGTCCTGGTTGGAGGAGTTGAGGGATGTGGTGGGATGAAGGGTGGCAGTGGTGCTGAGTGAAATGAATCAGCATGGTGTTCGAATCATTGCTGTTTCTATTTTGTATCATAATCAGTGATTGGAGTGGAGGCAATACTAAATTAAGGCCATTGCTGAAAAAAGAAACATGTTGAAGCTTTTTGGATGCTTCAAGAATACCAATACAAAGGGAAAACAGCAATTTGTACTCTGAGAATAGAGTGCTGATTGGTTGGCAAGTGGACTCTGGTAGAGGCATTGCCATGGAGAATACACCAGTTGATGGTCACTAACAGTTAACTGCAAAGCATTGTTTGAAATTTAAACCAAGCACCTTGACCCTAATTGGTCAAGGCATTGTCCTGAGGAATGAGTCAGCGAATGGCTGTCACTTACTTTGTTCAGCTGAAACAGGCACAGTGTGTGTACATGTTCTTTCTGTTTGCCGAGAATAGGGCCTTCAGTACTAATAAATGTAGCTTCCAGTACACACACATGCGCCACACTGAGAGTCCAACTGACAATCTTAAATTGGTTGTCAGTGTAATTCTCAAGGCACTGAGAATTATTTAGCAAACGTCGTCCAATCGTGGAATCACATCTCGTGTTGGACACTGTTTGGAGTTTTGCAAGCACTGGCTGGTTGGGTACGGCCTTTATTCTGCTCATTGCGACCAGCAGCTGGGACATGCTGTTTGATATGATCCGCCAGTCTTTGGGATGTGCAACCGACATACCAAGCATTGCACTGGCACTGAAATTCATATATCACATTACTCATTTGTGTGATAGGCAGAATGTCTTTTTGGCTTGATGGCAGCATCCTGTTCGTGGCAAATACCACTTGTGTTGCTACTGCATCGTAGCAGCATGAAACAGTAACTTCACCTGTCGCTCAAATTTTTGAGATACTTTGCCCTTTCAGGGTAACCTAAGGTAGACCGGGTGCATTTCAGGGCCGAAAGTGACGGCCTTGGGCCTGTTCATGAGTTAGGGTCAGTGGAATAAATGAGGCAGCTCAGAAATTAAAGAATTAAGTCAGATTGAAGGTATAGGTGAACAGAACAATGACTGACTAAATTTAACATGTAAAGTGCCAGGTACAGTGTCTCAAAACTGGTAACTTCGGGCCCGAGGCTGTGCTGGATTTTGGGTAGGGTAGTTTGGGCTCGGATGGGTGTGATGGCTGTCACTTTAAGATCAGTTTGACTGAATAGGGAGCCACACGATTTGTTTAACCAATGTGTAGCTAGCGTGGGGGAATAAATTCCAGGGGAGGAGTTTCCTAGAAAATGGTTGTTTGAGGGGCTGGCTAGATACAAGTATCCACAGACCTCTTGTCGAAGTAAAGTTTGTTTGTTTGACTAAGAAGCCTCCCAGGGTGCGTTTCTACACTGGGTCGGATGGGGTCAAGGGTTAGCTGGAGTGCATGAAGAGAACGCCGCGCAAGCGGCGAAGGGGATAACTAGTTCAGTGCCACATCATTTTGATGTTGGAGAACACTTCTGGATGATTGAATTAAGGTGTTATGCTCACTTGTGATTATCTCCAACCCAAAGACATCCATTTATTGGTACTCTGCTTTGTATCCGTCCAGCTACATTCCCATCAAGATCACTTGCCTTCATTTCCATCAGTCTTTTATATGGTCATAATTCAGGAACCTAATGGGTTTTTTCCCCCATGTGAAAGACTGTAACTGGAACTTAAATGTGTTTTTTTGGTATTTTGGGCAGTAATTTGCTTGAAAGGGAATAGTTTCCTCACCAGCCCCATGCTGAGTTGGTCATCTATAAGCAGGAGAGCTGATTTAATTGTGGAATACTTGTTCTGCAAGATGCCAAGCATTGATCTTTCAGTTAATTTATGGTCATTTGGGAGACATTTAGCATCTGAATTGACAAATTTCTTAGTGTTGACTGACACTATTTTGAAACTCTTTCGAGTTATCAACAGTCACAGATTGTAACTCTTTTGAGTACATTCACAGTTCTTGGTTTCCGGGAGTGGGACATGAACCCACAACCTTCTGATTCAAAGGCGAGGGTGCTATGAACTGAGCCACAGCTGACACCTCTAGTGTTGACTGACACTGAACCTGATTAGAGTAGCTGTTTAAGTGAATTTGCACCAATCAGTGGCAAGTACCTGAGTTAAGTCAGTGATGAAGGTAATACAAAATATTTAAAAGTGAGTGGAACAGGAACTAAAAATGTAACCCAAATCAAAAGAAGCAGTTATTGAGTTGCCAAATTTGATGGCAGAAGAAAAAAGGGGAGTAGGTTTCAGCTGGAGTGAATACTTTAGTAGTTGAAGTTCTAGTTGAGAAAGTGAGCCTGAGTTAAGGAAAGAATAAGAACTGTGTAGATTAGAAGAGGAGCGAACTGCATGAATTTGAAGCTGATGAGACCAAGAAACAGAATCCAGGTGAGGCAGAAGAACAAGAGATCTTAAGCTGACATATTTGTAGAGAAATGCCTGTGTAGCATGAGGTCATGTGGCAGCTTGGCCTGGAAAGTGAATGTGTAACTACTATGAAAGTCTTTACCATTCATTGGAGACCAATTTCTGGCAATAGTTCTAGATGATTTAAGAACCTGATTATTTGATTAGGGTGTAAAAAATCTCAAGGTTTAAATGCTGGATAAGCAGCTGTTCCGCACAGATCAAATAAAACCTGTTTGTCATTCATGGCTGGTTATTTAGTAGACGTTTTGCATTTTCATATTCACGATATTTCTGTGATCTGAGTCTTTTGGGGATTTTTAAGAATCTATACAGACATTCAAAATCAGCCAAGCAAGGCAGCTAAAAGGCTGCAATCAGGGCTTAGGCAGAAGCAGGTTGGAATGTCTTGCCCTGGATAAGGAGTTGACGTTTTTATTTAAAGTGTAAAATTCACCAAGTCGGCATGGAATAAGTGTGTTACTTAAATGTGTAAGATACGCATTCAGAAGTTGGTTGCTGTCACTTTCATCATACTCCATATGTTTTACCAGTTGTGAAATAAAGTAGCTTATGAAATAAACCAGATCATGGCCAGCGTTAATTCAGTCCACCTTCAGAAAGATTAAGAGGTGTCAGCTGTGGCTCAGTTCATAGCACCCTTGCCTTTGAATCAGAGGGTTGTGGGTTCATGTCCCACTCCCGGAAAACCAAGAACTGTGATTGTACTCGAAAGAGTTGCAATCTGTGACTGTTGATAACTCGAAAGAGTTTGAAGGAGGCATGGGATATAAGACATTCAGAAAGATTAAGAGGTGTCAGCTGTGGCTCAGTTCATAGCACCCTCGCCTTTGAATCAGAGGGTTGTGGGTTCATGTCCCACTCCCGGAAACCAAGAACTGTGATTGTACTCGAAAGAGTTGCACTCTGTGACTGTTGATAACTCGAAAGAGTTTCAGAAAGATTAAGAGGTGTCAGCTGTGGCTCAGTTCATAGCACCCTCGCCTTTGAATCAGAGGGTTGTGGGTTCATGTCCCACTCCCGGAAACCAAGAACTGTGATTGTACTCGAAAGAGTTGCAATCTTTGACTGTTGATAACTCGAAAGAGTTTCAGAAAGATTAAGAGGTGTCAGCTGTGGCTCAGTTCATAGCACCCTCGCCTTTGAATCAGAGGGTTGTGGGTTCATGTCCCACTCCCGGAAACCAAGAACTGTGATTGTACTCGAAAGAGTTGCAATCTGTGACTGTTGATAACTTGAAAGAGTTTCAGAAAGATTAAGAGGTGTCAGCTGTGGCTCAGTTCATAGCACCCTCGCCTTTGAATCAGAGGGTTGTGGGTTCATGTCCCACTCCCGGAAACCAAGAACTGTGATTGTACTCGAAAGAGTTGCACTCTGTGACTGTTGATAACTCGAAAGAGTTTCAGAAAGATTAAGAGGTGTCAGCTGTGGCTCAGTTCATAGCACCCTCGCCTTTGAATCAGAGGGTTGTGGGTTCATGTCCCACTCCCGGAAACCAAGAACTGTGATTGTACTCGAAAGAGTTGCAATCTTTGACTGTTGATAACTCGAAAGAGTTTCAGAAAGATTAAGAGGTGTCAGCTGTGGCTCAGTTCATAGCACCCTCGCCTTTGAATCAGAGGGTTGTGGGTTCATGTCCCACTCCCGGAAACCAAGAACTGTGATTGTACTCGAAAGAGTTGCAATCTGTGACTGTTGATAACTTGAAAGAGTTTCAGAAAGATTAAGAGGTGTCAGCTGTGGCTCAGTTCATAGCACCCTCGCCTTTGAATCAGAGGGTTGTGGGTTCATGTCCCACTCCCGGAAACCAAGAACTGTGATTGTACTCGAAAGAGTTGCAATCTGTGACTGTTGATAACTCGAAAGAATTTCAGAAAGATTAAAGGAATACAAAAAGCAATTACTGCAGGTGTTGTAAATCTGAAAGATAAGCAGGAAATGCTGAAAATGCACAGCAGGTCAGTTATAAAGTTTTTGATCTACAACTGGGGGATTTTTTTTTTTAATTCATTACAGATATGGGTGTCGCTGGCTGTGCCAGCATTTATTGCCCATCCCTAGTTGATCTTGAGAAGGTGGTGGTGAGCTGCCTTCTTGAACCCCTGCAGTCCATGTGGTGTAGATACACATACTGCTGCTCGGAAGGGAGTTCCAGGATTTTGACTCAGGATATTGTTGATGAGCAGCAACTAAAGTAGCAATAAAGCAAGAAGATGATAATATGCCTGGGGTGAGAGGAGCAGGGGTGCAGTATTCTCTGACCCACCTCTTTGTTCTTTTCCTTTTTAAATTAGGTAGGCAGGTGTTTCTCACGTGCCGGTGCAGACTCAATGGGCTGAAGGGCCTCTTCTGCACTGTGTGCTTCTGTGATCCTGTGAAAATGGTGTTTATCATGCCTAAAACCTGAAATTATCTGCCTCTCCATTCATACTGCTTGTCCTGCTGAGTATTTCTGTTTTTGTTAAAGGAATGCCTGTGCTCAAGGCATGGAGATTCGGTCTATGTCGCAAAGAAGTTTTATTATTAAACTCCTGCATCCTGCTACCACATTCAGTACACCTTAATTGAGGTGTACAAGATTATGAGGGGCCTAGGTAGAGTGGACAAGAAAGATCCATTTCCCTTAGCAGAGAGGCCAATTACCAGGTGGCACATATTTAAGGTGATTGGTAGAAGGATTAGAGGAGACATGAGGAAAATGTTCTTCACCCAGAGGGTGATGGGAGTCTGGAATTCGCAGCTTGGTTTGGTGGTGGAGACAGAGCCCTGAACTCATTTACAAAGCTCCTGGATCTGCAGCTGAAGTGTTGTATCCTGCAAGTCTACGGATCAGGTGTCTGTTGGTGGGATTAGAAGGGGCAGATAGTTTTTTATGTTTTCTTCTTCGGCCAGCACAGACACGATGAGCTGAATGGCCCTTTTCTGTGCCATAACGGTCGTATAGTTCATATATAGGGTAGCAGGAGTTTTCATCTTTAGAAGGTTTCTGGTTGCTGAAGGGAGGGATTTACACCATTAAACCGGAGTGCTTACATGTGACAGACTCAAATTCATAACCACCTTTTTAAAAATTTTACTGGATGAGAGCATTGCAGGCTTGGCCAGCATTTATTGCCCATTCCTAATTGCCTTGAGAAAGTGGTGGTGAGTTGCCGCCTTGAACTGCTGCATTCCCTGTGATGTAGGTACACCTACAGTGCTGTTAGGGAAGGTATGGTTCTGTGAGTATGACTAGGTTGCTTGACTAGTTTGTGTGAGATAGCTGCCCCAATTTTGGCACAAGCCCCAGATGTTAGTAAGGAGGACTTTGTGTCTCTTCATAAACAGCTTCTTTACAAAAGTTCAATTTGTCAAGCTTGACTAGTCATGTTCAAACACATCGACCCAGTTCCTGACTAAGCCTTATTTAAGTGCTCTCTAATTTCACTCTGCAATGTAGGTTCTAGAAATTTTGTGACAGCTAGGTAAGAGAGTATCTGACCTGTAATTTCCTGGCTTTTTCTTTTGCACATGGGGCAACATTTACTGCCTATGCACTTTTTGGAAAATTTTGGTTAGTACATCCATTATGGCCTCCTGACCCTCTAATATTCTGGGATGAGAGCCACCTGGGGCTGGGTACTTGCACTTGTGGTTGCTTTACTTTTTTTAATGCAGCACCATTTTGAATCTTTCACTTCTACCTCCTTTGCTATTCATGCAGCCTCAATTTTACTTTTGTATTTTCTTTAAAAACCTGAACCAAAATACTTATTGAGCATTTCTACCATTCCTTTCTAATCAACTGTAAAATGGTGCCCCTTTATCTTAAGTGGCCATATCCCCTCTTTGTGTACTCATGTACTTAAAATCTGGAACCTTTATCTTAACAATTTTTTCTTGTGAACCTAATTAGCTTATGGACATTATTTCCCAACTGTTCTTGTATCTTCATGTTGCTTTTTTGTCCTGCTTGTTTACTCTGAAACAAATCTTGCTTTTCATTCTTCCTTTGTTGGCTATAAACCTTTGTCATCTCAATCACAGCTGATACCCTTATAATACATTTGATATATGATAATCAATCCTTAAATTTTCCTACTGATATCATCCTTGAATGTTGATCCCTCATTTATTGGTCTATAGAGTACTTCCCATCTCCTAAAAACATCCTTCATTTCATAGCTCAATCCAGACAGACTATAACTTAGCACCATCAATAAACCCTTCTATTATAATTATGGTCCTTAATTAATAAGACAGACTGGTATGTTAAGCTTTACATAGATATTTGTCTCCTGCTCTGTGCCAAAGACCACTGCTGTAGGTGAATCTCTATGAACTAGTGTAATTTAACATGCACAGTATCTCACAATATGGTGTTGTATTGGTATCAAAAAGCAACATTTATCACTTGTTAACTTTCTGCATATGATCCAAGTACTCTTATGATCTTCTGGACTTTGGAAAGCAGGCGAATAAACATTCTCACAATGGAAAGTATGCGAATAAACATTCTCACAGACTATTGTGGTTTAAGCTAAAAACTATCAAACCGATTTAGTAAAATAAACATTGGTAGTAGCAATAGAGAATACAATTGTTGAATGATTGAGGGCTTTAGATCATACAAAAATAACACGTTCAATATATTTGTAATTGTTGATGATTTAACTTTTGCTCATGTGTCTTTTTTAATGACCTACAGATCTTCACAAGCTCACTTCCACATGAGCTTCCCGAATCCTCCTCTTTTCTTCCTACAACTCTTTCTGCATCACCTCTCTTAAATCTTCACTTAGTTTGAAATTTTGTCCTCTCAATACTCTTTACTAACCTACCCTTGTGTTTTGTGTCCAACCTTTGAGATTACTAGTTTTGTGTCAGTTTGGTTCTAATTTTTGTGTGAAAATCAGGTTTTCCATATGGAGAAGACAAAATTTGTCCTTTCTGAATGTAGAATTGTAATTAAGTTCAATGTGCACTGGTATAAGTTTCCAAACAGTTGTATTAAAATGTGTTATTGAGAAAATAGCAGTTAATCTAAGCCTGATGATGAGAAACTGAAAATCTGAAATAAGAACACAAAATGCTGAAATGCATGGCATCAATCACAACTCCAAGGAAAACTGACGGATTCACCATTTGTTGTGTGGGCCCTTCTGCATATGGAAGGTTGAATATGCCTTTTGCCATTATATATGATTACTGATTTGCTGTCTATTCCAGCATTTTCAGTTACTCGCCTGTGTGTGTGTGTGTGTGTGTGTGGAACATCTTCCAGTGGTCTTCTATTCCATGGATATTGTAAAGTTTGAGACATTTTTACTTATTTCGAACCAGCAAAGAAAATGTTTTATGTGTATTTTTGATCTTCAGATTGCTGCTTGCCACTGGATGGCACTGTGTAACCAGCTTGAATGCTGAATTTGAGTGCCGGTTTCAACCTTTTACTTGTTTAAGCCTGGCAGAAAATGAGAATTGAAACTTAAAGTACTGGGTTGTAGTTGCTCACAAAACCTCATCTGATTCCTACTACCAGCTCTTTGTGGACTCAGCACTAATGTTGGTATATTTTTAGATGAAGGGCATCAATACACCACTTACAGGTATCCAGACTGATGACTTAATGACAACACCAGAACCTGGCAGCTACTTCAGCTATCATAACTATTTGCCCAAATAGTACTTCAAACTAACTCGGGAGGGGGGGTGGCATAGTTACTTCATGCACTTAAGGTTTTCAAATGTTAACTTTAAGGACCGACCCTTGGCCTTCTCAAAACTAACACTTCTATTTTCCCTCTCCAGTAATGTTACAGCCGTTTGACTATGACCCCAATGAGAAAAGCAAACACAAATTTATGGTACAGACAGTCTATGCTCCTCCTGGCGTTGCAGACATGGAAGCAGTAGTAAGTATTACATTTTATCAAAAGGACTTGAGAGCAAAAGTATTTACTGCATTTGCTACAATGGCCAGCACTAGTGATTTGTAAAACCTATTTTATTTAAAGTAGCTTGCTCAGCTTCTGTTTTGAGTACTTCAGAAAGTTTGGCTAATTTTATTTAGTGATTTATTTTTACAAATTCTTCCCAATTCCCAAATTTAAGCCCATAATCCTCATTAGGAAAGATTCTGTAGCTTCCAGCTAGCTCACTAGATGGAGCATTTAACAAAAACTGATGGCCTTGCTCATTTGCAGCCTCCCAGCTGATGTATGTTTCAATATACATTATTTTATATTTATGCTCTCATTAAAATTCATGTCATTTCCTGGCACATCTAACTTAATTTGTCAAGATCACCTTGAATGCTAAAAACTGTTCTTCAAGATGTACTGCAGAAACTCACCAAGGCTCCTTAGACAGCACCTTCCAAACCCATGACAGCTACCATCTACAAGGACAAGGGCAGCCGATAGATGGGAACACCACCATCTGGAAGTTCTCCTCCAAGCCACACACTATCCTGACTTGTAAATATATCGCTGTTCCTTCATTGTTGTTGGGTCCAAATCCTGGAACTCCCTCCCTAACAGCACTGTGGATGTACCTGCACCACATGGACTGCAGCGGTTCAGGAAGGCAGCTCACTACCACCTTCTCAAGGACAATTAGGGAAGGGCAACAAATGCTGGCCTAGCCAGCGATGCCCACATCCATGAATGAATTTTTAAAAAATTGATCACCACTTCTAACAATGTTAGAATTAGCCTTCTCTAAGAACCATTTATAGTTTCATCATTCAGAGCATCTTTTATTGTTTTCTATTGGCAGACCACTTTTTAACTCGGCTTTTAAAAGACTCCAAAGTACAACTTAATAGAAGCTTCTGAAAATCAAACTAAATTACTGGATAATTATTAATTAATTTTGGTAGTTCAAATCCAGTCAATCCATGTTGAATGAGACCTGCATTCTTTCTGGAATGTTCAGTAGCATTCCTTTAAAAAAAATGCGTCCATGTTTTTCCACACTAGAAAATTTAGACTCATCAGTTTGAAATTTTAGGTTCATTCCTTTTAAGGTTAAGGATGACAATTGCAATTTTCCTACCCTTGGATTTATCCATTTATTTATCAAGGCCCCAAAATACCAACCATACCTTTGTTGTTTACTTAGTAATTTTCTTGGAAGTATCCTTAGATTTGGTTTAGGTGCTCTGAGTTTCCTACTTATGGGGGAAAAAAGGCATTATAATGTGAATATAATAAATGTCTGAACTAAAAGGACAAGTTGAGAAATTCGTTCAATCTTCATATGAAAACTGATTTAAAGAAAGCACTTAAGATTGCTTAGTCTCTGAATAATGTTACCAAGCTGATCTGTTTAGTCTCAAGTATTGTCATCTCTTCCATAGCCAAAAGAATTTTTGTATTCCTTCTGATGATACTTACAGTCTGATCTTCTAATGAACAATTTTGCTCATCCTCCTCGTCTTGAGTATTTAATCCCTTTGTATCTTTCGATATCATTACCGATGCATCAAACAGATTATGGCTGAAAAGTTTGCTATTTATGCTACTCTGCTGAATGATTTCTTCCTCACAGGATGGTGTCCATTTTCAGGGACCATAAAGCCAAAATCACTGGACCTTTTAATACTTACGACTAGCTCTACGGCTTTTCAAGGAACATATTAGTAGCAAACTATGCTGCCCTCAATGTATAGAAATGCCCCATTCATCATCTTTTCTATCTTAACCCAAGCAGATGGTATTGGTATCGTAATTCTAATTACTACTAGGTTGTAGATTATCACAGTGGAATTCATGGCAAGTTTCAATGTGTAAATGGCTTCTGTGTTCTGAGATAAAATTGGTCAATTTTGACAGTCTATCCAGGGACAAATGGGCCAATTTTCACTCCAGATGGGAATTAAGCATGCAAGAGATGGAAAGCCACTGACACCCCTGGAATCTAAAACCCCGGATATTTTAATTAGGCTCACAGTGCATTCAAACAATATCTTCTGCCCGAAGCTGGTGAAAATGATCTCGCTACTTGTGGCGGGAGTCAATTCAGGGGTCAGGCACTGCTGAGGACCCATGAATATGGGCACGAAAGTACTGGGAGGGAATGGAGGACTCTCTATGGGGAGGGGTAGAATGGTAAGGTTCAGTGCAAGGAATTCATATGGGTGTGGGGAAAGCACTCCTGGCCTCCCGACATGCCCGAGTGTAATATGACACGTGAAGATGTCACCTTGCACCCTCACGATATTTTGCTAGGCGGGCGAGCGATGAACATGGAGGCGCGCTCGCCATTAATTAATGGGCCAGTTAAGGCCCTCGAGGCACCAATTATCTCGGCGTTTACGTAGCCCATGCGATTTTCAGGGCGTCGCATGGGCACAATGGGCAAACGGGTAGGCCATATTTTTAAAAACCTCATCCACGGTCGGGATAAGAGGGGTGAGTGGGCTTGCTAATGCGAGTTGTTTGTACTTTAGCTTATAAGTTGCTGCTGCTTGCTTGTGTGAACAGGACATCTTCATTTCGCTTCAGAGCTGCTTTGACAGAAATAAGAGGCTTCAGTTCAGGATGCCAGAGGAGTCGTCCACTTGGGTCCTTCCAGGTATCAGACAGCTTTCCTTTACCCTGGGCAGCTCCTCTGAGTAGGAAGAGAGGGCCAGAAGGGGGAGGAGGCCAGGGGTCCTATTCGGCCTTCATGGGAGTGACCCGTGGGAGGACAGGCGCAGGCACAAGGGGTGCAGGACCAACAAGAAGTCCAAGGCAGAAGGGGCCACAGAAGATGCCACTATCCTGCCAGGGCTTACAGGCGGCGATGCAGCTACCTCAATATGTCTGAGGTGCAATGCCGAAGGAGGCTCCGGCTCTGAAGGGAGACAGTGGCATCCATCTGTCAGATGATCGGCCCTGAGCTACCCCCATGCCAGTGGCTCTGAAGGTCACAGTGGCCCTCAACTTTTATGCCTCCGGCTCTTTCCAGGGGTCAGTGGGTGATCTTTGTGGTGCCTCCCAATCAGCTGTCCACGGTTTTGTCAAGCTGGTGACAGGCGCTCTGTTCAGACATGCATTGACTTTCATTCACTTTTGCGCGGACAAGGGCAGACAGGCACAGTGAGCCAGAGGCTTCGCAGCGATTGCTGGCTTCCTCCACACCCAGGGTGCAAACGACTGCACACATGTGGCCATCAAGGTGCCAGCAGGTGAGCCCGGTGCCTTAGTCAACAGGAAAGGATCCACTCGATGAACATGCAGATGGTGTTTGACCATAGGATGCAGATTCTGGAAGTCAGTGCAAGGTATCCAGGAGGTTCCCATGACACTTGTAGGTGCCGAGGCTCTTCAATGCTCCAGCACAACTGGATGGATGGTTGCTGGTTGACGAGAGCTATCCCCTCAAAAGGTGGCTCATGACGCCTCTCTGCTGTCCAAGAACAGAGGCCGAGCAGCGGTACAATAGGAGTTATGCCTCCACAAGGGCGGTGGCAGAGAGAACCAGAGGTCTTCTCAAGATGCGCTTCTGATGCCTGGACCATTCAGGGGGCGCACTGCAATACGCCCCAGATCATGTGTCACTGATAGTGGTTGCATGCTGCGCTCTCCGCAATCTGGCACTGGAAAGGGGGGGATGCAGTGGAGGAAGATGATGTTGACACAGCTGCTCTGGCAACAGATGATGAGTCCAGTAGTAAGTCAAAACTCGAGTACAGTCAGGAGGATGCTGCGAGAATAGGCGCTGACCTGGGCAACCTCCAGGGAGGCAAGGACACCTGGGATGCTTTGATCCAACGCTCCTTCAGCTAGCCTACCAAATAAGAACCGCCACCACATGCCAGGGCTGCAGGCTCCATACTCGAAACCTGACAGGAACGTTTTCTTGGTGAACAACATGCACCATGTGCCATTTTGATAAAGTTCAATGGCAAACAAGTCACTCATAACATCGTGGGCTACCCTGCACCTGCAGAACTAATGAAGCACCCAGAGGCTTGAGCAGAAACACATTTAATGATGTGGCGCCTGGCATACATAATACAAATGAAATTGATCGGTGTTGTCCATCACACCAAATAACAATTAACGTAAAAGTGGGGGGGGAAAAATATCACCAGTGATAAGCCCGTGTTGTGCTTAAGGTGCTTTAAGTTTTTGTTTGCGGGTGCTGCTTCTAGGTGCTCCCCCCTTGATGGCACTGGCATTGGAGACAACATGCTCACTCTGCTGTCCTGTTGGCCTTGATGACCTTGGCGGGCATCCTCTGGCCCATGGAGCCTGAACTGGCCCTGCCTGGGAGGAAGCAGCCAGTGCCACGGCTGGCATCTCCCCAGTCGCCGCAGCCTCATCGGATTCCATGGTCACTGGCAGAGGGGTGGAGGAGCTGCTGCCACCAACCGGAGCGCTCCTGAGAGGAGTCCGCAGAGACGACAAGCAGCTCGTGCTCCAACGTGAGGTCGCTTTGGACCTCCCTGCTCACCAATGAGGGATGGGCACCTAGCTGCTGTGGTAAGTGACCCATGGCAACACGGTACTCACCCTTCCCGATCACAGGAGATCATTGAACTGCTTACGGGACTGCACCCTTGTGCGCCTCACCACATCATGGGAGCTCACCCTGGATGCCACCTCCTCCCAGGCATTTTTGGCGAGGTGGGGGGGCCGCCTCCTCCTGTCTCTGGGGACAAGGATCTCTCTCCATGCTGCGACCTCCCCAAGGAGGGCAGCGAGACACTCATCAGAAAAACGTGAGGCCAACTGCCCCACTATCCTGTCCTCCCGCCTTTTCTGTTCACCAATAACGAGCTCCATGACGAGGCGCGTGTGCTTCACTGGTAGCCTTCACATGGCTGCTGCGGCAGCTTTTGAATCGGCCGCCGGGTCGCCATTGGACCCGGCGGACATTGAGCTCCCACCCCCTCTCCCACCCGCCCCTTCTCGCAATTGCCACTGTCACGTCTTACACTGGGCGGAGCTTAAAATTGCCGTGTGGAGCCGATTGCGGGCGGCGAACGTAAAATTCTGTCCCTGAGGAAGGATCGTTAACCAGCATGTTCTGCAAATGTTGCATGTCATGCTTCTGTTTACTCCTCCATTTGCTATTCCATCAATTTGGCTGTTGCAGCCTAAGCCACAATTTAGTGAAGTGTTTATTCTGGAGCCTTTCAGAGTCTTGGGTGATCATGTGAGAATTTGTGATGTAACCAATAAGTGAAATGTATGATTTTGTTCCATGGCATACTGCAAACTACCTAGATATTGGGCAGTTTACTCCCTCCACCACTGACGCACAGTAGCAGCAGTGTGTACCATCTGCAAGATGCACTGCAGGAACTCACTAAGGCTCCTTAGGCAGCACCTCCCAAACCCACGACCACTACCATGTCAAAGGACAAGTGCAGCTGATGCATGGGAACACCACCGCCTGGAAGTTCCCCTCCAAGCCACTCACCATCCTGACTTGGAAATATATCGCCGTTCCTTCACTGTCGCTCTGTCAAAACCCTGGAACTACTTCCCTCACAGAACTGTGGGTGTACCTACACCAGATGGACTGCAGCGGTTCAAGAAGGCAGCTCACCACCATCTTCTCGAGGGCAATTAGGGGTGGGCATAAATGCTGGCCTTGCCAGCAATGCCCGCATCCCATGAATGAATTAAGAAAACGTAGGCATCTGGAGAACCATACGGGGTGATGAGGTGCTGCACCCAAGAAAAATATTTAAAGGAGTATTAATTCTCTTGGCATGTACATTCTCTTAGTTGATTCATTTATGGGATGCGAACATCGCAGGCAAGGCGAGTATTTATTGCCCATCTCTAATTGTCCTTGAAAAGTGGTAAGCCACCTAGAAACGCTACAGCCCTTGTAGTGTAGGCACACCAATGGTGCTGTTAGGGAGGGAGTTCCAGGATTTTGACCAGCCACAGTAAGGAAATAGTGATATATTTCCAAGCCAGCATAGTGTGTGGCTTGAAGGAGAAATTGCAGGTGATGGTGTCCCCATGCTTCTGCTACTCATGTACGTCTAGGTGGTAGAGGTCACAGGTATGGAATGTGCTGTCAAAGGAGTCTTTGCAGTTGCTGCAGTGCACCTTGTAGATGGTACACACTGCTGTCACTATGTGGTTGCGGTGGATGGGGTGCCTATAAAGCTTATGATGATCCCAGCTAATGTTAATACTGGACAAGTCAGATCCCCGGGTGGAACTAATCTCCATTCTCGAAGAACTCGCTTTGCAATCTTCTCCCAAACGACGCTTTCTCTCAGGCGCCTTCCACAAGGGTCAACCTTCAAAGTTTCAAACTCTCCTCCAGAGTTTCATCTCCCCATGATCGCCACGTGCATTCAAGTTTTGTTTTCCACGCACTCTTCCTTAAATGCTCGGCCATGCCAACAGAATACTACTGCTTCACATGCCCATAATCATGTTACAGACCTACAGCTGTCGTCTTGGATCTTATGGCTTCTCGCAAGCCTATTTTGCTTCAAGCCTGCGTCCTATAGCTTTCTCCCTTTAAGCTTGGAGCCTTTCTCTGCTCCTCACTCTTAACTTCACTTAACAGGCTTTTTGGGCCTTTTTCTTTTTCCTTTGAGACCTGCCCCCTGCAGTTCCCTCTCCTAGTAGACTGCTGGCAACTTGGTATCTACCTTGAGATCCAGAACTCACTTGACATTCACTGTTACTTTAACTTTAGAGCAACTCATCTAAGATTCTTAGGTTTATCCTCCTCAGCAGTCTGCTAGTATGTCAGCAAGAGGGAGACTTAAACTGCTCCCTTCACCTGAGAGCAAAATGACCAACTAAACTTGAACTGCTTTGGTTTCTTTGTGTCCACGTGGGGCCTTTCTCTCTTGGACCCCTGTTGCTAGGCAACAGCACAGTTTTTTCTACCTCGTGTTTGTTTTAACTCCCCTTCAAGAGTCGCAAACCTCATTAAAATGCAGGCATCTTTTAAAGTGATACTAAAACTCAAGTTCTCCCTTTCTTAACACAGACAGAAATACAAATTAAACTTAAAGCTAAAACTCATTCCTAACACTCTCAAATTATAACTTTCTTAAACTATCCCTAGTTCCTGGATGGTGTTGAGCCTCTTGAGTGTTATTGGAGCTGCACTCATCCAGACAGGCAAAGAGTTTTCCATCACATTTCTGACTTGTGCATTGTTGATGTTAGGCAGGTTTTGGTGAGTGCGGAGGTGAGCTACTCGCTGCAGCATTCCCAGCTTCTGACTTGCTCTTGTAGCCACATATTTGTATAGCTGGTCCAATTCAGTGGTCAACCTGAGGATGTTGATAGTGGGAGATTCAGTGATGGTGATGCTGTTGAACATCTCTCTTGTTGGAGGTGGTCATTTCCTGGCACTTGTCTTGTGTGAATGTCACTTGCCACTTATCAACCCAAGCCTGACCATTGTGTAGGTCTGGCTACATACCAAACTAGTTGCTTCATTATCTGAGGGGTCACAATTGCTCATCAGTGAACATCCCACTTATGACCAAATGATGGAGGGAAGGTCACTGATGAAGCAGGAATCTGAGGAACTCCTGCAACAAGGTTTTGTGGCTGATTGGTCTCCCAACAACCACAACCATCTTCCTTTATGCTAGGCATGACTCCAACCAGTGGGGAGGTTACCCCCGATTCACAAGAACACAAGAAATAGGAGCAGTTGTAGACCATAAGGCCTCTTGCCATAGGACAGTTCCTTCACCCAGGGACTAATTTAGTGAACCTTTGCTGTACTGCCTCCAATGCAAGTGTGTCTTTTAAATATGGAGACCAAAATTGCACACACTACTGTAGATGTGGTCTCACCAAAACCTAGTACATCTCTAGTAAGACTTCTTTATTCCTGCACTCAAATCCTCTTGCAATAAAGGGTCAGCGCTGGGGTGTCAGCTATTTACAATCTATATTAATTACTTAGATGAAGAAACAGAGAGTAATGTATCCAAGTTTGATGACACCAAGCTAGGTGGAAGGGTAAGCTGTGGGGTGAGCTTCCACTGTGAAGACGGACTTCTGTCATTTCCTCGTTTCCCCAAGATTTCTAATGTCTCTGAATCTAACAGACCAACAGTAACTTTAATAACTCTTTTCCTTATATACTTATAAGAGCTCTTACAATCTGTTTTTATATCACTAGCTAGTTTATTCTCATTCTGTTTTTCCCTTTTTATCAACTTCTTGGTTGCCCTTTGCTGGTTTCTAAAACAGCTCCAATTCTCAGATTTGTTACTGTTTTTGCAATATTGTAAGCCTCTTCTTTTAATCTAATATTTTTGTTGGACATTAGCCAGCTCTCCACTCAAACCTATGTAATTGACTTTGTTTAAGTTTAAGATTCTTGTTTGTCACGTCAAATTTAACTTGGAATTCAATGTTATTATGATCACTATTTCCTTGTGGATCTTTTACTACAATATTATTAATTAACCCTGTTTCATTACACAATACTAGATCTAAGATAGCAGTAGGGATGGGCAATAAATGCTGGCCCAGCCAGTGAAGCCCACATCCCGTGAATGAATTTTTAAAAAAAATCCCCTGTTGGTTCCAAAATATATTGGTCCAAGAAACTGTCACAAAAAATTCCATAAACTTATCTTCTAGACCACTCTTACCAATTTGATTGTCTCAGTCTATATGAAGATTAAAGTCCCACACAATTATTACATTGCCTTTCTAACAAGTTCCAATGATTTCTTGTTTAATGCTCTGTCTAATGCTTTATAATTACTGTTGGGTGGGGGGTGGGGGGGGGCTATAAACTACTCACACCAGTGATTTCTGACTCTTGCTATTTCTAATTTCTACCCATACTGATTCTACTTCATAATCTCCTGAGGCCAGACCCTTTCTCTCCAAAGTTCTTATGAAATCCTTTGCTATGAGGGCTACCCCACCTCCTTTGCCATTTCATCTGTCTTTTCCAAAATATTGTGTACCCTGGAATATTTATTTCCTCACTTTGATCACCTTGTAACCATATCTCTGTGATGGTGATTAGATTTAAATCATATACCTCTAATTGTGCCATCTATCTTATTGCAGAGGGTTCGTGCATTCAGATAAAGAACTAAGTTTAACTTTTTTTAACTCTATTTCCTGCAATTATCTTTCTTATTTTACAATTTTTGTTAAACTCTCTGTCCTTCCTGTCCCATTCTGCTCGTCTTTAACCACATTGCTACACTGCTCCGATGCCTCAACCTTTCTCTTTGGATTTCTAAATCTCCCTTCACCTGAACCCTCACCCCCCAGTGTTCGTTTAGAGCTCTGTCCACAGCCCTATGTCATTCCCAATAACTTAACTCAGGCTGCTTGATGGCGCACTCACTCAAAATGCAGGCTTCATGTCGAGCATTTTTCCTCGCCCCACATTTAGAATTCAATTCTTCTGTCCATGTTTTTGAACCAAGGTTGTAATGAGGTTTGGAGTTGAGTGCCTGATGGAATCCAGCTGAGCACCGGCAAGCATGCTATTGCTGTGCAAGTGCAGCTTAATAGTGTTGTCAGCAACACTTTACATCAGCTTTGTTAATTGAGAGTAGACTGGCAGGTGGTGCTAGTTGTCCAGATTAGATTTGTGCTTTTTTTTTGCGGATGGGACATAATCTGGGTAAATTTCCACATTGTTGGGTAGATGCTAGTAATGTAACTGCATTGTAACTTGGTTAGGAGTACAGCTAGATTTGGAGCACAAGTCTTCAGATTATGTCTTTTCATGCCCATGGCCATTTCAAAGATAAGGAAGGAATGCTCAACAAAAGATTATTGCCTTGTAGTAACTTCAGAAAGTTTGGGTTGTGTAATCATATATGGCACAGTGCTTCCAATGCCGCCATTGGATATTTTGATTCTTGTGAGAACTATCTTATTACACTAGATTATATCCAGTTACTTTTTGGTATCTTTGGTGTCAGAAGAAACATTTAGAGTAAAAGCTTGCACAATACTAACTTGAAACTAAATTGGCACTAGAATAGGGAGTACAGCTTTCCAGGGTTTAATATTCCAATTATTACTTACTTCTAGTTTTCATGTCCTCTGTCTATTATTTAGTCCATGATAAACTGAATACTTATTAAGGGTTAGATAGAATAAATAAAGGGAAGGTATTTCCAGTGGCTGAAGGGTTGATAACCAGAGGGAGCAAATTTAAGATAAGGCAACATGAGGAAAAACCTTTTCATTGGGTGGCTGTGATTTTTAATGGACTGCCTGATAGGGTCGTGGGCACAGTTTCCAAACAAAATTGAATAAATACTTGAAGGAGAAATAATTCTGGGGCTATGGGGCAGGGGCAAGGGTCAGGGAATGGAACCAACTGGATTGTCTGTTGAAAAAGCTGGCACAGACTTACTGAGATGAATGACTTCCTTTTGTGCTGTACAATTGTATGATTCATTGAAAGGTATTGTAGCAGCCTTGGAGAGACTAGTTTTTTTGTGGAGTGCAGAGGGTTTTAACAGAAATAATTGCGTGGCCCCTTTAAATTTTTTCATCTCTGTAGTAATTTAGAGTGGTCAGCTTGTGTGCAGAGTGTGCGGGGATTTTCAGTTTGCTGTACACCCGTGCAGCCTAGGGGGCAACATTTCTTGTAACCCATTGCCTGCATGTTGGTGGTAAATTCTACTTTGGGAACATAAATTGATGTGCAGACTTGTGACATAGTTGTACAAAATCTAAAAACCTGTATCAGACTGAGTTGAACCCAAGGTTTTTTAAGATATGTTTCATATTTTAAAAAAATTACATGCTGGGATATATTTCACTATAGTGTAGTTAACTGATTTACCAAGAAAACTTGAAGCTCATTCAATTTGTTATGTAATTTCATCATACAAAAACCATACCGTTTGCATTGGACTAGGCATTTCTTTCATCAGTTTCCTAAATTCAAAAAGTGTTGTTCATGATTTGTAAATATTACAAGTTTATCAAACAGCGAGCCTGAAATTCCACATTCAGTGCTGTACGTTTCGGGATGAGATTCTCCAGATATTTGGCAAATCTCCACTTTAACCATAGAAGAGTGGCCTTTATTTTTTTCTTTGTAACTTAAAGCTTGTGCAATGCACTATTGAACTGTCATTAGTTTGCATGCCAAGTGTCCTTGGGGATAGGTTATTGAATGGTTTAGATGTGAATCCTTCACTGTTGCTACAGTTTCTGCTGAGAAATTTTGCATATTGTTTTCTATGTCCAAGTGAAAGTTGTTTACACGGACTTTTTTAATTTCCCTAGTGGAAAGATGCGAAACCTGATGATCTCATGGACTCTAAACTCAGATGTGTCTTTGAATTGCCTGTTGACAATGAGAAATCGGTAAGAGGACAATGAAGAGTCAAAACTTATTTTAACTGAGTTCTGGAAGGTTGAATAGATATAATTTTTCTGCTTATACAGATATTGTTATTTGATTGCACAGCACAAGAAGTGTGACTATCTCCTTCTAGTTGTTTTAATTAACACAAATGTGGTTAACCCTTAATTGTTTTCAAGGGATGGGCAGCAAATGCCGGCCTTTCCAGCAATGCCCACCTCCCATGAATGAATTTTAAAAAAAACTTTGAATTATACTTTGCTTTTGCTGCCTGAATATTCTTAGAACAAGGCTTTTGAGAAATGAATTAATTTCTTACTAAAATTCTTTTTATAAATCTAGTTAAATGTTTCATCTATTGTATTTTCCATTTTTGTATCCTTTGCAAATGTAGAAACTTAAGATATTAATTTTTTATTAAAGTAGTAATGGCCCCAAAACAAGCTGTTAGGGAGATCTCAGAATATCTCTACCCAGTTTTAAATCAAATGTCTTCACCGTTAGGACTCCTAATCCTTTGTTCTTCCCCTTAGACATTTTATGCAAATATGGAGCCAATTGATTCTTGCGTTACTTTCTAATGTTCTACCAATTATTATTGTGTCCAGTCAACTTCTTTAAAAAAACATTCACTTCCTTAAAGTATTTATTTCAAAAATATACTTCATTTGAATTACAGATGTTTTTGTATACCCTTACAAAATATTTGATTTGAAAATGATTATATTACAAAAATTTTGCATCCTTTAGTAACATTTTTTGTAACAGACTTGGTGAAGATATGATAAAGATTAGACCTGGAATAGCCAAGGATCATATTTTCCATTTGAGAAAATGAATAAGAAAACAAACATGCATCACCTACTGAAGCATTCACTTAACTTTTTTCCCTCTACTGTCTTCCTTATCTGTCTAAGTAATTGAAATCCGATATGATGAGCATCCTGGCCTTTTTACAGGCCTTTCTAATTTGTGAAAACCTTTCCCTGTCCATCTTTTATTTGGGCAGTCTGTAACAATAATCAGTAATTCCCTTATTTCTTTTATTTCTAATTTCAGTTCTTACTATCCTAAATTAACTCAAGCACACTTTTTTTTAACTGAATTGACAGTATATGTAGTTTTTTCAGCACAGTTTCACATTATACCAAGTGCTTGCTAAGAATTATTTAACAGAATTGCAGTAGAGCATATAAACATACTAAATTGAAGATTATGGGCTTAACATTGATTTAGTTATCCACTAAATTAAGTGTTGTTTATAGGTGTAATTAGCATTGGTACAAAAATGACATAAGGGAAGTCGGACTGAGTCACCTCAAAATGTTTCCATTGGGGTCTTGGAGGTTTCAGTGCTTGCCAGATGGGGCAGGACAAAATCCTAATTGTGGTGCTTGGTAGCTTTTGTTTATATAATTGTTCAAATGGATACAGTATAAAACTTTCATATGCCCATCATTGTGCTTTGTTGCAAGCCTGATGACATCACTGAAGTAGTAACTTTCTATGATTAACACAAATGCAATAATGAATGCTTGCAAGGTTAACCAAGGACTTGGCTTATAAGAAGGGCATGCATTTTTATCATAAGCAATTGGGCATATGTCTGTGTATATATTTGTTTAAAAACTTTACCCCTTCTGTAAATATGCCATTGGTAACAGTGGACAAAACTTATGTCAACTTATTGGAATATTTGAATCAAATCCAGCAGAGGAGTGTGGCGTTAATCTGATAACTGTATTCTCTCAAATATTGTGTTCTTTCCTTATAGGACAAAAAATGCTAAAAGGTCTCTCAAAGAAAGAAATGCAAGCTCTGCTTATAAGAGTCATAAGAGAAGCTAGTTATTATTACATGTATCTATCTGAAGTTCTTTTTTCTATATAGCAGAACGAGATTATAGAGTGCGACCCATTAGGCAGTGGTTTAGACACCCCGTTAGATACAGCAAAGATGGATCTGCATAGCTTTGTGCACTATTATGACAGTGCCCGACCACCTCCACGTGCTGTACCCACACCAGGAAATGGTCTCAGGTTTCACACTCCAATCCGTGGTGGCATCCGTCAGACTCCAATCAGTGGTAGCCATAGAAGTGACCTGCAGGGATTTGTATCTGCCCCAACCAGTGACACCAAAGTGCAAAAGGTCCAGGTCTGTTCCAGTTAGCAAGTAGTTCAGTTTAGGATTAATGCTAGTATTGCAGCAAGAATCGTACAGTGGATTCCTGTTGTCACGTTCGCAACTAATGATGGGGAAAAATGACTCTCACTCCATATGTAGTTTCTCTGGCAGAAAGCATTTGAGTTTTAATCATTCTGCAATCAAAATGCAGCAGCCTTTTTTCAGATGACTGCTGCTGCATTGCAATGGGGATTTAATTTTCTTCTCCCATTTTGAGGGAGCTGTGAGCACTCATCTGACTGGTGTGACAAAAATATCCTGTAGCAAAAACTGAAGAATTGACAGTTTAGAAAATTGACAAAGACAATAAGAGGAGTCCACTGTTCTTCTGGTTGCATACGTGTTTGACATTTTTGCAGAAGGTGGATAGGGTTTTTTGGATCCTGAACTATAAGCAGTCCTTTAGGTATGCATAAATAATAGAGTCTATACTTTTAATGTGAAAGTGCTCTTTTATCATTTAAACCTGTACATGTACAGTTGTACAAAGTCAGGTGGGTGTATTTAGCAGAAAAAGTGTCAAACACTATTTATAAGAGATACTGTGGTAGATTGTCTTGATTGCCATGTAATCTAAAATTTTAAATGATAGCAAGGGAACTTTTATAATGCAAATACTCACCAAGTTACTGGCATTTTCAAATGCCACTGAATTCTTCCCACTAAGACGAAAGACATTTTTTCACAGTATGCATGTGTGGCAGTTCTGCATATTTTAATGGACCATTTAAATGTTAGAGAGATATCCCAAAGATTATTAAGTGACTATACCTGAGTTAAATTGACACAAGGGGCACATGTATGAAGTGTGAATACAATATTTATTTATCTGTGGGGGAAGATGTTTCCCTCTAAGTAGTGTTAGTGTGTGAGTTAAGTAATCAGAAAACTTAAAGTACCAACCTACATGCTGGGAATCTTGTTAAAATAACTCGCCTACAAGTTCTTGTAGATGACCAAAAAAATTTTTTTAAGACATTGGGTATGGCATATGTGTTCACACTTAATGAATTTCATTTGTGTATTAGCAAGTTTTCATAGACACGTGAAGTATAAATAATGCTCCTTTTTGAAAATGTTTGCAGAATGATCTTGAAGTGAACAAATCTGCTGCGGTAACGAATGCACCTAAATCAGATGGACCGGCAATACCAAAATCTGCCAGTAATGCATTGGATGACACTGAAGTGCAGAAACTAATGGAAGAGTGCAAGAGGCTTCAAACTGAGTTGGTGAAAATGACAGAAGAGAATCGACAGCTGAAAGTAAGCTTTTATGAACCAGTACAAAAAGCTTTGCACAGTATAACACATTCATTCCTGGAGGTATGTCAAGATATGTTGGCAGAAGAATGTTGCTCTTAATCTGAGAGATTAACACCAAATACTGGAACCGTTCAAGCGGCTGGTACGATCAATGAGGTGATCGGAGGCTGAATCTCCACCAGACTCTGGCATGGGGAGGGAAGGAATGGAGAAAGGGAAAGGATTCCTTCTGCGTCATACTAATGAACCCCATTTCAGGTTGATCATGGAATGGCTTCGACTGTATTGTACAGAATGGACTGATGTGATCAAGCATATTGTAGAGTAATATTCCTCTTAAAAATTCAGTTTCTTCACTTGTCATATTTTTGTTTCCTGTTATGTTTTACATTTCCATCACACATTCCTTAAAAAAAGTAAAAGAGTTGCTTCCAGGTCTCCAGTGCTGCTCAAGTTTCATTAGCTAGAGGTTACATGATTGTAATGCATGCACTTCCCTCTCCGATCCCAAGAATTTGTGTGATCAGTTGGTTTGGGTGGGTTATGAAAGTTCTTGGACCATTATTAGAATATGCACACAAAGATAGTTGAGCAAATTGATATCCCAAAGTAGTGTGCCGCAGAATTGCAGATGCAGGCTTGGAGCTAACTGTTACATTGTAGTTTATTTGAATGACTTTGAATGCATCCTTCAGTAAAAATACAGAAACATTACTTCCTGAAGACTATTCACAATGCACGTATAAAGGCATTATAGTACAGATTTGTGTTTAGCTCAGAGGGCTAAACTATTTCTAAAACTCCTGTGCTTTTTCCTTGCCACTGCTTAGACTTAATAGTCACCCTCCAGTACTTTAATTAAGCAGACATTATTTTTTTGAGCCTCGATTGGGTGCTTGCAGGTTTATTAGAGTGGGGTGCATCACAGCTGAGCCTGATGTTTTTCTCAGCCTCAGTCAACACATGCACTTCTGGCAGTTATTGGATAATGTCAAGGAACAAGAACTCTCACTATCTTCTCTTCATGCTGCCAGCCCCCAGCCCCTTTCTATAAGCTCATGTAATTGGGGGCAATGGTAACATTCCTGTTGCTGTCTAATGGATGTCAGCATACTCAGCTGCTATAATTTTGCATTTTATAGAGCAGTTTACCTTCAATGGTTTAACAGGTGAGCAAATCTAACTCCTTTTATTTTGATGGCGTTTAAAAAAACTTGTACTTGCTATAATTAATTTACTTGATTTGGTTTAGACTTACATTACACTAACAAACTCTTAGGAGATGTGGATATTGGCATAGGGTCATAAATGTACGGATTAAAGTAGCTAACATTCATTTACAATTAAGTAGTAACATGAAGCATCACGGTAGTCAATAAATGATAAAATCATGTGCATATAGTCAATATTCATGGATTTTATGGGTTGTTTACCTTTCACTGCAGTGTCTATTAACCAAATCTCTTTAGATATACACATTGAATTCAATTGCTTGAGTTTTCTTGTAAAACGTACTGTATCTGTGCATCACAATGTGCCTCTGTCTTCCAACAAGATGAAAAAACCATATTTTTGTTGAATCAAGCACTGCAATTTGGAAGAATTTGAGCTTTTGATTCATTTGGTATGAAACCCAGCATTTTGATTAGCTTCTTTTTGCAAGTTATGTATTTTATACAATATTTCATTCATACTTTGTACATTTGACCATGTGCAGAATTTTCCGTTTGCGATGCGGGAGATGGGCCCCGCATGTCCGCACAGTGACGTCGGGCAAGTGTGCCGACTTCACCGTGCGCCATCGCGATATTTCGCTGGGCGGGCATGCGATGAAGTCTGACGTGCGTCCACCATTAATTAACTGGTCACTTAAGGCCCTTTAGTCTTCAATTGATGCCAATTTTTCAGCGCCCGTGCGATCGTTGGGTCGACGCACGGGCGCAACCAGCAGGCAGGTAGGAGACATTTGTATTAACCTCAACCACGGGCGGGATAAGAGGGCTCAGTGGGGTCGTGAATCTGCTCTGTGAAGTATTTATTGAAAGTTTTTCAAACTTGCCAGTATGATCTGCAGTATTTCAGAACGCATCCCAGCAGCATTTTCTGGACTCTTAACCTTCAAGTCAGCACTCTGCAATGAAGAATCTTTTGCGGGCCTGCAGGTTTCAGGAAGTCTTCCCTTAGCCTGGGTGTGGGATATGTGGTCCAGTGGAGGCAGCTGCTCTGAGGAGGAAGGGAGGGCTAGAAGGGGGAGGAGGCCAGGAGTGCACATTCAGCCTGCAGGGGAGCCACCTTTGGGAGTACAGGTGTAGGCACAAGGGGAGCAGAGCCAAGAGGTAATCCAAGGTGGAAGGGGCAGCAGGGTATACAGGCGGCGAAGCAGTTACCTCAATATGTCTGAGGTGCAGTGCCGAAGGAGGCTCCGACTGTCAAGGGAGACAGTCAACTATATCTGTCAGATGATTGGCCCTGTGATCTCTATTAACTGTGTAGGTGGACACCCCATGCCAGTGGCTCTGAAGGTCACAGCTGCCCTCAAGATCTATGCCTCTGGCTCCTTCCAGGGATCGGTGGGTGATCTTTGCGGTATCTCCCAATCAGCTGTCCACACTTGTGTCAAGCAGGTCACAGATGCTCTGTTCAGGCATGCATTGACCTTCATCCGCTTCCATTGGGACCAGGCCAGCCAGACCCAGTGAGCCAGAGGCTTCGCGGCCTTTGCTGGCTTCCCCCACATCCAGGGTGCAATAGACTGTACACATTTGGCCATCAAGGTGCCAGCAGGTGAGCCCGGTGCCTTGGTCAACAGGAAGGGCTTCCACTCCACGAACGTGCAGATAGTGTGTGATCACAGGATGCTGACTGTACAAGTCTGTGCAAGGTACCCAGGCAGCTCCCACGATGCGTA
Organism: Cetorhinus maximus; assembly: GCF_964194155.1. NCBI lineage: Eukaryota > Metazoa > Chordata > Chondrichthyes > Lamniformes > Cetorhinidae > Cetorhinus > Cetorhinus maximus. Next base: position 159,710,266 of record NC_135882.1, read on the forward strand.
TATCCTCAGACACTCACAGGTGCCAGGGCTCTTCAGTGCTCCAGCCCGGCTTGATGGATGGCTGCTGGGTGACAAGGGCTATCCCCTCAGAAGCTGACTCATGATGCCTCTCCACCATCCAAGAACAGAAGCTGAGCAGCGTTACAATAGGAGCCACGCCTCCACAAGGGCTGTGATGGAGAGAGCCAGAGGTCTTCTCAAGATGCGCTTCTGATGCCTGGACCGCTCAGGGGCTCCAGTACCCCACAGATCGTGTCTCGGTGATAGTGGTTGCATGCTGTGCTCTCCGCCATCTTGCACTGGAAAGGGGGGACACAGTGGACGATGAAGACGTCGACACAATGCGGCTGCACACAATGAGTCCAGCAGTGAGTTCGAGGACAAGCACGCACAGGGAAACACTGAGGGGGTAGACACTGACCCGGGACTACTCCAGGGAGGCAGGGACACCCGGGATGCTTTAATCCAATTAACCTTCAGCTAGCACAACACAGATGGGCCTCCAGGACAAGCCTGGGCTGCCGCCTCGATACTCGACACCTAAGTGCAAAATCTGCCAGGTCAGCAGCACCAACTAAAGGGCCTTGTACAGAAAGCTAAATGTCCAACAAATCACTCATTACACTTTTCTTAAACATACACATGCAGAAGAAACGAGGCACCCTCAGCCGTGGTCACGCATCTAGCATTTAATGTGTGAAGCAGAAGTTATCACAAATAGAAAACAATAGTGTAAACAATCAAAAAGAAATCATAAGGACCTAATCTCAGGCCAACACAAAAGCACCAGTGAAAAACCTGTGGTGTGCCTAAGGTGCCTTATGCTTTTGTTTAAGGGCGCTACATCTTGGTGCTGCCCCATTGCTCGGAGTGGCATCTGAGACAGCCTACTGACTCTGCTGTCCTGTTGGCCTTGATGACCTTGGCGGTCGTCCTCTGGTCCGTGGAGCCTGTGCTGGCCCCGCCTGGGAGGGAGCTGCCAGTTCCGCAGCTGGCATCTCCCCAGTCGTCGCAGCCTCACTGGATGATACGGTCACTGGGAGAGGGGCGGAGGAGCTGCCGCCCTCATCTGGTGCGCCCTGAGAGGAGCCCGCAGAGACGACAGGCAGCTGCTGTGCCGATGTGAGGTCGCTTCGGACCTCCCTGCTCACCGTGGATAGATGTGCAACGAGCTGGGAAGCTTGATGCCCACACCATCTCCCACATTGGCAGTGACCAGCTGAGGTCATTGCCAATGTGAGGGCTTGCTGATCCTGGAGGAGCCTCTCCAGGAGAGTCACCACTCTTTCCTTGGAGGATGCTTGGCGCTTGGACATGTGGCTCATTGCTTCGGCGAGCATCTGCATGGACTCCTCCACCACGGACACCATGCCAAGCATAGCCTCATGTATCACCCCCAGACCCCCACACCCGGCCGCATTTCCTGCACCTACTGCGTCGCAGATGATTCCAGAGGCACATCACCAGGCACCGAATGAGCATGTGCCTGGTCCCTTGCAACCCTCCGACTGCTGGCACCCTGGGCGCTCTCTGTCTCTGCCAGCTCCTCCAACGAGTGTGAAGTGCCGGCACCACTGTGCTCTGAGATACTAGCTGTTGTTCAATTTCCCACTGAGGTGCTAGTATCTGCGCTGGTGCCTGCCTCGCAGAAATGGTGTGACGCTGGTGAGACTTCAGGCCCCTCAGGTGTGAGAGGGGGCCTCTGCTGCTCCTACTTCCGGCCGTGCTCTGATGATGTTGAAAGGAAGGACAAGGACAGTGGATCAGTTAGCGTGCAGACAGTGACAAAGCTCATCCCTGTTCCCCCAGCTCATTGTGCTCAACCTTCCATAACCAATGGCCCAGCAATGTTGCAACAATAACTAATTTAACAATCATCAGTGCTATGGCTGTTGGGAGGACAATGTGGACCTCACTGTTGGCATTAAATACCTGGCTGTGCCACCTCAACCTCACCGACACCAGTAGACCTAGGTGCATGGCGCCTCTCCAGTTCAAGGGCCTCCCCTCGAAGCTGCTTAATATGGAGAACTGTGCCCAGCCGCCTCCAGTCCTCTCACACTCGGCCGCGTTATGAGCATTCTTCTCCAGAAAACGAGAGAAGAGCATTGATTAGGGCAAATTGCACATGGACTCTGGTCGCACATGGCCCACCCCAACCACAGCGAGACATATCAGGCCTCCAGCGCCTCCTCACCCCGCTGCTGCTGATCACTGAAAGATACTAAGCCTGCTCTCTCTCTCTCAACCCCCCCTCACTACCCCCTTGGACACATGCTGCCTACCTGACATTAGGAACCACACAGTATTTCTTTCCATAGCAAAGAGGTGCAAGCACATGCAATATAGAGGGCAACAGATGGTTTGTTGCCGTGCCACCTTGAGGCTCCCCTTCCACCATCTCATCACCCTGACTAGGACATGATGTCCTGGAGTTCTGAGTCTGCGCCTAGGTGCAGCTCCTCCAGATTGCCCCAAAACCAGTCATGTGGGACTAAGATCAACACTTGCTGTGGGGGAAAATTCATCTCCTCATGACCCACTCAAATGCCCAATGCCAACATGATACTCACCCTGCCTGAGTGTAACAAATCGTTGAAGGCTTGCGCCACTGGATCCAGGTGCGCCACACCTCGCCGCAGGAACTCACAACCTCCGCCACCTCCTCCCAGGCACGTTTCGTCATGTGGGGGTGTCGCCTTCTCCCATCCTGGGGGACCAACACCTCCCGCCGTGCTGTCACCTCCTCGAGGAGGGCAGCAAGGCAGTCATCAGAAAAACGAGGGGCACAGTGGCCACCCCGCTGACCTACCCTGTAGCCTGGCCTGCTCCACTGGTCTACCCTCCAGCCTGGCCTGCTCACTCGAGCCCCTCTGCTGCAGCCTGGAACTGGCCGTTGTAAGCAGCCTACAAAAGGCTTCCAGGCCTCCTTTTAAACAGACTACCAGGTCACCATTGGACCCGGCAGTCTGTGCACGCCCGCCACCGCCGCCTGCACACTCCTGCTATCCATGGGAATCGGGAAATACGCTGGGCGGGCCTTAATTGGCCCGCCCGCGTAAAATGGTGGTGCGGACCCGCGCCTGCTCCTGATTCAAACGGGAAATCCTGGACCATCGAAAAGGTGGAATACATAAGTTAATCAATATGCGCATTTACACACATCAAATGTGCAAACCTATTCAATCAAATCTGAATACAATGCTGTCAATAAATCAAGGAACAAATCATTTGATCACAAAATAATCTGATTATTCAAGCGAAAGAAGCAACTCAATTTTCATAACAGCAGAGATTGGGCATTGAACCTCAGACCAGGATAAACCTACTAAGCATTGTGTGAGATCCTGTCCGTTTCTAAATCAAGGCAGAGCTAAAAACCAGATGGGATCACCTATGATTTTATAGACTTGAAGACAAAAATCGGATTGTTTTCACAGTGAGGAGGGTAAATATACAATCAAATGTGATTCAAAAATTGCACATAACTGCACTTTGACATCAGTTTTTATACTGTGAAATGCAGATTGGGATCATGATCCTAGATTAAAATATTTTGCAGTGTTTACAAGTAAACTTCTTGGTGGGATATTGCTTTGATTCAGTAATATGTATATAGTGATCTGACAATGTGATGTTTTCTGAAGTATATCTTTTGAAATTTGTTTGATACTAAATTTAAGCACTTGTGATTTTAGATTATAAGATACATCCTATTGATTAATTTGCAATACATTGCTGCCAAATTGCCATTCCCTTCACTAAAGATCTTTTAAAATTTTGCTTGGCCAACCTTATTTAATTTCTTGAGGTAACTGAGAGAGAGTAGACAATGCTAATGCAGTAGATGTAATTTATCTGGATTTTAAAAAGGTCTTCGATATGGCCAGAGAATGTGGAGTCAGGGGACAAGTGGTAAAATAAATTTCTGTCTGACTTCAAGCCAGAAAGCGAATAGGAATAAAGGGTAGCTATTCAGAGTGACAGAAGGTGGAAGTGGTGTTTTACAAGGATTATTGCTATTCACATGATTATTTATGATTTGGACTTTAGAATCAAAAACACAATTTCTAAAATTGCAGATGACAGCAAATTTGGGGAAGGGGATTGTAATATCATTACTGAGGATGACTGCACCAAATTACAGGATGTTAATAAATCTGCAGAAGGGACAAATAATTGGCAAATTAAGTTCAACACAGATAACTGTGAGGTCATATATATTGATAGGAAGAACGGAGGTCACCTGTTACTTGGAAGCTGCTAGCCTAGAGGGTGGAAGGACAAAGGGATCTCCAAGTATAAATACATTAATCACTAAATGTTGTGCTACAGGTTACTAAGACCAAGCGCTAAGCTTTATTTCTAGAGGGGTAGAATTGAAAAGTAGGAAAGTTAAGCTAAACCTCTATTGAACCTTGGTGAGACTGCACTTGGAGTACTGCATATAGAGGCACTGGAGAGGGTGCAGGAAAGATTTACAAGGATGATACCAGAAATGTGCAAATATACATAACAGGAAAGGATTGACACACTGGGTCTCTTTTTGAAAAAAGAAAGCTGTAGGGTGACCAAATAAAGGCCTTTAAAATAATGAAATGTTTTGATAGAGAGAGTGCTTCCTCTTGTAGGGAATAGCATAACTCGAGGTCATCAATATAAGATAGTCACCCAGAAATCCAATAGGGAATTCAGAAACTTCTTTACCCAATGAGTGGTGAGAATATGGAACACTATACCAAAGGGAGTGATTGAAACAAATAGTATAAATGCCTTTAAGGGGAAACTGGGCAAGCATATGAGGGAGAAGGGAATAGATGGTTATGATAGATTTAAATGAGAAAGGATAGGAGGAGGCTCGAGTGGAGCATAAGCACCAGCTTGGGTGGTTGGGCTGAATGGCCTGTTTCTGTGTTGTATGTCCTTTGTAAATGGTCACGTACCAATTTCGGATAACTTGAATATTGGATAATTGGAATTTTCCTTAGAATTTAAACTTTTAGTGCTCTTAGTCTTTTAAATGATGTCAGATTTACTTGAAATAACTTTCAGTTTACTCACCCATAACTCAACAAAACCATGTGCTTGGAATTTCAATTCATGACGTAGCTGTCTTCTAGCTCATGACACAGCAATTAAATGTCTGTGGCTCAGTATTCGGACTTTGGTGTCTGTTCAGAAGATTGTAGGTTCAAATCCCACTCCAGAAACTTTAGCATATAATCATCAGTGCAGTGCTGAGAATAGTGAACTTTTTTAGATGTTGTCCTTTGGCTGAGATGTTAAACCGAGGCCCTGCCTGCCTCCAGGCAGGTGTAAAAGATCCCATGGTACTGTTTGAAGAAACAGGGGAGTTCTTCCAGTGTCCGGGTGAACATTTGCACGTCAACTAACATTATAAACAGATGATTTGGTAATTTATTTTCTTGTAGTTTGTGGGACCATGATGTGTCCAAATTGGCTGCTGCATTTCCTACATTACAATAGTGACTACATTTAAAGGATTTAATTGGTTGCAAAACATTTTGGGACCTCCTGGGGTCATGCAAGATGCTATACAATGCAAGTATGTCTGTCTGTCTTCTAATATCTCATGTTTCGTTTCTCCCCTGTCCACTCTTCAGGTTCTTGAGTGCATTATCACCTCCCAGGTGCCTGCCCACTAAGACAAGTTTGCCATGGTCATTATGAAAAAATGATATTCTCCCCGTGGCCTCGCTGTACTTTATGTAATTTTCTGTTGTTGCACTCTTCTGTTCCTGGTGTTCTTTGCATCTCACTTTTGACTAACTATTGAGATGGAAGAGTTTTCAGCCACCTAGGTCCTTGGGACTCCCTTTGTTGCTCTATCTCTCTCCCGTTAAGAGCCACCTTAAATCCCACTATTGAATCACACAGCTAAATTGCCACCCCCTACCCTCCCACGGCTTGATGTTTCCATTCTTGCTATCCTGTAAAGTGTGGTGGGAAGTTTTTTATGTAAAAAGCACAGTATAAATGTAAGGTCTTTGCTTAAATCTAGGTTCAAAAATATTTGTTGAAATCGATGCCCAAAGGAAAATAATTAAGTAGTAGAGATGCTTTCCTTCCAACTCCTTAGTTTTGATTGTTTTGGGGTGGTTTGTATTTTGATCAAATTCAAGATCAAGCTAAACTAGCCTTGGTTTCAGACCAACAAAAAATGTGGATTAACAGGCTATTTACCTGGATTTAGGGTCATCCCTGCTGTTTGAAGTGAGATTTTGAAAGCTTTGCAAATCTCATAACTCAGATGCCAGCTGTCAATGGTATTCTTTTCATCTAAGGTCATCCACATTAGTTTTTGTTGACAGGAAGTGGAACGTTTCTATTATCTATTTAGAATTTAAATTTGGTTACTAAGTGTACAAAAAGTTTCTCTAACCTGTTACCTACCAATAAATGAGCTAGAACAGAAACTCTGCTTTGAAGTTAGCAGCTATTAATTCTAATTTGCAATCAGACTTGGTGCTAAATTGCTAAATCAGGAATATTATTTTTAAATATACTTTCAAAGACTATTATTCTCTAAATGGGCTCAAAGTGTGAAATAGCTGGTCCCAAGACTTGCAGTTTTGTTATATACATGTTGGCAAGTTCTCCTAATGCCGTAATATCACTTCTGCATCTTCTACCACGTTGTGAAATTATTTTTTTAAAACAGCTATCCTTTACCTTCCCAGTGTAATTTTAAATCACTACCATTAATAGCAATATTGTTCTCTTGTCAACCAAAGTTAGTGTTTATCGTGGCTCTCATACAATTTTGTTTTGCCACAATACTATTGTAAAACCTTTATTAAATGCATTCAAAAGTTTAAAAAAAAGACGCAACACCTCGTGACATTGAACTTATTGCCTTTATTTTAGTTATTTCTGAATGCTTTGTTGCATTGGATTAGTATATTTTTCTACTGTGTAGAGTTCTAAACAATGCCTATAATTTCTAACATCCCATTTCTGAACTCTATAAAGATTGGATTTGCACGGTTAATCTTCCAGCCATTTGGTACTAAGTCAGTGTGCATGTTTTTGTCAGTTGGGCTACATTTTGAATTCCAAATTGAAAAAACACTTACCACTTTATTTGCTTAAATTGCATGTTCAGTTAAAATTGCACCTTTGCGTTTTGTTTGACTTTTATAATTTGCTGAAAAACAGGAAACTAGTGAAAGCTAGCATATGTAAAAATACATGTATGTTGCAACCTCTGGTTTCTATCAGTATATCACAGTGCTCAAATTATTCAAATACCCTGAAACAAAGCTTTTTTTTAGTTTCACTTTGACTGGCACTATGTAAGTGGTCAGTAGTTGTACCTGAAACCTTTCTTGGTTTAAATCTATGAACATTTTTTATTCATATTTTATGTCAGTGAATATCTGTTTATTAGAAATTATTATCTATCTAATTGATTCAGATCCCTTGGAATGTCATGAACACCCCTAGCATTGTCACCTGAACAAATAGCGGTGTTATCTTCACATTAACATGAGCAACTCTCATTTGTTACTGTACCATGCCGAACAGAGCATTTTTCATTTTTCATCATCTGCTTTCTGTATCCAAGCCTAGGTTTAAACCAGTTAATTAATTGCATCAATTTTATGTGTCTAAAAAAAAAAAATCACATACCTAAAATTTCAGGTGTCTAAAAATCCCAACTAACTTGTATTTACAGGCTAATCTTTACAGCGTCAATAATTTTGTAGGATGTATGTTTTTTGCTCCTAAAACATTGTTAACTATTTTCCCTACTAGAATATTAGATTGAAGGTTTTTTTTCTGATTATTGGGAAAACATTTTCTGACTCCTTTGGCTTGGGTGGAGCTCCTGAAATGTTAAGTCTGATCCGCACTTGTTTTCTAACTCAGTTCCATAAGAACTCTAGAATATGTTCCATTTCAACCAGATGACAATTATCCTCCTTTTTAAAACGGGACTGAATGGGATCCTCAGAATGTGCTTTCCCTGGACCTTGTTGCCTTTGGTTAATATTCAAAATTTCCTGTATAAAATTATCCAAAAGTCTTTCTGAATGCTTGCAATTGGAATTTATTTATTTTTGAGTTTCTCGTGGACTTTCTCATGAAAGCAAAGGTCATGTGGAAAAATTATAATTGGAGACTAAACTTTTGAATAGTGTTTTGCATCAGAATTAAACTAGTTACTTTTACAACTGTAAAAATGGTTTTTAGTCTTCAGGTCTTTGAGTCAACATGTGGGCCACGCAGAGACTCTTTCCTGCCTCCTCCACCCGCCCCTACACAAACCGAAGGAATGAAAGTATTGGAAAAGATTCAAGCACATAAATAAGTCGTCAACCCATATTAATAGGCAGTTAAAATCTTTATCTGCACCAGGGTGTTAATTTATGAATTAGTGTGGCCTGTAGTATATGTGGTGAAACTTAATCTGTACTGTCTTGCCTTTCGAAACCATGTGCCATTCCGTAACTGAAAGCACAAATGGCTTCTGCTGTCAAGTGTGCTCACTAACTGGCTACTTCGTGCACAAACAGGCCAGTGATGGACTTTTTTCCTTGTGTAGAGAAGCAGATTGTTTCCAAATGATTGTTAAAGTTGACCTGTTTTGAGACTGAGTTTTGCATGAAATGTAGAATGTTTATTTTTTTTTTAAAAAATGAAAATAAGGTTTCTGGTGCTGTTTCAGGTATTTGTAATTCTGTGGGCCTCAAACAAATGGCTATTAATGCACAATTAAATTCTCACTGTTTGGACTAATTATGCAAATTTGAGATGCTGCCTAATGCAGTGCAATTCCATTGTAACTCTCCTGTTTTGTTCTCTTTAGGATGATGGACTGAGGCTGAGGAAGGCAGCTCAGTCAGGCAACCCAGTGTCTTCCACATCTAGTGTTACACTCAGAGACAACGGCTCCACTGCTCTTCCCTCCCTCCTTGTTGTAATTGCAGCCATTTTCATTGGATTCTTTCTAGGGAAATTCATCTTGTAGAGGAAGCATGCAAGTTATTGAGGCCTGAAATGTTCTGTTGATCTGCCATATCATTGGTAGTATGGCTCACAGTGACCATGTTTGTGTACAGCATCTTACAGGCCTTGCCTTTAATGATCTCACGGTTAGAACACACAAATTACTTTCAGTTCTTGGATAATTGGAGTTGTACATTGTCAAAACATCAATAGCAAGTGTCTCAAGGTTTTTGCATAAAGGTCCTTGGAAATAATGAGTTGTTCTCTCTGTGGTTTAATAAGAGTTGAATGAAATGTTAAGTGTCTTGTAAATGTTATTTTAATCCTTTTAAATTTTGTTACCTGTTGCTGGATTACCTCTTGAAATTTTTCATTTTATAGTCAGGTTGCTCATGCCACTTGTTTACCAGTGATGAGAGATGTACTGGAGAAAAGGTGCCTCCTTGTAAATTACCCCCATCGCCCCCCCATTCCTTGCTGCTGAAGGCTGACAAGTTTATCAATGCAGAGTTTCTCCCTAGCTACAGAAACATCCCCCGTGAGGCAAATGTTGATTGAAAGCTCTCCATTCTTACCAATCCTGTCCCATGGTATTTAACGAAAATAAAATCTTTAACACATTAAACTACTGTGTATTTTTTCTGACTCGCTTATTTTGGAAAATATACCTCACTTTCTTGTCATCAAGCATGTGGAATTTAAATGCCTTTGTTAAAATGTTACTTTGTTATATATCTCCCTCTTTTTTTCTTATCTCCCCACCCTGGCAAGTGTTCACTCTATGCACTGTTCCTAGACAAAGGTGTCCTGCTACTGGTGCTGCTGTATAATCAGGTGGTACAAGGTATACAGTAGTGGCATGAGTTGACTTGCCCTTTAGTTTTATTCTTCGCCTACCCCAGACAAATTATGTCTCACTGTATTGGGTGACTTGGGAACAGCCTGTACTATACCACATGGCAAAATCCAAATTGAGGCCATCGCCATCCTTTCAAACACTTGTGCTCGCAAAGTCTGGTACTGACATAATGTATACGGCAATTTTTTCTTTGAAAGAATGATGTCCCTTTGTTATTGTAGTGGTAGAATTATTAATAATTCTACTAGTCTGTAAATTAAGAAATTTTATATTTTCGTTTTCATCTGTCATGTTAAATTTGGATAACCTATGGTGGTACAACTCCTGTTCATGTATAGTTAGTATATAACAAACAGAATGCACTCAATAAAGTGCCTATTGCACTGGAACGCGCAAGAGTTGTTGTAAGGTATGTTGAACAGTATATAGAAAGGGCATCTAAGTCTGGCCGTGCCGAACTGTGAAGGGACATTGGTGGGATATGTGTCTGATAATGGGAAGAATGGTGATTCGCTGCCTGACTCCCACAATGCTGCTCAACCCAACCCCATTGATCTGGGAGCCTCCCCCACTCTGGCAGACCATGCAATCTTCTTTGTTCATCTTGCCAACTTCCATCAACCATACGTCCTGGAACCTATCACCTCAATCCTACCAAATCCTGGTATTTACCTCATTACTGCAGCTGGGGTCCCTCTTTTCCAGCACTACTGTAAGCCAGGCATGCCTTTCTACCGCTGATGGACCATAATGTTGGTTCAGCACTGAGACCCGAGTGATTTTCCCTATCCCCTGCGCCTCCCTGTCACTCTTTGAGTCAGTTCTTCTGAAGGTTAGATTCTCATTGTGCTGTCCTGCCAAACTCCAAGACCACTCGTTCAATGCTGCTAAACCTAACAAAGCTTCCCACAAGAACTTTTCCATATGTATAAAGCCAGGTAACTCCCTCAAGCCTGGCAAACAATTACCTACAAATTGTTCTTTGGGTTGTACCTGAATTTACTCAATATTTCAATTTTTTTTTGAAGAAACCAGTGTGTTCTCAGACACACCGTGCCATACCAAGGGAAATCAACTGATAATATATATTGTAAATATGGCCGTTGAGAAAAGAAGGTTGTAAACTCAGCAATTTTTGGTGACGTCTGGGAAAATCTTTGACCTTTTGCTTAGCAATTTGAACAGCCTTTTAATACTGAAATTGTCTTGAATTTTTGTCATAGCTATTCCAGCTTCATTGTTCTGGCTGCTTGAGTTCATTATTGCTGCTTGACTGGAATGGCTGGTCAAATTTGCCTCTATAGTTTAACTACAATTTCCATTGGCATAGTGGTTTGAATGGCCTACTTCTGTGCTGTATTATAGGATCATTTCAGTTAATTCCCTGTTGTGATTAGCATTACTGCAAGCATGATGAAGTTAGACATTCTGTGGTTTCATTTCCCTCTGGTGTGCTTCCACATGACTGGTTGGCTGGAAGTAAGAGTTTCCACCCTGCCTCTGGATTGAATTGACTGCCCTGGGCACCTATCTTAACCCCCTGGTTGGATGGATAGTTTATGGATCGGTTATAGGGCTGCCATAAATCTGTTTGTTTTTCTTTTTTGATTTTTGAAAATTTGTTTCTCTTTCTCTCTCTCTCTCTCTCTCTCTTCTCCCCCAGCTTCCCTTAGATTATGCATTTCTGGCTGCCAATGTCCCCTTTCCTACACAGCCCAAGTGACTATCTTGAGAGCTCAGGTAAGGATTATATGCTATTCAAGTGGCATCAGAGTGGAGTCCAATCCTCTTCCTGATGGTTGCACATACATTTTGCCACAGATGTTGCTGGATACAAATGAGGAGCAGAAACCCTGGCTACTGTTTTCTCTCTTTAGGACGATAAGGCTAATTGTATCAGCTGACTGCAGTCACAGCTGAGGTCAACAAGCTCAATGCACATAAGAAATTGAACCTATCAACCTTTGGTTGGAAAAAAAATATCATGATACTCCATCAACCATCTAATAGTTCCATGAGGTTTATCTCGAGTAGTTGAGTCATACAAATAAGGATTGCATGAGGTGCAATCTTCTGTCTACATAGCTGAAGGGGAGAACAAGGGTAAATCAAACCGGGTCCCTGCTGTCTTTATATCCAGTGGCCCATTGTCAAAAGTGCACAGATGAGGACAGGATCAGCATTTGATTTGATGGTCCCTTCCTACCCTATTTTAGGTGAATACCTGGAAGGCCCTTTTTGTTGAGGCTTTTGATGAAATAACTATTTGGATAAGGTACTGGATGTGGCTCATGCCACCCCAGGAAGGAATGTTCTTTTTAAGAGGGGAAGGAAGGGAAATCGTCAAGAGCGCTTTTTGAAAAAAATGAAATGGCTGTTACTGACTGTCCTCAGCTAGCAAGTGACCAGGAGATTACCTGATCAGTTAGAGTCACTTCAGAGATCTGAGGTGAGGGAAATTTAAATGAAGATTAATTTGATTTTGCCTTGAGGGATCCTGAACAATTATATGTTGAATAAGAGATCTTTAGAGCAGTGCTTTACGAGTTCACATATTCAATAATTTGAACTTCTAGCCACTGGGGAGACTAGATATTGTCAGATCACAGTCAATCGAATGGAGATCGCCGTTGGAAGAAGTGAAAATTAATCTGGAAAAAAATTGTTGAAAGCTGTGCTTCAGCCCCAGTGATCAGACCTTTACACAGTGCTGCTGACCTTGACAGGAAATGACTTTGGGTTAGATTTTATTCCAGAAAGTAATCTAGAAATGGTAGGTGATAACATGATCTAGAAGATTCCCACATTTCACAAGCTATGATATATCACTTATGTGGAATATAACTTAAAAGTAATTGTAATTGAAAATTGGATAGCCTAGTTCTTATGCTATATTCAATCGTGTCTTGAATGAATGTGTTGCTAGCTTCTAAAATAAACTTGGTTTCTGAATAATTAAAATACCATACATTTAGAACCAAACTAATTGCCTTTTACATACAGTATATAGTGTGGTACTGTTTTTACTTTGTTGTAAAATGGTTATAACAACATGTTTGACTCGTGTTGCTGAATCTTCCTTTCTTGTGCAATAAATGATGTGTTTGAGTGATATACCAGAAAACGTTCCACAAATTTGGTTTACTATGTTTAAGCTTCTGTAATTTTTAGACAGAAAATTGTAGTTGCTTTCAATGTTTAATTAAATTTCGGCCATGTTAGTACAATAAACCATTTTTGTATTAGTTTCTTGTTCCTACTGTGTAACCTCCAGCAGTAACTAGCTGCTGTCCAGTTGCTGGCAATTACGTGTAGTACACACTCAAGGCAGTTAATTATTTTTAAAGATTTGTGGTTTAAGTTTGACTTTAAAGTCACCAATAAAAGGTCAACATAACCCGGATGTCAGCATTGTCTCATTCTGATTTTTAATGCTGTATATCTGCAGAAGGTGAGCTAAATTATTCTTTTAGCATTTAACATTAGCTGGTGTACTAGTAGGAGATTAGAACAGTTCTTATCCAATATAGCACTAGATGGAAAATATTGGTTCGACTATACCTGTAATTCAGTAGATAAGTTGGTAGCTTTAGTCCAATTCTGTTGAACACAAATTTAGATCAAATATAAAGATTAAATTTCAAACTATGCAGTAACTGTACTTTAGAAGAAATGTTTTATATTTTAAATACCAAGGCTGAGAAGTAAGCCTTGTATTCAAGGAGATGCTCACAAAAGCTGCACACAAAAAAACTTGCTTAAAAAATGTTTTGATGTGTATTTAGTGTTACAGAATTTTCCTCAGTTTGGCACTTGTAATAGCAATGCTCCCTAATTTAGTAATTTAGTTGATGTATTTAAGGAGTAATAACCATATTTGAGTGTATGAATCAACAAAACAGCTATTCAGAATGATATCCCTGTTCTGATTTTTAAACAAAAACATTGTCCAGTGTTTTCCTACCCATGTTTTGTTTTTTTCTTTAGAACTAGAAAATATTCATGCATTTGCATAATGGATCCTATAAATAAACCTGTTTGTATAGAGTTTTAAAAAGAACTCTGTCCACCAGAAACACATGAAGAATTTTGTTTTTATTCACACAAATATTTTTTAAAAACTCGTCTGATGGTCTCTGAAATGTGCTGGTTGACATAATTCCCTGTAACATAGCTACATAGTAGCTAGGCATTTTATGTATTAGTTATAGCCTTCTGACATTTGAACATGTTAACTATATGTTATCACCCAGGTTTTAGCTGCTTAAAATTTTAGGTGTAGCCATATATCATCCGGTACAGAGCTAACATTGTAACAGAACTTTATGTTTACATGACTTGAAGTTGGAGACTTGCTCTAGTTTTGGAGTGCAGTTCTTATGCAGCAGTAACCTTTGTACATTTGATTTTAAAAGTACTGCCTTTTGTCAACATTTGACTGGGTGTGGCATCAAGGAACTCTTGTAAAACTGAAGTTGATGGGAATCGTGGGTTCAGGGTGCGGGTTTTGGGGGGTGGGGGGAGGGGGGGGTTGCGGGGTGCTTTCCGCTGGCTGGAGTCATACCTAGCATGAACAAAGATGCTGGGATGTTGTTGGAGGCCACTCATCTTAGTTTCAGGACATTGTGGCAGGAGTTTCTTAGGGCAGTGATGCTTCATCAATAACCTTGCCTCCACCACAAGGTCAGAAGTGGGAATGTTTGCTGATGATTGCACAGCGGTCAGTTCCCTTTGTATCTCCCCAGATAACAAAGTCCACAGCTGCATGCAGCAAGAACTGGCCAGCATTCAGGCTTGAGCTGATAAGTGGCAAGTAACATTTGTGCCACATGAGTGCAAAGAAATGATCATTTCCATCAAGAGAGATTCTAATCATCAACAGCATTACCATCACTGAATTCCTTGTCCACATCCGGGGGGCTTACCATTGACCAGAAACTCAATTTAATGAACCATTTAAATAACATGACTATAAGAGCAGGTCAAAGACTGGGTGTTCCACAGCAAGTGACTTATCTTCTAAATCCCTATAGCCTTTCCACCATATATGAGGCACAAAGCAGCTTTGTGATGGAATACCTTCCCTAGATGAGTGCAACTCCAACAATACTCAGAGCTCAACAGCACCCAGGGCAGCGGAACTTAGATTGACACCCCATCCACCATCTTAAACATGCACTCACTCTGCCACTGGCACACTGTGGCTGCAGTGTGCACCATCTGCAAGGTGCACTGCAGCAAGTTGGCAAGACTTCTTTAACAGCATCTTCCAACCCCTTGACCAGTAGTGCTAAGATGGTCAAAGGGCATCAGGTGTGTGGAAACACCACCAATTACAAGCTCCCCTCCTAATCATGCACCATCCTGACTTGAAAATATCATTATTCCTCCATTGTTGCTGGGCCAAAAGCATGGAACTCAATACCGAAGAGCTCAACGGGTGTATCTTCACCACATGAACTGCAGCGATTTAAGGTGGCAGCTAACTACCACCTTTTCAAGGGCAATTAGAAATGGGCAAAACTGGTGGCCTTACTAGTGATGTCCACATCACATGAATGAATTTAAAAATATCAAGGACCTTTGAAGGTCAAGGTGAGATTCAAAGCCAAGCAGCCTCTGTGGATCATTTGAGTTTTTACCAAGTTTGTAATAAGCTATCAGTAAAATGGAATGGGGATTTTGTGCTTTGCAGTGCCTTTATTCTCACCCAAATTTAGATTTTTAATAAATACAGCCCTTTACGTATCCCTCCTATCTCTGTAGCAGACAACATTGTAATTGTTAAATTATAGTTATCTAAAATTAGGGATGACACTGCTTGAGTTTACTAAAACTTGTGTAATATGATGCAAAATTGAAACAGGTAAGATTGAGGCCTACTGTTCTGTCTGCAAGCTCATTGTAACTAATGAATCTACCAAAGACCAAGAGGAAAAAATGTTGGATGAAATGTACGTGACTGAGTAGATGAGACAACAACTACTTTTCTTTAAATCCTAGTATAATTAATCACTGATCAAATTCGAGTCTGCTATTTATTTGCTGCAGGGTCTTGACAGAAATGAGTTTGGAAATTTTTAGCCTGAGCTACTAATGGATGCATTCCTACCGTACAAAGCTGCCTATGATTTGAAACCTTTTTTTGCATGTTCACTGGAACCATTAAGAAGATTGGTGTGAAACCTGATAAACACTATGCAGGTGTAGATGTGGCTGTTTTTGAGGTTGGGAGAGGTTGACTGGAGTTTAGTGTTCTGTACTTGAGCTGGGCATGCTTGCTTACAGATACTGGCTAGGCAAAGTTTAAACATTATTTCAATTTTAATGAGCAGAGCTATCATTTTAGAAATGCCCATTAATGTTATAAAATGGTAAATATTTTCAAACTGAAGACATGAAAGAAGAGAGATGACAAGCTGGGGAATAGAAGAATCATAATTATGAACAAAATTCAGCATGCTGACATTCTGAGAAAATCCCTATTGTGTGCCATCCTTGTATGTGAACTGTATATCCTCCTTACAGTTCTTATGGTCTTGTGTGGGGAAAATAAACACACTTTACTGTCTTTTAAAAAAACTTAAGAAAATTACAGCAGATGGATCGAACATTCCAGCCATCTGCTTGGATTTGAACCTGTTTGTGCAATTCGCTCCAAACCTTTTTGCATTTTCAGGATTGAACCCCTTTATGTGGTTGTATTTGAATAATGGAAATAAAATATTTTGAACATTTTCCCAGATGCCAGCATCACACATGCCAGTCTTCAGCCATTTCGATTCACTCCACATGATATCAAGAAATGGCTGAAGGCACTGGATACTGCAAAGGCTATGGCCCTGACAACATTCCGGCAATAGTACTGAAGACTTGTGCTCCAGAACTTGCTGCACCCCTAGCCAAGTTGTTCCAGTACAGCTACATCATGGGCACCTACCGGCTATGTGGAAAATTGTCCAGGTACATTCTGTACGCAAAAGTAGGACAAATCCAACCCGACCAATTACCGCCCCATCAGTCTACTCTCCATCATCAGTAAAGTAATGGAAGGGGTCGTCAACAGTACTATCAAGCGGCACTTGCTTAGCAATAACCTGATCAGTGACGCTCAGTTTGGGTTCTGCCAGGGTCACTCAGCTTCTGACCTCATTACAGTGTTGGTTAAAACATGGACAAAAGAGCTGAACTCCAGAGGTGAAGTGAGAGTGACTGCCCTTGACATCAAGGCCACATTTGACGCAAGTGTGGGTCAAAATCCTGGAACTCTCTTTCTAACAGCACGGTGGGTGTACCTATACCACATGGATTGCAGTGGCTCAAGAAGGCAACTCACCACTGCCTTCTCAAGGGCAACTAGGGATGGACAATAAATGCTGGCTCAGCCAGCGAAGCCCACATCCTGTGAATGAATAATTTAAAAATGGAACCCTAGCAAAACTGGAGTCAATAGGAATCGGGGGGGGAAAACTCTCCGCTGGTTGGAGTCATACCTAATAAAAAGGAAGATGGTTGTAGTTGTTGGAGGCTAATCTCAGTTCCAGGATACCACCGCAGCAGTTACTTGTCAAGAAGATATAACCGTTTTTGTAATGTTATTTGGAATTTATTGTAAAGTAGAGTGATAGTGGGGCCTGTGTCTATGTGTGTGTGTGTGACTTTACTGAATTAAAGACAGCTGGCCTGAAGGCTTTGCTATAAGAAGAGAAGCTAGGTTTGAAATGCTAAATCGGTAAACATGGGTAAAGTTTTAGAATGTGAGGCGTAAAGGGAACATTTGTATTTTTAAATAAACCAGAGTAGCTTGAATTCAAAAGATGGGGTGAAATGTTTCACCTAGCCAGAAGTTAAGAAACTGTTCATTTTCCCCAAAGATTACTGGTAAAATTGGTACGATGATAGATGTTTATTATTAGAGAGGTGAAGTCCAAAGACATAGTGAAACAATGAGGATTTGCATTCAGAGGGAAAATATGTATAAAGGGGAGAAGACTGTGTGCAAGGGAAGGCATTTTTAAGTTCTAACAAGTGTGAAAAGCCTCGAGTTGCTGTCTGCAAGGAACCGAAGCTGAGGAAAATCTCACTTTGAATTTGACTGTCCAGGATGTGTGCTTTACCTGGGTCTGTTTAAATCTTTGTTTTACTGTTGCCTTAATGAAGGTGTAACTGGGAGTTAGATTAAACAAGGAGCTAGGAGTTATCATAGTCATTTCTAGACATACATATGTGCTTAAACTTATTTCTTTTATTAATAAATGTTTAATTTAGTTTTGTAAAAACTTTTAAGACTTGTTGGACTTATTACTACCGAATTCAAGGCATGCATCTCGAAATAAATATACAAATTGCAAAACAGTCGTGGCAGTTGTTTCAAGTTTCCCTTTGGGATTTGAGCAGATTGGCATTTACCATCCACCCACTATAACATCCTCAGAGTAGTGTTCTAAGCCTAACCATCTTCAGCTGCTTCCTCAATGACCTTTCCATCATAAGGTCAGAAGTGGGGATGTTCGCTGGTGATTGCACAATGTTCAGCACCATTCGTGACTCCTCAGATACTGAAGCAGTCCATGTCCAAATGCAGTAAAACCTGGACAATATCCAGGCTTGGGCTGACAAATGTGCATTAATGTTACTTACCACAAGTGCAATGACCATCTCCAACAAGAGAGAATCGAACCGCCTCCCTTAACATTCAATGGTATTACCATACTGAATCCCTGCTATCAACATCCTGGGGGTTACCATTGACCAGGAACTGAACTGGACTAGCTAAATAAATACTGTGGCTACAAGGGCAGGTCAGAGGCTAGGAATTCTGCGACAAGTAACTTACCTCCTGACTCCCCAAAGCCTGTCCACCATCTAGAAGGCACAAGACAGGAACACACTCCACTTGCCTGGATGTGTGCAGCTCCAACAACACTCAAGAAGCTGGATACCAGGACAAAGCAAACAGCTTGATTTGCACCACTTCCACAAACATTCATTCCCACCTCCATCACCTACAAGGTGCACTGCAGAAACTCACCAAGGCTCCTTAGACAGCACGTTTCAAACCCACGGCCATCCAGAAGGGCACGGGCAGCAGATATATGTGAACATCACCACCTGGAAGTTCACCTCCAAGCCACTAACCATCCTGAGTTGGAAATATATCGCTGTTCCTTCACTGTCGCTGGGTCAAAATCCTGCAACTCCCTGCTTAACAGCACTGTGGATGTTCCTACACCACATGGATTGCAGCGGTTCAAGAAGGCAGCTGCTCACCACCTTCTCAAGGGCAATTAGGGATGGGCAATAAATGCTGGCCCAGCCAGCAAAGCCCACATCCTGTAAATGAATTTAAAAAAAGAGGCAATCGTGAAATTTGATGCATGACACCTTTTTTAAACAAACCACAAGAATTGCAACTTTTTAATATGGGCAGGGTAGAGAAAGCTGAACAAAATTATTCATAATTAACAGGACATCTTCATGAATGAAAAGGGATAAAGATGACTGTACTTAAACCAAGGAAGGACAGAGTGTTCTGACTAACACTGAGTCAGGAGCTGTGAATGATTTAAATTGGACAGCTACGATGGGGAGGACAGGTGTGTATGGATTCGAGCAGTGATTTTTAACCCACAGAAACCATGCAGGTGGGCAGTTAAAATTTGACCAGGCAGTTACCAGCGAATGCCCTGCCTGGATGCTGCCGCCTTCAGTTTTAACCTGCTCTTCTGAACAGGTGGCAAAGGGAGGAACCCATGTGAAGCTAGTTGGTGGTGCTTCTTTCATGTGTACTTAAGTGTTTGATATCGCTTGGACCCCAACGGTTGAGTACACTATTCAGAAAAGATAATAGACAGTATATAATAGACATATATAATATATAATGATATATAATATAGTGTATAATATAATAGTATATGGTGCAGCCACATATCAGATACTTGGAAGGCAGCTGTTCCCAAACTGTGGGCAGTGATCCCAAATTAGGGGTAGAGGGGGTTGCAGAAACAGTGAATGGGTTCGCAATAAATAAAAGTCACATTAATCTCTCCCCCCCCACCCCACGTTGAGTCAGTGGGAAGTAACCAATCACAAGACAAAATTTGGACGTTGGACATTTTGGCTATGGCACTCTGGTCGATGTGCTGTGAGGTAACTATGCATTGATGTGACTACATTAAGAATTTTCCTGGAGCTGCTTGTTGGAGTGGTGTTGCTGGAGGGAGCTGTGGATTCCGAGACCAGCAGCAGGCTGGTCACAGAGGGCCTGGGATTTTCATATTTATATGATGTAAATGTTGATCCATAACATACATGCTTTATATACTGAATGTCACTATGCTGCTCTGTTGCTGTTTGGTTTTTGTTGGCATTTGGGCTTGCATTAGTTTTCAAGTGTTAAGGGTGGGGCTGCATTGGTAAATCGTTTGGGCAGCACTGCTGTAAGATAAACCAAGTTATACCTGAGGCAGTTAGAAAACATCCCATCTCACTAACCTGGTTAGCTATTTCTAATATGGGGAGAGATGAGAAATCCAAGTCAGCATGAGACAAGAAGGAAGACAGCCCCTTCTATGGAGGTTAGGTGAGAATAGGAAAGCTATTTTAATGGATGGCTTCAATCAGTCTGGTGAACTGGAGAAAACCCAAGTGGTTTGGAGTCTGACCTGGTAAATGTAATGCATGACTGCTTTGTAACCCAATACATCAAAGAAGCAATGTTTCTTAACCTGATTTTTTTGCAATAATCTAGACCACATAACAGGAATCGTATGATTGGGGGGGGTGGTGCAAGAGGAGGAGGATAGTGACCACCCCAGTGCTTTAAATTCGATGTGCTGTGGGATTCTGATATACCAAAAATACTCCTGCTGAGCACATAACTATAAAAGTGATAATTTCATTGAGTGGTTTGGTAGTATTGTGACTGCATTACTGGACAAGGAATCCAGAGGTCCAGAGCAGACTAATAAGCCAAAGATTGTGAATTCAGTTTTTCTTTGAGAAAGGTTATTTAAGTAAAAATATGGTGGAAGTAAAGAAGTGATTTTTAGATTCACTAATGTCCTTTTGGGAAAGAAACATGCCATCCTTACTTGGCATGGTCTATTGGTGACTCCAGTCCCACATTGATGCAGTTAGCTCCTAAGGGTCCACTGAAGTAGCCTGATAAGCCATTCAGTTATGCAGCATTTTAAAAAAATAGGCCGATGAAGGATGAGCAGTAAGAAATTCTCTCACTTTCAATTTACTGTGTGGGGAATTGTGGAGAAGAGAGCTCATCAACATTAAAAAATAGAGGACCACTGGAATACAGAATTCCTTTCAAAGGCAGGCTGGATAGTTAGATAACTAGAAGCAGTATGGTCTTAAATGGATTGATTAAATAAATGAAAAGTGAAATGGAGAGGAAAATAATCTCTAGAACTAGGGAAAAAGGAGATGTCATGTACTGAGCTGAAGATAAGAATACAAATATGTTAAAAGGTATCAGAAAAAAATAAAATAGATGCAGTTGCAAAACTATGGCTTCAATTTTCGTCTCTGAGACAAGGGTGCAGAGTGGGAAAAGTTCCCAACTCTGCCAACCCAACTTGGGAGAAAGTGCCCCAATGGTCCGATTTTTGTTCTGGGGGGGTGGGTGTGTGCTGAAGTGGGGCGGGTTAATGGGAGTTGGGCCTGATGACCCCAGAAACATTGCAGAGGCAGCCACAGGCTGTTGGTTGTGGGATGTCTGAAAGACTGGCCTCAGTACTCCAGCACTTTGCTCTAACTGTGGAGAAAAAAAACAGCCATCTACCCCTCACCCCCCCCACACACTCTGCTTTCCCCATCCATGCCACCTCATGCCCCCATGCCAACCTATACCCCTCTGCCCTATGTCCCTTTAAAGCCCCTATGCCAACTTAATGCCAGCCCATGCTGCCCCCACACACCACCCTTTGCACTTACAACCTCCATGCCAACTTACCCAATACCCTCCATGGGAAGACATCAGGACCCATGCTGAGATGAAACAAAGTAAAATGCTGAGGGTCTGTTGATGAACTCGCTAGTTAAAAAAAAGCTTTCATTGATAACACCCACCCACTACATCACTACATTTAAATTCTTTCAATTACTTAATTCCTTATTAAAAACAAACATTTGTATTTATAGCCCCACATCAAAGACTTTATAACCACTTGGAGTTGTCAATCAAACTGAACTGATAGGCATCCCACTGTGATATTGATGGGTTGTGGAATCAGTCATGCAGCCCAAATCCTTTAATGATAACCCTCAGCTTTATGTCAACAAACAGAGTGAAATAGCAAGCACTGATTTATGTTAAGCTGCAACTGTTTTTGCTTTAAATTTAAATGACAGGAGGTTTAAACGCTTTGAAAGCTTGACAGTTGCAATAAGTTGATCCACTTTTTATGCCCTTTTTCATTTTCACTTTTAACAATCACAAAGGGCACCTGACCTCTCCAAAAAGGGGTCCCTGGACCTAACTAAAATGTTACCTTACCTCTCCAAAAGAGTACCCTACCTCTCCAAGTAACTCAGATAAGTTTAGAACTTCTCTTCAAAAGTGTAAAGCCCATAAGCCATGTTTTGGACATCCCACTAATGAATTTCTCTTAAAGGCAGCTGCCCTTTTACATGGCCAGCTGCATCTGTGAACCACAGATGTGCAAATGACCTGCCCCTATTTCTCCCTCCCTGCCGCCAGTGAAAATGGTGAGTACCAGTTTGGGGGCAGGACTTCCAGAATCGGGGCTCCAGTGCCATTTTGGCTAAGTTGGTGACCTTCTGTGTTGTTGCAAAAATTCAGGCCATTGATTCAGAAGAGGAAGTTCCTGCTTGGCCAACCTCTGCAATTCCTGTGAGAAAGTTATTTTCCTAACCGGTTCTGTATCTAGACAGGCAGAAGACATTTGACACATTTTCACACAGGATTATTAAGCTAAAGGCTATGAGGATTCAAGTTAAATCTCAGATAGGAATAAAAAAATGTTAAAAAGCTAAAATAACAATGGATACATTAGATGAGTTACTTCATGTGGATGCATATCTGGACCAGGGGCTTTATCCTTTGTAAGTTTGTTTATTTTATTCAATACTTCCCCACCATTTTTTACAAATTTTAAATGCACTTTTCTCATTGCTCATCTCATCATCCAATGTCATATCTATCTGTTCTATCTCCCTGGTAAACACTGAAGCGAAGTCATTATTTAATATTTCTGCCATCTCTATCGTTACCTGTGGTGTTGGAACCATAGAAAAGTTATGGCACAGAAAGAGGCCATTCAGCCCAACATTTCCGTGCCGGCCGAAAAATAAAAAACTAGCCGCCCATTCTAATCCCACCTTCCAGCACCTGGTCTGTAGCCTTGTGGGTTACAGCACTTCAGGTGCCGATCCAGGCACCTTTTAAATGAGTTGAGGGTTCCTGCCTCCACCACCAAACCAAGCAGCGAATTCCAGACACCCACCACCCTCAGGGTGAAAACGTTTTCCCCAATGCCCCCCCTAATCCTTCCACCAATCATCTTAAATCTGTGCCCCCTCTCCACTCGGGGAAACAGGTCTTTCTTGTCTACTCTATCTAGGCCCCTCATAATATTGTACACCTCAATTTTGTCACTCCTCAGCCTCCTGTGTTCTTAGGAAAACAACTCTAGCCTATCCAATCTTTCCTCATAGCTGCAATTTTCAAGCCTTGGCAACATTCTTGCAAATCTCCTCTGTACTCTCTCCAGGGCAAATATGTCCTTCCTGTAATGTGGCAATCAGAGCTGTGTACACAATTCCAGCTGTGGTCTAACCAGCATTTTATCCATTTCCAGCATTATATCCCTGCTCTTGTATTCTATACCTCATCCAATAAAGGAAAACATTCCATGTGCTTTCTTTACCACCTTATCCACCTGTCCTGCCATCTTTGTGGACATGTATTACAAAGTCTCTCGCTTCCTCTACTCCCCTCAGTAACCTCCCATTTATTGTGTATTCCCTAGCTTTGTTTACGCTTCCCAAATGCATTACCTCACACTTCTCTGGATTGAATTCTATTTGTCACTTTTTCGCCCACTCAACCAAACCACTGCTATCATTCTGGAGTCGACAGCGATCCTCTTCACTATCAACTACACGGCCAATTTTTGTGTCATCTGCAAATATCCCAATCATGCCTCCCACATTTAAGTCCAAATCATTAATATCTTCAACAAACAGCAAGGGGACCGTTCTCAACACTGAGCCCCGTGGAATGCCACTGGAAACCACTTTCCACTCGCAAATACACCCATCAACCATTATCCTTTGTTTCTTGTCACTGAGCCAATTTTGGATCCAACTCTCACATTCCCCTGTATCCCATGGACTTATACTTTCCTGACCAGCCAGTATTATCCTGCCTATCCCTTAATGGCCATATTACCATTACAGACTCCCTTCTTTTTATTGATGTGCTTATAAAATATTTTACTATTTTAGTTTGTATTCCTTGATAATTTAATTTCATAGCTCCTCTTTACCTTCCTAATTGTTTTTTTTCACTTCTCTCTTCACATTGGATTAAGAAGGAGTCCTGTCCACATTGTAGGAACTCCAACCCCTCACCCACATCTATCTCTTCTGTCCATTGGGACCACAAGTATTCCAAATTTATTTCAATGCATTGGACTCAGAAACTCAACGTAAAGTGATCAAATTTGAAAATGCTACACTAGGAGGGACAGTGTAAGAGGAATTGGTGGAAATACTTTCTCTCTATGTACCCTATCCGTTCCCCGTAATATCATGAAAAAATCATTCAAATAATCCCCTAATCTCTTAAATTCCAGGGAATACAATCCTAGTTTGTGTAACCCTTCCTTATAATTTAATATAAAAGCAAAATGCTGCAGATGCTGGAAATATGAAATGAAAACGGAAAATGCTGGAAAAACTCAGCAGGTCTGGCAGCATCTGCGGAGAGAGAAACAGAGTTAACATTTCGAGTCCGTATGACTCGTCTTCAGAGGCCTACATGATCCACAGCAACGTGGTTGACTCTTAACTGCCCTTTGAAATAGTGCGGCAAGCCACTCAGTCCAAGGGCAATTAGGGATGGGCAACAAATGCTGGCCTTGCCAGTGACACCCACATCCCGTGAAAGAACAAGGAAATAAAATTCTCTTGAGAGCAGAGAAGAATAAGTGGAGATTTGATCTAAAGTTGTGAATGTTTTAAATAGAATAAAGAGAAACTGTTTCCAGTGGCTGAAAGGTTGATAGTCAGAGTGCAGAGACTTGGGTTGATTTGCAAGAGAATCAGAAGTGATTTGAGAGAAATCTTTTTTTTACACAATGAGTGATTGGTATTTGTGATGCACTGAGTGACGGAGGGAAACAGATTCTACTGTAGTTTTAAAAAGGGAATTGGGCAAATTCTTTAAGAAAAAAATGCAGCGCTACCGGGAAAGAGCTGGCGCCTACCTATACTGTTGTTTAAAAGAACCAGCATAGACTCGATGGGCTGATTGGCCTCCATCTGTTTTTTTACTCTCTGATGCTGGTTCAATTGAAGCATTCAAAAGGGAATTAGACTGTTATCTGAAAAAGATAGAAAGTGCAGGGTTACGGGGGAGAATGGGGCAATAGTACTAGGTGGATTGTTCATCCAGAGACCAGTGCAGACATGATAGGCTGAATAATCTCCTTCTGCACCGTAACAATTTTGAGATTCTGACTCTGCTGGAGCTGAATTCCCTGACAGGCATTAATTAGCTTAGCATCATTATCCACAGGATCCGTTCGCCTGTTCCAACAGATACAGGTGTCCCAGGGTCATACTGGTCTGAAAATATTGTGTTGTTTCGAAGCTGGTACTTGCAATGACTGGCTGACCCTATCCTTTTCAGCTTGTCCCCTTTCCCCGGTATGGGGTACACATAATTGGGAAGGAATGTATCACACCAGTGTAATCCAGAAAGTGGGGCTTGTTGCTTGGAATCAGGCTATTTGAGTGAACAGCAGAATTACCCGCCCTGTTATAACTCACTGTTCCCTAGCCTTCTGTTCTGTCGTCAGACTAGTCTTGATGGTTCACTGGCTTCTTTGGGCTTTTGTCAACCTTGGCAGCTTCCTTTGTGAGAAACACAATGTTATATTTTTTATTATAAGTATGCCTCCCTCATTGTTTGAAAAGCATTATATTGTTGTTAATTTAAATCTCATTGCTGCCCAGGAGGAAAAAAACAGCTCGAGCCAGTATTCTTATTTCCCAGTTTTTACTGTTTTTTTTTCATTCTGGGTGTTGGTTTATGTTCAAAGAAGGATTGCGATGTGAAGCAGATATGAAGCCTTTGGAGATGGTGCATAAATGATTTATGAAGATGGCTTCAGGGACGAGGAAGTTGGTTCCATGGATAAATTGGAGGAGCTGGAATTGTGCTCCTTAGAAAAGAGAAAGTCGAGAGGGTATTTGATAGAAGCGTTGTATGAAGACAAGAGTAGATAGAGAGAAATTGTCCCTGTTGATTGAAGGTTTGGGAACCAGAGGGCACTCATCTAGGTGATTGGCAAAGATCCAACGGCGACATGGGAAAAGATGTTTTTCCACAGTGGGTGATTATGGTCTGGATTGCACTGCCAGATACCTGGTGTGGGCAGATTCAATCGAGATTTTCAAAAGTGAATTGGATAAGAGCCGGAAGAGGAAAAATGTGTGGAGCTGCAGGGAAAGGGCAAGTGAGTGGGCCCAGATGAGTTGCTCTGGCAGAGAGCTGGCATGGACACAATGAGCTGAATGGCCTCTGCCTGTGCTTTAACCATTCTATGATCCTAACTGGTACAACATAATGGGAAAAGTCACCTAATTGCATCAGAAGCAAATATCTTAAAGACACAGTGACCAGAAGATGAAGGCAATGTGCTTCTCAGTTGTGGAGACTGGACTTTTCTATTTAAAAAAAAAGTTGCATCTTTTGTGTTTTGGTATAATGGTGTTCTAATTTTTAGATTTCTCTTTTTACAGATTCACACAGTTGTTGTTGACCATTTATTTCACGAATGTTCTGAAAGTCTAATTGTGAAAGGCAAACTAGGCACTCTTGGACAAAAACCCTTTTCATTTAATTCTCATCAATTTGTAATGATTGCACTGCAACTCATTTTTGATTTTATATCACCAATAACAGTTTAATTTAAGAATTACTTTCTAAGAGCGAAACAGAAACATATGTAGCTCATCATTGTTAATTAACTCCCTGCATTAAGTATAAATCCAGCGCAGGTTAGGCAATGGAGAGGTGCAAATATTGGCATCAAGCCCACTGTATGTAAAAAAAAAAGAAATTGCTCCAGTAAATGAGGACACAGATGCTCGTGTAATTATGGGTCATACAAATTGAAGGCTGACACTGAACCGACGGTCCAACCTTGTAGCCAGGGATGCTGGAGTTTTAACATTCCACAATCCAATGTAGGATTCATCGAAGGGTCACCCATCTAACAAGATACTGAACAGTGCAAACACAAAGCATTTTTCTCAAGCTTTCAAAGTTATAAGTCTAAATGTAAGTGCACACAGTATTAAAAGCATTAGCCCACTCTACGAGCGGCTCATTCAACTAAGATTTCTTGGGGACGGGAGAGACGTAGAGAGATGTGCCACAAGGATGTTGCCTGGGCTGGAGAGTTTTAGTTATGAGGAGAGATTGGATAGACTGGGGTTATTTTCCCTGGAGCAGAGGAGATTGAGGGGATACATGATTGAGGTGTATAAATTTATGAGGGGCATAGATAGGGTAGACAGGAAGGAACTTTTCCCCTTGGTGGAGGGATCAATAACCAGGGGGCATAGATTTAAGGTAAGGGGCAGGAGGTTTAGACGGGATCTGAGGAAGAATTTTTTCATCCAGAGGGTGGTGGGAATCTGGAACTCACTGCCTGAAAGGGTGGTAGAGGCAGAAACCCTCGTAACATTTAAGAAGTATTTGGATGTGCACTTGCGATGCCATGGCATACAAGGCTATGGGCCTAGTGCTGGAAAATGGGATTAGAATAGTTAGGTACTTGTTTGATCGGAGCAGACTCAATGGGCCGAAGGGCCTTTTTCTGTGCTGTAGACTTCTATGACTAAGCTGATCTAATGCTGGGCTTCCATGAACGTACCCAAGCATTTTCGTCACAATTCTCATTATAACGGAATTTGGTCCGTGTAATCCCCAACAATGTTGGTGGTAACATTTGGATAAAACGGCCCCAATTTAGGGAGGGTCATAATTATCTATTCTTCGCATTGTATTTTTGCCAACAAGTAAAACGTGCTTCTATTTTGGGTAAGACAATCGCAAATTGGTAATTGTAGAAACTTCAACTATATTTTTGGATTGAACCTGAGTGAACAACATTGCAAATCACTTCCTCGTCAGAGGTGAGTGTAGCCTGCAACCTCTACTACCTAGAAGGCTGAGGGCAGCAGATACGTGGGAACACCACCACCTGGAAGTTCCTCCCCAAGCCACTCACCATCCTGACTTGGAAATATATTGTCGTTCCTTCACTGTTGCTGGGTCAAAACCCTGGAACTCCCTTCCTAACAGCACTGTGGGTGTACCTACGCCACATGGACTGCAGCGGTTCAAGAAGGCAGCTCACCACCACCTTCTCAAGGGCAATTAGGGATGGGCAATAAATGTATGGCCTAGCCAGCGATGCCCACACCCCATGAACGAATTTATAAAATCCTGATTGCAGATTATTGGCAGATTCTTTATTTATTTAAGTTCATTCGCGGGATGTGGGCTTCGCTGGCTCGAAACGATAACGCTTTTTTTCTCTCCACAGATGCTGTCAGACCCGCTGAGCTTTTCCAGCATTTCCTGTTTTTGTTTCAGATTTCCAGTATTCGCAGTATTTTGCTTTTACCTTAAAATTAAAATAACTTCAGACCAACTGTTTGGTTTTTCAAGGCTTCAGCCCTGTGCATTTTGTCCAGAATTGTTAATTATTTCAATGCGCCAACAGCACCTGGATTCCGGAGAACCTCGATAACTTAGACATTAGGAAACTTTGTGCCATTTTGGATGCACATTTCAGACAAACCAAAATACCTCACCAACCGCAGGCGTTTTGTTCCTATTCAATTGTGGCCCTAGGTAAAAATATGAATTATGTATCAGTTGCAGCTAAGCTTTTTCCTGATTTTTTTTTCTTTAAACCTTTATCCAAAATGTAAAACAGCCCAATAACTTCCGCAACCTCAAGCAAATTACCAGCAACTTGTTAAAATCGTGTTTTGTCTTACGGATGGTGCAAGAGTTCACTCAGGCGGCAATGCCTGTACCTGTGTTTGAGGGCAGCGCAGCGACAATTAATTGGGAAAATATATAATAATGAGAGGCTGATCTGTCCAGAATGACCAATCTACTCTAATTGTGCCTGTGTGGATCATGCCCACATCCACCAGTATATGGCCCATGCCTTGTATGTTATTATTCATTCACAGGACGTGTGTGTCATTGGCAAAGCCGGTGGTTATTACCCATCCCCAATTACCCTTGTGAAGCCAACATCGTGAACCACTGCAGTCTGTCACGGTGCTTTTATTTTGATACAGCTGAGTGGCTTTCTAGGCCATTTGGTGGGGGGGGGGGGTGTAGGGAACGGGCGGAGTTAAAAGCCAGCCACATCTGGGTCACATTCAGGCTGGACCGGCCGAGGTTAACAGCCTCCCTTAACCTAAAGGACACTAACGAGCCAGCCAAATCTGGCTGCTTCGTACTGACGCTAGGTTTTTTAGCCCTGATTTTTGTATATTTAAAGAACTTCAGTTTCCCAACTCCCAGGGTGGGATTTGAACTGATTATTAGTGCAGAAACTTAAGCACTATGCTACTGGACCCGGGTCTGCTGACATTCCTTAAGTGCATGAAAAATACTTTACTTTAAAATAGCAGATCAATTTGCAACAACAATTTTCACTCTGTGCTATAAACTGGTGGGACATGACTTGAAACCTGAGGCGCTGAGGTGTACATTTAGCATCTGCAGCAGTTTTGGTCCTCTTCTGTAACAAGCAAGTGGTTCAAGTGAGTGAAGGCAAGTCCTCAGAGACGGGGAATTTTTGCGGAGGAGTCAGACACAACATTGCCCTTAGGTGCCCTCTTGTGGCCAGTCTGGGGACAGCTGACATGCCTTATGCCTTGAATCGTGTTGTCTTTTCTATGTTGTTGGTTTAGTATTGGTGAATGGTGGTACCTAAATGGTGTGAAGGTAAACAGATAATTTATCTTCCTTGGCAAAAAGAATTTACCATAATGATAGACTGTAAAATTCTGCACCAGCTTTTGCACCAAAAGGGATTGTATATTTTGGCATGTTATATACTCAGGCAGGTCTAAAAGATGCAGCTTTAATTCTTTCCTGGTGAGCTAGTGAAATTGTTTTTTGCTTTTTTCAAATAATTACATTTTTCATGCACTTAAGGAATTTGCAAGGAATAGGAATGTGGTTTTCCTTAATTTAATTTAAGGGGGTGATGATGGCATAGTTGCTGATGGCATGTCAGTGGACTAGTAATCCAGAGGTCTAGACGAATGCTCTGGGGACAAGAGTTCAAATCCCAGCAAGCAGCTGGCAGAATTGGAATTGAAGTAATAATCTGGAATTGAAAAGTGTGGCCATGAAATCATTGTTGCAAAATCCTAACTGGTTCACTAATGCCCTTTAGGGGAGGAGATCTGCCACCCTTACTTGGCCTGGCCTGGCCTACATGATCCACAGCAACATGGTTGACTCTTAGCTGCCCTCTGAAATAGTGTGGTAAGCTACTCAGTTCAAGGGCAATTAGGGATGGGCAAAAAATGCTGGCCTTGCCAGTGATGCCCACATCCCATGAAAGAATAAAGGGAAAAAAATTCTCTTTGGAGAAGAATAAGTGGAGGTTTGATCTAAAGTTGTGAATGTTTAAATAGAATAAACAGAAACTGTTTCCAGTGGCTGAAAGGTTGGGTAGTCAGAGTGCAGAGATCTGGGTTGATTTGCAAGAGAATCAGAAGCGAACTTTAGGGAAATCTTTTTTACACCATGAGTGACTGGTATTTGTGATGGACTGAGTGACGGAGTGTTGGAATTTTGGCATGTTATACACTTAGGCAGGTCTAAAAGGTGCGTCTTTAATTCCTTCCTGGTGAGCTAGTGACATTGTTTTTGCTTTTTAAAAATAATTAATTTTTTCATGCACTTAAGGAATTTGCAAAGAATAGGAATGTGGTTTTCCTTAATTTAATTTGTGGGGGTGATGGTGGTGTAGTGGTATTGTCAGTGGACTAGTAATCCAGCAGCCCCAGGCTAATGCCCTGGGACATGGGTTCAAATCCCACCAAGGCAGCTAGAATGCTTCTCACAGCCATCCACCAGAAGCTTTGACAGACCACAAAATTAGAAACACTGTTCTTCATATAAATGCTGTTCTTTGTAGTTTCCATGGATCTTCTGACACAGTTATGGCAGACAATGGAAAATTCACCCACCCTACTCCCTCCTCTCAGGAAATACAACCCCATTGTGCATCACAATAACTGCCGGCCCTCATCCTCATGTTGCCAGGCAACTGTCTGCCTGAAATGGGTGGGAAGCAACAGCCCATTACCGGCAGAATGGGATATTAAGCGGCAGGAAAACTCTGGTCAGCACCAAAGGAACTGTCACATGGTGGAGATGGTGGCATAGTGGTAATGTCACTGGACTAGTAATCCAGCAGCCCAGGATAATTCTCTGGACCATGGGTTCAAACCCCACCATGACAGCTACTGGAATGTGAATTCAATTCATAAAATCTGGAATTAAAATCTAGTCAAAACCAGTGTCAATTATTGTAAAAACCCCTCTGGAGAGGGAAGGAAATCTGCCATCCTTACCTGCATCTGATTGCAGGCTCACAGCAATGCCTTCTGAAGTGACTAAGCAGCCACTCAGCTGAAGGGGAATTAGGGATGGGCAACAAATGCTGGTCCTTTGTCAGTGACACCTACATCCCATGAAAGAATAAAAAAAAAATGTATTTACCGCTAGGAAAAGTGACATGGTTCATTTATACTTAGAAAGAAATTCTAATATATAGTCACGTGTAGAAAAATGACACAAGTTGCTGGGCTAAAAGTTCTGATAATTTTGAACAATCTTTTGATCCTCTCATAAGCTACTTGCTTTTCATGATTTTATTTCCCAATTGTTTATGCAATGGCAGCAAGGGATTGGAGTTTGGGGATTTCTCCATAGACCGGGCAGTCTCAATTGAAATGATAAAATTTTCCAAAAGTCATCATTTAGTTGAAGCTGTTATCAAAAAATTAGCTTTTCTAAATTTACAGAACTGGTAGCATGAGGGGTCCAAATGAGAATTGGCTGATGTACAATATACGCTGCAAAGAACAGATGAATAGGTGAATGTCATTTAGCCGCTTGAGCCTTCCCCGCTATTCAATGAGATCATGGCTGATCTGCATCCTAACTCCATATACCTGCCTTTGCCCCATAGCCCTTAGTATGTTTGCTTAACAAAAATCTATCAATCTCAGATTTAAAATTAACAGTTGACCTCGCATCAATTGCTGTTTGCGGAAGATTTTCGAACTTCTACCATCCTGGTCAGTTTTATATTCATAATAGATTACTGACACCACTCTACAGCTGTCCCAGGCTGTTAACAATAGTAATTTTTCCCACCCCGAGCTGTGACTTAATCCCAGAGGAATCCAGGACTCTCTTTTAACCATTGCTATTTAGCAGCCAATGTTCCAAGGTCAAAATACTATTAACAGCAGAAAGGATGAAGATGAGAGTGGTTTAATTAAGATAAGAATTACAAATGTGTGTGCCTCAGAGGCCTGGGTATATTTAGCAGTAACTGGTAGGACTTTTAAATAGAAGATCATGAACTCAAACCTATAAGCCTTGAACCACCTGCATCACCTTCTCATTTGGCTTATTCTCAGCCAGATTGCACGTTGCAGACAGAGGCGGTAGGGAGGGAAGTGGACAGAAAATATGGATTCATAAAACATGGAATAAGACAAGATTATTTAACTTGCATCCCTGAACCAAATGTTGGCAAATAAGTATGTCAGAAAACATTGAATCACATTTCAAGATATCTGTAAGTTTTTTGAAATGAGATTTTTCAAAAGTTCTAACTATAGTACATTCGCTTATATTTGGTTTTATTACATCATAACATCATGAAATAAGTTACACTGTTAACTGCTTTTGAAGTGCAGTGACTGTTGTTATGTAGGTAAATGGCATATCCATCAATTGCTTAAATACATGAAATAGTTCATTGAGAGGGTGAATCAGGAGTGTTGTTGAAAAACTAGCTTATTGTTTATATAGTGCCTTACCAGAAATGTCTATAAGTATTTAAAGTGCAATAAATTGCTCTGTTTTAAAAGCTCTCCCAGGAGTTTGCATGACTGGAGTGGGGGAGGGAGAGACGTTGAGGAGTGTTTATATGCTGAAGGTTGCACTATGTCAGGAAAGGACAGGTTTGAACACCTTTATGTGTTTTTGTTTGTGTTTGTACACATGGTAGTGATTGTTCTTCCATTTTTCACACAGCACAAATACACAAAAACACAGGAGCTAGGAGCAGGAGTAGACCATAAGGCCCATCAAGCCTGCTCCGCTATTCAATATGGTCATGGCTGATCTTGGGCTTCAACTCCATTTTCCTGCCAGCTCCCCATATCCCTTAATTCTCCGAGAGTCCAAATATCTGTCTTTCCCAGCCATAAATATATTCAACGATGGAGCATCCCACTCTCTGGGGTAGAGAATTCCAGATTCACAACCTTTTGAGTGAATTATTTCTTCTCATGTCAGACCTAAATGATCAGCCCCTTATCCTGCAACCGTGCCCTCGTGTTTAGACTCCACAGCCAGCAGAAACAACCTCAGTATCTACACTGTCAAGGCCCTTCAGTACCTTGTAGGTTTCAATGAGATCACCTCTTATTCTTCTAAACTCCAGAGAATGTAAACCCAATTTACTCATCATTAGACAACACTCTTATTCCAGGGACCAATCTAGCAAGCTTCTTAAACCAATAATAAGATGAATGGTTAGTTCATCTGTTATTGAAAGTGTTATATAAGAAAGCAGTGTTGATTAGGACCTGAATAACAAATTGATTACATTCATGTTAATGAGAGGGTAGTTGTCAATGGTTGTGGCATTGGTCATTGGCGGAGTCCCACTGAGACCCAGGTTAGTACTGTTGCTCTTCACCTTAATTAATGGTCTGGATTTGTTGTAGACAGAAAGATACGTCAGTCGAACTTTATGTGAGATTAATTGCCTGCAGGCAGGTCCAGAAGAACCAAAATGAAATGGGCCTCAGGATGGCAGATGCTTTTCATAGTAGACAAGTGCATTTGGGCCAGAGTAATTCCAGGGATGCATATACCATGCAGGGTCATTCTGAGTGGGAGAAAGACCTGGGGTTGTAGCTCATGTAGTGTTAACGGTCCATGACCAATGTCATGAGGTTGTTGCAAAAGCAAATATGATGTGAAACCAGGAGATTGTTTTTATTTGTTCAAGGGATGTGGGCATCACTGGCTAGGCCAGCATTTATTGCCCATCCATAATTGCCCTTGTTCAGAGACCATTTAAGAGTCAACCACATTGCTATGGATCTGGAATCACATGTAGGCCAGACCAGGTGAGGACAGCAGATTTCCTTCCGTAAAGGACATTAGTGAACCAGGTGGGTTTTTACAACAATCAACAATGGTTTCATAGTCATCATCAGATTTCTAATTCCAAGTTTTTTTTGAATTCAAATGTCACCATTTGCTATGATGTGATTCAAACCCAGGTCCCCTAGGGTTTACTGGAATACCAGTCCAGTGACAATACCAATATGCCACTGCCTCCA
The DNA here is from genome assembly GCF_964194155.1 of Cetorhinus maximus. NCBI lineage: Eukaryota > Metazoa > Chordata > Chondrichthyes > Lamniformes > Cetorhinidae > Cetorhinus > Cetorhinus maximus. The sequence continues at coordinate 159,745,013 of NC_135882.1, forward strand.
CTCCATTTTAAATATAGCACTAGGAGTGCATTCTTCCTTTTTGTTAGGCCTTGGTTTTTTTCTAATTATTTTACCGGATGTGGACGTCGCTGGCTAGGCCAACATTTTTATTACCCTTCCCTAATTGCCCTTGAGAAGGTGGTGGTGAGCTGCCTTCTAGAATCGCTGCAGTCCATGTGGTGCAGGTACACCCACAGTGCTGATTATGCCTAGAATGTCGTGCCCAGTTTTCATCTCCTCAGGTAGCAGGGGACAGAGACGCTGCAAAAGGTCCAGAGGAGGACAGTCAGTTTCTCCTTTAAAAGGGAAAAAAGAAATCAGGCCTATCGTGTGCAAATAGCCAGCTTTTCTGGATTTCTGGAAGTCTCCCAGGATGGGAAATAGATCTCCTTTAATAGCAACGTAGGCCATCATTTTTTAAATTCTTTAACTGGGTCTGAATGTCGCTGGCAAGATCAGCAGATGTTGCCCATCCCTAGTTGTCCTTGAAAAGCTGCTGGTGAGCTGCCTTCTTGAATCGCTGCAGTCCATGTGGTGTAGGTGAACCCACAGTGCTGTTAGGAAGGGAGTTCCAGGATTTTGACCCAGTGATGGTGAAGGAACGGCAATATATTTCCAAGTCAGGATGGTGAATGACTTGGAGGGGAACTTGTAAATCTTTGCACTTTAAATTTACTCTGTTACAATAGACTGCACTCTGTGACATCACTGGCTGCTAAAACAGAGAAGTCCTCTGGCTCGGTGGTGTTATGTTCCACCCCCTAACCCCACCCACCTTCCCCACCCTCCCCTAGAGAATGGGGTCAGGGAGAGTGAGAGACTGGGGAATGGGGTCAGGGAGAATGGAAGATTGGGGAATAGGGTCAGGGAGAGTGGGAGACTAGGGAATGGGGTCAGGGAGAATGGGAGACTGGAGAATAGGGTCAGGGAGAGTGGGAGACTAGTGTTTTAAACACGTTTAGCATCACAGCCTGAATTTTGTACTCAATGCCTCTATTTATTAAGCCCAGGGTCCCATATTCACTTGTCCTGCCATATTCATTGTGCACAAACACCACCAGGTCTCTCTGTTCTTGCACCTGCTTTAAAATTGAAGCATTTAACTTGTGTTATTGTTAATTATGAGCATCACCAGTATTTACTTAATTTAGTTATTGATTTAATTTTAGTGAGTTACTATTAATTACTGGTGGAATCAAACTCCCGTGACCCCTGGTCTTCCCTCTGCCCATTGCTTCCCCCTGCCCTCATTAGTTTCCCAGCTTCCTCACCCTCGATTTCTCCTCTTCGCTGCCTCATGGATGGCCTCCTGCTTCTTGGAGCTTCTCGCACAGCAGCCGCTGGCATGAAACTACAAGGATAGATCCCTCTGTTCCAAGGGATCCAACCTTAAGAAGGTAAATGCAATAATATTTGCAGGCATTGCATGATCAGGATGTCAAGCGACCAGAATTCCATGTGATCAAAGCTTCAGGAATGTCTCTGACCAGAGCTGACAACCCTAAGTGCACCACGTTGAGATGGACCAATTGGCCTTTTTTAAAATCTTTTCTTATATGTTCATATGATTAGTGGGGATTATTCTTTGATCTTGCACATGGGAAAGTGTAACTTGGGGGTGATGGTGGCATAATGGTAATGTTACTTACACTAGTAATACAGAGGCCCGGGTTAATGCTCTGGGGACAGGGGTTCAAACTCCACCATAGCAGCTGGTGGAATTGAAAGCTAGTCTTAGTAATGGTGACCATGAAGCTATTGTTGTAAAAACCCATCTGGTTCACTAATGTCCTTTAGGGAAGGAAATCTGTTGTCCTTACCTGGTCTGGCCTACATGTGACTCCAGACCCACAGTAATGTGGTTGACTCTTAACTGCTCTCTGGAATGGCCTAGCAAGCCACTCAGTTCAAAGGCATTTAGGGATGGGCAACAAATGCTGGCCTTGCCAGCGATGCATACAGCCCATGAAACAATAAAGGAAAAACAAATTGGTGAATAACCACCTAATTTGCATTTGATGGTATTGTTTAAGACAGCAGCGCAGCCCAGGGCTGGGGAAGAATCCCCAGTACTCTTCTAGTAGCATCATGGGCGCTTCTTTGTCCGCCAGAACAGACAGGAAGAGGCTTCTTATAAAATTTGATTTGAAGGGTATCACAGCTGGAGTCCCTCAGAACTGAACTAGAGTGTCTGCCTAGATTATGTGGTTTGAACCCAGAGCTTCCTGATCCAACTGGGCCTAGTTCACAGCATTAAGAGAGGTTTAGAGTTTTACTACCCAAGGCAAATTGCGAGGGTTTTGCGTTTGTGTGCGCTTGCAGATCGGTTCTTAGTCCTAAAATACTTCACCAGCTTTATGTTGAGACTGGGATCCTTCAGCTGGAAATAAATAGCTGCACAAGAATTCTCACTGGGAAAGTTAGTTTGGTTACAAGATGTATAGATGTATATAACCAATCTTTTATTATGTTGACCATTACAGGTTTATAATGTAACTATTACTGTGCCCCTACTGGTTATGTATATCCTAAAGAACAGTTTTAAAATAAGTAATTGTTTTTATTTTGTGACCACCGTAGTAGCTAATTTTACTCCTACTTTAGGGGAGGATGTTCCCCTCGGCGGCCGGGCCTGGTCCGCTGCCTGCGATTGGGCCCCGACCGCAAATTCATGCCGGCCGGCCAATTAACGGGCAGCCAGTGTGAAACGCGCACTGGGAGCCTCAGCGCTGCCAGGCTGGGGGGCGGGAGGAGCGTGAACGCTGAAGTTTGCGCACGTGCAGGGGTGCTCTCACTGAAATCTCCCTGAAGGCACAGACCTGACTCAAGGAGCTGAGGATTTTTAAAATGAAAAATGAAGATTTGAAAAATAAGGAAAACATGTCCCCACGTGTGACTCTGTCACATGAACAGGGACATGTGAAAAATTAGTTTAACATTTTTAAATTGTTTTTTTTTTAATTGTTGGAAACCTCATCCCGGCCGTGGATGAGGTTTCGCAAAAAAAAACGCAAAGGCCGCCTGGCCTAGTCACCTGCCCGCCAACGGTAAGGTTGGACAGGCAGCGAAAAATTCAATTTAGAACCATAGAACCATAGAAAAGTTTCAGCACAGAAGGAGGCCATTCAGCCCATCTTGTCCATGTCAGCCCGAGGATACCCTGGTGCCCTTCCTGCACCCGGCACATAATTAATTGATTAATGGGCTTAATAGCCCTCTTAATTGTCAGCGGGTGTGCTGCCAACTCTCACACGCGCCCGCTGACCGAAATATCGCACGAGTGCGCAATGACGTTGGGGCGCTCGCCTGATGTCATCGCGCACCATTTCACGCTCGTGTGTGTCAGGCGCGTGCCCGCACGCCAAGCTGAAAATCCTGCCCTTGGACTACTCGCTCTGAAATCAGTTAGAATTAGACAAGGGTGATTTTCATTTTGTCAGGGAAATAACATTTTTCTAATTCTGTCAGAAATGAAATTCTTATTGAATACAAATGTCGGGGCTCATGAATTTTTAATAGATATGAACGTTCAAACTTCCTGTTCTGGCTTGTACCTCAATGCACTTTGTTTAGGGATTTTCCCTTGCGAACCTCTTTGATCTATCCCAGGTCTATTGGAAAACGAGCAAATGTACAGCACCAACCTGGCTTGACATCCTGTTCATTTTCCCCCATTCCTTATATCGGAAAACTGCCTTAGCTCATTACCTCAGTCCCCTCAAACTACTAATGAATAACTTTAAAATGTAGTTCAATGATCTAATTAAACTGCCAAACCAGCGTCATTATAGCATGATTTGTTTGCATAGGCATTTTTCCATTATAAATGCTCACATAAAGCATCAACAATGGAAATATAAAGATAAGTACAAAATGTATGACTATAAAATAGGGACTGAATTTTGTTTGGTCCGAATACTTTCTGGCCTCTTACACCCACCGCACCCATAGACTACACTTGGTCTTAACCCCAGTGTACCATGCTATGGGTGATTGGTTAATAACATAATTACAATCTTAGGCCTATGCACATTTACTATTACATTTTTCCATTATGAATTCTTGTGTCCTCATTTATAATGGAAACTGCTAAAATGAAAGTCCTCAGGCTGTGTTTAAGGTGTCAAGTCTTGGCTTGGTGGCACTCTCACCCATTCCATGTGTTTGAACACTGAGGGAGTGCTGCACTGTCAGAAGTGCCACCTTCCAAATGCAACATGAAACCAAAGCCTCATCTTCACTCTCAGGTGGCTGTAAAAGGTCCCATGGCACTGTTTTGAAGTGGAGTGGGAGCATTCCCCCTGCTGCCCTGGCCAATATTTACCCCTCCACCAACATCGATCAAGTGTCACAGATTATCTGGCCATTATTACATTACTGATTGGAGGAGCTTGCTGTGTGAAATTTGGTGGATGCTTTGTTCTTTATTACAACAGTGACGATACTTCAAAAGTAATTCATTGGCTTAAAGTGCTTCGGAACATTCTGAGATTGTAAAAGGCATTGTATAAATCCAAATTCTTTCTGTCTAATTGCACTGCTCCCACCTCTCTGATCTGCAGTAGGAGGGCACAATTAGACGTTACAAATTTACGTTAGGAGTTTCTATCAGAGGTGATCAACGTAGTTATTTATAATGGAAATATGAATATAAGAACAGAATGTACATGTTTAAAGTTGCATCAGGTTTGCACACCCTGGATCAGTTACCCCTGCTGTCGAACCCTGCTCCGCCTGAAGATTGCGCTTGGCCGTGTGCTTTTGAATTTGTGTAAAATGGGCGACAGTGTAAAATGGGCGATAGTGAATCACCAGAAGCTCTACATCTCCCCTTATTATTATTTGCATTCCAGTCAACAGAAATAAAAATCGGGAGAGAAGTAAATTAAGCTGCCGATTTGTTATCACCCATTTTACTCTACCTCACAAAGTCAAAATTACCATCCTGCCCTGTGCAATTTGTGAAAGTTGATGAGTATGCATATGTTAGTCAATCTACTGTGTGAGCTTGTGTATGTTATATATCGAAATATAGATGCCTTTCATAAGTATTTAAGCACAGGAAGCGGGAGGTGCCGATTAATCAAATATTCTGGTTAACTGAGATGTAAGGTGAGTTCTGTGTTTTCATCGAAGCAGAAAGCTCCAGGTTGATCACGGGAGTGTTGAGGTCTTGCGAGAGGTGCAGGAATGTGTGAATTGAGTGAGTGGCACTGAGGGGAGATAGGTGCAGCAGAGCAGTGGGATGCTGAGACTGGAGTGAGGATCGGTTGTCGATAACAACTATTAGTGTGTTTGACATCTCCAATCAAAAAACAGACCCCATCCCAGAATTCCAGGTGGTAGAATGCCAGATAACAGAAAATTTCACTGTATTTCCACTGTTCCTCGTTCACATCAATCCAATGATGGATGTAATGCTTCCAAATAATACTTCCAAGAAGGAAAGCATTTTGCCTGACTCGCGAAAGTAATTGAGCTTAAAATTCCAAAATATAAAGCTAACATTGTTTAGCTCTGACAGTTGTATTCCAGGTAACATTCTTCAGTCCTAACAGGGCCAATACCAGAATAATCATAGGCCAGTTCATCATCTGTGCTTTGGTTTATTCTAACAATACATTCTTTATTGTAATCTGAATTTGTTCAGCTCCTTTTTTTCAGAAAAATGAATTACATTATATGAAAATAATTTTGTATTTTATCACAGCGCCTCAGCAACACAATTATTTCCCCTTAGCTCCTAGTTTAGGAAAGCAGGCTGTGATCTGGCAAATGGAACATTATTCGGTATAACTTAAGATAGGGATCGACAAATCTGCATCAGATAGCGCTACCTTATTTCCAAAGACTGAGGTAGCTGATGACAAGCACATAAATTCCCCTTCAGTCCTACTTACTTCCTCTAAGTAAAGGTGATGCTATGGGCACTGCATGGGTCCTAGTTATCCTTGCCTTTTTGTGGAATGTGAAGAATATTGTTTGTTTCAATTGTACTCAGGTCCCCTCCCTCACCTCTTTCTGGCACATTGACAACTGCATTGGTGCCATTTCATGCTTTCACCCTGATCTGGAAAATGTCATTGTCTTTGCTTTTAATTTCAACACTTATCTTAGTTCACATGATCCATCTCCACCTCTTTCCAACTATTCCTTGACTTCTCCTTCTAAGCTGGGGGATAGGCTATCAATTTATGTTTATCAGAAGTCCACTGATTCCCTCAGCTACTTTGACGACACTTCCTCGCACCCTGTTTCCCGTAAGGACCATATTCCTTTCTCCCAATTTTTCCATCCCTGTTGCATTTATTTGGAAGATGCAACCTTGTTTATGAGCGCTTCCGATATGGATTCCTTTCTCCTCAATTAAAGATCCCCCCCTTAATCTTGTTGATGGTGCCCTCGACTGTACCCATTCTATTTCATGCACTTCCGCTCTCACCCCTTCCCCTCCCTCTCTGAATCGCAATAGGGTTTCTCTTGACCCCACTGTATATAATGGATCATCCTTCGCCATTTCCGTCACTACCAGCGTGATGCTAAAACCAAGCACCTTCCGCTTCCCTCCCCTTTCAGAATTCCGAAGGGACTGTCTGCTCCATGATATCCTGGTCCTCAGTCACCCCCTCATTTTCCTATGGTACCTTTCCATGTAAGTGCAGGAGATACAATACTTGCCCTTTTACCTCCTCACCATCTAAGACTCCAAACATTCGTTCCAGTTGAAACAGTGATTTACTTGTACTTCTTTCTATTTGGTATACCGTGTTCATTGCTCACGATGTGGCCTTCTCTGCACTGGGGAGACCAAACGCAGACTGGGTGTCCATTTTGCAGAACACCTTCACTCAATCCACAAGACTGACTCTGAGCTTCCAGTTGCTAGTCATTTTAATTCTCCACCTTGTTTGCTCTGGCCTTTGTCCTTGATCTGCTGTAATGTTCCAATGAAGCTCAGCGTAAGCTCAAGGTACAGCGCCTCAGCTTTTACTTAGGAACTTAACAGCCTTCTGAGCTCAAAATTGAGTTCAACAATTTTAGATTGTAACCTCTGCCCCCATTTTCACAGAATCACAGAGTGCAGAAGAGGCCCATCGAGTCTGCACCATTTCATTTTTCTTTGGACTGACTGACATTCTTTCCCCTCTCATTTCTCTCTCATTTTCCTTAATTTGCTTTCAGAAGGCAACTTTCAGGACCCTGCATTCACACTTCCTCTGGACACATCTTTCGTTTCTTTTCCACTCCCCTTGGCCTTGCACCATGAAACTTTGATATTTAATTTCTCCTGTCCTCCGCCCTATCACAGACCTTCCCTTTTGTTCTTCTTACCAATCAACCCGCTTTTGCTTGCTCAAAATCATTTACATTTCTATCTTTTCCCCGTTCTAATGCAAAGGTCACACACTTGAAATGTTAATTCTTGTTTCTTACTCTACAGATGCTGCCAGCATTTTCTGTTTTTATTTCATTATTTGGTATTGGTTCTTGGGATAATACTGAAATCATTAATGCAGCATTGAAAGTAAGCAATTACATTCTAAGATTGAAAGGTTAAACATGTATTCATCAACATTTTTCTCTTGTAATTTTCCTGAAAAATATAGGTTACTATTTTCGTTTATAGTTTGTTAGATATGGGTTCACTGGAGTGAATTCTGGAATGAGGGGATTATCTTGGATACCTTTGGGTGTACCTACACCACATGGACAACAGTGGTTCAAGAAAACAGCTCATCACCACCTTCTCAAGGGCAACTAGGGATGGGCAATAAATACCGGTCTAGCCATCGAAGCCCACATCCCATGAGTAAATAAAAAGACAGGTTTTATTTTTATTCTTTCACTGGACATAGGCAGCACTGGCTCGGCTATGCATTCTTATTACCCATCCCTAATTGCCCCTGAGAAGGTGGTGGTAAGCCACCATCTTGAACCGCTGCAATCCATGTGGTGTAGGTACACCCACAGTGCTGTTAGGAAGCGAGTTCCAAGATTTTGAAGGAACAGAGATATAGTTCCAAGTTTGTGACTTGGAGGAGAGCTTGCTGGTGGTGATGGTCCCATGCATCTGCTGTCCTTGTCCTTCTAGGTGAAAGAAGTTGCAGGTTTGGAAGGTGCTGTCGAAGGAGCCTTGGAGAGTTGCATTGGATAGATGAGGCCCTTACTTCCAAGAGTTTAGAAGAATAAGAGGTGATCTCAATAAATCACACAAAATTCTTAATGAGTTTGACAGGTTAAATTCTGGGAGGATACACCCCTGAATGCAGAGTCTAGAGCTAAGCACCATAGTCTCAGAATAAGTGGTTGCCATTTAGGATTGAGATAAGGAGAAACTTCTTTTCAATTTTCTATCCTGGTGAGCTATGGATGCTCAGTCAATGAGGATAATTAAGACAGAGATCAGTAGATTTTTGGATACTCAGGGATAATGGGGATTGTGAAGGAAGATGCACTGAGGTAGAAGATCTCAGTGAATAGCAAAGCAGGTTTGAAGGGCGGCATAGCTTTCTCCCACACCTCTTTCTTATATTCTTATGTCCTCATCACAATGTGTTCAAATGATTTGTGTAATAGCCTGACACTATTTTACAGTGAGAAAGCCTGAGAGAAACAGCATGGTCATTTACAGTGAGAGAGTGAGAGAGAAACAGCAGGGCCACTTACAGGGAGAGAGTGTGAGAGAAGCTGCGTGGTCATTTACAGGGAGCGAGTGAGAGAAGCTGCGTGGTCATTTACAGGGATCGCGTGTTAGAGGACCAGGGCCTTTAACAATGAGAGAAGAGTGTGGGACCATTCAAGAGTACGAGAGGGAAAAGAGTGCAGAGAGCACCTGATTGGTGAGTAGGATTGTTGAGTGTTTCTAGTCTTTAAAGTAAAAGTAAGGTCTTAGTTTGTGTTTAGATCTCTAATTTTTTTTTTCTCAATGATAGCTTGTTAAGTATAAGGAGTCTACAGGGGGATATAGACAGGTGATAGACTGATTGACTGGGCAAAAACTTGGCAGATGGAATATAATGTGGGAAAATGTGAGGGTATGCACTTTGGCAGGAAGAATAGAGGAGATGAATATTATTTAAATGGAGAAAGACTGCAGAAAGCTGCAGCACAGAGGGATTTGGGGGTCCTTGTGCATGAATCCCAAAAAGCAAACATACAAGTTCAGCAGGTAATAGGTAAGGCAAATGGAATGTTGGCCTTTATTTCAAAGGGAATGGAGTATAAAAATAGGGAATTATACAAGGCACTAGTTAGACCACACCTAGAATACTGTGAACAGGTTTGGTCCCCTTATCTAAGGAAAGATATACTGGCATTGGACGCAGTCCAGGGAAAGTTCGCTAGGTTGATCCCGGGGATGGAGGGATTTTTTAATGAGGAGAGGTTGAGTAGGTTGGGCCTGTACTCATTGGAGTTTAGAAGAATGAGAGGCGATCTTATTGAAACATATAAGATTCTTAGGGGGCTTGGCAGACTAGATGCTGAGAGGTTGTTTTCCCTCGTGGGAGAGTTCAGGACCAGAGGGCATAACCTCAGAGTAAGGGGACGCCCATTTAAAACAGAGATGAGGAGGAATTTCTTCTCTCAGAGGGTAGTCAATCTGTGGAATTCTTTACCGCAGAGGGCTGTAGAGGCTGGGTTGTTAAGTATATTCAAGGCTGAGACAGACAGATTTTTAATCAGTAAGGGAATCAAGGGTTATGGGGAGAAGGCAGGAAAGTGGAGTTGAGGATTATCAGATCAGCCATGATCTCATTGAATGGCGGAGCAGACTTGATGGGCCGAATGGCCTACTCCTGCTCCTACGTCTTATGGTCTAAATTAAATGTTAGGACATGATTTGAAGAATGTGCTCACTGGCACATAGGCACAATTATGGAATATCATTTGCAATTTAAGAAAACTATCAATCAGCTTTATTTGATCTGAAGCCTTTGTGCTTTCTATAGAAATGATTAAGAAAGAAGGAACAACAAACAGACAACACATTAAAATCAGAAAATAGTAAACAACATTATAATGATTTACTTATATAATTGCCAAATGCACTTTTCAAAAATACGTGCTTAATGTGATTTCTAAAATCAGAAAAAAAATGAATGATGCCAAGAGTTAAAAAACAAGACCAGTAAAAACAAATCTGGTGCCTTGGTATATAAATAATATCAAACCTATACCTAAATTTTTAACAAAGTAACTGATAAACAAGTGCCACACAAAACCCACAGCAGAAATGTTGTTAACTTTTATATAAATGATACAAATAATTACTTGTATTCACGTAAGGAAAAATAAAATGTAGAAATAGTATTTTTTGATACCTTAATTAATTAATACCTTGATGAATTTTTAACTGGTGTTCCTGTTTATGGAAGACAGTAGCTCCTTTCTATCTGTTAACCATAATTCGTTTTAACAACTCCAGATTTTACACATTGAAATCCTTGATTCAAATATACAAAGACTAGTTCATTTTACCAATTAAAAATACCCTCTGGAATTACCTGAAGCATATAGTAATTGGGAGCAGAATACTACAGATGACATTAGCTTGAATATGCTTGGCAAATTATGTACATTTTTACAGTGCTTGCCAGATAAAATCTTCCATCGTAATAAAGTGCTGTTACTGTTGTGCAGTAGATGCTACTTGTTCCATGTCTGAAGTTGACTGGAGGGAGTTCAAAGTGGAAAAATCATACTGATGCCTTCAAATAGAGGAACAGTATTTCAGCATTGAAGTGCATCAAGTCAATAAACTGTCTGGATGGAGAAAGCAATTCTAGTCACAGAGTTTTCCATCATAGAAACCATAGCAAGACGAGGCTGTGCTTAGCTGAAGACTTGTTTGATCACACAGATAAACAGTAATACAAACGCACCACCAGAGTGGTGCTTTCTCTCGGATCCATTGTTGCTTGATTTGTCTTGTTTGCCATCTTCCATTGACTCATCCAGTCCTACTACAGATGCAGCACACTGGACTAAAGGAGCCTGATAAGATGTAGCCCTCTTCTCTGGCCTGTCTGGACTGGATCCATCACTAGGTCTTTGTCCGTTGAACAGAAGGTATCGACCTTTAGAGTCCTGTTCCATCTTAAAGAGCTCGTACTCGGTGTGAGGGAGACGTATCCCCAGGGCCACACAGCCATTGGTGTGAGTGACATCCTGCTCCACTCCTACATGCCATGACCCCTCAGCTCCACATGCATTGCCATTGAAGACATTTAAGAGTGATGCAGTAGCAGTATCCATTGGCATTACCTTCATGTGGTTCACTAAAACAAAATTTGAAAAGATCATGCCAAACAATCAATATTAAATTGTACCATCCATATTCACTTCTGCTCAAACTGCACTGGGCTGCAACTGTTCCAAGGGAAGACATTTCATATAGCTTTATTAATGTTGGGAATGTTTGCAGGTTTTGATGTGTTTTTTGTTTTCTTGATTCATTTTTGTGCTTATCAGCTGTATTGTAACAGTCGGAAATGGAAAACTTCTGATTTTTGGCATCCAGTATCAGCCTGAAAAAGCCACAGGCCATATATATGATTTAGATGCAGATTAAAGATCTCTCTACTCTACTCCAACAATCGAAATTAAGTTGTTCAGTGCAGTGAGAATACTCTTAAAATGGGAGTTCATTTTTTTCTGTCATTATATTAACATATGCTCAGGAATGTATGTTTTTACTCTGCACACGTACAGTTTTACAGCTAACATACAACTGATGGGGCAAGTAGGAATACCTTGTTCAGCCATTTGTCAAGCAGCTAACAGCACACTAAAAAACCAAAATCTTGTAAACTTGGTTAATATGTGCACACCTTCAGTGATTTTTGTTCTGATTAGCTCAGGTAACTCTGGAAAGAGTCACTCGGACACATCACAACCTATGAACGTATCTAATGATTTTGCTTCCAGTATTTGAATGCCTGCATTGTGTGATAAAGTAACATTCAGTCATTCCAGTACTATAGTAGATTGAATGCCAGCAAGTGTAGTACATTTCTGGCAACCCTGTGTATGCTGATCATGTGCACTTAATCATTCATAACGCGATATTAGCATTGTCGTGAGATTGTGCCATATTCAATTTTGCACTCTTGGACACAGGGACAGTGATATGATGGCTTTACTGTTAATGTGAACATGCTAGGTGCATACACTGGTGTTTGTGACAGGTGCACTTTTCCCATTATAGCAGCCTTTGGTTTTCTGCAGTCTCCTTGCTTGAAGTGAAAGAATAACTCACACGGGGTAATTTATGAGCCTGCACAGCTGCCAGGAGCCTCACTTGCCAGCAGCTAGGGTTACCAACTCTCCAGGACTATCCTGGAGTCCGCGGAAATTGAGGATTACCCTTCACGGCTTTGCATCAAGCAGCCCAGGGGGATAAAATAATCACAAGAGTTACTGAAAAAGAAAAGGCTTAACATGTTCTTTGGCTACTTTGTATATTGGTTATAAAAATATTGAAACTGAGAAAGAAATGTTGTTTTGACTGACATGCAAGAATCACCCAAAAGGCTTCCACATATGCATGGGAAGTCAATGTACTTTGAGGATGGACGTGTGGGTGACCAGTGGTGGGAGCACTGGGGCAGGGCAGTTGAAGACAAAATACCATATGAATATGGTAGCCCTACCAGCAGCACATATCATGTGCACACTGCAAGGATTTTCTTAATCTGTTTAACCTCTTCATAACTACATTGCCAAAGAGCTGAGCAGTTCATGGCTATATCAAATAGTGCGAGTATAGGTACTAGGAGTGGATTGCCTCGGAGACTCAGATGATGACATTGCTCCTAGTGGGCCAAGTAATGATTCTCATGACCTCTATGATGGCTCACAGCCAAAAATATTAATTGATCAATTTGATATTACCTTTAAATACAAACTCTGTTCCTCCCATTACTTTAGTTGAGGGGGTCCCTCGGCTGTAACGGCCCTTGGCGTAGATGGTGAAAGTTGGGTGCTTGCACACGGGGTCCGAGAAATGGTAGTAATGTCCTTCCCAAGTGTTGTTGGTGTCATGGAATATGAAGTGCCGAGTGAGAAAGAGCACCTCTGGCCGTACCTCACACCGCTGGCTCGCCCATTGGCCGTGCAGTCCTACAGTCAAGTCTGCCTTTGGAGGTAGAATGGGAGGGTGATGCTCGTCTGACCGGTAGATTATCCGACAGGCCATGCAGGAATGATCGTGACTCTGAAACGGCAGAAGTAGAAATTCTAAGCGATAAATTATGGAACTAGATAGTGTTACGATTTAACTTTGGTCAATGCATATTCCGACTACTGTTCTGTGAACTTAAGCAGACTTATAAAAAATCTGCAGAGCAAAATATGCTTCAAATGTAACACTCAGATGGATGCTCTCTAAATAAAGTTCATACCTCTGCAACGTTAACCAAGGAGGGATACAATAAAATGCTTGGCACATCTAATTCTTGTTTTCTGTTATTCTGTGTTACTCTCAAATTTACACTGCAGCACCCAGCCTGATAAATTTTCTTTAATTCTTGCAAAATAGTCTGGCTATATTTATTTGACTACATATGATGATTAGTTATAAAGCTGTCAGACCACAATTTTTATTGAATGTGCAGTTGAGGTAGATATGAATTATTTGCCCCACAACTCACCTTGGAGAATCTATATCAATTCCACCTTAACACAAATTGACCCAAAAAGATTGACCTAATTCATACCATTGGGCATAAAAATCAGGGCTGACACTCCAGCTCAGTACTGAAGGAGTGCTGCACTGTCGGAGTGTAAGAATTTTGGATGCCTAAATAGGCAGTCGACTAGTCATAAGTAATTTTAAGATTATTTATTGAGCTAATGAAGAAACAACAGTTTAGATATGATATGTTAACTAATTAGACATGAAAAGTATATGATCCGTGACAGTTGTGGTTTACTGGTTCCAGACGGCAGACAAGTAGGTGGTATAGAATGTGTTGATCTCACCATCCTCCTCCTCCTCACCCACCTTAAGAAGGTGGCTACCGATGAATACTGCAACCTCCCAACACCTCAGCAGTTTACAATCCCTCAGCAGGACCTCTCCAGACCTCCGCCCGACCTCAGCCTCAGCAGCTCAGCTGACCTGTACCCTCTTTTTGGGGGGCTGGTAGCTTACCCAGTGTCAATCATCTAACTATTCTGACCAATGGGTACAGGACAAGTACTTAAAACGTCAGGGTGGTTACCACCCACCTTGTGTGTCACCCCACTCGAGGTCAACTTTTGAGTTTACCTCTTGCTGAGGGTCATATCCTGGTCCTTTCTAAACACTTGGAAGATAAAGGGGTGCACAGAACGCCATTCTATAGGCTTAGGAATGTCAACATCCTCTTTCCAGCGAGAGAATCAATGCTGTTTAGCTAATCTCATAAAATGCACGAAATACCCATTTATTAAAGACCTTAATTTTTTACAGGAGGTGCCATTTTTTGGCCTGAGGCATTAAACTGAGGCCCCATCTGCCTGGTCTGGTAAATGTAAAAGATCCCATGGCACTATTGTGAAGAACAGCAGAGAGTTATTCCCAGAGTCCTGGCTAATGTTTATCCCTCAATCAACATCATAGAAACAGATTATCTGGTTATCACATTGCTGTTTGTGGGAGTTTGCTGTGTGCAAATTGGCTGTTGCATTTCCTGCATTACCACAATAGCATTACGAATGAGAACTTTTATAAGGTAGTTAAGTTTTAAACTGTTTCTTTTAATTGAAGGTAAAATGGAGCATGTGACCTCCTCCTAGTTCTGCTTGGCTATAAGTTGATGTGACCTGGTTGCCATGGGACTGGGGGCCTAGGTCAAATCCGATTGAAACCCAAGTGCCAGATTTAACACCTGAACACAAAGGGGGAGACAGCTGTTCACTATTGCAGACTTACTGACTCACAAACATTGGACACACAGAGAGAATGTCCCGGATAGAGAGACAGGAACAGCAACCATTGGAAAAAGCAGGGAAAGCGATGTTCTCTGTTAGCCATCTGGCAGAATATGGGCGAGAGCATATTCTCTGGTCAAAGAGATGGAACCTGTGGAAATTTAAGCACACTGAAAGTATAGCCCTGGGATAACCGGGAGAAGGAATCATCAGAGTGGGTCTTGCTGCTGGAATTCAGTTCAGGGATTCACAGAAGACAGGGGGAAATGACTTCTGACGAGCACTGGATGTTACGACTCAGTGTAATGGGGAAAGTGAGTCCGTTGGAAGCTGGGGGAGTAACTTGGATTTTTTCCTGTAAAGACTACACCACACTTTCCATAGAATTGTAATGTATAAATGTGGTGTGGGATTTTCAGTTCTGTTACTAAGTTAAGGCGGGATATCTTTTCTGTAGTTTAAAGTATTAGTTGCATTCTAAGTAATGTTTAATTGTTGTTGCTTTTAGTTATTTTCTTACAGTAAAAGTCTTAAAATATAAAATCTTGTCATAGGGATTTTCAGTCAGTCACTGGGAATTCCAATCTCTTTTTAAACGTTTATTGGTCTCTATGGGGATTGTAACAGTACCTATGCTTCAAAAGTACTTCAAAAGTAAAGCACTTTGAGATGTCTGGTGGTTGTGAAAGGTGCTAAATAAAAATAAAAACTTGCATTTATAATCACAGGCAGGACTTAAAAAAAACCAAAAAAAATCAATCCAGTTTACTCTTACTTCAAAATAGATTTTTTTACCCTAAAATTTGAATTACCCAGATAATCTGAATTAAGCAATTTTAGTCAACCGGTACAAGTAGCCCTTATAAACACAATTCAACTTCAAATTGTCCAGTAATTCAAATTAAGCTTTTGAATTATCAGAAGTAGATGGTGTACCAAAACGAGCTGTTGTTGAATCACCCACCACCCACCAACAACCACCCACCCTGCTCCCTTCCTTGGAGGTAGGCCGTGGGAAAAAGCAAGAATATCAGACTTTAAAGAGCCCTTTCTCTTATCTTTAATTCAGAGTAAAGACCTTTTCTTCTGCACTTATGTTTATACGAAGCACTTTATCACAGAGCCTGTCTCAAAACTAGATCTGGGAGTGAGTTAGCATTCCACGTACGTAAGCCACTTTGCTAGAGACCAGGCTCATTAATGGCAGGATTTTCAAGCTTGTGTGCCAGAGAATGTCGCTAGATTCACATGAGAATTTATGATGCCAGCTGGTTCATTCTCTCCCTTTCCTTTGATTAACTCTGGGTTTCCCATCAGTTTGCTCTCTCTCCAACTCTATTTTCTTCTACCCACGATCTGTGGTACTAATCCAACCCGTCTCACTAAACGTTCAGCAACTTCCTTCATCTTGTGCAATGTGCATTCCTCACAACATTCAGCAAATTTTGATCTTATTTAGCCTTGAATGGGGTCAGCAAAAAATTTGAATTATTCAGTAATTTGAGTTAAGCAATTACAAAAAAAAATATACAGTAGCCCTAAGATCTAATTTCTTTCTATACTAGACTTTAAGGTTATGTTGCATGATGTTAAAAACATGTGTTCATCTGAAATCCCTCTCTATAACAACAAAGGTGCTAACATGTTTAAAATAGGAGTTAATTCTTCCACTAAGAAAGCAGAGAGGAATTTTGGATGAATGTATTAGGTTTGATTGCTAGTATTTTGTGGGATAATTTCAGAGCCATGGGGTGAGAATCTAGCCCATTTAAAACACACCCACTTGCACATTGCTAAAGTGTAACTTACAGCTGTCACTCCTTACCTTATCCTCTTCACCTGCCGGTGTTCTTGATCTTATTATCTCACCAGACCCCAAGTGGAGCATCCACATCTCCACAAAATTGCCTCCAAAAGAGCCACAGTTTCCTTTTCCAACTCAAAGATTTCTTTTTCCCTAAAATCTTAATCCCCTATAGAACCCAACTGGCCAATCTGCAGCTCTGAATCTCCAGTCATGTGGACTCGAAACATTAGCTCTGTTTCTCTCTCCACAGATGCTGACAGACCTGCTGAGTTTTTCCAGCATTTTCTGTTTTTATGGCCAATATCCATGAAGACTTGGAGGTTCTTAGAATATCGCTTTGACACTCTTTGACAGGAAACAAACAATGCTTGCCAACTGACAGGTTTTCACCTCTAGTCTCCAGCCACCTCCCTGTGAGCAGGTTGCAGCCTTTCTTTTTTCTGCCCTTCTCTCCTGAAGTTCAAGTGCATGATTCTAGGGTGTGGAGTGTTGGGTGACTACACGTGGAGGCGATGGCGTAGTGGTATCGTCACTAGACTGGTAATCCAGGAGACCTAGGGTAATGCTCTGGGTTCGAATCCCACTATGGCAGATGGTGAAATTTCAATTCAATAAGCATCTGGAATTTAAAAAGCCTGATGGTGACCATGAAACCATTGCTGAATGTTATAAAGACCCATCGAGTTCACAAATGTCCTTTCGGGAAGGAAATCTGCTGTCCTCACCCAGTCTGGCTTACATGTGACTCCAGGCCCACCAAAATGCCCTCTGAACAAGGGTAATAAATGCTGGCCTATCCAGTGATGCCCATATCCCATGAATGAATTAAAAAAAAATTTAAATATGGAGATTATCAACGTACCCCCTGTGCATGCGCACACTTCAGTGCCCCCCTCCTCCCGTCCCCACTGATTATCAGCCAATGCTATCTCTAACTGACATTGATAAAACTCACTTCTCAGCAGGAGCAGGAAGCACATGGGATTGCTTTTCACTGCCACTGTTTTACGAGTAAATAGACAGTCGATTCATTTTCGGGGCATAGTTCCACAGGCATCACCCTCATTGTGTGCATGCCATGGGACCCACATCTAATCCTGTCCTCATGCTGTGTTCACATTTTCCATGGTGATTAGGAACGGGCCAGACAGTTAATTTCTAAAGCAAGATTCATGACTCCTGAAGTGCGCCGAAGATAATGGGAAAGCAAACCGCCTGTATATCTTTTCATTCGTGAACTTGCCAAGCAGATGATACATGTAACAAGCAAGTTCAAGAATCCTCTCTGATGTGAGAGGAACGAGCTAGCTAACTGAAGCCATCATTGTGCGTTGAGAGGATCTGAGGTTTTAATTCATTGCTTGGGTCAGTATGATTCATAGAATGAAAAACTGCAGGCCCCATGTGAAGCCCCATGCTTTCCAGTCACCACGGAGCATCTACGCCACACTTATTTCTTTTGCTGCAGATGAAAATACTGGGTTACTATGGGGATGGTCTTTGTTTAAATCTTATACAGAATGACTGCTGGCAGTGTCTACGTGGTACATCTGCTTGCAGTATAGGAAATACCTCCTTTCCGAAAACCATTTAGTATTTCATTTTGAATGTCTGACCAGTGCCTGGGAACTATGAGATATTAGGCACCAGGTCCCAGTTGTTACAAGTTTAGTATCAAGCCTCCACTCTCTGGGAGTTCTGTGAAAGTGGCTGGTAACACTAGGGACAGAATTTTTGCCTCGTTGGGCAGACACACGCCCGACCCGAACAGGAGTAAAATAGTGTGCAATGACGTCGTCACTCCCGCTGACAATTGAGAGGCCTATGAAGGCCCTTAATCAATCAATTAAATTGAATTTTTCACTGCCCGCCAAGCAGCCTTTGCATTTTTTGTGAAATCTCATCCATGGGCAGGTTGAGGTTTCCACCAGTGATTAAAAAAAATAAAAACTTTTAAAACGCATTTTGAACATGTCCCTGCTCATGTGACAGAGTCACATGAGGGGGGGACATGTTTTCCTTATTTTTCAACTCTTCATTTATAATGTTAAAAATCTTCAGCTCCCTTCAGGGAGCTTTCACTGAGCACACCCCGGTGTATGCGCACACTTCAGCCCCCACCCCGGCAGCGCTGAGGCTCTGAGCGTGCCTTTCTTGCTGGCTGGCCATTAACTGGCCAGTGCAAAATCGCGGTCGGGCCCCAACCACGGGCAGCGGTTGTTTTTGTGGCCGTTCCTGGACCCGCCCACCACGTCTGCCTGACAAGGTAAAAATCCTGCCCCTAGGTCTGTAGTGATCGGATTAGTTCAATTGATTAAATTCCATTCCACTCGACTTTTTAAATGCATTTTCCCCCCAATTCCGGTAATCAAACTGCAAATCGCACAGCAACCAAATAAATAAATTTCTGGCTTTCCTGGCTTTCCACTCTTCAAGAGTCTCTGCTGGAGAGTACGGCATTTCCCCTGATGGTCTTGTTGAGATTAAGAATTCAGTGTCTGGGAAAGTACAGGATAAGTAGTGTATGTGGCATTGCTTGTCAATAAGCCATTCAGCAAGTTCTGTTCCCCAGTCACCCCTGTGCTTGCTGACCTACACTGGCCCCCACTCAAGCAACATCTTGATTTTAAAATTCTCAACCTTATTTTTAAGCCTCTCCATGACTTCACCCCTCCCTATCTCTGCAATCTCCTCCAGCCCCACAACCCACCGAGATATCAGAGCTCTTCAAATTCTGGCCTATTGTACATCCCCAATTTTAATTTTTCCATCATTGATGGCTGTACTTGCAGTTATACCTAGGCCCTAAACTCTGGAATATCCTCCCTGCACCTCTCCGCCTCTTTACATCATTGTCCTCCTTTAAGACACTCTTGAAAGTCTACAGCTTTGACCAAGCTTTTGATCATATGACACCTAATATCTCCTTATGTGACTCAGTGTAATACTTTTTTTTATAATACTCCTGTAAAGCGCCTTGGGCCATTTCATTACATTAAAGGTGCTATATAAATATAAGTTGTTGTTGTTCAGGTTCTTCAAATCTTTTAACTGTCTCACTAAGAGCTTTCTATATCCATGAACATTGACACTCTTTAATTTATACCATAGATGTATCATAGATGCTTTGCACAAAGCAGTGAAGTAAGGAGTTTCTTCACTCTTTTACTCTATACTGCATCATTCCAATATCAAACATAAAAATATCATTTTATTCAGTTCATGGGATGTGGACTTAGCTGGCAAGGCCAGCATTTATTGGCCATCTATAAACGATAGCAAGAAGGTACTAGTGAGTCTATGGCTGTAGAGTTTATGGTGTAGGTACACCCATAATGGTACAAGATAGGGAGCTATTTTTTATAGGCTTTTTCACAGCAGTTTGATATAACCACATTAGTTCCAGGCCATTTCAGAGGGCAATTGAGAGTCAACCAGTTTGCTGTGGGGGTCTTGAGTCACAAAGTAGGCCAGACTAGCTAAGGATGGCAGATTTCCTTCCCTGAAGGACATAAGTGAACTAAATGCTTTTTTAATGATAATCCAGTAGCTTCATGGTCATTATTACTGTGTTAGATTTTTATTCCATATATATTTAATGAATTGAATTTAAATTCCTGCAGCTGCCTTGGTTGGATTTGAACTCATGTCTCTTAAGCAATAGTCCAGTCCTAAGGATTACTAGGCCACTAATATAACCAGTATGCTACCATTCCCATTCTTAGTACACATTGTTAAATTTGAAGCATGGGGTGTTACACAGCTAGGGGGAGAGAAGATTGTTTTTTAACCTGGAAATATATTTCATGTGACAATGTACATATTAAAAGCAAATAAAAGAGTCATATAACTGAGTTAAAATGCACACCAGGCAGTGCTACTGGATCTTTTTATGCTCAACGCATCATGTCCAGAATGCAGTGATATCTTGCATGAATACAGTGTAGATATTGCTTATATATATATTTAAATATAAATTTAGATGATCTATTAAAACAAGGTCCCAACTGTTTGATCAGGTAGATGTTAAGGGTTCTATGAAACTATTTGAAAACCAGCAGGGAGTTCTCCTAGTGTCTTGGCCAAAATTCATCTCTCAACCAACACCAAAAAGTGATTACAAAACCAAAATATTGCCCACTTTGACACCTGAAATAAAAACAGAAATTGCTGGAAATACTCAGCAGTTCAGGCAGCATCTATGGGAAGAGAAAAAGAGTTAACTTTTCAATGCTGTTGAGGTGACGAGCGGTGAGGCACCATGTCATATCTTTTCCGGTTACCTTGAGGAGCTTAACTAAGTAGAATTACGTGGATTTACAGGTCACAACCAGACCATTCAACCCAACAGGTCTGTGCCAGCTTTATGCTCCACACGAGCTTCCTCCAATCCTAGTCAACACTGTGGATGGCAGAGGACAGGGATATGACACTTGAAACTATATGAAAGGCAAAAAGCAGGGTGCACAGCAAAGCATGCTGGACAATGACAAAATAAAATCCAGCAGTAGTCACATACTGAATTCGGATGTTTTGATAGTTACTAAATTGTCCGTGACATTTTTTGATGTGATACAACATATCTTCAGTACTTCCATGCATTGTTGGTCCGTACTCAAACAGTAACTTACCCAACCTTCTGTCAAGTGACTGTCAGGCACATGCTGGAAATGCTGTATTAAAAACGCTAAAGTGCTTTAAACTAATGAAGTGCATGATGGTCTCAAAGTACTGATAATTTATGCAGTTCAGTAAAAGGGCAGGCTGGGTTCATCAAAGGCATGAAGCCATACACGAAGGATCTCTTCAGGGCCCTTCCTTGCGTGTCTCGTTGTCTGCTAAATTCATGCAGTGTGCTGAACTTTATGTAATTTGTCTAGAGAAAATGGGTTTTGCATCAGCTCATATTTCTGCACTGAGATCGTAGGTCAGATGGACAGGGAGATAACATTTCCTGAAGAGAGAAGCGGTAGGAATAAAGTAATGCTTGATTATGAATGTCCAGATGATACTGTCAAAGGCCCGGAGGAGAGATTTAATCAAGATTTGTTTCTTCCATTAACTGATACAGCCAAAGCCAGCCTGAACAAGAGACTTTCTCAGCCGAATCTCCTTTACTATTTGTTTGCTTTTCTTTGAAGCATCTTTTAAGATGCGGAAGGCTGCAGATGTGAATTTGCAGCCGAGGCTGATCTTGTCCTCAAATTGAGTCCAATTCCCGATTAATGGTCAGTCAGTAATAATTAAAAGCATAAGTCTTAAATTATTTTCATTTTTTTTCCCTCACAACCTGAGCGTCTAAGGCTAGGTCTCATATTCCAATTGTAACTCAGGTTTAGTTCAACTAACTCAGCATGCGCCATGCATGGAACCTGGACTTTCCTATTCCGTACTACATGGTGCATTCATTCCTTGAGCCATTGAGATAGCCCATTGTTCTTTCAATATGATGGGGAAATGCATCTCAGTTAATTACTGGGAACGTCTCCTCTTAGGAATATTTAGGTTTGACAAAGGCTCCTTTAGAAATTTGCCTCTAAACATCTCCATCTAACTTATATTGGGACACGTAAATGGAAAGGCTTAATCAGGACATACAAAAGTTAAAAATGAGGCATCATGGAAATAAAATGTTAACTTCCCCTATGATTTCAGTTTTTTGTATCTGGGCCAAGAGAGTAAAATATTATTAAGTATCTGGGAGCTCTTACTGGCCATATATGAAAAAAACAATCACCTTTCCTGCTGCCTCTTTATCATCCCTCAGCTGAATTAGTGACAAGTCTGCTTGCTGTATTGATCCATTTTTAATTGCAGAAGTTGCTAAAATTCTTTGGCTGCATGCAGGATGGATAATAAGCTCTGACAATGTGAGAGACCAATTTGGAAATGGGTATCTGAAACAGTAACAGCAAATCCTGTGGCTGACGGATGAGGGAATCTGCTAGTTTAACATTGCTCTGTTTCAAAAGTAAATTTTATTGACTAACTTAAGCCACAATGTCTTCAAGTAACAAATAAGTGCCTGATTAGGGTTTTGCAGTTTGTGTAAGGAAATGTTTAAGCAGATAATTGTGGAGTGGATAAATGGATAAGGAAATAAAGTGCGTGGTTCAGATATGATATAATTGTTGAGGTTGGTAAAACAAGAAGGTTATGTATTTGTAATGAAATTACAGGGGATGATACAGGCAAACTTGGAAGTTGACAAGTTCCCAAGCCAAATAGTAAACCAGACTTATATTCAACAGATTTAGCTGCTTGAACTGCATGACACATATGCTATGCCATGAGATAACCGGTACTTACTGACACAAATCGTAAGGGTACCAGGGTGTTAAAGCAGTAGATCAAACCATTTGGGAAAAATATGACAACCTGTAATTAAGTTTATATAAAGTTTTGGAGACAAAAGAAAATTATAGTAGGAGCATGATACTGAATGTGACGTAATAATGATGAGAAAGGGTATAAAGGGAGGTGGTTTGCACCTAGACTTGGAGCTACGATGAACCCTTCACAGTAGAAGAAACCTCAGTTGGCGCAGCTCTTACACCAGAGATAATCACTTGTCCTGATTGATAAGGTTACCTCGTACCGAATGAGTTCTGTGGTTTTTTTCTTTATTCTCTCATGGCTGTGGGCATCGCTGGCAAGGCCAGCATTTGTTGCCCATCCTAATTGCCCTTCAACTGAGTGGCCATTTCAGGGGGTATTTAAGAGTCAACCACATTGCTGTGGATTTAGTGTAACATGTAGGCCAGACCAGGTAAGGATGGCAGGTTTCCTTCCCTGAAGGACTGCCCTCTCCTACTCTGCCTGTATCCTGCCATCACTACCTGCAACCCCCCTGCCATTGTCAACATTACTGAGACTAGCATCTTTTTTTAAATTCCAGATTTTTATGAATTTAATTTAAATTCCACCAGCTGCCATGTGCCCCAGAACATTAGCCTAAGCCTCTAGATTACTAGCCTAGCAACATTACATCTACGCCGCAGTTTCACATTTAAACTCTCCCTGATTTACTAATATACTTAAAAGCTTGTCACAAATAAAGATTACATGGTCTATATGTGATAAATACGTGTGTGTGTAGTCACAACTGACTTGACAAATCTGAGCCCAAATTATATTTCGAGACATGGTGCATGGTTGATGAACAATACATAATTTATTTCTACACCCAAACAAAAGTTAAGTGGCCGCAGGCTGCCTCTGACACAAGTTTGTACTGGGTTCAGGCCTGATTTTGAAGCCAGTTCAGTTTTGGATGAATTGTCTCTGAATTTCTACCATGCAATTCAGAGACAGCAAAAGTCCAGGTATTTCAAATAAAAATCCAATATTTCATTTGCTCTGTATCATGGAATTATTGTGCTTCAACTCATTTAACAACTTCTCAGTGATGATCCCAACATTTTTCTGCACCACTTCTGCCATCTCCTACTCTGCCTGTATCTTGTATTTCCTGTGCTTCCCCCCTCTCCTGCTATCTCCTACTCTGTCTCTTTCCTGCCATCTCTCTCTGTCACACTCCTGCCATCTCCTACTTGCCCCACTCCTGCTATCTCCTACCTGCCCCATTGCTGCCATCTCTGCCTGCCCCACTCCTGTCATCACCTACCTGCCTCACAAAGAAGAAACAAAGTAAGATATTAGAATCATAGAGGATCATAGCACAGGAGGCCATTTGGCCCATCATGCTTGTGCCAATGTAGAGAGAGCTATCCAATTAATCTCATTATCCTGCTCTTTCCCCACAGCCCTGTAATTTTTTTCCTTTCAGGTTTTTATCCAAAGTTATAATTAACAATTGAACATTAAATAGTAGCTTTTGGATCCAAATTATTACTTCTGGAGGCTCTGGGTAATTCGAGATATGGGGGTTGGGCTGATAATGTCAGTGTCAGACATGTCTGCACACTACCACATGTTAATGCCTTACTGTTGGCTTTCATGATTTCTTTTGTGCCAAAGCTCAATAATTAAGAACAACAGTAACAAATAAATGACAAAGATGGCTAACTGCAGAGGAATCTCTTTGCATGCCAATAAAGAAATTATACTTCGGGTAACAGAGGACAATTCCATCATCAACTGCTTTCAATAATATTAGTCAGAATATTAGAGTTACCTTAGCATTCTCCAGTGCAGGTTGATAGCTGGAGGGTCTGTAATACATCCTCTGGGACCAATCTGTGTGGATATCCCCCAGGAAGAGCTCTTGTACCACATGCTCAGGGTTGTGGTGCAGGTGCTGCTTTTCGACCCTGAGGAGCTGCAACTCGTGCATGGCAAAATTCAGAGCCCGGAAACAGTTGCAGCCTGTCTCGTCACTCCATATGTCGTACTTCACGTTAGGCTCCCACACCTTCTGTCCTGGCACAAACCCGGGGCACGACCTGTTCAATTTCAGGCTCATCTCCTCAGCTATCACCTTGTTATGACAGATGATCTGAACCCTGTGAAGATGGTATTCAGCCTCGGTCCCGCCTCGAATGATCCAGGAAGCCTGGCGCAAGCGGAGTTTCCCTTTGATCACTAAGGTGTAGGTGGGGTGTGTACAATGATTGTCTCCATAATTAAACTGATAAGCTTTGAATGTGTTATTGGAGTAAAATTTGTAGGATCTGGTGACGAACTCAGGACCTGGTCTCACCTCGCAACTGTAAAGAGATGATAATTAGCTTCACAACCAGCAAGGCAATAAAATTTGGTTTTAGCATAATATATAAAGTTTAATAGTTGTTTGAACCATAGATAGTTGCTTGAACCATAGACAGTATTTTCAGCATGAACCTTGAGAATCAAAGTTACATTTTCTCTCTTTTAAGGTCTTCACCTACATTGTCCATCTACATCAGTCATGAGTTTGAGAGTAAAATCTGTTCCTGTTTCTTTAGTGTTTCACTAACTGGTTAATTGGAGGAATCTGCGACAGAGCTCCAGATGACTTTACACTCCTTTTTGAGATAACCCAAGCCCCTACTCACTTGTCCTACCAACAAGGCAGTCAGCAGCTGACTCAGTACAGAGCTGTATTCTATTTTGCCAAAGAAGAGTATGGAAGGAAAGGGTAGTTTAAGAACACTCATGGAGTGTGCAGATGAAAGAAGCTTTATACTTCAGTTACACTAAGCATCTAGAGAGCACAGTCCTGGTCATCTATATTGCAGGTCTAGATCCGACTAATTGAATGGGGCCAATTATACAATGAATTCTCTTCACTTAATACCAAATGGAGTGGTAAAACAGTTTATATTCACAAACAATAAATTATCACTGACTAAAATGGACCGTCTCTATCCCTCTCCCTGGCAACTCTTTGAAGTGGAATCAAAACAGTCATAAACTTGGTGTTGTAATGGACTTGGAATAGCTTCTGACACAAGTCTGCCTCATCACCAAGACCGCCTACTTCCACCTCTGTTCCATCATCCAATCCTGTCCCTGCCTCAGCTCAGCTGATGCTGAAACCCTCTGGACTTGACTATTCCAACACTCTGCTGGCTGGCCTCCCATCTTCCACTCTACATAAATTTCAGCTCATCACCAGGGCAGATGGTGGAGTTTGAATTCAATAAAAATAAAATCTGGAATTCGAGAACCATTGCCAATTGTCATGAAAAACCCTGGTTTTAAAAAAATCTGGTTTCCTTCCCTAAAGGGCCTTAGTGCTGTCCTTACCCGGTCTGGCCTACATGCAACTCCAGACCCACAGAAATGTGGTTGACTCTTAAAAGCCCTCTGAACAAGGACAATAAATTAGGGCAATAAATGCTGGCCTAGCCAGCAACACCCACATCCCATGAATGAATTAAAAAACAAGCTTCTCATATCCTAACTCACACCAAGTCCCATTTATTCGGCACCCCTGTGTTTGCTGACCTATATTGGGTTTTGGTCTGGCAGTACCTCGATTTTAAAATTCTTATCTTTTCAAATTCCATCATGGCCTCACCCCTTTCTATCTATTTTAGGACTGTCATCGGGATTTTTGTTTTAAAACAAAGACTGGATAGCCAGATAGAATAGCAAATGGAAAAACATTGGAATCGTTTAAGAAACAGTGGAGTGCTCTAGGACGGCTGAATTCAGTAGAACCTAATGGTCTTTGCTACCTATAATCATTGCAATCTCGTAAAAATCCTCCAGCTAGCTCACCTAAACCTATTTCTTTGTTCAGTTGATGCGCTCCAGCCCTACAGTCCTCTGAGAACTCAGAGCTCCTCCAATTCAGAGCTCTTGCACATCCCTGATTTTAGTTGCTCCAGCAATGGTGGCTGTGCCTTCGGCTGCCCAGGCCCTAAGCCCCGGAATTCCTTCCCGAAATCTCTCCACTTCACTACTTTGTTCTGCTTCTATAAAATAAACCTTAAAACCCACCTCTTTGATCAAGCTATTGGTCATCCGCCCAAATATACTGCGGCTTTTCTTGTTTGACAACGCTCCTGTGAAGCACCTTGGCATATTTTATGATATTAACGGTGCTATATAAATGAAACTTGTGGTGACCCTCGTGTCAGATTGTTATATTGCAGAATAGCAATGAGTTCAACAAAAGTCCTTTAGAGACAGTCTCCTTAATATTGTTGAAGTCAAGCTTTACACTGCACTTGTTGCAATCGCCAAGAAGGACCAAACCCAACAGCTTGAGTGCAATTAATCTGAATGATGCCTGTGTCATACCTGACCCTACAGTAACTCATACTGTTACTGTACAGAACGTAGGAAAACCTTCCATTCTCTACAGCATGAAGTTCACAATCCCCAGCCCAACAAAAGGTCATCTAGAGAGTACTAATGAACACATCAACTGAACAAAGAAATATGTTTAGGTGAGCTAGCTGGAGGATTTTTACCAGATTACAATGATTATAGATAGCAAAGATCATTTGGTTCTACTGAATTCAGCCATCCTAGAGCACTCCACTGTTTCTTAAACAATTCCAATGTTTTTCCATTTGCTATTCTGAAAAAAATCCTGATGACAACCCTAAAATTACTCTTACTAGTTTGAATCTGTGACTCCTTATCCAACAATTGAATTTTTAAGCAGTTTTCTTGGTTTACTTCTTCCTTTCCCTTAACCATTTTGTACATAAGATCACTTCTCAGACTAGTTGAAAAGCCCAAGTCACTTCAGTCCTTCCACATTAACCAGACTTGGCACTAGGGATCAAACACATGTCTACAATGCTTCTAGAAATTGGGTCTTGATGACCAGAACAAGATCTGTTCTGACCAGAGCATTGTACAGTTTAATTATAACTTTCTCAAATATATTCGACTATTTTTGTCGATTGCTGCTCTGCCTTTGGTTCGATATGTTTAGTGTTGAGTGTACCAAGCATCCTAGCCCTCTTTCTACTTCATCCTTGACTATTCCAACATCATTTCTGGAGTACATATGACATCTATTTTTTCATCCTATCTATATGCAACAGTTTACATTTGTCTGCATTAAACTTAATCTGAAATTGTGCAGCACCCTTTACATATTTTATCAAACTCATTCTCTAATTCCTGAGCTGCCTCTTTTCAGAATCACGGAATAGTTAGGGTGCATTTTATTTTGATTATATTGCCATTCCAAGTTTGGTTAAATCCTGTTAAAATAAATAGCCTATGTTCTGCATTTTATTTACTCACTGAAGTGTCTCTGCTTTATATATTAGTGGTGTTGTCTGTAGCACGATTTTTTTTACATTTAATTGTCAGCTAAAATGGTAGAAGATACTGACTATAATGTATTGTATGAACGACTAACATGCCCATTCCAAATTTCTCTCCCCATGGGTTAACAGCTCTGGTGAAATAGGGCAGAGATAAATTTGGGACACTACTGTTAAGTGCATGTGTAATAATTAACTGACAGTTGTTTAGCCTAGGTTAACTTATGTTCATATGTTATAAATTAAGTTACATATGTCCTTTAATTCCAGGACTGAGTAGTGCTTCATCTCTCCACTACTCAGAGGGAATGTCAAGAAGGTCCAAATTGTTTGGACTGCTGTTGTTGGTATTCGCATGTTAAGTAAATTGTTGATGTAATATAAGTCATGCCACAGATAACTGTGTATAACGTGAGCTGCATGATCAACAATGAGGGATCCCATGAACTATATTCATTTAACACTGGGTGGAGCTGAAATTGCTCTGAATTATTTTTGTTGTTGAGGAAGTTATGAGGAAGTGACCAAGTATGAAAAGAGTAGGTGAAAAGACTGAATCAGTCAGGGAGTAGGTGATGGGATGTTTTAAAAACTGGTAGATTGTAAGAGGAATAGAAGATCAAGAAATAGAAGTTCAGAGCTTAGCGATCCTGTGAATGAAAGTATGCAGAGTATGAAATGGCACAAAGTGCCTTCATTTCAAAACAGTGAAGGTGCAAAGGAGGAACAAGAGAAGAAAGTTGAGAGAAGCATTTATCATAAAAGGATTGATTAAGTAGAGAAAGATTGCAATGAAGAGAGGTTAGAGGAGAAGGATAATGTTTTCTTGCATCTTGAGCTGGAGTAGAATAGATATAAATAGAAGATGGCCTTGAATTTTCAATTTGTACTCACACAATAGAATTACCTGCTTATCAGTTACTATATAAGTGGGGTTGACTGGTGTTTACTGACCTCGTAGAGACCCAATGGCTCTCCACCTGAGGTGGCATTTGGACAGTGATCCTGGCTCCATTGTACAGGTGTTTCAACATGTGATGGCATTGAAAATCTTTGCTAAATTTGCCCAGGATCTTCTCGATGGACCTGCTTGATGTTCCCTCTGAGTAGTGGAGAGATGAAGCGCCACCTAGTCCTGGAATTAAAAGACACATGTGACTTAATTTATAACATATAAACAAAAGTGAACCTAGACTAAAGTACAGTCCTAGTAATTAAACTCTTCAATACAGGCTATTAGAGATTAATAGGAATGATTTCAGATTTATGAATTTTTAAAAAACGGAACTTAGCATGACTTTTCAGAAATAGAATGGTTAAGTTTAAGTTGTGCATTAATGTCCTTTTTTTATCCTATTTTCTGCATCTACAATTTCAAATTAAATTTATGTTTGTCTTTTTGTAATGAAGGGACCTGGAAAGTTTGCCTTGTCTTCTGAATATGTTTTGATAAATTTTCAGTATGTTAAAAGGCACGGGGCAGAATTTTACCCTTGGGGGCGGGGGGGGTGTGCTCGGTGGGGGTGGGCAGGGGCGGGTGGGAAGCAGACTGCCGCCTGCGAGCGGCAGCATACCGCGATTTTACACGGGCGGGCCAAGTAAGACGCGGCCTTTGAATGAGCACACAGGGGCAGGTGGGGGCAGGGGCTTCATGTCCACTGGGACCAATGGCGACCCGGCGGCCAATTCAAACGCAGCCTCGGCAGCCCCTGGAAGGCTGCCACTGAAGGATGCGGAAGTCGTGTGCATGGATGCCACAGTGGGTGGACACGGTAGACGGGAGGGCAGGTTGGCAGGGCAGTCAGCCCCACGTTTCTCAGATGGGTACCTCGCTGCCCTCCTGGAGGAGGTGGCAGCAAGGAGAGAAACACTTGTCCCCAGCGACAGGAGGAGGAGGCCCACAGCCTCACCAAAAAGGCCTGGGAGGAGGTGGCATCCAGGGTCAGCAGCCACAACATGGTGAGGCGTACATGGACGCATTGCCAGAAGCGCTTTAACAATCTCCTGCGATCGGGAAGGGTGAGTACCCTGTTGACATGGGTCACTTTGCAGAACAGTTAAGAGCTGCTCATCCCGCCCCCATGGACCTCAGAGATGTTACAATGTGAGCGGCAAATGTCAATGAGGCAGGATTTGGCCAAGGGGGTGAGCCCTGGCTGCTTGGACTCAGTGTCTTGTGGCTCCAGGGTCATGAATCGGCTGAGCCCTGCGAGGTGTGCCTCTGGTGGGATTGGCCAGGCTGCAATGGCGTTGCAGGTACAGGGTGGACTAATCAATGCTCCTCTGTCCTTACAGGAGAAAATGCCCCAAAACAATGCAGAGAGGTCACGGACTGGTGGGGGACCCCCACACCTCCTTATCCTCAGTAGATACGAGCAGGAGACTTGCTCATCCTGTTTCTACTCTTAATGTCACCATTACCACCTCCTTTAGCCAGTATCACCACCTTCAACACCCCTATGACCTTTTGTTTATGACATTTTCGCAATCTTTCCTTTGCCTCCACCTATCACTGGCCTTCTATCCAGCTTAATCTGTCCCACCCCCGTTAAACAGTATATATTTCACCACATTTTTACTTCTCTTTAGTTCTGAAGAAGAGTCATATGGACTCGAAACGTTAACTCTGTCTTTCTCTCCACGGATGCTGTCAGACCTGCTGAGTTTTTCAGGAATTTTTGTTTTTGTTTGATTTCCAGCATCCGCAGTATTTTGCTTTTATTTTGGTCCTGTCAGGTATCGAGTATGGAGACTGCAGCCCTGGAATGTGGTGGTGGCTCTTATTTGGTAGGCTAGCTGAAGGAGTGTTGAATCAAAGCTTCCCGGGTGTCCCTGCCTCCCTGGAGGTTGCCCAGGTCAGCGTCTATGCCCTTAACATTCTCCTGACTGTGCTCGTCCTCGGACTCACTACTGGACTCATTGTCTGTTGCCAGAGCAGCTGCGTCAACATCTTCTTCCTCCACTGCGTCTCCCCTTTCCAGTGCCAGATTGTAGAGAGCGCTGCATGCAGCCACTATCACTGACACACGATACGGAGGTATTGGAGTGCGCCCCCTG
The DNA here is from genome assembly GCF_964194155.1 of Cetorhinus maximus. Taxonomy (NCBI): domain Eukaryota; kingdom Metazoa; phylum Chordata; class Chondrichthyes; order Lamniformes; family Cetorhinidae; genus Cetorhinus; species Cetorhinus maximus. The sequence goes on from NC_135882.1 coordinate 159,776,471, forward strand.
AGCGGTCCAGGCATCGGAAGCGCATCTTGAGAAGACCGATGGTTCTCTCTGCCAATGCCCTTGTGGAGGCATAGCTCCTATTGTACCGCTGCTCAGCTTCTGTTCTTGGATGGCGGAGAGGCATCATCAGCCACCTTTTGAGGGGATAGCCCTTATCACCCAGCAGCCATCCATCCAGCCGGGCTGGAGCACTGAAGAGCCCCGGCACCTGGGAGTGTCTCAGGGTGTAAGCATCGTGGGAGCTGCCTGGGTACTTTGCACAGACTTGTAGAATCTGCATCCTGTGATCACGCACTATCTGCACGTTCATGGAGTGGAAGCCCTTCCTGTTGGCGAGGGCACCGGGCTCACCTGCTGGCACCTTGATGGCCACATGTGTGCAGCCTATTGCACCCTGGACGCGGGGGAAGCCAGCAATGGCCGCGAAGCCTCTGGCTCATTGTGTCTGGCTGGCCTTGTCCATACGGTATTGAATAAAAGTCAATGCATGCCTGAACAAAGCTTCTGTCAGCAGTTTGACGCAAGCGTGGTCAACTGATTGTAAGATTCCACACAGATCCCCCACTGAGCCCTGGAAAGTGCCTGAGGCATAGAAGTTTAGGGCCACCATGACCTTCAGAGCCACTGGCATGGACTGTCCACCTATACAGTCAGAGCTAATCTCAGGGCCGATCCTCTGACAGATGGAGGTGACTGTCTCCCTTGAGAGACAGGGCCTCCTTCGGTGTTGCACCTCAGACATATTGAGGTAGCTGCATCGCCGCCTGTAAACCCTGGCAGCAGGATAGTGATGTCTTCCGCCTTGGCCTTCCTGTTGGCCCTGCACTCCTTGTGAGTGCGCCTCTCCTCCCAAAGGCCGCTCCTCTAGAAGCTGAATAGGGACACCTGGCCTTCTGGCCATCTCTTCCTCAGAGGAGCTGCCTCCAGTGGAGACCACAATCCCCATTACCAGGGTAACAGGAGGCTGTCTGATACCTGAAAGGTCCCATACGGTGTGAATCCTCCGAGGGCCTGGAAGACAATACTGAGTCCTGAACTGAAGCTTCTAAATGCTCTGAATGCAGCTCTGAAACAAAATGAAGCTGTCCTGTTCACAGAAGCAAGCAGCAGCTAGTGATATCCAAAACTACTCATGATTCGCTTTGTGAAGCCCACTGACCCCTCTTATCCCGCCCGTGGATGAGGTTTTGCAAATTATAGCCTGCCCGTTTTGCCTGTGCGATGGCCTGAAAATCGCACGGGCTACGTAAACTCGGAGTCAATTGGTCTTTCAAGGGCCTAAACTAGTCACTTAATTAATGGCGGGCACACCTCCATCTTCATCACGCACCCACCTAGCAAAATATTGCGAGAGTGCGCATTGACATCGGGACACTCATTTCACGTCAATGCGCTTTATTTCACGCACGTGCCCGCACACCAAGGATAAAATTCTGCCCATGGTTTCCAATGATGGGGATATACCCTGGAGGTAGTTCTAGTCACTCTCTGCACACATCAGGCCTACACTAGCTCCTCTATCCTGTGCACACGTATAATGTTGATATTAAAAATCGGATTGCCTGATATGATTGATATTTTGCAATTTTATGTTCTGTTGTTTCAACTTGCAGGTTGACTCAGTCATTTTGGACAAAACACACAGGTCACTTTACTTCACCAGGGAAACCACAACCTGCCTTTAAGCACACCGAACTACAGAATCCAAGTAGTTTCAGAAACACTATTTCGTACATTGACTTTCTGTTGAGATTCATAAAAAATTGTTGTGCATACAACCACACTCCTAGAAGAACTTGCTAGTTACTACTTCTCAAAGGCAGCACTGAGAATTGGTTAATATTCTCACTGCACAGCTGATCACAAATATCCTCAACAAACTATTCACTCAGAAACCCATGCAACATTGTCCGCAGAAGGTTTGACTGTCTGGCCACTTTGTTGTCTATTTCTTTCCAGCTCGAAGGAAATTTGAGCTGTTTGGGGCTGATTTCCCTCGGCTTTGCACCTGGTCAATAGCAATTTCCAGGGCAAAATGCAGGAAAGCAGGTGCAGAGATCTATCATGCCAAGTCACCAAGCCACATCCCACATGCATTTATGGGAGTCTAGTACATATTAATGATGCAGGGGTTGTGAAAGTACAACCTTTGGCACTTTCCTGGGCCTCTGTCAGAGAGGGAAAAGCCATTGGGTCTCTCCAAGGTGAGTAAACACTAGTTAACATCACACAATGATAATGAGCAATGTGGGTTGCACCTAGTTCCTTCCGAGCACCACTGAATTGGAGGCTTCTGTAGGCCAGCAAAGGATACCAGGGTCAACGACCATTCGGTAGCTGTCTTTGACAGCAGCTGGAGGAATCTGAATCTGGAACCCATTAGCACTGAGAAGCTGGTGCGAGTGGTAGAGGAAAATCTGTTTATTTCTGATATTTGATTTGGTTTGTTTTTTTTGTTATTAGTATTTCTTTCAGCAAAATAGTGAAAAGTTAAAAGGGGCTCATTGATTGTAGTGAAGTCTTGTAGCATATTCCTATTATTATTACGAGAAGTTTAGACTTGCACTGGAGCAGGTCATAGTCTCTCAGAACAATTCTTATCACAAAAAAGATATATCTTATAATTCTTTAATTAATCTGGGTTAATTCACAGCCGGAATACAGTATTTTGCAATGACATAACATTTATCTCTGCTATCGTGTTCTTTTACAACATGCAGTGGAATAATTCTGAATTTGCTGCTCTTCAAATCATGCAATACAATGCCTCTTCTGTTCAAGTTATTTGATTGTACGAGCCAGCAATGCATCACTGCTGCTGTGGCACATATTCCCGGCCACCAAAAAGAAAAAGCAGAAAGTCATAAAGATATGTAATTAACGTTAACCCTTTAAACGCTAACATAGCAGAGTGTTTCAAGGCAGCGGCGTTCTCTCAGGCTGAAGTAACACGGATAACATGGTAAACTATTTAGCTCAGCTCCTTGCTGAAATAATACAAGTTGTGTCTAATGCATACTTAACACAATACCATAGGAAGGATTGCCCTCCAACTGAAATGAGCCTGTTGCTGGGTGAAGAGGTGGGGAAATTGTAAGATAAAGTCCTCCCTCCAAATCCTCACCCCTAAGCTTATCAGCTGAGATTTTCCTCCATTCTGAATTACTACGTGCCTGTAAATGAAGATGAGAGAACAGGACTCAGGACTTCCCTGCCACTGCATTACTGATGGAGAAGGTCAGAGAGATGGGAGGTAGTGACATTGGGGCTGGGGACAATGGCGGTGAGAGCAAAGCTAAACGATTCTCTGACTCAAAAGGTAGATCTCCCTTCCGTGTCCACTCCTAATACTTCAAAATGCCTGTTCCTTTTCAGTTGGGTTCATTCAGAACCGATTAAAAACTTCAGGTCCAGCACTTTTAGCGGCTTCAGCTTTCATTAAAGTGACATGCAATACAGGGCAAGACATTACCTTCTCCAGTCAGGACGACTCCGACTGAAGATTGGAGCTTGTCTTTTAAATTCATTCATGGGATGTGAGCATTGCTGGCTGGGCCAGCATTTATTGCCCATCGCTGATTGCCCTGAGAAGTTGGTGGTGAGCTGCCTTCTTGAACCGCTGCAGTCCATGTGGTGTAGGTACACCCACAGTGCTGTTAGGGAGGGAGTTCTAGGATTTTGACCCAGCAACAGTGAAGGAACGGCGATATATTTTCAAGTCACGATGGTGAGTGACTAGGAGAGGAATTTCCAGGTGGTGGTGTCCCCGTGCATCTGCTGCCCTTGTCCTTCTTGATGATGGTGGTTGTGGGTTTGGAAGGTGCTGTTAATGGAGGCTTTGGTGAGTTTCTGCAGCACATCTTGCAGATAGTACTGTGCATTGGTGGTGGAGGGGGTGAATGTTTGTGGATAGGATGTCAATCAAGTAGGCTGCTTTCTCCTGGATGATGCCAAGCTTCTTGAATGTTGTTGGAGCTGCACTCATACAAGCAAGTGGAGAGTATTCCATTACGCCTTGTGCCTTGTAGATGATGGACAGGCTTTGGGGCGTCAGGAAGTGAGTTACTCGCTGTAGGATTCCTAGCCTCTGACCTGCTCCTGTAGCCACAGTATTCATATGGCTAGTCCAGTTCAGTTTCTGGTCAATGGTAACCCCCAGGATATTGATAGTGAGGATTCAATGATGGTAATGCCATTGAACATCATGGGGCAATGGTTAGATTCTCTCTTGTTGGAGATAGTAATTGCCCGGTACTTGTGTGGCATGAATGTTACTTGCCACTTGTCAGCCCAAGCCTGCATATCATCCAGGTCTTGCTGCATTTGGACATGGACTGCTTCAGTTTTTGAGGAGTCGCAAATGGTGCTGAACATTGTGCAATCATCAATGAACATTCCCACTTCTGACCTTATAATGGAAGGAAGGCCATTAATGAAGCAGCTGAAATGGCTGGGCCTAGGACACTACCCTGAGGAACACCTGCAGTGATATCCTGGAGCTGAGATGATGGACCTCCAATAACCATCTTCTTTTGTGCTAGGTAGCACTCCAACCAGTGGAGAGTTTTCTCCCTTATTCCCATTAACTCCAGTTTTGCTAGGGCTCCTTGATGCCACACTCGGTCAAATGCTGCCTTGATGTCAAGGGCAGTCATCCTCACCTCACCTCTGGAGATCAGCTCATTTGTTCGTGTTTGAAGCAAAGCTTTAATGAGGTCGGGAGCTGAGTGCCCCTGGTGGAACCCAAACTGAACGTTATTGAGCAGGTTATTGCTAAGCAAGTGTCACTTGATAGCACTGTTGATGACCCCTTCCATCACTACTGATGATCGGGAGTAGACTGATGGGGAGGTAATTGGCTGGGTTGGATTTGCCCGGTTTTTTGTGTACAGGACATTCTTGGAGAATTTTCCACACAGCCGGGTAGATGCCAGTGTCGTAGTTGTACTGGAACAGCTTCACTAGGGGCGCGGCAAGTTCTGGAGCACAAGTCTTCAGTACTAATGCCGGAATATTGTCAGGGCCCATAGCCTTTGCAATATCCAGTGCCTTCAGGCGTTTCTTGACATCACGTGGCGTGAACCAAATTAACTCAAAACTGGCATCTGAGATGCTGGGGACCTCTGGAGGAGGCAGGGATGGATCATCCACTCGGCACTTCTCGCTGAAGATTGTAGCAAATGCTTCAGCCTTATCTTTTGTACTGATGTTCTGGCTTCCCCCATTATTGAGGGTGGGGATATTTGTGGAGCCCCCTACTCCAGTGAGTTGTTTAATTGTCCACCACCATTCACGATTGGACGTGGCAGGACTACAGAGCTTAGATCTGATCTCATGATTGTGGAATTGCTTAGCTCTATCACTTGCTGCTTATGCTGTTTTGCATGCAAGTAATCTTGTGTTGTAGCTTCACCAGGTTGACACCTCATTTTTAGGTATGCCTGGCGCTGCTCCTGGCATGCCCTCAGGCACTCATTGAACCAGGGTTGATCCCCTGGCTTGGTGGTAATGATAGAGTGGGGGATATGCCGGACCATGAGGTTATAGGTTGTGGTTGAGTATGATTCTGCTGCTGCTGATGGCCCACAGCGCTAATGGATGCCCAGTCTTAAGTTGCTAGATCTGTTCAAAATCTATCCCATTTAGCATGGTGGTAGTGCCACACAACATGATGGAGGGTATACTCAATGTGAAGGTGGTACTTCATCTCCACAATGACTGTGCGGTGGTCACTCCTACTGATACTGTCATGGACAGATGCATCTGCGGCAGGCAGGTTGGTGAGGATGAGACCAAGTATGTTTTTCCCAATTGTTGATTCCCCCACCACCTGCTGCAGGCCCAGGCTAGCAGTTGTGTCCTTTAGGACTCGGCCAGCAGTGGTGCTACCGAGCCACTCTTGGTGATGGACATTGAAGTCCCCCACCCAGAGTACTTTCTGCACCCTTGCCACCCTCATCATCTGAGGCGGAGCAGGTGGGGTGGTGGTATGTGGTAATCAGCAGGACGTTTCCTTACCCATGTTTGATCTGATGCCATGAGAATTCATGAGGTCCAGATTCCATGTTGAGGACTCAATATTAAGAAGAGCAGGCTGTAAAATGCCTAGTCGGAAGATGAGGTGCTGTTCCTCCAGTTTGCATTGAGCTTCACTGGCACTTTACTAGGCACTTTACAGCCTGCTGGACTTAATGTTGAGTTCAACAACTTCAGATCATGAACTCTCTCATCCATCCCTGCCCCCTTTCCGATCCTCCTTTTTCTAATTATTTCTATTTTTTAAACATATTTTTCTTTTCCCACCTATTTCCATTATTTTTAAATGTATTCCCATCTATTGTTTCATCTCCACCCTTTAGCCTATTTTGACCCCTTTCCCCCACCCTACCCCCACTAGGGCCATCTGTCACTTGCTCGTCCTGCTTTCTACTCTTAATGTCACCATTAGCACCATTCTTAGATAATATCACCACCGTCAACACCCCTTTGTCCTTTTGTCTATGACATCTTTGGCAATCTCTTCTTTGCCTCTACCTATCACTAGCCCTCTATCCACCTCTACCTGTCCCACCCCCCTCAACCAGCTTATATTTCACCTCATTTCTATTTTTCCTCAGTTCTGATGAAGAGTCATACGGACTCGAAACGTTAACTGTATTCCTCTCCACAGATTCTGTCAGACCTGCTGAGTTTTTCCAGCTATTTTTATTTTTGTTTCAGATTTCCAGCATCCGCAGTATTTTGCTTTTATCCCAGCATGCTACTGAATGTGTTGAATGCCTCTTTAATGTCCCAACACCCTTTCTACAGTGTGGAATATACTCAGAGAACTCTTAACTGAGGTTTTTTTTAAGGTTTTATAGAGGTTCGTCATTGCCTTTTATATTCTACATCTTGCTATAAACCCTATCATTAGCATTTTTGCAGCCTTAACCTGATATACTGTAAGTAGCAATCTCAGATTCATTAAGTGCATCATTAAAGATTTAATTTTGAGCCATAGAATATTTCTAGCCCTCTCTGTTCCAGCAAAGAACAAGTAAACACAGCCTAGAACTAATTGTACTGCCCTGCTCTCTCCATAAAGCGCTCAGCTTCAAATATTTATTTTTTCCCATAGAAGATGTCACTACTCCCTGTGGCAAAGCATTACATGCTTCAGGAAACCAACCTCTCTCCTTAGCAACACCTTTTAAATTGATGACCCCTTGTTGTTGACTTCCCAACCAGAGGATAAAGAAAGAAATATTACCTCTCAGTAGATAATGCTCTCTTGCTGAATGTGATATGGCTCAGTCCTTCTATTATATTTGAAATAAGCACCCATGCCTTCATTAACTTGACTATTATAATGACTTGCAAAAGCACTCCTTAAAATACATTTATTTTATCGAGCTATTGGTCATGTTTTGTAATCTTTATTTCTTTGGCTTAGCATGCATTTCTGTCAAGTGCCTAAGGATTGATTTTCACTCTAAATGTGCTACACACAAGTACAGGCTGTTGTTGCAGGAGCTTTGAAAGCAAAGCTTGTGCTGAGGAGATATGGTCAAAGTTACAGGGTGTGAGGCCACAGACTGGAATTGGATAATAGAGCGAGGAGGTTATGGGGATAGAAAGAAAAACTCAGACAGAACAAAGACAGAGATGAGAGCATAAAGCACAGAAAATGCAGAATATAACAGATGATGAGTTAGAGAGCATAGGAAAGCACAGAATCAGTGGCCACTAATCCGCTCATCCAGCCGATTCCTTCCTCAGGCCCGAGACAATCTAGCAGAGGCTCCGCCACTTATTCCCACACATGGGGTGGCGGGGGGCGGGGGGGGAGAAAGTCCACCAAGTCTCTCCTTCACACCCTAAATGTGGTCAGACAAAACTGCACGATATCTGTATACACACGCTCCTAGCCCTGGAGAGAAACTGCGTGGGGGCGGGGCTGGGGTTGGGGAGAAATGATCAGCCTTTTTAAAAATTAATAAGATAAATTTAAATAAATAAAATTAATAAACCTTTAAATTATGTTTTAAAAGATCAATCAATAAATAAATTAATGTATAAACATCTTTTTAAAAAGTGGGATCCTGGGAGATAAGCCTTTACTCTGGCACCAGTCCAGTTTGTTGACATTGTGAACAAATAAACTGCTTCAAGAAAGGGAACAAGATGCTGCTGCAAACTGAATTCAAATCCTAATTGAAATGCAGTTAGCGGGACGCGACCAGAAGCTGTTTTCCTGCATTACTAACCAGTACCCTACCAGTACCGAAGCCCTCTGCCCACTTACTTTTGCAAAACAGAAAACTGCCAATTTTCCACAATGATAATAGTCCAATTAACTATGGCAAGTATCAGAGTGAAAAAATTCCGTTAAGGTTTGAAGTTGGTTAAAATCAGAAAGGGTTGAAAATAATTGTGCAATGATCTGCTTTGCTTTAACTTGTTAGAGCAATCATCTTCACGTCAAAGGCAGCTCATTCCCTTCATCAGCCTTAATTTAATTCACTGGTTTGAACGAGATTTTTAAAAAAAAAGTTGCTCTATAATTTCAAACAGATGTTTCCCCCCCCCCCCCCCCTCTGTCTATAATCAGCCCTTCAATGGTTCACAGCTCCAGACTAGTTACATCCTGGGTGAATTTCCCTATCTCCGCGGGGAGATGTACAATTCTCTCCCTGACACTTAGTGGAGGGTTATTTTGTTTGTTGCGGAGGGAGGTACAGACCCAAGGCAAAGGTCAGCGGCTCTTCAATCAATGAAACTGACGCGATATTGACAAACGGGAGGGGGGGAAAAAGCCATCCTGAGGTTTAAAGCCAATCAGCTCTTCAACTTTGTGAAAGGCAGCCCACCAACACAAAACAGGGACATTTCAAACTCCGCCGCCTTACCTGCTGTCTAAATGCACTTTGTAAAATAAAAGAATTAAGGCAGGTTTTAATTTCACAGAGAGCCCGGAACGGTCAAAAAAAAAATCACCATTAATAATCTCCACCACTAAAAATTTGTTCCATACACTTTTAAAAATACCTCCACATACGGCCATGCATTTATCCACCACACCCTGAAGGACACATTTCAGTGTTGACACCATTTTTTTTTGACAGTTCGGGGGCAACTCCGGTTCGCCACTGAGAAGCGGCGCAACTTTCGCTAAAGGACAGGCGGTTGAAGTTTACTCCAGAGCCAACTGCGGGTCGCCGCTGACAGAGAGAGAGAAAAAAAGTGTCACTGGAAAAATGGGTTATATTAAGCCATTGAGAAATACAGATTCACCCTGGCCAGTGTTGGCAAAGGCACTTGCCACACATACCATTAATCTGAAGCCCAGGTAAAAGCGACAGTGCCAATTGCAAGGAGCATCGGTGTGTGTAACATGCACATATACATACACACAAATATATACATATATACATACACACACATGTATACATACATACACACATATACATACATACACACACACATATACATGCATACACACACATATACATACATACACATATACATACATACACACAAATATATACATATATACACACATATACATACATACACACATATACATACATACACACACATACATACATACACACAAATATATACATATATACACATATACATACATACACACACACATACATACATACACACACAAACATATATATACACATACATACACACATATATATACATACATACACACACATACATACATACACACACACATATACATACATACACACACAAACATATATACACATACATACACACATATATATACATACATACACACACATATATACATACATACACACACATATATATACATACATACACACACATATACATACATACACACACACATATACTTACATACACACACAAATATATACATATATACATACACACACATATACATACATACACACACATATACATACATACACACACAAATATATACATATATACACACATATACATACACACACACATACATACATACACACACAAACATATATATACACATACATACACACATATATATACATACATACACACACATACATACATACACACACACATATACATACATACACACACAAACATATATACACATACATACACACATATATATACATACATACACACACATATATATACATACATACACACACATATATATACATACATACACACACATATACATACATACACACACACATATACTTACATACACACACAAATATATACATATATACATACACACACATATACATACATACACACACACATACATACATACACACACAAACATATATATACACATACATACACACATATATATACATACATACACACATATACATACATACACACACAAATATATACATATATACACATATATACATACATACACACACACACACAAACATAGACCAGGAAACCAAAGATTTACTGAGAACTCACCTGGGAGGATCAGGGTCAGCAGCAGGTATCTGAAGACCGGTGGGAGGCGGTGTGAACACATGGTTTTCCTGTGGTGGTGCAGTTCAGCCCAATTCGGCATTCGGTGCCCGCAAAAGTCCCGAGATGTTGCTCCGTCCAAAAAGACCGCTGTGAATTGTACTGAAAAATCCCTCCTCCTGTGCTTTAGATCTAGCAAGCCCGGGGTGGAGGGAGAGAGGGAGGGAGGGGGGATGAAATCAAGAGGATGATATTTGTCACTGGGTGTGTGGGCGTCTTCACCCTGAGACGGTAATCTGGACTCCGCGGCTGTCTCGTCTCTCTCGCTCTGCTGCTCTTCAGCTTCCAGCCGGCTGTGGTTCAGTAAACGAGCGGCTGAACTCGATCAGATAAACTGTGCACAAGTCCCTCACTGTGTGTGTATATATATATATATATATCTTCAAGTTTTCAAGAAACCGGAGTGTTTGTGAAAACAAACTGGTTGTTTTGTCTGGAAGAGCCCTTGCGTCTGAGAGAGCGCATCCAGAGGAGTTGGAGTCGTGGCTGGAGAGTGTTCGCTCCCAGACTTGCTCCAGTTATTGCCCCGCTCAGCTGCTTTGAGTTTGTGTGTGTGTGTGTGTGTGTGTCTCTCTCTCTCTCTCTCTGGTGAGAGGCCTCTCAGTTCCCAAGCACATCAGCACTGGCTCAGGGTCAGGAGGTGGAGACTCTGCCTCTCCAGCGCTGCATCAAAGGCTTGGCTTTTTATGACGATCATCCTTGTGGCACACTGAGAAAAGGGGCTCCTTTTCTTCTCTCTCTATCAAGTCACCTCTCCAGGAAGCGTTCTTTCATTACTTCCACCCCCCCGCCCCCCCAGGTCTAAATCCTAACCCCTCACCGATGGGCAACCAATGCTTTCCCAAACGTCCCCTCTAAATCTCCGATGAATCGGATCGCTTCTCAGAGCAGGTTGTTCCGTCCCCACAGCAATATTTGGCGAAAGGCACCAGGTGGCAAGTCACTCAAAATCACAGGACGGCCAGAGTACAGAAGGAGGGCCGTCCGGCCCATCGCTCTCTGCAGAAAGCGACCCACCTAGTCCCACTCTGCCGCTTTCTCCCCGGAGCCCTGCAATTTCCCCCTCTTCAGGTGCCTGCCTCCAACACATTCGGAGTAAAACAACCAATTCCCCTTCCACCCCACACACAAATACACATTGCTTCATTATTACTGAAAAGGTAATTTCAATTCAATCCATATTATAACACATATCTCCATAAAAGGCTAGGTGGCAGCAGTGATAAGGATAAGATCTGAGACTTGGAGCCAATTTCGAACTAGGTTCAAGACACAGTTATACCGCCACTTTCATGTTGATGCGCACCCGCAACTGCTCGCCACTGGTGTCAGTTATAACTCAGGATTCACGTTCTGACCTGATTCCCCTCAAAATGAGACCAAGAAATGAGAACGCTCATTCCAGGAGGGAACCTCTCACCCGTTTAGCCGGGTGAAGGCAGAGCTTCGGTTACAAAGTAGACACAGAAAATTCTTACAGGGCGAATGTAGGAAGGGTTTCTCCCCTGGTTGGAGGGTCTAGAATCAGGGGACACAGTCTCAGAATAAGAGAGAGGCCACTCAGGACTGAGTTGAGGAGGAATTTCCTGAGACCACAGATTTCTAGTTATTAAAAATATCAAGAGATACGGGGATAGTGTGGGGAAAATGGTACTGAGGTAAAAGATCAGGCATGATCTAGTTGAATGGTGGAGCAGACTCGAGGGGCCGAATGGCCTACTCCTGCTCCTATTTCATATGTTCATATGCCAGAACACACAAGTAATCTGACAAATACATCAGATGAAGAAATGAACTTGACCACTTAGGCAGGAAGAATAGTAAACCAGTATACTATTTAAATGGAGAGAGATTGCAGAACTCGGTGTTACAGAGGGATCTGGGTGTCCTGGTACTTTTTTTTATTCATTCATGGGATGTGGGCATTTATTACCAATCCATAATTACCCTTGAGAAGCTGGTGGAGAGCTGGTTTCTTGAACTGCTGCAGTCCATGTGGTGTAGGTACACCCACAGTGCTGCTAGAAAGGGAGTTCCAGGATTTTGACCCAGCAACAGTGAAGGAACGGCGATATATTTCCAAGTCAGGATGGTGAGTGTCTTGGAGGGGAACTTCAAGGTGGTGGTGTTCACATGTGTCTGCTGCCCTTGTCCTTCTAGATGGCAGTGGTCATGGGTTTGGAAGGTGCCTGTCGAAGGAGCCTTGGTGAATCCCTGCAGTGCATCTGGTAGATGGTACACACTGCTGCTTGCTGTGTGTCAGTGGTGGAGGGAGTGAATGTTTGTGGATGTGGTGCCAATCAAGTGGGCTGCTTTGTCCTGGATGGTGTCAAACTTCTTGAGTCATTAATCACATGAAGTTAGTATGCAGGTACAGCATGTGAGTAGGAAGGCAAATGGGATGTTGGTATTTATTTCAAGAGGAATGGAATATAAAGGTGGGAAGTTTTACTGCAGCTGTACAGGACCCTGGTGAGATCACACCTAGATTACTTTGTACAGTTTTGGTCTCCTTGTTTGAAAAAAGACATAATTGCTTTAGAAGTAGTCACAGAAGGTTCACTCAACTCATTCCTGGAATGAAGGGCTTATGGAGAAAGGTTGAATAGGTTAGGTCTATACCCATTGGTGTTTAGAAGAATGAGAGGTGACCTAACTGAAACATGTAAGATCCTGAGGGGACTGGATAGGGTGGATAGCGGGGGGATGTTTCTTCTTGTGGGGGAGATTAGAACTCGGGAACGTGGTTTCAGAATAAGAGGTCTCCCTTTTAAAACAGAGGTGAGGAGAATTTTTTCCCCTCAGAGGGTTGTTAGTCTTTGGAACTCTCTTCCCCAGCAGGTAGTGGAGGCTGGGTCTTTAAATTTATTCAAGGCTGAATTAGGTGGATTTTTGTTAGACAAGGGAGTCAACGGTTATGGGGGTGGTTGTGGGGGTGGGTGGGAAGCAGACCGGGAAGTGAAGCTGAGACCACAACAGGGTCAGCCATGATCTTATTGAATAGTGCAGCAGGATAGATGGGCTGAATGGCCTTCTCCTGCTCCTAAAACCTATGTCCCTATGTTCCTAGAACTTGATGCCACCATGTTAGAAATCCTGCAAATAGCATTTTTCTTTTTGAGGCATACAGTCCATCACTGAGGAGGGTTTCTCTGTCCCAAAAACAGAAAATGCTGGAAAAACTCAGCAGGTCTGGCAGCATCTGTGGAGAGAGAAACAGAGTTAACATTTCGAGTCCGTATGACCCTTCCTCAGAGCTTTCTCTGCCATTTTATTTCTGCCAGGATGTTGCCTCTAACATGAGTTTGTTATTGGAGGCAAGCTTATACTGTACTGTAAAAGATAGGGAGATGTTGCATGAATTCACCTCACTGACAACCTAACCTGATAGTATGGGTTTGACTGACAGTTGTTGTCCAAAATTGTCCTGAATTTCCCTACAGTTGGGTTCTCAAGCACTGCAGCTTTTTTACGTGACAGTGTAAATATTGTAATCAATCTTCATGAAGAAGTCAAAAACAAAAAACTACTGCGGATGCTGGAAATCCAAAACAAAAATAGAATTACCTGGAAAAACTCAGCAGGTCTAGCAGCATCGGTGGAGAAGAAAAGAGTTGACGTTTCGAGTCCTCATGACCCTTCCGCAGAACTGAGTAAAGTTAGGAGAGGGGTGAAATATAAGCTGGTTTAAGATGGGTGGGGGGGAGGGGGGGTGGTGGTGAAAGAGAAGTTGGGGGGTGGGGGGTGGTTGTAGGGACAAGCAAACAGTGATAGGAGCAGATAATCAAAAGATGACACAGATAAAAGGAACAAAGAAGTGAAGAAGTCAACTGTCAGGGTCCTGACTTAATCAGCTGAACTATCCTACTGTTCAATGAGCCTACACGCCTACTTAGTATTTCCGATCTTGGTTTACAGCAGTGACAACTCCCAAACCCGAAATGCTTCTCCATTTCTGTGAGTTTTTTTTAAGTTATGCTAAAATCATTTTCCTGGCAAGAGGTATTAAAAAAAAACCTGTCATGGACACCATTTTGTGAGCACAAAGAATGCACTAAAACTATTCCCATTTTGATATTGTGAGATTCTCTCTGTGGATGAGATAAAGAAAGAAAAATGAAAGACTTGCATTTATATAATGCTTTTCACAACCACTGGAGGTCTCAAAGCTCTTTACAGCCAAGTACATACTTTTTGAAGTGTAGTCGCTATTGCAGCATAGAAAACATTGGTAACAGCAAATAGAGTGCACAGTGAACTCCCACAGACAGCAATGTAATAACAACCATGTTATCTGTTTTTGATTGAAGGGTAAATATTGGCTGGGACACCAGCCTTGCTCTTTGAAATAGTATTATGGGGTCCTTTACATCTACCCTGGCAGGTAGATTAGGCCTCAGTTTAACACCTCTAACACAGCACCTTCAACAGTGCAGTGTTCCCTCAGTCCAGCACTGGAATGTCTGCTTTGATTTTTGTGCTCAAGACCTGGAGTAGGACTTGAACTCCGAACCTTGTGATATCAGAGACAAGAGTACTACCAATGAACCGTGACTGATGTTAAACCAAGGTTGTCTACCCCCTCAGGTAAACATAAAAAAACCCCATGGTACTGGTTAAAGAAGAATAGAGGAATTCTGTTGCACTGTCCAATATTTATCCCTCAATCAATGTCACCTAAACATCTTATCTGGTTATTATCTCATCACTGTGTGTGCACAAATTCGTGGTTATGTTTTCTACATTACAGTAGAGACTACACTCCAAAAGTACTTCATTGGCTGTAAAGTGATTTGGGATATCCTGAGGTTACGACAAGCACCGTGTCAATGCAACTTTTTCATTCTTCATTTCACTGATATAATATTTACAGTCACACCGACACATCTGCACACATTTTAGCATGGCTTCAAGGAGGGACTGACAGGAGTGATAGAGAAGATGGGAACACTACCAGTTCTGCCACATCCACTTCAGTAGCATTTACTTGACCCAACATTAGCCAAAGACAATGTAGGACAGCTCCTGAATGTCCCCAGCTAACCATCTTTTCCCATTACCATTGCCACCATTAAGAAAACATCTACCTCAATTGCGTAAAACATCTAGTACATATTACAAAATTACATTCCCAGAATAATTCTCATTTCTCACAAAGCTGTTGTTTTTTTTTTGAAAAACTCAAGCAATCATAGCAAGGGTTATATCACAGATAAGGGTAATTATTATGGGATATTTAAGAGCTTACATTCCTCTTGTTGATAATTTTACTGAAAAGCTAAAACATCCAAAGGAAGAATCTGACCCCAGAGTGAGGAGACAGGAACATACTTAGTTTATTAAATAATGAGAAGAGATTTTGTGAGTGACAATGGTTATGTATGAAAACCTTTCTCATCAGTATAATGAATTGGCCATTTCAATTTTCACCATTGTCAATTTGCTCATGTCATATGTATTGGATCATTTCATTTTGAATGAAAATTTAGGTTGCACTTACAAATTGAGAATCTAACCATCACCCCTTGACGCTCAATAGCATTACCGTTGCTGAATCCCCCCAGTATCAACATTCTGGGGTGGGGGCTGGGGGGGGTGGGGTTACCATTGACCAGAACTGAACTGGACTGGCCATATAAATACTATGGCTACAAGAACAGGTCAGAGGCAAGGAATTCTGCAATGAGTAACTCACCTCCTGGCTCCCCAAAGCCTGCCCACCATCGACAAGGCACAAGTCATGAGTGCGATGGAATACTTGCCTGGATGAGTGCAGCTCCAACAACACTCAAGAAGCTTGACACCACCCAGGACAAAGCAGCTTGCTAGATTGGCACCCCATCCACAAAAATTCACTTCCTCCAGCACTGACAAACAGTGACAGCAATATGTACCATCTACAAGATGCACTGCAGGAGCTCACCAAGCCTCCTTAGATAGCACCTTCAAAACCCATGACTGCTACCATCTTGAAGGATAAGGGCAGCAGATGCATGGGAACACCACCACTTGCAAGTTTCCTTCCAAGCCACTCACCATCCTGACTTGGAAATATATCGCTGTTCCTTTACAGTCACTGGGTCAAAATCTTGGATCTGCCTTCCCAACAGCACTGTGGGTGTACCTACACCAAATGGACTGCAGTGATTCAAGAAGGCAGCTCACCACCACCTTCTCAAGGGCAATTGGGAATGGGCAATAAATGCTGGCCTAGCCAGTTATGCCTGCATCTCATGAATGAATTAAAAAAAAATAAGTAGGAGAAAACAATGCTGAAAAAGTATAGTTAGTAAATTAACACTTGAAGGAGAATGATAGTTTAACATTTTGGACATATTCCCAGCATCTTTTTATTTTATTTCAAATTTCTTGTAATACACAATTTTCCTTTTTACATAAAATTTATTGGCTTGCTAACTGAGTTAAGGCACTGACATAGATCCTTTTATTTCTCATTTTGTAACAAGAGAAATGTCTCTTTGTGGTACAGAATATATAAACTGCATTTATAATAAATATTATCTTTAAGCTTGTCTTAGTTGAAAGTTCTCATTGAAAATGGCGATCAGGTGACATTCTTCACTGTTCAAATCACTTCACTGTTAATGGGATACCTTTTGAGGACCTTGATAAAATTGTTCAGGTCAGATAAAATTAATTATACTACTCAGTACATATACATTTATGTGTGTGTTGTCTTGATGTGTCTTTGCAATGAACTAAATATGTGAGATCGAGAGGAATTAGCAAACTCTTCTGTGTTACTAGTTAAATGCTTACTCCCAGTTATAAGTCTATAATTTGGAATTTTATATTATGATCTGTTCTGTCACTTGGGGGTCTTCTCACTTCTCTCAATGTAAATCACTGTGTTAAAAACACGCTTCAACAGATTAACAGACTGCCAGCTGAAAATAAGATTTCCTTCATTAAAATGCCAGGAAGCAGGTCTGAATGTTTAGTCCCAAGATTTAGACTGGAAAAGAAAATGAACGATTTAAATGAACATTTTAAATGAAAATGAACGTTAACTGGGCAGTTAAATGTTCCATGTTGCATTCTTCATGGCAATGCCTCCATCAATCAGAGTCCACTTGCCTACCAATCAGCACTCTCTTCTCATGCAGTATAAATTGTTGTTCCCCCGTTACTGTTGGAAACTTCTTGCAAGCTATCCTGATGAGTGCAAGACGCAAAGCCTTGATAGCATGACAGCAATACTCAAAATGAACATTATGAAATATTTTTTACTCATTCATGGGATGTGGGTGTCACTGGCGAGGCAAGCGTTTATTGCCCATCCCTAATTGCCCTTGAGAAGGTGGTGGTGAGCTGCCTTCTTGAACCGCTGCAGCCCATGTGGTGTAGGTACACTCACAGTTCTGTTAGGAGGGAGTTCCAGGATTTTGACCCAGCGACAGTGAAGGAACAGTGATATATTTCCAAGGCAGGATGGTGAGTGACTTGGAGGGAAACTTCCAGGTGGTGGTGTTCCTTCTAACTGCCACCCTTGTCCTGCTAGATGGTAGCAGTCGTGGGTTTGGAAGGTGCTGTCTAAGGAGCCTTGGTGAGTTCCTGCAGTGCATTTTGTAGGTGGTACACACAGCTGCCACTGTGCGTCGATGGTGGAGAGAGTGGATGTTTGTGGATGTGATGCCAATCAAGTGGGCTGCTTTGTCCTGGGTGGTGTCAAGCTTCTTGAGTGCTGTGGGAGCTGCACTCATCCAGGCAAGTGGGGAGTATTACATCACACTCTTGACTTGTGCCTTTTAGATGGTGGACAGACTCTGGGGAGTCAGGAGGTGAGTTACTTGCCACACGATTCCTAGCCTCTGATCTGTTCTTGTAGCCATGGTATTTATATGGCTAGTCCAGTTCAGTTTCTGGTCAATGGTGATCCCCAGGATGTTGATACTGGGGATTCAGTGATGGTATTCCCATTGAATGTCAAGGGGTGATGGTTGGATTCTGTCTTGTTGGAGACGGTCATTGCCTGGCACTTGTGTGGCATGAATGTTACTTGCCACTTGTCAGCCCAAGCCTGGATATTGTCCAGGTCTTGCTGCATTTGGACATGGACTGCTTCAGTATCTGAGGAGTTGCGAATGGTGCTGAACATTGTGCAATCATCAGCGAACACCCCCATTTCTGACCTTATGATGGAAGGAAAGTCATTGTTGAAGCAGCTGAAGATGGTTTGAATAATAATGCCATTTTAATTCAAAGAAGACCCATTCCTACCTCTGTAGTTCCACATATCCAGTAATATAGATATAGAACACCTGGATATGCTAATTTACAGTCACTGGGAGCAGAAATAGTTCTGGTTATATTGTAATCCCATCATCGAATAAACATCATGTTGAACTGGAATATGCAACTATAATTTCTATGTTCCAGAACATATCAAATACCTTTAGTGCAGAAAGGATACATGGAGTACAGAAAGTAACTGAGCAGAATAGGGTGTATTACTCAAGAGTGTTGCAATTATAATTTTTGTTGCTGATGACTGAACTAACTTAATCTCTGTAAATCATAGGTTGCAGAGGGACATGCATGGAATGTGATGCATTATTTAAGTCAGTTCGAAGTGGTGCGGAAGCAGTTAGAAATATATTTAAGCTTCACTTTAGCATATTCATCATTTTATAAAAAGGCGGTGTAACCAGGAGTGGATCATTTGCAAAATATTAAACTTTTCTTGTTCCTTTTAAACTGCAATTCCTGGCTCAGTGGACTTTTTAAAATTCATTTACAGGATGTGGGCGTTGTTGGCCAGGCCAGCATTTATTGCCCTTTTTTTTAAAAAGAATCAACCACATTGCTGTGGGTTTAGAGTCACACATAGGCCAGACCAGGTGAGGACAGTAGATTTCCTTCCCTGAAGAATATTCATGAACCAGATGGGTTTTTACAGCAATAGTTTCATGGCCATTATTAGACATTTAATTCCAGATGTTTACTGAATTTAAATTCCACCATCTGCCGTGATGGGATTTGAACCTAGGTCCCCAGAGCATTACCCTGGGTCACCAGTCCAGTGACAATACCACTACGCTACTGCCTCCCTTTTACCAATGGTGAATTTTGCAATTTATGTTAATACCCTTTTACAGGTACAATTTTTGAGTTTTTCTGCATGATCAAGTAAATTTGGGACACCCCAATATTCAAGAGATTTGGGGGCAGAGCGGGAAAGTGAAGTTGAGGTAAAAGATCAGCCATGATCGTATTGAGTGGCAGAGCAGGCTCGAGGGGCCCTATGGTTTACTCCTGCTCTTATTTCTTATGTTCGTATAATGCAAAAACAACATCCTAATATATTATAAAGCAGATTAACTCCTGTATTTATCTTTCAACATAAAATATAATAAAGTATTTAACACCCATTTCCATATGTAAATGTTATAAGTAGAATGTACATTTGTTGAAAAGCAGAATGCCACGTATTTCCCATTCATAAGGATTTTTTCCACATTCATTTTACTGCTGCATTTTTCCTTTTATGCTTTCCTCTGATGAAAGTGTTGAGTCTTGGCTTGACTGGAGGTTCATCCCTGCCAGTCCCTCTAGCTTATTGGTTTCCACTCTCTCCCAAAATTGTTGTCGGCATCCTTCCATCAATGAAAGATGATGGACATGCAGCAAACAATCCATTTTAGATGGGGTGTCTTCATATAGTGCACCTTTGCTGATGGCTGAATCTTTGAGAGGCAGGTTCGGCACATGAAGCTACCAGGTGTCATTGTGGGTTGTTGTTTTCAGTGTTGGCCTAAGTCGCTGTAGGCACTGGTCATTGTAGTGATGCATGCCAACCCACAGCAGATGTTGCTATTTTCTTCTGCCATCAACAGGTGTGATAATCTAAGACCTTCATGTTATGCTTGCAAGCTTTCTAGAAGTGGAGCTTTGGGTGTCATACGGGTCATCTGCCTCCAGCTACCTCACCATATGGCAAGTCCTTGGGTATGTGACCATCCTCCATCCTGTGGACATTCCTGAGCCAATGAAGCCACCTCTGTTTAATAAGTGCTAACAAACTTGGGAGCTCTGCCTTTGAGATGACTGCTGCATTCATGATTCTGACCATGATAAACCCATAATGCGCCGCAGACAGCAAAGATGGAAACTGTTGAGCTTCTTTTCCTGGCCGCTGTAAGTCGTCCATGTCTCACAGCCGTACAACAAGATGCTGAGAACACAGGCCCCATGAACCATCAGCTTGATCCAAAGGGTCAGCTTGCAGTTATCCCATGTCTGTTTTGTGAGTTGGCCTAAGGTGGTAGCTGCTTTCCCTATGCATGTATCAGGTTCTGCATCAAGGGACAGATTGTCTGTCACCGTGGACCTGAGGTAGCAGAATTTGCTAACCATTTCCAGCGGGGTGTTATTTATGTGATCGGGGTGGAGAGGCAACACTTGTCCCATGTCCACGGTTTTCTTGACATATATAGTCAGGGAGAACAGGTTACAAGTGTGGGAGAGACAATCCACTATTCTTTGTAGCTGAATTTCTGTGTGGGTTACTGTTGCAGAATCATCAGCGTACAGGATTTCACTGATCAAGGTGCGATGTGTTTTTACCTTTCCTTTCAGACTTGATAGATTGTAGAGCTTGCCACCTGGCCTGGTGCGCAGGTAGACACCTTCTGTATCTGCAGGGAAGGCAGAAGAAGATGCCATGCTAGGACAGAACCTTGTTTCACTCCATTCTTCATTCTGAAACTGTCAGAAGTAAAGCCATCAAATTGTACAGTTGTCATGGAAAGAGTGGAAGAGACTGAGGAGCTTTGGTGAACAGCCAATTTTCCCTAAAATCTTGTCGAGTCCTGCTCTGCTGACGGTGTCGAATGCCTTAGTGAGATCTATGAAAGTAAGGTAAAGGGGTATACTCTGTTCCCTGCACTTCTCTTGTAGCTGATGTATGGAGATGATCATGTCCATAGTAGATCTGCCAGCACAGAATCTGCACGCACTGTGCTTCAGGGTACACACAGTTTGCAAGTAGATGGAATCCTTTAAATATGATCCTAGCAAAGGCCTTCCCCACACTAAGGAGTGAGATGCCCCAGCAGTTGCAGTCTCCTCTGTCACCTTTGTTTTTTTATAGTGTGATGATTTTTGCATCACTATCTCCTGTTGAACAGAGATTACTTTCCAGCAGAGAGAGAGAGTCAGAAAGGTACGGCAATAGATGGGACTTTCCATGCTTGGGCAGTTCGATGGGCATCCCTTCCTTGCCGGAGGCCTTTCTGTTTGCTAAGCAGTCTATGTCAAAGCACCAAATTCAAAATCCCTGTCTTCATTTATAAATCTCTCTATGGTTTCACTCACCTAGTTTTATTGGACAAACAATGCAGATTGCAAGATAATATGAAAGAAGTCTATAAACTTATAAAAGGATGGGACAGGGTTGATAGATCAAATTGTTCCCTATAGTTGGGGAGGCCCTAGAATGAGGCCAATTGTTACAAGATCAAATGTAAGAGATTTTGAATGAAGAGCAAGAGAAACTCCTTTACACAGAATAGCGAAGCTGTGGAATTCACTTCCTGGGTTAGTGATTGAAGCAGAATCAATGTTAAAAATTCAAGACTTGATTGGATAAGTGAATGAGATCGCCTCTCATTCTTCTAAACTCAAGAGGATATAAACCCAATTTACTCAGCCTCTCATCATCCCCTCATCCCAGGGATCAATTTAGTGAACCTTCACTGTACCACCTCCACTGCAGGTACATTCTTTCTTAGATGTGGAGACCAAAACTGCACACAGTATTCCAGATGCAGTCTCACAAAGACCCTGTACAATTGTAGCAAGACTTCTTTATCATTGTACTCCAATCCCCTTGCAATAAAGGCCAACAAGCTATTTGCTTTCCTAATTGATTGCTGCACCCATATGCTAACTTTCTGCATTCCTTGTACAAGCACACCCAGGTCTCTTTGGGCATCAACGCTTACAAGTTTCCCACCGTTTAAAAATATTCTGATTTTTTTATACTAATGACCAAAGTGAATAACTTCACACTTTCCTATAGTATACTCCATTTGCCATCATTTTGCCCACTCACCTAACCTGCCTGAATCTCTTTGCAGCCTCTCAGTGCCCCCCACACAGCTTACCTTTCCACCTAGCTTGGTATCAGCAGCAAACTTAGATACATTACTCTCTGTCTCTTCATCTAAGTCATTAATGTAGATTATAAATAGCTGAGGCCCTAGCGTTGATCCTTGCGGCACTCCACTATTCACTGCCTGCCAACTTGAAAAAACCCTGTTTGTGCCCACTCTCTGTTTTCTATCCATTAACCAATCCTCTATTCATGTTAATATATTATTCCCAACTCCATGAGCCCTTATTTTTCCTATTATAAGCTTTTGTGTGGCACCTTATTGAATGCCTTTTTGAAATCCAGGTATATCTACTGGTTCCCCTTTATCTACCCTACTAGCTACATCCTCAAAAAACTCCTATAAATTTGTCAAAAAGGATTTCCCTTTAGTAAAACCGTGTCGACTTGTTCTAATCACACTATGCTTTTCTAAGTGCATTGTTAAGGCTTCCTCAATAGTAGATTCCAGCATTTTCCCAACAACTGATGTTAGGCTAACTGGTCTGTAGTTCACTATTCTCTCTCTCCCTTCTTTCTTGAAAAGCGGTGTAACATTTGCCAACTTCCAATTTAGTGGAACCGTCCTTGAATCTAAGGAATTTTGGAAAATCATAGCTAAAACATCCACTATTTCTGGAGCTGCCTTTTTCAGAACCCTAGGGTGTAGGTCATCATGTCCTGGGGATTTGTCAGATTTTAGTCCCTTAAATTTCTCCAATAATTTATCTCTGCTGATATTAATTTCCCTAATTTCTTCACTCTATTTAGCCACGAGGTTATCATCTATATCTGGTATGGAACTTGTGTCTTCTCCTGTGAAGACAGGCACAAAATATTTGTTCAATGCCTCTGCTGTTTCTTCATTCCTCATGATAATTTCTCCCATCCCTGCTTCTAAGGGACCAACTTTTACTTTAGCTACTCTCTTCCTTTTGATATACTTACAAAAGCTCTTACAATCTGTTATTATATTCCTGGCTAGTTTACTCTCATATTCAGTTTTTTTCCTTTTTAATCAACTTTTTGGTGGCCTTTTGCTGGTTTCTAAAATGCTCCCAATCCTTACTCCCTCTCTACCTCTGTCTCTACTCCTTCGAGTTTCTTCTTAAAAACTGCATGTTTTGGAAACATGTCCTAATATCTCTTTATGTGGCCCACTATCAATATTTATCTGATAATGTGCCTTAGCATGGTTTTGCAACATTTAAGGGTGCTATATAAATGCAAGTTGATGTTGCTAATACAAGGTTGGTTTATGAGAGGATTTAGTCCTATAAACTAATTTAAAAACAATTCAGAGGATGTGGGTATTGCTGGCAAGGCAAGCATTTATTTCCCATTCCTAATTGACCTTAATGGCACCTTAATGGCGACCCACCTTAACAACTGGGAGACTTGCTTGATCATTTCAGAGGGAAGTTAAGAGTCAACCATATTGCTGTGGGTCTGGAGCCACATGTATGCCAGAGCAGGTGAGGACAGCAAATTTCCTTCCCTAAAGGACATCAATGAAATGGGTGGGTATTTTTAAAATGACTATCCAGTTCATGGTTACTAATGCTGTTTTCTTTTAAATTCCAGATTTATTTAACTAACTGAATTTAAATTTCCTCAACTGCCATAGGGAGATTTGAACTCGCGTCTGCATTATTAGTCCAGGCTCCTAGATCTCTATACCAGTAATGTAACCACACCCCTGCATAATCGTCTATTGTACTGATCCAAAGCATTCATTGTTAAAGAGGACACAAATTCCACTGAATCATTATTTAAACTTAAAATAGTATAAAGGACTTTAAGTGTGTACTTGCACATCTATTCCAGTGATTTCACAACTGGGAATCAGTGGGCTTCAGCTCACAGTCTCCCTGTTCCTGTTGGTGGAATGGAAGTTCATGATGTCACACTAGAGGGAGCTCTACACAAAATGTCTGCTCCTAACCCGCTTCAAGCCAACAGTTTTAAAATGGTCACAAAAGTTAACTGAATGGCAGTAAAAGTGTGGATCATGGCATGTAGAATCGTGTGACAATTTAGTAGAATACGTATTTAACTTTTAAAGACACATTGCTCAGGTTTGGGGGATTTTCTTCGTGCAGTCCTTATTCTGGAGAACTCTCTTTGTAAAAAGTTCAATTTGGAGCAGCCAAGTTAGATGCTGAGGAACGTTTAAGCTGAAGCACATGTGGTATCTATAATAACAGATGCTATTAATGTTATATTTGCTGCAACACAACTATTCCAATGCATATTTCATGGTAATATTAAACTTCAGCAGCATGTGAGGCAGTAGAGGTGATTGATAGCCAAGTGGCATTATTGTTCAACATTTACTTCATTATAGGCTTTATTTGAAAGGGATAATAAAAAGACATATATATATATTTAAGAACATCAATTTAGAGAGTACCTTTAAGGCACTGAAGTTGTGTGAGAAAGCAGCTTTGTATCAGCTGCCCTGTTTGCTCAGATGCTAGGATGCAGTTGGAATGTGTGGTAACAAACGATCATATGGGAAGAGACAGAAAGGCAGATCAAATGTATGAGAGAATTGAAAAACGTTCAGGGAACCAATATGGAAGGAATGGATTTGAGAATAGTACCCTCTACCCCATTCCAATGGTTTCTTTTTCGCTCCCTTCCCAATTGCACCCTCCACAATTTGAATTATCTTCTAGCATTGCAGAATATTGAGGAAAAAGAAAGATTTGCATTTTTTTTAATTCATTCACGAGACGTGGGCTTCGCTGGCTGGGCCAGCATTTATTGCCCATCCCTAGTTGCCCTCGAGAAGTTGGTGGTGAGCTGCCTTCTTGAACCGCTGCAGTCCATGTGGTGTAGGTACACCCACAGTGCTGTTAGGAAAGGAGTTACAGAATTTTAACCCAGCAACAGTGAAGGAACAGTGATATATTTCCAAGTCAGGATGGGTGAGTGACTTGGAGGGGGACTTCCAGGTGGTGGTGTTCCCATCTATCTGCTGCCCTTGTCCTTCTAGGTGGTAGTGTCGAAGGGGCCTTGGTGAATTCCTGCAGTGCATCTTGTAGATAGTACACACTGCTGCTACTGTGCGTCGGTGGTGGAGGGTGTGAATGTTTGTGGATGTGGTGCCAGTCAAGTGGACTGCTTTTTTCTGGATGGTGTCAAACTGCTTGAGTGTTGTGGGAGCTGCACTTATCCAGGAAAGTGGGGAGTATTCCATCACACTTCTGACTTGTGCCTTGTAGATGGTGGACAGGCTTTGGGGAGTCAGGAGTTGAGTCACTCGTCGCACAATTCCTAGCCTCTGACCTGCACTTGGAGCCACAGTATTTATATGGCTAGTCCAGTTCAGTTTCTGGTCAATGCCATTGAACGTCAAGGGGCAATGGTTGGATTCTCTCTTGTTGCCTGACACTTGTGTGGTGCGAATGTTACTTGCCACTTGTCAGCTCAAGCCTGAATATTGTCCAGGTCTTGCTGCATTTGGACATGGACTGCTTCACTATCTGAGGAGTCGCAAATGGTGCTGAACATTGTGCAATCATCAGCGAACATCCCCACTTCTGACCTTCTGATGGAAGGAAGGTCATTGATGAAGCAGCTGAAGATGGTTGGGCCTAGGACACAACCCCAAGGAACTCCTGCAGTGATGTCCTGGAGCTGAGATGATTGACCTCCAACAAACACAACCATCTTCTTTTGTGCTAGGTATGACTCCAACCAGCGGAGAGTTTTCCCGCTGATTCCCATTGACTCCAGTTTTGCTAGGGTTCCTTGATGCTACACTTGGTCAAATGTGGCCTTGATGTCAAGGACAGTCACTCTCACCTCACCTCGGGAGTTCAGCTCTTTTGTTCATGTTTGAACCAAGGCTGTCATGAGGTCAGGAGCTGAGTAGCCCTGACTGAAGCCAAACTGGGCATCAGTCAGCAGGTTATTGCTAAGCAAGTGCCGCTTGATAGCACTGTTGATGACCCCTTCCATCACTTTACTGATGATTGAGAGTAGACTGATGGGGCGGTAATTGGCCGGGTTCGATTTGTCCTGCTTTTTGTGTACAGGACATACCTGGGCAATTTTCCATATAGCCGGGTAGATGCCAGTGTTGTAGTTGTACTGGAACAGCTTGGTTAGGGGCACGGAAAGCTCTGGAGCACAAGTCTTCAGTACTATTGCCGGAATGTTGTCAGGGCCCATAGCCTTTGCAATATTCAGTGCCTTCAGCTGTTTCTTGATATCATGTGAGTGAATTGAATCGGCTGAAGACTGGCATCTGTGATGCTGGGGACCTCTAGAGGAGGCCAAGATGGATCATCCACTCAGCACTTCTGGCTGAAGATTGTTGTGAATGCTTCAGCCTTATCTTTTGCACTGCTGTGCTGGGCTCCTCCATCATTGAGGATGGGAATATTTGTGCAGCCACCTCCTCCAGTGAGTTGCTTAATTGTCCACCACCATTCATGACTGGATGTGGCAGGACTGCAGAGCTTAGATCTGATGTGTTGGTTGTGGGATCGCTTAGCTCTGTCTATCACTTGCTTTTTATGCTGTTTGGCATGCAAGTAGTTCTGTTTTATAGCTTCACTAGGTTGACACCTCATTTTTAGGTATGCCTGGTGCTGCTCCTGGCATGCCCTCCTGCACTCTTCATTGAACCAGGGTTGATCCCATGGCTTGAAGGTAATGGTAGAGTGGGGGTTATGCCGGGCCATGAGGTTACAGATTGTGTTTGAGTACAATTCTGCTGCTACTGTTGGCCTACAGGCCTCATGGATGTCCAGTCCTGAGTTGCTAGATCTGTTCGAAATCTATCCCATTTAGCACAGTGGTAGTGCCACACAACATGAATGAGGGTATCCTCAATGTGAAGGCAGGACTTCGTCTCCAAAATGACTGTGCGGTGGTCACTCCTACCGATACTGTCATAGACAGATGCATCTGCGGCAGGCTGGTGAGGATGAGGTCAAGTATGTTTTTCTCTCACCACCTGCCACAGACCCAGTCTAGCAGCTATGTCCTTTCAGACTCGGCCAGCAGTGATGCTACCGAGTCACTCTTGGTGATGGACATTGAAGTCCCCCACACAGAGTACATTCTGCACCCTTGCCACCTTCAGTGCTTTCTCCAAGTGATGTTCAACATGGAACAGCACTGATTCATCAGCTGAGGGAGGGCAGTACGTGGTAATCAGCAAGAGGTTTCCTTGCCCATGTTTGACCTGATGCCATGAGACTTCATGGGGTCCAGAGTCGATGCTGAGGACTCCCAGGGCAACTCCCTCCTGACTGTGTACCACTGTGCTGCCATTTAATGACCTCGGGATGTCAAAGCACTTTACAGCCGATTAAATGTTGACTTAGAAGACAGGTGGGAATGCTTTAAGGTCCCTCGTGCTTGGAGTCGTTTGAGAGCAACCTGGTGTTGTCTTTTCCTTGAGTTTCATCAATCATCAGGGGACACAAGTTAAAAATTGGGAAACTAGGAGAAAGATCAGATTTACACAAAAAATGATGGGACAATGAAGTGGACAGAGGCAATTGTGTTTCAGGATGGAGGCGAGCAGGGATTTAGGAAGTGGGACTGAGATAAATCAAAAGGAACATACTTGTTGGAACATGACCCTGTAGAATCATAGAACCATGCAGCACAGAAGGAGGCCATTTAACTCATCCTTTGAAAGTGCTATCAAATTAATGCAAATCCACTGCTCTTCCTCAAAGCCTGCAATTTTCTTTCCTTCAAGTGTTAGCCCAGTTCCCATTCGAAAGTTATTATTACATCAGCTTCCACCAGCCTTTCAAGCAGCTTTTTTCAGATCATAACAACTCAATGCTTCAAAAAAAAAAATCCTCATCTCACCTCTGGCTCTTTTGCCAATTACTTTAAATATGTCCTCTGTTTACAGGTCCTTCTGCCAGTGGAAACAGTTTCTCCTTCCTTACTCTAACAAAACCCTTCATGGTTTTGAACACCTCTGTTAAATCATCTCTCCTTTTCTCTCTAAGGAGAACAATCCCAGCTTCTGCAGTCTCTCTGTTTACCTGATGTCCCTCATCCCTGGTTTCAATCCAGTAAGTCTCCTTTGCACTCCCTCCAAGCCCTTAACATGTATGTTTGCTCACGCTTCCTGTCAATTTTTCCAATCTACATTCCTGTATCCATATTTATAATGGAAAGCACCGACCCAACTTTTTAACCTGTAATTACACCCTCCCACCGGTGGAGGCACTGCAGCAGCAGTACTGGCTGGAGGATGTCATTTTTGAATATCATGTTTACATAGATAGTTTCCAATCAAAATCTAGAAACATATCTGTTATAGTGGAAATATAAATATAAGGTCAGGAATTGTGACTTTAAAATAGGGTATGAATCATTACTGCATGCCTTGGTCTAATTATCCACTGCCCTTCATTGAAGACTACATTTAGAAAATAAGAAATAGGAGCAGCAGTAGGCCATATGGCCCCTCAAGCCTCCTCCATCATTTAGTAACATCAAGGCTGATCCTCGACCTCAAAAGGAGTCCCTTCTCTGCCCAATCCCCACATCCCTTAATTCTCTGGGGTAGAGAATTACAAAGATTCACAGCTCTTTGAGTGAAAATTTTTCTCCTCGTCTCTGTCCTAAATGACCATCCGCTTATTGTGAAGTTATACCCCCTAGTTCTAGACTCTCCAGCCAGCATTAACAACCCTCTCACGATCGTATATGTTTCATCATCTCTGTTTCTTCTAAACTCCAGAGAGTATAAGCCTATTCTATTCAGTCTCTCCTCATAGGACAATCCTTTCACCCCAGCAATCAGTCTTGTCAACCTTTGTGGCACTCCCTCAAAACTACGAAGACCAAAACTGTACACGGTACTTCAGGTGTGGACCCAGCAAAGCCCCATACAATTGCAGCAAGACTACCTTATTCCTGCACTGCCAACACTTCCTTACTCTTGTACTCCAACTTGCAGTCAAAAACTTGGGGCAGAATTTTTGCCCATATATGGATGCGAGTATGGAGATGGGCGGGTGCAAAAAATCACACTGCTGGTTGTGTGCTGGTTTGCTGGCACCATCCTGCCCCCGGGCTATTTTCCTGGTGAAGGGATTGAGGGGTAGGAAGGGCTACCCACCTGCAAGTAGTGGGTAGTAAGCTAATGGCCATTTAACAGAGGCAGACTGGATTTTTCCAGTTGGCCTGTGGGGCACACCCCTCCCCTGGCTGTTCCAGGAGCAGGCCGCTGCCTGGAGGTGGCCTCCCAGCAGCAGACCAGGGGTCAGTACCCCAGGCAAGGTTTGAGGCTCTCCTTGCCTACCAAGCTACAGTTGTGGCCACTGTCTGCTCTCTGAAGGCATTCTCTCTCCATAATGGTGGCCTGGGAGCTGTGGCCAATTTTTTAATTTAAAATTTTCAGAAGTTGTGGAGACAATCCCTCTCTTTCTCTTACCTGAAATGCAGGCTGCTGCTCCATTGGCCCTCCAGCTTCGAGAACCCGCTTTTAATTGGGCAGCGAGTGCGCCCTCAGGCCACTAACTGGCCAATTCGGGGAAAGTCACTGTCAGTTCACTGTTCCTCACACAGTGCGCTTTTTTTCACAATATTATTAGTACCTTATTTTTGAAACTGACTTTTCAGTGTCTAATCCAGTCAGAATTAACATGATTAGTATCTGCAGTCTCAGTTTACACTACACTGCAGATTGGTGCATAGTTCTGACTGTCCTCAAAATATGTTGCAGTTCAAGATACCATTTTACAGCAACTTAATCCCTTGTTTTGAAGGAATGATAACACCTATCTTTAGACTGGCTCATTAAGTTATTAAATATTAGTCTGGCACACAATTAGAATATTGGTAACAGCAAGAAAGGCAGCGCATCAGACTTCATCCATTTGACCCCCATCCATCTGGCCCAAACCCCAAAATCCTGCCCTCATCGTTGCCTCCCTGTGTATAATGGGGAGGAGATGGACTTAAGTAGTGTTACTTAAGGTTCCCCTGTTTCTGTAAATGACTCTTCTCACCTCCTCCCAACAGCCCAGCTGAGTGCAAATTTACAATGGAAGGTTTTGCTGTATTAAAAATGCTTTATATTTATATATATATATATATATATATATATGAATTTAAGGCACAGTGATCAAGTTTGGAGTTTGAACATGGTATCTGTAGTGAGAAGAATTATATGCCGATGAAAGTCCTCGTATCACCAGTGGGAAGTAAATGAGTAATGGTGAAGTTATTGCCGGCATATGGAAGTCTGATGCGCTTCCTTTCTTGCTGTTGCTAATATTCTAATTGTGTGCCAGACTAATATTTAATAACTTAATGAGCCAGTCTAAAGATAGGTGTTATCATTCCTTCAAAACAAGGGATTAAGTTGCTGTAAAATGGCATCTTGAACTGCAACATATTTTAAGGACAGTCAGAACTATGCACCAATCTGCAGTGTAGTGTAAACTGAGACTGCAGATACTAACCGTTAATTCTGACTGGATTAAACACTGAAAAGTCAGTTTCAAAAATAAAGTACTAATAATACTGTGAAAAAAAAAACACACACATGAAGATTGTCGAGGCTCCCTGTATTTACAGAAAGACACAGAGGGATTAGGAAACTGTTATTTTTAGGATCTGATATTCAAAAGAATTATTACAGCGATTGAATGTTTGGAAAGCCCCAAATGTAATAACAATTAACAGGGAACACAAGGCGAGACTACAATTCCCAGGTGGACACCATTTGAGGGTCTGTTGTTTTCCTGCAAGGTTCCAGTTTGTCCAGTTTCCCTCAGTCACATTAATAGGTCACTCTTGGATTATTTTGTAGAAAGTGCCATGACTGCCAAGCGAGAGTGGGGATCAATGAGGCTATTTTAACTCCCGACCATTCAGTCCGACGGCAATTAACATTAGCACCCGAACTCCCTCTCCCCACTTAACCTGAATTATGGAAAGGCTTGTTTGGATATGGGCGGCACCTTAGCTTGCTCTCAAATGTGACAAATCTTGACATGTTTTTGTTTTAGTTTTAAAACTTTGTCTCCAGGCGTTTGAAGGGATGGAATTTCAAGGGCTAGAGGATATGAAATAGATCAGGGCTGTGAAAAGGCTGGGGGTCAAACTACCCAACAGCCTCCCCCACTGGTGTCAGCAGAACATGTCTCAACTTCAGTGGCCATCCGTTTGAATTCAGTTGGCTTTTCTCACATTTCAGTATCACTCAAAATCAATAGTTTTTTTTTTTGCTTCTAAAAGTCTGGCAATGGTTTCCTCTGAATCATCATCTGAAGATGCTACTTGGGGCAATTTGTCAAAGTGCGTATCATGCCTTAGAACTTATTGTTCCACATTAAATTCACCCTGTAGTTTCTGACAATAACTTGCATTTATATAGTGCCTTTATCATTATACAACATCCGAGGGCACTTGGACTTTGACACCAACTAACCAAGGCGATATTAGGCCCGTGGACCAAAAGCTTAGTCAAAGAGATGAGTTTTAACGAGCATCTTAAGGGAGGAGAGAGAGGCAACGTTTTAAAGAGACGATTGCAGACCCCGACCAGAAACATAGGGCAGGATCTTCCGGGCGGCGAGCGAGGGCGGAGCCCGCTCACTGACATGTAAAATGACGCGGGATGACTTTGGGTGGAACTTCCAACATCACCCCACGTCATTTCCATTTTCAGGTTGGCGGGGGGTGCAGTCAAATCAGCTGTGTGCCCGCCGACCTGTCAACGGCCTATTGAGGCAATTGAGAAACTAATTAAAATCATTCCCACCTTAAGGTTGGCGGGCAGGCCAGGAGCCCTGGCGGGCTTCAGAAAAAGCATGAAACCTCATCTACGGGCGGGATGAGGTTTCATGAGGGTGTTTAAATTTTTAATAAAGGTTTCAGTTAAAGTTATGGACATATCCCAACTCATGTGACAGTGTCACATGAGGGGACATGTCAGGGAAATTTTTCTATCGTTTTTATTGCAAATTTTAATTCGGAGCTGATCTCCCTGAGGCAGCGCTTTGCCTCAGGGAGATGAGTGTGCTCTTTTACGTGCATGCATGAGAGAGCGCACTCCTGGCTGAGGGAACCCCCCCTGCCCGCACAGGGAGCGCTTCCTAACGGAGGTCACGCCCACGTAAAATGGCGTGCCTGCCCGTGCTCGCACTTCCCCTCCAACAGGGGGAAAATTTTTCTCATAATTGTTGAAGAATAATAAGTTTAGGGTCCCTTTCTGCTTTAAAAAAGATTTTGCTGCATTATATTCGAAGATGGAAAGTCAGAAAGGTATTTTTCTGGGGGGGGCCAAGGTGAGATTTAGATTAAGAATGGTGAGGATGTTGTTTCTTTATCACACTACTCCAAGCTGAAATTACTACTGAATTGGTGGCCGGCACTAACATTGTGGGCAAGACAGCAACATAAAGGCAAAAGCTGAGTATGACATGCACATTTGAGAATTAAATCATTCTTGAACATTCTTACATTAGAAGATTGTGAAAACTGTGACACCATAAAATGATAGAGTGCAGAAGGAGGCCCATTGTGTACGTTCTTGTATATGGAGAAGTTCATATATACTGTT
Organism: Cetorhinus maximus; assembly: GCF_964194155.1. Lineage (NCBI taxonomy): Eukaryota > Metazoa > Chordata > Chondrichthyes > Lamniformes > Cetorhinidae > Cetorhinus > Cetorhinus maximus. The sequence goes on from NC_135882.1 coordinate 159,809,677, forward strand.
AGTGTGTGTGTATAGAGATAGATCTGGTCTCATGTGGTGTTACTCAGTGGTTGTTTGAGTTGGAGCATGGTTACATTATCTAATTACTAATCTGGCCTGGAGCATTGCACTGTCAGAGGTGCAATCTTTTGAATGCAACATTAAAAGCTGCAGGGGCTCCGTCTGCTCTCTGGGTAGATGCTAGTGTTGGAGCTGTACCGGAACAGCTTGGCTAAGAGCGTGGATAGTTCTGCAGCACATCTTCAGTACTATTGCCGGGATGTTGTCAGGGCCTATAGCCTTTGCAATATCTAGTGCCTTCAGCCGTTTCTTGATATCACTTGGAGTGAATTGAATTGGCTGAGGACAGGCGTCTGTGATGCTGGGGACCTCAGCAATACACCTACAAAATGCAAACATCTAACACCAAAAATCTCATTCTTTTAGTTACAAAACAATCTTAAAATGCTGAGGTGGCCAGTTTAACTCTACCCACCTGAGAGAAATTAAGAGGGCACCAGGTTGAATCCTGTGGGGTCCCTCTTGGACATTGGGATCTGATAATGTCACCAGATTATTACAATCTTGGTAGAGATCAGTAACCTTTTTTATGGTAGACAAAGTTCAAAGTTCCGGTTATTTACTGAAAGGATAAAAGCCACAACATTCCAAGGTTTAAAACAGAACATTTCTTTGTTGACTCCTGCATAGGAAAAAAAAAACACTAAATGCTATCTATCCTACTCTCTAACAGCCAGAATTAATTTGAGTTAAACATGAATTAACAGGCAAATTTTGGCTGAGTATAAACTATGAATTGCACATTAAATGGCCAAAACAACTAAGACAGAACATACGAATTAGTTTGGCAGTCCACTCAGATTTGAGTCACCACAGTCAGTCGCCAAATCCTTCAAAGCCTAAGTTCCTCACGAAGAATTTCAGCTCCTGATCCCCAACAGACAGCAGCATACAACCAACCCTTGTTTTACTGGTGGGTCTTCACCATAAATGGCAAACATCGGCAGAAGCTGCTCGACTCTATCTGGATGGGGTAGATCCACTGATTGTATATTCCAGTAAGAGAAACGGCTGCAGCAACTTTGGAACCAGTTCCGAAGAAGAGTCATATTGGACTCAAAACGTTCACTCTGTTTCTCTCTCCACAGATGCTGGCAGGCCTGCTGAGTTTTTCCAGTACTTTCTGTTCCTTTAATTGTTTTGTTACCATTTCTTGTGGAGTTAGGAGGAGCAGGGTTGCATCTCGAGCTCATCCAAACAAGGTTTAGGTCCCCCCTCTCCTTCTCAGGTTGCCCCCTTCTCTTTCTCTTCTGTGAGACTCTCTCTAAAACCCCTTTTCCAGGTCACTTTTTTTCTTTATTCTTTCATGGGATGTGGGCATAGTCAGCATTTGTTGCCCATCTCTAATTGCTCTTGAACTGAAAATTTCAGAGTGCAGTTAAGAGTCAGCCATATTGTTGTGGATCAGGAATCTCACAGAGGCCAGACCAGGTAAGGATGGCAGATTTCCTTCCCTAAAGTGCATTAGCAAACCAGGTGTATCTTTATGACAATTGATGATACTTTCATGGTCACCATTACTGAGGTTTATGAGGAGGAATTTTTTCTCTGAGGGTAGTGAATCTGCGTAATTCTTTACCAGGGCTGTAGAGGCTGGGTCGTTAAATATATTCAAGGCAGATTATAATCAGTAAGGGAATCAAAGGCAAGAAAGTGGAGTTGAGGATTATCAGATCAGCCATGATCTCATTGAATGGTAGAACAGACTCTATGGGCCGAATGGCCTACTTCTGCTCCTACATGTTATGGACTAGCTTTAAATTCCAGATTTTATGAATTGAATTCACATTCCAGCAGCTGCCATGTTGGGATTTGAACCCATGGTCCAGAGAATTAGCCTGGGCTGCTAGATTACTAGTCCAGTGACTATTACCACTATGCCACCATCTCTGCCGTGTGACAGTTCCTTTGGCGCTGACCAGAGTTTTCCTGCCGCTTAATATCCCATTCTGCCGGTAATGGGCTGTTGCTTCCTACCCATTTCAGGCAGACAGTTGCCTGGCGACCTGAGGATGAGGGCCGGCAGTTATTGTGATGCACAATGGGGTTGTATTTCCTGAGAGGAGGGGCTGGGGTGGGATGGGGGTAGTGGGGTGAATTTTCCAATGTCTGCCATAACTGTGTCAGAAGATCCATGGAAACTACAAAGAACAGTGTTTCTACAAAGAACAGTGTTTCTATGGGAATTTTGTGGTCTGTCAATGTTCAGGTGGAAAGTTGTGAGAAGCCCTGTCGAAATGTAACCCCATTGTGCATTGCGTGGTGCAGCTCTCCCATTCTTAAAATAAAATCTATGCTTTAATTTACCTTGTACAACGCCAAGGGGGATTCACTTCTGGTTTGAACAGATGTAAGATATTACAGTACTGCAGTTGTCCAAACCAGTGCCGTCTAAAACATTCCAATTCAATGGACAGTCAGCCAATGACTGGCTGCATTTAACTCAAGGAAATGATGAAGATATCAAGCAGATGTTATGAGTAAAATGCAGGTCCAGCACTGAGAAACACTTTACCTGATATTGGGGTAAAGTTGCATGAAAGCTGTTGGGACAAACTCCCTTCCATAAATAAAACCCCCGGTCAGTCGACACAATGTGGGATTGCTTTCTTCTGTTACATGATACGTGAAAGATAGATAACGAAAAGAATAATCTTCAAAATTTAAGTTACTTTATTGAATCCAAATGCAATGCTTCCCTTTGCTTCAAAACTCCAGATGTTTCCATTATTTTATAGAGCTGGACGACTGAAATAGCTACAGATGTACATTATAACCGTAGAATTATCAGCACTCTAGATCTGCTGAGGTTACTTCGCTCTGTTTAGAAAGAAGAGCTTTCATTTCCAATGCCCCAAAGGCATGGATGCAGATTCAGTGGCTGTTGTTTTATATTTGGCTAGGTCAGCTCCAAAAAGTTAAATACCGCCATTGTAACCAAGTTTGTTCCTTACGATGTGACACTGTAACTCAAAACTTCCCGCTCTTCATTGCGTATCATTGTTGTTCTGTTAGAAAACAGATTGGAATTCGAAGGGTTGGGATAATGAATAGAAAATGTCACTTCTGATACTTAGCACTGATAATGATTACATTCCCCATCCCCACCCCTGCTGAGTGGTATTGTTATTCTGTACCCATAGAGGGTCTGTCAAATAAAACATTCTTTGAAGGGTGTAAGTGATAGGCATTCAAAACTGTCATAAGTTAAAACTCAAATCAACTGTGTCATTAGCCCAGGGCCAAAGTTGCTTAAGTAAATTAAAATATATTTCATATATTGGTTTTAAATACCCCTTCACCACCCTCCCCCCTTCACCATTAGGGATAAATTGTTTTGTCAAAAGGGCCGGTTGCCAAGCTATTTATAATACTTAGTGCAAAATCATAGCAGATTCATTCCTGTCTAGTATAATAATTTCTATTAACAGCAAAGCAGCTCAAAGGGCAGGATTGTGATGCCAATGTGGAGGTGGGAATGCCGCAGAATTACCCAATGCAAACAGCTTGTTAACTCAAAAAGAAGAGGCCAATTAAGGCCGTTGATCGGAGGCCGGCTGGAATTTTGCAGTCGGTCTGCTGCACCCCTGCAAACCACCACCCCCCCCCAACACTGACCGCTTGGGATCGGCAACTCAGCCTCCCATTGGCAGATGGGAGAGCCAGGGTCACTTAGAAGCCACTCCCCAAGATGGAGGCGCCCTCTCTCTCACTTACCCGATATGGCAGGCTGCGGGAGGGCCTCCTATTGACTCTCCGTTTCACGAGCCTGTTCGTCATCCTCAATTGGATGGTGAGTGCACCCTCTGGCCATTAATTGACCAATCCTTCCAAAATGGTGCTGGCTGACCGATACCGATGCGGTGCTGTGGTTGGGACTCAGGTTTGACCCCGATATCGGCATCCTGATCCCAGAAGGAAAACCCTGCCCGATAAATTTATTTCTATCTACCAGTCACAATCCAGATGTTACATTCACGCTTCAAAGCTTTAGGGCTAGAAATTTGCTTGACTTTTTTTTTGCGCATGGGGAACGCAATTCACAACCTGCCTGCCTCAGTTTGGGACCAGGTGGACAGTCTGTAAAATTCATATACTCACCTCATCTCCATGATTGTCGTGTGAACACAAGTGGCTCCCGTACTGAACCGTTCGCCGCACCATTACTGGCAACCTCTGTGGATGGGCAAGTGGCGGACAGAACTAACTAGGTGCAGCAGGCAGCCTTCCCCTTTAAAAGGCACAGTCCTTATAAAAAGGAAGTTGTGACAATGTTTTCAAACACTGAGGGTCAAGAAGTATGTCACATCACGTCAGGGAAAGGGCCCCCACTTCAGTGACACTTTTCTGGAGGCATTGCTTAGATGGCTGGAGGCCAGCAAAGCTTTGTCCAGCAGCGCTGACTGGCTTTCTGAACTTGCCCCTAATATGCTTACACTACACATCACCCACACCCACCTTCCAATCATGCCAGTCACACACAGACCTTTACGCACCTACGGTCACTGATGTTCTGCCTTTTCTCTTGCAAGGGAACATAAGAATTAAGAACATAAGAAATAGGAACAGGAGTAGGCCATTTGGCCCCTCGAGCCTGCTCCGCCATTCAATAAGATCATGGCTGGTCTTCTTGTGTTTCAATTTCCACATTCCCCGATAACCTTTGATTCCTTGGCCTAACAAGAATCTATCTACCTGTCTTAAAAATATTCAATGACCCACCTCCACCACCTTCTGAGAATTCCAAAGTCACAGAACCCTCTGAGAGAAAAAAATTCTCCTCGTCTCTGTCCTAAAAGGGCGACCCCTAATTTTAAAACAGTGCCCCCTAGTTCTGGACTCACCCACAAGAGGAAACATCCTTTCAACGTCCACCTTGTCAAGGCCGTTCAGGATCTTGTATACTTCAATCAGATCACCCTTCACTCTCCTAAACTCCAGTGGAAACAAGCCCAGTCTGTCCAACCTTTCCTCATAAGACAACCCACTCATTCCAGGTATCAATCTAGTAAACCTCCTTTAAACTGCCTCCAATGCATTTACATCCTTCCTTAAATAAGGAGACTAAAGCTGCACACAGTATTCGAGGTGCAGTCTCACCAATGCCCTGTATAACTGAAGCATAACATCCTTACTTTAATGTTCAATCCATCTCGTAATAAAGGATAGCATTCCATTAGCCACCACAGGAGGGAGGCCCACAGGATCAGCAGAGGACCAACACTTTGTGACCTCAAGGAAATGGTCCATAGAGCTATCAGGACCAACGCTATAGATCCAGCAGCAGCCAATGCTGCTGAGACCATATGCTGCCTTCTCCACTTTCTCCATTCACTCTTTACCCTCAGACTGAAAGGTGCCCAGAAATGAAAAGTGCAATAGAATGTCTGTGGACCTCCTGCCTTCCTCCCCCTCTGCCCTTCCCTCGTACCTACACTCACTTTATGCTTTTGTGCTTTCAGATAGTCAAGAATTGTACCTGCACCCCCATAGGGACTGCAGTGGTTCAAGAAGGCAGCTCACCACCACCTTCTCAAGGACAGTTAGGGATGGGCAATAAAAAATGCTGACCTAGACAGAGATGCCCACATCCCATAAATGAATTTAAAAGAATTGTCACCTGGTCAGCCAGTGCAGCCTCATGAAGAAGGACAAGAGCAACCACAGATTTCTGAGGAAGAAGCAGCATCACTTGGTCTGACACTCGCAGTCATTAGCTGCACATACTTTGGAGGCTAGCATAGAGCACCTGGTGAGTCACCGGCATGAATGGGCTGCCGTGAGGCAAGGGGGATAGGTCACAGAATCTCACAGTGCAGAAGAGGCCCTTCGGCCCATCGAGTCTGCACCGACACGTGAGAAACACCTGACCTACCTACCTAATCCCATTTACCAGCACTTGGCCTATAGCCTTGAATGTTATGATGTGCCAAGCGCTCATCCAGGTACTTATTAAAGGATGTGAGGCAACCCGCCTCCACCACCCTCCCAGGCAGCACATTCCAGACCGTCACCACCCTCTGGGTAAACAAGTTTTTCCTCACACCTTCCAAAGGTCAGCTCATGTGCAACCGCTTCAGAGGCAGACATCGCAGGCAAATTCTGCCGCTGGGCCGCAGATGATAACCTTGCTGGGAGAGATTACAGGAAAAGGCCAATGATGGTGCACACTGCCTTGTTTGGTGCATCGGCAAGCCTGCCTGCTGGCCCCCAGTCACTGCCTAGGAGCATGGTGAAGCCCGGCTCCACCGTGGCCCAGCCTTTCTACCGTGGAGGTGGTGGGCACTTCATCAGCAGCACTGCCAGAACAACTCATAACGGAGTGCCTGGTGGTCAGTCTTTCAGCTTGCACTGCAGCACAGACTGAGGACTCACAGTGCCTCAGTGGAAGTTTAGACAGAGCTCATTTGACCCCTGGCTGCTGGCATGTGGACTCGTTGGCATTGTGGGTACGGATCTCAGTGTTCAAAGGAAATTTTAAGGCATGCAAGCAGCCCAGCTATCAGTGCCGCAGCTGATTGTAGTGATCGCTGAGATGCTGCTCTGGAGTGCCAGTAGCCCCATGAACCTGCCGTCCTATCTCAGGGTTTGTGCTCCCACCATCTCCACTCTTCTAATGCCTTTACGGTTGCCTCTCAGCCAGCCAGCCCAGATTGCCCATGCTGAGGTGGAGCCGTCCAAAGTTGTACCCCACCCCCACCCCCGCCAGGCCAGCTGCTTGAGGTCGTCCTATAAGGCCAACTGCAGTCTCCCCCACTGAAAGTTAGCAACCATGATAACCTCTTTTATGGATTATAGCCTCCTCAGGCACTGTTCCTGACTCCTGGCTCTTGGTGCTTGTGGAAGACATTTTGTAGGTAGGACCTTCTCTGGAGAGTCCTTCTCTTTCTCCCTCCTAGAGCTTCCCTCTCTGCCTCCTCCTCCTTGGCACGTTCTGCTCATATTGCAGAGGAAGTGACAATTGCCCCCATGCCTAGGCAAGGCAATGTTACCTCCAGCCTTCCTGTGGTCAGGTAAAACCTCCAAATTGCTCCAGCAACTCACCACTGTGCTTCCAAACACTTTGCAGAAGCAAGTCAACTGCAACTTATTGAGGGTTGCTTCAATGAGCCCCAGAACAGGAATCAGTTTGCTTCCTAACCCTTGTGGTTTCAGGACAATAAGGGAGAAGCAGCCTGGACGTGCGGTGATCAATGTAGGTATCCTGGTATAGCATTCGGATCACTGGCGTCTGTTCAATCCATTATCAATATGTTGAGGAAAGAATGAATCTGAAGCAGGCCTGTACCTTAAGACAGATTTTATTCCAAGCTTGCAGAGAAAAGCCACAAACTCTTCCAATTCCTCCTCCAATGCTCAGGGTGGAATTTTATGACCCCTCCCGCCGGCGGGATTTTCCTGTCCCACCGAAGTCGATGGGCTTTTGAACGGCTCGCCACAATTTCTGCCCCTACTCCCACCGCGACGGGGCCGTAAACAGTGTGAACGCCTTTTTATGCTCTTGTAATGAAGCCCCAATACTTCCCCAGTTGGGGACGGCTGCTCTTGATTACCAACTTAAAGCCTGTACTCCACTGCAGCACAATTCCAGCATTAACAATGTCATCATGTCACGTGCTTCACTCCACTTCACTGATGCCACTTAGGCCACACAAAGACACAATTGGTGGTGGATTGCGGGCATGAAAAGCTCAGCCTGTGATTTACGTAACTGAACGCCGTGCAATATTTGTTGTAGATGCAGCATGATCTTGAAAAAGAATTAAGGCAAATAAAACCTGTCTTGCCCTGGTATTTGAAGTGTACAGGAATCACAATAGCTCTTTAATCGAGCTTACAAGTTTATAAACAGCTACGGTTACCTGGATTTGTCTAATCTGACCACATCGCCAGAGGCAGTACTTCATCAGTGGCTTTTATAGGGTTGTGCCAGATTAGCAGCTAACTTCACAACCATACTCCAAACTCATGAGTTATGCCCTGAGAGATCTACAGGCTGTTTATTTGGTGTAAAATATTCTTTGTCATACATACTATTGGGGAAAAGAGAATGCTTAACAAGATTCTGTTGACTTGTGCTGTGTGGCTGTTCCCAACAGTTTTCAGGTTTAAAAGAAAAGAAACTCTTGAATTTATATAGCACCTTTCAAGACTACTTTATGACCCAAAGTCCTTTACAGAAAATAAAGTACCTTTGGAGTGTAAGGGAAGAAACACAGCACAATATGCTCCCAGAAAACAGCAGTATGCTAATGACCAGATTGTGTTTTTGTGATTTTGATTGATGGATAAACATTGGCTAGGATACAGGGAATAACTTCCCTGCTCTTCCTCGGAATGCCATGGGGTCTTGTACATCCACTTGAGAGGACAGATCGGACCTCGGTTTAAGCTCAGTTTCATTTGAAAGATGGCACCTCCAACAGTGCAGCATTCCCTCAATAATGCACTGGGTCTCAGCGTGGTTCGCTGTGCTCGAATCTTGGAGTTATCACGGTGAGTTTTCACTTGAGTCCTACCAATGAGGCCATAGATCAAATACATTGAAGAAGGAAATGGAAGAAAGAACTTGCATTTATGTAGCGCTTTTCACAACCTCAGGACATTTCAACATGCTTTACAGCCAATTAAGTGTTTTTGAAGTATTGTCATTGTTCTAACGTGGGAAACGTGGCCGTGAATTTGTGCACAGCAAAGCCCCACAAACAGCAATGCGTTGATTAAATAATTGATTTTCAGCGATGTTGGTTGAGGGATAAATATTGACTAGCACACTGGGGAGAAATCCCCTGCTTTTCTTCAAATCATGCCGTTTATCATCCGCCTGACAGGGCAGGCGAGGGCTTCATTTACATATCATCCAATAGAAGGCACCTCCGACAGTACAGCACTGGAGCGTCTGCCTAGATTTTGTTCTGGGACTTGAACCCACAAACCCAGAGTCATGAGTGCTACCACTGAACTAGGGCTATTATAATACTACAGACAAAGATTACATCAATGCATAACCAGCAGCTGAAAACAACTAATAAGCTGAAGCATAGAACGTAAGAGTGCTACTAGCAAACAGAGCAATACGTAGAAAAAGGAAGAAATGTGTTTTAAAAGTTAAGAGCACAATTGAAATTGGTTGCAGTTGGTGCTTCCCTAAAATTCCAAACCATTTAGGAAGGAAATAATTTAATGTTTGATCATAGTGACTTATTCTATAATGATCCTTCAGAAGTGGAAATTATCAAAAGAAGATCTGTTACATGGAATTGCAGAGTCTGGCGAATTAAAACAGTGCGATGGTCTGTTACTTGATACTCTTAGAACTGGTACTACATGACTCATAAGGCAGAGAAGCACAAAATTGAAAGCAATATTTAAATAATATACATTATTACAAACTTGTGTTCCATTTTAAAAACACAAAGGTTGGATTTTTTTTTTGTTCACAGGATGTGGGTATCACTGGCCAGACCAGCATTTATTGCCCATCCCTAAATGCCCTTGAGAAGGTGGTGGTGAGCTGCCTTCTTGAACCGCTGCAGTCCCTGTGGTGTAGGTACACCCACAGTATTATTAGGGAGGGAGTTCCAGGGTTTTGAACCAATGAAGGATCGGCGATATATTCCCAGGTCAGGATGGTTTGGAGATGAACTTCCAGGTGGCAGTGTGTCCATCTGTCTGCTGCCCTGTCCTTCTGGATGGTAGTGGTTGTGGGTTTGGAAGGTGCTGTCTAAGAAGCCTTGGTGAGTTACTGCAGTGCATCTTGTTGATGGTACACACTGCTGCTACTGTTCATCAGTGGCGGAGGGAGTGAATGTTTGTGGATGGGTTGCCAATCAAGCGGGTTGCTTTGTCCTGGGTGGTGTCAAGCTTCTTGAGTGTTGTGGGAGCTGCACACATCCAGGCAAGTGGAGAGTATTCCATCACAGTCCTGACTTGTGCCTTGTAGATGGTGGACAGACTTTGGGGAGTCAGGAGGTGAGTTTCTTGCCGCAGAATTCCCAGCCTCTGACCTGCTCTTGTAGCCACAGTATTAATAGGGCTAGTTCAGTTCAGTTTCTGGTCAATGGTAACCCCCAGGTTGTTGATAGTGGGAGATTCAGTGATGGTAATGCCATTGAATGTCAAGGGATGATGGTTGGATTTTCTCTTGTTGGAGATGGTCATTGCCTGGCACTTATGTGGCGTGAATGTTACTTGCCACTTGTCAGCCCAAGCCTGGATATTGTCCAGGTCTTGCTGCATTTGGACATAGACTGCTTCAGTATCTGAGAAGTCGTGAATGGTGCTGAACATTGTACAATCATCACCGAACATCCCCACTTCTGACCTTGTGATGGAAGGAAGGTCATTGAAGAAGCAGCTGAAGATGGTTGGGCCTAGGATACTACCCTGAGGAACTCCTGCAGTGATGTTCTGGAACTATGATTGATCTCCAACAACCACAACCATCTTCCTTTGTGCTAGGTATGATTCCAACCAGTGGAGAATTTTCCCCCTTATTCCCATTGACTCCAGCTTTGCTAGGGCTCCTTGATGCCACACTCGGTCAACTGCTGCCTTGACATCAAGGGCAGTCACTCTCACCTCACCTCTGGAGATCAGCTCTTTTGTTCACGTTTGAAGCAAAGTTGTAATAAGGTCAGGAACTAAGTGGCCCTGGTGGAACCCAAACTGGGCATCAGTGAGCAGGCTATTGCTAAGCAAGTGCCGCTTGATAGCATTGTTAATGACCCCTTCCATCATTTTACTGATGATCGAGAGTAGACTGATGGGGCGATAATTGGCTATGTTGGATTTGTCCTGCTTTTTGAGTACAGGACATACCTGGGCAATTTTCCACATAGCTGAGTAGATGCCAGTGTTGTAGCTGGAACAGCTTGGCTAGGGACACAGTAAGTTCTGGAGCAGAAGTCTTCAATACTATTGCCAGAATATTGTCAGGACCCATTATCCAGTGCCTTCAGCCGTTACTTGATATCATGTGGAGTGAATCCAATTGGCCGAAGGCTGGAATCTGTGCTGCGGGGGACCTCTGGAGGTGGCCAAGATGGATCGTCCACTTGGCACTTCTGGCTGAAGATTGTAGCAAATGCTTCAGCCTTATCTTTTGCACTGATGTGCTGGGCTCCTCCATCATTGTGGATGGGGATATTTGCACAGCCTCCTCCTACAGTGAGTTGTTTAATTGTCCACCACCATTCATGACTGGATATGGTAGGACTGCTGAGCTTAGATCTGATCCATTGGTTGTGGAATTGCTTAGCTCTGTCTATCACTCGCTGCTTATGCTGTTTGGCACGCAAGTAGGCCTGTGCTGTAGTTTCACCATGTTGACACCTCATTTTTAGGTATGCCTGGTGCTACTTCGGGCATGCCCTCCTGAACTCCTCATTGAACCAGGGCTGCTCCCCTGGCTTGATGGTAATGGTAGAATGGGGGATATGCCGTGCCATGAGATTACAGATTGTGTTCGAGTACAATTCTGCTCCTGCTGATGGCCCACAGCGCCTCATGGATGCCCAGTCTTGAGTTGCTAGTTCTGTTTGAAATCTACCCCATTTAGCATGGTGGTGGTGGCACACAACACGATGGAGGGTGTCCTCAATGTGAAGACAGGACCTCATCTCCACAAGGACTGTGTGGTTGCCACTCCTACGGATACTGTCATGGACAGATGCTTCTGCGGCTGGCAGGTTGGTGAAGATGAGGTCAAGTATGTTTTTCACTTTTGCTGGTTCCCTTACTACCTGCTGCAGACCCAGAATAGCAGCTATGTCCTCTAGGATTCAGCCAGCTCGGTCTGTAGTGGTTCCACCAAGCCACTCTTGGTGATGAACATAGCAGCTAGACTGGACGGGAGGTTTACAACGAGCTCCCTGAAGGCTGACAACTGCTGTGGAGCTGCCTCAGGGAGCTGCAGTATTGTCCAAAAGATACTTGCACACAAAAATGCCACAAACTACCTCTAATGCAACTATAAACAACTGAGAGCAGAACTTATAACTCCTCAACCTTCAAACACCTTCTGGACTTTGTATCCCGCCCTGGATCGAGAATGATGCAAAAACGTGACGGTCGCCTGGCTGATTGGCCCACGCGCTAAGCATATAAATGCACGGGCCACTAAAAATCCTGGACTGGGGCTTTAGTTGCACAGGAGTCAGAAGCCTGCCCATCGACTGTGATATGACACTACGTCGCCATGATGTCAGGACACCTGCCTGACATTTTCCCACATAACTTCATGCTAGTTCGGGTCGGCTGCGCATCCTATTGTGGCCTGTAAAATTTCAGCCCATGGGACAAATAGTAGTATTAGCCAATGGATTCGAAAAACTGTTAAATAAATGGAGGAAGGACTGAGAAGGAAGGTGAATTCAATGTCAAATCACATACAGAAAGAGAATTAAAGAGAGGGAGGGAAAAATTGTACTGAAATAGTGAAAAATTGACCAAAAGGAAAAGAATAAAAAAAAATGAAGTTTTAAAAATCTCTTAAAACAATTCACAACCTGAAGGAGTGAAACTGTTTACTTTGCAGACTAAAGAGGTTGATTGGTAATCAACAATTTCCGCATTGTTAACAGAGTATTTACGCTGTTAGTCACCTGACTTAACTTTTAGTCGGGTATTTAAGGCTGATTCCCCCCAGGCTTTGGAAGATCCCACTTTTTCTGATAAAAGCAAAATACTGCGGATGCTGGAAATCTGAAACAAAAACAGAAAATGCTGGAAAAACTCAGCAGATCTATCAGCATCTGTGGAGAGAAAGACAGAGTTAACGTTTCGAATCCGTATGACTCTTCTTCATACGGATTCAAAACGTTAACTCGGTCTTTCTCTCCACAGATGCTGTTAGACCTACTGAGTTTTTCCAGCATTTTCTACTTTTGTCCCACTTTTTCTGAGCTACTTTGGACACCCGGCCCACTTCATAACAGGCTTAATTGTTTCTCAATTAACTGACATAAATAAAATGTAATTGTGACTTCCCCCACCCCCAGCCCTGAAGAACTCATGGAGGAGCTGCTCTTACTTTTCTCCCACCACTCACCCCACTCCCAACACCACTCCAAGGGCGTCTCTTCAATCAAGTGAATGAAAACAAAAGTGATCGAGGGTCCAATTCATACCATTTCGAATTCAATTGGCTGTGAGCCAATGTTCAGTAAAAGCACAATGAAGCAGAGGTGTGATGATGTCACTGATAGGTGAACTAGGACCAAGGTTGAGGAGTTGCTTACTCCTCTTATCAAGGCAGCTCTACTCCTTTGTAAACTGAACATTCCTTTATGACAGTAGCAATTTAGTTTCAGAATATATTTGTTTCATCTTACAGAGGCTTAAGAAATAGTGACAGAAGAGAGTGCTTTTTAAACAAATAGATAACTTACGTACATTTAACACATTCCATAGACGGTTGATAGTCAAACGAATCAAGCTGAATACAAGTAGAAATGCTGAACACAGATTTTCTGATCTTATTAAAGTTTTTTGTCTTGACTGTTGCAATTAAATTCAGAAATGTTTTGAAGAAGCATATCTTCCCCTCAGGATAAAGCTTTATCATCATGTGTTTGGTGGTATCAGAATGCCACCTTGAGCAACCTACATTGTAAATTTTGGAAAGCGTTGGATATATTGTAATCGGGCAGTGTTTAGAGTACAGGACTTCAATCTTAGGCAAAAAAAAAAAGTCAACTGGAATCAACCTGCAGGTTTTATAATAATTTTAGTGCTTAGCTTGTATCTTGTCATGGCAGCACAGTACACTACTTGGGGACTTGGTGTCTCATGAGAGACAGTATTAAGCTTTACGAAGGCTAAACTTTCATATTTGCCTTGCAACTGGTAGAATTTTCATCCGAAGTCTTGATTGGGAAATTTCCACTCCAGTGCCCAAACTTCATCAGAGGTTGAGCCAAGAATTTTTTTTTACCTGTTTAAGCAGTGTGCTTCTGACCAACATCCAGGGAGTTACAGGGGCACAGTGGGAGCAGCGCTAATAAAAATTCCAGATTGTGTCTGGGGAACCAGGATAGACCCAAACATAGTGAAGTACAGGACTGGAAAATACTCTGCAGTCAATCATTGATCCCAAAAACTAATAGCTCTCAACAGTGCAATTCCCTGAATAATCAATCTAATTCTTTCCTGAATTTTTCCAGACTATCAGCCTCTCCCTGAGCAACCCATTCCACACATTCAGCACCTTCACTCTTCTAAACTTGAGTCCATGTGCAGAATTTTCGGGCGTAAAATAGCGCGAGAAGACGTCGGACGCGCATCCCAACGTCATCCTGCACGTGCGCAATCTTCAGGTCGGCGGGCACGTGCGGGTGTCAGAGCCGCGCCCACCATCAATTAAAAGGCCACTAAAAATCCAGTTGAACCTGATTTTACTTTGCCAGTGTGATTTTGCACTTGTCGCACGGGTAAAACGCGCAGCCCACATTTTGAAAAACCTCATCCAAGGGTGGGATAAAAAGGGTCAGCAGCATTGCCAGTGTGACAAATGGAGGTCACGGTCTTCCTGGAGAGGTGGAACCTCCTTTGACATTGCACCTTGGGCATATTGAGGTAGCTGGCCCTGTGCCCCTTGTGCCTGTACCTCTCCTCCCACAGGTCGCTCCCCTGGAAGCTACATTGGGACACGTGGCCTCCTCTCCCTTCTGCCCCTCTCTTCCTCCTCAGACGAGATGCCTCCAGCGGAGACCACAATCCCTATTACCAGGGTAACAGAAGGCTGTCTGATACCTGGAAGGATCCACACGGTCAGAATCCTCCGGGGGGGGGGGGGGGTTGATGGCCAGATCTTAACACTTCACCACACTGATCCACACCAACACGGTATTCACCTTTGCCAAGCACAGCAGGTCATTAAACCTTTAGCGGCACTGTACCCATGTGCGCCACACAATGTTGTGGCTGCTGACCTGGGCTGCCACCTCCTCCCAAGCATTTTTTGTCAGGTGTGGTGGCCTCCTCCTTCCATCTCTGGGACGAGGGTGTCCCTCCTGGCAGCCACCTCTGGTGGGGGCGGGGGGGTGGGGGGGGGCTGAGTGCCTACCCAGCCTGCCCTCCTGCCTGGTGTCTCCAGCCACACTAGAGGCCATGGCTACAGCCTTCAGAACGCTGTACATACGCTTTTCCCTGGCAGCCTTCAAGGAGCTGCCTGTGCCGTTTTTAATCTGCCTGCTGGGTCACCATTGGACCCAGCGACCGACAGGCCCCCACCCCCGCCTGACCCTTCCCGACCATTGGGAAGAGGCATTTCACGCTGGGCGGGCCTTAATTGGCCACCCAGCGTGAAATCGCGGTCGGGGTCTGATTGCGGGCCCGCTGATCTCACGTGCCCGCCAAGGGTAAAACGGAGGCCCACGCAACAGAGAAAGAAGTCTGCATGTCAGACTTCCCCTCAGGAAACTAATACTGAATCTGGGTCAGGGACTCAACAAAATTAACATAATCAAAATAGCAGCAATGAAGAAAATAATGGCACAAAAGAGTATAAATCCCCAGAACCAAATAGTTTCCATCCTAGGGTTCTAAAGGAAGTAGATGAGATCATTGCAGGTGCTCTGGCAGGAATACTCCAAAGTTCTCTCAATTGGGTCCAAAGTTCCTTTAGATTGGAAAATTGCACGTCACTCAGTTATTTAAGAAAAGTGAGAGGGGTAAGGCAGGGGATTATAGATCAGTTAGCCTAACATTTGTTGTTGGGAAAGTATTAGAATTTATAATTAAGGAGAGGCTAACTGATTACCTTGAAATGTTACAGCCCATCAGAGAAGCCAGCATGGAATTGGAAAAGGGTGAATCTGACAAATGTGATCAAACTTTTTGAAGAGTTTTTGAAGAGTTGGCTGAAGTCGTTGGCAGGGGAATGTCTATGAATTTTATTTATATGAACTTCCACGAGGCATTTGATAAAACCTTTCATAAGAGGCTGTTAACTAATGTTGATGCTCATGGAGTAGATGAAAAATATAGACTTGTTTAGGAAACTGGCTGAGCAGCAGGAGACAGAGAGTAGGGATAATGGGTAGGTACTCTAGGATGTGTTCTGTAAATGCAAGTATGAAATTACATGGTGTTCTGTAAATGCAAGTATGAAATTACAAAGAGATATTGATAGGTTAAATGGATGGGCAAAGCTGTGGCAAATGGATTTCAATGTAGGAAAATCTGAGGTTATTCACTTTGACCTAAAATGGATAAAACAGAGTGCTTTCTAAATGGTGAAATGCTAGAAACACCAGAGATCCAAAGAGGCTTTGGGGTCCAGGTAAATAGTTCATTAAAATATCATGAACAGGTACAGAATGCAGTGGTTCAAGAAGGCAGCTCACCACCTCCTTCTCAAGGGCAACTAGGGATGGGCAATAAATGCTGGCCCAGCCAGTGAAGCCCACATCCTGTGAATGAATTAAAAAAAAAGAAAATAATCAAAAAAGGCTAATGGAATGTTGATTTTTACACCTGGAGGAATATGACACAAGGGGATAGAAGTTATGCTTCAGCTATCTAAAACCCTGGGAAGACCATGCCTGGAATATTGTGAGCAGTCCTGGGCACCATATTTTAGGAATAATATATTGAGCTTGGTGGGGGTGCGGCATAGATTTACCAGAATGATACCTGGACTCCAACGGTTAAATCGTGAGAATAAATTACCTGAAAGGGTTGCATTCTCTGTTATTTAGAAGGTTAAGGGGTGATTTGATCAAAGTTTATGAGATATTTGTGGAACAGATAGGGTAAATGGAGAGAAACTATTTCTGTTGGCTGGAGACTCTGGGAATAGGAGGCATATCTGAAAAATTAGAGCCTTTACTTTCAGGGGTGAAATTAGGAAACACTTCTACATGCAAAGGATGGTAAAGTTTGGAACCCTTGTCCACAAGTAGCAATTAGTGTTAGATCAACTATTAATTTTAAAACTCAGAGTGATAAAGTTTTGTTAACCAAAGGTATTAAAGAATATGGGACAAAGGCAGGTAGATGGAGTTAGGTTGCAGATCAGCCGGGGTCTCATTGAATGACAGAGCAGGCTTAACAGACTAAATGGTCTACTCCTGTCCCGATGTTTCTACATCCCCGGTTCTGGAATTTGTGTTAATCTTGAAATTATTATTCAGATTCAATACATCTACTTCCTGAAGGATCTAGAATACTTGAATAATGCCTTTGCAGAAAATTCTGTTCTCCAAAGTGAACTATCTTGAGCCCTTCAATGTCCCTTCAGGGTACCGATGCCCTTTGTGCCAGTTTGGTTTCCCTTCTTTGTATTGCCTCAAAAATTTGGATCTTCTTGTAGTAACACTGGAGTTGGAGTTGGGCCATCTGACCTGGAAACAAGCTTGGAAGCAGCCACAGGAGCTGCCAGGTGCCGGAGGCGGGCTGTTTAAAAGGCCCACCTCGTTTCTGTGGGACTTCGTCCACTTAAAACAGAAGCACAGAGGCCCTCCAGCCTTCACGGCTCACACCCTCTTCACCCTGCAAACACACCCCATGCCCCATCCATGCCATCCCATGGTGTCCAACCATAAGGTTGGTCGGGCCACAGAAAATCGTGTTCAATTGCGCTGTTAATGGGCTTAATCGCCTGCTTAATTGTCAGCGGGCGCCCTTCCAACTGCTGCGCGCGCCCACCGAGTGAAATATCACGTGAGTGCACAATGATGTCATCTCGCCCGATGCCATCTCGCGTGATATTACGCCTGATCGGGTCGGGCACGCGCCTGCTGAATGTAAAATTCTGCCCAAAGTTTTTTTTTACATAAGTACTGTCACTATAGGGTTCATCGGTTTTATACAGTGTACAGTGGGTCAATGGGCATGGGCATGTCGTAACTTGTCATAGGGGGCATGACGAACACAGGAACACAGAAACAAGCCATTCAGCCCCTTGGGCCTGCTCCACCATTTCACCAGATCATGGCTGATCTTCTACCTCATCACCATCTTCCTGCACCATCCCTGTACCCCTTGATATCATTGGTGAGCTGCAGGGTTATGGGCCAGGTGCAGGAAGGTGGGATTAGAAAGGGCACCTGGGTGTCCTCGGGCTGGCATGGACAAGATGGACTGAATGGCTTCCTTCTGTGCTGTAACTTTTCTATAGTTCTATGGTATCTGGAAATCTATCGACCTCTGCTTTGAATATACTGAATGACTGAGCCTCCTCAGCCCTCTGGGGTAGAGAATTCCAAAGATTCACCACCCTCTGTGAAGAAATTGCTCCTCATCTCAGTCCTAAATGCCTACCTCTTATTATGAGACTGTGTCCCCTGGTTCTGAATCCTCCAGCCATGGGAAACATCCTTCCTGCATCTATGTCACCTCACATGCTTCTCTATTCTCCAGAGAATACAGGCCCAGTCTCCTCAATCTCTCCTCAAAGGACAATTCTACTATCCTAGGGATTAGTCTGGTGAACCTTCGTTGCGTTCCCTCTGTGGCTAGTATATCCTTCCTTAGGTAAGGAGACCAAAACTGCACACAATTTTTCAGGTGGTGGTCTCTGTACAATTGCAGCAAAACTTCCTTACTCCTCTACTCAAATCCCCCTGTGACAAAGGCTAACATACCATTTGCCTTCCTAATTGCTTGTTGTACCTGCTTGTTACTGTCAGCGACTTATGAACAAGGACACCCAGGTCCCTTTGGAGATCAACACTTCCCAATCTCTCCCCAATTAAGAAATACTCTGCATTTCTGTTTTTCCTACCATGAGGCGCTACGGGTGGATAGGTGGAAGGGCAGAACTTGGCATTGGAGGTATGAGTGCCATAGGGAGCGGGTGGAAGAGTAGAGCTTGGCATAGAGGGCATGGGGGCCATGGGGGTGGGTGGAGGGGCAGAGCTTGGCATGGAGGGTATTAGG
The DNA here is from genome assembly GCF_964194155.1 of Cetorhinus maximus. Taxonomy (NCBI): domain Eukaryota; kingdom Metazoa; phylum Chordata; class Chondrichthyes; order Lamniformes; family Cetorhinidae; genus Cetorhinus; species Cetorhinus maximus. Next base: position 159,828,622 of record NC_135882.1, read on the forward strand.
AGGTCCTTTTGAACTTACCTTTTAATAAATCTCCTCATGCAGACTAGGGTTTACAACACCTCTGAGGGGCCATGAACAACAACTCTTTAAAAACCTGGCCTGTCTCCATGAAAATAGCGGAGGAGTAGGACATGCCTATCCCCACAATAAAGGCAGCCAGATTGTGAGTGCTGAATGTGGGGCAGGGAGCAGCCCTCACCCTTTAAAGGCACTACCGAAAACCATACAGTGAGGGAATAGGGTCTGGAATCCTGGAATCTCCAGCTTGCCTGCCGTGTTTAAAGGGCTCGGGAGTCAAGCTACCTCAGTGAAAATCCAGGCCATTGGGATTTGTGCTACGCTTACCTATACAAGATCTGACTGAAAAAAGAAAATAAGGGAAATATGGAGCAGGTCTGGCTGCACCTGTGAAGAGAGAAAAACAGAATTAAATGTTTCAGGCCAATGACCTTTCATCAGAACAAGATCTGACTAACTTTCCTTACAACTAGCACAAGTTACACAGTTGATTCCAGTGAGCTATCGATCACGACTCTCCGATCCCTCTCCTGTGTGAAGCCCTGTAGCCTACACCTGCTTAGTCCTTTTCCGTCATTGGTCGGGATTTTCTGGACCTGTCGTGGCTGAACCTGTCGTGGGAGATTCGGTGGCTCAGCCAAAAGTCCACTGACCTTTGGTGGGACCAGACCACCCCAGCGGCGGGCAGGGCCAGGAAATCCCGCCCATTGTTTATTTCCCTTTCACAGGCCAATAATCTTGCATTATTCTGCTTTAAATGCCTTTTTTCTTTCATTCACCTACTTATCCAGGTCTTTTTGCATTGGGTTCACTGGTACTTGAACACTCCCCTCCTCAATATGGTGCTAATTGGAAACTTAGACTGTTCTGTTCCTGACCCAGCCCCAAATCATTTATTTATACAGTGAAGTGTAATGGGCTCAGTGTTGATTCTTGTGCTGTCTCACCAGTAACTCCCTCGTATCTTGGCCCAGCTTCATTTATAATTCCTTCCTTAAGCCTCTCTGCCTCTCCTTCCTCCTTTAAGATGCTCCTTAAAACCTAACTCTGTGACCAAAGCTTTTGATCATCTGCTATGATATCACTTTATGTGAGTTAGTATCGTACATTGTTTGATAGTGCTCCTGTGAAGCACCTTGGGGCATTTTATTAAGTTTAAAAGGTGCTATAAAAATGCAAGTTCTTGTTGTCCTTAGAGTTTTCCTTTTGGGCAAGTGCAAGGGCTGGTGTTGTTAGTTCAGGTCCGAGGGCATATCCTGCCCGTTTATTCCCATTAGTCTGGCCTGAGTTCCAAGCTTGGCCCTAAATCTACAAGAGTTGCCTTTTAGTGCACTGCAATGCCCTGTGCCTGCCCTCCCCCCTCTATCCAACCTCATAACTGAGTTGCTTTGAAATACATGATCAGCAACAGGTCATTGCACCACAAATTGTATCAGCCCTGGCATGTAGTTTAATTGTACATTAACACAGACCAGTCGTCTCATCAGATTGGCTGCAGTAGCTGTATTATCTCCCTTTAGGCTGGTCCCAATTGCTGCTCCCTGGCCTCTTGTTGATGCTGTTCTTGAGTTCACCAAGGGGACATGTGTTGTGACCCAGTTGAGAGGTTTCCTTTGCCTCCACTCAGCAGGTACCCTGACAGTATTACCTGCTCCTGATGATTGGAAGCATAGGAACCCTACTAACCCCCCACCCCGCCGTAGGTATACTTGCTCCTGAGAATTTAAATTACAAAAAAACTACAGGTATAAACTAGGGTCTCACTGCTCCGTGACACGGTGTATTCATTCAGCCAACATGTGCTCCTTTCTCATGACTTTGAAGCAAATGGTAAAAAATTAGGAAAATGATTAGTCCCTGGAGAATATAGGTTTGAAAAGGTGGAGGGGGGGTGGGGGGGGGAAGTTTCATCTCTAGCTCTCCTTAGCACTTTCCCGCTGTCCATCACTCTCACTTAGACGATGAAAAGAAATTCAAACCATTCTTCAACTGACTCCTCTGGCATGTCCCTATCAGCAAAGGACAGCTGCACTCTCGTCAAAAAACATATTCTGGTTACAATAAGTATTAAGTGTCGGTGGCAGGATTTTATCAAAGGCTGTCCCTCAGTAAGAGCCATTAGAACTTTCAGAAAATGTAAGCTTTCTCTCTATCCTGATGTCATGACCTTACATTCTTGTTTATATTATTCTGTTGCTCCTAATCTAAAGCTCAGCAGTTATTTAATCACTTTTAGACCACACAAGCCAAACATATCCTAAAACACTTTCAGCAAAGGCTCGAACTTAATTGAAACAAAATGGGTGTATCTGACCTCAAGGCTATCTTCAGGTATTCTTCTTGCTTTGAATTTGGAGCTGGGTCAAAGACTCCTTAAAAATAGCAAACAAAGTAAAGGTTTCTGGAATTGAAGTGTAAAATACACAAATGCACTGAGACTTCAAATTGTAACAATTAAAGTAGATAGATGTTAGTAAGCTTCCCTACATGGCTTGACCATATTCTGGGAGATTTCATCACATGACCTCCTCTCTCCAACCACACCATCCAGTTTAACAGTATTTTTCCCACCTCCCCACGCCCCCAACTGCACTAATTTTATAATCATTTAAATAAGTGTTCAAAGAAAATTATAAAAAAAGGACTTTTCTGAATACTGCTGTGATATTTCTCCTGGGTTGCTTGCAGTGTCCTGGAGATTCATTTTTTAATCCTCGAGAGACTCCTGGGCAACCCTAGATGGTTGACAGCTGTAGGTGTGATCACTCTGCCTTGAAATCTATGGCAAATTAGTCTACGGGACAGCAACTAAGTTACATGGGATGAAAGTGCCACTATGGTTGCATCTCCAGTGTCTGCTCGTTCCACAATACCAGAAATTCCATTGCATGGTCAAGTGGGGAAAATACAGACTAGGCTCCACTTCCTAAGTCCCATGGGTATTTCCATTGGCCTCCTGTCCCAGGATATGAACCTCAATTTATAGAAATAACTTTTAATCACCCTTTGGGGCATCAGGTCGCTTCCCTGGTCTGAACCCCTCACCCCTTCGCCTCCTGGTCCCTTTCGTGCATCTGGAGTCAGGCGTACCTCATCTCCATCAGCCTTCAATACTATATAAGTCTGACTGCGTCTAGGATGTATGAGTAACTAATGTAGGGACTCCCTGCCCAATGCCCCACCTCCTGCGGACACCTTCCTTGGATAGGACAAATGGGGATTCTGCACCTTACAAGGCATCCTGTAGAATCCCAGCAAGGTCAGGGGGCAAGTGCAATTGGGTCCTTGCAATTTTCCAGTGAGCCATACTTGTCTCCTCCAGGTGTCACTGTGCAAAACAGCTGAAAGCAGTGCAGATCATCCAGGCCATCGATTGCCACGTAAAATGGGGTTTAAAATAAAGCGGATCCTCACACACACCCTGTGATAACCCCCCTTCCCCAGTACAGCCCTCGCCTTGCAGACTCTTCCCTTGCCTGAGGCCACTTCTCCCCCTACCCCAAGCATGCCCTAGCCCTGCAGCCGTTGCTGGGCTGGTAGGTAGAGACCTGCCCGTGGGCCTCCCTAAAAGTGATGTGGTGCTGCCTGTGAAGCCTGGCGCTGATGACTGTGAGGATAAGGTTCGCAAACAAACGCCGAAGTCCCGAGCGAAGTGCAGCTCACCAGGTGCACGTCACTTATGTACAGTTGTGAAACACGTCGGTGTGCAATCACGCCGATGTGCCCTTATGATCCAGTGTGTGGGGATGATTCCGGCGAGAAAGGCTTATAATGAGATGCTAAAGTGTTGAAATTAGGGTCCCGAAGTGCAGTGGCGGGAAACACGGCCCACCATTGACGGGTGAAGTGGACAATTGCAAATTGGTTTCACGATGGCATGAAACCAATTTTTGGCCTCCTCGCCACATTGTCCACACGCCCCCACCCACCATGACACCCGACACCAATGGAGCCAGAAAATTCTGCCCCAATATTTCTTATAAGGTGGGAAACTTGTAAATGTTGATGTTCAAAGAGACTTGGATGTGCATGAATGCAGAAAGTTAGCATGCAGATACAACAAGCAATTAGGAAGGCCAATGTCATTGTTGGCCCTAATTGCAAAGGGATTGGACTACAGGAAGTAGTCCTGTAAGTATAAGTAATGCGTGCTTTGGTGGGACCACATATGGATTATTGTGTGCAGGTTTGGTATCCATGTTTAAGGAAGGATAGGCCTAAATTTTCATCATGACAAAGAGGGTCTTTGGATTATCCAAAATGGCACAGAAGCCTGGTTATGGAAGTCCTACCCCCAAGCCCAGCACTCACTATTTTCATCAGGGTGGGGGTAATGGATGTGGGTCGTAGTTTGTACATTCATTGTTCATAGAGGTAGGTGCACATGTTAAAGCGCAGCTACCTTCAGCCAGATTCAATTTTCGCTAGTGAGATGTCCAAAACATGATTTGTGGGCTTTAGATTTTCAGAAGAAGGTCTAAAGCTGCCAGAGTTGTTTAGAGAAGCAGGGTATCATTTTGGATAGGTCCAGGGGCCACTTTGGGTGAGGTAAAGAGCCCTTTGGGGGAAATCAGGAGCTCTTTGAGATTGTTAAAATTAGACGTAAATGTGTGTTAAAAATGGATAAACTCATTGAACTGCCAAGTTGTCAAAGCATTTAAATCTCCTGGCCCTTAAATTTTTGAAAAAAAACTGTCTGCAGTTTAAAAAAATCAGTGCTTGCCTTTTCATTCTGTCCATTGATATAAGCCTGAAGGCTGGCACTATAGGAATTATGCTGCATATCTGATTTCACAAGCTATCATTATCACAGTGGGGTCACTGTCAGTTCACTTTTTTATTGACAGTTCCAAGTGCTTAAAAAGTCTTTGAAGTGGGCCTATGAACACAAATGTTTGTTTTTATATGGGATTAAGTAATTGAAAGAATTTAAATGTAGTGAATGTATTTTTAATCAATGAGTGATTTTTAAAAAATAGTGAATTCATCAATAGACATCTAAGAAATTTATTTTATTTCACCTCAGCATGGGTCCTGAGGTTTGCCCATGGTGGATACTGGGTAAGTTGGCATGGAAGGTGCAACAGCAAAAGGTGGAGGATTGGGGGCATGAGTTGGCATGGGGCCATAAAAGGCTGTTGGGATGGATAGAGCGATATTGGTTGGCATGGGGGATATGAGGGACCATGGGGGGGTGGTGGGTGGAGATCATAGGTTGGCATGGGGGGTATGGGGGCTCATGGAGGTGTGTGGGGGGGGGGCATGAGGTGGCCTGGATTAGCATGGATGGGGTATGGAAAGTTGTGGAGAGGTGAGGGGTTGTGAGGGGCATGGGCTGCAGCGATGTTTTCAGTTTTGTTTTATTTTTAAATGTGGGGCCAGGATTTTTCGCTTGTCAGGTGGGCGTGCACCCGACCCGAACAAGCATAAAATGACGTGTGATGACATTGGGCGAGTGTCCCGACATCATCGCGCACTCGCACGACATTCTGGTCGGCGGGCGTGCGGGAATCGGCAGTGCGCCCACCGACAATTAACAGGCCTATTAGGGTCATTAAAGTACCAATTAAATTCTCCTGTTAATTCGCCTGTTAATTCTCCTCCTTTCCCAAGCAAGCCCTCGCCCTGCAGCCGTTGCTGGGCTGGTAGGTAGAGATCTGCCCATGAGCCCCCCTAAAAGTGGTGGTGCTGCCTGTGAAGCCTGGTGCTGATGACTATGAGGGTAGGGTAGGCAAACAAACCTCGAAGTCCCGAGTGAAGTGCAGCTCACCAAGTGCACATGGCTTATGTACAAATGTGAAACATGTCAGTGTGCAATCATGCCGACATGCCCTGGTGATCCAGCGAGAAAGGCTTATAATGAGATGCTAAAGTATTGAAATGAGGTTCCGTGCAGTGGCAGGAAACGCGGCCCACCATTGATGGGTGGAGCGGACGATCGCAAACTGGTTTCACGATGGCATGAAGCCAATTTTTGGCCTCCTTGCCACATTGTCCTCCATACCCCACCCGTCATGACACCCGATGCCAATGGAGCCAGAAAATTCCACCCCAATGTTTTTTATAAGGTGGGAAACTTGTAAATATTGATATTCAAAGAGACTTGGATGTGCATGAATGCAGAAAGTTAGCATGCAGATACAACATGCTATTAGAAAGGCCAATGTCATTGTTGGCCCTAATTGCAAAGGGATTGGACGACAGGAATCATGAAGTCTTGCTACACTTGCACAGGGCTTTTGTGGGGCCACACAGGGAGTATTGTGCGCAGTTTTGGTCTCTATATTTAAGGAAGGATAGGCCTAAATTTTCACCATGACAGAGAGGGTCTCTGGCTTATGCAAAATGGTGCTGGAGGCCTGATTATGGAAGTCCCCAAGCCCAGCATCCAAAATTTTCGTCATGGTGGGGGGAACGGGGCTGGGTTGTAGTTTGTACATCGTTGGTTCACAGAGGCACCTGCACATGTTAAAGAGCAGCTGCCTTCAGTCAGATTCAATTTTTGCTAGGGGGACATCCAAAACATGATTTGTGGGATAAAAGCAAAATACTACGGATGCTGGAAATCTAAAACAAAAGCAGAAAATGCTGGAAAAACTCGGCAGGTCTAACAGCATCTGTGGAGTGAAAAAAAAGTTAGTGTTTTGCATCCTTAGGCCCCTTCTTCAGAGCTAAAGAGAAGTAAAGATGTGATTAAGTTTACACTGGGATAAAAAAAAGGGGTTGGGGATGGAGGACAGAGTTCATGGTCTGAAGTTGTTGAACTCAATATTCAGTCCGGAAGGCTGTAAAGTGCCTAGTTGGAAGATGAGGTGCTGTTCCTCCAGTTTGTGTTGGGCTTCACTGGAACATTGCAGCAGGCCAAGGACGGACATGAGAGCAGGATGGGGTGTTGAAATGGCAAGCGACAGGAAGGTCTGGGTCATGCTTACGGACAGACCAAAGGTGTTTACTACCATTTTTTCTCCTTTTTTCACTATTCATTCTCATTTTTATTTTTTATTCACTTATTTTTATTTTTATTTATTTTCATTTTTATTCATTGTTTTATCCCCACCTTGTATCCTATTTTCAATCCTTTTTCCCCACCACCGTCCCCTCCCCCCACCCCGCCCCCACAAGGTCCATCTGTCGCTTGTTCATGTTGTTCTTTCCAGAGTGCTTACCCTTGTCCTGCTATTATCACATTCTGCTTTCTGACCTTAATGCCACCATCAGCACCTCCTCTAGCCAGTACCACTATCGTTAACACCCCTTTGCCCTTTTGTCCATGACATCTCTGGCAATCTCTCTTTTGCCTCCACCTATCGCTGGCCTTCTATCCAGCTTCAACTTCTCCACCCCACCTTAAACAGTATAAATTTAATCACATCTTTACTTCTCTTTAGCTCTGAAGAAGAGTAAAACAGACTCGAAACATTAACTGTTTTTTTTTCTCCACACATGCTGTTAGACCTGCTGAGTCTTTCCAGCATTTTCTGTTTTTGTGACACGATTTGTGGGCTTTGGACCTTTCAGAAGAAGGTCTAAAGCTGCCAGAGTTATTTGGATACCATTTTGGATAGGCCCAGGGACCACTTTGGGAGAGGTAAGGTGCCCTTTGGGAGAAGTCAGGAGCCCTTTGAGATTGTTAAACGTAGACATATATCTGCGTAACAAATGGATAAACTCATTGAACTGACAAGCTGTCAAGGGAACTGTCAAGCTGTCAAGGCATTTAAATCTTCTCGCCCTTAAACTTTTGAAAAAAACTGTCTGCAATTTAAAAAATCAGTGCTTGCTGTTTCATCATGTCTGTTAGACATAAGCCTGAAGGTTGGCATTATAGGATTTGTGCTGCAAAACTTATTTCACAACCTATCATTATAACAGTAGGGTTCCTGTCAGTTCACTTTTTTATTAACAGCTCCAAATGCTTACAAAGTCTTTAAAGTGGGCCTTTGAATACAGATGTTTGTTTTTATAAGGGATTAAGTAATTTAATTAATTTAAATGTAGTGAATGGGTTTTTATCAATTAAACTTTTTTAAAATAGTGAATCCATCAATAGACACCTCAGAACTTTATTTTATTTTATCTCAGCATGGGTCCTGAGGTCTGCCCGTGGTGGATACTGGGTAAGTTGGCATGGAAAGTGTAACATCAAAAGGTGGTGGGTTGGGGGCATGAGTTGACATGGGGCCATAAAGGGCTGTTGAGATGGATAGAAGGATATAAGTTGGCATGGAAGGTATGAGGGGCCATGGTGGAGTGGGTGGAGGGTCATTGGTTGGCATAGAGGGGTCATGGGGGTAGGTGGGGGACATGAGGTGGCCTGGGTTGGCATGGATGGGGTATGGAAAGTTGTGGAGAGGTGAGGGGTTATGAGGGGTGAGGGCTGGAAGGATGTTTGCAGTTTTATAGCTTTTTTAAAAAACTTGGACAAAGTCCTAGATCATGGTTGATTCTTAAATGTCCTCTGAAATTGCCTGGCGAGCCACTGGCTTGTATCAAACTGCTTAAAAGCCAATTAGAAAGGAATGAAACCAGATGGCCACAGGGTATTGACCTAGGGACCAGAAACGACAACAGCACACTCAGCCCTGTCGACCTTTCAAAGTTTTCCTTACTAACATCTGGGGGCTTGTGCCAAAATTGGGAGCGCTGTCTTACAGACTAGTCAAGCAACAGCCTGACATAATCATCGTCTCAGAATCTTATCTTACAGATAATGTCCTAGACACCACCATCGTCATCCTTGGGTATGTTCTGTCCCACCGGCCGGACAGACCCAGCAGAGGTGGCAGCACAGTGGTTTAACAGTCAGGAGGGAGTTGCCCTGGGAGTCCTCAACATTGACTCTGGACCACATGAAGTCTCATGCCATCAGGTCAAACATGGGCAAGGAAACCTCCGGCTGATTATCACGTACCGTCCCCTCCTCAACTGATGAAGCAGTGCTCCTCCATGTTAAACACCACTTGGAGGAAGCACTGAGGGTGGCAAGGGTGCAGAATGCACTCTGGGGGGGACTTCAACGTCCATCACCAAGAGTGTCTCGGTAGGGGTACAGACCAACCTGGCCAAGTCCTAAAGGACATAACTGCTAGACTGGGTCTGCGGCAGGTGTTGAGGGAACAAGAGGGAAAAACATACTTCACTACATCCTCATCAACCTGCCTGCCGCAGATGCATCTGTATGGGTAGGGGTGACCACCCAACAGTCCTTCTGGAGACGAAGTCCTGTCTTCACATTGAGGATACCTTCCATCATGTTGTGTGGCACAATCACCATGCTAAATAGGTTAGATTTCATACAGATATTGCAACTCAAGACTTGGGCATCCATGAGGCACTGTGGGCCATCAGCAGCAACAGATTTGTACTCAATCACAATCTGTAACCTATGGCCCGGCATATCCCCCACTCTACCACTACCACCACAGATGCCAGTCTTCAGCCAATTCAATTCACTCCATGTTATATCAAGAAATGGCTGAAGGCAATGGATACTGCAAAGGCTATGGGCCCTGACAATATTCCTGCAATTGTACTGAAGACTTGTGCTCCAGAACTTGCTGCATTCTGAGCCAAGTTGTTCCAGTACAGCTACAACACTGGAACCTACCCAGCAATGTGGAAAATTGCCCAGATATGGCCCGTACACAAAAAGCAGGACAAAGCCAACCCGGCCAATTACTGCCCCATCAGTCTACTCTCCATCATCAATAAAGTGATGGAAGGGGTCATCAACAGCACCACCAAGTGGCATTTGCTTAGCATTAACCTGCTCACTGACGCTCAGTTTGGGTTCCGTCAGGGTCACTCAGCTCCTGACCTCATTAAGGCCTTAGTTCAAACATAGACAAATGAGGTGAACTCCAGAGGCGAGGTGAGAGTGACTGCCCTTGACATAAAGACGCATTTGACCGAGTGTGGCATCAAGGAGTCCGAGTAAAACTGGAGTCAATGGGAATCGGGGGAAAAATCTCCACAAGTTGGAGTCATACCTAGCACAAAGGAAGATGGTTGTGGTTGTTGGAAGTCAATCATCTCAGTTCCAGGATAACACGGCAGGAGTTCCTCAGGGTAGTATCCTAGGCCCAACCATCTTCAGCTATTTCATCAATGACCTTCCGTCATAAGGTTAGAAGTGGGAATGTTCCCTGATGGTTGCACAATGTTCAGCACCATTTGCGACTCCTCAGATGCTGAAGCAGTCCATGTCCAAATGCAGTAAGACCTGGACAATATCCAGGTTTGGGCTGACAAGTGGCAAGTAGCATTTGCACCACTCATGCTAGGTAATGTCTATCTCCAGCAAGAGAGAATATAACCATGTCCCCATGACATTCAATGGCATTACCATCGCTGATTCCCCCGCTATCAATATCCTAGGGGTTACCTTTGACCAGAAACCGAACTGGACTGGCCTACTTGATTGGCATCCCATCCTCAAATTTTCACTCCCTTCACTAGTGTGTCTACAAGATGCATTGCAGGAACAAACCAAGCCTCCTTAGACAGCACCTTCCAAACCCATGTCCACTACCATCTAGAAGGACAAGGGCAGCAGATACATGAGAACACCATCTGAAAGTTCCCCTCCAAGCCACTCACTATCCTGACTTGGAAATATATTGCCGTTCCTTCACTGTCGCTGGGTCAAAATCCTGGAACTCCACCCCACCACCCCAAAACAGCACTGTGGTTGTACCTACACCACAGGGACTGCAGCGGTTCAAGAAGGCAGCTCACCACCACCTTCGCAGGAGAAATTACGGATGGGTAACAAATGCTGCCTTAGCCAGTGCTGGCCTCCCTGGATCCAAAACCTGACTGTCAGGAGCACTTCACACAGAATCACAGTGCAGAAGAGGCCCTTTGGCCCATCGAGTCTGCACCGACCCGTGAGAAACACCTGACTTACCTACCTAATCCCATTTACCAGCACTTGGCCCATAGCCTTGAATGTTATGATGTGCCAAGTGCTCATCCAGGTACTTTTTAAAGGATGCGAGGCAACCCACCTCCACCACCCTCCCAGGCAGTGCATTCCAGACCGTCACCACCCTCTGGGTAAAAAAGGTTTTCCTCACATCCCCCCCTAAACCTCCTGCTCCTCACCTTGAACTTATGTCCCCTGGTGACTGACCCTTCAACTAAGGGGAACAGCTGCTCCCTATCCACCCTGTCCATGCCCCTCATAATATCTTGTACACTTTCTCCCAAGTCAGGCTTGTGGAGCTGGGAATTTTCCGATTGAAAACTCGGGCCATATGCTTGCATTGGAGGCGGCACAGTGAAGGTTCACTAAATTAGGCCCTGGCGTGAGGGGTTTGTCCCATGAATGGGTGCAAGATAGCTTGTAGCACTCTTTCTCCAGCACTGATAACACAGGTTCTACTCTTATTTGTTGAGGTTCCTTGTTTAATGCTGTGGCAATTTCATTGTTCTGCCCCTGAAACTGGAATAGTTTCCAATTTATTCTCAAACCTCCCTTTGTTTCTACAGGAGCAGGCACCAGAATATTCAAAGACATACTGACTCACCCAGCAGTCAATGTTCTGTGCAAAGTTGCAGACTGAAGTTTTAATCATTCCCTGTTGTTTCTTAGACCAGGCACAGCTCTCTTACAGCTTTCAAAATCCACTCAATTTCTGCGACACACGTTTGACACCATGTTCCAAGCAGTGGAAGAAATGGATTCTGCTCTCAGGCCTTTATACACGGAATATGACATCAGAGGCCAGATGACTATGGCAAGCCACAGTGCACAAAGGCAGTTCTCCAAACGCCCTTGAAGGTGAAGTCTTACTTTCCGAAGTTTATTTTGCTGCAATAATAAAACGAGGTGAGCTTTCTGTCACAAGAGTTTGGCTTTCAGCCCATTCCTCCATAATCTTTCCCCATGGAAAGCAGGCAGCAAGCAGCAAGATCCAAGTATTTAATTGACATGGAAGTTTTCTGCAAAGTGCAGGGTGTTACACATGTCACATGAAACAGCATAAATGCCCTTACCCTCAATCAAAGCTCACCAAAGAATATCGTAATTTGCACAATCGTACAAGAGGCTGCACCAGGGATCGGTTGGATGAAGAGGGCAGGCTGCCACCATTGGCAGAGGGGAGCACTGAGTCTATCAAAACATCTGTTGAACCACAGTTACAGGCAGGAAGAACTTTAAGGCAGGCTTTAATTGTGGGACCTGTGCACGAAGTGCCTGCTCAAACATAAAGCACAGATGGTCTTGTACGCATGTGCAAAATCAAATGAACACAAAGTTTACAAAGAACAAAGAACAAAGAAAAGTGCAGCACAGGAACAGGCCCTTCGGCCCTCCAAGCCTGCGCCGATCATATTGCCCGTCAACTAAAACATTTTGCACTTCCGGGGTCCGTATCCCTCTATTCCCATCCTATTCATGTATTTGTCAAGCTGCCTCTTAAACACCACTATCGTACCTGCTTCCACCACCTCCTCTGGCAGCGAATTCCAGACACTCACTACCCTCGGCGTAAAAAACTTGCCCCGCACATCTCCTCTATAGTTTTCTCCTCTCACCTTAAATCTATGTCCCCTAGTAATTGACTCTTCCACCCTGGGAAAAAGCTTCTGACTATCTACTCTGTCCATGCCACTCATAATTTTGTAAACTTCTATCAAGTCACCCCTCAATCTCCATCGCTCTAGTGAGAACAATCCGAGTTTCTCCAACCTCTCCTCATAGGTAATAACCTCCAGACCAGGCAGCATCCTGGTAAACCTCCTCTGTAGCCTCTCCAACGCCTCCATATCCTTCTGGTAATGTGGCAACCAGAATTGTATGCAATATTCCAAGTGTGGCCTAACCAAGGTTCTATACAGCTGCAGCATGACTTCCCAACTTTTATACTCAATACCCCTGCCAATGAAGGCAAGTTTGAAAAAGACATGAGCTAACCTGGCAGAGCCAGTGTGGATTTGTAGAGGCGATCATATGTGAATGGAGCTTCTTTTGATGGTATGACTATAGATAAAGGGAATAGGTGGTTGGGTTATTACATCAAAACGCTGACTTTTCACTCCCAGGACCTGCCCAAAACAAACTGATGAAATTAAAAAAAAAATCTCGTGTTTCTGCCCTTTTAAGTGAGTGCCTATAATGAAATGAATTGAAGAGGGTAGGTTTCCCAGACTTCCCACGACTCTGCTGTTGAAATAGTGGTGGAAGGGCAGGGAATCCACTGCAGAAATTTACCCCTTAGGCATTTAATGTGAGGCCACAGTACAAAGCTGCTCGTAATATGGCACAAATTGAGAGTTTCACCCAGAGAGGCTGAAATCATTCCTAAATTGGACAAGGAGTAAGCCTCTTAGCCCTCAAGCCTGTTCCACAGCAGAAAGAGAGTGAAAAAGTACCAATGATGGAGAAGGCAGTGGTTTTCCAAGGCTGAGGACAGCGAGAGAGGCCTTACTTTGTATTGAGCTGATAGATTATGGAATTTAAGTGTAATTGATGATGATCCTGTGGCACATACGTCACAGCATTTCTTCCCCTTCACAAGCATAAAATTCACAAACAAGTTTTCCAATCTAGATGGAGTTGTAAAATATACAATCTTGAATATGGCATGGTGTACACTACAGTCACCCGCTAATTTTTTTCAGAAAAATTCTTAAAATAAACAACCACAGGCTGGGTAAACAGTTTCAAACATATAGATAGTGAACACAAAGAATGTTGTGGGCAAAGGGTCTTAAACTGATTGGCAATTGGAAGTATATTAAACAGAGTTCTTTCCAAAAGTGGTTTCCTTGATGAAATTGGTATTTTATTTAATGATTTTTTTTCATTTGAGATCTAAGTGTATTAACGTTTTTAAAACTGGATCGGGGCCTTGAGCACAGAGTATTCTCTAGATAAGTAGAGTGTTAAGTCTCATGAAAATTGGCTGAAATCACAATATTCATAAAATCTGGAATAAACCCAAGGTTCCATGAAAATCAATCCAGAAACACATGCAGTTACTTATAGCGGATATAGAGTCAAGATAAACGGACATCCTGCAATAATTTACTTTATTTATTATAAAGATATGTAACTAGGATAGCCTATCCTGTTGATACATCTTGTTTACACCAAGACTGTGGGGAGCAGTTTAATAGTCAGCAAGGGTTCACAGAGGAAGTATTGGTTAGCCCGCTGGACTTTAATCTGAATAAATACCTTCACTCTGGGGAACGAGTTCAATTTGATCACAGTGATCTGAAGTGAGGTCAATCTGCTTACTGTTTATACATGCCTATTACAAACTCAGGGTGGGCAGTGGATTAGGTTGTACAGGAGGATTGCAACTAAGCAGGATATTAGACTGTTCCATTATCACTGATATTATTTTAATCAATTTAATTCAAATTTAATTTAAACTACCAAAGCGATTAGAAATCAGGGCAGAATTTTCCATTCCGGGATTAAGTTCTGTGGTTTGGGGGTGGGGGGGGGAGGGGCCGGGGACTGGGGGGCGTGGGGTGGGGGGGCCGCGGGTGGGGAACTGGGGGTGTTTCCCGCCATGGAGGCCAGTGGCCAGCGTGAAGGTATTTATTCAGATTAAAGTCCAGCGGCCTAACCAATACTTAATTCACTGAACCCTTGCTCACTATTAAACTGCGATGCTGGCCTAATTAATTATGCAGTCAGGGGTTTCCCAACATCTTGCGTGGCGGGGCCATATTTAAAAGGTGTCCGGATATCAACTTACACACCATTGAAGGAGAAGGCCCATCTCCTGGAAGCTGCTCCAGATAGAAGGCCCACCTCCTGGAAGCTGCTCCAGATAGAAGGCCCACCTCCTGGAAGCTGCTCCAGATAGAAGACCCACTTCAAAGAAGCTCCTGCAGATAGAAAACCCACCTCCTGGAAGCTGCTCCAGATAGAAGACCCACCTCCTGGAAGCTGCTCCAGATAGAAGGCCCACCTCCTGGAAGCTCCTGCAGATAGAAGGCCCACCTCCTGGAAGCTGCTCCAGATAGAAGGCCCACCTCCTGGAAGCTCCTGCAGATAGAAGGCCCACCTCCTGGAAGCTCCTGCAGATAGAAGGCCCACCTCCTGGAAGCTCCTGCAGATAGAAGGCCCACCTCCTGGAAGCTCCTGCAGATAGAAGGCCCACCTCCTGGAAGCTCCTGCAGATAGAAGGCCCACCTCCTGGAAGCTCCTGCAGATAGAAGGCCCACCTCCTGGAAGCTCCTGCAGATAGAAGGCCCACCTCCTGGAAGCTGCTCCAGTTAGAAGACCCACTTCAAAGAAGCTCCTGCAGATAGAAGGCCCACCTCCTGGAAGCTCCTGCAGATAGAAGGCCCACCTCCTGGAAGCTGCTCCAGATAGAAGACCCACTTCAAGGAAGCTCCTGCAGATAGAAGGCCCACCTCCTGGAAGCTCCTGCAGATAGAAGACCCACCTCCTGGAAGCTCCTGCAGATAGAAGACCCACCTCCTGGAAGATCCAGCAGCTCGAAGATCTATGTGGTTGATGCTCAACCCACCCACTGCTACACGTTCCAGGGTCCATGGTCATTGGAGGTCTTTCAATCTCCATAAGCTGCCCCAGGCCTTCTTGTAGGTAAGTCTGACATGTGCATGCCCCGCTGGTCTGGATGTCTTCTAGACCGATGTGATATCCTGCTGGCGCCATCGAAAATCAGGCCGGGGGGATAACTTCGGTTGGGTCTTCATCTGCTTCCCATTAATGGAATGCAAAATGGTTTCACGCCAGCCTCTGGTAGGACTGGCGACCTGCCATGATGGTTGGGAGTGCATCTGCCTGCCGTCATTTCACAGTGGCGGTAAACTGATTTTTCAGCGCTTGCCGCATGGTCCCCTCTGCCCACCGTTAAACCTGCCATGGGCAGACTGGAAAATTCTGCCCATAATCCAAACTAACGTCATGATGGTGCACCTTGATAACTGTAAGTCTACAGGAAATCAAAACAGTTCAGGTTGCACTTTCTGACACTGTTTGTGCTCTTACACTGGGATTTTGCATAATTAAACTTTGTTGTGAGGTTGGATATAAATGAGAAGTACTAAATGGTATTGTTATGAGTGCAAGATTTTATAATGTCTTAAACTGTCTCCTTTAACTCAAGGTAAAATGGAACGTGTGACCTCTTAGTAGTTCTGCCCAGCAGTAATCCAATGTGATCTGGTTTCCATTGGGACCGGGTGCCCAGGTCAAGTCCTATTTAAACCCAAGTGCCAGATTTAACATCTGTACACAAAGGCAGAAGCAGCTGGCCTGGCTTGGTGCAAACGCACAGGTTCTCAGGCAGTCAGATTCAGAAATCCTGGACAGATAGAGAGAGAGTCCCAGAGAGAAAGAGGGAGAGAGAGAGAGAGATGCTGCGAACAGCAGGGGATAATAGTATTCTCTGTTGGCCACCAGGCAGGATGCAGTTGGGAGCACTTTCTCTGGTCAAAGAGATGAAACCTTCAGAGACATTGGAAAATTCGCCCTGGCACAGCCAGGAGAAGGAGTGGACCGTGTGGCTGGAAGTCGGTTTGGAGATTCTCAGAAGACGGAGGCAAAGCGACTTTTGATGGGCACTGGACGTTATGTTTCATTGAAACAGGGAAAAATGAGTCCGTTGGAAGCTTTGAGTAACTTTGGACTGGTTCCAGTAAAGATTACAGTTCTGCTGAGAGAGTGGCATAATAAGTAAATGTCAAGTGGGGCTATTGGTCGTATTAAGAAAATAAGGAATACCTGCCCTGTGGTTTAGAGCACTAATTGCTTACTAAATAGTGTTTAGCCAATGTTGATTTTGTTTGTTTGTTATAGTAAACATTTTAAAAATGAAATCTTGTCGTGCGATTCCTTTAAGTCAGTCGCTAGGAATTCAAATTTATTTTTAAAAGTTATCGGTCTCTATGGGGATTGTAACAGTATTCAGTTCTTCAAACTATTCATACCAGGCATGGTTCTAAGAATACACACTGAGAAAAAAGTAAGCTCATGGGGACTTAATGGACAGTGAATTACAGAGCCATCCTTTCATTTTCAGGAACTTGGTATGAATTCAGCTCAGTCCTTTTCTGGCTGTAAGAGCTTTAAGTGAAATGAGATTAGAGAAGACTCGACCTAGTTTCTCATGTGCATCTGGCCACAGCAAAAAAAATTCAGCACAAATTGGCACAATTGGTAAACAAGATTAGATGAGGCAGGAAATGAAGATGTCACATTAAAGAGCAGGAAGGAGTACATTGCTCAGCCTGTGATTAAGGCACTTGGAGTAGAGGAGATGTAGATTCACCATTACCATCAGATCCATGGTGGACCCAGCCTATAAGAGTTGACAGTTGCGATAAAGGATAAAAGTGTGCCAAACCCTGACAATGATCAGCAATCTTCGATCAGTGCAACATTTACCGGAAAATAAAAACATATTTATGAGCTGTCACTTTTCACCCTGTCCACTGGTGCTGTCCGAAGAAGCATTTTGTAGCCTTTCCCTTTCTTTGGCGAATTCACGAATTATACACTATTTGCCAGAAGTTGCTATCGCAGGATACTTAATGGTGTTGGCCATTAGTTAAATTTGCTCCCACACCTAAGTTGCTGAAAGTGTGAACTGATAATGGCATAGTGAAGGGAACAGAACATCTAAGTCCTGGGTGAACAGGGCAACCAACAGGCTATCTCCTGAAACAATCCAATTTAAGGGGCAGAACCTATTGCTTGAAATGGTTGACCCATTCACACACTGGAGAGTCAGCGGCAACCCCACTGGAGCCATTCCGCACCCCTGGCCCAATTTAGTGTCTTATCTGGTCAGAGTCGGGGTCCTCATTGTCGGCGGAGGGATTTGCTGCCTCCAGGAGCTACCAGCTAATTGGAAACTGGTAGCTCTCCAGCACCGGCACTGGCCACCAAAGTGGCTCTTTGAGGTGACATCTTCATTTCCTGTCTCTTCCATCCTTGTTTACCAATTGTGCTGATTTGTGCTGAATTTTTCTGCTGTGGCCAGACGTGCACTAGAAACTAGGTTGAGGCTTACAGAAGGCCCAGGCTGCAGGATCATCACTGGAGCTCTGGAGTGAGGGTAATTAAGGTGGGCTCACTGGGACAAGTCAGAGAGGCCCTGTAGTATTTAGAGCATCATCCATCGGTGGCCCTTGCCTCCAGCAGGTATCTCCATTGGGCATGAGCTGTCCAAGTAGAAGGGATGCCCTCATCACACTGCAAGCATACCCGCCAGGGTTTACCTGGTGGGTTGCCCACCTGGCAGTGGTCCCCGACCGGTGCTGGTTGAATAAGAGCGGTGGCAGGATGAGGCTCTTAAGTGGCCAGTTAAGGGTCTCCATTGGCTTTTGGCGGGAAAGCCATTCTTGAGCCTTCCGGCCCTGGACTTGCAAACATACGAACAAGGAGCGCGAGTAGGCCATTCGGTCCATTGAGCCTGCACCGCCATTTAATAAGATCATGACTGATCTGATAGCAGCCTCAAATCTGCACCCTCCCACCCCCGATAACCTATCACCCCCTTGCGTACCATGAATCTATCCACCTCTGCCTTAAAAATATTCAAAGAGAGTTCTAAAGACTCAAGACCCTCTGACAGAAAAAAATTCGCCTTTTCTCCTTTTTAAATAGGCGACCCCTTATTTTTAAACAGTGATCCCTAGTTCTAGATTCTCCCACAAGAGGTAACATCCTCTCCACATTCATCCTGTCAAGACCCACATATGTTTCAATCAAGTCACCTCTTACTCTTCTAAACTCCAGTGGATACAAGCCTAGCTTGTCCAACCTTTCCTCATAAAACAACCTGCCCATTCCAGGTATTGTTCTGGTAAACCTTCTGTGAACTGCTTCCAACACATTTATATCCTTCCTTAAATAAGGTGACCAATACTGTACACAGTACTCCAGATGTGGCCTCACTAGTGCTCTGTAAATTGAAGCATAACCTCCCTACTTCTGTATTTAATTCCCCTCACAAAAAATGATAATATTCTGTTAGCTTTCCTAATCACTTGCTGTACCTGCATACTAGCCTTTTGCGATTCATGCACTAAGACACCCAGATCACTCTGCATCTCAGAGCTCTGCAATCACTTGCCATTTAGATAATATGCTTCTCTTTTCTTCTTCCTGCCAAAATGGACCTTTCACATTTTCCGACATTATGCTCCATTTGCCAGGCCTTTGTCCATTCGCTTATCCTATCTGTATCTTTTTGTAGCCTCCTTATGTCCTCTTCACAATTTACCTTCTTACCTATCTTTATGTCATCAGCAGATTTGGCAACCATCCCATCCATCCCTTCATCCAAGTCATTATTATAAGTTGTGAACACTTGAGGTCCCAGCACTGATCCTTGTGGCACACCACTCGTTACATCTTGCCAACCCGAAAAAGGCCCATTTATGCCTACTCTCTGCTTCCTGTTAGCCAGCCAATCTTCCATCCATACCAATATAACATGAGCTTTTATTTTCTGCAATAACCTTTGATATGTCACTTTATCAAATGCCTTCTGGAAATCTAAGTACAGTACATCCACTGCTTCCCCTTTATCCACAGCACATGTTGCTTCCTCAAAGAACTCCAACAAGTTGGTTAAATATGATTTCCCTTTCACAAAATCATGTTGATTCTGCCCGATTATCTTGAACTTATCCAAGTGCCCTGCTATAGCTTCTTTCATAACAGCTTCTAAAATGTTCCCTATAACAGATGTTAAGCTAACTGGCCTGCTTTCTGTCTCCTTCCCTTTTTGTATATGGAGTTACATTTGCTATCTTTCAATCTATTCAGACCTTTCCTGAATCTAGGGAGATTTGGAAAATTAAAACCAATACACCAACTATCACACTAGCCATTTCTTTTAAGACCCTAGGGTGAAGTCCATCAGGAACCGGGCAATGTCAGGCCACAGCACTAACAATTTACTTCTCTGGTGACTGTAATTTTCCTGAGTTCCTCCCTACTTTCCATTTCCTGAATTACAGCTATTTCTGGGATGTCTCCTCCATACTAAAGAATGATGCAAAATACTTGTTCAATTTATCTGCCATTTCCTTGTTTTTCATTATCAATTCTCCAGACTCACTTTCTATATGATGAATGCTCACTTTGTTAACTCATTTATTTTTAGAATATTTATAGAAACTCTTACTATCTATTTTTATATTCCTGGCTAGCTTTCTCTCGTACTCTAATTTTTCCCTCCTCATTAGTCTTTTAGTCATCCTTTGCTGTTCCTTATATTCTGTTCAATCTTTCACCTAGCTTTGCACAATTGAGTACTTTTCTTTAAGTTTGATACTATCTTTAACCCTTCTAGTTATCCACAGATGGTGTGTCCGCCCCTTGGACGTTTTCTTACCCATTGGAATGTATCTATTCTGTGTATCCTGAAATATCCCCTTAAATGTTTGCCACTGCATCTCTATTGACCTATCCCTTAACTTAATTTGCCAATTCACTTTAGCCAGCTCCGCTTTCATGCGCTTATTTTAAGTTTAAAAACATAGTCTCAGACCCACTCCTCTCTCCCTCAAACTGAATGTAAAATTCAATCATATTATGGTCGCTGCTACCTAGGGGCACCTTCACAATGAGGTCATTAATTAATCCCATCTTGTTGCCCAATACCAGATCTAGTATAGCCTGCTCTCTGGTTGGCTCCAGAGCATGCTGTTCTAAGAAACTATCCTGGAAACATTCTATGAACTCTTCATTTAGTCTACCTTTGCCCACCTGACTTTTCTAGTCTATATGTAAGTTAAATTGTCCATGATTATTTTTCTGCCTTTCTGACAAGCTCCCATTATTTCTTTCTTTATAAGACCATAAGACCATAAGACATAGGAGCAGAAATTAGGCCAATCGGCCCATTGAGTCTGCTCCGCCATTCAATCATGGCTGATAAGTTTCTCAACCCCATTCTCCTGCCTTCTCCCCGTAACCTTTGATCCCCTTACCAATCAAGAACCTATCTATCTCCGTCTTAAATACACTCAATGACCTGGCCTCCACAGCCTTCTGCGGCAATGAATTCCATAGATTCACCACTCTCTGGCTAAAGAAGTTTCTCCTCATCTCAGTTCTAAAAGGTCTTCCCTTTACTCTGAGGCTGTGCCCTCAGGTCCTAGTCTCTCCTACTAATGGAAACATCTTCCCCACGTCCACTCTATCCAGGCCTTTCAGTATTCTGTAAGTTTCAGTCAGATCCCCCGTCATCCTTCTAAACTCCATCGAGTATAGACCCAGAGTCCTCAAACGTTCCTCATATGTTAAGCCTTTCATTCCTGGGATTTATGCTCCATCCTACCATGTGATTACTATTAGGAGGCCTGTACATGATTCCCACAAGTGACGTCTTGCCTTTACCATTTATCATCCCTACACAAACAGTTTAACCGGCGCCACCCGATCAACCGGCTCCCCTCAAGCCCAGCCAGCCTCTGATGGGGGAGAATAAAATTCCATCCAAGGTTTGGGAATAGACAGCAGCAGGACTGAGAAAGAAGTGTAAATTCAGAGAGTAAATTCAATGTCAAATTAGATACAAAAAGACACAAAAGAGAGGCAAAAAAGTCAGGGAAACAAAGATTGGATTAAGAGAGAGATAAAAGACAGAAAGGAAAATTAAGAACAGCAAAAGATTTTGAACATCATTTTCAACATCAAAAGCTGAATGAATAAGATTCCAAACTTATAATAGTGAGTTTCAGTGCCAGAAAGGTTGCTTGGCAATAATTAACATTTGTCGTCTTGTTAAGAGGGCATTTACACTTGTAATGACAAGGCTTTACTTTCTGTGTTGATTTGAAAGGACAAATACAGCAAATTCCTAAATATAAATATTTGGGGAGGCTAGGGGTGAGGTGCCATCTTTGCAAAGCTAGTGGTGAAGTTGTGGAACTTGAACAGCAACTTTTGGGATTGAGCTGTGCATCTGCCCCTCACCTGAAGTTACTGTGCCATTTATCCATAAATATGAGTGATGCCAAAGGTTTCCAACCCTCCAGGATTGGCTTGGAATCCCCAGGACACTGCAGTGTGCAACCCTGGAGAAAAATCATAGGGACATTAAAAAAAAAACTTGTCTATGTTGTCATTTTCTTTGAACGTTTCTCTTTACCAGATATAAAAATATTGAAAATGGGCAGGAAAAGCTGGTTGTTTCACAGTTAAGCATAACCCAATTTGGTAATGAGTCTTTTTGCTTTCCAGTTGGCTTAGGAAGGCAGTATGTCACAAGGATGGTTGCGTTGGCTGGTGAGTGGCTGGAATGTGGGAACAAGTCATGTGATGAAACCTCCAGGAATACATTTAATCACATTTGGCTACCCCAGTCATACCATCAGCATTGCCATTATTTTGCCAGGAAATTCTAACCATAAATTAGATATAGATTTCCAGAAAGGAGAACCAAATGAAATGAAGTGCACTCTAAATGCCTTTTTTTGCATTTGACTGGTGGAATGCCAAGTGGCCTGATTTCAAGTGACCACGTGAGCCGCCGACATCAAACTGGCATCAGGATGCAGTTTCCCCAGATTTGGACCACAATATCAGGCTTCCCAAAGGATGCCTGCTAGCAGCAAGTCAAGTCATGGGTGTGGGGAAGGACTTTGGGTGGGGAAGTGAAATGTCCGAGGAATACTCTGGTACAAAATTTCAACACTCGGAGTCCAGATGCAATATTCAAGTGGTTGCTTTATTATGCATGTGGGGAGCAAATGCTGGGCCATCCAGGCGCTTCTCCACCGAAGTTCAAATAAGCACAGTTTATATATTTTTTACAATCAGTTACAGCTTAATGGTATTAGTTAGACAAAGGCCACAGCACAATGACCCCCCGGTGGGCTGATAATTGTGTTCTTATACAGGAATTGCAGTGCA
Source organism: Cetorhinus maximus (assembly GCF_964194155.1). Taxonomy (NCBI): domain Eukaryota; kingdom Metazoa; phylum Chordata; class Chondrichthyes; order Lamniformes; family Cetorhinidae; genus Cetorhinus; species Cetorhinus maximus. Next base: position 159,851,510 of record NC_135882.1, read on the forward strand.
GAGACTGGGTATTGTCCTTTTGGAGACAGCAAAGAATGTATGTTTGTTCTATACAAAAGGTTTACGGGGGCTGACTGGATGTGGTTCAAGGCCATCAGACGGTGTGAAATGGCCTTCCCCATTTCTTGATCGAGTCATCCCGTGTCCCCGCCCGTGTGTGTCTCCCATTTCCTAATTACAAATTTACAGCTGAGCCCTTTGCACAAGTTTTTAGCTTTCATGTAAGGCTGTGATTGTCTGTGTCTGCTTTGGCGCCCTAGCTGCTGGTCCCGGCTGGCACTTTAAAATAAATCCAAATTTTCTGCACCTTCAGAAGAGATTATATTTGTGGGACCAGAAGAAGTGCTCCTGCTCCACATGGACCCACAAAAATAATTTAAACCTTAACTTTGGGGCATCCTCCTGCTGCATTGTTGGTAAGTCTGGCCAAAAGGTGCATTGTGCAATCTGCAGTCAGTGCTGTGTTAACATAACAAAAGGGATTCTGCACCTATCATTCACATAGGGCCAACTGCCTGAAACAGGCAGGCTTTTGGCCTCCAGTTTTAGATCCCTTTAAAAAGTGCAGTGACCGGTACATCAGTATTAATGGGACAGTACGTCTACCAATCCCATTTTAAGGTTGTAACATTGATTGGTTAAGTTAGAATTGCCTCCATTGATGCTAAACACTCAACAATGGTCACTGCATCTCAATGTATGTAATTCATGGCCTGTGAAACATTTTGGGACATTTGTAAGCAATGCGATGAGGCATTGAATAGATGCAGGTCAAGTCTTCTTCCTCATTCACTGTGCACATAAGAACCATTAGAGAATGTATACTAGATCGATGCGACAACATTCTTTTGAATTTTCCATCTGCATATAAAATTCACTGAAATGAAAGAGTGTGTTTATCAAGAATGAACCTTACGACCAAAGTTATCCAGTTATCCAGTGTCAAGATGATATGACTGGGCCTATGGCCAGGATTTTGTCAATAGCATGCCGTTTGCAACCACAAAGCCTCAAGTGAGCTTCACTTCTGCTCTCTTGCTTTCTCCAATTACACACATGATTACAATTAAAATTTAAAGGGGCAGCAGTGTGCAGAAGAACCACATGTGACTCAGCCACGGGGGAAGCTTTTCAGTGGTGGGACCAGCAGTCAGCTGACACTGCTGCAGCTATGGGTGCACAGACAGGGAGACTTCATCATGGACACAACTTTCCTGCTCAATTACGTTGCCATGGAGATAGGATTTGAGAGAACACAGGTGGCACAGGTGTTCTTCAAAATTAAATTTCACTTGTAAATGTTTCACGTTACATTGTTTCACTTTATTCGTGTGTGCATTATCGTTATTTGTTGAGGCTAATTTAGTCAGAGAGCTAAATGTACTGGCACACCTCATGGTTGGCATACATTGATGGTTACAGGTAAGTTCAGGACATTTCCATAATTGGAGAAGAAACGATGTTGTGGTTTTCTGTTCACTCTTTACTGAATATCCATGTTAGTGTCCAGTGTTGCACTCATCGCTCTGTGGGACATGGATGAACTTGCAGGCTCAGCTGGCCTTTCCTTCTATGCATTGCAAAGGAAACCATCCATGATCACTCACAGGAGTGATATCTGAAATGTTGAGGTAAACTCAACAGGTGAGCCCTTTAAGCCTGAGAAGGACCCATATTTGAACAGTATTGATACTGTCCTTTGGAATCTTGACTGACTTTCCCCACCACACCAGAAATCCAGGCCCTTTACACTTCACTCCTCCATTGCCCTGACCCAACCATCTGTCCTCCCCTGGATCCTTCATCCCTTCCTCTATGCCTCTGACCCCACTCAACACCCCAACCCCCCTCACCACTGACTCACCTTTGCTGGTCCCAAGCCTCCATGCAAGCTGTGATTCTTCTGCTCCCCTCCTTTGTGTCATAGAGTTAAACAGAGAAAATCACTGACCTTGCACACAGTTGCACGACTGCTGCACACCACCTTGAACCAAGTATCACGAGATTCTCATGCGCTGCTGACTTCATCCTGAGGGTAGGACTTAATTCAAAACTGTTTCACACAGGAACATAGGACTTAGGAGCAGGAGTAGGCCATTCAGCCCTTCAAGCTTGCTCCACCATTCAATAAGATCATGGCTGATCCGTTTGTGGTCTCAATTCCACTTTCCGGTCTGCTCCCCACAACCCTCATCTCTCTTGTCTATCAAAAATCTATCTAACTCTACCTTGAATAAATTCAATGATCCAGCCTCCACTGCTTTCTGGGGAAGAGATTCCAAAGACTAATGACCCTCTGACAGAATGAATTTCTCCTCATCTCCATCTTAAAGGGGAGACCTCTTATTCTTAAACTGTGTCCCAATGTTCTAGTTCCCTCCACAAGAGGAAACACCCTCCTGATATCCAACCTATCAAGTCTCATCAGGATCTTATATGTTTCAATAAGATCACCTCTCACTCTTCTAAACTCCAGTGGATATATGTCCAACCTATTCAACCTTTCCTCATAAGATAAACCCCTCATCTCAGGAACGAGTCGAGTGAACCTTCTATGAACTGCTTCTAACACAAGCAAAGGATGACTAAAACAATAATAAATAGGGAGAAATTGGAGTATTTGAGAAAACTGGAAAGAAATATGAAAACAGAGTAAAAGTTTCTACAAGTTTATAAAAAGGAAAAACGTAGCTAAAATAGTCACTTAGAAGATGAGATTGTGGAATTAATAATTGGAAACAAGGAAATGGCAGAGACATTGAGCAAGTATTTCGTATCTGCCCTCATAGTACAAGACAGAAAATGCATCCCAAGAATAGTAGAAAATCAAGAGGCAAAAGGGAGGGAGGAACTTAAACCAATCATAAGTGCAGCTCCAACAACACTCACACTGGGAAAACTATGAGGCTAAAGGTTGACACATTTCCAGGACCTGATGGCCTGAATCCTAGGGTCTTGAAAGAAGTGGCTGTAGAGATAGTAGAGGCATTGGTTGTAATCTTCCAAGATTACTAACATTCTAACTTAGGTTAAGTGTGTGGGCAAAAGTTTGGCAGATGGAGTATGATGTGGGAAAATGTGAGGTGGTCCACTTTGGCAGGTAGAATGGAAAAGGTTAGCATGCAGGTACAGCAAGTAATTAGGAAGGCAAATGGAAGGTGAGGTGAGAGTGACTGCCCTTGACATCAAGACTGCATTTGACCAAGTGTGGCATCAAGGACCCTAGCAAAACTGGAGTCAATGGGAATCAGGGGGAAAATTCCCCGCTGGTAGGAGTTATTCCTAACAAAAAGGAAGATGTTTTGGTTGTTGGAGGTCAGTCATCCCAGCTCCAGGACATCACTGCAGGAGTTCCTCAGGGTAGAGTCCTAGGCCCAAAAATCTTCAGCTGCTTTATCAATGACCTTCCTTCCATCACAAGGTCAGAAGTGGGAATGTTCCCTGATGGTTGCACAATATTCAGCACCATTCGCAATTCCTCTGATGCTGAAGTAGTCCATGTCCAAATTCAGCAGGACCTGGACAATATCCAGGCTTGGGCTGACAAGTGGCAAGTAACATTCATGCCACACAAGTGCCAGGCAATGACCATCTCCAACAAGAGGGATTTAACCATTGCCGCTTGACATTCAATGGCATTACTATCGCTGAATCCCCCCACTATCAACACCCTGGGGGTTACCATTTACCAGAAACTGAACTGGACTAGCCATATAAATACTGTGGCTACAAGAACAGGCCAGAGGCTAGGAATCCTGCAGCGAGTAACTCAGCTCCTGACTCCCCAAATCTACAAGGCACAAGACAGGAGTGTGATGGAATACTCTCCCCTTGCCTGGATGAGTGCAGCTCCAACAACACTCAAGAAGCTCGAAACCATCCATGACACAGCAGCCCGCTAGATTGGCATCCTATCCACAAACATTCACCACCTCCACAACCGATGCACTGTAGCAGCAGTGTGTACCATCTACAAGGTGCACTGCAGAAACACATTGAGGTTCCTTCGACAGCACCTTCCAAACCACAACCACTACCATCTAGAAGGACAAGGACAGCAGACAGGTGGGAACACCACTGCCTGGAAGTTCCCCTCCAAGTCAATCACCATCCTGACTTGGAAATATATCATCGTTCCTTCACTGTCGCTGGGTCAAAACCCTGAAACTCCCTCCCTAGCAGTGCTGTGGGTGTACCTGCACCACATGGACTGCAGTGGTTCAAGAAGGCAGCTCACCACCACCTTCTCAAGGGCAATTAAGGATGGGCAATAAATGCTGGCCTAGCTAGCAACGTCCACATCCCTTGAATGAATAAAAAGATGTTGCAAGGGGGCTGGAGTATAAAAGTAGGGAAGTGCTATTACAACTATACAGGGCATTGGTGAAATCAAACCTACAGTACTGTGTACAGGTTTGGTCTCCCTACTTATGGAGGGATATGTTTACACTGGAAGCAGTTCAGGGAAGGTTCACTAGGCTGATTCCTGGCATGAAGGGATTTTATTATGAGGAAAAGTTGAGCAGTTTGGGCCTATACACATTGGAGTTTAGAAGGATGAGATTTCCAAAAGGAGCTTGACAGGGTAGATGTTGAGACAATGTTTCCTCTTGTGGGGGAATCTAGAACTAGAGGGGACATTTAAAAGATAGGGGGTCTCCCAGGCAAAGTGGAGGTGAAGAGGAATTTCCTCTCTCAGAGCGTCACTAGTCCCGTGAATGAATAAACAAAAAAGTCTTTGGAGTTCTCTTCCACAGAGAGCAGTGGAGGCTGAGCCTTTAAATATATTCAAGACTGAGTTAAACAGGTTGTTAATGTACAATGGTTATGGGACAGGGGTAGGCAGGAAAGTAGAGTTAAGTCCACAATCAGATAATCCACGATCTTATTGAATGGTGGAGCAGGCTCTAGCAGCCACATGGCCTACTCCTGCTCCTATTTTTTATTGCCTTATGATCTAATAATTTATGTTATTGCTGTTTCTGGGAACTTGTGTATAGATTGTCTGTTGTGGAACTCCACTTCAAAAGTACTTTATTGGCTGTAAATCATTCTGGGACGCCCTGAGGTTTTGAAGGGCACTGCATAAATGAACGTTCTTCCTTGCTTATAAAAATAGTCGGCGAGGGAAAATATCTAACAGCGCTTTAACTGTTATATATTGGATGAGTGAATTTTTTTACTTTGTATACTTCTTGTACCATACAGGATAATTTGGGCAGAATCGCCCAATCTGCAAGCAGCGGGAAGAGTGGCGGGTGGAGGTGGAAAATATGGCGAGATTCAAAAAATCGGTTTCCTGACATCAGGAAGAGCTTGGAATCTGGTTCTCTCAACCTTCATGGCAGGTTAATGGTGGGTCAGCTTTCCCGCTGATGTACGTCAGGAACCCCTTTTGCAGCTCATTAAAACCCCTACAGACCAGAATCTTGTTCCCCTGTTAAATGTTCCGCCCTGTCAGTGAGAATTTGGGCCGTTCTGTTTCACGGTTCAACATAAGTGGCGTGCCCCTGGCGAGGGAGGCTTCAAGGACTTACTGGGCAGTTGACACTGCCTGCACCATTCCCGATGGCCACATTTGGGTGCTGAGAAATACGCTATGCACGGGGAATGGAGGGGGTTGCTAGGGGGTGCAGTTTCAGGGCATGAAGAGGGTATGGAAGTCTGCAAGAGGGGGATACGGGGCTTGAAGGGAGGTTGGAAGTTTGCAAGGGGGTTTCAGGGCACAAATGGGGATGAAGGCTGCAAGGAGGGGTTCAGGGCACAAATGGGGGCTCAGGACACGAAGTGGGGTGGAAGGATGGTGGAAGGCTGAAAGGGGTTTGTAGTGTTTGGGAAGGAGCGAGGAGTGTTTTATAGGGTGGGGTCCGTTGAGTCTATGGTCAGGTTCTGGGGGGAGAACAGAGGGTACTGGTGATAGGAGGAACAGTTACAGTTGGGGGGGAGGGAGATACAATAGGGTGGGAAGGTCAGGGTGTGTGTTTGGTGGGTGTAGTTCTCATCGGGAGGGTCATTCAGGGGGACAAGAAAGGTGGCACAGATAACGGGAGTGGGCAGGGTCAGGGTGGACATGGACACGGTAATGGGCATGGACTCTGAGGGGAGGGAAGGCACGTGGAGGTGGATGGTGATGGGGTCCAGTGTAATGGTGGGGAGGTTTAAGGGTTACAGAGGGGAGAGTTGAGGCTACATTGGGGGTGTCAATGGTGATGGGGGGATGCTGGTGGGTGACAGAGGGACGGTAAAAGGTGGTGAAGCAGGTCTGGGAGGAGATGCACACCACCTCTGCATTAACAATAAGGCAAGCACTTGATGTCCAATTGTGATGCATTGAGGTGGGGGGAGGATCCTCTTGATTGGGTGGATCTCAAGGTCAGCACAACTGGCCAACTAAAGGGACACCCTAATAGTCATGGGGGAACTGTATGCGAGGTATGGTCATTTGAAATCCTCACTCTATGATGCAGCCTACACGGCAACAGATCTGGCCCAGAGGGTGCTCAGAACATCGAGATCCCAGCAAGGTAGAGCCATCGGCTGCAGTCAGAGGTAGGGATGAAGGGAGAGAGGGAGGTGGATGCCTACAAAGGGCATGGCTGGTGAATGGCAGCCAACTCACGACTACAAACCTCCAACCCCCGGGGGATTGGACCTGCCTGACAAGGGCTCACGTGGTTAGCCCTTATATTATGACAAGACAATGGTCTGTCTATAGAGTGCGAGAGCAATGGGGGCAAGCAGATAGCGTGGGAAGGAAGTTTCTCGCACATGGCTCTCATCACCCTTGTCAAAGAGTGATATCTCCACGTGCAGGTATGTATGCACCGGGAGGAACACCCATTCTTGGTCCTCCAAGATGTTCTTCACCTGGAAAGGGCGGATTGCGTGTGACCATTACAGTGACTAGCAGCAAGATGGAATCCAGGAGACATCAAAACAGTGCACATGAACATATATTTACAAGTGCCAGAACTATATACAATGATTTTACACCCATGACACCAGTGTGTATTCAAAACATCTTAAGTTTTCTTACCCTAGTGTTACGTCTAATTGCAGCCCCGACATCTGCAGCAGAGGTGGAGGCAGCCCGCTGACTGCTATGCCTTGTTGTCTCAGATGAATTTGGTGGCTGTCCTCTGGAGGTCTGAGACCTGGAGGGGCCTGGCATGCTAAGAGTCTCCTTTGGGCAAGTGTGCCCTCTTCAGCCTGACCAGCTGGAGCTGATGGAGTCACAGGCAGAGGGGGTTGGGAATGGCTGGACACCATTGAAATGTCCTGGGTGGTTGCCTCCGGGGTGTCTGGCTGATGCTCCTCTTTCCTTTTGGGTGCCTGAGGGCCCTGCCCTGACCCCTTGAGAGGAAGGGGCACCTGGAGGAAGGCTGATGTGCCCCATTCACCTTTTGCCTAGCCACTGCTGAAACATAGCCATGGCTAGAGCGATAAATGCATATCAGGCCAAAATTGCTGGACCTGGATCTCTAAGGCGGCTGCCACCATGGAGCCATGACATCAGAGAGTGTGCGGACACACTCCTCAATCTCTTGGGCCACTCTGTTGAAGGCCTCTGACAGTTCTACCTGATGTATCCCTGCGGCTCTTTGAATCTCCAGCACGTGTCCGAGGGTCAGTTACAGAGGCTCATCATCTGACTCGGACTCTCAGGTGCCTGTTCTCCAGCAGTCCTCCGAGTGCCAGAGACCTCAGCTAATCCTTCCTCCCCCTGCTGCTGTGAACTTGTGTCAGTGCAGCAACCACCAGTGTGTGATCCCGAGCTCCTCCTGAACTATGACCCACCGATGTGTGTGTCTTTGCACTGGTGAAGGGTGCAGGTGAATGCTGTGACAGCTCTACAGGTGTAAAAGGGTCTTCTTCCTCCTCTGAGGTGGCCTGGGGGCTGGGGCTTTTGTCCGTGGAGGAGGCTGGCCTCTCCCTCTTCCTGTTGGTGGCTGGAATGGAGAACAGAGAGAGAATGAATGGTTGCCTAGGCTGGCTTAGACATTACACACATCACAGAAACTCTCATTCGAGTTGTCTCTGCTTCCACACTGGATTCCTCACGGTCTCTGTCCTCCCTTGTCTGCTCTGCACTCCGCTGCTCAAATTCCAAAAAGTTTCACAACTCCAGCATTCCACCTCCTGCCTTCTCCCTCTCCCTTCTGTTGTTGGCCATCTTGACCTGCATTGAGACAGGTGAATTGAGTGTGAGCACGTTAGATGAAAGAGCAGGTCAGAGGCTGCAAATCCTGCAGGGAATACCTCACCTCCTGACTCCACAAAGCCTGTACAGCATCTACAAGGCACAAGTCAGGAGTGTGATGGATTACTCTTCACTTGCCTGGGTGAGGGCAGCTCCAACAATAATGAAGAAGCTGGACACCATCCAGGTCCAAGTGTTCCACTTGATTGGCGCCTCATCCACCCTCTTCAACATTAATTCCCTTCAGCACCAATGCAGTGGCAGCAGTGTGCACCACACACAAGATGCACTGCAGCTACTCACCTAGGCTCTTTTGATAGCACCTTCTAAACCTGTGACCTCTACCGCCAAAAGGTCAAGGAAACATAGGAACACCACCACTTGCAAGTTCCACTCCCTGACTTGGAGCTGCACACTGTCCCCTCACCACTGGTGGGTCACGATCACTAACTCCCTCACTAACAGCGCTGTGGGTATACTGCTCCACTTGGACTGTGGCAGTTCAAGGAGGCAGCACACCATGATCTTCTCAAGGGCAATTGGAAATGGGCAATTCCAGCAATGCCCATATCCCGTGAATGATGAAATAAAAACATTGTTGATGTGAGTTTGGAGAGTAGAAGGTTCACTTAGTCTAGTGGAGTGGATGAGATCATTCATCGATTTCCTGTACTGCAGGGCTGCCCTCTTTTGGACCCATGGGTGCTGAGGACCCTGGAGACCTCCTCCCAGGCTGCTGTGGGGTCTCCTGTTCCATCACTTGGAAAGAGGGCCTCCCGGGAGAAGAGTTTCCAGGGAGGCATTGCAGAAACGTGGGACCGGAGCTTGCTGCCTTCTACTCAACATTTTTGGCCTCTAAAGGACCTGGGCAATGAATGACTGTCCGGACACCTTTCAAACATAGCGCCCAGACATGACGGCGGAGTCCTCCATGCTATGCGATGTGATCCTCGTTGTTGCATAATTAATCAGGTGAATAGTGCACGATTTGGCGTGTTCACCCACCCGGCTCTCCAGTAGAAGTCACTTTGGCTTCCTGCTCCCACCACCAGACTTAGTCCCAGAATGGAGCAGGAATTCACCATGGCTCCTTCAACAGCACCTTCCAAACTCACTACCACTACCATCTAGAAGCACAAGGCAGCAGATAGATGGAACACCACTACCTAGAAGTTCCCCTTCAAGTCACTTACCATCCTGACTTGGAAATATTTTGCCATTCCTTCAGTGTCGCTGGATCAAAATCCTGGAACTCCCTTCCTAACAGCACTGTGGGTGTACCTACACCACATGGACTACAGCGGTTCAAGAAGGCAGCTCACCACCACCTTCTCAAGGGCAATTAGGAATGGACAATAAATGCTGGCCCAGCCAGCGAAACCCAAATCCCAAGAATGAATTTAAAAAAATGGAAAATTGTGGCCTTTATTCCTGCTGGTGCTTGATTATTATCAGATTCTGTGTACTTCAGTCAAAAGCCCTTTAAGTTCTGTCATTCAGTGAGGAATTTACCACTTCCATTACTTTGAATGACCAGAGAGTTCCAACCTTGCTTCAATGAGATAATTAGCTTTTACATTTTTTTTAACGGTGTCAGCTTTCATATCTTCATAAAGTATAACTTTGTTAAAAACTAGACATGATGGAAATGATTTGCTCGATGTTGTCAACAATGCGGACCTTGACGTAACTCAGAGTGTATTCTGAGAAGGAAGAACTCCACATCTATCAGTTATATTGGATGGAATAAAAGAGTATGCTAAGTCTTACCATGATCAACCACAGAAATTCTGTAATAAAAGTTTTAAATCTAGTGACTCTATTTCAATTGGAAAGTCTGTGTCCTACTGAACAAACAGGGAATTTACTAACAAAGAAACACACGTTACAGATCTGAGGTTTATAATTTGTTATGTTTTGGGACTTAAGGTAAAATGGAGTAGTGATGTGTGTCATGTGACCTGTTCCCAGGGCAATGGAGGGAGACCATGGGCCTTGGTGCTTCTTCTGTTTCCTCTCCCACTTTAAACCACCCGCCCCCAATCACGCATATGTTTTCCCCTTTCAAGATTCACCAATCAACTAACCAAACAATCATAGAAAGGCCTTATTAAAATTAGGATGTCCATTGGTGACATCCGGTTACAAAAATCATTCAATATATATGCATATGGTTCATTAATATGAAGAGCAGCAACAATATAATGCAGTGTTAGTTTGTGTGCACCCTATAGGTGATTCCACTGTGACTATTAAACAAACCAGAGAGTACAAATTTTGCTTTAACAGCATTGTGCAATATTGTTAATTTAATCCCATTATTCATACCACTGTGCAGATGATAACACTAATTTTGGTGACTGCCTCAGCTCTCATTAACATGTTTTGCACATTGCACCATATGGACATGGTGGCAGTAAATTCATATCTGGGGAAAGATTCAATACTTGCAACCCAAATAAACTGTACAAGATCTTTTCTTCTACCTAGGTGCATGATATTATTCAACATAATTATTTCATACAAGAGGTATAATTGGATTCTATTTTATCAGTAAACTCACAGGGTAGAAAGATCAAATGACTCATGAGCAACAAATTGGAATAATTGAACAACATAGTTTTTCAGTGTCAGTGAGAAGTGTTGGAGCCCTCAGGTGTCTCTGTGTGACACAACTTTTGAGAGACCAGAGGACAAAGACTGAATGGTTCACAATTGTATCTGTGTTTTCTTGATCAGTAACTCTGAAGGCTGCTGATTGCTGCTTCTTTCAACAATATATTTTCAATATCTACTATGAAACACACTTCAGCTGAGATTTCAAACCTCAAAAAACTCATAAAAAGCACCAAGGTAGAGTGGGTAGGTAGCTAGACAAAAGGATAACATTGAAGTCAATGGAAAAGACGCTTGAGAATCATGTGCAGAATAGAACAGGTTACTGATTCGCTATGAACCCACTATGCACTCCTGTCCTGGCAATTTCACCCCACAAAGCCTACTCACAGTAAACTTTAATTGGCAACAAAATAAACAGAGATCAAGCCATGAATCCATCCTAAGTTCACAAGATAATTATGGATACCAAAGGCCATATAGCCCAGCTCATCTCATCAATACAGAATGACATAGGAACATAATGTATTAGGAGCAGAAGTAGGCCATTTGGCCTCTCAAACCTGCTCTGTCATTTGATAACATTGCCTACATCATACCAGTGACTACAACTCAGAAGTACTTAATTGGCTGTAAAGTGATTTGAGACATTGTGAAAGGTCTCACAATGTAGCTTTTGTCTTTCTTTCATCAGTAGGCAGAATGACTGTAACAATGGTGAAATTGGAGGCCCAATGTTGAGTCTCTGAGGATATTTAATCAAAGAGCAATCAACTGATGTTAGGAAAGTGGCTAAAAAGAAATCACTACATTTATAAAACAATTCAACTCTGTAGTTAATACAACCTTACCATTCTGATTTCTCTGGCACCAACCCACTGTCATGCAATTGTGTTGTACACTTAATTTATGGTCAATCTACAGGTTCCAGTTGACATTTCGTTACATTTGTACTAAATAAATGTGCAAATAGTGTTTCAAAAATTCTAATTGTTGTCTGAGGTGCGAAAGAAACAGGCAAATTAAGTGGAAAAATGTAATTAATAAATAAGAAACTCCAACAGCAAAAAAGTGTGATGGCAAACTTCCAAGAGAAATAATTTCTAGAAGCACTTAAATCATAGGATTGGGTTTCTATAAGGGCCATTGTTCTTACAGGGTTCATTGGTTCTGTACAAATTGTATACTGGGTGAATGGGCATGGACATACTGGTATAAGGAGCTATTGGGGGTGGGTGGGCAGCATAGGTTGGCATTAAGTGAATGAGGGGCCATTGAGGTGGGTGGGGGGCATGGGTTGGCATGAGTTGGCATGGATGATGCATGGGTAATGGGTAGAGGGGTGAGGGGGGAGGGCTGGAGGGCCTAATATTTCACAAAACAAGTGGGATGAAGTCCCAGAGAACTGAGACAGGACTTTTAAACAGTACTTCTTGCCACCCAGGAGCCGATGCCTCTGAACTGCATCCAGGGGAAGTGGACCCAACTCCATCCTGCACCTGTCCCCCTTGAGTAAAACTCGTAACATGTGGGGCACTTATTCCAGAGGGGGTTTACCGAGCCAGGACATTTCCTAACTTGAGCCATCCGACTTGATGGTGAAAATCCATCCCAAAGTGTCCACTTCAGAGACAGTATAAGGTCTAGCTGTGAAGTGGGATTTTCAGATGTGCGAACAGTTAAATGGCAGAAGTTCTTTTCTGTAGTTTAAAGCATAAGTTGCCTACAAAAATAGTATTTAGTCAATATTACTTTCAATTTGATTGTTAAAGCAGAAGTATTAAAACTTGAAATTTTGTCATGCAATCCTCTGTCAGTCACTTGGAATTCAAATTTCTTTTTAAAAGTTACCAGGCTCTAAGGGGGTTGTTAAAAAAGTTTCAGGTAAAGTTAGAAGAAAAGATAAATCTAGTTTTGTTGGACTTGGAAATGTGGAAATAAATGCAGTTATCAATCTACAAACTTATTTTAGCAACAGCAGTTACCCACGAACTAACCTGAGACTGTGCCTATTAACAGTAATTAAACTAGTTGACTTTAAAGGGACAGGCCAGATTAGGCAAGACGTAAATTCATTGTGCAGGAATGAAGTTCCAGATTCTGCACTTCTTCTGCTGTGCATTTGTGCCTGCAGAGCAAGGAAGTATGATTTAAGACCCGATGTACAATGGTCTTCTATGTTGTGCCCATCTTAGCGTGTCAGCTGGTAAAGTCCTTACAGGGCTTTTAATTCACCTACAACATTTCAATTACCCCTGCTGCTGAGAGTGACCTTGGATGATGCCCTTTACAATACATAGAGGGGGTGGGAGGGCAGCTGAGCCTACAAGTTCAGCCCTGTCCCAGAGTGTTGAGTACAGTAATGCCACTAACATGAACATTCAATAAAGAATGAACAAAAAAAAGCACAACATTGTTTCTTCCACAATAAAGGAAATGTCCTGAACTCCCCATAACCATGAGGTGTGCCAGTATATTTAGCTCTCTGACTAAGGTAGTCTCAACAAATAATGATGACACATGAACAAAGTGAAACCAATGTAGTGTGAAATATTTACAAGTGAAATTAATTTTTAAAAACACCCATGCCACCTTTCTGCTCTCAAGGTTTACATTAATGGCAATGGGGTTGTGGCAGGAAAGTTGTGGCAGTGATACAGAGCCTCCCTGTTTGACCAGGAGGCTCTTTTAAAGCTTACCCGTGCCTGCTGCATTGTCAACTGACGGCGAGTTTCACCAATGAAAAGCTCCCCCCTCCGCTGAATCGTACATGTTTTCCAGTCACACCACTGGCACTTCGAATTTTAATTGTAATCGCGTACGAAATGGGAAAAAGAGAGTGTAAGTGGTACACAGCTCCAGTTGCGACACCAGAACTGCTGTTGATGAAATCCCAGCCTTGATGTAATTCCAGCAGGAAGGCCTGGGGAAAATGCTAAGACCCAGAGACCCCAGGTGTCAGGCTTTGTCGTCTAGGGCAGAACCTCTGTCTATCTCCGTATTAGTGGGAAGGATGGAACCGGGGTTGGCAGCTCCCTACATTGAGAGTTACGCTTATCTGGCCTCAGGAGCCAGCCAGTGGAAGTTGGTACACACTCAGTCGGAGGATGCAACTGGGCCAATGGACAAGATGATTAAAAAGTAATATAATTAAAAATATATATATTATTGGCCCCATGAATGTCTTGAGAAATCATCTCTTCAGAAGGATATCAGGCACTGTTTAACTAGATAGGAACGGACACCAGAGTTGGTGAGCATCTGAGATAAACTCCTCATGGCATCTGAGATGTTAAACTGAGGCACTGTTTGCCCTCTCAGGTTGATGCAAAAGATCTCATGGCACTACTTTAAAGAAATGCAGGGTAGCTCCCTGCAGTTCTGAAGAAGAGTCATACTCTACTCCACGTGTGAGCTCTGTTTCTCTCTCCACAGGTGGTGCCAGACTTCCTGATCATTTCCAGTGCTTTCTGTTTTTATTTTAGATTTCCAGCATCTGCAGTATTTTGCTTTTATTTTAGTTCCCTGCAGTATCCTGGCCAATATTTATCCCTCAATCAACATCACTAAAAATAGATAATAGCCCAGACCTTCCAGTCTCCAGATTGTCAGAGACTGGGGGTACAACATCCCCCCAACTCCCCCTTCAGCCACCCTGACTACCCCTGACCACCTGCTACCTGATCCATATACCAACCTATCTGACTACCACTCTTCCAACCAGCCACCCTATCCAACTGCCATGCTACCCACTACAACCTCACCAACCTGCCACCCTACCCACCTATCACCTTGCCCACCTGTTGCCCCACCTACCTGCCAAACTCACCATTTACTTACCATTTGTCTCACCCAACCACCCACCCTACCCATTTACCCATTCACTAACACTCACCCATCCACTAACATTCACATTGGACCTTTAAACTTACCTTACTGCTGCTAGTGCTGTAAAAGGGGGCCAAGTTTTGTCTCCCCTCTGACACTAGAGCGCTGCAATAGAGTTCTTCAGTGGATGCTGTGTTCTTCATTTCTGGAGAAGTTGGGCTTGGAAGATCCTGCAAGAAATGCGGAGAAGCGTCATGACATGGAAAAGTTCGAGCGGAGCCTCAATCCAATCATGATTGCCGCTTCGCAGAAGATCCAGGCCCACCTGGTCATGATTAAGCTTTTGTTTGCGGGATCTTGCTTTGCACAAATTGGCTGCTGCATTTCCTACGTTCCAACAGCGACTACAATTCAGAAAGGAACTTCACTAACTGTAAAGCTTTTGGGACATGTTGAAGATGTGAAAGGTATTACATAGATGCAAGTTCTTCTCTTCAAGGCAACCCCTGAGTCAATGTTAATCAGGCACCCTCGCACTGATCTTGTGTACTCAGTTAGAGCTGGTATCCACTGGCTGGTGTGATCTCAGTGTAAGTGCAGGGATCATGACCCTGAGCAATTTCTAGGTCCAATGGCCTTTTTGTCAGTCTGTTAGCCATTAGCGTTTTAGGGCAAATATTACTGAAGGTTAATTGAGGAGCATCATGAAAGGCAGTAACAGGAAAGTTATGGTACTGTTTTGGCTGGAGCTTATTTAAAAAGAGGGAAAGGCATGATTTTAAAATAGTGAGAAGAAAGTTAAATAATATTATTTAAGACTCAAAATGTAATTATATGAAAAGTTGCCTGTTTAAAAAAATACTTCAATCAACTGAAGTTAATTCAATTTTTAGCAGATTGACACCTCTGCTAAAACAACAGAGAGGAATTTCAGACATGTTAAATGATTGTACACGATTATAGTCGTTAACATCTGCAGAAATTCACTGCACTGTATGACTAGAGGCTTTATTGGAAGCAGTCCAGTTGTAATTTTTTTAGTGTAATTCATGCTCTGACTTCAGACATAAAATTATCATCTAGTAGTTGGTATTTCCTCTCATCTCTCTTATTTTTCCCACATCTCCTACTGCTTTAAGATTAATTAAAGCCTTATGATGGAATACTCTCCACTCGCCTGGATGAGTGCAGCTCCAACAACACTCAAGAAGCTCGGCACCAGAGCAGACCAAGCAGCCCGCTTGATTGGCACCACATCCACCACCTTTAACATTCACTCCCTCCACCACCGATGCACAGCGGCAGCAGCATGTACCAGAATCTACAAGGTGCACTGCAGCAACTCACCAAGGTTCCTTAGACAGCTTCTTCCAAACCCACAGCCTCTACCAAGTAAAAGGACAAGGGCAGCAGATAGGTGGGAACACCACCACCTGCAAGTCCCCCTCCAAGTGACACGCCACCCTGACTTGGAAATTTATTGCTGTTTCTTCATTGTTGCTGGATCAAAATCCTGGAACAACCTTCCCAGCTGCGCTGTGGATTTACATGGACTGCAGTGGTTCAAGAAGACGGCTCATCACCACCTTCTCAAGGGCAATTAGGGATGGGAAATGAATGCTGGCCTAGCCAGTGACGCCCACATCCCATGGAAGAATAAATAAATAAACTACAAACATTTTAAAATCCAGCCACAATAGGCTCTGAAGCAGGCATGGTGTTTTTGCTTCTCCCTTAAGTAAATATTACATGTTAACAAGTAAAAATTAAAATTAAAACCCATTAAAATGAGTCCCTACATTGGTATGGATCACACCCCCTTTTCTCCTTCTTCTTACATTCAAATGAACAATGGTCTGCTATGGTTTTATAAGTATTTGAAGCCCAGGAGAGTACTGGGCAATGGGCAGAGCAGAGCAGTGCGAATGATTTTGAATTGCTTTGACAAAGAGATCAGCACAAACACAATAGGGACATAAGAACAGGAGTAGACCATTTAGCCCCTCAAGCCTGTCCCGTCATTCAGTAAGGTCATTGATGACCTAACTTTATATACTTTACTCATAAGCTCCAATACCTTTGATTTATAAAAATCTATCAATCTCAGATTTAAAATGAACAATTGACCCAGGGATTGTGAAAGAAAGTTCCAAATTTCTACCATCTTTTCATGTAGAGACATAGAGCCTGGGTCTAATTTTTTGATTATGTCTTCTCCTTCTAGACTCCCCAACCAGTACAAATATTTTCTCTCTCCTGTCCATATCTGTTCCTCTAATATCTTGAAAACTTTGATTAAATCATTCCTTAACTTTCTAAATTTCAGGTTTAGTTTTCAACCCTAGTTTTTTAATATCTCGTCGTAATACCGTAGAGTCCAGGTTTTATACTGGAAATTCTTTGCTGAACTCCTTCCAATGTCAATATACCCTTTCTAAGATATAATGTTTATCCGACAGTAAGTTTGGTCTAAACAATGGTTTGTGTAGTTGAAACATGACTTTCACCTCCTTTATTATGATCCTGGTTAATGCTGCTATTGGACAAGTTGAGTTCAGCGTGGAACCTGGCTTCATTGATCCTAACTTTCATTTTATGTCTAATAAAGTGGAGGGCAGCTACTGAACAGAGTCACAGGAGTCTGCTGATGAACTTTTAACAAAAGAATAAAATATTCATTAAACAAGAAAAGATGAAATGTATTATACAACTCCTTCATCCCAACTATACCCTTACAGATATATATACAAATTCGTAAAGATAACATAAGTTACAACATTTATTTTATACTTTAATTTTCACAGTAAATATACAGTCCATGTAAACCAAATAGGAAAACTGCAGTTGGGCACACTACACTCCAAAACCATGGATGGAATCGTCCTAGATTTGCACCAAGTGCGGTAGCGGGCGGGTAAAACAGCATTTAACCGCCGGCCGCAATGGCAAGTTTACATGCCGTATCATCCCAAACCTGCCGTTATTATTTATGCATTCCTGGGAAACACGCCATTTGCATGGCTGGCGGGCTTTCAGTCACCTGGCACTCCATCACCTCGCCGCTTCATCACGCTGGGCGCCATATTTAAAGTCCACCCGCACACACACATCTCAGTGCTTCCAGCCCACGATTGTTGCAGGGAAGATGTCCATGAAAGGCAAAAAGACTGCAGCCCCCAGGTTTAGTGATACATCACTGGAACACCTGTTGGATGTCGTGGAGGCCTGCTGCGATATCCACTACCCCTGCTCTGGCCACAGGATGGGCAGCGGTGTGACCAACCAGGCTTGGGATGTGGTGGCAGAGGTGATCAGTGTCAATGCTGCACCAAAGAGGTTGACCATCCAATGCAGATAGAGGATGAATGATCTCATCCGTGCAGCCAGGGTATGGCAACCATCTCATCACCATAAATTCACACACTCAAAAGGCCATCACACATTCACTGGCCTCTCACTCTTTGCCAGCTCAAGGAATATCACCACCCATTCTCAGACACACATACCCTCACATGTCCATCTGGTCTCATCTTCTCTGGAGACTGCCTCCTTAGCCCTCACCATCTTGAAGCCACTTGCACAGGTCAACATGTGCCCCCCCACACACCCTGGATTACCCTCCTTCCCCAGAGCAACTCTTGTCCTGTGGCCCCTTCCCTTGTCGGAGGCCACTTCTCGCCCTTCCCCAAGCAAGACCTAGCCCTGCAGCTGCTGAAAAGCCACCCACATATGGCTGATCTGGTTGGTAGAGACCTGCCATGAGCCCACCTGAAAGTGATGTGATGCTGTCAGTGAAGCCTGGCGCTGATGACTGTGAGTGCTGACCGAAGCAAGGTAGACAAACAAACCTTGAAGTCCTGAGCAAGGTGTAGCCTGCCAGGCGCAAGTCACTTATGTGCTGTTGTGAAACACATCGGCATGTTTTCCCGCCGATTTGGGCGGATGATCCAGCAGGGGGAAGACGAATCCGGTGGGCAGGCCCAATAATGATTTGCTGATGTATTACAGTGAGGTTCGCGACGTCCCGTGGCGGAGAACACGGCCCACCATTGGTGGGCTAAGCAGACGATCGCGAACTGGTTTCACGCCGTCGTGAAACCTATCGTACCATATTGTCCGCTCACACCATCGAACATACCCAATGCCGGCGGGCATGGAAAATCCTGGCCCAAGTTTCTACAGATTTTTCATCAACTCCCCAGAAGCTTGTTACACTGTGAGCCAAACTGTCTCTCTCCAATCCCCACCTTCAAAGAACTTGACCTGGAATTCTCTCCCAAACGACGCTTTCATTTGGACATCTCCAACAAGGATCCAGTGCCAGGGTTTCAACTCTTTCCAAGGTTCCTTTCCCCTGGATCTCTACATGCATTCAAACTTCACCCTCCACATGCAGTCTTAGATACTCAGCTGTGCCAAGCAGAACACCACTGCTCCAAAGGCCTGTAAGTAAGGAGTCACCGGCATTTGGCCGTCTCCTGAGATCTTCTGGCTTCTTGCAAGCCCATCTCATTCCAAGTCTGCTCTCCACAGCTCTGTATCTTTTCCTCTGCTTCTCACTCTTCACTTAACAGGATCTGTTTCAGATTCCTGTCTTTGTCCCTTAACTTGACTGTTTTCCTGCAACCGCTTCCTGTCCCACTCCTTGGTTTGGGACCTGCTTCCGGTCTGTCTCCTGAGTCCCGCTTCTTCTGGCACTTTTTTCTGAATGGCGCTTTCTTCTAGGTCACCTGACCCCTTTTCCCCATTGTTTCGCTTTCTTCATGTTTTCCCTTCTACGCAGGTGTGCAGGAATAGTTTCTAGTTGGAAACACATAAGAAACAAACTGAGCACGCGCACAGGGCCGTCTACTGGCCTATAACCAAGAAAATGCACCAACTGTGCAAGTGCGGCCATTCTCCAGCTGAACAGAACCACCAAAGGTCAAAAAAAAGAACGATCTGCTTACTTGCGGCCTTTTCAGAGCCGGCGCATGCGCAGAGACCACAGGGGCCTGAGGGGAACTGTAGTTCCCAAACTCCAAGGCCTGATCTAGCTCTGAAGAAGGGTCATACAGACTTGAAACATTAACTCTGTTTTTCTCTCCACAGATGCTACCAGACCTGTTGAGTTTTTCCAGCATTTTCTGTTTTTGTTTCCGATTTCCAGCATCCGCAGTATTTTGCTTTCATCTGAGGCTTGACCTCCATTTTCAAAAGGTAAGATTTTTTCCTTTTCTCCTGGGGTCTGTCACACCTTGTATTTTCATCCTCTAGATGGCCAGCATTCTATTAGCCTCTGCATTTTTTTTTGGTGCCTATCTATGATATTTTAATGATCAATGTACATGGACACCTTAAGCCTCTTTGGACCTCCGCTATTGCTAACTTTTCAACATTTAGAAAGTACTCTATTCTATCCTTTTTAGATTCAAAATGGATGACCTCCATTTGCCACAGTTTTGCCTAAATGCTTAATCTATTGATATCTCTTTATAATTTTATGCTTCCATCAACACTACTTACAATGCTGCTTACATTTGTATCATCAGCAAGTGGGACGAATAAAATAAATTCATAAATAAGACTCACATTTATACAAAAGCTTTCCTGACCTCAGGACATCCAAAGTATTTTGCACCAGTGGGGTAATTCTGAAGTGTATTAATTGTTGAAGTTCATTACTGTAAAGCACAATAGGACACTATTTTTTGGATTTTGCAGCCAATGGCAAAGGAACAGCGCTTGTCATTCACTTAGCTGACAGTGCCCACAAAACTTTTCATGCGCTTTTGAGCGGAGACCTAGTCACATCTGGTATCTGATCCTGGGTGGTACCTCCACAGCGGATCTGTGGTGCCTGTGAGCAGGTCAAGGAACAGCAAGTCTCTTAAACCAATCAGATTGAGGTATCCTCACTAAAGGCAGGAAGTGTCTAAGCAGGAAAGTATAAAACAGGCAGGGGTATAAATTAGATTTAAAGAATGCATAGAAAGTGAAAGGCGGTATGGGAAAACAGTTGGGGTTGAGAGAGAGAGAAATAAAACACACGGACAGAAAAAAACCAAAATAAACATTTTTCATTATTTAAAAACCTCCAACTCTAATTCCTGAAGAAATGAGAACTCCACACTTGTAAGATGACATTTTCAAGACCAGAGAGTTATTTGGTGGTGCTTGTCACTCACCATCCTATTGAAAACCAACCTTTTACTTTTTCTGGCATTTTAGTAGGGAACAAGTGGGCAAGGACCCCAACTTCATGCTATTTGTAGTAACTGTGGGTATAGCCTCTCTTGCTGTCTATCAGGGGTCACGTGATGTTCCAGGAGGTTCTGACCAATGAGCCCCGAGCGCAGGCAATCCGGGGGGTGGGGCTTCCTGATGAGAGTCCTAACTTAGCATGTAGCACCTGAAAATCTCTCTGTAATAAAGTTTGTCTGTTTCTTGTTGAAACTTGTCAGCTCTGTCAAGCCATTACACTATTGAATTGATTTTAGTGGTGAGTCTTTTCCTGAGGACTATTACAACGTACACTGGGGGAATGGGGCTCTCTCCGACAGCAACTTCTGGACTTCTGGGTTTAACTGTGTCTGTAGATGCAAGAAATTGCTGTCCATTGAAATGATGAGTTCCAACAGCCTCAATTATTATCTGTGGACATATGAGCATACAAATTAGGAGGAGCAGGCCATTCGGCCCCTCGAGCCTGCTCCCCAATTGATAAGATCATGACTGATCTGATTGTGGCCTCAACTCCGCTTTCCTGCCTACCCCCTATACCCTTTGACTCCCTTGTCCATCAAGAATCTAATTCTTCATTAAAAATATTCAATTACCCTGCCTCTGTCGCTCTCTGGGGAGGAGAATTTCACAGGCTCAAGGCCCTCTGAGAGAAAAAAACTCCACCATAAATGGGAGACCCTTTATTTCTAAAACTGTGTCCCTTAGTTCTAGTCTTTCCCACAAGGGGAAACATCCATTCAGCATTCACCCTGTTGAGTGCCCTCAGGAATTTAATTGTTTCAAAAAGATTGCCTCTCATTCTTCAAAGCGCCAATGGATACAGACTCAATCTGTCCAACCTTTACACATGAGATAACTCCTTCATCATAGGAATCGATTGAGTGAACCTTCTCTGAACTGCTTCTAATTCAATTATATCCTTTCTTAAATAAGGAGACCAAAACTTTACACAATACTGCAGATGTGGTCGCACCAACGCCCTGTACAACTGTAGAAAAACCTGCATACTTTTATATTCCACTCCCCTTGTAATAAATAACAATATTCCATTTGCCTTCCTAATCACTTGCTGTACCTGCAAACTAACTTTTTGTGTTTCGTATACCAGGACACCCAGGTCCCTCTGTAAAGCATAGTTCTGCAATCGCTCTCCATTTAAATGATAAGCTGCTTCTCTATTCTCCCTGACAAAGTGGACAAGTTCACTTTTTCCCCACATTACACATCAACTGCCAAATTTTTGCTCATTCACTTATGCCAGAGATATCCCAAGCCTGGTTGTGAAGAACGCACTAACTAGGTTGCTTTGGTAGAAACTATTTATTGCTCACCGCAGAGCTTTCTTCTCCACTCGAAGACCAGACACCCAGTGCTGGCTGACTCTTTATACACACATTTAAGTATAATTAACTAATCAATACCCAACACCAGTTCACCTTATTACCTTAAAAACTACTAGCTACTTAACATCCATCAAACCTAACCTATTAGATACTAACAGATACCCCTCTTTACTTTTTATTAAATTGATTTGCAAACAGAAACTATTCATAAGAAAAACTACAAAATGTTAATACGTGTTATCTTATTATACAATTATTTTTAACATACTCCATACTCCACCCTACCCCACCGTCTTGAAAACGGAAACATTTTAAAAGGTTACAACATGAAAATTTCTGCATTCTCCTACTCAATTATAATACAAGGAACCACACTTCGAGGATATCCAACAATTTTTTTGGACAAGCAGTTGTTTTTGTGAAACATTCCAACAGCTGGTGAATTGCGTCGACCCACTTTATTTCTGAAATCTCCTTCCTTTCCAACATCTCTTTTATGCTCATGAGATCAATCCTCAACCTCTTTTCCGCGGCTCTCTTTGTCGAATGGACGTTGTCCCAGAGTGAATGGTTATCTACATAACATTCTAGGGGCACATTTTTGCCTGGTTGCCCCTTACATAGGAGTTCCTTTAAAATATTCAATAAATCCATAGCCATATCTGTCGCTTCTAACAGCGCAAATGTCTCTGCTGCTAAGGCGATTTTGAATACTCTGTTTATTTTCTTTGACTCCCATGCTAATGGATAACATTTATTGTTTACTCCCACTAAAAATATAATGAACCCTGAAGTACTCAAATAACCATTGGGAAGGCTAGCGCGTGAGGCGTCACTAAAAATGACTAATTTCATCCCTTCTGCTGGGTCACACAGCTCTGGAAATCTGAGCATACATTATTCTAAACTTAATTTCTTCAATGTCTTATTTGCTTTTAGCACTTCGCCAACAATAGTATATTTCAGCATGGTGCTCAATTCTAATATATCTTAACACGCATCCAGTTTAGTTTGTGTGCACAACTAGTTTAATTGGCCAACTAAGCTTCTCAAATGATCTGCTTCTTTCTTAATTGCAGAGTCTTCCTTTTGTGAGGATCTGGCTCGATTTATCGGGATACTATTGACAATCTCTAGCTAAGACTGTTGAGTTAGTGTGATTCCCAACTTAGTCAGCCTAATGTCCAACCCTATATAATTAAAACCTCCAGAAACCCCACTGCCAATTTTGAATTCCTTTGTAATTTTAACTATCACAAATTTCTCAAATGCCACAGATCCTCCCCACAGGAAATTATCTAAATGCAATAAGAAAATGCTGCTAGTTTTCCTTCTTAGCTCCAATAAAACTTTGTAGGATTTGCTTCTAGCTGAAGACAATCAGCTTTTAATGTACGGGCCCAGCTGAAAAATACCAGACCCTGAATGCATTGTTTAGCCTGTAAACACACTTATTCGACCTCCACAATTTCCCCTCCATATCTCCAGCTTGTTTTGGAGGCTTTAAGAATACTTCTCTTTGAAATTGTTCCCCTTGCAAAAATGCTGCTTTGCCATTAATGGATTTACATTCCCGCGGGTATGTTGCTAACATTGCTAGGAAAATCCTCAGACTTACTTTCCCTGCTGTCGGGGAGTTTGCTCTAACTTCCTAGTTGCCCAGTTGCTCCTCAAATACCCGAGCCACAAGTCTAGCCGTAGCTTTATACGTACCATTGGGAAGTACTTACTCCATAGTTATCCATCTATGCTGGCTGTCCTTTGTCTGGTACCTCTGTGTAAACGTCAAACTCTCTCCAATTGTTAACTTCTTTTTGTTTCGCCTCCTTCACCAATTTACCATCTAACTTGTATGGCCACTCGAGCTTCTCTATCATATGGGCTCCTACTTCTTATGTCAGTCCTCGCCTGTTCCATGATCCTTTCTCCAGTTAAAGTACGTCCTCTACTATATCTCTGCCCCTCTCTGGGCTACTACTACTCGATCCGTCCCTCCTGCGACTAGACTCCCCTTCACAAGTTCTTGATCCTTTCCTTGGGCTGTGATCACCATTAGGCCCATTGTCTGAACTAACACTACGTTTCCTGGCTTTCCACATTTTCACTTCCTTTTGCCAATCCATAGATCTGATGTGCTGCCCCTTGTCTTGTACATTCAGGCAGGTTTTGTATTTCACTGTGGCCTTTTCTGACCTTCCTACTATGGTGACTTCCCTCCACTCACTAGCCCCTTCTGGCACCTCTGCCACCCTAGTTCCAACTTTTGATAGTTGAACTTTGTGACAAATTGCCCTATCCTGATCATCACTATAACTTGGTCTACTCTGTTTGCCTGTTATCCACCACAATCTGCTGTTTGTTCAGGTCCGGCATATTTGTGTGCGAGGTGCCTGGTGCATCTTCAGTTTCCATCATCTGTTCAGGCTCCGTCAATGTGTAATCAGTGCCAGTACGTTGCGTGGAATGTACTCTCACAGTTTGGTTACCATGTTGGTAAGATTATTATTTTGCCATCAGTGCCTATAACTTTTCCTGGGCCTCTCCATTCTTTCTGCCCTTCTCTTTTATAATACACCATATCCCTAGGCCAGAAATTCATTTCTGACGGCCTGATTCATCACCACAAAGCTCTCCTGATTTTTTCTGAAAGCTCCACCTTAATAAATGCTCTCCACCCTGCGTATGTGGCATTCAAATGCTCTGTAAAAATGGAACTAATGGTAGTCCCCTCCAAAGCCGGGGGGTGGTCCCACATTATTGAAGGTATCTTCGGATTCTTGCCATAAACCATTTGATAGGGGCTGTAGCCCCCAACCATCTGAAGCGTGGTTTTTTGCATGAACTGCCAACACTAGAGCAGTTGACAATGTACAATTCAGTTGGTCCGCCAAAATTTTTCAGACCATTTAGTCAGTCACGGCGTGCTTCCCCTCGCATACCCCATTACTAAACGAGCTTTTTGCTGCTGTATGCATTGCTACAATATTCAAATTTTCGCACATACTCCTGAATTCCTCATTGGCAAATACTCCTCTATTGTCCACTAAGAATTTAGCTTGTGCTCCCAGCCCCATATTTCCGTTATCTTATCAATAATTACTTTTTTTTCCTTTACTATAAGGTACCATTGCCAGACTAAGTCCAGTTGCTACATCTACAAAATGTAGAAGAAAAATATTTCTTTCTTTATCCCACACTTTGAGGTCCATGACCACAGTTTTATTAAAGTCTCTCACCAATGAAAGACTTACTACTGGCCGTGATGGCGTTCTCCTGTATTTTTTTACAAATATCACATTTTCACTAATATCCTCCACAAGTCTAGTGTATCCCTCATCCAGTGCCCCTGAATCCTTTAACAGAATCTTCACCCTATGGCCAGAGGGACGTGCAAATTGTCGATGGAGTTTTGTAATAATTTGCTCCTTTAAATCCCTATCCCCAGCTGCCATTAATACCTCTTTAACATTCTGTCTGGAGATGCTAGGCCTTAAAGGAATACAATAATGCCCCGACTGTGTAAATTGTAATCTACAGATCTGTGTGCCCAACTTCATTTGGGCCTTTTTATTGAAGGCATACCTTACAGTAAAGATATTTCACTTGATACAAAATCAGTACTGATAAAGTGATTTACACCTGCTATTTAACATGGGCCTGAACTTTATCCTTTGCGTGCGTTCGGCGGGCCTGGGAGCGGCTGCAAGATCTGCTGCTGCCTGCAATCGGATGCCGATCCTAATTTCACACTGGCTGGTCAATTAACGGCTGGCCAGGGTGAAACGGGCGCTGACACTGGCTCAGCATAGCCAGTGGGGCCCCGCCCTGTGGCGGGCATTGGGTCTAATACAGTTCTGGAGAGGGGATTTAGAAATGCACAGGGAGCCATCTGAAGGCTGCCAAGAGGGAGCTCTCTGGCATTACCTGGAAGGAGTAATGAATTTCATGAATTATGGCCTCAAGACTCACAGCCCATGCCATGTGGGAGGGTGATGCCACTGGGCACTCTTCCCCTACTTCTCAGGCAATTACCAGTGTGTTATGCTGTAGGCAGTGAGTGCTTGGCAGGCGATATTAATCCGGCGGGTTGGTAAGAGGAGGCTTCTTGGCTTGGATATGTGAAAGGGTAAGTTGTGCCAATATGATGGGCATCTCAAACTGGGTCTTTTAGGGGGGTGGTGATGGCAAGGCTGGTATGTTGTGGCAGGTATGTTGAGGCTGGACTAATGAAAGTACTTTTGTCCGTACAGGAGAAGAGAAGACATAATGCACAGGCGTGCGCACGAACGGGTGGTGGGGTGCCCAACCTCCTGATCCTGTCGAAGTTTGAGGCCCATTGATTTGGCAGGTGAGGGTGGAGAAAGGTCCACAGGTTGCGGAGAGTCCGGGGTCTTGGAGGAATGTAAGAGTCCAGTGGACAGGGAGAGACTGGGGGAGTGGAATTTCGAATGAGATGTTCAAGCCAAGAATCGTTGTTGCTTGTGTATTCACAATGCCTCACTGCAGTTGTCCATTGTGACAAGCAAGCATAGTTCATGCATAGTGACTATGTAATGATGTTCGCAACTTTCTTCTTAAGGGCAATTAGGGATGAACAATAAATACTGGCCTAGCCAGTAATGCTCACATCCCATGAACGATTAATAAAAAAAAATTCTCTTCCTCCCTCAGATACACCATTCTCGCGTCACGCCACAGACCCCGAGGACCCTCCCTTGACCCTGAGGAGGAGCTGCGGGCAGGTGCACCTGTGTTACATCCTCTCCCTGTCCAAGCACCGATGCTGTCACAGGCACGTCAGTGGGTAATAACGCATCGCATCAGATGGTGGTGCACAGAGGTGTGGGCACATCACACTCGCATGAGGAGCTGGCAGAGGCAGAGAGTCCACAGGGTGCCGGCAGTCAGAGGCAGAGAGTCCACAGGGTGCCGGCAGTCAGAGGCAGAGAGTCCACAGGGTGCCAGCAGTCAGAGGCAGAGAGTCCACAGGGTGCCGGCAGTCAGAGGCAGAGAGTCCACAGGGTGCTGGCAGTCAGAGGCAGAGAGTCCACTCCAGCAGTTGGAGGATTGCTGGAGACCAGAACGATGCTGAGTCTGAGGCAGGCGTTGAGCCTCTGGAGTTGTCCATTAGGTGGCAGATGCTGGATGTCCAGCGAGATGCATGGGAAGATCCGGCAGAGATCCCTGAGGGTCTGTGTACTCTGGTCTCTGTTTTGGAGGAGTCCATGTGGAGCGTGAGCACTGTGCTGACTCACAGCTACAAACACAACCTCCGCCTTCGAGAGAGTGGTGACTCTCATGGAGAAGCAGCTCCAGAAACAGAATCAGGGGTTTCTGGGGTTACATTCGGACCTGCAAACCCACACACTGACAGTGACCTTAGCAGGTTAATACCAGTGAGAAAGATAGACAAAGCACCTAGTAACTCTGCATGCACTTCCTCACCCTGGGGTTCCTCCACCTCCTCCTCAGACCCAGCACTTGAAGTGCCCTCTGCAGCCTGTGGAGCTGCCTCATTGTCTTCATCCTCCAATGGGTCCCCTCTTGACAGAGCTGGATTGTGCAGTGCGCAGCAGGCAACAACACTAAGGGGAACACGCACTGGAGGATATTGAAGTGACCCCCTGATCGGTCCAAGCAGCAAATCTCATCGCGAGTAGCCCAATGGTCCTCTCAATTACTGCCCTTGTAGAGGTACGACTGCAATTAAAGCTCTCCTCCGCTCCTGTGCTTGGGTGTCTCAGTGGCACCATGAGCCACCTTTTCAGGGGATAGCCTTTGCCCTCAAGAGCCAACCATCCAACTGAACTGGAGTGACAAAAAGTCTTGGCAGCTGAGAGTGCCGGAGGATGTAGGCATCATGATGGCTCCCAGGATACCTGACACAAACTTGCAACGTCTGAGTTTTGTGGTCATAAACAAGCTGAATGATCAGGAAGTGGAGCCTCTTTCTATTGACAAAGGCACACGGCTCACCCGCTGACACCTTTATGGCCATATGTGTGCAATCTATGTCTCCCTGGATGTGGGAAAATCCTCTAATTGCAGCGAAGCCTCTGGCTCACTCAGCCTGTCTGGCTTTGTCGGTCCAGAGGTGAATGAAGGCACTGACCTTTTCGGAACACACTGCCAGTGACCAGCTTGATGCAGCTGTGGGCAGCCAATTAGGAGACACCACTCAGGTCCCCCACTGACCCCTGAAAAGAACATGAGGTAAAAAAAATTCAGGGTCACCATAACCTTAAGAGCCACTGGCATAGGTTAGCTCCCTACAGAGTTTGAGGCAATCTCTGAGCCAATCATCTCACATATGGAGGGCACAGTGTCCCTAGTGAGGTGGAGCCTCCTTTGGTACTGGACCTTAGACATGTCCAGGTAGCAAGACCGCTGCCTGTAAACTCTGCCTGCTGGATAATGGCACCTTCTGCGGACCCTTCTGCCTTGCACTTCCTGCTGGCCCTGCGCCCCTTCTGGCTGCGACTCTTTCCACAGGTCGCACTCTGGGATGCTACCTGTGGGCATCTGGCCTCCTCTCTTCTGGTCCTCTCCTGCTCTTCTGAGGAGGTCCCTTCTGTAGAGTAGACAATCCCCATTTTCTGAAATATGACTGCACAGGATAATGCACTGAAAAGCCCTCTCGGCAGAAAGCCTCTGCAAATGCTGAGAAATCAAAGAGCTCTCCAGAACAGAGAAAAGATGCCATAAATTGTCTATAAACTGATTCCAAGCTATTCACAGCAAAACTCCTACCTACTCACACTGTCAAGATCCTGTTCGCTTTTTACTCTTTTGAGTAAATTCTAAATTAAAGAAAACGAGGGGCAAATTAAAAGAGCAGCCCCTTAAAGGGATACTGCAAAATGAAAAACCTAATCTTAAAGGTGACTTATGAACTTGAAATTAAAATGCGATTTGAGGGTTCAATAGAGCATCCCAGTCCCTAGGGTGGTCACCGAGCACGGAAGCCCTTGATGGTGCCAGGGACACCCGCCCGTGAATGTAGCTGCAGGATGGGAGCAGACAGTCGGGCCAGACAGCCCTGTCCTTCACCCGCTGCCTGGACCTGTTGATGACCAACTTGGCCAGGCCCAGGAGCAGGTTCACAAAGAGGTCCTCCTCCCTTCCCACCCCACCGCCCTCCATCTCTTCGCTTTTTGTCCCACCCGATTGAGGTTTCATGAAAAATGTGAAGGCCACCTGGGCCATGCACCGAGGGTGAAATGCCAAGCCTGGTTGTGTAGAATACACTGAGACTAGGATGCCTTGGTAGAGACTGTGTATTGCTCACGACATAGCTTAATTTTCCACTCTAACACCCAGTGCTGGCTGACTCTTCTTTATATACACATTTGATTATAATTATCTAATCAATATTTAACACCTGTTCACCTTATCACTTTAAACTAGTGGGTATTTAAAACCCATCAAACAAAACCTATACGATACTAACAACTTAACCTATCTATTTCCCTTTGCAGACTCCTAATGTCCTCTTCACATTTTACTTTCCTACCTATCTTTGTGTCAACAGCAAATTTAGCAAGCAGACATTTGCTCTCTTCATCTAAGTCATTGATATAGATTATAAATAGTTAAGGGCTCAGCATTGACCTCTGTGGCACTATGCTCGTTACAACTTACCAGCCCGAAAATGACCCATTTTTTGCCTGCTCTCTGTTTCCTACCAGGTAACCCACCCTCTATCCATGCTAATATGTTACTCCCCCTACACCATGAGCTCTTATTTTGTGTAGTAGCCTTTGATATGGCACCTTGTCAAATGCCTTCTGGAAATCCGTGTACACCACATCTCCATCCTCTTAATCCACATTGCTTAAGGAACTCTAATAAATTAGTCAAAAACAATTTTCCATTCACAAAACTGTGTTGGCTCTTCCTGATTGCATTGAGATTTTCTAAGTGCCCTGCTATAACCCCCTTTACAATAGATTCCAGCAGCTTCCCGATGATAGGTTTTAGGCAAATTGGCCTGCAGTTTCCTGCTTTCTGTCTCCCTCTTTTCTTGTAAAGAGGAGTTACATCCCCCATTTTCCAATCTGATGAGATCTTTCCTGAATCTAGGCGGAAGATTTTTGCCTCGTCGGACGGGCTCAGTGAGCCCGCGATTGAGGCTGGACCGCTATTTCTCGCTAGCGTGCCAATTAAGGCCCGTCCAGCGTGAAACGCGAGTGGCAGTGCTCAGCGCTGCCTGTGTTGGGGGGTGGGGGGTAGGAGGGAAAGTGTGAACTTGGTGCATGCGCGCTGGTGCGTGCGTGAAAATCTCTCTGAGGCACAGAGCTGCCTCAGGGAGCCGAACATTTTTCAAAATAAAAAAATAGAGCTTTTAAAAGTGTTATAAAAATGTCCCCTCATGTGGCTCTGTCACATGAGCAGGGACATGTTATTAATTAAATTTTAAAATTCTGATTTAATTTTTATTTGCTGTCGGAAGTCTCATCCCCCCTTCCCAAAAAATACAAAGGCCGCTTGGCCTTTTTGACTGCTCGCCAACCGTAAGGTTGGATGGGCAGTGAAAAATTTCTCTCGATTAACTTTTTAATGGCCTTAATAGGCCTTTTAATTGTTGGCGAACGTGCTGCTGACTTTGGCGTGTGCCCGCCAACCGAAATATCGCACGAGTGCGCAATGATCTCAGGACGCTCGCCCGATGTCATCGCGCATCATTTTATGCTCGGCTCGTCACGGGCCCACCCACCGAGCTAAAAACTCCCCCCTAGGGAATTTTGGAAAATTAAAACCAATGGATCTACTATATCAGAAACCACTTCTATTAAGACCCTAGGATGAAGTCTATCAGCACCTGGGGACTTGTCAGCCCTTAATTTGAATAATTTTCTCAGTACCCTTTCCCTGTTTTAAGTTCCTCTGTCCCTTTCAGCTCTTGATTTACAATTATTTCTGGGATGTTATTTGTGTCTTCTACATTGAAGGCAGACACAAAGTATCTGCTCAATTCACCTGCCATTTCTTTATTTTCCAATATTAATTCCCCATTCTCATTCTCTAGAGGACCAACACTCAATTTAGTTACTCTTTTCCTTTCAGAAATCCCGTAGAAAATCTTACTATCTGTTTTTATATTTCTAGCTATCTTTCAAACATATTCTAATTCCTCCCTCCTTGTTTTCTTTTAATCATTCTTTGCAGTTTTTTATATTCTGTCCAATCGTCTGATCTGCCATTAATCTTAGTGCAATTTTATGCTTTTTCTTTCAATTTGATTCAATTCTACACAAAATCTGGGCCGATATAAATGCAATTTTTTCTTTTGCACAAATAAGTATACAAAGGATGCAAATTGAGGATCAGGCAGATGCATCGGCCTGCATTACTATCGCTGAATTCCCTACTTTCAACATCCTAGGGGTTACCATGACCAGAAACTGAACTGGAATAGCCATATAAATACTATGGCTACAAGAGAAGGTCAGAGACTGGGAGTCCTGCAGTGAGGAGCCCACCTTCTGATTCCCCAAAGCCTTTCCACCAGCAGTGTGTACCATCTACCAGATGCACTGCAGGAGCTCACCAAGGCTTTTTAGACTGCACCTTCCAAACCCATGAATGCTACTAAATCTAGAAGGACAAGGGTGCAGATGCATGGATCTCCACCACCTGGAAGTTCCCCTCCAAGCCACTCACCTGACTTGGAAATATATCATCGTTCCTTCACTGTTGCTGGGTCAAAATCATGGAACTCCCTCCCTAACAGCACTGTGGGTGTACCTACACCACATGGACTGCAGCGGTTCAAGAAGGCAGCTCACCACCACCTTCTCAGGAGAAGTCAGGGGTGGGCAATAAATACTGGCCCAGCCAGCCATGTTCACATCCCATGAATGAATTTTAAAAAAGTTTCCAAAAATAAGTCATTTATTGGCATAACACAGGTGGTTCAATTTTCATAAATCATCCAATCTAAAGGTATGTTCCCTTTGTGCATCAGCGAAATGCATTTAATAATTAAGTACATATAATAACCTATTTATCTCAGCCTTTGCATTCATCTGTTCTACTTTCAGTGTGATTCTAGATATGGTTTGAGACTGTGGCAAGCCAGATGTGTTATTACCTAGAATAGTGCTGTGATGTCATTTGTCAGCTTGAGGTTAGGTCCTAAAGTTTGAGTTTCAGGAACATCTTGTCACGGGAAAACATCTATTTAAATGTAATATACATCCAGTGGAGAGCTGCATATTGTAGACTGATAACTTTTAAGTGAGATGAATTTCCCAAATGACCCACGGAAATAAGCCGATGGACAAGATGTCAATTCTTAAGATATTTACTTCAACAAACAAACTAAAATCAACAAAGATCAAACATTAATTAACAGGCAACTAATACTAAACTAAAGAAAAAGCACTTTCACATTAACTAATGCAACTGAAATGTGCTTTATGCAACCCTCTTACTGTGAGCTGCATTTCTGACAGATATACAGCATTACAGGAACAGTCCCATTGTCATTCCCAGCTCTCCAGCACACATTTACTTCTCCCTGCCAGGCCAGGTCAAAACTTCCAATGTCCTTCAACAATTCTTCCACTTAGCCTGAAATTTCCCGGATAGGATTACCACCAGTGAGGTGGACCTTGGTAACTCTCCATTCCTTAAATCTTCTGGATCTCAGTCTGTTCTGTTCCTTTTCTTTTGAACAGAAACCAAACTCTCACAAGCATCCTTCTTGGTTGTTAACATCAAAAACAGTTGCGCCCCCCACCCCCCCCCCCCACCCCAACCTTTATCCACAGCAGTAGCTTCTTTGCCTCCAAGTCTCAAATAGCGGCTGTCTTTTTTCTGTGAGATACTGTGTAAAGGTGTTAAAACTGCCACTACACTCTTTATGGGTTTCTATTTGAGTTCTTGCCCCATGCCAACCGGATCACATGGGCCGGTTTCCTAGCAGAGGTTCATATTCATATTTCTGTTTTACTTTGAGTTAAAGGTACATTTCAAAACGTAACCGTCTTGTAAAGTTCAGTGGTTAAGCGAATGGGTTTTGAGCAAGTTAAAACTGGACCCTTTATATAACGTAATCAGCATCCGATATGTTGTGAATTTAAAAAAAAAGTTTTGTTGGAAGTTTAATAAAAGTTGCCATACTTGTTCTTCCTGCTGGATGATTTGAGGTGGCTAAAGCCATTTCTCCACTACTTCCTTCCAACCATTACTCTCCAAGTACCTGATAGGAACCGCTGTTTAAGCAAGGCAAGATGAATGATGTTAGGATCTGTCATTTCCACAGAATGAAGCCAGAAATCTGTTGGAAGTAAGACAAACTATTCTAATTAACAGGTGATTCTGGGACCGAAACTTATACAAATATTTTTCAGTTCCCTATGTAAATTTATAGTCATTATGCAACCACAATCTAAATATGGAGAAGGAATTCCACTAAACCCATTTCTGTTTATTCGCCTGGAAAGGTCTTGCTGATCCACACAATGGTTCTCTAAGTAATTTTAGCTTTCTGTCTCCATGGCGCTTGCCGTATGTTGATCATTCTTTATGTGCAGAACTTCCTGACATCAGTCCTAAATTTGCCTGTCTGAATCTCTCCTATTTTTGTAATTTGTAGTAATTTTCAAGATCTATGTTGTCCATACTGTTACCTGTCTTATTTTCAATCATTTCATGCCTGACGTGTGATGATAAAGCAGGTCCGTCCATTAATTCTTTGGCTGTTGTCGGTTTTAGTCATTTAAAAGCCCCATGTTTAACACACAGTATGATATGTTTTGTTCTGATGAAACATTAGCAACTCAAAACGTTAACTCTGTATTTCTCCTTACAGATGCTGCCTGACTTGTTGAGTTTTCTGCCTTTGTTGTTCTGGTTTCAGGTTTCCAGAACCCGTTGTATTTTGCGTTGGTGCTGTGATGTATTTTGTTAGTGCTCATGGCTGATTTAAGAGTTGAACTGGAGATACCTCGTCGTTTGCAGGGCTATGGGGAAAAGGAAAGGGAGTGGGACTAGCTGAGTAGCTGTTTTGGAGAGCCAGCGCAGTCCTGAGAGGCCGAATGGCCTCCATCTGTGCTGTAAGCCTTCGATCGTTCTATGATTCTGTCTTCAGCCTTGGCACTTCCGCCTGTATTTTCAACATTAAAAGATGGCAGGTGTTTCCAGTTCTGCTGCTCCCTCACCTTCAGGTTGGCCGTACAGAAGTTGGCCGTAAGAAGTTAGAGAACAAAACTCCTTCCCAATGAAAATATGAATATTGGCATGACATTTAAAAATGAAAACATTTGGCACAATATCTATTGTTCCACAAGCTAATTGAAAGCAAAGGCAGCTACCAAAATGGCATCTTTGTAAATCAAACCCTAATTACTATGTAGTATTTTGGGTTTGATATTTAAATGTGCATCATCTGTTAATGATCAAGATAAAATGGGAAATGAATCATTCCAGATCTTGGTAAGGGTCGATTCCTGGCAACATCGTAAACAAATTCTGCCCATGTATACATGAAAAATGCTTTCTGAAACCCATGTGTGACTCCTCAGAGTAAAAAGCAAAAACCTCAAAACTGAAGTCATTTTTAGAACATTCCCAAAGAGCGCCGGGGAAAGAAAATAAAACTTTCTCTAAAACTAGAGAGACAATGCAGACGCTTCCCTTGTGAAGTGTGATGGCACTGGCACCATTCTTCATTTTCCCACTACTCCACGGGTCACAACATATATTTAAATGGTCTTTCCAGCTAGCTATATGGCCAAATCTGTGCTATACCTATTAATCTCAAAATGACCACTCAATGCCTAGGTTTCTTCAATAAACAACAAAATTATTAATTTATTATAAAACCAGACTTTTCAAGTAGAAAGGCAAAGCTTATTAACATACAGTATGAAATATGAAAGTATAATAATTACTCTTTCCAGATACCCTATCTCACGCACACAAACACACACACAAACACACAGAAACACACACGGACACACACACACACACACACACAAACACACGTACACAGAAACACACACACACAGGCAGACACACACACGGACACACACACGTAGAGAAACATGCCCACACACACACACACAATAAAATAAAACGGAGGAGTTCTGCCAAATGGTTAAAAGTCAATGGTTCAAGGGAATAGGATAAATGGTGAAGTCCTTGAAATGGCATCTGGGCTATATGGTTGATTTCTCAGCACTGGTCTGTGAAACAATCGATGTCTCTTGCACTACTTTTCAGGTGGACTTTGAGGAAAACTTGCAGTCAGTCGATTTCAGAATGTACAGCGACCTCAGAGCAACTTCCATTCACTTTTTGCTTTGGACTGGGTCAGGAGCTGCAGGAGCTGTTGTCTTCTTTACCCGAGCAGTTGATCTTGTTTCCTCCAGAGTAAAACAGCCGACCAGCTTTTTAACACAGGTCTCAAGGCATAATTTTTTTTCCAAAGTCATAAGCCACCATGTGACTCTCTTGTAAACAGTCCACCAGGGTCAAGAGTTTTCCAGCTTCTTTAAAACTGCTTAATTACCTTCTCTTGTGAAATGCTATCTTTTCCAGGGACAGCAACAACCAGAGTCCTTGCATTAACCCTTTAAGGGACTGTGTCTTTTAAAAACACAAATTCTTTCAGAATGCCCTTAGTCCTTGAAGGTGAACCATTTTACATGATTTATGTGTTTATAACTGTGTGACCTTTCAGGAAAATCTGACTTCCCCAGCGGGTTCTGGGTTAGCTGGTCTCAGCTACATTGGTGATTGGGATACTATGGATGGTTTCTGCACACCCTTGGCTGGGTGACGGAAAGATCGACAGGGGTTTCTGCTCTGGATTTCTATCCAGCAACTCCCTCTGTACATGGGCATTGGGTGAGGAGAAGCTTGGCTGGGGACTCGCTTGGTCAAGTGGCCTGTAATACCCACTGCCTAGGCCAAAATGTAGTGCATCATAACTTTGGCAGGACAAAGGGAGTGATGGGGCCTGTCCATAGCCTGCATCAGCATCTTAGGTGAAGAACTGAGAAAATTAAGAGAAGAATTCTTTTTATAGGAATGAAAACCTGATAATATAACAATTCCCGTTCACACACACGGAATTCAACAGTTACACTGGTGAAATAAGAACAACCAACGCTGGAAAAACTCAGCAAGTCAGGCAAAATCTCTGGCAAAAGGAAGGTAAGTTTAATATTTCAGGTCTAGGACTATAAATATTGACCAGGATGCTGAGAGAACACTAAGATAAAAGCAAAACACTGTGGATGCTGGAAATCTGAAACAAAAACAGAAAAATACTGGAAGAACTCAGCAGGCCTTCAGAGCTCTGAGGAAGAGTCATACGGACTCGAAACGTTAACTCTGTTTTTCTCTCCACAGATGCTGTTAGACCTGCTGAGTTTTTCCAGCATTTCCTGTTTTTGTTGTCACTGAGAGAACACCCTGCTCTCCTTGAAATGGTGCTGTAGGTTTTTCAAAATCCACCTAAAAGAACAGGCAGAGCTTTGGTTTAACATCTCATCTGAAAGAAGCACCTATATCAGTGTAGCGATCTCTCAGTACCGCACCGAAGTGTTATCCTGGGGCAGGATTTTTACCTCGGTGGGCCGGCCCGGGAGTGGTTGAGAAACCGTCCGCCGCCCGCGCTCGGGCCCTGACCGCGATTTCACGCTGGCTGGCCAATTAACGGCCAGCCGCCAGCCAGCGTGAATCACGAGCTGCAACACTGAGCGTCGCCAATGTTGGGGGCAGGAGGAGGGCGAGCGTGGACGTATGTGCATGCGCGCCGGTGTGCGCACTGATAGCCCCCTCACAGCACAGAGCTGCCTCAGGGAGCTGAAGATTTTTAAAAACATAAATAAAGAATTTAAAAATGTTTAAAAACATTTATGTGACTCTGTCACATGAGCAGGGACATGTTAATAAATGAGATTTGAACATTTTTATTTTATTTTTAATTCCTGTTGGAAACCTCATCCCGCCCGTGGCCGCTTGGCCTTTTCACCTGCTTGCCGACCGAACGGTTGGACAGGCAGCAAAAATTCAGATTTGATTAATTGATTAAGGGCCTTAATAGGCCTCTAAATTGTCCGTGGGCGTGCTTCCGCCTCTCGCATGCGGCCAGTGAGTGAAATATCACGAGTGTGCGCGAAGACGTCGGGATGCTCGCCTGATGTCATCGTGCACTATTTTACTCTCGTTCTGGTCGGGTGCGTGCCCGCCCAATGAGAGAAAAATTCTGCCCCTGGAGTGGGACTCGAATCCACAACCCCTCTCGACTGATAGGTCAGCATGCTCCCACTTAACCATGTCTGATAGCTTAATGACACTGGGTCATACTCTTCGCTGCTGAATTTTGATTCGCTGAATAGTGGAGAACTGGTCTAACAAGTGGAGATCAAGAAATCAGCTGAAAAACTGTACCTTAGCTTATTGTTTTCCATACTACAAGCGAATATTTTCAACACAAATCATGCAAGAACGTGACAAAAGCACAATACTGCAGATGCTGGAAAACTGAAATTAAAAACAGAAAATGCAGGAAATACTCAATGGGTCTGGGAGCATCTTTGGAGAGGGGAACAGGATTAATATTTCAGGTTTAATGACCTTTCTGATGAACTTTCTGTTTCTCTCTCCACAGATGCTGCCTTACCTGCTGTGTATCTCCAGCATTTTCTGTTTATATACAAAAATGTCAGATGTTTTATAATTAGATCTAAGCTACTTTCTCTGCTTCATATTCAAATGGATTAAATGAAATTTTAAGTAAAACCAAGATATACTTTTATGAAAAGCTGGGGTAACATTTGGACCTGGGTAGTAACAGGGTCCGTTTACAGATTTTCAAAGCCGGATCAGGAACGCCACACCCAGCTGAATTCCAGGTCCTCACCTTTTTTTGAATGTAAATTGGGCAGGAGGTGAACTCAACACCCAATTAGTGGTACCAACGCCTCTGGCCAGGAGACGAGAGCTGCCTGCTTGGCATCAGCAACAAAGGCAGCACACGGCCATATTGGGGCCTGTTGCTGCCTTATCGAATAGAGCAAGCAGCTCCTTAGATGCTCAGGAGCTGGAACACAGGGGGAAGTAGTTATGCACATAATGTAACAGCATGCTACCAGTGCAAGTTGGCCCATCAAACTTCAGTTTTCCTCGTGCACCAGACTTTTTTTTTTGCAAAAATATACTTTATTCAAAAAATATCTTCAAACAACATTCCAAAACATTTCAAAATCACCAACGCAAAAATACAAACAGGTTCAAACTTTTACAACACGTATCACGAAATCCATTGATACATACAATAAATATTACATTCATTTTGAGCTGTACAGCCTGAGGGGATTTAAACAGTTCCCAGTCCCTCGGTGCACTATGGCAGAAAGGTCTTAGGCAGCGACCCTTCCCCATTGCGCCTTTGTGGCGGCTGCCCCAAGCTTTAGTGCGTCCCTTAGCACGTAGTGCTGGACTTTGGAATGTGCCAGTCTGCAACACTCGGTCGGGGACAACTCTTTGCACTGGAAGACCAACAAGTTTCGGGCAGACCAAAGAGCGTCTTTCACCAAGTTGATGATCCTCCAGCTGCAGTTGATGTTTGTCTCGGTGTGTGTCCCTGGGAACAGCCCGTAGAGTACAGAGTCCTGTGTCACAGAACTGCTCGGGACAAACCTTGACAGAAACCGCTGCAGCTCTCTCCAGACCTTCTTTGCAAAGGCACAATCCACCAGAAGGTGAATAACGGTCTCTTCCCCACCACAGCCACCACCGGGCAACGTGCAGAGGGGGTGAGACTCCTGGCATGTAGGAAGGATCTGACAGGGAGGGCCTTTCTCACCACCAGCCAAGCTATGTCTTGGTGCTTGTTGGAAAGTTCTGGCGATGAGGCATTCTGCCAAATGACTTTGACAGTCTGCTCGGGGAACCATCCCACAGGATCCACCCTCTCCTTTTCCCTCAGGGCCTCTAAGACGTTACGTGCCGACCACTGCCTGATGGACTTGTGGTCAAAGGTGTTTTTATGCATAAATTTTTCCACCAGGGACAGGTGGTACGGCACGGTCCAACTACTTGGAGCGTTCCGCGGCAGCGTGGCCAGACCCATCCTTCGCAACAGTGGGGACAGGTAGAACCTCAGCACGTAGTGACACTTGGTGTTTGCGTACTGAGGGTCTACACACCACTTGATGCAGCCGCACACAAAGGTGGCCATCAGTATGAGGGTGATGTTGGGCACGTTTTTTCCCCCTTTACCTAGAGGCTTGTACATCGTGTCCCTGCGGACCCGATCCATTTTCGACCTCCAGATAAAGCGGAAGATGGCTCGAGTGATCGCCACCACGCAGGAGTGTGGAATGGGCCAGACCTGCGCCACGTACAGCAACAGCGAGAGTGCCTCACACCTGATGACCAGGTTCTTACCCGCAATGGAGAGGGAGCGTCGCTCCCACATGCCCAGTTTCCTTTTCACCATAGACAATCGCTCCTTCCAATTTCTAATGCATGCTCTGGTCCCTCCAAACCATATACCCAGCACCATCAGCCCTGGCGGTGAAGGGGACAAAGGATCGGTCAGCCCAGTTCCCAAAGAACATGGCCTCGCTCTTCCCACGATTTACCTTGGCTCCCAAGGCCAGTTCGAACTGGTCGCAGATGTGGATCAGTCTGCGCACCGGCAGCGGGTCCGAGCAGAAGACGGCGACATCATCCATGTACAGGGAGGCTTTGACCTGAGTGCCTCCACTGCCTGGGATTGTCACTCCTCTTATGCCTGGATCCTTCCTGATGGACTCAGCAAAGGGTTCTATGCAACACACAAACAGAACAGGCAAGAGAGGACAGCCCTGCCTGACTCCAGATTTAATCGGAAAGCTATCTGTTTCCCACCCATTGATTGAGACTGCGCTACTGATGTTAGTGTAGAGCAGTTGGATCCATTTGCGAATTCCCTCCCCAAACCCCATTTTGGAGAGCACATTCCCCATGTAGGTGTGTGATATTCTGTCAAAGGCCTTCTCCTGATCCAGGCTGATGAGGCAGGTATCCACACCCCTGTCCTGTACATAGGCAATCGTATCCCTGAGCAGCGCGAGGCTGTCAGAGATCTTCCTGCCTGGCACAGTGCAGGTCTGGTCAGGGTGAATCACCAATTCCAGAGCGGACTTGACCCAATTGGCGATGATCTTGGACAGAATCTTATAGTCCACATTTAACAGTGAAATGGGTCGCCAATTTCTAATTTCCTCCTTTTCCCCCTTGTGCTTGTAGATGAGGGCGATGATGCCTTTCCTCATTGATTCTGACATGCTGCCGGCCAGAAGCACACTTCTAGCAGGTCTGGGCCCATCCAGTCCCACAGAGCCGAATACAACTCTGCCGGCAAGCCGTCGCTTCCTGGAGTTTTACTCTTCTCGAAAGACTCAAGGGCCTTAGTCAGTTCGTCAGGAGTTAGCGGTTTGTCCAGGCTCTCCCGCGTACTGTCGTCTAAGACCTCTGTGATAGAGGACAGGAAGGACTGGGAGGCCGTGCTGTCTGTGGGCTTCACGTCATACAATCCGGCATAAAAGGATTTGCTGATCCTCAAGATGTCAGACAGCGATGACTTTACTGAGCCGTCTTCTTCCTTCAGGCTGCTGATCACAGAGCTCTCTCTGTGCACCTTTTGGAAGAAGAAACATGAGCTCGTCTCATCCTGCTCCACGGAGCGGACTCTGGAATGGAAGATGATCTTGGAGGCCTCTGAGGCAAAGAGCGAGGCTTGCTGGCTCTTCACCTCTTGGAGTTCCTCCTTGACATCGACCCCCATCGACTGCAGCCGGAGCAGATTCTGCATGTTTTCTGGAGTCGGGGCATTTCCCTCTGTTCCTTTCTAGCTTTCTAGGTGCCTTTGAGGATGAAAAACCTCTTGATGTTTCCCTTGATCGCTTCCCACCAGTGTGTCAGGGACTCAAAGAGGGGTTTCACGGTTCTCCAACCTTTGTAATCCCTCTTGAGCTCCTCAATGTTCTCCGGGGTCAGCAGTTGTACATTTAGCTTCCATGCCCCCCTACCCACCCTCTGGTCTTCCTTTAAGTGACAGTCCGCCAGTAGGAGGCAGTGGTCAGAGAAGAACACCGGCTTGATGTCGGTGGATCTGACTGTGAATGCACGGGACACAAACAGGAAGTCTATCCTGGAACGGATGGACCCGTCTGGCCGCGACCAGGTGTATCTACACTGCGCTCCGTCTGCAGGGTTGCTGAAGATGTCGTGCAGCTTGGCATCCTTAACTGTTTCCATCAGGGATCTGGACGTACCGTCCAATCTGCTGTCGGCCCTGCTGGATCGTCCAGCTGCATCGATGATGCAGTTGAAGTCACTGCCCAGAATGACCGGTCTGGAGGTCGCCAGCAGCAGTGGGAGCTGCTGAAAAACCTCCAGCCGCTCGGCCCCTTGTGACGGGGCGTACACGTTAATTAACCGGAGCGGAGCGTTCTTGTACATTACGTCTGCTACGAGGAGGTGTCCGCCCACCACCTCCTTAACCTCGGAGACGGTGAAGTTGCCTCCCCGCAGCAGAATACCCAAGCCGGAGGAACGAGAGTCGTTTCCGCCCGACCAGATCGATGGCCCATGGGACCACCATCGTGACCATTGCCTGTAGGAGCTGAGGTGTGGAATCGCATACTCCTGCAGAAACAACAGGTCAGCTTTGACCTTGGCAAGGTAGTCCAAGGTTGCAACACATCGCATAGTAGATTTAATGCTACGCACATTTATGGATACAATCTTTACACCCATTTTAGCGCGTTTATTTTCTTACCAAACCAATTGTCTCTGAGGGCCCCAGACCTTCAGTCTGCTCCTTCATACCCGTAGTAAGCTCAAATTGCTTCAC
This sequence comes from Cetorhinus maximus, assembly GCF_964194155.1. Lineage (NCBI taxonomy): Eukaryota > Metazoa > Chordata > Chondrichthyes > Lamniformes > Cetorhinidae > Cetorhinus > Cetorhinus maximus. Next base: position 159,893,586 of record NC_135882.1, read on the forward strand.
TTTGGACGGGCTGAGGAAACGGTCCTGAAACTCCCCATTGGAGATGTTCCGCTCAGGTGGCATCTGGAGGTTCGTGTAGAGAACGGGATATGAACTGTCCTCTGTTGGAGAAGCTTCTCCAATCCTCTCCCCCTCTGGGGCGTTGCTGCTCCCGGCTTCCCGGAGCTGGGGTGCGCTGAGCGCCTCACCGCTCCCAGATTCCTGGGGCTGGGGTGCGCTGAGCGCTTCATCGCTCCCGGCTTCCCAGAGCTGGGGTGTGCTGAGCGCCTCATCGCTCCCAGATTCCTGGGGCTGGGGTGCGCTGGCCTCTTCGGGTTGTGGACAAAATTGGGGAGCGCTGGTCTCCTCTTTGTCTCCAATGTTCTGGAGCTTGGGGGTCTCGTCCTCCAACTCCCTAGAGCTTTGCCGCTTCTTCTGTGGGTGCCGCCCTGGCCCTTCTTCGTCCGAAGAGCTGCTTCCTTTGTCATCCGTGTCGGATGGGAGACGCCTCTTGCCACTTGTCTGGGAAATGGCTTGGTTCCTTCTTAGCCCCTTCTTCCGTTTGGCTCTTTTCACCAGCTGCCACTCCCCCTGCTGCTTTTCCACTGCTGCCTCCTCCTCCTCCATTGGTTCACTCTCCTGAGGAGTGGGAGATTCAGGGGGCAGTGCTGTTGATAGAGGCAAATCTGTTGCCTCACTCTTTTCCTCCACCTTGTCTCTCTCTGTGTCTTCCTTGTTCCCGATGCTCTCACTGGGGGCCTTGGTGGTTGGAGTGACACGAAGCATTTCTTTTGCTTCCCCCTCGTTGGCTTTGGCTGCCTGTGCGTAAGTACGGCAGCGTTTGGGGCAGGTCCTGTAGAGGTGATCTGCCTCGCCACACAGGTTGCAGCACTTAGCCTGTTTGCAGTCTTTGGTCTGGTGCCCTTCCTGTTTGCAGTTCTTGCAGAGGGCGACACTGCAGTTGGCCACCACATGACCAGACTTGCCACATGAGCGACAAAGTTTGGGTTGCCCAGCGTCGACAAGGTAGCCACGGCTTCCCCCGATAGCGAATCTGGATGGAGGGTGGAAGGTGGCTCCTTTACCGTCGGTCTTGAGCGTGACCTTCACCTGGCGTTTGCATGTCCAGATCCCCAAATTGTCTCTAACCGCGGTGCAGCTTCCCACCTTATCGAAGTGCCTGGTGAGGAAGGTAACCACGTCGGTGACAGGGACGAAGGGGTTGTATAGATGCACCGTCACCACACGGTCCTGTTGCAAAGGCAGAGCAAAGAGCGGCTCCGCTGTCAGGATTTTCATCTCTGGCAGGTCACTCTTCTCCTCGAAAACCTTCAGGAGCTTGACGCAGTCTGCCACTCGCTGGAATGTCACGTCGAAATATCCAGCGCTGGGGAAATCCTGCAGGCAGTAGATATCCGCAGCCTCAAAACCGCACACCTTCAGCAGGATCCTCCTGGTGAAAAGAGCCCGATCCATAGCTGCTCCTCCTTCTTCACTACCCTTCACTGTGACTCGGACAGTGTTAGGTACCCCATGATATGGGGTTTGATTGGTTATAGCCATTTTACCCTTCCCTGGCAGAATTTGTGATCGAGGTTTCTCCCCTGCCAGGTAATTGCACCAGATATTTTGCATTTGGCCTTTGAGAATCTTGCCTTCAGGTTCTAGGTGCTTTGTTTCCCTCATTGTGACATTACCAACCCACACTTTTAGTAAATTACCATGCAAAAAAGTTAAAAACCCAAATACACAAGGGCAAGTCTAATGAACAGTAGACACCATTCGATGCCCTTCTCCAGGAAAATCTGGGCCAGTATGGTTTAGACTTATTATGGATGTCATGGACAGAATTTCTATGTTAATTCTTATTGCCCATGATCACTATGTTTGTATGTAAGGGATGTGTTTTTGCTTACCTTCAGAGTGTTGGGCCCAAATAAATAATTCCAACAGCGGGTGTTTTGTGAGTTTTAAAATAAAGAATGTTGTTCATTGTCACACACTTACCCCGGATGTTTAAAATGCAACATCTCCTTGACTCATTTCTCACAAACACTATAACACGCATAAGGAATAGATACAGACGGAGGTAAAATAATTAACTCAGTCCCTTTCGTTGCAGGCCAGCGGCAGTGGTTTCAATCCACAAAAGAAATCCAGAATCACTTTTTTTTTGCAGCTTTTTGTGGTCGGTTTTAAGATATAAGAATTAGTTTGAAGTTCAGAGTATACTAGGTCATAGCCCATCCCCGTCACATGAAAAGGAATCGAATTTTGATGATTTTTTAAAAAAAATGGCTTCCTTGCAAAGCAAAAGAAAGATGCACACATTCATTTCTTCTTATATTCTGGCATCCACGCACAGTAATCTGTTATTGACACAGCCTCCCAGCTGCATTACCCTTTTCTTACAATCGCTAGTTATGTTTTATCTTGTGAATGTTCATTAACATCAGTACACAAGGCCTCAGAAATTGCAACTGTAACAGACATATAATTCTCATTGCATTTAGCAGTTGGTGGAAGTTTAAACTCCATGCTGGCTCCTAGGGAGGAGTCAAGTTTCACAAGGCTGGATTCTGTTTCAAAGCTTGCAATATGTAAATTACTCCGATTGTTTTGCTGGGTTGTCTGCAGGGCTCTTGATCTTTTCATGGCTACTTCCACAACCCAGGAGCCTGATAATTTAGGTTCTGGCACATACATCATTCTGATTTCTAGGGTGATGGCGTGAGGTATGTTGTTTTTAAAACCACTGTGAGGAGCCTGGCTTCTTCCCCTGCACCTTATCATCAGTTGGCTTGGAAATTGACTTGCTGGGTTGAGGTGGATTTAAGTTTTTAACCTGGTCCTGTGATGGTTTGGTGGATACTCCTACATTAGCTGCACTTGTGCTTCTCCTGTGGCTTTCACAAGTGTGGTTCATCTTAAGGAGTATTAACTTCCACTTTTCTGTTACCCTACAGAACACTACTTCCCACAGATGGCTGGCCAGCTTCTGCTGCACTGCCCTGTGGCACTTCAACTGGGTGAGGCATCTCCCTCACTGAGCATCTGCTGGGTTGGGGAAAGTTTTCTGTCCCTATTTAAACCCTGAAAGAAGGTGGCTGCTAACCAGACGTCTGGTTCAACATTCTGCTTTCTTACGCTTATGCCACTATTAACACCTTTTTTAGCCCTTACCACTACCATTAATGCTCCCTTTGTCCTTTTGTTCATGACATCTTTGTAATCTCTCCTTTTCCCCCATCCAGCTTCACCTGCTCCACCCCCCAATAAACAGTATAAATTTCATCACATTTCTACTCCTCTTTAGCTCTGAAAAAGGGTCATATGGACTCGAAGCATTGACCCTGTTTTTCTCTCTCCACAGATGCTGTCAGACCTGCTGAGTTTTTCCAGCATTTTCTGTTTTTGTCTCTGGTTCAGCACCTTCATTTTTAAAAAAAATACCATGGGCCCTTCCTTGGCCTCTTTGATCTCTACTGGCCTGGTTTTGGCCTCTTTAGCTTTTACGGGTTCCAGCTTGACCCCTTTTATCTCGGTAGGCACTCTGCTAGCCTCTGCAAAGTCCTCGGGCTTAGCTTCTATTTCCCTACTCCTTATTGGCTCTATCACCCCCATAGAATGTTTTATGAGCTGGAAAGCACACTCTCTCAATCTCTCTCTCACTCCTGGGATTCTCTCTTTTTTGCCTGAATCTCTAACTCTAGCCTCTGTTGTTCCTGGTGAATTTTGGCTAAGTTAACCTGGTCTGTTTCAGGTTCTGTACCTGTTATGATGTGGCCGGTGATGTGTGTCAGGCAGACCAAACCCACAAGGGAAACTTGGTTGTGCTATCACAAACATTTTGCAATTTGTATTTATTATGAGATGTGTGCATTGAATTAGAAGTAATGAATCCACTAAGACCTTTAGAGATTTTAAAAATTAAATTAAAATGTTTATTAACAAAAGAAAAGATTTCAAGCACATACATAAGATTACTTAATACTACAACAAATTCTAAAATTCTTAATTAACCTAACTCCCAACTACACACCCCCTTTAAGGCAACCGTCCAAAATACATTTTAAATTTAAAAAGCAAGCCAGAAAGTTACCACAACATCCACTTGACACTGGAATTCCAAAGGCTTTTTTCCAACTTTAGTTACTGCACACAGCAAGCTTTTGCAAAAATGGCTGGATGTTTCTTCAAGGCTGTTTCACACACTCCTGTTAGATCTTACATGCGCCCCACCCCCCCAAACATAGCCTTTAATTCCTCTTTAAATATGTTTCTCTCTCTTTAATTTGTAAGTTCTGTTGTTCCATATGTCTTTGCAAATTTACTTTTTCTATAATATAAAAACCTTTCATGTTACCATATGACCTCTTTCCTTTTGGGAAAAATAAACACTCTGCTTGGCCTTGCTTATCTTGCCAGTTGTAAACATCCTACCATCCCTTTGAAATCCAAACAACTCCTTCACTTACCTAAAAATGCAAATTTCCTTCACACCTTATATGCTAAGGCCTCATCCATGTTACTCATTAGCATGTTAAGTACCCTTCTACACCTAAGTCCTTTTGATAATTTGAAGCTTGCAGTCTAGCTGACTCCAACTCAATTAAATCACACACAGACAGAATGACCCATACTCACCCCTATAAACCTACTTTCAATAACCCACAATAGCATTATGAAAATTATTATAGTTTCATAATGACCTTCCACCTGTTCCAAATCTGGAGTGACACCGAGATGCTCAGCCAGCATCTTTTGTACTTTGGGTTTCCATGCTTTATTACATATATTAAGTTCTGCCTGCCTAACTATGGCTTTTAGCTGTTCTATGTTGAAAGATTCTCATTTTGGCCAAGTTAAGTCCTCCTCTTGTATAAACGCTTTTCCATCAAAAGTAACCATCTTATGCTCTACTATTAGTACTCACAAAACTTATTGCTGTAACCCATTTTGTTTCTTGTTTCAACAATTTTGTCTATGTTACCTTTCTCTTGTACTTCCAATTCCTTTAAATCAGTTTTGGCTCATTTACAATGGATTTTATTCCGGGTTGCAGCCCCTAATTTTTTCATGGACAGAATTTATAAGTTCCTTCTTATTGCTCATGATCAATATGTTTGTATGTAAGGGGTGTGTGTTTTCTTACCCTCAGTGTGATTGGCCCAATTGAATAATTCCAGCAGCAAACTTATTGTTCTAAAATAAAAAAAGGTTATTATTATCATATATTTACCCTTCATATTTAAAGCGCAACATCTCATTTACTCATCTCTCTCACACATACTACCTCAAACATAAAGACTAGATACAGATGAACATAAACCAATACATTTACAGTTTATAATTACCTGAGTCTTTTTCATGGCAGTTTCTTAGATGAAGTTTATGATTTAGCTGAAGTGAAGGTCTTGTAAAGGAAAGGATTCTGAGTAAGCTGTGAAGTCTCTTGTAGTCAAATTTCCAGGAGGTTGGTTCTCAGGTGAACTTGAAGTTGGAACAGGTTGGGGAGAATCTTTCTCCCACTTTCAAGGTATTGCTGTGCATTATCTTAGCTGCATAGATGACTTGCAATGGGTCCAATGGCTTTTGGTAGAATTCTGTCTGTAGGCAGCTTCTTGCTGAATTTTTAAAGTAGACAATAAAATGGCTCACAAAGATAGCGTTTAGTCAAATGTGCTTTTAGTTTTTTGTTACAGTAAAAGTCTTAAAACATGAATTCTTGTATCATTTGGATAGGAATTTATTTTAAAATGGTAATTAAAAAAATTAGTTTTAAGCTTAAGCTCTGAATAATGCCACAGAGTACTACATCAAATAAAATATATAAATGTAGAGAATACAGTAACAGTACTAGCAAAAAAGGGGTGTTATGTTAACTGTGTGCACAAAAAAGTAATTAGTAGATAGACAATGCACATTTTGTCTGACTAGAAAGCTAAGGATTGAAAATATCAAAAAAAGAGTCTTAAATAAGGAAATAATGCAGATGATCATACAGCAACACACTCACTCAGAGACATTTACAGCACAGCAGGAGGCCATTCGGCCTATCATGTCAGTGCTGGTCAACAAAGATCAGACTACACTAATCTCATTTTGCAGCGCTTGGCCCATAGCCCTGGAGGCTATGGCAATGCAAGTGAATATCTAAATACTTCTTAAATGTTACGAGAATTTCTGACTCAATCACCCTTTCAGGCAGTGAGTTCCAGACTCCCACCATCCTCTGGGTGAAAAGATTTCTCCTCAACTTCCCTCTTAGCCTTCTACCTCTTATTTTAAATATATGCCCCCTGGTTATAGACCCCTCTACTAATGGAAAAAGTGCCTTCCTATTCACCCTATCTATGCTGCTCATAATCTTAATACACCTCTATCAGGTCCCCTCTTAACCTTCACTGCTCCAAGGAAAACAACCCCAGCCTATCCAATCTTTCCTCATAGCTCAGACCCTCCAGCCCAGATAGCATCCTGGTAAATCTCTGCACCCTCTCCAGTGCAATTACATCCTTCCTATAATGTGGTGACCAGAACTGCACACAGTACTCCAGCTGTGGCCTAACTAGCGTTTTATATAGCTCCAACATTACCTCACTGCTCTTGTCTTCTTTGCCTTGGTTAATAAAGTCAAGTATCCCATATGCCTTCTTAACCACCTTATCTACCTGTCCTGCTACCTTCAGGGATCTGTGGATATGCACACCAAGGCCCCTATGATCTTCAGTACTTTCCAGAGTTCTACCATTCATAGTGTAATCCCTTGCCTTGTTATTCCTCCCCACGTGCATTACCTCACACTTTCCTGGGTTGAATTCCATTTGCCACTGCACTGCCCACCCAACCAACCCATTGATATCCTCCTGCAGTTTACGGCTATCCTCCTCACTAGTTACCACTCTATCAATTTTCGTGTCATTCACAAACTTCTTGATCATGCCTCCATACACTAATTTTACTTCTAAATTTACTTGAGAATCATTCACCAGCAAGGTGCCACCTTTCTGTTGTGCGTATTATTTGACCTAACAGTTTTCTGTGTGATATTGATGGTAATGTGGAACCTCAATTAATAGGTTATTTCAATTGTAATTTCTGTCTGTTACTTTCAAGAGAATGTGCTGACAGAAAATTATTCATTTGTTTCGACTAGAGTTTGTAAATTCAAAATGCATAGCACTCTCTCATAAAATATGTCACTTCTAATATGGTTTTTAAATTGAATCAAATGTATTTTCTATTTTAGGTTATTGCTTGGCAGACATTTAAGTTTTCTAGTTCTTGGCAGGCTTCAGTTATGCTGGTCATATCCATATATTGATTTTGAAAAAAAATTAATGGGATATGGGCATCGCTGGCAAGGCCTGCATTTGGTGTCCATCCTAATTGATCTGGGTGGCTTACTAGGCCATTTCAGAGGGCAGTTGAGTCAACTACATTGCTGTGGGTCTGGAGTCACATGTAGGCTGGACCTGTAAGGACGGCATTAGTAAAGGGTTTTTACACCAAATGATGATCTTTGGAATTGTCAACATCACTGAGACTAGCTCTTTGTTCCAGGTTTATTAACTGAATTTAAATTTCACCAGCTGCCTGGATGTAATGTCCAGTGACATTACAACAAAGCTACCATCTACCCCCTCGTGCCATAATACCAAGGCCAACTGGAATGTATGACATAATTACAGTGCAAATGAAAATAATTTTGAGGTATAAGAGGAAATATTTCACTTTGTGTAAAATTCAGATAGCTTACTGATTTAATACCACCCATAGCCAAACAATTTTATTTGGTATAATTTGCACACAGTCACGTTGTTTAATTTTATATTTGCTCACCCTTCAGTGACACATAATCCTTGCTTTAATACACAAGGTATTGAGTATTACAAATGAAAGGATCACAACTCTTGCTCTAAGATTCAACATGTAAGTAAAGCATCCTTATTATTCTCGTTACCAAGGATTTTGAATTATGGGGCAGAATTTTGCCGTCAGCGAGCAGGGGGCGGGGCCTGCTCACCGACACATAAAATGATGCGGGATGACATCGGGCAGAACCCCCGACGTCATCCCGCCCCATTTACATTTTCAGGAAGGTGGGGGCGCAGCAAAATCAGCTGCGGGACCGCCGACTTGTCAATGGCCAATTGAGGCCATTGACAGGATCAATTATACAATTAAAGGACCTGCCTGTCCAACCTTAAGGTTGGTGGGCAGGCCAGGAGCCCTGGCGGCCAATAGATAAAACATGAAACCTCATCCACTGGTGGGATGAGGTTTTATGCAGGGTTTTAAAAAGTTTAATAAAGTTATGGTGTAAATTATGAACATGTCCCGTCTCATGTGACATTGTCACATGAGGGGGACATGTTAGGGAATTTTTTTTTCTATTTTTAATCTTTTTCAAAGTGGAAGCAATCTCCCTGAGGCTGCACAAGGCCTCAGGGAGATGTGCGCTCTTTCGTGCGCATGCGCAAAAGAGCGCACTCTTGCTTTTGGGGAATTCCCCCCCCACGGCACAGAAGGGCATAGCGCTTCCCGCCGGACGTCACGTAAAATGGCGGCGGGGCCCGCTTCTCCGGCGGGGATCGGCTCCCCGCCCGCCGGAGATTGGGTCGGGCCCGCTCGCCCGACAGGCAGAAAATTCTGCCCATGGTCTCCCAGATTCTCAATATTGCCACAAGTCCAGAGAACTAGAGCAAACATTTCCTTCTGTCGCTATAGCAAAAGCTATAAACGACCTTCAGTAGTTTTTGTCAGGGATTATCCTGGCTGAAGTTAGAGGAAATATCTCTTTTGTTCCATCTGCCAATCAAACTTTGCCAAAAAAAACTTTGTCATTAGTTGCTCTAAATTCAATCATCGTTTCTTTCAACTGAATGAAAGCGGGAAATTGAATTCAAGGCAGGCTAAGACAATTGGCTTAAAGAACAGTTAAAACAAACTATCAATCTGGCTTCTTTATCTTTATGGCAACTACCAACATCTTCAAAGAAAGTTAGGAGATTAGTATGGGAAGTATCACATTTATCTCATCGCTCTTTGAGATTACTTTCATTGTATTTTAATCCTTAATCCATTGGAAACAAAACATTATAAAATATGAATGCTGACAGGCTTAATATTTACATTCCATATAGGCTGTCACACACAGGAAAAAAGGAGTAGTGACAGATTTCGAAACCAATGCAACTAAATGCAGGTTCGGTTTCTTTGTGCATTAAATTGAAAGTCATTTTTAATTGGCATGTCCTATGTTCACTTTGATGAACACATTTCAAGTTGATTTGATGTCAAACAACATCATGGATGGTAGACTGCCAGGTCTAATATCTTTTAGGAAAGGAATCAGTCACGTTTTTATAATGATATAAAGGCACCAATCACCCATAAGGTATTGTGTAAACATGTGTGGTTTCATTTATTTAAACAAGGCACCTGACAACATATATACATGGATAGAAAGCTTGAAGACATCAGCAGCAGAGCTGTGTGTGCTGTGTTCTGCTCATAACCAAAGTGAAACTGAGGCTGGATCACATGTCACACTTCCCTTCCAGTGATAACATGCTGCTATCCCTTAAAGGTATATTACAACAGAAACCTGACTTAATTACCCGTTCTGGTTTATATATGAGTCCAGACCCATAGCAATGTTGTTGACCCTTAACTGCCCTCTTAAAATGGCCTAACAGGTCAGTCAGTTGTATCAAAACCATCATGATAAACAATAATCTACATAATGATAACCTACAGTGGTTTATGAAGATGGCTGACTGCCAACTTCTCAAGGGCAATTACAGATGGACAATAAATGCCGGTCTTTTCAGCGATGCCCACCACTTGTGAATTAATAAAGAACAAATATGGCTGTTACTTTTGAAGCAGAATAAGGTTAACCTTCATCGTATTCACTGTAGTCCACAGCCATCTCCAATAGAGACAGACAGTTGGTTATATAGCTTGAGGGGCACCACTCTGCAAGCATGGGCAAAGCGAGGAGACAGGCCTCAATGAATAACCATAACCAGTACGGGGATGGAACCCGCACTGTTGGCGTCATTCTGCATTACACGGTAGCAATCTAGTCAACTGAGCTAACCTAACTGACTCTTATAACTCCTCCCAGCTGGACAGAGACTATTTAGGGGTGGAGCTGTTAAAATGGGGCTCCTTACTGACTCCTTACTCACACTGATCCTGCATTTTAGCCAGTGAGTCACCCACGCAAAGAATACAGGGCACTAGTTAAATATACAGATCGGGCTCCGGAGCCTTAACAGGGCCTATTCTATTAGTTTAAGCAAAGGCCCGAGCAGTGGTGGCTTCCTCACTAAATCAAACCTATCGGGAACAGCAGCCAGGGGCAGAAGAGTTTTAAGGTAAGTTAGTTCTTTTTTTAAAATTTCTTTGAAGAGAAGGAATTCTCCTCAGGCCAAGGTATTCAGATTACCCATGTTCTCATTGAATAGCAGAACAAGCTTAAGGGGCTGAATGGCCTTACTCCTGTTCCTCTCTATACAATGCTCCAACCCAAACCCCCTCCACCTTACCACTATCCACTTACCTTAGTGCTGGAGATCACCCCACTCTGGCTCCCTGGAGCTGCCTCCAACCAGCAAGCTGCTTCCCGCACCTTCCTGGTTGTTTTGGTTGGGATCTTAGCAAGTAGAAGGCCAATGAGGTCCGGCCATTAAAATCAGATTAGCCTGTTCGTGAATAAAGCTTGATGCATAGATCTTTCTGGAGATTACCAACAGGACCCGTCTACTTGCAGCAAAACAGAACCAGGGGCAGAACTTTCCATTCGGTGTGCGGGGGCAGGCCTGGCATGCCGGAATGTAAAATGACGCGTGTGATATAGTCGGGCGTGCGTCCCGATGTCATCGCGCTGTCTCGCGATGTTTTGTTCAATGGGCGCACGCCAGAGTTGGCTGCACGCCCGCTGATAATTGACAGGCCTATTTAGGCCATTAAACAGGCAATTAACATGACTGTTGCGCAGCCTGTCCAACCTCACGGTTGGCGGGGCAGGCGGAAAGGCCAAGCGGCCTTTACGTTTTTTAGGAAACCTCATCCACGAGCGGGATGAGGTTTCCTGAAGCTTTTACAACTTAATAAAAAGTTCCTTTGAAAAATAACACGATCACATGAGGGGACGTGTTTCATTAAATTTTTAATGCTTTCAGTTTTTTTTTTAAACAACTGCTTCAATCTGCCTGAGGCAGCTCCGTGCCTCATGGAGACTGAAGCGCTCTTTCTCACGCATGTGCGAAAGAGCACTGGGCCCGACTCTCCCTCCTCCCTCCGCCTGCACAGGTAGCGCTCAGCGCTACCTCTCACGTATTACGCTGGGTGGGCCTTAATTGGCCCGCCCGCATAAAATGGCGGTGTGGAGCAGATCGCGGGCGGCGATCCCACTCCCGCTGAGCGCGCCCGACCAATGAAAAATCCTGGCCTAGATGTTAGTCAAATGCAATTCAATAGTTATAGTCAAGTGTCTCTTGGATAATGTTGTAGCACACCATTCATCAATCTGGGAAGTGTTATGGATTTCTGCAACAGTAGATCTAATCTGCTTGGCCAGAGTCCAAGTAAAGTCTTAATCTTGTGGTTGGTAGGTAGGTTGCCAGGCTGAAGTCACAACTTCTTGCCTGAAACAATTTCAATTACATTTGTTATAAAAGCGTCCCTCCGATCTTCCCCTACCCACCCCCAGCTTGGCATTTCTCTTGAGACTCCGGCATTAGATCACTTGGATAAAGTGCAGGTTAGATGCGCCAGCTGGAGCTTTGTTCAGTACTGGTTCATTGTAAATTTGTTTTTTATCTGTAGCCTGCAAGGAAAGACTAAAATGATACAGCTTGGGTTTTCCCCTTGTGATTCCAGACATGGTAATTTAATGGACGTTAAAAGAAATAGGTGAGGAGGAGTCACAATTTGCCGAAGCTCACAGGAATTGGAAATTGGCCTTTGGGTTAGAGAATTGAAAAAATGTCAATCCATTATTTAAGAAGGGAGGGAATGAGAAATGCAGGAAATACATCCACGATCTAATTCAATGGTGGAATTGGCTCAGGAAGCTGAATGGCCTACTTCTGTTCTTAAAATGAAAAAAAAACCCTACAGATAAATAAGGCTTTCATCTAAAATTTATCTATTTAAAACTGAACTTCCATTTCAGCCAAGGGCCAAATTGAGATAAGTTTTACAATCAATCATTGCAAGTAAAATATAAATCACAAAAATAGAAAGAACAAGGGTAGAATTTTATTCGAAACCCTGGCTGGAATTTTCCAGCCCTGTTGGCGTTGGGCGTCATGGTGGGCGTGGAGGGGACAATAAGGCGAGAAGGCCAAAAATCGGTTACACACCGGGATCATCCAATTGTGTACGCCATGCGGAATGCCAATCCTGCTGGAGGCTGGCGTGAACCCGCTTTGCATCCCGCTAATGGGGGATGGAAAGTAAGCCCGGACCAGAATAATCCTCCCATACCAGATTTACCATTACGTCGGCGGAAAAACACGCCAGGCCAGAACACGTCTGGACAAGTGTGATGTGTAGAAGTCAGGACTTACCGTTAGGGCCTTTCTCAGATCGCAGACATCCGAGAAGCAGAAGATACTGGAGCCCTACAGCTACCGAACCCTGGAGGAACATATGCATCACATGCTGGGTGGATTCTCATGGACATGGGTCCACTGCATAGCAGCTCGCGGAAGGTGGGAGATCTCCGTTGATGCCTCGGGTCTGCTTCGCAATATCATGGTTGCCACGGATGATCGGCGAGGAAGGTCTAGCTGTGAGCGGGAGAGGAAGGTTTAGGTTTGACTGGAAGAGGAAGGCGTACTGGGGTGCGTGTGAGGTTGGGGTGGAGGGAAATGAAAGTGTCGGTGGGGGGATGAGGTTGGGGGGGGGGGGGACAAAGGTGTCGGTGGGGCTGAGGTTGGGAAAGGGGGATGAAGGTGGTGGGGGGTGAGTTTGGGAGTGGGGAGGAGGGAGTTCGGAGGGAGGAGGGTGTAACGGGGAGAATGTGGCAAGTGGGGAGGTAGGTGTAAGGAGGAAAGAGGTGAAAGGGAAGGAGCTCAGAGGCGGGAAGGAATTTGGAGGGGGTATACAGCCATTCATATCTTAATTCTCCTCTGTATAGGTGTAGTGTGGTTAAGTGGCCCCACTGCTGACCTAATTGACCTTTTAGTGCCTTTCAAGCCAATCACGTTTTATAAACATTAATGGCAATCAGCTTTGCTTCTTCATGAACTATTTATTATGTTTTATAGCAGTATGTGAAAGGAAATTCACACTTTTAACAATTTGGTTGCTCACTCTGTACTTAGGTGACCAGGTGCACCGGTACAGCAAGTCATTAAGAAGGCTAATGGAATGCTATCCTTATTATGAGAGGAATTATGAGAGGAACATAAAAAATAAGGATATTGCTGAAAAAAGAGACATGTCTAAGCTTTTCATCTTGCACTCATCAGGACACTCACAAGAATACCAATATAAGGGGGAAACACCAATTTATACTGTATGTGGCGATTGGATGGCAAGTGGCGTTGCCATGGAAAATGCACCACTGATGGTGACTGTCAGTTAACTGCCAAGCATTGTTTGAAACTTAAACTGTCACTTAAGTGACAGCCATTCGCTGGCCCATTCCTCAGGGCAATGCCTTGACCAATCAGGGTCAAGCTGCCTGGTATAAATTTCATGGATGAGAATTTTTTTTTCTCTCAGAGGGTTGTGTGACTTTGGAACTCTCTGTTTTAGATGGCGATGGAGGCGAGGTCATTGAATATTTTTAAGGCGGAGGTAGATAGATTCTTGTTAGACAAGGAAGTCAAAGGTTATTGGAGGTAGATGGGAATGTGGAATTCGAAACACAAACAGCTCAGCCATGATCTTAATGAGTGGCAGAGCAGGCTCAAAGGGCCGAATGGCCTATTTCTGCTCCTATTTCATATGTTCCATATGTTCATATGTTCATTTGTAGCATAGCCAACAATATAATTCATATGAAATGGGAAGTATTTTTGAGTGCATGTAACGCAGGCAGAACAAGTCAGGCAACAAGGCATCAGTTGATGGTTTTTTTTTCACAATTCTGTACTCCCTGTTATGTAACCTCTCTCCATACACCAGTACTTCAGTCAGACATCAGTGTTGTAAAGATCAGATGTTATTGACCTCGCTTGGAACTGGTAGTTTTCTCAGTACTGGAGACGCAAGTAGTAAATGAATGAAAAATCACTTTCAGTCAGGGCCAGGCTCGGGTCCAACATTTCTGTAAGCTTCTTCTGTCTGAGATTGCCTCCAGATGCATTGACAAATGAGCCCTGATCAAACAGGCATTGCAACGATTGACGGCAGCGCAACTCATTGTTAAATGCTAGTGCTCCCAGAAAAATTCAGCAATCCCATGCCAATGGGCTTTGATGGGGTTGTTGAAGGCGCAGCAGCCCAGAGTATCTGTGGCCTGATGAGCCCCAGGCCAGCTGGCCTGTGTGACGGTAGCAGCAAGCGATATACGCACAAGACATTTTGCTGGCAACCAGGGTCTAATCACTTTATATTATTTTCCAAGACAAAGTGCAAAGATCATGGAGAGAGAAGGGGAGGGCAAGAGGTTAATGCTTAAATGTACACTTTTTTAAGACACAAGCTGATTCATTGTAGGTGGCCTATTTTTGATTCACACTTGTCTCTTCGGTTATACTTACATTTCACATTAATCAACAGAGACCACTATTGTTTTGTTACTCAATACTTGCACCTGAATTTTCCACTTCCGGCTGCCCATTCAACCCCAGCAAATCCGCTCTGCTGAAAAGCCACCCATTTTGCACTGTGGTCGTGTGCCTGCCCCAAACAGGTGGGAACTTCATTTTAACATTTATTTGGAAGCTTTGACATCCTGCGTGCCATTTTGCATGCACAGGGAGTTGTTTCTGAGGATACTTTAGTGACTGGAAGCCCGTGTCCAGTGGCGTACCACAGGGATCTGTGCTGGGCCCCCTATAATTCGTCATTTATATAAGCGACATAGATGACTATGTGGGGGGGTAGGATTAGTAAGTTTGCCAATGACACAAAGATTGGCCGGGTGGTTAATAGTGAGGTTGAGTGTCTTGGGCTACAGGAAGATATCGACAGGATGGTCAAATGGGCAGATAAGTGGCAGACGGAATTTAAACCTGAAAAGTGTGAGGTGATACACTTTGGAAGGAGTAATTTGACAAGGAAGTATTCAATGAACGGCATGACACTAGGAAGTTCTGAGGAACAAAGGGACCTTGGCGTGTGTGTCCATAGATCTCTGAAGGCGGAGGGGCATGTTAGTGGGGTGGTGAAAAGGGCATATGGGACACTTGCCTTTATCAATGGAGGCATAGATTACAAAAGTAGGGAGATCATGTTGGAGTTGTATAGAACCTTGGTGAGGCCACAGCTGGAGTACTATGTGCAGCCCTGGTCGCCACATTATAGGAAGGATGTGATTGCACTGGAGGGGGTGCAGAGGAGATTCACCAGGATGTTGCCTGGGATGAAACAGTTAAGTTATGAAGAGAGGTTGGATAGACTTGGGTTGTTTTTGTTGGAGCAGAGAAGACTGAGGGGCGACCTGATCGAGGTGTACAAGATTATGAGGGGCATGGACAGGGTGGATAGGGAGCAGCTGTTCCCCTTAGTTGGAGGGTCAGTCAGGAGGGGACATAAGTTCAAAGTGAGGGGCAGGAGGTTTAGGGGGGGTGTGAGGAAAAACATTTTTACCTAGAGGGTGGTGATGGTCTGGAATGCGCTGCCTGGGAGGGTGCTGGAGGCGGGTTGCCTCACATCCTTTAAAAAGTCTCTCCGGGTCTGAGCCTGCAGAGAGCTAGGTGCAGAGCTGTGCAATCTGCTGGCTCATGATGAGCATGGAGAGACAATAACATGGAGACCAACTTGCTCCCACTTTCTTGTAGATATATTGCCATTCTAATCTGTGGGAATCAAACATGGATTGGCACACACAACCACCTCCACTTCATCAGTCATCAGACAAAGGGCTGCTGTCACTTTTAGCGACATGTTTGAATTGAACACATAGTCGGTATAATTTGGATATTTTAGCATTTTGTAAATACATAAAATGTCCCACTTTTCCAACTCTTCATCCCCCCTGCCTCAATCAGAGTTTCTCAAACCAGTTAGGAAGAAATTAAAATGGCTTCCTCACTTAAAAGAGCAAACTGACAGCATGGAAACCAATTCCTACCCTGTCTCTGCTTCCTTGATATGAGCGTACTTTGCCATTTAAAGCTCTTTCGCTTCTGTAACAAAGAACAATACTATGACTCTATGGTAGCCTCTTGCCCTCGAGTCAGAAGGTTCATGTCCCACTCCAGAAACTTGAGCGCAATCTCTAAACTGACACTCCAGTGCAGCATTGAGGGAGTGTGGTGCTGTTACTTAGATCAGATGACGTGTTAAACTGAGGCCCCATCTGCTCTCCCACATTGATGTAAAAGTTCCCAGGGTAATTTGGAGAACAGGAGGAGAGTTCTCCCTGGCGTACTGACCAATTTTTATCCCTTGACCAACATCAGCAAAACAGATTGTCTGATCTTAATGCAGGTTGTGAGATATAGATGCACTCAAATTGATTGTTGCCGCCCCTACATTACAATAGCGTGTACACATCAAAAGTACTTCATGCACTTTGGGACATCTAGAGGTCATGAAAGGCACTATAATAATCAAGTCCTTTTATAACCTGCTTGTCCAAGACACTGGTTCTAATAGCCACTGGTTATTATGGGCTTTGTAACGCAGAGAGAGGTAATTGTGTCTTTGCAACCAGCATGAGCCTGGACTCAGGGCAACACCGCTCGTTTATTATAAATTATTTCTACCAAAAATGCCACATTAGGTCTGAAACATAAGAATGCAAGTGTGTTATGAAGACATAATTGAATGCTGCTATTTTTAAAATTAAATCTCAAACATGGCTTGACATTAAAAGGACAATTTATTTTCCTCCTCTATAAAATTGTATCTTACTATACAGAATTATACTTCTGTGAAGTTATGAATGAGAGGGAACTGGAATGCCTTAGAACTAATGTAAAAAAAAAGCTGTGATAGATTGACTCCAAGCTTTCAGTTCATCTACAGAAACAAATAAAGTTCACACTCTGTGACAGATTCAGGTGCTGCTTGGAAAATCGTTTCATCCTGTTCCAGCTCATTTTTTTCACAAACAATGAAAACAGCTGGCAAGCTCCTATCACCTGCAAATGCAAGAGCATTTTAGAAAATCCAGAGATTCCCAACTCCGCAAGGGATTGCATTGAGTTACCAACCCTCCAAGATTGGCCTGGAGTCTCCAGGAAACAAAGGGCACTGCTGCAAGCAAGCAGGGGGAGGAATTCACAGGGCCGTTAAAAATGCTGTGTTTCTTAAAAATATTTTCTTGAGACAGTTTTGCTCATTAGTTATAAAGTTGGTGAAAAAGGGTACTTGACTGATAGTCAAATTCATTCGTTCTGGTAGCAAAAAGTTTGTTGTCTTTGCGATTGGCATGGAAATGCATTGCGTGGGATGGACAGCTCTGATGAGAGTGTCAGAGCCAGTGGGGGTTAGGGTGGGGCGGGGGTTGGGGGGTGGTGTTGGTGTTTGAGGTGGGAGGTCATGTGATGTAAACTCCTGGAGTACATCTAACCAGAGCTCACAGAATCACAGAATTGTTACGGTGTAGAAGGAGGCCATTTGGCCCATCGTGTCTGCACCAGCTGAGCATTTTAACTCAATGCCAATCCCCTGCCTTTTCCCCGTAACCCTGCACATTGTTTCTATTTAAATAATCATCATCCAATGCCCTCTTGAATGCCTCAATTGAACCTGCCTCCACCACACTTCCAGGCAGTGAATTCCTAACCCTAACTACTCCCTGTGTGAAAAAGTTTTTTCTCATCTCACATTTTCTTCTTTTGCAGAACACTTTAAAACTGTGCCCTCTGGTTCTCAATCCGTTTATGAGCAGGAACAGTTTCTCCCTATCTACTATGTCCAGGCCCCTCATTATTTTGAAAACTTCTATCAAGTCTCCTCTCAGCCTTCTCCTCTCTAAGGAAAACAGTCCCAACTTCTCCAATCTTTCCTCATAACTGAAGTTCTCATCCCTGGAACCATTCTCGTAAACCTCTTCTGCACTCTCACCAATGCGTTCACATCCTTCCTATAGTGTGGCACCCAGAAGTGTACACAATACCCCAGCTGAGGTCTAACCAGTGAGTTATACAAGTTCATCATAACCTCCCTGCTCTTGTACTCTATGCCCCTATTAATGAAGCCTAGAATACTGTATGTTTTAGAAACAGCTCTCTCTACCTGCCACCTTTAATGACTTATGTACATATATACCCAGGTCTCTCTGCTTCTGCACACCCTTTAGAATAGTGTCCTTTATTCTATACTGTCTCTCCATGTTCTTTGTACCAAAGTGTATCACCTCACACTTCTCCACGTTGAACTTTATCTGTCGCCTATCCTCCCACTCCACCAATATGTCAATGTCCTTTTGAAGTTCTACACTGTCCTCCTCACAGTTTACAATTCTACCAAATTTTGTGTCATCCACAAACTTTGAAATTGTCCCCTGCACACCAAGATCTAAACCATTTATATATATCTGGAAGAGCAAGGGTCCTAATACCGACCCCTGGGGAACTCCACTACAAACCTTCTTCCAGCCCAAAAAGTAGCCATTAAACATTAATCCCTGTTTCCAATTTTGTATCCGCATTGCTGCTGCCCCTTTTATCCCATGACCTTTAACTTTCCTCACAAGCCTGTAGTGTGGCACTGTATCGAAAGCCTTTTGGGAGTCCATATACACCACATCAATGGCCTTGCCCTCATCAGCCAGAGTTGCCAAACCTACCCTGCAGAGACGGTTTGGGCCTGAGTCGGAGAGTGACGGCGTGGCCCCAGGCTGGACAGCAGGTGAGAGCATCAGGGCACGGCCGGTGTGGAGGCAGCAGAATTGGCTCTGGATCAGACTAAAGGCCTAAATTGGATGTAAGGGTGCAGGATAGAGCTAAGAATGTCAAGATGCTAGCAACAAAAATGCCAGAATATTAAAGGTTTTATCTTTACGAGGATCTGAGAAGTCATATTCAGTCTATACTCAGCACCTTATGTTTTATACTGGTATGTGAAGCACATGCGTACAAGGGATCAGTGCAGAATTTCTTTTGTACCGTTCCTTTGATATATTATGCCAATCCCAATCTGACTAGAATGCACCCCTGTTTCTAGGTTTAGGTAATCTCCCCAGGCCCAATCTCTTGTCAGTATCTTGTCCAAGAAATGGGGATGGAGATAAAACAGTAATGGCATGAAGCCAGCAAACTGGGAACTAAAAGACCGCGGTCCCTGAACATATTTTTGGTTACTTGCCAGAAAAAAATGTACTTTGTTCCCAAGTCCAGCTCCTTGTTCCTTCCAGGACCGTCTGAGCTCACCATGCCTGATTACGGATCCTCAAACCCATTTGTACTTTGCACTGCTAGTAATGGGTGCCCACTTGCTAAAACCAGGCGAGAGATGGCATTAAAACAATACCACCTCATTGAATCGGGATTTGATTACTTGCGCTTGATTCAGGTACTGCCCACTCTCTCGGATTAAACCCTGGAAATCCATATAAAATACAAAAGGAATGGAGACTCATGATCCTGGGTATCTGCAGCTATTTCCCGTGATTGGCACCTAGGAAATATGCATCCGCTGGGCAAAAAACAGAGAAAAATTGACCCCATCGAGTTTCTTATAGAATCATATAATCATAGAACAGTTTCAGCACAGAAAAAGGCCATTCAGCCCATCATGTCCTGGCTCCCTGTAAGAGCAACTCAGTCAGTCCTTCTACCTGCTCTTTCCCCATTGTCCTGTAAATTTTTCACCCTTCCGGTGCTTAACCAATCCCCTATTGAAAACCAGGCAATGACCATCCCCAACAAGAGAGAATCTAAACATCTCCCCTTGACATTTAACAGCATTACCATCACTGAATTCCCCACTATCTACGTCCTGGGGATTACCATTGTCCAGAAACTGAACTGGACTAGCCATGTAAATCCTGTGGCTATAAAAGCAGGTCAGAGGCTGGGGATTCTGCAGAGAGAACTAATTTCCTGACTCTCCAAAGCCTGTCCACCATCTACAAGGCACAAGTCAGGAGTGTGATGGAATACTCCCCACTTGTCTGGATGAGTGCAGCTCCCACAACACTCAAGAAGCTCGACATCATCCAGGGCAAAGCAGCCCACTTGATTGGCACCCCATCCACCACCTTCAACATTCACTCCCTCCACCACCGATTCACAGTAGCAGCAGTGTGTACCATCTACAAGATGCACTGCAGCAACTCACTAAGGCTCCTTCGACAGCACTTTCCAAACCTGTGACTTCTACCGCCTAGAAGGACAAGGGCAGCAGATGCATGGCAACACCACCACCTGGAAGTTTCCCTCAAGTCACTCATGTCCCGACTTGGAAATATATCGCCGTTCCTTTACTGTCCTTGGGTCAAAATCCTGGTACTCCCTTCCTAACAGCACTGTGTGCCTACATCACATGGACTGCAGTGATTCAAGAAGGCAGCTCAACACCACCTTCTCAAGGGCAATAAGGGATGGGCAATAAATGCTGGCCCAGCCAGTGGAGCCCACAATCTATGAACGAATTACAAAAAAACCTGTGGGTTGCATTAAGTATTCATACACTCTTCCTAAAAGGTGGGAGGAGACTCGTGTGAAGCATAAACACTGCCCACTCTCTCGGATTAAACCCTGGAAACCCAGATATTGTATATCTCTATATTGTAAATACTTGGTAACTGGCAGAATTTGAAGAATGTAAAGGCCTTGTCTTGAAAGAATAGAGTCAAATTTAAAGTGAATTTGTTAATATGTTTTCTTTATTTCATTGTGAAATGAAAAATGACAAAATATCAAACTAAATAGGCAAAATACGACAAAAACCAATAGGGTGCACCAGCAGTTTATTCAGATGAAATTCCTGTCTTCTACTTTCAACTTAACCCACTTACTTCAAAATCCTGGAACTCCCTTCCTAACAGCACTGTGGGTGTACCTACGACACATGGACTGCAGTGATTCAAGAAGGCAGCTCACCACCACCTTCTGAAGGGCAATTAGGGATGGGCAATGAATGCATGGCCTAGGCAGCGACACCCACACTGTCGCTCGAGGGGCTGAATGGCCTACTCCTGCTCCTTGTTTGAATGTTCATCAAAAAGCTCAAGCAGTTTTCACATGAGTGATACCGCTGAGGCTGATGAACCATTGATACTCGGCACTTGTAAATGCCGTGCCGTTATCAGAAATGGCTACTTCTTGTAGTCTGTGAATGACAAAACTCTGACGTAGTTTTTCATGAATGGATAAACAAAATACAGCTGAGAATCAGACTCACTGTAAAAGGCTCAGAGGGGAATTGAATACGCAATTAAGAGAAGCAAAGAATGGGTTTGAGTTTAAATTGGCAACCAATATGAAAGGGAATCCAAAAGTCTTGTATTGGCAAATAAGTAGTGAGAGAGTGGTAAAATGAGGAATAGGACCAATTAGGGACCCAAAAGAGATTTCTGCATGGGGGCAGAGGCATGGCTGAGGTACGAAATGGATACTTTGCATCTGCCTTTACCAAGGAAGAAGAGGCTGCCCAGCTGTTGGTAAAAGAGGAGGTAGTTGAGACTTCATTGGTTAAAAATTGATAAAGAGAAGGTATTAGATATGCTGTCTGAACTTAAAAGTTGATAAGACACCAGGACCGGATGAGATACATCCAAGGATACTGAAGGAAGTGATAGTGGAAATTGCAGAGGAACTGGTCATAGTTTTCCATCCTCCTTAGATACAGCAGTGGTGTTACAGGAGTGGAGAATAGCAGAGGTTCGGTAAAGGGCCCATCAGCTACAGGCCAGGCAGTTTAACCTTGGTGGTGGGGAAGCTTTTAGAAACGATAATTCAGGACAAAATGAACAAGCACTTGGGGAAATGCAGGTTAATTAAGGAAAACCAGCATAGGTTTGTGAAGGGAGAATCATGTTTTACTAAGATAAAAGCAAAAAACTGCAGATGCTGGAAATCCAAAACAAAAATAAAAATACCTGGAAAAACTCAGCAGGTCTGGCAGCATCTGCGGAGAGGAACATAGTTAATGTTTCGAATCCGTATGACTGTGTTCCTCTCCGCAGATGCTGCCAGACCTGCTGAGTTTTTCCAGGTATTTTTATTTTTATCATGTTTTACTGACTTGCTTGAGTTTTTTGATGAACATTCAAACAAGGAGCAGGAGTAGGCCATTCAGCCCCTCGAGCCTGCTCTGCCATTTAATAAGATCATGGCTGATCTGGTAGTAACCCGAAATCTGCATCCCACCTACCTCTGATAACCTATCACCCCCTTGCTTACCAAGAACCTATCCACCTTTGCCTTAAAAATACTCAAAGACTCTGCTTCCACCACGTTTTCAGAGACTTCCAAAGACTCACGACCCTCTGACCCCCTTCCCACGGCACCTTCCCATGCAACTGCAGAAGGTGCAACACCTGCCTCTTTACTTCCCCCCTCCTCACTGTCCAAGGGCCCAAACACTCCTTTCAAATGAAGCAGCATTTCACTTGCACTTCCCTCAATTTAGTCTACTGCATTGGCTGCTCCCAATGAGGCTTCCTCTACATTGGAGAAACCAAACGCACACTGGGTGACCGCTTTGCGGAACACCTTCGGTCTGTCTGCAAGCATGACCCAGACCTTCCTGTCGCTTGCCATTTCAAAACACCACCCTGCTCTCATGCCCACATGTCCGTCCTTGGCTTGCTGCAATGTTCCAGTGAAGCTCAACGCAAACTGGAGAAACAGCACCTTATCTTCCGACTAGGCACTTTACAGCCTTCCGGACTTAACATTGAGTTCAACAACTTCAGATCATGAACTCTCTCCTCCATCCCCAACCCCTTTCAGATCCCTTTTTTCTAATAATTATTATATATATTTTTTAAAAATATATTTTTCTTTTCCCACCTATTTCTATCATTATTTTAAAATTTATTTCCATCCATTGTTTTATCTCTACCTTTTAGCCTATTTCGATCCCTTCCCCCCACCCCACCCCCACTAGGGCCATCTGTCATTTGCTCGTCCTGCTTTCTACCCTTAATGTCAAAATTAGCACATTCCATAGATAATATCATGACCGTCAACACCTCTTTGTCCTTTTGTCTATGACATCTTTGGCAATCTCTCTTTTGCCTCCACCTATCACTGCCCTCTATCCAGCTCTGCCTGTCCAACCCCTCTTAACAGCTTATATTTCACCTCATTTCTATTTCTCTTCAGTTCTGATGAAGAGTCATATGGACTCGAAACGTTAACTGTATTCCTCTCCGCAGATGCTGTCAGACCTGCTGAGTTTTTCCAGCTATTTTTGTTTTTGTTTCAGATTTCCAGCATCCGCAGTATTTTGCTTTTATATCAGTATAGTCTTCTCCTGCTCCTCTTTCTTATGTTCTCATAGAATACAACCCACCTTATAATTGTTCCTCTAATATTTCTTAACTCTAACCAAATAGATTCCGTCATTGACCCCATAGGACATCCTTTTTCTCTCCAGTACTGTAATATTATCCTTAAACAACACCACCACTCTGCCTCATTTTTTTTCCTTCCCTATCTTTCTGGAACACTTTGCATCCAGGAATGTTGAGCCCCCAATCATACCCTTTTTTGAAGCAGATTTCTGTAATGGCTTCGACATCACGGGCAGGCTTTTCCCCCCGTCAGGGGCGAAGTTGAAGTGCAGGCGGGCGGAGGCGGGCCTCCGATCGGGGGGCACGCCGCCATTTTACGTGGGCAGGCCAATTAAGGCCCGCCCAGCGTGACGTCCGCATGGGGGTGGGGGGAGTCCCTGAACTTGACAGTGCGCTCTTTCGCGCATGCGCACGAAAGAGCGCACTCATCTCCCTGAGGCTAAGTGCAGCCTCAGGGAGATCACTTCTACAGTCAAAAATATTAAAGATAGAAACAAAAAATTCCCTGACATGTCCCCTCACGTGATACTGTCACATGAGTTGGGACATGTCCATAGTTTTAAAAAAAACCTTAATAAAAATTTTAAAAACCTACATGAAACCTCATCCCGCCCGTAGATGAGGTTTCATGCTTTTCCTAATTCCCGCTGGGGCTCCTGGCCTGCCTGCCAACCTTAAGGCTGGATGAGCAGGTCCATTAATTAGTTCACTGACTCTGTCAATAACCTCAATTGGCCATTGACAGCTCGGCAGGCGCACAGCTGATTTTGCTGCGCCCCCGCCTACCGGAAAATTTAAATGGAGCGCGGTGATTTTGGCCCGACATCATCCCGCGTCATTTTACGCGACGGGCCCGCGCTCCCCGACGGGAAAACCCTGCCCCATATTCCCATGTGACTACCTGTGCTTGCAGCTCAACAACCTTATTTACCACACTCTGCTTTACAATGCACCTCCTGCACCTGTGGACCTAATTTAAATCTTGTTGCATTCCCTCTTACTCTGACGCCTTCTAATTCCTCACTGTTTCTTACTCTTCTGCTAACCGTCTTTCCCAATCCGTTGTGCACCTCTTCCTCCTTTCTAATGCCATATCCTGACTCCTATTCCCCTGCCAAGTTAGTTTAAATCCTCCAGAATAGAACTTGTAAACCACCCCACGAGGACATTGGTTCAGGTTCCGTTGAAGTGCAAACCACCCATACTGTATGCTCCCACTTCCCTCAGAACTGCCCCAATGCCCAGGAGTATAAAGCCCTCCCTCCAGTCATGGATTCATCTGCTCAATGCTCACTAGCATGTCGCACCTGAAGTAATCTGGAGGTTACTGTCTTTGAGGTCCTGCTTGCTAATCTCCTTCCTAGCTTCCTGAAATCTACCTGCAGGACCACCATTTCAGGCCTCCTGTGCACCCCCAATTTCCTTTGCCCACCAATGGGAGCTGTGCTTTTAGCTTTCTGAGTCCTGAGCTCTGGAATTCCCTCCCTAGAACCCTCAGCCTCAACACCCCCTTTAAGATGCGACTTAAAATCCACCTCTTTAACCAAGCTTTTGGTCACTTGCCCTAATACTGTTTTACTTGACTCTGTCAAATTTTGGCCCACAACACTCCTGTGAAATGCCTCAAGACCTTTGATTATATTATGGATGCTATATAAATGCAAGTTTTTAAAAATTCATTCATGGGATTTGGGCTTCACTGGCTTTTATTGCCCATCCCTAATTGCCCTTGAGAAGGTGGTAAGCTGTCTTTTTGAACCACTGCAGCCCCCGGTGGTGTAGGTACACCCACAGTGCTGTTAGGAAGGGAGTTCCAGGATTTTGGCCCAGTGACAGTGAAGGAACGGTGATACATTCCCAAGTCAGGATGGTGTGTGGCTTGGAAGGGAAATTCCAGCCGGTGGTGTCCCCATCTACCTGCTGCCCTTGTCCTTCTAGATGGTAGTGGTCATGGGTTTGGAAGGTGCTGCCTAAGGAGCCTTGGTGAATTCCTGCAGTGAATCTGTACACTCTGCTGCTACTTTGTATCAGTGGTGGAGGGAGTGAATGTTTGTGGATGTGGTGCCAATCAAGCGGGCTGCTTTGTCCTGGATGGTGTCAAGCTTCTTGATGTTGTGGGAGCTGCACTCATCCAGGCAAGTATTCCATTGCACTCCTGACTTGTGCCTTGTAGATGGTGGACAGGCTTTGGGTTTTCAGGAGGTGAGTTACTCGTTGCAGGATTCCTAGCCTCTGAGCTGCTCTTGTAGTCACAGAATTTATATGGCTAGTTCTGTTCAGTTTCTGGTCAATGATAACCCCCAGGATGTTGATAGTGGGGGATTCAGTGATGGTAATGCCATTGAGCGTCAAGGGGTGATGGTTATATTCTTTCTCGTTGGTGATGGTCATTGCCTGGCACTTGTGCAGCATGAATGTTACTTGCCACTTGTCAGCCCAAGCCTGAATATTGTCCAGGTCTTGCCGCATTTGGACATGGACTGCTTCAGTGTCTGAGGAGCCGTGAATGGTGCTGAATCATCAACGAACATCCCCACTTCTGACCATATGATGGAAGGAAGGTCATTGATGAAGCAGCTGAAGATGGTTGGGCTGAGGACACTACCCTGAGGAACTCCTACAGCGATGTCCTGGAGCTGAAATGACTGATCTCCAACAACCATAACCATATTCTTTTCTGCTAGATATGGCTCCAACCAGTGGACAGTTTTCCCCCTGATGGGAATCACCCATTGACTCCAGTTTTGCTAAGGCTCCTTGATGCCACTCTCGGTCAAATGCGGCCTTGATGTCAAGGGCAGCCACTCTAACCTCGCTTTGGGAATTCAGCTCTTTTTTCCATGTTTGAACTAAAGTTGTGATTAGGTCAGGAGCTGAATGGCCGTGGTGGAACCCAAACTGGGTGTCAGTGAGCAGGTTTTGCTAAGCAAGTGCTCTTGAAAGCACTGTTAATGACCCCTTCCATTACTTCACTGATGATCGAAAGTAGACTGATGGGGGTGGTAATTGGCCAGGTTGGATTTGCCCTGCTTTTTGTGTACAGGACAAAGCTGAGCAATTTTCCACATTGCCGGGTAGATGCCAGTGTTGTAGTTGTACTGGAACAGTTTGGCTAGGGGCGTGGGAAGTTGTGGAGCACGTCTTTAATGCTATTGCCGGAATATTATCAGGGCCCATAGCCTTTGCAGTATCCAGTGCCTTCAGCCATTTCTTGATATCATTTGGAGTGAATTGAATTGGCTAAAGACTGGCATCTGTGATGCTGGGGACCTCTGGAGATGGTGGAGATGAATCATCCACTCGGCACATCTGGCCAAAGATCATTGCAAATGCTTCAGCCTTATCTTTTGCACTGATGTGCTGGGCTCCCCTGTCATTGAGGATGGGGATATTTGTAGAGCCTCCTTCTCCAGGGAGTTGTTTAATTGTCCACCACCATTCATGGCTAGATGTGGCTGGCCTGCAGAGCTTAGATCTTATCTGTTGGTTGTGGGATGCATCTGTGTCAGGCAGGTTGGTGAGGTTGAGATCAAATATGTTTTTCGTTCCTGTTGGTTCCCTCGCCACCTACCGCAGACCCAGTCTAGCAGCTATGTCCTTTCGTACTTGGCCAGCTCGGTCAGTCGTGCTGCTACTGAGCCAATCTTGGTGGTGGACATTGAAGTCCCCCACCCAGGGTACATTCTGTGCCATTGCTACCAAGTACTTCCTCCAAATGGACTTCAACATGGAGGAGATTGATTCATCAGCTGAATTAGGGCAACGCGTGATCATCTGCAGGAGGTTTCATTGCTCATGTTTGACCTGATGCCTTCAGACTTCATGGGGTCCAGAGTTGATGTTGAGGACTCCAGAGCAAGCCTCTCCTGACTGTATACCACTGTGCCGACACCTCTGCTGTTGGGTCAGGGATGGTGATGGTGGTGTTTGGGACATTATCTGTAAGGTATAATTCTGTAAGGATGACTTTGTCAGGCTATAGCTTGACTAGTCTGTGAGACAGCTCTCTCAATTTTGGCACTAGCCCCCAGATGTTAGTAAGGAGGACCTTGCAGTGTCGACAGGGCTGAGTTTGCCGATATCATTTCCGGTACCTAGGCCAATGCTGGGCGGTCCATTCAGTTTCATTTTGAGGCTTTGTAGTGGTTTGATACAACTGAGTGGCTTGCTAGGCCATTTCAAAGTCAACCACATTGCTGTGGGTCTAGAGTCACATGTAGGCCAGATCAGATAATGATAGCAGATTTCCTTCTCTAAAGGGCATTAGTGAACCCGGTAGGTTCAAATTCCACCCTATGCCGTGGTGGGATTCGAACCCGGGTCCCCAGAGCATTACCCTGGGTCTCTGGATTATTAGTCTAAAGACAATATCACTCTGCCATCACCTCCCCTGTTGTTATTGCACTTTGAGTAAACAGTAACCTGCACCTAGCGCAACCAAATTGAGTTTGCTCATTCTTACAATGGCTGTAGGATTCTGGATGTTCTGATCAGCAGGATCAGACAATGATCAGGCAATTTAGGAAGCCCTTCAGATATGCTTTGAATTATTCTTTTAAGAGCTGGATTTTCTTAGTTTGTGGCTTTTTTTTGCTTTAATTTCTTTCAACGTGTCTCTCCCAGATGCAAGCTGGGATTGAGTAGAAAACCAAAGGGCAGCATCTAGATGAGATTAGGAGGGGTTCGAATAGAGACCCATGGAGAGACCAGAGATAACAGTGCAGCAGCAGGAAGAGAAGCCATTGCAGGTGAGTCTCTGTGACTGGGTGGATAAGAATGAAGTTTCTTCTGAATTCCAGATTGGATTTATTAGTGATGGTCTTACATTTATGGTCCCTAGCTCTGGTCTTACATTCAAACATCTTCTCTACATTTACCCTTTCAAACCCTTTGATAACCTGAAAGGCTTTTGGCAGATCCTGTTGGCAAACCTTTCAGATCTGGTATGGTCTGATAAATCATCTTCCCCGTCTCCAGTTCAGGGTCAAGTTGGAGATGCCCGCTTCAAGTTTTGTGATGTATGCTTCAACCCCTTTTGGGTTAACTTTTCCTACATTATTAACAATTGCTTTTCCAATGTTTCCATTTCTAGGTTGGAAATTCCAAGCTTGTTGATTAGGATTTCCACAGTGCCAAGAGTATGTTGCTGGTTAAGTAAACAATGCCATTGAGGTAGAAGCTTTTGGCAATGAATTAATAATGAGATGCTTTGTTTCATTGAAGTTAGAGCTCAAGTTCAGGATGCCCTCCATATATAGGGGCTGTCTACATGCACTGCCAGTATGATTCAGATTGCAGTTAAACCATAACAAATTTCTGACTGAGTAGGCAGCATCCAATATATTGTTGGCTCTGGAACAAGTTACTGAGTAAAAAGAAAGAAAAACTTGCATTCATATAGTACCTTTCATGACCACTGGACATCTCAAAACGCTTTACAGCTAATGACCTTTGAAGTAAAAACAAGCAACGCAAGGAAAAACTCATCAGGTTAGGCAGCATTTGCATAGAGAAAGAAACAGAAATTACGTTTCAGGTCAGTCACAGATCACACTGATCTGTGAAACCATGTGGCCATTTGCAAGATGTAAGTGACCTACCACTAGCTCTGCAGGAAATTAAGAACTTTAAAAAAAAAATGCCAGTTTGCCGTTATGCCATTTAAGAAATGCAATCTCTGATCAATTGTTTCATTGAATCATAGAATGATACAGAACAGAAGGAGACCATTCGGTCCATTGTGCCTATGCTAGCTCTTTGAAAGAGCTATCCAGTAAGTCCGACTCGCTGCTCTTTCCCCATAGCCCTGCAATTCTTTTCCTTTTTAAGCATTTACCCAATTCCCTTTTGAAAGTTACTATTGAATCTGCTTCTTTTCAGATGGTACAGTCCAGATCATAACAACTTGCCTCATAAATTATTTTTCATCATGCCACCTCTGGTTCTTTTACCAATTACTTCAACTCTCTATCCTCTGGTTACTGACTTTTCTGCCAGTGGAAGCAGATTCTCCTTACTTACTCTACCAAAACCATTCAACATTTTGAGCACCTCTATCAAATTTCCCCTTAACTTTCCTACTTTGAGGCAAACAACCTCAGTTTCTCTCATGCCTCCACATACTGAAACCTTTCATTCCTGGTACCATTCTAGTAAATATACCCTGTGCCCTCTCTAAGGCCTTGACATCATTCATAAAATGTGGTGCCCAAAATTGTCCATGATACTCCAGTTGGGGCCTAACCAGTGTTATTGAAGGTTTTGAATAATTTCCTTGCTTTTGCACCTTAGGCCTCTATTTATAAAGCCAAAGCTCCTGAAACTAGCTGACTATGCTTGACTATTAAGAACCAAAAGGTTTGCGCCAATGTAAATTCTAGCCCACTCATTCCTGGAAGCTGCTCTGGTGCTGGAAACATCATGTACTTCTGATTTTTCCTTTAATCATGAATTTGTCATCCACTTCCTGCTCAAACCAAGATTCTGGCCAACTCTAGCATATTTTTAATCAAACAGTATTAAAAAAGTAATTTTAAAAAAATTATTCCAAGCGGAGTCCATTTCAAGGTGATATGTTTTCAATAAAAGATTGTCCTTGATCAGAGCAAACACTCCCAGCTGTGTTATTTAATAAAATATGTCATTAGTTCTCTTTTTAGGTGTTGCAGATGTCTTTTTGGTGCCTGGCATCACCCGTGTTTTTTTGATCTGATCAAAATAATGGAAGTCAATAAGGGCAGGATCTTTAAAGGCTGCCAGCTCGCATTGTGGCTTTACCCACTGGAAGTTCCTCCCTGCCATGGCTCCTTTCAGGAGACCACTTTCTACCATCACACAGCTGTGCTCGTCTCGAGCTCTCAATCCTGCCCAAATCAACATCCTTCTGTTGAACACAGACTGAAGTGTTTAGGCAGCTTGAGAAAATAGTGAAAATGAATCTTTTTTTAAAGTCCCCTAAATTCTCCCTGTGATTTAGCACTGCTCTAAGAGTTGGTCATTTTCTGGAGTGACAAAGTGAAGCAGGTTCTCAAATCGTTCACACAGTACAGATCAATGTCAGCTACCAGTACAAGATGATGTGTGCCGGGATTATTAGTGTATAATCATAGGGCACTATTGAAGATATGAATATGCATAAGTGACCTACAAATAATATAAGTCATTAGTAACCTGGCATTCATTAGAGTGAATGACTTATAAGGTGGGAGATGGATCTGGAACCACAATGAACATCAGGAGAAGGAGTTGTACCTAGCACACGGCTTGCTCTTCCTCTAGCACGATTCATATACCCATTGAGTGCAGGATGAAATGTAGAAATGTTAGCTGGTACAACAAAAATAGAAGCATTTTTGGCTATGCTACATTATTTATTAAATTCTTTCTTGATGGTCACAGCACACAGAGAGTTCTACCAGGTTACTGCTACTTGTTTCTGCCAAGAGAATATACGTTATGGACTGATATGCCAAAGACTTTAATGGACATGGTTCAGTTGCCGCCATTGTTCTTGGATGGTGGTCCATTCCACAGATGATACAAAATTATTTTTGGAACTGACAATGGGTTCAGTGATTCCTTTCAATTCCAAGCATTCTCTTCTGTTTACAGCACATGACAGCTGTGGGTCAGCACCAATTTGAATCTTGTGAATGTCTGATTACCTAGATAATGGATATAAGAGATGCAGTTTTGACGCCTGTTCCATGATTCCATTGAGCCTGAATCTATATCTTGAGTAATGTTGCTCAAAGAACATAGTCGGTGTGAAGCTAGTAGACTTACAGGTCTTGTCAGCCACTCTGTGGTAGCAGGCACCACACAGGAAATAAAGGACCCAGGTTTCAAGGATATATTTAATAGTGACTGTAAGGTGTAACTTTTTCATTTTTGACATTAGGAAGCCATGTAACTAATGGAAGGTTAGTATTTCTGAAAAAAGAAACACACTGTCAAAGCTTTTTGTCTTGCTCTCATCAGGACAGGCACAAGAATGCCAAATTTCAAAGGGAGCAACGATTTATATACTGCATGAAAAAAGTGTGCAGATTGGTTGGAAAGTTGATTCTGATTGGTCAAGGTGTTGCCATGGAGAATATATCCGGGAACTATTGCCCTCCACACTTTTGTTTAATTCAAAAAAGGTGCAATGCTTGGACATGTTTCTTCTGTCTGCCTACCACACAAATGAGTAATGTGGTTTATGAATTTCAGTGCCAGTGTGATGCCAGGTATGTAGGCATAAGCCCCAATGACTGCTGGATCATATTAAACAGCACGTCCCTTTGGTTGTTCACAATAGGTGGAGTACTGACCATACTGAACAAACCATGCTGGCTAAACTCAGAACATGGGGTACAATCTTCTGTTCTCTCTGCTGGCAAGCTTGGAGTTGGAAAGGGCATTTAATTAGGTGGAATAGTGACATACCTGAAGCAGCTGCCTTTCTGTCTCCTCCAGAATTAAGTTCTGGGTGGGAAGGCCCATGGTCGACCTTCTCATCCCACCACCAATTGAGGTCCTTAAGTGGCCAATGAATGACCTTTTATGTGCCTCATCCCACTGCTACTGGTATTAACCCAGCAGCAAGTGGGCCTGTCGCCAAAACTGTGCAGCCATCTTGTCACCTCTTGCCACTAAGTGCTTTTTTGAGGGTCTGGACATCAGGATGGAGGGAACCAACTGAGAGCTACCCTTCTGCCCTTGCTGTCAACCAACTGCACCCGTCTCCCCACGATACACATCCTGGGAAACCCCCTTCCCAACATTACTTACCTGTGTTCTGGGTCACTCCACAGTCCTGGGACTCCAGTCCCTGTCCTTCCAGCAGCAGCCATCGCCTTCCCAGTGGTGCTGCTGAGCACAAGTGCTGCAGGCCTCTGATTGATTGGCACCTCTCAGTAGGCGAGACTCCACCCCGGGGTCTTGATTCCAGGGGAAGGCCCGCTTCTGGCCTCGCCACCACTTGATTGGCTTGTGGTTTAGCGGGCCTTCCTTAAAGAGGCAAGGTATGTCTCTTGCCAGCTCTCCAGCCAGCAGACGAGACCACTGACACCTCAACAAGATGCTACCCATAATGTCTAATGTTGGATATGATTCCATGATTGGATAGCATTTAGTGAACAATCCCAAGTATACTAAGAATTACACTAACAACCAACTAAAAATTATCAATTGGGCTTGCAATGTGGCTCACTTATACTTGCTAGAAGCTACATATATTCATTCGGATGGACCTGGCCTCTGCAGGCAAAAGGAACATGCCCAGGTATTGCATCTATTTTGAACATGGGGGACAATAGTTCCCTGGTGCATTCTTAATAGCAACACCTTGACCTATCAGAGTTGAATTGCCAACCAATCAACACCTTTTTCTCATGCAGTATAAATTGGTGCTCCCTTTGAAATTTGGCATTTTTGTGTCTGTCCTGATGCGTGCAAGATGAAAGGTTTCAAAAGGTTACCTCACTTTTCAGTAATACTCAAGTTCTGTACTTTTGAACAACTATAGTATTTCTACTGATTATAGTTCATTTACTTGTCTTCAATGTTCATTAAATTTATATAGTGGCTTATAGATTGAACAATAGCCTCGAGGAGTGCATCTGATGATCACAGATGAATAGTTCGCAAGTTGCAAATGATGCTCTATTAAACAACAACTTACATTCATTTGGCACATTTAATATGGTAAAATGTCCCAAGGAGCTTAACAAAAGCAATATAATCAGGACAGGTGACCAGAAGCATGATCAAAGAGGAAGTTTTTTTTAATGACTATCTTAAAAGAGGGGATAGAGGTAGACAGGTGGAAAGGTTTACGGGGGAGGGAATTCCAAAGCTTAGGGTCAGGGCAATTGAAAACACGGTCACCAATGGAGAAGCGTTTAAAATCAGGGATGCGCTGAAGACCAGAATTGGGGGAGAGCAGAGATCTCAAAGGCTTGTCAGGGTGGAAGAGCTTACACAGATAGAGAGTGGCAAGGACATGGAAGGATTTGAAAACAAGGATGAGGATTGTAAGATCGAAGCATTGTCAAACGGGGAACTAGTGAAGATCATCAAGCACAGGGGTGACATGTGAAGATGGGATTTGGAGCGAGTTAAATGACAGGCTGCAGAGTTTTTGATGAGCTGAAGGTTATGGAGGGTGAAAGGTGCTGACCAGGAGCACATTGGAATGATCAAATGTAGAGGTAACAAAGGCACGGAGGAGCGTTTCAGCAGCGAATGAGCTGAGGGAAGGTCAGCAAGGAGTGATGTCATGAAGGTGGTAGTAGGCAGTCTTGGTTATGGCTATGGTCAGAAACTGGGTTTCAAGGTTGTGAATGGTCTTAATCAGCTTAAGGCAGTTTTGAACATCCAACCAAGGTTCTCTGCATTTGCCACTGCGACTGGGATATTGGTAGAGAAAGGCACAACCTGGTTCAGGAGGCACCATTGGGTCAATTTAGAGTGCCCTCATCTGGCGTTAATGGGGTAACGGCCTCACATTGTGGTTGATAGCCTTACTGCCCCATTACCACCAGCTCTATAAGGAAATCATGGTCTTCTGATTTAAGAGGACCCTGACTGTCATTTTAGATAGGAATAGTTAGAGTCTTTGTAGTGCAGGCCATGACCAGACCCACATGCAATGCAAGAGAAAAGACCCAGCAAAGATAAGTATTGGATCATTTTTGTGGGCCCCAGAGAGAGGGGTCCATCCTCAGGCCCCACAAAAATAATCTAGGGCACTACTGCCCAGGACAATTGCCCTCCCGGTTCGTGACCCTAACCTTGGTGGTGGTGGGTCCAGTCGGATTTTCAGGCTTCAATCTGGTGAGCTTTGTCAGGATGTCCCCGTGGCAAATTCAAATAAGGCCAGAGCCTCAAAGTCACAGGGGCTTCTTTGCAGCTGGAATGAGTGGCCAACCAGCGCACACCCAAAATCTTTAAATCTATTCCATATTTATGGGATTAGCCAGTGACCAAGGAACTTGGGGAAAATATCCAGCATAAAACCTTGAAATATTGATCTTTTTGTTCACCAGTGCACAACTGTCTTTTCATTAAAATGGAAAATTTTGATCTGAACACAGAAGCAGAAAATCCTGACCTTCAACTTTTAAAAACCTAGATAATTTGCAAAGTTCATCTGATGTATCAAACTCATTTCTACTCAGATCACAAGCTCTTCCAGCATGATTCGATTCAACTTTTCCCATCAACTGCTTGATTAATGTGCAATTCCCAAGGTATTTGAGTGTCTGAACTTACAACCTAGCTAAATGCTTTCCATAAATATAATTTCTCATGTCTTAGCAGTGCAGTAACCATCATGCTCAATGGTCTATTGTTCATCTTTGTAACAGCAGCCCCATTCCTAGACAGTTATTCTGTTTCTCCCAAAAGGACTTTATCAACACAATGTTAATTGCTTTTAGTAGGATTCAGGTCCACAAGCACCAAATGGAAAACAATCTGATTCCCGGTTTCAATTGAACCTTGTTGCATTTTTTATATCCTCCAGTCCTCCACCCACATTCCCATTTAGGCTGTCTGCTCCTATCAATATCAATTATCTCCAAAACATCTTAGTGGCTTAGATCAAGTTTCCTCTCTTCATTTCACCTATAATATTGCATTTAATTCTGTGTATCTGGCTTTGTTACTTTAAGCCTTGGCTTGGCTTCAGTGGTAACACACTTGTGTCTGAGTTAGAATGTTGTGGGTTCAAAGCTTGCTCTGGTGACATAATCTAGGCTGGCACACGTGGGCACTATGCTGATGGTGTGCTGTATTGTCAGAGGTGCTGCATTTCAAATGAGGTGCTAAACCAAGGCTCCACTTGTCCTCACGGACTAAGCAGTCCCTTTTGCTGATCTTAGACAGGTGCGGTGATACTTTTAGGCTTTTAATGTATCCGTTAGTAGATGTTGATAAAATGTTTCCCGTACAATTATATCTTAAGTCACCATACATAGAAAGATTTATGGCACAGGTGGATGCCATTCAGCCAAATGCACCTGTGCTGCCTAGAAAGAGCTATCCAGTTTAATCTCACCTTATTGCTTTTTGTCCATAGCACTTCAAGTGTATATCTAAGTGTTTTATTAACTGTGATAAGTGTTTCTGCATCTACCAACCCCACCACCAGGCCTCCAATGCCTTTTGGGTGAAAAAAAATACTCCTCAACTCCTATCTAATCTTTCTAGAAATTACTTTAAATCCATGCCCCCTGCTTATTGACCTCTCTGCTCATGGAAATACTAATTTCCTATTCACTTTACAAAGGCCCCTGATAATTTAATTCCACTCAATTAAATCTCCCCTCAGCCTCCTCTGTTCCAAAGAAAACAACCCCAGCCTATGCAATCATTCCTCAAAGCTAAAATTCCCCATTCGTGGTAAAATCCTCATGAGTCTCTTCTGTACCCTCTGTAGTGTGATGGTGTAATGTGGTGATGAGAGCTATATATAGTGATCTGGCTACAATCCAACTAGTGTTTAACACAGATCTAGCATAACCTCCTTGTTCTAATACTCCAGGCCTCTGCCAATGTAGGAAAGCATCCCTAATGTGTTCTTTACCACCTCATCCACCTGACCTGCTATCTGCAGGAATCTGTAGATATATACTCCAAGGTCCCTCTGTTCTTCTATGCTTCTCAGTATCCGACTATTTAATTGTGTATTCCCTTGCCTTGTTTGTCCTCCCCCAGATGCATTATCTCATACTCCTTGTACTGAATTCCATTTGTCTCTTTTCTGTCCACCCGACCAGTCCATTGATATCTTCCCGCAGTCTATATCTTTCTTCTCATTATGAACAACACAGCCAATTTTTGTATTTTTGCAAACCTCTTAGTCATACCCCATACATTTAAGTCTAAATCATTGATACATACCACAAATAATAAGAGACAAATTACCAAGCCTTGTGGGATCCCACAGGGAGCAGCCGTCCAGTCACAAAAACACCCATTGACCATAAGCCTTTGCTTCCTGCTAATGAACAAATTTTGGATTCAACTCTCCACTTTCCCTTGGATCCCATGGGCTCCTGACGTGTCCTCTATGTGGAACCTTGACAAAAGCCTTGCTAAAACCCGCCAACATCATCAAATGCAACATCAACTGCCTTCATTGATCCTCCTTGTTACTTCCTCAAAAAAATTCAGGCATGTTAGTCAGATACGACCTGCTCCTAACAAATCCATGGCCAGTGTCCTTGATTAACCCATACTTCTTCAAATGCTAATTTATACTGTCTCAGAATTTTTTTTCCAATAATTTGTCCCCCCAATCCCTCCCCAACAACCCCCTGTTTATGGGACATTGCTGTGTGCAAATGTGCTACCCCATTTCCTACATTA
Source organism: Cetorhinus maximus (assembly GCF_964194155.1). NCBI lineage: Eukaryota > Metazoa > Chordata > Chondrichthyes > Lamniformes > Cetorhinidae > Cetorhinus > Cetorhinus maximus. The sequence continues at coordinate 159,930,538 of NC_135882.1, forward strand.
CAGCAGTGGTTATGCTGAGCAGAAGCACTTTATGACATCCTGAGGTGGTGAAAGGCACTATATAAATGTAAACCTCTCTTTCTCTCCTTTTAGTTACAACTCTTAAAGCCAACAGGAGAGACAGGACTGTAATATTATTGTTCTCAGCTGGATTCGAACACAGCTACAAGACCTGAAAGGACAATATATTTTTACATCATCCAGTCTTTCTCTCCACATTTTAATTTCTGTCTTCAATGTGTTTGTGGATTTTGGAATGTGGTTTTAGTGAAAAAATAGAAACACGCTTTGGAAAAACAGCTCATGTTTATAGATTTTAAAAAATACACTCACTCATTCTGTTCTGCTGCCAGTGTAGAAGGTTGGTACGCTTGAACTAAAATTAAAAGGGCCAAAACACTTAGGGTGGAATTTTCCGTGCCCATTGGCATCAGGTGTCAAGGCTGGCATGAGTAGACAATATGGCGGGAAGCCAAAAATTGGTTTCGCGACATTGTGAAATGAAGTTGCGGTCGTCTGATCCGCCTGTCAATGGTGGGCCAACTTTCCCATCACCACACGTTGGGAACTTCATTTCAACACATCTGCATATCATTATCAGTCCTGCTGGCTGGAACCGTTCCCCACACTGGATCATCTGGACACATCAGCGTGATTGCACACCGACGTGTTGCACAACTGCACATAAGCAAAGTGCACCTTGTGAGCTGCACTTCGCTCGGGACTTTGAGATTTGTTAGCCTACCTTTCTTCGGGCAGCACTCGTGGTCATTAGCGCCAGGCTTCACAGGCAGCTCACGGGTAGGTCTCTATCTACCAGACCAGCTGTCAGGCGTGGGTGGCTTTTCAACGGCTTGCTTGGAGAAGGGGAAGAAGTGGCCTTAGTCAAGGAAAGAGGCAGTAGGGGCAAGGGCTGTACTGGGGAAGGGGATTATCCCAGGGTGTGTGTGGGGGGCACATGTTGATTTGTGCAAGTAGCCTCAAGATACTGAGGGCTGAGGAGGCAGTCTCCAGAGGAGATGAAGCCAAATGGTGATGTGAGGGTTTATGTGAGAGAGTGAGTGGTGATGTCCTTTGAGCTGGTGGCGAGTGAGATGCCAGGGAATGTGTGATGGCCTTGTGAGTGCGTGAGTTTAGAGTGATGAGATCATTCTGCTGGCATGGATGAGATCATTCATTCGTTTTCTGCACTGGATGGCCGACCTCTTGTGTGCAGCATGGGCACTGACCACCTCTGCCACCACCTCCCAAACCGGAGGGTGACACTGATGGGCCTCCTGCGGCCAGAGCAGGGGTAGAGGACATCGTGGTGGGCCTTCACGGTGTCCAGAAGGCAACCCAGTGATGTGTCACTGAATCGGGAAGATGCACTCTTCTTGGCTTTTAGGGCCATGTCTTCACTGGTGCCCTCCTAGGCTGCAAGCATTGAGAATTGTGCTCACAGCTGCAGTTTAAATATAGCACCCTGCATGAGGAAGCGGCAAGGTAACAGCATGGTGGGCAAATCAGAGGCCACCCGCCAGTGAGATGGCATGTTTCCTGTGGCTGCATAATTAACGAGGTGGAAAAGGTGCCAATGTGGGTGGCGGGTAAAATGTCCTTTAGTGCAAATCTGGGATGATTCCACCCTTAGTTTATTTCCTTATTCACACTGGCTTTAGGGGCAGCTTTTCTTCTGAGCATCGAGTTGTGAGGATCATCCTAGCCAAACAGGCAGCTGAGGGCGTGTGTTGTGAGTTTGTTTTGTGAACTGTACATTGGCAACACAAAACAGGTCTATTAACAAGGTAACTTTGAAAAGTAATGTTTTTCCCCCAAAAAATTAAATGCTTTAAGTGAGTCTGGAAAATTAGCTGAATGTATTTCAAGATGGGCAGGTTGAGGATGTAAAGGCACCACTGAGATTGTGTAGCATAATGGCTGTCTTAAAACCCTGACTCAGTCACCATAATTAGATGTTAAGTAATAAACGGTACTTTTTTATATTAAAACAAAGAATGACATTTCATAATTATAGGTTAAAATAATTGAATTTTTGCATTTTAAAATAAACCATCTAAGTCAGTCGTTAAAGGGCACAGGTTGAAACAGAAGAGTTAAAACAGCATAAAAATGATATCATTATTTCTGTTAAGGCTAAGACTTCTGAGAATTCTTAATGGAATATCTTGTCGTGAACATAACTCTTTGACTCTGAATTTTCCAACTAAAATTGCATATTCAGCACAAATAATCTCTACCTCAAAAAGGTAAATGCTGCGAATTTGTTTCCATAGCACCCCTGGTGCCAGCACTAAGGAAGTCCTGATGTGAAAAATATCTTGCTTCTGGTCACTTCCGTGCAGCCCAGACAGTGTGATTGTGGGCAGGTGGGTGTGCTGCAACGTGCCATGTCAAATCCAATGCATGCTTTGGAATCTTCGACTACGCAGGTCCACGGAACACCTGTGCTAACCATTCACGGCTGAACATGTGTTCAGCTGCATGAAGGACCCCCAACTGCCACTATTTAAGGGGTCCATTGCGCAACTTGCAGGTGAAGTGCTTTTGACTCACTTCTGCTCTGACAAAGTTTGCAGAAGCATTGTGGATTATTTTTGGAGGTGTTGTGCTGAGTTGCTTTCTTTGGCAGGGGGTGTTGCTGCATCTTCACAGAGCGTGGAGGCTACACAGAGGCACCAACAGTTATGGGGGCTGTAGTTGCAGTGTCTCTGGTTCTGCAACACAACAGACAAATGGAGTTGAGGCTTCAGAGAGGGCTCTGTGCAGAGGAAGAGAAGGAAAGTTCTCTACAGAAAGTCCTACCCACCATGGGGGTTTCAGGAAGTCCTTCACCTATCTTGCCTCACCCAGGAGCAATGCCTGAGGCACCTGAGATTCACCAAAGAGATGGCCACTGAACATAGCCACCATCTTCACACGAGGATGAGGATGGCGCTGCCAGGGACCATCCAGGTCACCGTTGCTCTAAACTTCTACATGACTGGATTCTTCCAGCTGGGAGTAGGCAAAATTGGGAATGTCCCTCAGTGCGCTGTCCGTCGCATTATCTGGGAGATATGATGGAGGCCCTGTATGCATGGTGAGGAAAGTTGATCATTTTCTCTTTAAGTAGGGAATAAGTGGGCATGCGGATTTGCCAGGCTAGCGGGATTCCCAATGCTACAGGGAGCCATCAACTGCACACACATGGCTCTGCGGGCTCCCCATGTCAACAGGGAGAGGTACGGAAAGGATATTAATGTGGACTTGGTGTGCGACCATACCCAAACCATCATGTCAGTGAATGCCCGCTATACTAGCAGCAGTCACGGTGCCTTCATTCCTGAGGCAGTCTGGCATTCCTGCTGCCTTCAGGTCACTTCAAAGAACCAAAGTCTGCCTGCTTGGAGACAAGGGAAAGCTCCTCTGCAGAAGAAACCCCTCCGGTACCCGATCATACGAGGGAAACACGTGTATAATGAGACCCAGAAACATTGTTGGTTTTCTTAAGCATCTGTTTTGCTGTTTGGACTGCCCAGGCAGAAACCTACAATACTTTCCAGAGCCTGTCTGCAAATCTGTGGTAGTCTGCTACATCCTTCATAAACTCATGATTATGAGGGCACAGTCACTGCCACCAGCTATATGGAGGACACCTCAGGAGCAGGGACAGGAAGAAGCATCTGACCCCATTCACTCTGGATAAGCTGTCCGTAAGCACCTACTCAGACTCCGGTTCCCTTAGGGGATCATTCTCCCACCACCATGGCTCCACTATTCCCCATCTTCTCAACTATTTGCAACATCCAATCACAGTGTCCTTTTGGCCAAAATTCTGCAATAAAAGCCAACTTTCTTTAACACCTTTATCCAACAACACAACCAATAATAGAAACAAAAATTAAATATTCATCTTAGTGCATTCCCTTAGTGCCTGCCTTGTGGGTATCTTTGCCTGCCCTAGCTCTCATATGGAGTGTTATGAAAGTGGCTGCAAAATAGCTGATGAGAAACTGCTCACTTTCACTGGGGGGAGACTACAAGTGCCCTTGAAGGCTGCCCTCAGGCAGCTCTGGGCCTTGAGTGTCCAGCTTCACACTGCACTACCTCAGTTTGATTGACAGAAGTTTGGACAGGCAACAGCAAGGGCATAGGCAGGGTGGCAATGGTGGGAGCACAGGTGCCATCATTCTGCGAGAGGATGGCAGATTTATGCTCCATGGTGTCACTGGCACTATCTATTCATGCTCAGTGACTCTACACTGCCCTCTAAACTTGGTGCCATGCCAGTAACTGAGCTGGTGACTGGTGTCAGATCAAGTGATGGTCCTCCTTCCCGGCTGTGGCTGGGAAGATGGCAGCTGTTGGGTGTCTGAGAGAAGGGGAGGGTTGTCATGAGGAAAAGGAGGTGAGGTGTTAAACTAGAGCTCCATGGTTAAGCCATGAGCAGCTTTCCCTTCATGCTAGGTGGCAGGTTGAGGGAGAAGTGGGAATTGAGAATGGGCATAAGACAGGAACATACTGTCATCTTCAATGTGCCCAGCGATGCCAGGAGCAAATGTCTCTGTCACAGTCGCCATGATGTGGAGCACCATCTCCCCTGTATGGCCCAGGTGATGAAGGCATACTTGTTCACTGCCACTTCTGATCTGCTTCCTGCAATTTTATGTGACCTTGTCCTGCATAAGAGAGGGCAGAATGTCAGTGATTGTGTTACCCTGTGATTACATGATGCTCCTTCCATAGGTAAACACTTGGAGGTATGTGGAGGCTGCAACAGATCAGTGTGAGGGTGGCAGCACTGGAAGGTGTGTGAGGGTGAGTTGGCGTATCTGGATGTTGGCCCTGAGTGCTGATTGCCAGAGGCTGCTGATGAGTGGGTGATGGGGGAATGGCGTATTGAGCAGTGTGAGAAGTTGGTGGTGCAGTCTGTATAAATGTCCTTTGAGGATACCTTCATTGACCTTGACAATCAGCGTGGAGTCCTTGAACTTCTTGTAGCACTGCTACCAGGTCCTCGAGGCCAGACATTAGGCATCAACCTTCTTTGCCACCAGCTCCCGTTCCCTCCTGAGAGCATTCCTCCCAATTCGTAGAAACACGACCTCTCTCCTCCTTTCGACCTCCATCACTACAGCCTTCAGTGTTGCACCAGTGAACCCCCTCAAACCCTCTCTGTGCTGAAGCTTCATTTTAGCTTCTACTTGCAGCCACCAGCACTAAAGACAGGCAGCAGTAGCTTCTTCCTAATGAGTGCAGCTCCCTTTTAAGAGGAACAAACTGCTGTTAAAAGGTGCAGGGTAGCTGGGACACAGGCATAATGCTAGGCCTCTTGTTGAGTGTTCAGCCAGTCAGTTGTGTGGGTTTCACTCAGCAAAATTGTTACAATAATGGAAACAAAGTTTACTTGCTGCCTGCCTCAATGGGATGGGGTGTGGGCTGCTGGGGAATCACAGCCTTCTGCACCCAAAAATGGGAGCAATCAAATTTTTCGCCAAAGGCCTTTCGGTTTAGTCTGGAAGTTTTGTTGGGAAAAGAAGTCCATATTCATATAGAGGTATCTTGTTAAATAATCATGTGCTAAATTTGAGAGGTCATGATTTTTTTTGCTGGATCAGTGGTTCTCTGCCAGGTTGATTTTATTTAGGCTCCCAGAGCCCGTTTCCCTTTCTCATTGCTTCTAACAATTTGAAGCTTTGAAAGGTAAACATAGTAATCAGGCTTTTTACAGGAAGACTTGTGTGCTCCATGCATGCTCATTATTGAGGAAACCTACCTTTTTTGGTAAGAGTGAGTGGTCTAAAGTGTGCAGAAGTCAACTTTGCCTTCTTCGTACGACTATAATTTAAAATTAAAAACAAAAACAGAATTACCTGGAAAAACTCAGCAGGTCTGGCAGCATCGGTGGAGAAGAAATCAGTTAACGTTTTGAACCTTCACGACCCTTCGGCAGAACTGAAGTATAGTTAGGAGAAAGGAGAAATATAAGCTGGTTTAAGGTGGGGGGGGGCGGGGGGAGAGAGAAGTTGAGGGTGGGGTGATTGTGGAGATAAGCAAGCAGTGATAGGAGCAGATAATCAAAAGATGTCACAGACAAAAGGATCAAAGAGGTGTTGAAGGTGGTGATATTTGTCTAAGAAAAGTGCTAATTAAGAATGGAAGACAGGACACTCAAAGTACAGCTCTAGTGGGGGTGGGGTGGAAAGACTAACAAGGTTTTAGTTTTAGATTTAAAAATAATGGAAATAGGTGGGGAAAGAAGAATCTATATAAATTATTGAAAAAAAAGGGGGAGGGGGGAGAAACGGGGTGGGGATGGGGGGAGGGGAGTTTAAGATCTAAAGTTGTTGAACTCAATATTCAGCTCGGAAGGCTGTAAAGTGCCTAGTCGGAAGATGAGGTGCTGTTCCTCCAGTTTGCGTTGGGCTTCACTGGAACAATGCAGCAAGCCAAGGACAGATATGTGGGCAAGAGAACAGGGTGGAGTGTTAAAATGGCAAGCGACAGGGAGGTTTGGGTCTTTCTTGCAGACAGACCGCAGGTGTTCTGCAAAACGGTCGCCCAGTTTGCGTTTGGTCTCTCCAATGTAGAGGAGACCGCATTGGGAGCAACGAATGCAGTAGACTAAGTTAGGGGAAATGCAAGTGAAATGCTGCTTCACTTGAAAGGAGTGTTTGGGCCCTTGGACGGTGAGGAGAGAGGAAGTGAAGGGGCAGGTGTTGCATCTTCTGCGTGGGCATGGGGAGGTGCCATAGGTGGGGGTTGAGGAGTAGGGAGTGATGGAGGAGTGGACCAGGCTGTCCCGGAGGGAACGATCCCTACGGAATGCCGTCAGGGGGGGTGAAGGGAAAATGTGTTTGGTGGTGGCATCATGCTGGAGTTGGCGGAAATGGCGGAGGAGGATCCATTGAATGCGGAGGCTGGTGGGGTGATAAGTGAGGACAAGGGGGACCCTATCATGTTTCTGGGAAGGAGGAGAAGGCGTGAGGGAGGAAGCGCGGGATATGGGCCGGACACGGTTGAGGGCCCTGTCAACGACCGTGGATGGAAAACCTCGGTTAAGGAAGAAGGAGGACATGTCAGAGGAGCTGTTTCTGAAGGTAGCGTCATCAGAACAGATGCGACGGAGGCGAAGGAACTGAAAGAATGGGATGGAGTCTTTACAGGAAGCGGGGTGTGAGGAGCTGTAGTCAAGGTAGCTGTGGGAGTCGGTAGGCTTGTAATGGATATTGGTGGACAGTCTATCATCAGAAATTGAGACAGAGAGGTCAAGGAAGGGAAGAGAAGTGTCAGAGATGGACCATGTGAAAATGATGGAGGGGTGGAGATTGGAAGCAAAATTAATAAATTTTTCCAGGTCCTGACGAGAGCATGAAGCAGCACCGAAGTAATCATCGATGTACCGGAGAAAGAGTTGTGGGAGGGGTCCGGAGTAGGACTGGAACAAGGAATGTTCCACATACCCCATAAAGAGACAGGCATAGCTGGGGCCCATGTGGGTACCCATAGCCACACCTTTTATTTGGAGGAAGTGAGAGGAGTTAAAGGAGAAATTGTTCAGTGTGAGAACAAGTTTAGCCAGACGGAGGAGAGTAGTGGTGGATGGGGATTGTTGGGGCCTCTGTTCAAGGAAGAAGCTAAGGGCCCTCAGACCATCCTGGTGGGGGATGGAGGTGTAGAGGGATTGGACATCCATGGTGAAGAGGAAGCGGTTGGGGCCAGGGAACTGGAAATTGTTGATGTGGCGTAAGGTGTCAGAGGAATCACGGATGTAGGTGGCAAGGGACTGGACAAGGGGAGAGAGAAGGGAGTCAAGATAACGAGAAATGAGTTCCGTGGGGCAGGAACAGACTGACACGATCGGTCTGCCAGGACAGTTCTGTTTGTGGATTTTGGATAGGAGGTAGAAGCGGGCCGTCCGAGGTTGGGCGACTATCAAGTTGGAAGCTGTGGGAGGAAGATCTCCAGAGGAGATGAGGTCAGTGACAGTCCTGGAAACAATGGCTTGATGTTCTGTGGTGGGGTCATGGTCCAGGGAGAGGTAGGATTAAGTGTCTGTGAGTTGACGCTCAGCCTCCGCGAGGTAGAGGTCAATGCGCCAGACAACAACAGTACCACCCTTGTCAGCGGGTTTGATGACAATGTTGGGGTTGGACCTGAGAGAACGGAGTGCAGTGAGTTCAGAGAGAGACAGATTAGAATGGGTGAGAGGATCAGAGAAATTGAGACGGCTAATGTCATGCCGACAGTTCTCAATGAAAAGATCAAGAGAAGGTAAGAATCCAGAGGGAGGGGTCCAAGTGGAGGGAGAATATTGGAGGTGGGTAAAAGGATCCGTTGAACGGGGAGAGGACTCCTGCCCAAAGAAGTGAGCACGGAGACAAAGACGGCGGAAGAAGAGTTCAGCATCATGCCGAGCCCGAAATTCATTGAGATGAGGGCATAAGGGTATGAAACTAAGTCCTTTGCTGAGCACTGAACGTTCAGCATCGGAGAGGGGAAGGTCAGGGGGTATAGTGAATACGCGGCTGGGGCTGGGATTGGAAGATGGGGTGGGGACGGAGGGACAAGCAGGGGTGGAGGGTCCCAGATGGGTGTTGGTGTCGATGAGTTGTTGGAGCTTGCGTTCAACTGAACAATTTAAAATTGTTTGGCAATTCAGATTTATATTAGCTTTCCATGTTCAGTTAAGGCAGAGTGGGCTAAATTCTTAATGCACTAGGCTCTGTGCAATAAAAGGTATGTATTTATACCGATGAGTTTTCGGCATTTGTCATGGCGCATTCTAGATATTTCACCATCCTCATCAACACACATGCTTCGATAAATGTGTGATTTCTTAAATTAGAAACGGAAGCAGCTAGGTTAAATTGTAAGTTAAAAGTCTGCTAATGACACATGGAAAGAAAGCAGTTGCATTTGTATGATTTTTTCATATTCCCAGGACGCTCCAGAACAATTCTGCACCATTGAATTGCTTTTGAACAATGTTCAATGTTGCTTTGTAGATCAACATGGCTACCATCTCGCATACAACTGGGCTCCACAAACAGCATTGAGATAGATGACCGAGTCATCTGTTTTGGTGATTTTGGTTGAAGGTATATATGCCAGGTACCAGGGGAACTCCATCTTGTTCTTCAAACAGTACTATGTTATCTTTTACAGCAATCTGAACACCCTGGCCATCACCAGGAGTGGCTGCAGTGCCATAGAGACTCCTTCAGTGGGAAGGGGCTGCAACTGCAGCAGGGCAAGCATTGGTGGAGATATCAATCACCATGAAGTGGCTGCAAGGCCATGCCTGCTGCCTGGGGTTAGATTCCCTTTGTGCATTACTGTTGGTAAATAAATCTAAACTCTCGATTGAATTGCAGCTCAAATCCCAAGCCGTGAATCCGACTCCAATCCATGCCAGGCTTCTGACACAGTGGGGGAGGGAAGGGGAGGGGGAGGGGGAGGGCTGGGGCCTGTGCGCTGTCAGGAAAACCTCTTGCGGCATGGAAAACTGCAGATAAGTGGCTCATTACCAGCCTTAACTGGCTTCCCACTGCTGCTGGCAGGTTACCGTCAAACCGGCTCGTCCCCCTCCAGGAACAGAGATGAGAAAACATCAGGGAGCCAACCCAATGCACCACTTTCCAAACTTCCCCATACTCCCCTACCTCCAAAGCCACCTGCACGAACCTGCAGTCCAAAGGGACTGTGGGTAGTTATCGCCTTCTTCAGCTGGTTGATAATCTGGTGGAGGGGATTGTAGAACCTATACTTATATTCTTTCCATTAGTACAATGATGAAAGCCTCCCCCAAGTGTGCAAAGTACCCAGGCTTTGAAGTCATACTGTGGGATACAAACCTATGAATGTTTAATCCATTTGCCTACAATTTCTTCTTCCACTATTTTAGCAAAGGCACTAACTGACTTAAAATTATATAGAATTAAAAAGAACGTACAGCACAGAAATGGGCCATGTGATGGAAAGAATGTTGGAGCCCCTACCATCACTATCCATAGCTCCAGACAACAGCATGCATGTAAAAAGTGCATGTTGCCACAGCAACTTGGACAGACAGAGTGAACTGTAACATGCACACACCTGTGTCACTGCCCCTTAAGTGCATCGACACTATTCACCTTAACTACTCCAAGTACTAACAAGTTCTATGCATACACCAGGTAAAGAAGTTTCTCTTGAAACCTGTATTGGATTTATTAGTGACAATCTTAAACTTATGACCCTAGTTTCTACAATAAATAACTTACTGACTCTGCTAATATAATAGCACCATGAGATGCTGTGGGCCATCAGCAGCAGCAGAATTGTGCTCAACCACAATCTGTAACCTCATGGCCCGGCATATCCCCCACTCTACCGTTACCATCAAACCGGGGATCAAACCTGGTTCTTTGAGGAGTACAGGAGGGCATGCCAGGAGCAGAACCAGGCATACCTAAAAATGAGGTGTCAATCTGATGAAGCTACAACACAGGACTACTTGCGTGCCAAACAGTATAAGCAGCAAGTGATCGACAGAGTATTGCAATTCCACAACCAATGGGTCAGATCTAAGCTCTGCAGTCCTCCCACATCCAGTCGTGAATGGTGCTGGACAATTAAACAACTCACTGGAACAATCTTCAGCCAACAGTGCCAAGTGGATGATCCATTTTGGCCTCCTCTGGAAGTCCCCAGCATCACAGATGCCAGTCTTCAGCCAATTTGATTCACTCCACTTGATTTCAAGGAAAGACTGAAGGTACTGGGTACTGCAAAGGTTATGGGCCCTGACAATATTCTGGCAATAGTACTGAAGACTTGTGCTCCAGACATGCTCTGCCCCTAGCCAAGCTGTTCCAGTACAGCTACAACACTGGCATCTACCCAGCTATGTGGAAAATTGCCCAGTTATGACCTGTACACAAAAAGCAGGACAATTCCAACCCGGCCAATTACCAGCCCATCAGTCTACTCTCTATCATCAGTAAACTGATGGAAGGGGTCATCAACAGTGCTATCAAGTGGCACTTGCTTAGCAATAACCTGCACACTGACGCTCAGTTTAGGTTCCATCAGGGTCATTCAGCTCCTGACCTCATTACAGCCTTGGTTCAAACATGGACAAAAGAGCTGAACTCTAGAGGTGAGGTGGGAGTGACTGCCCTTGACATCAAGGCAGAATTTGACCAAATGTGGCCTCAAGAGGCCTTAACAAAACTGGAGTCAATGGGAATCAGGGGGAAAATTATCCGCTGGTTGGAGTCATACCTAGCACAAAGGAAGATGGTTGTGTTTGTTGGAGGTCAATCATCTCAGTTCAAGGACATCACTGCAGGAGCTCCTTGGGGTAGTGTCCTAGGCCCAACCATCTTCAGCTACTTCATCAATGACCTTCCTTCCATCGTAAGGTCAGCAGTGGGGATGTTTGCTGATGATAGCACAATTTTCAGCACCATTTGCGACTCCTCCATGTCCAAATGCAACAAGACCTGAACAATATCCAGGCTTGGCCTGACAATGGCAAATAACATTCATGCCACACAAGTGCCAGGCAATGACCATCTCCAACAAGAGAGAATCTAACCATCATCCCTTGACATTCAATGGCATTACCATCGCTGAATCTCCCACTATCAACATCCTGGGGCTTACTATTGGCCAGAAACTGAATTGGACTAGCCATGTAAATACCTTGGCTACAAGAGCAGATCAGAGACCAGGAATCTGCGACAAGTAACTTGCCTCCTTACTCCCCAAAGCCTGTCCACCATCTACAAGGCACAGGTCAGGAGTGTGATGGAATACTCTCCACTTGCCTGGATGAGTGCAGCTCCCACAACGCTTAAGAAGCTTGACACCATCCAGGACAAAGCAGCCCACTTGATTGGCACCACATCCACAAACATTCACTCCCTCCACCACCGACGCACAGTAGCAGCAGTGTGTACCATCTACAAGATGCACTGCAGGAACTCACCAAGGTTCCTTTGATAGCACCCTCCAAACCCACAACCACCACCATCTAGAAGGACAAGGGCAGCAGAAACATGGGCACACCACCAGCTGGAGCTTCCCCTCCAAGCCACTCACCATTCTGACTTGGAAATATATCGCCGTTCCATCACTGTTGCTGGGTCAAAATCATGGAACTACCTCCCTAACAGCACTGTGGGTGTACCTACACCACATGGACCACAACGGTTCAAGAAGGCAACTCACCACCACCTTCCCAAGGGCAACTAGGGATGGGCAATAAATGCTGGCCTAGCCAGAGATGCCTACTTTCCACGAATGAATAAAAGATTTTTGTTGGTCACATTAAGTATTCATACACTCCTCCTAAAAGGTGGGAGGAGAATTGTGTGAAGCATAAACACCCTGTCTCTATATTGTAAATACTTCGTAATTGGCAGAATTTGAAGAATGTAAAGGTCTTGCCTTGAAAGAATAGAGTAAAACTTAAAGTGAATTTGCTAATTTGTTTTCTTTATTTCATTGTGAAATGAAAAATGACAAAATATCAGACTAAAATAGGCAAACTATGACAAAAGCATACAGGGTGGGCCAGCAGTTTATTCAGGTGAAATTCCTGTCTTCTACTTTCAACCTTAACCCACTTATGTTAAGTGGCTATGTGAGTTCACCCTTGCAAGAGAAGTATTTTAGATTACCTCTGCTATGCAACCTGTTTCGGCAGGTATAATGTTTATACTCATACTGTACTAGGGATATAGCATAGCAGCAATCAGCCTAGTAATGACTGGCCCTTTACTGTTAACACAAAATTGCATTTGATTCTAACTGTTTGACAACTTTGGCATTTGAATGAGGTTTGATTGTGTGTAACCATACACCAATAATCATCACTGGACAGCAGTCGGGAATGATTTAATAATGGTGGGATAGCTCTCTGGCATCTGAATGGGGGCGGCAAGTGTCTCGTTACCCTGTCACTGGGAGTTGCACACACTGGGAAAGTTGACACTTCTCTGCTTCAGTAGAGTTGGAAAAGCTGATTGAGGGTATTCTTGGCGGTTTGATCATGTGATGTTCTGATCGCATGTCATCTGACCAAGTGACATCTGATCATGTGACACCTCGTCACATTGCACCCGATCACAGAGGAACACCCTTGTTCCTTCTGGCCCCACAAAGTACCTCCGCGCTTACCTGTTTGGACTTTTTCTGCTGCAATGCCTGATACAGCTGAGCAAAGTGTGCATGGCACATGAGCCATCTGGTTGTTGTTCAAATTTGCATCGTGGTCTTATATATGTCATAGGACTTCAGTATTTATATCATAATGGATGGAATTTTCTGCTCCGGAGACCCCGCGGTGGTGGGCAGGAAAGGCGGCACAGAACCCGCCGGCCATCATGGCTGGTTTCCACGCCAGATTGCCCACTGTTCAGCTCATTATCGATGCTTGAATGTGAAACGCTTCACATCTCATGGCAGGGTGGGCTGTAATTCATCCAACCCGCTGTTACCTCATTGGGTTCATATTTCTGGGCACATTTAAACCGCACCCACATCACTCTCCGCAGCCCAGCACTGGTCTTGGCAAGCAACAGAATGGCCCCCTGTGGAAAAGAGACGACTGCCCCAAAGTTCAATGACAGTGCACTGGGGACACTGGAGGGGGGGAGGAAAGGTGGAACATACGTTTCCCCCATGATGGGAGCTTAAAGTTCACCAACCTCAGTGCCGGCTTGGGGGCAGCTCACCAGAGAGGTCAGTGCCAAGGCTCCTCAGAAGAGGAAGCCCATTCAGTGCAGGATCTCCTCGCTCTCAACTCTCACTTTCACAAGCCCATCAGGCACAGCCCACAGGGATCTCACACACTGCCAGCACAAGGGACATCACCACTGACTTCCTCACACACACTTTGACATCTCCATCTCTTCTCACACCCTGTGCACCTCGTATCCTCAGCCCTTGCACAGGTCCACTCAGCACCCACAGAAGACAAGCATCCTTATCATCAGCATTGGCATTCGTCCTGCTCAGTCTGTCCATTTCTCTTTATGCAGGAGAAGATCACCCACGAAAACAGGGAGAGATCCCAGACTGGAGGGGAGGTATCTGAGCTTAGGCCCCTCACCATTTATGAAGAGTGGGCGGCAGAGCTAGCCGGTGAGGACTGGAACCGTGCTAATGCCAAGGGTGACATCGGCATCTCCCAATCCAGTGAGGACATATTAACAGCTCATCTGACACTCACCAAAACTGAGTGCTTTGTAGTGTTGGTGACTATGCAACCAATCACTAACTATCACTTCTCTCTTTAGCAGGCACCAGCAGGAAAAGGAAGAGGGCCACTGGCAGCCAGCCCATCAGCCCCAGCCCCCATGGCGCCTGGGATGAGGATCCTGAGGATCCATGGGATGTAAAACCATTACAGCATTCACCCACACCCTCCACCAGCCGCAGGGACACACACCTCGGAGGGACCAAGTTCTAGAGCAGGCTTGGGACGACCATCTGGTGAGTGCGGTACAGGTTCGGGTCCACAGGAGGGACGTCCAAGGCCACTGGCACTCAGAGGATTGCTGGAGGCAAGGATTCTGCTGAGCCTGAGTCAGATGATGAGCCACTGGACTCAGCCCTGACAGAGATGTTGGAGCTGCAAAGACAGACACAGACATATCAGGCTATCAGATGCAGTCAACAGATTTCAACGGACGATGGAGGAGTCTGTCTGCATTCAGTCTGATGTCATTGTGCCGACATGCCAGCACACCGAGGTCAACACTGGTAGGATGGCAACCACCATGGACGCCTTGGTCCACGACTTAATGCCTGATCTATGCCAGGACCTGCACCCCATGCTAGGCAAGGTGGGGGGCCGGATACTCCGGGGCCCAACGACTCTGAGCGTGTCCAGCTGCTCCCAATCCCCTCTGCCTGTGACCCCATCAGCTCCAGCTCCACAGGCCGATGAGGGTGCACCTGCCCCACAGCAGAAGACCCAAAGCAGGTTGGGGCCCTCCAAGCCTCGGCCCTCCTAGGACGTCCATCAAGGACAATGGGGCGTATCAGTCAGCCTCTGCTGTGGATATCGGGGATGCACCAAGATGTAGTGGCAGGGTAAGAACAATTAAGAGCACAAAACTGGTATGCGTGTCAACAAGGAAAGATAAACTGGCATTGGAGGCAGTCCAGAGAAAATTCACTAGGTTGATCCCAGCTACTGAGGGATTTTCTTATGAGGAGCGGTTGAGTAGGTTGCGCCTGTATTCATTGGAGTTTAGAAGAATGAGAGGCGACCTTATTGGGTATGGTAATATCCTCTCTTCGTTAAGTCTGGAGGCCCTTTAATGCACCCCAGAGAGTGCTGGCCACCACTTGGATGGCCAAAGATTAAAGCGCAGCATGGGTGCCCGAAACCCCACCCACCTCTGCCCCACACCATCCAACCAATTGGCGGCAGCCTTTCCCATTGGACTGCATGCTGTGCTCTCAGCTCAGGTGCAGGCATCATGTAATTTGCACACATGTAAATATAATTTGTTTCAATCAAATTCTCATCTAGTGTGTGTCTCTTCTATCCAATGATATGCTCCGTAATAAGTCAAGTATCGCAGATGCACCCCACCCGCTCCTCACAGATGTCACTTTGTGTGCCTCAGGTCTATGGTGTCTCGCACCATCTTATTACAGTGCCTGACCGGTCTCTACGCACTATCGACATATGTGATGCCTCTGGCTCTAAGAACTCAATGTGGATCTTAGAGGATTGACTGTCAATGTGCTTTACAGTCTGCTCAATCATTAAGCGTGTCACAAAATGAGCCGCATTGTATCTCTCCTCTGAAGAACTTTGTGGCCGTCTAATGGGCGTCATTAGCCATGTCTTTTGTGGGTAGCCTTTGTCACTGAGGAGCCAACCCTGGATGTGCTGGGGGCCCTCAAAGATCTGTGGCACCTGCGAGTGACCCAGGATGTACGCCTGGCATTTCCCAGGGTATCTCACACAAACCTGTAAATCTGCTTCTGGTGATTGCTCACTATCTGCACACTGAGAGAGTGGAACCCTTTCCTGTGGTTGAATTGCAGTGGTTGCTGCCAGGGGGCTCTTAAATCCACATGTGTGCAGTTGATGGCACCCTGCACCTGTGGGAATCCAGAGATCGCTGCAAATCCCACAGCTCTGGCAGCCTGGCTGGCATCATCTAGAGAAAACTGCACGTAATTGTGAGCCTTGCTAAATAGGGCGTCGGTGACCTCCTGTATACACTTGTGAGCAGATGCTTGAGAAATCCCGCAGAGATCACCAGTGGAGCCCTGGAATGAGCTGCTCATGAAGAAGTTAAGAATGTGTTCACTCTGAGAACCACTGCAATGGGGGGTTCCCCAGTCCCTGCGGCATCAACTCCACCCGGAGAATTTGGCAGATGTGAGCCACCTTACCTCTAGACATGCCAAGGTGTCTATGGCACTGTCTCTCGCTCATCAGGAGGTATGAAAAGCCTCTCCTGTAGACCGTTGGTTGTACCAAATGCCTCTGCTCTAGGGGTCTATGAGCCTCAGCTTCAGAGTCTTGAGGGGGCCCCGCTGGCACTTGTTCATCAGGACAAGGCTCTTCCCTTTGCCCAGCCTGGCAGCGACAGGACCTTCTTCTCCTCCTACTTAGTTGGCTGATTTCCAGGATAAATGCTACGTTAACTGCTCTATCCATAATGCACTTGTTCTCGTCTCTGTGGAAACATTGAACAGATACATGGATGAACAGAAGCCTGCTATGGCCACCTCCCAGCCATGAACTGGGGAATCATTGTGAAGCCCATGGATTGCTCTCATCACATCCATTCCATCCCCACATCTTTCCTTGCAGCAGTAATGCTGCCTTAAGGATGACCAGTAGGGCTGCCCACCCCACCCCAGCTCAGCCACCTCCCACCCCCAAATGCCACAGGCACGACAGAGCTTTCACACAGGGGCTTGGATCTGACTAAGCTCTGTCAGGCACTCAGTCAGGGCACTGTCAGATTGAATCCTTTGGATTACACAGCACCCCCAAATGCACTTATGCCAGTACTCAAGGGTGGTTGGCTGGTCCTTTATATCCTGAACCTGCCAGCTGCAAGGTTGAGAGGCCTTTGGGCCATCAGTCATATGCATTTGGTCCGTTACTCCTTTACAGTTGGATCCTTCGGACACTTGTAAGTTCCTAACAGCCCACCACAATGCCCACTGCTGACAGTATCAGAAAATCCCACCCAATGAGTCTGTGCCTGATGGGCCTCAGAGATATTTTTCTTTCATGGGATATGAACATCACTGGCAAGGCCGGCATTTATTACCCATCCCTGTTTGCCCAGGAGATAGTGATGGTGAACTGCCTTCTGCAGTCCATGAGGTGTAGGTACACCCACAGTGCTGTCAGGAAGGGTGTTGGAGGATTTTGACCCAGCGACAGTGAAGGAACGGTGATATATTTCCAAGTCAGGATGGTGAGTGGCTTGAAGGGGAACTTCCAAGAGGCGGTGCTCCCATCTATCTGCTGCCCTTGTCTTTCCAGGTGGTAGAGGTTACGAGTTTGGAAGGTGCTGTTGAAGGAGTGCATCTTGTAGATGGTACACACCGCTGCCACTGTGCCTCAGTGTTGGAGGGAGTGAATGTTTGTGAATAGGGTGCTAATCAAGCGGGCTGCTTTGTCCTGGATGATGTCAAGCTTCTTGATTGTTGTTGGAGCCACATTCATCCAGGCAAGTGGAGAGTATTCCATCACTCTCCTGCCTTGTGCACTATGGTGACAAATGGAATCCAAACATTAATGGGGGCATGTGGCGGATGTATCAGGGGCATGGAACATAAATTCAGCACATGGAGCTATCTTAGGCCCCCACTACAGCCCTAGTTAAGCTTGGATGCCACATTAATATGAGCCCTTTGATGTTACAAGCTAATGAAAGGTTGTGCATATCTCTACCTCTCGAGGATGTGAAAAATATCAAAGGGATGATAATTTGATTCTTATTAATGATATAAGCAGGGCTATAAAAATATATAAGCTTCAAACAACTTTTTATATTTTGTAGCAGGATGTTAACATTTATGACGAGTTGAGTACAAGCCATTTAGTGTTGTTTGAATGTAATACATATCAAACAAATTGAACTTTAGAAGCAATCAAATAACTCGTTGAATAGGCTGGCAAACATCTGTCAATTTGATATACTGAAAATGCGGGGTTACACTGTCTGCCTCCTAACTTCAAGGCGAGTGGACCAGTGGCTGAAATCAAACCTGATGCAATGGAAGATGGATGTGGTTGTTGGAGGCAGGTCACCACAGCTGAAGCATACAGCCGCCGGAGTTCCTCAGGGAATCATCTTCCGCCCAACTATCTTCACTTGCTTCTTCAGTGAGGTCAGCTCTCATTCTGAAGACAAATTTAAGCAAACGCCACAATGAAACTACGACTTGAGGTGCAAAGTAATAGGGCCCAGGTTGGCACATGAGATGTGTTTCCAGTCTTAGCTGGAAACTGAATGGTCTGTATCACCGCCTTCTCAAAGGGCAATTAGAGATGAGCAACAAATGCTCACATCCCATGAAAGAATAAAAAAATACCAAGTGGAGGCGGAGGAAGGAGAAAACTATATAACAAGTAAAGGAATAATTCTGAGCAGCTGGTCTATAGGCTATTTGCTGGCTGAATTGTGGAATTCACCCTAGAACAGCATACAGATATAGAAGGCCAAAACAACAAACTCCAGAAATCACAAAGAGCAGAAATGCGGGTACAGCAGGTCATTCAGCCCATCTGGTTTACAAATCTACAATCCTTCCTTCACAGATTGCAACGGCCTCTCGAGTAATTCCAACACCTGCTACCCGAGCTGGGAGATGATAGTTCTATTACTACAACAACAACTTGTATTCATAGAGCACCTGCAACATAATGAAACATCCCAAAATGCTTCACAGAGGCATTATAAAACAGGGGGAAAAAAAGGATCTTAGGGAAGATGACCAAAAGCTTACTCAAAGAGGCAATTTTCAAAGAGTGTCTTTGTGGTAATTATGGTTTCATGTAATGTGTAGTATACCTTTAGGAAGGATGTTATAAAGGAAGATCACATGATCTTATGTAACCAATAGAGGAATAGCGCGGATTACCTCTATAGTCAGTAGTCTGAGTTAGAAGCAGAAGTATGGAGGCAGGGTTTGAGTTGAAAGCACACAAGTGTAGCTGCTGCGTACCTTTGTAAATAAACAGAATGTGTTCTACCTAAGAACTGTCTGCTGATCAACTCTGTCTGTTGTACGAACGCGACCATCCCAAAACAAGCTTGCAACCTGGATCCATTAGTCCCAACAAACTGGTGACCAGGATCCAACAGTCTTAGAGGAGGAAAGCGAGGTGGAAAAACAGAGCGGGTTAGGGAAGCTTTTTCAGAGCTTGGGGCCCAGGCAACTGATGGCGCTAATGGGTGGAGCAATTATAATCGGAGATGTCCAAGAGGCTGGAATTGGTGGAGTGCAGATATCTCACAGGGTTGCAGGACAGGAGGAAGTTACAGAGATAGGGAGCGATGAGGCCATGGAAGGTTTTGAAAACAAGGATGAGAATTTTAAAATCGAGGCGAGTTAACTGTGAGTTAGTGTGGGTCAGTGAGCACAGGAGTGATGTGTGAAAGATATTTGGTTTGAGCTTGGACAGAGGCATCAGAGTTTTAGATAGCCTCAAGTTTATAGAGCGTAGACTTTGGGAGGCCGGCCAGGGGTGGGTCAGAATAGTCAAGACTGAAGGTAACAACAGCATGGATGAGGGTTTCAGCAGCGGAAGAGCTGAAGCAGGGGTGGAGTCACGCCATGTTACTGAGGTGAAAAAAGGCAATCTTAGTGACAATATGAATTTGTGGTTGAAAGCTCATCTCAGAATCAAATATGGCACCAAAGTTGCAAACTGTCTGGTTTAGTTGTGAGGGAGAGGGATAGAATTGATCACGAGGGAGTGGAGTTTGTGATGGAGACCAAAGACAATGGCTTCAATCTTCCCAATATTTAATAGGAGGAACTTTCTGATCCTCCAGTACTGGATAGCCCATAAGCAATCCAATAAGTTAGAGACAGTGGAGGGTTCAAGAAAGGCAAAGCTGGATGGCAACAGTGAACATGTGGAAGCTGAAGTGTTTTTGGATGATGTTGCCAAGGGACAGCATGTAGATGAGAAATAGGAGGGGGTCCAAGGGTTTGGGGGACAACAGAGGTAACAGTGCAGCATTGGGAAGCGAAGTCACTCTTGACAATTCTCTGGGCACTATTAGATAGGTGAGAATGGATTGAAGTCCCACCCAGGAGGATGCTGGTGGAGAGGTGCTGGAGGAGGTGTGATCATCATCTCAAAGGCTGCAGACAGGTTAAGAAAGATGGGGAGTAGTAGTTTACCTTTGTCACAGTGTCATAGGATGATATTTGTGACTTTAACCTTTGACCTTTCGATAAGAGCTGTTCTGGTACTGTGGCAGGGACTCCTGATTGGAGGGATTCAAGCATGGAGTTCTGGGAAAGGTGGGCACAAATTTGTGAGGTGACAACATGCTTTAGAGAGGAAAGTGAGGTTGGAGATGGAGTGTTAGTTTGCAAGATTGGTTAGATCAAGTTTTGTTTTGAGAAGATGGGCGATGACAGCCGATTTGAAGGAGAAAGGGACAGAATTTGAGGAGGGTGAACTGTTAACACATCATTTGGCCTGGAAGTCAGGAAGGGAAGTTCCTTTTTTAATCTTTCATGGGATATGAGCATCACTGGCTAGGCCAGCATTTGTTGTTCATCCCTAATTGCTCTGAGAAGGTGGTGTTGAGCTGCCTTCTTGAACCGCTGCACTCCATGCAGTGTAGGTACACCCACAGTGCTGTTAGAAAGGAGTTCCAGGATTTGACTCAGTGACAGTGAAGGAATGGTGAAATAATCACAGAATCACAGAATCACAGTGCAGAAGAGGCCCTTTGGCCCATCAAGTCTGCACCGACACGTGAGAAACACCTGACCTACCTACCTAATCCCATTTGCCACCGCTTGGTCCACAGCCTTGAATGTTATGACGTGCCAAGTGCTCATCCAGGTACTTTTTAAAGGATGTGAGGCAACCTGCCTCCACCATGTGCCTTTGCCTTCTTTATAAGTCTCCCATGTGGGACCTTGTCAAAGGCTTTGCTGAAATCCATATAAACTACATCAACTACACTACCCTCATCTACACACCTGGTCACCTCTTCAAAAAATTCAATCAAATTTGTTAGGAATGACCTCCCTCTGACAAAGCCATGCTGACTTTTCCTGATCACACCTTGCCTCTCCAAGTGGAGATAGATACTCTCCTTCAGAAATTTCTCCAATAGTTTCCCTACCACAGACGTGAGACTCACTGGTCTGGAGTTCCATGGCTTATCTCTACAAGCCTTCTTAAATAGCAGAACCACATTAGCTGTTTTCCAGTCCTCTGGCATCTCCCCCAAGGCCAGAGAGGAATTAAAAATAGTTCCAAGACAGGATATTGTGTGGCTTTCAGGGGAATGTGCAGATGGTTGTGCCCCCATGCGCCTGCTGCCCTTGTCCTTCTAGGTGGTAGAGATCACAGTTTGGAAGGTGCTGTTGCAGAAGCCTGGTGAGTTGCTGCAGTGCATCTTGTATATGGTGCACATTGCTGCCACTGTGTATAGGTAATGGAGGGAATGAATGTTTAAGGTGGTGGAAGGGGTGCTGATTAAGTAGGCTGCTTTGTCCTGGATCGTGTCGAGCTTCTTGAGTGTTGTTAGGAACATAGGAACATAAGAACATAGGAGCAGGAGTAGGCCATTCAGCCCGTCAAGCCTGCTCCACCATTCAATATGATCATCACTGATCGAACACTTCAATGCCTTTTCCCCACACTATCCCCATATCCCTTTATGTTATTGGTATTTAGAAATCTGTCAATCGCTACTTTAAACATACTCAATGACTGAGCTCCCACAGTCCTCTGGGGTAGAGAACTTTAGAGATCCACAACCCTGAGTAAAAAAACTTCTCCTAAGTGGCTTCCCCCTTATTTTGAAATTGTGTCTGCTGGTTCTAGACTTCCCAACCAGGGGAAACATCTTACCTGCACCTACTCTGTTTATCCCTTTAAATATTATGTAGGTTTCAATGAGATCACTGCTCATTTTTCGAAATTCTAGAAAATACAGGTCCAGTTTCCCAATCTCTCTTCATAGGACAGCCCTGCCATCTCAGGGACAAGTCTGGGGAACCTTTGTTCTAATGGCAACAATATCCTTCCTAAGGTAGGAAGACCAAAACTACGCACAGTACTCCAGGTGCAGTCTAACTAAGGCTCAATACAATTGAAGCAAGACTTCGCTACTCCTGTACTCAAATCCTCTCACGATAAAGACTAACATTCCATTAGCCTTCCTAATTGCCTGCTGCACCTGCATATTGGCCTACAGTGACTTATTGATGAGGACACCCAGGTCCCTTTGTACATCGACACTTTCTAATCTCTTACCATGTAAGAAATACTCTGCACATCTATTCCCACTACCAAGTGGATAACCTCACATTTCTCCACATTATATTCCATCTGCCATGTTCTTGCCACTCACTCTGTCCAAAGCCTCTTAAAGCTTCTTTGCAGCTTCGTCACAACACATATTCCCACCTTGCTTTATGTCGTCTGTGAACTTGGAAATATTACATTTGGTCCCCATATTCAAATTATTGATATATATTGTGAACAGCTGGCACCCATTACTGATCCTTGCGGTACCACAATAGTCACAGCCTGTCAACATGAGAATGACCCGCTTATTCCTACTCTCTGTTTTCTGCCTATTAACCAATCCTTAATTCATGCTAGCACATTACCTTGCTAACCAACCTCCTGTGGGCACCTTATCAAAAGCCTTTCTGTTAGTAATGTCGTCAAAAACTCCAGCAGGTTCGTTAAACATTATTTCCCATTCATAAATCCGTGTTGAATGCCCAATCAGATTATTATTATCCAAGTGTCCATTTGTCACATCCTTTGTAATAGGCTCTAAGCATTTTCCCTTCTACTGATGTAAGGCTAAGAGGTCTGTAGTTCCCTGTTTTCTCTCTCCCTCCCTTCTTAAATAGGGTAGCATACCTTCCAATCTGCAGGGACCATTCCAACCTATAGAATTTTGGAAGATGATCACCAATGCATCCACTATATCTTTTAATGCCCTGGGATGTAGAATTTCAGGTCCCAGGAACTTCCCAACCTTCAGCCCCATTAATTTCTCCAATACAACCTTCTTACTAATGCTAGTTTCTAAAAATTACTCATTCTCCCTAGTCCCTTGGATCTCTAATTCTGGGAGATTTACTTATATCTTCCTCAGTGAAGACAGACACAAGGTGATCATTTAGCTTCTCTGCCACTTCTCTATTCCCCATTATAAATCCTCCTGACTCTTAGGAAAACATTTCCTTTTTGCATACTGATAGAATCTTTTAGTTTTTCATGTTTTTTGCTAGTTTGCATTCATATTCTATTCTCCTTTTCTTTATCAGTTTCTTGGTCCTCCTTTGCTGTATTCTAAAATGTTCCCAATCCTCAGGTTTACTGCTATTTCTGCCAACTTTATAAGCCTTTTCTTTTAATTTTATATAATCCTTAACTTCCTTTGTTAGCCACGGCTGACTGACTTTTTGGTTTTTTATACCTTGAAGGAATGTATAGTTGCTGTAAATTATTTATAATTCTTTAAAGAATATCCATTGCCTATGTACCATCATGCCTTTTAATGTATTTTCCCAATCCACCTCAGCCAATTTTCCCCTCATAACTTCATGGGCAGAATGATTCGCTCAGTGTGCGGGTGCGCGCCCGACCTGTTCGAGTGTGAAATAGTGCGTGATGACGTCAGGCGAGCATCCTGGTCCTGTTAAGGTGTAACCCTTCCATCTTGCACAGGTCCCACCTGCTCCAGAAGTGGTCCCAATGCCTCAGAAAGCTGATGCCCTCCCCGCTACACCAATTCTCCAGCCACGTGTTCAATCAATCAATCAATCCTCCTATTCCTATGCTCACTAATACATGGCACTGGGAGTAATCCTGAGATTACTGCTCTCGAGGTTCCGCCTTTGCATTTCCTTCCTAACTCCCTAAAATCTGCTTTTGGGACCTCATCCCTCTTCCTACCTATGTCATTGGTACCAATGTGGACCATGACCTCTGGCTGTTCATCCTCCCCCAGAAGGATATCCTGCAGCCACTCCATGACATCCTTGACCCTGGCACCAGGGAGGCAACACCTGGAGTCACATTTACTGCCATAGAAACACCTGTCTGATTGCCTGACTATGGAATCCCCTATCACTTTTGTTGTTCCACTCTTCTTCCTCCTCTCCTGTGCAGCTGAGCTACTTGTGGTGCCATAGACTTGGCTCTGACTGAACTCCTCTGAGGAAACATCACTCTCACCAGCATCCAAAATGGAAAACCAATTATCAAGCAAGATAGACTCAGTGGACTCCTGCACTACCTGCCTGGTTCTCTTAGACTACCTGGCGGTCACCTATTCCCCTTCTGCCTGCATGCAGTGTGACCACCTCCCTAAATGTGCTATCCACGTAGTTCTCAGCCTCATGGATGCACAGCAGTGACTCCAGTTGCTGCTTGAGTTCCAAAACCCAGAACTCAAGCTTTAGTAGCCAGTGACACTTCTTGTAATGTGTTCGTCCAGGACACATGGCACGTCCATGAGTTCCCACATACCATAGGATGTACTTCCTACTTAGCCAAGTTGACCTGCCATACTTTAACTTTAAAAACTATTTATTACAATTAGAATAAGTAGAATAACTTACTATTTACTCACCAACCAGATTCTTCCCCTGGAGGCTGAAAAGGGTAAAAAAAGAAAGGGGCACTACCCTCACTGAACTCCCTCACTCCCATACTCCCACTTTACACTCTGTACGCCCAAAGCAGCACTCTCAGTGCAGACAAGGTAGCACTGAGGAAGGCCCCTCAGGATCTTATCTGCTTCAATCAAGTTGCCTCTTACTCTTCTAAACTCCAATGGATACAAGCTAAGCCTGTCCAGCCTTCCCTCATAAGACAACTCACCCATTCCAGGTATTAGTCTAGTAAACCTTCTCTGAACTGCATCCAATGCATATACATCCTTGACCAATACTGTACACAGCACTCCAGATGTGGTTTCACCAGTGCCCTGTATAACTGAAGCATAACCTCCCTACTTCTGTATTCAATCCCCCCCCACAATTGACCCATTGCCTACTTTCCACACCAGTTTCCATATATTTACTTCACAAGGCATCAGCAGCATTGTGTCAGCATTGTTAATTAAGGGAAATACTGTTTGAGACAATAAAACCTATATTATTTGCATGTAAATATGAAGGGGATCAGTTATAGACTTTCATTGCCTTATGAACTCAAAAAAATGAAGGAAACCCTAATCCTCCGAGGTGGTCAACAAAATTAAAGTTTCACTAATGTTAAGGTCCTAAGCAGTTATTGCACAATTCAAAGCACAGGCGCCACTTTTCTTTTGACAGATGTGGCTTATAATTAACTTTTATCTTGCCATAAATGCGTACCACTATAATCCCATATCCTTCTGTTTTCGGTCTCCCTCTGCTTCTTATCATTGTTTGCATGTTCCTTTGTAGATGATATTGCAAAAGATAAGGAAGGGATGGAGCCCTCTGATCAACTTCACCTGCACTTTATAAAGCCAGGCCCATGATTATTTTACTCATTAAAGCAGCAACAAAGGGAATCCATCACTTCAGACTGCTTTTAACAAATATACCAGTGGTTACTTTTAGGTCATAAAATTGAACTCAGAAGCAATCCTGCTCAGTGGCTTCATTGTTGAAAGATTGTTTTGGGAAAAAATAAGTTAATCATTAAAGGGAAGTAAGCACACTTTTTATTGAGGGATCATAGTGATGAACAGGTTCAAGTTGGGAAGGGCTTTGCATTGCTTTGATCTTATCATTGTTACAGTACAATGGTTTCATGTAACATGAAAATAAAATGTTTATGGAGAATAAATTACTCTTAAGTTTGACAAGCCTTTATCCTGAGCCAAGCATAATCTTTCCGAGATTTGAAGGCTGTAATTCTGTTCAGTTGGTAGCAACTAGGTCGGGAGGGATTGGAAAAGCCGGCTTCTCAAGTTCTGCCGGCTCCCTCTTCATTTTATGTGATAGACCCAGTCAAGTAGCTGATTTCTCACCATGTTGTTTGTTCTCACAAAGAAGTTAACTATTTATCAGCAGTTATCCAGTAACATTGGGAGATTGTTATTAAGGATGGCCTTGGCTTTGTTATCCTTATCACAATTTTTTTTACATCTTTAACTTCTTGTAACAATCCATTCTAATAGGTGTGTGGATTTCAGTGCCACTGGTTCAGTTCAGCCTGTGACAGAGTTGTCTTTCTGTGATTGCATGTTGCTAAGAATTGATGGCTATTACAGGCTCACAGTGTGCTGCAGAGAGGGGGAGCTCTACTAGGATGGGCTCTGTTCTTCCTCCTCCAGCAATGATATTAGTCCTCTCCTTCAAAGGCTCTTTTTTCTAGAGTCTCATAGGTCTTTCTTTCCTTATTTGGAGTCCACAGGTATTGACCAGTTAAATCTTGGGAGGCAATGTGCTGTTTTTTGTTCGAAAGTTAGAAATGGAATAGGTTTTGAGCAATGAGAAGTGGGGAGGGTCAAAAGAAGAGCAAGAGAGAAGGTTTGTGATAGGATGGAGGGCAAGAGAGAGGTGTAAGACCAAAGGGAGTTTTTTTTTTATTCATCAGATGTGGGCAAGGCTAGCATATATTGTCCATTTCTAATTACCCTCATTCAGAAGGCATTTAAGAGTCAACCACATTACTGTGGGTCAGGAGTCACATGTAGGCCAGATTTCCTTTTCCTAAAGGACATTAGTGAAACAGATGGGTTTTTTACGACAATGATTTCATGGTCATTATCAGACTTTTAATTCCAGATTTTCCATGATGGGATTTGAACCATTACGTCTCTGGAATACCAGTCCGGTGATAATACCACTATGCTACCACCTTTCCTATGATGGAACAAAAAATGTGCCTGAAGGAGGTGTGATTGACAGGATGGGAACATAGGACTTAGGAGCAGGTGTAGGCCATTCAGCCCTTTGGGCCTCCTCCACTATTCAATAAGATCATGGCTGACCTGGTTGTGGTCTCAACTCCACTTTGCTGTCTGTACCCCATAAACCTTGACTCCACTTGTCTATCAAAAATCTGTCTAATTCTTCCTTTAGAAAAATGGTCCAGCCTCCACTGCCTTCTGGCAAAGTGAATTCTACACACTGGCAACTCTCAGAGAGGAAAGAAATTCTCTTAATCTCCAACTTACAGTAGACATGTTATTCTTAAACTGTGTCCCCTAGTTCTAGTCTCTCCCACAAGTGGAAACATCCTCCTGGTATCTACCCTAACAAGTCCCCTTAGGATCTTATATATTTCAATAACGTCACCTCTCATTCTTCCAAACTCCAAAAGGCATAGGCCCAACCTGTTCAACCTTCCAGAACAGCTGCTGTCCAAGCACTGATAAAGGAAAGGGAAAACAAGCTAGTAAATAAACACAAAACAAAATGGAGGCAGGGATTATGATCTAAAGTTGTTGTACTCAATATTGACTCCAGAAGGCGGTATAGCACCCAGTCGAAAGAGGAGACCCTGTTCCTTGAGTTTGCGTTGAGCTTCATTGTAACACTGCAGCAGGTCAATTTTTTTTTAAAAATGGGAGCTCAACAGGAGTCGAGGAGCACATGGCAAGGGCTGGGGAAAGGGGCAGGGTGGGCCTGACAAATCGCTCCAACTTCCAAAATTCTGTGGGTATTATAATTTCCGTCAGTGTGGAAACACTGAGGAAACAAGCCCATGTTGTTTATTGCAGAGCACAAAAAACGATTACTACAAAAGAATGTTTGCCAGCTGTGGAAATAGCTAATGAAACCACAGTCTACTGGAAGCCTACCTTCACTGGTCAATACACACGTTGGGATTTTATGGCTCCACAAACTATCAGATTGGTTTTATTGGCAACTTCGTAAATAGGGCTCAAGCCATTTGCTCACCATGCAAGCTTGATGCTGAAGGAGGGGAAATCAAAGGCAATCTGCAGGATAATGGCTACCCTGATCAGACCATTTTGCACTGTATATCACACAAACTCATGAACCCTGAAAAGTGCCCAGTCTACCTCAGATTACCCTGCAAGGGCAAGGTATCTCAAAAATTTGAGCAACAGGTGAAGCTAGCTGTTTCACGCTGCCACTATACAGTAGCAACATGAGTGGTATTCACCACTAACAGGATACTGCCGTCAAGCCAAAAAGACGTTCTGCCTATCACACAAATTGATAATATGGTATATGAATTTCAAGGTCAGTGTGATGCTAGATATGTAGGCTAATCATATCCAACAGCCTGTCCCAGTTGCTGTTCGCAATGGACAGGGTACAGACCATACCCAACCACCCATGCTCACAAAACTCAAAACAGTGTCCAACATAAGATGTAATTCCGTGATTGGACAACATTTACTATAAAGTCCTCAGTGTGCTAAAAATTACATTGACAGTCAATTTAAGATTGTCAGTCAGGCTCGCAATGTGGCACACTTCTGTCTACTGGAAGCTACAAATGTTAATACACAGGACCCTGTTCTTTGCAGACAGAAAGAACATGTACACACATTGCACCTGTTTCGTCTAAACAAAATAAGTGACAGCCATTCGCTGATCCATTCCTCAGGGCAATGCCTTGATCAATCAGAATCAAGCTGCCTGGTTTAAATTTCAAATAATATTTGGCAGTTAATCGTCAGTCACCATCAACTGGTGCATTCTCCATAGCAATGCCTCTATAAGTCAGAATCCACTTGCCAACCAATCAGCACTCATTTCTCATACAGTGTAAATTGTTGTCCCCTTTACATTTGATATTCTAGCGAATTGCCCTGATGAGTGCAAGATGAAAATCTTTGACAAAAATTATCCCTTTTTTCAGCAATTATGAAACCTTCCAGAATCTTCAGCCTCCCTTCTGTCGGTCTCAGATTATCCTGACAGCAACAGAACTTTATCATTCTCAGTTACTCCAAGTGCATTGTGTGTATGAAAGCAGGAAACTTGGAGCTGCAGTGCCAGTGGCCCTCATATTGTACGCAAAACTCATGGGGGAGAATATTCTCCCCATTGAGGGGGCTGAACGGGAGTGGGCGCGGGCTAGCGCGCAGCCGATCGCTGCCCGGGATCGGCTGGGCACCGCCATTTTACGTGGGTGGGCCAATTAAGGCCCGCCCAGTGTGCTGCACACCCCGAAGCGCTGAGTGCTCCCTGTGCGGGCGGGGGGAGGAGGCTGAGTCGGCGCCTGCGCTCTTTCGCGCATGCGTGCAAAAGAGCGCAGAAATCTCCCTGATGCGCAGAGCTGCCTCGGAGAGTTTAATTTTATTACGGGTAATTTAAATAAAGAGAAAAAAAAAATTTCAGACATGTCCCCTCATGCGACAGTGTCACATGAGCTGGGACATGTCAATTAATTTTAATTAAAAAATGTATTTGATTTGTAAAACCTCATCCCGCTCGTGGATGAGGTTTCATGATATATGTGAAGGCCGCCTGGGCTCTTCGCCTGCCCCCCGCCAACCAGAAGTTTGGATGGGCAGCTCTGTTAATCCTTTTGATTAGTTTTTAAATGGCCTCAATAGGCCATTTAAAAGACAGTTCGGCGGGCGTGCGGCCGACTCCGATGTGTGTCCGCCGAGCTGAAGATTGGAACGACGCGCGGTGACGTTGGGACGCACGCCCGACATCACTGCGCGTCATTTTACGTGTCGGCGAGCGGGGCCTGCCCCCGCATACCGATCCAAAGATTCTGCCCATGGGGGTGGATTGTGGGAAGGCCCTAAGTGTGAAAGGGTGAGGGGCGGGATAGTTAATTTGTTTTGAAAAACCAGCAGAAATGGCTTCTGCCAGTTATTCCTTCCACAAAGAAATATTTTCCCTGATTATTCACTGGGAGTATGCAAAAAATACTGATGAATTCTTTCCTTCAATATATCATGAAAAAAATGCAAATGGGAGTATTTTTATTTCCTGGTGTTTGGCCCACTTAACCGGCAAGGTTCATAGAAAGGTAGCTCATTTTAAAAAAATTGTTGAATTTTTGTAATTTTGTTCTGTCAAAGCTCTCTTATCAACAACAGTAAAGACAACAACCTTCATTTTTATAGCACCCTTACTGCAGTAAAACAATCCAAGGTGGTTCGCAGGAGTGTAATTAGACAAAATTTGGCGTGAGCCACAGGGAGAGACATTAGGAGTGATGGCCATAAATTTTGTCAAAGGGTTAGGTTTCCAAGAGTGTCTTAAGAAGGATAGAGAAGTGGATAGGTGGAGAGGTTTAAGGAGATCTTTCCAGAGCTCAGGACTTTGGCAACAGAAGGCTACCAGTGATAGGAGGAAGAGGCAGGTGGATTTACAAGTGGCCAGAATTGGAAGAATGCAGACAACTCGGAAGGGTGTGGGACTCGTGAAGGTTGCAGTGATAGAGAGGGGTGTGGCGATGGAAAGATTTGTGAGCAAGGATGAATTGAATAGATGTTTTGCATCTGTCTTCACTGTAGAGGATGCAAATAACATCCCAGAAATAATTGTGAAACAGGAAGTGAAAGGGAGGGAAGAACTTCAAACCATTATACTTACCAGGAAAAGGGGATTAAGAAAATTATTAGAACTAAAAGCTGACAGGTCCTGATGAACTTCATCCTGGAGTCTGAAAAGAAGTGGCTGCTGAGATAGTAAATGCATTGGTTTTCATTTTTCAAAATTCCCTAGATTCTGGATAGGTCCTGTCAAATTGGAAAATAGAGAATGTGACTTCTCTATTCAAGAAAGGAGGGAGACAGAAAGTGGGAAACTACAGGCTAGTTAGATTAACATCTATCATAAGGAAAATGCTATTTTTACACAGAATTTTTACAGTGCAGAGGGAGGCCATTCGGGCCATAGTGTCTACACTGGCTCTCTGAGCATTTTAACTTAGTGCCAATCTCCTGCTTTTTCCTTGTAACCCTGCACATTGTTTCTATTTAAATAATCATCCAATGCCCTCTTGAATGCCTCAATTGAACCTGCCTCCACCACACTTCCAGGCAGTGAATTCCAAACCCTAACTACTCACTGTGAAAAAGTTTTTCTCACCTCACATTTGTTTCTTTTGAAAAACATTTTAAAACTGTGCCCTCTGGTTCTCGATCCATTTATGAGTGGGAACAGTTTCTCCCTATCTACCCTGTCCAGACCTTTCATGATTTTGAAAACTTCTATCCAGTCTCCTCTTAGCTTTCTCCTCGCCAAGGAGAAGTCCCAACTTCTCTAATCTTTCCTCATAACTGAAGTTCTCATCACTGGAACCATTCTCGTAAACCTTTACTGCACTGTCTCCCATGTGTTCATATCCTTCCTATAGTGTGGTGCCTAGAACTGTACATAATACTCCAGCTGAGGTCTAACCAGTGTCTTATATAAGTTCATCAAAACCTTCCTGCTCTTGTACTCTATGCCCCTATTAATGAAGCCTGGAATACTGTATGCTTTAGAAACAGCTCTCTCTACCTGTCCTGCCACCTTTAATGACTTATGTACATATACACCCAGGTCTCTCCGCTCTTGCGCACCCTTTAGAATAGTGCCCTTTATTTGATACTGTCTCTCCATGTTCTTTGTACCAAAGTGTATCACCTCACACTTCTCCACATTGAACTCCATCTTCCACCTATCTGCCCACTCCACCAATGTGTCAATGTCCTTTTGAAGTTAAGTAGGTTATAGAGGGGCACTTAGAAAATCTCAATGTAATCAGGCAGAGTCAGCTTGATTTTGTGAAAGGGAAATCATGTTTGACTAATTGATTGGAGTTCTTTGAGGAAGTATCAAGTAGCATGGATAATGGGAAACCTGTGGATGTGGTATACTTAGACTTCCAGAAGGCATTTGACAAGTTGCCACCTCAAAGGTTATGTACCAAGCAAGAGCTCTTGGGGTAGGGGGTAACATATTGGGGTCGTTAGAGGATTGGTTAGCTAACTTGAAACAGAGAGTAGGCAAAAATGGGTCATTTTCATGTTGGCAAGATGTGATGAGTGAAATGCCACAGCGAACAGCACTGGTACCTCAACTATTTACAATTTATACCAACGACTTGTGTGAAGGGACCAAATGTAGGGTTGCTAAATTTGCTGATGACGCAAAGATGGGCAAGAAAGTAAGTTGTGAAGAGGACATAAGGAGTCTGCAAAGGGACATAGATAGGTTTAGTGTGTGGGTAAAAATTTGGCTGATGGCATATAATGTGGAAAAATGTGAACTTGTCAACTTTGGCAGGATGAATAGAAAACAACATATTATTTAAATAGAGAGAAATTGCAGAACTCTGAGGTACAGAGGGATGTGGGTATCATGGTAAATGTATCAGAAAGGTTAATATGCAGGTGCAGCAAGTGATTGGGAAGGCAAATGGAATGTAGTTGTTTATTGCTAGGGGAATGGGATATAAAAGCAGGGATGTTTTACTACAGTTGTACAGGGCATTGGTGAGACCACACCTGGAGTATTGTGTACAGTTTTAGTCTCCCTATTTAAGAAGGGACATAATTGCATTAGAAGCAGCTTAGAGAAGGTTCACTCGACTGATACCTGGGATGG
Source organism: Cetorhinus maximus (assembly GCF_964194155.1). Classification (NCBI taxonomy): domain Eukaryota; kingdom Metazoa; phylum Chordata; class Chondrichthyes; order Lamniformes; family Cetorhinidae; genus Cetorhinus; species Cetorhinus maximus. The sequence goes on from NC_135882.1 coordinate 159,963,265, forward strand.
GATGGGGGTGGGGAGGTTATCTTATAAGGAAAGGTTGGACAGGCTGGAACTGTATCCATTGAAGTTTAGAAGAATGAGAGGTGATCTTACTGAAATTCTGAGGGTGCTTGACAGGGTGGATGCTGAAAGGATGTTTCCCCTTTTGGGAGAGACTAGAACCAGGGGGCGCAGATTGAAAATAACAGATCTCCCATTTAAGAAGGAGTTGCGGAGAATTTTTTTTCTCTCAGGTGTTTGAATGTCTTTGGAACTCTCTTCCCCAGAGAGCGGTGGAGGCAAGGTCAATGAATATTTTTAAGGCAGAGGTATATAGATTGTTGACTGTTAAGGGAGTCTAAGGTTATTGGGGGTGGGTGGAATGTGGAGTTGAGGCCACAAACAGACCAGCCATGACCTTATTGATTGGCGGAGCAGGGGCTGATTGGCCTACTCCTGCTCCCAATTTGTATGTTCCTAAACTGAACTCAGAATAAGATAGTGTGCTCAGGTTGCAGTTAGCCTGGTTCGTCCTGGGTCTGGAGGGGGGTTGGAATTGATGGCTGGAGAATGGAGACTGTGGTGGGGGCCAAAGGCAATGGCTTCAGCCTTTTCTATTATTAATTGGAGGAAATTTCATCTCATTCAATACTGGATATTGGACAAGTCAGGTGCAGTGAAGGGGTCACTAAGGTGTACTAAATGGTCACCAAAGAGGCTATACCCAGTCAACCATTTTTGACTTGTACCATTTCCTAAAATGAGAACCCAAATTTTTGTCTCCAGATTGGCTGCATAGTTCAGGGCACTTTCCTGGCTTGGCAAATCTGACTTTTAAAAATGTCTGCCCACAGCCCATATTTTTGGTTGGGGGTGGGGGGGGGTCGGGCTGAAATAGGAGTCGGGGTGGGTGAACCTGGAACGAAGGCTGAGGCTGCTGGGTGTGGAGGCGGGCTGGGTGCAAGGCTTGTTGACTTGTCCAATATCCAGTATTGAATGATATGAAATTTCCTCCAATTAAAGATAGAAAAGGCTGAAGCCATTGCCTTTGGCCCCCACCACAGTCTCCATTCTCCAGTCCTGGACTGTGTTTAAATGAAAACAAATAAAATAATAAGCTCACCATCACCACCCCAAACATCCCACTTCCTCCCTATGCCCATCCATGACAACTCATGCCAATCCATGCCCCTCTACCCACCCTCATGACCCCTCATACCCACTATGCCAACCCATGCCCCTTTACCTACCCACAGACCCTCATACCCCATGCCAACTGTGCCAACTCATGCCATCCAAACACCACACTTTTCCCTTACCCGCTCCATGTCAACTTACTTAGCATCCTTGGACACTTTCTAGTCAGCTTTGACAGCTTTGACACTTCCTGGACAGCTTTGACACCTTGGACAGATTTACCAGGTTTGACAGTTCCTTGACAGCTTGACATCCCTTGATAGCTTGACAGTTCCTTAACAGCTGGACAGTTCCAATGAGTTTGTGCATAAAGAATATATAGTTATGTTTAATTCTAACAATCCCAAAGGGTTCCTTACCTCTCCCAAAGGGGTACACTAACCTCTCCAAATGGGTGCCCTGGCTATTCAAAGAATCCACCAAGTTGAGATCTCCTCCTAGCTGGTCTGCTCTGCACGCCCTGGGATTCACGCAGTTAGGGTTCAAACTTTGCAAGTCAGTGGAGGAAGCTGATGATTTATATCGCCAGCTGCCTCCGCGATTCATGCATGCGTGAACCCTGGCTCAACTCCAGTCTTGCCCCCGCGATGATGGGAAATGTCAGGCTCAGGGTCAGGACTTAGAAAATTTAACCATTTCAAGGATTTTTGCCACGAGAGAATCTGGGTCCAGATCTTCAACCATTGAGGAAGGCCATGGTGACAGAAACAGTTTATTTGCTACATGGTCTTCTGGATGGAGTTGGTAGGGTTTATCAAATTTACCCTGTGTGCAATTTGCTATTACACAACCAGTTTGACATGCTGCTGACTGTACTTGATGCAAATTGACAGCTGAACTACATAACCAAAACAGGCACAATCATGCTTAACAAAAACAGAATTACCTGGAAAAACTCAGCAGGTCTGGCAGCATCGGCGGAGAAGAAAAGAGTTGACGTTTCGAGTCCTCATGACCCTTCAACAGAATTGAGTAAAATTAGGAGAGGGGTGAAATATAAGCTGGTTTAAGGTGGGGGGGGAGGGGGAGAGAGAGAGAAGTTGGGGGGGGGGGTGGTTGTCGGGACAAGCAAGCAGTGATAGGAGCAGATAATCAAAAGATGTCACAGACAAAGGAACAAAGAGGTGTTGAAGGTGGTGATATTATCTAAGAGAATGTGCTAATTAAGAATGGATGGCAGGACACTCAAGGTACAGCTCTAGTGGGGGTGGGGTGGAAACAGGGCAATCTGTGGACAGACCACACCTTGTGTACTCTATCTAATCCGAGTCATTGAGATGCAAGGGAGACATCAAGAACCAGAGACAGCTTAGAGAAAAGTTGTGAGACTGACCCTTTGTGTCTGAAGTATGAGGGAAGACTGGACACACTTGCAGCTTGATGTTCTGAAGGGGCTCCAGTGATCTCCTGTGCACCTCTGGCAGGAGACAAGCGAGACTTCCAGGAAACAGGTGGACATGTCCTGGGGGCTCCACTGATCTCTTTAAAGTACCCCAGCCTTGTTTTCTACTGAAAGGGATGAGTTACTAACTCAATCCATCACCCACCCATTCAAAACCACCCAGAGTTAAAATCAGGGCAGTGACTCATGTGCCAAGGCTGAAACAGTCCATTCACTTCACCAGATCTCAACGTTTATGAAAATTTATGTCTTCTGCCGGTTTTCAAATAAAATTTCAAATCATGTTTTAAATCACATCTCATAGCTGATATATAGTTTTGCATGGGTGCAGAACAAAAAGGATTGCTGCAAGTATCCTTATGGATTAAATTAATAAATACTTTGGCACAGAATCATTGGGGCATACCGAAGGGAATATTACCATCAACATATGTTTCTGTTTCTATGTGAGATGTTTAAGTCAACATCTCTCCAGCTATGTCAGTTTTTTGTTGTACTGAACAGCCAGTGTGCCCACTTAAAAGAAAACTACTGCATCATTGGGTGGTTTAGCAGTTATATTTTTGTAACTGCTCCAACCGCTGTACAGCTTACTGTCATCTGGGATTTTCCCTGAAGCCAAGGTCACAATAACACTGTACTTCACATCAAAACCAGACAATGTTATTGCAAAAACCTCTGCTCTACGTGTTCCTTTTTTTGAAAAGGACCATAATCCGCCTTTATCTCTGTGAAAGTGCATCGTAAGCCATTTATAAAAGACAGATTGCAAGACACCATTAATCTCTTATTCTTGCCATGTTCAGGAAGATGCGCTGGAAAAAGTACAGTAACAACAAGGTTGATGCAAGTTTCAAAATGAGATTATTCCCTTCTTGTTTTTTTTTAAAAAAAAGATCAAATATATTTTTTAAAAATGATTTTTTTAGGAGGATTGAGACTAGCTGAAATGTCAGGCCAGTCTTCATGTACAATATGGTAAAGTGTAAATAGTTCAATTAAAAAAAAGCTTTTTAGGCAACAGTTCAAAAGTTGTGATATATCACTCATTCCATCTTCATGGCTGACCACAGAGTCATTAAATATAAGGGTCATGGGCTTTTGCAAACTTGAATATTTCTATTTATTAGTCATACGCAGATTGAGTCCAATTGTGTATTAGATGTGTGGATATAATTCTGGACTCTAATTTCTCCCTCTTTACTCGCAAAGGCAATGGCCATGGCACATTAATGATATGAACACTGTCATATGAAATCCTTTCCCACATTATTTGAACAGAGACTTTAACCTGTTTCTAATAAAGGCATTGATGCTTCCATTAAAGTAACGGCTGGAGAAGGAGCTTCACTGAGCTTTCAAATGCTTTTTCAAAATCTCACAGTACAACTTGAAGGCCAGTGACTCTTGCTATTTCTTTCAAATTCATTCTCAAATGTGAGAGATGTTAGCCAGACCTCGTTTATTGCTGGTACGTAGTGTTGAGGTTGGCTTGGTGAGTTGCTGCAGTGCATCCTGCAAATAGTACATGCTGCAGCCATAGTGCTGGTGGTGGAGGGAATGGATGTTGAATTCAGTGGCGAGGCCTGTCTTGGATATTTTCTTAACTTGTTCTTGAGTTGTGAGTGATGCGGGCAAGGGCGCGTTTATTGCTGTGCCCTGAGAAGGTGATGGTGGGCCTTCTCCTTCATCTTGGCATCAAGCTTTTCAAGCTGTTGGGACTTCACCCAGCCTGGTGAGCTGTAAGAATCCCATCACACTCCTGGCTTTTTAAATGGCAGGACTTTGAGCAGCCACGGTCCAGAGTACCCCAGTTTCTGTCCTGCTGTTTTTTTAATATTCATTCACAGGATGTGGGCTTCGCTGGCTAGGCCATTTATTGCCCATCCTTAATTGCCTTTAAGAAGGTGGTGGTGAGCTGCCTTCTTGAACTGCTGCAGTCCATGTGGTGTAGGTGCACCCACAGTGCTGTTAGGAAGGGAGTTCCAGGATTTTGACCCAGCAACAGTGATATATTTCCAAGTCAGGATGGTGAGTGACTTGGAAGGGAACTTCCAGGCGATGGTGTCCACATCTATCTGCTGACCTTGTCCTTCTAGATGGTAATGGTCGTGGGTTTGGAAGGTGCTATCTAAGGAGCTGTGGTGAATTCCTGCAGCGCATATAGCCATAGTGTTGATGTGAGTGGTTCAGTTATACTTCTGGCCAATGGCAACACTTCCAAGATGTTGATGGTGTTGGACTAATTGATGGCATTAGAGGTCACAGGGGAGTAGTTGAGCCGTTTCTTTTGGAGATGGTCATTACCTGGCACTTATTTGGCATAACTGTTAACTTCCACTTGTTAGCCCATATGTTGCTCAAGCCCTGTGGTAGGTGTGTGAGTGGCTCAGTTGGTAGCAATCCTGCCTCTGATCTGGAAGCTCTGGGTTCAAGACCCACTCCTGGGCTTGTTGGCCACGGAAAGATTGTTCATGAAACTCACACTTTAGATTGTCATCATCTACCTCAGAGCCCATTGAACTGTCATCATGTACCCTGAGGGACTGCCTAAGAAGGAGAAGATAGCCAAACATGGTCTGCTTCATTATTGAAGGAGTGAATAGGCCCTCTTCTTGTCCAAATGGATGGGTTTTCTTTGCCTTGGTTTGTGTACATACAACATACTTGGCAGTTTTCCATCTTGTTGCTGAGTATTCTGGTTGTATTGGAATAGCTTGGTGAAGTGTGGTTAGTTGGGTATGAGGGGTTGTTAAGGCTGCTAGTTCTGATGTAGATGCCTCCAGCACTTCATCCCAGATATTGTCAGACCCCATAACCTTTACTGTCCACTGTAAGTGCTCAGCTACTTCTTAATGTCATTTGGAGAGAGCTAGCTAGGTTGAAAACTGACATTTATGGTGATGGGGACCTTGGGAGGAGGCCAAGTGGATTAATCTGCTCTTCACTTTTGGATGAAGATGCGAGGTTCTGCCCTGGTTGAGAATAGGGATGTTCATGAGCCTATTGATCCTGTCAGTTGTTTGATTGCCCGCCACCATTCTCAGTTGTGTGCAGTAGGGATACGGAGCTTTGCTAACCTGTTGGTTATGGGACCTCTGTGAGCTGTCTGTAGTCTACTGATTTTTGTGTTTAGCATTCAGGTAGCACTGTGACATAGCTTCATGAGGTTGATGCCTCATTCATAAATATTTATGGTGCAGCTCCCGGCAAACCTTTCACATTTTTCATTGTGCAGCCCCATGTGTGGCAGCAGCATTTTACCCAACTGATCATTTCTCGCGCATACAATTTGACAGTGAGTGCTGACATGCAATTCAACAATGGGAAGCATCACAGGTAATTCCAATGCTGTCCTCGTCCAATGCCGGTACACAATTCCCAGGAGGATTACTCGATAATGATAAAGGAGCAGAAACGACAACATTATGAGGAGGCAGTGCATAGTGATATTGTCACTGATTAGTATTCCAGTGACCCAGGGTAATGCTCTGGCGACAAAAACAAAAAATGCTCGAAAAACTCAGCAGGTCTGACAGCATCTGTGGAGAGAAAAACAGAGTTAATGTTTCGAGTCTGTATGTCTCTTCTTCAGAGCTCTGAAGAAGAGTCATACGGACTTGAAACGTTAACTCTGTCTTTCTCTCCACAGATGCTGTCAGACCGGCTGAGTTTTCCAGCATTTTTTTGTTTTTGTTTCAGATTTCCAGCATCCGCAGTATTTTGTCTTTATGTCTAATGCTCTGGGGACCAGGGTTCGAATCCCACCACGGCAGATGGTGAAATTTGAATTCAATAAAAACCTGGAATTAAAAGTCTGATGATGACCAAGGGCAATTAAGCATGGGCAATAAATGCTGGCCGAGCCTACATCCCATGAATGAATTTAAAAAAATTAAAACCTGACCCAGCAGGGCCACAAATTGCTGCCACATGGTGCTTTATAGTGGGGATGAAAATGCTGATGGACTCATGACTTTCAACATGGCCATGTCTGAGCCATTCTTTCACATTTAATGAAAGCTTGCTCTGATGCTGCAAGGCACAAATTGATATTCAGGGTTACTCTACTAAAGGGATGATACTATTTTCATGCTTTTCTTGCTCTCAGCACCCTACTGACTTCTTACTTTCCTGCCATTAATATTTGAACTCAGACAGTCTGGTAATGTATTTTCAATTCTATTGTATTATTTGCCACTGATTGACTGTCTCTGATGAATTAATACCTACTCCACTAAACTAACTGGGTGACAAGCTTGATAGTTTCAATTTTTGTTTAGCTGACTGCAGCTCATTTGCAATTAGAAATCCAGAAATAAATGATGCGCAGATGTGTTTGTTTCCCTCAGCTCATACTTGCTTTGTTTTTGAACAAACTTTGAGGTTGCTTTTTAAACTAACAAGTATTTACAACGCTGCAGAAAAGTTCACTGCGTGTTTCAGTATGCTGTGTGATATTAGCTTATAACCACTTCATACAGGATCGTAGAATCTTTCAACACAGAAGGAAGCCATTTAAGGGGATGATTTAGGAAAGCAACTTAACAGTACAAATCCTGATAAACAGTATCTTAACTTACTGTGAAGTTAAGGCACCTAAGCCCGGACTTCCCGATTCTGAGTTTAAATTGGTTGGCCTCAGTTGGAAAACGGGCTAGAATTTATCCTAAAGGATATTGGCCCACTTTGTGCCATGTGATATTATCCGTGTTCAAGAAATGCTAGAGGTGGGATCACTCGTCTAAAACAAGTTTCATTTAATGATGAATTTGAATGCCCAGATATCCTGCACACCATTTCCTGGAGTTCTGGCATGCAAAGAAGAAAGAACGTGCATTTACACGGTGCCTTTGACAACCTTAGGAGTCTCAAAATGCCTCACAGCTCATTAAGTACTTTTGAAGTGTGACCATTATTCTAACGCTTGGATACGCGACAATTTTCATACAGTAAGATCCCATAAGCAGTAATGAGATAATCTGTTTTAGTGAAGTTGGCTAATGGACAAATATTGACCAGAAAGAACCCCTGCTTTTACTTGAATAACACCCATGGATCTTTACATCACCTAAGGGAGCAGATGAGGACTTCATATAATATCTCAACTGAAAGATGACAGCTATGACAGTGCAGCACTCCCTCAGTGCTGCACAGCACTGTCAGCCTATACCACCTACAATTTTCCATCCAGGGTCTTTTCTGTACTCAGATTGGCAATCAGGAAGTACAAAACAGACATGTTGGAGCAGCAAAACAGGCTGGACTTGACCTAAAGGAAGATATCCTTCTAACACAACTCTATATCAATGAAGCTATAGAGGTACTGAGCCTCTGAGTCTAGAGAGCACATTCCAAACATTAATTGAGCTAGATTTGAGACTCAGCCTTATCTTAAACACCTGAAACTGTCACTAAAGGAATATTAATTTATATTACTTAACTAATTAAATATCACTTTGGTGACATTACCCTTTCTAAAGTACCAGCCAAGCACACAAACATATTTTTGAAATTTGTGGCTATCTGGGGGAATTTAGGGGAATTAGCAAAATACTGTGCAATGTGGATAAGAGAACAATACCTTCAGTCATAAACTGTACTGTTCAGAATTTTTAATCTGTTGCTCAAGGGCACTCGACCCAAGAAGAAATATTTTTGTTCGATTTTTTAATCACCTGGTAAAATACACAACTAACTGTCATTCTGTCTGTCAGATGAAGTCAAATCGAGGAATGAAGTAACCCCTTTTGGGCATATTTTATATTACAACGTACTATCTTCATGGGCTCCAGGGCAGCAGACACAGAACAGTGCCAAGCGTTCCAAGAACACCAGTACTACCTTGCACTGAAAACTGGCACTGCCAACAGCCAGTTACAGCTGAAAGAACCTGTCTCCTTCCCCTTGCAGGTGTACTCCCATGGGAATTTATGGATAAATAGGAACATAGGAATGAGAGTAGGTCATTCAGCTCCTCAAACCTGCTCCGTGATTCAATTAGCTCTTGGCTGATCGGTGTCTTAGCTCCAACCACCCACCTTCGTTCCATGACTCTTAATATCTTTGTCTAACAAAAACCTAGATCAGTTCTGAAATTTTCATGTGGTGCTTAGCCTCAAGTTGTCTTGGTGGTCAAGTGAAGGCTGATTGGTAAGGGCGTTGCCATGGAGAATGCACCAGTTAACCGATGACTGACAGTTAACTGCCAAACTTTGTTTAAATTGAAACCAGGTGGGCTGACTCTGATTGGTCAAGGCATTGCCAAGGGAAATGAACCAGAAAATGGCTTCACCTATTTTGTTTAGTTGAAACAGGTGCAATGTGTGTACATGTTCTTTTTGTTAACCAACCAGCACTCTTTTCTCATGAAGTATAAATTGTTGTTTCCTTTACGTTTGGTACTCCGCAAATTGTCCTGATAAGTGCAAGACAAAAACTTTGACAACCTGTCTTTTCCTCAGCAATACCTTTAATCATATTCAACACTTCAATAAAATTATATCTTAAACTTCTATATTCAAGGGAATACAAGCCTAGTCTATGCAATCTTTCTTCATAATTTAATCCTTTTAGCACTTGTATTGTTCTAGTGAATCTGTGTTGCCTCCCCACCAAGGTCAATATATCCTTACTGAGGTGTGATATCCAGTACTATAAATGGGTCTAACCTGAGTTTTATTTAACTGTAACATAATTTCCATTGCTGTCTATGAATGGAGGATGTGAGAACAATCATATTCTACATAACCAAAATCTTGTCAAAGCTCATAAAATTCAAAGATAAATTCTTTGAGTTGAAATCCATGTGGGCAGTATCAGGAGTGCAAAAAGGTTTGGTATTCAAATTATGAGTGGTTTTGATTAAGTAGATAGGGATAGATAGATACTTTCCATAGGCAGGAGGGTCGATAAGCGGAGGTTACAGAATAGTTGGCAAAAAAGTAAGGCGGGTTATGAGGAGAATATTTTTTAACTCAACAAGTTGTTATGATCTAGAATGCATTGCCTAAAAGGGTGGTGGAAGCAGAAGGAAAATGGATACTTACTTAATGTGGAAACATTTACAGGGCTATGAGAAAAGAGCAGGAGAAGGGAGACTAATTAGATAACTCTGTCAAAGAGGTAGCAGGGACATGATGGTCTGACTGGCCACATTCTGCACTGTTTGATTCTATGAAATGCATTGGCCTTACCTTAAAAAAAATCATACACTCAAAATTCAATGAGCATCACAATATTGTAGAGGTATAAAACAGTGGCCCAGACTCTCCAGTCTCCAGACTTTCTGATGCATTATGGGGCCCCTTGGAAGTCCCGATGGAAGGACCCGTCGAGGGTTGACCGGGAAGTTTGAACTGCTGATGGGCAATTCCCCTCCTCCGCAGGGCCTTCTGAAAATCTTTGATTTAGAGTTGGACATTTCGGACGATTCCGACTCACTTACCTGGATAGTGATCCAGGAAATGTTACACAGAAAAAAACATGTAAAACCCCTGGATTAACATGTCTAACTCCTATACAATTGACCCACCTGACTCCCCATTGACATTCCCGACTCCCCTCCTGATCCTCCAACTCCCCCGACCCTCTGACTACCCTCTCATCCTGATTCCCCCGACCCTCTAACACCGCCTGACTCTCTGACACCCCCGACACTCTGAGCCCTCCGAGCCTCGGACTACCTCCAACCTCCCAACCCTCCAACTCCCTCCAACCCCTTGACCCTCCGACTCCCTCTTCATCCTCCGATTTCCCCAACCCCCTGGCATCCATGACTCTCCAACCCCCCGACTCTCTGACTTCCCTGACACTCGGACTCCCTCCAACCCTCCGACCCTCCGATTCCCCCAACTCTCCGACCTCCTCCGAATTCTGACTTCCTCTTCACTCTCCGATTCCCCCCATGACCCTATGGCACCCCCTTGCTCCCCAACCCTACGACTTACTGAACCCCCCTGACTCTCCAGTTCCACCTGACCTCTGACTCCCTTCCCACCCTCCAACTCCCCATCAACCCTCCAACTTCCTCCAACCCTCCAATTCCCCCTGACATTCTGACCCCCTCTGACTTTCCAACCCCATCTTGACTCTCCAACTCCCCCCCTTGATCCTCTGATTCCCCACCAACCCTCCGACTCCCCCTGACCCTCCGACTCCCACTGAGCCTCCGGTTGCTCCAGACCCTCTGAGCCCCCAACTCTCCAATTCCCCCCATGGACCCTCTGACCCCCTGACATTCTGAATCCACCACTGACCCTCCAATTCCCCCCCATCCGATCTCCCTTGATCCTCCGACTCTCCCCCCGAACCTCCGACTCCCCCTCAACCTGACCTGATCCGACCTCACAACCCTGCCACCCTACACAGCTGGCACCCTATTCACCCTGCCACCCTACCCACACTACCTACTTACCCACTTGCCTCACTCACACTCATTCACTCACATACTGAGAAGCTTTTTAAATGTCCCAAAGCTTTTCTGTGTGTTCGTGAATGAGGAATTACCAGAATATGGCAGCCAGTTCTGTAACAAGGAAGTGAAGCTTGGCTTCCCCCCCAGAGATCCTGCACTATGCCGATGGAATTTGAGAACAAATACACTCTGCATTTCTGAAGGGGCCCGTTTTGGAGGCTCGGGCCAGAAATATGGAGCTCCGGTGCAAGGTTAAAGAAAATAGGAGCTGAGTGCCGATTAGACAGTGACTGCCATGCCTCGGAAGATTTGTCCCATTATCTTTCCAGTCTGGCAACAAAGACTTATGTTGAATTTCTGACATTTGGGGAAATAAATTTCCAGGTTCTGTTAAGTTTGACGTGCAGAATTTTTGAAACAATATCATAGTGAAGTAAAAGCAGATGGAACGCAATGTGTATATCATTCACTTTAATTAATTTTCTCAATGTTGCATTGTAAAGTCCTGGGCACACATGCAACCTACAACTGCACTTGCCCTGCTTGTCTGACATCAGCAGCTTCCCCTTCTTCTGCTCAATTAGTAAACTGCCTAGTGGTGCATTCCTTTGGCTCAATTATTTTTTGAATCACCATAGTACTGACAAAGTAGCCAATCATTTATCTTTTCCTTTTCAGATCCCTTTAACCTGCTGTGCATTTTTCAGGTGCAAAGGAACGCAAGCTCCAACAACGCATCGACACCAACGCCCATCCAGGACCCTCCACCCCTGCACGTCCCTCTGTCCCCATCCCGTCTTCCAATCCCAGCCCCGGCCGTGTATTCACCATACCCCCCGACTTTCTCCTCTCTGATGCTGAACATTCAGTGCTCAGCAAAGGACTCAGTTTCATACCCTTACGCCCTCATCTCAATGAATTTCGGGCTCGGCCGCCTTCGTCTCCGTGCTCACTTCCATGGGCAGGAGTACTCTCCCCGTTCAACGGATCCTTTTACCCGCCTCCAATATTCTCCCTCCACCTGGACCCCTCCCTCTGGATTCTTACCTTCTCTTGATCTTTTCATTGAGAACTGTCGGCGTGACATCAGTCGTCTCAATTTCTCTGCTCCTCTCACCCACTCTAACCTGTCTCTCTCTGAACTTGCTGCACTCCGTTCTCTCAGGTCCAACCCTGACACTGTCATCAAACCCGCTGACAAGGGTGGTGCTGTTGTTGTCTGGCGCACTGACCTCTATCTTGCGGAGGCTGAGCGTCAACTCGCAGACACTTCCTCCTACCTCCCCCTGGACCATGACCCCACCACTGAACATCAAGCCATTGTTTCCAGGATTGTTGCTGACCTCATCTCCTCTGGAGATCTTCCTTCCACAGCTTCCAAGCTGATAGTCTCCCAACCTCGGACGGCCTGCTTCTACCTCCTACCCAAAATCCACAAACAGGACTGTCCCAGCAGACCAATCGTATCAGCCTGTTCCTGTCCCACGGAACTCATTTCTTGCTATCTTGACTCCATTCTCTCTCCCCTTGTCCAGTCCCTTCCCACCTACATCCCCGATTCCTTTGACACCCTACATCATATCAACAATTTCCAGTTCCCTGGCTCCAACCGCTTCCTCTTCACCATGGATGTCCAATCCCTCTATACCTCCATCCCCCACCGGGATGGTCTGAGGGCTCTCCACTTCTTCCCCGAACAGAGGCCCGAACAATCCCCATCCACCATTACTCTCCTCCGTCTGGCTGAACTTGTTCTCTCACTGAACAATTTCTACTTAAACTCCTCTCACTTCCTCCAAATAAAAATTGTGGCTATGGGTACCCGCATGGGCCCCAGTTATGCCTGTCTCTTTATGGGGTATGTGGAACATTCCTCGTTCCAGTCCTACTCCGGACCCCTCCCACAACTCTTTCTCCGATACATCGATAACTGCTTCAGTGCTGCTTCATGCTCTCGTCTGGACCTGGAAAAATTTATTAATTTTGTTTCCAAATTCCACCCCTCCATCATTTTCACATGGTCCATCTCTTATACTTCCCTTCCCTTCCTTGACCTCCCTGTCTCAATTTCTGGTGATAGACTGTCCACCAATATTCATTACAAACCTACCGACTCCCACAGCTACCTCGACTACAGCTCCTCACACCCCGTTTCCTGTAAGGAGTCCATCCCATTCTCTCAGTTTCTTCGCCTTTCGTCGCATCTGTTCTGATGATGCCACTTTCAAAAACAGTTCCTCTGACATGTCTTCCTTCTTCCTCAACCGTGTCTGGCCCATCTCCCGTGCATCTGCCCTCACACCTTCCTCTCCCTCCCAGAACCACGATAGGGTCCCCCTTGCCCTCACTTATCACCCCACCAGCCTCCGCATTCAAAGGATCATCCTCCGCCATTTCCGCCAACTCCAGCATGATGCCACCACCAAACACATCTTCCCTTCATCCCCCTGGCGGCATTCCGCAGGGATCGTTCCCTCCGGGACACCCTGGTCCACTCCTCCATCAACCCCTACACCTCAACCCTCTCCCACGGCACCTTCCCATGCAACCGCAAAAGGTGCAACACCTGCCCCTTTACTTCCCCTCTCCTCACCGTCCAAATGCCCAAACACTCCTTTCAAGTGAAGCAGCATTTCACTTGCACTTCCCTCAATTTAGTCTACTGCATTCGCTGCTCCCAATGCGGTCTCCTCTACATTGGAGAGACCAAACGCAGACTGGGTGACCGCTTTGCGGAATACCTTCGGTCTGTCCGCAAACATGACCCAGACCTCCCTGTCGCTTGCCATTTTAACACACCACCCTGCTCTCATGCCCACATGTCCGTCCTTGGCCTGCTGCAATGTTCCAGTGAAACTCAGCGCAAATTGGAGGAACAGCACCTCATCTTCTGACTAGGCACTTTACAGCCTTCTGGACTGAATATTGAGTTCAACAATTTTAGATCATGAACTCTCTCCTCCATCCCCACTCCCTTTCCGATCCCCCCTTTTTCCAATAATTTATATAGATTTTTCTTTTCCCACCTATTTCCATTATTTTTAAATGTATTTCCATCCATTGTTTTATCTCTACCTTTTAGCCTATTTCGATCCCTTCCCCCCACCCCACCCCCACTAGGGCTATCTGTCCCTTGCTCGTGCTGCTTTCTACCCTTAATGTCACCTATTAGCATATTTCTTAGCTAATATCACCATCGTCAACACCTCTTTGTCCTTTTGTCTATGACATCTTTTGGTTATCTACACCTATCACTGGCCCTCTATCCAGCTTTACCTGTCCCACCCCTCCTTAAACCAGCTTATATTTCACCTCTCTTCTATTTTTCCTTAGTTCTGTTGAAGAGTCATACGGACTCAAAACGTTAACTGTATTCCTCTCTGCAGATGTTGTCAGACCTGCTGAGTTTTTCCAGGTATTTTTATTTTTGGTTTTGTTTTGGATTTCCAGCATCCGCAGTTTTTTGCTTTTGTGCATTTTCAGTGTTATGTTCGTTTTTAACCAGGTTTCCAGCATTACTATAATAAAATAAAAGCAAAATACTGAGGATGCTGGAAATCTGAAACAACAACAGAAAATGCTGGAAAAACTCAGCAGGTCTGACAGCGTCTTGTGAAGGGAGAAACAGAGTTGACGTTTCAAGTCCGTATCACCCTTCTTCAGAGCACTAGTAGTTTACCTTTCTGCCTCTTAATAAACACATATTCAGGTTCAGGTGAAAGGGTGTTTCCCCTCAGCTACTTAATTCAATGGTTCAGAGATTGGCTTAAAGACATTTGGAGCATGATTGTTAGTTTGGAAAGATAAAAACATAACTTTCTTATTTTTACAAGGAACACATTCGCTCTGTGTAATGGGGCACATTTTCTGTATCCTGATTCCCCTCCCTTCCAACAGCTTACTGCAGTTAACATGAGTCCTGAAAATCTGAAATAATATCAAAGAACACTAAGGTTACAGAGCAGGTCTGTCTGCTCTTGAAAGAGAGAGAAAGGTTAGCTTTTCACAGAGGGCCTATGATCAGAATCTGCAACTTTATTTTTCAGTTGCTGGAAATCATTGTAAAAAGTGGGCCTAGTCCCACAATGTGTGTAACCTGAATTCAAGAAACTGCAAATGACTACAAAAAACCCATACCGAACTATTTCAAACAAAAACAAAAAATGCTGGAAAAACTCAGCAGGCCTAACAGCATCTGTGGAGAAAAAAACAGAGTTAACGTTTCGAGTCTCGAGTCAGAGTGAAGAAGAGTCATACGGACTCGAAACATTAACTCTGTTTTTTGTCTCCACAAATGCTGTTGGACCTGCTGAGTTTTTCCAGCATTTTCTGTTCTTGCTTCAAATTTCCAGCATCCGCAGTATTTTGCTTTCATTATACCGAGCTATTTACTAGTTTCGTTGCTGTGCTGTAGTCAGTTTCTAAGTAAATTAAACATTTTCTAACATTTAAAAGCTTTCCAATTGTGTTTAATTGGAAGAGCCTCCTCGAAGGCCCACAAATGGATGCAATTAGCAGATATTAACCAGGATGATTAATGCACTAGGAGGAGTGGTCAGTTTTTTGCGTGTGGCCGGCTTCCATTACAACATTTTTAAAACTGGTTCAAAATATCGTGGAAACTTGCGCTTGAAGTTGCTCGATCTTCTGTGCTGGTTTGCACAATTCTCAGTGAATTGAGCAGGGAATAGCAGCACAGCCTAGTGAAAACGCCAAGCCACCACGCTTTTCCAGCATTTTCTGCCTTCCTTTTTGGATTTTTCTTTTGGTTTTGAAAAGGCCACTACATTTACTGGATGGAGTTGAACAGCATTGGTGTATTAGCGTAGTTGAGGAGCATTTTTTCACCTCACTGCATAGTCAAATTATGAGCAATGTGCCTTGCACAATTCTCTTTATTATGAAGCAGTCTTAATCTTATGTGTTATATTACTAATGTTACGCTCAACAACTTCATAAAGGAGAGTTGGCATGTGCTGTAAATGAGGAATTGTTAAGACAACAAAAGCAACATGGTGTGCACATTCTATATTTTCTAGTAGCTATCCCAGAAAACGAGGCTGATGCTAGGCGGCAGTTGCCAAGAAACCAACACTACGATCCAGCGAATTATCCAGGCCACCTGTGTTGTTCACCAGTCCTTTTTAGCATAAGTTATTTTTGGCAATGTGATGAATGGGTTTGTGCACACAAGTTCATTTTTAATTTGAAAAAACAAAACAAAACAAAAGCCTCTTATTCCAGCTCTCCATCAATTGCTCACAAAAACAATACACTTCTTCTTTGAGGACTGCGAGGAAACAATGATAGGATCATCCCCTGCAGAGCTAACCACAAATCTCAGGGGCATTGAAAGCTTTTAAAGCTGGGCTGTGAACCCATTAGTCTAATCCAACAGCTGGGCACAGATCTTCTCCTTTTAAAACTGCCGAAAAAAGTAACAAATCTCATTTTTAATAGAAGACTTTAACAGAAACAAGAAGATTATTGGCAGGAAGGCAGAATTACGCTTTTTGTTGAATGTAAACTTTGCTGATGTTGGAATGCCTTTATTCACCCCCATTGGAAATGCTGCTTGTGCCTGTCACCTTCAAGAACAGAATAAATGCTGAAAGCAGAAAATTCTGTGGGCAGGATTTTTCACCGTGCAGGCGGGCGCACACCCAACCCGCTCGAGAGCAAAACGACGCGTGATGATGTCAGGCGAGCATCCTGATGTCATCGCGCACTCACGCAATATTTTGGTCGGCGGGTGCTTGCACGCACGGAGGAATCGGCAGCGCGCCCGCCAACAATGAACAGGCCTTTTAAGGCCATTAAAGTCATAATGAAATGTAATTTTTTGCTGCCCATCCAACCTTACAATTGGCGGACGGGCGAATCGGACAGGCGGCCTTTAGATTTTTTTATGAAACCTCATCCGTGGGCAGGAAACCTAATTCCAACAGGAATTAAAAATACAATAAAAATGTTCAAATCTCATTGATAACGTGTCCCTGCTCATGTGACAGAGGGGGGACATGTTGTTAACATTTTAAAATTCTTTATTTGTGTTTTTAAGAATCTTCAGCTCCCTGACGCAGCTCTGTGCCTTCAGGGAGCTTTCAGTGTGCACGCCCAGGCAGCACTCGGTGTTGCAGTGCGTGAAATCGAGGTCAGGGCCTGATTGCGGGTGGCGGTGAGCTTTGCGATCGCTCCAGGGCCGCGCCCGCTGCGCCCGCCCGCTGAGGTAAAATTCCTGCCCTGTAAGTCTGAAACAGAAAGAAAAAGTACTGGAAGTCAAGTCCGTCTGTACGAGAGAAAAAAAAAGAGGACAACGCTTCGAGTGACAGGTCCTTTGTCAGAACCTGATTCTGTTTCTATTTCAATACTCTGCTGAACAAACAAAAATCAATTTATGGCCTTAACCGTAAACATGGCAGTACTCTACAGAAATAAACAGTAACACAATGAAGGTGTGGAAACTAAATATGACGGAATTAATGGAAATTCCAACAACGTTGTAAAAAGGAACACATTTCAAGCAAAGCCTTTGGAACAGCAAGATATCTTGTTGTGAATACGCTGCCATATCTGGCAATGTCACTGGCCAGATTGAAATCATGGGCCAGGATTTTACGGCCCCTCCAGCCTGGCGTGGTGTTACGGTCCCGCCGCACTGAACGGAGATTTAAATGGTTCGCCGCATCTGCCAGTGGGGGAGACACATCACGGCGGGACTGCAATATCCTTGCTATGGGTTAGAAAGTGGCAAATAGCACATCTGAAGGGTTCATGAGTCACAATAATTGGAGAAGCATTTGAAAGCAGTGAACAACCAGAGAGAATGTTTAGGACTTAAGAGCATAGATCCTGCTGAACTCTAGAAAGTGGGATTCAGGGGAACAGATGTGGAGGAAGAAGCTGGTTTTAGCAGCTAATGACCCAACAAAGAAGGAAATTAATAACTGCTCTTTTGTTTTTAAAAATAATTGTATGTGCTCAGGTTAGCTTTGTCCATGTTGAAGTCCCAAATCAATATAGGTGAGTAAATTTTACTTTACATTGCGGAATCTCCTCTGGAGCTTCTAATCTCTCCATTGATCAGAAGTTGGCAACAATGCCATTTCCCTAAGCTTTCTGCCAGCAGGAGGTTTCTGAGCCCCCACCCAACCCCCGCTCTCCGACCCGACCCCAGATTCCAGCTCCAAATGTGTCAAAAACTCCTCCTGATAATGACTTCAACAAAAAGCTGCCCTAAGTACCAAACAAGACTATTTGTTGGCTTTATAGCAGTACGAATTTTGTCTCTCCTGCCCCCAAGTATTTCCTCGTCAGGTACAACATGGCCAAATACAGGAGCGGCAAGTTAATTAAGTATTATTTATTTAGAAGATAAATGTTCAGTTAGAAATTCCACAGCCTGGACAGACTTGTCCCAGATTTGCACTACGCGAGGTAACGGGAGGGAAAAAGATGTTTTACCCTCCAGCCTCAATGGCGGCTTTTTAAGCCGTGTCATCCCATTCCCACCTCATTCATTACGCATTCCCAAGAAACATGCTGGGTCGCTAGCAGGATGGCCTCTGATTCGCCCACCCCGCCGTCACTTCAGGCCTTCAGTAAATCAGGCACCATATTTAAAGGCCTCCCCTGCCTAGAGCTAGCACTCTTCAACAGATAGGAAATAGCTGGGAACTGATGGCTGCCAAAGGGAGGAAACATGCTGCCCCCAGATTCAGCGATGCCTCCCTCGAGCACTGACTGGACACAGTGGAGGCCTGCAGTGAAGTCCTCTATCTCTGCTCTGGGCGAAGACCAGCAAGCAAGGTCATCAATCCAGCGTGGGAGGCAGTGGCAGCGGTGGTCAGCGCCAACGCCCTGCAAAACAGGACAGCCATCCAGTGCAGGAAGAGGGTGAATAGCCTCACCCGTTCCACCAGGGTAAGTCACTCTTCTTATCACTCGACTCACACACTCACAAACCGGTCACACATCCACAGGGATCTCACACCTCAAGGGACAACACATTAGCTCTCACACACACCCTCACATCTCCATCAGGCTCGTATACTCTCGAGCTCATATCCTCATCCTGTCCATATCTCTGCTCACCACACAAACATTCCACACGGTGCCATGCATCCTGCTCACACACTCTTCATCTGTTTTCATGCAGGAAAAGCATGTATGAAAGTCTCCATGGGAAGGATGGCGGACGCCATGGAGAACCTAGTCCAGCAGAACATGGAGATGCGTGCAGACCTGCACTCCATCGCCAGGCGTGGATTCCTGCAGAGTCAATGTGAGAGGGAAACGGGGCACTTCAACATCCCTCCAGGTGCTTCTTCCCCTCAAGAAGTCAGGCTGTGGCCTTCAGGCACCCAAAGAGAGAAGGTGCAGCAGCTGAACATCCCTGGGTTATCCACTCAGGAATCTCAGAGGCCTCTTTAACTGTGACCCCATCAACCCCGTCCTCTGTCACCGCAGAGGGAGCAGCCGGCCAACAGGAGAACAGCCAACGCAAGCCAGGCCTCGGCTCTCCAGAGGACACACGCCAAAGTGATCAGAGGCAACAGGGCCAACCATTGCACAGTCTGTCTCCACCCCTGCTGCAGATGTCAGGGCAGCTCCTAGCAGGAGTGGTAGGCCTAGAAAAGTTAGGAATTTCTGATCACAAGTGGTTGCATGGGTGAAGACATTTTGTCATTTAATAATCTGAAAACATATTCACTTTTGCTGAATAACATGTAATGGTGTCTTTTTCAGCTTCATTTGCAGGCTTCGCAAGTTCTCCACCTGCATCCAACCCCCTGCCCCACTAGCAGTTCAGCTGCATGCAGCCAGACCATGAGTGAGTTTAGAGGGAGAGGTTTGTGTGTGTGTGTGTGGCAGGGTCTTTTGGAGCTTGATGCAAGCACTCTCTCCCATACACGCTGAACCTTACACCATCTCACTCATCTCAATGTCCTGAGCATTTTCATTGCTGCCTGCTGAGGTTCTCTTTCAGTTGTCCATCTGAACCGACCTTGCTCTCTGCCCGCCCACTGATCTCACTCCCATGCAGCACCTGTGCCCACCCAACACGAGGCTTCGCTCACTTTCGATTTCAGTAACATGGTGGTTGTTAAGTATGTTTTCAGCTCCCCCGTCCTTTCCTCTTCCCCCAGTAACCCATGTCCTTTCCCCCATCCCTTCCGAAGGTCACCTACCAACCAGAACTCTTTTCTTTCCAGGATGTCCAGGTGAAAGTGCACATTCCCTATCTTCCTGAGAATCCCACCCCCATCCACATTGACCTCTGTGACCTCCTCCTTCCCACCCCCAGAACCCATATCTGTCTCTGCGTCCCCACCAACCACCCTCGCTGTCCTTTGTACGGTTACCATTGCACCGTCAGCCTCGTACTCCATCAGCTCATTCTGCCCTCTCTCATACTCACTATCCCTCCTACCACGCCCGCCATCATTTCACTCCACAGGGGGCAGGGGGCAGTCATCAACTCTACAGGCCCTCCCTTGCACATACATCTGGACCTCCCCCAACCTTACCCCTTCCTCCACCCTTACTCCATGCCCCTTCCCTCCTCTGAACTCCTTCCCTCCTCCAAACTCCTTCCCTTACGCCTTCCGCTCCCTTAGACCTACTTCCTCAGTCACTACATTCTCCCCGTTACACACTCCTCCCCCATACCCCTCCAACCTCAACCCCCCAACATCTTTGTTCTCCCAACTCCCAACCTAACCCCCTCCTGACACCTTTGTTTCCCCCTCCACCTCCCAACCTTACCCCCTGGTACATCTTCCTCTCCCAGTCAAACCTAGATCTTCCTCTCCACACCCCGCCAACAACGATCATTTGTATCAGCCCATGGCCAAGACTGTGATGGCCTGAAGCAGACCCCAGACATCAATGGCGACCTTCCAGCTTCCGTGTGCTGCTTCGGGGCAGAGCCATGTCCACGAGAATCCACCCAGTGTGCGATACGCATGTTCCTCCAGGGTCCAGTAGCTGTAGGGCTCCAGCATCTTCTGCTCCTCGGATGTTGGTGATGTGAGCAAGACCCTAACGGTAAGTCCCAACTTTTGCACGTTACACTTGTCAAGACATGTTCTGGGGCAGCGTGCTTTCCCGCCAACATGGGTGGTAAATTTGAGGTGGGGGGGATGATTTCTGGTGAGCAGGGCTTATAATTAAATGCAGATGTATTAAAATGATGTTTCAGATGTGCAGCAGTGGGAAAGGTGGTTGACCATTGCAAACATGTTTTGCAATGGAGTGAAACTGATTTTTGGCTTTCTGCTATTTTGTCTGCTCAAGATGCCTGACGCCAAGCGGGACAGAAAATTCTGGCCCTAGTTCTTAATTCCTTCTCTCTGGCTGCTTACTTCTGCTAAGCTGAATAGGTTCATAGCTTCAATATCCCCATTTTGAGAATCCCATATTCACCCCATCACTGACAAAGCCTATTTCCACAACTGCAATTTCCATTTTTTTATTTGTTCATTGCCCTTGTTCAGGAGCATTTAAGAGTCAACCACATTGCTATGGGTCCAGAGTCACATGTACATCAGACCAGGTAAAGACAGCAGATTTCCTTCCCTAAAGTGCAATTAGCAATGGTTTAATGGCTGTCCTTACACTTTTAATTCCTGATTTTTATTGAATTCAAATTTCGCCATCTGTCATGGTGGGATTTGAACCTGGGTCCCCAGGGCATTACTCCTGGGTCAGTGACAATACCACCTTGCCACTGTACCACACCCCTCCACCCCCACAACCCCAACCTATGTTCTAAATGCAGTATCAACAACTTGCATTTATTCAAAGTAATAATGTCTCAAGTCAAGTCATAGGAAGATAATCAGATAAAAATTGACAACAAGGCAAAGGAGGTGACATAAGGTTGGTCTAAAAAGTACATTTAACTTGCATCTCAAAGGCAGAGAAAGAGACATGAAGCAGCAGAGAGGTTAAGGGAGAGAATTCAAGAGCTTACGGCCTGGACAGCTGAAGGCATGGCCGCCAATGTTGGAGTGAAGGAAAAAGGGGATGCAAAAGAGGCCATAATTAAAGGAATGCAGAATTCCCGGTGGGCTGTAGGGCAGGAGAAGGTTACAGAGATCGGGAGGGACGAAGCTATGGACTGGCATCCAATGGAGTCCAAAAAGCACAGGAGTGATGTGTTAATGGGACTTGGTGCAAGTTAGGATACAGGGAGCAGAGTTTTGAAATGAACTCAAATTTATGGAGTTAAAAAATATATACTTTAAGTGTAAGTTACTGCTGCTGACTATCAAATTTAAGAACAGGAATACTTACAGAATCACAGAATGAGGCCATTAGATCCATCATGTCAATGCCTTTGGAAGAAGTGTCAATTTAGCCCCACTTCCAGCTCTTCCTCATAGTACTGAAGATGTCTCCTTACGAAGTATATATCAAATTCTTTTTGAAAGTTAGTATTGAATCTACTTACACCACCATTTCAAGTGGTGCATTCCAGATCATAACATAATTGTGCCATATTATTTCCTGGGGCTCTTGAGGAAATATTTATCTTCATTCTATTCTCAGAAATGTTGGCCAATCTTTTTTTTGTTTCAGTGATGGTAATTAAGTCATGTTGCTATCAGTAAAGGGCTGGTCAAGAGTTCACCAGTATTGCTGCAATATCCTTTGGGACCTGGGTCTGCTGGGTCCTGGACTTGTGTGTGAGTTTTGTGTGCCCTTGGGGAACCCCAAAGGTTTTGAATCAACATCCTTTCAGCAAAAACAGAATTTTCCTATTGGATTTAAATCTAATTTCAAAACTAGTTTCCCTCAACCCACTTGCCCCCCCACCCTCAAAAAAAAAACCTCATTATTATGATGCTATAATTTTGGTAGATCCGATAACTGCCAAATTTTTTCACTGCAAAGATCTAGGCTAGAGAGCCATGTGTGTCGAAATTACTGAGCTGTTCGCTTTCCCACACAAAGAAAACATTGTTATTAATCTTGGGAACATCTGCTTTCTTATATTTTTGTCACTGCTGGAGTTAGACCTTGCAGGCAGG
Organism: Cetorhinus maximus; assembly: GCF_964194155.1. Classification (NCBI taxonomy): domain Eukaryota; kingdom Metazoa; phylum Chordata; class Chondrichthyes; order Lamniformes; family Cetorhinidae; genus Cetorhinus; species Cetorhinus maximus. Next base: position 159,986,294 of record NC_135882.1, read on the forward strand.
ATAGGCCAGGACTTGCTGAGAGCCATGACAAATGAAAACACTATCTCTAAAACCGCACGAGAGCAAAACAAAATAGGATTGGACAAACTGTTAGTGTAGCGCCCCTGTGAATGTCAAAAAGAATCACCCGGGCTTTCACTAATTGAAATTTTATACCACGTTATATGTAAATTATGATGAATGCAAAGCCAACAGATGAATTATAAACTGGTCACAACTCCAATACTTAAATCTCCTCTTCAACACTATCGACCTTTCAGCAACTTTTAAATGGAGTTTCCATATTGTCCCCTATTTAAAAAGTAGAATTTTATGTCATGTACTGATGTTTGGTGAGATTTTTGACATAGTACATGCATGTTAAATTTTCAGGATATTCTATGTGGCAATGTTTGCATCATAAAGTGGTTATACATTGATTTACCTCCTGTGGTCTTGATTGAGGTCAGGCTGGGATTTGGAGCATAATCATGACGATTAGCTGCTAAAATTAATCAATAATTAAAGTTCCCCTGTCTCTACTGGTCTTATTTAGCACACCTTTTGGTCAATCAAAGTGTAATTGTCGAGTAAAGTCTTTTGCATAAGAACATATGAAATAGGAGCAGGAGAAGGACATTCAGCCCCTCAAGCCCACTCTGCCATTTGACAAGATCACAGCTGATCTGATTATGGTCTTAACTCCATTTTCCTGCCTGTCCCCCATAACCCTCGATGCCCTTGTCAATCAAAAATCTGCTTAACCCAGCCTTGAATATATTCAGTGACCCAACCTCCACGGCTCTCCATGGGAGAGAATTCCAAAGACTAATCGACCATTTGAGAGAATAAATTCCTCCTCATCTCTGTCTTAAATGGAAGGCACCTTATTTTTAAACTGTGCCCCCAGTTCTAGATTTCCCCATGAGGGGAAACATCCTCTCAGCCTCTACCCTGTCAAGTCCATTTGGAATCTTATATTTTCAATAAGATCACCTCTTATTCTTCTAAGTGCCAATGAGTTTAGGCACAACTTGCTCAACCTTCCCTCTTTAGAAAAACCCCTCATCCCAGGAATCGGCCGAGTGAACCTTGCCGATTGGCAGCTTTTAGCAATATAACTTCTCCAATAGACCAAGCTGGTTAACTCATTCCCAAAAGTTACCTCAGCAGTGCCTCCAGCACACCCAACAGTTTATACCCTATCTGAGGAACAGTTCGGAGAGGCACTGACTTAGAATTTGGATTGCTTCTGAAATCGGGATGGATTCTAGTGCTGCAGATGGTGCATGCATCTTAAGAGGCCGGTGGCAGGACCAGGGGCAATTGATCTGTCGGACTCATTTGTTTACCACAGACGGTGTCACCAGTCGGGTCCTCAGAGGAATCACCAAAGGTCGTAGCAGAGTCTGTGGGGGGGTGGGGAGACAGTGAGAAGCAGCCTGCAGGGGCCCTGTGCGTATAATTTTGGAGCCAGGAATGACACATAAGTTAATCCCTTATAACAAAAACAGTAGCATAACCACAATGGTGGAACACATGGTCCCCAGAAGGCTGAGTAAAATATTTTGACTTGTCTTTTAATTCCATCCCCTGTTTCACTCACTCTTCCATTTAACATTTGTCCATTACAGGCGTGTCCTCCAGGAGTGAAGACAGGTAAATGGGTCACTGACTCCCCGCCAGCTCTGAAAGTCAATGTTGCTTCTGGCTCTGCCAATAGGATGTGTGTTTGTTGCCTAGCACATTCCCCACTTCAATTCCTTCCTGAACTAGCATTTTTGAAATATATTTGTGTTCATAGTAGCAAGTTCATAGAGTCAAGGAGATAGAAACTCAGATTAGTCCTGTAATAAATTATTAAAATTTGCTTTCCTGAGCAGATTTGTGGACTAAGATAGTTGTGAGAGCTGAGTCTAGGAAATAGTTACAGTTTCAACATCTGGATAAAAAGTGATCATAATGCTCTGAACCCCCCCATACATAGGAGTGAAGATGTTTCTGCTCTATGGCAACTTAAAAACTGTTAACTTGGACAGTCGACGCTGAGGGTTAACCTCTCAGTTCTCCTCTGCGATGAACGTCGCCCTTGTTACCTGGTAACAATAGGTTTCATTTTCTGGCACAGTGACAAGTGTAAATACCCAATTGAAGGGCTGCTCAAACTGGCCTTTTTCCCTGGTCAGCTTCCCAAGCCCTAGTAAATCCATACGGCACAAGTAAAATTTGGAGCCAGATTAAAAACAATTTAAACATGGCTCATTAACACCCCCCAGGGACGTTAGTTCCGACTTGAATGTGGGAAGGTACTTATTGACACAATCAACAATCCTTTGGCTAGTGAGTTCCTCACCAGAATCCAAGCCTGTGCCTGTGAAATGTCGAATTGAACACATTGGAACCGGGTTGTGCTCCCAATCGAAAAATCAAAATCTTTTACCTTCTATTCTCTCCCAGCCCACACATTCTTTGGGGCTTACAATTCTCCCGATTCTGTCCGTGTTACATACAGTAATTTATGGGCTGCATTCTTGAATTCCAGCAACTCTTCCAGTTTATCTGGCAAACCCCTGAGCCAGTGATAGTAGCAAGGCTGTGGAATGGAAACACTGTGTAGCGCACCAAAAATTGACATTTGGAGCTGTATTCACAGCAGTGAAGATAATGAGCAATTGTACAAAAGTGATTCAAATTATGAAGGGGTGGGCCAAGGTAGACAGACTGTGTGGAATCTTAGCTGCATGGTGGTGACCCCCATGAAGGCGGGAGTAGACTACTTGACGTGTTCCCACTCTGAATGATCTTTCCAGAGGCAGGGACATACATGCAGTGGCATTTTTTAAAATTCCTTCCCAGTCCTTACAGGAAGTGGGGTATGAGGAGATGTGCTTGAGGTAGCTGGGGCATCAGTGGGCTTGTAATGAGCATCGATAGGCAATCTATCACCAGAAATGGTGACAGAGGTGTCAAGGAAGGAGAGGGGCGTGTTGGAGACGGACCATGTGGAGGTGAGAGAGGGTGGAAATTGGAAGCAAAATTGCTGAATTTTTCCAGGTCCAGACGACAGCATGACGTGGCACCGATACAGTCATCGACATGCCGGAAAAGAGTTGTGGGAGGGGGCCTGAGTAGGACTGGAACAAGGAATGTTCCACTGTGGTAATCTGAGGTGTAATACACCTTTAAGGGAATGTGAGCAGATTGACCATGTGGCTTTATGACCCAATAGTTGTGTAGCGCAGGCTACATTTTACGCTCGTTCGGGTCGGGTGCGCGCCCACCCAATGAGTGTAATATTCTGCCCCTGGCTAACTTGGAAGAGGTATTGAAGAGTTTCTCACAAGCCAGAGTACCTATGAAAAGGGAAAAATGTATCTTCCAAGCAAAAGAATTGATTTACCTGGGTCATAAGGTTGACTTGCAGGGCCTTCACTCAGTAGAAGACAAGGTGAGAGCTATTTGTGAAGTGCCAGCCCCAAAGATTGCCACAGAGCTCAAGTCCTTCTTGGGAATGGTTAACTACTGTGGTTGTTTTCTCCCAAATTTGTCAACAATACTGGCTCCATTATACGGGTTACTCAAGAAAAAAACCACAGATGGACTTGACAAGCTCCACAACAAAAGGCTTTTATGGCAGTAAAGCAATTGCTACATTCATCGGTCCTGTTGGTGCATTTCGATCCAAAGAAAGAATTGATTTTAACCTGTGATGCATCTGCTTATGGAGTAGGGGCAGTACTTTCCCAATGGTAATTTGAGGTGTATTGCACCTCAGATTAACACATCCCTCCCCCCCAGATGGCTCTGAATGGCCCATTGGCTATGTCTCAAGAACACTCAGTGTGGCAGAATGAAGATACTCACAAATAGAGAAAGAATGTTTATCCATTGTATTTGGCGTTAAGAAATTCCACCAATACATCCATGGTCGCCACTTCATCATCGTATCACAAGCCACTACTAGGCTTGTTTGGGGAAGATAAGGTAATACCTCCAATTACCTTGGCACTTGTCCAAAGGTGGGCACTGATTCTAGCTGCTTATGAGTATACTTTTATCCACTGGCCAGGAGGCCAGATTGACAATGCCGACGTGCTGAGCCAATTACCTTTAAAGGACAGCAGTGAGAAGGCTCCCATCCCTCAAGAACTTGTCTTGTTATAAAACTTTCTGGATTTGTCACCAATAAATGCCAAACAGATCAACGAATGGACAGACTGCAATCCAGCTTTGTCTCACATCTGGGAACAAGTCTTGCAGGGATGGTCCAATGAGCCAAAGTTGGATGAAATGAAGCCCTATTTTAACAGGAGATATGAACTCACCTGCTAGGATGGCATCTTATTGTGGGGGGCAAGAGTCATTGTGCTTCCGAGAGGAAGATAACCATTATTAACAGAATTGCATTGCGCTCACCCTGGCATCTCTAGAATCAAAATGTTGGTGCGCAGCCACTTATGGTGACCAGGGATGGACATTGAAATTGAAAATATGGTCAAGAGCTGCATGCAGTGCCAACAGGTACAGAAATTTCCCCCTTTTGCTCCACTGCATCCTTGGGAATAGCCAGTAAGGCCATTGGTCCGCCTCCACGTTGACCACGTGAGGCCTTTTTTGGGCACAATGTTCCTCTTACTTATAGATGTTCATTCCAAATGGATGGATATGTACAAGGTGAGATTACATACATCTTCCCCCACCATAGACAGATTGCATCAGAGTTTTGCGATACACAGTTTACCAGAGATAGTAGTGTCTGATAATGGAATGGCATTCACCAGCAGGGAATTCCAAAGATTTACAAGTCTCAGTGGCATAACACATGTCAAGACCTCGCCATACTACCCTGCATCCAATGGGTTGGCTGAAAGTACAGTCCAGACATTCAAGGCCAGAATGAAAAACTAGATGAAGACTCTATAGCAACTAGACTATCACGTTTCCTGCTCAGCTATAAGACTACACCACAGACGACCACCGGTATTACCCCCGCAGAGTTATTAATGTAGAGACGTCTCAGGACACATTTGAGTCTCAAAAGGCCGAATTTAGGGGGAAAGGTAGAGAGAAATTAGGAGTACTAGAAAAATGAACATGATTACCACAGTCATGAAAGAAACTTCACAATAGGGGAAGCGCTTTTTGCAAAGAACTTTGGGCATGGACCCAAATGGCTATCAGGTGAAGTCAGTGCAGTGACAGGACCTCTGTCCTACCACATATCAGTTAAAGGTCGGATAATCAGGAGACATGTAGATCACCTCAGAAAAAGGGAAACAGATCCACAAGAAAAGATGTGCCAAACCTTCCCATTGGAATCCATGCCAAAGGTAGAGGGAACTCCCCTTGCTTTGGAAGTACCTGTATGATCCATTGAGCCTGAGAGATTCGAAGAGGTAAACTTACAGATTCCTACTGGACAGATAACTCCTGAGAGGGAGGCGTCAGATAAACCATCCAAAGCCGTAGAACTACGACAGTCGACACGTTTGAAAAAGCCCCCAGAGAGACTGAATTTGTAAATAGTTCAGTTTTGTCAATAGTTAGTATATTGTAAATTGTACTTTCAGGTACAGGGGGAGGGATGTGGTAATCTGAGGTGCAATACACCTTTAAGAGAATGTGAACAGATTGACCACATGACTGTATGACCCAATAGCTGTGTAGCGTGGGCTACAATGTTAATGTTAGTCTAGAGTAGGGTCTGGTTGGAGAAGCACACATCATGTTAGTGCTCTGTTATCTGTGTAAATAAATAGCATGTGCTTCATTTCGTATTGGTCTCTGCGCCTGCGCTATATTGTTATCTACTCACCCGCCGACAGATAAGCATGTGATTGGTTCGCAAGCAAAGTGACCCCACAGTAGAATACATTCGCATACCCCACAAAAAAAACACGCATAACCAGGAGGAGTAAGTCTGCCTACCAAACTGAAAGTCGATAGCGCAATAGCCGTGCTCACTCTGCTCTACGCATATGCGAATTGGACCGTGTGCCGGCTATATGCTGAGAAGCTCAACTACTTTCACTTGAGCTGTCTTCGAAAGCTTCTGGGCATCAGGTGGCAGGACAAAATACCAGACACTGAAATGCTCACCCAAGCTGTCATGCCAAGCATCCACAGCATATTGAGACAGTCACAACTGAGTTGGGCTGGTCATGCAGCTGGAATGCCTGACATTCACTTACCAAAGTGAATCTTCTATGCAGAGCTTGAGTCCAGGCAGCGCTCTCATGTTGGTCAAAGGAAGCTGTTCAAGGGCACTCTGAAGGCTTCACTTAGGAGTTTTGATCTCAACTTCGACTTCTGGGAGAAGCTCACCCAGGATCACTACACCGGGTGCAACCAAATAAAAAATGGTGCAGCCTCCTTCGAAAGGTAGCGCATATCAGAAGCAGAGGGAAAACACAAGGAGAGGAAGCCGCAAGACAATCCTGGCATCCCAGGGACTAGTCTGGTGAATTTAGGATAGAAGGCAGGAGAAGCTTTCTTTATATTGTGGACAGTGAGACTTTGTAATATAACACTGGCTAGTGTTATTAATGAGTCTATTGAAGCAAAAGTCCTGTCAACATTTAAGAGTAAGTTAGTTAACTAGTTGAAGGAAAGGGGGATAAAGGGATATGGAAACAAGGTGGGAGGGGGAGGGAAACAGCACCACAGACTGGATTGGCCAAGCGGTTTACCCGTTTGTTGTATTTTCTATGTAACATTATACAATGATGCTGGGCACAGTGATAGAGCCAACTGACTGCCTGATCTATTTACTCACCACTGAAATGAAACCAGTGTTCATTTTGCACACTGCCCCAGGATGTTTTCGCAAAGAGTTTCCCCAAGATCCCAGGAGCCCCTTCTGTAACAGTTCTGAAGCCAACATTCATTTCTGCTACGCTTGATGTTACCTCAGATCCCTCGCCAGAAGATGTTGCCAGTGCTAAGCTCTGCGAAATGTTGCCAGCACATTTCTGGATCTATGAATAGAAAAAAGTTACATAATCTTATTATGCATTAATGAAACATTGATACAGTAGTATTTTTGACTAAAATCTGACCGTTTCACACTTTCAGTCCCGTACAGAACTATATTTTGCTAGCTGCAGTTTTCATTGGAACACAGACGGCTCACTCAAAGAATAAATTTCACTTTACTCACACAATTTCTGCCTTTGGTTCTATCACCACTAAGTTAGAAAATGTTAAGGAAAGAACTTACATTTATACAGTGTTTTTCCACAACCTCAGGGTGACCCAAAACGCTTTACAGCCAATGATGTACTTTGAAGTGTAATCACTGTCGTAATGTAGAAAACACCAATTTGCATACAGCAAATTCCCCCAGGCAGCGATGTGATAATGCATTTATAAACAACATTAGTTAGGCCACAGTGGCAAGTAGTTCTAGAAAACTTATTGGAAAAAGGATACTGGAGCCATGGAAAAGATACAGTGACAATTCATTGAAATGATACTGGGATTGAAAGGTTGCAACTATGACGAAAAATTTGAAAAGCTCGCGCCTTCTTCACTGAAACAGAGAAGGATAAAGGAGGATTATGAGGAATTCAAAACTATCAAAGGTCTTGCGAAGGTAAATGGTTAGCGATTGTTTCCACTTGACAGATTGGTAACAAAATGGTGTAGGCACAGGATACTTGGTGGAAAATAAAATGAAGGGAAACGTTAGAAGGTTTTGACGGTCTACCAATTGGAGCATCCTCTGTGGTTGCTCCAACCAGTAACGGAAGAGGGGGACCTGATGAGAACCAAACTTATCTTTGGGGGCCAGGAAGAGCTTCTCAATATTGCCAACCCCCCAGGATTTTCCTGGATTTTCCAGGAATTGAAGTTTGATCTCCAGGGCAGTGCTGTGAGTAATCCAGAAGAAAAATCATTGGAGCATTAAAACTATTGTGTTTTTCAAATGTTCTCTGAATCCTTCCTTAATAGTTATAAAACATTTTGAGATGGTTAAGAAGAGGTGTTTGACTGAAGTTGAAATTCATTCAGTTAGGTAAAGAAGAGTCTGTTTGCTTCTCAATTATGTTATGATTCCCCATAGAGGCCAACAACTTTTAAAAAGAAATGAATTTCCCAAATGAGCTACGAAAATAGCCGAAGGACACAATTTCAAGTTTTAAGGCTTCTTACTGCAACAAACGAACTAGAGTCAACTTAGATTAAACATTACTTAACAGGCAACTGATACACTAAATTAAAGAAAAGGTACTTTCACATTAACTAACTAACGTAATTGAGATATGTCTTAAAGCTCCTTTTGCTGTGCACTGCACTTCTGGCAGGTATATTGCACTACACAAACAAGTCCCAAGTTATTCCCAGCTTTCCAGAAGACTCATTTCTCCCTGCCATGCCAGATTACAAATTCTAGCGTCCTTTGAAAGTCAGTCAACTCTGCCTGAATCTCACAGATCCGACTTCCACCAGCAAGGCCCACTTTGGTGAGTCCTTGTTCTTTAAGGGAAGAATACCCCCCCATCGGTGGGGGGAAGTGCAGGAACGGATACGGGCGGGCGCACCTCCGATCGGTGCCCCCAGTCGGGGGTGCATCGCCATTTTATTTGGGCAGGCCAATTAAGCACGCTTCCTGTGCGGGCAGGGGGGATTCCCTCAGCCAAGAGTGCGCCCTTTCGCGCATGCACGTGTAAGAGTGCATTCATCTCCCTGAGGCTAAGTGCTGCCTCAGGGAGATTGGTGCCAAATTTTAAAATGGTAAAGATGCAAAAACAAAATTTCCCTGACATGTCCCCTCATGTGACTCTGCCACATGAGCTGGGACATGTCCATCACTTTAAATCACACATTTATTACATTTTTAAAAACCCTCATGAAACCTCATCCCGCCCGTGGATGAGGTTTCATGCTTTTTCTGAAGCCCACCAGGGCTCCCGGCCTGCCTGCCAAACCTAAGGTTGGACAAGCTGGTCCATTAATGAGGTTAATGACTTTGTCAATGGCCTCAATAGGTCAGTGGGATTTGGCTGGGCCCCCGCTGACCTGAAAATTGAAATGAAGTGGGGTGCCGTCATTTTACACACGTCGGCCCCGCCCCCCGCTCGCCGACCTAAAGATCCTGCCCTAAGGCTCCAAAAGTCCCATCTATTCTGTTCAGTTCATAGGGAAGTTGTTGGAATCTATTATTAAGGAAGTTATAGCAGGGCACTTACAAAATCTCAATGTAATCAAGCAGAGTCAACATGGTTTTGTGAAAGCGAAATCATGTTTGACCAATTTATTGGAGTTCTTTGAGGAAGTAACAAGCAATGCAGATAAAGGAGAAGCTGTGGATGTGCTGATTTCCAGAAGGTATTTGACAAAGTGCCACAACAAAGGTTACTATGCAAAATAAAACATCATGATGTAGGGGGTAACATATTATCATGGAAAGTGAATTGGTTAGTTAACAGCAAGCAGAGAGTAGGGATAATCCGGTCTTTTTTGTATTGGCAAGATGTACCTCAGGGATTAGCGCTGGCGCCTCAACTATTTACAATTTATATCAATGACTTGGATGATGGGACCGAATGTATGGTTGCTAAATTTGCTAATGACACAAAGATAGGTAGGAAAATGAGCTGTGAAGAGGACATAAGGAGTCTGCAAAGGGACATAGATAGGTTTAGTGAGTGGGCAAAAATTTTGCACATGGAGTATAATGTTGGAAAATGTGAACTTTGGCAGAATGAGTAGAAAAACAGCATATTATTTAAATGGAGAGAGATTGCAGAACTTTGAGATACAGAGGTATCTAGGTATTCTGGTACATGAATCAGGAGATGTTAGTATACAGGTGGAGCAAGTGATTGGGAAGGCAAATGGAATGTTGTCGTTTATTTCAAGGGGAATGGAATATAAAAGCAGGGATGTTTTACTACAGTTGTACGGAGCATTGGTGAGACCACATCTAGCCCACGGTGTACAGTTTTGGTCACCTTATTTAAGAAAGGATATAAACACATTAGAAGCAGTTCAGACAAGGTTCACTCGACTGATACCTGGGATGCTGGGGCGGTGGGGGGTGGGTGGGGATGGGGTTATCTTATGAAGAAAGGTTAGACTGGCTGGTTTGTATCCATTGTGGGTTTAGAAGATTGGGAAGTGATCTTATTGAAACATGTAAGATCATGAGGGGACTTGACAGGGTGGATGCTGAATGGATGTTTCCGCTTGTGGGATAGACTAGAACTGGGGGATACAGTTTCAAAATAAGGGGTCTTCCATTTAAGACGGAGATGAGAGGAAATTTTTTTTTCCCAAGGGTAATGAATCTCTGGGATTCTCTTCCCCAGAGAGCGCAGGAGGCAGGGTCAATGAATATTTTTAAGACAGAGGTAGATAGATTCTTGACTAACAAAGGAGTCAAAGGTTATCAGGGGTAGGTGGAATGTTAAGTTGAGGCCACAATCAGATCAGTCACGATCTTATTGAATGGTGAAGCAAGCTCAAGGGGCTGAATGGCCTACTCCTGTTTTGAATTTGTATGTTTGTATGTTCCTTTGAAAAGAAAAACAGTTTGTTACCAATATCCTGCTTCCGCATAGCAGCACCTGCCTTGTATCTCTGCCTGTGTCTCCCAAAAGCAACTATTTCTTTTCTGTGGCAAGGTGTGAAAACTGTCACTCCCTTGCAGATTTCTTATGACCTCATCACAACATGCCCTCCCACCTATTTTTGTATCGTCAACAAATTTGGATACATTACACTCTGCCCCCTCCTCCAAGTCATTAATATAGATAGTAAATAATTGAGGCCCTAGGGCAGATCCTTGTGGCACTCTACTAGTTACATCTTTCCAACCTGAAAAAGACCCATTAATCCCAACTCTTTGTCTTCTGTGTGTTAACCAATCCTCAGTCCTCAATCCTCAGCTAATACATTACTCCCAATGCCATGAGCTCCTATCTTGTGTAATAACCTTTAATGTGGCACCTTATCGAATGCCTTCTGGAAATCCAAATACATTACATCTACTGATTCCCCTTTATCAACTCTGTTTGTTGTATCCTCAAAGAACTCTAGCAAATTTGTCAAACATGATTTCCCTTTCACAAAACCATGTTGACTCTGTATGATTGCTTTAAGCTTTTCTAAATGTCCTGCTATTTCTTCCTTAATAATGGACTCTAGCATTTTCCCAACGACAGATGTTAGGCTGACTAGTCTATAGTTTCCTGCTTTTTGTTTCCCTCCCTTCTTGAACAGGGGGGCCACATTAGCGGTTTTCCAATCCGCTGGGGCCCTCCTGGAATCCAGTGAGCTCTGGAATATTTCGACCAATGCCTCCACTATCTCTGCAGCCACTTCCTTTAAAACCCTTGGATGCAGGCCATCAGGTCCTGGTGACTTGTCTGCCTTTAGTCCCATTAGTTTGTCAAATACTTTGTCCCTCATGATTTTGTTGCAAGATTATCCCTCCCATTAGCTCCTTGTTTATCTGATATCTTTGGGATGTTTATGGTGTCCTCCACAATGAAGACTGATGCAAACTATTGGTTTAAATTATCGGCCATTTCCCTGTTCCCCATTATCAATTTTCCAGTTGCATCTTCCAAGGGTCCCACGCTCACTTTAGCCACTCCCTTTCTTTTTATATACCTGTAGAAGCTCTCGCTGTTTGTTTTTATGTTTCTTGCCAATTTGTTTTCATAATCAGTTTTGTCCCTCTTTATTCGCTTTTTAGTCATCCGTTGCTGGTTCCTAAAAATTGATAGTCGTGGGGCAGCAGGAGACAGGAAGTCATATAATGAAACCTCCAGGAACACATTGAACCAAAGTTCGCAACACTCACATGGGCCCCAGTAGAAAAGATTAGGACTTTGCCACAACTGGGCTGAGCTCTTCACCTGCCATACTCCTTGACTTGTTGGTGGGCGATACACTTGCCTTACCTTCCCCAGGGCAACAGCTTGACGGCGCCTCTATTTTGGCGAAATGATTAAAATTGCCGGGGCTGGATAGGCCAAATATGTCAAATTAAAACTTTATCTAGTGCTTTTGAACCCTATTGAAGTGTCTGGAATCATTTGTGTCATGACGTTCTGCTGTCGGGATATTGATAAAGGGTGGTTGAAGTTGAAACGCTCAACTCATTTAAAAGGTACCTGGATCTGCATCAGAAGTGCTGTAACCTGCAAGGCTACAGGTCAGGTGCTGGAGTGTGGGATCAAAATGAGTGGCTAGTTTCTTATTTCTCTTTGTAGCCAGCACAGACACGATGGGCTGAATGGCCTCTTTCTGCACCGTAACATTTCTATGGTTCTATAAAGTAATTAGCTTTATCTGAATCATTCAAATTAGAGCCTCATGCTTGCCACAGCCCACATTGTATATAAAATCATTATAAATAAATGTTTTGTGGCCTTTTAAAAGAGAGTTTGGGATACTTCTGAGAGGAAGGGCATCTTGAATTATAAGTTAGGTGAAAAATGGGGGAATTATTGAAGTGATTACTGTGTTCTGCTGGAGCTTTTCTTTATTGCCTTTGAGGGGCTCAGAGAGGAATTTCTTCAACCTTTTCCTAAACTGGTGTCAGATTTTCTTTCTTTCTGCCTGTCTCAGAAGATAACATAATCTGGGGCTGTGTAGATGGTGTACATGGGGTTGCATCTGGATGGGATTGACTTGATACACCAGATGGTCCTGTCCTTTTTAATCTATTCTTCAAAGAATAGATTGAAAAGGACAGGACCATCCTGCTGCTACATGAGAACATAAGAAATAGGAGCAGGAGTAGGCCATGATTCCTCGTGTCTGCTTTGCCACTCGATATGATCATGGCTTATTTTCTACCTCAATTCCACTTTCCCGCCTGCTCCCCATATCCTCTTGATTTGCCAAGAGACCAAAAATCTATTTATCCCAGCCTTAAATATACTCAACTCTGAAGCATCCACAACCCTCTGGGGCAGACAATTCCAAAAGTTCACAATCTTCATCTCATCTGAGTCCTAAATGAGCGACCACTTATCCTGAGACTGTGCCCCCGTTTTCTAGGTCCCCCAGCCAGTGGGGAAACAACTTCTCGGTGTCTACCCTGCCAAGCCCCTTCAGAGTCTTATATGTTCCAATGAGATCACCTCTCATTCTTCTAAACTCCAGAAAGTATTGCCCAATTTACACAGCCTATCATTATAGGACGGCCCTCTGTTAATTTAATATGGACTTCAGTTGATACATCCAATCGTGTAAGTAGCTTGATCTTGATGGGAGAGAAACTGCGAGTGCTGGAAATCAGAAAATGCTAAATATACAGCAAGATAGTCAGTACCTAAAAGAGACAGGTTGCCTCTTTTTCTGTCTCAGCTGTGTATCTGTTAGACTCAATTGCATTAGCATTCCACATTGCCTTCCATAAAAAATTGTTCTTATGGGCCATAAATCAGAGCCAGGTTAGGTATTACAAGCTATCTAAACAGAATTCAGCCTTTTCCAACAATGCTATCTGGAAAAGCAACATGTTACCTGCTCAGAATCTTATTTTTTTTCTTAAAACATAACAAGTTCAATCCCTTCTGTGTTAAAAGAAGAGAAATATGGGTCCATGCACATCTGTTCAGAATATAGGGATGACATGGTTGTCAGTGCCCTGCTTTCAGTTTGTTATAGAAAATTAAATTAGTGAAATATTGAAGATGACAGAAGCAATCAGTTTTTGTCTGGAAAAGTACATACTTTCACAATATCAGAATCTGAATGGGGTATGTTTTCAATTAATGTCAATATTGTCAACAAAATTGGCTCCTTGCTGCTTGACAGTGGAATAGTTTAAAGCTGCTCCTTAGAGCTCCCGCCTGCTATAGGGTTAACGTTCCACAGAACAGAAATTCTTGTTTGTAAACAAAGAGGGCCATTATTGATGAGAGAGATAACATAAGATAATATAATGTAAGTAGGGTTACTAATCCTCCTGGAATGGCCGGAGGACTTCTGGATTCTCGATCAATCTCCCGGCAGCCACGCAGGCACAGAGTGCTGACATAGGGCGGAATTGTCCCAGATTTGCACTAAGTGCGGTAGCGGACGTGACAAAAGACGTTTTACCTGCCGGCCGCAATGGCAGATTTTTGCGCTGTATCCTCCTCTTCCCACCTCATAAATTACGCAGTCACGGGAAACAGTTTGGGTTGCTGGCAGCAGGCCTCCGATTGACCCACCACGCCGTTACCTTGCTGTTTCCTCACACCGGGCACTATATTAAAACTGCAGCCATGCGCACACTTCTCAATGTTTGCAGCCCAAGACAGCTGCGGTGAAGACACGAGCCTGAAAGCCAAGAAGAGTGTAGCCTCCCGATTCAAGGACGTGGATGCTGTGGAGGCCCGCCATGAAGTCCTCTACCCCTGCTCTGGCTGAAGGAGGCCCATTCCGGCTTCACCACTCCGGCTTGGAAGGCGGTGGCAGAGGTGGTCAGTGCCAACGCTGCACACGAGCTCAGCCATCCAGTGCAGAAAACGGACGATTGATCTCATCCGTGTCATCAGGGTAAGTCAACCAACTCTTCAATCTCGACTCACCCACTCACAGGCCCATCACACATTCACTGGCACCTCACTCACTGCCAGCTCAAGGGACTTCACCACTCACTCTCTCACACACACCCTTACAGCTCATACAAACATACATATGAACAAACGAACATATGAGTTAGGAGCAGGAGTAGGTCACTCGGCCCTTTGGGCCTGCTCCGCCATTCAATAAGGTCATGCCTGATCTGAATGTAACCTCAACCCCATATTCCTGCCTACCCTCGATAACCTTTCACCCCTTGTTAATCAAGAATCTATCTAGCTCTGCCTTAAAACTATTCAAAAACTGTTTCCACCGCCTTTTGAGGAAGAGAGTTCCAAAGACTCACGACTCCTGAGAGAAAAAAATTCTCCTCATCTCTGTCTTAAATGAGCGACCTCTTATTTTTAAACAGTGACACCTAGTTCGAGATACTCCCACAAGAGGAAACATCCTCCCCACATCCACCCTGTCAAGAATACTCAGGGTCTTAAAAGTTTCAATCAAGTCGCCTCTCACTCTTCTAGACTCCAGTGGATACAAGCCTAACCTGTCCAGCCTTTCCCCATAAGACAACCCACCCATTCCTGGTATTAGTCTAGTAGACCTTCTCTAAACCTCTTCTAACACATTTACATCTTTCCTTAAATAAGGAGGCCAGTACTGTACATAATACTCCAGATGTGGTCTCACCAGTGCCCTATACAACAGAAGCATAACCTCCCTACATTTGTAACCAATTCCTCTCACAATAAATGATAACACTCTGTTATCTTTCCTAATTACCTGCTGTACCTGCATACTAACCATTTGTGATTCACGCACTAGGACACCCAGATCCCTCTGAATCTCAGAGCTCTGCAATCTCTCACCATTTAGATAATAAGCTTCTTTTTTATTCTTCCTGCCAAAATGAGCAATTTCACATTTGCCCAAATTATACTCCATTTGCCAGATCCTTGCCCACTCACTCAACCTACCTATCTCCATCTGGCCTAACCTCCTCTGGAGATCGCCTCCTTTTCCCGTCCATGGCTCCACTCAACACACATGCACGCCTGGCATCCTTCTCATTTGGCTAGGCATGCGCCTTGCTCACAGTCTCTCCATCTGTCATTATGCAGGGCAAGGTCACGTACAATCAATGGGAGAGGTCCCAGACCGGGAGTGGAGTGCCAGACATCAAGGTCCTTGTTCTGAGAATTGCACATTGGAGCTGGCCGGAGGGGACGTTGACCATTCCTGAGGCGCCGATGAGATTGGCAGCGAACATCCACGTGAGGATCCTGCGCCACATGACCCCTCCCTTAACGCTACTTTGAGTCCACTCTTCTGTGTCCAACACAGCTGCCTAGCACTAATAATCTCCACTTTCTGTCTTAGGCAGATCTGACATGTCGCCCTCAGGCAACATTGAGCCCAGCCCCAGTGCTGAGAGCACATCAGATGAGGACCCTGAGGGCAGCACTGTCGGAGACTCATCACGGTGCTCACCCACACCCCCCACCAGCACAGTGACACACATCTCAGTGGGACCTAGATGTAGATTAGCCTCGGGGTCACAATATGGTGAGCACAGCACACAATCTGTTCCACAGCAGGCGGAGGCAGGGACATCCTTGGTCGCCAGCATTCAGAGGAACTGCTGAAGGCAAGGAATCTCCTGAGTCCAAATCAGATGATGACTGGACTCAGTCCTCAATCAGTTGGTGGAGCTGCAAAGGCAATCACAGGAACATCAGGGAGGGATGTCTGGTGCATTCCTCAGGTTGCAAGCATCGATGAAGGAATCCATCTGCCTTCAGTCCAAAGTGATAGCGTCGGCATGCCAACGCATTGAGGTCAACACTGGTAGGATGGTAGCCGCCATGGAGACCTTGGTCCAGGACATCGGTCCTGCACTGCTACGCTGACAACATGAGAGGGGTGCAGGGCAGCTCGATCTCACTCCAGGTTCCCCTTCTTCTCAAGAAATCAACCAGGGGCCATTGGGCACCCATAGGGAGGAGGACCAGCAGCTCAACACCCTGGAGCCATCCACCCAGGTGACTCCAGGAATGTCCGGCCGATCCAAATCCCCTCTTCCTGTGAGCCCCGCACCTCCAGCTCCACAGGCCGAGGAGGGTGCAGCTGGCTCACTGCAGGACACCTAAAGTGGGCCAGGGCCTATAGATCATGACCCTCCAGACGACGCATGCAGAAGTCAGCACAGACAGGGCGTAGCAGTCTGCAGGCTGCCTCCACCTCTGCTGTGAATGTCGGGGGAGCACCAAGATGTAGCGGCAGGGTTAGGAAGTTTAAGAAGATGTAATTGCACAGCCTGGGCATGGGTGGTAATCACTTGTACAGAATGTTGACTATAGTAAATAAACTCCCAAGAATGTCTCCTTGTCTATGGCTCCTTGTTATGATCAGTGGTGTTCGTGTCACTCAGATGTAAAACCTTGGTTCCTGCATAAGGTAAAGTCTTAGTCCAGGGTCTCTTCCCTGTGCAGTGATAGTCTGGCTTCGCACTGACTGGACACATTGCTGATGCCTGCATCACAACAGTGCTGGTGATCGCTGCCAGAATGTCGTAGGCAAGCATCACAGAGTTCCGTCATTCTCTCTGTGTGCTCTCAGCACCTTTGAGGTGGGGCTAGGCACCCACCTCTTCAGCACCTGTGCCCAGTTATGGTGTGATCCTGAAGGGGACAGGTGCTGAAATTTGACAAAGGATTAGGTGCATTTAAAGCTTCACGGCTGTGTCTCCATGACATGACCCTGGGCACAGAGCACAAGCGAGCTGCCCTCAGCCAGACAGGAGTCAGACATTCACAGAGGCAATGTGAATATGTATGGAGTGTCCTCACTGCACGTTGTCATCATCTTTCTGGAACCTAGCGAATATTAGGGCCTCCGCTGCGTTTCCATGACATGAGCCTGAGCACTGAGGGTGTTGTAAGGGTGGACGAGTTGCTACTATTAATGATAGAGTTGATCTGCAGACACTTCTTGGGCGAAAACACAAAGTTTCTTTACAATGTACTCAGCAGCAACTACATGTGTGCTTTCAACTCCAACTCTATCTCTATACTGACTGCTGAGGTAGCCCGTGCTACCCTCTTATTGGTTACAACAGGTCATGTGATCTTCCTTAACAAGTATTATTCTTAAAGGTACATGGCATCCTAAATAATTAATACATTCCTCCCACCTTATCTCGGCTACGCATATTTTGTTTACAAGTATTTTTCAAGACAACATAATATTTACACTGGGTAAGGAATTTACAAGCTTAGTCTTTCAGGTGGTTTCTTGGTGTGTGTAGAATTTCACAGCTCCATAACTTCAGATTCTTTTGTCAGGAACCTCCTTTTCCGGAGTTGCCTGAACATCAGGTGCTTCAGTGGGCCAGAATTTTCTACTCTTCGGGCAGGCAAGGGTCCAGCCCGAACGAGCGTAAAATGACGCCCAATGTTTCTGCTGATTGTCGATGCCCATTCAGAATGGTTGGATTTATATGAGGTAAAGTCACCGACATCAGCTGCTACAATTGAGAAACTACGTCAGAGTTTTGCCATTCACGGACCACCAGAAGTAGTTGTTTCTGATAACGGCACGGCATTTAGGAGTGCTGAGTTTCAACAGTTTATCAGCCTCAACGGTATCACTCACGTAAAAACTACACCGTACCACCCTTCCTCAAATGGACTGGCCGAAAGGGCGGTTGAAACATTCAAGGCAGGCATGGAAGGGAAGCGATTCCTTGACAACCAAGCTAGTACGCTTTCTTTATCATTGCAGGACCACCCCTCACACAACAACAGGTGTCACAACTGCGGAGTAATTGTTTAAACGCCATCTCAGGATGCGATTGAGCTTAATAATGCTGAATTTAGAGGGGAAGGTGGAAAGGAGTCAGGGAAGCCAGAAAACTAGGCATGACTGGCATAGTCGTGAGAGGAAATTTACCGTGGGAGAGCCGGTGGGATAGCACGCAGCTATCTATGGTGGCCGGGGATGGTTGGCGAAATATAAAGTTTAGTAAAGCATTGTGTGCAATGTCAGCAACTGCAAAAGTTGCCAGTGACAGCTCCATTACACCCATGGGAGTGGCCAGGTAGACCCTGAGTGCGGTTACACATTGACTACGTTGGACCTTTCCCCCCACTTTAACTCAGAGAGCCGGTGACTGAAAGACTAAACTTGTAAATTCCTTACCCAGTGTAAATATTATGTTGTTAACATAATATGTATTGCTGAGTTAAAGTGGGGGGAAAGGTCCAATGTAGTCAATGTGTAACCGCACCCAGGGTCTACCTGGCCACTCCCATGGGTGTAATGGAGCTGTCACTGGCAACTTTTGCAGTTGCTGACATTGCACACAATGCTTTACTAAACTCTATATTTCGCCAACCATCCCCGGCCACCATAGATAGCTGCGTGCTATCGTTCATTCAGGAAATTCCTGGATGGTTGCTGTATAGTTCAATTAAAAGTGGCTCCCTTCCCTTTGGAGGAACTATCACTCGTGCTCCCCACAATAAGATGCCATACTGACTGGTTATTTCATGTCTTCTGTTGAAGTACAGTTTCATTTCATCAGATACGGGATCCTGTGACCAACCCTGTAGCACTTGTTCTCATACTTGAGATAGGACTGGGTCCCAACTTGTCCAGTCTCTGATTTGTCAAGCACAGACCGGTGAGAAGTCTAAGGAATTTAACAGTAAAATAAGTTTCTGTGGAACTGGGATGTGCTTACCAATTTCTTGTAAAGGCAAATGACTAAGGGCATCGGTGTTTGCGATTTGATTGCAAGGCCTATATATGAAAGTATATTCGTACGCTGCCAGAATTACAGCCCATCATTGTATTTTTGCTGAGGTTATGGTTGGTATAGCCTTGTCCTCGCTAAATAATCCGAGCAATGGTTTGTGATCTGACACTATTGTAAAATGGCGGCTGTGTATGTACTGGTGAAATTCCTTGACACCGAAGATGATGGACAGGCCTTCTTTTTCTATCTGTGAGTATCCCCCTTTCCGCTGTGGTGAGCGTTCTTGATACATGACCTATTGGCCGTTCCATACTGTCGTCCATCCGTGAGAGAGCTCTGCTCCCACTCCATAGGGAGATGTGTCATATGTCAGCATCAACTCTTTCATCTGGTCATAATGCGCTAATAGATTGGACAAGTGCAACAATTGTTTCACCTTTATGAAAGCTTCTTTCTGGGGGCTTCCCAAGACCAACGTTGATTCTTTTTGAGTAGAGAATGCAGGGGGGCCAGCACTGTAGACAAATTGGTTAAGAGCCGCCCATAATAGTGGTTCGTTCCTAGGAATGATTTGAGTCTGAAGTGTTCTTTGGGGCAGGTGCCTTTCTCACGGCTCTCACTTTCTCCTCAACCAGGTGGAGGCCCTGTGAGTCTACCCATTGACCCAGGCAGATTACCTCCCTCGCTTGGAACATGCACTTTTCTTTTTTTAAACACACTCCAGCTTGCAAGAAACGTTTTAAGACTTCTTCTAAGTTTGCCAAATGCTCTTTTTCAGTGACGCCTGTCACCAATACATTGTCTAAATAGACTATAATCTGGGGCAGTCCCTGCAGTTAATTTTCCATTGTTCTCTGAAAGATGGCACAAGCTGAGGAGACATCAAAAGGCAATCGAGTACATTGGTATAATCCTTTGTGGGTATCCATTCCCGGGAGGCATTATTTAACTCTAGTTATTGATAAGTATGGCTCATGTAAAGATTTATGTATGTTGATCCACCTGGCAGCTTGGCATACAGGTCTTTGATTTTTGGAATGGGGTGCTTGTCTAGCTTAGCTACTTTATTAACTGTCAGTTTGTAGTCTCCACAAATTTGGACGTTTTGGTCAGGTCTAAGGACGGGACTGTGGGTGCTGCCCATCCTGAGAACTGCTCAGGTTGTATAATGCCCAGTTTCTCTAGTCTGTTCAGTTCAGTGACGCAGGGTGTATGGTACCAGTCTCACCTTCATGAGGTGAGGGGTTACTTACGGATTCACATGACTCTTTGTCTGCAGGCCCTGGATTTTCCCAAGTTCATCCTTGAAGATGGTGGTGTACTTTCAAAGTAGCTCTGGTAGCCCACTCGCTCTCAACTGGAAAATTTCAACCCATTTTAACTTAATCTCCTTTAACCAATTTCGCCCCAGGAGGCTTGGCTCTTCTCCTGCTACCACTATTAAAGGTAACTTTGCTGATTGGCTTCCATAATGGACAATTACTCTGCTTATGGCTTTTACTGGAATGTCTTCACCTGTATATGATTTGAGCTTGGCACCTGTTTCTTCTAAACTTAATTGATGTTCACCATTATTCAAATATCTGAAGGTATGTTCCCCAATTACTATATTGGAAGCTCTTGTGTCCACTTCCATTCTAACAGGTCTGCCATTTACTGACTTTCACTGTGGCAAATATTGGTTCTGTCATTCCAACTTTCAAATTAAACAACAAATAAATGTCTAAATTGTTGTTTCAGGTTCTTCTATATTGTAGATTTAATTGGGCTTCTTTTGTTTACAAGCCTGCTTAAATCTTTCCTTGCACTGTCTCATTATATGTCCATTTCTGTGACAATAGTAGCATTTGATTTTTTTAAACTGCCAATCGCTAAAAGACTGCTTGTTTCCACCACCATTAAAATTATTCTTCGATTTCGCTGCGAAGTTATTTTTCTTTATCCTTCGGCTAGCGGGGGCTGTTTCCCGCTTCTCAGCAGAGCCTTGCATTTTTACGCCCTTTTCAGCTGAGGTTTCCCACCTGATGTGGAGGACGGCACCATTTTGTGCACCCTGTTGCTTTTGAATCTCTTATTGCGCTTTCCATGACCAGCGCTATCTCTAGCGCCTTCTTGAAATCCAAATTCACTTCGGACAATAATCTTTTCTGAATAGAGTCTTCTTTCACACCACACATGAAATGATCTCTGAGCATGTCGTTTAGAGTCGAACCGAACTCACAATGTTCTGTTAGCTGCTTCAGATTTTCCACACAGCATGCAATTCTCACCCAGGGCTCTATTTCGCAAATTAAGCTTCAACCCCTGCATCGTGACTGAGGGCTTTGGTTGAAAATAACCCTTCACGAGGTCCACCAATTCATCAAAATTCTTCGAATCTGGGGCACTGGGTGCCATCGAACTTTGAATCAAACCGTAGGTTTTACTCCCACGAGTACTCAAGAGGATCGCTCGCCTCTTCTCTCCCACCGTAATCTCGTTCACTTCAAAAAAGAATATGAGGCGTTCTATGTATTGAGACCAATCGTTTATGGCTGGTTCAAAAGGATCAATTCTCCCAAATTGCAGCATTTTGAGAGGAGATAACTTCTTCAATTCTAACAGAGCTTGCTACTTACAATCACTGGCCGAGGTACCTTTTTAACTTGATATCTTCTGTTCAATCCCTGTTTTATGCTCATTGCCAATTTGTTGTGAGGGTGGCTGAGTTGCTACTATTGTAGAGTTGATCTGTAGACACTTCTTGGGTGGAAACATTAAGTTTATTTACAATATAATCAGCAGCAACTACACGTGTGCTTTCAACTCCAACTCCAACTCCATCTCTACAATGACTGCTGAGGTAGCCCACGCTACCCTCCTATAGGTTGCTACAGATCATGTGATCTTCCTTAACAAGTATTATTCTTAAAGGTACATTACACACTAAAGAAAACCATAACTACTACAGAGGGTATGTGCCATCAGCCACACAGGAGTCAAACGTTCACAGACGCAAGGTGAGGAGGTCAGGACTGTCCTCACTGCATCTCACAAATCTTGCAGCTATGAGGTTCCCCCGAGTGCACCTGCCTCATCTAGTCAGTGCGATGGACTCATCACCGGCATCCTCACCTTTGAGGATCTCATCACCGTCATCCCCTCTCTTTGACCCTGCAGGAGGAGAACATCAGGATCATAGAGCCTGGTGATTTAGGGGTATGCCTCACAGCTTACAGAAACCAGAGAAGGCGAAGAGTGCGGCCAAGGCTCTTGGCTTGGCAAAGGGAGGTGCACCTCCCTCAAGATGAAGGGGTGGCAGTGCCTGGTGTGCACACAGCTGAAGATTCACTGTGAGCCGTCGCTCATAGGCACTTTGCTAGGCCCAGGGTTTATAGACGGCACTTGTCATTCCTGCAGATGACTAAGAACCAGTGTCGCCAAAGGCTGCACATGTCTAGGGAACTGGTTGTTCACACATGCCACCTGCTACAGGATTTGGTGCCATGGGGACATGGAGGGCATCCACTGCCAGAGGCCACGAAAATGACTGCGGTGCTCAGTTCATATGCCAGTGGCTCATTCCAGGACTCCACAGGTGACCTCTGCAGGATCTCGCAAGCCTCCACACACAAGTGTATCCAGGAGGTCACAGACGTCATCTTCATGAAGGCACACAACTTTATGCATTTCGCCTGGGATCAGGAAAGCCAGGAAGCAAGAGCGCTGGGATTTGCGCAGATCTCAGGTTACCCACAGGTGCAGGGTACCATCACCTGTACTCATGTGGTGCTTTGATCTCCATGGCAACAAGCAGCCAGCATGATGCCACCACCAAACACATCTTCCCTTCACCACCCCCTGGCGGCATTCCGTAGGGATCGTTACCTCCGGGACAGCCTGGTCCACTCCTCCATCACCCCCTACTCCTCAATCCCCACCTATGGCACCTCCCCATGCCCAGGCAGAAGATGCAACACCTGCCCCTTCACTTCCTCTCTCCTCACCGTCCAAGGGCCCAAACACTCCTTTCAAGTGAAGCAGCATTTCACTTGCATTTCCCCTAACTTAGTCTACTGCGTTCGTTGCTCCCAATGCGGTCTCCTCTACATTGGAGAGACCAAACATAAACTGGGCGACCGCTTTGCAGAACACCTGCGGTCTGTCTGCAAGAAAGACCCAAACCTCCCTGTCGCTTGCCATTTTAACACTCCACCCTGCTCTCTTGACCACATGTCTGTCCTTGGCTTGCTGCATTGTTCCAGTGAAGCCCAACGCAAACTGGAGGAACAGCACCTCATCTTCCGACTTGGCACTTTACAGCCTTCCGGACTGAATATTGAATTCAACAACTTTAGATCTTGAACTCCCTCCTCCATCCCCACCCCCTTTCCGTTTCTTCCCCCTCCCTTTTGTTTTTTCCAATAATTTATATAGATTTTTCTTTTCCCACCTATTTCCATTATTTCTAAATCTATACCTTTAATGCCCTGTCAGTCTTTCCACCCCACCCCCACTACAGCTGTACCTTGAGTGTCCTGTCATCCATTCTTAATTAGCACATTCGTTTAGATAATATCACCACCTTCAACACCTCTTTGTTCCTTTGTCTGTGACACCTTTTGATTATCTGCTCCTATCACTGCTTGCTTGTCCTACAACCAACACCCCCCCCAACTTTTCTCCCCCCACCCCCCCACCTTAAACCAGCTTATATTTCACCCCTCTCCTAACTTTACTCAGTTCTGTTGAAGGGTCATGAGGACTCGAAATGTCAACTCTTTTCTTCTCCGCCGATGCTGCCAGATCTGCTGAGTTTTTCCAGGTAATTCTGTTTTTGAGTCAGCTTCATTTACTGCTTCCACTTGCTGAATGTTCAGCTGGTGTACAATCACCGCAAATGCAAGTTACAGGTCTGCGCATGATTCCCAGGGAATGTCAATGACTCCTACACCCTTAGCATGTCTCAGATCCCTGACATCTTCCAGGGTCCACAGAGGCTGCAGGGTTGGCTCCTCGAGGACAAGGGCTACCCGCAGAGGAAGTGGCAGATGATGCCCATGCAGCGGCCTCAAAGTGCAGCAGAGCGATGGTGTAATGAGGCTCATGCAACCCCGACCAGGACTTTGGTGGAGCAAACAATAGACATCATAAAAATAAGGTTCCGGTGCCTCAACAGATCCGGTAGAGCACTGCAATACAGTCCCCAGAGGGTGTTGCGCATCATCGTAGCTTTCTACACACTACACAACCTGGCGCTGCAAAGGGGAGAGGACCTGGCTGAGGAGGAGATGGAAGAGCTGCACATCTCCTCCAATGAGGAGAATGTTGCGGGGGATGACGGTGATGAGGTCCTGAAAGGTGAGGATGCCGGTGATGAGTCCATCGCACTGACTAGATGAGGCAGGTGCACTCGGGAGAACCTCATAGCTACAAGATTTGTGAGATGCAGTGAGGATAGTCCTGACCTCCTCACCTTGCGTCTGTGAACGTTTGATTCCTGTGTGGTTGATGGCAGCGCACATACCCTCTGTAGTAATTATGGTTTTCTTTAGTGTGTAATGTACCTTTAAGAATAATACTTGTTAAGGAAGATCACATAATCTGTAGTAACGTGGGTTAGCATGTATGTCCAACAGACCCCTCTTGGTTAAGTCTGAAGGCCCCTTCACACATGCAGGAGAGAGCTGGCCACCACTTGGCTGTCCAGTGTGTAGTCTGTTCATTGGCTGTCCGAAATCCCACCCACCTCCGCCCCACTCCACTTGACTGACTGGTGGCAGCTTCAGTCACTGGACTGCATGCTGTGCTCCCATCTCAGGCACAGGCATTCTCCTGACCCACACTGCAAGGCTGCGCTATTAGCTTGAACCATGAAGGATACTGATCCAAACCTTAATAAAGACATTGCAAAGGGCTCTGAGCGCCTCCACCAGTGACTGCGCCATGGCCGCCTTTCTCATGGAGATTCTACAACTTGCCAAGTCCACCAACTGTTCTCCTGCCTCCTAAAATGCACATTGGCCTGAATTTTGCCCTCGGCGGGCGCACGCAATTGGCCATCCTGCGACCGGTTGGGAAACGGGCTGCCACCGCGATCGACACCCGACTGGAATTTCACACTGGCTAACCAAATAAGGCCAGCCCAGCGTGAAACGGGGTTTCCCAATAGTCGGGAAGGGCTGGGTGGGGGCGGGGGCCTGTTGATCGCCGGGTCCAATGATGACCTGGCAGGTGGTTTTCAAACGGCCCAGGCAGCTACTTGAAGGCTGTCGGGGAAGAAGATATTGCAGCGTTCTGAAGACCGAAGCTATGGCCTCAAGTGCGGCTGGAATCGCCAGGCGTGGGGGCAGGTGGGGAGGGCACTCGACCCCCTGGTTTACAGGCGAGTGCCTTGTGCCCTCCTGGAGGAGGTGTCTGCCAGGAGGGACACCCTTGTCCCCAGAGAGGGAAAGAGGAGGCCACCGCACTTAACCAAAAGAGTTTGGGAGGAGGTGGCACCCCTGGTCAGCAGCCATGACAGTGTGCAGCGCACACGGGTGCAGTGCCGCTAAAGGTTTAACGACCTGCTGCGCTCGGGAAGGGTGAATACCGTGTTGGCATGGATCAATGTAGTGAAGTGTTAAGGTCTGGCTGTCCCCCTGTGGAGCCCAGGGATGTTAGAGTCTGACTGTCAACTGTCAATGACACCGGAGCTGGCCAAGGGGGTGAGCCCTGGCTGCTTGGACTGAGTACCTTGTGGCTCAAAGGCCATGACTCAGATGTGCCCTGCAAGGTGTTCCTCAGGTGGGCTTGGCCAGGCTGCAATGGCGCTGCAGGGAGAGAGGGGACTAGTCAATGCTCCTCTGTCCTTTCAGGAGGAGACAGCCCACATCAACATTGAAAGGTCGTGGACAAGCGGAGGCTCCCTAAGCCTCCTAATCCTATCCAGATTCGAGGAGGAAGCCTTGGAGCTGGAGAGGCACCACGCACCTCGGTCAACAGGCTGTGAAGAGGCTGGGGTGTCAGATGACGGTAAGAGTGACGTGCACAGACTTGAGAGTTTCGGATGGTGCAAACATTCTTGTGTAGTCTCAACATTGATGGGAGCCTCAGAACTGGAGTCCCTACTGATCATTGAAAGATGATGGCACCATGATGCAGATCTCCATTGTCTCACCAGGGTGCCTGGCATACACAGTGACAGTGTGATGACTTAAACTAATGACATGCTGTTGTTCTCCCTTAGATTTGCCAGCACTCACTCAATCGCAGGACCCCAAAGAGCCATCCCGATGTCAGAGGACCACCGGGTTTCAGCTGTACCTGCGTCACTCCTGCTCTCTGAACCAGGCACCCGCGCAGATACCAGCACCCCGGTGGACGTTACATCTTCGGCTAGATTGTCAGAGCACAGCGGTGAGGACACTCAACACTCGCCTGAGGAGCAGGCGGAGGCAGAGAGTGCCCAGGGCGCCGGCAGTCGGAGGACTGCTGGAGACCAGGACGTTGCTAAGTGAAAGGTAGATTATGAGCCTCTGGAGTTGTCCATTAGGCAGCAGATACTGGATGTCCAGCGGGATGTGTGGGAGGGTTTGGCGGAGATGCATGAGGGTTTGCGTGCCATGGTCTCTGTTGTGGAGGAGTCCAAGTGGAGCGTGAGCACTGCGTTGACCCTCATTGCCGAGCGCACTGCCTCCTCCATTGAGACAGTGGTGACTCTCATGGAGAGGCAGCTCCAGGGACAGAATCAGGGGTTCCTAGGGTTGCGCTTGGACTTGCCGCCCTCACACAGGCAATAACCTTAGGTGGTCAGTGTCAGTGTGGGAGATGGATGAGGCACCCAGTATCCCAGCTAGGTGCCCGTCCATCAATGGTGAACAGGGAAGTACAGAATGACATCACATTGTTGCACGAGTTGCTTGTCATTTCTGCAGGCTCCTCTCAGGGTGCTCTGGATGACAGCAGTGGCTCCTTCGCCTCTCTGCCAGTGACCCTGGCATCTGATGAGGCTGTGGCGACTGCAGAGATGCCAGCCGTGGCACTGGCCACTCTCTCCCAGGCAGGGCCAGCACAGACTCCACTGGCCAGAGAACGACCAGCAAGGTCATTAAGGCCAACAAGGCAGCAGAGTCAGCAGCTGTCTCCAATGGAGCTGTCAGCGAGGGGGCATGGGGACAGGGGGGGTGGTGCACCAAGACGTAGCACTCGCAAACATAAGTTTAAGGCACCATGAGCACAAGGGGGACAGGTCACGGGTGATCTTCTGTTCTGTAATGTTTTCTTTATGTTTACTGGTCTGGGAATAAAGACCAGAGAAGGTTATGTTAATTTGTTTGGTGCAGGGTACGCCAGTCTGTAATGCTGGATGTGAGTGCCTCTAAACGCACGGGCTTTAGGTTCAAGTGAAAGGGTCATTTCAGACATCTGGGATGGAGGTGGCAGCTCTAGTGTGAGGTGAAAGCAGATCTTTGGCAGCCTAGCTGAAGGAGTGTTAGATCAAGGCATCCTTGGTGTCCCTGACCCGCTGGAGGATACAGAGGTCTGTATCCATGCATTCAGTGTTCTCCTCACTGTGCTCCTCTTCCTACTCACTACTGGATTCATCCTCTATAGCCTGTGGAACGGCGACAAGATCCTCTTCCTCCAGTGGGTCCCCCCCTTTGCCAATGCCAGATTGTGGAGAGCGCAGCATGCAACCACTATCAGAGGCACACGCTCTGGGGGGTATTGTAGTGCTCCCTCTGAATGGTAATGGAAGTGTATCTTCAGAAGACCTATGGTCCTCTCTATCACTGCCCTTATAGAGGCATGATTCCTATTATACCGCTGCTCTGCCTCTGTTCTTGGGTGGTGGAAAGGCATCATAAACCACCTTCTCACCCAGCAGCCATCCATCCAGTCGGGCTGGAGCACTGAATAGCCTCAGCACCTGGGCGTGTCTGAGGATATAAGCATCATGGGATCGGCCAGGGTACAGTGCACAGACTTGCCGAATCTGCGTCCTGTGATCACACACTATCTGGACGTTCATGGCGTGGATCCCTTCCTGTTGACAAAGGCACCCGGCTGACCCGCTGGTGCCTTGATAGCCACATGTGTGCAGTCGATTGTGCCCTGGATGCGGGGGAACCCAACAAATGCTGCAAGGCCTCTGGCTCGCTCTGTCTGGCTGGCTTAGTCTGTATGGAAATGAATAAATGTCATTACCCACCTGAACAGAGCTTCTGTCACCAGCTTGACACAACTGTGGACAGCTGATTGGGAGACTCCATAAAGGTCCTCCACTGACCCCTGGAAAGAGCTGGAGGCATAGAAGTTGAGGGCCACTGTGACCTTCAGAGCCACTGGCATGGGGTGTCCACCCACATAGTTGGAGGTGATCTCAGGCCCAATCATCTGACAAGTGGAGGTCACGCTCTCCCTGGAGAGGCAGAGCCTCCTTCGGCATTGCACCTCAGACATGTTAAGGTAGCTGCATCGCTTCCTGTAAACCCTGGCAGCAGGTTAGTGGCGTCTTCTGCGGCCCCTTCCACCTTGGACTATCTGTTGGCCTGCGCTTCTCCTCCCACAGGTCACTCCTCTGGAAGCTGCATAGGGACACGTGGCCTCCTCTCCCTTCTGCCCCTCTCTTACTCAGAGGAGGAGGTGCCTCCAGCGGAAACCACAAACCCCATTACCAGAGTAACAGAGGGCTGTCCGATATCTGAAAGGGTCCACGTGGTCAAAATTCTACAGGGGCCTTGGAGGCACCAGTGAGTCCTGAAATGAAGCCTGGAAATGCTAAGAATGAAGCTCAGAACAGAGGTTAAGCTGTCAAGTTCAAATAAGCAACCAGCTGCAAACTATCCCCTAAACTCTTCACTTCTCACACTGGCCATGCTGCTGACCCTTTTTATCCCACCTTTGGATGAGGTCTTGCAAAATGCGGGCTGCCCGCCTGCCCGTTTTGCCTGTGCGACAAGCGCGAAATCGCGCGGGCAACGTAAAATCGGGTTCAGTTGGGTTTTTAATGGTCTTAAGTTGCCTCTTAATTGATGGTGGGCGCAGCTTCGATCCTGGCGCGCGCCCTCCGACCTGAAGATTGCACACGTGCAGGATGACGTCAGGACGCTTGCCCAATGTCTTCTCGTGCTATTTTATGCCCAAGCGGGTCCGGCATAAAATGCTGCCCATTAATTTGCATTCTGCGCCTGAGGGGTGGCACGTTCATGTTTTTGTGCTTCTTGAGCTGTCAGAAAAGCTTCAGAGGCCCCGCTCCAAGTCTGTCAATGGATTGGAGACGCTGCTGAATGGTCTCAGCTGTGGAAGAATGCTCACTTTTGACAAATTTTTCCAATCGCCTCCCTCACCACCCACAACGCACCCCACCCCCGGCATGTGCTTGTGTATTTCGTTCAGTCTGTGATCCCATGCCCCCACCCCCCCACCGCCCCCCAGCCCCTTGCCCCTCCCCCCTCACCCGACTCACCTGCACTGGAGACCTTGTCCCAGCACCGCACTGAGAGCCAGCCGGGAAAAAGCGACTTCCCTCACTGAATGCGCGGCTCATCTTCCTTGGTGTCCTACGGGTGATGCTCGCAAGTGCTGCGCGAGGTTGTGTGCCCTCGCCTCCAGGTTCCCCTCGAAGTTCAGATCACCAGGTGCAGGCCTTTTAAATGTAGCTGTGAAGCACGCCGTTCTGAAGTCACGTCAGCGAGCAGGGCTGATAATGAGATGCTAAAGTATTTAAATGAGGTTCTTGACGTGCGACGACAGGAAATGCGGCCCCGCCGTTGACGGGTGGAGTGGGCAATCGCAAACTGGTTTCACAACAGTGTAAACCGATTTTTGGCCTTCTCGCCAATGGGACCGGACGATTCCGCCCGTAGATGTAACCGATGTGGCTGCGCACATGTACTGAGCTTACAAACGTCACTGCTGCCGCTGGCTGTTTTTCTCCTGCTGGCACTGTTTGAGCCTCGGGCTGAAAGAAGTTAAGAAGGAATGCTGCTGCATTAGCAAAATTACAATGATTAAAAAGGCCTAAAAGGGTCACTTGTCTTAAGACAAATTGGCAAAGCTGCTGATTTAGCAACTTTTTTGTTTATGACGTCGCAATCACTTTGTTGAAAAAATGTTCGACTTGGTAACTTGGTGGGCGCTAGGACCACAATAAAATGGCAGCGAGCGAGTAGGAAATGACCTAGGCCCTACTTAAAACACGGACCTTTCTTGCACCCGTATCAGTCCTTACGGTTCAAGCACATTACTTCAACCCAAAGAGACAGTGGATTGGTGTGTCATCGATTTTTAACAATGTTGCTAAACCTATTTTCCTCCAATCTTGGGACATTGAACACAACTCATGTTGGAAGCCAGGATTAAGCATTTAAAAGACCCTGGGGTGGTTGTTGAAGGGGACTAGAGAAAGGAGAAACTAAAAAGAGAAAGAAAAGTATCAAAAAACTGAGTGTGGGAGATTGTTTAAGGGCAATGGGGTGAGATGGCAGGGTAGATGAGAAATTGGGCCTGTGAAGAAACTCACTTTCTGCCGGTTTTCTGTGATGTCACTTCCTCCGACATTTCCTGGAATATGTCCAGCCAGAGTTGGCAACCCTAGACCCCAGCAGTCATTATATTATGCGGGTTTCTGAAGAGTATGTGAAATCTGGGCCTCGCATAAAGGATTGTACTATATACAAATACTATATGCTTGAAGCAATCTGTATTGCAATAGCTGAGCATTTTGTTATATTGCCCTCTTTGTCTTTATTGAGGGGTTGTAAATAAAGTTAGTACTTTAGTGGCTGCCTGTGGTTGAGCATGCGTTTGTCTTACTCAGTGTAATACACAATGGAAAGATGGCGATTAGGATAGGATGAAATTTTCTTTGACATTTCATTTGAGAAATTAAGAACTGAAGATCATCGTGTCACATTTTTGGAACTCCTAAGTTGATTTTGAGGAAGTTTGAGCAATTTGAAAGATTGTTCCATGTGCACATTGTATTCAGGTACAGACTGGGTCAGCACTGTACATAATTGAAAAAAATGGCACTGAAGGCATTTTTGGGGACAATGGGGGAACTCAACCCTAAAAAAGAGGATTGGTATAATTACAAACAAAGATTTTGCATTTGGCTGAAAGCGAATAAAATAGGAGATGTTTGGGGCCGATAGAAACATAGAAAATAGGAGCAGGAGTAGGTCATTCGAGCCTGCTCTGCCATTCAATATGATCATGGCTGATCCTCTATCTTAACACCATATTCCCGCACTCTCCCCATACACCTTGATACCTTTAGAGTCCAGAAATCTATCTATTCCCTTCTTAAATATATTCAGTGGCTTGGCCTCCACAGCCTTCTGTGGTAGAGAATTCCACAAGTTCCCCACTCTCTGAGTGAAGAGGCTTCTCCTCATCTCGGGCCTAAATAGTATACCCCGTATCCTGAGACTGTGACCCATTTTTCTAGATCCCCCCCAGCCAGGGGAAACATCATGCCTGCATCCAGTCTGTCCAGCCTTGTCCGAATTTTACATGCTTCAATGAAATCCCCTCTCATTCTTCTAAACTTGAGTGAATACAGATCTAGTCAACCCAATCTCTCCTCGTACGACAATCCTGCCATCCCAAGAATCAGCCTGGTGAACCGTTGCTGCATTCCCTCTATGGCAAGTCTATCCTTTCTAAGGCAAGGAGACCAAAACTGCACATAATACTCCAGGTGTGGCCTCACCAAGGCCCTGTATAACTACAATAGGACATCCTTGTTCCTGTACTCAAGTCCTCTTGCAATGAAGGCCTATTTGCCTTCTTAACTCATTCAACTCAACCTGTCTAAATAGCTTTGAAGCCTCTTAACACCCTTCTCATTGCTCACATTCCCACCAAGTTTCATGTCATCAGCAAACTTGGAAATATTACATTTGGTTCCCTCATCCAAATCATTGATATATATCATGAATAGCTGGGATCCCTGCTGCATCCCACTAGTAATCGACTGCCACTCCGAAAAAGACCCATTTATTCCTACTTTCTGTTTCCTGCCTGCTAGCCAATTCTCAATCCATGCCAATATATTATCCCCAATCCCATGTGCTTTAATTTTGCACAGTAACCTTTTATGTGGGACTTTATCAAAAGCTTTCTGAAAATCCAAATATAACACATACACTGGTTCTCCCTTATCTATTCTGTTAGTTACATCCTCAAAGAACTCCAGTAGGTTTGTCAAACATGATTTCCCTTTTATAAATTCATGTTGGCTGTCTAATCCTGTTGAGATTTTCTAAGTGTCCTGTTATCACATGCTTTATAATAGACCCTAGCATTTTTCTTACTACTGATGTTAAACTAACCGGTCCATAATTCTCTGTTTTCTCCCTCCCTCCTTTTTTAAATACTGGGGTTACATTTCCACCATCCAATCAGCTGGGACTGTTCCAGAATCTACAGAATTTTGGAAGATGACAACCACTATTTCCAGGCCACCTCTTTTAGTACCCTGGGATGTAGATTATCGGGCCCTGGGGATTTAATGGCTTCCAGTCCCATTAATTTCTCCAGCACTATTGTTTAAGTAATACTAATTTCCTTCAATTCCTTCTCCTCACTAGACCCTTGCTTCTCTAGTATTTCTGGGAAGTTATTTGTGTCTTCCTCCGTGAAGACAGAACTAAAGTAGTTGTTTAATTGCTCTGCCGTTTCCTTGTTCTCTATTATAAATTCTCCTGTTTCAGACTGTAAGGGACCTACATTTGTCTTCATCAGTCTTTTTCTTTTTACATACTTATAGACGCTTTTGCAGTCAGCTTTTATTTTCCTTGCAAGTTTACCCTCATACTCTATTTTCTCCCTTTAATCAATCTCTTGGTCCTTCTTTGATGAATTCTAAACTGCTCACAATCCTTGGGCTTGCTACTTTTTCTAGCAACTTTATATGACTCCTCGTTGGATCTAATACTATCCTTAATTTCTTTTGTTAGCCATGGTTGGGCCGCTGTTGTGTTTTTGCACCAGAAAGGAATGTATAACTGTTGCTTTTGAGATGGTGTCTAACCAGTGTTGTCCGAGAAACCCCAGTACAATGGACTATTCTGAAATTAATGAGATTCTGGACTCTTATTATGGTACTACCAAGAACGAAATTGCACTGAGAGTTATGTTCTTTGAAAGGAAGCAGTTGCCAAGTGTAACTGTTGCAGATTGCATCCTTGAATTAAAGAAACTTTCTGATCACTGTGGGTATGGTGTGAACTTAGAAATCAATCTTAGAGGCACATTTGTAGGAGGCCTAAAGAGCAATACAGTCCAGTCCAAGCTTTAGAGCAAAGGCAATGAGCTGATGTGGAAGGCAGCCTGCAATGAGGACACAACCATGGAAGTCGAAGGAGGAGATAGTTGTCAATTGCTCAGGAGTTCTTTTCCTGAGCTGACAGGGGACGGACCACCGATTTCAGCAGGGTCCAGACCTCAGCAGCCAAGTTCACTGCCTCAGGGTGGAATTTTCCCTTCCGGGGTTAAGTCCCATGGCGGGGGCGGGGTCGGGGAGTGTTTACCGCCACGGAGGCCACTGGGAATTCACACGGTATTGCGTGACCCCGGCCTCATTAATTTTGCAGTCAGGGCCTTCCCGACATTCTACGCGGCAGGGCAGGATGGATGGCACATGCCCCTCCGTCACATCCTGGAGCCATTTTTGAATTGCGCCTGGACATCAGCTGACCCAACCTGGAAGATAGAAGATGGACCTCCTTGAAGATCCTGAAGTCAGATGATCCACGTAGTAGTTGTTCAAGTAACCTGCTGCTGCACGTGTTGCTCCAGCGTCCATTTTCTGGAGGCCTCCATCCTCTCTTCTGATTGTTATGAGCTGCCCCAGGTCTTCTTCAGCTAAGTCTGACATCTACGTGTCACGTTGGTCCTAAACCAGTGAGATTTCCCGCTGGTGGCGTGGACAATCAGGTGGAGCGGTTGTGGGGGGGCGGGGAGTTGATTCCGGTCGGATCTTCATCTGCATCCCATTAGTGGGATGCAAATCCATTTTACACCAGCCTCTGATGGGAATGGTGACCCGGCATGGCAGCCAGGAGTGAAAGATTTCGCCATAATTTTACGTCAGCGGGCAACAGACTTTTCAGCTCCCGCCATATTGTTCCCCTCACCTGCCATTAAACCTGCCGTGAGGGGGGGGCTGGAAAATTCCACCCTCAGAGTCAGAAATTTTGATGCTCCCATTGCCATGGTAACCAGCAACCATTCAAATGTCCCCATTTCCAGTAAATTTATTATGCCTGTCAGTCATACCCAGACGGCAAGGAATGGAGGAAACTGTAATGCTTCAGGTAGTAGTGAACTTCCATGTCGCAGCCATGCACCAGGTCGGGGTCGTGGTAGATCTAAAGTTAGTTCAGGAGCCTGGAAATCCTCGAATGTGCATATGATAGGTGTGGAAGCAGAAGATGATGCCATAGAGCAGGAAGATCAAGAGCTGTAGTCAGTCATAGCGCAAGAAAACCAACACATGGAAGATGACAGTAATAGGGCTGAAGATATAATTCCAGCGCCCACAGTAAAATTATAGTCAGAGACTCACAATTTACTTTAATTTTTAATACAGCCACAGCCATGTCTGTTATCTCAGAAGGAGAGTACAAAAAGTCCCTGAGCCATATTCCCTTACGCAAAACTTGTGTGAAACTGACTTGTTGTTCCAATGTCAGGTGAAGTTAGTGTTAGGGCGGGATATGAAGATGTCCTATTATGTGCCATTGGTAGTGATAGGAAGGAATAAAGTCTACCTGGGAGGATAGGAAGAAATTGGCTTAAGAATATACGGTTAAACTGGGGAGAGTTATTTACAGTTGGGATCAGTGAAACTACTAAGATAAAAGCAAAATACTGCAGATGCTGGAAATCTGAAATAAAAACAGAAAATGCTGGGAAATGCTTCAGGAAGAAGAGTCACGTGGACTCGAAGCGTTAACTCTGTTTCCGTCTCCACTGATGCTGCCAGCCCTGCCGAATCTTTCCAGCATTTCCTGTTTTTATATCAGTAAAAGTATGCCTGTCCTTGAGGAAGTGCTAAGAGAGGAAAAAGTGGCCTTTGAACAAGGAGGACCAAATGATAAAATTAACCATTAGTGTGGTATTAAATACTACAAGTCAATGACCCACGCAAATGCAGATGCACTTTTGAAATTTGCAGTGAATACTGATTCATTTCTAGCCTCTGAGTTACCTGTGAATTACTTTACATACACAAGTGACATGCCAGTGTCTGCCAAAGAAATTAATGAAGAGACTCGCAAGGATGTAATGCTCATGTAAAGTGCTCAATGACGTCATGAATAGCTGGCCTCCCTAGGTGGCATGGGCCATCCCATTGTCGGCAAATGCCATCAGCCCTATAGAATGGCCCCTAATTGGGCCTTTAATTATGCAAATAGGCTGCCCGCCCCATTGGACTGGGCAGCTGATCTGCTTCACAGTCCACCAGTGGGAAACTTCCCTGTCCCAAAGCAGCTCCCCACTATTTTATCAGGGGCGGGGAGTGAATTAAATTCTGTGTGTGGTTTTCAGCTGGTTAGTGAAAATATTTAAAGATTCTTTCGGGCCTTTAACTTGCCAGGAACCATTTCTATGGGCTCTAGTAGTTACCTGGCCCTGCCTTCCAGCACCCTGACACACCCCACCCCCCGCAACCCCCCAACCAATTCTAACCACTGCCTGCTGATTTTGAAGTCACTCATACCAACTTCGGGCAGGAGTCAGTGCTTGAAAATGAGGCCCACGAGTCAAAATCCTATACTCCAGGGGGCCGGATGGTTCATCACCCAATTCTGCCTGCACATCCTGACCCTCCCAAGTTAAAATTGCCCTTAAAGGAGTCTGTGAGGAGAAAAAGTTTCCTGTGACCCTTGTGTGAAAAGACACCTTATGGCTCAGGGTCCATGACCAGATGCAACCTTCCCCACCCCCGGCCCAACCACGATGGCCAGGTGCCTGGACAATAGGTGTCGACCACCCCCACCACCCCACCATAGGTAAAATTCCAGCAGCGGTAAAAGGAGGCCCTTAAGTAGCCATTGGCTACTTAAGGACCTCAATTGACCCATGGCCCAAGTGGGCTACCTGACACCTCCCCCACCACTAAATACACGACGGAGCTACCATAAAGCCCAATTTTACAACATTCCCGTACCTGCAAACCTGCCTCAAGGCAAGCTTAAAGTTCCTTCCAATAGACTTGAAATTCCCTAGGGATTCTCCCTGTCCTGGAATCTGCTCCCCGCCTCCTTATCCCATCGTATAAACAGCTGGAACTGGTCTTATAGTGGGAGACAGGGAGGACCTCTGGAAATGGATGGAATTGTGTCTTGAGTTCTACACACTCTGAAACCAATAGCAATTGGATGGAGAGATAATGAGGTAAATGTATAATTGTATAGTGTTGTAATAAAAAGTGCATTTGTAAGATGCAGATGATTCCATGCATGAAAAGGGGAGTTATTTGGTATAACATAAATCGTAAGCATGTCTAAAAAGAATGCTTTAACAATCTTGCCACACCTTCCCACATCCTAGCAACAGTTATATATCACTGGCACAGCTCTGGGGCTCCGGGTTGTCATGTTTGGGTTGCTGATGGTGGAGTGGGAAGGTGAGGGGGGTGGAGCGTGCAGACACAACGGGCAGAATTTTCCCGTCGGCAAGTTGGGGGCGGTGCCCGCTCGCCGATGCGAAAATGACACGGGATGATGTTAGGGGGGAAGTCCCGACGTCATCCCGCCCCATTTAAATTTTCAGGAAGGCGAGGGGACAGCGAAAACAGCTGTCCGCCCGCCGACCTGTCAATGGCCAATTGAGGCCATTGACAGGGTAGTTAAACCAATTAAAGGCCCTGCCCGTCCAACCTTAAGGTTGACGGGCAGGCCGGGAGCCCAGTGGGGCTCCCACTGGTGGGATGAGGTTTCATGTCTGTTTTTAAAAAGTTTAATAAAGTGTCTGTGCTTTTTATTAACATGTCCCATCTCGTGTGACATTGTCACATGAGGGGGACATGTTAATAATTTTTTTATTTTTCTATTTTTGAAGTTTACAAACCTTTCAGCGATCTCCCTGAGACAGCACTTAGTCTCAGGGAGATGTGCGCTCTTTCCCACGCATGTGCGAAAGAGCGCAGTTAGGGAATCCCTCCACCCCCCCCCCCCCCCCACCCCCCCCAGCACAGGAAGCGCATAGCGCTTCCCATTGGGCAGCCTGCTGGGCGGGCCTTAATTGGCCCGCCCACTTAAAATGGCGGCGGGGCCCACTTCGGCGGCGGCGATCGAGCCTGCCTGCCTATCAAGGGCAAAATTCTGCCCAAAGTGTTACATTCTGGCTGTTACACACAGGTTCTGGAGTTTTTCCCTTGACACTTTTGGTGAGGTGCAAGGGAATTCTCTGACCTTTCTTTGGAAATGGATAAGAATCGTGTGTAGCCGGTATCCTGGCCTGGTGACCTGAGCTGATTAAGGAATGCTTGTCTGTTTATGTGACCTGTCTGACTTGGAGCTCAGGGTAGGAGGTGTTAGAAATGAGATGGTGTATGGGGCGGGGGGGAGGGGTGAGGTGTGGGCAGAGGGTACAGGAGCTTGTAGGAAAACGAGGAAAAGAGCATCACCCAAGCTGAACAATTCCCTGAGGAGATTTAATATTTCGCACATCAGTGCAATTGTGACAGGACAATGTCACGCAACTCATCACAGCTGCTGCTCAACCGGCTTCAATTTCAAAGAGCCCCCTCTAACCTTTGCCGAAAATAAATTTAATTGTTTTCCTTCCTCAAATCTCTGCCAGCTCCTACAACTCCCCAAAGGTTGTGGAGGTCACTCTTTCATCTGGGTGACTTGGGAATGAGCCCTTGGGTTCTGTGAGTAGCTAAACAATTAAAAAAAAATTGCACACCCACCCCCAACATGAAGACTAAAAAATCCAAAGGCAAAAATTAGCCCAGCGGGGAATAGAGAATACATTATACAGATCAATGGCCACACACAAAGTGTGCTTACAAAAGGTTGGTGTCAACAGTTACTTACACCGAATGATTTAATGTTAGTGCAGGGCTCTCCTGTTAAGTGCATAACTGATTTACTAGATTGTTTTATACTTCATCTCACTTTATATTTAATAGGAGTAAAACATGTGGCAATAGAGGAATATAAGAGATGTAATTCAGATATTGTTTTGAAACTAACCAAGCAACAATTTTAATGAAGGAAATAGCTTTCTTAGATACGAGCACAATGAATACTTTAAGTTGGCTATTTATCACAAGATGGTTATTTTTCTTTTATTATTAACCTGTGCAAAAATTTACTAGGGCCCATTCTAACATAGAACAATGGAATAGGTTGTGTGGTATGTCCGACAACAATAATGTGCATTTACATAGTGCCTTTAACATAGTAAAATGTCTCAAGGTACATGGGTATTGAAAATCCTATTCAGCTCTGCGGTGCTTAATATGTGGACGGGAATTTGGTGGAGCTGGGTGGTATCCTTACCAGGATTTCAGGATGCAAGATGATGGGGAAAGGGAGGGAAGGACAGGCTAGGGTAATTTTGAGCGAGAAGATTAGGATCAATGCTGTAAGGTGCATATTGTAAATGAAATGGCTGGTGGGGAACCGGGATCTGTCTGTTGAGTGGTTGGCTGTGCTTGCCTTCAGCTGCAGGGATTGTGGTGGATGGGGCGGAACTGCGGGAAGGGTGATCTTCCATGCTTCTCCTAGCTGCAGATTCAGTCTATCACCTTCTGCACTTGAAGATATTACATAGGCCGGGATTTTCTGTGCCCTTTGGCGTCAGGCGTGTTTGGAGGCGTGAGCGGACAATACGGCGCGGTGCCGTGAAACCAGTTCGCAATCGTCCGCTCAGCCCTCCGATGAAGGGCCGTGCTCTCCACCATCGGACGTCAGGAACCTCATTGTAATATATCAGCATATCATTATGAGGCCTGCCCGCCGGAATCCTTCCCCACACTGCTGGATTGTTTGCCCACGCTGGTGTAGCACACGTCTTTACAACTGTGACATGCAGAAGTCCGGACTTACCGCCTGGGCCTTGCTCAGATCGCGGACATCCAAGGAGCAAGAGGTGCTGGAGCCCGACACCAAAGGCACACTGGAGGAACGCCCATGGCATGCTGGGTGGATTCTCGTGGACATGGCTCTGCTGAGAAGCAGCCCACGGAAGTTGGATAGTCACCGTTGATGCTCACAACAGGTGATGGTCAAGGGGGTGGAAGAGGAAGGGCTAGGATCCGCTGGGAGAGGAAGAGGTGTTGGGAGGGAGCGAGGTTGGGAGCGGGGGAATGATGATGTCAGGATGGGGTGAGGTTGGGAAGGGTGGAATGAAAGTATGCAGGGGAGGTTTGGGGGGAGGGAGAACTGGGGGAGGAGTGGGTAACAGGGGAGAATACAGCAACTGGAGAGATGGGTGTAAGGGGGGGGGGTGGAAATCGCAAGGGAAGGAGTGCGGAGAGGAGGGGGTGTCTGGGGGAGGAAGGAGAGTAGAGAGGGGAGGGTATCTGGGGGGCAGGAAGGGGTGCAGAGAGGTGAGGTGTGCTGAGGGGGAAAGGGATGCGGAGGGGGAGATGTGCAAGAGAGAGGTCAGATAGGTCCATGTCTGCTTCCTGGGGAGTGAGGGTGGGCGTGGTATGGAGGAAGGGCAAGAATGAGCGAGGGCAGAGTGAGGTGGTAGTGTGGGAGGGTGAGGGTTCGACGGTAGTGGTAGAAAGGACAGCAAGGTTGGGACCCGGAAGCAGACACGGACCCTGAGGGTGGGATGAAGGAGGCTGGGGAGGTGAATGTGGATGGGGTGAGATTTTAGGGAAGGAAGGGAATGTGCATGTTCACCTGGATATCCCCGAAGGAAAGGGGTTGTGGCTGGTAGCTAACAGAGGGGAGGTGGGAGGGGATGTTGGGGGGGTCAACTGCGATGGGGAAGAGGAAATGGGTGACCGGGGCAGGGTAAAAGATCAGGGAGCGCACAATGCTGTGAAACCAGAACATGCTTGCCAAATCAAAAGTGAAATGAGAGTCGTGGTGGGCGAGATCATGGGAATGTGATCAGTGGGTGAGCTAAGATGCAGGTCAGCTCAGATGGACAACTGAAACTGAATGCCAGCAGGCAGCATTCAAAATGCTCAGGACATTGAGATAAGTGTGAAACGCGAAGGATCCGTGTACTTCCATGAGGTTCCGGAAGGCCCTGCCACACAAACACTTTCCCTTCGGAATCACTCGCTTTGCTCCCTCTGCGGTGATGGGTCTTCTGGGCTGCTCATTTCCACCTCTTCACTGGAGGGGGAGTCCGCTTGGCTGTAGATGAGGATGTGGATGGAGCTGAGGGACCGGCTGGCTGAGGGTGTTGGTCCCTTGGCAGAGCTCCTGTGAACCAAAGTCGAGACAATTAGTGCATGGCAGCAGAGTCAAAAGCAGGAGATAGAGCACCCATAGTTGGGTTGAGGGAGGGATGATGTGGTGCAGGATCCTCATGCGAGTATTCGCCGCCGACCTCACCATCGCCGCTTGCAGGGTCCACGTCGTCACCAGTCAGCCCGATGGAAAGTTCCTTAAAGTGAGCGAGGGGCCTAATGTGAGCCACTCCACCCCCGGTTTGGGACCTCCCCCTGCTGTTGTGAGCCAGCTTCTCCTGCATGAAAACAGATGGAGAGAGTGTGAGCAGGATGCATGGCGCTGTGTGGAATATTTGTGTGGTGAGCGGTGCCATGGATGGGATGAGGATGCGAGCTGGAGCGGGTGTGAGCCTGATGGAGATGTGAGGGCGTGTGTGAGAGTTAGTGATGTTGTCCCTTGAGGCGTGAGATCCCTGTGGATGTGTGATATGTTTGTGCGTGTGTAAGTTGAGAGTGATGAGAAGAGTGACTCACCCTGGCAAAACTGATGAGACCATTCGTCCTGTAGTGGCACTGGATGGCTGTCCTCCTTTGCAGGGCCTTGGCACTGACCACCACTGCTACTGCCTCCCAAACCTGGTTAGTAACGCTGCTGTCCATCCTGCAGCCAGGCTGGGGGTAGAGGACATCATGATGGGTCTCCGCCTTGAGGCTGCAGTCTTCTTGCCTTTTGTGGACATCTTCCCTCTAGTAGTTGTGGCCTTGAAGCACTGAGGCTGGACTTTAAATATGGTGCCCGGCATGATGAAGTGGCAAGATGATGGCAGGCGGGTGAATGAGAGCCCGTCCACCATCGAAATGACGCGTTCCTCGGGAATGCATAAATAATGTGGCGGGATTGGGACGATATGTTGTTTTACCCATCCGCTCCTGCACTTAGCACAAACCTGGGACGATTCCGCCCATAGTTACTTTGCTCAATGTTAGTCAATCAATCCAAAGGTCATGAAAAGTTTAACCATACAACTATTCGGAAGTTTACCATTAATGAATTAAGGGTGTGATAATGTTCTGCAACACAATATTGACAGCATACAATGAACATGTACTCCTGTGACAAACAGCATTTCCCAGGAGACCCTGTACCAACACTTTGAAAGAGCTATCAATTAGTCTCACTCTCCCCACTCTTTCTCCAGAGCCCTGTATTTTGTTCCCTTTTTAACATTTATTCAACTCCCTTTTGAAATTTGCCATTGAATCTGCTCCCATGCCTCTCTCAAGCAGTGCATTCCAGATCAGAACAACTAACTGAACAGAACAACAGAATTGTTTCCAATCAGGTCATTGTAAAATAGAGCACTACAATGTAGTAAAAACCTATCAATCTCAGATTTGAATTTTTCAATTAACCTTTTCTCAACAGCTAATTGGGAGAGAGAATTCCAGACTTAGGTGAAAAAGTGCATCTTGCCATCACCCCTGAACAGTCTAGTTCCAATTCTAAGGCAATGCCCCCTTGCCCTGGAATCCCTAACTGAAGACGATGTGTAAGGGACCAACTGGAATAATAGGGTTGTAGAGGCACCAGTCCAGGGGAGTGGCAGAGGCTATGTGGACATGCTTTCCTCTCTGAGGATGACTGCATTCCTGCTTCCGCCACTGCCACTCCACAGTTGCCTCTCAGCCAGCCAGCCAGCCCAGACTGCAGCCGCTCATTCCAGACTGGAGCAATCCAAAGCTAGCCCCACAAGACCCGGAGCTGGTGGGGGTTATCCTTCAAGGTCAACGGCAGCCACCCCTAGTGAAATTCAACAACCTTCCACCAGCCATGCTGCAGCTGGGATGGCTCTGCGTAGGAGAACTAAGATAGGTGAAGGCACCCACAAGACCCAAAAGAGTGAATAATTCAGCTTTGTATGTATTATTGGATTTGTTGTAAGATAAAGTTGTTATAGAATGGTTCTTTGTTGATGGCTTTTATTTCAGAATTTGGACCAAGAGCATGCTGTGATAGTCTGTGGCAGAGGGATTGAAACAACATAAGAACATAAGAAGTAGGAACAGGAGTAGAACATTCGGCCCCTCGGGCCTGCTCCACCATCAATAGGATCATGGCTGATCTTCTTGTGTTTCGATTTCCACATTCCCTGAGAAAGGTGGGAAATTTTGGACCAACGCTGAGGTGGGCATGAGATTTCAGGGGAACCAGCGTCTGAGTATCTGTTCACAGGCAGCCCAACTACAATGAAGGGGTTTTGGATGTAACCTTTCTTCCTCCTCTTCCTCCTTTTCCTCCTCTCAAGGTGCCCTCCAAAGGCTTGATGGCAAATTTGTGCCCTCATGATAGCAGGATTGTGGAGGATGCAGCAGACCACTACAAACTTGGACATACACTCCACTGAGTAATGGAGTGATCCCCTGGTGATTGTCCAGGTAGTTTAATTATTTATTTAGTGAATGTAAGTGCCCAAAGCCAAACGGTTGCCTCCTCATTGGCTGAGTTTAAGGTGATTAGTCTACCACTTAGCCTGGAGAGGGGACACTCCTTGATCATGTGCTGCATTGTTTGTGTCTTTCCACAAGTGCATAAGGGACACTCCCAAAGGTGGAGGT
This sequence comes from Cetorhinus maximus, assembly GCF_964194155.1. NCBI lineage: Eukaryota > Metazoa > Chordata > Chondrichthyes > Lamniformes > Cetorhinidae > Cetorhinus > Cetorhinus maximus. Next base: position 160,029,526 of record NC_135882.1, read on the forward strand.
TAGCTGTATAGGGACCCTGACCTGTCCTGAACCTGTTTAGCAAATACCATTGTCGTTGTGGCAGTTCAAAGCTTACCATTCGACAGATGGGCTTTGTTACAAGGAGCTTGTTAGTGACTTCCCGTGTTTCCCACTCCTTGATACAGAGGATGTCTGCTCATGGATCTTGCCCAGAAAGACTGCTTCATGTGGGGCGCCGAGATGGAAGGCATGCAGTAGGTGGGTTGAAAAGGTTATCATGGAGTGGTAAGTGAGGTGCAGCATAGACGGTCTCAGCCAGTGCAGACAGTGGAACCATTGTTTCAGCATGCCAATCGTTTGCTCCACAACATTCCTGGCTGCTGCATAGTTCTCACTTTAGGCACACAGTCAATGCATGGTCAGGTGGTGAAGAGGAGTCAGGTGTAGAGGAAGTATCCCTTATCACCCAGCAAGCAGTGACTGCTTCTTCATGATGGGCCAAAGATGGTGTGTACAGCTGACTGTCGCAGAATGAATGCATTGTGGATGCTGCCAGGATATCGTGCTTTCACCAACAGAATCACCTGGGCATGGTCACACACCTGAATGGATGTCAAAAGAACGGTAGCCCTTGCAGTTCTGGTACATCTTCCAGTTAACACATGGGGTCCTGAACCAGGATCATGCAATCGATTGTACCCTGCACCATTGGAAAGCCCATCAGAGTTCCCCTGTACTCCACCCGAGTAAAGTCCTCAATCTGAAGTCTCTGCAGCACTGTCCCTCTGGGGAGCTGGCATTCAAATTACCTTTTTCCCCCAGCCTGGTACAGCCCACTGTTATCCATTGACTCGCTATGTACTGATCCTGACTATATACTTTCCTATAAATTTTGCACAGTGCCAGCTTCTGAGCTGGTGGAGGCCAGTGTCCGATCACGTAGTGGTGCCTCTTTAAGAGGTCCATGGTCACACCATCTGCATCTTGCACTTCATTCCAGGTAACAGGATGAAGGTCAGATTGGATTTGAGAAGGGGATAAGGAGCACACCATCATCCTGACTGTTCCCATCCCCAGTCAAAGCTGGTCCCATGGTGTAGAGCACTGTTTCCTTCATGGGACTCAGTCGATGCAGGTGCATCTATCTCGCTCTGGCTTTGCTCTGCTTCCTGCAGTTATTGACCGCTTTGTCCTACAAGAGAGAGGGAAAAATATCAGTGAATGTGTTGTGTTGTGATTGGGTGACAGGCCTGCCATATCTGGAGGTATGTGGAAGCAGCAAGAGCTGGCATCATTGGAAGATGTGTGAGTGTGAGGTAGAGTTGCTGAAAGGTAGACCTGAGTCCTGATTGCTAGGGGCTGCTGATGGATGAGGAATGGTGCTATGGTTCATTGATCAGCATAAGAGTTTGTTGGTGTGGTGGGTAGGAGATGTCCTTGGGAGATGCATTCACTGACCTTGACCAACCCTATGAGGATATTGAACTTCTTCCAGCAGTCCTGCCAGATCCCTGGGGCCAGACTCCAGGAATAGACATCCCTGGCCACCTGCTCATGCCCCTCCTTCAAGGGGTGCCTTGAAGACCTCATGATCCCCTGGGGTATATAGCATCTCTGATAAGAACATAAGAAATTGGAGCAGGAGTAGGCCATTTGGCCCCCTCGAGCCTGCTCTGCCAAGCAATCTTATTACGGTTGATCTGATAGTGGCCTTAACTCCACTTTTCTGCCTGCTAGCCCACAGCCTTTGACTCCCTGGTAGGAGAAAAATCTGCCTAACTCAGCCTTAAATATATTCAATGACCAAGCTTCCATTGCTCTATGGGGTAGAGAATTCCAAAGATTAACAACCATCTGAGAAAAGAAATTCCACCTCACCTCCATCCTAGATGGGAGACCCCTCATTTTTTAAAACTCTAGCCCCTAGTTCTAGATTCCCCACAAGGGAAAACATCTCAGGGTCTACCCTACCGAGCCACTTTGGAAACTTATATGGTTCGATAAGATTCCCTCTCATTGTTCTAAACGTCAATGGGTATAGGCCCAACCTGCTCAAACCTTCCTCATAAGGTAACTCCTTCATCTGGGGAATCAACTTATTAAACCTTACATGACTGCCACCTGTATATCACAGAATCACAGAATCACACAGTGCAGAAGAGGCCCTTCGGCCCATCGAGTCTGCACCGACACGTGAGAAACACCTGACCTACCGACCTAATCCCATTTACCAGCAGTTAGCCCATAGCCTTGAATGTTATGACGTGCCAAGTGCTCATCCAAGTACTTTTTAAAGGATGTAAGGCAACCCGCCTCCACCACCCTCCCAGGCAGTGCATTCCAGACCGTCACCACCCTCTGGGTAAAAAGGTTTTTCCTCACATCCCCCTAAACCTCCTGCCCCTCACCTTGAACTTATGTCCCCTTGTGACTGACCCTTCAACTAAGGGGAACAGCTGCTCCCTATCCACCCTGTCCATGCCCCTCATAATCTTGTACACCTCGATCAGGTTGCCCAACAGTCTTCTCTGCTCCAATGAATACAACCTAAGTCTATCCAACCTCTCTTCATAACTTAAATGTTTCATCCCAGGCAACATCCTGGTGAATCTCCTCTGCACCCCCTCCAGTGCAATCACATCCTTCTTATAATGTGACCAGAACTGCACACAGTACTCCAGCTGTGGCCTCACCAAGGTTCTGTACAACTCCAACATGAACTCACTACTTTTGTAATCTATGCCTCAATTGATAAAGGCAAGTGTCCCATATACCTTTTTCACCACCCCACTAACATGCCCCTCTGCCTTCAGAGATCTATTGACACACACGCCAAGGTCCCTTTGTTCCTCAGAACTTCCTAGTATCATGCCATTCATTGAATACTTCCTTGTCAAATTACTCCTTCCAAAGTGTATCACCTCACGCTTTTCAGGGTTAAATTCCATCTGTCACTTATCTGCCCATTTGACCATCCCATCTATATCTTCCCGTAACCCAAGATACTCAACCTCACTATTAACCACCCGGCCAATCTTTGTGTCATCTGCAAATTTATTAATCCTACCCCTCACATAGTCATCTATGTCATTTCTATAAATGACAAATAATAGGGGACTGAGCATAGATCCCTGTGGTATGCCACTGGACACTGGCTTCCAGTCACTAAAGCATCCTTCTGTCATCACACTCTATCTCCTACAACTGAGCCAATTTTGAATCCACCTTATCAAATTACCCTGTATCCCATGTGCATTTGCCTTCTTTATAAGTCTCCCATGTGGGACCTTGTCAAAGGCTTTTCTGAAATCCATATAAACTACATCAACTGCACTACCCTCATCTACACACCTGGTCACCTCCTCAAAAAATTCAATCAAATATGTTAGGCATGACCTCCCTCTGAAAAAGCCATGCTGACTATCCCTGATCAAACCTTACCTCTCCAAGTGGAGATAGCTTCTCTCCTTCCGAATTTTCTCCAATTGTTTCCCTACCACTGACTTGAGACTCACTGGCCTGTAGTTCCCTGGCTTATCTCCACAACCCATCTTAAATAGCGGAACCACTTTAGTTGTTCTCTAGTCCTCTGGCACCTCCCCCCGTGGCCAGAGAGGAATTAAAAATTTGGGTCAGAGCCCCTCTGATCTCCTTCCTTGCCTCCTTCAGAAGTCTGGGACACAAATCATCCAGACCTGGAGATTTGTCCACTTTTAAGCCTGCCAACACTTCCCATACCTTGTCACGCCCTATATCAATTTGCTTAAGAACCTCGCAGTTTCTCTCCCCGAGTTCGAAACCTTCATCCTCATTCTCTTGGGTGAAGATGGATGTGAAATATCCATTCAACACTCTAGTGATGTCCTCTGGCTCTATCCATGGCCCCTTATGGGCCCTACTTTTTCCCTGGTTATCCTCTTCCCTTTGATATACTTACAGGATATCTTGGGATTTTCCCTACTTTTACCAGCTAGAGCTTTCTCATATCCCCTCTTTGCTCTCCTAATTGCTTTCTTAAGCTGCACTTTCTGTACTCTACTAATGCCTCCACTGATTTCCTTCCCTTGTACCTGCTAAAAGCCTCTCTTTTCCTTCTCATCGTAACCTGAATATCTCTGGTCATCCATGGTTCTCTGGGCTTGTTACTCCTTCCTATCACCCTAGAGGGAACATGTTGAGCCTGTACCCTCCCCATTTCCTTTTTGAATGCCCCCCCCCCCCCCCACTGTTCCTCTGTAGATTTCCCCACAAGTAACTGTTCCCAGTCTACCTTGGCCAGATCCTGCCTTATTTTACTAAAATCCGCTCTTCCCCAATCCAAAATATTTTTTTGCAACTTGTCTATTTTTTTGTCCATAACAAGCTTAAATTGTACCATGTTGTGGTCGCTATCACTAAAATGCTCCCCCACCACCACCTCAGCCACCTGAACGGCTTCATTCCCCAGAATTAGGTCCAGCAATGCACCGTCCCTTGTTGGACCCTCTACATATTGACCTAAAAAGTTCTCCTGTACACATTTCAAGAAATCCACTCCATCCAAGCCCTTAACACTATGTCTATCCCAATTAATGTTGGGAAAGTTGAAATCACCTAATATAATTGCCCTATTGTTATTGTTTTTACACACCTCCGCAAATTGTGCACACATTTGCTCCTCAATTTCCTGCTGACTATCTGGGGGTCTACAATAAACTCCTAACAATGTGGCTGCCCCTTTTTTATACCTAAGCTTCATTTGATGTCCCCTCCAAGATATCATCTCTCCTTACTGCAGTAACTGACTCCTTAACTAATAATGCAATGCCTCCTCCTCTTTTACCCCCTCCGCTGTCTCGTCTGAAGATTCTATAACCCGGAATGTTGTGCTGCCAATCCTGCCCCTCCCTCAACCATGTCTCAGTGATGGCTACTATATCACAATTCCATGTGTCAATCTTCACCCTTAACTCATCCGTTTTACCTGTAATACTCCTGGCATTAAAGTCGAGGCCATCCAGCCTTGCCTTACTCCCTTGAAACTTAATGCAGCTGTACTCCCTCTGACTTGATTGTTTTACTGTATTATGATGTATCCCTATCCTGCTAACATTCTGTGTCCCCTCCCACTGCCAAATTAGTTTAAACTCCTCCCAACAGCACTAGCAAACCCGCCCGCAAGGATGTTAGTCCTGCTCTGGTTCAGATGTAGACCGTCCCGCTTGTACAGGTCCCACCTTCCCCAGAAACGGTTCCAGTGATCCAGGAATCTAAAACCCTTCCTCCTGCATCAACTCTTAAGCCACGTATTCATGTGCACTATTCCCCTATTTCTGTGCTCGCTAGCACGTGGCACTGGGAGTAATCCAGAGATTACAACCCGAGAGGTCCTGCTTTTTAGTCTACTGCCTAACTCCCTGAATTCTTGATGCAAGACCTCATCCCTCTTTCTACCTATGTCATTGGTACCAACATGTCCCATGACCTCTGCCTTATCACCCTCCCTCTTCAGGATGCCCTGCAGCCGTTCAGTGACATCCGGGACCCTGGCATCAGGGAGGCAATATACCATCCTGGAGTCACGTTGACGGCCACAGTAGCGCCTATCTGTTCCCCTGACTATAGAATCCCCTATTACTATTGGTCTTCCACCCTCCTGTACAGACAGGCTGCTTATGGTGCCAGAAGCTTGGCTCTGTCCGCACTCCCTGGAGGAACCAGCACCCTCATCAGCCTCCAAAATGGAATACCGATTTGTGAGCGGGACCCCAGGGGACTCATGAACTACCTGCCTGTTTCTCTTGGACTGCCTGGTGGTCACCCATTCCCTTCCTTCCTCAAGTCCCTTCAGCTGCGGTGTGACCACCTCTCTAAACGTGCTATCCACGATGCTCTCAGACTCGCGGATGCTCCACAGTGTCCCAAGCCGTTGTTCCAGCTCTGAAACCCGAGCTTCCATGAGCTGCAGCTGGACACACTTCCTGCACACATGCTGGTCCCGGCCACTGGAAATGTTCCCAAATGGAGCACGAGGACCACACCATGGCTTTGAGCCCTCCTGCCATAACTTACCCCTTTAAATTAAACCTTTTAAATCAATTAATCTAGGGCCCTCCTTTCCTGATCCTCGTTACTGCAGAATATACAAACTATAAACCACAAAAAGACCTTAAACTATAAGCGATTAAAGTAGTAAATACTAACCCACTACTTACCAGTCATTCCTTTCCCTCGTAGCCTCTACTGCTCCAGCAGGGCAAGACCACGCTCTGAAGATTTAAGAAGTTGGACAGCAAGGAAAAAATGCAAAGAGCACCTCTTCCCCTCTGCACCGAATTGCCAATACCCATTCTGGCTGGGTCTCACTCAGGATGAGGTCTCTCTCCTGTTTGTGTGCAAGCTCACTGTAGTGTGCTTCTAGATAGCCCCTTTCTTAAACAGAGTTGAGATGACTCACCACTAGTTAAGCTTCAAATAGTAATTAACATCTATTCAGGCCCTAATTAGGCTTCAGGTGATTGACAGTTAACTGTCACACTGTCAGCTGAATCAGCTACCTTACCAACCTTTTAACTCGACTACCCTTAAATAAGGGATTGTTTATTTTGACATTCTTATGCATTTCTCAATGACTTCCCCTGTTGTTATGGGGCTTATGAGTTATGTTTATAGTGGAAACTGGTTGAGCATGTTGGAGAATCTGGGGAGCTGGGTGTATGTGGTGGTTGGTGGTACATAGGGTATGGGGGGTGAGGGAGTATGGGGGTAAGGGAGATATGGAATGGTTTGGGGAGATGAGGGGGTAAGGGGTGAGGGTCATGGGGGCCTCATCTCCAGAACTGGACCGATGCCTCGGCAAATGGAGGTGGGTCTTTTAATCTGGCTGCCTTAGCATTGGCTCACCTGTGCCTTGAGGCTGCCACCTCCAGCAGCAGGCCCAACTCCAGGCCCACCCTGCCACCCTGCAATGAAAATAACATCGTCAGGCGCTGCCGGCTAGGAGGCCAGATTTCAGCGCTGGAAATCTTATCACTCCCAATTCCCACCTCCATGATGAAAACCCTACCCTTTGTGTCCTTCTCAAAACTTGCTTTTCTACCTATATTCTCAAATTTGGCTAAAATATACTCTGTCCCTTCATCCAAGTGATTAATATAGATTAGCTGAGGCCCTAGCCTCTCGCTTCACTCAGACCTCCAACACGGATTCAGAAACCTCTGATCAGTCTCTTTGGTCTGTGGCTCCATTCACTGTCTTTTACCTTCCAACCAAACCTTTCTGAACCTGTAGCAGCAGCCCCCCTTTAAGAGGCCCAGGCTAGCTGTGCATCATACTAGCCACACGCACTGCTGAGCATCCGGGCTATTCAGAAGCACATTTAGCATTGGGCTGTGCACTGCAATCACTGAAATGAGCAGGCAGCATGAAGTTTGCATGCTGCCGGCCTCAATAGGACTAGGTGCAGGCTAATCGCGCATCGCAATTCCCACGCTCAAAAACCGGCCCCATCAAATATTCCCCACTACAGGTCTCGTCAGGAGAACCTTGACTAGGGGAGTGGAGAAACTACACTTAGTTCAGTGAGGTGATTCTGAACCCCATGAATCAATGTGTACCCTGGCAAGCAAAGTTACCAAACTTTAAGGCACTCCTGCCTGGCTGAAACAGGATAATAACCAATTCATAGGCCAATATTTTACCGGGATGAGGTTTCGACCAGTGATTAAATAAAACATTTAAAACTCATTTTTAATATGTCCCTGCTCATACGACAGAGTCACATGAGGGGACATGCATTCCTTATTTTTCAATTCTTTATTTTTCATGTTAGAAATCTTCAGCTCCCTGAAGGCAGCTCTGTGCCTTTTACTGAGCGCACCCGCATCCATAAGCTGACTTCTGCACTCGCTTTCCTCCCACCCCCACCCAAGCAACGCTGAGCGTTTCAGCGCATGATTCACACTGGCTGGTGGTTAATTGGCCAGCCAGCGTGAATGGCAGCGGTAAGTCTCGCTGCTGCTCTTCAGCTTCCTCGTCACATCCGCCCGATGAGGTAAAACTCCTGCCTCATGGTTTTGTGAAAGGAAAATCATGTTTAACCAATGTATTGGAGTTCTTTGAAGGAGTCACATGTGCTGTGGATAAAAGGGAGCCTGTGCTGTACTTTGATTTCCAGAAGGCATTTGATAAGGTGCCACATCAAAGGTTATTGCGGAGAGTAAAAATTCATGGTGTAGGGGGTAACATATTGGCATGGATAGAAGATTGGCCAGCTAACAGGAAACAGGCGGTAGACATAAATGGGCTTGTTTTGGTTGGCAGGTTGTGACGAGTGGTGTGCCACAGGAATCAGTGCTGGGGCCTCAACATTTTGCAATTTATATAAATGACTTGGATGAAGAGACTGAAGGAATGGTAGCTAAATTTGCTGATGACACAAAGATAGCCAGGAAAGTAAGTTTTGAAGAGGACATAAGGAAGCTACAAAGTGACATAGATAGGTTAAGTGAGTGGGCAAAGGTCTGGCAAATGGAGCATAATGTGAGCAAATGAGAAATTGTTCATTTTGGCAGGAAGAATAAAAAATAAGCATATTATCTGAATGGTGAGAGATTGCAGAGCTCTGATATTCACAGGGATCTGGGTGTCCATGTGCATGAGTCACAAACGGTTAGTATGTAGGTACAGCAAGTTATTCGGAAAGCTAATAGATTGTTATCGTTTATTGTGAGAGGAATTGATTACAAAAGTAGGGAGCATATGCTTCAGTTGTACTGGGCATTGGTGAGACCATATCTGGAGTATTGTGTACAGTACTGGTCTCCTTACTTAAGGAAAGATGTAAATCCATTGGAAGCAGTTCAAAGAAGGTTTACTAGACTAATACCAGGAATGGGCAGGTTGTCTTGTATCTGCTGAAGTTTAGATCAGTAAGAGGCAGCTTGATTGAAACCTTTAAGATCCTGAGGGGTCTTAACAGGGTGGGTGTGGAGAGGATGTTTCATCTTGTGGGAGAATCTAGAACTAGGGGCCACTGTTTAAAAATAAGGGATCATTCATTTATGACGGAGATGAGATTTTTTTTTTCAGGGGGTAGTGAGTCTTAGGAACTTTTCCTCAAAAGGTGGTGGAAGCAGAGTCTTTGTATATTTTTAAGGCAGAGCTAAATAGATTCTTGATTAACACGAAAGGTTATCGGGGGTAGGCAGGAATATGGGTTTGAGGTTAGAATCAGATCAGCCATGATCTTATTGAATGGTGGAGCAGGCTTGAGGGGCCAAGTGGCCTAATCCTGCTCCTAATTCGTATGTTCGTATGCTCAGATGTGTTGGTGGTCACCTTTCAAAATTCTATAGATTCTGGAATGGTTCCTGCCGATTGGAAGGTAGCAAATGTAACCCCCCTATTTAAGAAAGGAGGGAGTGAGAAAATTGGGAGCTATAGGCCTGTTAGCCTGACTTCAGCAGTTGGGTCATTTAGAAAGGATGTGATAACTGGACCCTTAGAAAATAATGGTAGGATTGGGCAGAGTCAACATGGATTTATGAAATGGAAATGATGTTTGACAAATCTGTTAGAGTTTTTGGAGGATGTAACAGGCAGAATAGATAAGGGAGAATCATTGAATGTGGCGCATTGGATTTTCAGAAGGCTTTCGATAAAGTTGCACAAGAGGTTAGTAAGCAAAATTAGAGCACATGGAATTGGGGGCAATGCTCAGGCATGGATTCAGAATTAATTAACGGACAGAAAACAGAGAGTTGGAAAAACTGGTCATTCTCAGATTGGCAGGCTGTGACTAGTGGGGTACACAAGGATCAGCACTTGGGCCCCAGCTTTCACAACCTTTACCAATGTGGGGACCAAATGAAATATTTCTAAGTTTGCTGCAGAGATGACACAAAACGAGGTGGGAATGTGAGTTGTGAAGAGGATCAAAGAGGCTTCAAGGAGATTTAGGCAGGTTAAATGAGTGGGAAGGAACATGGCAGATGGAAAATAATGTGGAAAAATGTGAGGTTATCCACCTTTGGTTTGGTAGGAAAAACAGGAAGCTACAGTATTTCTTAAATGGCGAGAGATTGGAAAGTGTTAATGTCCAAAGGTACCTGGGTGTCCTTGTTCGTAAGTCACTGAAAGCTAACATGAGGTTGCAGCAATTCAGAAGATAAATGGCATGTTGGCCTTTATTGTAAGAGGCTTTGAGTACAGGAGTAGACATGTCTTGCTGCAATTGTAAATAGAGCCTTGGTGAGATAACACCTGGAGTATTGTGTACAGTTTTGGTTTCCTTATCTAAGGAAGGCCATAGAAAGAGTGCAATGAAGTTTCACCAGACTGGTTCCTGGGGTGGTGGGATTGTTCTATGAGACGTGATTGAGAAAACGGGGTAAAATTCTCTAGAGTTCAGGAGAATGAGAGGTGATTCCATTGAAGCATACAAAATTATTACAGGGCTCATCAGGGTTGATGCAGGAAGGATGTTTCCCTTGGCTTTGGGTAGGGGGTGGTGATCTGGAACCAGGGGGACACAGTCTCAGAATAAGAGATAGGCTATTTAGGACTGAGATGAGGAGGAATTTATTCACTCAAAGCGGGGTGAATCTTTGGAATTTTCCACCTCAGAGAGCTGAGGAGGCTCAGTCATTGAGTATATTCAAGACAGAGATTGATAGATTTCTCGATATTAAAGATATAAAGGGATCTGGGGATAGCGCGGGAAAATGACATTGAGGTAAAAGATCAGCCATGATGTAGTTGAATGGCAGAGCAAGCTTGAGGGGCTGAATGGCCTACACCTCCCTGTGTTCTATGTACCTATGAGTAAGGTGGTCCGGTTTTCTTTCCACTGCTGAGTTTCACAAACCTTGATAAAGCTACACAGTAACTTTGAAATTTATACGAGGCTCCTGATTACACTGTGAGATCCTGATTTGAATATGTTAATGAGCATCCCTCCTCAAAAACCTTGAAACCTGCTGCTGCTCATATTTTGAACTGTGGCAGATAGGGCTCAATATAAGGAATTGTGAGATCATTGATTTTGGATCCAAGGACGACAAAATTGGAATGTGCTTTCTCAAAAGCAACAAATTAGAAGTTGGGAAGGAGCAAAGGGACTAGAGAATCCGTGTACAAATCACTAAGCACTGGTGCACAGATTCAAAAGTAATCAAAAAGCGGAATGGATTTTCATGCTCATCTCAAGGAGATTGGATCTCAAAAGAGAGGAAGTGATGTTTCAGTTGTACGAAGCCTTGGCTTGAGCCCATCTGAAGCACTGCTTTCAGTTTTGGGCACTACACCACAGAAAGGATGTTTGTCTTGGTATCACCAGAATGATACCAGGCCTTAAAACGCTTAAACTGCAAGGTCAGGTTGCATAACCATGACTGGTATTCTGTTGAGTTCAGAAGGTTGAGGGATGATCTAATTGAGGCATTTGAAATGATAGAAGGATTCAAAAGAGTAGGTACGGAGAAGTTAGTTCCACTGGTGGGGCAAGTCAGAGCAAGGCAGCAATTAGAATTAGGCTATTCAGGAGTGAAATGAAGGAAGCCCTTTTTCACACAAAGGGCAGGGGTAGTAAAGAATTCTTCCCTAAAAGGTTGCAGATGCTGGCTGAATTGAAATGTTCAGACTAGGATCAATAAATTTTTAATATAAAAACAGAAAATGCTGGAAAGACCCAGCAGGGCTGGCAACATCTGTGGAGAAACAGAGTTCATGTTTTGAGTCTGTATGACTCTTCTTCAGAGCTGAAGATAGGTAGAATTATGATTTTTTTTAATGCTGTTGAAGAGTTAGGGTAGAGCAGGTGGAGCAAAATAGAAGGGTCAGGGATGGTTCGGCTGAGGAGAGATTTGACAAAGATGTCATGGACTAAAGACAAAGGGAGTGGTAATGATAGTGTTAAAAACTAAGGCAGCTGCTAATAGTGGCATAAAGTTCAGAAAGCAGAATGTGTTAATAGCAGAACAAGGGCCAGCGCTCTCTGAAAGCAAAACATGAGAACAAGTTATAGACTGGCCCTTCTTGGGGGAGGGGGTTGGAAAAAAATATCAAAATGGAGGACAGAGTTCATGGTCTGAAGTTGTTGAACTCAATGTTAAGCCCAGAAGTCTGTAAAGTGCCAAAGTGAGATTTGGTGCTGTTCCTCCAGTTTGCGTTGGGCTTCACTGGAACAGTGTTGCAGGCTGAGGACAGAAATGTGAGCATGAGAGCAAGATTGTGAATTGATAGGTCTTTAATTAGGTTAGGGTATGGAAGGACATGGATCAAAGGCAGGTAAATAGAGCTGAGTGCAGATCAACCATAATCTAATTGAATGGCAGAATATGCCCAAGGGGCTTGATACGAAGGAAAGACTTGCGTTTATATAGTGCCTTTCATGATCTCAAGCCATCCCGAAGTGTTTTACAGTCAAGGAGGTCCTTCTGAGTTCTATTGTAAAGTAGATGTGGATACAGCAAGTTCCCAAAAACAACAATGTGGTAACGGTAGGTTATCTATTTTTAGCTTTTGCATGAGGGATAAAACTTGGCAAGGATATGGAGGAGAGCTCCCCTGCTCTCAAAATAATTCCATGCGATCTTTCATATCCGCCTGAGAGGGCAGACTAGGCCTCATTTTAACGTATCACCTGAAAGACAGCGCCTCTCAAAGTCTAGCACACCCTCAGTGCTGCACTGCAGTGCCAGCCTATAGCCTATTGCTGTTCTCATATTATTCCTATATAGACCAATTTCAGTTTGTGGCTTAGTTACAACATCTTTGTTTGAGTAAATCTTAAAACAAATATAACAGTTATGTATAATTTGGCTGTTACGTATAATTTGGTTGTAATGAATAATTTGATTGTAAACTTGTATATGGAGTTCATTCATGCAGTTTCCCAACGTACTTGAAACTCTTGTTTGTGGTTTCCTGAGTGCTATATTATAAATTTCCGATCTGTCTCTTTGATATTACTGGAGTCCAGGAAAACTGGTGCCAAAAGAGATACATCACAAGAGTTGCATTTTTCACCCTGTTCCTGTGAAATTTCAGTAACTCTAAAATATGGCCATGTACCAGACAGATTTTTAAAAATTTTTCATCAGATGTGAACGTCGTTGGCTGGGCCAGCATTTATTACTCATCCCAAATTGCCCTTGAGAAGGTAGTGGTGAGCTACCTTCTTGAACCGCTGCAGTCCATGTGTTGTAGGAACACCCACAGTGCTGTTAGGGAGGGAGTTCCAGGTTTTTGACCCAGCAAGAGTGAAGGAACGGCGATATATTTCAAAGTCAGGATGGTGAATGGCTTGGAGGGGAACTTGCAGGTGGTGGTGATCCCATGCATCTGCTGACTTGTTCTTCTAAGTGGTAGAGGTTTGGAAGGTGCTATTAATGGAGCCTTGGTGAGCTGCTGCTTGTGGATGGTACACACTGCTGCCACTGTGCATCAGTGGTGGAGGGAGTGAATGTGGGAGGTGGTGGATGGGGTTTCAGTCAAGTGGGCTGCTTTGTCCAGGATGATATTGAGCTTCCTGAGTGTTGGAATTGCGCTCATCCAAGTAAGTGGAGAATATTCCATGACACTCCCGACTTGTGCAATGTAGATGGTGGGCAGGGAGTCATGAGGTGAAATACCTCTGCAGAATTCCTAGCCTCTGACCTGCTCTTGTAGCCACAGTATTTATATGGCTGGTCCAGTTCAGTGGTCAATGGTAAGCTCCAGGATGTTGATAGTGGAGGATTCAGCAATGGTAATCCAATTAAAGGTCAAGGGACGATGTTTAGATTCTCTCTTGTTGGAGATGGTCATTGCCTGCCGCTTATTATCACTTATCATGGCTACAAGAGCAGGTCAGAGGCTAGGAATTCTGTGGCGCCTAACTCGAGCCTGTTCTGCCATTCAGTTGGATCATGGCTGATTTGTATTTTAGCTCTATCTAACCACATTGGTTCCATTGCCCTTAATACCCTTGTCTAAAAAAATCTTTCAATCTCGGTTCTGAAATTTTCAATTGACCCCCAGGTTCAACACCTTTTTGGGGGTGAGAGTTCCAGATTTCTGTAACCCTTTGCATGAGGAAGTGCATCCTGACATCATCCCTGAATGGCACAGCTCCAATCATGTAATATATCTAAGACCAAAAGACCATAAGACATAGGAGCAGAAATTAGGCCATTTGGCCCATCGAGTCTGCCCGCCATTCAATCATGGCTGATAAGTTTCTCAACCACATTCTCCCGCCTTCTCCCCGTAACCTTTGATCCCCTTATCAATCAAGAACCTATCTATCTCGGTCTTAAATACACTCAATGACCTGGCCTCCTCAGCCTTCTGTGGCAATGAATTCCATAGATTCACCACTCTCTGGCTAGAGAAATTTCTCCTCATCTCTGTTCTAAAAGGTCTTCCCTTTACTCTGAGGCTGTGCCCTCGGGTCCTAGTCTCTCCTACTAATGGAAACATCTTCCCCACGTCCACTCTATCCAGGCCTTTCGGTATTCTGTAAGTTTCAATCAGATCCCCCCTCATCCTTCTAAACTCCATCGAGTAAAGACCCAGAGTCCTCAAACATTCCTCATATGTTAAGCCTTTCATTCCTGGGATCATTCTCGTGAACCTCCTCTGGACCCTCTCCAGGGCCAGCACATCCTTCCTGAGATACGGGGCCCAAAATTGCTCACAATATTCTAAATGTGGTCTGATCAGAGCCTTATAAAGCCTCAGCAGCACATCCCTGCTTTTATATTCTAGTCCTCTCGAAATAAATGCCAACATTGTATTTGCCTTCCTAACTACCGACTCAACCTGCAAGTTAACCTTAAGAGAATCCTGGACTAGAACTCCCAAGTCCCTTTGCACTCCAGATTTCTGAATTCTCTCCCCATTTAGAAAATAGTCTATGCCTCTATTCTTCCTACCAAAGTGCATGACCTCACACTTCCCCACGTTGTATTCCATCTGCCACTTCTTTGCCCATTCTCCTAACCTGTCCAAGTCCTTCTGCAGCCTCCCCGCCTCCTCAATACTACCTGTCCCTCCACCTATCTTTGCATCATCTGCAAACTTAGCCAGGATGCCCTCAGTTCCTTCATCTAGATCATTAATGTATAAAGTGAAAAGTTGTGATCCCAACACTGACCCCTGTGGAACTCCACTAGTCACCGGCCGCCATCCTGAGAAGGACCCCCTTATCCCAACTCTCTGCCTCCTGCTAAGCAAATAATACAAACTGGCCATAAAAATATAGACAAAAATATATATTACAAGGTAAATAATGGAAATGTGAAGTTTTACGGAAGGAGGAACAAGCAAAGTTATTTGCCTCTGAAGCAATTGTGAAGTAATAAATAAATGGCAATATAGGGCTTGTGAGCCCTGTGCCTTTCAGTATTAATAATGTATGTCATGTTTGCACCTTGAATCTGTCATGTGAGACACTGCTTCATAAATTTTTTGTAATGTAGCAGTGGGAAAAACATTGTTTTGGCTTACATCAGGACCAGTGAATAACAACAACTTGCATTTATAGTGCCTTTAACATAGTAAAATGTCCCAAGGTGTTTCACATGAGCCTTTATTGGACAAAATTTTACACCAGGTCACATAAGATGTTAAGACAGGTCAAACAGGTTAGGCTTTCCTTTCGTTCCTTGTTTGTCCTTCAAAGTGAAGATGACCATGTTCATCAACTGTGCTGTCTGGTGGAGATCTGTAGGTGATTGCTAAGGCCGAAGGTTCTGCTGAATATAGGACAGTATACCGCAGACGATTGAGTTTTGGACGAGTTGCTGGTTCTGGATTTCCTCTCCTTGTGTTTTCCCTCTGCTTCTGATACGCGCTACCTTTCGAAGGAGGCTGCACCATTTCTTATTTGGTTGCACCAGGTGCGGCGATCCTGGGTGACCTTCCCCCAGGACTCGAGGTCAAGATCAAAACTCCTAAGTGCAGCCTTCAGAGTGTCCTTGTACAGATTCCTTTGACTAACATGAGTGCACACCCTGGACTCAAGCTCTCCATAGAAGATTCACTTTGGTAAGTGAGTATCAGGCATTCCAGCTGCATGACCAGCCCAACTCAGTTGTGACTGTCTCAATATGGCGTGGATGCTTGGCATGACAGCTTGGGTGAACATCTCAGTGTTTCGTATTTTGTCCTGCCACCTGATTTTCAGATACTTCCAAACGCAGCTCAAGTGAAAGTTGTTGACTTACATTGTGTACCAGCATCATGCCAAGAAGCTCAACCACTTTCACTTGAGCTGCCTTTAGATAGTGGGCTTTAAGAAGCATCTTAAAGGAGGAAAGAGAAGTAGAGAGGCAAATGGCTTAGAGATGGAATTCCTGCACTTAGGGCCTTGGCAGCTGAAGGCATGGCTGAAAATGTTGGAGCAATGAAAACCGAGAATGCACAACGGACTAGCATTGAAGGAATGTAGCGATCACAGAGGGTTTTAGGGTTGGGGGAGATAGAGATAGGCCATGGAGGGATTTGAAAACAAGGATGAGAATTTAAAAATTGGACCAGGAACCAAAGTAGATCAGAGAGCACAATGCATACTCCAGGTCCTGAAAACTGTGAGCGTCCTCACAGGAGATCTACAAGCAATTTTGAAATCAATTAAGAATTTTATTCTCTGCAAAATGACTAGTCGCAGGATCCCATGATTTTAGATACAATACACTTTGCTTCGAGTTGTTTGCACAATTGCTACTGCTGGTTACATTTGTTTTATGGGTGTTTTTGGGGCGACAGGTTGGAGAAGATCTTTTGTTCTTTTACCTCAGGGGGAGGAATGTCTTAACAGCAAATCTCACTTCATCATAATCCTGTTCCTCCCTGACCATTCAAAGCATTAATTAAAGAGTGACATTGTTACTCATTCAGGATTGAGGAGCTATTGTGAGTTGGGATTTTCCCTGAAAAGGATTAACATTCTATTTGATGTTATACTTATTTGGTGCGCTGGTTGCTTATTCAGGGAAAAAAATGAATTCAAGCCAATTGTGATCAGCTTTGGTTGGTTGCTTTGTTTCCTTGCTGTTGAACACAACCTTGCAGGCAACAAGCAAAGAGGGTCACGTGCATCAATCAGGAGTTGCCATTGAAGTCAGTAGGGCTTTGTTGCTCATCTGACAGAAAAGATTAGCGGGCAAGGCAACTAATCCCTACAGCCCACCATCAAGATGAATGGAAGGGTTGGGGTTTAAATACAGGCTGTACTATATTTTGACATTACCACGGTTTTTAAGTGTCCTGTGAGCAGGCAACACTAAGTCATGTGCTTCTGCTCACACTGATGTCTTGTCAAGCAAGCCCTGCTCTGCACCTTTGTACTGAAGCTCACACAAAGACGATTAGAAAAGGGCTTGTGAGGTTTTACAAAATCTATTTCAACTTACATTTATATAGCACTTTTAACATGGCAATATGCCCCAGACAGAATCTGATACTGAGTCCCATAAGGGCACCAAAAGTGCTGGTCAAAGAGGTAGGTTTTAATGAGTGTCTTAAAGGATGAGTGAGCTGGACGGGCAGAGAGATTTTGGAGGGAATTCTAGATTTAGGGTCTAGCTGGCTGAAGGCAATCGTGGAGTGAATGGAAGTGGGGATGGACAAAAGGCCAGAATTAGGAGAACTCAGAGTTCTTGGAAGGATGTAAGACTGGAGGAGATTACAGAAATAGGGAGGGGCGAGGCCATGGAAGGATTTGAACATGGGAATCGCATTTTAAATTTGAGGATTTACTGGATCTGGAGCTATCATAGGTCAGTAAGCTTAGGGGTGAACCATAAAGAAGCATATTTCTTCACTCCAAACAGATTACAGGCGTGTATTAGAAATGTCTCACACTTTCAATGCCAGGGGTTTTGATATGACCTCTTTGCTAGTGAAAATCATTGACCATGAAGACCTGAAACATTAATCTATCCACACACACATTAAATATTAATAATAGCTATAAACAATTAATTTGAGGTAAAGCAAGCAGGATATTTTTGGAATTGTGTTAAACTTTAAGTTTAGAGTTTTAAGTATTTATGGATGCAGCATGGGACTAGTATCACACCTAATGCAAGATACTCAACACCTTTCACAACCTCAGGATGTCCCAAAGCAGTTTACAACAAATGAGTATTTTTGAAATGTAATCATTGCTGTAATGTTGGAAAATGCAGCTCCCAATTTACACACAACAAATCCCTACAAACAGCAATATGATAATAACCAGATAATATGTTGCAGTGATGTTGGTTGAGTGATAGATATTTGTCAATACAGTCGGGGGGGAGGGAGAGGGGTTGTGGGGGTGTCCCTGCCCCTCCAGCTCTTCTTTGAATAGTGTCACAAGAACACAAGACATGGGATGGATTACATCCACCTGAGAGAGCAGATAGGGCCTCAGTTTAAAATCTCATCCAAACAAGGTCAGTTTCACACTGTCTGGGCAGAATTTTCTGCCTACCAGATGGGCCCGACCCACTCTCCAGCGGGCGGGGAGCTGATCCCCGCCGGAGAAGCGGACCCCGCCGCCATTTTAAGTGGGCGGGCCAATTAAGGCCCACCCAGCGTGACGTCCGGTGGGAAGCGCTATGCACTTCCTGTGCAGGCAGGGGGGATTGCTCAAATGCAAGAGTGCGCTCTTTCACGCATGCGCACGAAAGAGCGCACATCTCCCTGGGGCAAAGAGCTGCCTCAGGGAGATCGCTGAAAGTTGTTCAAACATTAAAAATAGAAAAAAAATCCTTAACATGTCCCCCTCATGTGACAATGTCACACGAGTTGGGACTTGTTAATAAATTTCACAAAAAACTTTATTACACTTTTTTAAACCCTACATGAAACCTCATCCCGCCAGTGGATGAGGTTTCATGTTTTTTCTATTCCCCGCCGGGGCTCCTGGCCTCCCCGCTAACCTTAAGGTTGGACAGGCAGGTCCTTTAATTGTATAATTGATCCTGTCAATGGCCTCAATTGGCCATTGACAGGTCGGCGGGCCTGCAGCTGGTTTGGCTGCGCCCCCGCCTTCCTGAAAGTTTAAATGGGGCGGGATGACATTGGGGGGAACCCCCGACCTCATCCCGCATCATTTTGCGCGTCGGCGTGTGGGCCCCGCCCCCTGCTCGCTGATGGCAAAATTCAGCCCTCTCTGTTCTGCACAGAAGTATCAGCCTAGATTTTGTGCTCAAATCTCTGAAGGGAGACTTGAAGAAGCAACATTAACAGCTTGGCTGGGATTTTCCAGTCCCACCCATGGTGGGAATCATTGTGGGCAGGACAGAAAATCTGACAGACCAGCCAGAGGTCTGTTGACTTCAAGCGGGAATTTCTGATCCTGTGGTGGAAGGAGCCAGGAAACTCTACCCCTTGTATTTCTATTGCGCCATTAAAATGTACTAAAATGTCCCAAGGCACTTCACAGGAGTGTTATAAAGCAGAAGTTGACTCTGAGCCACATAAGGAAGTATTGGGTTGATAACCAAAACCTTGGTCAAAGAGGTAGGTTTTACCGAGCTTCATAAAGGAGGGAGCAAGGATGTCTTACTGCAACTATGCAGGGCCGTGGTGAGACCACACCTTGAGTATTGTGTGCAGTTTTGGTCACCTTACCTAAGAAAGGATATATTTGCCATAGAGGGAGTGCAGCGAAGGTTCACCAGACTGATTCCTGGGATGGCAGGATTGTCATATAAGGAAAGATTGGGCCGACGAGGCCTGTATTCACTGGAGCTTAGAAGAATGAGGGGATCTCATTGAAACGTTTAAAATTCTGACATGGCTGGACAGACGGGATGAAGGGATGATGTTTCCTCTGGCTAGGGGGTCTAGAACAAGGGGTATTAGTCACAGGATATGGGTAGGCCATTTAGGACTGAGATGAGGAGAACCTTCTTCACTCAGAGGGTGGTGAACCTGTGGAATTCTCTGTCACAGAAGGCTGTGGAGGCCAAGTCACTGAATATATTTAAGAAGGAAATAGATAGATTTCTGGGCTCTAAAGGCATCAAGGGGTATGGGGGGAGAGCGGGAGTATGGCATTGAGATAGAAGATCAGCCATGCTCATATTGAACAGCAGAGCAGGCTCGAAGGGCCGAATGACCTACTCCTGCTCCTATTTTCCCATTTTTCCATGTTTCTATTTTCCAGTCAGCATCCTGGTGCCCAGAGGTGATGGTAAACAGGGCAGTGGCCTGGAGGTGACCTCTCGGCAGCAGAGGTAGTTGGGGTGGGGCAACAGTCCAGGCAGGCTTAGAGGGCGATGCTTTTTGCCTGAGCTCAAGTGAACCTGGGAGTGAACGGCACCAGCGGAGCCTCTCAATGAAAGCCTGAGGGTCAAAGCCCAGGCTGAGCCAGTCAGAGCAACAGCGAACCCCAACAGGAACCCCGCCAGAACCTGAAAAGGCTGATGAAAGTGACGTCAGCGCAAAGCGGAGAGCTGATTGGTAGGTTGTGGGTAAATTGTTTTTCTCCACTTTAAAATTACATTAAGGGAAGGTAAGAGTTCTCGCTTTCTTTTTTTAAAAAAAGAAAGAAACTCAAATAATTTTCTTCTTGGCATAAATTTAGGGTAAGAGTATTTGAACTAAAAGCATGGTAGGGGAGCTCAGTTCCGTGTGTTGCATGGCCTGCAGAATGTGGGAAGTCTTAAACGTTCCTGGCAGTCTGGATCTGCAGGAAGTGCCACTGGTTTGACCAGCTGGAGCGCCGGGTTTCAGAACTTGAGTGTTGGCCAGAGGCACAGCAGTGCATCCGCGAGGCTGGGAGTTATGTGGGTAGCACATTTTTAAATGTGGTCACCCCGCAGCTTAAGGAAGTGCAGTCAGAGAAGGAATGGGTGACCACCAGTCAGTAGAAGGGAGGCAGGCAGGTAGTCAGGGAAGCCCCAGAGTGTATGTCACTCAAGAACAGTTTTTCTGTGTAGGAAAACAGTGAGAGTGACGGTTCCTCTGGGGAGTGCAGCCAGAGCCCAGCTGCACAAGGGGAGAGGAGAAAGAGAGGAAGACCAATGGAGGTAGGAGACTCAATAGTGAGGGGTACAGGCAGGCGTTTCTGCGGCTGCAGAAGTGACTCCAGGGTAGTCTGTTGCCTCCCTGGGGCCAGGGTCAAGGATGTCACTGAACGGCTGCAGGGCACTCTGAAGCGGGAGGGCGAACAGTCAGAGATCGTGGTTCTCATTGGTACCAACGACATAGATAGAATGAGGGATGAGGTCCTGCAACAAGAATTTAGGAAGCTAGGTAGCAGATTGAAAAGCAGGACCTCAAAGGTTGTAATCTCTGGATTACACCCGGTGCCACATGCTACTGGGTATAGGAATAGATGGATGGAGCAGATCAATGCATGGCTGAAGAGTTGGTGCAGGAGGGAGGGCTTTAGATTCCTGGATCACTGGGTCCGTTTCTGGAGAAGGTGGGACCTGTACAAGTCCGATGGGTTGCACCTGAACTGGAACGGTATTTAGCAGGGAGGGGGGCGGATATGGAGTGGAGGTGTAATAGGGAGTGCGGCACAGGCAAGTATAGAAAAAAACTAAGTCAGTCTGGAAGGCAGAGCGTATGTAGTCAAGTTAAGGCACAAGGGAGCATGGCAAGGCTGGATTGCATTTATTTTAATGCAAGGAGTCTTGCAAGTAAGGCAGATGAGTTGAGGGTGTTGATTAACACATGGGGATATGATATCATTGCTATCACAGAGACATGGTTGATGGAGGGGCAGGACTGGCAGTTAATATTCCAGGGTTTGTTTTTTCATTCATGAGATGTGGGTATTGCTGGTTAGGCCAACATTTATTGCCCATCCCTAATTGCCCTTGTTCAGGGACATTTAAGAGTCAACCACATTGCTGTGGGTCTGAAGTCACATGTAGACCAGACAAGGACATCAGATTTCCTTCCCTAAAGGACATTAGTGAACCAGATGGGTTTTTACAACAATCAACAATGGTTTCATGGTCTTCATTAGACTTTTTATTTCAATTCCAGATCTTTTTTTATTGAATTCAAATTCCCCCATCTGCCATGGCAGGATTTGAACCCAGGTCCCCAGAGAATTACCTTGGGTCTCTGGATTACCAGTCCAGCGACAATACCACTACGCCATTGCCTCCCCCTAAAGAATCTTCAAACGAGACGGGGGGAGTGGGAGGTGTAAAACAGGAGGTGGTGTCATAATATTGATGTTGTAAGGGTGGCCGAGTTGCTACTATTAATGATAGAGTTGATCTGCAGACACTTCTTGGGTGGAAACATTAAGTTTATTTACAATATTCTCAGCAGCAACTACACGTGTGCTTCCAACTCCAACTGCATCTCTACACTGACTGCTGAGATAGCCCAAGCTAGTCTCCTATTGGTTACTACAGATCATGTGATCTTGCCTAAAATATTGTTCTTAAAGGTACATTACACTAAATAAAACCATAATTACTTTAACTCAGCTATACATATTATATTTATAAGTACATATTTTTCAAGGCAACATAATATTTACACTGGGTAGGGAACTTACAAGTTCAGTCTTTCATGTGGTTTCCTGGTGTGTGTAGAACGTCTCAGCTCCACAACTTCAGATGCTTTGTCAGGAACCTCCTTTTCTGGAGTTGCCTGAACATCAGGTGCTCTGGTGGGCACTTGCAGTTCTGTATCCTCAACTCTTACAGAAACAACAGACATGTCTGTCCTGGGTTGGGTATCCTCAGCTGGAAACGCAGATCCGCTCATGATCATAGGTGAAACCAAATCTTGGTGATTTGTCTCCCTCTTTTTTAAATGGTCCGCATGTTTACGGATGATCCGACCTTCCACCTCCACGTGGTAAGATAGAGGTCCAGTCACCCCACTTATTTCACTCGGTAACCACTTTGATCCTTCCCTGAAGTTCATCACGTATACTCTCTCTCCCATGGTAAATTTCCTCTCGCGACAATGCCAGTCGTGCCTAGTTTTCTGGCTTCCCTGACTCCTTTCCATCTTCCCCTCTAAATTCGGCATTATTAAGCTCAATCCCGTCCTGGGACGGCGTTTCAACAATTACTCCGCAGGTGTGACACCTGTTTGTGTGCGAGGGGCAGTCCTGTAATGAAAAAGAAAGCGTGCTAGCTTGGTTGCCAAGGAATCGCCAGTTAGCTTTCTCATGCCTGCCCTGAACGTTCGAACTGCCCTATCGGCCAGCCCATTTGAGGAAGGATGGTACAGTGCAGTTACAGTTGAGGCTGATAAACCATTGAAACTCAGCACTCAGAAATACCGTGCCGTTATCGGAAATGACTACTTATGGTAGTCCGTGAACGGCAAAACTGTGACGTAGTTTCTCAATTGTAGCGGCCAATGTTGCTGACCTCACCTCATATACACCCAACCATTTTGAATGGGCATCGACAATGAGCAGAAGCATTGTTCCCATGAAAGGTCCAACGTAGTCAATGTGTAACCATACCCTGGATCTACCTGGCCACTCCCATGGGTGTAATGGAGCTGTCACTGGCAACTCATGCAGTTGTTGACATTGCACCCAGTGCTTTACTAAACTCTATATTTTGTCATCCATCCCGGGTCACCATAGATAGCTGAAAAAGTTAAATGGCGATTCCTTGGTCTTCATTCGGGAAATTCCTGGTATGGCACTGTGTAGGTCAATTAAGAGTGTTTTGCTTCCCTTTGGAGGAACCATCACTCGTGCTCCCCATGATAAGATGCCATCCTGGCTGGTTATTTCATGTCTTCTGTTGAAGTACGGTTTCATTTCGTCAGGTACGGGCTCCTGTGACCAACCATGTTCTCATTGTTCTCTTACTTGAGATAGGACTGGGTCCTGACTTGTCCAGTCTTTGATCTGTCGAGCACATACCAGCAAGGAATCTAAGAAATTTAACAGTAAAGCAAGTTCCTGTGGAACTTGGATGTGTTCATCATTTTCTTGTAAAGGCAAATGACTAACAGCATTGGTATTTGAGATTTGAGTGCCAGGCCTATGTATTCGTACGCTGCCAGAATTAAGGTCCATCATTGTATTCTTGCTGAGGCTATGGTTGGTATAGCGTTGTCCTCACTAAACAATCCTAGCAATGGTTTGTGGCCTGAAACTATTGTAAAATGGCGGCTGTGTACGTACTGGTGAAATTTCTTGACAACGAAGATGATGGGAAGGCCTTCTTTTTCTATCTGCGAGTATCCACTTTCCACTGTGGTGAGTGTTCTTGATATGTAACCTATTCGCCCGTTCCGTGCCATCGTTCATCCAAAGAGAGGGCACTGCTCCCACTCCGTAGGGAGATGCGTCACATGTCAGCACCAATTCTTTTGTCTGGTCGTAATGCCCTAATAGATTGGACGAGTGGAGCAGTTGTTTCATCTTTATGAAAGCCCTTTCTGGGGCGCCTCCCAAGACCAGTGTTTGTTCTTTTTGAGTAGAGAATGCAGGGGGGCCAGCACTGTAGACAAATTGGGTAAGAAACGCCCATAATAGTGGATCATCCCTAGGAATGATTTGAGCTCTGAGGCGTTCTTTGGCCCAGGTGCCTCTCTTATGGCTCTCACTTTCTCCTCAACTGGGTGGAGGCCCTGTGAATCTACCCGGTAACCTAAATAGATTACCTCCCTCACTTGGAATGTGCACTTTTCTTTTTTCAAACACACTCCAGCAAGAAACGTTTAAGACATCTCCTAGGTTTGCCAAATGCTCTGTTGCAGTGAATCCTGTCGCCAATACATCATCTAACTAGACTACAACCTGGGACAGTCTCTGCAATAAGCTTTCCATTGTTCTCTGAAAGATGGCACAAGTGGAGGAGACACTGAAAGGCAGTCATGTATTACATAATACCCTTTGCGGGTATTAATTGTGCAAAATTCCCAGGAGGCATTATCCAACTCTATTCTTTGATAATGTAAGAAACATATCTTTTTATTTCTGTTGGACCGCTATAATATTACAATGGCTGCAGTTGAAAGACCTGTCCACTGGAAAGGGGTGAGAGATATATACAATGTTGTTCATGGAACAGAGTACACCATGAAAGAGAGGGTGGTGCCCCAAAAGGAGTCCTGGACCAAGGGAGCTGCCTGACAACTGCATTTTAATGGCTCCTGACCAGGTGACCAGGGTTTTGTGTGAGAGCAGTGATTAGAATAGCTCCTAGCCTGAAAGAAACAAGACCTAAAACCCCTTTCTCCTGTGTCTGGCAGATTCCAGTAATTCCACAACAGAAAGCTCCTGGCCTGCAAAGAGAAAACATCTAAAATCTCTTTTTCCTCATATCTCTACAAGCTGCTCTCTCTCTCTCTACCTCTATCTCAGGAAACCCCTGTAAAAAGGAAAAGGAAAACCACTGTTGGAGACATTGAAAAGCAAATTCTCAATTCTGAACTAAATACTGAAAGTGCTGGAAGACCACCTCGTGTCATCAACAGGAACTGGCTTTGTCAGAGGGAGGTCATGCCTAACAAATTTGATTGAATTTTTTGAGGAGCTGACCAGGTGTGTAGATGAGGGTAGTGCAGTTGATGTAGTTTATATGGATTTCAGAAAAGCCTTTGACAAGGTCCCACTTGGGAGACTTATAAAGAAGGCAAATGCACATGGGGCACAGGATAATTTGATAAGGTGGATTCAAAATTGGCTTAGTTGTAGGAGACAGAGTGTGATGACAGAAGGCTGCTTTAGTGACTGGAAGCCAGTGTCCAGTGGCGTACCACAGGCATCCGTGCTGAGTCCCCTATTATTCGTCATTTATCTAAACGACGTAGATGACTATGTGGGGGGTAGGATTAGTAAGTTTGCAGATGACACAAAGATAGGCCGGGTGGTTAACAGTGAGGTTGAGTTTCTTGGGCTACAGGAAGATATAGACGGGATGGTCAAATGGGCAGATAAGTGGCAGATGGAATTTAACCCTGAAAAGTGTGAGGTGAAACACTTTGGAAGGAGTAATTTGACAAGGAAGTATTCAATGAATGACATGACACTAGAAAGTTCTGAGGAACAAAGGGACATTGGCGTGTGTGTCCATAGATCTCTGAAGGAGGAGGGGCATGTTAGTGGGGTGGTGAAAAAGGCATTTGGAACACTTGCCTTTATCAATCGAGGCATAGATTACAAAAGTAGGGAGGTCATGTTGGAGCTGTATAGAACCTTGGTGAGGCCACAACTGGAGTATTGTGTGCAGTTCTGGTCGCCACATTATAGGAAGGATGTGATTGCACTGGAGGGGGTGCAGAGGAGATTCACCAGGATGTTGCCTGGGATGAAACATTTAAGTTATGAAGAGAGGCTGGATAGACTTGGGTTGTATTCATTGGAGCAGAGAAGACTGAGGGGTGACCTGATCGAGGTGTACAAGATTATGAGGGGCATGGACAGGGTGGATAGGGAACAGCTGTTCCCCTTAGTTGAAAGGTCAGTCATGAGGGGACACAAGTTCAAGGCGAGGGTCAGGAGGTTTCGGGGGGATGTGAGGAAAAACTTTTTTACCAAGAGGGTGGTGACGGAATGCGCTGCCTGGGAGGGTGGTGGAGGCGGGTTGCCTCCGAACTCAAGTCTTTTCTGGGCATAATCAACTATTATAGCCGCTTCTTGCCAAACTTGTCAATAGTGTTAGCATCATTAGACTTGTTAAAAAATAATCATCGTTGGTCATGGAATTCACAACAGGAAGAAGCTTTTGTGAAAATTAAGAAGCTATTACATTCATCATGTTTATTGGTACACTACGGCCCATTGAAAGAATTGTTATTAATATGTGATGCATCTTCTTATGGTGTGGGAGCTGTGTTATCACATAGGATGGAAGATGGATCAGGAAGGCCAATTGGCTATGATTCCAGAACCCTTTCCGCAACTATTCACAACTTGAAAAGGAAGGTTTATCAGTAACATTAGGAATGAAGAAATTCCACCAGTACCTGCATGGATGACATTTCAGCATGTGTCGGACCATAAACAATGGGTTTATTCAGTGAGGATAAAGCCATTTCACCAATAGCCTCAGCAAGAATTCAATGTTGGGCTTTGATATTATCTGCGTATGAGTGTACCGTTATGCACCGTCCTGGCTTGTATATTACAAATGCAGATGCGCTCAGTCTCCCATTGCCAGATAGCATTGTACATGCTCCAGTACCTCAAGAACTTGTACCTGTACTGAATTCTTGGATTCTTTGCCTGTGTGTGTGAAGCAAATTAGAAATTGGATGAACAGGGATAACATTTTGTCAAAAGCCAGAGACCTTGTTTTGCCAGGGTGGTCAAATTCACCAGTGTCTGAAGAGATGAGACTATTCCATGCCCGAAAAACAGAGTTAAGTTGTCAAGTTAGAATCTTGTTGTGGGGATCAAAAGTTGTCATCCGTTCGCAAGGAAGAGAACCACTCTTGACAGCTTCACAGTGGACATCCAGGCATTTCGAAGATGAAAATGCTTGCGTGGCCAGGCATTGACAGTGACATTGCCAGTGCGGTCAAACACTGCCTCCACTGTCAGCAACAACAGAAGTTGCCTGTTTCAGCTCCACTGAACCTGTAAGAGTGGCCTGGTCAACCCTAGGTTAGACTATGCATGGATTATGCAGGACCATTCTTGGGTATCACGTTTTTATTGATTGTAGATGCGCATTCTAAATGGATGGATGTATATGAAGTCAGATCACCGACCTCGAGCGCAACTATTGAAAAGCTGCGTCATAGTTTTAGTATGCATGGCCTACTGGAAGTCATTGTTTCTGATAATGGTACAGTCTTTGCCAGTACAGAGTTTCAGAGATTAATGAGCTTAAATGGAATCAGACATATTAAAACAGCACCATATCATCCCTCATCAAATGGTTTAGCTGAATGAGCTGTGTAAACTTTCAAATCAGGAATGAAGAGGTTATCTGAAGGTACTCTAGAACCTCCGCTTTCCCACTTTTTTCTCAATTATCGTACGGCACCTCATACAACTACGGGCTCAACGCCGTCTAAATTATTAATGAAACACTGCCTACATACAAGGTTAAGCCTGGTGTTTCCAAACTTAGAGAGGAAGGTAGAGAAGAATCAGAGTAATCAAAAATTGAATCACGATATTCATAGCAAAGCTCGAAGATTCACTGTAGGAGACACAGTTTTTGTGCAGAATTTTGGAAGTGAACCTTGTCAGGTTCCTGGTACAATTGTCCAGGTGGAAGAGAAAGACTGAATTGTTTGAAAACATGTGGACCATCTTAGAAAGAGAGACATTCCGACAACCAGCAATTCCACCTGTGATTAACATTGAACCATTAATCCCTGAGGTGATCGATCGAACTAGAATAGACATGCCCGGTGTCTCTGTAGAGTTGCAAAACCCTGAACTACCACTTTCTAATGATGTACCTGGTGCTGCAGTTCCTGATCATGTTGATCCAGTGGAAGAACCTCAAGTGGTAGAGCTACGCTGCTCTAGCCAAATAAGGAAACCACCTCAGAGATTTAATCTTTAATCACCTGAGTTGTATATATGTATATGTTGTGGGATAGTCAAATGTTCTCTGTAAATAGAAACTGTAAAAAAAAACTAAAGGGGGAGGAAATGTAGCAATTGAGCTATAGCCTCTCCTACTGCCTATCAGGGGTCATGTGCTTGTTCTTGGAGACTCCGACCAATGAGCCTTAAGCGTGGGTAATCCGGTGGGGGGGGAAGGTCTCTTCTTGTCAAGGACCTGGTTCAAGCATGTAGCATCTGAAAAGCTCTCTGCAATAAAGTTATCTGTTTCTAGTTGAAACCTATCTGCTGCATCAAGTCATTACAAGCACCCAGCTGCTGCTTCCAAATTGGAGGGCCTTCTTTTGATCATTTCAGGAAAAATCACAGCTAAGTGACTGTTCAACACACAATGCGGGCATCTGGCACCCATTTGAGCCTGACAGTAGGATCCTGAAGCTGTAAGGGAAATCTTGCCCATCATTTATAATCAGCAGTTTGCAGTTATATTGACAAAGTATTTGACTTCAGGGATCCAAAGCCAGAGATTGAAAGATCTAAATTCTGCTTCAAAAAGACCACTCAGTGGCTAAGTTTCACTCCATCTCAGAGCGGGAAAACTGACATAATCAACTGTTTCAGTAGGACACTGAAATGGCAATCAGAGGAAGTGGTGAATGTTCTAAATTAGGGTATTTTTTATGTTAATAAAGTAATGTACAGAACCACAGGAAATCTCCTATTGTTTTACTCAGGTATAGTGAAGCTCTAATACAGCACTTGAAAGGCTCAGGCACTTTGAGCCTGCTCCATCATAATCTGTACCTCAACTCCATTTATCCACTACGGACTAAGTCCCTTGGTACCTTTATCTAACAAAAATATATAAATTTCAATCTTAACACTTATAATAGATGCAGCATCCACAGACTTTTGGGGGAGCGAGTACCAGATTTCTACTATCATTTGTGTAAAGAATTGCTTCCTGACTTCACTCCTGAAGGGTCTAGCTCTTATTTTAAGTTTAAGCATCCTTGTTCTGGATTCCCCCTACAGAACATGTAGCTTCTCTGTACCCGATCAAATTCCTTAATCATTTTAAATACCTTGATTAAATCACCCCTCAAACTTCTAAACTGAAGTAAATACAATCTAACTTTATACAAACTATCCTAATTATTTAACCCTTTAAGCATTGGCATCATTATGGTTGACTTGGTGATCCATCCCTTCTAAAATCTGTACAATTTTCCTGAGGCTTAGTGTCCATACTATACTTGCACTGGCGTCTGATCAAGGCTTTGCACAAACAAAGCATCATTTCCTTACTTTTGACTTCCAACTTCCTTGAGATGAACACCAACATCTATTATGATAAAAGCAAAAAACTGCAGATACTGGAAATCCAAAACAAAAACAAAAATAAAAATACCTGGAAAAACTCAGCAGGTCTGACAGCATCTGCGGAGAGGAATACAGTTAACGTTTTGAGTCCATATGACTCTTCAACAGAACTAAGGAAAAATAGAAGAGAGGTGAAATATAAGCTGATTTAAGGGGGGGTGGTTTCCTCTACATTGGAGAGACCAAATGCAGACTGGGTGACCGTTTAGCGGAACACCTTTGGTCTGTCCACAAGCATGACCCAGACCTCCCTGTCGCTTGCCATTTCAACACTCCACCCTGCTCTCATGCCCACATGTCCGTCCTTGGCCTGCTGCAATGTTCCAGTGAAGCTCAACGCAAACTGGAGGAACAGCACCTCATCTTCCGACTAGGCACTTTACAGCCTTACGGACAGAATATTGAGCTCAACAACTTTAGATCATGAACTCTCTCCTCCATCCCCACCCCCTTTTCGATCCCCCTTTTTCCCAATAATTTATATAGGTTTTTCTTTTCCCACCTATTTCCATTATTTTTAAATGTATTTCCATCCATTGTTTTATCTTTACCTTTTAGCCTATTTTTATCACTTCCCCCCACCCCACCCCCACTAGGGCTATCTGTACCTTGCTCGTCCTGCTTTCTACCCTTAATGTCACCTATTAGCACATTTCTTAGCTAATATTACCACCGTCAACACCTCTTTGTCCTTTTGTCTATGACATCTTTTGGCAATCTCCACCTATCACCTATCTAGCTCTACCTGTCCCACCCCCTTAAACCAGCTTATATTTCACCTCTCTTCTATTTTTCCTTAGTTCTGTTGAAGAGTCATATGGACACGAAACGTTAACTGTATTCCTCTCTGCAGATGCTACCAACATCTATTAGCCTTTTTGATTACTTGTTGCATGGGTTTTAATGATTTGTGTATGTTGCCATCCATTTTTTGCTTTCCAGCTCCAAGTCTCACCATCAAGAATAAATTTTCATTTGACTTTCTGGGATCTAACGTAAATGATCTAACACCTTCCCATATTGAGCACCATCTTCTATAATTTAGTCCACTCACTTAGTCTGTCAATTCTATTAGTAACTTCATGCTTCCATCTACCAAACTTACCATGTCTCCTAACTTGATATCACCTGTAAACCTGGAAAGAGCTGACATCACTTTGACAGAGTGTAATGGGGCTAATTTTATGAGTGTACGCTGGCATCAGGGTCATCACCCACCATCTGCACAGATCAACATGTCACACAGAGGCTGCTTGTGATTTTCTGATGTGCGCTGTAAGTGGCCAAATTGTTTTTGTTACATAAGAAAGGAATCTTTTTGATGAAAGGCACTGCCAGTCCAATTCTGACCACCAAAGGCTCATAAGACATTTTTCAATATTCAAGGCAGGAAAACTCCGGAAGCCCTTTTTGAGTAGACTTTGGGTGGAATCGTCCCAGGTTTGTACTAAGTGTGAGAACGGGCAGGAAAAACGATGTTTTACTGTCGGCCGCAATGACAGCTTCTCACGCCGTATCATCCCAATCCCGCTACATTAATTATGCATTCCCGGGAAACACACTGTTTCGATGGCGGGTGGGCTCTCATTCGCTCACCATGCCATCGCCTCAGCGCTTCATCACACTGGGCACCATATTTAAAGTGCTGTCGCACACACACCTCTCAGTGCTTTTAGCCCATGGCTGCTGTACAGAAGACATGGCCCCAAAAGGCAAAAATATTGCAGCCTCCAGATTCAATG
This sequence comes from Cetorhinus maximus, assembly GCF_964194155.1. NCBI lineage: Eukaryota > Metazoa > Chordata > Chondrichthyes > Lamniformes > Cetorhinidae > Cetorhinus > Cetorhinus maximus. The sequence continues at coordinate 160,061,047 of NC_135882.1, forward strand.
ACGTGTCCCCCGGGCATCTTTTGGATGTAGTGGAGGCCCATCGTGATGTCCTCCACCCCTGCTCTGGCCGCAGGATGGGCAGCAACATCACCAATCTGGCTTGGGAGGTGATGGCAGCGGTGGTCAGCGCCAATGCCCTGCATAAGAGGGCAGCCACCCAGTGCTGTAAGTGGATGAATGATCTCCTCCATTCCGCCAGGGTAAGTCACTCTTCTCATCACTCTCAACTCACACACTCATAAACCCATCACACATCCACAGGAATGTCACTCACTGCCAGTTCAAGGGACATCACCATTCACTCTCTCACACACACCTTCATCATCCTCATCCCGCCCATGGACTCACCACACACATGTGCCAGGCATACTTACCATCTGGCCTGGCAGGCATCCTGCTTATACTTTCTCCATCTCTATTCATGCAGGACAAGCTGGCATGCAACAAGAAGGGGAGGTCACAGACCGGTGGAGCAATGCCTGACATCAACGTCCTCACGGGCTTTGAAAACAGGGCCATCCAGCTGGCCGGCGAGATCTGGACCATTCCTGTGCTGATGGTGAGGTCAGCGGTGCTCTACCAAGTGAGGATCCAGCAGTGCAACGTCCAACAGACAACCATGCTGTGAGTAATGTGCCTTCTTTCACAGGCCACCGTCATGTACTAATTATCTCTCCTTGCTTTCGCAGGCACATCTGCCAAACAGCTGACAGAGCCCATGAGCCAGGGCCTCCAATCAACCCTGAAGAAACCACTGAAGAGGAATCTGGAGACACCCTGCTTGAAGTCCCATCACAGCACTCACCCACACCCTCCGCCAGCGCAGAGAGACACAGCTCGGCGGGACCTAGTTTTAGAATAGCCTCAGGATCACAATCTGGTGAGCACATTGCACTTTCTGATCCACAGCAGGCGGAGGCAGGGACTTCCCAGGTCCCCGGCACTCGGAAGACTGCTGGAGGCCAGAAATTTGCTGAGCCTGAGCCAGATAATGAGCCTCTGGACTCGGCCATGTCTCAGTTGCTGGAGCTGCAAAGGCAAGCTCGGGAACAACAGGAAGGGATGTCCACTGCACTCAGATTGCGAGGCACGACAGAGGAGTCCGTCTGCCTTCAGGCTGAGGTGATAAGGCTGACATGCCAATGCACCAAGGTCAACACAGGTAGGATGGCAGCCGCCATGGAGACCTTGGTCCAGGACATCGCTGCTGCACGAGCTCAAATCCATTGATGATGCCATAGTTGGCCTCCAAAAATGTGTATACGAGGGGGGCTCTGAGCAGCTCAATCTCACTCCAGCTACCCCTTCTCCTCAAAGAGTCAGCCAGGGGCCCTAGGGTGCCCACAGGGAGGAGGATTAGCAGATGTACCCCCACTGCGGCCATCCATCCAGGTGACTCCGAGATTGTCTGGCCCATCCGAATCCCCGCTTCCTGTGACCTCAGCAGCTCCAGCTCCACAGGCCACTGCCACACAGCAGGACCCCGAAAGCAGGGGCCCTCCAAGTCTCGACCCTCCAGAGGACGCCTGCCAAGGTCATCACAGACAGGACGTTGCAGTCAGTAGGCTGCCTCCACCTCCACTCTATATGACCATGAAGCACAAGACATAGCAGCAGGGTTAGGAAGGTTGAGCAGATGTAGTTGCCCAGTCTGGGCATGGGTGTTAATCACTTGTACACAATGTTCACTATTGGAAATATACTCCCAAGAATGACTCCCTGCCTATGGCTCCTTGTTCTGATGAGCAGTGTTCGTGTCACTCAGATGTGAAACCTTTCTGCACAAGATAAAAGCAGGTGTCTCAGTCCAGGGCCTTTTCCCTGTGCTCTGTGCAGCCTTCAGACCAAAGTGATGGTCCGGCTGCACACTCCCTGGACACATTACTGATGCCTGCACCTTAATGGTGCTTATCATTGCTGCCAAAATGTTGTGGACAGGCATCACAGAGAACCATCTTTCTCTCTGTGTGCTCTCAGCATCTTTAAGGTGGGGCTGGGCCACCCCAATTTCTTCGGCATCTGTGACCAGTGACGCTGTGCTCCTGAAGGGGTCAGGTGCTAAAGGCGGACAAAGGAAGAGATGTTTCTAAAGATTCATGGCTGCGTCTCTATATGTCCCTGATCACAGAGTACAAGCGAGCTGCCCTCGACCAGACAGGAGTCAGACATTCTCAGAGGCTATGTGAAGATCTATGGAGTGTCCTCACTGCACATTGTCATCATCCTCCTGTAATCGAGCGACTATTAGGGCCTTCACTGCATCTTCATGACAGGAGCATTCTCACAGAGGGTATTCGTGCTGCCATAAGCCAGACTGGAGTCAAACATTCAGAGATGCAATGTGAGGATCTATGGTGTCTCCTCATTGCATGTCATCATCATCCTCCACAAATCTAGCAGCTATAAGGGCCTCCTAGCACGCCTGCTTCGTCTAGCCTGTGCAAGGGCCTCATCGCCATCATCATCGCCTTTGAGGACTTCCTTACCCTCACCCCTATCGACATCCTCTTCGTCGGAGGAGACCTCCAGCTCCTCCATCTCCTCCTCAGCCAGCTCCTCTCCCCGTTGCAGTGCCATGTGGTAAAGGGCGCAGCAGGTGACGACGATGTGTGACACCCTCTGTAGACTATATTACAGGGCTCCACCTGGCCGGCCCATTTTCAGCATCCTGATTGTCTGCTCCACCAAGCTGTGAGTTGCAGCATGAGCCACATTATACCGTCGCTCTGCTGCAACCTGAGGCCGCCGCACGGGTGTCATCAGCCATGTCCTCTGCGGGTAGCCCTTGTCCTTGAGGAGCCATCCCTGCATCCTCTGTGGACCCCGGAAAAAGTCAGGGATCTGTGACCTACGGAGAATGTTAGAGTCATGGACAATCCCTGGAAACTGTGCACAGGCCTGTAGGATGAGTTTGTGGTAGTCCCACACCAGCTGCACATTCAGCGAATGGAAGCCATTGCAGTTGACATAGTTGACCACTTGTTGCGACAGAGATTCTGAGCACCATTTGAGTGCAGTCGATGGCACGCTGCACTTGTGGGAAACCTGAGATCTGGGCGAATCCAATCGCTCTTGCATCCTGACTGTCCTGGTCCCAGGTGAAATGCCCAAAGTTGTGTGCCCTTGCGAAGATGACTTCATGGGTGCATTTGTGGATGGAGGCTTGTGATATCCCACAGAGGTCACCAGTGGAGCCCTGAAAAGACCCACTGGCATAGAAATTGAGTGTCACTGTCACTTTCACAGCCACGGGTAATGGAGTCACTTCATGTCCCCATGGTGCCAAATCCTGCAGCTGGCAGGTGTGACCGACCAGTGCCCTAGACATGCGCAGTCTTCAGCCACACCGGTTCTTGGTCATCTGTAGGAAAGAAAGGCGATGTCTATAGACCCTGGATCTAGCTAGGCACTGACCAATGGCAGCTCGCTGTGGGTCTTTGGTGGTGTGTGAGGGAGCCCCAGCTGCCCTTTCTTCCTCAGGACGCTTTGCTCCCATTGCGCAGTCAGGCGCCTCCGTCACTCTCTTCTCCATCGTCTTCGCTCTCTGTACGCCTTGATGCATGCAGCTGGTTCACCAGGCTCCATATTCCTGATGTACTCCTCCTGAAGGATGAAAGAGAGAGATGCGTGTGTTAGCTTGAGTGTACTAAGAAGCTCTCTTAGTTAAGTCTGAAGGTCCCTTAACGCATCCTGGAGAATGCTGGCCATGACTTGGAGTTTAGTGCGTTGCATGGTTGCCTGAAACCCCCTCCTCCTCTGCCCCACTCCATCTGACTGACTGATGACAACTTTGCTCACTGGACTGCACGCTGTGCTCTCAGCTCAGGTGCAGGTATTCTCCTAACCTGCACTGCAAGGCTGCGCTGTTAGCTTGAACTATGGGGTGACTGGTCCAAACTGGGATGATGACATTGCAAGGGGCAGTGAGCACCTCCACCAGTGACTGCTCCATTACCAGCTTTAGCAAGGAGATTGTACAATGTACCCAGTTGTTCAATTGTTCTGTAGTTCACTAAAACACTCATTAGTTTGCAGTCTGTGCCCAAGGGGTGAAAAGCTCTGGAGCACCTGATGGCACTTTGATGCCTCTGTGTTGCTTGAGTAGGCAGATAAGCTAGAGGCCTGACTCCACGCATGGCAATGTGGCTGTGTCTGAACTGTCTCAGCTGCAGGGGGATGGACATTTTATACAAGGTTTCCCTAATGTGTGGTAGTTTCTCTCCCACCACTTCGCACTTGCTTGTGCACTACCTTCAGCCGCAGTGCAGCCCTGAAACCTCCCCCACCAAAGTCACCTCAACTACATGGCAACCCTTGCCACACCCCACAAGGCGCCTCAACCTTGAAGTCCAACAGGTGACCCTCATGAGCACTGTGCAATATTACTGTGCACTCACCTCCAAGTTCCCCTCAAAGTGCAGCCTGCCAAATGCACGCCTTATATATACTGTTGTGAATCACGTTGGTGTGCAATCACACTGATGTGGGCAGACGATCAAACGTGGGGGGATGATTCAAGCAGGCTGGCAAGATGATGAGATGCAGATGTATTATAATGGGGTTTCTGAAGTCCGAAGGCGGGAAATGTGACCCGCCATCAATGGACTGAGCAGACGATCGCAAACTGGTTCATGACGTCGTGAAACTGATTTTTGGCCTTCTTGCCCTATTGCCGATCATGCTGCCGAGCCCGAACCCCATGGGCACGAAAATTCTGCCCTTTGGCCGTGGTGAGGAACCTCACACCTCAACAGCACAGATTGAAAAATTGCAACCACATTACCCTAGCTAACAGCACTGTGGGCATACCTACATCACATAGTCTACAGGGGTTCAAGAAAGCAGCTTGTGGAAGGTTGTGGTGACCTTCTCAAGAACAGCTAGGGGTGGGCAATAAATATTGGCCTAGCCAGCGACACCCACATCTCATGAAGGAATGGAAAAGAAATAATCTTCCGTTATCCACTGAAGGCAGGCAAGATTTCTCACCACTAGCATGTAGTTGGAATATTTAAGATTATGTAGAGAACTTGAGGAAGTTGGGATGAGGCAGGTCCTGTCATCTAGCTAAGGAGCCTACAGTGGTGCAACCAGGAGCACAGTGAGGTTTCTGGGTCATCAATCATGCTTGAAATCAATAAAGTTTAACAAATCAAAAAGTAAATGGGTTATTACCTGTTAGAACAGCAGTGAGAATAATTTGATACAAATACAGTTGGACCTCCCATCTGCCCCTAGCCTGGCCACATGCCTACAATGGGTGGGTGAGGTCTAGGGTGGCTCACCTGCTCTCACCCAATTGTGCCTTTAAGTAGCTAATTAATGGACTCTTCCCATGCTCGTTCATGACTGCTTTGCGGACTTTGAAACAGTTGACCATACCAACATTCTCCAATGCCTCTCATTCATTGTCCAGCTGAGTGGTACTGTCCTTGTTTAGTTGTACTCTGGCCTGTCCAACATTAGCCAGAACACATCTTCTCTTGCCACCCCAACACAGTTACCTTTGGAGTATCCCTAGAATCTAGGCCACCGCTTAGTCCTTATCTACATGATGCTGCCCCTTGCTGTTATCCTCTGAAGACATGCCATCAGGTTCCATATGTGTGCAGATGATTCCATCCTCTTCTTTGCCACTATCTCTTGAACTCTGCACTACCTCTATGCTGTCGGCTTGCTTATTTGATATTCAGTCCTGAATGAGCTGCAATTTCATGCAATTAAATATTGGGAAGATCAAAGCCACTGCCTTCAGCCACCCCCACCCCCACAAAACTCCATTCCCTTGTTACAGATTCCATCCCTATTCTGCCCAGATTCCTCTCCTGGTCCAATTAAATCAGATTGCTCACAACCTAGGCATCCTTTTTGAGCCCAAGCTGATCTTCCATCTCCACAATGTCTGCATCACAATGACCACCTAATAACACTTCTGTAACATTTATTTTCTTTGCTCCTGCCTCCTCACATCTGTTGCTGAAACTCTTATCCATACTTAGTTCAATTCCAGAGTTGCCTATTCCAGTGCTTTCCTGGCCAGCCTCCATCCTTCATAAACAGGTTTGTCCTAAACTCTGCTGCCTGTATCCTAGCCTGAATGAGTTCCTCTTCACCCATCACCCCTGTCCTCATTAAAAACATAAGAACATAAGAAATAGGACAGGAGTAGGCCATTTGGCCCCTTGACCCTGCTCCGCCATTAAGATCATGGTTCATCTGATTGTTGCCTTAACTCCACTTTCCGGCCTGCCCTCCATAACCCTTGACTCCCTTGTTGATTAAAAATCTGTCTAACTCAGCCTTGAGCATACTCAATGACCAGGCCTCCACTGCTCTCTTTGGAAGAGAATTCCAAAGACTAGCACCCTCAGTGAAAAAAAATTCTCCTAATCTCAGTCTTAAATGAGAGACCCTGATCTTTTAACTATGCCCCCTAGTTCTAGATTCTCCCATCAGGGAAACATCCAGTATCTCTGCTGCCACTTCCTTTCAGACCCTAGTATGCTGGCCATCAGGTCCAGGGAACTCATCAGCCTTTAGTCCCATTAGTTTTCCCAGTACTTTTTCTCTAGTGATAAGAGATTGTGGTTTTCTACTATTCTTGGAATGCTTTTTTCTGTTTTCTACTGTGAACACAGATACATAATACTTGTGCAAAGCCTCTGCCATAACCTTGTTTCCCATTGTTAATTCTACAGTCTTATCCTCTGAAGGACCAAAACTTATGTTAGCTGCCCTTTTCCTTTTTATATACTTGTAGAAGCTTTTACAGTGTCTTGCTCAGTTTCTCTCATACTCTAAATTTTCCTTTTTTTGTCATCCTTAGTTGGTTTCCATAATATTTCTAATCTTCTGGCCTATCACTAATCTTTGCACCATTGTATGTGTTTTCTTTCAATTTGATACCACCTTTAACTTCTTTAGTTAGCCATAGGTGATGCATCCTCCTCAGAGAATTTTTCTTTCTCAATGGAATATATCTTTGTTGTGAGTTATGTAATATTTCCTCAAATGTTTGCCACTGCTTCTCTACCGTCCTACCTTTTAACCTATTTTTCCAGTTTACTTTAGCCAACTTTATCTTCATTCATAACCTTGTAAATGCCTTTATTTAAGTTTAAGACACTAATCTCAGACCCACATTTCTCACCTCAACCTGATCAATCTTGCCTAGGGGATCTTTTACTATGAAGTCATTAATTAATCCTGTCACATGGCACAGTAGATCTAATATAACCAACTTCCTTTTTGGTTCCAGAATGCATTGTTCTGAGAAACTGTCCCAAATAAACTCTATGAACTCACCTTACAGACTACCTTTGCCAAGTTAATTTGTCCAATTTGTGTGAAAATTAAAATTGTCCATGGCTATTGCAGTACCTCTATTACAAGCCCCTATTATTTCTTGATTTATCCTCAGTCCTACAGTGTAGCTACTGTTACAAGGTCTATAAACCCCTTCCACCAGTGACTTCCTTCCTTAGCTATTTTTTATCTCCATCCTGATTCTACATCTTGATCCTCCAAACCAAGATCATTTCTCATGGCTGTACTGATCTCATCCTTTATCATTGACCCACATTGACAGCCTGTCCCTAAAGGCACCTTTGTGTTCAAATACCTTCATGGCCTCGCTTCACCTTATCTTTGGAATCTCCTTCAATCCTATAAGCAGATAGCAAAAGAGAGAAACAGAAGCAAACAGATGACAGAGAGAGAACAGCATAAAGATTGCAGAGATAGGTGAAAGGGAACATATTCTCCAAACTGCTGTGTTCAACGCCACAGGGCATTAACTAATAACATATTGAATATCTTACACCTGCAGACAATTTCTGGGTCAACCTTGCCACTATAAATCTTTATGTCTACATTTTAATGGAAACTGCATTTTTAAACTGGTCATGCTATAATCATCTCTCTCACTAATGAAAAGAGAAATGAGAATGTTTCCATTCAAAATAATTTTCATTGATTTGATTAAATAGCTCTTCTATTATTGGCAGTTGATTTAATATTGTTTGTTTTCATTAAGGACTTAGTGCATTTTTCATTAACAGTTCATTTGGCAAGTTCTGTTGAGGGGTCACACCCCAAACAATAGCCTTTCTTTTTCCTTTCAGTTGCTGACTGAAATACTATACATTTCAAACATTTTTGTTTCTCTCAAAATAACAGATGTGTTCCTTTCAAAAGGAACCAAACTTCTTAAGTTCAAAGGGAATCTCAATAATGGCCTCAGATTAACTTCTGCTTACTAACCAGTTGTGCCTTCCATTGCAATGGTCCTGTAGTGAAACTGCAAAAGAAGGTGAAAAATATAAGGACGAATTTTGGAGAGTGAAGATTCCCACCCATTGGAGAGCACCAAATGAAAAATGATTTTGCAAACAGAGCTCACCCACTTTACACTACTCCTAATTGTTTAGTCATTCAATTCTCAGATTCATACTTCCATTAAGTAAGGTTTTGTGTTGTGCGCACAACCTGTACAAATAATACCATAGATGGTTTAGATTTCCAGTTCAGTTTTTATCTACATAACAACTGTCACTGATTTCCATCTGAAGTACGTTATAGGAAACACTTGGACAAACTTTGATTTGATAAAGTGCTAAAGACTGAATGAGCTGGAGTGAATGTTAGAGGTCTTTAACATTCTGAAGGGTTTCGATAGGGCAGGCAGAGAAGACAAATCCAGTTGTAGGAGAGTCTAAAACTAGGGGCCATAAATATAAGATATTCATTAATGATTCCAATAAAGAATTCAGGAGAAATTTCTTTGCCCAGGAAGCGGTTGGAAAGTGGAGCTCGCTACCACATGGAGTAGCTGAGGCGAATAGATGCCTTTAAGCTGCGGCAAGATAAGTGCATAAGGAAATGAAAAACAAAAGGGTATGCGGAGAGGGTTAGATGAATTGGTTGGAACAGGCTCATAAGAAGCTTAAACAGCTGAATGGCTATTATAATTCTACAACAGTGCAAGCATTCTTTATTTTATATTTTACAAAGATTTGGCTGTAACATTTTGAAAGGTTTTAACTTTCAGAATAAATAGAAATCACTTTACATCCTGCAATAAGTGTCCCATAATGTTGTCCAATATTAGGAGTTGTCTATTCATAAAGACTTGGGGTGGAATCTTCAGTCCTGGCGTCTAAGTCTGGTGGCGGATGGGGAAGTCAATGTGATTCCCGCTGGATGGCTGAGTGCACGCAATTGTCTGCTGTTCAGCTCATTAATTACACATCTGCGAGGAGCACGGTGAATCTCGTGGTGGAGCAGACAGGAAAATGTCTGCCCCACCTTTACCTCATGGGGTCGAAGGTCCTGGCACCATATTTAAATGGCACCCAAACAGGCATTCACTCAATGCAGGCCAGGAGCTCCACAGTACTCCTCCAGAGTCATTGCAGCTGCTGGTCTTACTGGGGAAGCTTGCAGATGTGAGCAACCACATTCTGGGACATATTGAAGGCACCTCCAGCATTGTATTTCGCTGATTTCTAGATGAGCATTGCCTGCGATACACCCATGGCTGGGCCAATGCTCACCATTGCAGTGCACCCTGTTCGCCAGCATCTTGACCTTCCCGAGGCCCCACTGCCACTTCCTGCTCAGGCCCTTGCTCCCTCTGGCCCTGTGCCAACCTGCGTTGGGGCCTCCTTCTTCTCATCTGGATGAGAGCCATTACCAAGACAGGGTTGTTTGCAGCCTGCATCATCAATGCCTCAGTGGATCTGTGAACAAATTGAAGTGATACATTTAGTGAATATGCCCTTTACAGGTTTCCTGCCATCTCAAAGCCAGAAGACCAGTGTTAAGCCCTTTTCCTGGCCTCCATCTAGATATGGCATCTCCACCCCACCCCTTCCAGGTGAAGGACATCCTGGAGGATGTATGGAGACATTGCTCTTTGACCAAGGTGATGAAAGCCATGTGCAAGAAGCCTTCCTGTGACACTATTCCATTTTCCTCCACTACTCTGGAGACTCTGTAGAGAGATCATTGTATTGGCAGCATAGAAAGACTAAACCACATGAACCCCTGACAGCCATGATCATTCACCTGGAAAGATGGAGATTTGGAGTTGGCTGCCATCCACCAGCCGTGCCCCTTGGAGGCATCCACCTCCCTCCCGCCCTCCATCCCTGCCTCTGGCAGCAGCTGATGGCAAATGGCACAGAATGAACGGCAGTTCCATGTCTTGCTGGGATCTCGATGTTATGAGACCTATGAGTTGGGAACAAACCTGCTGCCGTGTGGGCTTCCCTATGGTGGGGATAACACAACTGAGCACAGTTGTCATCCAGTTGCATCATAATTATTAGGGTTTCCCTTTAGTCGTCCACTTGTGCTGACCTTGAACTGAACCCACCCAAAAAGACCTTCCTCCCACTTCGAGGGATCTCACTGACTAACTGTGTGGTCAAGGTCAGATTTGAAAAATGTTGCGCTTAACCTTCCAGACTCGGTCCACCACCTTCTACCATCCCTCTGTCACCCACCAGCATCCACCATCATCCTCGACCCACCCAATATCCTCGTTCCTCTCCTCTATGACACCCTTGAACCTCCCCCCATTACTCTGGACCCTATTACAATCCATCTCCACATGCCTTTCCTCCCCTCAGAGCCGACACCCATTATTGTCCCCATGCCCACCTGACCCTGCCCCCTCTTTATCCAAGCCACCTGTCTAGTCCCCCTCTGTGAACCCCCCCCACCAATGAGACCTTTGCCTGCCAAACTCTCACCCTAGACCTGCCACATCCTATAACATCCTACTCCGCCCTCTGACTGTGGCTTATCCCTCCTTTTTTTTATTCTTTCATGGGATGTAGGCTTTGCTGACAAGGCCAGCGTTTATTGCCCATCCCTAATTGCCCTTGAACTTAGTGGCTTGCTAGGCCATTTCAGAGGATAATTAAGAGTCAACAAGATTACTATAGGTCTGGAGTCACGTGTAGGCCTGACCAGGTAAGGATGGCAGATTTCCTTCCCTAAAGGGCATTAGTGAGCCAGGCAGGTTTTTACAGTAATCTACAATGGTTTCATGCTCACCATTTCTGAGACTAGCTTTCCAATAGCAGATTATTTATTTAATCTAAATTTCACCAGAGGTTTGAACCCTTCTCCCCAAAACATTAGCCTGAGTCTTTGGATTACTAGTCCAGTGACAATGTCATGATACCACCATCCCCTCCTTCCAGCAGTATCCTGAGTTCACTCCTAGGACCCCACTCCCGAAGGCACTCTCTCCCCGACTTCCCCGGACAGTCTCCACTTCCCTTTCCCCGGACATTCTGCCCCCCAACTTTCCCAGACACTCTCCCCCCAACTTCCCTGCTTAGCCTGCCTCCTGTGTCCAGCCTCGGTGCAGCTTTTGCTTAATTTGAGTTACGTGACGTCCCCAAGAAGGCAAAAGCATCATCTACTGACCTCAAAGTAGTGGAAGAGGTGAAGCCCCCCCCCAGATGCACGCTACTTATATGCAGTCATAAAACTGAACACTCTACATTCTCACTGGCGGGGAACTTAATTTGGAGGGAGAACTTAATTCTGGCAAAGTGACTTATAATGAGCATGCATGAGATGCTAACACATGCAAATGGGGTTCCCGACATTGTTTGTCAGGAAGCTTGACCTGCCTTTAACCTGCCTTGAAAATCAGGAGAATAAAATTCAAACAGTTTATCCCGCCGTTAGGAAACAGATTTTTTGCCTCCCCCCAAATTAACTGCCCCTGCCTGCCACAATTCAGGCTGCTGGCGGGACCATAAAATTCCCCCCTAGATGTGGTGTTTACCACTCTGCTTTAGGTATCTCTGAAACGTGTACAATAGTTTTTATATTGGCCATTGAATCAACTCAAAGTTGCTTGTTGATAAACTAGCAACGGGAAATTGTTAGACATGCAAGTATGGAAAGCATTTTCTACTAATGTCAGTGATTGCAATGGCATCTGATGTACTTAATAGCAGCTGCTGTTGGCTCAGCACAGAATAAAATCACTTCATAAAATATCGTATGTTTAGTTAAAAAAAAAGGACACGCCCTGGAGTTATTTCAAGGTAGTGATCTAATCTCAGGACTCAGTGACAGTGGAAGCGCAGGTGGAGGGGTAGAGAAAGGATACCATGTTACCAGGACAAAAGATCAGAAAGCTGGCCACATCCTTACAGTCCCTGCTTTCAGTTTTGTCTTAGGAGAGCAGCCAATGTCAAGAGAATCACACGCTACAGTAGCAGAACAAGAATGAGAACTACACAACATTTCCTGGGGAACCCCTTCCCACCTGTGTCAATCCGATGGGGAAGAGCTAATTACACACAGAGGAGGAGTTGCCTCATGTTGCAAATGCTGTCCTGTGGGGCTTTCATTCATGATCTTTGGAGTTCAACTGATCATGTGTTTATGGGCCAAGTTATTGTATCTCTCATGATCCAAACCAATAGTTGCAATGTTGCAACGCTATAAGGTTCACGCAATCATACGATAAACAGCTCACTGTACCATGAGGAACTATTGGTGACAGAATATTTCAAGGTATATAAAACAGCCCAAAACAGCAGCTCCGACTAGATGCTATGCTTCAAATAATCACAATATTGTGGGCGCATTTCTACATGGATTCAACTGTGGACCATGCCAAATCCTTATTATGCCAGAAGGATTTCACAGGAATGAGTCATGCTTTCCCAGTCCCCATCAAAGCTGCAGGTTTTTGTGTGTGAATGTACCCTTAGAACAGAGGCAAAAGTGAGAAGGCTTGCTGTGGCCAATTTTTCCCCTCTGCTTTAATTAAAAATAATTCAGGAAATAAAATATTATTTTGAAATTACTTAATAAAACTGCTGCATGCTTTACAGGTGGACTGTTACAGTGCAGTGCCAAAGATTTATATCAGCACTGTTGGCTATACAAAACCATGCTGAGCTCCAATACACATAAAAATTCTTCAATAAACATGTACATTAGCATTGACTGTCCTCAAGTTGATGGCTCGATTGGAGGAGATAGTTAAAATATGGGGCTGGTCTATGATGTGGCTGAGAAGAATGGGAGCCTACTAGGAGATTGGGTTGAGGATAAGGGGAGGTGATGGGCGAAGGTGGAGGGGATGAATAACAGAGTAAAAGAAATTAGCAAATGAAATGGCAAAGACAGGAAAGCAATTCTGTCTCCCGGGAGAGATCCCTCGGAAGAGCTGGAAAGAATTTGATTTCAAAGAAGCCAGCAGAGAAGCTGCAGCATTTGTTTTCAATTCAGCAAGAATGAGTACACAGCTTCAATGAATTTTTTTTCAAGCTTCCTAGCAGTGAGACGTAACTCGTCTCAGCTGGTTGTATGGCAAGATCAAATGACAGAAAATTTCACTTGAAGCCCAGGGTGTCTTTCTGCAGCCAGAAACTCAGGACGTCCTTAAAAATTCATTTCTCATCTGGGTGGAAGCAAACAAAAGTTATAAATGCCAGATGTTAGTTGGCAGGCTTTGCTCTATATCTAGACATTGGAACAACAATAAAATAACAGGCAAATGCTTGTTCTGATATTGTGCTAAACATACCATTACATTTATATTCCTCAGGAGATTGAGTACCTTAGTTGTCATTTGTCTGATCTGAAGTTATTACAGATTAACATTGCTACTGATTGAAGATCTTATGTCACCATTGGTCTAAATGCACCATATACCTGATAATGTATTCTGCAGAATGTATCAGAGTTACTGTTCCTTTTTTTGACAAAATTAAGAAACTAAAATTATGGGTAATGCAGGGCATCAGCAGGTCGAAAAGCTATGAAATTTTTTTTATATTCATTCATGGGATGAAGGCTTCGCTGGCTGGGCCAGCATTTATTGCCCATCCCTAGTTGCCCTTGAGAAGGTGGTGGTGAGCTGCCTTCTTGAACCGCTGCAGTGCCTATGGTGTCGGTACACCCACAGTGCTGTTAGGGAGGGAGTCCCAGGATTTTGACCAAGTGACAGTGAAGGAACAGTGAAATGTTTCCAAGTCAGGATGGTGAGTGGCTTGGAGAGGAACTTCCAGGCGGTGGTGTTCCATGTATGTCCTTCTAGATGGTAGTGGTCGTGAGTTTGGAAGGTGCTGTCTAAGGAGACTTGGTGAGTTCCTGCAACGCATCTTGTAGATGGTACATACTGCAGCCATTGTCGTTGGTGGTAGAGGGAGTGAATGTTTGTGGATGGGGTGCCAATCAAGCAGACTGATTTGTCCTGATGGTGTCAAGCTTCTTGAGTGTTGTCGGAGCTGCACCCATCCAGGCAATTGGAAAGTACTCCATCACACTCCTGGCTTGTGCCTTGTAGATTTTAGACAGGCTTTGGGGAGTCAGGGTTCCCAGCCTCTGACCTGCTCTTGTAGCCACAGTATTCTGTTCAGTTTCTGGTCAATGGTAACCCCCAGGATGTTGATAGTGAGAGATTCAGTAATGATAATGTCAAGGGGTGATGGTTAGATTCTCTCTTGTTGGAGATGGTTATTGCCTGAAACTTGAGTGACACAAATGTTACTTGCTACTTGTCAGCCCAAGCCTGGATATTGTCCAGGTCTTGCTGCATTTGGACATGGACTGCTTCTGTATCTGAGGAGCCGCAAATTGTGCTGTACATTGTGCAATCATCAGTGAACATCCCCAATTCTGAACTTATGAGGGAGGGAAGGTCATTGATGAAGCAACTGAAGATAGTTGGGCCGAGGGCACTACCCTGAGGTTTTTAAGATTCTGAGAATGAATTGGAAGTGGGGTGGGAATGGTGATTTCAAAATAGTAGGTTCAGGATCAGCATTTTGTTTAAATTATTATCAAATCCAAATTGAGTGAATCTGAACTTTTTCAGAAATCTGTAAATTTGTACAGTTTGAATCATTCTGGAAGACTTGTTGGCGAACTAATATTTCTGAACACACATGTTCTAATTTATGGAACAAAGCAGAAGAATGGTTGCAATGCAAAATATCTCAAAATCAAAGACCATGTTTGCGTTCAACCTCCAGTTACCATATGCCATCTGTTTGAAACATGAGAAAAACTGTACATTGGACAGTAAAGTAAAATGGGTGAAATTTAATTGGCAGCTCATTTTTCACTCTTCTCTTTTCCAGTTCATTGACTTTTATTCCTACATTGCCTGACATATGACTCCTGCTTGTGACATACCTGCCAATTCTGTTCTGATCAGTTCACTGTTTGCAACTTGTCCTCTGTTAACAATTGAAACCTATTACTAAAGATCTGTGATTTGAATCTTTAAACAGTATCCTGACTGATCCTAACTCCTTTCTGTGACCAGTCTCCTGAGCTGACTCTGTCTTATGATCAATTCCGTGGTCCTCATTGCTAACAGGGGGCTTTTATCTCACTCCACCAGGACAAACTGGGCAGAACACGAACTAAATTCCAAGTGGCACATTCGCTGCTCATTTATGAACACACAAATTGGGAGCAGGAGTAGGCCATTCAGCCCCTCGAGCCTCCGCCGCCATTTGATAAACTCATAGCTGATCTGATTGTGGCCTCTATTTTCTTGTTTACCCCTTATACTCTTTGACTCCCCTGACAGTCAAGAATCTATCTAGCTCAGCCTTAATGAGATTCAATGACACTGCCTGTACTGCTCTCTGGGGAAGAGGATTTCACAGTCTAAGCACCCTCTGAAAGAAAAAAAATCCTAATCGCTGTCTTAAATGGGACACCCATTATTTTAAAACTGTGTCTCCTGGTTCTAGTCTCTCCCATAAAGGGCAACATCCTTTCAGCATCCACCCTGTCAAGTCCCCTCAGGGCCTTATATGTTTCAGTAAGTTCACCTCTCATTCTTCTAAACTCCAGTGGATAGAGACTCAACTCCTGTCCAACCTTTCCTCATAAGAAAACCCCTCCATCCCAGGTATCAGTCAAGCAAACCTTCTCTGCACTCAACTGGCCATGCACACAACTATCGTAAAGCCATTAGATTTCTGGGCAGCTGAGCTATATACCTGACTCATAAGTATATGTATATCAGGCGCCTTGATCATTTTGAGAGGATCTGGGCATTACTGTAATTGCCTACTGAGTGGAAAACCCACCACATCCACCTCGATAAGTAAAACCTGGTGGACTCTCAGCGAAACCACTATAAAGTGTCTAAGGAGCTTCAGGCCTCACCATTCAGTAACAGTGAATGCACCCTAGCCACTCGGTGCCCCTCAAAAGGGGCACACTCAACTTTCTGGACCTATGCCAATACATATGCAAACAAATTCCCCCAGATACCCTCACCAATTATTCCTTTGCCTCTCCTGGTGGGTATCAACTCCTTACTGTGTACATTTCCCGAAGTTACTATCATAGCTTACCCAAGTAACCATTATTCATTTGTTGATGGCGAGTATTGGCAGACTGTTTGATTGCAGGAGCCATCACAGCTGACCCCAGCTCAACATCCATAAGTGCACATTCCCATCAAGCATCACAAGGTGGAAGTCGATGGTGGGAAACCCGGATATTTTTCCAATTCCTAACCCATGGGCATGGAGTCCAGTTGTGTATCCCTCCCATCACCAACCAGACTAAGCTCAGCTAACTCAGACCAATGATTGATGGTGGGGGTTTTTGGTCCTACACCAAAAACTCCCACATAAAAACAACCAGAGTGTTAATCTGTGTATTAATGTTATGGCTTTAATGATGCATAATTGCACAAACTCAGTGAACTCATGCACTCAAGCGACAGCCCTGCTTGGTGTTCAGTTGTTGCTGAGGGCAGCTGGCTGATAAAGCCGGTGTTTTGACTTATTATGATAACAGTCAATGGACATTGTGACAGCTGCTGGAAACCTGTTGGACCTTAGGTCTGAGCAAATCCTATGTGGTGCAGAGGGCCTTAATTCCTCACTGTCAACACGTGATGCTTGCAATCAGCAGCATGACTAATCCAATTAAAATGTGCCTTTGTATAGTTCATCCAATGCTTGTGGAACCTTCAGCTCAACCAATCTGTTGCATGCACATGAAAGTTTAACCTGATAACTGCAAATGTTACTATTGCGACATTATGGATTTTGCTAAGATGGGACATATTTAACAGTTGACAAGTTACTGAACACTATTAAGTTCTGTTTATATAGTACATTTGTGGGCTCTAGGAGGTTCTTCCTATATTGGAATTGTAATTTTATAGCATAAGCAGCTTCCACCAGATTTTACATAAAATGATCATTTATGAGAGCTGTAACAATAAAATCATTGTTTTTTAAATAAGAACATGCTCAAAAGAAATGCAACATCTTTCAAAAAAAGACAAATGGAAAACTGCTGATTAGCAATGAGTTGGAACTGGACCAATGAATGAAATCAATCTAAATTTGGCCAGACCAGAACTAAAATTTGTATTTAAACTGCTCGATTTGCAAATTGCCAAGCCAAATTTGCACACTTGATAATATAGGGTGGAGTTTTCCCATCCAGCCTGCAACGGGTTTCGTGGCGGGCGGGATCGGAGAATCCAGCTGCAGCCAAAAAGTCAGAAACCCGCTGGCGTAAAAACAGTTAGCAATTCTCCCAATGGTGGGTTTATGGTGGGTCAGTCGTCCTGCCAAATCGTGGCATGACCGCCATTTGCATTAACTAAAATCTCATGAATGCTCATTAAAACAGCTGCTCGCCCGAATCTTGTCACGCCTTCCAGTCTTGCGTCACCCCAGCGGGAAATCATGTTGGCCATTTGAAAAGGAGCGGTGTGCACAAGTTGCTTGTAACTTCAAGGTGAATGCAACATACATAGCCTACCTGCTATAGTGCTGCGCCGGTCTCATTGAGGTAAATGCCACTCTGCTGGGGCTGTAGGGTTGGTCTGCTCCTGCTCTTTGCCTACACTGTCCCGAGGAACACCACTGTGCTATGGTACTAATGCAGGCCCCCGCTTTCAGACAGTGACTAGTACTGTGGCCGGGTTGGGGAGTGCAGGGGTCTTCTACTCCTGGTGGCTGAGACTGTTGTCCACAAGGACATCATTGTGCAGTGGGTAGTCAGGCAGAACTCCGCTTTCTGAAACTAGCACTTTGACCAGTGGTGGGGTGTGAGGGGAGGGTGGGGATGGCGAACATAAGGCGGGCAATAGGGAAGGAAGGCTTTGCAGGGGCTATCAGAGGGGAAAGGGTGAACACAAGGGGGGCAAAGGGGAAGGGAAGGCTGTGCATGGGCAGTGAGAGGGGAAGGGCGAACACAAGTGGGCCTTTCTGGGGTGGCCCTCTAACTTATTGGTGCCTCAAGAGCAAACAGGAGTCTGCTTAGAGAGAAAGGGGGAAGACGTCCTTGCGATAAAAACCACTGAAAGCCAATGGCTTCATTAGACTGTTTAAGAGCTACACAGAACTTAGCGGCTTCACATCACAGTCGCTGCAGCTCAAGAGGGACACACAGGAATGTAGAATTTGGGAATGCAGGCAATAGGGAAGGAGGCACAGCTGTAACATATATGGCATTCCATCAATGAAGGCCTGTCACGTGGTCACCAAAGCTAAGCTTGCCAACAACTGTCCAGTTTTGAGGAAATCAGAGATTGAGTACCATGCTATGTTAGTCAAGACTGGTGTGCATCATTACAGTGGCTGCCAGAGCAAATTAGTGAGAAATGAACGGCTATGACTCTGGAATATTTTACAAATAAAATTATTCTGTGAAAAGACAAAAGAAAAGAATTTACACTCCTAATGGGCCAAAGGGCATCCACTCATTGAACATAAGCAACTGATTGGTCATTAATATGCCACATCAGAGATTGGAGCACAGAGTTAGGTTGGGTTAATCATCTCAATTAAACCTCATCATCCCAAGCAGGGCTCAAGATGTTACATATCTGCGATGCTATCTTGGTCACCTCGGTGTGTGTGCTAGTGGCTCAGGGACAAGGTGGCATCAGCCACCATGCAAGTAGGGCAGGAAAAACTATGGACCCTTACAGTTTCCAAACATGTCATCATCTGAGCTTCACTTTCTTGCCCCTTGAATCATTAATGTCTCCAATGTTTCCTTTCAGAGAGGAGGCAAAAGCTGTTATGGACCAAGGGCTCAATGCAGCCTTTGTCAGGGTCCTAATGCAACGGAGGAGGAAAAGGAGGGAGAGACGATTCCACATGCAGCTCCAGTAGGTGGGACACGGTCAAGCGAAGCCAGAGCATGAAGCAGAGGGTCAGGAGGAAAGACCCAGACAATAGGGGCGACTCACCAGACCTAGGGTTTATCATGGAAGAGCCTCCTATTTACAAATGAGTGAGAGACAATGCCATGCACGACTGCGCTTGTCCTGAGCTCTGGTACATCACATAACCCACATTCTTCACGAAGGCCTGACGCCACACGGAGTTGGAGAGTATCTCCTGCCAGTGGCTTTGAAGGTGACAGCTGCACTCAATTTCTTGGCCTCTGGTTCTTCCCAAGGATCAATAGGCGACCTGTGTGGCATCTATTCATTTGCAACACATCGATGCATAAAGGAGGTCACAGATGCCCTTTACAGGAAGGCCCATCATTACGTCCGGTTTGCTCTAGATGAGGATAGCCAGGCTGTGAGATTCATTGGCTTCGCCACCACCTCAGGCTTCCCAAGAGTGCAGGATGTAATAGACTGCACCCATGTGGCTATACAGGCTCCCTGGCAGCAGCCCCTAATGTTTATAAACCACAGGGGCTATCATTCCATCAATGTACAGCTGGTGAGTGATCAGTGGAAACACATACCGCACGTTTGTGCTCAGCACCCCGGGGGTTGCCATGACTCCTACATCCTGAGTCACTCCCAGGTGCCTGAGACATTCGAGGGACCAGTACATCCGCAGGGATGGCTGCTTGGGGATAAGCAGTACTGACTGAAACGCTGGCTGAAGACACCGGTGCATTGCCCTTAGAGTCATTTCAAGGAGAGGTACAATGCTCCTCACAGCTCCATACGCTCCCTTATAGAGCAGACCATAGGGCTTCTGATGACGTGTTTCAGATATTTGGACTGCGCAGGTAGTTCACTACAATACTCTCCCGACAGAGTTTCCCGCATCATAACAGTGTGTTCCGCCCTTTACAATCTGGCTATGCAAAGAGGTGAACACCTGCCAGAGGATGAACTGGAGGAGGATGAGTGCTCATCGGTGGTTGAAGATTTGGAGGCCCAGGAATCTCAGGAGGCTGCTGAGGGTCAGTATGAGCGCAATCACGCCATGGAGGAAGGAAGACATGGGAGATGTGCCCATGATAACTTAATTGCTATCAGTTTCCAGGAAGAGTAAAGTTAAGTGAGGGAATATGGCCATGTCTCTCCTCGCCCTCAATGCCATTTTCTTTCCCCTCAGGGGATGTCCATTCACTTGCAGCAAGAACAAGTCCTGCATTCACACTTGCACATTCTGGCCTGATGAATCACCAGGTCATGATCTCCACTTTGGTCTGCGGTGCCCTGTGAGTGAGCTCATTCTGGGAACTGAGAGTCCATTTAGAAACAAGAGTGATATGAGAGAAGACTTGAAGCTTTCGCCGCCATCTAATGATGCAAACACTGTTGTGACTGAGATGTGGACATGCCTAGGGATCTCCTCCTCCCGTGCATGTCTTTTCTTCTGCCACTGTCACTGAGGAGACACAAATGCCGCTAGGTTATTAATGCTGATGAGCTGCCCTCACTCAATGGTGAGTTCCTTGAGGAAGAAGGGTTAGAAACGCTTACATCACACATTTCCAATAAAGATTTAAACACATCTCCCTGACATTACAGAAGGGTGCAGAGACTAGTTCAACTGAGGTTGACATCACAGGAATGTTAATCTCACAGTGAGACACTATCACTGAGTGGGAAGAAGGCTAAATCTCAAAATAAGAGAATTCCAATGAATGAATTCACAACGGCCTCAGTTGCCCAAAACATTCACTTAACCATCAAATGTATTCTCAAAAGTTCAATTTCTTTACAGTTATAGCACACCCATGACCCAAAAATGCATCAAAATTTCTTAACTTTCCTAACCCTACCGCTACGCCTGGGTGCAGTCCCGACATCCACAGCAGAGGTGGAGGCAGCCTGCTGACTGCTACGTCCTGACGTCTGTGATGACCTTGACAGAGGTCCTCTGGTGGCCTGAGGCCTGGAGGGGGCCAGCCTGACAAGGGTCACCTGCTCAGGGGCAGAAGTGCCCTCGACGGCCTGAGCAACTGGAGTGGTTGGGTGTCACAGGCAGAGAGGCCACCAAGCGGCTGGACACCCTTGGAGTGTCCTGAGATGAGACCCCCGGGGTGTCTGGCTGACACTCATCCTCATTGTGGGTGCCCGAGGGTTCTGTCCTGACTCCTGCAGGAGAAAGTGTACCTGGAGGGAGGCCAAGGGGCCTGTTACAGATTGATGCTGCCCACCAGGGTGTGTGGCTATAGAGTGCAGGGCTGAACACAAATCCGACAATACCTGCTGGCCCAAGGCCTCCATGGTGGTTGCCAGCCTTTTCACAGTGACCTCGAGGACGCTCGCACATTGGAGCCATGACATCAGATAGAACGTGGACGGACTCCCCCATCACTCACTCTAGTTGCTGAGTGGCTGTCAATGTTCTGCCGCCTGCCATTGCAATCCCAGCATTTAGTTGGCAGCTGCTTCCAGATGTTCATGATCTGACTTGGACTGAGCAGGTGGCTGGTCTCCAGTGCCGGAGATCTTGGCTGTCCCTGCCTCTGTCTGCTGCTGGGATGTGTCAGTGAGGTGCTCCCCAGAAAGTGAGCCCGAGCCTAATCTACATCAGTGCCCCACCGACGGCGTTGGTGGAAAGTGCGGGTGAGCGCTGTGATGGTTCATCCAGAGCTTCCTCTACAGATGTGGGCTGGGGGCTCAGACTGGTGCCCGGCTGCCTTGTGGGCCTCAACCTGCTGGTACCTAGAAAATAGAAAACAGAATTTCAGTTGATGAGCATGAGCTAGATAAGACTACATGTGAGTCATTGTGAATGTCAGGATTTGATGAGGTGATGGGGCTGTGGCCCCTACTAGGTTGGTGGGAGACGCTGATCTCCCTTTCCCCACAGGAGTGATCCCTGTCTTCCCCAGCCAGCTCAAACTCAGTGAGGGTGATGATGTCAGCCATCCCTCCCTGGTCTGCAACCTTTTGCACCTGTTCTGCACCAGCTTAACCTGTATGAAGAAGAAAAAAAGGTATGTGATGAGAAGGGATGGAGCAGAGGCTGGGTGAGATGCATGTCCCCTGTGTGTGGTGAGCTCTCCCCAGAAGGGCCAGAGGATGGAGTGTGAGCAACATGTTAGATGGGATGGTGGTGATGTGAAAGTCTTGGTGAGAGAACGAGTGTTGATCTGTGTTCCCCGCTAATGGTTGTGTGAGATCCCTGGAGAGAGTAACCATTTGAGTGCACGATGCCATGATGAGAGTTTGATATTGGAGGCTATTGAAGGATGACTTATCCTTGCGGAGCAGATGAGATAATTTATCCTCTTCCAGCACTGGGTGGCGAACTGACTCACCTGCTCTGCGACAGGCTCTCAGGCTGGAGAGGTGAGGCTGCTGCACTTCCTGCAGCCATCCCTGGGATAGAGCACTTGCCTGTGCACCTGCATGCCTCTGTTCAAGGCCTGGAGGGTGAAGTGGGCTGCTGCCTTCTTCTTGAGGCTTTCAGCCTTCTCCTTGTGGCTGAAAGGCGTCCTTGCACGCGTCCTGAGGACAGGTGGGCTGGAAAGAGTGCGATGTATGTGTTGGACTGGCGTTTAAATGTGGCGCTCGGACCTTTGACCCTGCCAGCTGATGGCAGGCAGACGAATCAGCTCCTGACCCACCAGGCGATTCGGCCAGATACTCGCCTGTGCATAATTAATAGGCTTTCAAGTGCGGAATTGGGAGCAAGTTCCCGCCATTCCGGCCAGCCAGATGGACACCACAGAAATCACCTGCCACCGCACTTAGTCTCATAAATGGAAAATTCCACCCATAAGTCTGCCCCCCACCCCCAAACCCCCTACATTTCTGCCCCCTTCAAATCAGCTCAGTGGGTAGCACTCTCTCCTTGGAGGTAGAAAATTGTGGGTTCACGTTCCACTTCAGCAAACCAAGCACAAAGTCTAGGCTAATGTCCTAGTGCAGTACTGAGAGATTGCTGCTTGGAGGTACCATCTTTTTGTCACATGGCAAAATATGGATTGATAAGGAAGAGCCAGCATAGATTTCTAAAGGGGAAATCATGTTTAACTAATTTGCTGGAGTTTTTTGAAGAGGTAACAGAAAAGGTCGATGAGGGTAACGCTGTTGATGTGGTGTATATGGACTTTGAAAAGGCATTTGACACAGTGCCACACGACAGACTTGAGAGAAAAGTTATCGCACAGGGAATAAAAGAGACAGTAGCAACGTGGATACAAAATTGGCTGAAAAATAGGAAGCAGGGATTAATGGTCAATGAATATTTTTCGGGCTGGAGGGAGGTTTGTAGTGGAGTTCCCCAGGGTTCGATATTGGGACCCATGCTTTTGTTGATATATATTAATGATCTAGATCTTGGTGTGCAGGGGACAATTTCAAAGTTTGCGGATGATACAAAGTTTGGGAGTGTTGTGAACTGCGAGAAGGATGGTATGGAACTTCAATAGGACGTAGACAAGTTGGGCAGATAGGTGGCAGAAGTTCAATGTGGAGAAGTTTGAGATGATGCATTTTGGTAGGAAGAACACAGACAGACAATATAAAATAAGGGGTGAAATTTTGAAGGGGGTGCAGGAGCAGAAAGACTTGGGTGTATATGTGCATAGATCATTGAAGCTGGCAGGACAGGTGGAGAAAGCAGTTAATAAAGCATATAGTATCCTGGGCTTTATTAGTAGAGGCATAGAGTACAAGAGCAAGGAGGTTATGCTGAATTTATGTAAGACACTTGTTAGACCTCAGCTGGAATATTGTGTACAGTTCTGGGCACCATATTATAGGAAATACGTGAACACATGGAGAAAATGCAGAAGAGGTTTACAAGAATGGTTCCAGGGATGAGAAACATCAGCTATGAGGATAGATTGGAGAGGTTGGGTCTGTTCTACTTGGAGAGAAGGCGGCTGAGAGAAGATTTGATAGAGATGTTCAAAATCATGAGGGGGCTGGACAGGGTAGATAGGGAGAAGCTGTTCCCGTTCGTAAAAGGATCAAGAATGAGATGGCACAGATTTAAAGTGACTTGCAAAAGAAGCAAATGTGACGTGAGAAAAAACTTTTTCAGACAACAAGTGGTTTGGGTCTGGAATGCTCTGCCTGAAAGTCTGGTGGAGGCAGATTCAATTGAGGCATTCAAGAGGACATTAGATGATTATTTGAATAGAAACAATGTACAGGGGTACGGGGAAAAGGCAGGGCAATGGCACTAGGTCATAATGCTCATTTGGAGAACAGACATGATGGGCTGAATGGCCTCCTTCTGCACCATTAAGATTCTGTGATTCTGTGATCCTTTGGATGAGAGGTTAAACTGAGGCCTCAACCAATACCTAAAAACAGATTATCTGGTCATTGCTATTTGTGGGGAGTTGCTGCGTGCAAATTGCTTTGCTACATTCCCCATAGTAACTTTAAAAGTACTTATTTTAAATATTTTAGCAAGTTGTGAAAGGTGCTACATAAATGCAGATTTTTTTTCTCAGGGCTGCTATCTGTTGCTGTACATCAGACACTAGTCTTAGTTTCAAATATGAACATCTTTATGGCTACTTGTAGTTTCTTTCTAAACCGGTTCGCATTGGAAATCCTGAAGCTGATAAAATCTAAAGCAATTTTAAAAGCCTTCAAGTTAAATATTCATCCGCAACATATTCAGTGTAAAATAAGCACATTGTGAAAACAATATTAAAAACTTCAAGAGCAGGAATCAGCAGATAAGGATTATTGTGAGTGGTGGCTGAGTTGGTACTATTGACAGAGTTGATCAGCAGACACTTCTTAGGTGAAAATGCTGAGTTTATTTACAAAGGTACTGAGCAGCAACTACACATGTGCTTTCAACTCAAACTCTATCTCCACACTACTAACTACTAACTACTGAGGTAGTCCGCACTACTCTCCTTTTGGGTACTAAAGATCATATGATCTTCCTTAACAAGTATTATTCTTAAAGGTATATTACACACTAAATAAAGACATAATTGCCACATCCTTCCTCCTTTACTCAGATAAACATATTATAATTACAAGTACAATTTTCTCAAGACAACAAAATATTTACTAAGATAAAAGCAAAAAACTGCGGATGCTGGAAATCTAGAACAAAAACAAAAATACCTGGAAAAACTCAGCAAGTCTGACAGCATCTGCAGAGAGGGACACAGTTAACGTTTCAGGTCCGTATGACTCTTCAACAGAACTAAGGAAAAATAGAAAAGAGGTGAAATATAAGCTGGTTTAAGGGGGGTGGGACAGGTAGAGCTGGATAGAGGGCCAGTGATAGGTGTAGATGGCCAAAAGATGTCATAGACAAAAGGACAAAGAGGTGTTGATGGTGGTGATATTAGCTAAGAAATGTGCTAATGAGGACATTAAGGATAGAAAGCAGGACGAGCAAGGTACAGATAGCCCTAGTGGGGGTGGGTTGGGGGGGAATCAAAATAGGCTAAAAGGTAGAGATAAAACAATGGATGGAAATACATTTAAAAATAATGGAAATAGGTGGGAAAAGAAAAATCTATATAAATTATTGGAAAAAGGAGGATCTGGACTTGTAATCCAGAGACCCAACCGAATGCTCTGGGGTCAAATCCCACCATGTTGGGGGTGGAAGATTGAACATTGTTGTGTCTTCTTTGCCAACTCATTCTTCAGTTTATCCAGAGAAGTGCTGAATTCTTTCTGTTTCTCTTCATACTTTTCCAGGGGTATAAACTTCGACTTGAGAGAATCTTGTAGTGTGTGAAGATCTTTCAGCAGGTTTTCTTTTTCCTTTTGAAGCTTGCTTATCTCATCCCGAACTCTGCTGCTAAGCATAGTCTCTTCAAGTTCCTTTTGCTGTTTTTCTATGTTTTGGCTAAAGATAGCCTGCATTTCTTCAGGCTGTTGAATCCTTACACACTCCTTTTTCAAAACAGGAATGCTTCCAGCTTCCTTTTGGAATCTCAGTGGCCAATCAAGGTTGATTTCTCTTAGCCAATTTCACCCTAGAAGGCTTGGTCCTCTGCCTCTCAATACCAACACTGGTAGCTTTACCGATTGGCTTCCATAATGGACAGTCACTCTGCTTATACCTTTGATTTGAATGTCTTTACCCGTGTATATTTATATTTATATTTAGTTTAGTACCCATGTATATTTAGTTTGGCAATTGTTTCTTCTAATTTTAAATGATGTTCCCCATTATTCAGGTATCTGAAGGTATGTTTCCCAATTACTGTGTCCACTTCCATTTTAACTTTCACTGTGACAAATATTGGTTCTGTCTTTCCAACTTTCAGATTAAACACTGAGTAAATGTCTGAATTTGTTGCTTCAGTCTTCTACATTGTAGATTTCATTGGGCTTTTTCCTTTGTTTACAAGCCCGCTTGAATCTTTCCTTGCATTGTCTCATTAAATGTCCATTTCTGTGACAGTAATAACAGTCAATTTTTTTAAACTGCCAATCGTTAAAAGACTGCTTGTTTTGACCTCCATTGAAATTATTCTTTGATTTCGTTGCTAGGTTATTTTTCCTTATTCTTCAGCTAGCGGGGGCTGTTTCCTGCTTCTCAGCAGTCTTGCATTTTCGCCCCCTTTTCAGCTGGGATTTCCTGCCTGATGTAGAGGATGGCACCATTTTGCCCACCCTGTATGGCTTTTGAATCTCTTACTGTGGTTTCCATGGCCAGTTCCATATCTAGCTCCTTCTTGAAATCCAAATTCACTTCAGATAATAATCTCTTCTGAATTGCGTCTTCAATCACACCACACACTAAACGATCTCTGAGAATGTAATTTAAAGATGTATCGAACTCACAATGTTCCATTAACTGCTTCAACTTTGCCACATAGCATGCAAATGTCTCACCTGGAGCTCTATTTCTCGAATTAAACTTGAACCTTTGCATCATTACTGAGGGCTTTCGTTGATAATGACCCTTCACGGGGTCTACCAATTCGTCAGAATTTTTTGAATCTGGGGCACTAGGAGCCATCAAATTTCGAATCAAGCCATATATTTTATTCCCACACGTACTTCTCTGCCCCTGTAATCTCGTTCACTTGGAAAAAGAATGTGAGGTGGTCAATGTAATGAGATCAATCGTCCGTAGTTGGATCGAAGGATCAATTCTTCCGAATCGCGCATTTTGAGAGGGAATTACTTCGTCGAATTGAACGGAACTTTCTACTTACAATTACTGGGTGAGGTACAGTGCCGGTTTCTTTTCACTTGATTTCTTCTGTTAAACTTGTTTTATCCTCATCGCCAGTTTGTTGTGAGAGGTAGCCGAGTTGGTACTATTGATAGAGTTGATCAGCTTCTTAGGTGGAAACATTAAACTTATTCACAAAGGTGCTCAGCACCAACTACATGTGTGCTTTCAACTCATATCCTAGCCCTACACTACTAACTACTGAGGTAACTCGCGCTACTCTCCTATTGGGTACTAAAGATCATGTGATCTTCCTTAACAAGCATTATTCTTAAAGGTATGTTACACACTAAATAAAACCATAATTACTACAAAGGCAAATTTAAATTTACAATTGATTTAAGATTTTGGTAAAATTTGGATTTGATTTGCCTGTGAATCATTTGAAATTTGAATTCCAAGCCCCAGGTTACATCTCAAAATGAACTATCTCTTTTATGAAAGGGAAACTGTTTACAAACCTTTCAGAAAAGGCTGAGTTTCTACAACATGGCAAATGTTTCTTAAATGATTTCAACTTTCTTGCCACACCTGCACAACTCCTGCCTCTCTGCCCTACCTAAAAGCCTATTTCAATGTGTTAAAACAGTTTTTATGTAAAAGTAGAACTTCCTGATACAAGTCAGAATTATGCCTTTTGCTAGTTTGGGCATGTGTCCTCCTTGTCCCATTGTCTCAATATAACAACTTGCGTTTATGTAACGCCTTTAACATAGTAAAATGTCTCAAAGCACTTCACAGGAGTGTTATCAAACAATCTTCAGTGCAGGATCACATGAGGAGATGCTGGGGCAGATGACCAAAGGTTTGCTCAAAGAGATGGGTTTTAAGGAGCATTTTCAAGGAGGAGAGAGAGAGGTAGAGAGTTGGTGATAGTTAAGGAGGGAATTCCAGAGCTTAGAGCCTTGGAAACTAAATTCAACAGTGGAGAAATTAAAATTGCAGTGGCGCAAGAGGTCAGAATTGGAGGAGCGCAGATATCTCAGCACGTGTGTGGGGGCTAGAGGAGGGTACAGAGATAGGGAGGGACGAGGTCATGAAGGGATGTGGAAACAAAGAGGGGAATTATAAAATTGAGGCATTGCCAGCCAGACCAGGATCCCAAGCAGGTCAACGAGCACAGGGGTGATAGATGAATGGGACTTGGCATGAGTTAGGATAAGGGAAGCAGCGTTTTGAATGAACTCAACTTTATGAAGGGTGGAAAATGGGGGCCCAGACAGGAAAGCGTTGGAATAGTCAAGCCTAGAGTAACAATGTTTCATTTTATGTTGAAATACTGCTCAGATTTACTTTTTTTCATTCTTACATGGGATATGGGTGTCACTGGAAAAAGGTCAGCATTTGTTACCCATCCCGCCCCAGTTAAAAGTCAACCACATGACCGTGAGTCTGAAGTTACACATAGGCCAGACTGGGTAAGGATATAACAGATTCCCTTCCCTAAAGGGCATTAGTTAAACAGCTGGACTTTCAAACATCAATCGATGACAGCTTTTATGGTCATCATCAAGTTGCCATTGTGAGATTTGAACCCATGTCCCCAAAGTATTAACCTGGGCTTTTGGATTACTAATCTAGGGACATTACCATTATGCCATTACCTTCCCAATTCATTACCTATGTAACTCCACATGGTTACCTTTCAGTGGCTCTCTTTCAAGTTTGACAAGACCAAGTTTCTTTAGTGTTTCCTCATCGTGCAATCCTCTCACACCAAGGATCAGTCTTGAGCTTCATCTTTGGACCCCTCCAGGATTTGTGTCTTGAATAACCATGACTCAAGGTATGGTCTGAACACTGTATTGTACACTTTAAATATGATTTCCTCCAACTTGTTTTGGCTATATAACTCTTATATAGTTTTGAAATTAGAATTGGAAATGTTCAGCACCGAGTCTATTAAATTTTAAACAAAATGGGAGGAAAGATGGGCTCACTGTGGGTGTACAATCATTCCCAACTAATTTTCCTGCCTGTTGCCCATCTGGACAATGCTCAACGCTCACAACATAATGATAAAAATCTTATGGAAACCCAAAGCTCAGATATCTGAAACTAACCAAATTTGGATATTCAGGAAATTGGCTCACTGAAATATCACAGAATCAGAAATATCTGAAATGTAAACAAAAATCATCGCCAGCAGAAGTCCTATCCCATCCTTCGCTTCCAGGCCACAATTACTTCAGTTCACGCAACTCCATTAGCATATGTTCTATGCCCCATGTCTCTCAATGATGACCACAGTTCATCCATTTGACTGCAATTCAGCATCTTTTTTTTGCAACTCAGATCTTCTGTACTGTACTTTCATTAAACTTCTTGTAAATGTTTCTGCAAAATCTTTTCTTAACCAAGCAATTGAAATTATTTCCAATTTGCCAGCTGCATTTGATTTTTTTGCCATCAAACATTTTGCTTCATTTCCAATTTTTAAAAATTGTGATTTTCCCCTTGTAATTTGCACTGTATTTATACAGGTGCGATCGAGATATTGTTTAGAATTTTCAATCATCTGCTTATCATCCATGAGTCATGGAGCTGAAGTTGTAAGAAATAGGAGATCTATTTTGGTCCTTCTTGGCAGGGTTTGTGCAGAATGCAGCATACAGCATGTCTCTATAAATTCCACGTGTGACACATATGCATGTCGTGACATTGCCGGCAAATTTTCCTTGTTGCAAGATGCCAAGAAGTGAATGCGGTTGTTTATAAGTTCTTTGGTTTACATCTAATTACTGAAGATATGAGCCCTATTTTTCCTCATGAGAACGACAGCTGGGACTATGCAGGGAGAGGGAAATGGGTGGGGATCCTGATACACTGGGTCCACTGTTGATACTGAGAGCTCCCGGACAACCTTGTAAAGGGGGGATGTTCTGTCCATCCTATACAAAACCAATGACACCAAGAGGGCCATTTCTACTTCAATGGCCCAGAAAGGATGCAGCATAAGGTAGGAGGCCAGTAGCTTGAGAGAAATTAGGCATTCTGGCCTGCAGAAAGGTAAAAGTAGATTCCATCATGGGACGGGGCAGGGTGGGTTATGAGCTAAGGAGTTTGGCTTACATTCAAAAATTGTGTGTGTGTGTGTTTTTTTAAAGATTGAGGGGGGACATTCAGGGGACTCTCACAGGGTTTACCAAATCCTACTTAGGCAGAGGGAGCTGAATTAATCTCTCTTTGACAGAAGTTGTGCTGTTGGAGGCTGGTGCCATCATAATAGAAGAATATTCAAGAAGGGAGGAAGGGATAAGCCAAGGAACTACAGGTCAGTCAGTCTAACTTCAGTGGTGGGGAAATTATTAGAAGCAATTCTGAGGGACAGAATTAATCTACACTTGGAGAGGCAGGGATTAATCAAGGACAGTCAGCATGATTTTGTTAACGGGAGGTCATGTCTGACCAATTTGATTGAATTTTTTGAAGAGGTGACCAGGTGTGTGGATGAGGGCAATACATTTGATGTAGTCTACTTGAACTTCAGTGAGGCTTTTGATAAGGTCCCACATGGGAGACTGATAACGAAGGTAAGAGCCCAGGGGATCCAAGGAAATTTGACAAATTGGATCCAGAATTGGCTGAGTGGCAGGAAGCAGAGGGTGATGGTCAAGAGGTGTTTTTGTGACTGGATGCCTGTGACAAGTGGGGTTCCACAGGGATCGGTGTTGCGCCCCTTGCTGTTTGTGGTATATATAAATGATTTAGACTTGAATGAGGAGGGTTATGGTGGGGCAATAAATAGTGAGGAGGATAGCCTTAGATTACAGGAGGATATGGACGGGCTGATCAGTGGCAAATGGAATTTAATCCAGATAAGTGTGAGGTGATGCACTTGGGCAGGACAAACAAGGCACGGGAATACATGATGAATGGTAGGACCCTGGGAAGTACCGAGCTTCAGAGGGACCTTGGTGTGTGTGTCCTCCAGTCCCTTTAGGTAACGGGACAGGTAGATAAGGTGGCTAAGAAGGCATATGGGATACTTGCCTTTATTAGCTGAGGCATAGAATATAAGAGCAGAGAGGTTATGCTGGAACTGAATAAAACGCTGGTTAGGCCACAGCTAGAGTATTGCGTGCAGTTCTGGAATTCGCATTATAGAAAGGATGTGATTGCACAAGAGAGAGTGCAGAGGAGATTTACCAAGATGTTGCCTGGGCTGGAGAGTTTTAGTTATGAGGAGAGATTGGATAGACTGGGGTTATTTTCCCTGGAGCAGAGGAGATTGAGGGGGGACATGATTGAGGTGTTAAAAATTATTAGGGGCACAGATAGGGTAGACAGAAAGGAACTTTTCCCCTTGGTGGAGGGATCAATAACCAGGGAGCATAGATTTAAGGTTAGGGGCAGGATGTTTAGAGGGGATGTGAGGAAGAATTTTTTCATCCAGAGGGTGGTGGGAATCTGGAACTCACTGCCTGAAAGGGTGGTAGAGGCAGAAACCCTCATAACATTTAAGAAGTATTTGGCTGTGCACTTGCGATGCCATGGTGTACAAGGCTATGGACATAGTGCTAGAAAATGGAATTAGAATAGTTAGGTACTTGTTTGACCAGCACAGACTTAATGGGCCTTTTTCTGCTAACCATCACATCAAAGGTCCTTCAGAAGCATCATCAAGCAGAATAATTTATGATTTTTAAAAATGTATTTATTCATGGGATGCAATATGGGCATCACTGGCTAGGCCAGCATTTATTGCCTATCCCTAATTGTCCTTGTTCAGATGGCATTTTAAGAGTCAACCACATTGCTGTGGATCTGGAGTCACATGTAGGCCAGACCAGATGTAGGACAGCAGATTTCCTTCCCTAAAGGACATTGGTGAACCAGATGGGTTCAACAATTGACAATGATTTCATGGTCATCATCAGAATTTTAATCCCAGATTTTTTATTGAATTCAAATTTAATCCATGGTGGGATTCAAATCCAGGTCCCCAGAGCATTGCTCTGGGTCTCTGGAATACCAGCTCAGTGACAACACCACCATGCCACCACCTCTCCCTACATGGCACTGCATGAAAGAATGTATGCCAGGGTGGTTAGGAAGCAACATGGTTTGATTGCTGCAGCTAGTAAGCTAACAAAAACCATTTCTGCAGGTCTTTGAATGTCATGTTTTTCTTTTTCTCAGGATGTACAAGCATACCTGCTTTGAATAGGGCTGGTACGTCCAAGAACAGTAATGAACAACTATGGGTTGAAAATTGGCTCTATTTCTCTGTGACCATGTCACAATACCGGCCTGTGGAGATGATGAAGTGGAGATTCAAAGAGGCAACCAACCTCACAAACATCTCATGAAGCATCACTCTGATTTTAGCAGCCAACAAACAGGAGGAGGTCAGCTAGGCTGTACTGTCGCTTGTCTGCAGAGACACTAGCCTTAATCCTCTGTCACTTCAATCTCAATAAAGATGACTGATGGGTTGAGTTGTCTTTCAAGGCTTTCCAAAACCTTGTTGAATTTCTGTCTTCACAAAATGGCACTACATCATAATTCACCCATTCCTTTAAATTAAATGCACACACAGTTGCCCTGCTCCACCACTCACATCATCCCTTGGCCCATCTGGAGCTGTGAACTTCGCTTAGGTCTGGTTATTCTCCATTTAGCCAGTAAACTGGTAGAGCTGTTAACCCACCTGTTATACAACCTGCCTAACACTCAATGCCATTGATTTCAATGGTTATGAAAATCGAACGGGCTTTTATAATACTATTACTGCCCAAGTACAAAGGTGAAAATGACCCTTCATGAACGCTATTGCACTTGCCCATCCAAATAGGAGTAGCAGAAGTTCCAAACCATTTGAAAAAAAACTGTTGATGAAAATTTGGCCCATGTCCTCCTCCAGTGCCAGCACTTGTTCCTTCCAAGGCCAGGCAATATATCCAGGGGTGCACTGAACACCTGACCAATCTGGGCAACTAATTGCGACTCCTTCCTAGCTGACCTATCGACAATCTGTTGTTGTGCGTAAAGAGACAGCTCCAAATCGGTCTAAAAAAGAACAGAATAAATTGGCATTAATGGCAGAAATAAGACATGTGCTAAAGAAATCCTCTAAGCTGTTATCATTGGATTAGAATTTGCTTCACCAATCAAATGGAGGGCCAACTGTGTTGTATAAAAGCTTTCACATCGTAAGTATTTAACAAACTGTTTTGGGAAAAAGGAAAGTTCTTGGTGATCATGCGGAGTTAGAGTACCATACACTGTACAAAATCTGATGTTATTTTCTCTTTCAATAATACTCAGTTTACTCTGAATTGTAAACCATAGGGCTGATATGTCAAATTCAAGTTTCAGCTAATATTCAAGAATTACTTTTGCAATTATATAATCACAATTTCTTGATTGAATTCTAGCCTTGTAACGTAATACTAGTTTTTTATTTACCAAATTATTTATTGAGCATATTTAACCATGCATATTTGAATAATATATCCTTTGGTACAGAGTTCAATATGTTACAACTACTGGGACATCTTGGGCTGGTTTTTACGGGACGCTGTGTTCCGGTCCACACCCTCCCCTCCACGTAGCATGTCAGTTGGCAGCCCAACTATGAAAAAGCTAGCTGCCCTGCAGCCATTTTACCCACATCAGGGCTCAATTGGCTGGCCCAGCTCTGTTGGCCCAACAGCACTGGGTTCAAATGGTGGCCGCTGCTGGGACTACAGGCAGTCCTCGAGAAAGAGGAGGTTATCGAGGCCGAATTGAAGACAAATCCAGGGTATCGGTTGGGCCGAGTAGGCAGGTCCCTGTGAGGTGGGGTAAGCGTGTGAGGGAATGTTGTGGGGGTGGGGGGGGGTTCCAGGTTTGAGATGGAGAGGGAAGTTTAAAGGGGGGAAGGGGATTTGGTCTTAGGTGGGGTGTCTCCAATGGGCACAGGGGACCCCAAAAAGAGGCTTCTCCTGCCCCATGGCCCTTTGCCCAACACCAGCTCACCCAGTAAAAGCTGCCAGGCTACCCACTTCACCTACTTCAGGCATAGGCCTGAAGTGGCAGGTAAAATAGAAGTGGGTGCGGAGGGAGGGGGAATGGGATGAGGTACTTAAGTATCTGCCCTGTGAAATGGGAAACAGGACATGTGGGAAGGCGACGTGCTACATTTTAGGAGCCCCCCCACACCTTCAAACGCATCAGCGAGAGAGCATAAAATTCAGCCCCTCATGTATTGATCAAAATTAACATTCAGTATAAATGGCCTGTGCTCTGCTTGGACTGTTTTATCAAATACTATTGATGAATGCTATCTTTGTTCAAATGTCTTGATTGCATGTTACAGTGCTGTTGAAATGTTAATACGAGTTACATAACAACATCTTGATAAAATTTGTTAAATGCCAAAAGCAATTTTACATGGTTTTTAAAATGAGTGCAGTAAAATGCAGCAAAAAGTTGGTAAAAATTCCACGTTTGTGTTAACAGTGATTGCACCATGATATACGATAGAGAAAACTGGATCATTTCAGCAAATTGTGCAACAGAAGTACATGTGATAATTAATTCCTTTGCACTGGTTGGCAGTGGGAGATGAAACTATCTTTGTCACAGGCTCTGAAAAACATTATACCATGATGCAGGTTGTGCTTCTTTTTAATGCACGGTGCATGCGCAAACAACTAGATTTTAACAGCTGCTTTATTGTGAAACCAAGTGTGATGAAGCGGTTCAAATTTACTCAAATTTAATTCAAATTTAAACTGTACCAAAATATAACAGTGGCTTCTGTGACCAACTGGCAGAAAATGTAGGGCACTAAATTCGATAGCCCCCGAAAACAGGGTTTGCAATGTGTGATTAATCTACACCTGCTGACTGCGGGCACCATGCCAACCTTATGCTGCCTGCTCATTTCAACGATTTCAGCATCCAGCCGGCAGTAACCAGGCTGCATGCCTGAGTAGGGGGCCAATATTGTGACTGGCTAGCACCAGTTAAAGCTCGCCTCCACAGCTTAAAGCGAGCCTGCTCCTCTTGAAGGGAAGGTACGTTGTGCTTGGAGCAGGTGCAGGCAGTCATGCAGGAAGCGAATCTGACCTGGGAAACATTGAATAATGACATAATTATGGGAAATAGTGAGATCCAAGGTTTTCTGATGCTGCACTGGAGGCCTTGGTGGAGGAGAGGGGAAAGAGGAGAGATGTCTGTATCGCCAGGGGCCCGGAAGCCCTCCAGACGCACGATCAGGCGGCAGTGGGAACAGATAGCCACAGAGGTCAATGCCAGGAGTCAAACCTTGAGCATCTAGATGCAGTGCTACCCTTTATTACGAGTAGG
This sequence comes from Cetorhinus maximus, assembly GCF_964194155.1. NCBI lineage: Eukaryota > Metazoa > Chordata > Chondrichthyes > Lamniformes > Cetorhinidae > Cetorhinus > Cetorhinus maximus. The sequence goes on from NC_135882.1 coordinate 160,096,722, forward strand.
GATTGAGCATAAAATGATGCAATGCTTCAGTTCTACCAGGACATTGGTGAGGCCGCACTTCGAATACTGTGTGCAGTTTTGGTCTCCTTATTTAAGGAAGGATGTAAATGCATTGGAGGCGGTTCAGAGGGTGTTTACTAGATTGATACCTGGAATGAGTGGGTTGTCTTATGAGGAAAGGTTGGACAGACTGGGCTTGTTTCCACTGGAGTTTAGAAAAGTAGGGGTGATTTGATTGAACTATACAAAATCGCACAGAATCGCAGAATCACAGAATCTCCCAGTGCAGAAGAGGCCCTTCGACCCATCGAGTCTGCACCGACACGTGAGAAACACCTGAGCTACCTACCTAATCCCATTTATCAGCACTTGGCCTATAGCCTTGAATGTTATGACGTGCCAAGTGCTCATCCATGTACTTTTTAAAGGATGTGAGGCAACCCACCTCCACCACCCTTCCAGGCAGTGCATTCCAGACCGTCACCACCCTCTGGGTAAAAATGTTTTTCCTCACATCCCCCCTAAACCTCCTGCCCCTCACCTTGAACTTATGCCCCCTTGTGACTGACCCTTCAACTAAGGGGAACAGCTGCTCTTTATCCACCCTGTCCATGCCACTCATAATCTTGTACACCTCGATCAGGTCGCCCCTCAGTCTCCTCTGCTCCAATGAAAACAACCCAAGTCTATCCAACCTCTCTTCAAATCCTGAATGGCCTTGATAAGGTGGCCGTAGAAAGGATGTTTCTTCTTTTGGGTGAGTCCAGAACTAGGGGGCACTGTTTTAAAATTAGGGGTCGCCTTTTTAGGATAGAGATGAGGAGAAATCTTTTCTCTTGGAGTGTTGTGCAACTTTGGAATTCTCTGCCTCAGAAGGTGGTGGAGGCGGGCTTATTGAATATTTTTAAGGCAGAGGTAGATATATTCTTGTTAGGCAAGGGAATCAAAGGTTATCGGGGTTAGACAGGGATGTGGAAATCGAAACATAAGAAGATCATTGAATGGCCGAGCAGGTTTGAGGGGCCGAATAGTCTACTCCTGTTCCTATTTCTTACGTTCTTTTGAGCTCACATAGGTCATCAAGGTCAGTGAATGCATCTTCAAATGCCAAATCCTAACAACTGCACCACTGGCCTCAGGCACAACTCAATTCACAACACTCTCCATTATTCATCTACCAAAAACCTTGATCAATCAGGCTTCATACCTGACTTCCACATGCCTCACTGCACCTTCACACACACAGCACTGCTGCAAGCCTCGAGCCCAGAGGTGTTCCATGAAATAATCAATTTAGCGGCCCAGCTGGTAGCTAATAAATGTTGACAATTGCAGTTATCATATCACCCAGGGTTTGTGTTTCGGTTAAAGCTCAATGGTCTCCTTCTTGTGCTACTGGTCGACTAAGGTTTTGATAACTTTACTCCAGCTGGGCAACTTTTAGAATACTTTTGCTCCATCTGAGGGATCAGATGTTTGAATCATTTGAATCCCAATGACAGCTGCTCAAAGGAAAATAGTCCTAATATGTTATTTGTAGATTTGTTATTATATGTATCAAAAATTTAACAGGCTATGGCGTTTCCTGGCCCACCACCTGAAGAGTCGGCAGGGAATGTATCCACGCCAATGTTGGCTATCCCTCAGCCATTTAACGCTCCAACAGGCATTCATTGATTGGAGGTGAGACTTCACTCCTCACTCGGGAGGAAGTCCCGCCTCAGAGAGCTGCAGGTCAATCTGATTCGGTGACAGGCCTTTAGTCCCAGCAGCATCTTTGAAAGTGGTGACCACTGCTGGGACTACATGCAATCCCAAGAGTCTAAGGCCCAAAGCCAGAACGAAGGCAAGTGCCAGGTGGTGGTGTGGGAGGTGTCGAGGTGGAGATGGGAGGGGAGATCCTTGGTGGGGGCAGGGTCTTGACAGAGAGGGCAGGGGGAGGGAGCACCTGGGCAGACCCTGGTGAGAAGACCTTGGCAGGGGGACAGGGGCGTGAGTGAGGTGCCCCCTTTCCCGCCTGAGGCCCAAGCAGTGTGACCTGTGGGGCCTCCTCACAGTCCCTGACCACCGCCCCCGAACCTCAAAATTGAGGCCGGGTGGGAAATGGCCCTTAAATGGCCATTAACTGTCCACTTAGATGCCTCAAATGGGGTAAGGGCGGTCACCCTAGTAAAATTGGCCCACCCTGTAAAATTGAGGAAAGGATGGTGGCTGGTGGGAGGGTGGCCAGAAGGGCACCCAGGTAATTTTACAGGCCCCCCCTGCCTGAAAATCCACCGGCGGGGATGTGTTACACTCTGCACAATGAGGCAGAAACTTAAATACAGAAAATAGAGAAATCTGATGACATCATGGCTCACTGGGATTCCCTTGTTGAATCCTGATTTGAATGTTTCCGACTTACAATAAGTAAACCATCGAATTTAAGAAAATCCCCTGCCTGGGAATTTCCTAGTATGTACAAGTTAATCTGTAAAAAAATCTCCCTTCGATGAAGTATGTTAACGTTATAGACACAGCTTATATCCTCCTTCTCCTCAATGAACAACAGAGGATAGGCTTTCAACTGATTTTTCATATACTTAGGATAGATTGATCATCTTATATCGAAAGCGTTCTCACTACACTTTCTTCCTCCTTTAAGTCATGAATCATTTATATGGTGTAGTTCATCATGGAGGAACTTGAACCAGTGACTAATAATGAACACGTTCATGTAAATAATACATGGTTTATATGAGACAGACCAGACCGCTGACTGTTAAATACCATTTTGTTAAGGGCCACACGAATAATTGCTAGTGAAAGTAAAACAAAAGTACTCAACTGGAGGCAACAAAAAGGGGTCACTGATTTATTGGCACACTGAATAAAGCTAGCCAAGTTGAACCAAGAAGAAAGCTAATACCCACGATGATTTATTTCTAAATATTCTTTCAAAAATGCTGATCTCTAGTCTGGATCTCATGGAACACATTTACCTTTGACAAATGCTAGTACTTACCCTGATATTAATATATGGGCATAAAACTCAAATTCAAAAAGGGTGTGTCACGGATGAGTGTATGTGTTTTCGTACTTCCCATGATCAGTATGTTTTGTATGAAAAAAGGCCTTCTTACTCCTTTGAGTGTGTGGTCCAACTAAATACTTTCAGCAGCAAGCTTTTGTGAGTTAAAATAAGGAAGGTTACTGATTCTTACACACCTACCCTAAATTAATGCAATGTTACCCACTCAATCTCTCTGTCTCTCACTCTCTCTCTCCCACACACACACACACACACACACAGAGATTGGATACATGTGAAGGTAATGAACTTTTACAGATTACAGTTATCTCAGTTTCTGATTAACAATCTCCAGTCTCCCATGTGGTAGGCCTGGTTCCTTGAATGATGACAGTGAGTTAAACTTGAAGTGAGAGTCTTGTAAAGCAAAGGGCTCACAGCAGGTTGTGAGGTTTCTTGTTGCCGGATAGCTAGGAGGTTGGCTTTCAGGTGAACCTTAAACTGGAACAGGTTTACGGGCGTGGGGGTGGAGTCCTTCTCTCTGTTGGGATCTTCAACTTTCAGTGAATTGCTGTTGATTACTTTAGCTGCTTGATGTATTACAACTAGTTCATGGTCTGGCTTTCTGACCAACTTATGGCTACTGCAAACAATTCTTAGATGATGTTTAAAAGCAGACAAAGACAACATGGCTTCCTCCATGTAGCTTTTCACAAGTACAAAGACTTTTTCCAAATAAGGTGGGGTGTTCATGTTGATTACACATCCTGTGTTGTGGATTAACACCTCTGGGGCTGTCAGTGTTTTTGCTTTAGAAGGACCCATTTAAATCAGATAATACTCTTTTGATTGGTTTTGAGGAAGGGCATTAATGCAAATTAGTCCAGAATGCTCTTTCCTTCCCCCTTGAGAAAGGATTCTAACTCACAAAAGAAGACAGATGACCCTTTGGCTGCCATCTTTTCTAGCCTTACTCCCAGTTTTTTTAAAAATGTGAAATTAGTTTGAAGTTCAGAAAATGACATGCCAGTACTTGGCATGACAGATGTAAAACAGAGAGTAGAGAAAGACTACATCATTAGTATTATACACCCTGGACAACTTTATTTTCCATTGATGTCAAAAAAATAACTTTCCAAACAAAAAAGTGTGAAGGTAAAAACTTATTTAAAGAACTTGTTGTTTTGGGGTTCCTCTCCGTAGGCAACTGTCTGAGACTAAGCCAGATTGTTCACAATCCCGATATCACATTTCACCCCAAGTTGAGTTTCTGACCTCATATTCACGCCATCCCTCAGACCGAATATTCCACCACCTAACATCTCCCAGCTTTGCACTTGTCTCAGCTCATCTGCTACTGAAACCCTCAATCATGCCTTCATTACCCTTAGGCTTGACCACTCCAATCCACTCCTTGCTGGTCTCCCACATTCTACCCTACATAAGCTTGAGGCCATCCAAAACACTGCTGCCCATGTCTTAACTCGCAGCAAGTCCCATTCACCTATTGCTCCTGTGCTCGCTGACCTACATTGGCTCCCAGTCAAGCAATGCCTTGATGTTAAAATTCTTATCCTTATTTCAAATCCCTCCAAGGCCTGGCCCCTCCTTATGTCTGTGACCTCCTCCAGCATTACAACGCTCCAAGAACTCTTTGCTTCTTTAATTCTGGCTTCTTGACTATCCCAAATTTTAATCGTTCGCACCTTCAGCTGCCTAGGCCCTAAACCCTGGAATCGCCTCATTGCAACTCTCCATCTTTCTGCTTCTCTTTCCACCTTTAAGACACTCCTTAACACCTCCAACTTTTTCCAAGCTATTGGTCATCTGACCTAATATCTCCTGATGTGGCTCATCATTTGTTTGATAATGCTCCTGTGAAGTGCCTTGGGACTTTTTATTAAATTAAAGGTGCTATATAAATAATGCTGTTGATACTGTTGTTTTTTAAATTCTTCCATGAGATGTTGCCTTCACTGGCAAGGCAGCATCTGTTACCCAACCCTAACTTCCCTTGATAACCCATTGATTGAATGGACCAGAAAGTGCCTCAATTCCAAACTGATGCAAATGCCACTAATCAGCTAAGTATATGAAATATCAACTGAAAATCAATCTAGTTGAGCCAATATGAGTTATTTAAATATAACTAAAATAGCATCCCTGCCCAATGGTGCTTTCTTGAGTTTGAAGCTGTCAGACAACATTCAGGTAATAGCTCTTCAAAGTCTGATTGTTGTGATCCTTGACCAGACCCCCAAGCTGTTGGTGAGATCCAGTTACGGACCAATAACATTTTGTTTCAAGTAGCAATGTTTGAGATTCAAGACACTTGCTAATAGAATAAAGCCACGAGATTCCACGCGTTTTGATCAAACGAAAATAAATTTTACTGTACAATGTCAGAAAGATAATACAATTTACGATATCTATTTCATACTCTAACATTCAGGGTAAGTGTGATGTACATATGAATTAACAGGCAACCCATGGTCGGACGCACCATAGTACACAATAAATAACAGGTGCGACCAAAATAGATTCCATGGATTTCTCCACAACCCACTCAGGTGTTAATAACACTGTGAGTCAACCAATCTCAATGAAAATCTCTCACCTTGGAAGATCTTGCCTTGGAATTGTCTGCAAAAGTCATTCAAACATGGATGGCTTGAACAACAGCCCACAGTTACAGGGTTTCAATCTTGCTTTCTGAGATTCCATTCCCCTGGATTTCCAAGTCCACTCAAACACCAAATCACAAGCACAATTTCAGCTGTTCAGCCATGCCAAGCAGAACACTACTGCTCTAAAGGGTTACCTTTGCCCCAACGGCCCACAGCACTGAGTCACCAACCCTCGGCTGCCTCCTTGGATCTTCAGGGATTCCCTTGAGTCCTCAGTCTGATAATTACCTGACTCAGATGGCATCAACAATGGCCCACTTCATAGGGTTTCAATCTCACCTTCCGAGATTCCGTTCCCCTGGATTCCCGGGTATACACCCAAGCACCAAATTACAGGCACAACTTCAGATCTCCGGCCACGCCAAGCAGAATCCTGCTGCTCCAAAGGGGTACCTCTGCCTCAACAGTCCTCTTCAATTATCAGGACTTCTCCTGAGCCTTCTTTACTTAAAGCCTGCTCCCTTTAGCCGTTTCTCTAGCTTGGAGCCTATTTCCCTGCTCCTCTTTTTTAACTGAGCTTAAGTGGGATCTGATTCTGTCCCCTGTCTTTGTCCCTTACCTAGGACTTCCTTTTGGGGCCTCTCCCTGTCCCCTCTCCCTTTCCCCCTGTCTGTGACACTTCTTTGGACCTCTCCCTGTCCCCTTCCTTTGTCCCTGCCTAGGTCATTTCTTAGGACCTTGTCCTGTCCCCCACTCTTGTCCTTTACCTGGGGCACTTGCTGGCCATGGCACCCTGCACTCAGTCACCTCACCCAGGTTTTCCCGCCATTCTTCTTCTGCACGAGCACACTGGGCTCATCCTTGGCTCAAAGAACATAAGAGATACAGAACTATGCACATGCAGCCTGTTCCCAGCCTACACAAGTGAGAAATCAGAAGACTGTCGGGGCTTGGAGTTCCCAACCTCTGCACTCAAGATTGAGGTAAGTTGGGTTTCTAACATGATAAGTGCCATTGATTGTTGGGGGAAAGTAATCACTGTACTGGCTCATGTATAAATAAGAAATTTCTCTATCTCAACCCAGGCGTTGAACTCACAGAAAAGTTATTGCAGAAAAATTCTACTCATAAGCTTATGCCTCACCAAACCACAGTTCCTCCAAATCCTCAATAAATCCGGGTGCACCACCTGCTGCCAGGTTCAAGGGCATCATTCCTGTCACCACCCCCACCAGCACCCCCAACCAACTAAAAATTAAGGCCAAACTTTCTGAACCATTTTAAACATTTTATCACATGAAATCAGTAAATATGTATGTTACTGAAATGAAGAGACATGCTATCGAAACTTTTTATCTTGCACTTAACCAGGCAGATGCAAGAATACCACATTTCAAAGGGAACAACAATTTATACTGCATGAGAAAAGAGTGCTGATTGGTTGGCAAGTTAACTCTGATTGGTTGAGGCGTTGCAATGGCAAATACACCAGGGAACATTTGTCGCCTATGCTTTTGTTTAATTGAAAAAGGTGTAATGCCTGGGCTTATTCTTTCATTTTTCAGAGGACAGAGCCCTGCATTTGAAATATGTGGCTTCTAGCGCATGTAAGTGAACCACATTGTGAGCTCAACTGATAATTTTAAATTGATTGTTAGTGTAATTCTTAGCACACTCTGGATTGTTCAGTAAGTGCTAACCATTCGATGAATCACATCTAATGTTGGACACAATGTTCTGAGTTTTGCAAGCACTGGCTGGATGAGTATGGTCAGTACGCTGTTTGTTGCAAACAGCTAAAGGGACTTGTTGTTTAATACGAGCTACCAGTCATCCAGGCTTACTGCCTACACACCTGGCATCACACTGGCACTGAAATTAATATACCACACTACTCATTTCTGTAGTAGGCTTTATGGCAGCGTTCTGTTAGTGGAGAATGCCACTCATGTTGCTATTGCATATTAGCAGTATGGAATGGCTATCGTCACCTGATGCTCAAATTTTTGAGACACCTTACCCTTCCAAGGCAATTTGAGGTAGACTGAACACTTTTCAGGACCAAAGGCCTTAGGCCCATTCATGAGTTTATGTGATATGCAGTGAGCAAAGGCCTGATCAGGTAGCTATTATCCTGCAGAATAGCATTGATGCACCCTATTTCAGCATCAAGCTTGCATGATGAGCACATGGCCATCTGGCTCAATAGGCAGCTGACTTCTCTGATTCACAGCTCGAACATCTGTTCAACCTGCTTCAAAGGTTTCAATGTATTCAGCTTTAGAGCCTTTGTTGACACAGCTGTGCAATGGAATATTATGAATGCTTGGCTGAGCTCCAAAACACACTAATGGGTTCAGCTGAGCATAGGGGTTGTTTACATGGCTGTGAAGCTTTGTTTGAGCTGCTCAGAAAATTATTTTTCTTCGAAGTGGTTTTTGATGCCCGTTTGTTTATTTTTATAGTTTTGTAGCCTTTAATGGGATTAAGCCTTTTTTCAAGGGGAGTTTGAATAGATGTTTGTTTATTTTAACAGTTTCATGAGCATTCCAAAGACTTCCCAGTGTTGTTTTAGGCTTCATGAATTCTGCTCTTAGCAGATAATGGGAACAGTGCTTTCAAAGGCTCAGCAGATCTTTGGACTCTAGATGACACATTAAAGTCAGATTCTCAATACTGTTAAATGCAGAAGAGGATTTTGTCCAGTAGAGAAAGCATTCTAATGCACATGAACACTTACGTAATGCTGGTCAACTTAATGGTAACTTTTTTAAGGACAAAGCCTATGATCAATTACTGCATTAAAAACATTTAACTTATAATACAACATCTAATTATTTCAGTTGAAGTTGACAAGAACTTTTAAAGATGCCTGTTAAAATATTCCCAACTCCACAGCAGCCTTCCCCCAAGGTTATGCCTCCTCTGAGATGCCATGGACCACATCTAACAAAACAGGCCAAAATTCATGGAAATAACAAGGGGTCTAAAATGCATACTATGTAATGGAGCAGTCAAGGGTGGGAGTGCTGAGTGTAGGCTCACTACCCACGTCTTTATCCTAGAGCCATAAAAATCTTACAAGACCAATATTTATCCCTCGACCATCACCTAAAAACAGATCATTTGTTCCTTATGACATGGTCACTTGTGGGAACTTACAGTGTGAAATTTGACTGCTGGGCTTCAATGTTATAGCGGTGACCACACTTCAAAAATATTTTGTTGGTTGTAAAGTGCTTTGGGAAATCTTGACATCATGAAAGGTGTTACATACACGCAAGCCATTCTTTTCTAGACAATTATATGTGTACAACTTGGCTGATCATGGACTATGCTCATAATTCAGCACTGCTTTCTGAACCAACATCCCCATTCAATGTCCTTGTTCCTCACAAGAACTAGCTAATGTGTAATGAAAACTGGGAAAGAAATTATTGATACAACATGACCTGTGGCCTCAAAAGGAAGTTCTGTCTCAGGGAGAGAACACATTTAACTTTTTCCTCACATAATGTTTTAATGCTGATGAACCACTGGCCACATCATTCACTGAAATGTTTTCTGTTTTCCAAATAACTAGTTTGTATTTTTCTTGAATCTGGACTTCTGAGAACGCTTGGAGTATTTATAATGCAAACCAAGCACTGTTTTTGTTAAAATATGATCTTTGCCATTGGTAACTGTCAGAAGGAGCTCCAATTATACCAATGAAACAACGTTTACTGTCTGCAAAGTTAAACTCCACTTTATGTCTGGCTCGGCTACAAATGGCTGACATCCATATATCTCTGACTTTGCTCCTGGTTTTTTTAGATGTTTATATTGACCTAATTTAATGAACTTGCTAAATATGGCAGTACTGGAATGCTGTGCCTTTGGCAGAGCCATAATTGCCAATCAAGTTAACCAGTGAATTCAAGAGCAATGGAAGGAATTAGTAAAGGGACACAGAGAAAAGATAGTGTGTGGCTATGTTCTGTGAATTTATTTATTCAGGATGAGGAGCCTTGGACAGTGAACTAATTATACTGGGACACTGAAACATAAACAATATCCGTACTGAATTGCACAGTCTTTTGCAGAAAATGCACTTTTCCTTGCTAACTTTCTGCCAGGTTTAATAAGTACAAATTCAAAACCTGAACCCGATATCGGGCGGCTTCAGTCAAGCCTGCACAGATCAGCCGTGTCAGTGGTGTTTTCAGGTGTAGGAGAAACAGGAATGGCAGATGAGTGCTGAGAGTGTTGAACAGAGCTGTGTCTGTGTGCAGTGTGCACACCTGCTGCCTGCAGACAATGGTGGCACTGATTCATTTATCAGATCCTTTACTCAACTGTTGCTCAGGTTCCCATTTACTTTCTACATGCCAAAAAATAACCCACTCGATGAGCGCCAACTATTCTGCTTTCAGAGAAAGTAATGAAAAGACATAAAAGTAGTTTGCAAACTGAGCATTATCCCTTCTCCCCCTTCCCCCCAGCACAAACACCCCCTGCCCCTCCTGAGGGAGTAAGAGCCATTATCATTTTATGAAACAACATCCACAGTCTCCCTCAGGGTGACTTGACATCTGCATGATCCACTTAAAAAAAAGACATGAGAGTATACGCCCTTTAATAAGGATCACTGCCTGTGGCAAGAATAATGTTTCTTTCTTCAAGCCCTTCCCATTAAACAAGCTTCATTAAAAATATGTGCTTTTAACACTGATCTTCACTTCAATAACATGTCCTCTCAATGCCCCAGTCATTAACTTGACTCCAACATTAATGTTTTTATTAGGTGGTAATAGTCTTGACTCCTTGAGTAGTGTAGGGCTGAGTTTATGGGAACGTAGCAGCAAGAAATTATAGAAAATCTATTCAAACACACACAGAGATAACGTCATTTTTAAGCCTTAAAGACTGGAATGTTGAAATTATTTTCTTACCAATTAGCTTCTTATATTATTTATGTTGCCAAACCTTGTCTCATGGAGCCCTGTAATCATTTCATGAAGGCAGGCTGATGGGAGCATGTGGAATATGTCATGAACACTCATCTTTACAAGACAGTTCAATTTTCAAATGTAGCTTCAACTCAAAATAAAATAGAGATTTCTGAATAAACACCTCAGCTAGGAGACAGGCCCATATGATCCAGTTGCAATGGGGAGAGAAACTGAAATAGGAACCTATTGAGGGTGGTAGTTTTAACACCTTTCACAGTAACTCACTGAAAAAGGACTGCTCCTGTTTGAAAGGCAGAAACAAAGCAGCTTCTGCTGTGGAAAAGCAGGGGAACTGTTTTAAGTTAATGACCAAGCAGAAGGTTTGTGAGATTTCAGATTCTGTTCAAAAGAAAGAGAACAGAACAGACAGGGCTGCTGAGATTTAAAGAATGGGGCGTTGCTGAGGTATGCCTTTTTGGTGATATTAATTTATGGGAAAACTCAGGACGAGTAGAACAACTGTTGAAGGACGCCAGAAGTTTCTACCCGGTAGTGGAGTGAAGAAGTGAGCCTCCGCTGGAGAGCTGGGAGTGAATGGGACTGCTCCTTTAATACTGCGTATCTGCCAGAAGTGTGGCGCACAGTAAAAGGGTTTTGAATTACATATTTTAGTTGCATTAGTTAATTGATTGAAAAGTACCTTTTCTTTAGTTTGATATATTAGTTGCCTGTTAATTAAGAATACAGGTATGCTTGCATAAGAACATAAGAAAAAAGAGCAGGAATAGGCTGTTATAACACAGCCTCTGCCCTGCAAACAAAACTCCCTTCTGTTATAGCCAGCCTTTCCCTTTGAGTGAAAATTCTCATTGTATCACCAGGTCATTTGAACTCCACCTCTTCTAACAATAAAACCCCTTCTATAGTAACAATTTTATGAGTAATATAAACTTATGCTTGGTGTCTCCTAGCTAGGTGCAAGATTTCACTCCCAGTCTTTGAATGGTTTATACAACAAAATGCAAATGCACCCTTTTACCTTACTGTTTACATCTCAAAATTACTATACATCAAAGCACCCAGACTAGCTGGCTTTAATCCAATTAACATACACAGAGACTAAACCTCTATTTTAAAACAATAATTTCCAATAACATTATATGCATATCTCTTCATGACAAGGCTATTTGGTCCCTCAAGTCTGCTTCATTCAATAAGATCACAGCTGATCTGACTGTGACCGTAACTCCACTTTCCTGCCAGCCCCCATAACCCTTGATTCCCTTGTTGATCAAAAATCTGTCTAATTCAACATTGAGGGTGACATGCTTGGTGTTGGGCCTCTAGCTTATCTGCCCACTCAATGACACACTGCTCTCTCTGGAAGAAAATTCTAAAGACTAATGAACCTCTGAGAGAAGAAATTCTTTTTCACCTCAGTCTTAAATGGGAAATCTCTTATTTTAAAACTGTGCCGCCTAGTTCTAGATTCCCCCATGAGGGGAAACATCCTTTCAGCATCTATCCTGTCAAGCCCCCTCAGAATCTTATATATTTTAATCAGATTGCTTGCACTGTGAGTATATCTATCCTTAAGTAAGGAGACAAAAACTACACACAACATTCCAGGTATGGTCCCACCAATGTCCTGTACAGTTTTGCCAAGACCTCCCTACTTTTCTAATCCATTCCCCTTGCAATAACTCCACTCGCCTTCCTAATCTATTGCGGTATCTGCATGTGTTTTGTGACTCATGTATGAGAACATCCAGATCTCTCTGCACCGCAGCATTCAGCTGTCTCTCTCCTTTTAAATAATATTCTGCTTTTTGGTTCTTCCAACCAAAGTTGACAACCTCACCATTTTTCATTTTATACTCCATCTGCCAAATTTTTGCCCATTCACTTAACCTACCTTTGCAGACACTTCGTATCCTCCTCACAACTTGCGTTCCTACCTATTTTTGTACCATCGGCGACTTTGGCTGCAATACAGTTGGTCCCTTCATCTAAGTCATTAAAATAGATTGTAAATAGTTGTGGCCCCAGTACTGATCCCTGTGGCACTCCACTACTTACGGTTTGCCATGTTGAAAATAGCACATCTATTCCAACCCTGGCTGGAATTTTCTGGCCCCCTGTTGGCATCAAGCTTCAAGGCGGGCAAGAGCGGACAATATGGTGAGAAGGCCAAAAGTTGGTTTTACGCCGTCATGAAACCAGTTTGCAATCGTCCACTCCCCCCGTCAATGGTGGGTCACCTTTAATGTAGTTTCAATGCCTTTGCATCTCATCATCTTGCCCGCCTGCTGGAATCATCCCCCCATGCTGAATCACCTGGGCACGTCGGCATGATTGTACGCAAACATCTTTCACAATAGCATTTAAAAGGCTTGCACCAGGCGAGCTGAGCTTCAAGGGGAACTCAGAGGTGAGTGCACAGTAACGAGGGTCGCCTCGTTCAAGGAAGAGGCGCTGTAAATTCAGGCGAGGGCTCATGCAAATTGCTTTTTTCAGGCTGGCATTTTCCCAATGCCGGAGCAAGGGCAGCACTGTGGTTGGGGCAATTGGGGGTGCAAGGTAGCATGGTCTGATTGTAGTGCACAAGCACATGCAGAGGCGGGGAGGGAAGCAGCCATGCAGTAGGAAAACCTTTGTATAAAGTGAGCATTCTACCACAGCTGAGGCAGTTCAGGCACAGCCACATTTACATGCTTGGAGTTGGGCCTCTAGCTTATCTGCCCACTCAAGCAATGCAGAGGCATGAAAGTGCCACCAAATGCTCCACCCTTGGGCACAGACTGCAAATTAATGAGTGTTTTAGGGGGCTGCAGGACAATTGGACAACTAGGAAAGTTGTGCAATCTCCTTGCTAAACCTGGCAATGGAGCAATCACTGGTAGAGTTGCTCACAACCCCTTGCAATGATTTAATTTAGGTTTGGACCAGTCTCTCCCATGGCTCAACCTAACAGCGCAGCTTTGCAGTGTGGGTTAGGAGAATGCCTGTGCCTGAGCTGAGAGCACAGCATGCAACCATTGGGCGAAGCTGCTGCCAATCGGTCAGGTGCAGTCGTGCGGAGGTGGGTGGGGTTTCGGGCAGCCATGCAACACACTAAACTCTGGCCATCAAAGTGGTGGCCAGCACTCTCTGGGATGCATTAAGGGGCCTTCAGACTTAACCAAGAGAGGGTAGTATGCACAAGCTAACCCACGCATCTCTTTCTTTTTCATCTTGCAGCAGGAGTACATCAGGAACACGAAGCCTGGTGACCTGGCCTTATGCCTCATGGCTTACAGGGAGTGGAGATGAAGGAGAAGAGAGCGATGGAGGCGCCTGGCTGGACAGAGGGAGGAGCTGCTCCCTCAAGAATGAGGGGCGGCTGGGGCTCCTGTGCACAGCGCTGAAGAGTCACAGCGAGCCATTGCTGGTCAGCGCCTAGCTAGACCCAGGGTCTATAGACATTTTTCATCCCTGGAGATGACCAAGAACCAGTGTCGCAGCAGACTGTGCACATCCAGGGAACTGGTCAGTCACATATGCCACGTGCTGCAGGATTTGGCACCTTGGGGACTTGGAGTACCTCCACTGCCAGTGGCCGTGAAAGTGACTGCAACACTCATATTTGTGCCAGTGGCTCCTTCCAGGGTTCCATGTGTGACCTCTGCAGGATCTCACAAGCCTCCACCCACAAGTGAATCCAGGAGGTCATGGACACCATATTCACATAGGCACACAACTTTGTGCATTTTGTCTGGGTTCAGGCAAGCCAGGAAGCAAGAATGCTAGGATTTACACAGGGCTCTGGTTTTCCACAGTTGCCTTTGACTTCACTCATGTGGCGCTCAGATCTCCATGGCAGCAAGCAGTCAACTACATCAACCACAGGGGCTTCCACTCACTGAATGTTCAACTGGTCTGTGGCTACAGCAAACGCACCCTGTAGGTCTGCGCACGGTTCCCAAGGAGCGTTCACGACTCCTACATTCTCAGTCGATCACAGATCCCTGACGTCTTTCAGGGTCCACAGAAACTGCAGGATTGGTTCCTTGGAGACAAGGGCTACCCGCAGAGGATGTGGCTGATGACGCCCGTGTGGCAGCCTCAGACTGCAGCAGAGAGAAGGTACAACGAGACTCATGCTGCAACTCACACTTTGGTGGAGCAAACCATTGAGATATTGAAGATGAGGTTCCAATGTTTAGGAGGCCCTCATAGCTGCTAGCTTTGTGGAGGTTGATGAATACTTGCAGTGAGGAGACACCATAGACCCTCACATTGCATCTGTGAATGCTTAACTCCTGTCTGGCTGATGGCAGCTCACACACCCTCTGTGATAAGGCATGTGCAATGGAGATGCAGCAGATACCCATAGTCCCTACATTCCAGGAGGATGATGACGACGTGCAGTGGGAACACCCTATAGATCCTCACATAGCTTATGTGAATGTCTGACTCCTGTCTGGCTGATGGCATCTCGGTTGCGCTCTGTGAACAGGGTCATATCATGGAGATGCAGCGGGGAGACTTTAACTTCTCCTGATCCTATGGCATCCTTCGTGAGCTGAACACTTCAGGACCACACTGTCACCGGACACAGGAGCTGATGAGATGGGGGGATGCAACCACACCTCAAAGGTGCTGAGAGCTCACAGAGAGAATGACGGAACTCTGTGCCACCGGCCCAGGACATTCTGGCAGCAATGATAAGCCCCACCAAGGTGCAGGTATGACTGATGGGTCCAGTGACAGTGAAGGCGCAGCATCAGTGTGCTGGGAAGGTTGTTCAAAGCACAGGGAAGAGGCCCTGGACTGAGACCCTTCTCAAGTAGGGATAGAGGACATCACAGCCTGCCTCCGCTGTATCCAGTAGGCACTCAAGGGGGCTGTCGCTAAATTTGGGGGCAGCATGTTTCCTCCCTTTGGCAGCCATCAGTTCCTATCAGCTTCCTATCCCTTGAAGAGGGCTAGGTCTGTGCAGGGGCAGCCTTTAAATATGGCGGCCGGTTTACTGAAGGCCTGATTTGACGGTGGGATGGGCAAATCAGAGGGCGCCCTGCCAGTGACCTGCCGTGTTTTCCAGAAATGCATAATTTATGAGGAAGGGGATGATACCACACAAAAAGCTGCCATTGTGTCCAGTGGGTTTCACTTTCTGTGCTTCCTGTTAGTGTTATCAACACTAACGTATCATCACCAACAGCATGAGCTCTTATCTTATGTAGTAACCTTTTATGTGGCACCTTATTAAATGACTTCTGGAAATCCAAATACATGGCATCTACTGGTTCCCCTTTATCTACCCTGCTTGTTACACCTTCGAAAGACTCTAATTGTGATTTTCTAAATGTCCTGCTTTAACTTCCTTAATAATGGACTCTAGTATTTTCCCAGTGATATGTGTTAGGTTCTTTGCTGTATAGTTTCCTGCCTCCTGTCTCCCTCTGTTCCTGAATAGAGGTGTTACATTTGAGATTTTCCAATCAGCTGGGGCCTTTCCAGAATCTAGAGAATTTTGGAAGATTACCACTAATGCACCCAGTATCTCTGCTGTCACTTCTTTTAAGACCCTAGGATACAGGCTATCAGGTCCAGCCAACTTGTTAGTCAGTACTTTTTCTCCAGTGATTGCAATTGTTTTTATGTTCCTCCCTCCCTTTTTGCCTCCTGATTTTCTATTATTCTTGGGATGCTTTTTGTGTCTTCTGCTATGAAGATAGATAAAGAATATTTGTTCAAAGTCTCTGCCATTTCCTTTCTTCCCATTATTAATTCCCCAATCTCACCCTCAAAGGAACAAACACTTATTTTAGCTACTGTTTTCCTTTTTATATACTTGTAGAAGCTTTTACTGTTTATTTTTATATGTACTTAGTTTTCACTCATACTCTAATTTTTCCCTCTTTAATATTTTTTAGTCATCCTTTGCCTACCACTAATGTTTTCAGTCTTGTAAGTCTTTTTTTTTAAATTGATACTATCCTTAACTTCCTTAGTCAGCCATGGATGGTGCATTCTTCTCATAGAGTCGTTCTTTATGCAATGTATCTTTGTTGAGAATTATGAATTACTTCCTTAAATGTCTGCCACTGCTTCTCTACTGTCCTGCATTTCAACCTATTTTTCTAGTTCACTTCAGCCAACTCTGTCATTTAAGTTTAAGATAGTAGTTTCAGACTCCCATTTCTCACGCTGAAACTAAATGTGAAATTCTACATGTTGTGATCATTCTTGCCTCGGGCCTCCTTTACTATGAGGTCATTAATTAACCCTGTCTTATTATACATTATCAGATCTAATATAACCTCTTCCTGGTTGGTTACAGAATGTATTGTTCTCAGAAATTGTTCCAAATAAACTCTATGAAGTCACTCCCAGGCTACCTTTGCCAATTTGCCCAATCTATGCGAAGATTAATGTCATCCATGATTATTGCAGTACCTGTCTTAGAAGTTCCTATTATTTCTTGATTTATACTCTATCATAGAGTGTAGCTACTGTTAGGGAGCTTATAAAGTACTCCCTCTAATGACTTTCTTTCTTTATTGTCCTTATCTTCACCCAAACTGATTCTACACCTTAATCTTCGGAGCCAAGATCATTTCTCATGACTGTATTGATCTTATCCTTTATTAACAGAGCTACCACCACTCCTTCTCCTTTCTTCCTGCCTTTCTGAAATGTCAACTCCTTGAATATTCAAGTCTCAGCTGTGATCATCTTCTAACCATGTCTCTGTAATGGCTATATCAAATCATGTTCATTTATTTCTATTTTGTGCTGTCATGTCCAGTAAAGGCATTTCATATTCATAACTTTAAACATGGACTGTATTCAGTATAGAATTTTCTAGAACTGACTTTTCTTTTAAAATGTGGGCATTAAAAGGCTTCTAAGGTGGTTGACAATGGTCAGGTGACTTTTGCAATTTCTGCACATACTCAGAAGTATCTCAAGTCTTCAGAAGGTTCCTAATTGAATGACCATGGATGAAGCACCTTGCTTGAATGGACATACTAAGGTGAGGACCAAGGCTTGGCACAGGGACATGAGGAGACATAGGGGGTAGGTGGAAGGGCAGAGCTTGGCATAGGGGTATGAGGGAACATAGAGGGTGGGTGGAAGAGCAGAGATTGGCACGGGGTGTTGAGGAGGCATTGGGGAGAGTGGAAGGGCAGAGCTTGGCACAGGGAGAATGAGGGAACATAGTGGGTGGGTGGAAGGGCAGAGCTTAGTATAGGGAACATGAGGAGGCATGGAGGTGGGTGGAAGGGCAGAGCTTGACATAGGGAAAATGAGAGGGTATAGGGGTGGGAGGGAGGTGGCTTGGGGGCATGAGGGGGACTTTTTGAATTTTCATGATAAGGTTCATGACTCCTCTAAGGAGCAACGAGCCACAATGCTTTAAAAACCTGGCCTAACTCCATGAAAATTGCAGAGGAGTAGGAAATGCCTATCTTTGTAATGGAGCCAGCCAGCTCAAGAGTGCCGGGTGCAGGCTTTTGACGGGAGCCAGCCCATTCCCTTAGAAGACACTCTTGAAAATTAGATGACCCGGGATTGGGGTCAGGAATCCTGGAATTGGGGCCTGCCCACCATTTTTAAAAGGATCATGAGTCAACCCGACTTGGTGAAAATCCAGGTCACTGTCTCCAAATTCAAAACTTTACAAAGAGAGCTGTGAAGAAATCGAAAAGTAGGTGTGAATGGCCACCAGCTATTCCCCATTGTGTAGCAGTGGCTGATAAATTCAAATAATTCTGGTTGAACAATAGAACAATTGATCATGTGGCTACCTGATCGAAACTGTCTTCAGATAACCAATCTTACTTATGCCAAGAATCAGGGAGAAACAAGTCAGTCTGTAAACAACACAGCAAGAAACAGCAGCAGCAACAACAAAGGCAGTAACACCTATGCCTTAGGACTGGAGGCTGAAATATTGTAAGGTCTCTAAGCATGTTTTTTTTCAAGTCCACCCCAGTACAGAAAACCAACTTCCTAGTAATAAGATTACAAGCAACTAACTTTGTGACCTGCTGAAAAATATACTTTTTCGAGGAGACCCTGCAACGGCTTTGAGATAGGACTTCAGTTATTGAATTCACCTAGCTACACGTCAAGAGTGGAAAAGCATCGGTCTTGTAGTGATGAATGCCACAGTTCTGGGGCTGTGGCATTGGACTGCCCCTCCTGTTTGCTTTCATTGTCCCAAGGAACACCACTGTGCTGTGGTACTCATGCAGGCCTTCACTTTCAGAGACTAACACTTCAACCAGGGTTGGGCTGTGAGGCGAGGGTCCGGCTGACAAACACAATGGGGGCAAGGGGGAGGGAGGGCTGTGGAATGGCAGTCAGGGGGAAGGGCGAACACGGGGTGAGTAATGGGGAGGAAAGGCTATGGAATGGCAGTCAGGGGGAAGAATGAACACGATGTGGGGGGGCATTTCTGGGGTTTCCCTCTAATCTCTTGTTGCTGCCAGAGTGAGCAGGAGTCTGCTTAGAAAGAAAGGAGAAAGACCCCCTTGTGATGAAAGCCACTTAAAGACAATGGCTTCTGTAATAAACTTGGTGTACCAGACCAGTTTCTTGTTAGAAACAGTAAACTTTATTTACAGAGCTCCTGATGAAGCTACATGCTTGAACCAAGACAAAGGCGAGATTACCTGCGTTCAGGGCTGATTCATCTGTGCAGTCACATGATTCCAAATGAGTATGAAAGGTTTTACTTATAATCACTGCATTCCTCCCCCTTTAATTTTGCTTTACCTCTCTTATTTACAAGAATATCTTAATCCATAACATATCCAAATATATACAGTTCACACAATTATGGATTAAGCCTTTGTGAATCTTCTTATTCGGGTAGAGTGACACAACTCTACGACTTGAGATTCTTCCACTGGATCAACTTAACCAGGAAGTGCAGCATCAGGGAAATCCTTAGGCAATAGCAGTTCAGAATTATTTACTTCAACAGAGACATCAGGTGTGTCTATTCTATGTCGATCTGGCACCTCAGGGATCAAATGTTCAACTCCAATTTGAGGTAGAGTAACTGGTTGTTGGAGTGTCTCTCTAATTCTTAGTAATCCATGTGTTTCCTAACAATCCTGCTTTCCACTTCCACTTGGTATAACAAAGGTCCTGTTTCAGAGACGATTATGTCAGGAACCCATCTAGGCCCAGTTCCAAAATTTCGCACAAAAACTGTCTCTCCCACAGTAAATTTTTGATCTTTACCTTCACAGCATGATTCACCTTCTGACTATTCTGGCTCTTCTCCACCTTCCCTTCTAAATTAGGGAATGCTAGACTCAATCTGGTATGAAGGTGGCATTTCATTAGCAATTCAGATGGTGTTGAACTCGTAGTTGCATGAGGAGTTGTGCGATAGTTGATAAGAAATCTTGAAATTCATGTTTCTAACTATCCTTCGGATAATTTCTTTATGCCTGTTTTAAAAGTTGTACTGCTCTTCCTGCTAACCCATTGGATGAGGGATGATATGGTGCTGTTCTAACATGTTTAATCCCATTTAGATTCATGAATCTCTGGAATTCAGAACTAATGAAAGCAGTGCCATTATCCAAAACAATGACTTCTGGTAGGCTATGTACGCTAAAGTATTGGTGCAGCTTTTCAATAGTTGCACACGATGTAGGTGATCTCACTTCATACACATCCATCCACTTAGAATGCGCGTCAATGATCATTAAAAACATGGTACTTAAAAATGGATCTACATAGCCTATATGTAGTCTAACCCAGGGTCAACCAGGCAACTCCCCCAGATGCAGTGAAGCTGAAACAGGCATCTTCTGCTGTTGCTGACACTGGAGACAGTGTTTAACCATTTTTTCTATATTACCGTCTATACCTGGCCACCAGGTACAACTTTGTGCGAGCACCTTCATTTTCAAAATGCCTGGATACGCACTGTGAAACGCTGTCAAGAGGGGTTCTCTTCCTTGCAAAAGGACAATGATTCTTTATTCCCACAACAAGCTACCATCTTGACAACTTAATTCAGATTTACGGGCATAGAATGAGTTTAACTCTTCAGAGACTTGTGCATTTAACCATCCATGCAATACCTGTTCTCGGACTCTTGATAAAGTTGAATCCCAGTTTGTCCAATTCTTTAGCTGCTTCACACAGACCAGCAAAGAGTCCAGGAAATTCAACACAAGTACAACTTCTTGAGGTACTGGAGCATGTGTAATGCTAACTGGCAAAGGAAGATGTTTGAGGGCTTCTGTATTTGCTACATGCACACCTGGATGGTGCATAAAGGTGTACTCATATGCTGACAAAATCAAAGTCCATCTTTGAATTCTAGCAGGGGCTAATGGCAGAATTGCTTTATCTTCACTAAATAAACCCGTTAGTGCGCAAATACCATAGGAGTTGCCATTACTCCTACATCCTGAGTCACTTCCGGGTGCCTGAGATTTTTGAGCTGCCAGTGCGTCTGCAGGGATGGCTGCTTGGGGATAAGGGGTACCCACTAAAGCGCTGGCTGATGACACTGGTGCGTCACTCTCAGAGTTGCTCAGAGAAGAGGTACAACGTTGCTGACAGCTCCACATGCTCCCTTATAGAGCAGGCCGTAGGGCTTCTGAAGATGTGCTTCAGATGCTTGGACCGCTCAGGTGCCTCACTATAATACACTCCGGCCAGGTTTTCCGCATCATTGCAGTGTGCTGTGCCCTTCAAAATCTGGCTATGCAAAGAACATAAGAAGATAAGAAATAGGAGCAGGAGTAGGCCATTTGGCCCCTCAAACCTGCCCCGCCATTCAATAAGATCATGGCTGATCTGCGCCCAGCCTCAACTCCTCTCCTGTGCCAGCTTCTCATAGCTCTCAACTCCCCGATATTTCAAAAATCTATCTACCCCCTCTTTATAGACTTTCAGTGATCTAGCCTCCACAACTCTCTGGGGTAGAGAATTGCAGACATTCACTACCCTCTGAGAGAAGAAATTCCTTTGCATCTCAGTTTTAAATGAGTGTCCCCTTATTCTGTAACTATGTACCCTAGTTCAAGATTCCCCCACTAGTGGAAACGTCTTCTCAACATCTACCCTGTCAAGCCCCCTCAGAATCTTGTACATTTCAATAAGATCACCCCTCATTCTTCTAAACTCTAATGAATAAAGGCCTAACCTGTTTAGCCGTTCTTGATAAGTCAATCCCTTCATCCCAGGAATCAGCCTAGTGAATCTCTTTTGCACTGCCTCCAATGCCAGTATATCCTTTCTTAAATGCGGGGACCAAAACTATACACAGTACTCCAGTGCAGCCTCACCAACACCCTGTACAGTTGTAACAAGACTTCCCTATTTTTAAACTCCAACCCCCTAGCAGTACAGGCCAAAATTCCATTTGCCTTCTTAATAACTTGCTGCACCTGCATGCTAACTTTTTGTTTTTCATGTACAAGAACACCCAGATCCCTCTGTGCTGCACTTTTTTGGAGTCTCTCTCCATTTAAATAAGAGTCTGCCTTTTGATTTTTCCTACCAAAGTGCATGACCTCACACTTTCCTATATCAAACTCCATCTGCCAAGTTTTTGCCCACATACTCAACTTCTCTATATCCCCTTGCAGATTTCTTATGTCCTCATCACAACATGCCCTCCCATCTATTTTTGTATCATCAGCAAATTTGGATACATTACACTCTGCCCCCTCCTCCAAGTCATTAATATAGATAGCAAATAATCGAGGCCCTAGGACTGATTCTTGTGGGCCTCCGCTAGTTACGCCTTTCCAATCTGAAAAAGACCCATTAATTCCGACTCTGTCTTCTGTGTGTTAACCAATCCTCAGTCAATGCTAATACATTACCCACAATACCATGAGCTCTTATCATGTGCAATCACCTTTTATGTGACACTTTATCGAATGCCTTCTGGAAATCTAAATACACTACATCTACCAGTTCCCCTTTGTCAACTCTGCTTGTTGTATCCTCAAAGGACTCTAGCAAATTTATCAAATATGATTTCCTTTTCACAAAGAGGTGACCCCCTGCCAGAGGATGAACTGGAGGAGGATGAGATTTCATTGGAGGATGAAGATCTGGAGGCTCAGGAACATCAGGAGGCTGCTATGAGTGCAATCACATCATGGAAGAAGGAAGACATGGGAGATGTGGTCGTGATATATCGCTGACAGTTTCCAGGAAGAGTAAAGTCAAGTGAGGGAATATGAACATCTCTCCTAGCCCTCAATGCCATCTTCTTTCAACTCAGGAGATGTCCACCCACATGCAGTGAGAATGAGCCCTACACTCACACTTGCCTCATGATTCGCCAGGCCATAATATTTGCTTTAGTCTGTGGGACCCTGTGAGTGAGCTCACCCTGAGAACTGAGAGCCCACTTAGAAACAAGAGTGATGTGAGAGAAGACTTGAAGCCTTCACTGTCATCTAATGATGCATACACTGCTGTGACTGAGATGTGGACATGCCTAGGGATCTCCTCCCATGCATGTCTTTTCTTCTACCACTACCACCGAGGAGACACACATGCCACTAGATTATCAATGCTGATGAGCTGCTCTCACTCAATGGTGTTCTTTGAGGAAGAAGGGCAAGAAACGCTTACATCACACACTTCCAATAAAGATTTAAACACATCTCACTGACATCATACAAGTGGTGCAGATACTAGTTCAACTGAAGTTAACATTACAGGAACACTATCGCTGAGTGGGAGGAAGGCTAAATCTCAAAACAAGTGGGCTCCAAAGTACAAAATCACAATGCCTTCAGTTGACAAGAACATTCACATAACATAACCGTGTTAACAAACGTGCAATTTAGTTACATGTCTAACACACCCACACACCCATGACCCAAAAGTGACATAAATTTTTCTTAACTTTCCAAACTCTAGCACTACACCTGGGTGCAGCCCCGACATGAAGGTATAGCCTTTTCCTACTGCCTATTAGGGGTCATGTGATTACTCTTGATGAATGAGTCCTAAGCGCAGGTAATCCGGGCGGAGGGGGGGGAGGTGGGTGGGGGTGGTTTTCTAGTCGTGGACCTGATTCAAGCATGTAGCTCCAAAAAGAGCTCTGTAATAAAGTTATCTGTTTCAAGTAGAGGCCTGCCCAGTATGTCAAGTCATCACATTTGGAGATGAGGGTAAAATAAGCTCCGATGCTCCTTGTGAATGTGAATATAACGGTTCTGAAGAAAAAGGAAAAGCATACTCACCAGTCATGCCTCTCTTCAGCAGAATTGACCCTTATGGCTCGTCCATGGAAGACTGGAGCCAGTATGCAGAGCATCTTGGTTTTTATTTCGTGGCGAACGAAATTACCGTGGAGGAGAAGCAGAAAGCAATCCTTTTGATTGTCTGTGGAAGCGAGACACATAATCTCATCCGCAGTTTGACGGCCCCAAACACGCCCAATTCTAAATCTTTTGACGAATTGGTAGACCTTGTGAAGACGCATTTTCCACCGAAGCCATCAGCAATTATGCAGAGGTTTAAGTTTAACTCCAAACTGCCACTTCAGAGACACACTCAAAGATATGTTGCGGGACCAATTAGTTTGTGGAGTTCATGACAACCCCAATCAGCGCCGATGTTGCCGAAGTCAACATCGATTTGAAGGGCACCATGGAAATAGCACCAGCCATGGAAAATGCTGCGAGGGACTTGCAGGCTTTACAGAATGTGCAACATGGCGCTGTTCTTCACATGGGGCGGGAGCCTACCACCCGGTGTGGTGCGAAAACCA
Organism: Cetorhinus maximus; assembly: GCF_964194155.1. Taxonomy (NCBI): domain Eukaryota; kingdom Metazoa; phylum Chordata; class Chondrichthyes; order Lamniformes; family Cetorhinidae; genus Cetorhinus; species Cetorhinus maximus. The sequence continues at coordinate 160,121,058 of NC_135882.1, forward strand.
GAGACACAGCAGCGAAGCGAGAGACAGTCTCTACCGCTCAAAAAACGAAAAGGCCTAGAGGAAGCATTAAGCAGTGATTCCAAATTTAATCTGTTACAGATGTGGGGTGACCAGGTGCTGGACACCTGCAGATCCAAGGAGGCAGAATGCCATTACTGCCACAAGAAAGGGCATGTAATAAAGCAATGCAGGGCAAAATCGAGACAGCCCATCAGACAGCAGACCAAAATGATTGAAGTGAATAATATAACAGAAGCTGAAGCTGCCGAAACTGATATCTATTCCCTGCACAATGTCACAGCAGCAAAAACTGAACCAATAGCCATCATCATTCAAGTGAATGGGAAGCCACTAATAATGGAGGTAGATACGGGAGCCTCAACCCCAGTGATGGGAGAGCACACATTTAAATACCTAAATGAAGCCACTGAATCTGGAGCAAACCATGGCTCAATTGAAGACATACACATTCACTGGAGAGTCCATACAGGTAAAGGACATCGCCACAGTACCTGTGTCCTATAGGCAACAGACAGCCCAGCAAGCCTTAATCAGCATTGATGGCACTAGTATTGTAATTCCATCACCAGTTTGAACAAAAATAGATCAAAGTAATTTTATTTTAAAAGTGCCTTATGTAGACATAAAAATACCTTGGGTTTAATTTACTCTTTTAATATGACACTTAATGGACACTAACTTCCTTGGAGTGGCAATGAGCGTTGGATTGCCACTCCATGCCCCAATTATTTTACGTGAATTTCTTTCACAGATTGTCTCACTCGATCTTCCGACTCAGACCAATCGAGATCCAGGCAGTGCAGTGTGTCTCCGGGGGGCTGCGGGTTGGACCTTGGGTGAAGGTGGTTTGGACCTCCAAGGGGGTGGTGGTGAGTCAGGCCTCAGGGGGGGTTCCGGGTAGGTTGGGTGTGCTGGGGATGGGTCGGGAATTGGGGTCGTTGGGACGGGTCAGGTCAGCAGGGCAGGAGGGCAGATCAGGTCGGGTCGGGTCGGGCCTGTCAGGGGGGCAAGGGGAAGTTGGGTCGACGAGGGAGGGAAAGGGCCTGCAGCAGGTTGGGTGTCGAGACGAGTTGGGGAGAATCCGGTTGGGGGTGATGAGTCAGGGAATTGGGAGTCCTGTGGTGGTGAGGGAGGGTAGTCAGGGTGTTGGGGGAGTCCCCTGGGGGGTCGGGGGTGTGTGGCAAGTCCCGTGGGGTTGTGGGGGGAGGGGTCCGTCTGGGTCTGTACAATAGCTACCTAGAGTTAGAAGAGGTTTTAATTCTTTTAACTTTTTCTGGGTAACGATTTGTGTAACACAGCCGGAACCATTTGACATTTGCAATTTAAATTGCATTTTCGGATGGTTCCCAGGTACAGGGCAATTGCCCAGAGGAAGTTTGTGCTTCTGGGCAATTGCCGTGCAAACCTTATGGGATCCGAATGGGATTCCCCAGCGCATCTTTTGGGGTACCCCTCCAATCCGACACTGGGGAGCTCGGAAGTTACGGTCCAATGTGCTTGCTTAGCACTCTGTGCACTATCTTAATGTATTTATTAAGCAATTTCAAATAAACAGGGTAGAAATTGTGTTATCATGGTATATAAAGATATTTTCCACTTACACATGGGCACAGAAATAGGCCATTCAGCCCATTGAACCTATTGGGCAGAATTGTCCCAGATTTGCACTAAGTGCGGTAGCAGGCAGGTAAAACGACGTTTTACCCGCAGACCACAATGGGGTGTTTTTACACTGTATCATCCCAAACCCGCCACATTATTTATGCACTCCCGGGAAACACGCCATTTCGATGGCAGGCGGGCTCTCATTCGCCCACTTGCCATCACCTCGCCACTTCATCTCGCCAGGCGCCGTATTTAAAGTCCAGCCGCAAGCACACATCTCAGTGCTTCCAGACCACCACTGGAAGACAGGATGGCCCCGAAAGACAGAAAGACTGCAGTCCCCCAGCTTCAGTGATGGGTCTCTGGAACGCATTTTGGACACGGTGGAGCCCCACTGGGATGTCCTCTACCCCCGCTCTAGTCACAGGATGGGCAGCGACGTCTCCTACCAGACTTGGGATGTGATGGCAGTGGTGGTCAGCGCCGACACCCTTCAAAAGAAGGCAGCCACCCAGTGTTGCAAGAGGATGAATGATCCCCTTCGTTCCACCAGGGTAAGTCACTCTCTTATCACTCTCAACTCACACAGTCAAAGAGCCCTCATTCACTGCTAGTTCAAGGGACATCACCATTCACTCTCTCACACACACCTTCATTGTCCTCATCCCACCCATGGGACCACTCGCCACACACACAGGCCAGGCACACTTATTATCTAGCCTGGCAAGCATCCTGCTTACACTCTCTCCATCTCTATTCATGCAGGACAAGCTGGCATGCATCAAGAGGGAGAAGTGGCTGACCGGTGGAGGAAAGCCTGAGATGAAGTCCTCACAGACTTTGAAAACAGGGTCATCCAGCTGGTCAGTGAGGATCTGGACTGTTCCTGTGCTGATGGTGAGGTCGGCAGTGCTCTACCAAGAGAGGATCCAACAGTGTAACATTCATCAAACAGCCATGCTGTGAGTGATGTGTCCTGTTTCACAGGCCACTGCCATGCACTAATTATCTCCCCTTGCTTCCACAGGCACATCTGGGAAACAGCCCGAGTCACATGACCAGCCTCTGGACTCGGTCTTGTCATAGTTGCTGGAGCTGCAAGGGCGAGATCAGGAACACGAAGAAGGGATGTCTGCTGCACTCCTTAGATTGCAAGGCATGATGGAGGAGTCCATCCGCCTTTAGTCTGAGGTGATAGTGCCGGCATGCCAATGCACCGAGGTCAACATTGGTAGGATGGTGGATGCCGTGGAGACCTTGGTCCAGGATGTCATTCCCACACTGCTGCACGGGCTCAGCTCCATCACTGAGGCCATAGTTGGCCTCCAACAGTGTGTACGTGAGAGGGGTGCGGGGCAGCTCAATCTCACTCCAGCTACCCCTTCTCCTCAAGGAGGTCAGCCTGGGTCCCTCGGGCACCCATAGGCAGGAGGATCAGCAGGTGCACACTCCAGGCTCATCCATCCAGGTGACTCCGAGAGTGTCTGGCCCATTTGGATCCCCTCTTTCTGTGACCGTAACAGCTCCAGCTCCATAGGCCGAGGAGGGTGCTACTGCCACACAGCAAGATCCCAAAAGCAGGCCGGGGCCTTCCAAGTCTCAGCCCTCCAGGGGACACCTGCCAAGGTCATTATAGGTAAGGTGTTGCATTCAGAAGACTGCCTCCACCTCCGCTCGGTATGTCCAGGGAGCACCGGGATGTAGCGGGAGGTTTAGGAAAGTTAAGAAGAATTAGTTGCACAGCCTGGGCCCAGGTGTTAATCACTTGTACATACTGTTCACTATTGTCAATAAACTCCCAATAAGGTCTCCCTGCCTATGGCTCTTTGTCTTAATGAGCAGTGTTCTTGTCATTCAGATGTGAAACCTTTCTGCACAAGATAAAGGCAGGTGTCTCAGTCCAGAGCCTCTTCCCTGTGCTCTGTGCAGCCTCACAATTCCTGAAAACATTACTGATGCCTGTGCCTTGATGGTACTTGCCATTGCTGTCAGAATATAGTGGGCAGGCACCACAGAGTTCTCTCGTTATTTCTGTGTGCTCTCAGCACCACTAAGGTGGGGCTGGCCCCCACCTCTTCAGCATCTGTGACCCGTGATGCTGTGCTCCTGAAGGGGTCAGGTGCTGAAGGTGGAAAAGGATCAGGTGATTCTAAAGTTTCTTGGTTGCATCTCTATGATATGACCCTGATCAAAGAGGTCAGACAGGAGTCAGACCTTCTCAGGGTCTATGTGAAGATTTATAGAGTGTCCTCACTCCATGTCATCATCATCCTCTTGCAATCAAGTGACTATTAGGGCCTCCACTGCATCTCCCTGACAGAAGCATTCTCAGGGAAGGTATTCAGGCTGCCATAAGCCAAACTATAGTCAAATGTTCACAGATGCAATGTGAGGATCTATGGGGTCTCCTCACTGCTTGTTGTCATCATCCTCCACAAATCTAGCAGCTATGAGGACCTCCCAAGTGCCTCTGCCTTGTCTAGTCAGTGCGAGGGTCTCATCCCCGTCATTGTCGCCTCCGAGGGCCTCCTCACTCTCATCCCCATCAGCGTCCTCCTCATCGGAGGAGACCTCCAGCTCTTTCATCTCCTCCTCATCCAACTCGTCTCCCTGTTGCAGCGCCAGGTTGTAAAGGGTGCAACAGACGACGACGATGTGTGACACCCTCTGCGGACTGTCTTGCAGGGCTCCACCAGACTGATCCAGGCACCAGAATCTCGTTTTCAGCATCCCGATGGTTTGCTCCACTAAGTTGCAGGTTGCAGCATGAGCCTCATTGTACCTTCGCTCTGCTGCAGTCTGAGGCCGCCGCACGGGTATCATCAGTCGTAGCCGCTGAGGGTAGCCCTTGCCGGTGAGGAGCCATCCCTGCAGCTCCTGTGGACCCTGGAAGACTTCAGGGATCTGTGACCGACTGAGGATGTAGGACTCCTGGGAACTGTGCGCAGACCAGCTACACATTCAGCGAATGGAATTCCTTGTAGTTGACATAGTTGACCATGTGCTGCAATGGAGATCTGAACGCCATGTGAGTGCAGTTGATGGCACCCTGAACCTGTGGGAAACCCGAGATCTGGGTGAATCCAATCGCTCTTGCATCGTGGATGTCGTGGTCCTGGGCAAAATGCACAAAGTTGTGTGCCCTCGCAAATATGGCATCCGTGACCTCATGGATGCATTTGTGGGTGGAGGCTTGTGAGATCCCACAGAGGTCACCTGTTGAGCCCTGAAAGGAGCCACAAGCATAGAAATTGAGCACCGAGGACACTTTCAGGGTCAGTGGCAGTGGATGCCCTCCGTGTCCCCGAGGCCCCAAACCCTGCAGCAGGTGGCAGACGTGAGCGACCAGTTCCCTAGACATTCGCAGTCTTTGGCGACACTGGTTCTCCGTCATCTGCAGGGATGAAAGGCAGTGGCTATAGACCCTGGGTATCGCTAGGTGCTGACCAGCGATGGCTCACGGTGGCTCTTGGGTGGCATGTGCGGGAGCCCCAGCTGCCTCTTCTTCCTGTGGGTGCTGCTCCAGCCTCTGTGCAGCCAGGAGTCTCAGTCACTGTCTCCTCTATCGTCTTCACACTCTGTAGGCCATTGGGCATACAGCTAGTTCACCAGGCTCCATGATCCTAATGTAGTCCTCCTGCAGCATGAAAGAGAGAGACACGTGGTTAGCATGGGAGTACTAAAAAGCTGTTCTGGTTAAGTGTGAAAGCCCCTTAATGCTTCCTGGAGAGTGCTGGCCACCACTTGGATGGCCAGAGATTAGTGCGCTGCATGGCTGCCCGAAACGCCACCACCTCCGCCCCAGTCCACCTGACAGATTGGCGACAGCTTTGCCCATTGGACTGCATGCTGTGCTCTCAGCTCAGGCACAGTCATTCTCCTAACCCGCACTGCAAGGCTGCACTGTTAGCTTGAACCATGGGGGAGACTGGTCCAAATCCAGAGGCTGACATTGCAAGGGGCAGTGAGCAGCTCCAGCAGTGACTGCTCCATGACCAGCTTTCGCGAGAAGATTTTACAACGTGTACAGTACGTCCAACTGTCCACTAAAATGCTCATGGCTTTACAGTCTGTGCCGGGGGAGGGGCGGAGGGGTGGTGGGTGGGGGGGCGGTGGTGGGGGGGTTGGTGAAAAGCTCTGGAGCACTTGGCGGCTCTTTGATGTCTCTGCATTGCTTGATTGGGCAGATAAGCTGGAAGCTCGACTCCAATCATATCAATGTGTCTGTGTCTGAACTGTCTCAGTTGCAGAGGAATGGTCGCCTTATACAGGTTTCCCGAATGCGTGGCTGCTTCCCTCGCCCACCCTACCCCCCGCCCAGAATGATTGCACACTATATTCAATGGCAGGCCCTTGCCCCCCGATAAGTCACCTCAATGGCAGGGCTGCCCTTGGCCCCCCAACAAGTCGCCTCAAAGGCAGGATTGCCTTTGAGCCCAACCCCCGCAGCGCTGCTCAAGCTTGAAGTCCAACCGGCGACCCTGGCGAGCACTGCACATCATTGCTGTGCACTCATCTCCGTGTTCCCTTCAAAGTGTAGCCCACCAAGTACACGTCGCTGTTGTGAAACATGCTGTGAACGGACGATCTGGTGGGGGGGATGATTCCGGCGGGCAGGCCTAATAATGATATACTGATGTATTATAATGAGGTTCCCGACGTCTGATGGCGGGAAATGCTGAGAGGACAATCATGAATTGTTGTAAAACCAATTGCACCATATTGTCCACTCACACCACCGAACACACTCAACACTGGTGGGCATGGAAAATTCCGCCCAATGTGCCTTTCAATTAGCTCATGGCTGATCTGTCTCTTTATTCCATCTATCCATTTTGCTTCCGAAATACGTAATACCCTTGTCTAACCAAAATCTACCAATCTCTGATTTGAAATTTTCAATTGATCCCTTCTGAACCTCAACAACTTTTTAGTGGAAGAAAACTCCAGATTTCCACACTCCGTTGTTTGAAGATGCATTTCCTGATATCACCCCTGAACAGCCTTTATTCCCCCTTCTTCTGGACTCCCCACCTGAGGAAATCATTTCTCTCTAACTGCCCTCAAATCCTTGAATCCTTAAACACCTCAATTAGATGATTTCTTAATACCTGAACCGAAGGGAATGCAAGCCTAGTCTATACAACTTATCCACATAATTGAACTCTTTTAATATCATTTTGATGAATGTGCATGCCTTCTGAGGCCAGTATATCTTTCCTTAGGTGCACCACCCAGAATTGAAGGCAGCTTTCTAATGAGATCCAGCCAGAGCTTTATTTAACATAACTTCCAGCCTTTGTATTCCATAAGCATTGAGCCACCAGGCAATGGGGTAGAAATAGATCTAGGCATGAGAGCTCATAGGCTTTGGCCCCTGGGCCTTATCAAAAGAATTATAAATCCCCTTTGTTCCAGACTTATACTCACCAAAGTAGGTAGATGAAGTTAAGATACAGATCAGCCAAAAGTCTTAAAACATTAATTCTTTTCCTTCCGTTCTTTCTGTCGGTCGTTGGGAAATTCATCTCTTTTTAAAAGTTATCAGTCTCTCTGGGGATCATAACTAATACCTTTGCAGCCCATCTGCTCTCCGCCATCAGTCAATGGTAGTGCCAAATCAACGTCTCATTTACAGATACTAGTCGGCAAGATTTAATTTTTGTATTTGTTAGTCTCATACTGAGTGAAGGTTTCAGGCAAACACAGAACACTCCCTCGAAAGCACACTGGGCATATACAGAGACAGGGACAAATGAAGTTGAGATACAGATCTAATTAAATGGCTTGATAGGGTAAATGATCTACTCCTGTTCCTGTGTATGTGTGCAAAGTATTTATGTTAACACAATGGCTAGAATTTTGGGGCTGGGTGTAATGGCGAGCCAGCGGGTCATTATAGGCAAGAAGACCAATAATCAGTTTAATGCTGGAAGCACAACGGGATCATCCGATTGTGTCCACCATGGTGGAACGCCAATCCTGCTGGAGGCTGGTATGTACTCTCTTTGCATCCTGCTAATGGAACGCAAAGTAAGTCCTGACCAGAATCGTCCCCCCATGCCAGTGAAAGTGAATATATTTTCAGGTTATAAAGTGACAAAATTTGTTCGTCCATGCAACCACTTGTGATCAGAATTTCTTAACTTTTCCAGGCCGACCACTTCCTCTAGGTGCTGCCCTGACATCCGCAGCAGGGGTGGAGACAGCCTGTGCAATGGTTGGCCCTGTTGCCTCTGATGACTTCAGTGTGCATCCTCTGCAGGGCCGAGGCCTTGAGGGCCCCAACTTGTTTCGACTGTCCTCCTGTGGGCCAGCTACTCCCTCTGCACGAGGGGACGAGGTTGAGGGGGTTACAGGAAAAGGGAGCTTGGAGGGAGAGGACAGCCTCTGAAATTCCTGAATGGATGACCCAGGGTATCCAGCTTCAGCTCTTCCTCCCTTCGGGTGCCCGACAGTCTGGGCGTGACTCCTTGAGGGGAAGGAGCACCTGGAGGGTCGTCGAGATGCCCCGTTTCCTCTCGTGTTGCCCCTGCAGGAACTCACCCATGGCTACTGCGATGGAGTGCAGGTCTGTGCGCATCTCTGCATTCTGCTGGATAAGGGTCTCCATGGTGTCTGCCATCCTTCCCATAGAGACCTCCATATGTGCACACATGGGTGTCACTTCATCAGAGAGCTGGCTGATGCACTCCTCTGACTCATGTGCCACTCTGTTGAGAGCTTCAAACAGCTCTACATGATGTTCCCACACCTTCTGCTGACTCTCCAGGGTGAGTTGGAAGGCCACATCCAGGGGCTCCTCATCTGACTGATGCCTCTTCCCCAGCAGTCCTCCAAGTACCAGGGAGCTCGGCTGATCCTGACTCCTCCTGCTGCGGACATGTGTCCTTGCGGTGACCACCAGATTGTGAATCTGAGCCTGCTCTAGATCTAGGTCCCACCAAGGTGTGTCTCTGCATTGGTGGAGAGTGTGGGTAAGCGCTGTGACAGGTCTTCCAGGCTGCTTATTTCTAGCTCTTCAAAGGAGCTCCAACAGATGGAGGTAGTGAGAAGTGATTGAGAAGCATTCTGGGAGAAGTCAGCGCAGTCACAGCAACTCAGAAGGGGATCGAGGAGGACCCACTGTCAAAGAACTGAATAGCCCCAAACATCAAACCTGCTAACAAGGGTGGTGCTGTTGTTGTCTGACGCACTGACCTCTACCTCACAGAGGCTGAGCGTCAACTCATAGACACTTCCTCCTACCTCCCCCTGGACCGTGACCCCACCACTGAACATCAAGCCATTGTTTCCAGGACTGTAACTGACCTCATCTCCTCTGGAGATCTTCCTTCCACAGCTTCCAACCTCATAGTCTCCCAACCTCGGATGGCCCGCTTCTACATCCTATCCAAAATCCACAAACAGGACTGTCCCGGCAGACCGATCGTGTCAGCTGTTCCTGCCCCATGAAACTCATTTCTTGCTATCTTGGCTCCATTCTCTCTCCCCTTGTCCAGTCCCTTCCCACCTACATCCGTGATTCCTCTGACACCCTACAACATATCAACAATTTCCAGTCCCCTGGCCCCAACTGCCTCCTCTTCACCATGGACGTCCAATCCCTCTACACCTCCATCCCCCACCGGGATGGTCTGATGGCTCTCCGCTTCTTCCTCGAACAGAGGCCTGAACAATCCCCATCCACCACTACTCTCCTCCGTCTGGCTGAACTTGTTCTCACACTGAACAACTTCTCCTTAAACTCCTCTCACTTCCTCCAAATAAAAGGTGTGGCTATGGGTACCCGCATGGGCCCCAGTTATGCCTGTCTCTTTATGGGGTATGTGGAACATTCCTTGTTCCAGTCCTACTCCGGCCCCCTCCCACAACTCTTTCTCCGGTACATCGCTGATTGCTTCGGTGCTGCTTCAAGCTCTTGTCTGGACCTGGAAAAATTTATTAATTTTGCTTCCAATTTCCACCCCGCCATCATTTTCACATGGTCCATCTCTGACACTTCCCTTCCCTTCCTTGGCCTCTCCGTCTCAATTTCTGGTGATAGACTGTCCACCAATATCCATTACAAGCCTACCGACTCCCACAGCTACCTCGACTACAGCTCCTCACACTCTGCTTCCTATAAGGACTCAATCCCATTCTCTCAGTTCCTTCTCCTCCGTCGCATCTGTTCTGATGATGCCACTTACAAAAACAGTTCCTCTGACATGTCTTCCTTCTTCCTTAACCGAGGTTTTCCACCCATGGTGGTTGACAGGGCCCTCCACCGTGTCCGGCCCATCTCCCGCGCATCCGCCCTCACACCTTCCTCTCCCTCCCAGAAACATGATAGGATCCCCCTTGTCCTCACTTATCACCCCACCAACCTCCGTGTTCAAAAGATCATCCTCCGCCATTTCCGCCAACTCCAGCATGATGCCACCACCAAATACATCTTCCCTTCACCCCCCCGGCGGCATTCCACAGGGATCGCTCCCTCTGTGACACCCTGGCCCACTCCTCCATCACCCCCTACACCTCAACCCCCTCCCACGGCACCTTCCCATGCAACCGCAGAAGGTGGAACACCTGCCCCTTCACTTCCCCCCTCCTCACCGTCCAAGGGCCCAAACACTCCTTTCAAGTGAAGCAGCATTTCACTTGTACTTCCCTCAATTTAGTCTACTGCATTCGCTGCTCCCAATGTGGTTTCCTCTACATTGGAGAGACCAAACGCAGACTGGATGACCGCTTTGCAGAACACCTTCGGTCTGTCCACAAGCTTGACCCAGACATCTCTGTCGCTTGCCATTTCAACACTCCACCCTGCTCTCATGCCCACATGTCTGTCCTTGGCCTGCTGCATTGTTCCAGTGAAGCTCAACACAAACTGGAGGAACAGCACCTCATCTTCCAACTAGGCACTTTACAGCCTTCCGGACTGAATATTGAGTTCAACAATTTTAGATCATGAACTCTCTCCTCCATTCCCACCCCCTTTCCGATACACCCCCCCTTTTTTTCCAATAATTAGCATAGATTTTTCTTTTCCCACCTATTTGCACTATTTTTAAATGTATTTCCATCCATTGTTTTATCTCTACCTTTTAGCCTATTTCGATCCCTTCCCTTCCCCCCAGCCCACCCCCACTAGGGCTATTTGTATCTTGCTTGTCCTGCTTTCTACCCTTAATTAGCACATTCCTTAGATAATATCACCACCTTCAACACCTCTTTGTCCTTTTGTCTATGACATCTTTTGGTTATCTCCACCTATCACTGGCCCTCTATCCAGCTCTACTTATCCCCCCCCCCCCTCCCACTTAAACCAGCTTATATTTCACCTTTTTTCTATTTTTCCTTAGTTCTGTTGAAGAGTCATACGGACTCGAAACGTTAACTGTGTTCCTCTCCGCAGATACTGCCAGACCTGCTGAGTTTTTCTAGGTATTGTTATTTTTGTTTTAGCCCCAAACATTACATTACTGTAGTGTGTCCAACCCTCCCTCCTCCTCAAACCAAAAAAAGAGAGAGGGAGAGGCAGTACCTTCCGGAGTGCACCAGGCCTGCGGGGGACACTCTTCCGAAAGTGGATTTAAATAAAAAGCAGCTGATTGGTGAGTAAATCCTGGTGAGTTTTCTTTTTAATCTATTAAAGAAATTCATTGCTTAATACTGAGGTAGGAGCTAAAAAAAAAGTATAGAGTAGTACTGTGCAAGTATAATTAGTCAAGAAACAAGGTTCCTAGCTAACATAAATAAGGTCCTGAGCTAGCGTATTTTTTAAGGAAGTAACTAGCTTATTCGAGAGGGACGTCATGGCAGGAGAACTCAGACCTGTGATATGCTCCTCCTGCAGGATGTGGGAAATGAGGATCGCTTCCAGCGTCCCTGGTGACCATGTGTGCGGAAGGTGTGTCCAAATACTGCTTCTAGCTAACCAGGTTTCGGAGCTGGAGCTGCGGGCGGACTCATTGTGGAGCATCCGTGATGTTGAGCAAGTCGTGGATAGCACGTTTAGTGAGGTGGTCACGCTGCAGGTGAAGATTACACAGGCAGAAAGGGAATGGGTGACCATCAGGAACAGCAAAAGACTCAGGAAGGTAGTGCAGGAGTCCCCTGTGGTCATCCCCCTCTCTAACAGATATACCACTTTGGATACTGTTGGGGGTGGATGGCCTCTCAGGGGAAAGCACCAACAGCCAAGCTCACGGCACCGTGGGTGGCTCTGCTGCTCAGAGGGGTGGGAGGAAAACAAGTGGCAGGGCTACAGTGATAGGGGATTCATTAGTTAGGAGCACAGACAGATGCTTCTGTGGCCGCAAACATGAATCAAGGATGGTATGTTGCCTCCCTGGTGCCAGGGTCCAGGATGTCATGGAGCAGCTGCAGGACATTCTGGGGAGGGAAGGTAAACAGCCAGTGGTCGTGGTGCACATTGGTGCCAATGACATATGTAAACTAAGGGATGAGGACCTGCAAGCTCAGTACAGGAAGTTAGGAGATAAATTAAAATGCAGGACCTCAAATGTACTAATCTCAGGGATACTCCCAGTTCCACATGCTAGCGAGAGCAGGAATAAGAGGATAGACCAAATGAACACGTGGCTGGAGAGATGGTGTAGCCGGGAGGGGTTCAGATTCTTGAGGCACTGGGACCGGTTCTGGGGAAGGTGGGACCTGTACAAACCGGACGGGCTGCACCCAGGCAGAGCTGGGACCAGTGTCCTTGCAGGGGCTTTTGCTAGTTCTGTTGGGGAGTATTTAAACTAGTGTGGCAGGGGGATGGGATACCAGGAGTAGGATCAGATAGGTCAGATTCAGATCAAAAAAATGGAGGTAGAACATTAGCTAGGGACGTTGTGATAGTCATGGAGCTACAGGAGAAGCAAAGTTTAAAAAGTGTCCAGCAAGGGAAATTGACAGGATTAAACTGTTTATACTTCAATGCAAGGAGTATTACAAACAAGGTAGATGAGTTGAGGGCACAGGTAGACACATGGCAGCAAGATGTCATTGCTATAATGGAGACCTGGCTAAAGGAGGGACAAAACTGGCAGCTTAATATCCCTGGCTATAGAATTTTCTATATAGAGACACGATAGAGTAAGAGATAAAAAAGGAGGGGGGTAGCACAAAAGGTTAAAGAATCAATTCCAGTTGTGCGAAGGGATGATATACTAAATAGGTCAACAAACGAGGCTTTATGGATTGAGCTTAGAAATAAAAAAGGGGCAGTCACACTACTGGGAGTATACTACAGACCCCCAAATAGTGAAAGGGAGATAGAAGAACAAATATGTAGGCAAATTCCTGCTTGTAAGAACAAGAGGGCAATAATAGTAGGAGACTTCAACTATCCTAATATCAACTGGGATTCAAACAATAAAAGGGGCACTGAGGGAGAAAAATTCATGCAGTGTGTCCAGGAAAATTTTTTCAACCAATTATTGACAAACCCAACAGGAAGAGATGCAATTCTAGACATAGTCTTGGGGAACGAAGAAGGGCAAGTAGGTGAAGTCACAGTTGGCGACCATATCGGGGACAGTGATCACAATTCAGTTAGATTTAGCATTACCATGAGAAAGAACAGAGATAAGGCAGGAGTAAAAGTCTTGAACTGGGGGAAGGCAAATTTTGCAGAAATGTGAAGGGACTTGGCTGAGGTGGACTGGACAGCACTGCTGGAAGGTAAAACAGTGGAAAACCAGTGGGAAGCACTAAAAAGCGAGATCCTAATTGTGCAAAGTAGACATGTCCCCTACAAAAATAAGAGTGATACTGCAAAATCTAGACCTCCCTGGTTGTCTAGAGGAACACAGGGGAAGATCAAACAGAAAAAGAAAGCGTACGATAGGCACAAGGAACTAAGCACTGCAGACAGCCTAGACGAATATAGGAAGTGCAGGGACGAAGTAAAAAAGGGAATAAGGAAATCAAAGTGAGGGCATGAAAAAAGATTAGCAAGTTAAGTTAAAGATAACCCAAAGATGTTTTACCAATACATTAATGCTAAAAGGTTAGTTAAGGAAAAAGTGGGACCTATCAGAGATGAAGATGGAAACTTGTGTGTAGATGCAGAGGCTGTGGGAAGGGTTTTGAATGAATATTTTGTCTCCATGTTTACAAAGGAAAGGGAGGATGTAGATATAGTAGTCCAGGAGGAACACTGCAAGATATTGGACAGGATAGTCATAAAGAGAGAGGAAGTACTCGAAGGGTTGAAATCTTGGAAAGTTGATAAGTCACCAGGGCCAGATGGATTGTTTCCGAGGCTGCTGAAGGAAGTCAGGGAGGAGATAGCAGATACTCTGAGGATGATTTTCCAATCTTCACTAGATATAGGGGAGGTACCGGAGGACTGGAGAAATGCAAATGTAGTTCCATTGTTTAAAAAGAGATCAAAGGAAATGCCAAACAATTATAGGCCAGTTAGTCTTACATCAGTGGTGAGCAAATTAGTAGAATCAATCCTGAGAGATAGGATCAACTGTCATGTGGAAAGGCATGGAGTAGTCAGGGATGGTCAGCATGGATTTGTTAAAGGAAGGTCTTCCCTCACAAATTTGATTGAATTCTTTGAGGAAGTGACAAGAAGGGTTGATGAAGGTAGTGCAGTGGATGTTGTGTACATGGATTTTAGCAAGGCATTTGACAAGGTCCCACATGGCAGATTGGTCAGGAAAGTAAAAGCCCATGGGATTCGGGGTAATGTGGCAAACTGGATAAAAGGTTGGCTTTGTAAACAGGAAACAAAGGGTAATGGTCAATGGATGCCCTTGCGAATGGAAAGTTGTCTCAAGTGGTGTTCCACAGGGCTCAGTGTTGGGACCCTTGCTGTTTGTGTTATATATTAACGATTGGGATATTTGCAGATGACACAAAGATTGGCCAAGTAGTGGACAGTGTGGATGATAGCCATAATCTCCAAAACGATATAGATGGGTTGGTGGAGTGGGCGGTAAAGTGGCAGATAGATTTTAACATAGAGAAGTGTGAGGTCATACATTTAGGGAGGTCAAACAGTTACAGGGATTACAAAATAAATGAGAATATACTAAGAGGGGTAGATGAAGTGAGAGATTTTGGCGTACAAGTATACAGGTCCCTGAAGGCAGCAGTTCAAGTAGACAAGGTTGTAAAGAAGGCATATGGAATGCTCTCCTTCATTGGCAAAGGTATAGAATATAAAAGTAAGGATATAATGTTGGAATTGTATAAAACACTGGTGAGGCCACAACTGGAGTATTGTGTGCAGTTCTGGTCACTACATTACAGGAAGGACTTAATAGCTCTGGAGAGAGTGCAGAAGAGGTTTACAAGAATGTTGCCAGGGTTAGAAAAGTGTAGCTATGAGGAGAGATTGGATAGGTTGGGGTTATTTTCCTTAGAACAAAGAAGGCTGAGAGGTGACTCGATTGAGGTGTACAAAATTATGAGGGGAATAGATAGAGTGGACAGGATAAAATTGTTTCCCTTGATGGAGAATTCTAGAACCAGGGGACATAGATTCAAGATAAGCAGCACAAGGTTTAGGGGGGACATTAGGAAGAACATTTTTTATGCAGAGGGTAGTGGGTGCCTGGAATTCGCTGCCCAAGTTGGTGGTAGAGGCAGAAACTCTAAACTCTTTTAAAAAGTACCTGGATCTGCACCTTAAGTGCTGTAAGCTGCAGGGCTATGGGCCGAGTGCAGGAAGGTGGGATTAGAAAGGGCACCTGGGTGTGCTTGGGCTGGCATGGACAAGATAGGCCGAATGGCCTCCTTCTGTTCTGTAACTTTTCTATGGTTCTATGGTTCTATGGAGGATAAGGTGTTCTCTTGGCTGGAGGTGAGGGTCTGGATGGAGTTGAGAGACTGGCTGGCTGAGGTTGTTGGTCACTTGGCAGAGCTCCCTGTGAACAAAAGTAGAGATAATTGGTGCATGGCAGCAGAGTCAAAAGCAGGAGAGAGAGCACTCACAGTTGTGTGGAGAGAGGGATGATGGGGTGCAGGATCCTCACGTGAGTGTTCACCGCTGACCTCACTGTCGCCGCTTGCATGGTCCACATCCTCACCCATTAGCCCGATGGAAAGTTCCTCAAAGTGAGGGAGGGGCCTAATGTGGGCCATTCCATCCCCGGTCTGGGACCTCTCCCTGCTGTTGTGAGCCAGCTTCTCCTGCATGAAAACAGATGGAGAGAGTGTGAGCAGGACACATGGCGCTGCGTGGCATGTTTGTGTGGTGAATGGAGCCATGGGCAGGATGGTGTCGTGAACTCCAGAGGGTGTGAGCCTATGGAGATGTGAGGGTGCATATGAGGGTTAGTGGCTTTGTCCCTTGAGGTGTGAGATCCCTGTGGATGTGTGATGGGTTTGTGAGTGTGTGAGTTGAGAGCGATGAGATGGTTGACTTACCCCGGCTGAACGGATGAGAGCATTCACCCTCTTCCTGCACTGGATGGCTGACCTCCTCTGTGCTCTGGTGGCGCTGACCGCCACTGTCACCACCTCCCAAGCTGGATTGGTGACTGTGGTGGATGTTCTGCGGCCAGAGTGAGGGTAGAGGACATCACAGCGGCCTTCCACTGTGTCCAGCAGGTTTCCCAGGGAAGTGTTACTAAATTTGGGGGCTGCCATCTTCTTTGCTTTTGGGGCCATCTGTCGCCTGGAGACGTCCTGGTCCTGTAGGCACGAGGTAGGCTGGGCCCCGGTGTGCTTTAAATGCGAGGAGCTGCTGCGGTCATGACGTTAACAGGCAAATCCAACCCTGCCCACCAGCGATCCGTCGTGTTTCCCGTGCATGAATTATTAATGAGGCAGGACATGCCGGGAATGGGATGATACGGCGCAAAAAGCCAGCATTGCGGCCGGCGGGTAAAAGACCCTTTCTCCCGCCCGGTACCGCACTTTGTGAAAACCTGGGATGATTCTGCCCAGTGTCTGCCCTGTTATTTGAATGGCTTAATGACGGCATTAAAATAGTACACACAGTGCTGCACAAACACATTAAGTGTTACCCTAAAAGAGTAAATTGAACCTCACGGTATCTTTATCTCTCCGGACGGAGCTTTAAAAATAAAATGACTTTGATCTATGTTTGTCCAAGCTGCTGATGGAATCATAACATTAATGCTGATTAAGGTTTGTGCTTGTTCAAAGGAAACATTTGCTGAGCTGCTTCTATCGGCCACACAGCCACAGGAAAGCCAATGTCAGGCTGCCTATCCCGTTGGCAGCAGCCCTCTGGTAAGCTCTGAGAGGGGCTTTTGTAACGGGCAACAGGAAAGGGGCTGTGATTGCCAAAACTGCGGGCAAACACTCCTGTTTCTCTTGACTCCGTAAAAAGGGAAAATCAAATTAAAACTTCCCTTTCCCGTTGCCAGCTTGCCAGCTTTGCCCTGAAGTCTCCAGGAATTAAAGACTAATCTCCAGGCAACACTGCCATAGGCAACAGCTGGGAACAAAATCATAGACGGCAATCAAAAAAAGAGTGTTTTAAATCAAAAATTCATTGAACGCTTTGGGTATTAATTTAAAACATGGTGACGGGGAGGAGGTTGATTTGATTGACTGCTGGATAACAATGAGTCTGTTTGCTTCCAGAAGTCAGGGGGAGGGCTGTGGTGGGGATGGAGCGCCACGAGGATGGACATGTAGGGGATCAATGACGGGAGTACGGGGCCAGGGCTGTTGGAGGCAGGAGATAACACCTTCTGAAATACGCTGAACCAGAGCTGGCAAACCTACACAGAGACAATGGAAAAATCCTGACCCCTGCCCCATTCGTTGTGAATAAACTTGACGCAGACATCCTTCAGCAGCCTAGGTCTCTAGATTGGTGGTTAGACCTCTAATTGACATATTGAAGTGGCACAATGATTGTTTTGGGTGGCAACCCAGGATGCCTAAAAAGTAGACCCCATGAATTTAGCAGGAACAAAAGCATGCACAGAATGGGCGCAGACCGATCGCTAAATTGATATGCTTTGCGTCCACTTTATGCCTAAAATACAAGGACAATATGTACCAATATCTGGCTCAACATGTTATAATTTTGAAATAATACAAAGAAATTAAAATGTTCCCAAAGCGAGTGAATGATGACAATATGGTTCATTAATGAGTCTTACAGACCAGACAAGTCTCAGAGCATAAGTTCACTCAGTTTGTAGCCAAGCTCAAAGAGTACAGTTGGGGCTGCAATGCAATGTCCTCTGACCTGCACACGCTTTGAGCATGGCTGCCCATTCAAATTGAGACTATACCCCTAGGCTGGATGCATGATCTGGGCTCTGTTTGTCAAAAACCAGGTAGTGATAAAAGTGCTAGAACTGGTTTCTCATTCCCAGGGAAACAAGGGGAAATTCAGTCAGGGATACTGCTCCTGATTTTTATCCATCAACCCTCACTGTAAGGCATGTACCAGTGTGGCTGTTGAGTGAATGACAGAATTGGGTTCACTCTGATGCACCTCCCTGGATGACTGACACATTGGTGAGCAGATTCATTTGTGGTGTTCTTGAGGTTGTACTCTAGCATGAATCAATACTTCAATTAAAAAAGAACAAATTTTGAAGATCAAAGTAAAATGATGTGTAATATCTTTAAATGAACATTTTGACTATTAACAAGGTGGCCATTAACAGGAATATTAACCACTTAATTCATTACGGAATGATGAAGCTCGGTCGATCATCTTTACACAGAGAAATCCTTTGGAGCAAACACTGCTTTGATAAATAAAATCATTAAGCTTTTATTAAATTAGGAGAGTTGAAAATTGCTACAGGAAACATGCCTTTGAATCTTCTGGATGTGGTGTAAAGCTATAAAGTGGGATAAAAGGTTAAAATACAGGTATCCCTTTGAAGCCCAAAAATGCCATAAACATTAGCTGTACCAACAAAGCACCACAAAGCAATTATGTGTCTGCCTACAACAGTCATGTCTGCCAGTAATGAAAAGACCCAACCAACTCCAAATGTCACAGTAAATTGATCCAATTAACTTGACCTGTGCCCTTGCAAAGGGCAAGCTGGCTGGATCACAGACCCCTGGCCCAATAAGTTCTTTGAAATTTTACAATACCCATTCTTGACATGTTATAAAGGATGCCACTGATCCTCGTACTTGTGCATTTAGCACGGTGGATTATTGTATGAGGTCAGATGGATCAGTGCTCCTTTGAAAAGTGAATTAATTAATCACCAGCATCTAAAGCACAGTGCAAACTCTGGACATGCATGATTCTGATCTGAGCTCTACATTCCACTGTTTTCATATCTTTTTATTTCGAATTCACTCATATCCTTAAGTGGATCATTCTGCTCCAGTCTGTGCTTTCAATGTGCTGCTTGAATACCATGAGTGACAAGTTATTTGTTTCTGATTTAGTAATAGTAAAACACTTCAGTTTAATTCAGATTAAATTGGCAGGCGAAAGACTGAGAGGGTGAAAGTGGACTCAGTGCTTTTTATGAGGAAGAAGTTAACTGCATTCATATGAAGTTCTGCTTTGGCATTTGCTAACCCAGTTAAAGAAATGGGATAACACATGCCTTAAAATAGCTCATCGTAAGACAATCATTTGAACTGTGATGATATGTTTGTTGCAATTATCACAGGACCTCATAACAAAGTACAAAACAAACACTAGCTGCATTTAGGTCCTCATTTTAATATACAGATTGATGTAGTCTATAGAAGTCCTGATGCAATCGTAACATTTCTTGGCTAACCAAATTGGTCTTTATCAGCATTCAACTCCATCTGTGTTTTTTTAAAAAAGCCTAAACTGGCTTCCACTTCAGTTGATCTTAAATAAATGTTACACTCTAGCAAAGATTGAGAAGGAACATGTGTTTATTTTCAGCTCCCTGGCTCCTAGTACACTGTTCCACCACCACATTTGGGAGTCAGACATGAAACACACAGCGAACAGTTGTTCAACAAGAGTCCCTGACATGTTTATTTAAAAGTTTTTTTCCCAAAAATATAGAAAGAACAAATGAGGTAAATATACATGGATCAAAGAAATCAAAACATGCTGTTAACTTTTCGACAAAGACATTAATTAATTTACTCGCAGGAAAATATTGTGTGTTGAATGGCTACACCCACTCAGCTAAGATCAGTGAACTGGAGCACGCAAGGAACCAACTCTTGCAATAAGTCAACAGCTGAAAGGAACAGGTTTTGTTTTTCACTCTGCCTCCAAATCTGGTGAAAGCTACCTCAAAGCAAGCACCACAAGCCAGCACCACATCTAAAATCTTTGAAAGCACAAACTATTGGCCCAGGTTTTGAGTTCAGTGGTGAAACAACAGCATTTGTCGCTGAATTTAAAGGAAACTGCCTATGAGGATCTAGTGATCTCTATGGCAGGATTTCCCCTCGCCCGATGTTAATTTGATTCTGGCAACAATTCCAAGGCATGTGACATCCAGCAACAGTTAGGTCATCAAGTAGGCTAAGCAACCAATGACACTGAAAAATTCTTACAGACAGCAAACTAGGAAGTGAAACATAAAAGCAAAATAACTGCAGAGGCTGGAAATCTGAAATAAAAACAGAAAGTGCTGGAAAATCTCAGCAAGTCTGGCAACATCTGTGGAGAGAGAAACAAGAGTTAATGTTTTGAGTTCATATGACTCTTCTTCAGAGCAATGGACTCAAAACATTAACTCTGTTTCTCTCTCCACAGATGCTGCCAGACATGCTGAGTTTTTCCAGCATATTCTGTTTTCATGATATGAAGTGAAATACACTGATTATCCTTCCCTTTTATAAACATTACTGGCAGCAAAATAAAGATTGCTAATAAACAAACTTTTGAAAAAATGAATGAAAAACCTATTAATTTTTTATCATAATGTAGAAATTTGACATTCTACAAATATAAAATTAAATTTTCAATGTCAGAGAGGTTGTTCAGCAGTAGTAATAAGTTAGTGCACTGTTAAAAGCATAATTACCTCTTTATTCAACAATGACATTTTACAATGACATTACTGAGTCAAAGTTCATATCAATTCAACTACTAGCTAACTCTTTTAATTTAACCAATCACAGATGTTTATGAATTGAAAGAGGTAATAACATTTCCCTTCTTAAGGGGGTATCACTAATAAACTGCAACAATAAAAAAAATGGAAACTTAACAAATCAAATTAAAACAATGTTCAAGGTGATGATAAAGCAGTCCAGTAACTTTGGTACCCATGAGCTATGGAAGGCCTCAAATGGCAGACACCACAGGCTCCCTCTTGAGGAACAGCAGTCATATAGCTACTAATGAGAAATCTGCTAATGAGTTCTCCACTTCTGTCTAATGCAAGCCTACCTTCACTGGTCAATTTACAAATTGGGATTCATATAGCTCCATGCGCTATAAGATTGGCCTTATTAGCAACCTTGTAAATAGGGCCCTGGCCATTTGCTCACCCTGCAAGCTTTGTGCAGAAATGTAGCACATCAAAGATCCCCTGCAGGACATTGGCTTTCCTGATCAAATCATTGTTCGCTGTGTATCATGCAAACTCACAAATGGGTCAAAGGCTGCCACATTCAGACCTGAAAAGTGCCCGTTCCACCTCAATTACCCTAGAAAGGCAAAGTATCTCAAAAATATGAACAACAGGTTAAGCAAGCCATTTCACACTGTTGCTATGCTGTGGCTATCCAAGTGGTATTTTCCACTGACAGGATGCTGCTGTCAGCCCAAAAAGAGGTTCTGCTACCACCACACAATTAAGCAATGTCTTGTATGAATTTCAGTGCTTGTACGTAGGCTATACATTTCAGTGATTGGCTGATTGAATCAAACAGCATGTTCCTTCGGTTGTCCGTAATAGGCAGTTTACAGACCGTACTCAACCAACCCGCACTTGCAAAACTCAAAACAAAATGTCTATGGTTAGATGTGATTCTGCAATTGGGAAGCGCTTGCTGAACAATCCCGAGTGTGCTAACAGCTACAATAACAACCAAATTGCGATAATCAGCCGAGCTCCTAATGTGGCTAACTTTAACTTGCTAGAAGCAAGATACATTCATACACAGGATGCAGGTACTTGCTTTCTGCAAACAAAAGGGATACGTTCTAGCCTTCCTTTTTTGAATTTTGAATTGAATTTTTGAGTTTTGAATAAGTTTTGGGAGCCTACAGCTCCCCATTGCTTTCGCCATGGCAACACCTTGGCTAATCAGAGTCAACTTGCCAGCCAACCAGCACCCTTTTTTCCTGTAGTGTAAATTGTTGTGATCATTTGAAATTTGGTACTCTTGTGTTTGTCCTGATGAGTGCAAGATGAAAATCTTCAGCAACATGAGCAAAAATTAGGTATATTTACACAGGGTCAATAAAGAGGACTTTTGTTTTACAAACCACTATCTAATTGAACAGCTGAGGAGATTTTCCTGCTGCTTTCATGGCTTCATCACTGAACATGGAACTTTGTGGTCAAAATGTGTTGCACTGATTCAGTGCTAAGCCAATGACAGGGAAGCACAGTGGAGTGGTGACACTTGTGAAGCAGTGACCCCCAAATGCAGCGTTGGTGCATTACAACATAGACATGGGAGGCATTTGCCACTAAGAACTTAAGGGAAATGCTGTACAATGCTATGAGAATGGTTAATGTTATAAAAACCTGTTCCCTCAATTCACACATCTTTTCTGCTCCATGTAAAGAAATGGGAAGTGAATATGTTAATCTGTTGCTCCACACGGACATTTGCTGGCTTCCTCGTAGCAAGGTTCTTTGAATTGCACTTTGAGGTGAAGCTATTCTTCACAGATCACCCTTTCCTTCCCTCTGCACGTCTGCATGATGCGGCCTGGCTCTCATGTCTGGGCAATTTCTCAGATATTTTCTCTCGCCTAAATGAGTTAAATATACGACTCCAAGGGCTGAGTGTGACAATATTCAACGTCCAGGACAAAACTGAGGCCATGATTAAAAAGCTGGAATTTTAGGCTTGGTGTTTGGAGGAAAACAACGTTGAAATATTTCCAAGCCTGCACGAATTCCTGACGACCAAGCTAAACTTGCTGGACAGCATTATCAGGGACATCAAACAACCTATTGCTGAACTGGCACAGCAGTTATCTGGTTACTTTCTCCCAAAGGACAGCGCAAAGAGTTGGGTTTGCTACCATTTCTCAAATTGTCCTGCAATTTCCAGGCACATAAGCTGACCATAAAAGAACAAGATGTCCTTGACACAGCAAATTAATGGTGTGCTCAAGATCAAGCTCCAATTGGCAGATTTTTGGGTCTAAATGCAAGCAGACTATTCTTGGCTTTCAAGACAAAGCTGCCAAGGCTTTGATGCCATCTGTCACAACCCACCTTTGTATAAGGGGATTTTCAGTACTCACTGGAATGAAATCAAATTATTGTCACCATATGTGTGTGGAAAACAGCTTGCAACTGAAATTTTCACCCATTTCTCCCAACTTCAAGCACTTCTCCAACAAGCAAGCTCATCCATCACAGTAATGGTAAGCAAAAATTATTATTATTGATATATGTTTACCTGTAATGTGTAATTATAATGAATTACAAAACGTGCGGTCATTAGAGGAGTAGTTAAAGAAGAAACAGCCTGTAGAGGTGCATGAAAGGTTGGTAAATCTGAATTGGGGTGCACAAGGAAACATTTTGGGAACCACTGCTTTAAATGAAATATGCCTTGCTCAACAAAACTTACCTCTCAACTTACACTCAGCAAGACAGGAGAGAAAAGCAGAGTTAAATTTTCAGGTCAATGACCTTTCATCAGAATTTGAAACATTAACTCTGTTTCTCTGCCAATATGTTGAGTGTTGGCAGCATTTTATATGAGATGTATAGCATCTGCAGTATATTTTCCTCCTTTGATACAACAGAGGTGGCCACTCAGCCCATTGTTCCCATGCCAACTATTTGCAAGACACCACTGCACACACTCTACCAGTTCGAATAACAACTGTTCAATGATACTTTCTGCCTCTTGTTCCTCAGCCAATTTTAAATCCTTGCAGTTCTTTTATCCCATGGGCTTTCATTTTACTAACAAATCTATTATGTGGTATTTTATCAAGTGCTGTTTAGAAATCCACATACATGACAACCACACTACCCTCATCAATCCTCTCTGTTACTTCATCAAAGCATTCATGCTCATCAAACATTAATTTGCCTTTCACATCTGCCCCAACTTTTAATTATTAGCCCTGACTTTTCCAAATGCTAACTAATTTTGTCTTGGATTATTAGCTCAAAAGGTTTCCCACCGACACTGTGTTGACTGATCTGTAATTAATGGGTTTATCCCTTTTCCGTTTTTTTTAAATAGTGATGGATTATTACCACTGATTCACCCCACATGTAGTGGGGAAATACTCCAGTTCACTGGATACAGCAAACATCCCAGGTGACGTGCAGGGGACCCATGCATCAAAGCTTGCTGCTCCCTACACCATGCTGTTTCAGTGCAGCCATGACAACAGCCGCTACCTGTAAATATGTGGAGGATCGCTTTAAAAAGCAAAAGAACTCTGAAAAGGCCATGTACAGCCTGCCCTGTCACTGAGTGATATTATATGAAATGCTGGAAATGTTCAGGGGGGTCAGCCAGTATCTTATGGAGACAGAAGCAGAGTTAACGTTTCCAGTCGATGTCCTTTCACCAGCGCATGAAACTATCTCTTCTCCTTTCTCCAAATGTTACCTGCTTTGCTGAGTGTTTCTCTATTTTATATCCAATTTCCAGCATCTGCAGTACTGTGCTTTCAGTCAGCAGAGTGATAGCAGGAATCAGCAATAGTGCCATTCAGACAAACGCTGCTGAGCTGTTCACCAATGTTCCTTTTGGATTAATTCTTTATTTATTTATTCATGGGACGTGAGTTGTCTTGTGGGCCCCTATAAAATTGTGACCCCATGAAAGGGAGCTGCAAGATCATGCAGTGTGCAGTAGCTGTTACACTGAGCCTGAACTTGACAAATCGACAGGATTGACTATTTTGCACCATTTGAGTGGCTATGTTGGTTTAGTGCGATGCTTTACATTCAGCGAGAAAGGGCGCGGATGATGGTACAGTAAGCAACATCAAACGAGGAGCCTAAGGTTTTTCGCATGCACTGAGAAGGAATTCAACAAGTGAGCCGGCCGGATATAGGGTGACACCATGGCTCGGCCGAAATGCAGGAGTATCCACACCGTCACTAATCTCTCCAACTGACTGAGAGCTGCATGACTGATGGGGCATTTGTGGATTATGGATTGTTAGAAGGGTTATTGACTAGAAATTGTGGGGCAAGGTGTCACCTTGAACCATGTCAGTGCACCCGGACTTTGTCCAGTTCACTGGTGTCACTTGCAGTACATGTGTCTTGCTTGCCGAGAAATCATCTCGCTGTCCTTCATTGTCACGGGTTTGATCCAGGTTTACAGGGGGAGAATGTGGCTCAGGTGGAAAGTGGGTTGGGTTGGGGGATGAGGAGAGGGAGAACACAGGCAAGTGTAAGATGGGTGCAGGGGGAGAGGGGCAGAATGTGATCCAGGTCTAACAGAAGGAGGAGAATGGGGCCCATCTTCCTATCTGGATCACATTCGCCCTCTCAGCTACCTCCCGCTTTAGACCTGGATCATACTCTCTCTCCCCGTGCCACCATCTTCTGTACTTCTTCTGGCCCCTGATATTCTCTCCACTCAATCTCTTCTCTTGAGATCAATGAGGATTGTCTCAGGCCATGTAAAACTAAATCTGAACAGAAGGACACTTTCTCCAACTCACAAGCTTTCTAGATTGTTCTCATATGCTAACTCTCACACTGATTCATAGAAACTTACAGCACAGAAGGAAGCCATTTTGCCTGTCGTGCTTGGGTTGGCTGTTTGGAAGAGCAGTCGCACTCAGTTGCACGCCCTGGTTTTTGTTTGTAACCCTGTAAATTCCTTACACTCAAGACCCTGTCCAACTTCCTTTAAAAATGATTCACGTAATCAGCTTCCACCACCATTTCAGGTAGAACGTTCAAGATCCCAACAACTGTGTGAGTGAAAAAAATTCCTCCTCATCTCCCCTCTAGATCTTATGCTAACGATTTTGAATCTATGACCCTATTGCCAATCACCAGATGGAATATTCTTCCTCTATTTATTCTATCAAAACTTCTCATAGTATGAAAGCCTCTATTAGATCACCTCTTAATCTTCCCTGTTCCAAGAGGAACAGCCTAGCTAGTCCAACCTGCCCTCCTAACAGAAGTCCCTCATTCCTGATGATATCCTGGTAAACCTTCTCTGTACCCTTTCTGAGGCCTTCACATCTTTTCTGATGTACGGTGCCCAGAATTGTCCGCAATACTCCAGTTGAGGTTTAACCAATCACTAACCATCTAGCATGGTCTCTTTGCTTTTGTACTCTATTTATAACCCATGTGCGTATGAATTTTTAGCCACTTTTCAACTTACCCCACCACCTTTAAGGACTTGTGTATATGGACACCAAGGCCAGCCTGATTATTTATAGTTTTCAAAGTCATGCTATTTATAGTATATGGTCTTTCTATGTTAAGCCTACACAGATCTTCACACTTCTTTGTATTAACTTCCATCTGCCAAGCTTCTGCCCATTTCACCAACCTGTCTGAGTCAGCCTAAAGCCTATTACCGTGTTTCTGTCATTGTTTTTTCCCTGCTCACTTCCCTCATGTTTCACAATCATATTTCCTAATTTGCTCATATTTTCCCCCTAATTCTTTCTCAACTGCTGATTCACCTCTGCCCCGCTTTCGGGGCCCAATATTTTCTGTCCCTGTTCCTGTCTCACTCTCTCCTGGTGCAGCCCCCTCTGTTTATCCCTGACACAGTCATGTTCTCTTCCTTTCTCTCTGATATTTGACTAGACACTTAACACACTTGAACTCTTTTACAAAGTGCTCTATTGACACAAATAGGCTTCAAACACATCATTCACAGTTTGCTAGTCTGTCGTCATGGTTTCTGGACTCGACGAGACCAAATGCACACAGAGACAAGGTTCATCCTCTTTGTAGTTTGCAAGAAGTAATTACATGAGTGCAAATAAAATACGAAGCTTCAAAAAAAAGCTTCTCGTTTTATTTTGAGATAAGGATGATTTATTCAAGATGGGGGGAGTTTATGTGAAATATTTATGGCGGACTCAATTGAAGTTAACAGAAATCACATGATGCAAGGCTGTTCCCACAAGAATGATTAAATATTTGAAAGCTATAGCCTTCATATTTCAACTACAAAATAGTTAAAGCTTATAGCCAGGACAACAGGAATTAAAAAAAGATCACTATCTAAAAGTATAACTCTACATTTCAAATATGACCAAATGTTTTTGTACTTTTTTTTACATTTAGCAGGGAGGAATGATTTTCATTACAGTCCAGCCAGACTAGGCCGCTGCTCTGCAGATGTGAAAACTTAGGAGGGGTGAGCAGGGATGTGTGTTGAATAACTCCCTTTTAAATTGAAACTGAATCACTTTGGCCAGTAAATGCTTTCAATGTGCCTGCATGGGAAGCAGTTCTGGCAGGCTCTATGTGCCGGAACTATGTGCTATACTTGACACTAGACACAATAGGGACAATTTCCTTCCCCATTGTCGGGTGGTTTTGATAACGGTATCAAAAATCAGAGCACAGGATTTACAAGGAGCACAGGGTTGCCACTGTTATCAGCATTCATTGATGGCCTTAGCAGCTGCCTACAACTAATGGGAGCCCCATTAAAGCCAATCAGGGTCCTACATTAATATGACCTGGGGCAGGATATTGAGGTCGGCGACCGGGCAGCGGGGCCCGCTTGCTGACGTGTAAAATGATGCGGGATGACGTTGGGCAGAACTCCCGACATCACCCCGCATCATTTCAATTTTCAGATCGGTGGGGCTCAGCCAAATCAGTTGTGCGCCCGCCGACCTGTCAACGGCCAATTGAGGCCATTTAAAAGGCCAACTTTAAGGTTGGCGGGCAGGCTGGGAGCCCTGGCGGGCTTCAGAAAAAGCATGAAACCTCATCCACGGGCAGGATGAGGTTTCAAGTAGGTTTTTAAAAATCTAATAAAAGTTTACTTAAAAGTGATGGACATGTCCCAACTCATGTGACAGTGTCACATGAGGGGTCATGTCAGGGAAATTTCATTTCTCTACAAGTACCATTTTTAAATTTGGCGCCGATCTCCCTGAGGCAGCACTTAGCCTCAGAGAGATGAGTGCACTCTTTCGTGCACATGCGCAGAAGAGCGCACTCCCATCTCAGGGAATCCCCCACCCCCGCACAGGGAGCGCATAGCACTTCCTTGCGGAGGTCATGCTGGGCGGGCCTTAATTGGCCAATCGGAGGCGCACTCGCATGCACACGCTCCTGAACTTCCCCCCCAACGGGGGGAAAATTCTTCCCCTGGATACTGCTTTGATGACTTTTAGTATGGCTCCTGTCTGGACCAACTCAGCATTTCTGCACAGTACAGGTCAGAATTCAACACTTCCAGTGACATTTAAGAGGGCACTTGCCGACAATTCATCAGATCATTGGCATCTGTCTAGAGTGTTGGACGAGTTTATTGAGAATGCTTTCTGGCTGAATTGTACTTTTTAGCCACCTCAACCATTCTCTTGGCATACTGAGGTGGTTCTAGTATTGAAAAATGGGAACAATATAACCACATCTGCAGAAGAGGATGACCGGGGGCAGTGGGGAATAACACATGTTCCTTCAACGAGTCCAACAATGGAGGCCTCAGTGTGCTCATAGGGTCAGAATCAGCTATTGAAACTTCAGTAAACAGCAGTATAGAAGATTACAGTTCCCAAAAGATGCTATTGTACAGATCTTGGAATGCTATATCAGGAACCATGACCACAGCTGGCAATGCGCAGTGTGTGTTAGATAAGGTGACTGCAGCCCTGAATTTCTGTTTATCAGGCAGCAGCTGGAAACTTATGCAACATCAATCAGGCTGCGGTCCATTCCTGCATAAAGCAGGTCACTGGCAAACTCTTTACCAGAGCTAATAATTTCATTGCATTGCCCGTGAACTCCAGATGCCAGCAGGAGAGGGTTATGTGTGTTGTAAGGTTGTCTGGTGTCACAGTAAGAGATCTGGAGGCTTGTATGTTTGAACATAGACTGTTTATTGGTAATCCATTACTATACACACCTCCAAGGTACTGCTCTGAATGGGTCCTGTCTGCACGCTAGCTCCTTCCAGACTCTACTACACACAGTCTCCCATCATGTGGCTTGCTACATACCTAGGGTGATACGCCCTCTCCAGCCCCATATTAAACCTTGCTCTGCCTGAATATTCTTATACTACACCTCCTCCCAAGTCCTTACTCAAATATATTTGCAATATAATCTTTACTTGCTACTCCTTCTTTCCCCCCACCACCCCCCCCACCCCCACCTCAAGTCTCTGACTTTATAAATTCAGACGGTCTGGAGGCTGGGCAATTCTTCCAGATTTTGTTCTGTCATGTTTGGGTGAATGATAGTCTCAGTTGTTTTGGGTTGACTTTGTTGGTTTGGCATTGAAATTGTCGTACTCTGTGTTTCTGGCACTTGTTTGGCTCCGTTTGATTTGCCTTTTTGCACTTCTTTGAGTTGCATTTCCCTTTATCGACAACCCGCCTGCTGTGTTTGGACACTGTGATTTTGTCCCATTCCTTTCGAAGGGAATGCTCACTCCTACATTCCTGGAGAGGACTTGGATTTTCTTTGTCCGTGGGTTCGGCCCTGTTCTTGCTAGACGTTGACGTTTCAAACTGGAACCTTCATTTCCACTTGTTTCACAATTTCAGCCAAATGTTTGTTTACTCTCTTATTTTCCAATCTTTTTTTCAATATTATGAATCTTTTCATTCAGCTCAGCAACTACTCTGGTAAGTTCAGTTTGTCTCAGAGTTATCCATACAAGCTTAACAACTTCACCTGGGAATTCAGTTCCTTTTGGAGCATTGCTTCCACGGTCACTGACAGCTCCTTAGGCTCTTTCAAATCACCCATTAGATCCTCAATCTGTTCCTTAGAATTTTCTCTTCCTGCTTTTATAGTCTGGATTTGCTCTTCCATACCATGCACCTCATCTTTACTGTTCTTCAGACTGAATCAAAGTTCAAGTATTTCATTGTTCTTTGCACGATTAAGACGCAACATTTAGTCAAACTCATCTTCCGTAGGTGAAAGATTGTTTTCTACACTGAACAGTTTATCCTTGGCGGAGCTGAGTTCCAGTGTGCTGTCCTTCAGGCTCACATTTCTTAATTTAACTTCTGTTAGTTGTATCTGAGACTCTTCATGCTCTTTTCTGAGAACTTTTACTTTCTCATGCAAGTGTTCAACTTTCTCTTGACATTCCAGGTTCTTCATTTTCATTTCAGCCATGTCATTTTCCAGCAACTCAATGGTTCTCAGTATATTTGATGCATCCAGCGTATTTTTTTCTAGTTCCTTGAGCTTTAGCAGCAGGTTTACCATCTCCCAATCTTTTTCCTGTCTTTCCGTTATCTGTCTGCAGCAGAGCTTTGTCCTTGTCCTTCATTTTGGTTCCTCTGTTGGCCAGGTAAGTCTCCAGTGAAGTCTAAACTTGTTTCAGTTCTGTAATTGCAATACTTGTGGGTTCATTATCTGCTTGTAGCTTGGAAAGTTCTACGGCTTTGCCTTTCAATGCCACTCTTTTCCATTCAGCTGGTTCTTCAGCTCTTCAGTCTCTTTCTTGTACCTCTTGACTTCCTCCTGGAATATGAAACATTGCTGAGTCTTCTCTGCCAACTGGTTCTTCAGTTCATTCAGAATGACATTAAATTCATTTTCTTCTCTTTGTAATTTTCCAGAGGAACAGGCTTGGCCCTGAGGGATCCTTATAGCATGTGAAGGTCCTTCAACAGGTTTTTTTTTTTTTTGTGAAGTTCAATTGCTTCACCTTGAGTTTTCTGTAATTCAACAGAATCTCGTCAAGTTTATTCTGCTGTTCTTCCATTCTGCTGTTCAAGACAGTCTCTATTTCTTCATGCAGCTGCAAGGTTATGTATTCCTTTTGCATTTGATCTTGAAGGAAAATCAACTGTTCTTTCAACTGTTTATTTTCTTACCTGGAAAAACTCAGCAGGTCTGGCAGCATCGGCGGAGGAGAAAAGAGTTGACGTTTTGAGTCCTCATGACCCTTCAGCAGAACTGAGTTTAGTTAGGAGAGGGCTGAAATATAAGCTGGGGGTGAGGGGTGGAGGGGGGGGGGGGGGGGGGGGCGTGGGTTGGTGTGGGGGGTGTGGAGAGAGAAGTTGAGGGGGTGGGTGGTTGTAGGGACAAGCAAGCAGTGATAGGAGCAGATAATCAAAAGATGTCACAGACAAAAGGATCAAAGAGGTGTTGAAGGTGGTGATATTATCTAAGAAAATGTGCTAATTAAGAATGGATGGCAGGACACTCAAGGTACAGCTCTAGTGGGGGTGGGGTGGAAAGACTGACAAGGTATTAGTTGTAGATTTAAAAATAATGGAAATAGGTGGGAAAAGAAAAATCTATATAAATTATTGAAAAAAACAAAAGGGAGGGGGAAGAAACGGGGTGGGGATGGGGGGAGGGAGTTTAAGATCTAAAGTTGTTGAATTCAATATTCAGCCCGGAAGGCTATAAAGTGCCTAGTCGGAAGATGAGGTGCTGTTCCTCCAGTTTGCGTTGGGCTTCACTGGAACAATGCAGCAAGCCAAGGACAGACATGTGGGCAAGAGAGCAGGGTGGAGTGTTAAAATGGCAAGCGACAGGGAGGTTTGGGTCTTTCTTGCGGACAGATGGCAGGTGTTCTGCAAAGCGGTCGCCCAGTTTGCGTTTGGTCTCTCCAACGTAGAGGAGACCGCATTGGGAGCAACGAATGCAGTAGACTAAGTTAGGGGAAATGCAAGTGAAATGCTGCTTCACTTGAAAGGAGTGTTTGGGCCCTTGGACGGTGAGGAGAGAGGAAGTGAAGGGGCAGGTATTGCATCTTCTGCGTGGGCATGGGGAGGTGCCATAGGTGGGGGTTGAGGAGTAGGGGGTGATGGAGGAGTGGACCAGGGTATCCCGGAGGGAACGATCCCTATGGAATGCCGCCGGGGGGGGTGAAGGGAAGATGTGTTTGGTGGTGGCATCATGCTGGAGCTGGCGGAAATGGCGGAGGATGATCCTTTGAATGCGGAGGCTAGTGGGGTGATAAGTGAGGACAAGGGGGACCCTATCATATTTCTGGGAGCCTAAACTGGTCTGGTAGTTTTTTTACTACCCATGGCTGTTTTTTAAAAACTGTGTAAGATGGCCCCGCAGCTGCCGTTTTCTCTCTCTCTGTGCACTTCCTGTGCTTTGTCGGATTTCAGTGGGCTCCCACTGCACCAATGGGGCCATTTTTTGGAAACTAATTGATTCTCCAGGAAACGTCAAAACAAGTTGCTTGGGCCAGCCACTTGCTCCTCAAAGCCAGGGAATCAACTGGAGGGCAATATTTTTAGCTCTGCCTGCCATTTCTTTGAAAGCTTTTTTTTTCCATTCAGTTGAGCTCGGCCACCAAATGTTCTGGTGCCGGCTGTGAACCCATTGCTGCAACTTTCCTGCAGCTGCAATATGGATGTGCTGATCCTGATAGCCGTCTGTTTTAAAGGTAATTTCAACTTTTTTTTACTGTATTTTGCTCACCATTCTTGTGATTTGGCTAGGTCATTTGATTGTGTTCACTCAGGTTTTTCTTTTCATTTGCACAGTAGATTCTTCTGCTGCCTCTCAGCCTTTTTTTTCCACTTTTCTGAATTTTGCTCAGTCTTTTTGATCTAGCTAGATCCATTGAGTCTGCATTCAATAAGGTCTGGCAATGGACCTCAACATGCCCTCGTGCAGCCCTTCAGCCTCCACGTCTACAATGGAGCTTTTTTTTTATGGCAATCTCCAACTGTGTCTTCAATTTCTTTTTAGGCGATTTCAATTGGGTCTTCAATTTAGGTGCACTTCTCTCAGGTCAGGCTTCAGTTTCTTTACTTCTTCATGCTCTGAGATTCTGGGTTCCATCACCAGCTTCTCTGGGATTTCAGGGTCCATCCTTCACTGCCACCATGTTGAAAGTTGTTTGGTATCTCATGAAGACGTCTGAAGGCTTGTATGGTTGAACATAAATTGTTTATTGGTAACCCATTGCTATGTACATCTCCAAGGTACAACCCTGCAAGGGTGCTGTCTCCATGCTGACTCCTTCCAGACTCTACTACACACAGTCTGCCACCATGTGACTCTCTACATCATACAGTGAGTAGTACTGTTCTCCAGTCCCACATTAACCCTTGCTCTGACTGAACACACTTATACTACAATAGGATTTCTCGTCATTGCAGGAAACCCACAAGTTCAAGGTGCCATTGACTCCCCGTGCATTGTCAGCAAGGCTCCTGCTGATAACCTAGCACCTTTTAAAAATGGCTTCACTCCCTTAACATCTGGCTGGTATCTGACCACCAGGAGGTTTTATGGCACAGTGGTAGCATCCCTACCTCTGGGCCAGAAGCTCTGGGTTCAAGTCCCACTTAAGGACTTGATGGTCACAGAAGGTATGTTCATAATGTGGCCAGTCACGTTGATTATCAGCCTGCAGATTCTTCCAATATGCCTGATGGCAGGCAGTAGGTAACAGCAATACACTGCCAAGTATAACCATGGACCATCCAATGGCAGTCCATGGTCACCACTGACCTCTCAGGGTGTGGTACCTGAAGGAGGAGGACCACCAGCTTCCATGGTGGGATTTGAGTCCCTGTTCCCAAAGCATAAGCCTGGGCCCCCACATGAAGGCCAGCCTTCTGCAAGCCTTTTTGATAGTTTTTTGTACCAGTAGGTTTTAGTCATTTAGTTTCTTTGCTCTTCCACAGTACCTAATTTTTCACCATTTAAAAAAGATCTGATTTGTTGGTTGAGGGGCATGGGCTGGCATGGAGAATAAGAGGGGCCATAGAGACTGGGTAGGTGGCATGAGGCGGCATAGATGGGCATGGGGAGTGTGTGGGAGGGGTGGTGTGGGGTGTGGGCTGGAGGGATATCTTCTGTTTGTTTTTTAACAGCTGTGATAAAGTCCTGGATCACCGAGGCCAGTCTTTCTCCCAGTCCACCTCCACACCCGGCAGCCATTGTGACTAACCCTGAACCCTTTCCAGGGGCACTGAGCCAGTGTCCTCCTAACACCCATCCCCCACACCCCTGGACTGAAAATCCAACCATCCAGGGCACTTTCTCCACATTTAGTATCACCTGGATATACGACTTTCTACTCCTTTATCCAAATCATTGAGAAATAGGATGAAAAGCCGGGTCCAATAGAGATACCTGGGGAACTCCACTTCACATCTTGCCTGCAGTATAACAGTCTGGCATAGAAAGGGTTAGTGTGGGACTGAGTACAGTACCACCCACACTGTGATGTAAAGGAACGCAAGATACAAATCTAAAGGGCAGTCTTGTACTGGACAAAGACATGTGTAGGGGCAAGCATGGAGACAGCTCCTAGCTTAGACCTTTTACTGTTTATATGTATATAGTTATTAGTAGTTAATAAACACTTACTGTTAAACTATACAAGACTCAAAATCTCTTCCATAGACCTATCAAACTACACACAACATCTTACAACACTGACAATCAGAGTATGTGCCCTTTTTCCCTACTCTTTGCCTTCTTAACCAATTTATAACTTATGTCAAGAATTCGCCTCTAACTCTGTGCGCTACCATTTTTGCTAATAATCTCTTATGTGGAGCCTTGTCCCTTTTGGACGTTCAGATAGATAACATCCATCAACATTCCCTTATCCACTATGTTTGTGGCCTCCTCAAAAATACAACTGCACTTAGGCAAACATGACTTACCCATCACAAATTCATGGATCAAAATTCGTAATTCTTTCCTGAATGTATGTCCAGTTGACTTTAAAGGTTAGGATACATTTTAAGTTTCATTTTAACATCTCAGTAAAAACAGTCAGTGCACAGCAGTCTGGTGTTTATCCTGTGTGTAATGTGAGGAGTTAGTTGTTCAAGAAAGACACCTGAAAACAATTTCCATAAACTCGGGAAGTAAACGGGTAAGTTGCTTAACTGGCTTGAGGTATGTAAATTGTTAATTGGGTATATGCCAGTGCTCCATACATCATAGATAGATCAGTTCAAGCGTAGCTGTTCAGGTTGAAGGTAAAAGAGTCTAGCAGAAAGCATTTGAGGGCTAAGAGTTTAAAATTCTCTTGGTAAAACCTGTGGCTTCAACACCTCAGAAAAACAAACAGACCTGTTTTATGTCATAGCCAGCCCACTTTTCAACTCTTCAGCAAGTCGCTATTTATTTTTGAACAAGATATTTGAATGCATTGAAATCACTAAACAAGCTTCATGAATTCACAAAGCTGTGCCAAATGTTAAATACAGACACAATTATACAATTGCAATGTGCACAGATGTTCAGTGCCATTTAACAAATAAATACAGTAGCACACTGAGCTATTCAAGATCTCTTAGAAAATAGGTGAATTCATTGCTCGGCAGCACAATTTAAAGCAAAGTTAGCAACTTAAAATGTAAAGAAACATTGAACATCCTGCAGTAACAATGCAGTACAGAGAAAGTGATGAGAGATACAGTGCTACCTGGGGGTTAGTGATGTAAAAAGGTTACGTCATGTTTAAAGAGCTGTTTATTTTCCCTTTCTTTCTAAACTGCTGATTAATGTGACAAATCTAAAATTATTTCTGTGCTTTGGTTTGTGCCCAAAGACACAAGACAGCAGCAGAACCAGCTCAGGCCAGCTTGCTAAGTGTCAGTTTGGCTCAGTTGGTAGTATTCTCACCTTTAAGTCAAAAGTTTGTGGGTTCAAGAAGATGGGTCTAAAACTTTGGTGTAATACTGAGGAGTACTGCATTGTTTGGTGTAATACTGAGGAGTACTGCATTGTTTGGTGTAATACTGAGGAGTACTGCATTGTTTGGTGTAATACTGAGGAGTACTACATTGTTTGGTGTAATACTGAGGAGTACTACATTGTTTGGTGTAATACTGAGGAGTACTGCATTGTTTGGTGTAATACTGAAGAGTACTGCATTGTTTGGTGTAATACTGAGGAGTACCGCATTGTTTGGTGTAATACTGAGGAGTACTGCATTGTTTGGTGTAATACTGAGGAGTACTACATTGTTTGATGTAATACTGAGGAGTACTGCATTGTTTGGTGTAATACTGAGGAGTACTGCATGGTTTGGTGTAATACTGAGGAGTACTGCATGGTTTGGTGTAATACTGAGGAGTACTGCATTGTTTGGTGTAATACTGAGGAGTACTGCATTGTTTGGTGTAATACTGAGGAGTACTGCATTGTTTGGTGTAATACTGAGGAGTACTGCATTGTTTGGTGTAATACTGAGGAGTACTGCATTGTTTGGTGTAATACTGAGGAGTACTGCATTGTTTGGTGTAATACTGAAGAGTACTGCATTGTTTGGTGTAATACTGAGGAGTACTGCATTGTTTGGTGTAATACTGAGGAGTACTACATTGTTTGGTGTAATACTGAGGAGTACTGCATTGTTTGGTGTAATACTGAGGAGTACTGCATTGTTTGGTGTAATACTGAGGAGTACTACATTGTTTGGTGTAATACTGAGGAGTACTACATGGTTTGGTGTAATACTGAGGAGTACTGCATTGTTTGGTGTAATACTGAGGAGTACTGTGTTGTTTGGTGTAATACTGAGGAGTACTGCGTTGTTTGGTGTAATACTGAGGAGTACTGCGTTGTTTGGTGTAATACTGAGGAGTACTGCGTTGTTTGGTGTAATACTGAGGAGTACTGCATTGTTTGGTGTAATACTGAAGAGTACTGCATTGTTTGGTGTAATACTGAGGAGTACTGCATTGTTTGGTGTAATACTGAGGAGTACTGCATTGTTTGGTGTAATACTGAGGAGTACTACATTGTTTGGTGTAATACTGAGGAGTACTGCATTGTTTGGTGTAATACTGAGGAGTACTGCGTTGTTTGGTGTAATACTGAGGAGTACTGCATTGTTTGGTGTAATACTGAGGAGTACTGCATTGTTTGGTGTAATACTGAGGAGTACTGCATTGTTTGGTGTAATACTGAGGAGTACTGCATTGTTTGGTGTAATACTGAGGAGTACTGCATTGTTTGGTGTAATACTGAGGAGTACTACATTGTTTGGTGTAATACTGAGGAGTACTGCATTGTTTGGGGGTGCTGAATTTTGCACCAGCCATTAAAGCAAAGCATTATCTACACAGTAATATGGTCTTAAAAAATTCTGTGACTCTATTTGAAGAAAAGCATGGAGCAGTGCTGTGGTTCAGTTGGTAGCACTTTCACTTCTGATTCACAACTATCCAGGTTCAAGTCCCATTCCAGGGCTTGAGCACAAAAATTAAGGCTGACACGCCAGCGTAGCACTGAAGCAGTGCTGCACTGTCGGTGGTTCCACCTTTTGGATGAGACGTTAAATCGAGCTGCCATCTGCCTGTTGGGTGGATGTAAAAGATTCCCATAGCACTATTTGGAAGGACAGGGGAGTTATCCCCAGCATCCTCACTAATATTAGTCCTTCAATCAACATCACAGATAAAGATTATCTGGTCATTGTCACAATGCTGTTCGTGGAGGTTTGTTGTGCACATATCGGCTGCCAAGTTTCCTACATTCCTACAGCGACTAAACTTTAGAGAGCGCTTCATTGGCTGAAAAGGGCATTGATACATCTGGCGGTCATGAAAAGTGCTATCTAAATGCATGTTCTTTTTTTTCTTTATAGTGCCTAATTTCCTTTTAATCAACATCATCAAAAACAGATTGTGTGATCACACATCATTTGCTCTTTCCTCTAACATAACAGTGACTGGAATTTAATAGTGATCATTTAGCTGAAAAAGTTCTTCAGGACATAATAAGATGCTACATTATATGTGCATATTATTTCCTTATGCCTCATCAGGAAATAGAGACATCCTGCTTAGTCGACCCCTAACTGAATGAGCACAAAGACCCAGCTTTAGCAGACTCAGGAAACCTCGCTGAAAATTTACCATGCAGGTCACTAAGAAAAATTGGCAAGGCAAAGTTGGTAGACAATAACTGTATTTCTTTGATGTAACCAAAACTATGGGGGAATTTTGACTTGAGACGATAGAGTAAAAGATGTGTTATTGGTCCGCTCAGCCACCCGTTAAACACTTCTCCTGACTTTAATTTCCATTGACCTGACCGGAACCAAAAATCAGGAGAGGGGGTTAATGAGCAGTGGAGCTGACCAATGTTTTGAACCATCGCCCAATGCAAAAATTCCTCCCTTTGTGTTTCAGTATGGCAACTCTGATTGATGGTCCAATTAGATAAGGGCCTGCATCGTGTCATTGCACAGAAATATTGTAGGACATTTTTGGTAATATCAGTGTCTCTTCGGCAGTGATCACATTGCTGAAGCATTTCATTTTTGGATTCCTGCTGGGTCGCAGACAAACCTTGTTACATTTCTATTTTCTTTTCATCCTTGCAGGCTTGTGCCAGTTCAGAATTAGATTGAGCCCACATCCATTTCACGTAGGATCCTTTACAGCTGCTGGGAGTGTGGCCACTTGTAAAGGTTCTTGCGAAAACTTAACTAACTTAAGTAGATGGACCTGTTTAGAGCTAGCCTGGAATTTAAGAATTAACACAAACATGAAACCCAGGGGCAGGCTTTGCAGTTTGGCGGGTGCCCGAGACCCGTTGGACCCGGGAATGGCCGCGGAACGGGGCCCTGACCACGATCGGCCAGCCAGTGTGAAAGATGCGCTGAAAGGCTCATCGCTGCCAGAGTGGGGACAGGAGGAGGGCGAGCGCTGAAGTCAGCGTGGGCGCGGGAGAGCACTCACAGACAGCTCCCCGAAGGCAGAGAGCTGCCTCAAGGAACTGAAGAACTTAAATGCCAAAAATAAAGATTGTAAAAACTGGGAAAAAATGCCCAAGCATCAGAATCAGTCGCCGGAGCATATACCAGTTGAAAATTCTACGCAAACATTTTTTAAAAAAAATTAATATCAGAAACCTCATCCCGCCGTTGGATAAGATTTCCTCAAAAAGGCAAAGGCCGCCTGGTCGATTCGCCCATCCACCAACCGTAATGTTGGATGGGCAGTGAAAAATCACAGTTGATTAATACGTTAATGACCTTATTAGGCCTCTTAATTGTCGGCGGGCGTGCTGCCGACTCTCGAATGCGCCCGCCGACCGACATATCGCGTGGGTGCACGATGACGTCGGGACGCTCGCCCAACATCATCAAGCGTTACTTCACACTCAAGCACGTCAGGCGCACACCCACACGCCGAGCGAAAAATTCCACCCCAGGTCTCGGGGAGTTAAAGCTAAATTGACTGGGGAACACTGTGTTACTGAGAAATTGATGTTGAGAGAATTAAACGTCATAATTAAAATTTTAATACTTTCATTCCTCAGCAATCTTTAGGTAAGATCTTTTTGAAAAGAAGGACCTATCTTCCTGATTTGAGATAATCTTCCTAGCATTGCCATGATAGGGGAGGCGGTTGAAATTCCTCCTCTCACAAAAAAAAGGGAGAATATCTGTTTTTCGTCAAAATTAATGGAATCGGCTTCTCAGAAATTACATATTTCAAATCTGCTTGTTCTCACAACCTCCTTAGCAGGGACTTAAACTATTCATTAAGAAAGGCATTCTCCTGTGATTCGGGGAGAGTAGAATTCCATCCCTGTGGCACATCTCCAAACAGTGAATTTGTTCGGCAACCTTTCATTCTTTTATAACTTTATGACTTGCTAATAAAATAGATCCTGCTGCTGAACAATGCTTTTTTTATTTATTCGTCCACGGGATGTGGGCGTCGCTGGCTAGGCCAGCATTTACTGCCCGTCTCTAATTGCCTATGTTCAGAGGGCATTTTAAAAGTCAGCCATTGCTGTGGGTCAGGAGTCACATGTTGGCCAGGCCAGGTAAGGACATTAGTGGACCAGGTGGGTTTTTAAAACAATCGACAATGGTTTCATGGTCATCATTAGACTTTTGATTCCAGATTTTTTTTATTGAATTATTATGGGGATGCATTTTATTTAGAGAGATGGGCATAGGGATATGGTGACAAGGCCAGAAGCTGGGGTTGAGATCAATCAAAGAGAGTCCCGCCAGTTGAGCTAGATGCTTCTTCCTGAACTGTTTTGTGTTTCCTATTCTTCAAACCTCTTCATAAATCAAAAAGCATGGACAGCAGAATCATCCACTGAAACAGCTATTTGGGTGGTAAATGTGACTGAAATTAGATGCGATAACTAACTGTTCAAGTGTTTTCATACATTAAAACAGTGACTACACTTCAAAAGTACTTCATTAGCTGCAAAGCCTTTGGGATGTCTTGAGATCATGAAAGGCACTGTGGAAATGCAAATTCTTCCATTTATTGCACATTATACTATAACAACTTGCATTCATATCGCATTTTTAACATAGGAAGTATCCCGAAATGATTCAAAGGACAGCGGTAGATGTTTATCAATATAGAAGACAATGGGGAAATGAGCACAGAATGTTCAAAGAGACAGGTTTTGAAGAGGTTTTTTAATACGGTGGATCATGGAAGGGAAGAGTTACCAAGATGATGAGACTGAAGTAAAGAGGTTGCATATTGTTCATGGTTCTGCCACCGATGGTAGGGTGGAGTCAGAGGGCAATGCTTAGAAGTTGAAAATAGAAAGACTAATGGACATGGCCTGAGACATAGAGCTGAAGGAGGTTAGATTGCAGAGGGTGAAGCAGGGAGTGATTTATAAAGCAGGATGAGAATTTAGTGCATTTATAAATGTAAATCTGTCATTAAATAGTACATTAACTGATCCAGTGGAATATCTGGTGCATTATTACAAATGGAATAATAATCAGAAAGGTGTCACTTGCCTTCTGTTGACATACTTAACTTCTTTTGCATGGGACAGAATGGAAACAAATTGGTTAACAAAACTGAATTGAGTAAAGTTTCTGTGAATGTGGGCTGCATATTTTTGTGAAGGATTAATTAAAACTTACTCATATCAAACTAAGACCCAAACTAAAGCATCTGGGCCACAGAAAGTGGGCATCAAAATGCTTGGCCCGTGATGAAGAAAGTTTCAAAGGCAATGGTTTAATTGCAAGGCAAGGGGGCCCAGCAGCCACAATATGTGGATTAAGGCTATGGATGGGACTATGAAACAAAAATGTATTTACATCAACAAGAAGAAAAGAAAACATTCATATTGTCTATGATTTTATAAAATATGGGGAGGCACAGGGAAATGGGATTAGAGGAGGTAGTTCAAATGAAGGACCAGGGTTGATCCAGGTGTGACCAGCCAAATGGACTTCATCTGTGCTGTGAATTTGTTTGCTTGCTCCATGGCTAAGGCACAGTAACTGTGTGGCTATATTCCAATTGGTTAATTTTAGCATTATACATTTTTTAAATCAGGCCATTCAATGCACAAAAATATCACTCACAGGCATTGTAAGCTAATATGATAGAGAGGGGAACCTAACATGAAAGGGCCAAGGAACTATCATCTGTGGGAAAACAACCTGCCGGAATTAAGTAGCAGTGATATTTGAATGGACAGATGCTCTGGAGTTTCACTTGCTTTCCTTTGTGGGCCAGGAAGAAGCATTGATAACATGAAGTAAGTGGGATACATTATACATAGTCTGTGACAGGAGTTGGCTCAATGGGCCAAGTATCCTTTCTCTGGCTCCATTCTTATGTTCCTCTGGGTTATAATGTTAC
Source organism: Cetorhinus maximus (assembly GCF_964194155.1). Classification (NCBI taxonomy): domain Eukaryota; kingdom Metazoa; phylum Chordata; class Chondrichthyes; order Lamniformes; family Cetorhinidae; genus Cetorhinus; species Cetorhinus maximus. Next base: position 160,162,495 of record NC_135882.1, read on the forward strand.
ATTTACTGCCAGATCAGATATTAAGCACAAAAACTAAACAACTAAAGTGATGGACAATCACAGAATGCAAACAAACAACAACTAAACCAATTGCTGGGGGCAGCGCATTATTGTCATTGTGGAGTGTTAATCATGAGCATTCGAAGATGCATTTAAAATACACTGTATTATCTGTATTACAGCACATAGGCTTAACACAAAGAATCATAGAATTGATGATTATCTCCTTGTAGTCAAGTGTGGCCCAATAGTTCATATTTTAGTTCTGGGCAGAATACACTGTTAGTAAATAACTAAGAAAAATGTTTGCTTATTGTTCTAATTCTAGACGATCAGACGGAATGATTTCCCTCTAAAGTTCCGTTAAATGGTGAAAAACCTCTTATCCAAATGATTTTAATAGGGTTTTGAGAACCTATGAAAAATGGTTAAAGAAAGTTAAGCAGTTGATTACAGCTTATTTAAAATTATTACAGCAATCTGAAGTGAGCTTCATTATAAAAGGAGTAATTGGATTGTTGAACCTTATTGACCTCAGATCCCTTTCAGGACATGCACCATTATACATTCCCAGATTGGAGTATTGCCAACAATACAATTTATGAGGGAAAACAGAGACAGACTGCAACAGCCGCTAGAGAGAACAGAGCTCAACGAATTCGCTTTTCTTTTGTTAGAATGGACTTTCTCTGCTGCCGCTCGCTGGAAACTGGTGACTCATGCTGTGTTTATAGTGTGTCAGCAATGGTAACCTGTCCCAAGTGCCTATTCTTTATGTGTGAGCTTTCTCAGTGAGTGTATGCTGATTATTTCCTCCATGGAAGCGATTTTGGCTGAGCTCAAACCAGTCTTCACCTGATTTCCGATCATGTCTACTTCTAGTAGGGATCACTGAATTGACTGCAGGAATTTTGATTGATTCTTCTTTTCCTCACTTAAAGGGGCAGTTAAGTCAAACGTGTACCTCTGCTGCTGTCTTAGCTGAGATTGATTAACTCAAATCTATTGCACCATATAGCCTAACCTCTGAGGGAACAGAAGCACCACTTAGCCACTAAGGCAATGGGACATACGAACATATGGGGCAGAATATTATGCTCAGTGTGCAGGCCCGCCCTAATTGGCCCACTCGCGTGAAATCGTGGTGTGGAACCGAACGTGGGCAGCAGTCGGCTTCCCGACCCCCCCGCACCGCCCGCCCCCGCCGAGCACCCAGTCAGGGGCAAAATCCTGCCCATGAATTAGGAGCAGGAGGAGGCCAATCAGCCCCTCAAGCCTGCTTCACCATTCAATAAGGTCAGGGCTGATCTGATTGTGGCCTCAACTCCACATTCCACCTATCCCCAATAACCTTTGATTCCCTTATTAGTGAAGAATCTATCTCCCTCTGCCTTAAAATTATTCAATGGCTGCCTCCACCACTCTCTGGGGAAGTGGGTTGCAAAGACCCACGACCTCCTGAGAAAAAAACCTTCAACTCATCTCTGTCTTAAATGGGAGGCCCATTATTTTTAAACTGTGTCCCCTAGTTCTGGTCTCTCCCACAAGGGGAAACATCCTTTCAGCATCCAGAAGGAGGGTGGCTTTTTTTCATTATTTAACAGTAGAATACTGGGTCTGCTTCTGAGTGCAATACAGTTTGTAAACAGAAACATCTGTTTTGGAAACACACTGGGCAGAATTTTGCCCTTGATGGGCGGGCGGGCCCCACCGGCTCGGCAGCGGGCAGGCAGCCAATCACCACCACCGAAACGGGCCCTGCCGCCGTTTTAAGTGGGCGGGCCAATTAAGGCCCGCCCAGCGGGCTGCCCAATGGGAAGCGTTATGCGCTTCCTGCACCTGCGGGGGGGGGGGGGGGGGGGGGAGGGGGGGGGGATTCCCCAACTGTCAGAGTGCACTCCTTCACGCTCATCTCCCTGAGACTAAGTGCTGCTTCAGGGAGATCGGTGAAAGCTTTATAAACATCAAAAATAGAAAAATAAAAAAATTATTAACATGTCCCCCTCATGTGACAATGTCACACGAGATGGGACATGTTAATAAAAAACACATAAACTTTATTAAACTTTTTAAAAACAGACATGAAACCTCAACCCGGCAGTGGATGAGGTTTCATGATTTTTCAGAAGCCCGTTGGGGCTCTTGGCCTGCCCTCCAACCTTGAGGTTGGACGGGCAGGGCCTTTAATTGGGTTAATTATCTTGTCAATGGCCTCAATTGGCCATTGTCAGGTCGGCGGGCGGACAGCTGATTTCGCTGTCCGCCTGCCTTCCTGAATATTTAAATGGGGCGGGATGATGTTGGGGGTTCCTCCTGATGTCATCCTGTGTCATTTTCCCGTGTCCTCAACTCACCGACGGATAAATTCTGGCCACTATGCTGATTTACTCATGCAATATTAGTGCCAGATTCAGCTTTATTTTGTTAACTTATATTTTGCTGCAACCTAACGAGTGCAAACAAAGATTTTATGTATAGGGCTAAAATATACTTGACAAGAACATATGAAATAGGAGCAGAAGTAGGCCTTTTTGCCCCTCAAACCTGCTCCGTCATTCAATAAGATCATGGCTGATCTGTTTGTGTTTTGAATTCCACATTCCCATTTAAACCTGATAACCTTTGATTCCCTTGCCTAACAAAAATCTATCTATCTCTGCCTTAAAAATATTCAATGACCCACCTCCACCACCTTCTGAGGCAGAGAATTCCAAAGTCACACAACCCTCTGAGAGAAAAAAATTCTCCTCATCTCTGTCCTAAAAGGGCAACCCTTAATTTTAAAACAGTGCACCCTCGTTCTGGACTCACCCACCAAAGGAAACATCCTTTCCACGTCCACCTTGTCAATACTGTTCTGGATCTTATATACTTTATTAAAACCACCCCTCACTCTTCTAAACTTCAGTGGAAACAAACCCAGTCTGTCTAACCTTTCCTCATAAGACAGCCTGCTCATTCCAGGTATCAATCTAATAAACCTCTTCTGAACCGCTTCCAACGCATTTAAACCCTTCCTTAAATAAGGAGCCCAAAACTGCACACAATATTCGAGATGTAGTCTCACCAATGCCCTGTATAACTGAAGCATAACATCCTTAGTTTTATGGCCAATTCTTCTCGTAATGAAGGATAGCATTCCATTAGCCTTCTTAATTACTTGTTATACCTGCATACTAACTTTTTGTGACTCATGCACCAGAACACCTAGATTCCTCTGCACCTCAGAATTCTGCAGCCATTCTTCCTGCCAAAGGGAACAACTTCACATTTTCCTACATTATACTCCATCTGCCAGATTTTTGCCCACTCACTCAACCTATCTATATCCATCTGCAACCTCCTTATGTCCTCTTCACAATATATTTTCCTACCTATCTCCCTGTCATTTGCAGATTTAGCTACCATGCCTTCACTCCTCTCATTTAAGTCATTGATATAAATTGTAAAATGTTGAGGCCGCAGCACAGACCCCTGTGGGACTCCACTTGTCACATCCTGCCAATCAGAAAAAGACTCATTTATGCATACTCTTTGTTTTCTGCCAGTCAGCCAATCTTCTATCCATACTAATATGTTACCCTGTACACCATGGGCTTTTTTCCCGCAATAACTTTTGATGTGGCACCTTATCAAATGCCTTCTGGAAGTCCAAGTACAGCACGTCTACAGGCTCCCCTTTATCCACAGCACATGTTACGCCTTTATTTCTATTTAAGAGTACGTTTTATCCAAGCACAGACTCTTGCGCATTCATTTCTATTGCACAATGTTTCTGCTTAAAGTATTCCTTTCCATCTCCAATTCTTTTCCCAGGTGTAGTATTCCTACAATTTATGGTTCTCATGCAGCAATTTATTTTGTAATGAATCACATTAATCTCGTAGGTACAAAGCAAAAGCCTAAGAACGTGTAAGTGCTTTTGCTGAGGGGTGAGAATGAGCTACTGTACTTCACTTTAGTTGCACATAAAGTTGTGGCTATGCAGAAAGAGGAAAAAGGATTTGCATTTATAAAGCAAAGAAGAGACATCTGATGACCTCATGGACCACTGGAATTCCCCATGAACCCTGGACTCTAGTGTAACATTTTATGATTTACAAGAAGTAAAAGCACCAAAATTAGTAAAACAAAAAACATTTTGTATTAGCATTTATTTTTTCTAATACCAAATCAATTGCCACAGCCAGAAAGAGACAAAAACAGCAGACTCACATGCTAGAAATCAGACATGAAAACGGAAAATGCTAGAAATGGACAAGTGGGTTTGTCAGCAATATGCTTACGCAGACCCTGTGTTGCCTCCATATTCAAGGGGAGGGGGGCGGGGTGGTAATATTAGGCAAAATGCATCTTCCTTAAATGCTTAAATGTCACACCTTTGCAGAATCCTGTGCTGCTCCACTTCCTCCTCCAGACTAATGGCATGGAAGGGAATAGCAATAAGGAATGCAATAACTGCTCCTGAGAATCCTTCACTGAAGGTAGCAGGTGGTCTGACTCTTTCAGAAGCAATAAGAGAAAAGGCCCTGAAGAGTGCAAAATAAGTCACTGCAAAAAGCCTTGTGCAACTGCAAAATCCAACCATTTTTTAGAAATACATAAAACAGAAGGATAACTAAAGAATCAAGGCCTATCAGGGACCATAAGGGTAACTTGTGTGTGGAGACAGAGGACGTTGGTGTGGTTCTTAACGAATATTTCATTTTACTCCTGTTTTCACAAAAAAATAAGGGTAATAAAGACACTGCAATCAGGGAGAAGTATGAAATATTAAACTAACAAAGTGAGAGATGATGCATTAATGGATTTATCATCTTTGAAAGCGGCTAGATCCTCAGGCCCAGATGAAATGTATCCTAGGCTGTTAAAGGGAGCAAAAGAAGAAATAGTGGAGGCTCTGACCATCATTTTCCCAGCCTTTCTGGCTACAGGTGTGGTGCCAGAGGACTGGAGGACAGCTGATATTGTACCATCGTTTAAAAAAAGAAGTGTATAGATGGAATAGTTAAAGTCAGTCTAACCATGGTGGTGGGAACATTATTGGAAAAATTCCTGTGGGACTGGATAAATCTTCATGTGAAAAAACACAGATTAATCAAAGACAGTCAGCACAAATTTTTGAAGGGAAGGCCGTGTCTGACTAGCATGATTGAATTTTTGAGGTAGCAACAAGGAGGTTTGATGAGGGCAATGCATTTGATGTAGCCTATGGGGAGAATTTTCTGTATATCGGGCGGGCCGGTCGGGAGTGGGCACGGGGAGGCGCAGAGCTGATTGCCGCCCGCGATCGGTTCCACGTCACCATTTTACGTGGGTGGGCCAATTAAGGCCTGACCAGCGTGACGCACTGCTACCGGTGCGGGCGGGGGAGGGGGGAGAGTAGGAGCCTGCGCTCTTTCACGCATGCGCACGATTAAGTGCATGTTGAAAATTTTTGATAAGGGAAGATAAAAATTATTTACACATAATGTGTCACACGAGCTGGGACATGTTTGTCAATTTATCAGAATTTAATTATTGATTTCATTAAACCTTCATGAAACCTCATTCCGCCCGTGGATGAGGTTTCCTGAAAATCGCGAAGGCCGCTTGAGCTCTTCGCCTACCGCCAACCTTCAGGTTGGACGGGCAGCATTGATAATTACTTTAAATGGTTTTCTAATGGCCTTAATAGGCCGTTGACAATTCTGCGGGCGCGCAGCCGCCTCTGGCGCGCGCCCACCGAACTAAAGGTCTAAACGATGCGCGGTGACATCAGGACGCACGCCCAACATCACCGCGCATCATTTTACGCTTCGGCGTGTCAGTCCCACCCCCCGCAGGCCGACGTTAAAATTCTGGCCTGTATGGATTTTAGCAAGGCATTTGATAAAGACCCACATAGTAGACTGGTCACAGAAGTAAAAACCCATGGGATCCAAGGCAAAATGCATGTTAGATCCAAAATTAGCTCCAAGGTAGGAAGCAAATGGTCAATGTGTGTTTATGGGCAGAATTTTCTGCCTGTTGGGCGGGCGGGCCCAACCCAATCTCCGGCGGGTGGGGAGCTGATCCCCGCCGGAGAAGCGGGCCCTGCTGCCATTTTAAGTGGGCGGGCCAATTAAGACCCACCCAGCGTGACATCCGCCGGGAAGCGCTATGCGCTCCTGTGCGGGCAGGAGAGGATTCCCCAAATGTGAGAGTGCGCACATCTCCCTGAGGCAAAGTGCTGCCTCAGGGAGATCGCTGAAAGCCTCATAAACTTTAAAAATAGAAAAATAAAAAAATCATTAACATGTTCCCCTCATGTGACAATGTCACACGAGATGGGACATGTTAATAAATTTCAGTGAAACTTTAATGAAGTGTTTTATCCGGTGGATGAGGTTTTATGTTTTTTCAGAAGCCCGCTGGGGCTCCTGGCCTGCCCACCAACCTTAAGGTTGGACTGGCAGGTCCTTTAATTGCTTTAATTATCCTGTCAATGGCCTCAATTGGCCATTGACAGGTCGGTGGGCGGACAGCTGATCTCGCTGTGCCCCCGCCTTCCTGAATATTTAAATGGGGCGGGGTGACGTCGGGGGTTCCTCCTGATGTCATCCCGTGTCATTTTCGCGTCGGCGAGCGGGCCCCGCCCCCAACTCGCCGACGGAAAAATTCAGCCCTATGTGACTGGAAGACTGTCTCCAGTGCAGTTCCACGGGGTTCAGTACTAGGTTCCTTGCTTCTTGTGGCATACAGTATAGCACTGATTTGGACTTGAATTTAGGGAATAATATGAAGAAATTTGCAGACTCTCCAAGAATTGGCTATGTGATTGATAATGAAGGAGTTAGCTGTAGACTGCAGAAGGATATCTGAGGATTACTCAGGTGGGCAGAACAGCAGCAAATGGAGTTCAATGTGGAGAAGAGCGAGGTCACAATAAATGGTAAGATACTGAGAAGTATAGAGGAACAGAGGGAAATTGGAGTGCGTGTTCAAAGATCCCTGAGTGTGGATGGACAGGTGGATAAGGTGGTCATGAAGGCTTACTTATTACTTGCCTTTATTAACTGAGAAATAGAATATAAGAGCTGGCAGGTTATGCTGGAACTGTACAAGACACTAGTTCGGCTACAGCTGGAGTACCGTGTGCAGATCTGGTCACTGCACTATACTGGGTAAAGAGGATATTTTACAAGGATAATGCCCAGACTGGAGAATTTTAGTTATGATGAAAAATTGGATAGAATGGTGTTGTTTTCTTTGGAACAGAGGAAGCTGAGGAGACACCTAATTGAAGTGTACAAAATGATGAGGGGTCTGGATATAGTGGATTGGAAGATCCTACTCCCCTTGGTTGAGGAGTCATGATCAAGGGGCATAGACTTAGGGTAAGAGGTAGGAGGTTCAAAGGGGAAATCTTTTCATCCAGAGGGTGGTGAGGATCTGAAGCTCACTACCTGAAAGGGTGGTAGAGGCAGAAATGTTCATAACATTTTAAGAAGTACTTGGATAGGCATTTGAAGTGTCATAACCTACAAGGAAGGGAAACTCTTTCGAGTTATCAACAGTCACAGATTGCAACTCTTTCGAGTACAATCACAGTTCTTGGTTTTTTCCAGGAGCGGGACATGAACCCACAACCCTCTGATTCAAAGGCGAGGGTGCTATGAACTGAGCCACAGCTGACACCTCTTGTGTCATAACCTACAAGGCCACAGACCAAGAGCTGGAAAGTGGATTGGGCTGGATGGCTACTTGTCAGCCAGTGCTGACATGATCGGCCGAATGCCCTTCTTCCATGTAGTAAATTTCTACAATTCTATAATTCTACAGTCAACTCTTCAGACTCTTGATGCTGAGAAACTCCTCACTTCTGTCTGTCTCCTGATAATGACTGTAACAATCTTATTATCGAGTATAAAAGGCAGGAAACTGGAAGTTGAAGTGCAATTAGCCATAAATAGCCTATATGGAAACAAGGGCACTTGGCAGATGGACTGCAGGAGGAATCATAAAATGTGATGGAGCTTGAAGAAGTGATTTGATGGTGGACAATGGACAGAAACAGTCTCTACCCAAATTTGCTGAGTTTTCCTGTACCGTTTGTACACTACTAATACACCAAAATTGATATATAGATTTACCCCCCTTCAAATGCTAAAATGTTTTAGTTTCTCATTAATATTTAAATGTTCATTATTTTGAATAAGTACTTTAAAATGGTGACTTACAATTTACTTTGAAGGGACTAGATTTTAATGCTAGATTCTATAAAGCCTCTCAATATTGTCTGGTGATATAAAAAAAATCATTTATTTTTAAATCCAGATTGAAACATTATTATGAATTAATATATGAAATATTGGAATAGATTGTAGGAATTATACAATTTGTGAAAATGATTTTTCTCAATTAAGTGCTGAATCTAATGGAGCTAGTTAAAGCAGGCATGCCCTGTATAATTTATTGCTTCCAATTCTCTGCAGTTCATCTCTTTTGTACTGATTGTATCTTTAGTTCTGGCCACTCATGCCTTTTAGTGGTGGGTGTAAGGTTTCCTGTTTCACCGCTGTAATTCTTCTAACAAACAAGAACAAAGTTCAGATAAATCTTTTTCCATCTGCTGAGCTCCCTTGTCATGAGGTGCCTCCCAGGGCAATCGCTTTGATAATTCACGGAAAATGCTATCTTCAGATTGTATCAGAGTGCTAGTGTGGAACTGCGGCCCTTCGAATTAAACCAGAAGTTTTCCCACCCTGGTTATCGCAACTAGCCAAGTGCAACTTTACACATACAATCAGCCTCACAATAAAAGATACCGCTTTAGCATTACAGGAAATAAGTAAATGATATCATTCACTTCTCAGTCAACTGCAGGATAGAAATCCAACTGAGGGCTTGAATGGCACCACACACTGCAGGAGAACACCTCAATCAATTGTGTACCCTCGGTTTACTGGCTGCCTGCCCATTTCTGATCTCAAGGCAAACTCAAACTTACTTCAATGGTGAAAACATTGTAGTTAAATCTCAGTTTCCTTTGGAGTCTTCTCTGGCTCCATCATGCACACATTTCCTTGCAAAACGTACTCCTTATGCCACTGAAATGCCCATTCGCCCATTAACGAGTGACAACAACTTCAGTGCAAGTGCAGTCTCATAGAATCACAAAGCACAGAAGGAGGCCTTTCGGCCCATCATACCTGTGCCATCTCTTTGTAAGAGGTATTCAATTAGTCCCATTATACTGATGTTACCCACAGCCCTGAAAATATTCATTTTCGAGTATTTATCCATTTCCTTTTGGAAAGTTACTATTGAATCTGCTTCCACTATCCTTTCAGGGAGGGCATCCCAGATCACGACAACATGTTACCTTTTCATCTGCCCTTTGGCGCTTTTGCCAATAACTCTAAACTGTTACCAAATTTTTGCCAGTGGAAACAGTTTTTCCTTATTTGCTTTCTTAAAACCCTTAAAATTTTGACCACCTTTCTTAAATCTCTTAATCTTCTCTGTTCTAAAGAGAATAATATAAATCTCTCTATCCCCTTCAGATAACTGGAGTCCTTCAGTCCTTGTAATCTTGCAAATTTCCTCGGCATTTTCTCCGAGATCCTGACCAGGACCTTACGGCCCGCCGTGGTGTGTCACCCACTGGCATATGCTGCGAGCCACTTAAATTTCCATTCAGTTCAGCGGGACCATAGTATCCCACCAGCAGGAGGGGACGTAAAACCCTGGCCCATGGAACTGATTCCTTGGATTTGGGGGGAGGGGGCTGTCACAATCTGGTTTGTGTGGTGGAGCTAGGGCAACAGTGCTGGAAGGTAGGAAACTTAGGGGCTATGGCAACAGTGCCGGACAGAAGGGAAACGTGGGGTAAGGGCAACAGTGCCGGAGAGAAGGGAAACTCGGGGTAAGGGCAATAGTGCCGGAGAGAAGGGAAACTCGGGGTAAGGGCAACATTGCTGGAGAGAAGAGAACCTTGGGCCTAGGGCAATATTCCAAGGGGGGGGGTGTCATGGCAGCACAGTAACACATGTTGGGGGGAAGGGTGGGGGCAAGAAAACAGCTAGGCAAATGGAAAAACATGTCAAAGATGAGCACACTTCCGCAGCTGAGACCGCCTAGCTTGAGCTCAAATGACATGCTTGGAGTCAGACTGCTCAAGCAGATGTGCCCACTCAAGCAGCATTAATTCCTAATGCCAATGATTGCTCCTCTACTTTTAACCCCTCGCATGCAGACTTCAAACTTGAATGAGTGCTATAGAACTGCAGAACCATTGGGCGATTGGGAAAGCTTGAGGATCTCCTTGGGAAAGGTCTCCATGGAATACTGACAGAGGGGTGCACCCCCCCCAATCCCTTGCATAATGTTTAAGTAGACATCAAAATCACCTCCATGGTCCAAGCTAACCAATGCCTGCGCCTGAGGTGAGAATTCAGGATGTAGTCGAGTGGCTGAAGCTGTCATGTGGTGTGGGGCAGTGCTGGGTTGGATTTTGGTCAACCATCATGTGTACTGAACATTGGGCATCCATGTGGTTGCCCGGACTCTCCGGCATAAAAGGGCCTTGAGAGGCAGCCACAGACGATGACTTGACCAAGAGTGGTCCTTAGGAGACAATTGCTGACCCTTGTGTCTCTCTCTTTGATACTGCAGTGAGTAGACCATCAGGACCATGGAGTCTGGTGATCTCGCTGTCTGCCTCATTGCTTATTGACAGGAGAGAAGAAGGAGAAGAATGCGACGGAGGTGCCTGGCTCACCAAAGGGAGGAGCAGAAACCTGAAGACCAAGCAGCGCTCGGCCTCCTCCATACACAGAGGATGAGCCCCACAGAGCCGTCGTTCATAGCTGCTTTACTAATCCCAGGATCTATAGAAGGCGCATGTGCTCCCTGCAGATGAGCGAGAACCAGTATCGCCAATGACTGCACGTGTCAAGAGAACTGGTTACTTACATGTCCCACCTTGTGCAGGATTTGGTGTCACAGAGACTTGGAGGGCTTCCACTGCCAGTGGCAGTGAAGGTGACCACTGCACTCAGTTTCTACGGCAGTGGCCCCTTCCAGGGCTCCACTGGGAACCTGTGTGGGATCTCGCACGCCTCCACCCACAAATGTATCCAGGAGGTCGTGCACGTCCTTTTTGCCAAGGCACACAACTTTGTTAACTTCGACAGAGATCAGGTAAGCCAGGCAGCAAGAGCACTGGGATTTGCTGAGTGATCCGGATTCCCACAGGTGCAGGCTGCCATCGACTGCACTCACGTGGCTCTTAAATCTCCCTGGCAACAAGCAGTCCAGTATGTGAACCGCAAAGAATTCCACTCCCTCAATGTTCAGCTGGCCTGCAACCATAACAAACAAATCATGCAGATATGTGCAAAATGCTCCGGAAGCGTCCACGACTTGTACACCCTCAGCAGGCCTCAGACCCCTGATGTCTTCCAGGCACAACACATGCTGCAGGGTTGGCTCCTCAGGGGCTACCCAGAAAGAACTTGGCTGATGACACCCATGTGGCGGCCTCAGACTGCAGCTGAGAGAAGGCATAACGAGGCTCATGTTGCAACCTGGAGTTTGGTGGAGCATAGCATGGGGATCCTGAAAATGAGGTTCCGGTGTCTGAACAGATCTGGCGGAGCACTCCAATACACTCCGCAGAGGGTGTCACGCACCATCGTGTCTTGCTGTACGCTACACAACCTGACAATGCAAAGGGGGGAGAACCTGGATGATGAGGAGGTGGAAGAGGTGTATGTCTCCTCCGATGAGGATGAGAGTGATGAGGTCCTGGAAGGCGAGGGTGCAGGCAATGAGGCCATAGCACAGGCAAGGCAGGCGTACCCGTGAGGCCCTCATTGCCACAAGATTTCAGGAGGATGATGATGAGATGCAGTGAGGACACTCCTGAGATCTTCACATTTCACCTGGAAACATCTTACACCTGTCTGGGTGATGGTAACACACAGATATTCTGTGAAGAGGGTCATATCATGAAGGAACTGCTGAGATACGGCGGGTACATGGACTTTAACAGCACTTGATCCTTTGACAGGCTTCATCATCTGTTCTCTTCAGCACCACACCTTCACCTGTCAGGAATGCTGATGAGATGGGGGGTCAGCCCTGCCTCTAAGGTGCTGAGAGCAGACAGAGAACCCTGTGACGCTGTGATGCTTGGGTACGAGATTCATGCAGCAAACACAAGCCACATCGAGGTGCAGGCATCACTGATCTAGAGAGTGACTTCGAAGCTGGAAAATCACTGTGCTCAGAAGGTTACACATTGCACAGGGGAAAGGGCCTGGACTACGACACTTGCCTTCATTTTGTGCAGGAACCAAGGTTTCACAACTGATTGACATGAATATTGCTCATCATAATAAGGAGCAATAGACAAGGAGGCATTTCTTGGGGGTGTATTTAAAATGGTCAACATTAGGTACAAATGATTCATGGTGCTCATGTTGTTCAATGACATTTTCTTGACCTTTCTAACCCACCAATAGAATGTTGGCCTTCATCTCAAGGGAACTGGAATATAAAGATGAGGAAATGTAGCTTCAGTTGTACAGAACCTTGTTTAGGCTCCATCCGGTGTACTCCATTCAGTTTTGGGCACTGCACCTCAGGAAAGATATATTAGCTGTGGAGAGGATACAATGCAGATTCATTAGGGCTTAAAGAGTCAAATTATGACGATAGGTTGCATCGACTTGCCTTGTGTTCCTTCAAGTTTAGAAGGCTGAGGTCTGATCAAATCCAGGTGTAAAATTTATACAATGGGATAAAAACAGAAAACAATTTCCTTTGCTGGTGGATTGCAGAACAAGGAGGCATAATCTTAAAATTAGAGCAAGGCCATTTCAGAGTCAAATCAGGAAGCACTTTGTCATGGAAATCTGGAACTCTTTTCCCCAAAAGACTGTGACTTCTGTCAACAATTATCATAACCATGTGAAAGGTGTTTCCTTAAAGTGGCCTATGGACTAAGAATTTGTGTGTGTGTGTATGTAGCACTTTTTAAATTTAATTAAAAATAAATTAAACTAAAATGCAGATACAAAGATTAAAAGCTGATAAATATAAAAAGAACTTAATGATGAGATTGCAAATCCCTGAGAGGTACCAGTGTGGGCCTGTTGCTCGAGTTCCTCCTTTCTGAAGTGAAGGGGTTGAAACCTGAGGTTTGGTTGAGTGGCTGCGATGGCTTCTGCAGTTGACCTGTCGGTGTTCACCTTTCTCAGCAGGTCAACAGGTTTTTGGGAGAGAGAGAAAATGTTTCCTACTCCTCACTAATTCTGCGGTTATTGCACTTACAGATTGCTTGGATTTTTTCAGCAGAAACAGCAGTTGATTTCTTTAAAAAAAAACTTCCTCTTTGTCCTCCCTTGGCCTCTCAGAATTTTTCCTGGGGTTCTGCAAGCAAAATGGCTATTTGCAGCCTGCCTTTATGCCATTCAAAAAACTTAGAATGGCTGCTGTTATGTGATTTAGACAAAATGCCAATAATCTTCCAAATAAGGCAAGTGGTAATCCCATTTAACAATCTGAAGCCCCCTTATCAGCTGCAGTGTTCAAAAGGGGCCAAGGTTTTCACACCTTCAAAGAAAGCCACTGTCTGGTTTGAGGACTCATCTAATTTCAAAAGTCTTTTCATGTCTGTGTATGTCTGCCTGCAATCCACTTAAAGCATTCTGGAAGCTTAACCACATTGCAATGGAAAAATTCAGGTGACTTTTGGAAGCCATTTTAAGGCTTTTTGTGTCCATTTAAAAAGGAGGGTTAGCTTTTTTTTTTACAAAATTTATCCTACATTTGTGACACAATTAAAATGTTCAAGACAGCTAGGTAAGGATATCAATGGATATGAATCAAAGGCAAGTAAACGGAGTTGTGGAAAAACTCAGCTGTAATAGAATTGAATGAACAAGCTAAAGGGGCTGAACAGCCTCATGATATTCCTATGTGCACACCTGGTTGTTTTATGAGGAAAGATTGAACCAGTTTGGCCTGTACTCATTGGAGTTTAGAAAAAATGAGAGATGATCTTATTGAAACATATAAGATTCTGAGGGGGCTCGATAGGATAGATACTGGGAGAATGTTTCCTCTCGTGGGAGAATCTAGAACTAGGGGGCATAGTTTCAAAATAGAGGGTCTCTCACTTAAGATGGAGAAATTTCTTCTCTCAGAGGGTCATTAATCCTTGGAATTATTTACTCAGAGAGCAGTGGAGGCTGGATCAGTGAATATACCCAAGGCTGAGTTAGACAGATTTTTGATTTACAAGGAAGTCGATCAAATCAGCCATTATTTTGTTGAGTGGCAAAACAGGCTCAAAGGGTCAACTGGCCTAATCCTGCTCCTATTTCTTATTTTATGATACAGTCCACCCTCTTCTGTTCATGTAGATCCTCCTCCTCCCAGTTGCTAATCAAAATGGCACTGCATGTAAATCTTGGTGTCAATCCAACAAAAAGCTATACGTTCCCCATTATCAGAACTTTCTGACTCCGACTGCAGTTTTTACCTGGCAATCATGTGCACTTGATGAAGGGGATGCAAATTGTTGTGCAGTTGGCATGAAGAATTCAATTGCAAAACTTGAGTCATGTATGAAAAATGCATTAATTTGTGTTGCAGCTAAGAATGTCACATAGCAAGTTCTTGGGAACACCAAGGCTGCATTAACTCACACATCAGAAACTGTTCAGTCAGTTTGTGCAAGCCTTAATTCCAGGGCACTTAAGAATTTTGACCCCATGCCAAACTAATGTAGGACCTACATTACCATCAAACTGTTTTTTTTCACATTCAGAGGAAAGTTCAGTACTTTGTACAAACTGTGTAAACATAAGAGGCACAGATCCTCAAAATAGCTACTTGGTATCAGTAAAGCAAAGTACTTAACATTATGTGTTTTCTCTAACACGTCCAAAAAATGATCTCATTGTGTGCTAATGTCACTCTTTGGTTGGAAAATATTCTCATCTCATTCTTCATATAAATTAATCTTCTGTATCTTTGACAGATGTTTAACCAAGTAAAAATAAATGGATTTAATATACAAAGGAACAACGCAGAAGTTATTCCTCAGAATGTCTTTGCTCTGTTACTTATTATAGCTAAAAATCATGGCTTCAAACATATGGTTAAGATTGACATAATGTCCATCTTATGCTGTGAATTTTTGTTCACTCACATTCTAAACACACTTCCTGACCAGAAAATATGAAATAAATAATCAAAATATTTTTCACATGTTTACAGAAGGGATCTACTTCTGTCAAGCAAAGAATAGAATTATTGTTCAGAGTTGCTGATGCTATTTCTGCCCAAGGTTCTGTGATTGCAAATTTCTGTGAGCTCATCGGTTAGCCAAGTCTTTAAGACCTTGCTCACTTGCCCTAAGGATGAGACAGCTTTTATAGCAGATACTGGAAATGACTGCCACGGCTCGGGTGCAATGAACGTTTTAAAAGTTCTGCATTAGGGGAGCATATTGGTTTTCAGTCTGCAAAAATATTGTTAGTAGTAGCAGTATAAAATTAGTGACAGAGAATTTAATTTGGTTGAAAATGATTCCCTAGTGGGGCCATAATCTGTCACAGGGCTTATGCTTGTGATCCCAGCGACTGGCCCTGAACTTCTTTTAAGTGCGATACTCTGAGGAAATAGATCATTTTTGGTGCCAGTTGTTATGGAAATTTGCTTTGCTGTACAATCTTTTACTTGGACTTTATGGTGGTATGACATTTTTTTTTATTTAAAGATGGTCAACATTAACTGTTTAAAAATATACAGATATACTTAAAGAGGTTACTGAAGCAGTCCATTAAATTAAAGTACAAAAGAATTTGACAGAAATGCTGGTGGTTTGTAAGCTAATATCACACGGTATAATTTTAACTCACTGGTAAATCTTATGTACACCATAAATGACTTCCTATAATATTACAGCCTTCTGTCAGCTCCTAATTAGCTATATTGATACTCATCTGTTAAATAAACACTTTCTTGTGGTAAGAGTTACCATATAATTTATTTATGTTTCCAGTGCTGTAGGTGTGATAGAAGTCTTCCAAGTATTTTTTTAGAACAGCTGCAAGCATATAAAAGCAAATGTGTTCCCAAATGAATGAAAATGCACAAGCAATTTGCCCACGTGGACATGTATCAGGCAGAGAAACTCCCGGGAGCTGCTCCCACTTGGCCCCTGCTCATATGTAAAAGGGATTTCCATTGCAACCCCAGCAAGTAATGCTGGCAATCTGGCGGCAGCACTGAGTAATTTCCTGGCCATCAATGACTTGCATATTGCTGAAAAGAGAGGCATGTTGCCAAAGCCTTTCGTCTTGCATTCATCAGGACAAATGCAAAAAAGCCAAATTTTAAATGATCTCAACAATTTACACTACAGGAAAAAAGGTTGCTGATTGGGTGAGACGTTGCCATGGAGAAAGCAATGGACTACTAAAGGCTCCCCAAGCTCCCTGGTAATTCAAAAAATTAGAAATTTCAAAAAATATGCAAAGCTTGAACATATTCCTTTTGTTTGCAAAGATCACCCTGGGTATGATATATGTCACTTCTAGAAAGCATTAGTGAGCCACAATATGAGCTCAACTGATTATCTTAATTTGGCTGTTAGTGTAGCTATTAGCATACTCAGAATTGTTCAGCAAGTGTTTCCCAATCACAGAATCACATCTAACAGTGGACGTTTTGTTTTGAGTTTTGCAGGAGTAGGCTGGTTGAGTATGTTTGTGCTCTGCCTATTACAAACAACCAAACAAACATGCTGTTTGGTTAAATCAGCCAATCGCTTCCACAAAAGACCCACGTACCTGGCATTGCACTAGCACTGAAATTCATTGCCAATGTTGCATACCATTATGTTTGGTTCCAAGTTTTCTTTACACCAATTTATCGAACCGTGGGAATAAGTTGACTTTAGGTGAGAGATATCAGATCAGCTGCCCGTGATATATCGCTCTCAATTTTCAATTCCCTGACCTCAGTAAATCGAGCGAGATGGGTAACAGGCTGGTTTGGTTATACACTGTAGCCCAGTTCCAAAATTACCTACCGTATAATTCCATGCATTCAAGTATACGGGGGCAGCCCATTTTAATTTGATGTCACTGTGAATGTTTTTGACTTTGTTCACTTTATCCTAGGAATTAAGCATTGACAAATTCTGGTGCAAAAACTATTTATTTGCATGAAATGTATTCCTGCTATCATTAAGACAGTTCAAAGAATCTGATATACCTGTTATGTGTATAATTACATTAGTTGACTAGATTGAGTTAAATTCCCTCTTTGTGATAACTGACAGTTGTTTTTCAGGATATGACACCACTCCATTTGCCCCTTTGCTAAAGCCAAGCAACCAGGTTCCAGTAAAACTCCAATGTTGCTCTTTAGTCCACTGTCAAAGAATGTGTTATATTGGTGGCCAGATAAAATAGGGATGAAGGGATATGGGTACAGAGTTGGTACTTGGTGTTAGAACTGCTGTTCACATGGAACATAAACAACAGGCAGTTTGGCCAAACAGCCTATTTTTATGTAACTCTCTGCCAATGCTCTAACACTTCTTTCCAACAGAATTGATTAAACAAGGTAGAAATAAATGTAGAAAGAGATTTGTTTAAATTAAAAATTAGTTAAATTTTAAGGAAAGTGGAGACCTAAGGGATAAGAGGTATGATAGGAATCTTGGAATGATTGATCTTCTCTGGGTGGGGCTGGGGAGTTAGTTTATTCGTTTTTAGTTTATATATTAGTCACTTAGTAGTGGCATTAGCAGTCCAGTAGTTTCCAATCTCCACCTCTTCACAGCTGTGCAGCAGAGTAGGATGAAGGGTGCCTGCAATTTCTCAGCCTTTGTTCTATTCAATGGTAAAAAAGAATGACCATATCTCACCAGTTGTTGAATTCATATCTTTGCATTGTTGGGGCTGAATTTACGTCTCGAATTGGAAAGCCCAACCTGTGCACTTTCATGGTTTGCAAAATGCACACCCGATCCATGTACGCCTTGTGATGGGATCTGTCGTTGCCAAACTTGTGTTTTTTGAGTCATAGGAACATGTGGAGGAACATGGAAACATAGGAGCAGGACTAGGCCATTCAGCCCTTTGAGCCTGCTCCATCTCTCAATAAGATTATGGCTGATGTGTTTATGATCTCAACTCCAATTTGCCGTCTGCCTCCCAGATCCCTTGACTCCCTTGACTATCAAAAATCTATCTAACTCTGCCTTGAATAAATTCAATGACCCAGTCTCCACTGCTTTCTGGAGAAGAGAATTCCATAGACTAATAATCCTATGAGAGAAAAAGAAATCTCCTCATCTCTATTTGAAATGGTAAATCTCTTATTCTTAAACTGTGTCCCCTCCCTGCTCAATGGAAAGGGAAACCCGAAAAGGAAACTGAAAAAGGAAGCAGAGAAAGGGAACTGACCGTCCCAATTTCTAAGGAAACCAAAACTGAAACCAAAACTTCTGGGCAGACTGAAACTGGTTGAGGCTATTGCTACAGACAGGAGAGACAGATAAACTGTACTTCTTCCCTCTTACCAACTGTCCGTTAGCAGAATGTGTTTTGAATTTTTTTAATGTATGCTGTGCCGTGTTTTCCAAAACACCCAGTTTGTGTGATCCAATTTACTAATAACATACAGTAAAATCACGTTATGATTAACCTAGAAGTTAGGTTATTCATGTTCAAACCCTGGTGGAGGAGTGTTCGCAATGCCCCACTACACACACACATGCACACACACACAGTAAAGGGGGATAGAAAAAAGAAAGCTTTACAACTAGGGATGGTCACAGTACAAGATACACCAAAATGAATATTATCAGAGTCCAGAGTCAGAGTCCCATGAGGAGTTCTTTCACGTAGGAGCTGAAGTTCAGCTAGCTGAAGATGGGGGTTGTAGAGTTCTCTTTATAATTGGTGCTGGTACCGCAAGATGAATTTGATACACAGAGACTGGGTTAGTTCTGCAGGCAATGGTAGGATATCTTCCAGCAGAGGCAGGCTTCGAGGAGCAGGCTGTTTTTTAGCCTGGGATTCTGAAATTTGGTAGTTCACCGGTTAGGTGTTAATCAACAGGCTGAGGGTTCTTAAAGGAATATAGAGACTTCAAAATGGTCACTCGAGTCATGTGACCTTCTTTCTCCACAATGATTTCAAAAGGGATGTTTATCCAATGTCTGGAACTGGCTATGATTTCAGAACTGGTAATGTCCCAGCCATTAGCCTTTGAAAGAGTTACCATTCACATTGAGGGCCTTGTGTCAGGAAGCCATTGTCTAGGCAGACCCTCCTCAGAGGGTCTGCCTAGAGAGATAAGTTTATAAAGATGTAATTGACATCCATTGTCCCTTCAAATGTCCCCTTTTGAAAAGGACCTGGACAATCCCAGGTATGAGATGAGTGTGTTAACAGCTCTGTAGTCATAACAAATTTTGATTTGTGAGTCTCTGGTTTTGTGATTATAATGTCCTTACATTTGGTTGTGAGATTTCATGATGATAAGAGGAGGATTCTTTTGTTCCTGTAACTCCTTTTCATCATGTAACTTGTAGCAGCCATCTTTTTTGAATCAGCAGAAAGTCCATTATAAAAATAGCAAAAAGAATGAAAGTTTTGATACATACAGTTTTGGATTTCTTTTCATGTCATATTGACCTAACACTATATAAAGGGATGCAGAGCCATCTGAGCTCAGTAGTAACAGTGAATGAGTCCAGTGGTGCAGTGCAAGCAAGCTGAAGAAGACAGAAGCCCGGTCAAGAAGCTGAGAATAAGATGACATGTTTCTGTTACTTGAAGATAACATTGGTGGATCTACGCCATCCAGAATTGAGAGGGTTCTGCAGATGTGCGCAGTTTTAGGTGAAGACCATGCCCATGGAGCACGGGTTGGTTGTAAAAACATAGAAACATAGAAAATAGAGTAGGATAGGTCATTCGGCCCTTTGAGCCTACTCTGCCATTTAACATGATCATGGCTGATCCTCAATCTCAACACCATACTCCCGCTCTCCCCTCATACCTCTTGATGCCTTTAGAGTTCGGAAACCTATCTATTTCCTTCTTAAATATATTCAATGGCTTGGCCTCCACAGCCCTCTGTGGTACAGAATTCCACATTCACCACCCTCTGAGTGAAGAAGTTTCTCCTCATCTCAGTCCTAAATGTCCTACCCCGTATCCTGAGACTGTGACCCCTTGTTCTAGAGCCCCCCGGCCAGAGGAAACATCATCCCTGCATCCAGTCTGTCCAGCCATGTCAGAATTTTATACGTTTCAATGAGATCCCCTTTCATTCTCCTAAACTCCAATGAATAAAGGCCTAATCAACCTAATCTCTTCCCATATGACAATCCTGCCATCCTAGGAATGATAAAAGCAAAATACTCCAGATGCTGGAAATCTGAAACAAAAACAAAAATTGCTGGAAAAACTCAGCAGGTCTGCCGGCATCTGTGGAGAGGAATACAGAGTTAACGTTTCAAGTCCATATGACTCTTCTTCAGTCCGAAGAAGAGTCATACAGACTCGAAACGTTAACTCTGTCTTTCTCTCCACAGATGCTGTCAGACCTGCTGAGTTTTTCTAGCAATTTTTGTTTTTATCCCAGGAATGATGCCTGGAATGAGTGGGTTGTATTATGAGGAAAGGTTGGACAGGCTGGGCTTATTTCCACTGGAGTTTAGAAGAGTGAGGGGTGATTTGATTGAAGTATACAAGATCCTGAACAGCGTTGACAAAGTGGACGTTGAAAGAATGTTTCCTCTTGTGGGTGAGTCCAGAACCCAGGGGCATTGTTTTAAAATTAGGGGTCGCCCTTTTAGGACAGAGAAGAGGAGAATTTTTTTCTCTCAGAAGGTTATGCGACTTTGGAACTCTCTGCCTCAGAAGGTGGTGGAAGTGGGGTCATTGAATATTTTTAAGGCAGAGGTAGATAGGTTCTTGTTAGGCCAGGGAATCAAAGATTATCGAGGTTAGATGGGAATGCGGAAATCAGATCAGCATGATCTTATTGAAAGCAGGCTCAAGGGGCCGAATGGTCTATGCCTGTTCCTATTTCTTATGTTCTTATGAATCAGTATGGTGAATCTTCGCTGCACTCCCTTTATGGCAAATATATCCTTTCTTAGGTAAGGAGACCAAAACGACACACAATACTCCAGGTGTGGTCTCACCAAGGCCCTGTATAGCTGCAGTAAGACATCCTTGCTCCTGTACTCAAGTCTTCTTGTAATGAAGGCCAACATACCACTTGCTTTCTTAACTGCTGGTTGCACCTGCATGCTTGCTTTAAGTGATTGGTGTACAAGGACACCAGGTACCTTTGGACATCAACATTTCCTAATCTATCACCATTTAAATAATACTCTGCTATTCTGTTTTTCCTACCGAATTGGATAACTTCACACATTATACTGCATCTGCCATGTATTTGCCCACTCACTCAACCTGTCTAAATTGCCTTGAAACCCCTTAACACCCTCCCCACTGCCCACATTCCACCAAGTTTCATGTTCTCTGCAAACTTGGAAAAATTACATTTGGTTCCCTCATCCAAATCATTGATATATATTGTGAATAGCTGGGGCCCAAGCACTGATCCCTGGGTACCCCACTAGTCATGCTGAAAAAGACCTATTTATTCCTACTCTCTGTCCTGTCTACTAACCAATTCTCACTCCATGCCAATATATTACTCCCAATCCCATGTGCTTAAACTTTACACACTAACCTCTTGTATGGGACTTTATCAAAAGCATTCTGAAAATCCAAATGCACAACATCCACTTGTTCTCCCTTATCTATTCTGCTAGTTACTTCCTCAAAAAACTCCAGTAGGTTTGTCAAACATGATTTCCCTTTCATAAATCCATGTTGACTTTGTCTAATCCCATTGATATTTTCTAAGTATCCTGTTATCACATCCTTTATAATAGATTCTAGCATCTTCCCTACTACTGGTGTCAGGCTAACCGGTCTGTAATTCTCTGTTTTCTCCCTCCCTCCTTTTTTAAATAGTGGGGTTACATTTGCCACCCTCCAATCTGACAGCACTGTTCCAGAATCTACAGAATTTTGGAAGATGACAACCAACGCATCCGCTATTTCCATGGCCACCTCCTTTAGTACCCTGGGATATAGATTATCAGGCTCTGGGAATTTATCGACTTTCGATCCCATTAATTTCTTCAGCACTATTGTCTTAGTAATACTAATTTCCTTCAATTCCTCCTTCCCACTAGACCCTTGGTTCCCTAATATTTTTGGGAAGCTATTTGTGTTTTCCTCTGTGAAGACAGAACTAAAGTAGTTGTTTAATTGCTTCTGCCATTTCCTTGTTCTCTATTATAAATTCTCCTGCTTCGGACTGTAAGGGATCTACATTTTTCTTCATTAATCTTTTTCTTTTTATATACTTGCCATTCTGGGGTGTAGTGTATCAGTGGTTAGCTAAGGTAATATTTAGTGTTTGCTTTGTCTGACTCTTGTATAGTAAAAATACTTCTGTTTTTGAACTGTGGAAACTTGTGACTGCATTCCTTTAGTAAATAGCTGGGATTTCAAATTGTTTAAAAAAAACAGTTACTGATCTCTACCGAGATTATAACTTTACAAGAGATTTTTGTCATTTCACACAGGCATCAGGTTCATAGTGCAACTTGCAAGACACGATGGAGCTCATGAGGAGTATGGATGTGGAGGTGGGCCAGGTAGGAGGCCTGCCTTGGTTCTCCAACACAGCAGCCCAGTTCCCAACATCATTTAAAGGACCCTAAACATCACCACTCCTCCCATCAAGCTCTCCTGCCCACCTTCTACACCAAACTATACCCCCACATTCCCCCAATGCCACTGCATGCCACCTCAATCCCCCATGCCATCTCACATTCCTCCATGCTATCCTCTCGTTCTCATTGACAGTTGCTTGATTCGAGGATGACGTCTACTCAGGGTCGTGAGTTTCTACCTTGGGTATTCATGGGACTGAACAGGCCGATTCTCAACCCACAGATCTTTGAGCACATGAGACAGGGTGCCCCATGAGATAATGGGATGCACAGTGCAGGATTTGTTTTTTTTTTCTTTCCCTGTCTGCCACCACTCTGTCTCATCATGAAGAATTTGTGACTCAAAGCATGATGCAGCTTGATGGACAAGTTGTCATCATTTTGAATGATTGGTAACAAGTTCCTACCAGCTAATAATGTCAATGCTTCCACACATCCATGAGAGCTTCAAAGTGTCTTTGAAGCATTTTCTTTGTCCTCCCTGGAATGATGGCTATTTTAGGGTTGAGAAAGCTCTAAAAGGACCTGGTGGAAGCGATGCTTTTCAGTCATCTGGACACAGTGTCCAGCCCATTAAAGTTCATTCCACAGGAGTTTTGCCTGAATGTTTGTGCAATTGGCTTCAAGAAGGACACTAGCATTTGTTTGATGATACTCCCATTAAATCCAGAGGATGCGGTGGAGGCATAGCTGATGGTATTTCTTTAGCATTCTTATGTGTCATTGATACGTGGTCCAGGTCTCGCTATAGGTACAGAACTCTAGTGACGACAATTGCTATGTAGATTAGGACTTTTGTTGCCTTGCAGTCTTAGGGCAGAATTTTCTGTGCCTGCTGGCAGCGGGCATTATGGATGGTGTGAGCGGGCAATATGGCGCGATCGGTTTCACGATGGTGGGAAGGTAGGTCGCGATTGTCCGCTCAGCGTTTCCTGCCATCGGTCGTCGGGAACCTCATTGTAATACATCAGCATATCATTATCAGACCATCCCACCAGGCTCTTGCACCCCCGCTGGATCGTCTGTCCATGTCGGTGGGAAAGCATGCCGACATATTTCACAACAACACAGAGGCGACATGCACTTGGTGGCCTGCACTTTGGGTGAACTGGAGGTGAGTGCACAGCAACGTGCTGCAGATCTTGCCAGGGTCACCTGTTGCTTTTCAGACTTCAGGGTCGGGGTTAAGTGCCGCCCTGCCTTGGAGATTACTTTTGAGGGTGATGGGGAGCGGGAGGTGAGTGCAGCCTTGCCCTTGAGGTGACTTGTGAGAGGGGGGGGGCAGGTACAGCCTTGTCGTTAAGGCGACTGGTGACTTGGGGGGTGCAAGGGCATGCCTGCCATTGAATATAGTGCACAAGTATTCAGGGTGGAAGGGTAGAGTGGGTGAGGGGAGTAGCCACGCATTCGGGAAACCAGCAGAAAGTGACCATTCCTCTGCAACTGAGACAGTTCAGTTGCAGTTACATTGATATGATTGGGGTCGGGATCCTAGTTTATCTGCCCACTCAAGCAACGCAGAGGCATCAAAGTGCCACCAGAACTCCCCCCGCCATCTCCCACCCCCAACAACCACCACTCTGTTTTCAATGTCCTTGAGGACCATGATTTCTTGGCATTCCGCCACCTGTCTGCGGCCTCTCTCTCTCTTGTCATGTGCCAGCTTGTCCTGCATGGATAGAGATGGAGAAAGTATAAGCAGGACACCTGCCAGGCCAGATGACAAGTATGCCTGGCCTGTATGGGTGTTGAGTGGTCCCATGGATGGGATGAGGACAATGACGGCGAGTGTGAAAGAGTGAATGATATCCCTTGGACCAGCAGTGAGTGCAGGCCCTGTGATGGGTTAGTGAGTGTTGGAGTAATGAGATGAGTGACTTACCCTGGCAGAACGAAGGGGATCACTCATCCTCTTGCGGCACTGGGTGGCTGTCATCTTTTGCAGGGCGTTGGCACTAACCACCGCTGCCACCACGTCCCAGGCTGTTGCTGCCTATCCTGTGGCCAGAGCAGGAGTAGAGGACACCCCGAAGAGCCTCCACAGTATCCAAAAGACGCTAGAGAGACCCATCGCTCAATGTGGAGGCTGCAGTCATAGAAACATAGAAAATAGGAGCAGGAGTAGGTCATTCGGCCCTTCGAGCCTGTTCCGCCATTCATTATGATCATGGCTGATCATCCAACTCAATAGCCTGCTCCCACTTTCTCCCCATACCCTTTGATCCCTTTCACCCCAAGAGCTATATCTAACTCTTTCTTGAAAACATACAATGTTTTGGTCTCAACTACTTTCTGTGGTAATGAATTCCACAGGCTCACCACTCTCTGGGTGAAGAAATTTCTCCTCATCTCAGTCCTAAATGGTCTACCCCATATCCTCAGACTGTGACCCCTGGTTCTGGACTCCCCCACCATCGGGAACATCCTTCTTGCATCTACCCTATTTAGTCCTGTTAGAATTTTATAGGTTTCTATGAGATCCCCCCTCATTCTTCTGAACTCCAGCGAATATACCCCTAATCGACTCAATCTCTCCTCATAAGTCAGTCCCGCCATCCCAGGAATCAGTCTTCTTCAGTTTCAGGGCCAAGTCTTCCGTGCAGCAGTGGTGAGCTGGAGATGCTGAGATGTGTGCGTGTGCCTGGAATTTCAACATGGCGCCCAGCTTGATGCAGCGGCAGGGTGATGGTGGGAGGGCAAATGAGAGCCTGCCCGCCGTGGAAACGGCGTGTTTCCCGGGAGTGCATAAATAATGAGGCGGGTTCGGGACGATCCGCCATGAAAACCCGCCATCACAGCCAGCGGGTGAAATGTCGTTTTACCCACTCACTGCCGCACTTAGTGTAATTTTGGGAAAAATTCCGCCCTTAGTTTGTAGAAGGCTGAGCTGGCACAGCTGACCCGGCGTTGAGTCTCCTTGTCAAGGGTGGCCTTTTGAGAGAGGTGGCCGCCAAGGCATGGGAAGTGCTCAACATATTGTTATGTCTCTCTTTCAAACATTTATGGGAGATGGAATATTTGGCTGACCAGTTATGGCTTGATATATGAGTTTTGTTTTGGCAACGTTCAAGGACAGGCCGAGTTTCTTGTATACAGAATTGAAGAGATTGGGAGTGGATTGTAAATCTGGTGCAGAGTGGGCAATGACATTCCAGTCATCCGCAAACTGTATATCTCTGCTGGTCAGTTTAGTTTTGTCACAGAAGTAACTGAGGTAAAGGAGTTTCCCATCTATATGGTATTTAATACAGACACAAGAGGTCAGTTCATCTCTGATGAGGTGAATAACCACTGTCAGGTAGGGTGTAATTAGTGTAAGGACTATCACTCTGCCTTGCTTGATACCGGTTGGATTTTGAAGGCATCTGTTTCAGATCTCCCACTCAAGACAGTTACAGTTATATTATCATGAAGCAGTTGCAGGATTGTAATGATTTTTTTTTTGGACATCTAAATCTTTGGAGCACAATCCACAGATCCTCGTGATTTATTGAGTCAAATGCTTTGGTCAAGTCAATGAATATGCTGAAGAGCTCCTGCTGTTATTCTTGTCATTATTCTTGGATCTGTCTGACAAACAAAGACCACGGCCGGAAGTTTTCTGGCCCTATTGGCGTCGAGCGTCATAGCGGACGGAGGAGAATATGGCGAGAAGGCCAAAAATCGGTTTCACGCTGTCATGAAACCAGTTTGCGATCGTCTGCTATGCCTGTCAATGGCAGGCCGTGATTCCTGCCATCGCACATCAGGAACCTAATTTCAATACTTTAGCATTTAATTATATGCCCTGCTCGCCAGAATCACCCCTCCACGCTGAATCATCCAGGCACATTGGCGTGATTGCACGCTGACGTATTTCACAACAGTACATCAGCAACGTGCACCTGGTGAGCTGCAATTTGCTCAGGACTTCAAGGTTTGTTTGCCCGCCTTGCTTCAATCAGCGCTCGCAGTCATCAGCGCCAGGCTTCACAGGCAGCACCACATCACTTTTAGGGAGGCTCACGGGCAGGTCTCTACCTACCAGATCAGCTGAAAGGCGGGGATGGCTTTTCAATGGCTGCAGGGCTAGGGTTTGCTTGGGGGAAGGGGGAGAAGTGGCCTCAGGCAAGAGGAGAGGCTGCAGGGAGGGGTCTGTACTGGGGAAGGGGGGTATCCCAGGGTGTGTGTGTGTGGGCACATGTTGATCTGTGCAAGTGGCCTCAAGATGGTGAGGGCTGAGGAGGCAGTCTCCAGAGGAGATGAGGCCAGATGGAGATTGAGGGTGTGTGTGAGAGAGTGAGAGGTGATGTCCCTTGAGCTGGCAGTGAGTGAGATGCCAGTGAATGTGTGATGGGTGTGTGAGTGCGTGAAGTTAGAGTGATAAGATGGTTGCCAGACCTTGGCAGCACAGATAAAGTCATTCATCCATTTTCTGCACTGGATGATTACCTCTGCAACCATCTCCCAAACTGGTGTGGTGAGACTGCTGGGCCTAATGCGGCCTGAAGGCATGCCAGGGAGGCATCATTGAATTGGGGGCCTGCGCTCTTCTTGGTTTTTGGGGGCATGTCTTCACCGGTGCCATCCTGGGCTACAAGCATCGAGAACTGCGTGTGCAGCTGCTGTTTAAATATGGTGCCCGGTGTGAGGAAGCAGTGAGGTAATGGTACGGTGGGCAAATCGGAGGCCGCCCACCAGCGAGACCCCATGTTTCCTGTGGCTGCATAATTAATCAAGTGGGAACGGGATGATATGGTGCGGAAACCCACCACTGTGGCAAACGGGTGAAACGACGTTTCTCCCGCCCACTACTGCACCTTGTGCAAATTTGGGATGATTGTGCCCAATGTCAGAAGTTCCACTGGAAGGTCTAAAGCCACACTGTGTCTCTAGTTGGATTTCCTCAGCCACAGGAAGTAGCGATTCAGGATCAGGATCGCCCAGCTATGGACCGGGTGACTTATCTCCCTTTTAAACATAGTTACAATTTTCACATTGCTGGAGTTAGGGAAAGAGTGGGTGGGAGGGGGGAGAAGTTCTTTCTCCTCCCATATGCGTAGGATGAGTGCATGGGGTCTTGATGTGAACAAAAGCCCACCAGCTTTGAAGAGCTCAGCTGGAATATCATTGAGGCTGCAGGCTTTGTCGTTTATCATCCATTCGCATGCTTATTGTAGCATTCCCATCAATGGTAGTTCACCCATGGATTCTAACACAGGGGACTGAGGATTAACCTGGAGATTATCAGCTGCCACTGTGTTCCCTCATCCATGACCCCTCAGATTCCCTCATGCCACTCCATGCCCTCTAACATCCCCTCACACCATCTCTATGCTCCCCAAGTGCCCTCCATAGCAAAACACCCAATATGCATTACGTACAGTTCTCATGGCTGTGCAATAGCAATGAGAATTATTTTAAAATCATTAGAAAAACATTAAACAATCCATGAAAACCCTGAATTCAAATTCACTAACATTGTTACAGGACCAAAACACTCATGGGAAAAAAGTTGTGCTTCTTTAAGTACCTATTAGGTTTGTAAACAAACAGGAAATCACATGAAAGACATATTCTATTATTATGGGCTCCTAAAAGTTTTAATATTTCGTGGATTTATAAGACTACCTGCTGAGCTCAAGCTTTTGAAACACAGCCAAGCATTCATAACGGAACAGCTGCATAACAAAAGTTTCCAGTTCCATTGACAGAACAGATAGCCATTTCCATTTCAAAGCAGAGTAACTGTCAATCAATAGAGGGGAAAAATGTGCAGACTATTTTTTCTACTGTCAGAAGCAGTTTTTAACAGTCAGATCTGCCAGTCCAATTAAATCACAGCACAAAAACACGATAGCAGAGGACATTTTTTTACATTTTCTTAATACATTATGGCACTCTCTCCATTGGAAAAGAACTGTAAAGCATGTGAATAATTACACAATGGTCAATGGAAGGGTTAACTTACCTTTGCAGGATAAATCCCTATGACGAATCACTGCATTAAAAACACATCTATATGATAATGCAGCATCAAATAGTGACATTTGAAGATGTCAAAAAATTTTACATTTAGCTTTCAGAATGTTCCCAATTCCTCAAAGGTTGTTCATTTTCTTCACAAACTCTCAAACCTGGTGTGCTTTTAATAAGTTTTCAACGTCATGCATCACTAGATGAAAATTGTGTGCCATGGGAAATCTAATTTTCATTCCCCATTTAAAATGGAGAACCTGACCTCAACAGGGACAGGTGTGCATTTTGCGTACTAGGCATTCCCAACCCGCAATAAGGCCAGAGGAAAATGGCACAGGGTTGGGAATGCAGGGGAAAATCAGACTTCCTCCAAAAAAAAATCAAAGTGCGGCCTTTCGTGCAATGAAACCCGTCTCCGCACCCAGACAAAATTCAGCCCTTGGAGAATAGTGCAAAGCAATGGAAGGATTTGCAGGCTGATAAACTGAATGGTCCTCCCAGGGCTGGTAACCATCTTATCCCTTAGCCGACAGAGTACTTAGTATTATACAGTGGAAGGGCTTTATGGCTCCCTTAACCTATACTATTGGGCTTGGGGAGTGGTGGGGGGTGGGGTGGGGGTTGTGGCCCCCTATACACAACAGGTGCAAGTATCCCGCTAGATGACAACCCAGAATTCAGAGCTGGAGATCCAGTCTCCACTTCAATTAAAAGTTGTCCTTTCACTCACTCACTCTTCCAGAACCGTTTCATCTAATTCAAGGTCGTGGGGAGTCGGATCCTATCCTAACAGGCAATGGGCACTAGGCAGGGTACACCCAGGACAGGATGACAGTCCATCACAGGGCACACACACTGGTGGACAATTTACCATAGCCAATCCACCTAACCAGCATATCTTTGGACGGTGGGAGGAAACCGGAGCACCCAGCGGAAACCTGCGCAGACACGGGGAGAACATGTAAACTCCACACAGACAGACACCCAAGGTCAGGATCAAACCCAGATCCCTGGAGCTGTGAGGCAGCAGCCCTAATCACTGCTTAAAGTAAATGCTGCTTAAGTAAATGATACATAGTATTGCTCAATGAATATTAAATTATTTTCCAGTTTTCTGTATATAATTAGTAACTTTTATATAAGATATCCTTTCCCTTTTAACTTTTCGACAATGTGCAGCATGACAATCAAGCTAAGCTCTCAGGTCTCAAAAAAGGTCAAAACAGCCAAATGAAATCATATTCCCACTTTGCATGCTTAGATTGCAATGGTAGAGTTTCTGTTAATAAGACTTCTGTGTTGAATTATTCCTTTGATCCCATCGCGTATCTAAAAAATAAGCTGTGTTTGTTGTATTAGTTCAAGTACTTACCAGGACCGCAGTGCATCCCAAGTGTTTGTGTAGAGGCCTCTCCATCAGCTTTCCTGGTACTGAGTAAGGGTAACTGAAAAGGCCCAACCAAGAGGGGTCAGGGCACTGTTAGTGTTGATTGAAATGCACACATTTGCTATTCATAGAGCTCAGTCCTCGGAAAGAAAGCATTATAGTGCCAGGCTACATGCAGCAAAGCTAAGCTGTGTTAAACCTGACCCAGCCTGCAATACCTTTTTCAACACAGACTGAGGTATCAGTGAGCATTAACCCTTAAGTCTCAATTAGTCTCAATGGCCAGAATTTTGTGCTCGCGAAGCGGGCATGCAATGGTCTGGATAATTCGTGAAATGGGGCGCGGTGTCATTGGGTGGGCATCACAACGTCATCGTGCCACCTCGCGATATTTCAGACAGCAGGCGCACCTAGAAGTCGGAAGCACGCCCATCGACAATTAAAGGGCCAATTGAGAGAGTGTAAAGGGAAATTGACTGCAATTTTAGGTGACCCATGCGCTTTTATGCTCAGTGCAAGGGCCAATCGGCCAGGTGGCCTTTACATTTATCGTGGATTCTACGTCCAGGGTGGGATAAAAGGCCCACAGGTAGATACAAAGGTGAGATAGATTGTGACTAGGTTGGAGCTGGTTTATAGATCGTTTCTGGTATTTTCCTATGTTCAGGAGGACTCCCTGATTTCAGCGGACCTGTGAGGAAGAAACCCAGAGTGAGAGAATATCAATTTGGACCAAGACTTGGGGCCTGCACCACTTACCTGGGAGTTGGAGAGGCTGCGGGACCAGTCAGCTGCTCGGAACCGGCCTGCGCTGAGTTAGAACTGAAGAGTGAGAAAAACAAATAGTGACATCACAGGAAAACCTTAAGTTCATTGGTTGGTAAGAAACTGCTGTTAGGGACTGTCTTTAAGTTGATGTAAACTTAAAAAGCACATTATTTTTTAAAAAGTAGCTATACTTGGATTTAAATGAGAAATGCCAAGAATAAGGGAAAGTCAGAGCCAGTATAATAAAGTAATATAAATAAACCAAAGTAAAATAAAGATAAGACATAGCAGGGGCACTTGGTTGAATGGGATGCGTGTCCTATAATATGTGGGAAATCATGGACGCTACTGGTGTCCTAGATGACCAGATGTGCAGGAAGTGCTACCAGCTGCAGAACTTTGAGCTCCAGGTTTCAGAGCTCAAGCGGCAGCTGTGGTCACTGCGGCACATCTTTAAGGCTGAGAGCTACATGGATAGCATGTTCAGAGAGGTGGTCACACCGCAGCTTAGCAGTTTGGAGGCAGAAGTTCAATGGATGACCACCAGGCAGTCCAAGAGAACTAGGCAGGTTGCGCAGGAGACCCCTGGGCTCCTGCTCATAAATCAGTTTTCCATTTTGGAAGCTGATGAGAGCACTGGTTCTTCAGAGGAGTGCACTTAGAGCCAAGTTTGTGGCACCATGAACGGCTCAGCTGTAGAAGAGGGGAGGAAGAAGAAAGGAAGAGTAATAGTGATAGGGGATTCATTAGTTAGGGGAACAGACAGGCATTTCTGCAGCATTAGAAGGGACTCTAGGCTGGCATGTTGCCTTCTTGTTGCAAGGGTCAAGGATGTCACCAAGCAGCTGCAGAACATTCTTCTGGGGGAGGGTGATCAGCCAGAGGTTGTGGTCCCCATTTGGTACCAATGACTTAGTTAGGAAGGGGGATGTGGTCCTGCAATCAGAATTTCGGGAACTAGGTCAAAAAATAGCAAGCAGGATATCAAATTAGCTATCTCCAGATTACTCCAGTGCCACATGCAAATAAGTGTAGAAGTAGGAGGATAAGGCAGATGAATGCGTGGCTGACAAGATGGTGTGGGAAGGCTTTAGATTCCTGGGCCACTGGGATAGGCTCTGGGGAAGACGGCACCTGTACAAGCCAGATGGGCTGCGCAAAATGCTGGGAGCGACAGATAGCTTTAGTATAGAGAATAGTAAGTGGAGTGGAGTCAGAGTAAGGGAGAAAGTCATAAAGACTAAATCAGGGTTACTGTGCATTTATCTGAATGTACAGAGTCTAGTAAATAAGATTGGGGAGTTACAAGCACAGATTGCCATGTGGAAATATTATATTGTGGTGATAACAGAGACCTGGCTCAAGGAAGGGCAGGACTGGGCACTAAACATTCCTGGGTACAAAGTGTTCAGAAAATATAGGAAAGGAAGGAAAGGAGGAGGGGTGGCATTATTAGTTAAGGAGGGCATTGCAGTGCTGGTCTTAGAGGGTTCAAGGACAGAATCAATTTGGTTAGAGCTAAGGAACTAAAAGGGTGTAATCATATTGCTTGGTGTAGTCTATAGGTCACCAACCAGTGGGAAGGATGTAGAGGAACAAATCAGCAGGGAAATTACAGAGAGATGCAGACATTATAGATTATTTATAATGGGGGACTTTAATTTCCTGAACAGAGACTGGGACAGTGCTGGTGTAAAGGGTGGGGAGGGGCAAGAGTTCCAAGATTGTGTTCAGGAGAATTTTCTACAGCAGTATGTGTTCTGTCCACCAAGAAAGGATGCGCTGTTGGACCTGGTTCTTGGAAAAGAGATGGGTCAAATAGATTAAGTGTCAGTGGGGGAACATTTAGGAGACAGTGATCATTGTACCATCAGGTTTAGGATGACGGTAGAAAAGGACAGTGTGTAATCCAGAATAAGAATAATTAACTGGGGGAGAGCCAACATCAATGGGGCAAGAATGGAGCTGGACCGGATAGACTGGAACTGAAGATTGGCAGGAAAAACTGTAGCTGAACAATGGGCTACCTTCAAAGAAGAAACGGTTCAGGTACAGTCAAGGTATCTTCCCTCAAAAGGGAAAGGTAGGGCAAACAAATCCAGAGCTCCCTGGATGAAAAAGGAGATAGAAATTAAGATAAAGAAGAAAAAGTGTGTTTATGAAAGGTATCAGGTAGAAAATACACTTGAGAACAGAAGGTTCAGATGGGAGGTGAAAAACAAATAAGAGAAGCAAAAAGGGATAATGAGAAAAGACTGGCTGCCAACATAAAGGGGAATCCCAAAGTCTTCTATAGGCACACAAATAGTAAAAGGGTGGTAAAAGGAGGAGTAGGGCCAATTTGGGACCAAAAAGGGGATTTACACATGGAGGAAGGGGCACAGCTGAGGAGTTAAATGAATACGTTGCACCTATCTTTACCAAGGACGTAGATGCTACCCAGGCCATGGTGACAGGCAAGGAAACTCTGTCACTAGAAGGGTTCAAAATTGATTAGAAGAAAGTGTTGGATAAACTGTCGGTAATTAAAGTCGACAAGGTACCTGGACCAGATGAGATACATCCAAGGATATTGAAGGAAGTAAGAGAGGGAATTGCAGGGGACCTGGCCATAATCTTTCAGTTTTCCCTAGACTCATGGAAGTGCCATGGGGCTGGAGAATTGCAAATATTATGCCTTTGTTCAAAAAAAGTTGCAAGGATAAGCCCAACAATTACAGACCAGTCAGTCAGTTTAACTTCAGTGGCGGGATGTATATGTTCATAGGTCATTGAAGGTGGTAGGAAAGGTGGAGAACAGTTAATAAAGCCTACAGTATCCTAAGTTTTATTAAAAGGGGCATAGAGTACAAGAGCAACGAGGTTATGTTGAGCTTATATAAGACGTAAATTAGACCTCAGATGGACTATGTGTACAGTTCCACACTATAGGAAGGATGTGAACGCATTGGAGAGAGTGCAGAAGAGGTTTACAAGAATGGTTCCAGGAATGAGAAACTTCAGTTATGAGGATAGATTGAAGAGGTTGGGACTGTTCTCCTTGGAGAGGAGAAGGCTAAGAGGAGATTTGATAGGGCTGTTCAAAATCATGAGGGAGCTGGCTGGGTAGAGTAGATAGGGTGAAACTGTTCCCACTTGTTAAAGGATCGAGAACGAGAGGGCACAGGTTTAAAGTAGCTTGCAAATTAAACAAACATGATGTGAGAAAAAGCTTTTTAATACAACGAGTGCTTTGAGTCTGGAATGTACTGCCTGGAAGTGTGGTGGAGGCAGGTTCAAACGAGGCATTCAAGAGGGCATTAGATGATTATTTGAATAGAAACAATGTGCAGGGGTATAGGGAAAAGGCAGGAGAATGGCACTAAGTCATAATGCCCATTTGGAGACATGATGGGCCAAAAGGCTACCTTCTGTGCCGTAACATTCTGTGATTCTGTGATTCTGCGATCTGCAGAGGCCTTCTGCCAATAAGCCCCTTCATTGCAGAAACCTGTGGAAACATCAGCACAAAAATGGGGTCTGTTTACTCTGCTGGAGGGACCTCCGCAGGAGAGGAAGAGAGTGCCAGAAGAGAGAGGAGGCCAGTTGCCTGCAGGCAGCATCCCAGAGTGGACCCTTGGATCAGGAGACGCATTCCAGCGGGAAGTGAAAGGCAGAGAGGTCTGGAGAAGGTGCCATTACCCAGCAGGCAGAGTCTACAGGCAGCGCTCCTGCTACTTGGACATGTCTGAGGTTCGGTGTTGATGAAGGCTCCACCTCTCCAGGGAGACTGTCACCTCCATATGCAAGATGATTGGCCCAGGGATCATCTCCAACTGTGAAAGTGGCTGCCCTATGCCAATGGCTCTTAAGGTGACAGTGACCCTGAACTTTTTCACTTCAGGTTCTTTCCAGGGGTCAGTGGGAGGTCTGTGTGGTGTGTCGTAATCGGCTGCCCATAGCTGCATCAAGCTGGTCACTGGCGGTCTGTCCTGAAGGGTCAGTACCTTCATTCATTTCCAGACCGACAAAGCCAGCCAGGCTGAACAAGCCAGAGGCCTTGCTGCAATTGCAAAATTTCCTCACATCCAGGGAGCCATTGGCTGCATGCATGTGCCCATAAAGACGCCAGTGGAGGAGCCAGGTGTCTTCATCAATAGAAAGGGTATATTAACTCCCTTAATGTACAGATTGTGCGTGACTACAAGGCTCAGATATTGCAGGTTTGCGCCAGGTACCCTGGAAGTTGTCATGATTCCTACATCCTCCGTCACTCCCAGGTGACAAGGCTATTCATTGCTCCAGCTCACTTGGATGGTTGGCTCCTGAGGGATAAAGGCTATCCCCTGAAAAGGTGGCTCATGATGCCAATGACACATCCAAGGACAGAAACGAAGGAGAACTATAATCACAGTCATGCCTCTACAAGGGCAATAATTGAGAAGACCATAGGCCTACTCAAGATGTGGTTCCATTGCCTGGACCGCTCAGGGGGATCGCTTCAATATTTGCCTGAATGCATTTCCCTTATGGTTGTTGTCTGCTACGCGCTGCACAATCTGGCTCTGTCAATGGGGGGTCCATTGGAGGATGAAGACAGCAATCCTGCTCTACAGGCCACAGAGGCTGACTCAAGTGCTGGGTCTGAGGAGGAGCTGGAGAAACCCCCGGGGTTTGAGCAGGATCCTAATGTGAGATCCTTATGGGAGGCAGAGAGACCAGAGAGGCCTTGATCCCGATGACTTTCAGGTAGATATACAAAGCAAGGAGTAACCATAGAACCATAGAAACGTTACAGCTCAGAAGGAGGCCATTTGGCCTATCTTGTCCAGTCCAGCCCGAGGACACCCAGGTGCCCTTTCTAATCCCACCTTCCTGCACCCGGCCCATAGCCCTGCAGTTTACAGCACTTAAGGTGCAGATCCAAGTACTTTTTAAAAGAGTTTAGAGTATCTGCCTCTACCACCAACTTGGGCAGCGAATTCCAGACACCCACTACCTTACTGATCTTTCCTGATGAGGCAAGCCTGTCACCCTTAAATCAAGGTCTGACCTCTGAAATAAACTTTGCAGCCCTTCTTCTGTATCACATGTGACTCCCAGGGCTCATCCCTATCAAATGCACGAAGCACACTAACGTCATTGCACAGATCGAGACATTTTCATAATGAGGGCCTTGGTGTAGTGGTACTGTCACTGGACTAGTAATCCAGACACCCAGTGCAATGCTCTCGGGACTTGGATTCTAATCCCACTTTGGCAGATGGTGGAATTTGAATTTAATAAAAACCTGGAATTAAAAGTCAAATGATGACCATGAAACCATTGTTGATTGTTGTAAAAACCCATCTGGTTCACTAATGTCCTTTAGGGAAGGAAATCTGCTGTCCTTGCCTGGTCTGGCCCACAGCAATGTGGTTGACTCTGAAATAGCTTATCAAACCACTAAAAAAAGTCAACAAGGAATGCAACCGGACAGACAACCCAGCATCGGCCTAGGCACCGGAAACAACAACAGCAGACTCAGCCAGGTCGACCCTGCAAAGCCCTCCTGTGGGCCACCAGCAGCAGAATTGTACTCAACCACAATCTGTAAGCTCATGGCCTGGCATATCGCCCATTCCGCCATTACCACCAAGCCAGGGGATCAACCTTGGTTCAATGAAGAGTGCAGGAGAGCATGCCAAGCATGCCTATCAATGAGGTGTGAAGCTATAACACAAGACTAATTGCGTGCCAAACAACATAAGCAGCAAGTGATAGACAGAGCTAAGTGATCCCACATCCAACGGATCAGAGCTAAGTTCTGCAGCCCTGCCATATCCAGTCATGAATGGTGGTGGACAATTAAACAACTCACTGGAGGAGAAGTCTCCACAAATATCCCCATCCTCAATGATGGGGGAGCCTAGCACATCAGTGCATAAGATAAGACTGAAGCATTTGTGTCTACCTTCAGCCAGGAGTGCCGAGTGGATGATCCATCTTGGCCTCCTCCGGAGGTCCCCAGCATCACAGATGCCAGTCTTCAGCCAATTCGATTCACTCCACATGATATCAAGAAATGACTGGCACTGGATACTGCAAAGGATATGGGCCCTGACAATATTCTAGCAACAGTGCTAAAGACTTGTGCTCCCGAACTTGCCGTGCCCCTAAGAAGCTGTTCCAATACAGCTACAACACTGGCATCTCCCCGGCTATGTGAAAAATTGCCCTGGTATGTCCTATACACAAAAAGCAGGACAAATCCAACTAGGCCAATTACCACCTCATCAGTCTACTCTCGATCATCAGTAAAGTAATGGAAGGGGTCATCAAGCAGCACTTGTTTAGCAATAACCTGCTCACTGACGCTCAGTTTGGGTTCCGCCAGGATCACTCAGCTCCTGACCTCATTACAGCCTTGGTTCAAACATGGACAAAAGAGCTGAACTCCAGGGGTGAGGTGAGAATGACTGCCCTTGACATCAAGGCCACATTTGACCGAGTGTGGCATCAAGGAAGCCTAGCAAAATGATTCAACAGGAATCAGGGAGAAAGCTCTCCACTGGTTGGAGTCATACCTAGCACAAAGGAAGATGGTTGTGGTTGTTTGAGGTCAGTCATCTCAACATCGCTGCAGGAGTTGCTCGGGGTAGTGTCCTAGGCCAAATCATCTTGAGTGACCTTCTTGAGTGACCTTCCTTCCATCATAAGGTCAGAAGTGGGGATGTTCGTTGATGATTGCACAATGTTCAGCACCATTCATGACTCCTTAGATACTGAAGCAGTCCATGTTCAAATGCAGCAAAATCTGGACAATATCCAGGCCTGGGCTAACAAGTGGCAAGTAACATATGTGCCACACAAGTGTCAGGCAATGATCATCTCCAACAAGAGAGAATCTAACCATCACCCCTTGCCGTTCAATGGCATCACCATCACTGAATCCCCCACTATCAATATCCTGGGGGTTACCATTGACCAGAAACGGAACTGGACTAGCCATATAAATACTGTGGCTACAAGAGCAGGTCAGAGTCTAGGAACCCTGCGACAAGTAACTCACTTCCTGACTCTCCAAAGCTGTCCACCATCTACAAAGCACAAGTCGGGAGTGTGATGGAATATTCCCCACTTGCCTGGATGAGTGAAGCTCCCGTAACATTCAAGGAAGCTTGATACTGTCCAGGACAAAGCAGCCCACTTGATTGGCACCACATCCACAAACATTTGCTCCCTCCACCACCACCAATGCACACTAGCAGCAGTGTGTACCATCTACAAGATGCACTGCAGGAATTCACCAAGGCTCCTTAGACAGCACCTTCAAATCCACGACCACTACCATCTAGAAGAACAATGGTAGCAGATAGATGGGAACACCACCACCTGGGAGCTCACCGCCAAGCTGTTCACCATCCTGACTTGGAAATATATCGCCATC
This sequence comes from Cetorhinus maximus, assembly GCF_964194155.1. NCBI lineage: Eukaryota > Metazoa > Chordata > Chondrichthyes > Lamniformes > Cetorhinidae > Cetorhinus > Cetorhinus maximus. Next base: position 160,200,844 of record NC_135882.1, read on the forward strand.
CCTCCACTGTCACTGGGTCAAAATCCTGGAACTTCCCTCCTAACAGCACTGTGGGTCTACCTACACCACATGGACTGCAGCGGTTCAAGTCAGCAACTCACCACCATCTTCTCAAGGGCAACTAGGAATTGGCAATAATTGCTGGCCCAGCCAGCAAGGCCCACATCCCCTGAATGAAGAAAAAGAAATATTTGTGCTACTAACCCTTTGCACTAAACTAAATTTATGGTCATAAACAACTCTGAATTATGCGTTTTGGCCATATAGCTACCCTAGCCTATAATGCCTAGAAGAGAAAGAGGCTCAGCATCAACCCTAACATACAGATTCCTGCCTCCCGCATCCACACAATCAGCAGAACGCCTCAGACTTCCCAGATATGTGCAGCCGCATCACTACAGATGATGCTAAGGCTGGCAAAATATTGCCAGTATTTTTTTATTCATTCATGGGATGTGGCTGGGCCAGCAGTTATTGCCCATCCCTCATGACCCTTGAGAAAGGTGCTGGTCAGCTGCCTCCTTGAACCGCTGCAGTCCATGTGGTGTAGGTACACCCACAGTGCTGTTAGGAAGGGAGTTCTAGGATTTTGACCCAGCGACAGTGAAGGAACGGAGATATATTTCCAAGTCAGGATGGTGAGTGACTTGGAGGGGAATTTCCAGGTAGTGATGTTCCCATCTATCTGCTGCCCTTGTCCTTCTAGATGGCAGTGGTCATGGGTTTGGAAGGTGCTGTCTAAGGAGCCTTGGTGAATTCCTGCAGTGCATCTTGTAGATGGTACACACTCTGCCACTGTGCATTGGTGGTGGAGGGAGTGAATGTTTGTGGACTGGGGGCCAATCAAGCAGACTGCTTTGTCCTGGACAGTGTCAAGCATCTTGAGTGTTGTGGGAGCTTCACTAATCCAGGCAAGTGGGGAGTACTCCATCACACTTCTGACTTCTGCCTTGTAGATGGTGGACAGGCTTTGGGGGATCAGAAAGTGAGTTATCCATCACAGGATTCCTAGACTCTGACCTGCTCTTGTAGCCACAGTATTTATATGGCTAGTCCAGCTCATTTTCTGGTCAATGGTAACCTCCAGGATGTTGATAGTGGGGGATTCAGTGATGGTAATGCCATTGAACATTAAGGGGTGATGGTTAGATTTTCTCTTGTTGGAGATGATCATTGCCTGACACTTGTGTGGCATAAATGTTACTTGCCACTTGTCAGCCCAAGCCTGGATATTGTCCAGGTCTTGCTGCATTTGGGCATGGACTGCTTCAGCATCTGAGGAGTCGTGAATGGTGCTGAGCATTGTGCCATCATCAGTGAGCATTCTGGCCCTGCCAAACCATAGTATTGCTACACTCACTCAAACTTCCACCCTCAATTCTGTTTCTCCTTAATAAGAATGGAAGAAATAAGAGCAGGAGTTGTCCATATGGTCCCTGAAACCTGCTCCACCATTCAATACAATCTTGGCTGATCTTCTAGTTAAGCCCCACCTACCTGCCTGCTCTCTATGACCCTTGATTCACAAGAAGGACCAAATGTCTGTCTATCCCAGCCTTAAATAAATTCAATGATGAAGCATCCACAACCTTCTGGGGTAGAGAATTCCAAAGGTTCACAACTCTCTGAGTGAAGAAATTTCTCTTCATTTCAGTTCTAAATGGTCAACCTCTTAAACTGAGTCTGTGCCTCTGTGTTCCAGATTTCCCAGCCAGGGGAAACAACCTCAGCGTCTATCCTATCAAGCCCATCCAGAATCGTGTATGTGTTAATAAGATCATCTCTGACTCATCTGAACACCAGAGTATGTATTCAATTTACTCAGCATCTCAACCGAGAAACCAATTTAGTGAATCTTCGCTGCACCATCTCCATGGCAAGTATATCCTTCCTTAGATATGGAGATAAAAACTGCACACAATACTCTAAATGTGGTTTCACCAAAGCCCTGTTCAATTGTAACAAAACTTCTTTACTGTTGTACTCCAGTCCCGAAGCAATAAAAGTCAAAATGTCATTTGCCTTCTTAATTGCTTGCTGTACCTTTATGCTAATGTTCCATAGTCCTTGTATGAGAATAAGCAGGTTCCTCTAATTGTCACCATTTATACGTTTTGTGCCATTTAAAAATATTATTCTTTTCTATTCTTATTGCCAATATGAATAACTTCACACTTCTCCATATTATACTTTAACTGCTACCTGGTTGCCACTCACTTAATCTGCCTGTACCTCTTTGTGTCCTCCTCACAGCTTACATTCCCACCTGGTTTTGTATCACCAGCAAACTTGGGTACATTGCTCCCAGTTTCTATGCCTATGTCATTCATTCATTCATGTGAACTCAAACCAAAGGTGGTGGGGGGCTCTTGGCTCTTTGTCTGCTGTTGCTTCATCATGAGCCATATTCTTAGCAATTTTCTGTCAGTGATGATTTATCATTGCCTTCCACTCTCAGGGACAGGGTAAGGAGGCAGATCCCAAACATTCCTCGGCTCTAATGCTAATTCAACCTGTGTTGTTGACATTCCGAAGCACATGCTAACTATATAGTCAATAACTGACCCTCGTTTTAAGTCATTAACATAGACAAAATGAGCATGTTTGCTTTATCTCACCTCTTCCTATCCTTCGCTGCTTGGGGAAAGGGAGCAGAAATGGACACTGAGGAAGAGAAGGAGTTGAAGTGGAGCCCACCCTCAGCATTACAGCAGGAAGTATAGTTTGAGTGGAGGAGTAGTAATAGTCGGAGAAGAGGAAGGAAGTGCAGCCAGCCACAGTGCAGCCAACTTATCCTACCCCATATACCCTATTCCCAACCATGTCTTATTTGTCACACGGGGAAGCTTCTTCCTCTCTCCTAGGCCAGGGAAATGTATGAAAGAGAGCTTCAGAAAGTATCACTGGCAGGTTCTTCCAGCACAGAGATAGGTGAGGATTTGGATTCTTCCCAGCAGATCTGAGAGATACTTGCTGATGGCTTCAGCTTCCTGGGACTCAGACCTCATGAACTCTCAATGGAAAAGAAGGATGTTTAAGGAATATATTTCATATGTCATAAGGAGGCAAGGGAGGAGATCACAGGGGCTCTGACCCAAATTTTGTATTCCTCTCTGGCCTTGGGGTAGATGCCAGAGGACTGAAGAACTGCTAATGTGGTTCCGCTATTTAAGAAGGATTGTAGAGATAAGCCAGGGAACTACAGGCCAGTGAGCCTCACGTCAGTTGTAGGGAAACTATTGGAGAAAATTCGGAAGGAGAGAATCTATCTCCACTTGGAGAGGCAAGGTTTGATCAGGAATAGTCAGCATGGCTTCTTTGTCAGAGGGAGGTCATGACTAACAAATTTGATTGAATTTTTTGAGGAGGTGAACAGGTGTGTAGATGAGGGTAGTGCAGTTGATGTAGTTTATATGGATTTCAGGAAAGCCTTTGACAAGGTCCCACATGGGAGACTTATAAAGAAGGCAAATGCACATGAGATACAGGGTAATTTGATAAGGTGGATTCAAAATTGGCTTAGTTGTAGGGGACAGAGGGTGATGACAGAAGGGTGCTTTAGTGACTGGAAGCCAGTGTCCAGTGGCGTACCAGTGCTGGGTCCCCTATTATTCGTCATTTATCTAAACGACATAGATGACTATGTTGGGGGGTAGGATTAGTAAGTTTGCGGATGACACAAAGATTGGCTAGGTGGTTTACAGTGAGGTTGAGTGTGTTGGGCTACTGGAAGATATAAAGGGGATGGTCAAATGGGCAGATAAGTGGCAGATGGAATTTAACCCTGAAAAGTGTGAAGTGATACACTTTGGAAAGAGTAATTTGACAAGGAAGTATTCAATGAACGACATGACACTAGGAAGTTCTGAGGAACAAAGGGACCTTGGCGTGTGTGTCCATAGATCTCTGAAAGCAGAGGAGCATGTTCGTGGGGTGGTGAAAAAAGCATATGGGACACTTGCCTTTATCAATTGAGGCATAGATTACAAAAGTAGGGAGGTCATGTTGGAGTTGTATAGAACTTTGGTGAGGCCACAGCTGGAGTACTGTGTGCAGTTCTGGTCGCCACGTTATAGGAAGGATGTGATTGCACTGGATGGGGTGCAGAGGAGATTCACCAGGATGTTGCCTGGGATGAAACATTTAAGTTATGAAGAGAGGTTGGATAGACTTGGGTTGTTTTCGTTGGAGCAGGGAAGACTGAGGGGCGACCTGATTGAGGTGTACAAGATTATGAGGGGCATGGACAAGGTAGATAGGGAGCAGCTGTTCCCCTTAGTTGAAGGGTCAGTTATGAGGGGACATAAGTTCAAGGTGAGGGGCAGGAGGTTTAGGGGGGATGTGAGGAAAAACCTTTTTACCCAGAGGGTAGTGACGGTCTGGAATGCACTGCCTGGGAGGGTGGTGGAAGCAGATTGCCTCACATCCTTTAAAAAGTACCTGGATGAGCACTTGGCACATCATAACATTCAAGGCTATGGGCCAAGTGCTGGTAAATGGGATTAGGTAGGTAGGTCAGGTGTTTCTCACGTGTCGATGCAGACTCGATGGGCTGAAGGGCCTCTTCTGCACTGTGTGATTCTGTGATTCTGTGATGTCAATACCCAGAAGATAATCTGCCAGGATGTGTGGCTATTTGCAGATCTGACTGCCAAGTCTACATCTCCCTTTTACTCAACATCTTGGAAGGTTTCTCTTCCTTGCGGGCAACAATTGTAGAAAGTGGCAGAGGCATTGCAATATGCAGGAAAGCCTAGCATGAGAGACAGCCAGGGACTGGTCAGGGCTTCCAACTCCAGGGAAACACAGACTTCAGCTCTGGAGGCAATGAGGGACAGATTGGAGCTCAGTGTTGATCGTGACTTTCAGATGGTGCCTACTGCAGTGTCTCAGAGCTGGTCAGATCTGATAGTTGACATTAGACCAGACCTCCAGTAGGATTGGTGGCAACTGAAGTCCCTGTGCCTGGCAGCTGTCTCTCAGGACTACAACGTTGGCCAAAAGGGACAGACCCTCTCAGAACACAATATTTCTGGATGATGGTAAGTGTGACTAGGTTGACCAGGAGATTTTTCCAAAGGTGCATCTGTGCGGCTCACAGCCAGGACCCAGCTGCCATAAGCTGAGCGACAGCTCAGTTGCATGACCCTTTCTTATGTATGTGGAGTTATGCATTTCCTGCCGGCCTGTCCCTGAGAGGTACTTAGAAGTAGCAATAGATGATAGGAGTAGAAGGTGATGCCTAGTGAGCAAGGGTGTAAATACTGCAGAGTACTGTGTTTGTTAGTTTGGTCTTTGATTATGATATAATTTGCACTGATCTTGTTGTCCGACATAAAAGTAATTTCTACAAAAGGAGCATTTCACTGGTGAGGATATTTATACTCAGTGATGAGTATTGACACAGAGCTTTGGGGGATCAAAGGCTTCTCAGGAGTCACGTGGCTAAGGTTAACAGTGACTTCACTTTCTTGGCGATTAGCAGGGAAAGACGTGATGGTGTGGTATCCTGCTGGAGCAGATCAGTGGATGAACACTTCCTGCACAAACTGATATCAATAACCATTGTGGCATCCACAGATAATCCCTTTGAACGTTCATCCTCCTGAATTGCTGAGATCTGCAACATTATTTCCTCTGGCGGCACTGGCCTCTCATTACTGAAGTTAAATTGATGGCCTTTGTTCCGTGCAAAATCGTGCAGCAGGCGATGATAATCCTCACAAACCTTTGTGATGTGTACCGCAGTTATTCATTGGATCTGTTCAGGCACTGAACCAGTTTTACAGTCCTCTCCATCACAAGTCTTGTTGGTACATAGGCTCAATTGTACATATTCTCACTTGACTCAGTGGAGTATTGAGCTACAGATGGATGGGGGGGGTGGGGGTGTGGTGGGGGGTGGGGGGGGTGGGGGTGGCAGGTATGACTAACTTCTGAGGATCCATCCTTCAACATCGTTGTCCTCATTGAGGAGGTGAGCAAGTGGAGCATGGTAATGAAAACATTCTTCCAGTATGCCTGGGGTTCATGTATCTTCTGGTAGGTATCTCAAACAGGCACTACATTCAATTGATAGAACCTCTTCTTGTTCATGGATATCAATTAATCTTTTGCTGGCACTTTCTGTCTCAGGTTATCATCTATGGCGCTCTGTACTCTGACTGGTGAATCCGGCAAAGCAGTAGAAGTTCCTGGCTTTGTGCTGTCTGGGTGTGATGCCAAACTCAATGAACTATGCAACTCTACTGAAGAACATGTGTGTGACCTGTTGATTGGCTGTCATGATTCTTCCTGCTTGATGTTGCACAGATCCCATGTTCATGAACCTTAAAAAGATTTGGTGCCAAAAAAAAACTCACTTTCATTAAAACAGACGGAGCTAATCTGACAGTGAAGAGAAATTGCAGATCCTGATGAAGTGGTTTGGGAAGATGTACAATGACAGCTTTGGGCAACTGCAACTTGCATACATGCGTGTGAACATACAAATTACAGATTCGACCTCTCGAGCCTGCTCCGCTATTGGATAAAATCACGGCTGATCTGATTGTGGTCTCTACTCTACTTCCCTTTCTAACCCTTATATCCTTTGGCTCCTTTGTCAATCAAAAATCTATCTAATTCAGCCTTAAAATTATTCAAGAGCTCTGCCTCCAATGCTTTCTGGGGAAGAGAATTCCACAGACTAACAATCACCTGAGAGGAAAAATTTCTCCTAATCTCCACCTTAAATGGGAGACCCCTTATTTTGAAACTGTGTCCCCTGGTTCTAAACTCTCCCACAAGGGGAAACATTAAAAATGTTAAAAAAATTCAGTGTTCCTCCTTGAAGAACCTGTATTAGCATCAAAACTGGGCAAAGGTTTGGGCTGGTGTCTCCTGCCACATTGCCCTATTCTCCTCAGTGCCACATGCTGTTGCTGCTTCTCCTCTTCCGTAATGATAGCATAGAGAAACATGTCAAAGGAACATGCCTTACACTCAGAACAAGTTTGAGAGTCTGGGGGAGTGGGGTTCAAAACTATAGGGCTGCAGTTAGACTGTAGGACTGGTTGAGAATGGGATGGTTGAATTGCAATCAGAGAGTAGGAATCATAGAATCACAGATTGTTTACAGCACAGAAGGAGGTCATTTGGCCCATCTGGTCCCTGCCACCTCTCTGCAAAAGCAACCCATCTAGTCCCACTCTACTGCCTTTGGCTTATAGCCATAGAATTTTTTTTTCCTTTGATAATTATTCAATTCACTTTTGAAAGTCTTGATTGAATCTGCCTCCACAAATCTCTCAGGCAGTGCATTTCAGATCCTAACAACTCACAACATAAATAAGTTTCTCCTCAAGAGGACGTTGCTTCTTTTGCCAATCACCTTAAATCAGTCCTCTGATTTTCAATCCTTCCACCAATGGGAACAGGTTTGTCCTGTCCACTTTTTCCAGATCCCTCATGATTTGGAAACCTTTACCAAATCTCCTCTTCACTTTCTCTTCCCCAAGGAGAACAGCCCCAACTTCTCCAATCTATCCACATGACTGAGCTTTCTTATCCCTGGAATCAGTGAATCTTTTCAGCACCCTCTCTAATGCCTTCACATCCTTCCTAACGAGCAGTTCCCAGGATTGGCCATAACATTCCAGTTGAGGCTGAACCAATGTTTTTTTATCAAATTTTTCATAACCTCTTTGCTTTTTAATGCTGTGCCTCTATTTATAAAACCCAGGATCCTATGTGCTTTATTAGCCACTTCCCTCTGCTTCTGCACACCCGAAGGAATTGTACTCTTTATTTTATATTGTTTCTCCTTGTTCTTCCTGCTAAAATGTATCACTTCACACTTCTCTGCATTAAATTTCACCTTCCACTTCTCTACCCATTCCACCAGCTTGTCTGTGTCCTTTTAAAGTTTAACAGTATCTTCCTCAAAGTTCACAATGCTTCCAAGTTTGTGTTATCCACAATTTTTGAAATTGCATCCTGTACACCCAAATCTACATCATTAATATATATCAAGAAAAGCAGGGGTCTGAACATCGACCCCTTGGGAACCACACTATATACCTTCCTCCAGTCCGAGAAACTACCATTCCCTGTTGCCTGTCACTTCACCAGTTTTGACCAATTTCGTATCCATGCTGCTAATGTACTTTTTACTCCATGAGCTATAACTTTGCTGACAAGTTTGACAAATGGCACTTCATTAATTGGCAGTACCCTCATCACACCCTCTCTGTTACCTCATCAAAATACTCAAGCAAATCAGTTAAACGCATTTTGCCCCAAACAAATCCATGCTGGTTCTCCTTGATTAATCTACATTTGTCCAAGTGAATGTCAGTTTTGTCCCAGGTTATCATTTCTGAGGTTAAACTGACTGACCTGTACTTGCTGGGTTTATTCGTATTTCCTATATTGAACATGGGTATAACATTTGTAATTCTTCAGTCCTCTGGCACCAGCCCTGTATCCAAAGAGGATGGGAAAATTATGGCTGATGCCACTGAAATTTTCACCCTTACTTCCCTCAGTATCATTGGATGCATCTCATCCGGTCCTGGTGACTGACCGGCTTCAAACACATACAGCCTACTTCTTTAAAAAATTTTAGCCACTCAGTGTCACAACTGCCAACTCTATCACGATTTCTTGGGCAGCATCTTCTTCTTTGGTAAAGACAGAGTATTAACTAGTACCCCAACATGCCCCCTGCCTCCATGTGTAAATCCCCTTTCTGGTCCCTAATTACATATGCTGCTAGGAGTAATCTGAAGATTGAGTTCCTCTTTACTAGTTTCTTTCCTAGCTCCCTAAACTCTGCATGCAGGACCTCATCCTCTTTCTAACTATGCTGTTTGTACCAACATAATTGTCCAAAACAGAGTCAAACTGAGAAACATAGCTGGGTTTAAAAACGTTTGTCAAGCCTGAGTTCAGCAAAGAAAACTTGGAGACTCTTCAAAGCTCTCAAACTCCTCACCATCACTTGTATAATGTAACTGAGAGCAGCTGTGCTTGGTTTTTAATGAGATCCAATTTTCCCGAAGTGCAGGAATACTGTTAACTAAGGAGGAGGGATTTTGCATGACATTTTATGCAAATGTGCTTCGGCTTGGATGAACAGATTTTAAATGGTGAGAGGAAGAACAAGGCAATTTGCATAATAATGACACAGCAGCAGATTAATATGCTAAAATGGTGCTATAATGGTGTATCTTATGTTTTGTTGTCAAAAATCACCTGCAGTAATTTCACCCCAATGTGTTAAGGAACCCTTATGGTCTGGACTATGCCACCCTACAGTGATGTAACAGAAATAGCACCCAAAATGCAAAAGCATTCCATTGGCCTCAAGAGTAACATTAGTACCCTATCTGTTTCCTCTTTAGCAGTGCCTGACAAACTTAATGCACCATGACAAATGAGGGTTGCAGAATATGATCAAATGTGAGTATTATGACAACAGGCACTTATACCGTGAATATACGCCAAACTGCAGTGCACTTGAAATAGAATTCCACTACCTTGTGACATTAGAAGTGGTTCTCATACAACAGCCAGGTCTAATTGCGTTGTTGATGTTGCCATAAGTCTGTATTTTGTGTCCAACATCTCTATCCTCCGTATCTTACCTCTGGTGTCAATCGTGTTTCCTGTAAATTTATTTCAAAAAGATTTCCTTGGGTTAGATATACTCTTTGGAGTAGCTTAATCTGAGTCAACCTGATATGATGCAGGGTTACTCTATCATTCGGTGTGTGAAATAAAGGATTAAAAGACAAAAGGCCGAACTATCTTCAAAGTGTCAAAACACGACAATCTTGTCAAGGGCCTTATGGAAAAAAAATATTGCACTAATGGAACACAATCTGTGCAGAGTTTCAAAAGCAAAGATAACAATATCATTGAGAATTCAGGCACAGCCAAGACCTCTTGACTGCAGTGATAAGGACCATAACAGGGATAGATCACAACTGAGGTTTCTTCAAGCAAACAGCTGGGAATTGAGAAAGTCTGAGGGCTTTGTGATATGGCATGTTTTAATGTGGAAAAATAACTCTGAAACCTCATTTTCTTTGATCTCTTATTATAAACCATTGCAGACTTCAAACCTTTTCGTCCTTTCAGCAGTTTTGCAATTTCATTTACTGAGCTAAATCCAACACTCATCGAGCCGTCCTTCCACATTTGTATTTTCAATCAAGATATTTACAAAATAATTGTGATGCTGATGGATATTTACCCACAATATATTTAAGTGCCATTGTTGTTATTTCTACAACAATATATGATATATAATCCCCGCCTGGTGTCAGTAAAAATGTTCCTGCAGCATTGGCCTGTCTAATCTTCTGTTACACCCCACAGGCTAAATGTTCACCTGCACAGATACAGGGAATATTCAGGGTCAAAACATGAGAACCTGATCTTGATTCGTGCTTGTTTATCAAAGTTGTATTTTCACTCTTACTCAAGGACTGCACTGGTTTGACAAAGCAGCTCATCACCACCTTCTCAAGAGCAGTTAGGGTTGGGTCATAAATGTTGGCTATTCCAGTGATGCTCACACCCCATGAACAAATATATATTTAAAAAATCAAACAAAATTCGTGAGGTAAGAACAGTGTAACAGGAGTAAGCCACATCCCTTCAAGCCATGGCTGATCTGAACCTCAACTCCATTTTTGTTTGAAAAAAAGAAAAAAAAAATTGCATTTATATAGCGGTTTTCATGACCAATGAGCATCTCAAAATGCTTCACGGTCAATGAAATAGTTTTTGAGGTATAGTCATTTTTCTAATGCAGGAAGCACAGCAGCCAACTCGTGCTCATCAAACTCCCCAAACCGCAATGTTGTGATGACTTGATCACCGGTTTCCTTTTGTGTCTGTTGCTTGAGGGATAAATATCAGCCGAGGCACCGTGGATAACTCCCTTGCTCTTCTTCGAAACAGGGCCATGGGATCTTTTATGTCCACCTGAGCAGCCCAATGGAACCTTGGTTGAATACCTCATCCAAAAGGTGGCACCTCCGGCAATATAGTACTCCCTCAATACTGCACTGAGGTGTCAGCCTTATTTTCTTTTTGTACTCAAGCCCTGGAGGGGGTCTTGAACCCAGAATCTCATGACTCAGAGTCAGGAGTACTAACTGAGCCATAGGTGACATACATGGATATATGTTGTATGCATGATGGAAAGTATCCTGGACAAAGGACAGTATATCCTTCACTTTTTTCCTTCCTGAATTTTAATCAAGTTTAATTTAAAAACTTAAGACTGCAAGGAATGCAAAGATTCATTATAACCCAGCAGGTCTGCAGCTTCCTGAAGTTTCATTTAATCTATCATAAACCCTACCCATCTATTTCATCTCTGCAGGAACATTATGCATAAATATTTGCTGATCAGTAAAAAAAGTCACACAAAACCACAGAGTATCTGTTGGTCCTTGCATTTCCTTCTGTCTTCACGAAAAGCAATGAGTGAATCATTACTTGTTTCTAACACATCACATGTTGAAACACATCACTGTGACAGGAAAGATCTACTGTCCTACTTGTAACCAAATCATGATCCATTCTTTACATTCTGTTCAACAATTTCATTACTCTCAGTGCACAGAGATATTTTTGTGGTCATTGTAACTGAAGGGGAGACAGTGGTGCAGTGTCACTGGTCTAGTAATCTGGATGCCCAGGCTAATGATCTGTGGACACGGATTCAAATCCCATCATGGCAGCTGGTGGAATTTGAATTCAATTAATAAAATCTGGAATTGAAAGCTCGTCCGATTAATGGCGACCATGAAGCTATCACCGATTGTTGTAAAAGCCCATCTGGTTCACTAATGCCTTTTAGGGAAGGAAATCTGCTTGGTCTGGCCTACATGTGACTCCAGATACACAGTAATGTGGTTCACTCTTAACTGCCTTCTGAAACGGCCTAGCAAGCCATTCAGTACTAGGGCAAATAGGGATGGACAACAAATGCTGGCCTTACCAGCAATGTTTTTTTTTGCAAAAATATACTTTATTCATAAAATATCTTCTACCACATTCCAAACCATTTCAAAAACACCATTACAAGGGTACAATCCGGTTCAACTTTTACAAATTGTATCACCAGGTGCATCAGTACAAACAATATTACAGTCATTTACAGCCTTTCATTTTGAGCTGTACAGCCCGAGGGGATTTAAACAGTTCCCAGTCCCTCGGTGCACTGTGGCAGAAAGGTCTTAGACAGCGACCCTTCCCCATTGCGCCTTTGCAGCAGCTGCCCCAAGCTTAAGTGCGTCCCTCAGCACGTAGTCCTGGATTTTGGATTGTGCCAGTCCGCAACACTCGGTCGGGGACAACTCTTTGTGCTGGAAGACCAACAAGTTTCGGGCAGACCAAAGCGCGTCTTTCACCGAGTTGATGATCCTCCAGCTGCAGTTGATGTTTGTCTCGGTGTGTGTCCCTGGGAACAGCCCGTAGAGCATAGAGTCCTGTGTCACAGAACTGCTCGGAATGAACCTCGACAGCAACCACTGCATCTCTCTCCAGACCTTCTTTGCAAAGGCACAATCCACAAGGAGGTGAACAACGGTCTCTTCCCCACCACAGCCACCTCGAGGGCAACGTGCAGAGGGGGTGAGACTCCTGACGTGTAGGAAGGATCTGACGGGGAGGGCCTTTCTCACCACCGGCCAAGCCACGTCTTGGTGCTTGTTGGAAAGTTCTGGCGATGAGGCATTCTGCCAAATGACTTTGACAGTCTGCTCGGGGAACCATCCCACAAGATCCACCCTCTCCTTTTCCCTCAGGGCCTCTAAGACGTTACGTGCTGACCACTGCCTGATGGACTTGTGGTCAAAGGTGTTTTTCTGCATAAATTTTTCCACGAGGGACAGGTGGTACGGCACGGTCCAACTACTTGGAGCGTTCCGCGGCAGCGTGGCCAGACCCATCCTTCGCAACACCGGGGACAGGTAGAACCTCAGCACATAGTGACACTTGGTGTTTGCATACTGAGGGTCTACACACCGCTTGATGCAGCTGCACACGAAGGTGGCCATCAGTATGAGGGCAATGTTGGGCACGTTTTTTTCCCCCTTTATCTAGAGGCTTGTACATCGCGTCCCTGCGGACACGATCCATTTTTGACCTCCAGATAAAGCGGAAGATGGCTCGAGTGATCGCCACCACGCAGAAGTGTGGAATGGGCCAGACCTGCGCCACGTACAGGAACAGCGAGAGTGCCTCACACCTGATGACCAGGTTCTTACCCGCAATGGAGAGGGAGCGTCGCTCCCACATGCCCAGTTTCCTTTTCACCATAGACACTCGCTCCTTCCAGTTTCTAATGCATGCCCTGGTCCCTCCAAACCATATCCCCAGCACCTTCAGGCCGTCAGCCCTGACAGTGAAGGGGACAAAGGATCGATCAGCCCAGTTCCCAAAGAACATGGCCTCGCTCTTCCCACGATTTACCTTGGCTCCCGAGACCAGTTCAAACTGGTCGCAGATGTGGATCAGTCTGCGCACCGACAGCGGGTCCGAGCAGAAGACGGCGACATCATCCATGTACAGGGAGGCTTTTACCTGGGTGCCTCCACTGCCTGGGATCGTCGCTCCTCTGATGCCCGGATCCTTCCTGATGGACTCGGCAAAGGGTTCTATGCAACACACGAAAAGAACAGGCGAGAGAGGACAGCCCTGCCTGACTCCAGATTTAATCGGAAAGCTATCTGTTTCCCACCCATTGATTGAGACTGCGCTACTGATGTTAGTGTAGAGCAGTTTGGATCCAATTTCGAATTCCCTCCCCAAACCCCATTTTGGAGAGCACATGTAGGTGTGCGATATTCTGTCAAAGGCCTTCTCCTGATCCAAGCTGATGAGGCAGGTATCCACACCCCTGTCCTGTACATAGGCACATCCCATGAAAGAATTTTAAAAAGTAATGCGTAGCTTTAGTTATGTCTGCCAACAATAAAGAAGTTTGCCACACGACTGGGCTTGGGCATCTCATGGAGGGGTGGCAGGGTTTCTCCAGAGTTCTCACCATGACACTGGCAGGAAGCCAACCTTAGAGAACCTGCTGAATTCAGAAATTTACAATATTTCGCTAGAAGGTTCCATCCATCTCCCACAAAAATTACACTGGGAATCAGGGGAACCCCACGGAATCCCAAGGCCATGCAGACTATATCCTCATAACATACATGGAAATCAATATATCTGAATCATTTATTTGTGGCACATGGACTAGACCCTCTTCATTTTTCTTTTAAAAATAGAATTATTCATAGTTCACATTCAACACCACGGGCAAAAATTACACTTGGCATGCGGGCACGCGCCCGACACACCCGAGCATGAAATAAAGCGCGTTGATGTCAGTTAAGTGTGCTGATGTCAACGCGCACTCTCGCGATAGTTAGGTCAGCAGGCGCGCGCTGGAGCCAGAGCCAGAAGCGCACCCTCCGACAATTAGAAGGCCTATTAAGGCCATTAAGTAAACAACTGTCCTGAATTTTTCACTGCCCATTCAACCTAACGGTTGGCGGGCAGGCGAAAAGGCCAAGCAGCCTTTCCATTTTTTAGGAAACCTCATCCACAGGCGGGATGAGGTTTCCTAAAACAAATAAAAATAAAATAAACTTGAATTAAAAACATGTCCCTGCTCATGTGACAGAGTCACATGAGGAGGGACATGTTTTATGACATTTTTATTTTCTTTATTTTTTTTTAAAACAGTGCTTCATCTCCCTGAGGCAGCTCCATGCCTCAGGGAGACTGAAGCACTCTTTTGTGCGCATACGCAAAGTTCGTGCTAGGCCCGCTTGCCCTCCTCCCCCTGCCCACACAGGCAGTGCTCAGCACTGCTGCTTGCATTCCATGCTGGGCCGGCCTTAATTGGCTAGCCTGCATAAAATTGCGGTGCGCAGACCACGCCCTCCTGCCCCCGCCAAGCACTCCCGCCAAAGGCAAAATTCTGCCCCATGATGAAAATCGAGGGTTACCATTCCTTCAGCATAATCACATTTTAGGCATAACAATTATGAAAATATGGTGAGTACAATTGTGGATATGGGCTTGATGTTTCTTTAACTCAAGAATATCAGACTGTCGGACCTGCTGAGTTTTTCCAGCTGTTTTTGTTTTTGTTTCAGATTTCCAGCATCCGCAGTGTTTTGCTTTTATGCTCGGATCAGGTCATCTGTTCTAGCTGGATTTGTTCAATCTCATGCCCTCAGTGGATGTTGCCAGCAAAACAGAAATTCATTGCTGATGATGGTCAACTGTAGAATAAATTCAACTGCATATGTGATAGCTTTCTTTCAGAAAATAACATTTTGCAATACAGCATATGAGTAGCTTAAGACATACTGGGAGGAATAAGGTTACTGTTGTTCCCAAACCTTTGCACCAGTGCTTTTTCTTGCCTCATGTCTGGGTCTGTTGTAGGCTAATTGGCAGAGATTGATTAGTCAACAACTTCATTGTCATCACATCAGGAGACTACTAGATAGGTAAGGTGAGCTAGTCGGATCATGGCCTTTTATGATCTAAAAATTTCTAAGTACCATCATTCCTTAAATCCGTGCTTCCCAAGCTGTGGTTCTCAACCCTGTCAAGATTTTAGGGTCTTATGCTCTGACGCAGCAATGGTAATGGTAACAGCCATGATGTACCACTAAACAAAATCACTGTTGTGTCAATGAAGCAAACTTTCTGATTGGTTGATGCAGTGGATTAGATGTTGTCCTTTAATCAATGAAGACCTGGACACAAATCCTGTCTGGACTGAAGGAATGAAAGGTTCTTCTAATTTCTAATCACAGAAAATAGAATCCTATGTGAAATTAACTTGGGCAACCTCAATTTTGTACTGAATGAACACTAATCGGCACTGAATTAGACCAGAGTGTTATTGTATGTCAATGGAAAATTGCACAAAGTTGCAATGGCATTAGTGAGTTGGAATATAGGTCATTTTGCCAGGTCAGTGCTAGGAGAATTTGATACTGACGCAAGGGGGCGGTTTTTAATCTTCTGTCCAACAGAAATCACGTGGGTTGAGGGCAGTTAAAATGAAATGGGTGAATTAACTTCCCTGTCTCCAGTCTGTTGCATTTTTAAAGTGCCTGAGTTAGCCAGGAACCTCATGTAGTTATGCAAATTGGTGTCTTATTATGACCCCCAAAGCCATTGTAACTAGGAAATCAGTGATGCACTCACAGTGGTCACCCTGATGGTAAGAACCTGTTGACCAGGTCTGGAGTCACATATCAGCCAGATGGGCTTTTATGACAATTGATGACAGCTGTCATAGTCACCATTACTGAGGCTAGCTTTATATCCCAGATTTATTAATTGAATTTAAATTCCACCAGCTGCCATAGTGGGATTTGAACCCATGTCCCCTGAGCTTTAGCCTGGGTCTCTGGATTACTAGTCCAGTGACATTGCCACTGTGCCACCATCTTCCCATCATGATTTATGATCTTATCAGAACCATCATATTTAAAACATATCAATACACTGTTGTTCTATATTGAGTTACTTAAGAGTTAATGATGTCCCATAAGTATGGAAGTCGAGACACTTTAAAATTATGTTTCCTTATTTTTCTGTATTAACAGCTGATAAATCCATCCAGCAGACAAATATGTTGTTACATAAGTAAGCAAATATAATTTATGAGTGGTTGAATAGGAAAAAGACTTGGCTACCGATAACTTTTTATAAATGATCCATATCCATTGTTTGCTTATATGCATGCGACACGTGAAGCTCAGAGACTTTGTGGGTTGGAAGAATAATCCAAGGTATTTCCCCTAACGTCTGGAGACCTAAGTTCAACACAACTTCAGAATAAGTAATAATAGTCAAGTTGGAGCAATGTTGAAACTGTTTAGATAAAAAGTGCCAGTAATGTTGCAGTCTTCACCAAACCTGATTAACATACCCAAGGGCTCAAAGTAACTGGCCATCCGGTCAACTTTTCAGAGTTAAATAAAGATCTCAGATCTGATTGATTGTATTTTAGGAACTGATCACGATGGAGAAGAAAGTAACAGCATTCTACAAAATTTTAGGGTGAAAAAACACGAGGCCAAGGGAAGGGTGTTAGAGAAAATAGAGGACTTCTCAGAGGCAAGAGGTACGCCACTCTGTCTGCAATGAGAGGGAATTCAGCAAGTGCGATGACCAGCCAACAGCTGCAATTCTTAACCATCAGTGGGATCGTATCAATTTCTGCAATACATTCATCTGGTTTGTAACAACTCTAAGTACGAAAACCATAGTCAGAAACTGGGTACAGCAGAAGAGAAATGGCAGCAGAGCGATTGCAAGAAAGAGCTGACAGTACGCAAGCTAAAACACTTGCAGACTGGAGAGCACGCTTAATATCATCCGTTATTCGTTTCAACCAATGGGAGGAATAACTTGTGCTGCTTGCGAGCAACAGAAAATGAAAAACAATTAAAAAAATGAGGGAGGTTGTGAGAAAAAGGAGGAGATTCCGCAATCTTTCTTCTGATGCTCTCCAGCACTACAAGTGGTGTTTACTTTCTTTAGGTTACAAACTGAAATCGAGCCCACAGTTTAGTTGTTCTGATGCAAGATCTGATCATTCTATTTTCTGTTTTGATAGCGTACAGATTCTGTTTTTAGGATAGGGGGGTTAGATTATGAAGATAGTTTGCATAAACTTAGTTTATAATCTCTTGAATATATAAATTGGACAGGTGGTCTGATCAAGGTGTTCACAATGTTAAAAGAATATGATAGGATCCTCTTGAAAGGCTCAAGTACAGCTCTTCAAAGCCTGGGTTTTCATCTTCGAGGCGAAAATCGCACACCGTGCCATTTCCCAAAATTTGATCCCACCTCCTGAGTGGCCCTGCCTATCTACTGTCTTTTCAACCTACAGAGTGAAAACAGGCTAGGGACAGGGCCACAGTCTCCCAAAGCAGGGCAGAGGCAGAAACGGCCAGGTTAGAAGGCCCACCACCATTCGCTCGGACATTAGCCCAGTTCTGTGAACGAGTGTGAGGCCCCCTAATCCTCACCTCTTATACACCCTCACCCCAACCCACCCATGCTCTGTTCACCTCCATACCCCCATACCCCACTCACCCATCCCCATAACTTTCATGCTCCACGTCCACTCACCAACCCTCATACCCCTTTATCCCTACACCCATTCACCTAATATTCATCATGTAAAGGAATCTTGAGCCCTATAATAACATTGGGAAGTCTTTGAATGCTCATAAAACTGTCAAGATAAACAGGCTCACAGTCCCCTTGACAACTCTGTCAACAACCCCTGCTGATCTGAATTAGTGGGGCTTTTCAGCCAAACATTCATAATGGGATATTGCACAGCTGTATAAACAAAACCTCCAGAAGTGAATAATTAAAACCTTTGAAGTCATTGAAAGAGATCAGGCATGCATTTAATCTTAAAAGCAGTTGACCAAATGTCTGAGCTGTCATTTAATGAAAAGGTTAGATGGCAGGAGACAATGAATATCACTATTTTTCAATACAGAAGAAAACTTTATCCACTGGATAGTGCACTCTAATGCATCTGAACACCTTTCCAGTTTCACAATTCTGGTCAGTTTAGTGGTCACTTACCCTTTAAGAACAAAGCCCTGTCATCAATTACTAAATCAAAAAACCAACTTATCATACAGCATTATGGTATGATGTGTGAAATTGCAGACACTTTTTGAACCAATCCTCAAAAGGTTCCCAACTTGCGAATAAGGGCCCCCCCATAGTTTTCGACTCCTTTGTCCTGCCGTTGCCTTCAGAAGCCAGCTTGACTCCATCAAAAATATGATTTTTTTATATTTTTAGTTAGTGCAGGGTGAAAATCCAATCAGAAGCCCACTAACTTTATTACAATTATGCTGACTCCACAAAATCCATTGGGGTCAACAGAGGAAAAGTCAGGCAGGCACATAATCCATCATGATGAGCTTCTATTAGTTTGTGTGACAAAGCAGAGACTCTGGATTTGCATGTCAGCAGTTTGTTTGACAATGGAAAACATGATTATTGAGCTGCTTCTATATTTATATATTCTCAGCTAACCGCATACAAATGCCATGTGGTGCGGGCAACTGAACTCACCAATTCTGGGTTACTACTGCAGTACAATAACCACAGGGCTACCTATCATATTCATTGTTTGCATTGGTTGAATCCAATGGAAAATCCTGAAAGTGACTCCGATCAATGGGAGCTGGAAGACTATTTCCTTACCTGATTTCCAATCCTGCTCACACAGATCCACTAGAAATCGGACAAAATAGGAGGGCAAAAGCTAGCGCTAAAGCAAAATACTGAGCATGCTGTAAACCTGTTTATATTTACAAAAATCTCACCTTCATTATTGAACCTTTACAGCAGGTTTCACTCAGTAAAGTCACAAGGGAAAATCTTGAATGATTACCCTTCCTCTCCCATCTTTCCTCCCCCCACCTTTGCCTCATTTTGCCCTCTCCCCTTTTCCCCCCTTCTTCCAGTTCCCTTCTGTTTCTCGTCCACCCTTTCCTTTCTCCTTTCCAATTCCCCTTTTCATTTTTCTCCAGCCCTCAGGTTCATGTCTGATGTTCCCAATTGTACTGCTCAATAATATCCCAATCCTTGAGCATTTATTCCAACTACCCTATAGATACTTGAAGGTACACACTGTGCCGGAGCAGCTTCCAAACCAGGAAGTCCACAAGCAGATCCAGGACAAATAGTTAAGAATTAGGTGCTGTGCACTGAGCAGGCACAGCATTATAATGCCAATCAATACAATTTCATGTGAATGGTAGGACACTCAATATCCACATCTCAATATTTATCCAAAGTAAAACTTGACCAAGTGTGGCCTCCCAGGTTCCTGCCTAAAAATAGTAAAGAGGTTTAAAGGGAGGTTTGCCTAAATCTTCCCCCATTCAAGGCACACACTTGAAAGAGGAAAATATCAGGGCATTCTCTCAGGGAAGGTCAGGAACAACAGCCAGTGGTCAGCAAGTAGCAATTTTAGGATGATAGATATAGATTGGGATGATTGTCAAGGTTGAGGGATGTTGAGATAAATATTGTCTGTATTATTCTGGCTAAATCTGCTTACTACTCCAAAGTCATCATGGAAAGAAAAAAGTTCAAACTCTTCTCCATCAGCTACTATCTCCTCCAGTGCAGCTCTCCATCTAGCTCCAGACTAAATGCAGGGAGATCACCGATTTCTTCATGTTTAGCTGCACAGTCGTCTTAACCTCCTGTGACTCCTCCTCCCCCAGATAACTCAATTTTACATGTTTTGCCCTGCTTTTGTCCTGACTGAACTCTCAATATTCCATATTCTGTAGTTTCTTCACTGTTCTGCATCAGCTTTTAGCACAGACCTCTTGTTCATGAAGCCCATCTCTTTTGATTTCTCCATTCCAGCTCTTCATCACCCCTTCCTCAATGCCATACTCAGTGATATTATTAACTTGTATCTGGCACTGCTCTACCTCACTCAAAATTGCCATTCTCACCTACTTACTAGACAAGCCCACACTTCCATTCTCTCCAATCGCTCTCTTATTCCAAACTTCCCTTTCTTTCTAAACTCCTGGAATGTACTATTATGGCACAGCTGCATTCTCACCTTTCTCACCACTTTGTGTTTAAGATCGTCCACTCCAGTCTGAAGGGTACTGCTCCAATGTGGATTGTTTTGTCCCACCCCTGCATCAATCACTTGCCTCTACCTACTTTCCCCACCAAGCTGCTAGTCCATGCTTTTATCACTTCAATCCTTGACGTCTCTTGTGTTTTCCAAGCCAAC
Organism: Cetorhinus maximus; assembly: GCF_964194155.1. Lineage (NCBI taxonomy): Eukaryota > Metazoa > Chordata > Chondrichthyes > Lamniformes > Cetorhinidae > Cetorhinus > Cetorhinus maximus. Next base: position 160,221,683 of record NC_135882.1, read on the forward strand.
CACCACCTTCCATAAATCACAACTCATTCAGAATGCCAGGTCCCTTGTTGTAACAAATCACTTACCCTAATGTTGACACTACTGTTAATTATCTAGAAACATAACACTTGATTCTGGTATATGCTTTCTACTTTTTGATGTAAAAGGATTATATTCCTAGGTCCTAAAGCACACTGCTTAAGATTTAATGAATTACCAGTTTGCTTCAAAAAACAATTATTATAACAACTGTCTATTGATGCAACACAGATGTCAAACAAGGTAGTTATAATGGGTTCATTTGAAATGTTGGAAGACTTTCTTGATGGAAAGGGCAATAATAGCTAGAGTGGCTAGGCATATACAATGGCTGTGATAGCAGAGCTGATGGTGTAGCAGCTGTAAACAGGGAAAGAAGTGGTCTGGATCACATCAAAGCTTCAGGGACTTCCTACATAGACAAAAGGGAATATTTACTCTACTGCAGACAGATTCGATAATGCTTTTTTACATGAACAAAGGCTATAGATAGTTACTAGTTAACTAGATGTTAAATTAGAGACTCACGAATAAAAAGAACATTGCTTAAATAACACATGCTTAAATCTTACTTTATTTTTGGAATGCAGATGTGTACTGTTATCCCAGGTGGGAGTTGGATAAATGCATGAAGAGAAAAACTTTACAGGGCTTGAGGGAAAGAGCAAGGGAGTGGGATTAATTGGATAGTTCTATCGCAGAACCAGCACAAGCACAAAAGGCCAAATGGTCTTCTGCTATTCTCTATCATTCACTGATTATTTGATTACAGTAGGGAGAAACCTAATGAGCTAAGAAATATTCATGATGCGTTTCTGGTGTGATATTACTTTGTTAGCAATCCATCTAGATTTCCAATAGGCATTCCAATTTTGGCCCAGTGGCCCAAAGGTCAATGGTAGGAGGAGGCTAAACCCAGACCAGCAATGACCTTAATGAATTCTGTGGAGCCATTAGGAACACTCCTACTCCCCCTGCATCCACAGCAACATTTTCTAAAATGTGCTTTCTAATGGTAGCTGCAGCAACCACTCAAGAAGCCTGTACAGAGCAGCTGCATTACTCAGCAATTCAGTGCAGTGCTCCTGAAACAGGTGTCAGGCACCTCATTTACATAAGATGAGGGCCGAATGCCTGTTTCAGGTGAGCTCCATGAGAGCATGGGAAGTTGTTTATACACCAGCTCACTTAGCACTATTCGGGTGTGGGACATTGCTGCCTGAAAGTGGCCCTCAGTGCACCCATTTTCAAGCCCTAAGTCCTAACTGCATCATAAAATCTAAATGTTACCTGCTCCTCGAATGTTCTGTATGTTATGGAAGGACACATCAGTTTCAGTGATGGATGTTTTTTTATTCATTCATGGGATGCGGGTGCCATTGTCAAGGCCAGCATTTATTGACAATCCCTAATTGCCCTTGATAAGGTGGTGGTGAGCTGTCTTCTTGAACTGCTGCAGTCCATGTGGTGTAGGTTTACACCCACAGTGCTGTTAGGGAGGGAGTTCCAAGATTTTGACCCAATGACAGTGAAGGAACAATGATATATTTCCAAGTCAGGATGGTGAGTGGCTTGAGGGGAAACTTCCAGGTGGTGATGTTCCTATGTGTCTGTTGTCCCTGTCCTTCTAGATGGTAGTGGTCATGAGTTTGTAAGGTGCTGTCTAAGAAGCCTTGGTGAGTTCCTGCAGTGCATTTTGTAGATGGTACACACTTCTGTCACTGTGCATCGATGGTGGAGGGAGTGAATGTTTGTGGATTGGGTGCCAGTCAAGCGAGCTGCTTTGTCCTTGATGCTATCAAGCTCCTTGAATGTTATTGGAGCTTCACTCATCCAGGCAAGTGGAGAGTATTCCAATACACTCCTGACTTGTAGATAGCAGACAGGCCTTGGAGAGTCAGGAGGTGAGTTACTCGCTGCAGGATTCTTAGCCTGCTCTTGTAGCCACAATATTTATATGGCTAGTCCAGTTCAATTTCTGGTCAATGGTAACCCCCCCAGGATGTTGATAGTGAGGGAATTCAGCAATAGTAATGCCATTGAACATCAGGGGGCGATGGCTAAATTCTCTCTTGTTGGAGATGGTCATTGCCTGGCAGTTATGAGGCACAAATATTATTTGCTACTTCTCACCCCCAGGCCTGGATATTGTCCAGGTGTTGCTGCATTTGGACATGGCCTGCTTCAGTTCTGAGGAGTTGCGAATGGTGCCTAACGTGATGCAATCATCAGTGAACATCCCCACTTTTGATAAAAACAAAAAGCTAAAAGCTACTGCGGGTGCTGGAAATCCAAAACAAAAACAGAATTACCTGGAAAAACTCAGCAGGTCTGGCAGCATCGGCGGAGAAGAAATCAGTTAACGTTTCGAGCCTTCGTGGCCCTTCGGCAGAACTGAAGCATAGTTAGAAGAAGGGAGAAATATAAACTGGTTTAAGGTGGGGGGGGCGGGGGGAAGAGAGACGTTGAGGGTGTGGTGATTGTGGAGATAAGCAGTGATAGGAGCAGCTAATCAAAAGATGTCACAGACAAAAGGGTCAAAGAGGTGTTGAAGGTGGTGACATTTGTCTAAGAAAAGTGCTAATTAAGAATGGAAGACAGGATACTCAAAGTACAGCTCTAGTGGGGGTGGGGTGGACAGACTAACAAGGTTTTAGTTTTAGATTTAAAAATAATGGAAATAGGTGGGGAAAGAAGAATCTATATAAATTATTGAAAAAAAAGGGGGGGGGGGGAGAAACGGGGTGGGGATGGGGGGAGGGGGAGTTTAAGATCTAAAGTTGTTGAATTCAATATTCAGCCCGGAAGGCTGTAAAGTGCCTAGTCGGAAGATGAGGTGCTGTTCCTCCAGTTTGCGTTGGGCTTCACTGGAACAATGCAGCAAGCCAAGGACAGACATGTGGGCATGAGAACAGGGTGGAGTGTTAAAATGGCAAGCGACATGGAGGTTTGGGTCTTTCTTGCGGACAGACCGCAGGTGTTCCGCAAAACGGTCGCCCAGTTTGCGTTTGGTCTCTCCAATGTAGAGGAGACCGCATTGGGAGCAACGAATGCAGTAGACTAAGTTAGGGGAAATGCAAGTGAAATGCTGCTTCACTTGAAAGGAGTGTTTGGGCCCTTGGACGGTGAGGAGAGAGGAAGTGAAGGGGCAGGTGTTGCATCTTCTGCGTGGGCATGGGGAGGTGCCATAAGTGGGGGTTGAGGAGTAGGGGTTGATGGAGGAGTGGACCAGGGTGTCCCGGAGGGAACGATCCCTACGGAATGTCGTCAGGGGGGGTGAAGGGAAGATGTGTTTGGTGGTGGCATCATGCTGGAGTTGGCGGAAATGGCGGAGGATGATCCTTTGAATGCGGAGGCTGGTGGGGTGATAAGTGAGGACAAGGGGGACCCTATCATGTTTCTGGGAAGGAGGAGAAGGCGTGAGGGAGGATGCTATCATGTTTCTGGGAAGGAGGAGAAGGCGTGAGGGAGGATGCCTCACGCCTTCTCCTCCTTCCCAGAAACATGATAGGGTCCCCCTTGTCCTCACTTATCACCCCTCCCCACTTTTGACCTTATTATGGAAGGAAAGTCATTGCTGAAGCAGGTTGAGCCTAGGACACTACCCTGAGGCACTCCTGCAGTGATGTTCTGGAACTGAAATGACTGAGCTCCAACACACAACCATCTTCCTTGTGCTCGGTATGACTCCAACCAGTGGAGAGTTTTCACCCGATTCCCATTGACTCCAGTTTTGCTCAGGCTCTTTTTCACAAGCACCCAATATTTCTTCTTGTACTCTTTATCCTTTATTGTGGTTACTGTTAGGGGGCCTATAGTCCACTCCCACTAGTCTGTGAGGTATGATTTCATGAGGATGGCTATGTCAGGCTGTTGCTTGACTAGTCTGTGAGACAGCTCTCCCAATTTTGGCACAAGCCCCCAGATGTTAGTAAGGAGGTCTTTTCCGGGTCAACAGGACTGAGTGTACAGTTGGCGTTTCCAGTGCCTAGGTTGATGCCTGGTGTCAACCCTTTTAGGAATTGTAGCAGTTTGATACAGTTGAGTTGCTTGCTAGGCCATTTAAGAGTCAACCAGATTGCTGTGGGTCTGGAGTCACATGTAGGCTAGGCCAGACCAGGTAAGGGCGGTAGATTTTCTTCCCTAAAGTGAACTGGATGGTATTTTCTTTTTAACGACAATGGTCAGTTCCAGATTTTTGTTGACTTCAAATTTCACCATCTGCCATGGTGGAATTTGAACCCAGTCCCCAGAGCATTACCCTGGGTCTCTGGATTACTCATCTTCGCCACCACCTCCCCTTGCACAGCCTTCAGCTTTAGCATGACCCAGCCCATAGTTAGTGAGATACTGATGTATCTACATTTGAGTAAATAATCAGAAATTTACCCCGTCCCTCATGGTTTTGTCAATGAATAACAGTATAGGCCTGTTGTAGTAATACACACGAACATACAAACTAGGTGCAGGAGTAGGCCACTTGGCTCTTTGAGCCTGCCCTGCCATTCAATAAGATCATGGCTGATCCGATTGTAATCTTCCGCCTATCCCTGATAACATTCACCGCCTTGTTAATCAAGAATCTATCTAGCTCTGCTTTAAAAATATTGAAAGATTGCTTCCACTGCCTTTTGAGGAAGAGAGTTCCAAAGACTCATGAGCCTCTGAGAGAAAAAAATTCTCCTCATCTCTGCTTTAAATAAGCGACCCCTAATTTTTAAATCATGACCTCTAGTTCTAGATTCTCCCACAATGGGAAACATCCTCTCCAGACCCACTTTGTCAGGGACCCTCAGGATCTTAAAGGTTTTGATCAAGTCACCTCTTACTCTTCTAAACCCCAATTGCTACAAACCTAACCTGTCCAACCTTTCCTCATAAGACCACCTGCCCATTCCTAGTATGAGTCTAGTAAACCTTCTTTGAACTGCTTCTAACGCATTTACATCTTTCCTTAAATAAGGAGATCAATACTGTACACAGTACTCCAGATGTGGTCTCACCAGTGCCCTGTACAACTCATAGCAAAATATCTTTGGTTTAATTCCCAGTCTGTGTTGATTGAGGCATCATAATGGGGTGTTCCCATTCCTGACTATTGACCAGTGAGTCTTGCTAGAAAGTGTGTGCATATGGACGTTTAGAGAGGACAGATTGGGTGTGACTGTGGTGTGCTCTGTGGCCTGTTGACACTCACTGGCAAGTCTCACACTGAGAGATGTACCCACTCCAGCAAGAGTCAGCACCTCAGGAAAGAGGGGAAAAGCAGGGGAAAATTAGTGAGAAAGAAATCCTAGGAAAGATGTCTCAATGACTTAGAGAGCTAGGTTTGGTACTCAGTCATGGGGATGAGGAATCTGGTAGTGAAGTGCCCACTCATTGTCGAAATGAAATGAACATCAGGCAGGTTCTATAATGAATGGGCAAGACTCCTGGGGTAGGTGTTGAAGGTGAATAATTTTAGTCTTAGATCTTCTCAAACTACTTTATCACTTAATTAAGGAAATTAATTCGGCACAACACAATTACATTCTTAAATAGCACCCTTGAGGGCCCAACAGCCCTGTGATTACTTTTAAAATTACAGTTTATCATTTTCCATACACTTCTTTGGTCATTGAAGAGGCAATTAGGAACATATTTTCCTACATTACAATAGTGACTACACTTCAAATGTACATCAATGGTTGTAAAGCGCTTCTTTAATGATGATTAACTTCCCTTCACCTGTATTTATTGTTGTTCTTCTCTTTGTGCAAAGGATTAGTATGAAATACCAATTCATACTTCACTAGTGATAATCATACAAATCCCTTTCCATTGACTTTGGTGCTTGTGAGTCCTGAAATTGTGACCACTTATGAAATATCAACAGAAAGCTCACACTTACCCAATATACATCCATTGGCATGATCCCACAGAGAAAATGCAAAATGTGTACTTACAAAACCAGTGATCAACTGAAAATATTTTCCGTTAGACATGCATTTTGTCACAATATGTCCTGCTTTCTCTCCACTTCTGCCCATTAACAGAAAATCTTAAGAGTAATTATGTTAAAATTGACATGTGAACTGCTTCAAAGGAGAAGACCACAATGACATTTTACTATGCTGTTCAACTTAGTGTCAGTTCTTCAAATAAGCCTGCTCCCCACAGATCATAGATATGCTTTTCAGTTAAAATTATGAGTTTTCACCATGACCCCTGTGCTCACTGACCTACATTGGCTTCAAAATCTGCAACCCTTGATTTTAAAATTCCCATCCTAGTTTTTAAATCCCTCCATGGCCTTGCACCCCCTCATCTCTGTGCCCTGCAAACCTCAAAGATGTCCACATTCCTCTAATTCTGGCCTCTTGCACATCCCCAATCTTCATCATTCCACCATTGGCAGATGTGCTTTCAGGTGTTTTGGCCTTAAGTTCTGGAATTCCCTCCCTAAACCTTTCCTCCTCTCTATCTCTCTATCCCCTTAATGGCGCTCCTTAAACCCTCTTTGACCAAGCACTTGGTTGCCTATCCTAATATCCCTTCATGAGCCTCAGTGTGTAAATTTTTTTGATAATTGCTCCTATGAAGTAGCCTCTAATGTTTTTACTAGAGGCAAAGACATTATATAAATGCAAATTGTTGTTGTTCATTTACATATAGCACTTGGAAACCAAGAAATATAATTTGTTTGGGATATAGCTGCTCCACTCTGGTGTGAAACAAAAAATTGACATCCTTGAAAGAAATCAGCTCATTGTGAAATTCATCTCCCAATGGTGCATACAATTTGTCAGATTGAAGGGGCTATCGATATAATTCAGGTATTGTTTTACACATGTTGCAAGGTTTGAGAAAGTACATTTAATCAAGCTTTACTTCAAGTAGTGGTCCCACACCCAACTTTCATGTTTATGTTTAGCTTTTTCCATTTTATAATTTATTGTTTCCATTTCTATCAGTTGTTAAGTACATATTAGATTTTATTTTGAAAGTTCTGGAGTGCATTTTAACATTTAGTACCTAGAGAAGGAGAGGAAATTTGGGTGAAGTGTATAATGGCATTATACTTTCTGCCTGGCATTGCAACACTGTGGCTTTCTTTCTTGTTTAGTGTTAGAAGTCAAGATTGTAGTCATGATTCCTTACATGTTGCGTTCCTACCTCAGTCTTGCCATCAGCAGACTATATGTGGAAAGGAGAGATGAAAGATGGATGGATTAAGAGAAAAATCAGTTCCCCTATTCTTTCATGGGATGTGGATGTTGTTGACAAGGCCAGCATTTGTTGCCCATCCCCAGTTTCCCTTGAACTGAGTGGCTTGCTTGGCCTTTTCATTGCTGTGGATCTGGAGTTACATGGAGGCCAGACCAGGTAAGGATGGTAGATTTCCTTCCCTAAAGGGCATTCGTGAACCAGATGAGTTTTTATGACAATTGATGATAGCTGTCATGGTCACCATTGCTGAGGTTAGCTCCAGATTTATGAACTGAATTTACATTCTGCCAGCCAATGTGGTGGGATTTGAACCCATCCCCAGACTATTTACCTGGGCCTATGAATTACAAGCCCAGCGATGTTACCACTATGCCACCATCTTCCCCCAAAATGGTTGATGGGTTAACTTTGATTGTTGTTGAATAGCCTTACCATTAATTGGGAAATGTTACGTGATACAGGAAAACCTGGGGGATACGGTTATTTGTTTTTAAATAACCAAAACACAAAGTTAGATTGTTTTGGTTTTGGCCAGAATCTTCAAGGGACAGATGAAAATTGTGGAATGTTAGATATTAAAGTAAGCTGATACCTTGATACCCAAATATATAAGCCAAGCATTTTCAGACTGTTTCTAACCGCAGATGCTGTGTCATGCCCAGCAAAAATTCTCCATATTACCAAAACTTCTTTCTTAAAGGAGGAACCAGGCATATTCAAGAATGCAAAATAAATATGAGCAGGGAGGTTAACCTTACCCAAGGGCTAAAAAGAAAATGTAATAGGAAATTGGAAATAAGGCAAATGTAACTCAAAGTGCAGAGGGAGGTAGTGGCCTCAAATAAAGAAATAAAAACCTAAAACAAAAGGTCACCAATACCTGATTAGAAAATGAAGTTTTCACATTTACCTGGTAACAAGAGAACTTCACACTGGACTGGAGGATAGAATTTCACAGAGCTGAGGTGGAGAGGCAGTCATTTTTGGAAGGGGTCACAATGTCACTGAGCTGCAAATGAACCAGCAAAGCAGCAGATCCAAACATTGCTCTGCAGTGTAACAGAATTAGCTCCAGCAGAGCCAGGAACAATGCAAACACAATGGTGGTGATTGTATCCTTCTCGTTGTCTGGAGCTGTTAATATCAAGTGTGAGATTTTCCATCATGAGTCATAAGCCTGACACCATGGGAAGAATCTTCAGTTCGGCATGCAGGAGCGTGCGTCCCGACGTTACCGCGCGTCATTCCGATCTTTCGTTCGGCGGACGCGCATTGGAGTCGGCTGCGTGCGCGCCGAACTGTCAAAGGCCTGTTAAGGCCATTAATAAAACAATTAACCAGTTTGACAGGGCTGACTGTCCAAACATAAGGTTGGCGGGCAGGCGAAGAGCCCAGACGGCCTTTGCATTTTTCATGAAACCTCATCCACGGGCGGGATGAGGTTTCATGAAGGGTTTATTAAATTAATAAATATTTTTCATACATTTCATAAACATGTCCCAGATCATGCGACGCTGTCACATGAGGGGACATGTGTAAATGATTTTTTAACTTTATTTATTTTAAACTTTAAAACTGAACTTAATCTCCCTGAGGCAGCTCTGTGCCTCAGGGAGATTTCTGCGCTCTTTTGCGCGCATGTGCGAAAGAGCGCAGGCCCCAACTCTCCCTCCTCCCCCATCCATGCAGGTTGCGCTGCCGGGAATGTGTCACGCTGGGTGGGCCTTAATTGGCCAGCCCCCGTAAAATGGCGGGCAGCGATTGGCTCCACGCCCACCCGTGCCCACTCCCGACCAGCCCGCCCGACAGGGAGAAAATCCTCCCCCATGTGTCCTGTCTTCCTCTGGGCATTTGGATATATTGCTACATTAAAGAAAAAGGGATAATAATTTTGTTTGGTCTACTAGCGGATGTGAGGTTTGCAGTGCATGACTCCTCGTACCAATTCTAGGAGAAGCAGGCAGCAAACAAACTTCTTGCTGCCTGCTCTTCTCAATGATTGTGGCATGCAGCCTAGTGCTAAATGGGCTGCTGACTGGCTGCATGCGTAGCAGGAGGCCCAGATGCATGAATGACTAGCATATGTTATAACTACCCTGCACTTCTTAAAGGTAGCCTGTGCCTCTTAAAGGGGTGGCGTGTTCAGTCTACAGCAGCTGATAGAACTGTAGCAGAAAGTGTATTAGAAAAGAAATAAGGCTACCAGTGGAGCAGTAGGCCAGAGAGACATTTCCCCAATTCTCTGATGTGGCACCGAAGGCCTTAGTCCACTTAGTCCAGGTGGCGGAAAGAAGGAGCGAGGTCAAGTTTCCACAGGGTGCCCTCCAGGCATGCTTTGCTAATGGAATGGGAGCAGCTGGCCGTGGAGGTCATTTCAATGAGTCTGGCCCTGAGGACCTGGCTTCAGTGCTGCGAAACATTCAATGGCCCCACACAGGTGGTTAAGGTCAGTGAATATATCTTCAAATGCCAGCACCTACCCACTGAACCACCAACCTCACACGCTGCTTAATATACCATACCCCCATCATTCATCGATCAGCAATCACCTCCTGTCTAACATTCAGACCCTTCAACTAACCCTTATACACTTACCAATGTTGCCAGCCTCACACCCAAATCTCGTATCTTCCACATACCATGAGCTATTTAGCTATGATAGAGGCGTCACCCAAACACCTTGCAACATATTTACACCCCTTCCCTTGCAAGACAAGGTCACACATGACAGGAGGCAGCAACAGGGAACCAGCAGGCATGCCTGAATCTGTTAAGCACTTTGGAGGAGAGAGTGCTACAAATTATTGGGCCGGCAGTGACTAAGGCATTGCTAAGACTAAGGTATTGTTGAGAGCATCCAGGATGCTGGCACGCTCCTGCTTTATGCACCTTCTCAAATCTAACTTCATCCTCAATCATCCCCATATGACCACTGGTCCACAATTCCCCATCTATCCATCCCTCTACTACAGTCCATCACAGTGCCCTTTTGGCCAAAATCCTAATTAATCCTAATCCCAATTAAAGTGAAAGCTGCAGATGGTGTGACCATGGACCTCTTACTTTCCACCCAAACTCTGTTTCGCTCACCCTTCCCTTCTCAATTTTTACTTTCTGATCCCCAAGAGCTGCTGCCTGACCAACCAGTGCAGCCTAGCTATGAAGAGCAAGAGCAAAAGCAAATATCTAATGAAGAAGCACCATCATTTAATCTGACACTTGCAGCTACTAGCTCGGATACTGACACTGCAATACCTAGAGCATAGAGGGGGGAATCAGCACATGATGAGTAACTGAGCATGATTGGGCTACAGCCATGCTAGGGGGAATAGATAGCACTTGTTCCAGCTCCCCATTGGAGGCAAGGTCACAGACAAATTCTTCTGCAGAGGACATCAATGAAGACATTGATGGGTGAATTGAGGAGAAGGCTTACGGCATGCAGAGACGCTTGGTCTATTAGTAGGCTACCGCAGAGCTTGTTGTCACTGTCAAGGAACATGAAGGCATCTGGCTCCAGCTGGGCAGAAGGCATCACGCAGAGCTTGGAACCCATCCTTTCAACATGGAAGTGGTGGACAACTCTGCCGCAGCACTTGCAAACCCAGCTGTGATGCAGTATCTGGTGACTGCTATCTCAGCTCCTATTGCAGCACAGGCAGGTATCACCCAATGTTTGAGTGCTGCAGTGGAAACTTAGACTGAGCTCATGAGATCTCTGCTTGTTGCCATGCAAGCCCAGTTTGGTGCCATGCAGGGTCAGGCTGCTGGCATCATAGCTGTGGATGCTAATGCTCAAAGGCATTCAGGCTTACCAGGATTACCAGGATTGCAGAGGTGCCACCCTGAGGGATTGGCCATGGCTCCCTGGTGCTCAAACCTGCTATCATCTTCCGGTCAGCATTCATTCGTCTACAGTCATGAAGCTAACATTTTTGTATTATATTATTGTGGTTTATTGTGAAGTAGGTTTATGGGTGTGAGTGAAGATGGTTCTGTCTGTGTGATTTAATTGAATTAGAGCCAGGTAGACTGCAAGCTTGAAATTATCAAAAGAAGTTAGGGGTAAAAGGCGTTTGAAATGCTAATGAGTAAACATAGCTGAGGGCTTAGCATGTAGGGTGTGAAAGAAATTTGCATTTTTACATAAGTGAAGGGGTTGTTTAAGTTTCAAAGGGATGATAGGATGTTTACAACTAACAAGATAAGCAAGGCCAAGCAGCATGTTTATGTTTCCCAAAGATACTGACCAAATTGGCAACATGAAAGATTTTTATATTATGGGAAAAGTAAATTTCCAAAGACATATAGAACAATGGGATTTACAGATTAAAGACAGAGAAACATATATAAAGAAAGATGGAAGGCTATGTTGTGGGGCCATGTAAGATCTAAAAGGACAATGTAAAACAGCCTTGAGGAAGCCTCCAGCCGCTTTTGCAGAAGTCTGCTGTGTCCAGTAACCAAAGGTGGAGGAAAGCCTTTGGAATTCCACTGTCGAGTTGGTGCTGTAGTAAACTTGCTGGTTGCCTATTTACATTTAAAATCTATTTTAGGACTTTTACCTTAAAAGGGATGTTTAGTTGGGAGTCAGGTGAATTAGGGATTTTGGGATTTGTTATAGTGTTAAGTAACTGTAATCTTGTGTATGTGCTTGAAATCTTTTCTTTTGTTAATAAATGTTTTAATTGAGTTTTTAAAATCTCTAAAAGTGTTAGTGGACTCATTACTTCTGAATTCAGTGCACAAACCTTCTCGTAATAAATATAAATTGCAAAACTGTTGTGATAGCGTGGCCAAGTTTCCCTTGTGGATTTGGTCTGCCTGGCACACATCATCTGTCACATCATAGCACTAACATTATTACTTCACCACTGCTCTTCCTGTTATATCAGCCAGCCAGCCCAGACTGCTGCCATGTTGAGGTGATATAGTCTGAAGCCCAGCCCTCAAGGGGGTTGTGAAAGGCCATCTGCAGTCTCTCTCACTAAAAGTCTGTAACCTTCCACCAGCCATGCCAATTGGATCATTAGGACAGGCAAAGGCACCCACAAGACAGGCACTAAGGGAATGCACAAGGATGGATAGATCAGTTTTTTAATGTATTATTGGAAGTGTTGTAGGATAAAGTTGTTGGAAATTTTTTTGGGGACGCCTTTTATTTCAGAAGTTTGGCAAAAGGACACTGTGATGGTTTGTAGCAGAGAGATAGATAGATGTTGAATTGCGGAACAGTGGTGATGTGGAGATGATTTTAGGGAACCTGAGTCTGATTAACTGCTCACGGACAGCCTGTCTGGAATGATGGGTCACGGATTCCTGTTTTCTTCCTCCTCTTCCATATTCTTCTCCTCCCTCTGTGCACAACTTCCCCTTTCTGCTGTCAGTGCTCCATCTCTGTGTCATGCTTCAGCCCAAGAGGCACTGCAACTATACACCCCAAGAATCAGAGCAGGATTTCTGCTGACAGGCCTTCAAACTCCACGCATCTCCTTAGAAAAGTCCAGCACCATTCCCTCTGACTCTAACAGTTTTCCAGAAGTCACCCAACAACACTGAACACAGTATTTCCACTTTCTGCGCAGTCCCCATGCTGATCCCTTTCACTGATGGAGGAAGTCCCTTGTGCAGCTGCACACAAGTTCAGCTGAGAATGTTTAAGTCTTAACAGGTACAAGATAGCAGTCCAGGTGCAAAGTCAATGTTAGAAGCTGGCCCACTCTTCTTGCTTCCAGCACACGCCCATTCCAGCATCCTTTCAAACATGGCCACCGCATCAGAAGGGGCCGGAAATAGATTGAATGTCATTTTTCCAGCAATCCTGGCTGCCCTAGCACCAACACCAGTAAAGCCACGGAGTCTAAGTTTGTGACCAAGGTAATGTAAGTTCTATGTTGTTATTACTATCCCATTATCCATAATGGTAGAGAAATCACTCTCACTTCAATAAAATTCATTCAGTACTATTATGCGGGCTGAGACAGCCCATGCTTGCGCAAAATTCCCTTATTCACTCTTACTCATGGAAGACAGATGTGATATTTACCATACAAATTTATGGTCATGATCCTGAGTCAGGAGATAACCATCATGCCAGATGCAAGAGAGTTATTAGGCTCCATTATCTTGGCTTACACCAGTGAAGCATTCTTGCAGTTATAAATATTTACATTTAAACACACTGTTGTTTGTTTCATTCAACCTTCATGTATTCTTTCTGTACAAGTTAGTTATTTCATTCTGTCATTACAGATGTATTTTTTTATATCCACTTAATGTCCTGGCATGGGGTTTGACTCTTAGCAGATTCCAAACCTTCTCCTGCCACCTGAATGTTTATATTATTTAAAAGCTTTTCCGATTGAATACACATGTTCACTTCTTCCAATTTCACAGGACATTTATACTCTACCACAATTTTTATTAAAAGGACGCTCCAAAGAACATAACTGTATGTTTGAGCCACTGTTGTCATACCTAGGTTATGAGAATGAAGATATCCATGTGCACTTGGTACCCAGGTGACACATTCCAACAGAAAAGATGGGTATAGCCTGGAAATATTACCAGGGGAATTGGAAAGGTGTCAATGCTGCATCAGGTAATGGGAGCAGCTATAAAAAAGTTTGAGTACCACAGGGTGGATCATGTTTTGCTCTCTTGAACCGTTCAGTAACACACTTATAGCCTGTCTGGTTCATGACCATTGTCCTAGGGTGATACATGTTTGCATCAGGATTATATCTTTCTCTTTTCCATGCCACATAAAATAGAAATGGAATGTCTTATAGGAAAGTCTGTGTCTTCTCATTTGCCAGACTTTTAAAGCCTCTTTGTAGATTATTTTTAAAGAAGTTAAAACAGATGTAATCTATTTTCCATCATATTTGCAAACAATTTGCAGCTGAAAATTGCTCATGGAGGGAGATATTCACAAAGAAACAGTTCATAGTTCAGGAAAATATGTTGCAACTTCTTTTTTCCATATCTTTTGACTGAAAATCATAGGCAGATGGGAAAGCTGTGGATAATACTCTGAAGAATGGCAATCATTTGAAAAATACATTAGCCTTAATGTCCTTTATTGAACCTTGCTCTCTCAGATTACTCAAACATAGGTAACTTCAATTTGAGCTATGCATATCTCAGCAACTAAATATTTGAAAATGTTAGGGAGCACTAAATACTAAACCAGCCGAACTTGGCAAGATTAGATGGTCACAGCGAGCCAGTAATAATAAACTGGGGATGGCTAAATTAAACGTCTGTGTTATATTAAGGAGGGAGTCAGTGTACATCTTACTGCTCACAACCATCCAGCTTGAAAACAAATCTATAAACTTATGGGAATAGCCACCAGTAGTCATGATCATTTAGTCAGAGGTTTCCAAGATATTAACATGCCAAGCAGACGGACTTGAAATGACCCCTGTAATTTGCTGGATAATAGGTTTCAGCTACTCTAGTGGGTTAAGAGTTATCAGATCTGCATACAAATAGTATACAAACAGCTTGTCAAAGTAGTTCCACATTTTTAAATTTTATATTGTAAGTAATCTTAGTAATGTTCAAAGGGCTGTATTAAGGATAATTATACCCCTTTTATTCTTGCAACTTTACACAGATATAAAAGCAGCGTTGAACCCATGCCTATGTCAAGCTGCCAACACAGACCACCCATGCCACAGACCAGTACAATCACAGTATGAAATGAAATGTTGGCAGACATATCCACGAAATATCTTCACATGGGTTTTGCAAGAGTGTGCAATGGTATTCCAGGCACTATTACAGTATTTATTCTCTTTAGTTCACACAGCGATTGTCTGTTTAATCCCGGGCAAATGACCTTGGGGCAAAGTGATTTCAAAATATGTGGAGTATTTTGTTAGAAGTTTCTGCTTGTGCACTAAAATTAGGCTTGCAAAAATGTGGCTACCAATGTAAGCTGGCAGTATAAATTCATGGAATTTCAGACTGTAAACAGATAAGAGTAGAGTGCAGATTGAATAGATGTGCTCACACTGTATCATGGGTAGACCACACCTTGAGTACTCAGGCCTCCTCCTGCAGCTTTTTCTGGTACATTGATGACTGGATCAGTGCCGCTTCCAGCTTTCACCACAAAATAGAAAATTTCATCAACTTTGCTTGGAATTTCCACCCCTCCCTCACCTTCACAAGCTACTCTCCCCTTCCCTTTCTCGGCTTCTCTACATCCATTTCTGGAAATAGACTGCCTACCTATATCTACTAGAAGCCCATTGACTCTCGCAGCTATCTTAATTACACTTCCCTACGCTCCACTTCCTGTAAGGGCTCTCTTTCAATCTCCCAGTTTCTCCAACTCCATCGCATCTGTTCTGACAATGCCACTTTTCAGTGCTTCTGTTACAGCTTCCATTATCCTCAACCAAGGATTCCTGTCCAGCATGGTTGACAGGGCCCTTGACTGCATCCATCGCATTTCCCACATTTCTGACCTCACCTCTTCCACTCCCACCCAGAACCAAAAATATTGCTTTTGCTTCTTTTACCAATTACCTTAAATCTGTGCTCTCTGGTTCTTGATCCTTCTGCCAACGGGAACAGTTTCCCCCTATCTACTCTGCACAGGCCCTTCATCAATTTGAATACTTGTATCAAATCTCCTCTCAGTCTTCTTTTCTCCAAGGGAAAGAATCCCAACTTCTCCAATCTATCTTCATAACTGAAGTTTCTCATCCCTGGAGTCATTCTTGTAAACCCCTTCTGCACTCTCTCCAATGCCTTCACATTCTTCCTAAAATGTAACATCCAGAACTGCACTCAATACTCAATTGAGGTCTAACTAGTGTCTTATACAAGCTCAACATAACCTCATTGCTTCTGTACTCTATGCCCCTATTAATAAATTAGGATACTGTTTGCTTTACTAACTGCTCTCTCAACCTGTCCTGCCACCTTTAAGGACAAGTGCACATATACACCCAGGTCTCTCTACTCCTGCACCGCCCTTTAGAGTCATACATTTTATTTTATACTGTCTCTCCATGTTCTTCCTACCAAAATGTACCACCTCACATTTCTCCACATTGAACTTCATCGGCCACCTATCCATCCATTGCACCAAATTGTCTACGTCTTTTGAAGTTCTACAACCTCCTCCTCACAATTCACAATGCTTCCAAGTTTTGCATCATCCATAAAGTTTGAAATTGGTCCCTGTACACCAAGGTCTAGATCATTAATATATATCAGGAAAAGCAAGGGTCTCAATACCAATTCTGGGGAACTCCACTACAGACCATCCTCCAGCCCGAAAACATCCATTAACCATTCTTTTCTATTTCGTGTCACTCTGCCAATCCATGTTGCTACTCTCCCTTTTATTCCATGAGCTATAACTTTTCCCACAAGCCTGTTGTGTGGCACTGTATCAAATGCCTTTTGGAAATCCATGTACACATCATCAACAACAATGCCCTCATCAACCCTTGCTGTTTCCTCTTCAGAGAACTCCAGCAAGTTACTTAAGCATGATTTCTCTTAAGAAATCCATGCTGGCTCTCCTTAATTAATCCTCATTTGTAGTTATAGAATTTGTAGAATCATAGTTTCTAGAAATTTCCCCACCACCAAAATTAAACTCACTGGTCTGTAGTTGTTGGGCTTATCCTTACCCACTTTTTTGAACAAGGGTGTAATGTTTGCAATTTTCCACACCTCTAGCACCACCCCTGAGCCTAAAGAAGACTGTAAAATTATGGCCAGTGCCTCCACAATTTCTACTCTCACTTCCCTCAGTATCCTTGGGCGCATCTCATCCTATCTTGGTGCCTTGTCAACTATAAGTACAGACAGCCTATTCAACACCTCCTGCTTATTAATTTTACACCCTTTTAGTGACTGAGTTTCCTCCTCTTTCACCATGACCTGGGTAACATTAGATGTCTATAGAAGACTTTGGGATTCCCTTTCATGACATCTGTCAGTCACTTTTCATACTCCCTCTTTGCTTCTCTCATTTGCTTTCACATCTCCCCTCTGGGCCTCTGTATTCAGGCTCGTTCTCAATTGTATTTTCTACTTGATACCTGTCATAAGCACACTTTTTCATCTTAATCTTAATTTCTACTCCCTTTGCTTTGGGAGCTTTGGATTTGTTTGCCCTCCCTTTCCCTTTTGAGGGAATATACCTTGACTTTGCCTGAACCATCTCTTCTTTGAAGGTAGCCCATCATTTGCTACCATTTTTCCTGCCAACCTTTGACTCCAATTTATTCTTACCCCATTGAAGTTAGCTTTCCCCCAGTTAATTATTCTCACTCTGGATTATTCATTGTCCTTTTCCAAAGTCATCCTAAACCTTATGATACAATGATCACAGTCCCCTAAATTTTCTCCCACTAACACTTGATCTACTTGGCCCAGCTCATTCCCAAGAACCAGGCCTAGCTGTGACTCCATTCTTGTTGGACTGGACACAAACTGCTGTAGAACATTTTCCTGAGCACACTCTTGGAACTCTATCCTCTCTCTGCCCTTTACCCTACCACTATCCCAGTCTATATTTGGATAATTAAAATCCCCCATTGTAACTACTCTAAAAGTTTTTCACTTCTCTGTAATTCCCTTGCAGATTTGTTCTTCTACATCCTTCCCACTAGTTGGTGGCCAATAGATTACACCGAGCAATGTAATTGCACCTTTTTTGTTGTTTCTTATCTCATAGTGAGAGACATCTACATTCTATTCTTACACAAGCAGTTTCTCACAAACAGACTTCAACGTCTAAGATTTTTGCTACTGTAAGCTGCAAAACATGTCATAAATTCCCAGAATCCGTCTATCTTGGCATCTTTCCTATCCTGTGCCCTACTTCTCAGTTTTCCCACTTTACCACACTACCAAAACAAGCTCCTAATAAACAAAAACAAAAAATGCTGGAAAAACTCAGCAGGTTTGACAGCATCTGTGGAGAGAAAGACAGAGTTAACGTTTCGAGTCTGTATGACTCTTCTTCAGAGCTAAGGAGAAGGAAAAATGTGGTGGAATATGTACTGTTCAAGGTGGATGGAACAGGTGGGCCAGCGATAGTTGGAGGCAAAGAAGATATTGCAAAAGATGTCATAAACAAAAGGTGAAAGGGGTGTTAATGGTGGTGGTACTGGATAAAGGAGGTGCTAATGCTGACATTAAGAGTTGAAGGCAGAATGTGATAATAGCCAGACCAGGGAAAGCAGTCTGGAAAGAACAACATGAGCAAGTGATAGATGGCCCAAGTCGGGGTGGGATGGGTTGGTGGGAAAAAAGATTGAAAATAAGCTAAAAGGTGGGGATAAAACAATGAATAAAAATGGAAATAAATTCTAAAAAAAATAATAAAAATAAAAAATAAAAATGAATATTGAAAAAAGGGGATCAAAAAGGGGGTGGAGGAGAGTGTTCATGGTCTGAAGTTGTTGAACTCAATGTTAAGTCCAGAAGGCTGTAAAGTGCCTAATCGGAAGATGAGGTGCCGTTCCTCCAGTTTGTGTTGAGCTTCTCTGGAACATTGCAACAGGCCAAGGATGGTCATGTGGGCATGAGAGCACGATGGAGTGTTGAAGTGGCAAGCAACAGGAAGGTCTGGGTCATGCTTGCGGACAGATCAAAGGTGTTCCGCAAAGCGACCAAAGTGTTTGGTCTCTCCAACATAGAGGAGACCGCATTGGGAGCAGCGAATGCAGTAGACCAAATTGAGGGAAGTGCAAGTGAAGTGCTGCTTCACTTGAAAGGAGAATTTGAGTCCTTGGACGGTGAGGAGAGGGGAGGTAAAGGGGCAGGTGCTGCACCCTCTGCGATTGCATGGGAAGGTGCCGTGGGAGGGCATTAAGGTGTTGGGGTTGATGGAGGAGTGGACCAGGGTGTCCTGGAGGGAACAGTCCCTACGGAATGCTGACGGGGAGGTGAAGGGAAGATGTGTTTGGTGGTGGCATCATGCTGGAGTTGGTGGAAATGGCGCAGGATGATCCTTTGAATGCAGAGGCAGGTGGGGTGAAAAATTAGGACAAGGGGGACCCTATTATGGTTCTGGGAGGGAGAGGAAGGTGTGAGGGTGGATGCGCGGGAGATGGGCCGGACACGGTTGAGGGCCCTGTCAACCACCGTGGGTGGAAAACCTCGGTTAAGGAAGAAGGAAGACATGTCAGAAGGACTGTTTTGAAAAGTGGCATCATCGGAATAGATGTGACGGAGGCGAAGGAACTGAGAGAAGGGAATGGAGTCCTTACAGGAAGCTTGGTGTGAGGAGCTGTAGTCGAGGTAGCTGTGGGAATCGGTCGGCTTGTAATGAATATTGATGGACAGTCTATCAACAGAAATTGAGACTGAGATTCAAGGAAGGCTGTTGTTGTCTGACACACTGACCTCTACCTCACAGAGGCTGAGCGTCAACTCGCAGACACTTCTTCCTACCTCCCCCGGACCATGACCCCACCACTGAACATCAAGCCATTGTTTCCAGGACTGTCACTGACCTCATCTCCTCTGGAGATCTTCCCTCCACAGCTTCCAACCTCATAGTCTCCCAACCTCGGACAGCTCGCTTCTACCTCCTACCTAAAATCCACAAACAGGACTGTCCCAGCAGACCGATCGTGTCAGCCTGTTCCTGCCCCACAGAACTCATTTCATGCTATCTTGACTCCATTCTCTCTCCCCTTGTCCAGTCTCCTCCCACCTACATCCACAATTCCTCTCACGCCCTACATCATATCAACAATTTCCAGTTCCCTGGCCCCAACCGCCTCCTCTTCACCATGGATGTCCAATCCCTCTACACCTCCATCCCCCACCAGGATAGTCTGAGGGCTCTCCACTTCTTCCTCGAACAGAGGCCCGAACAATCCCCATCCACCACTACTTTCCTCCGTCTGGCTGAACTTGTTCTCTCACTGAACAATTTCTCCTTAAACTCGTCTCAGTTCCTCCAAATAACATGGCTATGGATATCCACATGGGCCCCAGTTATGCCTATCTCTTTATGGGGGATGTGGAACATTCCTTGTTCCAGTCCTACTCAGGCCCCCTCCCACAACTCTTTCTCCGGTACATCGATGACTGTTTCGGTGCTGGTTCATGCTCTCGTCGGGACCTGGAAAAATTTATTAATTTTGCTTCCAATTTCCACCCCTCCATCATTTTCACATGGTCCATCACTGACAACTCCCTTCCCTTCCTTGACCTCTCAGTCTCAATCTCTGGTGATAGACTGTCCACCAATATTCATTACAAGCCCACCAACTCCCACAACTACCTCGACTACAGTTCCTCACACCCCGCTTCCTGTAAGGACTCCATCCCATTCTCTCAGTTCCTTCGCCTCCGTCGCATCTGTTCTGAAGATGCCACTTTCCAAAACAGTTCCTCTGACATGTCTTCCTTCTTCCTTAACCGAGGTTTTCCACCCAAGGTAGTTGACAGGGCCCTCCACCGTGTCCGGCCCATCTCCCATGCATCCGCTCTCACACCTTCCTCTCCCTCCCAGAACCATGATAGAGTCCCCCTTGTCCTCACTTATCACCCCACCAACCTCCGCGTTCAAAGGATCATCCTCTGCCATTTCCGCCAACTCCAGCATGATGCCACCACCAAACACATCTTCCCTTCACCCCCCCCGGCAGCATTCCGCATGGATCATTCCCTCCGGGACACCCTGGTCCACTCCTCCATCAACCCCTACACCTCAACCCCCTCCCACGGCACATTCCCATGCAATCGCAGAAGGTGCAACACCTGCCCCTTTACTTCCCCTCTCCTCACCGTCCAACGGCCCAAACACTTCTTTCAGGTGAAGCAGCACTTCACTTGCATTTCCCTCAATTTAGTCTACTGTATTCGCTGCTCCCAATGCGGTTTCCTCTACATTGGAGAGACCAAACGCATACTGGGTGACCGCTTTGCAGAACACCTTCAGTCTGCCTGCATCATGACCCAGACCTCCCTGTCACTTGCTATTTCAACACTCCACCCTGCTCTCATGCCCACATGTCCATCCTTGGCCTGCTGCAATGTTCCAGTGAAGCTCAACGCAAACTGGAGGAACAGCACCTCATCTTCCGACTAGGTACTTTACAGTCTTCTGAACTTAATATTGAGTTCAACAATTTCAGATCATGAACTCTCTCTTCCATCCCCACTCCCTTTCTGATCCCTCTTTTTCCAATAATTTAGAATTTTTTTACAACTATATATTTTTCTTTTCCCTCTTATTTTTAAACTTATTTCGATCTATTGTTTCATCTCCACCTTTTAGCCCATTTCGATCTCCTCCCTCCACCCCACCTCCACCAGGGCCATCTGCCACTAGCTTGTGTTGCTTGCTACCCTTAATGTACCCATTAGCACATCCTTTAGATAATATTCAACCTTCAACACCCCTTTATCCTTTTGTCTATGACATCTTTGGCAGTCTCTTCTTGGCCTTCACCTATCACTGGTCCCCTATCGAGCTTTCTTGTCCCACACCCCTCTACGAGTTTATATTTCATCTCATTTCTATATGTCTTAGTTCTGAGGGTCATACGGACTCAAAACGTCAACTGTATCCCTCTCCGCAGATGCTGTCAGACTTGCTGAGTTTTTCCAGGTATTTTTGTTTTTGATCATACACTGAAGTCCTGTTTGCTTATAATTTTAATTCCTCCACCCACTTCAATTCTGACCTTTTGACCTCAGCCTTCTAGACTTTTCCAACGTAACTCAGCAGAAGCTCAAGGAACAACACCTCATCTTTTGATTAGGTGTTTTACAGTCTTCCGGACACAACACTGGGTTCAACAATTTCAGATCATAACCAGTGTTTCTATTTGTTCAAACAACAGCTACTGGTAATGGTTCTACTGTTGCCTTTCACACCTCCATAGACATGTCTTTTGTTTCTTCATTTGTCCCATTACCACCTCATTTTGCCTTGCACCATCAACCATTTGTCACTCCTGCCTTTTGCTCCATCACATACTCTTTCCTTCTCCATACATTTTCCCTGCCTCTGGACTAGTTTAAAACCATTTTCCAGTGCTGGTTAAAGGTCATTGACCTGAAACATTCACTCTGTTTTTCTCTCCACAGCTGCTGCCAGATTTGATAAATATTTCCAACATTTTCCGTTTATATTTCAGATTCCCTGCATGCGAAGTATTTTGCCGCTGCCTTGAGTGTTGTGTCCAGTTCTGTTCATTGTCTGTAAAGCACTTTGGAACATTCTGTGGTCGTGAAAGGCACTGCATAAGTGCAAGTCTTCTTACATATCACCGCTGATGACACATCAGAAATAAATTATTGGCTGTGAAGTATGTTGGAATGTGCTGAGGACGAGAAGGCATTGTCGAAATGCACACTTTTGCTTTCTTCTTTCTTCCTTTTCTTCTTTGAATAGTTAACTGACAGGCAAGCTTATAGAGGAGTATAAGATAATAAACAGCATGGAAAAGGCTGATCTGGAAAATCACCTTAATCTGAACAAAGTTGAGCAAAAGGACATAGATTCAAATTAATGAAAGGCAAACTTAAAATTTAAAAAATGCGGGCTTATATATTTAATTTTACATCCTTAGGATGCTCTGAAGTGTTTCATAGCTAATGAATTATTATCACAATACAGTTCTTGTTTTATATGCAAACATGGTGAACAATCACATGACAACTGGTCACAACTTTGCCAGAATATCCAAATGATATCCAGAAGATCGAGACCCCATAGAAAGCCTGCCTGCCATGGCAGAACTGCATATCGAACACAAAGTGGAGGAACTTAGCAAAGCTATTGATTTGCTTGCCATGGGCAAAGATCCAGGTGCTGATGCTACACTGTCTGAACACGTCAAGCACAGAAAGCCGGCACTGCCGCAGAATCTGCATGAACTTCTCTGGCTGGAACTTTCCAGCCGTAGCGTGGCGGGTTCCCCCACGGCGGATGCGGTGAGCCATTCAAATGTTAATTAACTTCAGTGGGACTGAAAGATCCCACTGGCGAGAGAGGCTGCAAAATTCCAACCTCTGTCTCTACTGGAGGGAGGGGGCAGTGTTTCAGGTTATGCGTAATGCAAATTCTGTGACCGTGTACAGGAACAAGGGCAACCGCAGAAATTGCAACAACTAGCAAGGCACCTCCCTGCTGAGCATAGTGGGAAAAGTATTTGCCAGTTGTCAGGTTGCAGGTCCTCACTGAACCCACCTACCCTAAATCCCAGTGTGGTTTCAGAACTGGAAGATTTATAATTGACATGATCTTTTCAGTCCAGCAGCTGCAAAAGAAACATCGTGAACAAAGGGGACCACTTTATATGGTGGCGTAGTGGTATTGTCACTGGACAAGTGACCCATCGACCCAGGGTAATGTTCTGGGGACCTGGGTTTGAATCGCACCACGGATCGTGGAATTTAAATCCAATAAAAATCTGAAAAGTCTAATGATGACCATGAAACCATTGTTGATTGCTGTAAAAACCCATCTGGTTCACTAATGTCCTTTAGGGAAGGAAATTTGCTGTCCTTACCTGGTCTGGCCTACGTGTGACTCCAGGCCCACAGCAATGTGGTTGACTGGTAAAAATACACTCTGAAATCACCTTCTCAAGGGCAATTAGAGATGGGCAATAAATGCTGACCTAGCCAGCGACGCCCACATCCCATGAATGAACAAAAAAAATATTGCCTTCATCGATTTCACCAAAGCATTCGACCATGTAATCTGCTGGAGAAAATTAGCTGCCCACAGAAGCTATTCAATGAGGTCTCCACTTTCCATGACAACATGATGGGTAAGGTCAGCTAAGACAGGGCAATATCAGAACCCTCTGAGATCTGCAGTGGGGTCAAACAGGGTTGTGTTCTGCCATCAACACTCTGGCACATTCTTTTTTGCGGCTGTCATATGCCTTCAGGTCATCTGCAGAGGGTGTCTACTTATATAGCAGACCTGATGGAAAACTGTTCAGCCTTGCTCACCAGTGATAAGACAAAGGTGTGCCTAGTCCTCATCAGAGATTTGCTTTATGCTGATGAAGCTGCACTAACATTCAGTCTCATGATGACTATGAAATCATTGTCAATCGTCGTAAAAGCCAACCTGGTTCACTAATGTCCTTTAGCAACAGTCTGACATAGTCATACTCACAGAATCATACTTTATAGATCATGTCCCAGGCACCACCATTACCATCCCTGGGTATGTCCTATACAACCGGCAGGAAGGATCCAGCAGAGATGGCGGCACAGTGGTATACAGTCGGAGGGAGTTGCTCTGGGAGTCCTCAACATCGTCTCTGGCCTCCATGAAATCTCATGGCACCAGATCAAACATGGGCAAGGAAGCCTCCTGCTGATTACCACGTACCAGCACCCCACCAACCCCCGCGCCCTCCACCAACCCCCCCACCCCCCACCCCACCACACCGCCCCAGCCCCCACACCCCACCCACACCGCCAGCTGAAGAATCAGTGCTTCTCCATGTTGAACACCACTTGGAGGAAGCAATGAGGGTGGCAAGGACCCAGAATGTACCCTGGGTGGGGGACGTTACTGTCCATCACCCCAAGAGTGGCTCGGTAGCACCACCATAGACCAAGCTGGCCAAGTTCTAAAGGACATAGCTGCTAGACTGGGTCTGCGGCAGGTGGGGAGGGAACCAACAAGAGGAAAAACCATTCTTGACCTCATCCTCACCAATCTGCCTGCTGCAGATGCATCTTTCCATGACAGTATTGGTAGTGACTACCACACAATCCTTGTGGAGACGAAGTCCTGTGTTCACATTGAGGATATACTCCATTGTGTTGTGTGACACTACCACCATGCTGTCATGAAGATATATTAATATCTATAATGTTATTGGAAATTATTTTTAAATTGGAATTGTAGTCGGTTCTATGTCTATGTGTGTTTCTGTGTGTGTCAGTGTGTGGCTTAATTGGATTAAAGCCAGCTAGTCTAGGTGATTTGATGTATAGTAGTTTTGAGATGTTATGTAGATAAACGTAAGGAGGAGAAGATAAAGTGTAAATTTGCATTTGTTGAATAAACAATGCAAAAGAATGGGTAAAATCTTGCACCTAGCTGGGAGATGTCAAGCAGTGTGTTTATATTACTAATAAAACTGGTGGAATGAAAAGGTATTATTGTTAGGAGAGGGAAAATTAAAAACCTAGAAATACAATGGAAAATTTACATTCTAAGGAAAAGCTAGGTATTTGTGGAGTTTGTGTGTGTAAGTCAGAGACATTTAAGATCCAACCAACCTGTCAGCCTTCAACTGTAGGTCCGCAAGGAACCAAATTGCAAGCAAACTCATTTTGAATTTGTAAGGTCAAATGTGCTTTGCCTGGTGTCTGTTTAAAGTCTATGAGTTACTGTTGCCTTGGTGAAGATTTACCTGGGAGTGATTAATTTGGGGATTTGTTTAAAAGTTATCATGGTAGTAATTTGTAGACATGTGTATGTGTTTACTTTGTTGTTAACTTAATAAATGTTTCATTTAGTTTTATATAAAAACCCTCTTGAGGCTTCGTGGTCTTATTCCTGAATTCAGCCCTGCATCTCAAACATACCAATTGAAAATATAGGTTATGATGGTTGTTCAAGTTTCCCTCTGGGATTTAAACAACTCAGCCTTTACCAACTGCTGTGTCATAACAATGCTAAATGGGATAGATTTTGAACAGATTAAGCAACTCAAGACTGGGCATCGATGAGGCACTGTGAGCCATCAGTAGCAGCAGAATTGTACTCACCCATAATCTGTAACCTCATTGCCTAGCATATCTCCCATTACCACCAAGCCAGGGGATCAACTCTGGTTCAATGAAGAGTGCAGGATGGCATGCCAGGAGCAGCACCAGGCATACCTAAAAATAAAGTGTCAAACCTGGTGAAGCAACTAAACAGAACTACTTGTATGCCAACCAGCATAAGCAGCAAGTGATAGATAGAGCTAAACAATTCCACAACCAATGGATCTGATCTAAATTCTGCCACATCCAATCATGAATGGCGGTGGACAATTAAACAACTCATAGGAGAAGGAGGCTCAACAAATACCCGCACCCTCAATGATGGAGGAGCCCAGTACATCTATGCAAAAGATAAGGCTGAAGCATTCGCAACAATCTACAGCCAGAAATGCCCAATGATGATCCATCTCGGCCTGCTCTGGAGGTCCCCAGCATCACAGATGACAGTCTTAAGCCTATTCGATTCACTAATTATGAAATCAAGAAATGGCTGAAGGCACTGGATACTGCAAAGCCCTGACAATATTCCAGCAATAGTACTGAAGACTTGTGCTCGAGAATTTGCTGCGTCCCTGGCCAAGCTGTTCCAGTACAGCTACAATACTGGCATCTATCTGGCAATTTGGAAAATTGCCCAGGTATGATCTGTGCACAAAGAGCAGGACAAATCCAACCTGGCCAATTACCACCCCATCAATCTACTCTCGATCACCAGTAAAATGATGGAAGGTATCATCAGCAGTGCTATCAAGCGGCACTTGCTTAACAATAACCTGCTCATTGAAGCCCAGTTTGGGTTCCACCAGGGCCACTCCGCTCCTGACCTTCAAAAATGGACAAAAGAGCTGAACTCCCAAGATGAGGTGAGAGTGACTACCCTTGACATCAAGGCAGCATTTGACTTAGTGTGGTCTCAAGATTGGAGTCAATGGGAATCAGGTGAAAACTCTCCATCTTTCTTTGTTCTAGGTATGATTCCAACCAAAACGGTTGGAGCCATACCTAGCACAAAGGAAGATGGTTTTAGTTGTTGGAGGTCAATCATCTCAGTTCCAGGACATCACTGCAGGAGTTCCTCAGGGTGGTGTCCTAGGCCCAAACATTTTCAGCTGCTTCATGAATGACCTTCCTTCCGTCATAAGGTCAGAACTGAGGATGTTTGCTGATGATTGCACAATGTTCAGTACCATTCACAATTCCTCAGATACTGAAGCAGTCCAGGCCTAATGCAGCAAGCCCTGGACAATATCCAGGCTTGGGCTGACAATTGACAAGTAACATTAGCGCCACACAAGTGCCAGGCAATGACCATCTCCAACAAGAGATAGTCTAACCCTCTCCCCTTGACATTCAACGGCATTAATATTGCTGAATTCCACACTATCAACATCCTGGGGGTTACCATTGACCAGAAACTGAACTGGACTAGCCATATAAATAGAGCAGGTCAGAGGCTAGGGATCCTATGGTGAGTAAGTCACCTCCTGACTCCTCTAAGCCTGTCCACCATCTATGAGATATAAGTCAGGTGTGTGATGGAATACGTTCCACTTGCCTGGGTGAGTGCAACTCCAACTACACTCATGAAGCTTGACACCATCCAGGATAAAGCAGCCCACTTGACTGGCACCCCTTCCACAAACATCCATCCCCTCCACCACCAATGAACAATGGCAGCAGTGTGTACCATCTACAAATGCACTTCAAGAAACTCACCAAGGCTCCTTAGACAGCACCTTCCAAAGCCATGACCACTACCATCTAGAAGGACAAGGGCAGCAGATACATGGGAACACCACAACCTGGAAGTTCCCCTCTAAGCCACTCACCATCCTGACTTGGAAAAATATCACTGTTCCTTCACCGTCACTGTGTCAAAATCCTGGAACTCCCTTCCTAACAGCACTGTGGCTATACCTACACCATAGGGACTGTAGCCATTAAAGAAGGCAACTTGCCACTATCTTCTGAAGAGCAATTAGGGGTGGCAATTAATGCTGGCCCAGCCACCGAAGCCCACATCCTGTAAATGAATAATAAAAAAAATTCCATACTGAGGAACACCTGCAGTGGCAATAGGACAGACTCTTTCACTCCTGTAAACAGTTTGGTTTGACCATCAGCCTCAGGAAGACAGAAGTCATGGTCTAGGATGTTGTCATACCACCATCTATCAGCTTTGACAATGTGACCGCAGAGGTTGTTGATAGCTTCACAAATCTGTTCTCCACAATCACCAGCAATCTGTCACTGGATGCTGAAATCAATACACACATCACAAAAGCTGTCGTTGTTAAGTCCAAGCTGAGTAAGAGAGTATGGGACAACAGCAACCTGACTGAGATCATCAAACTGTGGGTCTACTCAGCTTGTGTCCTCAGCACACTCTTCGACAGTGGTGAGACTTGGACAACATATGGTAGGCAGGAGAAAAGGCTAAACAATTTCCACCTTCGCTGTCTCAGACATATCCTTAGCATCCCTTGGTAGGACAAGGTCAGCAACTCAGAAGTCCTGCAGTTTACTAATTTCAGAAGCATGGACTCATTACTAAGCCAATGATGTCTGGACTGGCTCGATCACATTCACCGGATGGATGACAGCCGTATATACCCAAAGACCTTCTGGATGGTGAACAGGCCACTGAGTCATGACTTCTTGGCCATCCAGTCCTCCGCTACAAGGACACCTACAATTGAGCTATGAAGATGGTGGACATTGATGCTGACAACTGGGAGACAGTCAGTGAGTGCTGTGATTTCTGGAGGCTGAGTGTTTGGAAGGGTATCTGAAGAGGCAAGCAGAAAAGAAAGCTCAGCTGGCTGAGAAAAAACCCAGAGAAAACAGAGGCCAGTGAATCATGCAGCTTCTCAGTCCACATTTTTCTCTGCAGCAAATGCAGCAGAGATTGCCATTGCCACAGTGGGGTTCCTGAGCCACACCAGGTGATGCTTAACACAGAGTTGACCACCAGGGTACAAGTTATTATCTTACAAGACGGAAGGCTTCCATTGTATATATGAAAACATAGCAAACAATTTAAGTATAGCAATGTCCAACAAGGAGCCAACTAGATCATTTTATTATTTCTTCTGGTTACAATGGTTACACTGGGGGAGGAATTTTGGCCAAAAAATGAAGAGAGCTTCCTCACGTTACTCAAAAAGTGGCATGAGATAATTTAGCTTCACTTGGATGAGAAGTATTACTGCAATTGTACAGGGCTTCAGTGAGACCACACCTGGAATGCTGTGCATAGTTTAGATCTCTATACCTAAGGAAGGATATATATGCCTTGGAGGCAGTACTGCGAAGGTTCACACGATTAATTCCTGGGATGAGAGTGTTGACCTATGATGAGAGGCTGAGTAAATTGGATCTATACTCTCTGGAGTTTGGAAGAATGAAAACTGATCTGATTGAAAGATATAAAATTCTGAAGACACTTGACAGGATAGACACCAGAAGGTTAGCTCCCCTGGCTGGGGAATCTAGAACAAGGGGCACGGTATCAGCATAAGGGGACAATCATTTAGTACTGAGATGAGAAATTTCTTCACTCAGAGGGTTGTGAATCTTTGGAATTCTGTATCTCAGAGGGTTGTGGATATTCCATCATTGCGTTTGTTCAAGGTTGGGATAGACAGATTTTTGATCTCTCAGGGAATCAAGGGAAGTGGGGTTGAGGTAGAAGATCTCCATGATTGTATTGAATGATGGAGCAGCTTAAGGGGCCATATACTCCTATTTCTTATGTTCTTATGTTAAGGAAAGCATCCCATATGCCTTCTTAACTATTTTATCTACCTGTCCTGCAAGCTCCAAAGTCCAATTTTTCTGTTCTTTTCTAAACATTTATTCTACTGCTTACGCATTCATAAATAATATAATCTGTACCTAGCTTGTGATCTTGTACACAGTCAGACACTATAGGGTAAATTATGTCTTCATTACAGGGGAGATAAGCTGGTGGAGTGGATCATCTGCCTATTGATGAAATTCAGATGGAACATAGGAACAAGAGTAGGCCATTCAGCCCATCAAGCCTGCTCCATCATTCAATTAGATCATGGCTGTTCATCTACCTCAAAGACACTTTCCCCCACTATCTCCATATCTCTTGATGTCATTAGTCTCCAGCAATCTATCGATTTCTGTCCTGAACATGCTCAATGATTAAGCTTCCACAGCCTTCTGGGGTAAAGAATTCCAAATGTTCACCACCCTCTGAGTGAAGAAATTCCTCTTCATCCCAGTCGTAAATGGCCTACTCCTTATCCTGAGATTATGTCCCCTGAGGTTTTAGACTCACTAGCCAGGGGAAACATTTTATCTACATCCACCCTGTTGCACCCTGTAAGAATTTTGTAAGTTTAAATGAGGTCACCTCTCATTCTTTGAAATTCTAGGAAATACAGACTCAGTGCCCTCAATCTCTCCCCAAATGTCAATCCCGCAATCCCGGGAATTAACCTGGTTAACCTTCATTACGCTCTCTCTGTGGCAAGTATATCCTTCCTAGGTAAGGACCTGCAACAACTCACCAAGACTCCTTCGACAGCAGCTTTCAAACCCATGACCTCTACCACCTAGAAGGACAAGGGCAGCAGATGCATGGGAACACCACCACTTCCAAGCCACACACCATCCTGACTTGGAGCTATATCACCTTTCCATCACTGCTGCTGGGTAAAAATCCTGAAACTCCCTCCCTAACAGCATTGTGGGTGTACCTACACCACATGGGCTGCAGCGGTTCAAGAAGGCAGCTCACCACCACCTTCTCAAGCACAATTAGGGATGGACAATAAAAATATTGGCCTAGCCAGCGACCCCATGTCCCATGAAAGAATTAAAAAAAACCTATGGTGGTCAGTTTAGTTTTGGCACGGAGGTGACCGTGGTTAAAGAGTTTTCCATCTAGACGATATTTAATACTGACACCAGCCAGCAGTTGATATTTGATGAGGTGAATATCCACTGTCAGGTAGATTGTAAATAGCATAAGGACAGTCGCTCAGCCTTTCTTGTCCATCCCTGTCTGGATTTTGAAGGCACCTGTTTCAGGTCATCCACTCAAAACAGTTGCCGTCATATCATCATGAAGCAATTGCAGGATTGTGATCAAGTTCCCTGGACAGCCGAACCTTTGGAGCACAATCCACAGAGCCTTGTGATTTACTGAGTCAAATACTTTGGTCAGGTAAATGAATTCAATAAAGAGTCCCTGGTGTTGTTCTCGACATTTTGGTTCCATTTGTCTGAAAACAAAGACCGTGTTAGAGATTCCTCTGAAAGGTCCAAAGCCACGCTGGCCTCTGGGAGGATTTCCTCAGCCACAGGAAGTAGTCAATTCAGGAGAATATGGCTGGGCCTAAGTTCCGTGGTGGGGGCGAGAAGCAGGAGCTCTTCCCTCTGCGGAGCCCAACGGGAAATCACACAATGCTGGTTCTCATTTATTATGCAGCCAGAGGTTTCACAGCTTTGTTAGCAGTGGGGCAGGCAGGAAGTCGCGCGCCCCACCATAATACCCGGGTGCCATATTTAAACAGCGCCTGGACAGCTGCAGCTTTATCCCACTCTAAACTGCAGTCCAGGAAATGGCTCAGATACCCCAGGAGGCACTAGCACCAAGATTCAGAGATGCATCCCTGGAATTGCTGCTGAATGCAGTGGAGGACAGGAGGGACGTCCTCTACCCCAGGGATGGAAGGAGGAGCCCCACCAGACTCACAAACCCTGCATGGGAGCCAGTCAGCAGGGTGGCGAGTGCAAACGGTACACCAGAGGACAACCCTGCAGTGCAGGAAAAGGATGAACGACCTGTGCCTCCAGGGTGAG
Source organism: Cetorhinus maximus (assembly GCF_964194155.1). Taxonomy (NCBI): domain Eukaryota; kingdom Metazoa; phylum Chordata; class Chondrichthyes; order Lamniformes; family Cetorhinidae; genus Cetorhinus; species Cetorhinus maximus. Next base: position 160,253,504 of record NC_135882.1, read on the forward strand.
TGAGCCTTCTACTGCTCAAACTCACCTCACAGAGTGGGAACTGGGACATGGGCCTTAGTGGCCAGGCTACCATCTGTGCTGTCCATGCATAAAGGGCTCCTCAACATGATGCATTGATGCCTCATAGCCATGTAGTCTGCAGGTAAAGAGGCACCTGCAGATCCTTGATCCTGCCACACAGAGATCTCATGTTGTGAAAGTGGTGGTGGTTGGGGGGGGGAGCGGGGGAGTTGTCTGGTGTAGAGGCCACCAGCAAGCACAGAATATGCAATGCCTCCACATGCCTTATCCTTCTATCTGCATGAGCTCACTATTCTGGAGGGTGCTGCCAAAGAGGCCCAGTAGATTAGCTGTAGTGCATCTTTCACATGGCATACAGTAGTTAGTAGGTTGCTGCTGTTGACTGGTAGCTGTGTATGTCACCTGCATCCCAAATGCTCTCAAGCCATCTTCCCTCCTTGTGCAGGACAAGTTGGTGCACAACAAGCACGAGAGAGAGAGGACATGACAGGGCATGATTCAACTCCGGCAGCTCACACCATACGAAGCTAGGGCTGCTGAGCTGAGCTGGCAAGGAAGATGGTGACCGGGCATGTGGAGACGGCGAATTAAGCATCCGGCCTCCATCCAGCAAGAAACAATGCTTAATGTCTCTACCTAGAAACCAAAGGATCATGTGTGGCGCCATATTGGAGACAACCCCTGCAGTTACCCATTCTCTCCTCGCACAATTGCAAGTGCCACCAAGAAAAGGGTGAGGCCAGGCCCCGAACCCAACTCCACCTCCAGTTCCAGCTCACAGAGGAGCGAAGATGATGAGGGTGACGACGAGACTGCACCTGCCTCCACCAGCGCAGATGGTGAGTATGAGAACTAGTTCAGGCAAGGTCTCACATTCTGGTGGTCACCCCATGGACACGTTTCTGCAGCAGGAGGAGGCAGGGACCGCCAAGCTCATTGGCACTCGGTGGGCTGCTGGGGAAGAGGCCCCTGCAACGTCTGAGTCAGATGATGAGCCTCTGGGACTGGTCCTAGACAAGATGCTTGAGATGCAGCAAGAGGCAGGGGAACATCAGGCAGAGATAATGGAGGCCCTCAAGAGCACGTGAGGTGGAGGAGTCTGCCTGCCTGGTGTCTGATGAAGCGAAGCCAATACATGCGTGCATTGAGGTCTCCATGGGGAGGGTGGCAGACAATATGGAGATCCTTGTCCAACAGAACGCCCAGTTTCTGACGGAGATGTGCAAAGATCTGCACTCCATCACAGTTTCTATGGGCAAGGTTTCGCAGTGGCTATGTGAGAGGGGGACAGGGCACCTTGACCTCCATCCAGGTGCCCCTTCCCCTCAAGGAGTTAGGGAGGAGCCCTTGGGCACTTAAAGGGAAGAGGAGTGGGAGGAAGACACTCCTGGATCGCGGCGCAGGACTCTCGGAGGGTGTGCAGCCCTTCGGATTCCCCTTTGTCTCTGACCCCATCAGCTTCGGCCTCTGTGACCACAGAGGGTGAAGCTGCACCAAAACAGGAGACCCAAAGTAAGCCAGGGCCCTCCAGGCCTCGAGGAAGCAGAGGGTGCCTGCTAAAGTCATCAAGGACAAAAGGACATAGTGGTCAGCAGGCTACCTCCACCCCTGCTGTGGATGTCAGGGTAGCACCTTGACTCAGTGATGGGCAAAGAAAAATTAAGACATTCTGATGTCACATGTGGTTGCAAGGGTTCACTATCACTGTTCAATGTTGATACACTTTTGTAAATATATGGTCACTTGCACTTTTAGAAGGTCTGATGTGTTTTCATTGTGTTTCCTAGTCATTAAACCTGTGTGCACCTTCTATATTCAGGGGGACAACCCAGGCTGGGTCTATGTCCCCCAGAAGCATGCATACACAGTGAGGCATCGATCTTTGCCAGGGTCTTTTTGCCAGCCTTGTGCAAGAAGCCTCCCACACATTTTGCTCCTTTGCCATTCGCATCCTCCTGGATTCCCAAGCGTTAGCTTCAGCAGTACCACATGCTGGGCTTCCCCTTCCATTGTCCAGTTGAGCTACCTGCAGCTCCCCCCACCCTAATGACCCAACTCCCATCCAGCTTCTTGACATCCCCAACTTGAGGACTGGATAGTTGTGAGCAGTCATGGTGTGAGTGGCTTTTGAGGCGCTGACCTATACCTTCAGGCATCTGTTGCCTGTCTGCAGATTCTTGACTAGGGACTTCCAGGTTCAAGGCCCTGCCACCGTCGCCAATTCTCCATCACCTCAAGACTTGACAAATGGACCCTGGTAGAAGCCTGCGCATTTCTTTGTTTAAAGCGGGGACCTTGGGGCGGCGTCATTATACACGCGACCTTGATGTGTTGGTGATCAAATGTTGTTGGTGTGTTGAGCCATGATAACCAGCACAACCTTGCCACTGCAACCTTCTTCTACCTTTGCAGCCGATGAGAGTCTTCCTTCACCTGGTCTGATGTTGAGGGGTATTTTTTTTGGACCACGCTTTGTCTAGCACCTTCCTCCATCCTTGCCACCATGGTTGGCCCTATCAGGAGCAAGGAGCTCCCTATGGCCTCACTCAAGGGATTGTCGGAGTGCGCAAGCCTCTCCACCATGTCAAAATGGTGTTCCATGGAGAAGCAAGGTGCTTCACAAGAGCATTATAAAACAAATTATGCCACCAAGCCACATAAGGAGATATTAGGTCAGGTGACCAAAAGTTTGGTCAAAGGGGTAGGTTTTAAGAAGTGTTTTTAAGGAGGAAAATGAGATATGGAGGCAGAGAGGTGTAAGGAGGGAATTCCAGAGCTTGGAGTCTAAGTAAACACAGCCACCAATGGGTGGACTAATTATAATTGTGAATACACAAGAGACCAGAAGCAGAGGAGTGCAGATATCTCAGAGGGTTGTGGGGTCGAGGAGATTACAGAGATAGAAAGAGGCAAGGCCATGGAAAGGTTTGAAAGCAAGGATGAGAATTTTAAATCAAGACATTTACCTAAAGAGTGGTGAGAATGTGTAACTTGTCACAACAAGGGGTAATGGAGGTGAATAGTATATATGTATTTAAGGAGAAGCTAGATAAACATGTGAAGGAGAAAGGAATAGAAGGATATGCTGATAGGGTGAGATGAAGTGTGTGGTAGGAGACTCTTGTGAAACATAAACATCCACTTGGATAAAGCATGCTCTATTTCTGTCTGTAAATTTTATGGTATTGTATGCAAGTCTAAGGTTAGTATAACAGGCCTCCAACGATTCATAAGTGGAAATGTTCTTTGGGGTGAGGATGCAGTAAAAGGAAAGCTAATTCGCTTTTTGCAAATAGCCTCACACTTATGACTTATTGCAAAAATTATCTACCATGTAGTAACATATTTAAATTTAGTAATCATTTTTCATTCATCACGTATTGAACCGAGAATTTTACATAGAGGACCAATGGTGTTTCTAGGATGCTTCATGTTAAGAGGTGAAAAGCAGAGTCCAAGCATTATTTCTAGGATGAAATATTTAGGCTGGTCTAACTCATCATTACTGGATAAAATACAAAGAAATAACATTTTAGTAATGCTCCTGCCACATTGATGTTCTAACCCTAATGGAGTCCATGACAATCCATAAGGCAGGTTCTTGATTTCAGCCCTGCTATTAAATAGGGGTTATGAGCAAAAACCAGACCAAAGGCTACTTCACTACAGTGAGATAGAAAAGAGTCAACAAACAATAATTGTAGGTGGAAAAAAAATTACACAAGAGCACAATATATGAAATAGAAGAATGAGTAGGCCATTCGGCCCTTTGATCATGACTGATCTTCTACCTCAGCTCCACTTTCGTCCCCGTATCCCTGAATTCCTTTAGCACTCAAAAAATGATCAACCTTTGTTAGGAATATACTCAACGACTGGGCATCCACTGCTCTCTGCTGTGGAGAATTCTAAAGATTCACAACCCTTTGAATGAAGAAATTTCTCCTCATTTCAGTCCTAAATGGCCAAACCCCTTAATCTGAGACTGACTCCATGTTCTAGAATCCTCATCTAGATGAAACATTTTGTTAGCATCTACTCTCTCAAGTCCCTTAAAGATTTTATATATTTCAGTTTGATCACCTCTCATTCTTCTAAACCCAAGGAAATGAAGGCCTAGTTTATTCAATCTCACCTCATAGGACAACCCCCAATCCCAGGAACCAGCCTAGTGAGCCTTTGTTGCATTTTCTCTAGGGAAAGTATATCCTTCCTTAGGTCAGCGGCCAAAACTGCATACAGTACTCCAGGTGTGACCTCACCAATGACCTTGGAATCCTGTGACAAATAAATACTACACATTCCTGATCCACTTAACTAAACAGATCTACCTATTATCACTATCTGCTTCCTGCCAAGTATTTTGGCTCTCAAAGAGTGTCCTGCCAACTCAATGCAGTACACTTTACTTGCAATATACATACATAATATATATAGAACATTACAATGGTGCAGCAGGAATGTAAGTGGGTTTATGCATAATATGGAAATATTTATGGTTTTATCCCCAAGCAGAAAATCAGCACTATCGTAATCTGGCCTATGCTCCATTCATTAATCTTTCTACTGCATGTCTTCTTGTATTGGTTACTTGATGTTGATGCCATGTTCCAGAAAAGGACACTATGCTGTAAGTTGTCCATGGGAATTCCTGGTGTTGTAATAGATGAGGAATTCCCACCCACAAAACAGAATCCTCTGCCAGAGCAAAACAACAACATCAGATAGAAGTTGCCAGCAGTACTGGAAGTAAGAAGACCATCAAGGAGGTTAATGTCTTTGTTAACTAGAGGCAAGGGCAAGGCTGGATGGGTTGGAGTCTCATTATGAAGTGGGGAGGAAGTGAGGAGAGTTGTGCTTTTTTTAAAAAGTTTGTTCTTGAGATATGGGTAACAGTGGCAAGGCCACATTCATTGCCCATCATAGTTGACCTGAGAAGGTGAGAAGTTCTCCTTGAAGCTCTGGGCCAGCGAAGATGCAGAAAAAGCAACAAATTTCCAAGTCATGGTGGTGTCATGGAGGGGAACTTTGATGTGATGATGTTACCATAACATCACTACACTTGTCCTTCTGAGTAGTAGAAGTTGCAGGGGAGAAAAACACCATCAAAGAAGGCTTAGTGAGTTGCTGCTGTGCTACTTGTAGATTGTATATATTACACCTTGGTACAACTGTAGTGTTCATACAGCCATTGACAGTGACATGGATCAAGCATACTGCTCTTTGCTGGATGGTGTCAAACTTCTTGATGTTGTTGCACCTGCACCAATCTAGGAAAATGATGAATATTCCATCACAGCCTAGTTGAGTCATATAGATGGTGGTTAGACAGCAATTGCAGAGTGACCAGACTCGACCCTGGTGCTATATGGTGAGTCCAGTTAAGTTCCTCATCCCCAAGATGTTAATGATAGGGAACCCAGTGACAGTAGTTCTATTAAAGGTCAATGGATGATGAGTGGGCTTTCATTATTTAAGATGGCCATTACCTATCACTTGCCAACTCAAACCTGGATATTCTTCAGATCCTGCTATCGGCTGGTGTGGGCTGCTTCATTGTAAAAGGAGCTGAGCACTGTAGAATTGTCAGCAAACAGTTCCACTTCTAACCCTATTATGGATGGAAGCTTATTGATGAAACAGCTGAAGATGAATGGGTGCAGGATACCCCTGATGAACATCTGCAGTCTCCTGAGACTCTGGTAACCAGCTTCTGACAACTACAAATGTCTTAGGTTGTGCCATCAGGTATGACTCCAGTCTGAATAGGATGTTCACTTTGACTTTCACTAGCCTCCGTTTTGCTAGAACATCTTTGTCATGCCATGTTGTCTTGATGTAGAAGACAAATACTCTCACTCTCACTTTACCTTTGACACTCTACTCTGGTGTCCGTGGTCTGAATCAAAGCTGTGATGAAGTGGAATGGTTCTTGTGGAACCAAAAGTGAATATCAGTGAGCAAGTTATTGCTGAGTAGATACTGCTTGGTGGCACCTCTAATGACTTTTTCCATCGCTTTACTGATCTTTGGGGAGGATGTTGATAGAGTGGTAATTAGCTGGGTTACATTTATTCTCTCTTTTGTGGATAGGGTGTACCAGGGCAATATTACACATTGTGATAGCTGTACTGGAACAGCTTGACTAGGGACGAGATATGTTGTGGTGCACCAATCTTCGGTACTACAGCCAGGATGCTGTCTGGGCCCATAGCTTTGAGGTGTGCAGGATACTAAAATGCTTCATTTCATGTGAAGTGAACCAAATTGGTTGGATACTGGCATCCGCAATGATGGGGGCCTCAGGAGGAGACCAAAAAGGATCATCCACTCTCCATTTTTGCAAACACTACAGCCTTGTTTCTCACACTCATGTGCTAAGCTCCACTATACCTGGAAGTGTGGTGGAGGCTGGTTCAATCAAGGCATTCAAGAGGGCATTAGATGATTATTTGAATAGAAACAATGTGCAGGGGTATGTGGAAAATGGCCTCCTTCTGTGCCGTCAAAATTCTTTGATTCTGTGATTCAGTGATGTCACCCTCAGCCTATTGTCCTCTCACACCCATGCCTAATTCACCCTTCACAGATGTTGCCCTACACCCCTCTCCACACAATCCATTACGGACACTCAGATGCCTCTGCTTTCTGTCCTTGCAGAAGAAGAGGGCACACAACTTAGCAAGAGGCAGAGACCTGGAGGGGGGAAAGTGGGTGGTAGCCCTTGAGTGACAGGCACCTTAGCAACCACTGGCAGCCCATACCAACCTGGCCTACTTGGAAAGGAGTCAAGTTCCAGCAGGCCGCAGATGTCGGCAGTGGCCTATGAGAGCCTAAGTTTCATGAGGCACTGGTGCTCAGACATGTCAAGAGAGCTGATCCTCTGTCTGTAGATCCTGTGTTGAGGGGCCTGCCTCTTTCCCGCTGGAAGGAGTCCATCTCCTCAGCCCTATGGAGTGGCATGCAGATGAGGAGAAGGCAGCTAGTGTTGCTGTTGATGTTGCTCCTGGCATTTTTGGCAGTGGTGTGTCTTGTCCCTCATCAGAGGTGAAAGGTGAAGCTGCACAAGCTGCTCCCATGCCATGGTGATGGCTGACAGCAGGGATGTGCAGCTGAAGGTGAGTCAAATGCTAGACAGGTGAGCTACCTTCCAAGCAGTTGGCAATCACCTGTCAAGCAGTAATAGAATTATCGCTAACAAAGTGCTTTGAGCATTAGCCTCTCACCTAGCCATGGTCGGAGCTGATCAAAGCCTTTCCAGCCTTCCAGTTTCACTGAGAAAGTTGTGCACTCACCTCAGTGACTCTGGTGAGTTGCTGAAAGGTCAGGAGATAAGTGCCCTGACTTTGAAATCTAGGATTGAGGGTTAAAACAGATCTTAATTTCTTTTTAACTACTTTAACTATCTACCCAGTAGATCCAAGGTGGTTCTCCACTCACCTTCAATCCCGCCCTGGTAAAACCTGAAAGGGGACGTGATGATGATGAATACCTGATCCGACATAACTCCCCTTACATAAACACAACCGACCTCCGCTTCCCTGGGAAAATTTGCCTTTATGTTTTATATAATATGATTTTTATTTTTCCATTGCCACTAAAGAGATCTGTTTCTCATGCTTGAAAGTCACTCGTTGCTGGTATTTCGTCCCCATTTCAATTCTGTTGAAGAAAAAAGCAACATGTAATTCTTCGATATTTAGTGTCTCCTTTTCCAAGCTTCTTATTCCCAGCTCGGAAACAGTGGGCCCATCTGAATTCAGGCAAGACTGTTTCAGTCGGTCATGCTTTAAAATAAGGAATTCCACTGAACCTAAACACAATGCCATTTAGGCAAAAACAGTCAACAAGTTTTGTTGATCATTTCTCAAAGTCTTGGACTGTGTTTCCAAACTTGTAAATCACAGTAATTCCAACCCCATCGCCTGATAAATCAGGAGGCAAACTCCTAAAAGTCAAGAAATTTAAACATTCTGTGATTCTAGAATCATATAAAATATATTTTTTCTTTCAAACATATGCCCTTTAGTCCTTCCACCCCACCCCCACTAGAGCTGTACTTTGAATATCCTGTCTTGCATTCTTAATTAGCACTTTTCTCAGACAAAGACCGCCACCTTCAACACCTCTTTGACCCTTTTGTCTCTGACATCTTTTGATTATCTGCTCACACCACACCCTCAATGTGTCTCTTCCCCCCCACCCACCTTAAACCAATTTATATTTCTCCCTTGTTGAAACTATGCTTCAGTTCTGCTGAAGGGCCATGAGGGCTCGAAACGTTGACTGATTTCTTCTCCGCCGATGCTGCCAGACTTGCTGAGTTTTTCCAGGTAATTCTGTTTTTATTTTGTTTTGGATTTCCAGCATCCGCAGTAGCTTTTAGCTTTTTGTTTTTGCCAATATATATATTAACATTTGCTTTATAAACCTCATGAGTGGCTTTTTTTAATTTCTAACAGGTCAGAGCCCTTTACAAGAACTATATACTGCCCTGCTTGGGTCTGAGTTCCAAGGACGCCTGAAGACCATCCAACCTGAGATTGAATCAAACTATTTTTCAGGTGTCCAATGTGGTTGCCTAGGATGAGCATTAGGCCCCTTGCATTGAATAATGAAGGATTAGCGTCTGATTTAGGACCCCTCAGGAAAATTGTGAAGCCCAGACATCAGGCTTGCTCCCACAACTGGAGGTCTCTGTTGGAACATTCACTAGATTCCTCTGCCTCCGCTCCAAGGGTGGGGGTGGGGGGCCTATGAGTGGAGGGCTCCCTCTCTTACCCTGAGTGCCTTGCTCACTTTCTCCTACTCGCCACCTGGAAACCTAGACCTCAGGGAGTGGAACCTGGCTGCTCAGTACCAGGATTTCCCCCAGTTCTTTGTGTGAATGAACATGGGATTCCGAGAGCCTCCTCTTACCTGCTCCTTACAGTGTAGCTGAGTGCCCTGGATCCACCAAGTGCCTGATACTTGCGTGATGCAAATGGTACTTGTCACTTATCAGCCCAAGCCTGAATATTATCCAGCTCTTGCTGCACATGGACATGGACTGCTTTAGTATCTGAGGAGTCGCAAATGGTGCTGAACATTGTGCAATCATCAGCAAACATCCCCACTTCTGACCTTATGATGAAAGGAAGATCATTGATGAAACAGCTGAAGGCGGTTGGGCCGAGGACACTACCCTGAGGAACTCCTGCAGTGATTGATTGCAGCGCGACTGTGACGATGAACCTCCAGCAATCACAGCCATCATCCTTTGTGCTAGGTATGACTCCAACCAGCGGAGAGCTTTCCCCTGATTCCCTTTGACTCCAGTTTTGCTAGGGTCCGTTGATCTGGAAGTGATGTAATATGGCATTTATGTTTGATCTTTCCCAGTGTGTGAAAAATCTGTGGGAATTATTGGCGAAATCCAGTCAGTTGTCTTGTTGTAGGACTTCATCCATTGTTTGCAGAATGCCCAGTTGCAGGCATGCATTTTTGCTGAGTAAAGAGATGCGTAGATTGTGCGAGATCTGTTGCCCCTTGTGGTGAAGAGTAGCAGTAATCTGACCTTTTACTTGCAGATTCGTACCACCTGGACCTTGAAGTTTAGTGTTTGATGGTTGGGTGGGATTTCTTTTGAGCTATGCCAAATGCTCAGCCAGTATTGTAACACTAGCTTCACTGTCAGGTTTAAAGTCAGTTTTACAGCTTTTAACTACTAGAGTGACAGAACAAAAGTCTTGTTCATGGTCCTTCTCAAAGGAAATCTGGGATGACATTTTTTTGCTTATGGTGGACATTTTGAGTGATTTTCCTTTCTTCATTCACGGGATGAGGGCTTCACTGTCTGGACCAGCATTTATTGCCCATCCCTAGTTACCCTTGAGAAGGTGGTGAGCTGCCTTCTTGAACCGCTGCAGTCCATGTGGTGTAGGTACACCCACATTGCTGTTAGGAAGGGAGTTCCAGGATTTTGACCCAGTGACAGTGAAGGAACGGCAATATATTTCCAAGTCAGAATGGTGAGTGACTTGAAGGGGTGGTGTTCCCATCTATCTGGTGCTCTTGTCCTTCAAGATGGTAGTGGTCATGGGTTTGGCAGGTGCTATCTAAGGAGCCTTGGTGAATTCCTGCAGTGCATCTTGTAGATGGTACACACTGCTGCTGCTGTGCATCAGTGGTGAAGGAAGTGAATGTTTGTGGATGTGTGCCAATCAAGCGGGCTTCTTTGTCCTAGATGGTGTCAAGCTTCTTGAGTGTTGTGGGAGCTTCACTCATCCAGGCAAGTGGGGAGTATTCCATCACACTCCTGACTTGTGCCTTGTAGATGGTGGACAGGCTTTGGGGAGTCAGGAGGTGAGTTACTCATCACATGATTCCAAGCCTCTGACCTGCTCCTGTAGCTACAGTATTTATATGAGCTAGTCCAGTTCAGTTTCTGGTCAATGGTAACCCCCAGGATGTTGATAGTGGGGGATTTAGTGATGGTAATGACATTGAACATCAAGGGGTGATGGTTAGGTTCTCTCTTGTTGGAGATGGTCATTGCCTGACACTTGTGTGGCACAAATGTTACTTGCCACTTGTCAGCCCAAGCCTGGATATTGTCCAGGGCTTGCTGCAGTTGGACATGGACTGCATCAGTATCTGATGAGTCACAAATGGTGCTCAACATTGTGCAATCATCAACGAACACCCCCACTTCTAACCTTGTGATGGAAGGAAGGTCATTGATGAAGCAGCTGAAGATGGTTGGGCCTGGGTCACCAACCTGAGGAACTCCTGCAGTGATGTCCTGGAGCTGAGATGATTGATCTCCAACAACCACAACTATCTTCCTTTGTGCTAGATTTGACTCCAACCAGCGGAAAGTTATCCCCCTGATTCCCATTGACTCCAGTTTTTCTGAGGCTCCTTGATGCCACACGCAGTCAAATGTGACCTTGATGTCAAGGGCAGTCACTCTCACCTCACCTTGGGAGTTCAGCTCTTATATCCATGTTTGAACCAAGGCTGTAATGAGGTCAGGAGCTGAGTGGCCCTGACAGAATCCTAACCGGGCTTCAGTGAGAAGGTTATTGCTAAGTAAGTGCCGCTTCATAGCACTGTTGATGACCCCTTCCATTACTTTACTGGTGATCGAGAGTAGACTGATGGGGCGGTAATTGATCAGGTTGGATTTGTTCTGCGTTTTGTGTACAGGACATACCTGGGTACTTCTCCACATAGCCAGGAAGATGCCAGTGTTGTAACTGTACTGAAACAGCTTGGCTTGGGGCGCGGCAAGTTCTGGAACACAATCCTTCAGTACTATTGCCCGAGTATTGTCAGGGTCCATAGCCTTTGCATTATCCAGTGCCTTCAGCCATTTCTTCATATCATGTGGAGTGAATCGAATTGGCTGAAGACTGGCATCTGTGGTGCTGGGGACCTCCGAAGGAGGCCGAGATAGATCATCCACTTGGCACTTCTGGCTGAAAATTGTAGCAAACGGGCTTCAACCTTATTTTTTGCATGTGGTATTAATTCTCTTGCTTACTTTCCTTAGTGGAGCTTTTAAATTTACAGAACTGCTTGAAATGTTCTGTCTTTCCTCGTTAGAAACACTCTGCGCCCCCTGCTGGACATATTTGCCTTCTGTGCTGCTTTATTGCGCTGCAGCACGAGCACCTCAAGATGGCTGCTGTAGGGTTCCTGACTCTTTTAGCAGACTTTTGAGTGGGTGTGGTTGCCGCCTTGGAGTCTAAGCGGCTAACGGATGTGTCCAAAACCTTGGTGTGTCAATGAATGAGAGGCCAATTTCACTCCCTAAGTTTGGCCTGCCTAAAGTATTGAAGCACTGGACTGAGTGTGAGGTCGTCTCTTGTCTGTAAAAAATCTAACACCTTTTCGTCACAGACTCTGAAGACAATGCGGTCACAAATAACTTTGTCTTTCAATACCTCATACACTCGTAGCTATTGGCTAACCTATACAGGTCAATAAGAAATCATTCAACAGATTCCCCTGGTCTTTGGAATCTCTGATTGAATCGTGCTCACTCGATGACAAGGTTCCATTTCAGACTAAAATACACTAGGACAGTTTCAAAGTATGCGGAGGTCTCTTCTACCCTTATCTCAGGAGGACATTGTCAATGATAGGCCCTATGGCATAGAGGAATTAACTAACCTAGTGCTTCTGCTCTTTGGTATGGAGCCCTGATCCTTAGGAAGTTTTCTTTTCATGACTTCCAGTGTTGGCCTCTCTGCAGGCCCTCGAGATTGGTTAGGGGCAGTGACTGCTTGCCTGGTGCTGACATCGCCCCACTTCCTACTGTGCCTTCCTCACAGGTAAGATTTCAGAATTTTGCCCCTAAGAGGTTTTCTTCCACTTTCTCGCCATGGGTGTTCTGTCAATGGCACCAAACCTTCATTAGATTGGTTTCACCACCGCTGCTAACATGTTTCATATGTTTGTTGCGTGGTCTATCTTCTCTTGAGTAACTCTGGTCTGCCTCAAGTAGTTACTTCAAACTGCTTTATTTCACTATACACACTATGAGTGGGATTCTTTGGCCACGACCACCATCAGGATTGTCCGGTCCTGCCAAGTGTCAATGAACTTTTGGCTGGGCCGCCGAATCTCCCGCAGCAGGTCCCACAACAATGGGACCGGAAAGTCCTGGCCTATATACATGATGAGCTATTAGGTAGGCATATCGCTCTTAAGTACAGACTGTTCCCTCTGGTTTACAGGGTCTCTAGCACATGACTACTGATGTTACAGTTACATCATAATACACATCACTATCTCATTACCATAACTATTAACCCATTATGCCATAAACAGGAGCCCTTGTAAAGCATTCCATGCTTCATAAAACTCATTTAGTTACATAGCATGCTTTTTAAAAATTTATCTGTTCATTGTATGTGGGGTTGCTGGCAATGCCAACATTTACTGTCCATTCCTAATTGCCTTTGAGAAGGAGGTGCTGAGGCACTTTCTTGAACCGTTGCAGTCGACATGGTGTGGGTACAGCTACTGTACTGTTAGAGAGTGAGTTCCAGGATTTTGATCCAGTGACGATGTAGAAATGGCATTATATTTCCAAGTCAGGTTTGTGTGTGACTTGTGTTTTGTATAGAACAGGATGATTTAAGGCAGTTTCTGATTCTTAATCTGGCTAGAGGGTTCTCGGATCAAGTTAATGGAATAGAAAATCAGGAGAGGTGTTTAATGGATGGCTGAATCGATATTGGCTATTTTATACTATTGCCCAAAGTCAAAATTACACCCAATAACTCAACTCTCATTCCATGGAATTTCCAGTAACACTCACATGCTCATCATGATAATGTGCTAGCACAGCTGTTAATTTATTAAATTTCTCAGTGTTCACTTTGAGAGTTTTAAAGAAACACTGATTTTTTTGCATGTCTTAATATTTTTGTTTTGTTTCGGAAGACAAAGCTGCCAGGTTACTGGGGTCATTTACTATATGCAAAGTATTTATGTTGTTTTGATATTTCCAAGAGTTTTCAATTGTTTTCCCACCTAACGTCTTCGCCAGGAAATTCAGTGAGTAAGCTGCACAACCATCCACCACTCACCACCCCCTACAAGCCCCCCGACCCTGCCAAAGATATTTACAACTTCAGTTACCAGCTGTTCACGGGCGAAATACACTCTTAATGCTTTGTCATGTCTCATAGGTGAGAGAAATATGCCTCTCCGTTTGATTATGACAAAGATGCAGCAACAAATGGCTTCTTGACTGCAAATATGGAACCCAGCTTCAGGGCTGAATCATAAAATATCTAAGCCGCTTTTAGCATTTGGAAATGGGTGCAGGTGCAGCTAATTCTCATCATCTTGAATGACTTTAAATCTTGCTGTCTAGGCTTAGCCAAGAAGTTATTAGTGGGTACTGATTTTAAAGCTATTATATGTTTGTAATTAGTATGAAAGTAGCTACTGGCTGATGACAACATTAAAAGTCCAAAGTTGGAAAGAAGCAGAGAGCAGTGGAATGAAACTCGATCTTTGCATTTCAAAGCTTCAACCCCGCCTCTGGCCACCAGGCAATCAGAACAAGTTCTTGGCAATAGCCCTTAGTTCTAATCATCAAACAACACATGGCAAGAGGAGGGGTACTCTTGACAGCCGCTGAAGCTTCAGATTGTTGCAATAATGCAATTTTTCACATTATTCCTTTCCCTGCCCTTAAGTGATAACTGTTTCTAATCCTCACATCTTCAATTCCCCAAACCTCTCTTACCACCCTTCCCTGTGTAGGCCCTTTAACAGTTTCTTCATTGAATTAGGCTCTCTTTGATGCTGCCGTATCTTCTCATTACTGACATGAAAGAGATACTGAAGCTGATTATCAAAGGCATGTGCCTTTAACCGCTAAGCTTACACTGCCCCAAGGGAAGTAATTCTAACTGACATGCAGTGCCACATCCTGTGTGAATGAAAAGGTAGCAAACAGACAGCCTAACTGATACATCACTTTCTAATCAACTTCCTTTGAAAAAGTATTAATTTGATCGATGAAGGGTAAAAGTTAAAATTCATAACATTCTAAGCATTAGACCCAAAACCACAAGCTGTCTTCAGTTCTGTTTACTATGAGCTGAAGTTAGTTAGATCAGATAAATCATTTCTTTGAGAGCATTAAGGTGTAATTTTAACCCCATTTGCCCGACATAAACTGAGCAGGTGAGTGTTAAAATGCTCGTGGGATTTCGTTACTGAGATCTGACTCTCTTCCTGCTGGTTCCAATTTTAACCTGCTTTCCTGAGCAGCCGAGAAGGAGACTCACCCAAAACCATCAGGGTCCCCCTTTAAGTATGACAATTGGAACTCTGGTGACTGGGACTGAGTACAATTGCCACTTTAACCAGAGACCTGCACAGGGAAGCTACTGTGGCTTTCCCACCTGGCCAACTGAGCGTGAAGAGGAGGAAAGGCCCAAAAGGGTGAGTCATTTTCATTTTTTTGACTTTCCTTGTGGGCCTAGGAGAAGCAGAAGTGCCCCTCCAAGGAACTTTTAGGCATCCCTTACCTTGTGCTTCTCTAAACAGCCCCCTTCCCATGATTTACCCCAGTGCCAGGGGCTTGACCTCCTTGTTGGGTGGCAGCTTTTGATCATCCAACATTGCGCTTCCATCGCCCGTGCACCTGCCTTTTCCCACCACTTTCTGGCAGCTGACTCACTGAGGCCAAGCACATGAGGTCGCGGAGTTAAAATCCTCCTGGCCTCACATTGCTAAGATGGGGTCAGTTTGCTGCCCTGTGCCCGCCATACTTTCACCCTGAATTAAAATGGGGGATACAGTTTGTTCAAAAGCTGTGGTTGAAAGAAAAAGGCTATGAATCTGGTATTCTGCTTCTCAGCAGAAGCTTCGTTCAAGCCAAGAAAGATGAATAAGCAGCATCGCTGTTGGAAGTCTGCACCTGACTCTGTGATTTGTGGAACCTGATGATAGTAAAAAGCTGCAGAAAGGAATGACTGACATACACTTATTGAACATAACTAATCCAGATGAAAGGCACCAGCTGTTGAGCCTCCAGCAGTGTGAACTCGTAAAGACAAGGCACGCACGAGAAAGTATATCACAAGGGTGGGTACTCTTTAGAATACCTGCAACTATAAAGGTTTTCTTATAGGCAGAACAGAATAATAATGGCTCTGTCAGAAGAAAAGAGGATCATAGCATGTGGGATGACTTTATTCTTGAGAAATTGATTCATCCCTTCGTTTTGATAGATCTGAACATTTTTGTAGATAACTGTTCAGACGATCCTTTTCTGCTTTATAATCTACAGTTCTTTAAATGGCATTAGAGACGAATGTATGTCGCCTTTGACTTATAGGCATTAAGGGCAATACTAACTCACTTCCAGAGTTAGAAATTAGTTTGGCTAATGTGAACTAACCATCAAGAACAATAAATATTCAACTCATTTTTTTACCCTGAACATTGTTTTACCTTTACAAAAACAGAATTACCTGGAAAAACTCAGCAGGTCTGGCAGCATCGGCGGAGAAGAAAAGAGTTGACGTTTCGAGTCCTCATGACCCTTCAACAGAACTGAGTAAAATTAGGAGAGGGGTGAAATATAAGCTGGTTTAAAGTCCGGGGGGGGGGGTGGTGGGGGTGAGGAGAGAAGTTGGTTGGGGGGGTGCTGGTTGTAGGGACAAGCAAGCAGTGATAGGAGCAGATAATCAAAAGATGTCACAGACAAAGGAACAAAGACGTGTTAAAGGTGGTGATATTATCTAAGAGAATGTGCTAATTAAGAATGGATGGCAGGACAGTCAAGGTACAGCTCTAGTGGGGGTGGGGTGGAAAGACTGACAGGGCATTACAGGTATAGTTTTAAAAATAATGGAAATAGGTGGGAAAAGAAAAATCTATATAAATTATTTGGAAAAAACAAAAGGGAGGGGGAAGAAACGGAAAGGGGGTGGGGATGGAGGAGGGAATTCAAGATCTAAAGTTGTTGAATTCAATATTCAGTCTGGAAGGCTGTAAAGTGCCTAATCTTCCTGTGTAGGCCAGTGTTCCATGTTTGTGCTTACTGATGTGTATGGACTTTACCAGACAACTGGAGAAGGGCAAACAGCTGGAAATACAGTTGTGAATCATGAGCACAACTACCTAAAACTTGTACATTCTCAAATTGCTTGACTTTGCTCTGTTTTACCTTTTCCCAATGCGTGATCGTAACAAAATGTTGCATTTATATGGCACCTAATATAGCTAAATGTCCACAACTCTAATCAGACAGAAGTTGACATCAGCCCAAAAAAGCAGACATTAGGCCAGATGACCAAATGCTTGGTCAAACAGGTGGATTTTAAGGAGCACCTTAAGATAGGGAGAGGTGAAGAGCTTTGGAGAGACAGTTATAATGCTTAGGGCCTAGGTGTTTGAAGGCACAGCAGGCAATGCTGGAGTCAGGGTTGTGGAGGGTGCAAAAGAGGTCAGAGTTGGAGGAATGTAGATTTCTTGGAGGGTTATAGAGAAGAGCGAGTGCATGGAGGGTTTTGAACATGAGAATTTAAGTTTTTAAATGGAAGCTTTTAAATGGGAGCCATCAGGCCTTTACTAGAGATGCCTCCTACACTCTGTCAAACTGTGCATCGCTCACTAACCTCACGCTGTGAGCACATGCTCAACAGCAGATATCCTACAGATTATGGTCTTCAGAATTATCTATTTGATACTGATGATTAACATTAATTAAAATAGCATTGGGTTTAGTTTTGTTCAATCCAGTGTTCAATCTTCCTGTGGAGACCAGTGTTCCATGTTTGTGCTTACTGATGTGTATGGACTTTACCAGACAACTGGAGAAGGGCAAACAGCTGGAAATACAGTTGTGAATCATGAGCACAAATACCTAAAACTTGTACATTCTCAAATTGCTTGACTTTGCTCTGTTCCAGTGAAATCTGCCACACAGTATAAACAGGATATATTCCATCACACTGGGAGGGAACTGTACAATATGAAATTTTAATATGAGTTTCATCAGCCTGATGTTAATCATGTACCAATTTTATGTCATATGTAACTTTAAACTGTGACTACGGTTCAAACCACTTATGCAGTCAGACATTAGGTGATTCATTTTAATTAGAGTATAAAATAATTATTCAAACTTTATAACGTGAAAAATATTCAAACTAAATGGAGACAGAAATAACAGTTCACCCTATTACAGTAATAAATACTGTAATCATTCAACCTGTCACTCCAGTATACGAAAAAGATCTTCAAACCAGGATCAAGTTGGCAATTAACCATTCACCCTATTACTATGGTATGAAGTAATTCGTCAGACTTTTGCCACAATTCATGGTGTACAGCACGCCTGAAAAATGTTGGTATGTGTTAGCCTGGAATGGCCAGTTCCCTTTACTGGTTGCACTTCAGCATGCTCTGGAACAGTACTAAAGAGCACACATCTGTTTAGTGTTTGACATGTGCAGGAAATCTGAGTGTGTTGTCAAAATTAAGCAGGCTGAGTAAAAGCTTGCTCTTGACAGAATGGCATTTGATGCAGAAGAAAAATGTTCAGCTTATTACTGATTGAGGGTAGTGCGTTAGCATTGTAGTGCTGTGAGAATGGATTTAAAATAGTTACACATTTCAGAAGTTTAAAAAAATAATTACAGTAAGCACTCTTATAGTATCAAGAAACACGTCCACATTGCAGCACAAACAGTACAACTGCTGATGAGTTCACAGTATGTCTACAATCGTCAAAGCACATTCTGCTCATTCAAAGGCTTCATGATAAATTAATAGAAAATGTGTATTTGAAGATGTTTCCGCTTGTGGGCAAGTTCAAAATTATGGATAATTATTATATGATAGTAATATATGATAGTCCTTACTAATAAATTCAGTAAGGATTTCAGAAGAAACTTCTTTGTACTCAGGAGTGTGGGTAGAATATGGAATTTGCTACCCCATAGAGAAGTTGAGGCATCTAAGGGGAAGAGGGTACAAGGAGAAGGAATGAAAGGTTATGTTGATGGAGTTAGATGAGTTAGCTGGGAGGATGTTGATGCTGTGCATAAACATGGGCAGTTTGGCTGAATTGCCTGCTTCTGTGCTGGAAATTCTACTTAATTATTTATATATCCGGATTAATAGCACCACAATGTGTAGGGATAAAATAGTGCAGTACGTTAGGTGCTAACACTTTATCTTTGTGCTCAAACCCAGCCATCACTGATAGAATGAAAGTAGGGAGTGTTCTCCTAAGATTGGGATCACAAAACCTCAGTATTTAACCATGTTTTACTGATGATGATTCTGGATGGCTGAATTGGAAAGTGTTCCAAACTTCAACACTAACATCCCTTGCTTTGATAAACACAAAAAGTCACAAAATGAAAAATTTTGTAATAATAAATCAATAATTATTTTGATGCATACACAGATAACACCTTTTATATTAATGTTTTAAGAAATGTTAAATTAGTGTGTAAGTAGAGCCCTAACCTTTGCTCACCTTGCAAACTTGATGCAGAAATCGAGTACTTCAAAGCTATCCTGCAGGACATAGACTATCCTGATCAGATCATTGTTCGCTCTGTATTGTGCAATATGGCAAATTGAGAAAGGCCATCGCATTTGGACCTGAAAAGTGCCTGGTCTACCTCAAATTATCCTGCAAAGTCAAAGTATGTCAAATATTTGAACAACAGGTTAATCAAGCCGTTTCACATTGCTACTATGCAATGAGTACTCAAGTAGTACTTTCCACTAACAGGATGCTGCTGTCAATCCAAAAAGACGTTCTGCCTACCACACAATTGAGCAATGTTGAATATGAATTTTAGTGCCAGTGTGATGCCAGGCAGTGTTTGCAAAACCCAAAGCAAAATGTCAAGTATTAGATGTGATGCTGCAATTGGGCAGCACCTGCTGAACAACCCTGAGTGCACTAATAGCGGCACTAACAATCCATTTAAGATACTCAGTCAAGCTTATAAAGTGGCATATTTATGCTTGATAGAAACAACATACATTCATACGCAGGGATCCATTCTCTGAAAACAAAAGGAATGTGTTCAAACCTTGCACCTTTTTTGAATTACCCGGGAGCTTGGAGAGCCTATAGATCCCCATTGCCCTCTTCATGCCAATGCCTTGACCAATCAGAATCAACTTGCCAACCAACCAACACCCTTTTCTCCTCTAGCATAAATCGTGACCATTTGTAATTTGGTATTCTTGCATTTGTCCTGATGAGTGCAAGATGAAAAGCTTCGGCGATATGTCTCCCTTTTCAGCAATAAATTAGTTTATCTTACACTGGCACAGGTTCTAACAGTGATAATAAATTGCAGGTTGAGTTGTAATGTTAATGCTCAATCCAAATTGTTTTAATTGCTAGGAATGTATTGATCGTAAATTTTTGTAATTACTTACTGAAAAAGTATCCATTTTAATTGCGTTTGGAGGCCAGCAAAGAGGAGAATGAGTCTTCAAAATGCATATATGTATATATTCTAAATAAATACAGCTAAAAATGTTGATCATTCACTGTTTTATTATATATTTTAAACATTTTATCTTCCTTCCAGTTCATAAAAGAACTATTTTTTTTGAATGGTTGGATTGTTTTAAAAGAACTTATCACAAGATGATGACTTTGGCCAACAAAATCCACATGGTGTAATTAACGATGATCATAAAATGATAATTTAACAATTTCATCAGTTTTTAATCATTGGACCCTTTGTTTTCATTTCTCCTGTTTCCCTCTTATCCTTTCATTATTTTCCACATGCAACACAATAACCATGCCATTGTGTGTGAGATTATTCTTCTCGTGGATTCCAGGAGTTTGCCAGGGGTAGCAGATAACATCATTTATATCAACAACAGGCAGCAGAATGTAATATTCCCCCATTCCCTTATGAATACAGTTTACTAACCCAGATTTTACGGTGGCATTGGCAGTGAAACTGTCAGTGTTCACTGTCATTATGCCTCTGAAACTGGAAGTAGCTTCTGCAGTCCACACTTGCGCAATTAAACTGGAAATTCAGAAGTTGCTGTCAGCGACTCTATGCTTCTCCATAGGGGGTACTGTAGCAGTTGATCCAGCCTGCAATCAAGTAGGAATCCTTATGCATCATTATTTCTATATTTTTTTCCTGTCAAATTTACCTTGGATAAAGATTATGCCATGCATTTTAACACCAAAATAGAAATGAGTTCAGGGTTACCTGGACAATTGCCAGTTGTCAGGCTTTTTCCAGTGTTAGTTCGTGAAAAGGGTCAGGGCATGGTCGTGGAACGCTCCGTGAATGAACACTCTTGCTCTGACATGTTAACATGTGTTAAGCATCGCACCTTGTCTAAAAAGGGATGCTGCTGCTGATGGTCAGAATGGAGGCAGCCTTCATTGCAATTTTGGGGATAGTAGCGCACAAATCACTTGCAGAGTGATACTGGGAAATCTTGGTACTTACACTGTGTCATACTGGTGCATCTTGAAGCTGTAAATGGCTAAGCCTCTTCATTCACCTGACAGAATGATATGTCACAGAAGCCACAAGAACCCAAGCCCAGAGCTCCCTGGAGAGGATCAGGCCTCTGAAACAAAATGCTATTAGCCAAATATAAAACAGACAAAATGCAACTGTATGGGTTTAATCATTTTCTTGTGTTATTTTTATTTAGTATGTTAGAAAGTTAATTGCCAATAATAAGCAAGAAAGTAAGAGCGATCTCGTTGTTTGAGAGTTTTTCATGACTGGGTATTATTGGCTGTTTTCTAATGTCCTTAGTTGCTCTTCAGTGCTGGATTTTGTACCCAGTTTTGATTGGATACATTGATTGGAGTGCCCCTCTAATTGCCCAGTTGACATTTATTGTTGTGATGAATATTTAGTTCATGGCTCATGTTAATATTTTAGAAACTGTTTAGTTCTTGGAAGATTATTGTTCTCAGGGTCAGGTAACTAAAATGAGCTTTAGAAATTGCCAGAACACCTATAAGAAAATGGCAGTTTCAGAAGGTTACCCAAGTTCATTTAATAGAGTCAGATTAGAAGAAATGGAGCTAGAAAAGAGCAGGTGAGCTTGCTTACCTGAAGAACTGGAAGCGCAGTCCAGAGCGATATTTTGTTTTGGGAGTTAGAGCTCAATTAGTTTGAAAGCACTCAGTGAATCCTGAAAGGCTGTGCCATCATGAAATGAGTGGAAATTAAGAAGGTGCTCTGTTTCAGTTTCAATTGAGCTGAATGTCATGCAGCTGAGGAAGAGGCCAGATACCGAAAAGGTGCTGCTATTAGCAGGCTCAAAGCATGTAGGCCTCAGAGAAGCCTTGGGAGCCATTTGGTGCTGCTGTTGGTGGTAGTTTGGACCTTGTGTGGTTTGCAGCTCAGAGAATCCCTGGGAGCTGTTAGTAGACTGCAGGAGTTGAGGGCTCAGAGAAGTCCTACAGAACTGAGAAGGTGGTGGAAGGTCATTGATTCCATGCTGGAGAGGATTAGGGTTCAGAAGAAGCCCTGAGAGCTGGCTATATCTTGGTGCAGCTTGAAGATTGGAGTTCGGAGTAAGCCAGGGCAGTGCCAGGCTATTGAAGCTAGTGGTCTGTGAAAGAGATGGAAGTGTACCAGTAATTAAAGGTGGGAGTGCAGCTTTGTGAATCCCATGGAACATAGTCTCAGGAGAAGAGATTGAATCATCGGGAGGCGAGCAGTCATTGAGGCAGTCTGAGTCAGAATGGCTTTTGAGGGAATTCAGAGGCTAAATCTTTGAAGTGAAGAGTTTAAATCCCTCCTGAGGGAGATGGAGTTTTAACAAGATTGTGTGACTCACAATGGTCACTAATGTCTGGGTGGGTTGCTGAGAAATTGGTGGGGTCTGTTGTGGTCACATCTGCCATTTAATAGGCAGTATGTTGTGTTAAAACACAGTTTGCCTGCTAATTCATATTTACCTCATGTTAATTCTGAAGGTTAGAGTATAAGTTAGGTATGTAGATTGTTTTACTTTTCTGCCATTGTATAGTGAAGTTTAATTTGTTTGTTTAAAACCATGGAATCCTGTGACTTTATTCCCTTAGTGGGTAACTGGGATTTCAAGCTATGTCTACTTTAAAAAGCTACTGGTCCTTAAGCGGATCATAAAATTGGTTCAAAATTCATACTTATAAAACAACAATCAGTTACAATACACAAATTTTCATGTCCTATGCTGTGTCACCAAAGTGTTGTATGCAATATGTAATGTGTAAAGTGTGACCCGGGGGAGGGAGGTAGGGGGGAAATATTGGACCAAAAACAGAAAATGTTGGAAAGATTCAGCAGGTCTGGCAGCATCTGTGGAGAAAGGAACAGAGTTGTCATTTCGAACCCATATGACTTCTTCAGAGCAGAGAAAAAGAGAGCAGGGGAAAAATTGGACTTGTTAACGCTCTTTGCTTGGGTGATAAGAATGAAATTTGGGGGCCAAATTGGTGTTTGATACATGTGTGCACACTTCCTCCATGAATCATGCTAGACATCATCTTGGTGAGGCCTCGGCACGTGCAATTAGCATACACAAAAATATATAGAGCAGGCAGTTCATGACATCAATTTTTTTATTGATTCATTAGATCTGGGCATGTCATGACACAGTAGATGGTAAATGTCGAGCTGTTCAAATCCCAGAGGGAAACTTGAAACAACTATTTTCAATCTGTATAAATTTCGAAATGCGTGCCTTGAATTCAGTAGTAATAAGACCACCAAGTCTTATAGGTTTTTATAAAATTAGATTAAACATTTATTAATAAGAGAAATTATTTTAAATACATACATAGATCTACAAATTACTACCATGATAACTTCTAAATCCCCTACTCAATCTAACTTCCAGTTACACTTTCATTAAGGCAACAGTAAGACACATAGATTTTAAAAGACTCAGGCAAAGAAACATGATACCCTGAACAAGTCGATTTCCAAGTGAGTTTTCCTAACTTCAGTCCTTTGAAGACAGCAGCTTGAGGCATAGATGCTGAAGGCTTTTCACACACTTGTAAGATCTTAAAAATGCCTTCCCTTACACACAGCCCTTGCTCCTTCTTTATACATATCTTCCTCTTTGAATGCAAATACCCATTGTTTCATTATGTCTTTGGACTTTATCTCCCTGATATTACAACCCTCTCATGGCACTAAGTTTTACCAGTAAGTTTTGAGAAAATAAACACACTGCTTCTAAGCTTCACCTGGCTAGGTGACACATTTTACCCCTCCTTTGAAAACAATCTGTCTAGTTTATTTCAAAATGCAAATATTCCCTTGACACCTTTGTTTCTAAACTTCCCCATGTTTATCTAATTAACATTTCAAACCTACCCTCTCTTCTTAAATCAAAGCACCCAGATTAACTGCCTCTAATTCAATTAAATCTCTCTCTCACACACACACACACAGACACATCCCACTATTACTCTATTTTACAATATATTCTAATAACATTATGAGGATTATTATATCTTCTTGAAAGGGCATCACTGGCAAAGCCAGCAGTTATTACCCATCCCAAACTGCTTTTGAGAAGGTGATGGTAAGCTGCCTACTTGAACTGCTGCAGTCTGTGTCTTGCAGGGGTAGTGCTGTTAGGGAGGGTATTCCAGTATTTTGACCCAGTGACAGTGGAGGAAAGAAATATATTTCCAAGTCAGGATAGTGCATGATTTGGAGGGAAACTTGCAGGTGCTGTGCCTGTGTGCCTACCACCCTTGTTATTTCAGATGCTGGAGGTTGTTCTATTCCAGAAGGCTGGGTGATTAAGGATAGAACCAGGTCCAATCCTTATGTACTTTTATAAGCATTTACCTACTCAGATATACATTACAACAAACATGCACCTCCTAACTCAACAACCGCAATTTCAGTCTGCTTCTATATATAGGATCACAAATGAATCTCCAATTAATGTCCAGCACCAGCATACAATTACCCGCAATTAAATGCAATTGACAGAGGTCACATGTTTGGAAATTGCTGTCAAAGGAGTCTTGGCTGCCCTGCATCTTATAAATGCTACACACTGATGCTATTGTACACCATGGATTGTACTACTACTGTGATTGAGGGAGTGAATGTTAAAGTTGATGGATGGGCTTTTTTTATTTATTCTTTCACAGGGTGAGGCTGTCAATCGCTAACTAGGACAGCACTTATTGCCCATTCCTAATTACTCTTCAGAAGGTGGTGATGAGCTGCTGTCATGAGCCACTGCAGTTCCATGTGGTGTTAGGTACATCCACGGGGCTATTAGGGAAGAAAATCCAGGATTTCGATCCAGTGAGAGTAATGGAATGGCAATATAGTTCCAAGTCAAGATGGTGTGTGGCTTGGAGAGGAACTTGCAAGTTGTGGTGTTCCCATTTCTTACTGCCCTTGTTCTTTTAGATGGTAGCGGTTGCGGCTTTGGAAGGTGCTATGAAAGGAGCCTTGGTGAGTTGCTGCAGTGCATCTTGTAGATGACATACACTGCTGCCACTGTGCATTGCTAGTGGAGGGACTGAATGTTGGAGGTGGTGAATGGGGTGCCAATCAAGTGGGTTGCTTTTTCCTCGATGGTGTTCAGCTTCTTCAGTATTGGTGGAGATGTAATCATGCAGGCAAGTGGAGACCATTCCATCACACTCATGACTTCTGCCTTGTAGATAGTGGACAGGCTTTGCAGAGTGAGGAGGTGAGTTACTGGCCATGGGATTCCTAGCCTCTGACCTTCTCTTGTAGCCACAGTATTCATATTGCTGGTCCAGTTCAGTTTCTGGTCAATGGTAGTCCCCAGATAGTGGGAGATTCAGCAATGATAATGCCATTAAATATCAGGGAGTGATAATTGGATTCTCTCTTGTTGGAGATAGTCATTGCCTGGCACTTTTGTGGCATGAATGCTACTTGCCACTTGTCAGTCCAAGCCTGGATATTGTCCAGGTCTTGCTGCATTTGGACATGGACTGCTTCAGTATCTGAGAAGTTGCGAATAGTGCTGAACATTGTGCAATCATCAAGGAACATCCACACTTCTGAACTTGTGATGGAGAGAAAGTCATTGATGAAGATGGTTGGGCCTAGGATGATTAGATGATTAACCTCCAACAACCAGAACTGTCTTTCTTTGTGCCAGTTATGACTCCAACCAGTGGAGGGTTTACCCTGATTCCCATTGACTCCAGTTTTGCTAGGGCTCCTTGATATAATACAGTCAAATTCTGCCTTGATGTCAAGGGCAGTTACTCTCAACTCACCTCTTGGGTTCAGCTCTTTGTCCATATGTGGTCCAAAGCTGTAATGAGGTCAGGAGCTGAGTGGCCCTGGCGGAACCCAAACTGAGCGCCAGTGAGCAGGTTATTGCTAAATAAATGCTGCTTGATAACATTGTCGACAACACCTTGCATCATTTTGCTGATGATCTAGAGTAGACCGTTGGCAATAATTGGCCGGGTTGGATTTGTCTTCCTGTTTGTGTACAGGACGAACCTGGGTAATTTTCCACATTGCTGGGTAATTGTCAGTGTTGTAGCTGTACTGGAACAGCTTGGCTAGGAGCACGGCTAGTTCCGGAGCACAAGTCTTCAGTACTACTGCCAGAATGTTGTCAGGGCCCATAGACTTTGCAGTATCCAGTGACTTCACTGTTCCTTGATATCATGTGGAGTGTATCGAATTGGCTGAAGACTAGCATCTGTGACACTGGAGACCTCAGGAGGAATTCGAGATGAATCTTCTACTCACCGTTTATCGTTGAAGATGGTTGCAAATGCCTTCCCCTTTGCACTAATGTGCTGGGCTTCTCCCATTATTGAGGAAGGGGACATCTGTAAAGCCTCCTCCTCCAGTTAGTTACTTAATTGTTCATGTGGCAGGATTGCAGAGCTTAGATCTGATCTGTTGGTTGTGGGATTGCTTAGCTTTGTCTATTGCATGGTAGTTAAGTTGTCTGGAACACAGGTAATATGCTCTGTAGCTTCATCAACTTGACACCTCATTTTTAGGTATGCCTGGTTCTGATCCTGGCATGCCCTCCTGCACTCTTCATTGAACAAGGGTTGACCCGCCTGGCTTGATGGTAATAGTAGAGCCAATGAGATTATAGATTGTGGTCAAATACAATTTTGCTGTTGCTGAAGGCCCACAGTGCCTCATGGATGCCCAGTTTTGAGTTGCTAGATCTGTTCAAAATGGGCAGCATTGTGGTGGTGGTGGCGTCACACAACATGATGGAGGGTATACTCAATGTTAAAACGGGACTTCATATCCACAAGAACTATACATTGGCCACTCCTATGAATACTGTCATGGACATCTGAAACAGGTAGATTGGTGAAGATGAGGTAAAGTAGGTTTTTCCCTCTTGTTGTTTCCCTCACCACGTGCTGCAGACCCTGTCTAGTAGCTATGCCCTTTAGAGGTCAACCAGCTTGGTCAGTATTGGTGCTACCGAGCCGCTCTTGGTGATGGACATTGAAGTCCCCCGCCTAGAATACATTCTGTGCCCTTGCTACCCTCAGTGCTTCTTGCAAACACTGTTCAACATGGCGGCGTACTGATTTATCACTTGAGGGGGATGGAAGGTGGTAATCAGCAGGAAGTTTCTTAGTCCATGTTTGACCTGATTCCATGAGACTTCATGGAGCCCGGAGTCAATGTTGAGGACTCCCTCCCAACTGTATACCACTGTGCCACCACCTCTGCTGAGTCTGTCCTGCCGATGGGACAGGGGATACTCTTGGATGGTGATGTATAGAACATTGTGAGGTATGTTTCTAAGAGTATGCCTATGTCAGGCTGTTGCTTGACTAGTCTGTGGGACAGCCCTCCTATTTTTGACACAAGCCCCCGGATGTGAGTAAGGAGGACTTTGCATGTCAGCAGGGCAGGTTTGCCATTGTCAATTCCAGGGCCTAGGCCAATGCTAGATGGTACATTCAGTTTCATTCCTTATTGACTTTTCTGTAACAGTTTGATACAACAGAATCGCTTGTTAGGCCATTTCAGAGGGCATTTGAGAGTCAACAACAATGCTTTGTGTCTGGAGTCACATGTAGGCCAGACCAGGTAAGTATGGCAAATTTTCTTCCTTAAAAGGCATTACTGAACCAGATGGGTTTTTACAACAATCGACGATAGTTTCTTGGTGACCATGACTGAGACCTTCTTTTCAATTCCAGAATTTGTTAATTGCATTCAAATTCCCCCATGGTGGGATTTGAGCTTGCGTCCGCAGCACGTTAGCCTCGGCATCTGGATTGCTATTCCAGTGACGTTGCCACTATGCCATTACCCACCCCCCACCCTCCCCCCCCAAAGCTGATCAAGCACACTGCTGGATGGTATCAAGCTTTTTGTTGGGACTGCATTCATCCAGGCAAGCAGAGAGTATTACCTCACATTTTTACATGGGCCTTCTGTAATGATCTCCATAGAGACTTACACTTTTTATAAAGAGATTCAAATGTCTAATTATTAGAATGACATGTCAAGGTTTCACATTTTCAAACTTTTACTGTAACAAATGACTAAAAACACACTGACTAAACATTATTTTCTTTTATAGGTAACATACTTTAAACTACAAGAAATAGAATACAGGAAAAAAAGAGACATGCTGTTGAAGCTTTTTGTCTTGTGCTTATCAGTACAGATGCAAGAATGCCAAATTTCAAAGGGAACAACAATATACAGCATGAGAAAAGAGGTGCTGATTGGTTGCCAAGTTTGCTCTGATTGATTGAGATGTTACTATGGTGAATGCACCAAAGACTTATTGCCGCCATGCTTTTATTTATTCAAAAAAGATGCAATGTCTGGATATATTCTTTTTGCCTGAAGAGGATAGGTTCTTACATATGAATATATGTAGCTTCTAGCAAGTGTGAGTGAACTACATTGTTAGACTCACTGATAATCTTAAATTGGTTGTGAGTGTAATTCTTAGCACACTCAGGATTGTCCAGCAAATGCTGCCCAATTGCATAATCACATCTGACATTAGACATTATGTTCTGAGTTTTGCAAGCACAGGTTGGTTGGGTACAGTCAGTACTCTGCCTACTTCAAACAGCTGAAGAAATGTGCTATTTGATACAATCTGCCCTTTGTTGGGATGTGTGGCCTATGTATCTGGCATTACACCCTGGCACTAAAAATCATATACCACATTACTCATTTGTGTGGTCAGCAGAAGATCTTTTTGGCTTGACGGCAGCATCCCTTTAGTGGAAACACCACTCATGTTGCCAATGCATGGCAACAGCATAAAATGGCTAGCTTGCCCTGTTGCTCAAATTTTGGAGGTATTTTACCCTCCCAGGGTAATTTGAGGTAGACTGGGCACATTTCAGACCTGATGTCCCATTATGCCCTTTCTTATCTATGACTGGCTCTGGACAACATGAATTGGCCAAATGGTTGTGTGGGTTGCTACAAGCAGTTCTGAGTGAGTGTTCCACATACATGGTGAAGGATTCCTTCACTTTAGCGAAGACTGAACGGGACCTGCATATTGACAGCAATGCTGTGTCCGTGTGCTCGTTCTATGTTGTGAGCCAATTCACTAATGTGCTGTTCAAAGAAGCCTTGTGTTGCATCACTATATCATGGCAATCTAGATGTGCCACCGTGTTCTGAATTCATTGAACTTATGATCTTAGTAACTCGCTTTAATGACATTATGTATTTCCAAATAGATAGTGTTGCCATGGGTTCCCTTCTAAGGCCAGCAATTGCTAACATTTTCATCGGCTTCCACAAGATGGAATGACCCCTAACCGCCTACTCCTTGAATATTTTCAAAAAGTAAAGGACACGTTTGTTGTACTTGAATTTGCAGCTGCATGTAAGAATTTCCTTACACACTTTAATATGCTCAATCCCATGCTCAAATTTACTTTTGAAATGTAGGAGTTTAATCTCCCTTTCCTTGGACTAGTTGAGAAGTCCACTAATGGTGTTCTCTACTACTGTCTATTGCAAATTTACCTTCACTGGTCAATATACACGCTGGGATTCCTACAACTCCACAAGTTACAAGATTGGCTTTATTAGCAATTGGATAAAGAGGTCCCGAGCCATTTGCTGACCATGCAATCTTGACACTGAAATAGGGCACATCAAAGCTATCCTCTAGGATAGTGGCTACCCTGATCAGATTATTACTCGCTGTGTATAATGCATACTCATGAATGGGTCCAAGGCTGCCACTTCCAGATATGAAATGTGCCCAGTCTATCTCAAATTATCCTGGAAGGGTAAAGTATGTCACAAATTTCAGCTATAGGCAAAGCTAGTAGTTACAAATTTCTAAAATGCAGTGGTAACACCAGTGGTGGTTTCCACTAACAGGGTGCTGTCATCAAGCCAAAAATACTTGCTGCTTACTACGCAAATCAGTAATGTGATATATTCAGTGCTGATGCAATGCCAGATACCTAAGTTGCATGTCCCGATGAGAGGCGGATCGTATCAAACAGTACGTTCCTCTGGCTGTTCGCAGTAGCCAGGGTACTGACCACTTCAACTAACCCATGCATGCAAAACTCAGAGCATAGTGTCTAACATTTGATGTGATTCTGCAAAGTGTGCTAAGGATTACACTTAACACCCAATTTAAGATTATCAGTCGGGCCTGCAATGTAGCTCACTTATGCTTGCTAGAAGCCACATATATTCATATGCAGGGGCCTGGCCTCTGTAGGCAAAAGGAATGTGTCCAGACATTGCACATTTTTCTGAATAAACAAAAACATGGTGGACAATATCTCACTGGTGCATTCGCCATACCAATGTCTCAACCAATCAGAGCCAACTTTCCAACCATTCAGCATTTCTTTTCTCATACAGTATAAGTTGTTCCTTTTGAAATTTGGCATTCTTACATCTGTTCTGATGGGTGCAAGACAAAAAGCTTTGACATCATGTCTCTTTTTTCAGCAATACTCAAGTTCTGTGCTACCAAGCGACTAAAAGCTTTAACTTTTAGCACAACTAAAAATCTCCCGCTATGATTATACATTACACTGTTCCTTATGTGGAAACCATCCTCCAGAAACCAGTCTAAAATTATTCTCAGCTCCAATGGCTTGCTTCTTTCTTACTTTCCCACCTGAGTAACTTCTGGGTAATCCCAGAACTGACTTTCACTTTGAGGATTACCCTTCCAACTCCTTCTCTCTAGCCCCAAACTAGACAAATATTCTGACCTCCTTTAAATCCTCATTAACTCTGTCTTCACCTGAGTATGAGCTCCCACCTGCGCTCTGTTTGGTGAATAATAGTGTTAGCATTTTCTCTGCTTCTGGTGCAGGACTGCCTGCCTCTATTTCCTGCTCTCTGCCTCTCAGATGGCTGTAGGCCATATCAAACTAAAATGCTGTCTGTCTATGATATGGATTTTTAGGCTTCCACTGCCCCCTTCCAATGGCAATGCGGGACACATTGTATCTATGTAGAATTACTGACTAGCTATCTTTGATCTCAATTCCCTTTCATCTTGGAAGTAAATGAACTGTTTACAGCACAGCTGTTAAAAACCCAACATCTATAGCACCTTTCTGGGGTTTTGGGAAACTCGGGGTCTGCTCATGGTATACTCAGATACTGCTGCCATTGTCTCTAAGTGCAAATATCTTGCACTACTTTCTCAGTAAAACAATCCAAGCTTTCTTTTAAGCTCCTAACAATCAAGCCACTCGAGATTGTCAGGCTGACTGCAGAACAGGCCATATGACCCCCTTCCTTTACACCAAATTTAAAGATACAAATATAATATAAAAAATATAATAATCTTATAAGCCTCATAATCGTAACACTTGTGGGTGGTGGATAGGCTTCGGGGAATCAGTTTTGGGGAGGTGAATTACTCATCACAGAATTCCCAGGAACTGACGAGCTCTTGTATCCATAGTATTTATATTTCTGGTCAACGGTGACCCGAGGTTGTTGATGCTGGGGAGATCAGTTTTGGTAATTTCATTGAATGTCAAGAAGAGATGGTTGGATTCTTTCATATCATCGATGATCGTTGCCTGGCACTTGTGTGGCATGAATGTTACTTGCTACTTATCAGCCCAAACCTGAATGTTGTTCAGATATCGCTGCATGTGAACACAAACGCTACAGTCATTGCCCCCTCTTAGCCACACACTAAACAGCAGGAAGGACATTGCACCACTAGTGCTATTTAAGGGATTTTCAACTATACTCTATGTTTCTTGTAAGCTCTGTGAAAGGTATCATGGAGGCTTTTCACGTCACCTTTAAGATAAAACACATGAACAGTCGTGAAAATCAATTTAAAGCTACTGTGCGATCAGATGAACGGCCACGCACAACAAAAAGAATTTAGAGTAGACATTGTTTAGAGGTTATTTGCTATTTAACTCCTTCTGCCTGTTGCTATGATTCTACAAGTGTTCAATGTTTACCATAGTTCATTCAAGTTTTCAAAGTCCACAGGGAGTAGTGTGGCAGGTGCTGAAGGATTTGTTGCTGACTTCTGAACAAACCAGTTGCTTCCAGAAGTGGGTGCATTCGTAGGTATTCCCCTTAGAATACAGCATGAGGTGGAGAATGAACAGAGGCCAATGAGAGTAGTTGATGTGGTGTACATGGACTTCCAAAAGGCATTTGATACAGTGCCACTCAACAGAATTATGAGCAAAGTTACAGCTCATGGAATAAAAGGGACAGGAACAACATGGATATAAAATTGGCTGAGTGACAGGAAACAGTTGTGGCTAATGGAAGTGTTTCAGTCCAGAAGAATGTTTGTAGTGGAGACCCTTACTCTTCCTAATATATATTATAATAATAAAATAGTAATAAAGACCTTGGTGTGCAGGGCACAGTTTCAAAATTTGCAGATGATATGGAACTTGGCAGCATTGTGAACTGTGAAGAAGATAGTGCGGAACTTCAAAAGGACTTAGACAAGTTGGTGGAATAGGTTGAAAAGTGGCAGATGAGTTTGAAGTGATTAATTTTGGTGGGAATAACAGGGACAATATAAAATAAAGTGTACAACTCTAAAGGGGGCGCAGGACCTGGGTGTATATGTGCATAAGTCATTGAAGGTGGCAAGACAGCTTGAGAGAGTGGTTAATAAAACAAACAGTATCCTAATCTTTATTAAAGGGCCATAGAGTACAAGAGCAAGAAGTATATATTGAGCTTATATAAGACACTAGTTCGGCCTCACCTGGAGTATTGCATCCAGTTCTGGGTGCCACACTTTAAGAAAGATACGAAGGCATTGGAGAGAGTGCAGAGAAGAATCAGGAGAATGGTTCCAGGGATGAGGAATTTCAGTTATGAAGATAGATTGGTGAAGTTGGGACTGTTTTCCTTGAAGAGAAGGCTGAGAGGAGATTTGATAGAGGTATTCAAGATCAAGATCATGCTGGGGAGGCAGTGGCATAGTGGTACTGTCAGTGGAGTAGTAATGCTCTGGGGCCTGGATTCAAATCCCACACAGCAAATGGTGGAATTTGAATGCAATAAATATCTGGAATTAAAAGTCTAATGATGACTGTGAAACCATTGCTGATTGTCATAAAAACCCATCTAGTTCACTAATGCCCTTTAGAGAAGGAAATCTGCTGTCCTTATCTGGCCTACATGTGACTCCAGACCCACAGCAATGTGGTTGACTCTTAAAAATGCCCTCTGAACAAGAGCAATTAGGGTTGGCAATAAATGTTGGCCTAGCCAGGAACACCCACATTCCATGAACAAATTTTTTAAAAATGAGGGATCTGGACAGAGTAGATAGGGAAAAATTGTTCCAACTTGTGAAAGGATCAAGAACAAGAAGACACAGATTTAAAGTGATTGGCAAAAAGAGCAAAAGCAACATGAGGAAATATTTTTCAAGCAGCGAGTGGTTAAGGTCTGGAATGTACTGCCTGTGGCGGAGGCAGATTCAATCAAAGTATTCAAAAGGAAATTAGACTATTATCTGAGTGGGAAGAATGTGCAGGATTATGGGGAAAAGGCAGAGGAATGGCACTAGGTGAATTGCTCATTTGGAGAGCTGGTGTAGAAACAATGGGCCTCCTTCTGCATTGTAACAATTCTGTGACTCTGTGATTCTGAGAGCAGGATAGACAGCTAGTAGAGGAAGGAGGAGGAGGAAAGGGACAAGGGCTCTCAGTAGGTGTCCGTATCTACCTAGAGTGTTCAGGGAGCAGTTCTCTAACACGAACTGAAGTGAGGAACAATAGTAGAGCTCTCCCATGCAAGGAGAGGCGGGTTTGTGTGTGTGCGAAAAATTAAATCCTCTAAAATTAACATTGGCTCAGGTTCCTGACATCATTTTATCCTCATCCAGGTTTCACCGGAGCAGAATTAAATAATTAAGGTACTCAAAAAGACAGTAAAAACCTGTTTCAATCCTCAGTTCTGAATGTCAAGGCCAGAGCACCTGTTTCCCGACCTGTCAGCAACTCATTCATCACAGGGGAAGAATTCAGAGGAAACGCATGAATAAGGTGTCAGCTTCACTGTAAGAAACTGACTACACTCAATGATAGAGGCCACATAAATAGTTCAGAATGTGTTCTCTCCTACTATCTCTCAACTCAAGCTGGGCCAGTTAACCTCATGAGTATTTATGCTCCAATGCTGTGCTCCGCTACAGAGGTGAAAGACCAGTTCCATGAGGCATTTGATACTGCTATCAGCAGAATCCCTAAGTCAGAACATCATTACCTACTGGGGGATTTCAACACAAGAGCAGGCACGGAGCATAAGGCATGGCTCCTGCTTCAGACATCGTGGCCTGGGAAAGATAACGGAGAACGGGCAGAGACTACTTGAGCTTTGCTGCTACCACAGGCATTTCGTCTTTCAGAACAAATCATGCCACAAGGTGTTCTGGCACCAACTGAATCTGATCATCACCAACAGTGACTCTCTGATCAGCATTCTCAACACTCACAGCTATCATAGCACTGAATGTGATACAGATCACTGCCTGGTGTGCACCAGGATTAGGATGCAACCCTTAAAGCTTTTTCTTTCAAAGCAAAAATGCAGCGCTCATATCAATGTCAACTATACTGCCTACCCAGATAATAACCAACAGTTTCATGACTCAATTGAACAGGCACTTTCTGGCATTCCCACATACAGTGCAGAAACAAACTGAAAAATATTTCGAAACGCCATCTACAATACTGCACTCTCAACATATGGGAAGCACGAGCAGAAAAATGCTGACTGGTTTGAGGCCTACATCACTGTCATTGAAGCCAAGCAACCCATTCTCATTAATTGCAAGAGAGACCTGAGTGAAAAAACTCTGAATGCACTAAGAAGTTGAACAAACTGCTAGGCAGCATGCCAATGACAAGTTAGTATTCAGGAACAGCAAGTGATTAGGAAAGCAAATGGAATGTTGGCATTTATTGCAAGGGGAATGGAATATAAAAGTAAGGAAGTTTTACTGCAGCCGTACAGGGCCTTGATGAGACCACATCTGGAATACTGTGTACAGTTTTGGTCTCCTTATTTGAAAAAAATATATAATTGCATTAGAAGCAGTGCAGAGAAGGTTCACTCGACTCATTCCTGAATCGTTAAACTGCTAGATGGGGTGCCAATCAAAGGGAAACTTGGATGGTGTCAAGCTTCTTGATTGCTTTTGGAGCCGCACTCATCCATGCAAGTGGGGATTATTGCATCACACTCTCGATTTATACCTTTGGGAAGGCTTTGGGAAGTCAGCAGGTGAATTGTTCACTGGAGAATTTCCAGTTCTGCTGCTGTGGGGATTCAGTGATTGTAATGCCATTGACCATAAGACATAGGAGCAGAAGTAGGCCATTCGGCCCATCGACTCTGCTCTGCCATTCAATGAGATCATGGCTGATCTGATAATCCTCAACTCAACTTTCCTGCCTTTTCCCTATAACCCTTGATTCCCTTACTGATTAAAAATCTGTCTATCTCAGCCTTGAATATACTCAATGGCCCAGCCTCTACAGTAGAGAATTCCACAGATTCACTAACCTCTGAGAGAAGAAATTCCTCCTCATCTCTGTCTTAAATGAGCGACCCCTTACTCTGAGATTATGCCCTTTGGTCCTAGACTCTCCCACAAGGGAAACAACCTCTCAGCATCTATCCTGTCATAGTAATATAGAAATATAGAAAATAAGAGCAGGAGTAGGCCATTCGGCCCTTTGAGCCTGCTCTGCCATTCATTATGATCGTGGCTGATCATTCAACTTAATAGCCTGCTCCCGCTTTCTCCACATATCCTTTGATCCCTTTTGTCCCAAAAGCTATATCTAACTCCTTCTTGAAAACATACAATGTTTTGGCCTCAACTACTTTCTGTGGTAGTGAATTCCACAGGCTCACTGCTCTCTGGGTGAAGAAATTTCTCCTCATCTCAGTCCTAAATGGTCTACCCCGTATCCTCAGACAGTGGCCCCTGGTTCTGGACTCCCCCACTATCGGGAACATCCTTCCTGCATCTACCCTCTCTAGTTCTGTTATAATTTTATAGGTTTTTATGAGATTCCCCCTCATTCTTCTGAACTCCAGCAAATATAATCCTAACCGACTCAATCGCTCCTCATATGTCAGTCCCGCCATCCCAGGAATCAGTCTGGTAAACCTTCGCTGCACTCCCTCTAAAACAAGAACATCCTTCCTCAGATAAGGAAACCAAAACTGCACACAATATTCCAGGTGTGATCTCACCAAGGCCCTGTACAATTGCAGCAAGACATCCCTGCTCCTGTACTCAAATCCTCTCGCTATGAAGGCCAACATACCAACTGCCTTCTTTACCGCCTGCTGCACCTGCATGCTTACCTTCAGCGACTGGTGTATGAGGACACCCAGGTCTCGTTGCACATTACCCTCTCTCAATTTGTAGTCATTCAGATAATAATCTGTCTTCCTGTTTTGGCTGCCAAAGTGGATAATCTGACATTTATCCACATTATACTGCATCTGCCATGCGTTTGCCCATTCACTCAGCTTGTCCAAATCACATTGAAGCATCTCTGCATCCTCCTCACAGCTCACCCTCCCACCCAGCTTTGTGTCATCTGCAAATTTGGAGATATTACATTTCATTCCCTCATCTAAATCATTAATATACATTGTGAATAGCTGGGGACCCAGCACCGATCCCTGCGGTACCCCACAAGTCACTGCCTGCCATTTGGAAAAAGACCAGTTTATTCCTACTCTTTGTTTCCCGTGTGCCAGCCAGTTTTCTATACATCTCATTACACTACCCCCAATCGCATGCGCTTTAATTTTACATGCTAATCTCTTATCTGTCAAGGCCCCTAAGAATCTTATATGTTTCAATAAGGTCGCCTCTCATTCTTCTAAACTCTAATGAGTACAGGCTCAACCTACTCAACCTCTCCTCTTAAGAAAATCCCTCCATACCCGGGATCAACCTAGTGAACCTTCTCTGGACTGCCTCTAATGCCAGTATATCTTTCCTTAGATAAGGGGACCAGAAATATTCACAGTGTTCTTGGTGGTGTAACTAGTGCCTTGTGTAGTTTTAGCAAGGCTTACCTATTTTTATACTCCATTCCCTTTGAAATAAAGGCCAACATTCCATTTGCCTTCCTTATTACCTGGTGAACTTGTATGTTAGCTTTTTGGGATTCATGCATAAGGACTCCCAAATCCCCCCGTGCTGTAGTTTTCTGTGGTCTTTCTCCATTTAAATAATATTCAGCTCCTCTATTCTTCCTGCCAAAGTGCATAACCTCACATTTTCCCACATTATATTCCATCTGCCAAGTTATTGCCCATTCACTTAACCTGTCTATATCCCTCTGTAGACTCTTTGTGTCATCCTTACCACTTGCCTTCCCACCTATTTTTGTGTCATCCGCAAACTTGGTGATAGTACATTCAGTTTCCTCATCTAAGTCATTAATATGTATTGCAAATAATTGCGGCCTCAGCACTGATCCCTGTGGCACTCCACTTGTTACAGGTTGCCAACCTGAAAATGCCCCCTGTATTCCAACATTCTGTCTTCTACTAGTTAACCAATCCTCTATCCATGCTAATATGCTACCCCCAACACCATGGTCTCTTATCTTATCAAGTAGCCTTATGTGGGGTACCTAATCGAACGCCTTTTGGAAATCCAAATATATTACATCTACTGGTTCCCCTTTATCCATCCTGCTTGTTACCTCCTCGAAGAATTCTAATAAATTTGTCAGGCATGATTTCCTCTTCATGAAGCCATGCTGACTCTGCTTGATTATATTATGCATTTCTAAATGCTTTGCTATTACATCCTTTATAATAGATTCTAACATTTTCCCAATGAATCTCAAGGGGAGACAGTTAGAGTCTCTCTTGTGGAGATGGTCATTGCCTGGCACTTGTATGGCACAAGTGTTACTTGCCACTGACCAGCCCAAGCCTGAAGTTGTCCAGGTCTTGCTGCATGTGGGCATAGGCTTCTTCAGTATCTGAGGAGTCATAAATAGTGCTGAGCATTGTGCAATCATCAGCAAACATCCCCACTTCTGATTTTATGATAGAGGGAAGCAGCTGAAGATGGTTGGGCCTAGGCCACTGGCCTGAGGAATTCCTGTAGCTATGTCCTGGGGCTGAGGCGATTGACCTCCAGCAAACACAGGCATGTGCCAGGTATAACTCCAACCAGTGGAGAGCTTTCCCCCTGATTCCCATTGACTTAAATTTTTCTAGGACTCCTTGATGGCAAACTTGGTCTACTGCTGCCTTATTTGTCAAGGCCAGTCACTCTTACCTCACCTCTGGATTTCAGCTCTTTTGTCCATGTTTGTATTAAGGCTGTAAAAAGGTCAAGAGTTGAGTGGCACTTGCGCTACTGAGCACCAGGGAGTGGGTTATTGCTGTGTAAGCTCCAAGCAGCGCTGCCAACTAAACGTTTCATCACTTTGATGATGCTTGAAAGTAGCCTGATGTGCGATAATTGGCTGGACTGGGATAGTTTAGCTCTGTATATCACATGTTGCTTGTTATACAACAAATTCCCAACCTGCAAATGGTCACACCATTCTGGCCGGGATGAAGTTCTAAAACTTCCACTCAACATCTGCACTTCTCTGAAATCTGCCACCCTCTCCAGCCACAATGCATCTGCCCTTTACAAGGGTACAGGCTGGCTTTAAGCAGTGCAGATTACTATTGGTTTTGGGCTACCTGCTGAATAGTGCAGCCAATCAGCAGTGCAGTTAGCTTGACAGAAATCATTTTAATGAGCAGGCAGTGCGAAGTTGGCATGCTGCCTACATTGCAATCAGTGCATTGTAATCTCTGCCCCAGTTTTCCTGGGCTATCTGATTTAGCCCCCCCAATGTTCAATGTCTGAAGTGTCACACCCAGTATGTAATGCTTGAAGAGTTATAAGCAAAATGTAGGTGGAGCAATATTTTTATACACAACGGTAAATACTAGTTGTGATAATACTTTTAAAACCTGTGCTTCCTACTTTCAGTCAACATCAGCCTGAATATGAGCTTAGAACTTGGTTCTTGTTTGTATCCCTCTCACTAATTTACATTAATACATTTAGTATGGGAGAACAGTTATGAAATATTAAATAAAAACAAAAAGCTAAAAGCTACTGCGGATGCTGGAAATCCAAAACAAAAACAGAATTACCTGGAAAACTCAGCAGGTCTGGCAGCATCGGTGGAGAAGAAATCAGTTAACGTTTCGAGTCCTCACGACCCTTCGGCTCAGTTCTGCCGAAGGGTCGTGAGGACTCGAAACGTTAACTGATTTCTTCTCCACCGATGCTGCCAGACCTGCTGAGTTTTTCCAGGTAATTCTGTTTTTGTTATGAAATATTAAATCATTGCTTTAAAAAAGTAATTATCTTAACTAATGGGAGTCCTCAATTATAACTGTAGCCACTTATAATATGATACTTACGTTGAGCATACCATAGTGCCCACATTGTAAAATTCTGGACTGCCTCATGGATGGAAGGTTTCCAAAACTATCTTGTTGAGTAAGATCACAAGTAGATAAGAAATAGGGGCATGAGTAGGCCATTTGGCCCATCAAGCCTGCTCCATCATTCGATAAGATTGTGGCTGAACCAGAAATCTGTCTAACTCAGCCTTGAATATATTCAATGACCCAGCCTCTACCTCTCTGTGTGAAAGAGAATTCCAAAGACTAACAACTCTCTGAGAGAAGAAATTCCTCCTTATCTCCATCTTAAACGGGTGACCCCTTATTTTTAAACTGTGCCCCCTAGTTCTGGATTACCTCCACGAGAGGAAACATCCTCCCACCATCTACCCTGTCAAGTCACCTCAGGATTTTATATGTTTCAATTGGATTACCTCGCATTCTTTTAAACTCCAATGTGTATAGGCCCTATCTGCTCAACCTTTCCTCATAAATTGACCCTTCATCCCATAAATCCCAATCCCAGGATTAGATTGGGAGAAGGAGCGAGATGTCAGTGGATGGGATGATGGGGGGAGTGCGAGATGGCGGGGAGTGATGTGTTGGCTAGTGAGTTGAAGTTTGGGGAATGGGGGTAGGACAAGGTTACCAATGGAAACATCAAAGTAAAGGTTCCTGGTTACATTAAATATTATATAAAAGAGTGAACAGTAAGAAACTTCCCACAGTTTAACCACTGTTGGCTGCAATGCTCTGTCACAATTCAATCACCACATGATGGGCTAAGTTTGCTCAAAATTTCTGACAAGGCAAGTCATGTCCTCACACTTCCAAATAATCAGCTGTTCCCTTTTGGGAGCATCTTCCCCCTTAGTGAAATTTAAAGCATTACAAACAATTTGAAATATTACAAGAATTGTTTGTGTAAGGGGCCATGTCAAACAGCTTGTTTAAAAAAACAAATGTGAAGATCTTATTTGTTTTTGGTGAAAATTTCAATGACATAGCTATGTGATTGAATCTGAGTATGCACATTGCAATTCTGGCATTAAGAGACAAAAGCACTTTGGCTAATAAGAAATTCTTGTTTTCAAATGAACTTCTGGTTTGCCTCCAATTTAAAAATTCATGGCAAGCTCCTGCTTATAATGTGGAAAAGGAAGGCATGTGATCCATATTGGGAGTGTTGTTGCACAGCTGTAAACGACTGCAGCAGCCTTTTAAGGTGAATTTGATCCAGGAATCTTACCTCCAAAGGTGAAGTCACTGAAGAATTTAATGGTGCAGCTAAAGTGAAATAGAGGGTTACCACAAAAGATTAGACAGATTTTGTGATGCTGCAGCAGAAGTCCTGCCTCATGAGGTGTGTGCTGTAGTTGTTGCTTTGTTTCGAATAGCAGGATATCCTTACTGTTATGCCCATATTGTGAACTTTCATGTCATATTGTGAACTTTCAGACAATGCTTTTAAAAATTGGACATGAACAAGCTGTTAGGATGGCTGCCACAAAACATGTGACTTTTAGCACTTGGGCTACTGACAGTATCAAGTCTCAGGTGAACACCTAATTAAGTATGGACATAGGTGAGGGTTCTTTACAGCCATCCGTGCAATTCACATATCTCTTTGTTTAAGGATGGGCCAACACAAAAGACTATGGAGTTTACAGACTGCCTGTCTCCATTTTTCATACTGGACAAAAAAGATCGAAACTCAATTTGTGACAAATGGAAGTGAATGGCTTCTATCAACCTCCCATTGTATCATGATGGCCTTCCCCATCCAAACTAGACTAGGTGGGCCTCGGAAGTGTTAACCGATAATAGGGAATCAACATGAACACCACATCTTATTTGGAAAACAGCTTGAACTTATGAAAAGCCACATGGTTAGGCAGCCATGTTTTCTTTGTCTGTTTCAAGATCAGCTAAGAGCAACTTACTGATCAGATCCAGCAGAGGCATCATTTCAGCCAATCTGAGAACTAGAGCCTGATACTAGCTACAAATCATCAATCAGCTTCCCGCCCGCCCCCGCCAAGCCAGCCCAACATGGGCTAAATTCTGCCCCTTGTACCAAAATTAGCTACTGCATTTCCTATATTATAGCAGTGACTACTCTTCATTGCCAGTAAAGCACTTTGGAACATCCTTGAGTCTTGAAACAATATGGGCTGCATTTTCAGGCATCAGGACCTTAGATTGTTTGTTATCTGGAGCAAGTTTAGTTCAGCTTTAAAGTTGAGAAGAAATAATTTGTGGCATACATAGCTGTCCCAGCTATTTAGTTTAGATCCCATTTGAGGCACCTTACCTTACAACTATTTAATCTACGTATTATACATATTGCTGGAAGAACAAATCTGTTCACAGATGCATTATCAAGAGTTTGAAGCTTAAAGGAAAATGGGACATTTTTTAAAAACCTGGACACTGAACTGGAGTGATTTCTGTTGATACCAAGGACTTGGGTATATATATTGTTATGGTAATGCACGCATCAGGTAATGTAATAGAGTAATGAGTATAGGAGATATTGTGAGATGGGTTATTAAAATAAAGCCGTCTTTTAGAACTATGACGGTTCATTTTTCGATAAGGAGGGGGATGTCATAAAGCTATTAATGTATATAATATTTTGGAGAATATTTTTCTTTTAAAATAGAGATTTAGTCTTTGGGTGTGTCTTAATTGAATTAAAGCCAGCTAGTCAGGGTGCTTTGATGTTTACTAGTTTTCATATGTAAGAGAGATAGCGTGCATTTGCATTTTTTGAATAGAGCATTCAAGAAGCAGGGTGAAAACAGACACCTATCTAGCAGCTACCAAGCAATATGTTTATATTGCCGATAAAATTAGTACTATGAAAGGGGTTTTATTGTTAGTGAAGTTTAGTTCAGAGGTTGTTGCTACAATAAGAATTAACATTCAAAGGGCATGGGTAGGTATAACAAAACAATCGTTTCAGGTGTGCAGAGCAGAGGCAATGTGAGATCAAAAGGCAGCTGTAAGCCTCCAACTGGCTCCACGGGAACCAAAGTGAAAAGAACCTCATTTTGAATTCGTAAGGCGTTTGGTTAAATCTATGGGTTGCTGTTGCCTTAATGGAAATTAGTTTGGGAATTTGTTAAAAGTTATGATAGTAGTAAATTTGTAGCCATCTGTATGTATATTTTAACCAGTGTAAATTAATAAAATGTTTCATTTAGTTTAATGTAAAACCTCGAGAACTGGTGGTCTGATTCCTGAATTTAGAGTCACATCTCAAACATAACACTTAAAATTATAGGTATGACAGTTGTTTTAAAGTTTCCCTCTGGGATTTTTAAGTAACTCCAATTTACCAACTGCATCAGCCATGACACTTTCTATATAAAATAGTCCCCAAAGCCCAGGGGCAGAATTTTACGGCAGCGGGATTT
The DNA here is from genome assembly GCF_964194155.1 of Cetorhinus maximus. NCBI lineage: Eukaryota > Metazoa > Chordata > Chondrichthyes > Lamniformes > Cetorhinidae > Cetorhinus > Cetorhinus maximus. The sequence continues at coordinate 160,296,381 of NC_135882.1, forward strand.
TATGTTCCCGTTGTCGTCAATGGGTTTATAATGGCCGCCGCATTTTATGGCCCCGTCCCGCCAAAACGGGGCCGTAAAATTCTGCCCCAGGAAATTTGCTTGCAATGTAATGGCCTCCAGATGTATCCTAGTTCCAGAATTGCCATAATGATAACTGCTTCACACTGACCAAATGCTCAACAGGTTAATGAAATAGTCTACTGTGACAATGAAGGTGCTATCAAAAGTAAATTATGATGTTAAATTACCCTGGGGAAGAAATTCTTCTGGTGGATTCATCTCCCCTGAAAAATTAAATAATAAGATAAGAATGATCAAAATCATAGAATTATATACCACAGAAGGAGTCCTTTCAGCCCATTGTGCTTGTGTCAAAAATAGGACATAGTTCATTGGAGCCCATGAGTGATTCCAAGAATCTAAGCCCCAGTTTTTTTCTGTCACTGTCCCACCCAGTTAGGAGTGAGATAACAAAAGAAAATCTAGGGCTATGTTTTTACTCAGTGTGAGCTTTGAGGCTCGGGCTGTACAGAGCAGAATTGAGGGAAATTGGTATGGCAGGAATTAATGTTTAGAGAGTTTTCAAGAAAATATTTTTGCTTTTGATTTTGAGTCAACTTGGCTCAGTGGTCACACTCTTGCCTGTGAGTCAGAAGGTTGTGGATTCAACTCCACTCCAGGAGTTGAGCACATAATTTAGTCTTGACAGTTCTGGCAGTACTGCGGGAGTGCTGCAGTATTAGAGGTGTCATCTTTTAAGTGAGATTTTAAACCAACGCTACATCTGCCAATTCAGGTGGTTATGAAACATACTTTTTCAAAGAGGAGGAGGGAGTTCTCCTAGTATCTTGGCCAACAGTCAACTTTCACCAACATCACCGAAATAAATTAGTTGACTAGCCTTGATTGTGGGATCTTGCTGTTCCCAGTTTGGCTGCCACATTTGCTTACAAGACACCAGTGGCTGCATTTCTTTGATGGCTTAATTGAGTGAAGCAGTGTGGTTTTGAGAAATATTCAGTCTGTTTTTTCAAGTTCTGGGCTTCTTCCTCCCTGCCATTAAGGATACTGGTGAAATTTAGGCATGCCAGTTCAAAAGGTGAATTTGTAAAAATGGCCACTTCACATCATACTTCAAGCTTTCCTATGGGAGATGCCATTATGGGAAGGCCAAATGTATCTGGAAAAGCTTGAATCATAAATTTTCAAGTGATTTTCTCCTGCACTAAGGGAGCATTAAAATTATTTTTTATTTATTTTCTGTGCAACTGATGCTTATGAGATTCTGCGGTAGAATTTGGGTCTCATTGAGCATGTTTTACAAGTGTGAAAGGGGCACCACAAGACCCAATTTCAGGGACCAACATCAGACACTATAAGGTCACCTGAAAGATGCCCAACCCAAAATTGGATCAGGCCATTGTTCAGGTGTCCAGGTGGGCTACATATAACAGGGCATTAGGCCTCTTTCTAATAAGGAGCCTAATGCCTGTTTTACCAAATCTTAGGGTCATTGGGCTGGCCTGAGTGAGGCAGGTATCGATCACCACGGAGAGGGTAAACACCATTTATTTTCATATATCTATTTAAGTAAATATATATGCAATAATGTATGGTTGAGAATGATTTTCAAATCAGTATCTTAATGAGTCCAAGTGCTGCCCATAAACAGCTCAAGGTGTCTCTCGCTGTTCCTGATTTTTTAAATTCTTTCTCAGGATGTGGACATCACTGGCTAGGCCAGCATTTATTGCCCATCCCTAATTGCCTTTGCGAAGGTGGTGGTGAGTTGCCTTCTTGAACTGCTGCAGTCCAGTGCTGTTAGGAAGAGATTCTGAAGATATTGACCCTTGAGACTGATTGTTGTATTAGACTCACTGGTTGTGAAAGTGACTGCGGTGTTCAATTTTTACACCAGAGGTTCCTTCCAGGGTTCCATAGGTGACCTCTGCGGGATCTCGCAAACCTCCATGCACAAGTGTATCCAGGAGGTCACGGACGCTGTCTTTGCGAAGGCACACAACTTTGTGCATTTCGCCTGGGACCAGGAAAGCCAAGAAGCAAGGCTGCTGCGATTTGCGCAGATCTCAGATTTCCACAAGTGCAGGGTGATGTCGACTGCATTCACATCAGATTTAGATCTCCATGGTAACAAGCAGTCAGCTACTCGCTAAATGTTCAGCTGGTGTGCAACCACCACAAATACATCCTACAGGTCTGCGCACGATTCCCAAGAAGCATCTATGATTCCTACATCCTTAGCAGGTCTCAGATCCCTGACATCTTCCAGGGTCCACAGAGGCTACAGGACTGGCTCCTCAGGGACAAAGGCTACCCACAGAGGACATGGCTGATGATGCCAATGTGGTGTCCTCAGACTGCATCAGAGCAACGGTATAACAAGGCTCATGCCTCCTCATCTGACTTGGACTCAGCCAATTTCTGGCCTCCAGGAGTCCCCCGAGTGCCGGAAACCTGGAAAGTCTTTGCCTCCGCCTGCTGTGGATCAGACAGTGCGATGTGCTCACTAGATTGTGACCCTGAGGCTACTCTAGAACTATGTCCCACCAAGGTGTGAGTCTCTGATGGGGGTGAGCGCTGTGATGGGTCATCAATTAGGGTGTCATCAGATTCTCCTTCCCAGGTGTTTTCGAGGACCTGGCTCATGGACCCCTCGGCTGCTTTCCAGATGTGCCTGCGAAAGCAAGGAGATATCATTAGTGCATGACAGGGGACTGCAGAACAGGGGAACTCACACACAGCATAGCTGTCTGATGGATGTTGCACTGCTGGATCCTCACTTGGTTGAGCACCGCCAACCACACTGTCAGCACAGGAACGATCCAGATCATCGCCAGCCGGCTGGATGGCTCTATTTTCAAAGTCCGTGAGGACCTTGATGTCAGGCATTCCTCCACTAGTCTGTGACCTCTCCCTTTTGTTGTGTGCCAGCTTGTCCTGCTTGATGACAGATGGAGAGAGTATAAGCTGGATGTCTGCCAGGGCAGATAAAAAGGGTGCCTGGCATGTGTGGGTGCTTAAGTGGTGCCATGGACAGAATGAGGACACAATTCACAGAGCTGATGAAGGTGTGTGTGAGAGAATGAATGGTCTTGTCCCTTGAACTGGCAGTGAGCGAGATCCCTGTGGATTTGCAATGGGTTTGTGAGTGTGTGAATTGAGAGTGATGAAAAGAGTGATTTAGTCTGGCAGAAAGAGGGAGATCATTCATCCTCTTCCTGCACTGCGCTGCTGTCCTCTTTTGCAGGTCATTGGCGCTGACCTCCGCTGCCACTGTCTCCCATGCGGGATTGGTGACCTTGCTTGCTGGTCTTCACCCAGAGCGGTGGTAGAGGACTTCACGGCAGGTCTCAACTGAATCCAGCTGACACCCGAGGGAGGTGTCACTAAATTTGGGGTCAGCATGTTTCCTTCCTTTGGCAGCCATGACTTTGCTGCAGCTGCTGATCCCTTAGAGAGAGCTAGCTTTGTGCAGGGGTGCCCTTTAAATATGGCGCCTGGACCACAGAAAGCCTGAGTTGTCGGTGGGCCGGGCTAATCAGAGGCTGCCCAGCCAGCGATCTGGTTGTTTCCTGGGAATGCATTATAAACGAGTTGCGACACGCTAGGAATGGGACGATACAGCGCGAAAAAGCTCCATTGCGGCTGGCAGGTAAAACATCCCTTTTCCCGCCCGCTCCCGCACTTAGTGCAAATCTGGGATGATTCTGCCCTAGGAATGGATTGGTAATCTGAGTCTGATTGCCACTCCGCGGAAGTTCAGGCCTTTTGTGTCTGTCTTCACAGCAGAAGATACAGAAAATCTCCCAGAAATACTACTGAACCAAGGGGCCTGTGAAAATGAGGAACTGAAAGAAATTAGTATTACTAACGAGGTAGCGCTTGAAAAATTAATTGGATTGAAGGTTGATAAATCCTCCGGAGTAGGTGAGCTGTTTCCCAGGATATTGAAGGAGGTGGCTAGAGAGATAGTGGATACATTGGTGGTTATCTTTCAAAATTCCATAGATTGTGGAAAGTAGCAAATGTAACCCCATTATTCAAGAAGGGAGGGAGACAGAAGATGGAGAACTACAGGCCAGTTAGTTTGACATCAGTAGAAGGGAAAATGTTAGAATCTATTATCAAGGATATAATAACTATACATTTAGAAAATAATGGTATGATTGGGCAGAGTCAACATGGATTTATGAGAGAGAAATCATGTTTAACAAACCCGTTGGGGTTTGTTGAGGATGTTATTTGTAGCATAGATAAAGGAGAGCCAGCGGATGTGGATTTTCAGAAGGCTTTTGATAAGGTCCCACACAGGAGGTTGGTAAACAAAATTAGAGCACATGGGATTGGGGTTAATATACTGGTATTCATTGAGAATTGATAACAGACAGATAACAGAGAGTAGGAATAAATCAGTCATTTCCAGGATGGCGGGCTGTTACTAGTGGGGTACCATAAGGATCAGTGCTGTGGCCATAGCTGTTCATAATCTATATAAATGATTTGGATATGGGGACAAAATGTCATATTTCCAAATTTGCTGAAGTCACAAAATTAGGTGGGAAGTTAAGTTGTGAGGAGGATGCAAGGAGGCTTCAAGTGGACTTGGACAGGCTAAGTGAATGGGCTAGAACATGGTAGGCAGAACATAATGTGAATAAGTGTGAAGTTATCTGCCTTGGTAGAAAAAACAAAAGCTGTGTATTTCTTAAATGGTCAGAGGTTGGGAAGTGTTGATGTCCAAAGGGACCTGGGTGTCCTTGTTCATGAGTCACCAAAAGCTAGCATGCAGGTGCAGCAAGCAATTAGGAATGCAAATTGTTTCTTGGCCTTCATCGCAAGGGGATTTGAGAACAGGAGTGAAGATGTCTTGCTGCAATTGTATAGAGGCTTGGTGAGACTGCACCTGGAGTCTTGTGTACAGTTTTGGTCTCCTTACCTAAAGAAGGATATACTTGCCACAGAGCGAGTGCAACAGAGGTTCACCAGACTAATCCCTGGGATGATGAGATTGTCTTACGAGGAGAGATTGAGCAAACTGGGTGTATATTCTCTAGATTCGAAGCATGAGAGGTGATCTCATTGAAACTTACAAAATTCTTACACGGTTGATGTAGATTTGATGTTTCCCCTGGCTGGTGAGTCCACAACCAGGGGAACCATAATCTAGGAGTAAGGGGCAGGGCATTTAGGACTGAGATGAGGAGGAATTTCTTCACGTAGAGGATGGCGAATCTTTTGAATTCTTTATCCCAGAAGGCTCTGGAAGCTCAATCATCGAGCATGTTCAAGACAGAAATCAATAGATTTCTGGAGACTAATGAAATCAAGGGATATAGGAATAGAGTGGGAAAGTTGCATTGATGAGGTAGATGATTAGCCATGCTTTAACTGAATGGCAGAGCAGGCTCAACAGGCTGAATGGCCTAGTCCTATGTCAGGCTGATTGACTTACTTCTGTGCTGTATGGTTCTATGATGAACTCTTGTCCATAGCATGTTACTGCTGTTCCAGGGAGTGGAAGCCTTGTCATTGGGTAGGGGCTGGGAACAGCGGTGAGGATCATGAAAAGGGAAGATAGTGCTGATATAACCCGCTGGACACAGGGACGTGTCTATCAGCATGAACTTGGGGGAGAAGAAAAAAAACCCAGCAAGGACTGAGCTGGGCACGGAGTACCAACTTGAATGAAAGGGAAAGTGGAGTAGGGTGGCAGCATGAACTAGATTTGAAGGAAACAAAGATGATTGAATGAATTGGGAGAGGGGCAGAAGAGTGTTTCTATGTCATTTGAAATCATAAATAAATTAAAAACAATTTGACATTTAGATATAGCAACAGAATACGTATTCGTAATGGCCCATAATTTCTCTAAGAAATGAAGGAAAAAGTTTGCAGCAATCGCCTGCTATACAAACGATGTACTGTTGGATTCACTTGCATCTTTAAGCAAGGTTGTGATCATGTCTCACTGCACGTTCAATGTAATTACATACTACTTGTTTTTGAGTTATCCACTTTTTTAAGGCTTTGTCAGGTTTTTTTGAAGCTGCTGTCAGACTTTGCTCGATTGGTAGGTGTGTACCTCAGACAAACTAACTACACACCAATAGCTAGCACATTCCACAATAAGTGAAAAACAGAAATGTTTTGTAATTTTAATAGAGAATATGAAATTGATGGATGGAGAGATATTCATGGGGCAAGATGTTAACCCATTCAAAACCCACACATTTACAGAGAGTTTAAAATCATGCCTGTAAGTTATCTGTTGCACCAATAAAATAGATTTCCCAAATAGGTTGAGCATTGTTAGCAATTAATATTCTGTCAAGTAAGTTTAAAGACTAACATATCAATAACATTATTTACTTGTGGGTATTCATGGAACTGCATTCCATTGAGCAAATATTCATTAATAGTTAATGAACAGCAACGACCCTCACATTCCTATCTTGTAAATGAAAGGTCATGTGCTGATGTTTGACCTCGGGCAACCAGAGGCGATTAGTTCAAAGTGTGTTCTTAACAATAAAACATTGCATTATCAAAAGACTTCTAAGAACTCAGTGGTTATGAAGTTAAATGACACAAAGCTCCTAGTTTGTGTCAGGGAAGGCTAATTAGTATCAGTGATGATATTAGCCAATATACTGTATAGTGCGCACATATTTACAAAATGAAAGTCAACGACCATTTCTTGCAACACATTCCGTACTTATTAAACAGTTCAAATAAATGTCTAATGAAACTACTCTACATTCAGTTTAATGGCTGAAAATGGCAGAATTTCAAGCAACTGGGAAACAAAGCATTCCGAGACTTGTGAATAACAAGGCAAAACATTTTTAAATTAGCAGACATATTCTTACTACCCCACCCTTTCCCCATAAGTCTGCAAATGTTTTCCCTAAAGGGTCTAATCCAATTCCCTTTTGATAGCTATCATTGAATCTGTCTCCACCACACTCTACAGCAGTGCAGTCCGGATCCTAAACACTCGCTGCAGCAAAAAGATTTTCCTTATGTCGCCTTTGGCTCTTTCATCAATTACTTTAAATCTGTTTCCTCTGGTTCTCAATTCTTTCACCAATGGGAACAGTTTCTCCCTACATCTACTCTGTCCAGATCCCTCATCATTTTAAATAACTCAATTGAATCTCCTCTTAACCTTCTCTTTTTCAAGGAGAACAACCCCAGCTTCTCCAATCAGCATCTGAAATTCCCATCCCTGAAAATGTTCTCATAAATCTCTTCTGCAACCTCTCTGAAGCCTTCACATTCTCCTTAGGTGCGGTGTCGAGAACAGGACACAAGATTCCTGTTGAGGCCAAACCAGAGTTTTATGAAATTCAACCTAAGTTCCTTACCTTTGCACTCCTCCATGGCCAGCTCCCCCTGCAGCCATTAAACAGCTGATGGCTCTTTAATTCGCTATATCCACCCTCACCAAGCGGAAGGCCTGCCACAGAGAGCTTCCAGCCAATTGGAGAGCCACAGATGTCATGTCCTAGCAACACAGGGAGCGGAGGCCACTGCTGGGACAGCAGATATGCTGAGAGGAAGACATGCAGCAAAGGAGCCAGGATGTAAGGTGAGACTAGGACTTTCCCAGGGCCAGGCTGACAAGTGTCATGACAGCAGATCACAGCCCTGAATTACTTAAGGACATATTGAACTTTTTAAGTAAGTCTTTTTTTAAAAAGACATACAAGCAAAAGCTGGCTGAGAATGTAAAGTAACCACTTGCTGGAAAATTCCTATGTGGATTACAGTTGACTGACAAGTCCAGAGAATGGAATGTTGCACCTAAAAAGGTGTCAAGGCCTACTTCAGACAGAGACACTTCAAAGGAAGAGATGCAATTCAAAAGGCTGAACTCTAATCTCCTGTGGTTGCGGAGACAATGGAAACTGATTACCATCTTAGCAGGAACCATCTCCTGTTCAGTTATATCCCAGAATAGGGACATGATCTGAGTTGAAAGAAAGCAGATTCTGGGTGAAATACATATTTGCTTTTCCCTTCCAGTAATACACAAGAAAAGGATTTAAAAGCCAGCTCCAAACCCATTTGTGTGTGCTAGTTCTGGTGTTTGAGTTCTAGGGTGCTAGTGCATGCCTTAGAAGTCACAACTGAAGATGATCAACTAGGCATCCCTGCAATTTGCAGTTAAAAAAAGGTCTTTACCTTTTACTGGAGGCAAGTCACGAGTCAGCAAAGCCACAGTCAAAAAGAAAACAGGACATCTCCTTCAGCTAACTTGCAGAACCAAGTGCCTCCAAACGAACTGCTCAACTGTAAAGCCAGCTCTCCCAGAATCAACCAACTCAACAGCCACAATGTTTCACCATCTACTTCTCACAGACAAGCCAAAGACTGATTTGTATATACGATTTAACTTTTATTTTTGGACTCAACTTCTCATTTATAATCTGTGAGTATGTGTGTTGCATTTTTATTATTTTTTTGGGTTTTTAGTAACTAATAAACTTACTCTTTCTTTGACTCATGAAAGCCTAGTTAAATTGGCTCCTTCTAAAGCTTAAATGCATTTGGGCTGGGAAAAAATATGCACGAGGGAAGAGATCTTTTCTAAATTAGCCTTGTTGCAACCATCCGATGGGAGTCGAATAAAGAAGGGGAGCCAGTTCATCCCTTCTCACCTGGGAGCATAACAATTTGGGGTATCTCATCCGGGATCATAACAAACTGGGGGATCTCACCCGGGGAACCTGTCGTAACACAAGAAGATGAGGGGGTGGGGGTCATGGTTGGAAAGCGAAAGGGGTGGTGATGTAGGAAGTGTTTGCACCTTGGTTAGGCCTCTGAAGTGCACAGCCTGTTGCAAATGCATCTGTCCATGGCAGTATTAGTAAGAGTGACTAATGCACAGTCACATTTGTCACCTTGTGGAGACAAAGTCCCATCTTCAAATTGAGGATTCCGTCCAACATGTTGCGTGGCACCACCATCTTGCAAAATGGGATAGATTTCAAACAGATCTGGCAACTCAAAACTGGGCATCCATGAAATGCTGTAGGTCATCAGCAGCAGCAGAATTATATTTAACCACAATCTGTAACCTCATGGCCCAGCATATCCCCCACTCTACCATTACCATCAATCCAGAGGATCAACCCTGTTTCAATAAAAAGTGCAGGAGGGCGTGCCAGTATCAGCACCAGGCATACCTAAAAATGAGGTGTCAACCCAGTGGAGCTACAATACTGGACTACTTGCAGGCCAAACAGCATAAGAAGCATGTGATAGGCAGAGTTAAGCGATCCCACAAACAAAGAATCAGATCTAAGCTCTGCAGTCCTGCCACATCCAGTCATGAATGGTGGTAGACAATTAACAACTCACTGGAGGAGGAGGCTCCACAAATATTCACATCCTCAATGATGGGGGAGCCCAGCACATTAGTACAAGAGACAAAGATGAAGCATTTGCAAATATCTTCATCCAGATGTGCCAAGTGGATGATCCATCTCAGCCTGCCCTGAGGTCACCAGCATCACAAATGCCAGCCCTCAGCCAATTCGATTCACTCCACGTGATATCAAACAGTGGCTGAAGGCACTGGATAATGCAAAAGAGTTTTGTGAAAGGGAAATCATGTCTAACCAATTTATTCGAGTTCTTTGAAGGATTCACATGTGCTGTGCATAAAGGGGAACCTATGGAAGAAGGCATTTGATAAGGTGCCACATCAAAGGTTATTGGGAAAATTAAAGATCATGGGCAAAAAACTGGCAAATGGAGTATAATGTGGGCAAATGTGAAATTGTCAATTTTGACAAGAAGAATAAAAAAGAAGCATATTATCTAAATGACATGAGATTGTAGAGCTCTGAGATTCAGAAGGATCTGGGTGCCTAGTGCTTGAATCACGAAAGGCTAGTATGCAGGTACAGCAAGTAATTAGGAAAGCTAATAGAATGTTATCATTTATTGCAAGGGGAATTGATTCCACATATTGCTCCCCCTCAGCTGATGAATCAGTACTCCTTCATGTTGAAAACCACTTGGGGGAAGCACTGAGGGTAGCAAGGGAAAAGAATGTACTCCAGTCATGAACGGTGGTGGACAATTAACAACTCACTGGAAGAGAAAACTCCACAAATATCTGTAGTGATCTGTAGTAGTGATTCTACAACCAATGGATCACATCTAAGCTCTACAGTTCTGCCACATCCAGTCATGAACGGTGGTGGACAATTAACAACTCACTGGAGGAGAAAACTCCACAAATATCCCCATCCTCTATGATCGGGCAGCACAGTATATTAATGCAAAAGATAAGGCTGAAGCATTCACAACAATCTTCAGCCAGGAGTGCCGAGTGAGTGATCCATCTCAGCCTTTTCCGGAGGGCCCCAGCATCACAGATGCCAGTCTTCAGCCAATTCAATTCACTCCACACGATATCAAGAAAAGGCTGAAGGCACTGGATACTCAAAGGTCATGGGCCCTGGCAAGATTCCGGCAATAGTATTGAAGACTTGTGCTCCAGAACTTGCCGTGCCCCTAGTCAAGCTGTTCCAGCACAGCTGCAAAACTGGCACCCACCTGGCAATGTTGAAAATTGCCCAGGCATGCCCTGTACGTAAAAGGCAGGACAAATCCAACCTGGCCAATTGCCATGCCATTAGTCTACTCTTGATCATCAGTAAAGTGATGGAAGACATCATCAACAGTGCTATCAAGCAGCACTTGCTTAGCAATAACCTGCTCACTGACGCTCAGTTTGGGTTCGTCCAGGGCCATTCAACTCATGATCTCATTACAACCTTGGTTCAAACATGAACAAAAGAGTTGAACTCCAGAGATGAGAATGAGAGTGAGTGCCCTTTTCATCAAGGCCGCATTTGACCAAGGGTGGCATCAAGGAGCCCTGGCAAAACTGGAGTCAATGGGAATCAGGAGGAATTCTCTCTGCTGGTTGGAATCATATGTAGCACAAAGGAAGATGGTTGTGGTTGTTGGAGGTCAATCATCTCAGTTCCAGGATATCACTGCTGGAGTTCCTCTGGGCAGTGCCCTAGGCCCAACATCTTCAGCTGCTTCATCAATGACCTTCCTTCTATCATAAGGTTAGATGTGGGAATGTTTGCTGATGATTGCACAATGCTAGCACCATTTTCAACACCTCAGATACCGAAGCAGTCCATGTGCAAGGGCAGAAAGACCTGGGCAATATCCAGGCTTGGGAAAGTAACATTTGTGTCAGACAAGTGCTAGGTAATGACCATCTCCAACAAGAGGGAATCCTGCATCATTCCTTGACATTCAACAGCATTGCCATTGCTGAATCCCCACTATCAACATCCTGAGGATTACCATTGGCCAGAAACTGAACTGGGCTAGCCATATAAATTCTGTGGCTGCAAGAGAAGGTCAGAGGCTAGGAACCCTGCGGTGAGTAACTCACTTCTTGCCTCCCCAAAGCCTGTCCGCCATCTCCAAGGCACAAGTCAGGAGTGTGATGGAATACTCTCCACTTGCCTGGATGAGTGCAGCTCCAACAACACTCAAGAAGCTTGACACCATCCAGGTCCAAGCAGCCCGCTTGATTGTCACCCCATCAAAAAACATTTACTCCCTCCACCACCTATGCACAGTGGCATTACTGTGTACCATCTACAAGATGCACTGCAGTAACTCACCGAGCCTCCTGAGTCAGCACCTTCCAAACCCACAACCGCTACTATCTAGAAGGACAAGGGCAGCAGACACATGGGAACACCGCCACCTGGAAGTTCCCCTCTAAGCCACTAACCATCCTGACTTGGAAATAGATCGCCGTTCCTTCACTGTCACTAGGTCAATACCCTGGAACTCCCTCCCTAACAGCACTGTGGGTCTACCTACACCACATGGACTGCAGAGGTTCAAAAAGGCAGCTCACCACCACCTTCTCAAGGGTAATTAGGAATGGGAAATAAATGCTTCCCTAGCCGGTGATGCCCACATCCCACGAATGAATTCAAAAAAGGAATACAAAAGTAGGGAGGTTATGCTTCAGTTGTACAGGGAACTGGTGAGACCACATCTGGAGTACTGTGTCCATTATTGGTCTCCTTACTTAAGGAAAGATTTAAATGCATTAGAAGCAGTTCAGAGAAGGTTTACTAGACACATGCCAGGAATGGGCGAGTTGTCTTATGAGGAAAGGCTGGACAGATTAGGCTTGTATCCACTTGTGTTTAGAAGAAAAAGAGGTGACTTTAAGATCCTTAGGGGTCTTGACAGAGTGGATGTTTCCTCTTGTGGGACAATCTAGAACTTTATTCAAAATAAGGGGTCGTTCATTTAAGCCAGATATGAGGAGAAATTTTTTCTCTCAAACTGTTTTGAGTCTTTGGAACTCTCTTCCTCAAAAGACAGTGGAAGCAGGAAAGCCATTCTAGATTCATTCATTCTCCTGCATTTTGGAGTGGAGGACAATGCATGGTAGTTTCAAAGGAGCAATGATTAAATTGCAGTTAAAAAAAGTAAGAACATACTGTTATTAGCAAATTATCACCCTAAACACTACATATCCAACAATCTAGAAGGTTATATAGGTAAGGTTAGATGAAGTAGATAGGAGGTTGAGGCTTGTGTGGAGCATAAACAGCAACATAGACCATTTGGGCCAAATGGCCTGTTTCAATGTATTCTAAGTATAAATTCAGTGCAACTCACTTTTAGTAGCAAAGTGATGTAAAATTAGGCATTGACTTTACATAAAGTCAACAGTTAATTTTGCAGGTAACAAGTTTTCACAAGGGGCGAGAGGGACGAATAACCAATCAATTTGCTTTTTAAGTGGTGTCATTTGAAGGAGAATATTGACAAGATTACTGAGAAAATTCCAAACTCTTCTTCAAATAGCACCATGGAATCTTTTAGATCTGTGTGAATAGGTGTATGAGCCCTCAGTTTAATGTCTTTCATCTGAAAAGGGGCCTTCTTCAGAGTGCAGTGCTCCCTCAGTATGACATTAAGCCTAAATGATGTGCTCAAACATTAAAGTATGGTTTGAATCCAGAATTTTCTACTCACAAGCAGGGATGCTATCAGCTAAGCAATGCTGACACTTAAGAGCGGCACCTGTTCAAACATTTTGCTCCCAATGCAAATCTTCCTGCTCATAATGGAAATTCAATCATGCTGATCTCCATACTTGAATTCCCAATGTGCATCCCAGTGCACAAAGCTCCATGGCAACAGCACACATTCATAAAATATATTATTTAATGAAAAAAATCAGATGTCACTGTCAGTAAAGCAATCTTATCATATAGTTGAGTGTACTGTATTTTCAGTTTCTGTTTCCTTCGTATAGAATGCATGTTCCTTTTTATCACGCTTTTGATATTTAAATATTGATGGACATAAAAGCTGTCCCATACAGTAATGTTGCAAATAAGCAGATGGCCTTCTGATGCTTGCAACCCGCCAATAACCTTGTAACCTCTAGGGAAAGGAAAGAAAAACAGATACAAAAATCATAGGACATTAATGGAAATTAGGGCTGAATTTTCCTGGCCCATTAGCGACGGGCTGGGAGGTAGAAGAGCTAGCAAAATGGCAGGGGGAGATGTCGATAGGGGTTCCCGATCTTTTCCTGTCACAATTCCATGTAATTGCCAGCTGCAGGAAAATTGACAGCTCAGCCTCCCAGCGGGAGCCCAAATGAGCCACTTAAGTGGCCAATTAAGGGCCACTTCCTGCTTCCGCAGGCATTTTTCCCCACACAAGGAGGGCCTGCACTCTGTGGCGCATAAAGAAGGGGCCCCCAGCAGTAATGGCCACTCCCACAGCAACATCACAGCATTGCTGGTGCTGCACTACACCAAGCACCACCCCATGCCCCCAAGTTGCCGGGCCCTGCCTGGCCCCAGCTTCATCCAACTGAACTGACCTCTCTTTGCAAGCGCCAAATGATTGAGGCAGCCTCTCCCTCATAATGCGGTATCAGCAATGGTCAATGCTAGCATTGATGCTGCTGAGCTTCTGGCCCTCTGGTTGGCCAGCAGCTCTTGCGTGCAGGCTGACATCTTTGGACAGTGGCCCCAGCCATGTTCTCTTAATTGACTGCCGCAGGCAACATGCCACCCCATGTCCTGCTACCGCCAAAACACGGTAGCCTCCCGCTTTCAGCCTGGCAGTGGAACTTCGCTGTCACTGAGAAAATTCAGCTCTCGAATTCTTGGAAATTCCTCTCTGGTCCTCGAAGGTGAGCAAATAAGGTTAAAGGAGATAACAGCAACAATGAGGCATATCACACAATATCCGAACACTATTTTTTGTATATGGAGACATTGCAGAGAGTTTAATGACATTTTGGCCAGATTCAAAAATGAAGGGTCCCTAAATACCTGCAAGAAATGCTATAATTTAACCAACTAGATAGTTACTACAACAAGCACATTCAACTTCACACCATTTGTCCAACCAGAATCACCTTACCCATTTGTGTATTGAAGCTCAGAATGATCCATTGTGAAGTGGGAACCATATCAACCTTTAATCATGCATATACTCTTCTGGTTTCATTAATGAGCCAGGTACAGAAATCTTTTCAAATCTTTCAAAGTTCAAACACTTTATTGATTTTTTAATGTGAAATAAAGCAAATGTTGATGATGGACCTTCAAGATTTGTTCCGCTCTCAGTAGGTCCTTGTTCGTGTGCAACATTCCATGATTAATCTATTTTTTATTAATTCATGGGATGTGGGCATCACTGGCAAGACCAGCATTTATTGTCCATCCCATAATGCCCTTGAGAAGGTGATAGTGAGCTGCCTTTATAAACTGCTGCATGTGCCTGCTGCCCTTGTCTTTCTAGATTGAAGCAGTCATGGGTTTGGAAGGTGCTGTGCAAGGAGTCTTGGTGAGTTCCTGCGGTGCATCTTGTAGATGGTACACACTGCTGCTAGTGGGCCATGAGGTTACAGATTGTGGTTGAGTACAATTCTGCTGCTGCTTCATGGGTGCCTAGTCTTGAGTTGCTAGATCTGTTCAAAATCTATACCATTTAGTACGATGGTAGTGCCACACACAACACAATGGAGGGTATCCTCAATGTGAAGATGGGACTTTGTCTCTGCAAGGACTGTGCGGTGGTCACTCTGACCAATACTGTCATGGACAGTTGCATCTGCGGCAGGCAGACTGGTGAGGATGAGGTCAAGTATGTTTTTCCCTCTTCTTTGTTCCCTCACCACCTGCTGCAGACCCTGGCAGGGGAGAGACCATGATCATGAAGGTGGTTCTCCCAGGACAAGGTCGTGAAGCGATGGCTATAACCAGTCGAGCCCCATATCATGGGGTACCTAACACCGTCCGGGTCACGGTGAAGGACAGCGAAAGAGGAGCACCCATGGATCGGGCCTTCTTCATCAAGCGGATCCTGTTGAAGGCGTATGGATTTGAAGCGGAGATCTACTCCCTGCAAGATTTCCCCAGCGCTGGATATTTCGACGTGACTTTCAAGCGAGTGGCAGCTTGCGTCAAGTTCTTGAAGGTGTTCGAGGAGAAAAGAGACCAGCCGGAGATGAAGATCCTGACGGTGGAGCCGCTCTTTGCTCTGCCATTGCAATGGGACCGTGTGGTGATGGTGCATTTCTACAACACCTACATCCCTGTCGCCGGCGTGCTCACCTTCCTCGCCAGGTACGTCGACAAGGTTGGGAGCTGCACCGAGGTTAGAGACGCCTTTGGGATTTGGACATGCAAACGCCAGGTTAAGGTCACACTCAAGACCGACGGTAAGGGAGCCATCTTCCACCCTCCTTCCAGCTTCGCTATCGGGGGAAGCCGTGGCTACCTTGTCTACGCTGGGCAACCCAAACTTTGTCGCTCATGCGGCAAGTCTGGTCATGTGGCGGCCAACTGCAGCACCGCCCTCTGCAAGAACTGCAAACAGGAAGGACACCAGACAAAGAACTGCAAACAGACTAAGTGCTGCAACCTGTGTGGTGAAGCAGATCACCTCTACAGAACCTGCCCCAAACGCTGCCTCACTTATGCACAGGCAGTCAAAGCCAACGAAGGGAAAGCAGAAGAAATGCTTCGTGTCACTACTACCAAGGACACTTGCAACACTCCAACCACCATGGCCCCCAGTGAAAACAATGGAACAAAGGAGGACAGGGAGAGAGACAAGGTGGAGGAAAAGATTGAGGCAGCAGACAGCCAATCAACAGCACTGCCCCCTGAACCTCCCACTCCTCAGGAGAGCGAATCAATGGAGGAGGAGGCAGTAGCGGAAAATCAGCAGGGGGAGTGGCAGCTGGTGAAGAGAACCAAAAGGAAGAAGGGGCTAAGAAGGGACCAAGCTACTTCCCAGACAAGTGGCAAGAGGCATCTCCCATCCGACATGGATGACAAGGGCAGCTGCTCTTCGGACGAAGTGCAAGGGTGGCACCTACAGAAGAAGCGGCAAAGCTCTAGGGAGTTGGAGGACGAGACACCCGAGCTCCAGAACATTGGAGACAATGAGGAGACTAGTGCACCCCAACTTTGCCCACAACCCGAAGAGGCCAGCGTACCCCAGACCCAGGAATCTGGGAGCAGTGAGGCGCTCAGTGCACCCCAGCTCCGGGAAGCCGGGAGCAGCAACGCCCCAGAGGGGGAGAGGATTGGAGAAGCTTCTTCAACAAAGGACATTTCAAATCCCGTTCTCTGCATGAATCCCCAGATGCCACCTGAGCGGAACATCTCCAATGGGGTGGTTCAGGACAGTTTCCTCAGCCCATCCAAAGTGAGGCAATTTGTGCACACTATGGGTATGAAGGAGCAGACCAAAGATCTGGGACTAAGGGTCGCTGTCTAAGACCTTTCTGCCACAGTGCACCGAGGGACTGGGAACTGTTTAGAGCCCCTCGGGCTGTACAGCTCAAAATGAATGTCTGCAAATGATTGTAATATTCATTGATTGTATTGAGGCACCTCGTGATACATGTTGTAAAAGTTGAACCTGATTGTACTTTTGTGACGGTGATTTTGAAATGGTTTGGAATGTTCTTCCAGATATTTTATGAATAAAGTATATTTTTGCAAAAAATAAATAAATAAATAAATAATTTTTTAAAAATCTGCTGCAGACCCACTCTAGCAGCTATGTCATTTAGGATTCAGCCAGCTCAGCCTATGGTGGTGCCACTGAGCCACTCTTGGTGATGGACATTGAAGTCCCCTACCCATAGTATATTCTACGTCCTTGCCACCCTCAGTGCTTCCTCCAAGTGGTGTCCAACATGGAGGAGCACTGATTCAACAGCTGGGGGTCGGGTGCGATATGTGGGGTCCAGAGTCAATGTTGAGGACACCCAGGGCAACTCCCTGTATACTGTATACCACTGTACCACCACCTCTTCTGGGTCTGTGCAGCCAGTGGGACAGGACATACCCAGGGATGGTGATGGTGATATCTGGGATGATTCCATGAATATGACTATGTCAGGTTGTTGCTTGACTAGTCTGTGAGACAGCTCTCCCAATTTTGGCACAACCCCAGATGTTAGTAAGGAAGACTTTGCAGGGTTGACAGGGCTATTTATCATTGTCATTTCCGGTGTCTAGTTCGATGCTGGGTAGTCCGTCTGGTTTAATTCCTTTTTATTTACTTTTTAGCGGTTTGACTCAACTGAGTGGCTTGCTAGGCCATTTTAAGTGTCAATCACATTACAATGGATCTGGAGTCACATGTGGGCCAGACCATCCCTAAAAGACATTAGTGAAACAGGTTGCTTTTTTACATCATTTGACAATGGTTTCATAGTCATCATTAGACTTTTAATTCCAGATTTTTATTGAATTCAAATTCCACCATCTGCTGTGGTGGAATTCATACTGGGTCCCAGAGCATTACTCTGGGTCTTGGAATTACCAGTCCAGTGACAATACCACTATGCCACCGCATCCTTCCGTGTGACCTGCTGACATCAACGGCAGCTTTTCTCGCCGTATCGTGCACCAATTTGTTTAAAAAAATTGAGAGACACAGGTTTTACACCAGGTCCCTGGCGGTGCGGCCTGTGATTCCCCAACCCTGCAGTGGCCTCAGGCCTTCAGTAAATGGCTGCTCCTGCACAGAGCTAGCACTCTTCAAGGGGTAGGAAGCTGCTGGGAACTGATGGCTGCTAAAGGGAGGAAACATGCTGCCCCCAAATTTAGTGACACCTTTCTCAAGTGCCTACTGGATGTAATGGAGTCCGTCGCGATGTCCTCTATCCTCACTCTGGCCGAAGAACCTCATCTCAGGTGACAAATCCAGCATAGGAGGGCAGTGTTGGTCACTGCCAATGCCCTCCAAAAAAAGGACAGCCACCCAGTGTCGAAAGAGGATGAATGATCTCCTCTCCTCCGCCACGCTAAGTCACTCTTCTCATCACTCTCATCTCACACACTCACAAACCCATCACACATCCACAGGGATCTCACTCACTGCCAGCTCAAGGGACATCACCACTCACTCTCTGACACACACCATCTGCCCTGCGGATTGTGTCCTCATCCTGTCCATGGCACCACTCATCACCCACGCCTGCCAGGCATCCTTCTCATCTGGCCTGCACGTGTCCTACTTACACTCTCGCCATCTGTATTCATGCAGGACAAGCTGGGCACATAACAAAGGGAAGAGATTACAGCCTGGTGGAGGAATGCCTGACATTAAGGTCCTTGCAGAACTTGAAAATAGAGCCATACAGCTGGCTGGCGACGATCTGGACCATTCCTGTGCTGACAGTGTGGTCGGTGGTGCTCAACCAAGTGAAGATCCAGCAGTACAACATCCATCAGACAACCATGCTGTGACTCAGTTCTCCTGTTTTGCAGTCCCCTGCAGTGCACTAATTATTCCACCTTGCTTTCTCAGGCACATCTGGGAAGCAGCTGAGGGGGTCCTCGACTCCAGCCCGGAGGATACCACAGAAGTGGAACCTTCAGACACCAAAATTGAAGATCCATGACAGTGCTCACCCACACCCCCCACCAGCGCTGAGACACCCATCAGTGGGACCTAGTTCTAGAGTAAAAGCAGAAATACCTGGAAAAACTCAGCAGGTCTGGCAGCATCGGCGGAGAAGAGCAAAGTTGACGTTTCAAGCCCTCATGACCCTTCAACAGAACTAAGTAAGGGTCATGAGGACTCGAAACGTCAACTTTGCTCTTCTTCGCTGATGCTGTCAGACCTGCTGAGTTTTTCCAGGTATTTCTGCTTTTGTTTTGGATTTCCAGCATCTGCAGTTTTTTGTTTTTATCTCTAGTTCTAGAGTAGTCTATCTGGTGAGCACATAGCACTGTCTGATCCACAGCAGGCGACAGCATGGACTTCCCAGGTTTCTGGCACTCAGAGGACTGCTGGAGGCCAGAAATCTACTGAGTCCAAGTCAGATAAGGAGCCTCTGGACTAGGTCATACCTCAGATGCTGGAGCTGCAAAGGCAAGCTCAGGAACATCAAGAAGGGATGTCTGCTGCAATCCTCAAATTGCAAGGCACGATGGAGGAGTTCATCCGCCTTCAGGCTGAGGTGACAGCATCAGCTTGCCAATGCACCGAGGTCAACAGTGGTAGAATGGCGGCCACCATGGAGACTTTGGTCCAGGACATCCATCCTGCACTGCTGCAGGAGCTGCACTCTATCACTGAGGCACTTGCTGACATCCATCAGAGAGGGAGGGTGGGGCATCTCATTCCAGCTGCCCCTTCTTCTCAAGGAGTCAGCCAGGGGCCCTAGGGCACCCGTCAGGTGAAGGATCAGCAGGTGCACACCCCAGGGCCATCCACCCAGATGACTCCAGGAGTGTCCAGCCCATCCAAATCCCCTTTTCCTGCGACCCCTGGCCAAGGAGGGTGCCACTGATGCAAAGCAGGACCCTGAAAGCAGGCTAGGGCCCTCCAGGTCTCAGCCCTCCAGGGGACACCAGCTAAGATCATCACAGACAACAGGGCATGGATGTCGGGGGAGCACCAAGACAGGGTTAGAAAGATCAAGAAGATGTAGTTGCATAATGTGGGCACGGGTGTTAATCACTTGTACTTAATGTTGACCATTGTAAATATACTCCCAAGAATGTATCCTTGTCTATGGCTCCTTGTTATGTTGAGCAGTGTTCATGTCAATCAGATCTGAAACCATGGTTCCTGCACAAAATGGAGATTAGTGTCCAGGCCCACTCCCCTGTGTATTTTATAACCTTTTGAGCACAGTGATTATCCAGCTTCAAAGTCACTGTCCAGGTCAGTGATACGTGCACCTTCATGTGGCTTTTGTTTGCTGCAAGAATCTCATTCCCAAGCTTCACTGGATTCCGTGATGTTCTCTGTCTGCTCTCTGTCCCCCATCTCATCACCATTCCTGACAGGCGAAGGTGTGTGCTGAAGGGAACAGATGATGAAGCCTGCCAACAGATCAAGTGCTGTTAAAGTCCATGTACCTTTTGTATCTCAGCATCTTCTCTGAATCTGGCCCTCTCCACAGAGCGTATGTGCGCTGCCCTCAGGCAGACAGGTGTCAGATGTTCCCAGATGCAATGTGGAGATCTCAGGAGTTTCCTCACTGCATCTCATCATCATCCTCCTGGAATCTTATGGCAATGAGGGCCTCACAAGTACACTTGCCTTGTCTGGCCAGTGCAATAGCCTCATCACCTGCACCCTTGCCTTCCAGGACCTCCTTACCCTCGACTTCCTCCTCATTAAAGGGGAAGAGCAGCTCTTGCATCTCCTCATCATCCAGGCCTGCCTCCCTTTGTGTCACTAGGTTGTGTAGTGTGCAGCAAGCCTCGATGATGCGTGACACCCTCTGGGAATGTATTGCAGTGCTCCACCAGATCTGTTCAGGCACCCGAACCTCATTTTCAGGATCCCTGTGGTATGCTCCACCAAATTACAGGTTGCGACATGAGCCCTATTGTACCTTCTCTCAACAGGAGTCTGAGGCCACAGTATGGGCATCATCAGCCACATCCTTTGTGGGTAGCTCTCGTCCCAGAGGAGCCAATGCTGCATCCTGTGTGGTCCTTGGAAGATGCCAGGGAACTGAAACCTGCTGAGGATGTAGGAGTCGTGGATGCTTCCATGGTATCTTGCACATATCTGCATGATTTGTTTGTTATGGTTGCAGGTCAGCTGAACATTAAGGGAGTGGAAGTCTTTGCGGTTCACATACTGGACTGCTTGTTGCCAGGGAGATTTAAGAGCCACGAGAGTGCAGTCGATGGCAGCCTGCACCTGTGGGAATCCGGATCACTCAGCAAATCCCAGTGCTCTTGCTGCCTGGCTTACCTGATCTCCGTCGAAGTTAACAAAGTAGTGTGCCTTGGCAAAAAGGGCGTGCACGACCTCCTGGATACATTTGTGGGTGGAGGCGTGCGAGATCCCATACAGGTTCCCAGTGGAGCCCTGGAAGGAGCCACTACCGTAGAAATTGAGCATGGTGGTAACTTTAACTGCCACTGGCAGTGGATGCCTTCTGAGTCCCCATGGTGCCAAATCCTGCAGAAGGTGGCATATGTGCGAGACCAGCTCCCTTGTCATGCGCAGGCGTCAGCAACACTGGTTCTTGCTCATCTGCAGGGAGCACATGCGCCGTCCATAGACCCTGGGTCTAGTGATATGCCTACGAATGAAGGCTATGTGAGGTTCATCCTCTGCATGCGGAGAAGGCCATGCCAATGCTTGGTCTTCAGGGTTCTGCTCCTCCCTTTGGCGAGCCAGGCGCCTCCGTCACATTCTTCTCCTTCCTCTCTCCTGCCTATAAGCAATGAGGCAGACAGCGGGATCACCAGGCCCCATCTTCCTAATGGTCTCCTCACTGCAGTATCAAAGAAAGAGAGACAGACACAAGGTTCAGCAATTGTCTCCGAAGGACCACTCTTGGTCAAGTCATTGCCTGCGGTTGCCTCTTAAGGCCCCTTAATGCATGCTGGAGAGTCCAGGCAGCCACATTGATGCCCAGTGTTTATGTGCATGATGGCTCACCATGCCCACACACAGCACCGCCCCACACCGCATGACCGAGTGATGACCGCTTCAGCCACTCGTCTGTATCCTGAACTCTCATCTCAGGTGTGTTGTCCTAATCCGCACTCCAAAGCTTTGTGGTTTGCTTGGACCATGAGGGCGACTTTTCAATGCCAACTTAAACATAATGCAAGGGACTAGGAGCGCACCCCTCAGTCATTTTCGATGGCCACCTTTCCCAAGAGGATGCTCAAGCTTGTCCAGCACCATAGCACTCATTTGAGTATGAAGGCTGCTTGAGTGGGCTTGAATTGACTCCAAGCATGTCAACTTAGCTCAAGCTAAACGGTCTCAGGTGTGGAAGTGTGCTCATCTTTGACATGTTTTGGCACTTGCCTGGCTGATTTCTCCCCTCCACCCAACATCCTAGCATGTGTTTGTGATCAAATTTCAATCTGTGCTCCCATGACCACTCCAGCCACCCCACCCCCCCAGCACTGTAGCCCTTACCCAAGGTTCCCGTTCCCCGGCACAGGCCCCAAGATTCCCTTCTCTCCCTTCCCCCCCTTGTACTATTGCCCTAACCCCGAGGTTCCCTTCTCTCCCTTCTCCCCTTGCACTGTCACCCTTGCCCAGTACCACAAGCCAGCCACAAAGAAATCGCTGTGGAGATTTGCCTGTGACCACCGCTCTCCCCCCCCGACCCGAATCGGCGGAGCTGTTTACTCGCATTGGGATCATTGCGAGTTCTGCGCAAAGTTGTGTGTAATCACCTCCGAGTTCCTGTCAAAGTTCAGGTCACCAGGTGCATGCCTTTTAAAGGCAGTTGTAAATTACATAGTCATGCTAACGTGGGGTTTAAATTTGATGTGGGGGTGGGTGATTCCAGTGTGTTGCCACAATAATGATATGCAAATACATGCAAATTAAGTTCCCGACATTTGATAGCAGGAAACGCAGCCCGCCATTGACCGGGGAGGGGTGGGAAAGACAATCGCTTCCAGGATTCACTGGGAAATGCGCCTAGGGCCTTCTCACGAGATTCTCCGATCTTGCCACCGAAGATGCCTATCCCGATCAGGAGTGGAAAATCCCGGCCATTGTGTGCATATTGATTGTGATATTACAAAACTTTGCATAACATTCTCAGGTACTCAAGGGACATGATGATCATCGAGATAGCTATAGATTGTTTAATATAAAAGGCACTAATTATACTTATAAAAATACCATGACTTTGTATCAACATATATGCCAGACTTACACTGGCTGCTTTCTTTTCCAAACTACTTTTGTTCTGAACAATTCTTCAGCAACCAGCTCAGTTCCGCCTTGGACCTTTTTGATTGCATTGCCTGGCCATCTGGAAAAGATGTAAAAATTCTGAATGAAACCTCGTTTATTCAATGGTCTGAAACTAAACACTGTTGATATCAGTTTTCTGCATCAAGAGAGAATTCTGACAGCCATTGTGCATGAAGGGTTTATTTAATAATCCCTGGGCCATTGGCACTCTAATTAGCGGAATTATTCTTCAGCAAATGACATGAGCCTCTAACCGAAAACCCTAAGCTAATATGTGAAAAATAATGTTAACATAAGTTCATGACCTGTAGGCCAAGGGTTTCTGCATTGGGTGTAATTGGTGATCCAGGTGCAAATTGCACTCAAAGTTGTACTAGTTTTGTGAGGTGAATCTTTCACTCAAGTTCAAGCTCATTTGTGTAGAGCCGAATGTGAAATCCTCCATGAACCAGTGCAATCGGGCAGCACTTTAGAACATGATATTTTTATGAAAATTTTTTGCATTAAAAATATTCCTTGATATAGTTAAATTTGCAATTTTATTTATACAGCTGAAAATTAATCTATCACAAAAAATAAATGTCTAGTCCACCATCTGTGAGTAATCCGATTTTAAATAACTGAAAATGACTAAAAGTTACTATACAGGACTATTTGCAGCTAGTTATATTGGTGTACAGTGGTGAGTTTCTTTGTAAATTAAAAAGATTAAAAGGTGCCTGTTAGTTCCCTTGCGCCTCAAACAAAGCTTCATTTTAACGGCCTCTTTGGAGGCCCACAATTAGCACAAAGTCACCATGACGGGGGCTTGGCCAGTTTTGAGGCCGGAGCCATCTTTCAACACGATGTTTCTTGAACTAGTGCAGAAGAATGTGGATTTGTGCTGGATGTATCTTGTGTTTGAAATTACTTGATCTTTTGCAATAGCTTGTGCAGCGCTGCATAGTGGAAACTCCTAGCTCTTTATGTTGCCTTCAGAATGTTATGTTTGTTATGTTATGAGGTATTTACTTTTGAGCAATTGATATTTCATGCTTTTTGACTGTACTCTCATTGAGAATATTCACTCTGTGGATTCATACAGGTATATATATTTACAGTTTGTAGGTGTACGCACAGGGTTATGCCTGCATTAGAAATTCTCTTTTTTTGTGAGCGTCTTACTCATGAATCCACATCCACCATCCATATTTGTTATTTCAGAACAGTTTAGCTTTTGCACCAGTATAGTTATCTTGCAACTTAGCTTTTGAGAGCAGCCTAGACTTCTAAGTGCATTTTCAAAGACTCAAGCAGAGTTCAGCAGACTTCCTAACACTTTCATTGATAAGTGTACAGAAATCGGAGCAGCAGTATAGGTGGACCAGGAGGCAGTCACCTGGCTATGGGGCCATCTCGTGCTCATCCGGAGCTAAGAAGGACAGTTATAAAGAAAGATATTTTCGGAATGAGAGATTGTTGAAGTCATTTGGGACGTGCCTAAGGCACTTAACATATCAGGCTATTGAGAAGGATTCCACAACCAGCATATGCGAGTTCTCATGTTAACATAGTAAGTATGCAACCAATCTTGGTGCAAGTGGTAGCTCCAATTACATCTTGGAATGTATCCCCTCATGACCCAGGCCGTCAAGCCAGGCTTTCCATTGCTCATGAATGCTCAGGCTTCTGCAAAGCAGGCAATCAACCACAATGCCACCTCCTCCTTGGATGGCTTAACTGAAAATGAACGGGCTATTGATTATTAGGAGTTCCAGCAATATCATTTGTGCAACAAAGGCCCCCTCACCATAGATCAGCGGTCAATATGATATGAAAACCCCGAGCAAGGACAGTCAGACATAGCATCGTGACAATGTGCCCATGTCATTCTATCATCCCACCTCTGGTCCCAAAAGCTTCTCAGCAGCCAGGTTGTAGACAATGCCCCCAGGCTGATCCCATACCAGGTGAACAGCAGTTGCTAGGATTAGGCAATACTAACAGAGATTGAGACACTTTATTCTCAGAGGTTCCTCATAGAGTCTCAGCTACCAGCCACCTCACAGACTCTGGCCATAAGTATTGCACCAAGAAGTACTTACTTAGATAGTTAAACACAAGAAGCACAGGGGAAGCACTGTGATAACAAGAACTAAATCAGGGGCAATTCATATTTTTAGCATTAAAATATGCAGGAACAGGATTGGCAGTGAAGACACTGAATTTCATTTGTGTGGTTAGGGAATGACATAATAAAGAAAAATAGCATGTCTGGTACATGTGTAGGTTTGCAGTGCAACTTTTATGATTTATTAGAGAATACATGTGAAGGGTATCGTGACTAACACAAAAACATTTTACATTTATATTAGGAGAGAAAGGGAAGTCAATGGTAATGTGACCCTTTAAAAATTTGTAAATGAAAATAAGAAAATAACAGACTTGTTGAATAATTACTTTATGTCAGTCTTCACCATAGAGGAAGGGGATAATTTAATGACATTTAAGAGAAATTAATAGTGAATCAGGGACTGGAATTCACCAGTTAACAAAAACAGAAAAATAGTATGAGAAAAGTGAATGACATTAAAGACTGACAAATCCCCAGGACCTGGTGGTTACCATCCCAAGGTTTTAAAAGGAAGTAGATGCGGAAATTGTAGATACTTCAATCATAATTTTCCAAAGTTGTCACAATTCAGGAAATGTCCCATTAGATTGGAAATTTTTTCTTTATTTGCTCATGGGATGTGGGAGCTGCTGAGAAGGCCAGTATTTATTACCCATTCCTAATTGCCCTTGGTAAGATAGTGGAGAATCGCCTTCTTGAATCGCTGGTGTCCATGTGGTGTAGCTACACCCAGATTGCTGTTAGGAAGAGAGATTCAGGATTTTGATCCAGTGACCATGATGGAACCATGTATTCCAAGACAGAATGATGCATGACTTGTACAGGAACTTGCAGATGGTGGTGTTCCCATGCATCTGCTGCCTTTGTTCTTCTAGGTGGTAGAGGTTGTGGGTTTGGAAAGTGCTGTCGAAGAAGCCTTGGTGAGTTACTGCAGTACATCTCATATATGGTACACACTGCTTCCACTTTGTGTCAGTGGTGGAGGGAGTGAATATCTAAGGTGGTGGATGGGGTGTCAAAAAAACAGGCTGCTACGTCCTGGATGATGTCAAGCTTCATGAGTGTTGTTGGAGCTGAACTCATCCAGGCAAGTGGAGAGTATTCCATCACGCTCCTGACTTGTGCCTTGTAGATAGTGGATAGGCTTTGGGAAGTCAGGAGGTGAGTTACTCGTTGCAGAATTCCCAGCTTCTGACCTGCTCTTGTAGCCACAGTATTTATATGGCTAGTCCAGTTCAGTTTCTGGTCAATTGTAACGCCCAGGATGTTGTTAGTGGGGGATTCAGCGATCGTAATGTCATTGAATGTCAAGGGGAGATGGTTAGATTCTCCCTTGTTGGAAATGGTCATTGCTTGGCACTTGAGTGGCGTGAATGTTACTTGCCACTTATCAGCCCAAGCCTGGATATTGTCCAGATCTTGCTGCATTTGGATGTTGACTGCTTCAGTATCTAAGAAGTTGCAAATGTTGCTGAACATTGTGCAATCATCAGCAAACATCCCCACTTCTGACTTATGATGGAGGGAAGATCATTAATGAAGCAGATGAAGATCTGAAGGTGGTTGGGCTTACGCAGTGATGTACCATAGGCTCAGGTCTGTGGGTTCGCAGCTTAGTTACTACATGGGACCTGTTAGTAGAGAGAACAGATTCTTCAACAACAACAACAAGTTGCATTTATATCACGTCTTTAACATAGTACAACATTCCAAGGCATTTTACAAGAGAATTATCAGACAAAATTTGACACTGAGCACATAGCTGGCCCAGTTATGCAGCATGAATTGCATGTCATATCATGTAATAAGATTCTACAAGTGCATTGGGATATTTTACTATGTTAAAGGTGCTATATAAATGCAAGCTGTTGATAAAGTGTCAGCCATGGCTCAGTTAATAGCCCTCCTTGTTTGTGACTCATAAGTTTCTGGATTCAAGTCCCATTCCAGAGACTTGAGCACAAAAATCCAAGCTGGCATTCCAATGCAACACTGAGGGACTGTTGCATGGGCAGCTATCCTGGCCTTCAAATGAAACATGAAAGTGAGGCTCCATCTCTATCTCAGATGGATATAAAAGATCCCACAGCATTATTCTGAAGAAGAGCATGGGTGTTATTCCTGCTGTCCTGGCCAATTTTTATCACTCAACCATTATCACTAATACAGAAATATTATCAAACTGGGTCATTATCACATTGTGGGAGCTTGCTGTGTACTAGTTGTCTGCCTCACTTCCTACATTACAACAGTGATTGCACTGCAATTGTGTCTAACTGGCTGTACATATTTTGGAACATCCTGAGGTTGTGAAAGGCACTATATAGATGCACACTACATAGAGGTAAGAATGTAAGAACATAAGAAATAGGAGCAGGCGTAGGCCATTCAGCCCTTCAAGCCCGCTTTGCCATTCAATGAAATCATGGCTGATGTTCCATTTCAACATAATTTTCTTGCACTATCCCCATTTCCCTTGGGGAAGAATTTTTCCCTCATCGGACAGGCGCATGCACAACCCGAACGGGAGTAAAATAGTGCGCAATGACATCAGACGAGCATCCCGACATCATTGCGCACTCTTACGATATTTCGCTCGGCAGGCATGCGCGAGAGGCAGCGGTGTGCCCACCAACAATTAAGCGGCCCATTAAGGCCCTTAATCAATTAATTAAATCGAATTTTTCGCTGCCCGTCCAACTGTGTGGTTGGCGGGTGGGCGAATAGGCCAAGCGGCCTTTGCATTTCTGTGAAACTTCATCCACAGGCAGGATGGGGTTTCGACCAGTGCTTTAAAAAAAATAAAAACTTTTAAAACTAATTTCTAACATGTCACTGCTCACGAGGGGAAATGTTTTCCTTATTTTCCCATTCCTTATTTTTCATGTTAAAAATTTTCAGCTCCCTGAGGCATCTCCGTGCCTTCAGGGAGCTTTCACTGAGTGCACCTACACGCATGCTTCCGCGCTCGCCCTCCTCCCCCCCCGCCACCCGCCACCCAGGCAGCGCTGCGCATTTCAGCGCGTGATTCACACTGGCTGGCCGTTAATTGGCCAGTCAGCGTGCAATCATGGGCGGTGGATCATTGCGCAGCCACTCCTGGGTCTGCCCACCGACAAGGGGAAAATCCTCCCCTTAATGTTTTTAATATGTAGAAATCTATTGATCTTATTTGTGGGGTTGAAAGGTTCTGCCAAAGAAATCTTGATGGGTTGCTATAGTGTATCTTGTAAATGGTATACACTGTAGTCACGGTTCACCAGTGGTGGAGGGAGTGCAAGTTTAAGGTGGGGAGCCAATCGAGTGTGCAGCTTTGTCTTCGATGGTGTCACGCTTCTTGAGTGCTGTTGGAGCTGCACTCATCCAGGCAAGTGGACGAGAGTATTGCATCATTCTTCTGACTTGTGCCTTGTAGATGGTGGATAGGCTTTGGGGAGTCAGACATGAGATACTTGCTGAAGTACCTAACCTCTGACCTGTTGCTGCAGCCACAGTATTTATGTGGCTGGCCTGGTTAAATTTCAGGTTAGTGCTATAGCCCAGGATGTTCATGGTGCGGTATTCAA
The DNA here is from genome assembly GCF_964194155.1 of Cetorhinus maximus. Classification (NCBI taxonomy): domain Eukaryota; kingdom Metazoa; phylum Chordata; class Chondrichthyes; order Lamniformes; family Cetorhinidae; genus Cetorhinus; species Cetorhinus maximus. The sequence goes on from NC_135882.1 coordinate 160,325,352, forward strand.
TAATAGTAATCCTGAAAGCCAAGGAAGGTGGTTGGATTCTCTCTTATTGGAAATAGTCATTGCCTGGCACTTGGGTAGCACAAATCTTACTTACCATTTATCAGCCACATCATGTATGTTGTCCAGGTCTTGCTACATGCAGGCATGGACTGCTTCAGTATCTGATGAGTTATGAATGGAACTGAATATTGTGTAATCATCAGCGAACATCCCCATTTCTGAACTTATGATGGAAGGAGGAGTGAAATATCTGAAGATGGTTGGCCTAGGACACTACCCTGGTGACCTTTTGCAGTGATGTCCTAGGGCTGAGATAATTGGTCTCCAACAACCACAACCATCTTCCTTTTGGCTGTTAGGATGGCAATTAGTCTGATTGTATTTGTCGTGCATTTTGTGGACAAGACATACCAAGTCAACCTTCACTTTTTCAGAGTGATGCTGCTGTTGTAGCTATACTAGAACAGCTTGGCTCGGAACATGGCTATCTCATAGGCATTGATAGATAAAGCGAGTGGTTGAGATTGTGCCAAATAAATTTCAATGCCATTAAGTGTGAGGTTATCAGACTAAAAAAGGATAAATCCAAATAATATTTACATGCTGAAAAGCTAGGAACAGTAGAGTTCCAAAGAAATTATGGGTTCATGTACACAGATCACCGAAGTGTAGTAGTATGGTACAAAATGTATTTGTTTTGGAATCAACTGAAGACTGATTTATTGTAATAAAGTATCCTAAATTATTGTTTTGTATTGTTAAGATACCAAATCTTATGTTAACAGAAGAAAAGAGACAAAATTAAAGATAAAGACAGTGGAGACTTATTTATTTATTCGTTCACAGGATGTGGGCATCGCTAGCTAGGCCAGCGTTTATTGCACATACCTAATTACCCTTGAGAAGGTGGTGGTGAGCTGCCTTCTTGAACCATTGCAGTCCATTTGATGTAGGTACATCCACAGTGCTGTTAAAAAGGGTGTTCCAGGTTTTGTCTCAGCGACAGTGAAGGAATGGGAATATTTAAGGTGGTGGATGGGGTCCCAAACAAACAGGCTGCTATGTCCTGGATGATGTCGAGCTTCATGAGTGTTGTTGGAGCTGAAGTCATCCAGGCTTGGGCTGATAAGTGGCAAGTAACATTCATGCCAAACAAGTGCCAGGCAATGACCATCTCCAACAAGGAAGAATCTAACCATCACCCCTTGACATTCAATGGCATTACCATCGCTGAATCCCCCACTATCAACCTCCTGGGGGCTTACCATTGACGAGAAACTGAACTGGATCAGTCATATAAATGCTGCAAGAGCAGGTCAGAGGCTGGGAATTCTGCAATGAGTAACTCACCTCCTGACTGCCCAAAGCCTGTCCACTATCTACAAGGCACAAGTCAGAAGCACGATGGAATACTCTCCACTTGCCTGGATGAGTTCAGCTCCAACAACACTCATGAAGCTCGACATCATCCAGGACATGGCAGCCTGTTTGTTTGGCACCCCATCCACCACCTTAAATATTCACTCCCTCCACCACTGACACACAGTGGAAGCAGTGTGTACCATATATGAGATGTACTGCAGTAACTCACCAAGGCTTCTTCGACAGCACCTTCCAAACCCACAACCTCTACCACCTAGAAGGACAAAGGCAGCAGATGCATGGGAACACCACCATCTGCAAGTTCTCCTTAAAGCCACACATCATCCTGACTTGGAATCATATCGCCGTTCCTTCACTGTCGCTGAGTCAGAAACCTGGAATACTCTTTTTAACAGCACTGTGGATGTATCTACATCAGATGGACTGCAATGGTTCAAAAAGGCAGCTCACCACCACCTTCTCAAGGGCAATGAGGGATGGGCATAATGGCCTAGCTAGCGATGCCCACATCCTGTAAACGAATAAATAAATAAGTCTCCGCTGTCTTTATCTTCAATTTTGTTGCTTTTCTTCTGTTAACAGAAGATTCGGTATCTTAACAATACAAAACAATAATTTAGGATATTTTATTACAATAAACCAGTCATCAGTTGATTCCAAAACAAATTTACTGAACAATTAAGCTTTACACAGGGTCATGAACATGTCATGCCACGTTGTATGATTGTTAGTTTAGTTAAATGAAGTGTGTTAATTCGACATAAACCTGTATCATAGAAAGTGCCATCATAGTAAGGTATAAAGTGCCTTAAGTCTGTTCATAATAATTAGATCTGAATCATTCCAAACCAATAAAAATGTTCTAGATATAGGACATTGGACTTTAACATAACAGTTCATTGTTTATAAACCAGAAGTGTACTCTGAAGTTGCTGTTTTGTGCTGGTGTGGTTTGGAAGGTGTTTTTAGATCAAACTAAAATGGGCAGTGCACTGAAAACTGCACAGGAGACATGACGGTTTTTGGAGAATTTTTAAAGCTCTGAATCCTCAATAGTGCTTTTGTTCTCAATAAATATTTATTCATTGTACTGTAAACCAGTTTATGCAAATATTTACTTTGCATAGTGCACTATATTTCACGTAAATAGTAACTTAAAATGTAATTAATATTAGGATATTTATTCAGAATTGCCAAATAAAATAAGACACTTTGTCCATGTGGAAAATGTTTAGAAATTGTGTCGATCCAATGGCATAATAAAACTACTGTATCATTTTGCAAGTAATACAGTCAACTGTCTAAATGAGATATTAACAATGAATAATCTCTCATTTAAACAATATTATCCCATGATGTAGCAATCACTAGTGCAGTACAGTGCTTCCAGCATTGCACACAAGCCCCTAGTACCAGCTCAAACATTTCAACTTCTGGTCCAGATGCTGCAGTACTACCAGTTTATGACGATGTCAATGCCACACACATATCATGTTGTGACATGAATCCTAGATTCTATTATTCTGCGTATGCCTGTCTGGTTTCCATAGCACACATTTAAAATTAAACTAATGGTTTTCTAGATTTGCCAGAGCTAGAATTTCCAATCCAGAATCTTGGCTTAATTATAGGACTCTTGTGTTTGAATCAGAAGGTTCTGGGGCTCAGGTTTGACTCCGTGTCATCATTTACACTGATCCTCCAGTGCAGCAGCAAGGAAGTCCTGCACTGCTTGAGGTCCTGTTTGTCAGGTGAAGTTTTAAAGCAGATAATGTACAAAAAAAGAATGAAGAGTTCCCCTGGTGCCTGACTAACAATCCTTCCTAAACCAACCACTGGAAAACAAGTTAACTGAACTTTCAACTCAATGTTACTTGTGGAATTTTCCTAAATGCAAATCGGTAGCTGTGCTTGATTATAGGACAATAATCACTGCATTTCCAAAGTAATTTGTTGCATTTGAAGGACTCTGAGAAATATCTGAAAAAGTGTGATGAGGCAAGGCATCATAAGCCTGTTCTTTTTTCCCCAAAATTCCACAACACCTTTGCTTAATTTCCAAATTTAATCCAGATGTAACTGCAGAGCAGGGATTTAAGCTAGAATGGAGAAGCAGTAAAAGCAAAAGAAGATAATTGCTTAAACAAAAGCAAAATGCTAGAAATTTGAAATGAAAACAGAAAATGCTGGAAATACTCAACAGGTCTGACAGGATCAGTGGAGATGGAAACAAAGTTGACATTTCAGATTAAGGACATTTCTTCAGAACTTTTAAAAGATAATTGCAGTTGTCTGTACAGAAGGTTTTTGCTCATAAATGTAAAAGTGTAATTGTTAAAAGGGCAATGTCATCACATTTGTGAATTCCTGAGCACACCACCACCACCATCGCTGGGTAGGTCCTGTCCCACTGGAAGGACAGACCCATCAGAGGTGGTGGCACAGTGGTATGCAGCCGGGAGGGAGTTTCCCTGGGAGTCCTCAACATCAACTCTGGACCCCATGAAGTTTCATGGCAGCAGGTCAGACATGGGCAAGGAAACCTCCTGCTGGTTACCACATACTGCCCTCCCTCAGCTGATGAATCAGTGATCCTCCATGTTGAACACCACTTGGAGGAAGCACTGAGGGCGGCAAGGACACAGAACATACTCTGGGTGGGAATTTCAATGTCCATTACCAAGAGTGGCTCGGTAGCACTACTACTGGCTGAGCTGGTTGAGTCCTAAAGGACATAGCTGCTAGACTGGGTCTGTGGCAGGTGGTGAGGGAACCAACAAGAGGAAAAAATATACTTGACCTCATCATCATCAACCTGCCTGCCGCAGATGCATCTGCCCATGACAGGAGTGACCACCACACAGTCCTCACATTGAGGATACCCTCCATCATGTTGTGTGGCACTATTATCATGCTAAATGAGATTAATTTTGAACAGATCTAGCCACTCAAGACTGGGCATCCAGAGGTGCTGTGGGCCAGCAGCAGCAGCAGAATTGTACTCAAACACAATCTGTAACCTCATGGCCCAGCACATCCCCCACTGTACCATTACCACCAAGCCAGGGGATCAACCCTGGTTCACTGAAGCGTGCAGGAGGGCATGCCAGGAGCAGCACGAGGCCCACCTAAAAATGAGGTGTCAACCTGGTGAAGCCATAAAACAGGACTACTTGCGGGCCAAACAGCAAGTGATAGATAGAGCTAAGCGATCCCACAACCAACGGATCAGATCTAAGCTCTGCAGTCCTGCCACATCCAGTCGTGAATTAAACAACTCACTGGGGGAGGAGGCTCCACAAATATCCCCATCCTCAATGATGGGGGGAGCCTAGCACATCAGTGCAAAAGATAAGACTGACACATTTGCTACAATCTTCAGCCAGAAGTGCCAAGTGGGTGATCAATCTTGGCCTCCTCCAGGAGTCCCCAGCATCGCAGATGCCAGTCTTCGACCAATTCGATTCACTCCATGCGGTATCAAGAAATGGCTGAAGGCACAAGGTAGGGCAAAGGCTATGGGCCCTGACAATATTCCGGCAATGGTTATGAAGACTTCTGCTCCAGAACTTGCCGCGCCCCTAGCTAAGTTGTTCCAGTACAGCTGCAATACTGGCATCTACCCAGCTATGTGGAAAATTGCCTAGGTATGTCCTGTATACGAAAAGCAGGACAAATCCAATCTGACCAATTACCGCCCCATCAGTGTATTCTCGATCATCAGTAAAGTGATGGAAGGTCATCAACAGTGCTATCAAGCGGCACTTGCTTAGCAATAACCTGCTCACTGATGCTCAGTTTGGGTACCACCAGGGCCACTCAGCTCCAGACTTCCTTGGTTGAAACATGGACAAAAGAAGTGAACTCCCGAGGTGAGGTGAGAGTGATTGCCCTTGACATCAATGCCATATTTCACCGAGTGTGTCATCAAGGAGTCCTAGCAAAAATGTAGTCAATGGGAATCAGAGGGAAAACTTTCTGCTGGTTGAAGTCATACCTAGCACAAAGGAAGATGGTTGTGTTTGTTGGAGGTCAGTCATCTCAGCTCCAGGGCATCACTGCAGGAGTTCCTCAGGGTAGTGTCCTAGGCCAAACCGTCTTCAGCTGCTTCATCAATGACCTTCCTTCCATCTTAAGGTCAGAAGTGGGGATGTTCGCTGATGATTGCACAATGTTCACCATTCGAGACTCCTCAGATACTGAAGTAGTCCATGTCCAAATGCAGCAAGGCCTAGACAATATCCAGGCTTGGGCTGACAAGTGTCAAGTAACATTTGTGCCACACAAACGCCAGGCAATTAACATCTCCAACAAGAGAGAATATAACCATCGCCCCTTGACATTCAATGGCATTACCATCACTGAATCGCCGCACTATCAACATCCTGGGTGTTACCATTGACCAGAAACTGAACTGGAATAGCCATATAAATACTGTGGCTATAAAAGCAGGTCAGAGGCTAGGAATTCTGCAATGAGTAACTCACCTCCTGACTCCCCAAAGCCTGTCCACCATCTACAAGGCACAAGTCAGGAGTGTGATGGAATACTCCCTACTCACCTGAATGAGTGAAGTTCCCACAACACTCAAGAAGCTTGACACCATCCAGGTCAAAGCAGTCCGCTTGATTGGCACCACATCCACAAACATTCACTCCTTCCACCACCGAAGCACAGTAGCAGCAGTGTGTACCATCTACAAGATTCACTACAGAAATTCAAGCAGGAATTCACCAACGCTCCTTAGACAGCACCTTCCAAACCCACAACCGTTACCATCTAAAAGGACAAGGGCAGTAGATAATGGGAACACCACCACTTGGAAGTTCCCCTCCAAGTTACTCACCATCCTGACTTGGGAATATATCGCCGTTCCTTCACTGTCGCTGGGTCAAAATCCTGGAACTCCCTTCCTAACAGCACTGTGGGTGAAACTACACCACATGGACTGCAGCGGTTCAAGAAGGCAGCTCACCACCACTTTCTCAAGGGCAACTAGGGATGGGCAATAAATGCTGGCCCAGTCAGTGAAGCCCACATCCCCTGAATGAATAAAAAAGAATAAGTAGGATCAGTATTAAAGGCTGTAATATTCCACAAGAACATATTAGCACCCTAACAAGCTTTAAATCTGTGTTAATCTTTCCAGTACATGTTTCATAAATATTTCATCAAAAGTTGTCAAATGAGTCAGAAATGACCAGTGCCATGATGGTGCCATTGTATCAGCAATCACATCACTGCATAGAAAAAAAATTCAGGATGCCTATTAACCAATCTTTACTTTTTTCTCTGTTGTTATTTTAGTTTTCCCAATATAATTTTTGATTATAGATTAACCTTGTGGTGTATAAGAAGTTAGTTCAAACATTGGCGGTTCAGAGCTCCTAGACAAGCAACAGAAGGGTCCTGTGCAAAAGCTAAGACCAAACTGTGAAGTGGTTTAATGGCAAAAAGAGGAACTGGGCACTGAAAGCGAGCATTCAGGTTTATATTGATATGACAGCTGGAGGGGGAGTCTGTCTCGCATCTCTTTGACAAATGTTCAAAAAAATTCAGAATTCCCACAATCGTTTTTTTCCCCTTATCTCCAGGTCATTACAAATCTTTACAAATATCATTAATGTCTCATAACACATATTAGTAACAAGTGGCAATGCTACATTAAGTACATTCATCAAAGGTATTGTTTGTACCAAGTTGTAACACAATTAAACTTTTGTAGTTTGTTGAACTTGCTATTTTTAAGAGGTGAATGAAAAATAACTTGCAACAACTTGAAATGACATGCAGTACAAATCCTGTTTTGAATTTTATGTTTTCACAGGAGTGGGTTTAAATTTGAAATTTCACTGGCCTAGGAAAACATGTTACATTGTCTCACAAAGGATGAATGCAAGTAGAGGCATTGATGAGTATTATTAAAAACCCAATTACTCCTGATATCGGAGCAAGATGGAGAAAAAGATGTTTGGTTATTTCAGTGCTGGACTGATTATCACCAAATAATTATGGTGCATCAAGCCTAATTATATTGTGCCCTAGTCGATTTATAAAAGTTCACATTCAATGTTTCTTTTTTTTTATTATTGATTTTGGCACAGCTCAAGTCCTGTGACTGTAATAGATATTCATAGCACACATTGCTGAACTACCTGCAAGTCATCAATCACCAGCAATCATCACAGCCTCTGTGAAGGCAAACACCATCACATACACCATTAGTAACTTCATACACACACTGCCTGAAGGGACAGTGTTACACTGAAACTTGAGTCTCCATCTGTGATAAACTGAGCATCCCATTTTCATGAATACCGTAAATATTCTTGATTCCCTTGCAGGACGAAAGCTAAGGTTTCACTTACACAACAAAAGCACTGATAGGCTAATGTAGGGAATAAAGTACCTTTTTTGTTTTCGGTATAGGTCACACAAGGTAAGTTTCGATAGAAAGAATCAATCGCCAAAGCATATGCTTACTGTTGACTATCCTGGTCAATTTACACTGACTCAGTTGTCCTTGAAGCCTCCAGAGTTGGAGCAAGAACAAATTCTTTAGGGAAATTACAGAAAGCCAACTGAACCTAGCAAAATGTGAAGTAAATGGAAAGTTAAGTAAGGTGTGGAAAAGTGGAACAAGGTGTAGAAAAGAGCAGGAAATGGGGTGGGGGGGAAAGATAAGAATAAGTGGTTATTCTGAAGCAAATCCTGATTTGGATGATTTAAATTTTTAGGGAACTGAGGTTTAGTGGCACTTTGTCCTGGAGAATTTAAGCCTTAATTGCATTTTAGCGAGTGTCATTTGTGCTTTTGCTTTAAGAATGAAATTGCATCCAAAGTGTAGCTGAAGCATTCTGCAACCAAATCTGAGATAAGATTCACACAAATATATCATAGGTTAGTTTTGATCTTATGCCTAATGGAAACCCTGTTGGTAATTAGATACCAAACACAGCTTGAATTAATATAACACATTTAAAATAGAAAATATTTCAAGATGCTACACAGAGGCAAATTCAGCCCAGAACAGGCACCAAGCCAAAGAAAGAGATATTGGGGAGGGGTGACCAAAAGCTTGGTCAGAAAAGTGAGCTTCAGAAGAGGGGAGGGAGATGGAAAGGTGGAAGCATTTAGGGAAGGAATCCCATAACGTGAAGCCGAGGTGGCTGCCAGCATAACAGCTGACATTGGCACAAAGCGGAAAAAATGCGTATGCAGCCAGGATCAGAGGAACAGTGGGTCATGACGGTAATTAAATATAGATTGAAAATTATAAGTTTGAAGCATAGGGATTGCTGTCAGAGTTGTGAGGCTTTTTTTTATTCATTCATGGGATGTGGGCTTCGCTGGCTGGGCCAGAATTTATTGCTCATCCCTATTTGCCCTTGAGAAGGTGGTGGTGAGCTGCCTTCTTGAACCGCTGCAGTCCATGTGATGTAGGTACACCCACAGTGCTGTTAGGAAGGGAGCTCCAGTACTTTAACCTAGTGACAGTGAAGGAATGGCGACACATTTCCAAGTCAGGATGGTGAGTGACTTGGAGGGGAACTTCCAGGTGGTGGTGTTCCCATCTATCTGCTGCCCTTGTCCTTCTAGATGGTAGTGGTCATGGGTTTGGAAGGTACTATCTAAGGAGCATTGGTGAATTCCTGCAGTGCACCTTGTAGATGGTACACACTGCCGCCACTGTGCATTGGTGGTGGAGGGAGTGAATGTTTGTGGATGTGATGCCAATCAAGTGGGCTGCTTTGTTCTGGACGGTGTCAAGCTTCTTGAGTGTTGTGGGAGCTGTACTCACCTAGGCAAATGGAAAGTATTCCATCACATTCCTGACTTGTGCCTTGTAGATGGTAGAGAGGGTTCGGGGAATCAGGAGGTGAGTTACTTGTCGCAGGATTCCTAACTTCTGAGTTTGTGCATTTAGGGTGGAATTTTCCATTCCAGGCCTAAGTTCCGTGGTGGGGTGGGAACCAGGAGTGTTTTCTGCTGTAGAGGCTGGTGGGAATTCGCATTGAATCATGCAATGCTGACCTATTATGCAGTCTGGGGTTTCCTGACATCTTGCTTGGCAGGATGGGCTGTATTGCAGGTGTCCTACCATCATATTTGAGTGCCATACCTAAAAGGCACCCGGACATCAACTTACCCACTGTTGCAGGAGGAGATGGGCCATTGATCACAGGGAGCTCCGGCGCCCAAACTTCCCTCAATGCAGTGGAGGCCAGGAGGGTGGAAGGAGGAGGCTGAGCCGTCAGAACAACCCTGCGTGGGAGGAAGTCTCCAGGGTGGTCAGTGCCCAGGGCCTCCACCAGAGGATTGCCCTGAAATGACACAAATGGATGAATGACCTCTTCGGCGCCGCCAGGGTAAGTGATCCCTCAACTACTCACATTCACCTCACTGAATGGTACAGGGGACATGGGCTTCAGTGGCAAGGGCACCATCTGTGCAGCGCATGCATAAAAGAGCTACTCAACATGAAAAGATGATGCCTCATAGCCCCACTGCAGTCCATCTAGTCTGCAGGTAGAGAGACCACTATAGGTCCCAGACCCTTCCACACAGAGAGTTCAGATGCTATCTGGAGGGGTGGGGGCAGGAGAGGGGGAAGGGGCTTGGGCATTGGGGGCAACAGCAAGCACTGCTTATGACATGCCTTTACGAGCCATATCCTTCTACCTGCATGGGCTCACCGCTCTGGAGGGTGCGTCCCCAGAACCCTTGTGGACAACTTGCAGTGCATCAATCACACGGCACACAATCCAGCGGGTTATTTGTAAGACTGGAAGCATGAAAAAGATACACGAAACCCAATAGCTCTCAACCCCTCTTCTTTCTTTGCGCATTAAAAGTTGAGGTGCAACAGGAGAGAGAGAGAAAGACGGAAGAGGGCTGGCCTGACCTCAAGAACCTCACTGAGTTCGAGGAGCGGGCAAGGGAGGAACCGGACCGAGCCAGTGAGGATGGAGATGTCGGCAGGTGGCCTCCATCCATTAAGGATCTATGCATAATGTAGTCACATAGAAACCTAAGCATCATGTGTTCCTCCATGTTGGAGGCAGCTCATGCAGTCACTCGTGCTCTCCTCTCTCACTTATAGGTGCCAGCAGGAAGAGGGCAAGGGATGAAGAGGAAGCCCTGTCCATAAGTCTCCCCAGCCCAAAGAAGATGGAGGGCATTGGATAGCAGGAAGAAAGTGCACCTGTAGAGGTGTCATAGCAGTCACCTGTACCCTCTACCAGCACAGAGACACACACCTCAGTGGCACTAGATCTAAATCGGGCAGGGTCTCACACTCTGGTGGTCACCGTGCGGACATATGTCCGCAGCAGGAGGAGGTAGGATCAGTCAAGCTCACTGGCACTTGGAGGATTGCTGGGGAAGAGGCATCTGCGACGACCAAGTCAGATGATGAGCATCTGAGATCGGCCCAGCACAAGATACTGGGGAAGCTGCAAGAGGCGAAAGAACATCAGGCAGAGGTGTCGGAGGCCCTCAACAGAGTGGTACGTGAGGTGGAAGGGTCCATCCACCTGTTCGCTGATAAAGTGCTGCTGACATGTGCACGCATTGAGGTCTCCCTGGGGAGGGTGGTGGATGTCATGGTGAATCTGGTCCAGCAAAATGCCCAGTTTCTGCCAGTGATGCGCGCAGACCTGCATTCCATCACTGTAGCCATGGGTGAGCTTTTGCAGTGGCTACACAAGAGGGGGACAGGGCACCTTGACCTCCCTCCAGGTGCCCCTTGCCATCAGAGTCATGCAGGGGCCCTCAGGCTCCCAAAAGAAAGAGGAGCAGCTGTTGGGCGCCCATAGGACCTCCACAGGATTCTCTGAGGGTGTCCGGCCATAGGAAATCTCTCTTGCCTGTAACCCCTTCAGCTTCATCCAGTGTGACCTCAGAGGGAGCAGCTGCCCCACAGCAGGACAGACAAAGTAAGCTGGGGCCCTCCAGACCCTGGGTGTCCAGAGGACAGCAGCCAAAGTCACCCAAGATAACAAGACCAACTGGTCAGCAGGCTGCCTCCACCCATGCTGCGGATGTCAGGGGAGAAGGTAGGGAATGCAAGATTAAGAATTTTTTATTTCCCATGTGATTGCTCTGGTGCACTGTGATTGTTAATGTTATGACGCTTCTGTAAATAGAGTACACCTGCACTTTTATGAGGTCTGATGTGGTTTATTTGTATATTGTGTGCCCCCCTCCTACACCATCTTCAGAGGGACACCCCAGGCTGGGTCTGTGATCCTCAGAGGCAAAGGTCTTTGCCAGGGTCCTTCGAGCCAAGTGCAAGAGGTCCCCCACACACGCTGAGCCTTTGCCCTTCAGATGCTCATCAGTCCCAACGCCCTAGCATTATAAGTACTACATGCTGGGGTTCCCCTTCACTTGTCCAGTTGAGATGACCTGCATCTCCGCCCACCTCAATGACCCAAATCCCATGCAGCATCTTGAGATGTCCACAAAACTCTGGATCGTTGTGAGCGGCCATGTTTCGTGTTACCTTCAATGTGCAGCCAAATAACTTTACCCTTCCCCCTGCCCCATGACACACACCCTCCCCCCATAACCATTGACCCCCAGGTGTAATATTTGACCTTCCTACAGTTATCCTTCAACTGCACCACCCACCCACCCCCCACCCCCCCCCCACCCCCAACCCCGCATCACCCTCCATCCCGTTCAGGTGAACGTCCACGTCCCCTACCTTTCCGAGGAGCTCACCTGTTACAATAGATATGCTCCCCATCTTCTTGACTTCCCTCCGAAAATCCGCATATACTTCCGTATCGCCTCTGACAACCCTCAACACCACTTCACTCATCATCACCAAACCCTCACCCCCCCACCTTACCAGCTCCCACTGCCCCCTTTAACCCGCACCATTCCTTCCTATCGACAATTCCCTCAGTATGCCCCACAGGACTCATCAGTTGACACCACAGACTGCTTCCTCTGAACACCTTTCCCCTCTTCCCCCCCCATATACATTCAAACCTGCACAACACAACCCACCCCCTCTCCCACACTCCACCACAGCCATTCCCACCCTCCCACTCTATACGAGTTTATCCATTCCATGACCCCCACAGCATCTCTTTTTCCCTTAACACCACCAAACCCAATCCCCGCCCACTCTAGGTATCCACACCCGCCACACCTCTTCATTCCTCTCCTGCCCATATAATCCCCTCCCCCCAGCATAGACCACTGGCGCCCAGCAGTACCTCATGCATCCGTCCACCTGCAGCTAGAAAATCCACCTCTTGGAAGCTGCTGCAACTAAAAGATCCATGTGGTTGATGCTCCACCCACCTGCACGTGGTGTTCCAAGGTCCACGGTGGTTGGAGGCCTCCATCTTCCGATCTCCACAGGCTGCCCCAGGCCTTCTTCCAGATGAATCCCAACACGTCCACGCCACGGTGGTCCAGATGTGTTCTGGACTCGCATGATATCCCGCTGGTGGCATGGATGATTGGATGGGGGGGGTACAATTCTGATCGGGCCTTCATCTGCATCCCATTAACGGGATGCAAAATGGTTTTACGCCGGCCTCTGGCGGGAATGGCAACCCGCCACACAGCAGGGCCCGAAAGCAATCTGGGGCCCTCCAAGTCTCGGCCCTCTAGAGAGCGCCTGTCAAGGTCTTCACAGACAAGGCGAAGCAGTCAGCAGGCTGCCTCCACCTCCGCTGCGGATGGCGGGGGAGCACCAAGATGTAGCAACAGAGTTAGGAAGGTTAAGAAGATGTAACTCTTTTGAGTCAAAACAATAAACTAAATTAACAAAAACAAGGGAGAGTTAAGAAGATGTAGTTGCACAACCTGGGCATGGGTGTTAATCGCTTGTACATAATGTTTACCATTGTAAATAAGCTGCCAAGAATGTCTCCTTGCCTATGGCTCCTTGTTCTGATGAACAGGTCTTGTGTCACTCAGATGTGAAACCTTGGCCCCTGCACAAGATAAAGGCAGCTGTATCAGTCCAGGGTCTCTTCCCTGTGCTTTGTGCAACCTTCCCAGCACACTGATGGCGTGCCTTCACTGTCACTGGACACATCAGTCATGCATGCACCTCGAATGTCCTGGGCCGGTGGCACAGAGTTCCGTCATTCTCTCTGTGTGCTGTCAGCAACTTTATGGTGTGGCTGGCCCTCCCATCTCATCAGCTCCTGTGTCCGGTGACAGTGTGGTCCTGAAGGGTTCAGCTCAAGAAGGATGCCATAGGATCAAGGGAAGTTAAAGTTTCCCCACTGCATCTCCATGATAAAACTCTCCTGCCCAGGCAACATCCTGGTAAATCTGCTCTGCAGTCTCCTTAGTGCCATCACATCCTTCCTATAATGCGGTTTCCAGAATGCACGCAATACTCTAGCTGTGGCTTAACCAGCGTTTTATACAGTTCCAGCATAACCTCCCTGCTCTTATATTCTATGCCTCGGCTAATAAAGGCAAGTATCCCATATGCCTTCTTAACCACCTTATCTACCTGTCCCGCTATCTTAAGGGACCGGTGGACATGCACACCAAGGTCCCTCTGATCCTGGGTACTTCCCAGAGTCCTATCATTCATCATGTATTCCTGTGCCTTGTTTGTCCTGCCCAAGTGCAACACCTCACACTTATCCAGATTAAATTCCATTTGCCACTGATCAGCCCATCTGACCAGCCCACCTATATCCTCCTGTAATCTAAGGCTATCCTCCTCACTACTTACCACCCCATGTCATTATCACCCTCCTGGAATGTAGGGACTATGGGCATCCGCTGCTTCTCCATGACAGGAGCCTTATCACAGAGGGTATGTGCGCTGCCATCAGCCAGACTGGAGTCAAATGTTCACATATGCAATGTGAGGATCTATGGTGTCTCCTCACTGCATATTGTCATTATCTTTCATGAATCTAGCAGCTATGAGGGCCTCCCAAGAGTGCCTGCCTCATCTAGCCAGTGCAATGGCCTCATCGCTGTCACCCTCGCCTTCGAGGACCTCCTCACCCTCATCCCCGTTGATGTACTCCTCATCGGAGGAGATGTGCAGTTCCTCCATCACCTGCTCAGCCAGCTCCTCGCCCCCCATTGCAGGGCCAGGGTGCGACAGGCGACAACAAATGCGGGACACCCTCTGTGGACTGTATTATAGGGCTCCAACAGCTGGTCCACGCACCAGAACCTCATTTTCAACATCCCGATGGTTTGCTCCACCAAAGTGCGAGTTGCAGCATGAGCCTCATTGTACCTTCTCTCTGCTGCACTCTGAGGCCGCCTCACAGGCGTCAACAGCCACGTCGTCTGCGAGTGACCCTCGTCTCCAAGGAGCCAACCCTGCAGCCTCTGTGGACCCTGAAAGATATCAGGGATCTCTGACCTACTGAAAATGGAGGAGCCATGGACACTCCCTAGGAATCATGCGCAGACCTGCAGGATGCATTTTTGGTGGTTGCACACCAGCTGCACATTCAGCGGGTGGAAGTCCTTGTGCCGCTTGCTGCCACGGAGATCTGAGCACCAAGTGAGTGCAGTTGATGGCACCTGTGGGAAACCTAAGATCTGCACAAATCCCAGCGCTCTTGCTTCCTGATTTTCCTGATCCCGGGCAAAATGCACAAAGTTGTGTGCCTTCGCAAGTATGACCTCCGTGAGTTCCTGCATGCATTTGTGCATGGAGGCTTGCGATATCTCACAAAGGTCACCTGTGGAATCCTGAAAGGAGCCACTGGTGTAAAACCTGAGCACTGTGGTCACTTTCACGGCCACTGGCAGTGGAGCTCTCTATGGCCACGTGGCGCCAAATCCGGCAGCAGGTGGCAGATGTGACCGACCAGTTCCCTGGACATACACAGGCTTCAGCGACACTGGTTCTTGGTCATCTGCATGAATGGCAAGTGCCATTTGTAGATCTTGGGTCTAGCTAGGTGCCAACCAGTGATGGCTCGCTGTGGCTTTTCAGCAGTGTGTGCAGGAGCCCTTGCCGCCCCTTCTTCTTGAAGGTTCTGCTCCTCCCTCAGCCCAGCCTGGCACCTCCGTAGCTCTCTTCTCCTTCGTTTCCACTCCCTGTAAGCCATGAGGCAAACAGCTAGGTCACCAGGCTCCATGCTTCTGATGTACTCTTCATGCAGGATCAAAGAGAGAGAAGTGTGGGTTAGCTTGGGTGTACTAAGAACCTCCCTTGGTTAAGTCCGAAGGCCCCATAACGCATCCTGGAGAGTGCTGGCCACCACTTGTATGGACAGAGTTTAGCGCTGCATGGCTGTCGGAAACCCTACCCGCCTTCACCCTACTCTACCTGACCGATTGGCGGCAGCTTCGCCCACTGGACTGCATGCTGTGCTCTCAGCTCAGGCGGAGGCATTCTCCTAACCCATGCTGCAAGGCTGCACTGTTAGCATGGACCATGGGGGAGACTGGTCCAATCCTGAATGAAGACATTGCAAGGGGCTGTGAGTGCCTCCACTAGTGACTGTTCCATGACCAGCTTTTGCAAGGAGATTGTATAATTTGCCTAGTCATCCTAATGTTCTTCAGTCCACTAAAATGCTCATTAGTTTGCAGTCTGTGCCCAGGGGTGAAAAGTTCAGGAGCATTTGGTGGCACTTTCATGCCTCTGTGTTGCTTGAGTGGGCAGTTAAGCTAGAGGCCTGACTCCAAGCACATTAATGTGGCTGCATCTGAACTGTCTCAGCTACAGAGGGATGGTCTCTTTATACAAGGTGTCCCCAATGCGTGGCCACTTCCCTCCCCCCCACCACTTCCCCTCCTCCACACATGTGTTTGTGTGCCACCATCAGACTTAGGTGCTTTGCCCCCTCCAACTCACCCCAACTGCAGTGCAGCCCTTGCCCTGGCACCACACTGTCGGCCAGCTGGGAAAAAGCGACTTGCCTGTGCCCTCGCCTGAAGGCATGGCACCTCAACCTTGAAGTCAAACGGGCAACCTTCGCAAGCGCTGCGCAACATTCGTAAGCACTCACCTCTGAGTTCCCCTCGAAATTCAGCTCGCCAGGTGAACACTTTTTAATTGCTGTTGTGAAACAGCACGCCCGGATGATCCAGTGTAGGGGGATGATTCCGGCAGGCAGGGATTATCATTATATGCAGATGTATTAAAATGACGTTCCCAAAGTCCAGGGGTGGGAAACATGGCCCGCCATTGATAGGTGGAGCAAGCAATCTCAAACTGGTTTCACAATGGCATGAAACCGATTTTTGGCCATCTCGCCATATTGTCTACTCATGCCGCCACGATGTCCGGTGTCAATGGGAATGGAAAATTCCGGCCAAGTAAATGGTGAAAATATTGGACAAGTGGTTTGCATCTGTCTTCACTGTAGAAGATACAAGGAACAGGTAAAAGGAGGAATTTAAAATAATCACAATTATTAGGGAAAGAGTACTGGGAAAACTATTGGAACTAAAGGCTGACAAGTCCCCTGGACCTGATGGCTTTCATTCTAGAGTTTTAAAAGAAGTGGCTATGGAGATCGTAGATGCGTAGTTTGTGATTTTCCAAAATTCTCTAGATCCTGGAAAGGTCAAGCTGACTAGAAAATCACTAATGTAACACCTCAATTTAAAAAAGGAGACAGAAAGCAGGGAACCAAAGGCCAGTTTGTCTAATGTCTGTCAAGGTCAAAATGCTAGAATCCACTGTTCAAGATGTAATGGCAGGACATTTAGAAAATCAGAATCCAATCAGGCAGAGTCAACCTGGTTTTGTGAAAGGGAAATTGTGTTTGACTAATTGATTAGAATTCTTTGAGGAAGTAACAAGCAACGTGGATAAAGGGAAACCTGTTGATGTGGTTTACTTGGATTTCCAAAAGGCAATAAGAGCTCATGGTGTAGGGAATAACAGATCTGCATGAATAGAGGATTGGTTAAGGAACAGAAAGCAAAGAGTTGGGATAAATTGGTAATTTTTGGGTTAGCAACCTGTTATGAGTGGGATGCCACAGGGGTCAATGCTAGGGCCTTAACCATTTACAATCTATATCAATGACTTGGATGAAGGGAATGAATGCATGTTAGCTAAGTTTTCTAATAACACAAAAATAGGTAGGAAAGTAAGTTGTCAGGAGGGCATAAAGGAAGGCCAGAATTTTCACAAAGCAGAAGGGCTCCACACCTTAGCCAAAATGGCACCAGAGCCCAGAATCCGTAAGTCCCACCCTGTATCCAACACCCACCATTTTCACCGGGGTTGAGGAGGTGGGGGGGAAACAGAAGCAGGCATATTTCACACAATTGTGGGTCATGGAGGCAGTAGCACACTTAAAAGTGCAGTTGCCTTCCAAACAGAAACAATTTTGGTCAACCAGGTTTCTGAAATGCAGCTCATGGCTGGCAAATTTGATTGAAAGTTCTAAAGCTACCGGAGTTATTGAAGAGGTAGGGTTCCCTTTTGGAGAGGTCGGGTACCCCTTTGGGAGAGGTCAGGTACCCCTTTGAGATTGTTAGGAATAAACATTAATGTGTGTAAAAAGTTGGTATGATCTGTGGAACTATCAAGCTATCAAGTCACTTAAATCCCCTTCCCTTTAAATCTTGAAAAAAATTAGTGCTTGCAACATCAATAGATGTTTTTTAACATCAGCGTGACTGTTACCAATATAGCATTATTTCTGCTTGACTGCTTCCACGACCTACAATTATCACTATAGGGGGCCTGTAAGTTCAGAGTTTAATTGACAGTTCCAAGTGGTTATAAAGAGATTTGCTGTTTTTGATGTTGGTCTATGTATATAAATGTCTGTTTTTATAAGGGATTAAGTAGTTGAAGGGATTTAAATGTACTAAATGGACTTCTATCAATGATAGAAGTATAATAGTTATAATATAGTGAAGTCTGTAATAGATGCTTAGAGCTTTATTTTATTTCATCTCACCATGGATCCTGAGATATGCCATGGTGGATACTGGGTGAGTTGGCATGGAGGGTAAATGGGCAAAGATTGAAGCAAGTTGGCATTATGTTGGCAATAGGCATCATATTGGGCCATAGGCATGAGTGGGGGGGCTGAAGGTTGGTATGGAGGGTATGGGGGCCATTGGGGTGGGTAGAGGGCATAGGTTGGCATGGGGGTATGATGTACCATGGGATTGGGTGGAGGGGCATGGGTTGGTATGAGTCGCCATTGATAGGGCATGGAGAGAGTGTGGGGGGTGACGGGTGAGGAATATAGAACTGTTTTTGTTTTACTGTTATTATTATAACTGGGATGAAGTCCCAGAGCACCGAGGCAGGTCTTTTAAACAGCCTGCATCCACATTCTACAACCCCTGTGACTGTCTCCGCACCGTTTCCAGGGGCAGTGGGCCAACCACAGTTAGTACCCATGGCACCCCCAGAACAAAAATCCAGCAAGTTAGGGCAGTTTCTCCCAAGTCGGGTTTGTGGAGTCGGGAAATTTCTCAACACTGCAGTGCCCGACTTGGGAGCAAATATTCAGGCCATAGAGCCTACAGAGGGATTTAGATGGATTAAGTGAGTGGACAAAAATTTGGCAGATGGAGAATAATGTTGGAAAATGTGAACTTGTCCACTTTGACAGAAAGGATAGAAAAGCTGTGTATTCTTTGAATGGAGAGAAACTGCAGAACTCTATGGTACAAAGGGATCTGGATGTCCTGGTACATGAATCACAAAAAGTTGGGATGCAGGTGAAACAAGTGATTAGGAAGGCAAATGGAATGCTGTTGTTTATTTCAAGGGGAGTATAAAAGCAGGGAAGTATTGCAATAGCTGTACACACCTTAGTGAGACCACATTTAGAGTACTGTGTATAGTTTTCTTCTCCTTACTTAAGAGAGGATATAATTGTATTAGAAACAGTGCAGAGAAGGTTCACTCGACTGATTCCTGGGATGAAGGGCTTATCTTATGAGGAAAGGTTCAGCCAGTTGGGCCTATACCCATGGGAGTTTATAAGAATAAGAGGTGGTCTCATTGAAACATATGAGAACCTGACAGACTTGACAGGGTGGATGCTAAGAGAACATTGCACCTTGTGGGGGAGTCTAGAACCAGGGGACATTGCTTAAAAATTAGGGGGTCTCCATTTAAGACTGAGATAAGGAGAATTTTTTCTCTCAGAGTGTCGTTAGTCTATGGAATTCTCTTCTACAGAGAACAGTGGAGGCTGGGTCATTGAATATATTCGAGGTTGAGTTAGATAGATTTTTGATCAGCAAGGAAGTCAAGGGTTATGGGGGGGGCAGACAGGAAAGTGGAGTTGAGACCACAATCACATTAGCCATGATCTTATCGAATGGTGAAGCAGTCTTAAGGGGCCGAATGACCTACTCCCGTTCCTAATTCTTATGTTGTGTTCTTGTGAAGACATTTTCACAAGATTGAAGAAATCAAAATTCATCTCCATTCCCTGGTTGTCGATAATGCGGTCAGAGATCCAATAAGCTCCACATAGAACAATGTGCGCCCTTTCATTGATGAGGCGGAATCTTATGCCCTTTGAAAAATTTTAGAAGTCGGAACCATTTCCAGATCCCAACTCTGCATGAATCAGAAATCCACCAACGTTTGGAATTTTCCAGGGGGCAACCAATTAACAGGCCAGCTCCACTTTGGCCACCCAATTAAGGATGGCAGGGGGGTTCCTAAGGCAGGAGGCCCAATTGGATGGTATGCAGCACTTAGGCTGGCTGCCCCATTGGGAGAGGTGGGCACTGCTGAGGCAGGTAGAGGACTGTGAGTGTGCCAAAAGATGAGGCACTCTCAGAAACATGCCGAAAATATAAAAATAAAGAATGTCCAAACTGTCAGGGTCATCAATGTGGAGGCGGAGCCCTCCACGGTATTGCTTCAGGCTGTGTCCTTTTCATTCCAATGACTCCGTGATTAAGGGATTGAGAGGAGGTTCTGATGGCACCTCTTAGCCGACTACTGATAGGTAGCTGCCAGGTTCTGGTCTCAATGGGGAGGCCCATTAACATTGGGAAATTGGCAATGGGTTATGGGAATGGTCCCTAAGCGGGGTGCTAATTAGTTTAGCTGCCTGCTTCCATGGAGTGGGTTGCTGGTTCCCATGGCAGCCTGCCTCCAGCAAGATTGCACAGAGGTGGGAATGTATCAGGGAACCACACCAAGGTGCAACTTCCAAAAATTCTCCAAACCCCACCTCCGAGCTATCTCTACAGGTCTGGTAAGATTCTGCCCTGAGTCTGTGTAACATATGCTTACAAATTTCATTTTATTTTGATTAGATCAAAGTCCCATTTCACAGCAAAAGAACTTCAGTTGCTCAGTGCCCATTTCAATGGATTTATCAAGAAGGGACAGTAAGAACAATGTATCTTTTCCTTCCTGGTGGCTTTCTCCTTATAACCTGGCTACCCTTCATTGTTGTGCCTTATTTTGCCTGCCTGCCAAAGATCACTCTATGTATGGGATCATTCTGCCCCAGGTCACCTATGTTTCCGCAGAAACTTTAAGGTTCAAGGTCATCTATTAGCTTGTGGTGTGTATCTAGCATCTGATGTGTGTTAGCCTCAGTGCCACTGTGCCCCGTATCATCTATCTCATAAATTTATCTCCACCTTCAAAATGGTGAGGATATTAGTGTTAATTAATATATCACTATAAGGAAAGCTTAATCAAAATTTGCAGCCAGTGTTTTAGCAGATGACTGAGATCAATAATCTTTAATCTGATTTAAGGAGAACAACTGCAAGTAACTTGCTTAATGGACTTGAGTAACAGCTCAAAGTTGGCATATAGTGCAAACTGTTTAATGTTAGGTCATTGGGTTTATATCAGTATGTCTTTAAAACATCTAGCCCAAGGGTATAATGAACAAAATTATAGCACTGTTTTGAAATAAATTAAAAAGCACTCACGGATGAAAGAAGGATAAATTATAATAAATTCATCTTAAAAGTCACAAATTAAAGTGTTTATATTGGTATAACTGCTTTTTATGTACTTTAACATGATGCCAAAAAATCAAAATGCAGTTAACTTTATAACAATAATTACACATTCTTCTATGCTATCAACATTCTTGATTTTAAAGAAAGAACTCACATTTCTGTAGTGCTTTTCATGTCTTCAGGACATCCCAAAGCACTTTACAGCCTACAAAGTACTTTTGAAGCATAGCCACTTTTGTAGGAACTGTGGATTGTAACTTACAGTCTTCAAAAAAATGTGCTACTTCTCTTTTCACTTCTATTAGTATTTTTTCTGCTTCAGAATGAATTCCTTTCTGTCTGCCACTGACATCTCCATGCCGGATGCAGATAATCTTGCAGCAGATTGCAAAACTTTGTATTCACTAAGAATTGCAGCACAGGTTCTTCAGCACCATGAGGCAGCTCCCTGCCTTCAGGGAGCTTTCATTGCACGCTCCCCCATGCCTGCGCAAACTTCAGTGCTCACTGACCTCCCAGCCCCAGCCTGGCAGCACTGAGTCCTTCAGCACGCCTTTCACGCTGAAATCACGTGAAATTGCGGTCGGGGGCCAATCACAGGCGCCGGGCCATTTCCCAGTCGCTCTCGGGCCCGCCTGCCGTGCCCGCCCGATGACCCGAAAATCCTGCCCTACGATGGAAGGTCATTGATGAAGCAGCTGAAGACGGTTGGACCTAGGACACTACCCTGAGGAACTCCTACAGTGATATCCTGGAACTGAAATGAATGATTACCAAAAACACCAACCACTTTCCTTTGTGCTAGGAATGACTCCAGCCAGTGGAAAATTTTCTCTCTGATTCCCACTGACTCCACTTTTGTTTTGGAGCTCCTTGATGCCACACTTGATCAAATACTGCCTTGATGTCAAGGGCAGTCAATCTCACCTTACCACTTGAGTTCAGCTCTTTTGTCCATGTTTAGACCAAGTAATGAAGTCAGGAGTTAAGTAGCCCTGGCGGAACCCAAACAGCATGATTAAGCAGGTAAAACTCAGCAGGTCTGGCAGCATTGGTGGAGAAGAAATCAGTTAACGTTTCGAGTCTTCATGACCCTTCGGCAGAACTGAAGCATAGTTAGGAGAAAGGTGAAATATAAGCTGGTTTAAGGTGGGGGGGCGGGGGGAGAGAGAAGTTGAGGGTGTGGTGATTGTGGAGATAAGCAAGCAGTGATAGGAGCCCTCCTATCACTGCTTGCTTATCTCCACCATCACCACACCCTCAACTTCTCTCTCCCCCCGTCCCCCACCTTAACCCAGCTTATATTTCACCTTTCTCCTAACTATGCTTCAGTTCTGCCGAAGGGTCATGAAGTCTGATTTCTTCTCCACCGATGCTGCCAGACCTGCTGAGTTTTTCCAGGTAATTCTGTTTTTGTTTTGGATTTCCAGCATCTGCAGTAGCTTTTAGCTTTTTGTTTTTATGATTAAGCAGGTGATTGCTGAGTAAGTGCTGCTTGATAGCTCTATCGATGACCCCTTCCATCACTTTACTGATGATGTAATCTATTCCTCCTCATGCTTCTTGACCTATCTGCAGCCTTTGGCACAGTTGACCACACCATCCTCCTCCAACGCCTCTCCACTGTCATCTAGCTGGTTCCATTTTTATCTACCTAATTGTAGCCAAAGAATCACTTGCAATGGCTTCTCTTCCTACTCCCGCATAGTTACCTCTGATGTCCCCCAAGGATCATTCCTAGCTCACTCCTAACTTTTATCTACATGCTGCCCCATAACGATATCATCTGGAGGTGCAACATCAGTTTTCACATTTATGCTGGTGACACCCAGCTCTATGTCACCACCACTTCTCTAAACTCCTCCACTGTTGCTAAATTATCAGACTGCTTATCTGATATCCAGTAATGGATGAGCAGAAATTCCCTCCAATTAACCATTGGGAAAATTGAAACCATTGTTTTTGGACCCCGATCCAAACTTTGTTCCCTAGTCACTGACTCCATTCCTCTCCCTCACACCGGTCTGAGATAAAGCCAGTCTGTTCGCAACCTTGGTGTCACATTTGATCCTGAGCTGAGCTTCTGACTTCAAACTTATGCCATCACTAGGACCGCCTATTTCCACCTCCATAATATTACCTGGCTTTACCACTGTCACAGCTCATCTGCTGCTGAAACCATCATTCATGCCTTCATTCCCTCTAGACTTGACTATGCCAATGCAGTCCTGGCTGGTCTCTCCTAATCTACCCGCTGTAAATTGTGTCATCCAAAACTCTGCTGGTCATGTCTTAACTCGCAGCAAGTCCCATTTCCCTTATCACCCCTGCGGCCCCTGACGAACATTGGCTCCCGGTCAAACAATGTCTTGATTTTAAAATTCTCATCCTTATTTTCAAATCCTTCCATAGTCTCAGCCTTCCCTATCTCTGTAATCTCCTCCAGCAACACACCTCTCCAAGTGTTACGATCCCAACTGATGTTAATACTGGACAAATCAGATCCCTGAGTGAAACATGGATTGATAGATCCTAACTTTGTTTTTTTTTAGAAACCATGGAGGAGAGTTACTGAACAAATTCACAGGAGTCTGCTGATAAATGTTTAACACAAAGAATAAAACATTTATTATACAAGCACTGTGGTTGACTCTTAACTGACCTCTGAATAAGGGCAATTAGGGATGGGCAATAAATGCTGGCCTAGCCAGTGATGCCCACATCCCATGAACAAATAAAAAAAAAGAACCATTATAGCTGACAAAAAGGTTGGAAATATGTCAACACCAACACAAAAAAATGATTCAAATCACACTATTCCTTTGCCCCAGCAACATCTTTACAGACACATACAAATTTAGACAGATTTACAATAACTATCTTGTACTCTAACATTCAAGGTAACTATGAGGTACATGTGAAGTAACAGAGAAACTATGGTTAGACACACCACACTTCAAAGTAAATGACAGATGCGACCAAAGCAGATTCCATGGATTTCTCAACAATCCACCCAGAAGTGTGTCACATTGTAAGCCTCCAGTCTCATGGAAACTTTGTCCTTCTCATGAGGGTCTCCAATCTCTACATTTGAAGAACTTGCCATGGAATTTTCTTCAAGCATTGCTCCCATTTGGGAGACTTCAACAAGGATCCACCTCCAGGCCTTCAATCTCACCTTCCAAGATTCCTTTCCTCTGGATCTCCGGGCACACTAAAACTTCACCTTCCAAGCATAATTTCAAATCTTGCTTTGCCAAACAGAATCTACTGCTCCAAATGGCCCACAGAAAGAAGTCACCAACCTTTGACTGCCTCCTCGGATCTCAAGTCTGCTTTGCTTCAAGTCTGCTCCTTGCAGCTCTCTCTTTAACTCAGAGTCTATTGCTCTGGTCCTTTCTTTTAACTTGACTACTGGGACCTCTTTCTGATGCCCATCTTTGACCCTGCCTGGGTCTTTCTTCTGGGACCTCTCCTTGTTCACCTCTCAGTGGCCTGCTCCTAGAGACACCTTTCTCGTTATTGGTGCTCCAGTTTAGGTCACCTGACCTGCATTTCATACCGTTTTTACTTCTTCTGTTTTGTGCAGGTGCGCAGGGCCAGTTCACAGCCTAAAGAATGTAAAAGACACAAAATTTACCCACGTGCCCCCACTTCCTGGCTGGCGCATGCACAGAAGACCTGAGGCCCATCGGCAACTGTAATTCCCGATATGCGACTGCCAATTTAACATTAAGTTAAGTATCTGAGTTTCCTAACACAAGGTATCTGCACTCCTCTAATTCCCTCTTGCGCACCAGTGATGGTTATGTCTTCAGCTCTGGGATTCCCTCCCTAAACCTCTCCTGCTCACTACCTCACCTTCCTTTAAGATTAAAGTGGGGCTTTCGAGCCGTACAGCAATTATGGGGTTAAAATGATTCTTGAAGGCTAAGCTTATTAGTTGCAAAAGCAACAAAGCAACTTTATTGAAGACGTGTGAGTCACACGGTTTGTTTCAGTGAACAGTATCAAAAACACATCTCCTAAGGGCATCTTGCTGGATAATCGGTGCTTAGCACCCAATTCGATACAGCAAGTCTGTTCTGGACAGACCTGCTCAGCGCTGATGTTATTTCCACAACTGAAAACAATGGATCCTACCAAGATGAGCTGTCCCTGGCTCCAAAGCTGACCTTTATGTAAAAGATTTCTCTCCTTCCATGACAGAGGTGAATGGACGTTGTCTGGGGCCTTTCTGACAATGGCCTCCTCCATTTCTTAATGAGATTACATGATGGTGGTTATCCTGTGTCATTGTTGTGATGTCCTAAATTCCAGTCCTTCTTAATGGTATCAGTTCTGTTGTAGGCGGCATTGTGATTGTAATGCAATTAGAATAGTATATAGACTGCTTGAAACTCTGTATTGTTGTATTGCTGGAGAAGTCTCCTGGTTTACCAGTAGAGACTGTCTCCCCACTAGTGCAAAAAATAAGGGCTGACTGACGTTTGAACAAAAGGCCCTGTGTTGACCGTTGGTTTAAAATACTCCACAACAAAGACACACCTTAAAACTGATCTTTTTGATCAAGTACTTGATCATATGATGTAAGATATCCTTATGTGGTTCAGTGACATACTTCCTATGAAGTGCCTTGGGACATTTCATTATGTGAAAGGCGCTATACAAATATAAGTTGTTGTTGTTGTTGTCACCAATGGTGGGAACTTACACTGGTCTTGGTTAGAAATTTTTTTGGAGATTAAGTTAACCTCTCTCTTCAGCTTCGCTCATTCAACTGGAACTATTTTATTTAAAGGGACCATGTAGACAAGGGTCTTCCATTTAGGATGAATATTTACTGGCCCCGCCCCCGTTTAATTTGTTTCCTTTAGTTCAATGTTTTCTTCCTCTATGGTGATCATTATGGTTCATTATGGGCAGGAGTTTCCCATTGGCATGCGGGGAATGGGCCCCGCACACCAACACGTAAAATGACGCACATCGGGCGAGCTTCCCAGACGTGCACCATCGCGATATTTCGGTGGGCGGGCGCACGATGATCTCCAATGCACATCTGCCATTAGTTAACGAGCCATTTAAGGCCCATGAGGCACCAATTAATGGCGATTTTTCGGGGCCCGTGCAATCTTCAGGTCGTTGCATGGGCATAACAGGCAGGCGGGTAGGACACATTTGTATAAACCTCATCCACGGGCGGGATAAGAGGGCTCAGTGGGGTCGCGAATGTGCTCAGTCAGTTATTTAATTTGGAAAGTTACTGATGCTTGCCTGTGTGAGTAGAAATACTTCAAAACTCATACCAGCTGCTTGGGCAGGACTCACAACCTTCAGGTCTGCACACTACAGTGAAGATCCTTTTTGGGGCCTGCAGGTTTCGGGAAACCTTCCCTTAGCCTGGGAACGGGAGTTGTGTTCTCCACTGGAGACACCTCCTCTGAGGAAGGGAGGGAGGGAGGGCCAGAAGGGGGAGGAGACCAGGAGTGCACATTCAGCCTCCAGGGGAGCCACCTTTGGGAGGAGAGAAGCGGGCACAAGGGGCACAGGGCCAATAGGAAATCCAAGGCGGAAGGGGCTGCAGAAGACTCCACTATCCTGCTGCCAGGGTATACAGGCGGTGAAGCAGCTACCTCAATTTGTCAGAGGTGCAGTGCCAAAGGAGTTTCCGTCTCTCTATCAGTCAGCTCTATCTGTCAGATGATAGGCTCTGAGATCTCCGCTAACTGTGTGGGTGGATACCCCATGCCAGTGGTTCTAAAGGTCACAGTTGCCCTTAACTTCCATGTCTCTGGCTCTTTCCAGGGGTCGGTGGGTGATCTTTGTGGTGTCTCCCAATCAGCTGTCCACACTTGTGTCAAGCAGGTGACAGACGTTCTGTTCAGGCGTGCATTGACTTCTATTCATTACTGTATGGACAAGGCCAGCCAGACACAGTAAGCCAGAGGCTTCGCGGCCATTGCTGGCTTCCCCCGCGTCCAGGGTGCAAAAGACTGCGCACATGTGGCCATCAAGGCGCCAGCAGGTGAGCCCGGTACCTTCGGCAACAGGAAGGGCTTCCACTCCATAAATGTGCAGATAGTGTGTGATCACAGGATGCTGATTCTACAAGTCTGTGCAAGGTACCCAGGCAGCTCCCACGACGCCTACATCATCAGGCACTCCCAGGTGCCAGGGCTCTTCAGTGCTCCAGCCCGGCTGGATGGCTGCTGGGTGATAAGGGCTATCCCCTCAGAAGGTGACTCATGACGCCTCTCCGCCATCCAAGATCAGAAGCTGAGCAGCAGTACAATAGGAGCCACATCTCCACAAGGGCTGTGGTGGACAGAACCATCGGTCTTCTCAGGATGCGCTTCTGATGCCTGGATCGTTCAGGGGGCGCACTCCAGTGCTCCTGAGGTCGTGTGTTGCTGATACTGGTTGCATGCTGCACTCTCCACAATTTTGCCCTGGAAAGGGGCGACGCTGTGGACAAAGAAGATGTAGACGCAGTGGCTGCAGCTGCAAACAATGAGTACAGCAGTAAGTCCAAGGATGACCATGCACAGGGAAATGCTGAGGGAATAGACACTGACCCAGGCATACTCCAGGGAGGCAGGGACACCCGGGAGGCTTTAATCCAACAAACCTTTGGCTAAAATACCACAGATGGACCTCCAAAACAAGCCTGTGCTGCAGGCTCCATACTCGGTACCTGAGTGCTAAATCTGCCTGGATAGGAACATTAACTAAGGGCCTTGTCAATAAAGCTCAGTGTGACACAACTCACTCATAACATCATGGGTAACCATTCACCTGCAGGGGAAAAGAGTCACCCTCAGCCATGGTCAATGTCTAAATTTAATGATATTACAAAATGAACTTAAGGAAGCAAAATGACAAAGGTGTTAAACAGCACACCAACTAATCATGACCTCATTGTGGGGCAACACAAAAGCACCAGTGAGAAACCCGTGGTGTGCCTAAGGTGCCTTAAATTTACACTTTTGGGTGCTCTGTCTAGGTGCGGTCCCCTCGCTGGACTTGGGATCTGAGACAGCCTGCTCACTGTGCTGTCCTGTTGGCCTCGATGACCTTGGCTGCTGTCCTTTGGCCCGTGGAGCATGTGCTAGTCCCGCCTGGGAGGGAGCGGCCAGTTCCACAGCTGGCATCTCCCCGGTCGTCACAGCCTCACCGGATGCAACGGTCACTGGCAGAGGGGTGGAGGAGCAACTGCCCTCATCCGGAGCGCCCTGAGAGGAACCCGCGGAGATGACAGGCAACTGCTGTGCCGACGTGAGGTCGCTTCAGACCTCCTTGCTCACCATAGATGGTTGGGCACCGAGCTGGGAAACTTAGTGCCCAGACCATCACCCACTCTGGCACTGACCAGCTGAGGTCAATGTCGATGTGAGGGCTTGCCGGTCCGAGCGCATCCCCAGGAAGCCCTATTTGGTCTCCTGGAGGAGCCTCTCCATGAGAGTCGCCACTCTCTCCATGGAGGAAGCATGGCACTCAGCCATGAGGCTCATTGGACTCCTCCACCACGGAGACTAAGCCAAGCATAGCTTCATGTATCTCCGCCAGATCCTCCTGCACACCCTGCTGCACTTCCAGCATTTTCTACCTCACGGACGACTCCAGAGGCACATCATCAGCCACCGACTGAGCATGTGCCTGGTCCACTGCAGTCCTCCGACTGCTGGCACCATCAGCACTCTCTGTCTCCACCAGCTCCTCCAGTGACTGTGAAGTACCTTCACCGCTGTGCCCCGGGACACTAGCCGATGATCTAATTCCCACCGAGATGCTAGTATCTATGCTGGTGCCTGCCTGGCAGAGATGGTGTGACGCTGGTAGGTCAGAGACTTCAAGGCCCTCAGGTGTAAGAAGGGGCCCCTGTGCCTCCTCTTCCCGGCAGAGCAAGGACATTTGATTAGTTAACGTGGAGACAATGTCAATGTGCTTCCCTATCCCCCGGATCATTATGCGCTCATCCTTCCATAAGCAATGGTTAAGCCATGTTGTAAACTTCAATCACTGAACATTCAGCAGTGCCATGGCTGCTGGGACACTAATGGTGACTTCAGTGCTGGGCAAACATACCTGCCCGTGGTACCCCAGCCTCACTGACACTGGTGGACCTGGGCGCATGGTACCTCTCCAAATCGAGAGCCTCCTGCTCAAACCTGCTAATGATCGCCAACTGGGCTGGCCCTCTGCCAGTCCTCAACCCCTCGGCGGCATTATGAGCATTCTTCTCCTGAAAAGGAGAGAAGAGCATTGATTAGTGCAACTTGTACCTGGAATCTCTTCGCTGCCGTCCTACCCCAACCAGAGTGAGACATTGCAGGGCTCCAGTGCCCCCCTCACCCTGCAGGTGCCGCACACTCACACAAAGATGCCAGGCCTGTCCTGCCCTCCCTTGGCCAAATGCTGCCTATATCACATTTGGCACCACACGGTCTAACCTTGCAAAGCAAGAAGGCGTAAGCACGTGGAACGCAAAGGACAGCAGATGGATCGGTGCCCCACTACCTGGAAGCTCCCCTCCCAGAATGTCAGCACCCTGACTTTGACATGTTTTGCAGTTCCAGCCCTAGGTGCAGATCCTCCAAGATGCCCCCAAAACAGTAATGTGGATGTCACTGAACCACATGCTGCGGGTGCAGAACCCATCTCACCACCACCCTCTCAGGGTGACCTAGACATGGGCAATATCTGCTGGCTCACCCAGCGAAGGACGCATGCTGTCAATGATTCAATACAGTCGCTACACTCAGACTTGAGGGGGCACCAGGGGGGAAAGCCTACCTGCTGGGTCAAATGACCAATGCCAACATGGTGCTCACCCTTCCCGAGCGCAAAAGGTCGTTGAAATGCTTGCTGCACTGGATCGCACCATGTCACGGGAGCTCACTATCTCCACCACCTCTTCCCATGTACGTTTGGTCATGTGAGGGGGCCTCCTCCTCCCATCCCTCGGAACGATGACCTCCCGCCGTGCTGCTGCCTCCTCGAGGCCGGTAACAAGGCAATCGTTTGAAAAACGAGGGGCACAGTGGCCCCGTGCCCTACCATCCTGCCTGCCTGCTCACCAGCAGCCGCTCTGGGGAGCCCTTCTGCTGGCCGTGTTTGACAGCCTTTGCAAGGCTGCAGGAGCTCTTTTAAACAGGCTGCCGGGTCGCCATCGGACCCGACGGTCATAGCAGTCCCGCCGCTGCCGCCCACCCACTCCCACTGTCCTCGGGAGCTGTGTTTCATGCTGGATTTGCCCACCCTCGTAAAATGGCGGTACGGACCCGATTGCGGGCAGCGATCAGGTCCGCGCCCGCTCCCGCAGGGCCGGCCCGACAGGCAGAAAATTCTGCCCTATGTTTCTTTCCTATAGTGTACTGATCTCTTGTCATATTTGAACTGTTGTCACATTGCATTATCTATGTCACGCTCTTGTTACGGAGTTAAAATCCAAGAGTGCAAAGTTATTCTTAAAAAGATGAAAACTATGTTGATGGAGATTGAATATCATTCTGGAAGCAAGCTGATTGAAACATTGATAGACTGTTATGACTTCATCACAAAGGAAAGATGGTTCGGAGGAGAGAATGAAAGGAATTGATTGATTGAAGGAAGCAGTGGGGAAGTAAAATTAGAGGGTTATTGACAGCCAGAAGCATCCCTTTATATAAAACCTATACTTATGCTCTTAAAGGAATAACGTTGTCTACTTTATTTCTCACATATCAGTTAGCGATCTGGATTTCATGAAAGATCCATTCTATAACATTTTTGTGTAACAAGAACTGAAGAAGAGGTAAGTGTAGCACTGTTGGGATCATTGATAGTAATAAATAAGGAAAGGAGATTTTGTGGTGCGGTGGATGGTGTCCCTGTCTCTGAGCCAGAAGCTTTGGGTTCAAGTCCCACTCCAGGAGTTGATGGCCAAGGAAGGTGCATTTGTTGTAGCATGGCTAAACAGGTTGAGTATCAACTTGCAAATCCTTCGGAGACACCAATGGCAGGTGATAAGGGCAAGAGAGATTCCTGGTCAGCCATGTGATGGAAAGAAATTGGAGCCTCTATCATCAATATCCATAAATCCAGGCTCAAAACATGTATGTAAAAGTGTATGTTGCCACAGCAACTTGGACCCTTTGTGGGGTTGGTAGGTTCAGTTGGCTGGTGTGCATCAGGTTGGTGCCAACAGCAAGAGATTTGATCCCCATTCCAGCTGGGGTGGATTTGGGACCTGCCTCCTTGTCTCCCTGTACTGGAGATGTGGTGCTGTGGGCTGGGCAGAAAACTGAAGAAGAAAAATGCTATTTTGGAGATCTCTCGTAGTAAATCTGAGTGGTTAACATACTCAAGGAGAATCTTGTTGTTGAAGAATGTGCAGTTTACTTTAAAATAAGAAAAAATGCAGTGAAACATTCCCTTGCTAACTAAGCACAGATTAGTATAGCATGCAATGTGTACTTAAAAGAACATTGCCTTCCATGTAAAAAATTTTGACAATTTTTTTTGCTTCTTTGCCAAGCATATGTTGAAATAATATAAATTGTGACAAAAACATATTATTGCATGATGAAAGCTTCATTGCATTGTTAGTATATTATCATGATGAAAATGATGGCCAGAATCCTATCCAACCCCCTTCCCCGCTGTGGTGAGTTGTGGCACGGAGGCACTTAATCAGACAGAAGGGTGGCAGATGGAGATCCTACCACTCTCCCATCTCCACTTCTACTGAGTCTATGGTGGGAAGTCCCGTGAACTGCCTTCCCACTCTGCTGCAAATTGAGGCTCTTAAGATTCCAATTAATGCCCAGTTAAGGACTTCATCCCCCTGACCCCTTAGGGGGACTCTCCATGCAGGGAGCATGACAATCAAACCCTTACGGGTTGCTAGCAGGCTCCCAGGGAGGGTCCCTCGTTCAAAGGCACTCAGTGTCTGATCAAGGGACCCAGCATCGGGAATAGGGTCCCGCTGAGAGACAACCCCCTGCCCTTGCTGCCGACGCCCCTCCACGTGACCCCACTCCGGGAGCCCCTCTCGCCATCTCTCACCTGTGGCCTGGGGTCCAGTGGCAATCTTAGGTCCCAGCTGGGTGTCATACCTGCAGCAGCCACGCCCTCTCTGGTGGCGCTGCTGTTCAATAGAGCTGCCAGCCTTGAGTGGCACATGATGCAGCAGGTCTTCCCGGGAAGAGATGTGCAGGACTCTCCCGAGCTCTCCGGATGGTGGCTGAGTCCCCCCAATAAGATTCTGGACGATGTATCACTTTCATCTTTTCTCTGCCCTTGACATTAAAGATAGTTGCCTTTCAAAATTCCATCTGTTTAATACCTTAACTCCTGTGCTATAGTTAGGACCTTGGAAGCCATTTTACACAAGATTTTTATACTCTGATGCTTTTTTAATGAACTTAAGCTGGAATAAAGTTACCAGAGAGCATTTGGAAAGAGTCACAGACAAGCAGCAGTGAAGACACATTCAATTAAGTAAATTAAATCCAAAATCTGATTTCAATAAAGATCAAGGCAGATGTGTTGAGTTTATAATAAAATCTAGCCCCTGGAGAAATCTTTGTAAATAAATGAATTCATGTTGATAAAGATCTCATAGGCAATGGAGCTGCATTCTTATAATGTTCTATTGACATAGAAATAGTTGCACTGAAGTCCTAGGGTAAAACAGGGTATTTATTCCAAAATTGCTTCAACATGTCAGAAAGCAATTTACCCACAACTCTGTCTGAACTTTAGTTTAACCAAAGATTTTTTTAAAAGCCAATAAATGCTACTCTTCAAGCTGAAAGTTGTGGTAAAAGAACTACCTGTGTGAATTTCCATGATATTTAGACCATGCTGTGATCCTTCTTTTTAAGTAACTGTGATGTGTACATGGTTTAAAAGGTTACTAAAACGATTTTTCTTACCTTGTGACTAGGTGATGAATTGGAGAATTTGCTGTAAATTTATCATTGAGATAGATTGGCTCCATTTGTGCCTCAACTCACAATGAATGATCTGTTTGGGCAAGAACATGCTAGGATAGGAAATGGGAATAGTGTGAAGATTAGCATTTTGCTAGATCTGTCAAAGAGTATACAGATACGACCTGAGTTTGGAAACACTAGACCACAATCCAGTGATGCATAATCTTATTACAAATACATCGAAATATAAAAGAGCATTAAATAGGAAATGGACATTTTGCCATGAAGCTCACTCCAGTCATGTAAAATTTATACCATCATGGCATGCCTCTTATACTGGGTCATGTTTGTGGTCGACCTTGTTTGCAAATGGTAACACTCTAAGTGTCACTCTGCTGAACCTGAGCCTGCAAAATCTATTGTTCGCTAATGTTGCCAATAGAAGTGACACATGACAGTTTGCCATGATTCAGCCATTTTGACATTGTGGTTTGATATTAACAGGAGCAGGGTATCGCACGGGAGGCAGAGTTTTGGTTGGGAAAGCAGTGGAGTTTTAATTAGTATAGTTTTTCGATTGACAGGGGCCCTGCCTGGAAGTCAGTCTGGTTGACAGGCTTGGTTTCCAATTGGGTGAGGACCATTGTGAAGCATGCAAACACTCACAAGTAAGGAGCCAGCAACTGTAGTGGAAAGTTGTGGGTGGGTAGATAGGGATCCGATTCCAGGAGGGAAGGACCAATCCCTGATCCTGGGGGCAAGGAATGGTCAGATCCCTAATCTGGGATGGTGCTTGAACGGGGTGGGGGTTCTCTGATCCTAGAGAAGCAGGTACGTTGCGAGAGGGGCCAGGAGGAAGCACTTCTGCTCCTTCCTGGGCCACAAGCAGTGTTTTCTGTTATTAGCTGATGAGATGTGGGCATCACTGGCAAGGCCAGCATTTATTCCCCGTCCCTAACTGCCCTTGAGAAGGTGATGGTGAGATGCCTTCTTGAACTGCTTAAATGGCACTTTATCCCAAAAGCTGATTGGAGCATCGACCAAAATTATGCAGTCAATTATTAGAAAGGAATTCATACCAACAGCCTTCAGACCCAAAGCAGGAGTGCTACCATCTGTGCAAAGCTGACATTTGGCTTTCTCTTCTGGTGTAGAGAATTCCCAATGGATCAAAACTGTTCCCTTAGGGTGTCATTGTATAAAATTCCATTAAGTGAGCTATTTCCCATTCAGTCCTATTATTATAGGATTCCGCAGTCTTACATAACAGGATCTATTTCCTCTTGTTTTAACATTTAGGCAATGAATAAAGTCAACCACTCCCAAACTTGCCCAAGAGACAAAACGAAGCTTTTGTATCCATGAGATGTTTTAGTGTAGCATTTTCTCTTGTTTTCAGTTAGATTAAATTGCTGAATGAATGATCAAAGTTCGATGGGACAGTGATTTACTAATTTTATATAGAAATCCTAATCCAAGCAGATTTCTTGGTAAACCAGTGTTGCAGCTGTAGAATTCTAACTGCTTTAATCATAAGAAAAACAATGACCAGAATATTACGCTCGTTGGGCGGACGTGCGGCCAACCCAAGCGAGTGTAAAATGACGCACAATGACATCGGGCAAGTAACCCGACTTCATCGCACTCTTGCGCGATATTTCAGTCGACGGGCGTGCCCAGGAGTCGGCAGCGTGCCCGCCGATAATTGACAGGCCTGTTAAGGCCATTAAAGTCCCAAATGAATTAAATTTTTCACTGCTTGTCCAACCTTACGGTTGGCAGGCAGACGAAAAGGCCAAGCGGCCTTTGCATTTTTTTTGCGAAACCTCATCCAAGGAGGGGGGATGAGGTTTTGATCCATCGTTAAAAAAAAATATGTTCATACTAATTTCTAACACGTCCCTGCTCATGTGGCAGAGTCATGCACGCTGCAGCGCTCAGCACTGCCTTGTGTGGGGGGGGAATGGAGGAGGAGGAGGGCGAGCGGGGAACTTCATGCACGCGTGCAGGCGCGCGCAGGGAAAGCTCAGGGGGCTGAAGATATAAAAAATTAAAAATAAAGGGTTTAAAAATGATTTTTTAAAAATCCTCTCATGTGACAGAGTCACATTCGCCTCTCAGCATGAAATTGCGGTCAAGGCCCGATCACAGGCGGCAGTCGGCCTCCCACTCACCCCCGCCCAATGAGGGCAAAATCCTGGCCACTTGTACTGGAAACTAATCCATACAGAAACTTCTGGTCAACTAACTCGAAATACTCTGTCTTCAGCAGCAAATCTTTGTCCAAACCTATGATGTTCTATGAAGTGAAATTAGATATCTCGATATCCTTGATACCCTGTTTATAGCATAGGCTGTGCACAGGCTGCATTCAGCTCACATTAGAATGACCTGACTGAGGGACGCTTAGATATAGATCATGTGCTAGATGGTATTAGATTACTAGTCCTGGCACATGTGCTGAGCTTGTCCTTTTCTTGCAGAAGTTGGCAGGAGATTCGCATCAGGTGTTTATACCAGTCTAATGGGAATCTCCTGCACCACATCGCAGCCTTGTTCTAAGGTCAAGGAGTGTAAATTTGTAGTTTGAAATATGATCTCGACCACGCAGTGCAACTCAGCTGTAATTCTGCAACAAATGTGAATTTGCAGCTTAAGCTAGGGTTTTAAATACATTTGTGGTCACCATTTAAAATTTGCATTGCTGTGAAGTTCTGAGGTGCAGATTGGGCACCCTGCCAAACAGCTAGTTTGGTTTAACATTGGGTGTTATTTTAGAGATATTACTCTATTTTGCTCCACTTTTCTTTCATTTTGCCCCTCTTGAGTTCAGTCAGCATGCAGCATGCACCAACCATAGTTCCTCAGTTTGAAAAGTGACCCAAAGTTTTGGCCACTTATCTATCTGAAGATCAAAGAGTTTCCCAGATTTATGGCAGCCTTCGTGTTCTTCTCTTCCCATTTCACAGGGAGCATAGCAAACAAAATTATCATTTGTAAAGTTTTTAGTTAGTTTTGCCATAGTTTGGAACTGTGCCCCTTTAGAAAGGGGACACTTATGGCTAAAGGGTTCCACATTGATAAGTTAATCATCCTTATTGATTAACCAAAATATTACAGAAGTGGCTATATCCGTAAGTATTGCTAGCCCTTCTTTAGCACTCCTAATGTGTTCCGGAAAAAACACGTGTTAATTGAAACTATACTAAACGAAAATCACTTTTCCATAAGAGAACATATCATGGGTTACATTCCTGACCTTTAGTTTTTACAGTAAAAAGCAATTGGTGGCCTTGAACCTAACCGGCCAAAATCCTCTTACAAACTTACTAACTCTTTCTACATCCCTCTCACTTATCACTTCCCTCTCCTGACCCTCCCTCTTGCCGCTTCTCTCTCCCAATCTGCCCGCTTGCCGCCTCCCTCCTGCTTTCTGCTTCTCTCTCCCGACCCTCCCATTTGCCACTCTCTCTCATGATCCACCCACTTGCCCCTCCCCTCACTCCCGTGCTCACTCCCTCTCCCTTGCCAATTCTTTCCCAAGCCCTTATTCACAGCGATGGCTCAGGAGAGGAGTGATGAACGAGGCTGCAAGCAGGAAACAGCAAGGGTTGGGAGAAGGAAGC
The DNA here is from genome assembly GCF_964194155.1 of Cetorhinus maximus. Lineage (NCBI taxonomy): Eukaryota > Metazoa > Chordata > Chondrichthyes > Lamniformes > Cetorhinidae > Cetorhinus > Cetorhinus maximus. Next base: position 160,362,172 of record NC_135882.1, read on the forward strand.
AGTAAGCGTGAGGGTCAGGAGAGGGAAGCAGCGAGTGGGAGGGTCGGGAGAGGGAAGCAGCGAGTGGGAGGGTCGGGAGAGGGAAGCAGTGAGTGGGAGGGTCGGGAGAGGGAAACAGCGAGTGGGAGGGTCGGGAGAGGGAAACAGCGAGTGGGAGGGTCGGGGGAGGGAAACAGCGAGTGGGAGGGTCGGGAGAGAGAAACAGCCAGTGGGAGGGTCGGGAGAGGGAAACAGCCAGTGGGAGGGTCGGGAGAGGGAAACAGCGAGTGGGAGGGTCGGGAGAGGGAAGCAGCGAGTGGGAGGGTCGGGAGAGGGAAACAGCCAGTGGGAGGGTCGGGAGAGGGAAACAGCGAGTGGGAGGGTCGGGAGAGGGAAACAGCGAGTGGGAGGGTCGGGAGAGGGAAACAGCCAGTGGGAGGGTCGGGAGAAGGAAACAGCCAGTGGGAGTGTCGGGAGAGAGAAACAGCGAGTGGGAGGGTCGGGAGAGGGAAACAGCCAGTGGGAGGGTCGGGAGAGGGAAACAGCGAGCGGGAGGGTCGGGAGAGGGAAACAGCCAGTGGGAGGGTCGGGAGAGGGAAACAGCGAGTGGGAGGGTCGGGAGAGGGAAACAGCGAGTGGGAGGGTCGGGAGAGGGAAACAGCCAGTGGGAGGGTCGGGAGAGGGAAACAGCGAGCGGGAGGGTCGGGAGAAGGAAACAGCCAGTGGGAGGGTCAGGAGAGGGAAACAGCCAGTGGGAGGGTCGGGAGAGGGAAACAGCCAGTGGGAGGGTCAGGAGAGGGAAACAGCGAGCGGGAAGATCAAGAGAGGGAAGCAGAGAGTGCGAGGAAAACAGAGAGTGGGACGGTCGGGAGATGGAAGCAGTGAGTGGGGGGGAAGCGGCGAGTGGCTGGGTTGGGAGAGGCAGTGAGTGAATCACAGAATCACAGTGCAGAAGGGAGGCCCTTCAGCCCATCGAGTCTGCACCGACTCGTGAAGCAGCGGTTTGTTTCAAAAAATGGTCTGAGCATGCACAGCAACTGTGCTAAAATGAAAATGAATGCTATACTGTTCAGGGAACTTCCATAATTTACAAAGCGCACAAAAACAAAAACACCATTAGATTGCACTTTAAACTGTGAAGACCTATAAAAATAAACAAATTATTTATAGGCATTTCGGCCAGTTTTGATTTTGGAATGTTTCAGGCTGAACCATCAAATTTAGACACCATCAACTAGTAATTTAATGTAAAAATAAAATGGAAGCTTTGCATTTATTAGTATCTCTCATGTTCTCAGAATTTCCCTAAGCCCTTCATAACACAATGAATTACTTTTATGGTGTCGTCACTTGTTGTTCTGTAAGCCAGTACAACAAGCATGTTTCAGTCAAGAAGGGCCAACAAACAGTATGGGAAAGCTGTCTACTTTTTTTAACCAGGGTTTTCCCCTTCTGTGGACTAGCGCCATAGTCAATTCCAATGTCTCTTCATCAGGTCTCCAATCAGAGGGTTGTGGGTTCATGTCCCACTCCTGGAAACCAAGAACTGTGATTGTACTCGAAAGAGTTGCAATCTGTGACTGTTGATAACTCGAAAGAGTTTCAGAAAGATTAAGAGGTGTCAGCTGTGGCTCAGTTCATAGCACCCTCGCCTTTGAATCAGAGGGTTGTGGGTTCATGTCCCACTCCCTGAAACCAAGAACTGTGATTGTACTCGAAAGAGTTGCAATCTGTGACTGTTGATAGCTTGAAAGAGTTTCCATTCTGATCAATGGGTTATAATCAATAATGAGATCCCTGGTTGATGCTGTTGTCCCTGGTCGGTGATGTTGAAACATATCTAGTGCCTGAATTTGCTGCCCGCAGCCGAAATCAGCTATTGAATCTTGAGGACCTTCTAATTCTGAGCTTCATCAAGAGGCAGCTCTTTTCTGAAAGAATGTAATCAGCATGATATTAAGTATGGGTCGGAAAGAATTTGGGAAGTGGGAAATTGAAAGCAGCCTAAGGGTGTTAATCCCCCATTATGTGTAAAGAGTGGGAGGCAGGAATTAACAAACAGGCTAGGATACTGGGCTCAACTGCCAATTCAATTGAGTCCAATTTTTTTTTAAATTATGCTGAACTATTCAAGGCTCTCATTAGGCTGCATGTAGATTACTGCCTAGAGTCAGACTTAATGCAGCTATCCATATAAAAAAAAGCAGCTACATAATGTTCTTGAAGAGGTGGGACCTAATAAAATGTGTACAATATTTAATAGGATTAGTGACATCAACTTTTGGAATTTGTAAATGCAGCCTAACAAGAGGCTTATGTTTAAGATTAATCAACCATGATCCATGGGCAGACTGGATAGCCCTTATGATCTTCTCCTGCTCCTATGTCTTATGTTTTTATGTTCTAAGGTTGTGAAGGCAGTTTAATAGAGGCATCAAGAAATATTAATTTACACAGAGGGTGACTAACAACTGGAATGGATTGCTACAAATAGCCATTGAGGCCAGATCCGGGACACATTTAAGAAACACCCAGATACTGCAGCGAAGAGAGGAGATTTGTCATTCTGTAAGGATGAGATCAAATAAGCTGAAGTATCTTGATCTGTAGCAACATTGCATAATGACTCCTGGGAGTCTGTTTCATATTTCAACTACTCTGTAGGGAATGACACTTCCTTTAATCTGGACTTTAATCACTGATTTACTAATTTTGTGCTTATGTACCCATGACTCCAGTTGTCAGGTCTGGCATGTCTTCTGATGACCCATTTCATGGGGGTAATTCCAATGAAATGGGCTTTTGGTGGTATCTGTTGCAGACATAATTTGCAATTAACAATCAAGGACATGAAAGATTTTGCAGGAACAGGAAACGTATAATGGAGGGATGGAAAGTTTAACAGCCTGCTACACTTGGAATATACCTTGTAAGGTAAACCATTACTTTTGATAATTTCTAAATATATCTATTCCATGAAATTGAGAATAAATTCACACAGTTCAAATACCTGTCTGTACACTACAATAGTGATATTATGTGCATTTATTAGACCTCAGCTATACTATATTTATGAGCAATTGGCACCTTCATAAATAAAAAGTAGCATTTATGATAAAGTCAAATATCAACTTACTGTGCTGTTTACAAGCATCTAATATGAAAAATAACTTGGTGGGTGTGGGAGGGTGGTGATTGTTATCTTAAATATTTGCAAATTCAAATCATATTAGTAATAATTCCACAAATTTTAAAATCCCTTAGAGAATGTTTTAAGCTATTGCTAAATATATCCATTGTTTGACGACTATAATATTTTGTAGTGAAGTTTTAGAACTTCACGACAAAACCAATGTGATAGCTTCTTAATATGTCCAGTGCCCAATAACAAATAAACAGTGAGATGGAGCCACCTAGTGGCCAAAGCAGCTTCGTACCTGGTGTATGAGAACTGCAAGAAATTGTGAGGGTCGATTACAAGATTGCCACCTTGGTCCAGATGCTCACTCTGAGATTTTCATTCTGAAGATATATTGTTGACGTATCTATTTCCATTAAAACATGAGTATGGCTTAAAAACAGGAAGCTCCATGCCCTCACTCCTCCCTATCCGTGTAATCTCCTCTAGTCCTCCAATTCTGGCCTCTTGACCATCCCTGATTTTAATAATTCCACTATTGGCAGCCATGCCTTCAGCTACCAAGTCCTTAACCTCTGCAATTCCTTCTCTAAGCCTTTCCACCTCTCTTTAAATGTCTAAGTGTCATCTGTGGCTTAATGAGTAGCACTCTTGATCCAAGTCAGAAGGTTATGGGATCAAGTTCCTCTCCAAGATTTAAGAACAAAAACAATCAAAATGTACACTCCAGTGCAGAGGGAATGCAGCACTACAGGCAGTGCAGTCTTTCACATGAGATGTTAAACTGAGGTCCTGTCCACTCTCTCAACTGGGTGCAAAAATCCCATGACACTATTTCAAATAATATTTATCCCCATCAACATCAAAAAAAGATTATCTGATATTTATCACAATTTTGTTTGTTGAAGCTTGCTGTACTCAAATTGGCTGCTGTGTTTCCTACATTACAACAGTGACTACATTTCAAAAGTGCTTTGTTGGCTGTAAAACGTTTTGCGGTGTTTTATGATTCTGAAAGGTGCTAAATAAATATCAACTATCCTTTTCTTTCCTCCTTAAAGATGCATCTTAAAGTCTACCACCCTTCTGACCTAATTTTGTGGCTCGATGTCCAATTTTTAATTGATAACACTAAAATCAAAGCAAAATATTGCAGATGCTGGAAATCTAAAATAAAAACAGCAAATGCTGGAGAAACTCAGTAGGTCTGGCAGCATCTGTGGAGAGAGAAACAGAGTTAACATTTCAAGTCTGTATGGCTCTTCTTCAGAGCTGAAGAGAGGTGAAAATGTGATGAATTTTATACAGTTTAAGGGGTGGAGCCGGTGGAGAAAAATAGAAGGTCAGGGATAGGTGGGAGCTCTGGAGAGATTGACAAAGATGTTATGGGCTAAGGGAGTGTTAAAGGTAGTGTTAAAGATTACAGAAGGTGCTGATAGTGGCATAAAGGTAAGATAACGATGTCAATAGCGGAACAAGGGTCAGTGCTCTGTGAAAGCAAAACATAAGAAAAAGTGACAGATAGCCCTGTTGGGAGTGAGGTGGGGGGGGGTCTATTTGGGGGAAAAATGGATTTAAAAAGGGGTCAAGATAGAGGAAAGAGTTCATGGTCTGAAGTTGTTGTAGCCAATGTTGAATCCAGAAGGCTGTAAAGTGCCTAATCAGTAGATGAGGTGCTGTTCCTCCAGTTTGCGTTGGGCTTCACTGAACATTGCAGCAGGCCAAGGATGGACATGTGGACATGAGAGCAAGATGGTGTGCTGAAATGGCAAGTGACAGCAAGGTCTGGCTTATGCTTGCAGGCAGACCGAAGGTGTTCTGCAAAGCGACCACCCACTCTGCGTTTAGTCTCCCCAATGTACAGGAGACTGCGCTGCAAATACAGTAGGCCAAATTGAAGAAGGTGCAAGTGAAATGCTGCTTTACCTGAAAGGGGTGTTTGGGGCCTTGGGCAGTGAGGAAGGAGGAGATGGAGGCAGGTGTTGCACCTTCTACGATTGCATGAGAAGGTGCCTTGGGAAGGGGATGAGGTGTTGGGGCTGATGGAGGAGTGGACCACGGCGTCACGGTGGGAATGGTACCTACGGAATGCTGATGGGGTGGGGGGGATGATGAGGGCAAGATGTCTTTGACGGTGCTATCATGCTGGAGTTGGCAGAAATGGTGGAGGATGATCCTTTGAATACGGAGGCTGGCGGGGTGAAAAGTGATCTTGACCCCTTTTTTATCCACAACCAACAACACCTCCCCCCCCGCCCAACAAGGCCATTTGTCACTTGTTCTTATGTTTTGCTTTCACAGAGCGCTGACCCTTGTTCTGCTATTTACACATTCTGTTCTCTCACCTTTATGCCACTATCAGCATCTTCTGTAATCTTTAACACTACCATTAACTCTCCCTTTGTCTTGTATCCATGACATCTTTGTCAAATTTCTCCAGAGCTTATCCCTGACCTTCTATTTTGCTCCACCTGCTCAACCCTCTCTTAAACAGTATAAAATCCATCATATTTCTACTTCTCTTTAGTTCTGAAGAAGTCGTGCAGATTCGAAACATTAAGGGCAGAATTTTCAGTTTGACGTGCGGAGGGGTGGGCCCTGCACGTCCATGCGTAAATTGACACGTGACGTTGGGCAAGCGTCTCGACATCACTGTGCGCCATCGCAATATTTCGCTGGGCGGGCACGTGATGAAGTCTAAAGCGCGCCTGCCATTAATTAACGGGCCAGTTAAGGCCCTTTGGTCTTCAATCGATGGCGATTTTTAGGCACCAGTGCGATCTTCGGGTCAGCAGACGGGCACAACGGGCAGGCGGGTAAGAGACTTTTCTATTAACCTCATCCACGGCCAGGATGAGAGGGCTCAGTGGGGTCATCAATCTGCATTGTGGAGTATTTATTGGAAAAAGTATTTTAAACTTGCCTGTGCGATCTGTAGTAGTTCAGGATGCATTCCAGCAGTTTTCTGTATACTTTGAACCTTCAGGTCAGCACTCTGCAGTCAGGAATCTTTTGCGGGCCTGTAGCTTACAGGAAGCCTCCCCTTAGCCTGGGTATGGGATCTGACATGTCCACTGGAGGCAGCTCCTCTGAGGAGGAAGGGAGGGCTAGGAGGAGGATGAGGCTAGGAGTGGACAATCAGCCTCCAGGGGAGCCACCTTTGGGAGCACAGGCAAAGGCACAAGGGGCACAGGGCCAAGAGGTGGACCAAGGTGGAAGGGGCCGCAGAAGATGCCACTATCCTGCTGCCAGGGTATACAGGCAGCGAAGCAGTTACCTCAATATGTCTGAGGCGCAGTGCCAAAGGAGGCTCTGACTGTCAAGAGAGACAGTCAACTATATCTGTCAGCTGATTGGCCCTGAGATCTCCCCTAGCTGTGTGGGCAGACACCCAATGCCAGTGGCTCTGAAGGTCACAGCTGTCCTCAACTTCTGTGCCTCTGGCTCCTTCCAAGGCTCAGTGGGTGATCTTTGCGGTGTCTCCCAATCAGCTGTCCACACTTGTGTCAAGCAAGTCACAGACGCTCTGTTCAGGCGTGCATTGACGTTCATCCACTTCCGCTACGACCAGGCAAGTCAGGCACAACGAGCCAGAGGCTTCGCGGCAATTGTGGCTTCCCCCACGTCCAGGGTGCAATAGACTGCAAACATGTGGCCATCAAGGCGCCAGCAGGTGAGCCCGGTGCCTTCGTCAACAGGAAGGGCTTCCACTCCATGAACATGCAGATTCTGCAAGTCTATGCAAGGCAGCTCCCACAACGCCTACATCCTCAGACACTCCCAGGTGCCGGACCTCTTCAGTGCTCCAGCTCGGATTGATGGATGGTTGCTGGGTGACAAGGGCTATCCCCTCAGAAGGTGGCTCATGATGCCTCTCCGCCATCCAAGAACAGAAGCTGAGCAGCGCTACAATAGGAGCCACGCCTCCACAAGGGCTGTGGTGGAGAGAGCCATCGGTCTTCCCAAGATGTGCTTCCGATGCCTGAACCGCTCAGGGGCCGCACTCCAGTAGCCCCCAGATCATGTGTCTGTGATAGTGGTTGCATGCTGCGCTCTACACAATCTTACACTGGAAAGGGGGGACGCAGTGGACAATGAAGACGTCAACGCATTGTCTGCGGCTGCCTCCCTGTTTCTAATATATTTTTCTTTCATTACAGCTGTTTTCTTGTTGCCGTCTGCCTCTGAACAGCATTCATAGTAGAGCTTAAAAGGCTTAAATTATGAATACAGGTTGCATAGACCAGGCTTGCATTGCCTTGAGCATAGAAGATTGTGGTGTGATCTAATTGAGGTGTTTAAGATGATCAAAGAGCTCATAGGGTGGATAAAGGGAAAATATTTCCTCTGGTGGGTGAGTGCAGAACAACCTTAAATTTAATGGCTCAGGGATGATGTCAGAAAACACTTCTTCACACAAAGGAAATTTGGAGCTTTTCTCCCTAAAATCTGTTGAAGCTCTGAGTAGAAACTTTCAAAACTGATGGATTTTTGTTAGTTAAAGGTATTTCAGGACAGGGAACCAAGGTGAGTAAATTGAGTTAAGATAGCCGAATAGGCTTGAGGGATTGAATAGCCTCCTCCTGTTCCTGTGGCTGAAAGCCCTTCACTGGAGTTCCAGAGTTTTGTAGTTTATCACTATAAATACAGTAATTGCCCAATTTCTAATGGGAGAAGTGTTGGTTGTCATAGAGGAATTTTGTATAAACAGGAGGTCACATTACTGAGAAAGAAAATCATGATTGCAAGCACAAATATCCTTCTGAATAAGGCACACAGAATCATAGTTACGGTACAGAAGGAAGCCCATTCGGCATGTTGGTCCATGCCAGCTCTCTGCAAGAGCAGCTCCGGTAGTCCCACTCCTCAGGCCCTTTCCCCGTAGCCCTGCAAATTATTTCTCTTCTGATAATTATTCAATTCCTTTTAGAAAGCCATGATTGAATCTGCCTCCACCACAGTCTCAGACAGAGCAGTTCAGATCCTAATTAAGCTCTGCATAAACAAAGCTTTTCCTCATGTCATTAATGGATCTTTTGCCTTTCACCTTAAATCGGTCCTCTAGTTCTATACCCTTCCACCAATAGGAAAAGTTTCTCCTTATCTACAGTGTCCAGACCCCTCATAACTTTGAAAACCTTTATCAAATTGTCTCTGAATATTCCCTTTCTCTAAAGAGCCCCAGCTTCTCCAATCTACCTACATAACAGAAGTCGCAAATCACTGGAACCAAGCTTGTGAATCCTTTCCGCCCTCTCTTTAATGCTTTCACATCCTACCTAAAGTGTGATGCCTGGAATTGGACACAATACTCCAGTCGAGGCTGAACCAGTATCTCATAAAGGTTCACCATAACTTCCTTGCTTTTGCACTCTACGGACAAAATTTAATGCCTTCCCCCGAGATGGGTTTGGAGGCAGGAAGAGCATTTAATTGGGCAGGAGAATGGTGATGGGGACCCCACCGCTTTTCCACCTCTGCCCCAATTAAAGTCTGGGGAAGAAAGGCTCGTGGAGGCCAGCATTGGACAGCTGATGGCCTCTGATTCTGTGATTTTCCAATCTTCAGTCCAAGCCTTTGCAAAGAATACCTGAAATGGCAAACTTCCCCTTAAATGGTCATATCGACAAGATATAGCCCACTTCACTCAAAGCAAAGATCTTTTGGAGCAATTTAGTATCCAGACCCTTTCATCTATCTGTCAGATATCCACATAGTTCACATTTTACAGTTAAAATTCTGTTCTGAGTTGCTATGTGTTTTATGTTTTAATACAATATAATATTTTAGCATAGATAGAGGATCGGTAAATGGTAGAAAGCATAAACATGGCTTTTTAGAGTTGGCAGGTGGTGAATAGTGGAGTGCTGCAAGGATCAGTGCTGGGGCCTCAGCTATTTACAATCTATATTAATGACCAAGACGAAGAGACAGAGAGTAACTTATCTAAGTCTCCTGAAAATGTCAAGCTAGGTGGGAAGGTAAGCTGAGGGGAGAGGCTACTAAGGGATATAGACAGGTTAAGTGAGTGGGCAGCAAGATTATAATGTAGGGAAGTGTGAAGTTATTCACTTTAGTCATAAGAATAGAAAAGCAGAATATTTTTAAAAAGTGTGAAATATATAAGTGTCGATTTTCAAAGAGGCCTGGATGTGCTTGTACAAGAAATGCAGAAAGTTAGCATGCAGGTACAGCAATCAGGAAGGCAAATGGCATGTTGGCCTTTATTGCAAAGGGAGTGGAATACTGGAATAAAGAAGTCTTACTACAATTGTACAAGGTTTTGGTGAGATCACATCTGGAATACTGTGTGCAGTTTTGGTCTCTATATTTAAGAAAGGAAATACTTGCATTGGAGGTGATTCAGCAAAGGTTCACTAAATTGGTCCCTGGAATGAGGGGTTTGTCTTATGAGAGGCTAAGTATATTGGGCTTATATTCTCCGCAATTTAAAAGAACGAGAGGCAATCTCATTGAAACCTGCAAAATTCTGAAGGGGTTTGATAGGGTAGATGCTGAGGGAGTGTTTCAGTTGGCCAGGAATCTAAAACACGGGCCACAGTCTCAGGATAATAAGATTTAGAACTGAGATGTGGAGAAATTACTTCACTCAAAGGGTTGTGAATCTTTGGAATTCTCTACCCCAGAGGGTTGTCGATGCTCCATCGTTGAATATATTTAAGGCTGGGATAGACAGAACTTTGGTCCCTCAGGGAATTAAGGGATATGGGGAGCTGGCAGAAAAATGGAGTTGAAGCCCAAGATCAGCCATGATCATATTGAATGGCGGAGCAGGCTCCACAGGCCATATGGTCTACACCTGCTCCTATTTCTTATGTTCTTGTGTTCATCTATCTGTCTGGGGTATCATCAGATAACCACATAGTTTACATTATATTGTTAAAATAGTCCCACTCTATACTACGTGTTTTAATGATAATGTGCCCTATTGCACTAGCTCGAAATTTCCATTCTCCCACACTAGCAATCTCCTATTCAGAATGGTATTTCCCATAGGCAGGGCTAAAGACTTAATTATTTCCTGATTAATTAACTAAAGAATCCATCACTGTGAGTACTAGTTAACAAGCCAATCAGTCACATTTGCATGCCGTATAATTGGAGTTAAAACTGGCTGCATCTCCTCTGTAAAGCAATTGTAACTTCTAAGTCACTGAAGTATTTCTTATATCATTTTGGAGATTATTTTTTTTTTGTGTGTGTGTGTTACAAAATTAAGTGAAATTTCCATAGAAAAAAAGCAAAACTGCATTTTCCAATTCTGATATCTGGCAGGACACTCGAATTGCACAAATGACTATAAGTGGCTTACACTGGTGTAATACAAACTAATATATTTTAGGCAGTATATCTGTAGATCTGGGTAATATGCATTAGCTATAAATTTTATTGACTCACTATTCTGATGCATGGACTCATGCTTGAACACAATTACAAAATCTCTCGAAGATCCTAACTATCCTATGAGATTCAAATTGCAATAATCCTCTGAATATATGCCCCTGTGCACACTCACACTAACAAAATCCGTTGTGCAAAACTTGCTGGGATCACAGCGCATGAGTGAATGCTGCACAGTTGGAGGTGCCGTCTTTCAGATGAGAGGTTAAAATAAGACTCTGTCTGCCCTCTCAGATCCCATGGCACTATATCAAGGAAGAGCAGGGAGTTAGCCCTGGTGTCTGGGCCAATATTTATCCTCCAATCAACGTCACAATAAGAGATTGGCCCAGATCGTCTGGTCAGCAGTGAGATGGGTGCGCCCACTGTTCACTGTGATTTAAACTGCCCACTTATCATTTTACGCTCAAACTGTTGCACCTTCCAGTCCCAGTTCCAATTTGAATCCAGCGATGAACAGAGTGGGGAGACTAAGTGGAAAGTGTAACTCCAATGAGCCACAACCCCTTTCTCTTCATGACCTGAAAATATGACCCTTCAGCTCTGTCTTCAGTTCACTGACTTGCAGAGTTTTTAAATGGACTTGTCAACCTCTGAAACGGCACAGCCTCACCGCACCCCCCCCAACCACCCCGACAATGTTCACCCTTCCAATATCAGTCAGACAGGAGTCAAGGATTCGGGAAGGTGATCGAGAGAGGGGGTGCAGGAGGGAGATGAGCACTGCCCGGGGGAGAGGGTGGTGAAGATTGTCGGGAGTGGGGGGTGAACATTACCAGGAAGGTGTTGGTGTTGAGCATTGTCAGGAGAAGGTTGAGCATTACCAGGAGAGGGTTGAGCATTGCCAGGAGAGGGGTGAGCATTGCCAGGAGTTTAGGGAGCTGAACATTGCCAGCCAGGGGCGGGTGGTGAACATTGTCAGGAGGGGGTAAACATTTCCAGGCGGGGGTGTGAACATTGTCGAGGGGGTAAATATTGCCAGGAGAGGTTGAGCATTGTCAGCAGGGTGTGAGCATTGTCAGGATGGGTGTGAGCATTATGGGGAGGCTGGGGGTGCTGGTGAGTATTGTCGGAAGGGGGTGAACATTGTCAGTAGGGGGTGAACATTGTGGGGAGAAGGAGGTGAACATTGCTGCGGGAGGGGTGGGAGGTTAGCATTGTTGGAATGGGGTGAATATCGTCGGGGGGGGGGGGGGGGGGGGGAGGGAGGGAGGTGGTGAACATTGCCGGAGTAGGGGGAGGGTAAGCATTGTATTCCACCCTAAATCTCTTCGAAAAATAGGAAAAAACAGAATGTGACATCTTCCAGATTCAATGTGAAGCAGCAGCTCGACATTCTCTGGTAGTCACCAACTCAGCAGAGACATTGAATCTGACGGACAAGTGCCTTGCTCAAATCAAATGAACTACCCAACAAATGCAACTCTCCAAGTGCCGCAAGAAGTAGTGATAAAGGGATGGCCTGAGAGCATCAAAGACATACCTGTGGTCACAAGAGTGAATTGGGCATACAGAGATGAATTTACAGCCCAAGATAGCATTCTGCACAAAGGAAATAGAGTCATCATCCCTCAGGGGATAAGAGGAGAGATGCTGAAGTGCATCCATGCAAGCCATCAAGAAATTGGGTCAAGTCTGAGAAAAGCAAAAGAAGTGCTGTACTGGCCAAATGAGCAGTGAAATTAAGGACCACTTGTAACAAGTACCAAGCTAAACAAGCTAGAGAGCGGCAGATGCTGCATGACATCGCAGACAGACTATGGTTGAAGCTGGGAGTAGACCTCTTCACTCTAGCAGGAACAGATTATATTGTCACTGTAGATTACTACTCTGACTACTGGAAGTTAGGTCACTGACTTCAATGATGACCAGTGAGATAGTAGAATACTTGAAAACACACTTCAGTTGTTAAGGCATTCCACACGTTGTGATGAGTGACAATGGCCCTCAGTTCACGAGTAAAGAATTCAGCCACTTCATAATGGATTGGGGAATGCAACACCATACATCATCTTTACATTATCCCAAGTTAAATGGAAAGGCACTGAAAATCAACAAAGAAATCATCAAGAAATCGAACAAATCTAGCACATCTGTATGCAAGGCAATCCCCAAGTAGAGAAACACATCGAATGAAGGCATGGAAAGTTGTCCAGTCCAAAGACTAATGTCACGCCGCACCCAAACTACTCTTCCAATAGCAAAAAAGCTACTGAAGCTAGAAGTAGTAACAGGCATGAGTGAAAACATCAAGGTGAAATGGCAGGAAGCCAAATTTCATTTTGAAAGAACTGCCAAACCATTGCCAGAGTTGAGCATTGGAGAGCCAGTGAGGGTACACCACTTCAATGGTCTTAACAAGAGTTAGCCCACATGGCACCTCGGGACAAGTGTAGAGCAGTTGTCACCGAGATCATACGTGAACAACCAAATATAATGGCACAACTGCAGGCAAATACACACAACTAGAGAAGCTGTCCCTTCACTGTAGGTGGCCGATCGGGAAGATGAAATCTCACCAACTGCACAGAGTACAGAATGACCATCAGTCCCAAAGGTCTATCAATCCCCAACAATGAAAATGGAACAACAGCAACAGTTACCACAGCAAAAAGTTACACGTAAATGACACTCCCTGGAGAGGGAACATCACCCAGACGAACAGCTAATGACGACGCACATGCATACTATTAAAAATCCTACATGATTTAACGATTGTGTATACAATGCATGTGCAGAGACTGACTATAATAATAAATAGATTGTTAATGCATGAGAACAGTTGTTATATAGAGGTAACTTGGATAACTCACAGTTACATATGATAGTGTATGCAAATTTGTCTGTTGTTTATTATGAAAAGAAGGATGTTCGAGTTGAAATGCAATCATCTACGAGAGGTCCTACAGGGCTTGCCATAGTCATGTGACCTCTGCCATGAAGCACTGGCTGGAAGCAGCCATGTTACATTCAGTTCCAATAAACTCAGAGTACAATAAGCACTGTACTCTTTGAGCTCGTAACACAGTTAAGCTTGGTACCATGGCTTAACGGGTTAAAGTGCCTGCCTAATAAACAGTAGATCCTGGGTTTGAATCTCAGCAGTGCCTCCACATGAGATTCTGGCACAGACACGATGGGCTGAATGGCCTCCTTCTGTGCTGTAACAATTGTGATTGTGAGTTCTGTCTTCATTAGTCAAAATTACCATAGTAAAATGGGGATTTTGTCTGTCATTTGAAATTAAATATGAACCCATATTTAGATGATAATTTTACTTTACAATCCTTTACAATTTCAGATACTTAATTGTAAATACAAACAGAATAGAAAGCAATTTATTAAAGAAAATAATTTTAGGCAGAAGTTAGAAAGAAGAGAAAGTAAAATTAATTTATTGAATTCAATTAAAACTACTTCAGTCATTTTTGAGTTTAACTCAGATTATTTTCCTGTAAGGACTTAAAGTTATCAAGATTCTTGGAGATATTTGAATGTGTTCAAAATGATCCAGTGCCTTGAAGATGAAGACATTCTTACCTGTCATTAAACCACCCCAAAGTTGGATTGAATAATTAAATCATATTTCATCGATGTTCTTGTCATTTAAAGAGAGAAGATTGATTATAACAGTCATCTAAGCATGTTAAATCATTACAGTGATCAGAGGCATTTCAAGCTTTTTTGTAAAAACATGTGATTTATTCCATTTCAAATATTTTAACTTTTGTGTCAGAATTTTACTTGCTATGTGATATACTGATATTTTATGACAAGGCACGACTACAAAGAAAGTAATAAGATGCAGAAAGGATTATGAGAAAAAGACTTGTGAAGGATATTGCAGCCAGTAGTAAAAGTTGTTATAAATATATTTAGTGAATGGGAGAGGTGAAAGGCATTGTTGGCCTATGGAAACAAAAGATTCAACTAAGACTATGATGAACAATTAACAAATGACAGGCTTATTAAAAGTACTCTGGACTGCATTTTACAGGGCTAAAAAGTCAGAGATAGCCCACCCAGGAGAAGAATGGCTGCCCTGCAGCTATTTAACAGCTGATTGGCCATCAATAGACTGGAGAACAGGAAGTCCCGCCTCAAAGAGCTGCCAGCAAGTCAAAGGTGGTTTTTGTGGTTGTTGGAGATCAATCATCTCAATCCCAGGGCATTGCTGCAGGAGCTACTTGGGGCAGTGTCCTGTAGGTGTACCTATGCCACATGGACTGCAGTGGTTCAAGAAGATGGTTCAATACCACATTCTCAAGGTTAATTAGGGATGGGCAATAAATAATGGGCATGCTAGCCATGCTCACATCCCTCAAATGAATTAAACAAATGGTGCCTAAGTGCATAAATCACTAAAAGCTACAAGTGCTAACGGAAATCAAAAATATATAATGGAATGCTGGCCATTATCTCAAGGGTTTGGAATACAAAAGTGAAGAAGCTGTGCCTTCAGAGTCCCATCTGAAGTATTGTGTTCAATTTTGCACAGGTAGCACCTACATATTAACTCATTCTTATTGTCGGCTAATCTCTTTACCTGCTGATTCAGTGTGCTGACATTGTAATTACTGTTTGCTTGTTTTATTAACTCTCTATTTATGTACAAGTTATGTTTTAAACATTTTAAATTTCAAATATAATAAATGAACAGTGTCATGACAACAGGAAACTTGGACTGAATGAGAGCTACCTACAACTTCACCAACTAACCACAGACATATTAAACTATTTAAAAAAAAAGACTGATCAAAAAATGATTGCCACAAGTCACCTGATGGCTGATGCTGTAAAGTCGACCACTTCTCTGGAAAGTCTATATGAATTGTACTGTGACCTGTTACATGGAATTTAATACCTGTGGGGTGTCTAAGTCCACTTCAAACAGGGACAGTCTTCCCATTAGAAATGTGAAGTGCTGGACTTTGATCAGTAATAGTTCTATCAAGACAATCGGAACTATTAACCAGCTAGATAGTCATCAGACATTCAAAGCCGTTGCACAGGATGAAATACCACCATGTCCTGTTGATTTATGTCTTGAAATGTGTCAAATTTTGGGGGGTGTTGGGATTACTTGATCTTCAACAATAACTGCAAGACATGCTAATCAATTCCTTTCTGGGAATAGAAACATGGAAACACAGAAAAATAGAGGGGGAAAAGAATTTACGGGGAAAAGAAACTTTAAAACTTTTGTTGCAACCAACCAAGGGTGCTGAATAGAAGGGGAACCAGCTCATTCCTCCTTACCTTGTCGTAACAACAGTAACAAGTTAGACTTAAATCTACTTTAATATTTGTTCTCTACTGAACATGAACTAACAAGAACAAGAATTGACTGTGGAGCAGCTGGTGGTGGAGAGAAATTCAATCATAGTTTTCAAAAGTGAACTGGATAAGCACCTGAAGGGGAAAAAAATAAAATCAGGGCTACAAAGAAAGGTTGGGGGAGTGGGGCTAGATAAATTTCTCAGCAGAGAGCCGACATGGGCTTGATGGGCTAAATGGCCTCATTCTGTACTTTAAACATTCTAATATTTTACTTGCCTGTCATGGCTTTCTCTATCACTGGAATATTACCTTATTGCCTGCAATTTGTGAATGGTGTTATTTTAATCCTGGCAGTGATCTATTTAAAATTACTGCAGCTGTTAAAATAGTACAAATCAGTGTTACATGGTATAATTTACCTGTCCTACGAAGCATCCTCCAATTCACTGTGGACAGTGCCTTGGGGGCTCTCCTAGCATTTAAAAAATATTTGAAGATCTTAAAATCTGTTAGTAATTTTTATGTGCTCCTCCAAAGAAGAGTTATGGGCTTGAGAGCTTCTTAGCTATTTGCTAGTCCCATGGAAATAAATTTCTAGTGCATTCCTCTCTTTTCCCAAGTTGTACCTGATTTTCGGAGCAGTCAGGAGGCCACAATAGCTCAGCACTTCTAGTGCATTGCCAACGTAACTCCGTTGAAAGTATATTAGAAGGGCTGGAAAATAGGCCAGAATTGAGATATGTCAAAGCTCATGCGGAGCTGAGAGCTTCTGTGTGGCTTTGTATGGAGTGGAATCTCTGTTCACCCTATACAATTTTAATGACATGGAGGGCTGGGATGGGACACCCTACATTGAAAATCTCTGCAACTTTCACATTGCAGGCACCTGGTGGCTCTTTGGGAGCTAGTACATCGATAGAAAAGAGGTGGACATGGAAGCCAGCTTGAACATATCGTATTTAATTAGCATAAATGGTGGTTTTTTTTAAATATATATTCATTCATGGGATGTGAACATCTCTAGCAAGGCCAACCTTTGATGCGTATCACTTGAAACAATGCAGTCCCTATAGTATAGCTACACCCACAGCGCGGTTTGGGAGGGAGTTCTAGGTTTTTGATTTAGCGACAGCATAGGAACAGCGATATACTTCTTAGGATGGCGCATGGTTTGGAGGGGAATTTGTAGCTGGAGGAAATTTGGTTCATAGTTGATGAGTTTGAGTTTTAGTTTCAGACACTGTGAGGCATCATGGAGGGAGAAAGTTACCTGGACACTTTGTTCCAAGAGACAATCACATTCCTTAGGCTAGATAATTCAGATTTGGTCCATGGTCAGGCACAGGGATATGTGACTATGAGTGAGGCAGGTATGAGGATCCAGAATGTAGCAATAGAGTTGCATCAACCCTTGAAATTGTCCAATGTGTAAGAGGCTCTTGCAAATTGTGTGGAAGAGGGCAGGGACTGCAGGGAGGATGAGTAAACTGACTACAGTACTATGTGCAGGGAGTATGGTTATGTAGATATTGTTCTCTGAAGCAGAAAGCATGAGTCCCAGAGGCTGAGTTGTCTGCCTGATGGCAGGGTTAAGGACATTTCTTTAGGCTGGAGAGCAATTTGGAGTGGGAGGGGAAGGATCCAGTTGTCGTGAATTGACAAATCGTATAACTAGGGCTGTAGAGAGGGCTATAAACTAAGTAGTAGTTGGGGGAGGGGTGTGGTGGGGGAGGAGGAGATTTGGAAAGTTAAGGAGAAAGGACAAGGCAATAGTACAGGGTAGAAAGTCAGGTAATGATAACCAGAGTGATAGGAAGGGAGTGTACAAACATAAGAATGCACCAGCAAATAAGGTCAGAGAAGGGAAAAAATGGTAAAAAGTAATAATTAAAGGCATGCAACATTTGGAACAAGATGCATGAATTACTATCATGTTCATTTATTTCTATTTGTGCTATGATAGCCATTTTAGAGACCTAGTTGCAAATTGACATGACTGGGAACAGAGTATTCATGGATATTTGACATTTTGAGAGGACAGGAAGGAAGAAAAAGGAGGTAGGTGGCTCTGATAATAAAGGCTGCGGTACAATAGTGAGAAATGATCTTGGTTTTGAGAATTAAATGTAGTATCAGCTTGGGTGGAGATAAGAAAAAGCAAAGGAAAGAAGGCTTTCTGTCACTTGCTCGTCCTGTTTTCTACCCTTAATGTCATCATTAGCACATTCCTTAGCTAATATCACCATCATCAACACCCCTTTGTCTTTTTGTCTATGACATCTTTGGCAATCTCTTCTTTGCCTCCACCTATCACTGGCCCTCTATCCAGCCCCACCTGCCCCACCCCCCTCAACCAGCTTATATTTCACCTCATTTCTATATTTCTTAGTTCTGATGAAGAGTCATATGGACTCGAAACGTTAACTGTATTACTCTCCGCAGATGCTGTCAGACCTGCTGAGTTTTTCCAGCTATTTTTGTTTTTGTTGTGAAAGGAAAGAAGTCACTGGTAGCATTGGTTTATAGGCCTCCTGACAGTAGCTATACTGTGGAACAGAGAATAAGACAAGAATAATGGGAGCTTATAAGAAAGGTAATGCAATAACCATGGGAGATTTTAATCTCCATATAGATTGGATGAATACATTGAGTGTTTTCAGGACAGTTTCTTAGAATATGTTCTGAAACCAACCAAGGGACAATGGTGTTGCACAATGTTCAGCACCATTCAGAACTCCTCAGATACTGAAGCAATCCATGCCCATATTCAGCAAGACCTGGACAGCTTAGGCTGATAAGTGGCAAGTAACATTCACGCCATACAAGTGCCAGGCAATGACTATCTCCAACAAGAGAGAATCTAACCATTGCCCCTTGACATTCAATGGCATTACCATCATTGAATCCTGCGCTATCAATATCCTGGGGTTACCATTGACCAGAAACTGAACTGGACTAGCCATATAAATACTGTGGCTACAAAAATAAGTCACAGAATCACAGAACTTTAATGGCACAGAAGGAGACTATTCAGCCCATCATGTCTGCATTGGCTCTCCAAATGAGCATTATGACCTAGTGCCATTGCCCTGCATTTTCCCCGTACCCCTGTATATTGTTTCTTTTTAAATAAGCATCTAATGCCCTCTTGAATGCCTCGATTGAACCTGCCTCCTCCACACTACCAGGCAGTGCATTCTAGACCCGAACCAATTGTTGTGTGAGAAAGTTTTTTCTCAAGTCACATTTGCTTCTTTTGAAAATCATTAAATGTGTGCCCTCTCGTTCTTGATCCTTTTATGAACGGGAACAACTTCTCCCTACCGAATCTGCCCAGCCCCCTCATGACTTTGAACATCTTTATCAAACCTCCTCTTAGCTTTGTTCTCTCCAAGAAGAACAGTCCCAACCTTTCCAATCTATCTTCGTAACAGAAGTTTTCATCCCTGGAGCCATTCTTATAGACTTCTTCTGCACTCTCTCCAATATGTTCACATCCTTCCTATAATGCGACATCCAGAACTGTACACAATACTCCAGCTGAGGTCTAACTGGTGTCTTATATAAATTCAGCATAATTTCCTTGGTCTTGTACTCTATGCCCCTATTAATAAAGCCCAGGATACTATATGCTTTTTTAACTGCTCTCGCTGCCTGTCTTGCTACCTTCAATAATCTATGCACATATACACCCAGGTCTTTCTGCTCCTGCACCCCCTTCAAAATTTCACCCCTTATTTTATATTGTCTGTCCACGCTCTTTCACCAAAATGCGTCACTGCACACTTCTGTCAGAGGCTAGAAATCCGCAGAGAGTAACTCACCTCCTAACTCCCCAAAGCCTGTCCACCATCTACAAGGCACAAGTCAGGAGTGAAATGCTCTCCACTTGCCTGGATGAGCGCAGTTCCAACAACACACAAGCTTCACCCCATCCAGGACAAAGCAGTCTGCTTGATTGGCAGCCCATCCACAAACATTCACTCCCCCCCACCACTGACACACATTGACAGCAGTGTGTACCCTACAAGATGCACTGCAAAAACTCACCAAGGCTTCTTAGATCGTACCTTCTAAATCCACGATCTCTACCACCTAGGAGGACAAGGGCAGTAGACACATGGGGACATCATCATCTGGAAGTTCCCCTCCAGCTACTCACCATCCTGACTTGGAAACATACCACCATTCCTTCACTGTCGCTGTGTCAAAATCCTGGAACTCCCTCCCTAGTAGCACTGTGGGTGCACCTAAACAACATGGACTGCAGCAGTTCAAGAAGGCAGCTCACCACCGCCTTCTTCAGGGCAATTAGGGATGGGCAGTCGATGCTGGCCTAGCCAGCGATGCCCACATCCCATGATTGAATAAAAAAAAACAATGCCTTGCACAGCTGCAGCAAGACTTCCCTACTTTTATATAGATCCCTTGCAAAAAAGGCCAACGTTTCATTTGCCTTCCTAATTACTTGCTGTACCTGCATGCTAATTTTTTGTGGTTCATTTCCAAGGACACCCAGATCCTCTGTACTGCAGCATTCTGCAGGATCTCTCCATTTAAATAATATTCTGCTTTTCTATTCTTCCCACCAAAGTAGACAACCTCACATATTCCCACATTACACTCCATCTTCCAAATTTTTGCCCATTCACTTAACCTGTCTATAACACTTTGCCGATTTTTTGTATCCTCTTTCCTGCTTTCATACCTATCTTTGTATCATCAGAAAATTTGCCGACAACGCAGACTGTGCCTTCATCCGAGTCATTAATATAGATCATAAATATTGAGGCCCCAACACTGATCCCTGAGGCACTCCATAAGGTTGCCAAGCTAAAAATGAGCCATTTATCCTAACTTTGTTTCCTTTTAGTTAGCCAACACGCTAATATATCACCACCAACGCTGTGAGTGCTTACTTTCTGCAGTAAAATTTATGTTACTGTCACAAAACTATAATATTTTACATAATATTATTGTGGGTTTATGGTTGTCTGTATGGCTGATTTAATTAAATTAGAGTCAGATAGACAGCAAGGTTGAAATTATCAAAAGGACTTAGGTGTTAAAAGGCATTTGAAATGCTACTGAGTAAACATGGATGAGGGCAGCAGGTAAGGTATTGAACCTTGCATTTTAAGATAAGTGGATAGGTGTTTGGGTTTCAAAGGGATGGTAGGATGTCTACAACTAACAAGGTAAATAGGGAAAGATTATGATGTTTATTTTCCCCAAAAGAAAAGAGGTCTTTTGACAACATGAAAAATTTTTATATCATGGGAAAAGAAAATTTCCAAAGACCTGTCGAACAATGGAATTTACAGATTAAAGAGAGAGTAAACATATATAACGAGGGAGGGAAGGCTATGTTGGGCGTTGTTATGATCTCCAGCTGAGATTACCACAGACAATCTTGATCCCAGGGTGGAGCCCAGCTTGATAGGTCCTAACTTTTATTTGTTTGTTTAGACATGTGGAGAGGGGCTACTGAACAGAGTCACCAGAGTCAGCTAATGAACTTTTAACAAAAGCGTAAGACATGTATTAAACAAGAAACCTGCGGCAGACAGGTTGGTTAGGATGAGGTTCAGTATGTTTTCCCATCTTGTTGGTTCCCTCACCACCAGCTGCAGACGGTCTAACAGTTATGTCCTTTAGGACTCGGCCAGCTTGGCCTGTAGTCGCGCTACCGAGCCACTCTTGATTTTTCTTGTTTTCTTGTTCTAATAAACTACATTACAATACTCTGTCACCTACAACTATACCTTTACAGATATGTACAGATTTGTAAGGATAGCACAAGTTAAAAAAGCTATCTTATACTCTAATGTTCACAGTAAGTACAGTCCATGTAAACCAATAGGCAACCTGTGGTCAGGCAAACCACACTCTGAAAGCAAGTGATAGATGCCACCCCAGACAGATGCTGTGGATCGCTCCTCAACTACCCCCCCAAAGATGGTTGACACACCGTGAGCCAACTAGTCTCACTGAACTCCGTCATTCACATGAGGGTTTCCAATCTCCACTCTCGAAGAACTCGCTTTGGAATCTTCTCCCAAGCCGATGCTTCCTCTCAGGAGCCTAGTGCAAGGGTTCACCTCCAGGTTTTCGAATTCTCCTTCTGATATTTCTCTCCCCTGGGTCACCACATGCATTCAAGCCTCTTTCCACGCACTCTCACTGACTCAGCTGTTAACAGTACATGCTTCATATGCCCATAGCAAAGAGTTACAGACCTTCAGCGAACATCCCCACTTCTGACCTTGTGATGCAAGGAAGGACATTGATGATGCAGCAGACAGTTGGGCCTAGGACAATACCCTGAGGAACTCCTGCAGTGATGTCCTGGAACTGAGATGACTGACCTCCAACAACCACAACCTTTGTGCTGGGTACGGCTCCAACCAGCGGTGAGTTTTCTCCTGATTGCCATTGACTCCAGTTTTGCTAGGGCTCCTTGATGCCACACACGGTCAAACGCTACCTTGATGTCACTGGTAGTCACTCTCACCTTATCTCTGGAGTTCAGCTCTTTTGTCCATGTTTGAACCAAGACTGTAATGAGATCAGGAGCTGAGTGACCCTGGCGGAAGCCAAACTGAGTGTCAATGAGCAGCTTATTGCTAAGCAAGTGCTGCTTGATAGCACTGTTGATGACTCCTTCTATCACTTTACTGATAATCAAGAGTAGACTGATGGGGCAGTAACTGAAGGTTTAGATTTGGCTTGCTTTTTATGTACAGGACATACCTGGGCATTTTCCACATTGCCAGGTAGATGCCAGTGTTATAGCTGTACTGGAAAAGCTGTACTAGGGACGCGGCAAGTTCTGGAGCACAAGTCTTCAGTACTATTGCCATAATATTGTCAGGCCCATAGCCTTTGCAGTATCCAATGCCTTCAGCCATTTCTCTGTATCATGTGGAGTGAACTGAATTGGCTGAAGACTGGCATCTGTGATGCTGGGGGCTTCTGGAGGAGGGTGAGATGGATCATCCACTTGGCACTGTAAGGGGTTCGATCAGTGCTCGTTTTCTCTTACTGTTGGTTCTTGACTTTAGGATTTTATAAAGGACAAACTCACAGGGAGACAGGGGTTTAGGCTCAGCCACAAACCTATTTATTGACAGAACACCTCCATTGCCCCTAATACAAGAGCTCTAAACCAGTGCAATGATGCTGCACAACACTCTAAACCACAAACTAATTTATAAAACTCCACTGAAAAGTAGAACCACAGGCAAAACCCCACGTTTCTGCCCCAAAACTTACTCGGCCCAACTCAAACCCCCTTTCAGGATTTAGTTACTACCTTTAAAGCTATCTTTAATTCTCAGCCCCAAAATCAGTGGATCTGGCTGAGGCTTATAACTCCCCACATGGCTGGTCGTTCCGGTCTGAGCTGTAGGTCCATGAATCAGGTTGACTGTTCCTGATCGTCCTCGGTGACTGCAGTGCCAAACCCCACAATCTTGGTCTTTTTATTACAAATCTTGTTTATAGTATCAAAGTACATTTCCTCAAGCACAATTCTGTTTGGATGTTCAGTGCTTGGCACCCCTTAATCTCTTTAGTCTGGTTCCTGCCTTGGTTCAGACAACCCATTGTTGTTGTTGCGATGTTATTTCTACGGCCGAAACAATTGGCCCCATCCCAGTTGATGTCTCTGGATTTCAAGTTAATGTGCATGTGGCAAGATCCATTTCTCCTTAGCTGTTGTTGATGTTTGTTTGTGTGACGGCTGTTGCCTAAGGCCATTTACTGTGATGACCTCCCAGTCTGAACAATCCCCATCCACCACCACTCTCCTCCAACTGGCTGAACTTGTTCTCTCACTGAACAGTTTCTCCTTAAACTCGTCTCACTTGCTCCAAATAAAAAATGTGGCTATGGGTGCCTGCATGGGCCCCAGTTATGCCTGTCGCTTTATGGGGTATGTGGAACATTCCTTGTTCCAGTCCTACTCCCACAACTCTTTCTCCGGTACATCGATGATTACTTCGGTGCTGCTTCATGCTCTCGTCTGGACCTGGAAAAATGTATTAATTTTGCTTCCAATTTCCACCCCTCCATCATTTTCACATGGTCCATCTCTGACACTTCCCTTCCCTTCCTTGACCTCTTTTTCACAATTTCTGGTGATAGACTGTCCACCAGTATTCATTACAAGCCCACCGTCTCCCACAGCAACCTCGACTACAACTCCTCACACCCTGCTTCCTGTAAGGATTCCATCCCATTCTCTCAGTTCCTTCGCCGCCATCACATCTGTTCCGATGATGCCACTTTCCAAAACAGTGCTTTCGACATGTCTTCCTTCTTCCTTAACCAAGGTTTCCCTCCCAAGGTGGTTGACAGGGCCCTCAACCGTGTCTGGCCCATCTCCCGCGCCTCTGCCCTCACACCTTCCTCTCTCTCCCAGAACCATGATAGAGTCCCCCTTGTCTTCACTTTTCACCCCAACAGCCTCTGTATTCAAAGGATCATCCTCCACCATTTCCGCCAACTCGAGTGTGATGCCACCACCAAACACATTTTCCCTTCACCCCTCCTCCCACCTCCACCCCCCCCGTCTGCATTCCATAGGGACTGCTCCTTCCAGGGCACCCTGGTCCACTCCCCCATCACCCCCTACACCTCAACCCCTTCCCACGGCACCTTCCCATGCAACCGCAGAAGGTGCAACACCTGCCCCTTTACTTCTCCTCTCCTCACTGTCTAAGGGCCCAAACATTCCTTTCAAGTGAAGCAGCACTTCACTTGCACTTCCCTCAATTTGGTCTGCATTCGCTGCTCCCAATGAGGTCTCCTCTACATTGGAGGGACCAAACGCAGACTGGGTGGCCGCTTAGCGGAACACCTTCAGTCTGTCCGCAAGCATGACCCAGACCTTTCTGTCGCTTGCCATTTCAACACACTACCCTGCTCTCACGCCCACACATCCGTCCTTAGCCTGCTGCAATGTTCCAGTGAAGCTCAACGCAAACTGGAGGAACAGCACCTCATCTTCCGATTAGGCACTTTACAGCCTTCCGGACTTAACACAAGTTCAACAACTTCAGATCATGAACTCTGTCCTCCATCCTCACCCCTTTTTGATCCCCTTTTTTCAAATATTTATTTTTAAATTTTTATATATATATTTTTTTCCCACCTATTTCTATTATTATTTTTAAAATTTATTTCCATTCATTTTTTTATCCCCACCTTTTAGCCTTTTTCGATCTTTTCTCCCACACCGTCTCCACCCCCACTAGGGCTATCTGTCACTTGCTCATTCTTCTTTCTACTCTAACTGTTACCATTAGCACCTCCTTTAACCAGTATCACCACCATCAACACCCATTCGACCTTTTGTTTATGACATCTTTTGCAATCTCTCCTTTGCCTCCACTTATCATTGGCCTTCTATCCAACTTCACCTATCCCACCCCCCTTAAACAGTATCTATTTCACCACATTTCTACTTCTCTTTAGTTCTGAAGGAGAGTCATATGGACTCGAAACGTTAACTCTGTCTTTCTCTCCACAGATGTTGTCAGACCTGCTGAGTTTCTCCAGCAATTTTTGTTTTTGCTTCAGATTTCCGCAGTATTTTGCTTTTATCCCAGTTTCTTTAATTGGATTGTCTGGTGACACCTGCTTTGTCTCTTTGAGATGATAATGTCCCAGTATCTTTACACAGTATTGATTTGGTTTCGGTATTGACATGTTTGAAGATTAACCCCTTGCGGTACAGCCTGCCTCTGTCTTGAGGTTAGGCCTGTTTTGTTTTGCAGTGTTTATGTCCATGAAGCGAGGTCTTTGGGGTTTTTTATATTTAATGAAGTCCAGTTGGAGGGGATTCCGATCCTACTGCACTTCTAGCTGAAGACTGTTGCAAATGCCTCAACCTTGTATTTTGCACTAATGTGCTGGCCTCCCCCATCATTGAGGATGGGGATGTTTGTGGAGCGTCCTCCTCCAGTGAGTTTTTTAATTGTATACAACCATTCACAACTGGATGTGGCAGGACTGACTGCAGGGCTTAAATCTGATCCGTTGGTTGAGAAATCGCTTAGCTCTGTCTATTGCTTGCTGCTTGTGCTGTTTGGTGTACAAAGTAGCCCTGTGTTGTAGCTTCACCAGGTTGATACCTCATTTTTAGGTATGCCTGGTGCTGCTCCTGGCATGCCCTCCTGCACTCTTCATTGAACCAGGTTTGATCCCCTGGCTTGGTGGTAACGGTAGTGGGGGATATGCCGAGCCATGAGGTTACAGATTGTGGTTGAGTACAATTCTGATGCTGCTGATGGCCCACAGAGCATCATGGTTGCCCAGTCTTGAGTTGCTAGAACTGTTCGAAATTGATCCAAATTAGCGTGGTGGTAGTGCCACACAACATGATGTGAAGATGGGATTTCATCTCCACGAGGACTGTGCGGTGATCCCTCCTACCCTGTCATGGACAGGTGCATCTGTGGCAGGCAGGTTAGTTAGGATGAGGCCTATTTCCCTCTCATTGGTTCCCTCACCACTTGCTGCAGACCGTCTAGCAGCGATGTCCTTTATGATTCGGCCAGCTTAGCTTGTAGTGGTGCTACTGAGCCACTTTTGGTGATGACATTGAAGTCCCCCATCCAGAATACATTCTGCGCCCTTGCCACCCTCACCTAAGTGGTGTTCAATACATGCAGAAGTACTGATTCATCTGTTGGGGAGGAGGGGGAAGGTGTGTGTGGAGGCATATGTGGGGATCAGCAGGGTGTTTCCTTGCCCATGTTTCACCTGATGCCATGAGACTTCATGGGGTCCGGAGTTGATGTTGAGGACTCCCAGGGCAACTCCCACCCGATAGTTTACCACTGTGCTGCCGTCTCTGCTGGGTCTATCCTGTTGGTGGAACATTTGAGCAGGTTGACTCTATCCTGTTGGTAGGACAGGACATACCCAGGGATGGTGATGGTGGTGCCTGGGACATCATCTGTAAGGTATGATTCCATGAGCACGACTATATCAGGCTGTTGCTTGACCAGTGTGTGAGACAGCTCTCCCAATTTTGGCACAAGCCGCCAGATGTTAATAAGGAGGACGTTGTAGGGTCCACAGGGCTGAGTTTGCCGTTGTCACTGGTGTGACTGCACCTGGAGTACTGTGTATAGTTTTTGGCTCCTTAAGGAGAGATATATTTGCAATGGTAGCAATTCACAGTAGATTCATTAGGCTGATTCCTGGGATGAATAGATTGTCTTATGAGGAACATTTGAGCAGGTTGGGCCTATACTCATTGGAGTTTAGAAGAATGAGAGGTGATCTTATTGAAATGTATAAGATTCTGAGGTCGCTTGACAGGGTAGATGCTGGGAGGATGTTTCCTCACATGTTGGAATCTAGAACTAAGAGACAGTGTTTAAAAATAAGTTGTCTCCAATTTAAGGTGGAAACGAGGAGGAATTTCTTCACTCAGTGTCGTTGGTCCGGAATTCTCTTCTGCAGAGAGCAGTGGAGGCTGGGTCATAGAATATATTCAAGGCTGAGTTAGACAGATTTTCGATCAACAAGGGGGTTATGGATTATGGAGGGCAGGCAGGAAAGTGGAGTTAAGGCCACAGTCAGATTAGCCATGATCTTATTGAATGGCAGAACAGACTCTTGGGGCCAAATGGCCGACTTCAGCCATTTTTTTTGATCTTATGCATTTTAGTGCATCTGTTGTCCTTGACCTTCTTGGTGGTAGTGGTCACGGGCTTGAAGGTGCTGTCAAAGCAGCTTTGGTGAGTTCATTCAGTGCATCTTGTAGGTGATTACACACTGCTGAAACAGTGCGGGCTGTTTGAGTTGGTCCTAATCAAGCAGGTTGCATTGTTTTGATGGGTACCATACTTCTTGAGCATTATTGGAGCTGCACACATCCAGGCAAGTGGAAAGTCAGACTTCTGACTTTTACCTTATAGATGGTAGATAGGCTTTGAGAGTCAGGGATTGAGTTACTCACTGCAAAATGCCCAGCTCAGACCTGCTCTTTTAGCCATTGTATTTACGTGCCTGGTCAAGTTAAACTTCTGGTCAATGGTAACCCATAGGATGTCGACGGTGAGGGATTCAGTTATGGTCGTGCCATTAATGGCAAGAGGAGATGGGTGGATTCGCTCTTATTGGAGATGGTCATTGCCTGGCACTTGTGCATCACAAATATTACTTGCCACTTAAGAACCCAAGCCTGAATGTTGTCCAGGTCTTGCTGCATGCAGGCACTGACAGCTTCAGTATCTGAGCAGTTGCCAACCTTCCTGGTCTCTGCTGACCTTCCCTCTCACCAGTGACCTTCCCTCTTGCTGACCCTCATTGTCACTGCCAGCGTTCCCTGTTACCAACACACCCAGTCGCTGCCGACTTTTGCTCCCACCTTTCCAATCGCTGCTGAACTTTGCACTTGCTGACTCTCCCACTCGCTGCTGACCAACCCGCTTGCCGCCAACCCTCCCATGCGCCGCCGACCTTCCCGCTCACCTCCGACCTTCCCGCTCACCAACCTTCCCACTTCTATGACGTGGCAGATGACGTGTGCCAGGTGGATCAAATCCATGAGGGAAACCCAATCACGCGATTTGTATACTATTTTGAGATGTGTGCCCTAATTCAGAAGTAATAACACTACCACGACTTCAGGGGTTTTTAGAAAACTAAATTAAACATTTATTAACAAAAAAAAGATTTCAAGCACATACATAGGTCTACAAATTACTACAATAGCTCCTAAAATTCCTAAATAATCTGGTTTCCAGTTATACCCCCGTTAAGGCAACAGTAAAAACAAATAGATTTAAACAGACCCAGGCAAAGCCACACAATACCCTGGACAGTCGAATTCAAAGTGAGTTGTCTCAGCTACGGTTCCTGTAGACAGCAACTTGATGCACAGAGGCTGGAGGCTTTTCACACTTGTTAGATCTTAGAATGCCTTCTCCCTGACACATAACCTCATCTCCTTTATACATGTTTCTCCCTTTTTAATGCAAATTTCATTGTTCCGATATGTCTTTGGAACTTTACCTTTCTCATAATATAAATCTTTTCATAGTGCTCATTTTATCAGTAACCTTTGGGAAAAATAAACGCTTCTTCTGGCTAGATGTAACATCCTCCCATCTCTTTGAAATTTAAACTACCCTAATTTATCTGTAAATGCAAATTTTCTTCACACCTCACATTCTAAAACTTCAGCCATGTTTACATAGTTAGCATTTCAAACTAGCTTCTTTTTGCTAACTCAAAAACCTCCAGACCAGCTGTCTCCAATTCAATTAAATCCCACACACACAAGCATACAGAGAAATTATCCAAACCCTACTATTAACCTAATATTATTGTGAATTATTGTAAAAGTATGAGAACTATTATACTTTCATGACACCCATTTACCAACCTTCCCACTCGCCAACCCTCATGGTCGTAGCCGAACTTCGCACTCGCTGCCAACCTTTGCATTCACCGACCTTCCCACTCGCTGGCCCTCCCAGTCACTGCCAACCTTTGCACTCGCTGACCCTCTCAGTCGCTGCTGTCCTTCCCACTTGCCAACCCTCCCTGTTGCTGCCGTCCTTCCCACTCATTGATCTGCCCAGTCGCTGCCGACCTTCCCAGTCACTGCCAACCTTCCCACTCACTGACCCTCCCCGTCACTGCTGACTGTCCCACTCGCAGCCGGCCTTTCCTCTTGCTGTTCATCCCTGTTACTGCTGACCTTCCCTGTCGCCAATCCTCTCGCTTGATGGCGACCTTCCCTCTTGCTGCCTCTCCAGCTTGCAGCTTACTGCTGCAAACTATCAACTCAAAGGTGCTCTCCCTGCCTCGCGCCGCTTATCTTGCGAGCCCTTGTTCACAGTGAGGATTTGGAAGAAGGAGGCATGAGCGGGAGTATCGGTGAGAGGGAGCTTCAGAGAGCACGATCTTTGACAACTGGGAGGACCGGTGAGTGGCAGAGTTGGTAAGCTGGAGGTTATTAGAAAGAGTCAGGATATTTCTTTTATATTTTCCAATTGATTTTATTTTAAAAGTTATTTCATTTACAAATGTAGGAATTTAGCAATGTAAAGTATTTCAATCTATCGGATATAATCTTTTAATAAAAACAAAGCCCTGTAAGCTCCGGGCACTGGGGCGTTGTAATGGGGGGGGTACCCCAAAGATGCGCTGAGGAATCTTCCCACTTCCCGGAAGTCTCCAGGCAAGGATTTCCCAGCAATTGCCCGGGAAGATGGTTGTGGTTGTTGGATGTCAGTCATCTCTGCTCCAGGATATCACTGCAGGAGTTCCTCAAGGTAGTGTCCTCAGCCCAACCATCTTCAGCTGCTTCATCCATGACCTTCCTTCCATCATAAGGTCAGAAGTGGGGATGTTCGCTGATGATGCACAATGTTCAGCAGCATTCGCGACTCCTCAGACACTGAAGCAGTACATGTCCAAATGCAGCAAGTCCTGGACAATATCCAGGCTTGGGCTGACAAGTGGAAAGTAATATTTGCACCACACAAGTGCCAGGCAATGACCATCTCCAACAAGAGAGAATCTAACCATCGCCCCTTGACATTCAATGGCATTACCATCACTGAATACCCAGTATCAACATCCTGGGCGTTACCATTGACCAGAAATTGAAATGGACATAAGCGGTCAGAGGCTAGGAATCCCGTGATGAGTAACTCACCTCCTGACCCCCCCCCAAAGCCTGTCCACCATTTACAAGACACAAGTCAGGAGTGTGATGGAATACTCCCCAATTGTCTGGATGAGTGTAGCTCCCACAACACTCAAGAAACTTGACACCATCCAGGACAAAGCAGCCAGCTTGATTGGTACCAGATCCACAAACTTTCACTTCATCCACCATCGATGCACAGTAACAGCAGTGTGTACCATCTATAAGATGCACTACAGCACCTTCCAAGCCCATGACCACTATCATCTAGAACGGCAAGGGCAGCAGGTAGATGGGAACACCGCCACCTGGGAGTTCTTCTCCAAGTCACTCACCGTCCTGGCTTGGAAATATATCGCCGTTTCTTTACTGTCACTGGGTTAAAATCCAGTAATTCCCTTCCTAACAGCACTGTGGGTGTACCTGCACCACATGGATTGCAGTGGTTCAAGAAGGCAGCTCACCATCACCAGCTTCTCAAGGGCAACTAGGGATGGGCAATAAATGCTTCCCTAGCCAGCAAAGCCCACTTCCTGTGAATGAATATATAAAAAAGTTCAAACTTCTATTGGCCAATTGCGCTGGAAATAGGAACCATCCGAAAATACGATTTAAATTGCAAACTTCGGATGGTTCCAACTGTCTTACGTAATAGTTACCCAAGTAGTTTAAACCTTCTAACTCCTGGGTAACTATAGTACTGACCACCAACAGGACTACCACGGAACCCCCCCCACCCCGATCCCCCACAGAACCCCCCCCCCGACCACTTCCCCCACTGACCACCCAACCGATCACCCAACACCCCCCCGACACCCCAATGATCAATTGAATCCCCTGCCACTGACAATCTCCCAACCAACCAATGCCCCCCAACCTACCCCCTTGCCCCGAATGACCCCCACCACCCACACTGAGCAACTGACCGCCCCCAACCAATTGACACCACCGACTGACCCTACTCAACCAAACATTCCCTAATCCCCTGCCCACCCAATCGTACCCACTTACATGGCTTCTGAAAGTGGATAGGCTTTAAATTTACCTACTTCATGGCAGCTAGTGCCGTATAAAAGGGGGCGTGGCTTCCTTCCCTCTGACTCTGCAGCCCTTGACAGAAGGCCTCAGGGACATGCGGCCCTGCACGGTTCTCGTCTGGCCTGAATCAGAAAGTTGGGTAAGAAAGGGTCGGTGGATTTCCAGCTAAGTAACTAGGAGCAGAGTGGCATCCAACTCTGATTGCCACTCTGTGGAAGATCAGGCCCAAAATATTAGAATGCTCAGCAGCTCAGGTAGCATCTGTGGAGAGAACCAGAGTTAATATTTCAGGTCAATGATCCTTCATTGAAAGGTTTTTGTTTTTATTTCAGACTTCCAACATCACAGATGGAGTACTCTGTGCAGTTCTGGTCGCCACAATATAGGAAGGATGTGATTGCACTGGAGGGGGTGCAGTGGAGATTCACCAGGATGTTGCCTGGAATGAAACATTTAAGTTATGAAGAGAGGTTGGGTAGACTTAGGTTGTTTTCGTTGGAGCAGGGAAGACTGAGGGGCAACCTGATCGAGGTGTACAAGATTATGAGGGGCATGGACAGGGTGGATAGGGAGCAGCTGTTCCCCTTAGTTGAAGGGCCAGTCACAAGGAGACATAAGTTCAAGGTGAGGGGCAGGAGGTTTAGGGGGGATGTGAAGAAAAACTTTTTTACCCAGAGGGTGGTGACAGTCTGGAATGCACTGCCTGGGAGGGTGGTGGAGGCAGGATGCCTCACATCCTTTAAGAAGTACCTGGATGAGCACTTGGCACGTCATAACATTCAAGGCTATGGGCCAAATGCTGGTAAATGGGATTAGGTAGGTAGGTCAGGTGTTTCTCATGAGTTGGTGCAGACTCGATGGGCCAAAGGGCCTCTTCTGCACTGTGATTCTGTGATCTGCAGTATTTTGCTTCTGCCTCTATAATTTCCACTCTCACTTCTTTCAGTATCCTGGTTCCTTATCAACTTTAAGTAGACAGCCTATCCTATACCACCTCCTTATCAATTTTAAACCCTTCAAGTGTCTGAATTACTTCCTCTTTCACCATGACCTGGGCAGTATTTTCTCTTCCTTTGTGAAGGCAAATGCCTCAACAGTGGCCTCTGCCTCTATGTGTAAATCCCATTTTTGGTTCATAATTGACCCCACTCCTCTTTTTACCACCCTTTTACTATTTATAAGCTTATAGGAAACTTTTGGATTCCCTTTTATGTTAGCTGCCAGTCTCTTCTCATACTCTGTCTTTGCTTCCCTTAGCTGCTTTTTCAATACCGCTCTGATCCTTCTATATTCAGCCTGCTTCTCAATCCTATTAACCACCTGACATGTAAAGTGCAGTTTTTCTTCTTGATCTTAATCTGCATCACTTTCAACATCCAGGGACTCTAGGTTGGTTTCCCCTACCTTTCCCCTTCATTTTCGTACCTTGACTCTGCTTTCCCTTCTTTAAGAAGCAGCCCATTGTTCAGTTACAGTTTTGCCTATTAATCCTTCCTCGCTATCGAATCTCTCATTGGCAGACAGGAAAGGGCACTGGTCCCAGCACAGTTGGGGCCGACGCGCCTGCGCAACGAGGCAGACGGAGGCGCGCGCGCGTCTGTGCGATGAGGGGGCGAAAGCATAGTGGCCTACGCGCCTGCGCATTGTAACCATAGGGCCGTTCTTGCTCATCTTGTTACGTTGAGCGCGTCCAACCGGCTGAGTGCGTCAGAGATTCCGTAATATCGCTCAGCGGGAGGGGGCGGAGAAGAAGGTCTGGTCCTGCAGACCAGGAGTTTCGCTGTACGCCTGTCACTTATCGGGGTCTGACCGTACGTAGGGAAGTTTTGTGTCCGCTTCCCCAACACCACGACCTTATTTTCAAACGGAGAAGAAAGTGCGAGGTTTAGTGACGAGAGAGGCGGATGGCTCAAAAAATCAACGAGGCTTTGGAACACATAGCGGCAGCTGAAAAATGGTAAATAACAACTGCCGCGGGGAATTATTTTCTTTTCCTCCCTCTTGCGACGTTCGGTTTGACGATTCCTGGCCTTTTGGGCTCCGTCGCTTCAACCGAAGTGGCTCGCGGCCGCTGGCCGGCCGGCCTGACTGACCTGCGGGGAGGGAGGGAGGGGGGGGTCACGCGAGCATTCTGGGAGTCGTAGTCCTCTCCGTATTGGCTGCCACTGATCTGTACCCGTTGACGCACTGCAACTCCCGGGAACCTTTGCGAGCTGGCATGTTTCCTGGTTTTTCTCTAATAAGATCAATACAGGGGAGTCAAAATTCGCTAGTTCAGCTGCAAACCTGCGGCCCTTCTCTTTGCCACCGTTACACCTTCCATTTGTCTCGGGCGTTTTATAGAACTTGTACAATTACGTTGCAAATATATCCTTAAATGTTTTCAACCATTTTTGACATCACCTGATGCCCATGCTAAGTGATAACTTACTGGCATAAGTTCTTAAATTCATCTTTTATCATTTTAAACCAGCAGCATACCTTAATTGTATTTTTATGAGCTATTTATAAGTATAAAAATGTTATATACAGGGATGAGGAACTTCAGCTGGATAGATGGGGAAGCCGGGGCTGTTCTCTTTGGAGAAAAGCTTAAGAAGTGATTTGATAGAGGTTTTCAAAATTATGAGGGGTTTGGACAGAGTAGATGCTGAATGTTTCCCCTCATGGGGGACTTTAGAGCTAGGGGGCACAATTTAAAGAAAAGGGGTCTCCCAATTAAGATGGAGGTGAGGATGAATTCCTTCTCTGAAAGGGTCATTAGTCTGTGGAATTCTCTTTCCCAGAGAACAGTGGAGGCAGGAGGTAATTGAATATATTCAAGGCTGAGTTAGACAGATTTTTAATTGACAAGGGGATTGAGGGTTATGGGGACAGGTAAGAAAGTGGAGTTAAGGCCACAATCAGATCAGCCATGATCTTACTGAATGGAGGAGCAGGCTCGAAGGGCTAAATAGCCTACTCCTATTTCTTCTGATCTTGTAAGAACCAAGGGGCACCAATTTAAAGTGATATGCAAAAAAAAGCAAAGGTGGCATGAGTAAAAACCTGCTCAGGCAGAGCATGGTTAGGATCTGGGATGCTCTGTCTGAGAACGTGGTGGAGGCAGAATCAGGGCCTAGAAAGAGAATTGACTAATTATCTGAAGTGAAAAAGTTTGTAAGATCACTGGAAAAAGGCAGGTTAGTGGGACTAGGTGAGTTTCTCTTTCACGGAGCTGGCACAGATACGACAAGCCAAATGGCCTCCTTCTGTGCTGTAACCATTCTCCGATTCCATATGTATGTAGAAATATGTGGGCTTGGAAAAGACGTATTTTCTCATGATTCAGTCCTCTTCTCAGTGGAGGTCAACTTCAGGGCTCTTACCACATTTTAGGGCTTAATGTTTTCTTTTATGCTTTAGTACCCAGATGTCAATATTCAAGATACTCTGAGAAATAAATGCAGTGGATTATTTGAGGTTTTGATCATCTTTGCATGTATAATCTGCACTTTGGAATTGGATCAATACTTGAAGGGAAATGGCAGGGGTGTGGGACGAATTAGAAAGCTCTTCCAAAGCACCAGCACAAGCATTGTTGCTGAATGGCCACCTTCTCTGCTGTATCATTCTGTGATCTCTGGTGTTGTTGCACATGGAGCCTCAAGTCCAAGCATAATCTTAAGGCTCAATGATGTTCGAGGACAGAGGGCAAAATGGATTTGATTCATTCCTTTAAAAAGTCCGTGGTCTGTCATTCTTTTCATATATTTGATTATTAATAGTTAAGTAGCAAAATAGGCAACAAGGAGAGAGGTGGAGGGAGATGTTAAACTGAGGCACCGTAGCTCTTCCATTGGGGGAAGAGTGTAATTACAGTGACAGCTTTACAAGGGCCGATTTCATGATGAATATGGCCATTGTCAACATTATCCTATTATAAATTCCAAAAATGTGACAATAGGAAACAGGTTTATAAAAATATTGCATCTCTAAATAGCCATTATCTAATATAGATACAGTAAATGTATTAATATGTTGCGCTGTATGATACTTTGTAGTTGTTTGGTAATACAGAACTTGAGTATTGTTGAAAAAAGAGACAACTTCCCCTGAAAGAGAGAAAGGGTTAATGTTTTGAGTCCATACGACTTCTTCCAGCTCTGAACTCGAAACGTTAATTCTGTTTCTCTCTCCACAGATGCTGCCTGACCTGCTGAGTTTTTCCAGCATAAGTATCGTCATTACTTCAGGTTCCAATTGCAAAAGGATATTGGATAGGTTTGGGTGAAATGTAGAAAAGTATGCATGAAAATATGTCTTCTATTTTTGGCATAAAATCTCTGCACCTTGATTCAATTGACAGACTTTTGTTTCTGAGTTGGGTGATGGTTAAAGTTTAACTTCATGACCTAAAAGCATTATCTAGGATGAAAAGTGCAGTACTGAGGCAGTGCTGCATTGTTGGAAGTGCTACCTTTCTCAAGGTTACAAGACAATTATGGATGAGGAAGGCCTTTTGGTCTGTTTTAATTCATCCATCTAGAGAGATCTAATGTCCTGTTTGTTGCATCTAATTATTTCTTAAATGATTCAGGGTTCTATACTGTCCTACACTTTGATCATTTTGGGTGAAGTAGATTTTCCTAATAACAGTACTTAAACTGGATTGAACCCACATTCCCTAGTTCTGTAATTTATGCTAATATTCTGAGTTAACTTTTTTCTATACCCGTAACAATTTTATGTAGCTCTTACCTTTCACACATTTCCTTTCCAGGCAGAAAAGCCTAAGGTTTCCCTGATACCTCTTAGTTTAATGTCATCTACAAATTTTGCCCTTTTACCATAAGTTTAAGATATCTATGTAAATAAGAGAATGGTGGTGTTAGTACCGAGCCCCGAGGTTCCATTTGTCATCTCCATTATAATTCCTCTCATAAGTCCTTATTGTTTCCTACCCTTCAGCCAATTTCTTACCCACATCCAGACATTATCCTCAATATCAATAGTTTTGAGTTTAATTGATTTGCCTCTTATAGGGAACTTCATCAGAAGCTTTTAGGAATTTGATGTGGATGACCGCTTACTATGATTTCCTTTCAGATGCTACGTAAGTCGAGGCTATGTTCCTGTGTTCGGGTGGATGTAAAACTGTCCAATCGCTTTTTGAGGAGCACAGAGCTCTCTCTCTGTCCTGGCCAACCTTCCTGATAGAATCTCTGGGAATTCATCTCTTTTGGGAATCTTGCCATGTGCAGTTGGCTGCTTGCTTGCCCAAAGAACAAACATGCCTGTACTTTAAAAAGCAAAATTGGTTGTAAGGTGCTGAGTCATCCTGAGGACAAGATAAAAATTCTCTATAAATGCATGTTCATGTGCTAATTGACATTAATTTACAGAAGGCCATGTACATATATAGTTACCTATATTAATTCATATTTTCACTTAGCATTTTTTGCTTCAAAACATATATGTGATTCCATGTTGAGTGGCTCAGCTTTTTGTCTTTGTGGGCCAAATAGGTGTGCACCGTGGAGCCTATTACAAAAGCAAATTACTGCAGATGCTGGAAATCTGAAATAAAAACAGGATATGCTGGAAACACTCAGCAGATCAGGCTGGTTCTGGTGAACGGTTGTTGACCTGAAACGTTAATTGCTTCTCTTCACAGATGCTGCCTAACCTGCTGAGTGTTTCCAGCATATCCTGTTTTTATAGTGCAGTGTAGCCTCTGGCCACTTCTGAAGTTTAAATCCATATTTTAAAATATTCATACATCCCAAGTTGTTCATACAGGGTGTCCTGATTCACAAA
The DNA here is from genome assembly GCF_964194155.1 of Cetorhinus maximus. Lineage (NCBI taxonomy): Eukaryota > Metazoa > Chordata > Chondrichthyes > Lamniformes > Cetorhinidae > Cetorhinus > Cetorhinus maximus. The sequence goes on from NC_135882.1 coordinate 160,399,509, forward strand.
TGATGTGACACCACTTAAACAATCCTTTCCCATTCTCCAAGCCTGAAAATTGAAGCAGGATACACCAGCAAGTAAAAAGTGAGAAAATAGCTGAATTGTCTCAGCTTCAAGCACCGAATTGTCAAAGATTGGTAATAGCTATTAGGCTAGATGAGCAGCATTTTTGCAGATGCTGATTTGTGATCCAATTATACTTTAGGTTTAACACATGCTAATGCAACCAAACTTCCAAAAATGGCATGGATTAAAGTTGAGTCCCTATGAGAGTAGTGTGGAATTTTCTGGCCCCGCCCATCACTGGGGTCGTCCAGCCCCGCTGTAAGTCAATGGACTTTTGGCTGGACCGCTGAATCTCCTGCGGCGGGCCCTGCCAACTTGAGGTTGGAAAATCCCAACCTTAACCTTTGGTCTTTTTTTAAAAAAAGTTTCTATTTTATATAGTGCCATTTTTTAATATGGAGATGCATTCCAAGGTGCTTCACAGGAGTGTGACAGAACCAAAATTGACACTGTGCCAGGAAGAGAGAGGTGGAGAGGTTTAGTGTACACATCTTGGGGCCTATTTGACTGAAGGCACGGCCACCAATGGTGGAATGAAGGGCCTTTCAGCTCATTGTGCCTGTAGTAGAACTGTCCAATTAATCCCACTCCCCTTCTCTTTCACCAGAGCCTTGTAATTTTTTTTCACTCCTTCCAGTGTTTGTTCTCTTTTGAATGTTATTGTCGAATCTCCTTCCTCCACTCTCTCAGGCAGCGTATTCCAGATCACTCGCTGTGTAAAAACAAAAAAATGTTTTTTGTATCACCTTTGGTTCTTTTGCCATTCACTTTAAATCTGGGTTACCTGGTTACTGACCCTTCCGCCGCTGTCTCCTTATTTACTTTATGAAAGCCATTCAAGACTTTGAACATCTCTATCAAATCTCCTATTAACCTTCCCTGCTTTAAGGTGAACAACCCCAGCTTCTCCAGTCTCTCCACATAACTGAAGTCTCACATTACCATTCTAATGAATCCCTTCTCTGCCCTCTCTAAGGCCTTGACATCCTTCCCTAAAGTGCAGTGCCCGCAATTGAACACAATACTCCAAATGAAGCCTAGCCAGTATTTTGTAAAGGTTTGGCATAACTTCCTTGCTCTTGGACTCTATTTCTCTATTAATAAAGCCAAGGATCCCTTATGCATTTTAATAGCCTTCTCACTGTGTCCTGCCACCTTCAAAGATTTGTGAACGTACACCCCCAGATCTCTCGGTTCCTGCACCCCCTTTAAAATTGAATTATGTAGTTCATATTGCCTCGTTATTTCTATCAAAACATGTCACTTCATGCTTCTCTGTATTAAATTTGATCTGCCATGCTTCTACCGAATTCACCAGTCTATCTATGTCCCCCTGAAGTTTTTTATCTCCTTGTTGTTTGCTATATTTCCAAGCTTCGTATCATAGAAACATAGAAAATAGGAGCAGGAGTAGGCCATTCGGCCCTTTGAGCCTGCTCCGCCATTCATTATGATCATGGCTGATCATCCAAATCAATAGCCTGCTCCTGCTTTCTCCCCATATCCTTTGATCCCTTTCGCCCCAAGAGCTATATCTAACTCCTTCTTGAAAACATATAATGTTTTGGCCTCAGCTACTTTCATCTGCAAACTTTCAAATTATGCACTGTATACCCAAGTCCAGATCGTTAATATGTAACAAAAAGAATCAGTGTATGTGTATTTTACTACAATCTAATGTAAGCCTGTTTTTGTAGCTGTGAAAATATGTTAATACAGTTTTTAAATCCATGGCATAAGATTCATGCAATTATCTTTTATTTTTCAGTCTGAAAACAGGCTTTCTAAAGTGGAAACCTGATTATGACAGTGCAGCATCTGAATATGCAAAGGCAGGTAAGAGACAGAAAATCTTAACATATGAAGTTATGTTGTGGAGTATCAATCACAATTCAACCTGACCTCATCTTCAAACATATATAAATAAAAATAAAAAACTGCGGATGCTGGAAATCCAAAACAAAAACAGAAACAGAAGTACCTGGAAAAACTCAGCAGGTCTGGCAGCATCGGCGGAGAGGAGTGCAGTTGACGTTTCGAGTCCTCATGACCCTCGAAACGACAACTGTACTCCTCTCCGCCGATGCTGCCAGACCTGCTGAATTTTTCCAGGTATTTCTGTTTCTGTTTTTGTTTCTCATCTTCAAACATATCTGTTTCCTCTGTAGTGTGTAACTTATACTGAGCACTGTAGTAAAAGCTACTCGTTATGATAATGATTCATAGCAATAAATATATGTAAATTTATAAGGGTGTCTTGTCAGGTATTGAGTAAGGTTTTGGAATTGTAGCAGCTATAACTTGAAGCAGAATGGTTCATAAGAAAGGGAACAATTATTGAAAATAGCTCTATTGAACCACAAACATTTTGTAAAACACAGAATTAGTTTGTACCCTCCCATTCAGTTAGTTTAATTTTTCAGCATTGCTGCCAGGGCTAGAATTTGTTGCTGTCCCTAATTGCCCTTGTGAAGGTGGCGACGAGCCGCCTTCTCAAACCGCTGTAGTCCATGTGGTGTAGGTACACCTACAGTGCTGTTAGGAAGACAAGTTTTGACCCAGCAACGAGGAAAGAGCAATGTTACAATTCCAATTCAGTCTGGTATTTGGCTTAGCGTGGAACTTGACAGTGGTGGTATTCCCATGTCTCTGCTGCTGTTGTCCTTCTAGGTGGGTTTGGAAGATGTTGTCGAAGGAACATTGGTGAATTGCTGCATTGCATCTTGTAGATGGTACACACTACTGTGTGCCAGTGGCAGAGCAGGTGAATGTGAATGCTTAAGGTGGTTGGGTGGTGTGGGGCTGATCAATAGGGCTGCTTTGTCCATGATGGTCTCAAGCTTCTTGAGTGTTGTTGGAGTCATGTTCATCCAGGCAAGTAGAGAGTTTTCCATCACACTTCTGAATTTTGCCTTAGAGATGGTGGACAGGCTTTGGGAAGTCAGGAGATAAGTTATTCGCCACAGAATTCCCAGCGTCTGACCTGCTCTGGTAACAGAGTATTTATATGGCTAGTCCAGTTAAGCACCTGGTCAATGGTAACTCCTCCTAGGAGTTGATGGTGTGGGAGTTTCTGACTGTAATGCTATTGAATGTCTAGGAGAGATGGTTAGATTATTTTGAAAGTTTAAAATTGTGCATTTTTATAATTTCAGGTAGCACAGAAGCTGCAAGCTGCCTCTCCTGCAGATTTCCCGGCAGAGCTTGGGAGCTTGTTTAAAATCGGCAAAGTGACCTGACCCTAGAAAATCGGCTGGCGTCAAGGTTGCCAGTTGTGCCAGTTCTGCTAATTCATTTTTTTAGTTGAAATTCTTGCCCTAACAAAGGTGCCTTGGGATTCTACAATAGCAGAATATCCAGGCTTCTATTAATGTCATGCAAGTTCTAAGGAACAACATAAACCCTCATTTAGAAAGGCTTAGGTTAATCAACAACAGTTAGCTTGAATTTCTTAAGGGAAGATTGTATCTGTCTAACTGATTGCATTTTTTAAGGAGATAACGAGGGTTGATGAGGGTAGTGTGTTTGATGTAGCCAATATGATTTTAGCATATCCCTTCTCCACCAGGAACTAGAATAAAGATGGTTCCTTTTTATTATAAGAGGTTATATCACTTTTAATGTATAAATTCACTTTTGCTTTGTTTCTTTATAGCTGTTGCATTCAAAAATGCAAAACAATATGACCAAGCAAAGGATGCCTACCTAAGAGAAGCCGAGTCACATCAGAACAATAGAGCGTATCCTTTTATGTTGAAAATAGCCGACTGCTTGAAGGAAGTCCTTTTCTTGATTTTACATAGTAATATTTTCAAAAAATACTGATCAGAGTTTTTAGTTTTCAAGGAAGTAAGACAGTTAAGGTTTTAATTTGTTCAGTTCTGTACATAACTGCTAAATAAGAATTATAAGGAGGGTGAATTACTGTGGGGCTTCTCCTGCTTGACCATTGTTCTGTAGGCTGAAGGTTCGATGCCGAGCAGCTGTTTTTCCTGGCTGCAGAATCTAGAGCTAGTGGTTGTATTATCAGGATCAGGGGTCAGCCATCTAGGACTGAGCTGAGGAGAAACTTATTCATCTGAGTATTGGGAATGTTTGGAATTCTGTACCCCAAAATTTCAGTTGTTGAATATATTCTAGACATATCAACAGATTTTTGGACACTAAGGGAATTGAGGGGTATGGGGATAAGGGAAGGAAGTGCAATTGAGGTAGAAAATTACTTTTATTAAATGGAGAGCAGTCTTGAGGGACTGTACGGCCTATTATTGCTTCTATTTCTTATGCCCTTTTGAAAACTCTGGGAAAATTATTTAAATGCTGCTTTCACCAAACGCTGTTATTTCACTAAAGTTATAATGGGTGAGTCGGTGAGTCTCCAGGAAAATTCACACCCAGTGTCCTTTCACGTTGCCTGTTGCTTATTGCTCAGCTGCTTTTAAAAAGATTGCAGATTTGTTTTTAAACTGGCCATCCTTGCAACCTCCTGCTCCAAGAACCATCTCAACATTACTGATAGCTTTTGGAGCCATTAGGCAGAGCCATTGCTTTTCCTTGAGTGTCTGTTGAAATTGTCAGACTTGGATCAATGGTAGTACTTTGGCCTCTGAATCAGAGGGTTATGCGTTCAAGTCCCATTCCAGAGATTTTAATATATAATCTTCATTGCATTACTGAGGGATTGATGCATTGTCTGAGGTGCGGCCTTTTTGGATTGGGGCCCTGTCTGCTCTCTTCAGTGGATGCTAAAGAACTCCCACAGAACTACTCAAAGTAGAGCAGGGGAGATCTCCCTGATAAGCTGGTCGTCATTCATATCTCAACTAGCACCTCCAAAAAAAAAGTGTCGGATATAGTGGTAGCTAAATCTTTAAGCATGCATGTCTTGGAATTAAGTTAGTGCTGTGTCCTGAGCTCTTGCGTTATCTTTGAATCAATTTCAACTCAAAGCTCATGCTTCGTCGTTGGTGGTGGAACTCTCGATATTTTTTTAAAATTCAGAATAACTCGGCTAAATAAAATGGAGGTGAACTTCCCAGGGAGTCTCTTGAATGTCAGCGGAAAGCTACAAAACATGCAAATACCATGTGAATTCACTCCTATTGTTAGCAGAGCAACTTCCTAAGTACTTCTAGCGCTTGCCTCTTATATCCGCCATCAAGTCAGAATATAGGAATTGCTTGCTTTTCAGAACTGAAATATGGTGTGAAAAATTGCTGTGAAATAAATGGGGGAAAAAACCGATTTGTAGACTGGAACTTAAAAAAAGAGCAGTGAATCTATTATTCTATAAGATCCTGAAATCAGCACAATAATGAAATTTTCTAAACTCGGTGAACCCTGAAAAGGACTAATGACTTCTCACTGGCATATTTCAAACATCGAAAAGATCCAGATGAGACACGGGTCTGTCTGATGAGATCAAACTGAATAGTTGAATTAGTAATCTGGAATGATGTCTTTGCTGCTGATACTTCTGTTTGTCTTCCTTAACAGTCTGTTTACTCTAGCTTCTTCCATGCTGCTAAGTAAGTACTGTAAATTCCTACTGTTCTTATTTTCATTGCATACAGAATTAAATGAAACCTACTGTAAATGGTGAAGTTGGGGGCTGAACTAGGGCTCTTCTAATGGGTTGCAGCCATCTAGGACAAAACATGTCTTTTGTAAATCTGATCAGTTCAATTTTCAGGATCCCTGAAATTTGGTAATGATGACAAAGGCATTGAAAGATGCAGAAAATGTCAGGATGGAGGAATCAAAATTCCTAAATGAGATCATTTTGGTTTAATAATTTTCTAAATAAAAGTGGAAAGTTTAACTACATGTAGGTTCAACTCAGAAGATGCCAGGAGCCTGTGTCTGTCGGGGAGGTTCAAATCTGATTTTTTTTCATTTTGTTTATGCAAGATGAGCAAAACAAGATTGCTTTATTTTTCTGCTTGCTGGGTTAATTCAAATCTACAGAAAGGATTGTCTTTGTGTGCATTAAACTTCAAATTTCACATGATGTCAATCCCATGCACTTTATTCCTTGTACTTCAATTATGCCTTTGTTATACTGCTAGGTGGCAATGATCCATTTTGTTCAATTTTTGAAGGTGAACTGTTTTTTTTTCAAAGTTGTGCTTTTGTCTGTGACAATAGTAAGAAAAATGTATTGCGTGTTCATGTCTTATACACAGTACTGTCATTCTACAGTACCTTGCTAAAATTGATAGCTGTTTTTTGCCCTCATGCAGTTTCTCATCAATTTTCTTGCTGTTAGATTGTATAGAACCAGAAACGTTTGGTGACCTCCTTTTGCACTTGATCTTTTTCACAGGCTGCGCATAACTTTCAGTGACATGGACTTTTATCTCAGTTTCTTACCAGCTGTAATTCACTGATTTCTCATTCCAGATTTTATGCAAATGGGGACTCACTGATTGCTCTAACCATGCAGATTCATATTACTTACATCTCATAAGATTTTAGTTGAAGTAAGTGGTAGCCTCAGGGTATGAGGTGAGAGCGAGAAGTTGACAAGTGAGCAGTTAAAGGGGGAATTGTTACTTGGTAGTAGAGAACTTGAACATTGCTGAAAAGAGAGACATGTTGCCAAAGCTTTTCATCTGGCACTCATCAGGGCAAATGCAAGAATGCCAAATTTTCAAACAATCACAACAATTTGTACTAAAGGAGAAAAGGATGCAGATTGCTTGGCAAGTTGACTCTGGCTGAGATGTTGCCATGGAGAAAGCAACGGGGAACTATAGGCTCCCCGAGCTCCCGGGTAATTCAAAAGAGGCGTAAAGCATGAACAAACTTTTGTTTGCTGTGGATAAAGGGGAACTGGTGGATGTATTGTATTTAGATTTCCAGAAGACATTTGATGAAGTGCCACATCAAAGGTTATTGCAGAAAATAAAAACTCATTGTATAAGGGGTAACATATTGGCATGGATAGTAGATTGGCTGGCTACCAGGAAGCAGACAGTAGGCATAAATGGATCTTTTTCAGGTTGGCAAGATGTAACGAATAGCATGCCACGAGGAATAGTGCTGGCACTTCAACTGTTTACAATTTATATAAATGACTTGGTTGAAGGGATGGTTGCCACATTTACTGATTACACAAAGATGGTAGGAAAGTAAGTTGTGAAGAGGACATAGGAGGAGAAGCATATTTTCTAAATGGTGAGAGATTGCAGAGCTCTGAGATTCAGAAGGATCTGGTGTCCTAGTGCATGGATCACAAAAGGTTAGTATGCAAGTACAGCAAGTAATTAGGAAAGCTAATAGAATGCTAGCATTTATTGCAAGGGGAATTGAATACAAAATTGGGAGGTTATGCTTCAGTTATACAGGGCATTGGTGAGACAACATCTGGAGTACTGCGTACTGTACTGGTCATCTTATTTAAGGAAGGATGTAAATACGTTGGAAGTAGTTCAGAGAAGGTTTGCCAGACTAATACCTGGAATGGGTGGGTTGTCTTATGAGGAAAGGTTGGACAGACTAGGCTTGTATCCACTGGGGTTTAGAAGAGGTGACTTGATTGAAACATATAAGACCCTGAGGGGTCTTGACAGGGTGGATGAGGATGTTTCCTCTTGTGGGAGAATCTAGAGCTAGGGGTCACTATTTAAAAATAAGGGGTCGCCCATTTAAAACAGAATAGTCAACATTTTATCTTCTGAGGGTCATAAGTCTTTAGAACTCTCTTCCTGAAAAGGTGGTGGAAGCAAAGTCTTTGAATATTTTTAAGGCAGAGGTGGATAGATTCTTGGTAAACAAGGTGGTGATAGGTTATCGAGGGTAGGTGGGATGCACATTTGAGGTTACTATCAGATGGGCTGAATGGCCTACTGCTCTTTGTTCGTATGTTCATATGTAACGGGTCACTGGGTATGAATGCATGTCACTTCTAGCAAGTGTAAATGAATCACGAGCTCAACTGATATCATAAATTGGTTGTTAGTGTAGCTGTCAGCACAATCAGGATTATTCAACAAGTGCTGCCCGATAACGGAATCACATCTAACATAGACGTTTTGTTGTGGGTTTTGCAAGCGTGGGTTGGTTGAGTACAGTCTGTATTCTGCCTATCACGAACAACCGAAGGAACAGCCAATCGCTGGCACGCACGTCCTACCGTGGCATCACACGGGTACTGAAATTCATATACAATGTTACTTAATCGTGTGGTAGAACATCTTTTTGAACAGACAGCAGCACCCTGTTAGTGGAAAATAGCACTTGCTAGCCACTACATAGTAGCAATGTGAAACAGCTTGCTTAACCTGTTCAAATTTTTGAGATAGCTTGCCTTTTCAGGTAATTTGAGGCAAAAGGGAAATTGTAGGATTTCTAGTAAATCACTCAAGTCATGATCCTTCAGCTTGTCTTGTTGCTACTGAACCATTATCAATGGGCTTTTTCAAATACAGGTTTCTCTCCAGCACTGATGACTTCTTTAAAACCTTTTTAACTCCATTTCTACATTGCATTGATATTGTAATAAGCGTCTTTCCCTCAAGATAAAATTCAAAAATAAAATTGTTATGAGGAACTTGTTTTAAATTTTCTTTATTCCAGTTATTTGGAAATATTTTTCTTTAATAAGAAATGCTGATAACATAATTAAGAAATCTGTCGTAAAGTGACTAACTCTGATGATATTGGAGAGTTCAATCAAAGTTGGTAGTTGAAGTTATCGTACAAATGATTTTGCAACTTTCTCTATACAATATGTGTGTTAGGAGCTCCATTTTCTGCCAAAATTCAGGCTAGATTTGTTCTCAAAGAGCTCTTTTTTTTTGTTTGGATTTTACTCAGTTTTTGTGCTAAAGATGGGGTGGTAGCATAGTGGTAATGTTACTGGACTGGTAATCTAAAGGCCCAGACTAATGTCCTAGACACATGTTCAAATCTCACCACGTTAGCTGGAGGATTTTAAATTCAATTAATTAATAAATCTGGAATAAAATGATTGTTTCATTAATAATGATCATAAAACTACTGGATTATTGTAAAAACTCACCTGGTTCACTAATATCTTTCAAGTGAGGAAATACGTTCTTCTTAGCCAGTCTGGCATACGTGTACTCCAGACCCAGAGCAAAGTGGTTGACTCTTAACTGCCCTCAGAAATGACCTAACAAGCCAGTTAGTTTTATCAAACCGCTACAGAAAAGACAAAAAGAAATAAAAAACAGACGGACCATCTGGCATCGACTTAGGCACAGAAAACAACAGAGGCACGCCCAGCCCAGTCAACCCCGCAAAGTCTTCCTCACTGACATCTAGAAACTTGTGCCAAAATTTTGGGGAACTGTTCCATAGACTCATTAAGCAACAACTTTACATAGTCATACTCACTGAAACATACTTTACAGTTGATGTCCCAGATTCCTCCGTTATCATCTCTGAGTGTGTCATGTGCCAATGAAAATGGTGGCACTGTTGTACACAATCAGGTGGGAGTGACCCTGGGAGTTCTCAACATTGCCTCCGTACCTCATGTATTCAGGTCGAACATGGGCAAATAAGTCTGCTGATTAGCAACTACTTTCAAACACCACTTGGAAGAAGCAGTTAGGGTGGCATGGGCACAGAATTTACTCCAGGTGGGGACTGTTGTTGTCAGGAGCGACCACTGCAGAGTCCTTGTGGAGATGAAGTCTCACCTTCACATTGAGGACACTGTCATATCGGTGGTACTACCACTGTGCAAAATGGGGTGACGACTCAAGATAAATCCAGCAGCTCAAAACTGGGCATCTGTGAGGTTCTGTCAGCAACAGAAGAATTATATTCAGCCACAATTTGTAACCTCATAGACTGGCATATTCCTCCTCTACTGTTAGATTCAGGTGACAAACCCTGGTTCAATGAGAAGTGTAGGATAGCTTGCCAGGAACAGCACCAGACATACCGAAAAATGAGTTTCCAACCTGGTGAAGCTACAACACAGGACTACATGCAGGCTGAACAGCAGAACCAGCATTCTATAGACAAATCTAAGCAATCTCACACCAACAGATCAGAACAAAGCTCTGCAGTCCTGCCACATCAAGTTGTAAATTGCAGTGGCTAATGAAACAACTAACTGGAGGAGGAGGCTCCAAACACATTCCCGTCCTCCGATGATTATGGAGCCCAGCATGTTAGTTCAAAAGGCAAGGTTGAAACATTTGCAATATCTTCAGTCAGAAATGCTGAGTGAATGATCCATCTCGGCCTCCCCTGAGGTCCCCACCAGTAAAAATGCCAGTCTTCAGACAATTTGATTCACTTTTTAGGTAATATCGAGAAACGGTTGAAGGCACTGGATACAGCAACAGTTATGAGCCTTGATAATATCCAAGCTGTGGCACTGAAGACCTGAATTACAGAGCTAGCTGCACCCCTAGCCAAGCTGCTCCAGTATAACTGCAATACTGACATCTACCACACTGGGAAAATTCCCCAGGCATGCCCTGTCCACAAAAAGCAGGAGAAATCCAATCTGGCTAATGATCACCCCATCATCTACTCTCAGTTATCAGCTAACTGATGGAAGGTGCTATGAGGTGTAATTTACTCAGCAACAACTTGCTCAGTTTGGGTTCTGCCAAGGCCAGTCAGCTGTAGTGTTCATTACTGCTTTGGTCTAAACATGGACAAAAGAGCTGAACTCCAGAGGTGAGGTGAGAGTGACAGCTCTTGACATCAAACCATTATTTGACTGGGTGTGGCATTAAGGAGCCTTAGCAAAATTGAAGTCAATGGGAATAAGAGTGAAAACTTTCCACTAGCTGAGTCATACTTAGCATAGAAATGATTATGATCGTTCAGGGTCCTCATCTCAGCCCAAGCACATCGCTGCAGAAGTTCCTCAGGGTAGTGTGCTAGGCACAACCCTCTTCAGCTGCTTCCCTCTCAAGGTCAAAAGTGGGGATGATTGCACAATGTTCAGTACCATTCTCAACTACTCAGATTCTGAAGCAGTCCATTCCTACATGAAACAAGACCTAGATATCATTCAGACTTGCACTAATAAGTGGCTAGTAACAGTCAAGCCACAGAAGTAGCATACAATGACCATCTTGAGCAAGATGGAATCTAATGATTTCCCATTGACATTCAATGGCAACACCATCACTGAATCCACCACCATCAGCATATCATTGACCAGAAACTGAACTGCACCAGCCATATAAATACTGTGGCTACAAGAGCAGGTCAGAGGCTGGAAATAGCACACTCTTGACTTGCCAAAGCCAGTTTACCATCTATAAGGCACAAGTCAGGAGTGTGATGGAATACTCTTCGTTTGCCTGTATGAGTGCAGTTCCAACAACACTCAAAAAGCTTGACACCGTCTAAGACAAAGCAGTCTAATTAATTGATACCCTATCCACATTAAACATTCACTCGCTTCACCACCAGTGTACACTGGCAAGAGTGTGCACCATCTACAAGATGCACTGCAGCAACTCATTAATGCTCCTTCGACAACACCTTCCAAACTCATGGTCGCCTACCATCTAGAAGAACAAAGGCAGCAGATGCATGCAAGTTCCCCTCCAAGTCTCACATCATCCTAACTTGGAACTATATCACTGTTGCTGGGCCAAAATACTCAAATTCCCTATCAGCCTTGTGTGTGTAACTACATTGTGTGGACTGCAGCAGATCAAGAAGGTAACCCATCACCACCTGCTCAAGGGCAATTAGGAATGGGCAGTAAATGCTGGCTTTGCCAGCAATGCTCACGTCCCAAGAACAAATTTTAAAAAAAGAAATCTGTGCTGGAACATTTCTCCACTTTTGCCTCCGAGCATTGATATTGTGCATTTTTTAGTCAAGTATAACATGGACTGAAACATCCTATACTCTGCTTAGGACTATATCAGCTATCTTTATTAACTCTCTGTTATGTAAAATTAATGAATTACAAGCAGTTTTGTACTGTAGACGCATGATACAATGTATTTCCATGCTTTGATTTCTTTGTTCTCTGCAGGGCCTTTGAACAGGCTGGAATGATGCTGAAGGTTGGTTCCTTGGCCTTTTTTTCATTTCTAAAATCTGTGATTAAATTTTTTAAAATAAAGTTAATTTTGATTATGAATGCAATCTCGTTAGTGCGTACTTTTGGAAGAAAATTAGTATTCATTCCTGCTATTGTTGAGAGGATTCTTGCTTTCTAAGGACTGAATTTTAGTGGCTGTGGCAGTTGGCAACCCCGCCATGGCAGTTTTCCAAACCCCTGATGGGTTTAAACGTTAATCCAGCAGAAAACTGCCTGCTGTTAAGGCTTTCGTGCTTTTAAGGGCGAAGAACTCACCCTTGAGCTGCCGGCCAATCAGAAGGCAGGCGGTTCTTCAGACCCACCGAGGGGTCCCACTGTAGGTTATGGGTTGCCCAATTATGAGGCAACCCCCACCGAGCCCACAGGAAGGCTGCCAGCTCATTCTGGGCATCTTCCCCAGCGGTAGCGGCATGAGGATCTTAAGTGGCCATTAATTATCCATTTTAAAGTCTCACTTGGCCCCAGGGTGGGAATGCTGTCGTCACTTTTCCTGCTCCTGACTTAATCGGGGTGGAGGGAGAGTCAGGAAGGTGATGGGCGCTCCACCTTCCCTCCTCAGTCTATGGTTCGACCCCTCCTTCCATCGTTTTCCGTCCCTAAGTTTCAGATAACTTTGTCCATGTGAAAACTGTTGTTGATATTTTTATTTCTTAACCCACAATCTTAACAAAAGTGATATTACACTGCAGGTTTATTAAAATATAACCTTTAGTTGATTACTGGAATTATATATATATTTAATTAAAATTAGTGTGTTATTTGTGAATATATGTCTATGGTTATGCAGTGTTGTGGAGTCCATCTGACCAGACAGATTAAATAATGTGCACATAAGGCTCTGGCTCCACCCAGCCCTGATGAGAAGCAGCCAGGCATTGTTGATCATTCATTTATTCATCAACCATTTAAAAAAATTTATATTTCCATTTGGTATTTCAGCTCTGAAGAGCAGGAAGTGAAGTGGCTGCCTCTTTAGTTTCAGAGTCAGTTGCTTCTTAACTTCTCCTCCCATTAGCTGCGAGGAAGTTTGCTCTCGTGGGAAAATCTAGAACTGGGGGTGACAGTTTCAAATAAGGGCTCTCCCATTTAAAATGGAGATGAGGAGGAATTTCTTTTCTCAGAGGATTGCTAGTATTTGAAATTCTCTTCCCCAGAAAGCAGTGGACGCTGGGTCTTTGGATATATTCAAGGCTGAGTTAGACAGATTTTTGATTGACAAGGGGGGGGGCACAGGTAGGAAAGTGGAATTAAGACCACAATTAGATCAACCATGGTTTTATTGAATAGCGGTGCAGATTTAAGGGGTCGAATGACCTAACAAAATCATAAGAAATAAGAGCCATTTAGCCCATCGACCCTGCTGCACCATTCAATGGCTGATCTCACAGTGGCCTTAATTCCACGTTCCTGCCTGCCCCCACTAATATACAAGTAAATCATAACTTTTAGTACCATCTCCATGTGTTTTTTATTATTCTGATTATCCAACAAAACACATTTAAAAACAATTTTTTTTTTTAAAAAGAAAATGTTCACAGGTCATTGCAAAGTCATATTTATTGTCCATCCCTGTTTGGCCTGAATGTGATCATCCTCCGAGCAATTGTTATAGTGTGGGACAATAATCATATGTAGGCTTGAAAGACATCTGTGAACCAGTTGAATTTTTAATGACAAGCTGGTAGCTTTTGTGATCATTTTCTCTGGTGTTAGTTGGTGCTCACGGTAGAAATGTATGTTTCCTCACCTCAAATGAATTATTTATGTGAGAATGCTGGTCAAATATCAATAAAGGTCCATTAAACCTTATTGTGGAACAGTTTATTTGAGAACTGGTTAACAATGCACATTTTGACGCTGATTAATTTGAATATGATTGTTTTAGCTAGGGAAATAATTAGATGCCATGATTTTAGAAGAACAGATACCATGGGAATGCTTAATAAAAGTTATTTTGTTTTAATAAATATTTACCAGCAATATTTAAGTGTTCATGGAGAATAGCACACCCCTTGCAATTATTGGATGCATAATGTTTCGCTATTTTCTCCATATCTTACCCTCCAATTTCTAATGAGTGTTGTACTCATTGATATTTAAATTCAACTATAAGCTATACGTTAAATATCCTGCATGTCCTGCATTAATGTGAAGATCCAAAGAAGTATTTGTGTATAATAGAATGTTTTAAAATAGGAAATGCAAAGGTTGCCAGAAGCAGTTCATCTCATTGAGAAAGCCAGCATGATGTTCATAGAGAGCGGTACGCCTGACACTGCTGCCATGGCACTGGACCGTGCTGGAAAGTAAGAAATTTAAAACAATAATTGAACTATCCATATGTATGTTTATAGTACACAAATATGATGGCACATAGGTAATGGTGTTTGGTGAAAGATTACAAATTTCAGATCTTTGCGGTTAAATGTATGAAAAAGCCTGCAACTATCATTTTGAAGGATAATGGGAAAAATGGTCAACACCAGTGCAGTGTGCACATTTTACTTCTACATAATCTTCTTTTACTGTGCAGTCCTATTACCATTGTATAAAACATTCACACATCTGTAAGTGTAATTGCAAATACTGCTGTAAATATGGAGCAGTCTCATAATGGATAAAAAATGAAATTCTCTTGCTGAATAAGTGTGTTCTCAATTGCATCACTTTTTGCACAAAACTGATTTAGAATATTTATTTAATATCTCTGCCAAATCTATATCATCCCAACTGGACTCTGCATTTCCACTTGGATCAATGGAAGCACTCCTGCTTTTGAGCCAGAAGGTTATGGCTTCATGGCCATTCCATAAACTTGAACAAAAATCTAGACTGACATTTCACTTCAGTATTGAAAGAATGCTTCACTATTGGATTTTCTGTATTTTGAATGTGATGAAAAACCGAGGGCTCATTTGCCCTTTCAGCTAGACTTGAAGAATAGTTGAAGGGGGAGGTGGTGGTGCAGTGATATTGTCGTTGGACTAGTAATCCAAAGACCAGTGTAATCCGGGTTCGAATCCGACCATGGCAGATGGTGAAATTTGAATTTAATAAATATCTTGGAATTAAAAGTCTTATGATGACCATGAAGCCATTGTCAATTGTCGTAAAAACCCATCTGGTTCACTGATGTCCTTTAAGGAAGGAAGTCTGCCGTCCTTACCTGGTCTGCCCTACATGTGACTCCAGATCCACAGTAATGTGGTTGAAATGGCCTAGCAAACCACTCAGTTGTATCAAACCACTAAAAACTATAAAAGGAATGGAACTGAATGCGCTACCCCGCATCGACCTAGGCACCGGAAACGACAACGGCAAACTCAGCCCTGTCGACCCTGCAAAGTCTTCCTTACTAATAACTGGTGTCTCGTGCCAAAATTGGGAGAGCTGTCTCAAAGACTAGTCAAGCAACAGCCTGACATAGTCATCCTCATACAAACAATGTCCCAGGCACCATCATCACCACTGCTAGCCTTGTCTGCAAAATAAAAGCTATTCAAAAAAAGCTGATTGTAGAATCTTCCACAACTGACACACTCCTATTCTGCCGCTTGGGTGGTAACCGTGTTGTATGTTTCACAGTATTATTAATGGGGAAAAAATGTTTTTGTTCTGTTTCAGGCTGATAGAAAATGTAAACTTGGAAAAAGCTGTAGATCTTTACCAACAGGCTGCTTCAGTGTTTGAGGTAAATTGTGGATACCTTTAAATTCAATTTTTTAATTGCTAATTTAAAAACTCAGTTGTTTGGCTGTTTTTTCAGTTTATATTCATAGCATCAAAACCAGGAGAAATCAGATGTAGAAATAACCCAATAGAAGTATAATAAAATCAAAATACTGTGGATGCTGGAAATCTGAAATGAAAATAGAAAGAGCTAGAAGAACTCAGCAGTCCTGCAGCATCTGTGGAGAGAGAAACAGAATTAATGTTTTAAGTCAAATATGACCCATACTTGACTGTTGTACTCAGGAGTCATATTTGACTTGTAACGTTAACTCTGTTTTTTTTCTCCACAGATGCTGCCAGACCTGATGAGTTTTTCCAGAGCTTTCTGTTTTTATTTCAATAAAAGTATAAAGTCAGAGAAAATCAGTAACAGCTCAGTTTTTATTTTGAACACTAGCGAGCCTCAAAAAATAAAGAACAGACTAATAAGGCACAGTTAATCTAAATGACAACTCAATTATTTATTCGGTTCACATAGACTACTTTTCTGGGACTCGGTGGCAGTTCTAAACGTCCTGGTAAGTGTGTGCTCACAACAGTTGTGCCAAAATAAGTTTGCCAAGGCTGATTCCACTGGAAACTTGAATGTAGCCTAGTCTGAAAAACATTCATTCAGCGTCAGCTGAGTCATATTGAAGACTGAGGATGTGAGAAGTGAGTAAAATGTTTTTGCTTGCAGCCAATAATCCAGCATCATCCTGTGAGCTCCCTATATTAATCGATTGTAGAATTCAATATCGTGAAGGATTTTACTACATATCTGTTCAGGATTAAATTCATAGCAGTTGCAAACAGGGTCAATTACATGGTTAACAGAAAAACAAAGTACTCAGTTGGTTTCCTTCCCCCCTCATATCCTCACTAAATTATTTTCCACTTTGGATGTCTGAAATTCCCAATATTGCTTAGGATCGGAAAGATCAAAACTTTTTTTTAAGTTTTGAACAGTCTATGAACAATACGACCAAGTGAACTTGCCTCAAGCTGCTTCTCTTCCTGAATTTGGTGCTGAAAGTTGGGTCGGGAGATGTGGAATTATCATGCTAGAGATGTTGTTATCCGCATTACATATGTGCGTCATCACATAATGTGACTAGCAAGACATGCACATCTTAGGACCCACTAGGATCAGATTTCCATTGTTTGCAACCAGAATTGGGCAGCAATAAACAACAATTGCATTTGTGTGGTGCCTTGGTGTCACCAGGGCATGATTTTAATATGTATATTTGGTCCACACTTAACTCTTGTGGGAGTTTAGAGTTTCATTCATTTCCTAGTTTCTGCATTTAAGGAAATGAGGGTCGGATTGGGTCAGGTTGTCTGATATGTTAAACCCCTCCTGCCTGAAGGGGGATAGGGGGAGGTTAAAATCGAGGCAAATCTTTCAGTGGAATAGGCACCTGATATGGAAGTTTGTATTGATTCATTCAAATATAGTTAGATGGATTTCTTTCATTTTGGTTTACATTTGATGTGTGATGAGTGTAGCATGCTTGGGAGAAACAGGTAACTTTGGACCTTGATTCCCAAAGCCCTCCACCACTGAGTTTTTCCTTGCGTTGTCTCTGGGTCTGTTGTAAACTAATTGCTATGATTAAGGAAAAACTATTATTGGTATCATGCAACCACCAGGATGCAAACTTGATGGACCTTGATTCCTTTAATCTAGCAGTTCCTATTTTTCACTGGAGGAAATTGTAGGCTGGCAACACTGAGGCAGTGAAGGACTGCAGGGAAATATTGTAGAGGTGGAGCAGAGTGGAAGCTTACTCCATGTATGTAGATGAAGTCTATCATTGGTAGACTTAAAGTAGTTTAGTGGGATTGGGAACAGATGCTGTTGCTTAAGATGTCCTTGCAGTGATCAAATAGGTGAATGAAACCAAACAAGGGCATACATTGAGCTGCATAGTGGAGAGGTGGCATGGGGGAGGATTGTGTGAAAGCTTTGCAGCAGTTGAGTAAGGATAATACACCAAGGTCGCAGTTACCCAATGTCATTGGTGACTTTAGTGGGCTCTTTTTGAGCCTAACGGTAGAAATCTGATTGGATAGATTCAAATAAGGGTAAGTAAGAGTGGTAGATATGGATTTGGGAGGCAACAACACATATAAGAGAGAAAAAGGAGTTTAGAGATGGTGCCAATAACCAGGAAAAATCCAGGAGTTTATCAATGGAAAAGAAGAGTTTAGAAGTCTCTGCAGATATCTCATTAAGAATGTGAACTGCATGTTGTGATTAAGTATGCTGTGTAGTTGATTATAAAATGTTGACTTTACTTTGTAACAATGGATTTTTCATTTGATAGAATGAAGAGCGTTTACGCCAGTCTGCTGAATTGCTTGGAAAAGTTTCACGGCTGCTAGTTAGGGCTCGCAGGTATGGGCCTTTCCACAAACTAGATTTGGCTAACTGAAGATTTAAAATGAAGATAAATATATGGAATAGTGCTTTTTATTTATAAAGTTTTCTCCACTTCAATCAGTTGTTAAAAAAAAATGTAGCTGTAAATATGCATATTGCTTCTAAGGATACGAGAGAGAAAGGAATAGAGGTTTTTGCTGATAGAGGAGGAAGAATGAGGGGAAGCTCGAGTGGAGCTTAAACACTGGGATGCATTGGGCCAAATGGCCTGTTTCTATGCTGTATATCCCATGTAATTTTTAATCTGATATTGCAGCACAGTATCAGATTAACCTTTTAACCTAGTGACTCTGGTAACTTCCGTTAGTGAAGAACCAACCAACTGTGTCCCAGAGCAATTAGGTTCACTTTTTAAAACTAAGTTTAGCACCTCAGGTTGCCTGGAAAATGATCTCCTTCACCTTTGGCTGTGCCATTAGTGTGATTTTTCTTTGCTGTCCTAACTGCAGTACCCTAGCTGTGATCTTGAACTTACTGTAAATGGAACCTTTTTCTTGGATGCAACCATTTTATGGTACACCATTCAGAATTGTATGTGTTTCTCTACTGCTGTTGGTGTTTTCATTTTGAAATTGTAAATGTAAACAATTTAACAAATAGCCATTGATATGTTCTAAAATGTCTTTCTGCTTGACTAGCATTATCTTTTCAAATGCAAAAGTAATTGGCCATAGTAGATATGTTTAAGGTTCTATTTATATATGGAACAAATATTTGTTAACTGAGAGTTTTTTAAAGATATTGTTGTCATTTTTATTAAATGCTTTAATAAATCATTTTTCCTGTTTTTAAGACTTGATGAAGCTGCAACATCTCTTCTGAAGGAAAAAAACATGTATAAGGAGATTGAGAATTACCCAACATGTTTTAAGGTAGACAAAGAAGATTTCCTTGCATTGACACTTGGAGATTTTTCTTTAAATTTCTATCTGACTGTCAACAATTCTACTTTCTGATGAACAGTGTAATCAGGAATTCATATAAAATTCTAAAGTTAAGTCCTCTAGTATGTTTTCCACTTGATCCTGATTTAGATACTAACTTGAAAGCACGTAATTCATTATATAATAAATTGAAAGAAAAATCTGTAACGCCCGCTGCGCTGCCTACTCAAATGCAATTAAAATAAATTGGTTAGCTAATTGATTAGCATTTAGTGAACAATCCTTTATATAGCAGAACTGGTTTATCTTTCGAAAATACGCTGATGGGTTATACACATTTTGTTCAGTGTAAAATTGGTTTAGGGAGTCTTTACCCAATTCCTGCTGAGTTGAGTAATGACCCAGAAAGCAAAATTGCTCATAAATCGACAAGAATTAAAGTTAATTGATAATCTTGCTCAGATGCCTTAACATCTTCTGTCAGAAATGAGATTCATATCAATGCAGTAAAAAGTGAACCTCTGAAATTGTGCTTGGAATACAGTAGGAAGGAGATTGACTTTGTGCAATATTTGACCTAAGAGTATCCAGCACTCACTTTGAAGTATTGTTTCATTCCACAAGACTGAGCACAAAAATTTGAGTATCAAAAACATAATCATAATGTGGTTAAATATGTTTCTCATTAAAGTTTTTGTTACAATTTGCATACTATTGTTCTAGGAAAATTCTTCTATACATGTGGTATTATGCTCCTTTTATTTTTGGGTACAATTCCATATATTCACTTTTTTTCGTTCATGGGATGTGAGCATCGCTGACTATGCCAGCATTTGTTGCCCATCCCTAATTGCCCTTGAAAAGTTGGTTGTGAGCTGCCTTCTTGAACCACAGCAGGTGTAGGGAGGGAGTTCCAGGATTTTGACCCAGCGACAGTGAAAGAAGGCAATATATTTCCAAGTTAGGATGGTGAGTGGCTTGGCGGGGAACTTCCAGGTGGTGGTGCTCCCATCTGTCTGCTGCCCTGGTCCTTCTAGATGGTAGTGGCCGTGGGTTTGGAAGGTACTGTCAAAGGAGCCTTGGTGAATTCCTGCAGTGCAAAATGTAGATGGTACACACTGCTGCCACTGTGCGTTGATTCTGGAGACCATAAGATGTAGGAGCAGAAGTAGGCCATTCGGCCCGTTGAGTCTGCTCCACCATTCAATGAGATCATGGCTGATCTGATAATCCTCAACTCCTTTCCTTCCTGCCTTTTCCCCATAACCCTTGACTCCCTTACTGATTAAAAATCTGTCTATCTCAGCCTTGAATATACGTAACAACCCAGCCTCTACAGCCCTCTGCGGTAAAGAATTCCACAGGTTGACTACCCTCTGAGAGAAAAAAATTCCTCCTCAACTTTGTTTTAAATGGGCGCCCCCTTACTCTGAGATTATGGAGGGAGTGTTTGTGGATGGGTGCTAATCAAGCGGGCTGCTTTGTCCTGGATGGCGTCAAGCCTCTTTTGAGTGTTGTTGGAGCTGCACTTATCCAGGCAAATGGAGAATATTCCATCACACTCCTGACTTGTGCCTTGTAGATGGTGGACAGGCCTTGGGAAGTCGGGAGCTGAGTTACTCGCTGCAGGATTCCTAGCCTCTGACCTCTTTCAGCCAGAGTATTTATATGGCTAATCCAGTTTAGTTTCTGGTCAATGGTAACACCCCAGGATGTTGATAGTGGGAGATTCAGCAATGGTAATGCTATTGAATGTCAAGGGGTGATGGTTAGATTCTCTCTTGTTGGAGATGGTCATTGCCTGGCACTTGTGTGGCATGAATGTTACTTGTTACTTGTCAGCCCAAGCCTGGATGTTGTCCAGATCTTGCTGCATTTGGACATGGAATGCTTCGGTATCTAAGGAGCCACGAATGGTGCTGAACATTGTGCAATCATCTGCAAACATCCTTACTTCTGACCCTATGTTGGAGGGAAGGTCATTGATGAAGCAGCTGAAGATGGTTGGGCCTAAGATACTACCCTGAGGAACTCCTGCAGTGATGTCCCGGAACTCAGATGATTGATCTACCACAACCATCTTTATTTGTATAGGTATGACTCCAACCAGCGGAGAGTCTTTCTCGCACCCCCCCCCCCACCCCCAGATTCCCAACCCCGGTTTGCTTGGGCTCCTTGATGCCACACTTGGTCAAATGCTGCCTTGATGTTGAGGGCATTCACTCTCGCCTCACCTCTGGAATTCAGTTCTTATGTCCATGTTTGAACCAAGGCTGTAATGAGTTCAAGGCTGTAATGAGGTCAGGAGCTGAGTGGCCCTGGTGCAACCCAAACTGGGCATCAGTAAGCAGGCTATTGCTAAGCAAGTACTGCTTGATAGCACTGTTGATGACTCCTTCCATTGCTTTACTGATGATGGGAGAATAGACTGATGGGGCAGTAATTGGCCAGGTTGGATTTGTCCTCTTTTTGGTGTGCAGGACATACCTGGGCAATTTTCCACATTGCTGGGTAGATGTCAATGTTGTATCTGTACTGGAACAGCTTAGCTAGGGGCGCGGCAAGTTCTGGAGCACAAGTCTTCAGTACTACTGCCGGAATATTGTCAGGGCCCATAGCCTTTGCAGTATCCAGTCCTTTCAGCCATTTCTTGATGTCATGTGGAGTGAATCGAAATCTGTCTGCCTTACCTGGTCTGGCCTACATGTGACTCCAGACCCACATCAATCTGGTTGACTCTTAAATGCCTCTGAAGTGGCTGAGCAAGCCACTCAGTTGTATCAAACCTCTCAAAAAAGGAATGAAACCAGATGGACTGGTACCTAGGCATCAGTCTAGGTACCGGAAATGACAACAGCAATCTCAGCCCTGTGGATCCTGCAAAGTCCTCCTTGCTAACATCTGGGGGCTAGTGCCAAAATTGGGAAAGCTGTCTCATAGACTAGTCAAGCAAGAGCCTAACATAGTCATGCTCACGGAATCATAACTTACAGATAATGTCCCAGACATCATCATCACCATCGCTGGGTACGTCCTGTCCCACCGGCACAGTGCAATACAGTCAGGAGGGAGTTGCCCTGGGAGTCCTCAACATCAACTCTGGACCCCATGAAGTCTCAAGGCATCAGGTCAAACATGGGCAAGGAAACCTCCTGCGGATTACCCTCCCTCAGTTGATGAATCAGTGCTCCTCCATGTCGAACACCACTTGGAGGAAGCACTGAGGGTGGCAAGGGCGCAGAATGTACTCTGGGTGAGGGACTTCAATGTCCATCACTAAGAGTGGCTCGTTAGCACCACTGCTGGCTGAGTCCTAAAGGACATAGCTGCTAGACTGGGTCTGTGGCAGGTGGTGTGGGAACCAACAAGAGGGAAAAACATACTTGACCTCATCCTCACCAACCTGCCTGCTGCAGATGCATGACAGTATCGGTAGGAGTGACCACTGCACAGTTGTTGTGGAGAAGAAATCCCACCTCTACATTGAGGATACCCTCATGGCTCGGAATATACCCCACTCTACCATTACCATCAAGCCAGGCGATGAACCCTGGTTCAATGAAGAGTGCAGGAGGTCAATTAAACAACTCACTGGAGGAGGAGGCTCCACAAATATCCCCATCCTCAATGATGGAGGAGCCCAGCACATCAGTGCAAAAGATAAGGCTGAAGCATTTGCTACAATCTTCAGCCAGAAGTGCCAAGTGGGTGATCCATCTCAGCCTCCTCCGGAGGTCCCCAGCATCACAGATGCCAGACTTCAGCCAATTCGATTCACTCCATGTGATATCAAGAAACGGCTGAAAGCACTGGATACGGCAAAGGCTATGGGCCCTGACAATATTCCGGCAATAGTACTGAAGACTTGTGCTCCAGAACTTGCCGTGCCCCTAGCCAAGCTGTTCCAGTACAGCTACAACACTGGCATCTATCCAGCTATGTGGAAAATTACTTAGCTATGTCCTGTCCACAAAATGCAAGACAAATCTATCCTGATTAATTACCGCCCCATCAATCTACTATTGATCGTCTGTAAATTAATGGAAGGGGTCATCAACAGTGTTATCAAGTGGCACTTCATTAGCAATAATCTGCACACTGATGGCCAGTTTGGGTTCTGCCAGGGCTACTTAGCTCCTGATCCCATTACAGCCTTGGTTCAAACATGGACAAAAGAGCTGAATTGAGAGTGATTGCCTTTGACATTGAGGCTGCATTTGACCTAGTGTGACTTCAAGGAGCCCTAGCAAAACTGGAGTCAATGGGAATCAGGGGGAAAACTCTCCGCTAGTTGGAGTCATACCTAGCACAAAGGAAGATGGTTTGTGGTTGGTGGAGGTCAGTCATCTCAGCTTCAGAACATCACTGCAGGAGTTCCTCAGGGTAGTGTTCTAGACCCAACCGTCTTCAGCTGCTTCATTAATGACCTTCCTTCCATTATAAGGTCAGAAGTGGGGATGTTTGCTGATGATTGCACAATGTTCACTATTCGCGACTCCTCAGATACTGAAGCAGTCCATGTTCAAATGCAGCAAGACCTGGACAGTTTCTAGGCTTGGGCTGACAAGTGGGAAGTAACATTGGCGCCACACAAGTGTTAGGCATTGACCATCTCCAACAAAAGAAAATCCAATCATTGCCCCTCGATGTTCAATGGCATTACCATCACTGAATCCCCAACTATCAACATCCTGGGGTTACCATTGACCAGAAACTGAATTGGACTAGCCATATAAATACTGTGGCTAGTTAGAAGCTAAGAATTGTATGAGAAGTAACTCACCTCTTGACTCCCCAAAGCCTGTCCACCATTTACAAGTCGCAAGTCAGGGGTATAATGGAATACTCCCCACTTACCTGGATGAGTGAAGCTCCCACAACACTCAAGAAGCTTGACATTATCCAGGACAAAGCAGCCCGCTTGATTGGCACCACATCCACAAACATTCACTCCCTCCATCACTGACGCACAGTAGCAGCAGTGTGTACCATCTACAAGATGCACTGCAGGAATACACCAAGGCTCCTTTGACAGCACCTTCCAAACCCACGACCACTACCATCTAGAAGGACAAGGGCAGCAGATAGATGGGAACACCACTACCTGGAAATTCCCCTCCAAGCTACTCACTATCCTGACTTGCAAATATATCACCGTTCCTTCATTGTCGCTAGGTCAAAATCCTGGAACTCCCTTCCTAACAGCACTGTGGGTGTACCTACACCACATGGACTGCAGCAGTTCAAGAAGGCAGCTCACCACTATCTTCTCAAGGGCAACCAGGGTAGGGCAATAAATGCTGGCCCAGACAGTGAAGCCCACATCCCATGAATGAATAAAAAAAAGAGAGGGTAAAGAAATAGACTGCCCTTTCAGAAACTCCGGCGAATGCAGAATTTATAGTAAATTTTGGAGAGAAAAGTGGATAAATATTTGAAAAACATAAAATAAAATGGAAAGAACAGAAGATTGCAACAAAATAGATAGCTTTCAGATAGTTTGCACGGCAACAATGACTTCCTGATTCTTTATACAATAATGGGTCTTAAGTGATCAGTGCAAATTGGTCTACAAATGTTCTTATCTAATGATTCAAAATCGAGGTAAAATTCACCTCTGCCAGGTGAGTAAAACAGGTAATAACGAATCCGCCATTAACTTCAAAGGAAAGGAAAGTTAGACGGGATATATACCAGGTTGTTAATCTGCACCTTCCCATTTATAGACCCATCAAAGTTAAATTTAAACCCCACAGTCTTTCTGATAGGTCTCATGGTTGGTAATAGTAATGATTAAATGTAACAATATGCTCTACCTATGGCTGGGATTTTGTGGTCAGCAGCCAAGCAATTGTGGGTCACTGATGACCTCCAACACAGCTGCCCACAAAGATCTTGTAATCCCTGTGGTATGGATTTTCCTTTTCCTCACCTCAGTTTGAATCTGTGATATCATCAAGCAAGGTAAGCAGCCAATTACATTGAAGTATTCTCACAGACACCAAACCAGAAAATAAAAATCACTGAATTTTTCACTCTTAGTTCAAATTTTAAAGAAAGTGAAATAAATGACTTGGATATACACATGGGATTATGGTAGAAACTGAAACATCATAAACTTTAAAAATTTTAAATGTGCTTTTTTTATCATCGTGGAAAAGTTTGAACTTCTACTAACATTAGTTTTCAGTGCCAATAAGGTTGTTCAGCAACAATTGAGGTCAGTATGCTATTTAAAAGCCCAGTTACACTTCATTATTTTTACAGTGAGACATATAGCATAAAAGGGAGGTTTTCTTAAATCCAGTGGATTTGACTTGATTGCAGTCTGGGGGCTTCTGCAGTGCACCCTGCAGGGTAGCATAGAACCACCAACAACAACTCCTGAATTTCCATGTTTAACTGTGCACATGTAGACTCTAGCAGTTGTTGTCCATTTCAGAGAAGTAATGTGCTGACTGTTCCACCATCTTTACTGCCACAAAATTTGGGACAATGTGTTTTAACTTTGGTCTCAGAAACTTTGAGCAGAATATTAAGCTCGGCGGGCGGGCAGCGCCCGACCCAAGCGAGCATAAAACAACGAACGATGACGTCGGGCGAGCGTCCCGACGTCATTGCACAGTCCAGCGATATTTCGTTTGGCGGGCATGCGCTAGAGTTGGCAGCGAGCCCGCCGGCTTTCCGACTGCCTCCGCTGATCCCGCACGCCAAGGGCAAAATTTTGCCCTTTGTGTTGTTGGAGCAAAATAATGTACTCTGTTACACCAACCGGCCACATTTGCAATGAAAATATACATGATGGTGAAAATCTTCAGGGGGAACAAAGCACAACAACTTTGAGAGGTAGAAATTTTTGAAAAGCCTCAACTTGTAGATGACTCATTTGAAATATATTTTACTCAAGGAAGGGAAAATTGTAAGCACTATTTCTTCATGTGTTTATTGCATTAATGAGTTTTTAATCATATTACTGCCTGTTTGTTTTAGAAAACAATTGCACAAGTCTTGGTCCAACTACATAGGAATGACTATGTAGCTGCAGACAAATGTGTTCGAGAAAGTTACAGGTAAGCATTAACATATTATGTCTGGGTCTCTTTTGTCTTTTTTTTGGTGAAAGGAGGGAATACTTTATTTTTACCTAATCGAAAATGGTAAAGTTAGTGTGAAAGCTTGGTGGCCTATTGGATTAGCACACTGTCCTCCAGTTTGAAAGAATAGCTTAAAGACTTTTTCCACTGGCTGAAAGGTTTCAATCTAGTCTAAAGGGCATAGCAATAGTGTCATATTGTACCAAATTATGACCATTGTCACTAACTCAGTTGTAGTTTGGGTCATTTGGTAGCACAGTGCATTAAAAGATATGGGTTCAAGCCAGTGGCGGAGTGGCCACTGTTGCGTGCGTAGGACACCAGCTTAATTTAGCGCCCTATCTACTGCAGATCGGGTGACCATTGGAGTTGGAAGCACAATGCTCCATATAGGGAAAAGAAAGGGCATCCATGTGGCCCCAACGAACCATCTTGAGGGGTTTCCCCTCCGATCTGAGGGGCCTGCTGGCTTATCTTCCTGATTATTATATTTAATTTAACCCCTCTGAAGGTGCCTCAATTTAACCCCTCTCCCAGTGGGCCACTGAGGCTTCAGAGCTTGCCTATCATCCTTGAAAGAGTGGCGAACTTGGAGATGGTCAATTAGGAGGTGGCCTCCCTGTCACTGTACCATTCTTGCTGCTGATAGGTTCAAGCTCGAGCCCCCGTTTGGTCCCGACACTGGAGTTCTGAAGCTCACGCTAAAATGCTGCCTCTTGTGTCTGAAATAAGGAGGTGTACTAGAATCCTTCATTTTGAGGCCCAAAAATCTCTTACAGAAGTAAAAAAAAAGTGTTATTCTGAAGATCTAAACAAGTTTACTCTTAAAATCAGCAGCTGAAAGCTGCTGAAATCTGTCAACATAAACATATTTGTTAACCCAAAAAATGACCATACTATATCAAATCCTCTTGCTGTTTATAAACAGCTAACTATATATTTTATAAGTTTAAATATTCATCTTTAAAAAATTAACTTGTGTAAAAATTGATCTTTTTAAAACATATTTAAAGTGTTGTGCTAGACTTGTTTTTATCCAATTATTCATTTTACCCACATATTTTGTGTTCAGCTACAATGTTGTGATCTTTTAATGCAATCAGAACACTAGCTACTTTCATTATAATTGTAGCAATGACAGTAACTCACAGTTACAGTACTTTAACAGAGTAAAAACCTAATAGCACCTTCATTTCCATCGTTTGGTTGAGATATAAAGGGGGTGAAATTGCTTTACTTCAGTGGCACGAAACAGGCTTGTAACAAATTGGTGACTTTTCACCATGCTAGTTTTATTTTCCATCAGCTTGCATACGAATAGGAGCAGGAGTAGGCCACTCAAGCCTGCTCTGCCATTCAATAAGATCATGGCTGATCTGATTGTAACCTCAACTCCATATTCTTGCATACCCCCGATAATGTTTCACCCCCTTGCTTATCAAAACTCTATCTACCTCTGCCTTAAAAATATTCAAAGATTCTGCTTCCACCGCCTTTTCAAGAAGAGAGTTCCAAAGACTCAGGACCCTCAGAGAGAAAAAAAATTCTCCTCACCTCTGTTTTAAATGGGCGACCCCTTATTTTTAAATAGTGACCCCTAGTTCCAGATTCTCCCACAAGAGGAAACATCCTTTCCACGTCCACCCTCTCAAGACTCCTCAGATTCTTATATGTTTCAGTAAAGTCACGTCTTCTAAATTCCAAGCCTAGCCTGTCCAACCTTTCCACATAAGACGACCTGCCCAATCCAGGTATTAGTTTAGTAACCTTCTCTGAACTGCTTCCAACGTATTTACATCCTTCCTTAAATAAGGATACCAATACTGTACATAGTACTCCAGATGTGGCCTCACCTGTATAACTGAAGCATAACTTCCCTATTTTTGTATTCAATTCCCCTCTCAATAAATTATATCATTCTATTAGCTTTCTTAGTTACTTGCTGTACCTGCATACTAACCTTTTGTGATTAATGCACTAGGACACCCAGATCCCTCTGCATCTCAGAGCTCTGCAGTCTCTCACCATTTAGATAATATGCTTCTTTTTCATTCTTCCTGCCAAAACGGACAATTTCACATTTTCTGACATTATACTCTATTTGCCAGATCTTTGCCCACTCACTTAATCTATCTATATCCCTTTTGTAGCCTCACGTCTTCTATATAACTTACTTTCCTACCCATCTTTGTGTTATCAGCAAATTAGCAATCATACCTTCGATCCCTTCATCCAAGTCATTTATATAAATTGTAAAAAGTTGAGGCCTCAGCACTGATCCCTATGGCACACCACTTGTCACATCTTGCCAACCAAAAAAATGACCGATTTATGCCTACTCTGTTTCCTGTTAGCTAGCTCATCTTTTAACTATGCCAATATGTTACCCCCTTCACCATGAGCTTTTATTTTCCGCAATAAGCTTTGATATGGCACCTTATGAAATGTCTTCTAAAAATCTAAGTACAGTACATGCACCGGTTTACTTTATTCATAGCATATGTTACTTCTTCAAAGAACTCCAATAAATTGGTTAAAATGGGGCTGTAACTTCCAAGCTCCCCAGCAAATTTAGCAACCATACCTTTGGTCCCTTCGTTCAGGTCATTTATATAAGCTGTAAAGAATTAAACTCTTCTAACTTCAGGTGAACTATTGTAAAGACCCAGACTGACCCCGCACCCCTACAGAACTTATCCCACACCCCCGATAGCCACCCCCGACTAACCAACACCCACGGTATTCCCCATCCCCCCCACACCCCATGGGAATCCCCCCACCTGCAGGCCCGACTCCCCTCACCCACCGAGGTCCAACACTCCCTCCCGAGGTCTGTGCCTCCCTCCCACCCTCACACCTTCTTCTCCCTCCCAGAAACATGATAGGGTCCCCCTTGTCCTCACTTATCACCCCACCAGCCTCCGCATTCAAAGGATCATCCTCCGCCATTTCTGCCAACTCCAGCATGGTGCCACCACCAAACACATCTTCCCTTCACCCCCCTTGGCAGCATTCCATAGGGATCGGTCCCTCCGTGACACCCTGGTCCATTCCTCCATCACCCCCTACACCTCAACCCCCTCCCACGGCACCTTCCCATGCAACCGCAGAAGATGCAACACCTGCCCCTTCACTTCCTCTCTCCTCACTGTCCAAGGGCCCAAACACTCATTTCAAGTGAAGCAGCATTTCACTTGCATTTTCCCTAACTTAGTTCCTATCAGAGAGGCACTTCCCTCAACTTAGTCTACTGCATTAATTGCTCCCAATGCGGTTTCCTCTACGTTGGAGAGACCAAACGCAGACTGGGTGACCGCTTTGCAGAACACCTTTGGTCTGTCCGCAAGCATTACCCAAACCTCCCTGTTGCTTGCCATTTCAACACTTCACCCTGCTCTCATGCCCGTCCTTGGCTTGCTGCATTGTTCCAGTGAAGCTCAACGCAAACTGGAGGAACAGCATCTCATCTTCCAACTAGGCACTTTACAACCTTCCGGACTGAATATTGAGTTCAACAATTTTAGATCATGAACTCTCTCCTCCATCCCCACCCCCTTTCCGATTTTCCCCCTCCTTTTTATTTTTTCCAATAATTTATATAGATTTTTCTTTTCCCACCTATTTCCATTATTTTTAAATGTATTTCCATCCATTGTTTTATCTCTACCTTTTAGCCTTTTTCGATTCCTTCACCCCGCCCCACCCCCACAAGGGCTATCTGTACCTTGCTCGTCCTGCTTTCCACCCTTAATTAGCACATTCCTTTAGATAATATCACCACCTTCAAAACCTCTTTGTCCTTTTTATCTGACATCTTTTGGTTATCTCCACCTATCGCTGGCCCTCTATCCAGCTCTTCTTGTCCCAACCCCTCCTTAAACCAGCTTATATTTCACCCCTTTTCTATTTTTCCTTAGTTCTGTTGAAGAGTCATGCAGACTCAAAGTTAACTGTGCTCCTCTCCACAGATGCTGCCAGACCTACTGATGTCTATGTATTTGGCATCCAGGAAATGTGGACTAAATGGACAAACCTATTTTCTCAATCCAAGTTTGAACCAAAGAAAAACTTAAACATGCTTCATCAGCTTTTTGGTTATATGTTTTCCCCTCAAAGTTCAGCTCATAAGGTATAAATTACTGGTGCAATTTCTGATGTAGTTCTTCTTGTGCATAGTATACCAGGATTTAATGGCAGTGAAGACTGTACTGCTTTGGAGCAGCTACTGGAAGGATTTGATCAACAAGACCAGGACCAGGTTTCTGCTATCTGTAATTCACCTCTCTTCAAATACATGGATAATGATGTAAGCTTGGTTAACATTACTTTCTTGAGTGCCAATATTTTATGTTAGAACATATGTACATAAGAAATAGAAGAAGTTGGCCATACAGCCCTTTGAGCCTGCTGCATCAGTCAATAAGATTGTGGCTGGTCTTCTATCATAAGTTCACTTTCCTGCCCTATCTCTATATCCCTTAATTCCCTTAGATAAAACTCTACCGATCTCAATTCCTCTGATAATTTTATGCATTTTGTTGCTGCAGTAAGTGCTATAGTTTACTTGTGTAGAAATCCTGTAACTTAATTTCCATAATCTTAATATTTTCATTCACTCCTCTAACCTTCCAACTCCCTGACCTTCCGTTTAGCCCCCCTCGACCTTCCGACTCCATTCATGATTCTGACGCCTCCCCGACCCTCCAATTCCCCCCAACCTTCTGACTCTGCCCCCCAACCCGACCCCTCCACTTTATACTCCCTATCTCCCTGCCCCCCTACCTCCCTGCCCCTCCTAGCTACCCTGCCACCCATCCACAGCTATTTAAATGTCCCAAAGCTTTTCAGTGTGTTAGTGAATGAAGGTTTACCAGAATACAGCAGCTAGTGGTGTAAAAAGTGAGTGTGGCTTGGCTTCCCCAATGATCCTGCACTACGAAGATGGGCTTCGTAGTACAAGATCAGGTATGCTGTGCATTTCTGAAGAGGCTGGTTCGGAAGTTTGGATCAGAAGTGCGGAACTCCAGCAATGGGTAAGAAAATAGGAGTGATTGGCAATCCAATGGTGATCGCCACTTTTCGGAAAATTCGGCCCAATAACCTTTGAGGCAGCACAGTGTAGATTCACCAGAATCGATTGTTCCAAAGGATAGCCTTTTACTAAAAATCATGCACCTGGTATTGTTTCATTAAATACTGTTACGACTGTAAGTTGTTGTAGAATGAAGGTTTCATGGCTGCTTAACAGCTAATATCCACTGACATGCATAATGGTATTTCTATGTTCAGATACCATCTGAAATATCAATTGAAAGGAAACTTTTTGTTTCATGAATGTTATGAAGAACCCTGATGTCCACATGGGTAACACATGTGAGACTCTGCACTCTAAAGAACTCAGATTGTTGTTTATCCTGTGCTCCTAATGTCTCCTTTTACAGAAAAAGTGATGAAGCTGTGCCCTTTGCAAATACTTGCATTTAATGCATGCACTACCAAATACCTAGCATAGCAAATATCTTCTGAGAAGACTTCAAAGCTTCATATAATAGTCACTTTCATTTTTATAGGAAATGCTGTCCCTGATTCAGATGCTTTGAGCGTATTATTGTGTAGCAGTTGCACAGTTTAGTACCTCGTGACGCAGAGACAGACAAATAGTAATAGGTTGATGAGAAGAATAGGGATGATTAGTGACCAAAATGGGGATGTATGCATGGAGGCAGGGGCATAGCTGAGGTTCTAATTGAATACTTTGTATCTGCTTTTACTAAGTAAGAAGATGCAAGTCATGGTGAAAGAAGAGATAGTTAAGAAACTTGATACTCTAAAAATTGATGAAGAGGAAGTATTGGATAGGTTGGCTGTGCTTAAAAGTTGATAGTCACCAGGGCTGGATGAGGTACATC
Organism: Cetorhinus maximus; assembly: GCF_964194155.1. Classification (NCBI taxonomy): domain Eukaryota; kingdom Metazoa; phylum Chordata; class Chondrichthyes; order Lamniformes; family Cetorhinidae; genus Cetorhinus; species Cetorhinus maximus. Next base: position 160,431,677 of record NC_135882.1, read on the forward strand.
TGAGGAAAGTAAGGATAGAAATGGCAGTGGCACTGACCACAGGGGTGGTGGCAGAGGATAGGAGAATTGCAAATGTTACACCCTTGTTCAAAAAAGGGTGTAAGGATGAATCCAGCAACTACAGGCCAGCCAATTTAACCTTGCTCCTGGGAAAGCTTTTAGAAACGATAATTTGAGACAAAGTTAACAGTCACATGGACAATATGGATTAATTAAGCAAAGCCAGCTTGGATTTGTTAAAGACAAATCGTGTTTAACTAACTTACTTGAGTTTTTTGATGAGGTAACACAGAGTTGATGAGGGCCGTACAGTTGATGTGGAGTACGTGGACTTCCAAAAGACACCTGATAAGCTGCTAGATAACAGGCTTGTCAGCAAAGTTGAAGCCCATGGAATAAAAGGGAGCAAGAATACAAAGTTGGTTGAGTAGTGGGTGAACAGTTGTTTTTTGGACTGGAAGAAGATAGGTAGTGGGATTCCCCAGGGGTCAGTGTTATGATCAATGCTTTGTTGATCTATATTTGGTGTTCATGGCACAATTTCAAAATTTGTGGGTGACTCAAAACTTGAAAGTATTGTGAACTGAGGGGGATGGTGATAAACTTCAAGAGGACTTCATTGGGCTGATGGAAAGAGAGGACAAGTGACATTATCATTATTCAAGAAGGGTAGTAAGGATAAACCAGGTAATTACAGGTCAGTGAGTCTAACATCAGTGGTACGGAACCATTGGAAAAAATTCTGAGGGACAGGATTAATCTCCACTTGGAGAGGCAGGGATTAATCAGGGATAGTCAGCATGGCTTTGTCTGGGGGAGATCATGTATAACAAATTTGAGTGAATTTTTCGAGGAGGTGACTGGTTGACGGACTTCAGTAAGGCTTTTGACAAGGTCCCTCATGGGAGAATGGTCAAGAAGATAAGAGCCCATGGGATCCAGTTGTCGTAAATATTGAGGAGGAAAGCCTTAGATTACAGGACGATATAGATGGGCTGGTAAGATGGGCGGAGCAGTGGTAAATGGAATTTAATCCTGAGAAGCGTGAGGTGATGCATTTTGGGAGGACTAACACAGCAAGGGAATACACAATGAATGGTAGGACCCTAGTAAGTACAGAGGATCAGAGGGACCTTGGTGTACATGTTCATAGATCCCTGAAGGCAGCAGCACAGGTAGATAAGGTGGTTAAGAAGGCATGTGGGATACTTGCCTTTATTAGCCGAGGCTTAAAATATAAGAGCAGGGAGGTTATGCTGGAGCTGTATAAAACGCTAGTTAGGCCGCAGTTGGCGTACTATGTGCAGTTCTGGTCGCCACTCTATAGGAAGAACGTGATTGCATTAGAGAGGTTGCAGAGGAAATTCACCAGGATGTTGCCTGGGTTGGGGCGTTTCAGTGCTGAGGAGAGACTGGAGAGGCTAGGGTTGTTTTCCTTAGAACAGAGAAGGCTGAGGAAGGACCTGATAGAAGTATACAAAATTGAGGGGCATAGGTAAGGTAGATAGGAAGAAACTTTTCCCCTTAGCGGAGATGTCAATAACCCAGGGTTGTAGATTTAAGGCAAGGGGCAGGAGGTTTAGAGGGGATTTGAGGAAAGATTTTTTCACTTAGAGGGTGGTTGGAATCTGGAACACACTGCCTGAGAGGGAGTAGAGGCTGGAACACTCACAACATTTAAGAAGTATTGTGTGCAGTTCTGGAATCCACATTATAGGAAGGATGCGATTGCGCTAGAGAGAATGCAGAGGAGATTTACCAGGATGTTTCCTGGGCTGGAGAGTTTTAGTTATGAGGAGAGATTGGATAGACTGGGGTTATTTTCCTTGGAGCAGAGGAGATTGAGGGGGGATATGTTTGAGGTGTATAAAATTATGAGGGGCATAGATAGGGTAGAGAGGAAGGAACTTTTCCTCTTGGCGGAGGGATCAATAACCAGGGGGCATAGATTTAAGGTAAGGGGCAGGAGGTTTAGAGGGGATATGAGGAAGATTTTTTTCAGGGTGGTGGGAATCTGGAACTCACTGCCTGAAAGGGTGGTAGAGGCAGAAACCCTCATAACATTTAAGAAGTATTTGGATGTGCACTTGTGATGCCGTGGCATACAAGGCTATGGGCCTAGTGTTGGAAAATGGGATTAGAATAGTTAGGTACTTGTTTGACCGGCGCAGGCTTGATGGGCCAAAGGGCCTTTTTCTGTGCTGTAGACCTCTATGACTATGACTATTTAGATGAGCACTTGAAACGCCATAGCTATAGGGCTACAGGCCAAGTGCTGGAAAATGGGATTAGAATATATAGGTGCTTAATGGCCGGCATGGACATGGTGGGCCGAAATACCTGTTTCTGTGCTGTATAACTCTATGAACCAATGACAGATGAAATTTAATGCTTAGAAGTTTGAAGTGATTCATTTTAATAGGAAGATGAGGAGAGGCATTATAAAATAAAGGGTACAATTCTAAAGGGGTTCAGGAGTAGTGGGATCTACAGGTATATGTGCACAAATCATTGAAGGTGGCAGGATAGGTTGAGAAAGCAGTTAATAATGCATATGAGATCCTGGGTTTTATAAATAGAGGCATCAAGTACAAAAGTAAGGGAGTTATAATGAACATATATAAAAACACTGGTGTGGTCTCAAGTGGAGTATTGAGTCTAGTTCTGGGCACTATGTTTTAGGAAGGATGTGAAGGCAATTGAGAGGGTGCATAAAAGATCCACAAAAATGGTTCCAGGGATGAGGAACTTCAGTTACGTAGAGAGATTGGATAAGTTGGGACTGTTCTCCTTGGAGAAGAGAAGATTGGATATAGGTTTTCAAAATCTTAAGGGGGCTTGACAGAGCAGATGGGGAGAAACTGTTCCCATTGACATAAGGATTGAGAACCGTAGGACACCGATTTAATGTGATTGACAAAAGAAGCAAAGGTGACATGAATTTTTTTAAATGCAGCATGTGGTTTGGATCTGGAATGCTCTGTGGCAAACATTTAAGGGGATATTTCAGAATACACAGAATAGATACATTCCAACAAGTAAGAAAAAGTCCAAGGACACACCATCCGTGGATAACTAGAAAGGTTAAAGATAGTATCAAACTTGAAGAAAAAGTATATAATTGTACAAAGACAGGTGGAAGGCCAGAAGATTGGAAAGAATATAAGGAACAGAAAAGGATGGCTAGAAGATTAATATGGAAGGAAAAATTAAGAGTATGAGAGAAAGCTAGCCAGAAATATAAAAACAGATAGTAAGAGTTTCTATTAATATTTTAAAAAGAAACTAGTTAACAAAGTGAGCGTTGGTCCTACAGAAAGTGAGTCTGGAGAATTGATAATGGAAAACAAGGAAATGGCAGATAAATTGAACAGGTATTTTGCATCAGTCTTCACTATAGAGGATACAAGTAACATCCCAGAAGCAGCTATAAATCAGGAAATAGAAATGAGAGAGGAACTCAGGAAAATTGCAATCGCCAGAGAACTGGTACTGAGTGAATTGGTGGAGCTGTGGGCTGGCAAGTGCCCAGGTCCTAATGGATTTCATCCTAGGGTCTTAAAAAAAAGTGGCTAGTGAGATAGTTGATATATTGGTTTTAATTTTCCGAAACTCACTAGATTCGGGGAAGGTCCCATTAGCGAATGTAACTCCTTTATTAAAAAAGGGAGGGAGACAGAAAGCAGAAAACTACAGGCCAGTTAGCTTAACAGCTGTCATAGGGAAAATGTTAGAAGCTGTTATTAAAGAAGCTAAAGCAGGGCACTTGGATAAGTTCAAGGTAATTAGGCAGATTCAGCATGGTTTTGTGAAAGGGAAATCATGTTTAACCAACTTATTGAAATTTTTTGAGGAAGTAACATATGCTGTGGATAAATGGGAACTGGAGGGTGTACTGTACTTAGATTTGCAGAAGGCATTTGATAAAGTGCCACATAAAAGATTATTGCAGAAAATAAAAGCTCATGGTATAAGGGGTAACATATTGGCATGGATAACAGGAAGCAGAGAGTAGGCATAAATGGGTCGTTTTCAAGTTGTGAGGATGTAACGAGTGATGTGCCACAGGGATCAGTGCTAGGACTTGGATGAAGGGATGGATGGCATGGTTGCCAAATTTGCTGATGACACAAAGTTAGGTAGGAAAGTGAGTTGTGAAGAGGACAAAAGGAGGCTACAGAACGATATAGATAGGTTAAGACTCCAGCAAAATTGGAGTCAATGGGAAAACTCTCCGCTGGTTGGAGTCATACCTAGCACAAAGGAAGATGGTTGTGGTTGTTGGAGATCAGTCATCTCAGCTCCAGGACATCACTGCAGGAGTTCCTCAGGGTAGTGTCCTTGGCCCAACGATCTTCAGCTGCTTCATCAATAACCTTCCTTTCATCATAAGATCAGAAGAGGGGATGTTCGCTGATGATTGCACAATGTTCAGCACCATTTGCGACTCCTCAGATACTGAAGCAGTCCATGTACAAATGCAGCAAGTCCTGGACAATATCCAGGCTTGGGCTGACAAGTGGCAAGTAACATTCACGCCACACAAGTGTCAGGCAATGACCATCTCCAACAAGAGAGAATCTAACCATAGCCCCTTGATGTTCAGTGGCATCACCATCAGTGAATCCCCCACTATTAACATCTTAGATGTTATCATTGACCAGAAACTGAATTGGACTAGCCATATAAATACCGTGGCTACAAGAGCAGGTCAGAGGCTAGGAATCATGTGACGAGTAACTCACCTCCTGACTCCCCAAATCCTGCCCACCATCTACAAGGCACAAGTCAAGAGTGTAATGGAATACTCCCCACTTTCCTGGGTGAGTGTAGCTCCCACAACACTCAAGAAGCTTGACACCATCCAGGACTAAGCAGCCTGCTTGATTGGCACCACGGCCACAAACATTCACTTTTTTATTCATTCACAGATGTGGGCTTTGCTGTCTGGGCCAGCATTTATTGCCCACCCCTAGTTGCTCTTGAGAAGGTGGTGGTGAGCTGCCGCCTTGAACCGCTGCAGTCCATGTGGTGTAGGTACACCCACAGTGCTCCCTCCACCACCAACACAGGGTAGCAGCAGTGTGTACCATCTACAAGATGCACTGCAGGAATTCAGCGAGGCTCCTTAGCCAGCACTTTCCAAACCCACGACCACTACCATCTAGAAGGACAAGGGCAGCAGATAGATGGGAACACCACCACCTGGAAGTTCCCCTCCAAGTCACTCACCATCCTGACTTGGAAATATATCACCGTTCCTTCACTGTCGCTGTTTCAAAATCCTGGAACTCCCTTCCTAACAGCACTGTGGGTGCTGATAGAATGTTATCATTTATTGCGAGGGGAACTGAATACAAAATTGGGAGATTATGCTTCAGTTATACAGAGCACTAGTGAGAGTAGTGGGTACAGTATTGGTCACCTTATTTAAGGAAGGATGTAAATACTTTGGAAGCAGTTCAGAGAAGGTTTACCAGACTAAAACCTGGAATGGCCGGGTCTTATGAGGAACGGTTGGACAGACTAGGCTTGTATCCGCTGGAGTTTAGGTGACTTTATTGAAACATATAAGACCCTGAGAGGACTTGACAGGGTGGATGTGAAGAGGATGTTTCCTCTTATGGGAGAATCTAGAACTAGGGGTCACTGTTTAAAAATAAGGGGTCGCCCATTTAAAACAGAGATGAGGAGAATTTTTTTCTCTGAGGGTCGTGAATCTTTGGAACTCCCTTCCTGAAAAGGTGGTGGAAGCAGTCTTTGAATATTTTTAAGACAGAGCTAGATAGATTCTTGGTACCCAAGGGGGTGAGAGGTTTTTGGAGGTAGGTGGGATGCACATCTGAGGTTACTATCAGATCAGTCATGATCTTATTAAATGGTGAAGCAGGCTCAAGGGGCCAAATAGCCTACTCCTGCTCCTTGTTCGTATGTTCATGAGTGTGTGATGGAGGCAGATTCAATTGAGGCTTCCAAAAGAGAACTTGATAATTTTCTGAACAGAAAAAATTTGCAGGGCTATGGGGAAAAGGTGGGGGAGTGGAACTAAATGAGTTCCTGTTGAAGGGAGCCAGCATGGCCAGCATGGACACCATGGACCAAATGGCTTCTTTCTGTGCTGTAACCATTCTATGATCCTATGAACAAGCAGCCAACAACAGGCCCAGGATAAAATATGGCCAACTACCACAGGATTATTTGGACATTCTTGGTTTTTCATGAGCTCGCATGATGAGAACTAATAATTATCTGATGAAAACTAATCTTAAATTGTGTGTATATTGGAAAAAAATTACTGTCACTAAATTAGGCATTTGAACATTTCCTGTATCTAAGATTACTTAATCTATTTTTCTAGTATGCCAAACTCTCTCTCAGTTTAAGAGTCCCTGGAGGAGGAATAAAGAAAAAGTCACCTGAGGCACAACAAGAAGCTGGAGAGATCGCACAAGATGCAGCTGGTACTGTTAATGAAGAGGACGATGAATACTCCTCTGGATTGTGCTAGTTATGGACAGATCTCTTGTTTGACATGTTTCAGGTCAAATTGGAGTGCTTAGAAGTGAAGGCCAAAGCTCAAAATAATTCAGACTCTTGTCTTTAGCTGCCAACCTTTAACCTGCAAGATTCTGGGTTGCATAGGAATGGCTCGAGAACCAGATTGATTTACAGATGACATTGTGAAGCATTTAGGCTTGGCTAATTTTGCATTATGTTTAATTTAGATAACCTTAAATGTGCTTTTTTGTTTTGGAAACGTAATCTTAAATGTGCAATTTCTTCTGGTTCTACCTAGACTATTTTAAATCGGTGTAAAGAAATCTTGCTATGAAGAACATATTTTTCTTTTTATAGGCTTCCCACACATATGTCATACTATCCCAAATTAATGCAGTTTATTTATTGTACCAACGCAACAACAGATTTGTTTTTGGTCTATTAAGACATTGAATAATGACAACTTTGGGAAGACTATAAAATGGGAGAAATTTAAAAATATGTTCAGAATTAATTTACCAAACAACATTGTAGCTTTGAAATACTATTGCACACAGTTAACAAAAGGATACTGTATCATTAAGGCTGGATATTGCTACCATTAAAGTGTTCCTTTTACACTTATGCCATGATGTGGGAACATATGCTTAAAAATTGAAATATTTGTACATGTCCAATGGAATTCAGTATTTATGATCTATCATGTATATACGTGTTGTCTAATTCAAGTGATAATGTGCATGTTTCGGCAATTGTCAGTTAATGTATCCTATGAGACTTGAGTACAAACTTACAAAAAGCTTTTTGTAAGTGCATTTTCAATCTTAGACATTTTAACTTTAATCAACACTATAAAAGCAACTCAAGATGTTCATACAAATGACTTCATGGTAACTTAAATATCATAAAAGGAACAAAATTGTAATTTCCTGATATTGTTGCCACTGAGAAAATAAGGCCAGCAGGTCAGTAAATACTTATTGATGTTCTTTATCTGTGTTTGTCAATTGTGTCACAATGTGAACATGAAAAAGCTGCTTTGTTATGTATACAGGTTTTGAAATTTGTCCAAAGTAAAGTATTGTACTTAACTGAATTGTTTTTTTGAGTGATGTGTTTTTTTACTGAACCTGTTGCAATTTATACCATTGCCTAATTTACTTTACTCATGCCTGCTGCAATGGGTAGCTTCTCATATTTGTCAAAATTTAAAGAGGCTTCTAAGCATGTTTTTTTTTTGAACCTGGCTTAATTAGCAATGGTGCATCTTGAACATACTTGATTTAATAATGTTTTTCATCTTGCCCAGGCCTCATATATCCAATTACTGCTAAATTCAGCCACTATTATTTGACTGAATTGCAAATTAAAGCACTGCCCTATATCAAGTTGAGTTTTCTTTGTATAGCACAGCTGTTAAGAATGACTTTTATGTTTGCAAGCTTTTATTTCTTCTTGATTGGAACCTACAAAAAGAAATATATTATCCTCAAAGGATCCATGTTTACCTATGGTCAAAAGGCCATTGGGTCATTCAAATCTTTCACTGGAGAAAATTTATGTTGTTACATCCCCAAACAGAATTCTATACGGTTACTTAAACCAAACACCCACACCCACTGGAAAGTAGTTAACAGAAGCCAGTATGCATTTTGGCCAAGGTACATTTGAATGAATGTTATGATTAATGTTATCAGATTAAAGGTAAATAGGAGAAATATTTTACAGATTGATAAACTAAAGACCAGTAGGAAATTTAAAAACAAATTTTAAAAACTAATTAAATAAAATAGAGGTGCAGGGCCAGGCGATGTGTTGTAGCTGTATGATGTGGAAGCTGGTGGACTCCATTGTGGTTCCTAGTGACCAAATCTGTAGCAAATGTTGGTTGCTCGAGGAACTCTGGCTCAGAGTTGACGAGCTGGAGTCTGAGCTTCGGACACTGCGACACATCAGGGAGGGGGAGAGTTACCTGGTCACTGTTTCAGGAGACAGTCACACCCCTTAGATTAACTACCTTAAATTCGGCCAGTGGTCAGGGACAGGAGGGTGTGACTACGAGTGAGGCAGGTAGAGGGATCCAGAAAGTAGCACTGCAGGAGCCTCAGCCCTTGCCCTTATCCAACAGGTTCAAGATTCTTGCTCCCTGTGTGGATGAGAGCGGGGACTGTAGGAAGGATGAGCAAACTGACCATAGCACCATGGTACAGGGAGCCATTCAAGTGGTAGGAGAAAAGAGAAATGTAGTTGTAATCGGGGATAGTATAGGGGAATAGATACTGTTCTCTATAGCCAGGATCGAGAGTCCCGAAGGCTGTGTTGCCAACCTGGTGCCAGGGTTAAGGATATCTCATCTGGGTTGCAGAGGAACTTGGAATTAGAGGGGAAAGATCTAATTGTAGTGGTCCATGTAACTACCAACGATATAGGTAGAAGAAGGAAAGAGGTTCTGCTGAGGGAATACGAGCAGCTAGGGGCTAAATTAAAAAGCAGAACCAAAAAGGCAATAATCCCCGGATTACTACCTGAGCCACGAGCTAATTGGCACTGGGTCAATAAGATTAAAGAGGTAAATGCGTGGCGCAAAGATTGGTGTGGGAGAAGTGGGTTTGAATTCATGGGACATTGGCACCAGTACTGGGGAAAGAAGGAGCTATTCTGTTCGGACGGACTCCACTTGAATCATGCTGGGACCAGTGTCCTGGCGAATCGCATAATTAGGATCATAGATAGGACTTTAAACTAAATTGTGGGGGGGAGGGTTCAATTGCATGGAAATATAAAAAATCAAAGTTTAAGGAGAGGGTAAGAGTGCAGATTAGTGACGAGGCTGCTATCAAAAAGTGAAAGGAAGGGACAGAGTGTGTGAACGCCATATTGCACCAAAGAATCATATAAGAGTAGGGAAAATTGTCAATAGGGCAAACTTAAAGGCTTTGTATCTGAATGCACGTAGCATTTGGAATAAAACTAATGAGTTAACAGCGCAAATAGAGAAAGTATGATTTGGTGGTAATTGCTGAGACGTTACAGGGAGAACAGGTTTAGGAGTTGAATATTCAAGGGTACTCAGTGTTTTGGAAGGATAGGAAAGAAAAGGAGGCGGTGTAGCTTTGTTAGTAAGAGAAGAGATCAGTGCTATAGTGATGAATGATATAGGCACTGGAGAGCAAGATGTAGAGTCAGTCTGGGTAGAAATAAGGAATAGCAAGGGAAAGAAGTCCCTGGGGGGTAATCTATAGGTCCCCAAACAGTAGTTTAGCTGTAGGGCACAGTATAAACCAGGAAATACTGGGAGCATGTAAGAAAGGCACGGCAATAATCAAGGGTGATTTTAATATGCATATAGACTGGACTAATCAAATTGGCAAGGGTAGCCATGAGGAAGAGTTCATAGAGTGTATTAGAGATTGTTTATTGGAGGAATATGTTGTGGAACCAACCAGGGAGCAGGCTATTCTGGATTTGGTTTTGTGTAATGAGATGGGATTAATTAATGAACTCATAGTAAAGGATCCTGTAGGGAAGAGTGATCATAGCATGATAGAATTTCAAGTTCAGTTTGAAAGCGAGAAACTTGAGTCCCATACTAGTGTTCTGGAGTTAAACAAAGGTAACTACATAGGTATGAGGGCAGCTTTGGCCCTAGTGGACTGGGTAGGAAAACTACAAAGTAGGACAGTTGATGAACAGTGGCAGATATTTAAGGAGATATTCAATTCCTCCGAAGTAAAATATATCTCAATGAGGAAGAAAGATGGTAAGGGAGGGGGGGGAAAGCATCCATGGCTAAGCAAGGAAGTTAAAGATAACTTAAAGGCAAAAACTAAGACATACCAAATTGCAAAGGTCAGTGGCAGGCTGGAAGATTGGGAAACTTTTAAAGATCAGCAAAGAGTTACTAAAAAAATAAGAGCAAAGGTAAATTAAGAAATAAAACTAGCGCAAAATGTAAAAACTGATGGCAAAAGCTTCCACAAGTCTATAAAAGGACAGAGTAACTAAAGTGAATGTTGGTCCCTTGGAGGACGAGACTGGGGAGTTAATATTGGGGAATGCAGAAATGACAGTGATGCTTAATCAATATTTAGCCTCAGTTTTCACAGTGGAGGACACTAGTACCACCCCAATAGTAACAGGTAGTGCAGAGGAGGTGGCGGGGAGGTGGGGGGGGGAGGGCGGAGGCAGAAAGTAGGAAACTATGGACCAGTTAGTTTAACGTCTGTCATTGGGAAATTGTTGGAATCCATTATTAAGGAAGTAGTAATGGGGCATTTGGAAAGTCAAAATACAATCCATCAGAATCAGCATGGTTTTATGAAGAGTAAATCGTGTTTGACTAATTTGCTAGAGTTCTTTGAAGATGTGACAAGCAAAGTGGATAATGGGGATCCTGTAGTTGTAGTATATCTGGACTTCCAGAAGGCCTTTGATAAGGTGCTGCACAAAAGATTAATACACAAGATAAGACCACACTGAGTTAGGGGTAATATATTAGCTTGGATAGAGGATTGGCTGACCAACAGAAAGCAGAGAGTCGGGATAAATGGGTCTTTTTCTGGATGGCAAGCTGTAACTAGTGGGGTGCCACTTGGGCCCCAACTATTTACAATCTATATTAATGACTTGGATTCAGGGATAGAAGGTACTATAGCTAAATTTGCAGATGACACCAAAATAGGTGGGAAAGTAAGTTGCAATGAAGAAATAAGAAATTTACAAATGGATATGGACAGGTTAGGTGAATGGGCCGAATTGGCAGATGGAGTTTAACGTGGATAAGTGTGAGGTTATCCATTTTGGTTGGAAGAATAAAAAGGCGACTTCTTATTTAAATGGAGAGAAACTTCAGATTGCTTCAGTGCAGAGGGATCTGGGTGTCCTCGTGCATGAATCACTGAAAACTAGTATGCAGGTACAGCAGGTAATAAGGAAGGCAAGTGGAATTTTGGCATTTATTGCTAAAGGAATAGAGTATAAAAATAGGGAAGTGTTGTTGCAACTGTACAAGGCATTGGTGAGACCGCACCTGGAGTACTGTGCACAGTTTTGGTCCCTTTACTTGAGGAAGGATGTAGTTGCATTGGAGGCAGTTCAGAGGAGGTTCACTAGATTGATTCCAGAGTTGCAGGGCTTGTCTTATGAGGAGAGATTGAGCAGTTTAAGCCTATACTTGCTAGAGTTTAGAAGGATGAGAGGAGATCTAATTGAGGTATATAAGATGCTAAGGGGGATAGACAAAGTAGATGTGGAGTGGATGTTTCCCCCTTCTGGAGCATTCTAGAATGAGAGGCCATAGTTTTAGGCTAAGGGGTGGTAGATGTAAATCAGAGATGAGGAGGAATTACTTTTCTCAAAGGGTCGTGAATCTGTGGAATTCACTACCTCAGAGTGCAGTGGATGACGGGACGCTGAATAAATTTAAGGAGAAGATAGACAGATTTTTAATTAGTAATGGGTTGAAAGGTTATGGAGGGAGGGTGGGAAATTGGAGTTGAGGCCGAAATGAATTCAGCCATGATTGTAATGAATGGCGGGGCAGGCTCAAGGGGCTGAATTGCCTACTCCTGCTCCTAGTTCTTATGTTCTTACGTTCTTATGATGTGGAAACTACATAGTTGGAAACAGAATGGATCTGTCTGTCCATCATCTACGATTCAAGCCTCTGCAGCAATTGTCTAAATGTTCAGAGTGTCATGAACGTACCAGAGATGAAGACCAGGGACTTACTAGAGATGAAAAGAGTTCATCTACCCTCGCTGGCAAGTTTTTGCCTCTTGCTGACTGAGATGACATGGCACCCTGTTGAATGAGTAGTAAATATATTCGTATATTTTGTGGAGTAAGTCAATTCATTTTGATTAAAGTTAAGTTTCTGTTCAATCTTCCATTATGATATCCAAAAGCTGCGTGCATTAACTCTTGCTAAATCAAAGAAATTAGAAAGTTAGAGAACTATAAGAATTCTTATTGATTATAAAATCACTTAGACTACATATATTCATTTTTATTATCTAGAGTTATCCAGCCGTCTGAATAGCAAATTGTTAACTGACAAAGTTAATTAAAATGAGTAGCCAAAATTAGATGGGCAAATCAGTATATCACTATAAATGAGCATTAGTGGATGCTTTATTAATTCTAGCAGTGAACCAAGTCTGAGATTATTACATTGGTGAAATCATTTTGGGGTTAAATGCCAAGATGACTGACAAATGAATAACTTTTGACAGCCATTTTATTGAACATCTCATCTGAATACTAGTGGTTAGTAAAGTTTGAAATTGCATAGCTTTGTGTTTATGAACTGTGAGATTGACTCAATCTTCCTTTCCTGGGGACACAGACATAGGCCAACTATAAGTTAAGACATTGAACCCCTTGTTAGCAATAAGGTTATCTGTTCTACTTGGATCTTCATTTCCAGTTGAGCTACATTCACAATCACATTTCTCTGTTCTCGGTTACTTAGTAACGAGCAGGAGAAACTCAATACAGCCTCACAAGCTTACTCCATTTTACACCATCCTTAATATGCTGCTCCTATAGAAGTACATACCTATGTATGCTACATAATGAGTTCTTACATTACAAGGAGAACTAGTAGACTTCTATGTATCTTTGATACATATTAATTAATATGTATCAGAATAATTATATTCTTGATGATTATAGTCTTGATGAATCTAGGTTCTTGGGCCAAGGGAATCTGGCCATTCCTGTTCATGGTAGTACTCCATAGATTTTTCTTCCTGACAGGTCAATTTCTTATCTTCATCCACTTTTTTTAATTATGGATGCATGTTAGTGACCCGGGTTTTGCAGTGATGAGAGTACCAACGCTGTCATTACAGAGTAAATCGGACAGCAACTTCCAGTGACTGCACATGTACAGTTAAATGCAGGAATTAGGAAGTTGCAAAAACACAGAAATTGAAGGTGTAATGAAGCCTTAGTGCTGTTCGTTCACTACTGATTGTGAAATCCGGACCATTATGCCACTTTAATGCATCAAAGGAAAGGCAAAGGGAGGTCAAGATTACTGAAGCAGACCGGGAAGGGTGTCAAGCAGGTTGGGATCACTGTGAAGCAGACCAGGAGGAGTGTAAAGCGGTTTTGGATCACCATGAAGCAGACTGGAAGGAGTGTGTAGCAGGTCAGGATGAATGTGAAGCAGATCAGAATCACTGAAACAGACCAGGAGAAGTGTGAAACAGATCCGGGCGAGTGTGAAGCAGGTCAGGATCATGAAACAGACCAGGAGGAGTGTGAAACAGGTCGGAATCACTGTGAAGTGGGTCAGGATCACTGTGAAACAGCAAGGAGAAGTGTGAAACAGGTCGGGATCACTATGAAGTGGGTACGGATCACTGTGAAACAGCAAGGAGAAGTGTGAAACAGGTTGAGATCACTGTGAAGCAGACTGGGAGGAGTGTCAAGTGGGTTAGGATCACTGTGAGGCAGACCAGAAGGAGGGTGTAGCAGGTCAGGATGAATGTGAAGCAGGTTAGGATCACTGAAACAGACTAGGGGAAGTGTAAAACTGGTCGGGATCACTGTGAAACAGCAGGGAGGAGTGTGAAACTGGTCAGGATCACTGTGAAGCAGACCGGGAGGAGTGTGAAGCAGGTCAGGATCACTGCAGTGAGAGAAAAAAAAATCAAACTGACATCACCAAAAGGCCATTCATTGATTGGTTAGTGAGTATTACAGCTTTGTTTCCCATTCTCCGAAGTTAGGGAGTTAGTCTAAGGAGTTGGGAAATTAAAATTCAGTTTTTTGATAAGGGTTAAGTAAAGCATTTCAATTTCCCTATATTTAAATGACAACAGAAGAAGCGAGGCCAGTCTTAATTTTTTTTAAGTAGTCAGTTTTATTATCTAATCTGAGAGGAACCCCTGAAGTGCACATCCTGTTCCATGTAAGAAGTCCAGATCATTTCCTGTGTCCTGGATAACCATATGTGCAGGAAGTTCATCAGCTGCAGCAGCTCAAGCTTTGGGTTTCAGAGGTTGAGCAGCAGCTGGAGCCACTGCGACACGTCCACAGGGTTGGGAACTTTGTGGATAGCACATTTATAGATGTGGTTACTACTGCTTAAGAGTATGCAGGGAGAGGGAACGGGTGACCACCAGGCAATCAAGAAGAAATAGACAGTAGTTCTAGAGTCCCCTGAGTGCAAATCAATCTCCCATCAGTATTCAGTTCATCTGGGAAATGCAGCCAGAGCCAAGTCCACGGCACCACGGCTGGCTCAGATGTACAGGGAGGCACAAAGAAGAGTGGAAGAGCAATAGTGATAGTTAGGGGAGCAGACAAACATTTCTGTGACTGCAGTTGTGAATCCAGGATAGTGTATTGCCTCCCTGGTGCCACGATCAAGGATGTCACTGACTGCAGAGCACCCTGCATGGGGATGGTGAAGAGCCAGTAGTGTTAGTCCAGATAGGTAGAAATAGGAACGTGGCCCTGTAGTCAGAATTTAGGGAACAAGGTAGGAAATTAGCAATCAAGACCTCAAAAGTAGTAATCTCCAGAATATTCCCAGTACCACGCGCTTGTGAATACAGAAATAATATAGAACAGATGAATGTGTGGCGAGAAAGATGGTGGGGGAGGGAAGGCTTTAGTTTCTTGGGACATTAGGATCAACTCTGGGGGAGATGGGACCTGTGTATGACAGATGGGTTGCACCTGAACAGAGCCAGGACCAATTTTTTTGTGGAGCGATTTGCTAGTGCTATTGGGGAAGGTTTAAACTAACTTGGCAGGGGTGTGGGAACCAGGAGGTAATATTGTAGAGGAACACAAAGGTGCACAGAATATTTGGAGAGACAGATAGTACCTGAATAAGTATTAGGTGGGTTCAGCATAAGCGGGAAAGTAATAAAGTTTAAATTAGGGTTACAGTGCATGTATACAATGCACAGAGTGTGGTAAATAAGATTGGTGAGTTGCAGACGCAGATAGCTATCTGGAAATATGATGCTGTAGCGATAAAGGAGACTTGGCTCAAAGAAGGACAAGGTTGTGTATTTAAATTTTCCTGGATAAAAGGTGTTCAGGAGAGATAGGAAAGGAGAAAGGATGGCAACATCGATTAAGGAGAACATTGCAGGGCTGAAGAGAGGAGTCCTAGAGAGGTCAAGGACAGAATCTATTTGGCGAGAGTTAAGGAACAAAAAAGGTGCAATTACATTGCTCATTAGTCTATAGGCCACCAACTAGAGGAACACATTTCAAGGAAATTACAGAGAATGCAAGAATTATAAAGTAGTCACAATGGCCGACTTTAATTATCTGAATATAGACTCAGATAGCTGGTAGTACAAAGTGCAAGAGAGACAAGAGTCCTAGGGTGTGTTCAGGAGAAGTTTCTGCAGCAGTGTATTCCAGTCCAATGTTAAAGGAGGCATAATTAGACCCAGTTCTTGGGAATGTGGTGAGCCAAGTGGATCAAGTGTCAGGGGAGCAACATATAGAGGATAGTGATCATTGTATCATAAGGTTTAGGTTGGCTATGGAAAAGAACAAGGAACAATCCAGAGTAAGAATAATTAACTGGGGAAAGCCAAATTCAGTGGGGGTAAGAATGGTTCTGGTCCAGATAAATTGAATCAAAGACCAGCAGGCAAAAATGTAACTGAACAATGGCTGCTTTCCAAGAAGGAAAAAACAGTAAAAATGGGGAAATAAGGATACTGGTCCAAACTGGTCTTGTGTACCTTAAAATGGAATACCAGTAAAAACTCAGACATGGAAGAGCGCTGTCTGAATTGTTTTTCCTACTGGGGAGGAGATAGTTCAAGTCGGGCAAGGTACATTCGCACAAAGTGGAAAGGTAGGGCAAACAAATCCAGAGCTCCCTGGTTGACAAGAGAGATAGAGATTAATACAAAGCAGAACAATTATGCATAGGACACATGGCAGGTTGATAATACAATTGAGAACCAGGTCAAATATGAAAGGTTCAGAGGGGAATTGATAAAAGCAAATAAGAGGAGCCAAGGCAGTATGAGAAGAGACTGGCAGCTAACATAAAAGGGAATCCAAAAGTCTTCTGTAGGCAAATAAATAGTAGAGGGGTGTTAAAAGAGAAGGGAGGCTGATTAGGGACTAGAAAGGAGCAGCATATAGATAGAGCGACATGGCTGAGGTACAAAATGAATACTTTGTATCTGACTTTACCAAGGAAGAAGATGCTGCCCAAGTCATAGTGAAAGAGGAGGTAGTTTAGATTCTTGAAGGATTAAAAATTGTTCTTACATGGGATGTGGGCATCGCACAGGCCGACATTTGCGGCGTGGACTAGAAGGCCGGTAGGGAGGCTGATCAGTCAGGATGGGCTAGCAAGCCAGGTGGCTACAAGAGCAGGTCAGAGTCTAGGAAACCTGCGGCGAGCAACTCACCTCCTGACTCACCAAAACCTGTCCACAAACTGCAAGGCACAAGTCAGAAGTCAGGAGTGTGATGGAATAGTCTCCATTTGCCTGGATGAGTGCAGCTCCAACAACACTCAAGAAGCTTGACACCATACAGGACAAAGCAGCCCGCTTGATTGGCACCCCATCCACAAACATTCATTCACTCCACCACCGATGCACAGTGGCAGCAGTATGTACCATCTACAAGATGCACTGCAGAAACTCACCAAGGCTCCTTAGACAGCACCTTCCAAACCCATGACCACTGCCATCTAGAAGGACAAGGGCAGCAGATGCATGGGGACACCATCACCTGGAAGTTCCCCTCCAGACTTGGAATTATTTCGCCGTTCCTGGGTCAAAATCCTGGAACTCCCACACTGTGGATGTACCTACACCACAAGAACTACAGTGGTTCAAGGCAGCCCACCACTAATAAATGCTGGCCTAACTAGCAAAGCCCATATCCCTTAGATGAATGAAGGACTTTTGTATGGAATGGTGATGGTGGTGGTGTCTGGGACATTGTCTGTACGGTGTGATTCCATGAGTATGACTACGTCAGGTTGTGCTTGACTAGTCTGTGAGACAGTTCTCCCAATTTTTGCCCCAGATGTTAGTAAGGAGAACTTTGTAGGGTCAACAGGGCTGAATTTGCCATTATTGTTTCCGGTGCCTAGGTCGATGCCGTGTGGTCTGTCCGGTTTCATTCCTTTGAGACTTTTTAGCGGCTTGCTAGGCCATTTCAGAGGGCATCAACCACAATGCTGTGGCTAGACCCAGGCCAGACCAGATAAGGACAACAGATTTTTGTTTGTTTTGTTTGTTTTTACGACAATGGTTTCATGGTCATCATCAGACTTTTAATTTCAGATTTTTATTGAATTCAAATTTCACCTTCTGCCATGGATTTGAACCCATGTCCCCAGAGCATTATCCCCTGGTCTCTGGATTACTAGTCCAGCGACATTACCACTACACCACTGAGATTTGAGAAGTTTTTACTGTTCTCCTTGGAGAAGATTTGATAGAGATGTTCAACATCATGAAGGGTCTGGACAGAGTAGAAATGGAGAACCTGGTCCCATTGGTGGAAGGATTGAAAACCAGAGGGCACAGATTTAAGGTAATTGGCAAAAGAAGCACTGGCAACACGAAGAAAAACTTTTTCATGCAGCGAGCAGTTACCATCCAAATGGCCAGTTCCCTGGCCCCAACCGCTTCCTCTTCACCATGGATGTCCAATCCCTCTACACCTCCATCCCCCACCAGGATGGTCTGAGGGCCCTTAGCTTCTTCCTTGAACAGAGGCCCGAACAATCCCCATCCACCACTACTCTCCTCCGTCTGGCTGAACTTGTTCTCACACTGAACAATTTCTCCTTTAACTCCGCTCACTTCCTCCAAATAAAAGGTGTGGCTATGGGTACCCGCAGGGGCCCCAGCTATGCTTGTCTCTTTATGGGGTATGTGGAACATTCCTTGTTCCAGTCCTAATCCGGCCCCCTCCCACAACTCTTTCTCCGGTACATCGATGATTACTTTGGTGTAGCTTCATGCTCTCGTCGGGACCTGGAAAAATTTATTAATTTTGCTTACAATCTCCACCCCTCCATCATTTTCACATGGTCCATCTCTGACACTTCCCTTCCCTTCCTTGACCTCTCTGTCTCAATTTCTGGTGATAGACTGTCCACCAATATCCATTACAAGCCGACCGACTCCCACAGCTACCTCGACTACAGCTCCTCACACCCCACTTCCTGTAAGGACTCCATCCCATTCTCTCAGTTCCTTCGCCTCCGTTGCATCTGTTCTGATGATGCTACCTTCAAAAACAGTTCCTCTGACATGTCCTCATTCTTCCTTAACCGAGGTTTTCCACCCACGGTCGTTGACAGGGCCCTCAACCGTGTCCGGCCCATCTCCCGCGCATCCGCCCTCATGCCTTCTCCTCCTTCCCAGAAACATGATAGGGTCCCCCTTGTCCTCACTTATCACCCCACCAGCCTCCGCATTCAAAGGATCATCCTTCGCCATTTCCACCAACTCCAGCATGATGCCACCACCAAACACATCTTCCCTTCACCCCCCCTGGCGGCATTCCGTAGGGATCTTTCCCTCCGGGACACCCTGGTCCACTCCTCCATCACCCCCTACTCCTCAACCCCCACCTATGGCACCTCCCCATGCCCACGCAAAAGATGCAACACCTGCCCCTTCACTTCCTCTCTCCTCACCGTCCAAGGGCCCAAACACTCCTTTCAAGTGAAGCAGCATTTCACTTGCATTTTCCCTAACTTCGTCTACTGCATTCGTTGCTCCCAATGCAGTCTCCTCTACATTGGAGAGACCAAACGTAAACTGGGCGACCGCTTTGCAGAACACCTGCGGTCTGTCCGCAAGAAAGACCCAAACCTCCCTGTTGCTTGCCATTTTAACACTCCACCCTGCTCTCTTGCCCACACGTCTGTCCTTGGCTTGCTGCATTGTTCCAGTGAAGCCCAACGCAAACTGGAGGAACAGCACCTCATCTTCCGACTAGGCACTTTACAGCCTTCTGGACTGAATGTTGAATTCAACAACTTTAGATCTTGAACTCCCTCCTCCATCCCCACCCCCTTTCCGTTTCTTCCCCCTCCCTTTTGTTTTTTTCAATAATTTATATAGATTTTTCTTTTCCCACCTATTTCCATTATTTTTAAATCTATACCTTTAATGCCCTGTCAGTCTTTCCACCCCACCACCACTAGAGCTGTACCTGCCATCCATTCTTAATTAGCACATTCGTTTAGATAATATCACCACCTTCAACACCGCTTTGTTTCTTTGTCTGTGGCATCTTTTGATTATCTGCTCCTATCACTGCTTGCTTGTCCCTACAACCAGCCCCCCTCCCCTTAAACCAGCTTATATTTCGCCCCTCTCCTAATATTACTCAGTTCTGTTGAAGGGTCATGAGGACTTGAAACGTCAACTCTTTTCTTCTCCGCCGATGCTGCCAGACCTGCTGAGTTTTTCCAGGTAATTCTGTTTTTGTTTTGGATTTCCAGCATCCGCAGTAGTTTTTTTGTTTTGATCCAAATGTACTGCCTGAGAATGTGTGAAGGCAGAATCAATGAAGCCTTTCAAAAGAAAATTATTGGATCATTGCCTGAAAAGAAAAGATTTGCAGGGGCAGCAGAAAAAAGGAATGGCATTCAGTGAATTGCTCCTCCTGAGTGCCAGCACAGACACAGCGGGCGAATGGCCTCCTGGGCTGAAACCGCTCTCTGATTCCATGAGATAAAATGCAGAACTGCGAAGAAAAAATATATTAGGAGAGTTTTACTAGCCATAAAATCAAAACTTCTATTACACCTTAAAGCTACCCATACAGATTCACATGCTTTGTCTACAAGTAACCAACTCCTGCTATTTTTGTTTTTAAAACAAAAACTTTGCAGACTAACTTCTCAACCAAATATGAACAGAACTGAACGGAACAGATCTGCAAATGTCAGCAACACTTTGCAATGTTGCAATCTGCTGTTTGTACTTAGCTTGGCGACGAGGGGGAAGTGCGCATGCACTCCGGGTCCGGCAGACGCCGGCTGTGCGCAGGCGCGGTCGGACTGACAAGGCGGTGCGATGAAAGGTGGTGGCGCCGGCAGCGGGGCTGTGATCGAGCACCTGGTGTTCACGGCCAGTGCCGGGGATGCCGACCCTCAGTCTCGGCCGGTGTTGTTGGTGGGACAGCTGCCAAATCTCCAAAAGCTCACCTGGGGCCAATTGAAAGGGAAGTTGGAGACCCGGGTGAATCAGGAGGTGAGTGACTTCAAAATGGTGGTTTTGGCTCAGGAACAGGAGACGGTCAATCAGCCCCTCTAGCTGGCCTGCTAGCCCCCCCGACCAATCAGCCCCTCTAGCTGGCCTGCTAGCCCCCCGACCAATCAGCCCCTCTAGCTGGCCTGCTAGCCCCCCTCTCCCCGACCAATCAGCCCCTCTAGCTGGCCTGCTAGCCCCCTCTCCCCCCGACCAATCAGCCCCTCTAGCTGGCCTGTTAGCCCCCACACCCCCCCGACCAATCAGCCCCTCTAGCTGGCCTGTTAGCCCTCCTGTCCCCCCGACCAATCAGCCCCTCTGGCTGGCCTGTTAGCCCCCCCGACCAATCAGCCCCTCTAGCTGGCCTGCTAGCCCCCCACCCCCCCAATCAGCCCCTCTAGCTGGCCTGCTAGCCCCCTGACCAATCAGCCCTTCTAGCTGGCCTGCTAGCCCCCCTGACCAATCAGCCCCTCTAGCTGGCCTGTTAGCCCCCACACCCCCCGACCAATCAGCCCCTCTAGCTGGCCTGTTAGCCCCCCCGACCAATCAGCCCCTCTAGCTGGCCTGTTAGCCCCCCCCGACCAATCAGCCCCTCTAGCTGGCCTGTTAGCCCCCCCCGACCAATCAGCCCCTCTAGCTGGCCTGTTAGCACCCTCCGACCAATCAGCCCCTCTAGCTGGCCTGTTAGCCCACCCCAACCAATCAGACCTTTTACTTGGCATGCTAGCCCACCCTGACTGATCAGCCTCTCTACCAGCCTGCTAGCTAACCCTGCAAGATTTTGGGCTTCAGTGGCCTGGAATTAGAGTAAAGCAGTTTTAAAAAAGCCTCATTCTACGCTTCGATTTTAAAGTTCTCTTTCTGGTTTTCAAACCCCTCCCTGTCCTTGACCCTCCCAATCTCTTATCTCCTCCAAACCCAGAACCTGAGAAATCACTGCACTTCCATTTCTGTCCTCTTGTAGAATGCCAACTTCAGTTGCTCCACCATTCAAACTTTGGCATGATGGAACCATCATAGCATAAAACCTTGAATTATCTTGAGTATTTTTGTTTCAATATGCTTGTTACAAGTTTGCACGTTTTTAATGTGATTACTTAGTCTACGTATGAATGTTCTGATGTAAGTCACACTGCTATTCAGCCTTTGGGCTGTGTTTCTTGAATGAAATACTATCTTTATTTTTATTGTGGCCATGCCTTCAGTTGCCTGGGTCCTATGCTCTCCCTTCCTAAACCTCTCTACCCCTTTAATCTTTCCTCCTTTAAGACATTCCTTAAAACATACCTCTTTGATTGAACCTTTGGTCACCTGGCCTACTATCTCCTTATGTGGCTCAGTTTGAGATTTTGTTTCGTAACTCTCTGGTGAAGCACTTCGGAACATTTTACTGTGTTAAAGATGCTCCTCCTACAATGGAACCCCCTCCTTGAATTGTGCTGCTCCACCTAGACCCCTCTTTCTGTAAAGGCTGCATGAGTTGAGTTGCTGAATAATCCCTGCTTGTGTGTTTTTAAACCCGATAAGCTTCATGGTCAACATGCAGCTCCTTTCTCTTTTTTACATTGTTAATGGGAGCAGTATCTATAATGAACACTTTTTACTGGAGACAATGCTAAATGTTATAAACAGTTAGCGTTGACTGTTGGATTTAGACCAATAGATGATTAATGAAACAGGCTGCTATAAACCTGTTTGTGTCTGTACTGCTACTGCCCTTTCCTTGTAGAAGCGACCTTATAGAATCCACTGAGTTTTGTATGTACTTTGGAAACATTTTTTCAGCTTTTGTAAACTCGTGTTACTTCCCTGTAGATTCCAGTTTCATTGTAACTGTCATTGGTTCAAGTTTGAACAGTGTTATTCATGTTTGTTTGACTATTTTGACGTCATCCAAAACTCTCCTCAGGCCCTACCTTGCACCAAGCCCCATTCATCAACCTTTTGCTCGCTGACCTACATTGTGTTGCAGTCAAGCAATGCCTCGACTTTTAAAATTCTCATCCTTGTTTTCAAATCCTTCAGCGGCCTATCTCCTTCAAACTCACCACCTTCCAAAATATCTGTGCTCCTCTAATTCTGGGCACTTGAACATCCTAGATTTTAAACACTTCATTGGTGGTCATGCCTTAAACTGCCTGGGCCCTAAGTTTTGGAATTCCCTCTGTAAGCCTCTTTCCCCCTTTAAAGACACTTCTTGAAACCTACCTTTTTCACCAAGGTTTTAGTCATCTGTCTTAATTCCTGTGGCTTGACTTGTCACCTGTGAAGTTCCTTCGGGTGTTTTATTATGTTGGAGGCGCTATTTGTTGTTATACTACTCTGTGAGCAGGAAACAACATTGTTTAGTTTTGAAAGACAGGAATTTACTTGAACTCAGTGCAGTGTAATGGTTTAAGGTGAATTCTTGCTGCTGAATGTTGCAGTTATAGTGCAGAGACCAGTCTCAGGTGAATTGGCAGACTCCAATTTATGCCATTAACTACATCTCACCCTGAACTCAGTTGTCCAGAATTTCAATGCTACTGTGCTTATATATATGCAGAAGTACAATCCATGATCAGAGAGCGAACAGGAGCTGTGCTTTTTTCAAACATTAAGATGAATTTAAAAGTCAGGTTATGAAGATCCCTAGTGAGTCTAATAGAGTTCACGGGCACTTTTAATATGCAATTTTTGTGCTGGCTTCTTGTGAGACTAACTGTTAGAGGAGATAGTTGTTGTATTAGTGTGCTGGGGAGTGTAATCACCCATGTTACTCCTGAAACACAATGAAACCTTTATGTTCATGTACAGCCATATTTATTGTGCTCAGTTTATCTTCATTCCTAGACTGCTGGGGTAGTTCTTGTCTTCCTGGATAAACCTGTGCTGTGCTGCAGTAGAAATTACAGATCCGATTTTATGTGTGCCCACTCCGGGGGGGAAGCCTCACATATGTCGGCATGAATAAAATTAGCCCCTGAATCTATTGCAACAGTAACTTTTGCACTATAATTTAACTTTTATCGGTAACTTGTAGGGAGAAATGTGACTAACTTCACATTCTCTAATCTTTTCACTTCTAGTCTAATATCGTTCTTGCCAAATACTTCACTTGATATCCATGCTCCTGCAGGTTTTATCAGGGATTACTGGATAATCATTCTCATAGTGCCATTACAGCACAGAAGGCGACCATTCAGCCTATTGGGTCCATACGGACTATCTGTAGAGCAATCCAATCATCCCGCTGCCCCTGCTCTATTCCTCTAGCCCTGGAAGTTTATTTCCTCAATTGCCCATGCATTTTCCTTTTGAAATCATTCATTGTCTCCATTTCCATTCTCAGGCTGGAGCTGAGGCTAACTTTTTCCATCACTTCCACCACCAGGTACCACGCTGGGTTCAGTGGTGCTGTAGCTGTTTGTAATACCCCAACTGCAACTATGACTGCAAATAGCTTGACTCAACACAAATCAAAGCAGGAATCCTTATGGTTTGCTTTACTGTGCAACCCACCATGGAGTACATTTATCCACTAAGACAAGGGAGATATTTAACATGTCTTTAAAATATGCCTTGTGTTTTTCCTTTAAGCGATTATATGTTTTTCTGATCTAAATTGCTTTACTCACTTCAAATTGAACTTGGATTTATGCTTTTTCCCAATTATTGTAACTTGTCCACGGTGAAATCTGTTGCAAACCCTGGTGCGGGACACCACTGGGCAGCCTGTTACTGTTGAGTGTGGCCAGTGTGTATATGATCATTTTAATTCTTTCCTGTGAAGTTTCAAATCTGCAGTGTAGTAACACACCTTGTTTGTCATTCAGGTCTGGCAGGCTGCACTGAGCACTTTGAATCCAAATCCAGTGGATACCTGTTCTCTTTGGCTCGATTATGCTCTTGTGGCAGCGCTCCCATCCAAAGTCAGCCGCCACAACAGCCCTTCATCAGCTCACTTTCTCACACGATTGATTCGCAATTGCTCATCTAGAAGAACCAACCGGTGCATTGTGGTGAGTGATCACCTAGGCTCTTGTTCATTTACAGTAACACCCTGATCATATGTATGTTCTTCCTAATTTTTCTTTGCAACCATTCTTAGTTCCAGAACTATAACTTCAAGTTTCCCTAATTTATCATAAAAGATATTCAGTATCAATTGAATGCATCCCTGTCACTGATGCCTTTCCTAATAGTTTTTGTAACTTTTAAAAGCTGTAGGAATTGTCAAGGGAAGTAATGTATAAGCAGGTTTGATACTGCTTGTGGATCAATATTCTTGAGCAACTTTGTCCATAGATACGTTCTGTGTGATAGTTCTCATCTAACGCAATTTTCCACTGAGTCAGATTTCTGCTTCCTACATAAACTTAGTGCTCCCTGGCTCATTTGTAATACACTATTTTTTTTATTCCTTCATGGGATGCGAGCACACTGGCAAGGCCAGCGTTTATTGCCCACCCCTAATTGTCTTGAGAAGGTGTTGGTGGGCTTCCTTCTTGCACCACTGCATCCATGGGTGTTGGTTCACCCACAGTGCTGTTAGGAAGGGAGTTCCAGGATTTTGACCCATTGACCCACCCCAGTGAAGGAAAGGTAATATATTTCCAAATCGGGATGATATGAGTTTGGAGGGGAACTTGCAGGTGGTGGTGTTCCAATGTATGCTGCACTTGTCCTTCTAGAGAGTATGGTTTCGGAATGTGCTGTTGAAGGAGCCTTGGTGAGTTGTTACAGTGCATCATGTAAATGGTACACACTGCTGCCACTGTGCACCAGTGGTGGAGGGAGTGAATATTTAAGGTGGTGGATGGCCAGCCTATTAAGTGAAATGCTTTGTGCTGGAACAAAAACAGAAAATGCTGGAAAAACTCAGCCCGGTCTAGCAGCATCTGTGGAGAGAGAAACAGAGTTAACGTTTCAAGTCTGTATGACCTTTCTTCAGAGCTGAAGAGAAGTGCAGTTGTGATGAAAAACACTCCTTTCAGGTGAAGCAGTGCTTTACTTGCACCTCCTTCAATTTGATCTACTACATTCGGTGCTCCCTATGTGGTCTCCTCTACATCAGGGAGACCAAACACAGACTGGGTGACCGCTTTGCGGAACACCTCCGATCTGTCTGCAAGCATGACCCAGACCTTCCTGTCGCTTGCCATTTCAACACTCCACCCTGCTCTCATGCCCACATGTCCATCCTTGGCCTGCTGCAATGTTCCAATGAAGCCCAATGCAAACTGGAGGAACAGCATCTCATCTTCCGACTAGGCACTTTACAGCCTTCCGGACTTAACATTGAGTTCAACAACTTCAGACCATGAACTCTCTCTTCTTTCCTCACCCCTTTTTTAATCCCATTTTTTCTACATTCATTTTTATTTTTTATCCACTTATTTTTATTTATTTATTCATGGTTTTATCTCTTTTTATCCCCCCCTTTTATCCCATTTTCTATCTTTTTTTTCCCCACCACTGCCCCCTACCCCCACCCAATCCCCAAAAGGGCCATCTGTTACTTGTTCCATGTTGTTTTTTCACACAATGCTACCCTTGTCCTGCTATTATCACATTCTGCTTTCTTACCTTCACGCCACTATCAGCACCTTTTTCTTTTTTAGCCCTTACCACTATCATTAATACTCCCTTTGTTCTTTAGTTCATGACATCTTTTACAATCTCTCCTTTGTCCCCACCTATCACTGGCCTTCTATCCAGCTTCACCTGCTCCACCCTCCCTTAAATAGTATAAATTTAATCACATTTCCACTTCTCTTCAGCTCTGAAGAAAGGTCATACGGACTCGAAACATTAACTCTGTTTCTCTCTCCACAGATGCTGTAGACCTGCTGAGTTTTTCCAGCATTTTCTGTTATCGCTTCAGGTTTCCAGCATCTGCAGTATTTTGCTTTTTGCTTTGTGCTGGATGCTGCCAAGTTTCTTGAGTGTTGTTGGAGCTGCACTCATCCAGGCGAGTGCAGAGTATTCCATCACACTCCATCTAGAAGTACAAGGGCAGTGGATACATGGGAACAGCACCAGTTGGAAGTTGCCCTCCAAGCCACTCACCATCCTGACTTGGAAATATATTGTCGTTCCTTCACTGTCGCTGGGTCAAAATCCTGGAACTCTCTCCCTAACAGCACTGTGAGTGTATTTATACCACAGGGATTGCAGTGGTTCAGGACAGCTCACCACCACCTTCTCAAGGGCAATTAGGGATGGGCAATAAATGGCCACATCCTATAAATGAATTTAAAAAAAAACTTGTGCCTTGTAGATGATGAACAGGCATTGGGAAGTTAGTAGGTGAGTTATGCTCTGCAAAATTTACAGCCCCTGGCCCACTCTTGTAGCCACAATATTTATATAGCTAGTCCAGTTCAGTTTCTGCTTAACGGGATGTTGATAGTGGGGGATTCAGTGATAGTAATGCCACTTTATGTCAAGAGGAAAAGGTTAGATTCTCTCTTGTTGGAGGTGCCCATTGCCTGGCACTTATGTGGCACAAATGTTACTTGCCACTTATGAACCCAAGCCCGACTGTTGTCCAGGCCTTGCTGCATGCAGGCACGGACTTATTCAGCATCTTTGTGTCGCATTAATGCAAAAACCAGTTAAACTGGAAACCGATTTTGCTGAACTGACACTGGATGCTAGTGACTAGCACTTGCTTTTCAGATTAGAGAGCAGTATGGAGATGACATTCCAACTCTAGCCTTCTGCCTCCACGTTGCTTAAAATGGTTGTCAGGAATATACCAAACTACTAGTGGCATCTCTAATTGGAATGACTATTTGAGTGAATTTATTATGCGCCATTAGAAATGTATTTTATTAGATTCTATACCTGTCGCAGTTTGAAAAAATAACATTCAGTGCCTGCTTCCATAAGAACATAACTAGGATTGGAGTAGACCATTTGGCTCTACCATTTAATGAGATAATGACTGATCTTCTACTTCAACTCCACCATCCTGCACTATCCCCTTAACCTTGATTTCACTTCGCACTCAAAAAGCTTTCAGCCTCTGTCTTGAATATATTGAGCATCCGCAGTGATGTGTAACGCAGTCCATGTAACAAAAAAGCTAGGATTTCTGGAACAGACCAAATGTATTTGACCAATATGGGTAAGGAACTAATGTACATCTGGTAAAATGTAACAGTACTTCTTGATTAGCTTATTGTTAAGGCTAAATTGAGTACTTGCAGCTGTGATTTGTCCTGGTTAAGCCCTGGGACACTTGAGAGAAGAGCCACAAGATTAATCTGTGAAATCAGAGAACTTGGTTATGGGGAGGAATGAGCAAAGTTTGGATTTTCAGCCTTGACGTATGTGGTAAATGGCAGATAAAAATTCATTTAAATTAAATCATGGCCGTGGACCAAAGAAAGTGGCACAAAGTATGCTTGTCAACCATTGGACTTTATTGAAGTTAGTGGAGGCAAAAATCCATTTTTTTTTAACAAAGAGTTGGATGGGAGCTTGTTTAATTTTATATTTCATGTTATGAGCTAGAATTGACTGACCTTCCTCATCCTTTTTTTTAATATCTGCATGACAGAAGTAAAGCTCTGGCATTGTCTCCCCTTCTCAAAACCCCCGGTGGCATAGTGGTAATGTCACTGGACTAGTAATACAGAGGCCCAAGCTAATACCTGGGAGACATGGGTGCAAATCCTACCTCGGTAACTGGTGGAATTTAAATTCAATGAATTAAATCTGGAATTTGACAGCTAGTCTCAGGAATGGTGACCATGAAACTATCATCGATTGTTGTAAGAACCCATCTGGTTCTCTAATGTCCTTTAGGGTCCCTGCTGGTCTTGCATATACGTGACTCCAGGTCCACAACAATGTGGTTGACTCTTAATTGCCCTCTGAAATGACATAACAAGCCACTCAGTTTAAGGGCAATTAGGGATGGGCAACAAATGCTGGCCTTGCCCACATCCCATGAAAGAATAAAAAAAAATTAATATTGCCAGAGTTTTATTTACATTCTGCAAACCATTAATTTTTAATGGAAATGTCAATCTGTCGCTCAACACAATGGAATTTGAACCATGAGTATTTGCTAAATTAGGTATTTGGAAAATTTACAGTTTAGAAAATACAATAGACAAACTGAACCCAACAGAGGCTAGTAATTTGGACAATGCTCTCTGGCACAAACCATCAGGGAAAAGTAGTCACTTAACACTGTGAGTTTGTAAAAATGGTGCAGGGTGACCAGCAAGATTGGAAAGTGTCTCATCACCTAACTCAACATGAAGTCTGCTGAAAATTGAAAAGCAGCAAACTGCAAATGCTGGAAATATGAAATAAAAACAGAAAATGTGGAAAAAAACCTCAGCAGATTAGGAAGCATCTGTATAGAGAGAGAAAAACAGAGTTAACTTTTCAGGTCTGTGACTGTTCTGATGAAAGGTCACAGATATGAAATGTTGGCTGGGATTTTCTGGCCCCTACACTGGCGAGCATCATTGCGGGCGGGATGGGAAAATTCGGAGAGCCGTTGACTTTACTGGCTCTCCAAACTTTCTGGTCCCGCCCACAATGATGCCTGCCAGTGTCGGGACCACGAAATCCCGCCACTAACTCTGTTTCTCTCCCTGCATAGATGCTGCCTAACTTCCTGAGTTTTCTCCAGCATTTTCTGTCTGATGAACTTTTTTTGGCTTCATTAAGAAACTTCTGTGGTCCTGCTTTTGAAGAAGAGCGACAATATTTTCATTGCAGAATAATAGTATTGGATGTGCTTCATAAATTATATGTGCATTTAAAAAAAAAAAAATCTTTTTTGACTTCTTACTGTGATTATAACTTTTATTTCAGCTAGTCTGTGAATACACAGAGGTTTTTGCATCAGCTTGTGCGCTAACAAGGGCATTTCCCCTGTTCACTCGGCGCACTGGATTGCTGGAACAAGGAGAGAAACTCACTGTTACAGTAGAGTTTATTCTGGTGGGAGAGAATACCAACCCGCTTACTGAATCTACTCTTGCGGTAAGTATTAGGAACCACAGACCAGTGAGTCTCACGTCAGTGGTAGGGAAACTGTTGGAGAAAATTCTGAAGGAGAGAATCTATCTCCACTTGGAGAGGCAAGGTTTGATCAGGGATAGTCAGCATGGCTTTGTCAGAGGGAGGTCATGCCTAACAAATTTGATTGAATTTTTTGAGGAGGTGACCAGGTGTGTAGATGAGGGTAGTGTAGTTGATGTAGTCTATATGGATTTCAGCAAAACTTTTGACAAGGTCCCACATGGGAGACTTATAAAGAAGGCAGATGCCCATGGGATACAGGGTAACTTGATAAGGTGGATTCAAAATTGGCTTAGTTGTAGGAGACAGAGGGCGATGACAGAAGGCTGCTTTAGTGACTGGAAGCCAGTGTCCAGTGGCGTACCACAGGGATCTGTGCTCGGTCCCCTATTATTCGTCGTTTATATAAACAACATAGATGACTATGAGTGGGGTAGGATTAATAAGTTTGTGGATGACACAAAGATTGGTCGGGTGGTTAACAGTGAGGTTGAGTGCCTTGGGCTACAGGAAGATATAGATGGGATGGTCAAATGGGCAGATAAGTGGCAGATGGAATTTAACCCTGAAAAGTGTGAGGTGATACATTTTGGAAGGAGTAATTTGACAAGTGCCATGAACGGCATGGCACTAGGAAGTTCTGAGGAACAAAGGGACTTTGGCGTGTGTGTCCATAGATCTCTGAAGGTGGAGGGGCGTGTTAGTGGGGTGGTGAAAAAGGCATATGGGACACTTGCCTTTATCAATCGAGGCATAGATTACAAAAGTAGGGAGATCACGTTGGAGTTGTATAGAACCTTGGTGAGGCCACAGCTGGAGTACTGCGTGCAGTTCTGGTCACCACATTATAGAAAGGATGTGAGTGCACTGGAGGGGGTGCAGAGGAGATTCACCAGGATGTTGTCTGGGATGAAACATTTAAGTTATGAAGAGAGGTTGGATATACTTGGGTTGTTTTTGTTGGAGCAGAGAAGACTGAGGGGCGACCTGATCGAGGTGTACAAGATTATGAGGGGCGTGGACAGGGTGGATAGAGAGCAGCTGTTCCCCTTAGTTGAAGGGTCAGTCACGAGGGGACATAACCTCAAGGTGAGGGGCAGGAGGTTTAGGAGGGATGTGAGGAAAAACCTTTTTCCCCAGAGGGTGGTGATAGTCTGGAATGTACTGCCTGGGAGGGTGGTGGAGGCGGGTTGTCTCACATCCTTTTAAGAAGTACCTGGATGAGCACTTGGCACGTCATAACATTCAAGGCTATGGGCCAAGTGCTGGTAAATGGGATTAGGTAGGTAGGTCAGGTTTTTCTCACGTGTCGGTGCAGACTCGATGGGCCGAAGGGCCTCTTCTGCTCTGTGTGATTCTGTGATTAGCGTGATGATGAGAGGATCTGAGATGATAAAGTTGTTGATTTATCTTTAGTAGTGTTCATTTTTTTCTGCCTGCAGTCCCATCTTTATGCAGCAGGACTCCAATATCTGTTCTACATTTATCTTACCATTCTGCGCATAACTTCTTTTCTATTTCTTTTACCTCCCCCCTCCACTGAGATATTTTACAAAGCTGTGCTGCTGGACTCGGTAGATATAGAGTTTTTTAAAATCAGTACAATTTGTAAAACTACCATGTATAACTTCAGACATAGGTGGTGGTCAGAGTAATTTTGCCATTATTGTCTTGCTTATCCTCTTTGAACTGGAGTACGGAGGAGGAAGAAGGACAGGGTTCACACTTGCACTTTGAAGTCTTTTAGCACAAATCCTATGGTTGGTACCTTCTCAATATACTTTCTAGGCTCCTATTATTATTCTGGGATGCTGTCACCTTGGATCTTGATATTTTACTGCTTTTAGTCTTATTAGCTTTTTTATAAAATATCTTTTTGTATATTTATCGCCAGTGGCTCTTCCACATCTTCATCAGATATTCCTTTAGTCCTAGTTTCACCTTGTTCTATAAAATCAAATGTTAAAATATTTTATTAATCCTTTCTGTCATTCCCTCATTACGAATCACCAGACAGCCCTTTTAATCTTTTGTGGTCCCACCCCTGCTTTGATTTTTCTTTTTTTCACTCAGTTCGTGCTTATAGAAGCCCTTGCTATTTTACTTCATTGACCACCAGGTTTCTTTCATATACCCTTTTACAATAATAAAACACTTACTAAGAGGTAAACTTTCTCCTTGTTCTTTTAGATCTGCCTGTAGCCTTTGACACAGTTAACCATGCCATCCTCTTCCAATGCCTTTCCACTGTCATCCAGCTGGGTGGAGCTCCTCTCACCTGATTCTATCTAATCATAACCAGAGAGTTTTTGCAATGGCTTCTCTTTCTCATGCACTGTTATTTTTGGTGTGCCCAAAAGATCTATCCTTGGGTCCCCTTTATTGCGCATCTACATGCTGTCATTTGGCACCATCATCCAAAGGCACAACATTAGTTTTCACTTAGCTCTACCTCTACCCACCTCTCTTGACTCCTTCACTGTTGCTAAATTATAAGATTATATCATCAGCATCACATGTAAAATGAATTAGTGAAGGGGGTCATGTGACCTCTGAATCCAGCTTGACAACAAGCCTGAATGGCTTGATTGCTATGGGGACACTGAGGCCCAGATTGTTTTACTGTGAAGAAGGTACAAGATATTCACACCTGTAGACGATGGCAAGACCATCTATGCTGGCATTGGGGAGATTGTTATTCTCTTAAATCTCATAGAGAGGTGTTAGGAATATCAGATTTTGTAAAAGGTTATACTTTAAACTGTCTATTTAATTTCAAGATAGAATTGAGTAAGTCACATAAGAAGGTTAGGAATGTCAGTTTATGTAAATGATTATACCTTAAACTGTCTATTTGATTTCAAGATAGAATGGAGTTGGGGGTCTAAAGGCTGGCTAAGTAGCATTTCTACCTGAATATAAGGCCCATGTAATTCACATTGCCATGGTGGTGTGTCTTGGAAAGGGAGAGGTCCATAGGAAGCCATTGTAGGATCATGTTGCAGGTTTTCCTAAGAGATCCCTGAACCTCTCAGGCACGCTCAGTCTGCACAAATCTGAGTGAGAGAGAGCAGAGAGATAGAGATAGTCAATCTCTATCATTAACCATGCAGAATAAGGGTGGGAGTTCATGCTCGGATTGAAGAGACCAAGTTTGTGCGGATTTAAACATGGCTGGAAGATTTGCCTAGCTTTGGCTAGAGGAGGTATCTCCAGGGTAGCCTCGCCATGGAAGTCATTTCGGGGTTAGAAACGATCCAGCTGCAAAAGGACGAAGGAAGCAAGCCATCAGGAGCTGAGAATAGCTGCGGACTCATTCCTGGAGAAAGTAGAGTCCACTTAAGAGTAAAGTATAATTGTGGAGGGGGATATTTAAATGGGGGTCTTTCCTGTAGTTTAGAGTATAAGTTGCCTACTGAGGTGTTTAGACAATATTACTCTTCGTCTGTTTATTACAGTAAAAGTCCTAAAACTTGAAACCTTGTCATGTGATCCTTCCAGTCAGTCACTGGAAATTCAAATATTTTTCTAAAAGTTATTGGTCTCTATGGAGATAGTAATATAAGTAATGGAGAAGATTGAAGCTATTGTTTTCGGTTCCTGCTCCAAACTCTGTTACGTAGCAACAGTGTGAGATTAAGTCAGTCTGTTCGCAACCTTGGTGTCACATTTGATCCCAAATAGAGCTTCCAACGTTATACTCATGCCATCACTAAGACCACCTATTTCCATGTTCGTGACCTCGCTTGACTGCCCCTGTCTTAGCTCATCTGCTGCTGAAACTATTTCTTGCCTTTGTTACCTCTAGAGTTGGCCATTCCAATGCACTCCTAGCTGGTCTTTCATATTCAACCCTTCATAAACTTAAGTTCATCCAAAACTCTGCTCCCTGTGCCTGAAACACAGCAAATCCTGTCCCCCTATCATCTCTGTGTTCACTGACCTACATTGGCTCCTGGTAAAGCAACAATTTGATTTTTAAAACGCTCATCCCTGTTTTCAAGTCCCTCCTTGGCCTCGCTCCTCCCAATCTCTGTAATCTCTTCCAACCTGACAACCCTTTGAGCTATCTGAGCTTCTCTAATTCTGACCTGTAATGCATCCCTGATTTTAATTGCTCCATCATGGCCATGCCTTCAGTTGTCAAGGCCCCAAGCTCTGGAACTCCCTCCCTATACCGCTCTCCCTCTCTACCGTGCTTTCCTCCTTTAAGACACCACTTAAAACCTACCCTTTTGATCAAACTTTTGGTCATCTGACCTAATATCGCCTTAAGTGCATTGCTGAAAAAAGGCATTTTGTCGAAGCTCAAGGATAACTAGGGATGGGCAGTAAATGCTGGCCCAGCCAGCGAAGCCCACATCCCGTGAATGAATAAAAAAAAGTTTTTCATTCTGACAACCAGTTTAAGATTGTCAGTCGCGTTCGCAGTGTGGCACATTTGCATGTACTGGAAGCTACATATATTAGTACACAGGGCCCTGTTCTTTGCAGACAGAAAGAAAATGTACATGCGTTGTGCCTTTTTCAGCTAAACAAAATAAGTGACAGCCATCCGCTGGTTCATTTCTCAAGGCAATGCCTTGGCCAATCAGAGCAAAGCTGCCTGGTTTGAAATTTCAGACAATGCTTGGCAGTTAACTGCCAGTCACCATTAACTGGTGCATTCTCCATGGCAACGCCTCTACCAATCAGTGTCCACTTGCCAACCAATCAGCACTCTCTTCCCACACAGTATAAAATTGTTGCTTTACCTGACATTGATATTCTTGCGATTGTCCTGATGAGTGCAAGATAAGAAGCTTTTCAGCAATACTGAAGTTATGTACTACCAAATGACTATCTCCTTATGTGATTCGGTGTCATACTTTGTTTTATAATGCTCCTGTGAAACACCTTGGGACATTTCATTATGTTAAAGGTGCGATATAACTGTAAGTTGTTGTGGAACCAGCACTATGGAAATACTCCATAGCCTCAAATTACTCTCCCAACAGTGACTGCAGCAAATTTTGTATTAGCATAAAATGCAAAAAGTTTATTCACTTTTATTGATCTATAAAGTTTATCTGTTTTCTTTTTCCAAATTTATTAGAAGGAGCAATAATTTGCGTACAGCCTTGCGGCTTATATAGCATCTCAAGTGATTGTTTAGAGTAGTTGCTTTCTGGTGGCATAAAATAAACCCTAGTGGTAACTTGAGGAGCCCCAGTTGTAACAATTTCCATTTTTTTCTGTAGAGAAAAGCAGCCTATTTAGGTTATAATGCTTATAGAATAATCTCATTCAGGTATATGCATTGATCGCTCTAATAGATTTCCAGTATTTACTGTTATTTTTCCATAGTGCCTGTTAAGTGCTGCAGAAGGCATTCAAATGGCTGGTCGCATTGTGGATACACCATGCAATGAGATGAATACAGATAACTTCCTTGCGGTGAGAATGTTTGAAACTTTAGCTAATGTAGACAGCAGCAGCATAAACAGCTATTTCTTTTCAGTATTGCCACTCAATGTCAAAAGCCAAGTCATCAACTATACATTTCCTGTCATAGCAAGTTTTGCCAGACCTGCAGCAATTCATAGATAACATACTGTGATTATTATGTGTTTAGCAATTTAGAAAATACTAGTCATGTATGAATGATTTTCCCAACTGCCTAAATTTGTTGTCCTTGAGTGCTTTTGCCATAGCGCTGAACTGTAGTCAGTTTCAGGAATACGATGCTGTAATGGCCTCCCTGCCTTGTTCTTCTGCCATTCATATTATTCGATGCTACATCAGAATATGGAGAGACATCTTCCAGTGTGGCTGTTTGGACATCATGGTTTGATGATTCAAACAGTTTTAATATCTCAGGTTTGTCGATTCAGAGTGGAGATAGACAGATTTTTAATCAGTAAGGGAATCAAGGGTTATGGGGAGAAGGCAGGAAAGTGGAGTTGAGGATTATCAGATCAGCCATGATCTCATTTAATGGCGGAGAAGACTTGATGGGCCAAATAGTATCTTTGGTTCCTTTACATCCACCAAGAAGCGCAGATGGGGCTTTGGTTTAACCTGAAGGATGGTACCTCTGACAGCTCATCAATCCCTTAGTACTACTCCTGAGTGTACTTCAGTCTCTAGAGTCGAACTTGAACCTGTAACCTTTTGATTCAGAGACAAAAGTGTTACCACAGAGAAATAGCTGACATTGCATGCATCATGACGCTCCCAGCGGGCTTGGAAATTGAGCAAGATGAGTATATTTAATGGGTGGGGACTGGAGGTGTCTGATCCAGTAGCACATGCCTTGTGCATACATTGAGGTTGCAACATGGCTTAGTTGTATCAGTGAATCTTCTTGATGGTGGGAGTACTGTATGCTTGTGCCCGTTGCAAATTCGGTAGAAGTGTCATGTAGGATGACCTTAAATAATTTGTAATGCTTTTCTGCTTATTACCAGTTTATGAATGATCTTTTTTTAATTTGTATGCATTAGCTTTTTGTGGATTAAAGTTTGTCCTTGTTCTGCATGATGGTGGCCATTGGTTGAGTCCATCACTCTTATGGAGCTCAATGGTACTCCAACCTGATATAGAAATGCTGTGGTCCAGAGTTACCTAATGTAGCCCTGAGTCATGAGCTGGTTTAATTTTACTACAGCAAAGAAGTGGGCACTTGTTAATTTAGCTGAGTAATGAATATTTGAGGTTTTAAAAATGATATCAAATTGGATCCTGGAGAATGAGCTTGATTGATTTTTACATTCTGACTTTTCATTTTACTGAATTTTTTACAATTGCATCCAACATCTCACACACTTCTTCAACTTGAAACTCTTTTTCCTTGTGAGAGGTTTATTTAGCATTTTAATTTTCTTCTGACTAGGAAATTGAACTTGTTGGATCTGAGCTGGGCATTATTCCCACTGTTATCCGTGGAGAAGAGCTTAATCACAAGGGATTTGGAGGTAATGTCTGTTGTACAGTAAATGCTGCTTTTAGGAGATCAACATTATGGTATTGTTAAAGCTGGAAGGTAAACATTGTACGGCCAGATGTGGCTAAAAGCAGGATTGGGCTCACGACCTTATCCAAGACTTCCTTTGCTTTAAAAAAAACTGTAGGAGGCTGCACGTGCCAGGAAATATAAGTTGTAATGAAGAAAATTATCCATGATTTCCTGTCAGCTGCTCCCTGCAGACATCCTTGCAGAACCTTTGATTGCAGGAGTGGGAAATTGGCCATCAAAAGAATATGGAGAAATTTAGATTTAGGAACCAGGCTGACAACAGGCAGGTGTTATTTAATGTAAACAGGCACCAAGGCGCTGGGAAAAGTAGAATAAATATTTTAAGATGAATGGTAGTAGGAAACTACACAGAAAGGGCTGCTGAGGTTATTGATGGATAGCACGTTAAAATCATAAGCACAGTAAGTAACATCAGGATGACTCCATGCTCCTAATAAGCTTGGATCAGTGACAGGACTACAGAATCCATGCTTCCTGATTGTGAGGATCCTAAGGTAGGAATGTGCAATTACACCTATTGCTCTGAATGCGTAGCTAGGGATTACTAAGGAGGAGAGGTGAGCTGATTTAACCCTACCTGGTGTAACTCTATACAATTTGGGTGACTGGAGTCGGGCGTTTTGATTATCAGTGGATAATCAGAGAAAGGGATGATGCCGGGGATGAAGAACTTGAGAAAATGCAGAAATGGAAAGTGTTTGTGCTAAAGGAAAGAAAACATAGGGGAGGGCTGATTGAAATTTTTGGCATTTGAAGATAAATAGGTAAAATTAACCTTGATAAATTGTTTGTAATCACAAACTGTGACCAGGGGCATGCATTTCAGCTTGGAAGAGGAGGGTTGAGCAGTCAGTTTACATTTAGCTACTTCACACAAAAGTTGGTGAATTTGTGGAATAGACTGTCTAGGGGACAGTAGAGATGTCTGGCATTGCTGAATTCAAGAGCAAACAGTAACTAAGATATAGAGTATAGGCAAAAAAAGCTTTGGGTCTAGCCAAATTGACCAGCACAGCTGTTCCCAGTTCTGCACATTTTCTCTGTTCAACTTTCCACATAAAAGAAACTTTTAAAATGTTCTATACCTTTTCAAGTGATCAGTATTCCTGTTGCCAGGATGAAGTATTCTTTGCAGAAACTTTATGTAACCTTATATAACCTTGGGATTAGACCATTATGCTGTATAGACCATTAGGGAATGGAAACATAGTGGTTCTTTATAGGGCTAGCAATCTAAAGGCCTTGGCTAATGATTCAGACACATGAGGTTAAATCTCACCACAGCAGCTGGAGAATTTAAATTAGTTTAATTAAATAAATCTGGAATAAAAAGCTAGAATTAGTAAAGATGGCCCTTTAACTAGTGGCCTGTTGTAAAGCCCATTTGATTCACAAATGTCCTTTTGGAGAAGGAGTTCTGCCATTCTTATCCAGTCTGACCTATATGTGATTCCAGACCCTCAGCAATGTGGTTGACTCTTAACTACCCCCTGAAATGGCCATAGTAAGTCACTCAGTTGTCAAGAAAGCAACTCAGCACTACCTGCTCAATGGAATGAGCAATAAATTATGACTTTGTCATGGCCCACACCCTGCGAATGAATTTTTAAAAAAATTACGTTGAGGTGCAGAATTAACCCTAGTGTTGTTTAGGTTTGTGGCCTTATACCTGGTTCCTTTGAATACATAGCCAAACTGTGTATTTGAGGGTGAACTGAGATCTTGATTGCAAAGTTCATTGGACTTCACCTCTCATTGTAATTGGATTGTTGCAATATGTGTTAGCAATCCTTTCACATTGTTTCCGTCGAGTATCCATTTGATTTGTATTTGTTTGGCTATTCAGGTATCTATGGAGTTGGAAAAGCTGCAGTGAACCCACCTGCTCTTGCAATACTTAGTCACAAACCAGAGGATGCTACACAAACTATAGCCTGGGTCGGCAAGGGTATTGTTTATGACACTGGTGGTCTCAGCATCAAATCAAAGGTGATGCGACTTTCCTATTTTTTGTGTTCTTACCTTTGCTGATCACTCTCACTACACCAAATTTAGAATGAACAAATCTGATCCAATATTTTAATTGTTAAATGTTGCATTTTTTATGAATTAAAAGTTAGGTATGCAAGTAAGATGAAACCCAACATATTTTGTTTTCCATACACTTAGAGGAGACAAATGTGCATGAAGACTTACATACTCAATATAGTAATAAGAGTTTACAACACTAGGGGCTGAATTCTCCGGTCGGTGAGCGGGGACGGAGCCCGCTTACCGACGTGTAAAATGACAAGGGGTGATGTCAGGCGGATGTCCCGACGTCACCGCGCGTCATTTAGGTTTTCAGTTCGGCGGGCGCACAGCTGACTCGGCTGCGTGCCCGCCGAACTGTCAAAAGCCTATTAAGGTCTGTTAAAAACTAATTTAAACAATTGAATGAGCTGCCCTCCAACCTTAAGGTTGGCGAGGGGGCAGGCGAAGAGCCCAGGAGGCCTTCACATTTTTCATGAAACCTCATCCACGGGCGGGATGAGGTTTCATGAAGTGTTTAAAAATGCAATAAAAATTTTTTTAAAAATCATTGATATGTCCCAGCTCATGTGACACTGTCACATGAGGGGACATGTTTTAAAAGTTTTCAAATACTTTATTTAGAAATTTTAAACTTAAATAAATCTCCTTAAGGCACCTCTGTGCCTCAGGGAAATTTCTGCGCTCTTTTGCGCGCATGCGCGAGAGATCGCACTCCCGACTCAGGGAATTCCCCTCCCTCCCGCCTGCACAAGGAGCGCTTAGCGCTTACGGGCGAGCATC
This sequence comes from Cetorhinus maximus, assembly GCF_964194155.1. NCBI lineage: Eukaryota > Metazoa > Chordata > Chondrichthyes > Lamniformes > Cetorhinidae > Cetorhinus > Cetorhinus maximus. Next base: position 160,471,268 of record NC_135882.1, read on the forward strand.
ATGCTGGGTAAGCCTTAATTGGCCCGCCCACGTAAAATGGCGGCATGCACCCAATCGGGGGCGCTGATCGGTCTTGTGCTCACTCCCGCCCACCTCCGCAGAACCTCCCTGACAGGGGTCAAAATTCAGCCCTGTGTTTTGCTGCAAGTCTGTCGGCATTATCCTTAAAATACCCCAACCAGCATATGGTTTTAAAATGAGTGTGGAGAGCGGGGAGAGTTCATTTGAAAAAGAGAGCGGGGAGAGTTCATTTGAAAAAGAGAGCGGAGAGAGTTCATTTGAAAAAGAGAGCGGGGAGAGTTCATTTGAAAAAGAGACCGGAGAGAGTTCATTTGAAAAAGAGAGCGGGGAGAGTGCAGTAAGATAAGGGGCAGAGTAACGTCACGAACTGCAGCTTGACGCGAGTTTTTTTTTATTTGTTCATGAGATGTGAGCTTCGCTGGCTGGGCCAGCATTTATTGACCATCCCTAGTTGCCCTTGAGAAGGTGGTGGTGAGCTGCTTTCTTGAACCACTGCAGTCAATGTGGTGTAGGTACACCCACAGTGCTGTTAGGATTTTGACCCAGCAACAGTGAAGGGACGATGATATATTTCCAAGTCAGGATGGTGAGTGACTTGGAGGGGAACATTCAGGTGGTGGTGCCATATATCTGCTGCCCTTGTCCTTTTAGATGGCAGTGGTCGTGGGTTTGGAAGGTGCTGTCTAAGGAGCCTTGGTGAATCCCTGCAGTGCATCTTGTAGATGGTACTTACTGCTGCTACTGTGCTTTGGTGGTGGAGGGAGTGAATGTTTGTGGATGTGCTGCCAGTCAGGCAGGCTAGCTTGTCCTGGATAGTATCAAGCTGCTTGAGTGTTGTGGGAGCTGCACTCATCCAGGCAAGTGGAGAGTATTCCATCACACTCCTGACTTGTGCCTTGTAGATGGTGGACAGGCTCTGCGGAGTCAGGAGGTGAATTACTTGCACGATTCCTAGCCTCTGACCTGCTCTAGTAGCCACAGTATTTATATGGCTAGTCCAGTTCAGTTTCTGGTCAATGGTAACCCCCAGGATGTTGATAATGGGAGATTCAGTGATGGTAATGCCATTGAAAATCAGGGGGTGAAGGCTGGATTCTCTCTTGTTGGAGTTGGTCATTGCCTGACACTTGTGTGATGCGAATGTTACTTGCCACTTGTCAGCCCAAGCCTGGATATTGTCCAGGTCTTGCTGCATTTGGACATGGACTGCTTCAATATCTGAGGAGTCACGAATGGTGCTGAACATTGTGCAATCATCAGCGAACATCCCCACTTATGGCCTTATGATGGAAGGAAGGTCATTGATGAAGCAGCTGAAGATGGTTGGGCTGAGGACACTATCCTGAGGAACTCCTACAGTGATGTCCTGGAGCTGAGATGACTGACCTCCAACAACCACAACCATCTTCCTTTGTGCTAGGTATGACTCTAACCAATGAAGAGCTCTCCCCCTGATGCCCATTGTCTGCAGTTTTGCTGAGGCTCCTTGATGCCACATCCTGTCCAATGTGGCCTTGATGTCCAGGGCAGTCACTCTCACTCTCACTTCGGGAGCTCAGTTCTTTTGTCCATGTTTGAACCGAGGCAGGGAGTGTTCGGAAAGCAGCTGATGGGTGAGCAGGATTGGTGAGTATTTCTAGTCTTTAATGTAAAAATTAAGGTCTTTAGTTTGTGTTTAGGTCTCTGGTCTTTTTTTTCCTCTCTTAGATATAGCTTGTTAAGTATACAGTCGATACTGATGTAAAAAAAATCAATTACAATAAAGTATAAAGGGGGGAATTCTTCAAGTATAAAGAGCAGGGTTACTAGAGTAATTAATTAATATAATAATATAATCAAGTAGATTATGGGGAAAAGGCAGGAAAGTGGAGTTGAGGATTATCGGATCAGCCATGATCTCATTAAATGACGGAGCAGACTCGATGGGCCAAATGGCCTCCTTCTGCTCCTGTGTGTTATGGTCTTATGTTTGTTGCATTTGTGTGAATTCCTTAGTGTCTGAGTTAAGAGTAAACAGTTTAAAAGTTTTTTTACCTTTCAGTGTAAATAGTTTGTTGGGTATTATGTTTAGTAATACCACTGCAAATATTTTAAAAATCTTCACCGACTGACTAACAAAAAAACTGTACAAAGTGCAAGAGCACATATTTGGGCATGATCAAATGCCATAGATCACCAATTTGATCTGGTGACAAATTGACAACAGACCTACTGGAACAATCATAGCTCCAGATTAAGACTGTATTGGCTCTGATGACCTTAACCTGTGACTTCTGTTTATAGTTCAGAACGCTACCTGAATCTGTGTAGTTAAATAGTACAGTATGAGGAATACAGTGAAAAACTCAGTAACCCCAATAGAAATAAAAAAAAGTATCCACTACTGTGACCAGACGGTAATAAAGCATAACCAATTAAATTTGTCACTTATTTTACATGTTCGTAATTAACTTACTGGGTTTTAACCATACCTTTGTAAACATGAGAGTTGAATTGGTCTCCTTTTGTAGACATGCATGCCAGGTATGAAGAGGGATTGTGGGGGTGCTGCTGCTGTCCTAGGAGCCTTCAGAGCTGCTGTGAAACAGGTGAGTATGTACCTTTCCGTTTCCGGTAGTAAGGGATCCCAGAAATTGTATTAAATGAAGGATTTTAAAAAAAAATTTATTTGTGAAATATGTTTCAGAGATTCTTTCTCTTTTCTTTGCCTTCCTTTCCTGAAGCTGACTCTTGCTGGATACAATTTAATGAGCACTGGGCGACATCTACTCCACTAAGTGGCTTTAGGCAGGTCAGGCTGCAGCTTAATAGAGCCGGGATTAAGTACCTTGCCGAGCAATTTGTGAATGCTATTAGGGAGGGTTTAAATTAATTGGTAGTGGTATGGGGATCAGGAGGAATTATCAGAAAGGAATACCAAGGTGCACAGAATACTGGGAGAGGTAGGTAGTACTAGAGTAGGGAATAGTAAGTTATTGGACCTGATTAGAGTAAGGGAGAAAGTAATAAAGTCTAAATCAGGGTTAATGTACATGTATGTGAATGCACAGATTGTGTTTAATAAGATTGGTGAGTTACAGGCACATGTAGACATGTGGAAATATGATGTTGTGGCCATAACAGAGACCTGGTCAAAGGGCAGCACTGGGGGTTAAATATTCCTGGATGCGGAGGCTGTGGTGTGCGTGCGAGGGGGGGCCGTGGTGTGCGTGCGAGGGGGGCCGTGGTGTGCGTGCGAGGGGGGGCCGTGGTGTGCGTGCGAGGGGGGGCCGTGGTGTGCGTGCGAGGGGGGGCCGTGGTGTGCGTGCGAGGGGGGGCCGTGGTGTGCGTGCGAGGGGGGGCCGTGGTGTGCGTGCGAGGGGGGGCCGTGGTGTGCGTGCGAGGGGGGGGCCGTGGTGTGCGTGCGAGGGGGGGGCCGTGGTGTGCGCGCGAGGGGGGGGCCGTGGTGTGCGTGCGAGGGGGGTGAATGTGTGTGTGTTGTTAAGACTCACTGGGGATAGTGCGCTGCAATATCCAGCCCTACTGCTCCCCGAGCTGCAACAAATGTGAAAAAGTTTGATCAACGCACCCGATTGTTTAATTTAGGTTAACAGAATATGAATAGAATACAGGTTTGTAAATTTAATAAGTAAATATCTGTTTATTGAACAGTTTGTCTTTAACCAGTGGCAAAAAAAATAAATATGAACTGCTGGTTTCTAACTCTGTAACCCAAACTCTACCCCCTTCTTAAATCCCCATACACACACATACAAGACACATAAAAATGTGTATTTTAAGGGTGGGATAAAACAGTTCAATAGCACCAATTCCAGGGTACAAGATTCGATAGGTTGATTTTAATCGATATCTTCCAAATTCCTTTCAGTTCTTGTTGATGACAATAGGTGGTCTCCCAGCACTTTCAGTGTTTAGTTCACTGGTTGAGAACTTGCCATTCAATGTTCAACAGTGATTTTCCCCATTGCCTCTTGACAGGGGTTTTCAGAGAGAGCAGGTTATAGAGATATGAGGAGAATAAGCCAGCTAGCTATGATTGTGGAATTACTGGAATCTTACACATATAGGTGCAAGAGGTTTTAGGTCTTTTTCCTTTCAGGCTAGGAGCTATTCTGCTGCACTTCTCTCACATAAACCCTAGTCACCTGGTCAGGAACCATAAGAACATAAGAAATAGGAGCAGGAGTAGGCCATTTGGCCCTCAAGCCTGCCCCACCATTCATTAAGATTATGGCTGATCTGCCCCAGGCCTCAACTCCTCTTTCATGCCAGCTCCTTATAGCTCTCAACTCCCCGATATTTTAAAAATCTATGTACCTCCTCTTTAAATACTTTCAGTGATCTAGCCTCCACAACTCTCTGGGATAGAGAATTCCAGACATTCACTACCCTCTGAGAGAAGAAATTCCTGTGCATCTCAGTTTTAAAAGAGTATCCACCTATTCTGTAACTATGTCCACGAGTTCAACATTCCCCCACTAGTGGAAACACCTTCTCAACATCTACCCTGTCAAGCCCCCTCAGAATCTTATACATTTCAGTAGGATCACCCCTCATTCTTCTAAACTCTAATGAATAAAGGCCGAACCTGTTTAGCCGTTCTTGATAAGCCAACCCCTTCATCCCAGCGATCAGCCCATTAAAACGTTGTTGCCAGGCAGTTCCCCAACAGACCACACCCCTCCTCAGCACCACCCTGTCTTTCATGGCATGCTCTGTTTCAGGACAGCAACATCGTATATATCCCTTACATTGTTCCAGTGGACATGTCTTTCAAACTGTGGCCATTGTAATTTTAATCCGCAGCTCAACAGAAATAAAAAGATATGTTCTTTACTGTGTGTTTGTGTGTGTGCGCGTAAGGGGTGAGTATGTGTGAAGGGTGAGTGTGTCTGTGTATGAGGGGTGTGTGTGTGTGTGTGTGAGATGAGTGTGTTTGTGTGTCTGTGTGAGGGGTGAGTGTGCCTGTGTGGGTGAGAGGTGAGTGTATGTGTGTGTGAGGTGAGTGTGTCTGTGTGGGGGGGTGTGTGAGAGAGGCGACGCACACACTCTCATACACAGAAACAGGCCTCTCACACACACATGCGCACGCGCGCACACACACTCTCACCCCTTACACACACTCATCCCTCACACACACTTATCCCTTACACATACACACACACACTGCTCTCACGTGCACGCACACACACTCACCCCTCACACACACGCACACATGCATGTGCACACAAGCACACATATATACACATTTTCCCATTTAAAAAAAATTATCAATTTATTGTTTTGGCTTATTTTTTTGCTCAGCAAGTTGTTTCTTTTCATACATCAGCTTTTTGTTTGAAATTCATATTTAATGTTGTGCCAAACCTTATCTTTCTGCAACTTGTTCATCGGCTCATTGAGTGTGAGAAAAAATTGAAATGTGCCCCCCCCCAACCCGTGCAAAAAGGTTGGACAAGCCTGATGTAGAGGAACACATTTACAAGGAAATTACAGAGAGGTTTGAGAAGTATAGAGTAATTGTAATGGGGGACTTGGATTATCCGAATATAGAATGGGATTTTAGCAGTGTAAGGGGCAGAGAGGGACAACAGTTCCTTAAGTGTGTTTAGAAAATTTTGTACAGCAGTATGTCCAACGAGAAGGGAGGCACTGCTGGACCTGGTTCTTGGGAATGAGGTGGGCCAAGTGGATCAAATATCAGTAGGAGAACATTTAGGGGACATTGTGTAATAATGTTTAGGTTGGTTATGGTAAAGGATAAAGAACAATATAGAGTAATAATAATTAACTGGGGGAAAGCCAACTTCAATGGGGTAAGAATGGATCTGGGCCGAATAATTTGGAATCAAAGGTTGGCAGGCGAAACTGTGGCTGAGCAGCCTTCAAAGAAGAGATAATTCGGGCACAGCCAAGGTATATTCCATCGAAAGGGAAATTAGGGTAAACAAATCCAGAGCTCCCTGGATGACAAAAGAGATACAGATTAAGATGAAGAAGAAAAAGTGTGTTAATGACAGATGTCAAGCAGATGATAAAATGGAGAATCAGGCTGAATGTAGAAGGTTCAAATGGGAAGTGAAAGAGCAAATAAGAGAAGCAAAGAGAGAGTATGAGAAGAGACAGCCAAAATACAAGGGAATCCAAAGGTTTACTGTAAGCATATAAGTGGTAAAATGAGGAGTAGGGCCCATTAGGAACAAGAAAGAGGATTTACACAGGGAATTGGGGGAATAGCTGAGGTGTTAAATGAATACTTTGCACCTGTATTTACCAAGGAAGAAGATGCTACCCAGGCCATGGTGAAAGAGGAGGTAATTAATACAATAGAAGGACTTAAAACTGATGAGGAGGAGGTATTAGGTAGGGTATCTATACTTAAAGTTGATTAAGAACCAGGACTGGATGAAATGCATCCATGGATAATGAGGGAAGTGAAAGTGGGAATGCAGAGCACTGGCCATAATTTTCCAGTTTTCCTTAAACTCAGGCGTGCTTCCAGAAGACTGGAGAATTACAAGTGTTAAACCCTTGTTTAAAAAAGCGTGTAAAGATGAGTCTAGCAACTACAGGCCAGTCAGTTTAACTGCGATGGTGAGGAAACTTGTAGAAACAATAATTTGGGACAAAATTAATAGTCAGATGGACAAATGCGGGTTAATTAAGGAAGGCAAGAACAAATTTGTTAAGGGAAAATCTTGCTGTAACTAACTTGCTGGAGACTTTTGAAGAGGTAACAGAGGATTGATGAGGGCAGTGCTGTTGACGTGGTGTATGTGGACTTCCAAAAGGCATTTGATACAGTGATGCACAACAGACATATGGGCAAAGTTATAGCTTATGCAATAAAAGGGAAAGTAGCAACATGGCTACGAAATTGGCTGAGTGACAGAAACAAAAGAGTAGTGGTTAATGGATTTTTTCCGGGTTGGAGGAAGGTCTGTAATGGAGTTCCCCAGGGGTTAGTGTTGGGATCTTGCTCTTTCTGATGAATATTAATGACCTACACCTGGGGGTACAGGACACAATTTCAAAATTTTCAGATGATACGAAACTTGGATGCATTGGATGCGCAGAGGATAGTGCAGAACTTCAAAAGCACATAAACAAGTTGGTGGAATGGGCGGAGAGGTGGCAGATGAAGTTTAATGTGGAGAAATATATAGTAATTCGTTTTGGTAGGAAGAACATGGAGAGACAATATAAAATAAAGGATACAACCCTGAAAGAGGTACAGCAGCAGAGATACCTGGGTGTATATGTCAATGAAGGTAGCAGTACAGGTTGAGAGGGTGGTTAATAAAGCATACAGCATCCTAGGCTTTTTAATAGGGGCATAGAATACAAGAGCAAGGAGGTTAATATTGAACTTGTATAACACACTAATTAGACCTCAGCTGGAGAATTACGTTCAGTTCTGGGCGCCGCACTTTAGGAAAGATGTGAAGGCATTTGAGAGAGTGCAGAAAAGATTCACGAGGACGGTCTCAGGGATCAGGGGGAGGTGATTGCATAGTGGTATTGTCGCTGGACAAGTAATCCAGAGGTAATGCCCTGGGGACCCGGGTTCGAATCCTGCCACAGCAGATGGTGGAATTTGAATCTTATGATGACCATAAAACCATTGTCAGTTTTTTTTTATTCGTTCATGGAATTTGGGTGTCGCTGGCTAGGCCAGCATTTATTACCCAACCCTAATTGCCCTTGTTCAGAGGGCATTTAAAAGCCAACCACATTGCTGTGGGTCTGGAGTCACATGTAGGCCAGACCAGGTAAGGGTGGCAGATTTCCTTCCATAAAGGGCATTAGTGAACCAGATGGGTTTTTACAACAATCAACAGCGGTTTCATGGTCATCATTAGACTTTTAATTCCAGATTGTTGTAAAAACCCATCTGGTTCACTAATGTCCTTTAGGGAAGGAAATCTGCTGTCCTTTCCTGGTCTGGCCTACATGTGACTCCAGCCCCACAGCAATGTGGTTGACTCTTAAATGCCTCTGAACAAGGGCAACTACAGATGGGTAATAAATGCTGACCAAGCCAGTGACGCCCACATCCCATGAATGAATAAAAAAAAACTTCAGTGAAGAAGGTAGATTGGAAAAGTTGGGACTGTTTTCTTTGGAGAAGAGAAGACTAAAAGGAGATTTGTTAGATGTATTCAAAATCATGAGGGGTTAAGACAGAGTAGATAGGGAGAAGCTATTCCCACTTGTGAAAGGATCAAGAACTTGAGGACCCAGATTTAAAGTAATTAGCAAAAGAAGCAAAAGTGACATGAGGTAAAACTTTTTCACGCAGAGAGTAGTTAAGGTCTGGAATGCATTGCTTGAGAGTGTGGTGGAGGCAGGTTCAATTGAGGTATTGAAAATAGGAATTTGCCGCCATCAATCAGCAACGTGATCCCAGAGGTTGTTGATGCCTTCACATATCTAGGCTCCACAATCACCAGCAATCTGTCACTTGATGCTGAAGTCAACATGTGCATAGCAAAAGCTGCAGTTATGTCCAAGCTGAGTAAGTGTGTGTGGAACGACAGCAATAAAAACAGAAAATGCTAGAAAAACTCAGCCGGTCTGGCAGCACCTGTGGAGAGAGAAACAGAGTTAACATTTCAAGCCCATATGACTTCTTCAGAGCTAAAGAGAAGTAGAATGTGATGGATTTTTTACTGTTTAAGAGGGGCTGGAGCAGGTGGAGCAAGGTGGAAGGTCAGGGATAGGTGGGAACCAAGGAGAGATTGACAAAGATGTCATGGACACAAGAGTGTTAATGGTGTAAATAAGTGATAAAGACACATTGGTCCACTCCTCCATCACCCCCAACTCCTCACCCCCTTCCCACAGCATCTTCCTATGCAATCGCAGAAGGTGCAACACTAGCCCCTTTTCCTCCTCTCTCCTCACCGTCCAAGGTCCCCAAACAGTCCTTTCAGGTGAAGCAGCGCTTCATTTGCGTCTCCTTCAATTTGGTCTACTGTATTCGCTGCTCCCAATGCGGTCTCCTCCACACTGGGGAGACCAAACGCAGACTGGGTGACCACTTTGCGGAACACCTTCGGTCTGTCTGCAAGCATTACCCACACCTTCCTGTTGCTTGCCATTTCGACACACCATCCTGCTGTCATGCCCACATGTCCGTCCTTGGCCTGCTGCAATGTTCCAGTGAAGCTCAACACAAACTGGAGGAACAGCACCTCACCTTCCGACTAGGCACTTTACAGCCTTCCGGACTTAACATTGAGTTCAACAACTTCAGACCATGAACTCTCTCTTCCATTTTTACCCCTTTTTTAACCCATGTTTTTAAATTTTAATTTTTATCTACTTTTATTTTTATTTTTTATATATTTGTGCATTTTTTAAAAAAGCCTTTTCGCCCCCCCCCCGCCCAGGGCCACCTGTCACTTGTTTCTATGTTGTGCTTTCACTACCGCTGGCCCTTGTTCTGCTATTAACATTCTGTTATCTTACCTTTATGGAACTATCAGCACTTTCTTCAGCCTTTACCACTACTACTAACACTTCCTTTGTCTTGTGTCCATGACATCGTTGACAACCTCGCTTAGCTCCCCCCTTCCTTTTTATATACTTACAACCTGTTTTTATATTGTTAGCTATATTTTATTTTTCCCCTTTTATCAATTTTTTGGTAGCCCTTTGCTGGTTTCTAAAACCCTTCCAATCCTATCTAATCTAATGATCTAATTTATTTTTTCACTATTTGCCAAAGATGCTAAAGCAAGACTCAGTTTGTCTTTCTCATGGCCTTATTGGTTTGAGCTACTGCTTTTAATGTTCTGTTCACCAAGCTCCCTCTACTTCTCAACTTTAAAGTGTTGTCATTTAAGGTGTAGTTCATTTCCCTAATCCTTCTTTCAAACTGTGTTTCACAATTTGCCTCATCCTCCCATATATACTTTACATATATAATATTTATAAAGAAAATGTGTTTACCCCTGCAGTTTACATTTTCTGTTTTTCTCTAACATGTGGCATATTTGCATCAATTCATATATTATCTTCATAAAGTATCTTATATGGTGCCTAATTATGTAGCGCATATAATGAAGAAAAATTACATGTTTGTGATTTATTGAGTTTAGTTTGATATAGTTGCAACTCAAAATGTGTTGCTGATTACTAAACTACATAATGTATTTACAATGAGATTCTACTTTAAAATGTCTTGTTAATAACCTTTTGTGCTTATGGGCACTCGTTCAACAATTTCATTTTTTTTAAATCAGGGTTTTAAAGAGAACTTGCATGCGTTGTTCTGCTTGGCTGAGAATGCTGTTGGAGCTAATGCAACAAGGCCAGATGACATTCACCAGCTGTACTCTGGAAAGTGAGTTAATGGAGTGACGCTGAAATGCATAGTCCTCCAGTTTTGTCTTAAAAAAAAAACAAGAACAAAAGAATCAGGAGCAGGAGTAGGTTTTGTTTCAACTTAGTTCTCTTAGTAATATCTTGTAATGTGCATCTACTGGTTCACTTGAATGTGTAATCAGAATACAGGATGTAAAATAGTAAGATCACTTTTATTATCCGATTTTATTCTTTCAGTAGCTTTTAGAAGAGATTACGAAGTTGACTTGAATGCTGTTTGTTAATATTTTGGTTAGGTGCTCAGACTGGTTTATTGCTTTGGATATTTGCAATTCTATGCTTTCTACAACCCATGACTACTTTCCGCATCCTAATCTTGCAAACGCTGTGGCTGTATGAACAAAATGAAGTGAGGTTTTAAGTCAAGATGTAAGCAATATCAATTCTAATCTTCTGCTTACCAAAGCTTCTTTATTCAATAGAACTGTTGAGGTCAATAACACAGATGCAGAGGGTCGCCTGGTTTTGGCTGATGGAGTATCGTATGCTTGTAAAGATCTCAAAGCAGACATCATCTTAGATATTGCTACTTTAACTGGAGCTCAGGTAGGTAAACATTCCAGTTATAATAGACAAGCATTCATATATTCTGATCCTAGTCTTAATTTACATAGACTCCAAGGGCAAGATATTGAGGTTGACGAGCGAGGGGCGGGGCCTGCTCGCCGACACGTAAAATGATGCGGGATGATGTCGGGCAGAACTCCTGACGTCACCCTGCTTCCTTGCAATTTTCAGGTCAGCGAGGGTGCAGCCGAATCAGCTGTGCGCCCGCCAACCTGTCAACGGCCAATTGAGGCCATTTAAAAAGTTATTGAGCTAGTTAATGGACCTGCCTGTCCAACCTTAAGGTTGGCGGGCAGGCCGGGAGCCCTGGCGGGCTTCTGAAAAGGCATGAGACCTCATCTGCAGGGGGGATGAGGTTTCATGTATGTTTTTAAAAATTTAATAAAAGTTTGAATGAAAGTGATGGACATGTCCCAACTCGTGTGACAGTGTCACATGAGGGGACATGTCAGGGAAATTTTAATTTTGTGCATTGACCATTTTTGAATTTGGTGCTGATCTCCCTGAGGCAGCACTTAGCCTCAGAGAGATGGGTGTGCTCTTTTGTGCGCATGCGCGAAAGAGCGCACTCTCGGCTGAGGGAATTCCCGCCCTCCCCTCCCGCACAGGGAGCGCATAGCCTTAAATGGCCCACCCACGTAAAATGGCGGCGCACGCCTAATTGGGGGCGCTGATCGGATGTGCCCCTTCTCCCCCACCCCCACAACGGGAGGGATACTTCTTCCCCAAGAGTCACCTAAGGTTGGAGTGCATTTTATTGGAGTGGTATTTTAACTGGAAGTAGCAGTTTCCATTGGGCGTGTGGCACTAATTATGAACAGTTGAAGATAAAAAAAGCACCTGTTAAAGATAAGCAATATCAATACTAGCTGATTTATATTTTCAAGGTATTAAGCCTTACGCCAGCAACTGTTTTCCATTTTATTTACTACTCTATGAACAATAGATTTACTTGGAATTTGCTCAATTGCACATCGGTTGAGGGCGGAGGATGGTTATAGTCATGTCCAAGAGTTGCTTAATGTGAAAACCTAACTTACTGTCAAATACAAGGTTTGACTAAAAACGCATTGTTTGCCTTGGGAAGCTTAGTTGGTTCTGGGAGTCAGTCACACCAGAATTCTTTTGTTGGTATCCCCCTCATCATTGTGCAATGTCCTTACTCTGCCCACTTGCTGATCAAGAAGGGCAGTCTGTTCCTAGTGGCACTTGCAGTTGACCATTGGTGATGTGCAACATCAGCCCAAAAGTAAAAAAGAATTTAAGCACTTCTGCTAGCCTCATTTAGAGGATTCTGAGTACAAACTCTCCTACTAGTCCTCTGTCACAATGTAGTGGCTTCCAATGCATTTTTGGATGAAAGCAATTTATAAAACTGGTGTATAAATTGTCTTTCACCAATCCAGCTTGTCCTACTTTCAGATTTTGGCTCCTATATGGTTAATAGGTGATACCTTTATGATCGTATCAGACTATTGAATTCGCTCTCAATATGTTGTAGCTAAGTGAACAAATCTTGCTTGATTTTTCTTTTTTAACCAGGGTATTGCTACTGGAAAATACCATGCTGGATTGCTGACCAATAGTGAAGAATGGGAACGCGCCTGTGTAAAAGCCGGGCAGAACAGTGGTGATCTTGTGCAGCCGATGGTTTACTGTCCTGAACTGCATTTCAGCGAATTTACTTCTGCTGTGGCAGACATGAAAAATTTTGTGGCTGTAAGTTAATGGACTAATCAAAGCTAACCAGATGGGCACCTCTCGTTGGGATGATTGTGCTTTGTTCGTTATTTTAGATTTGTGTGGCTTCTCTTTGAGACATAGTTGTTCTGTACAGAACATTCTTCATTGATTTGCAAAGTAGAATCTAGTGTAAAATTTAACAGAAGAACTAACTGGTCAATCCAGTCATCCTCACCTTTACTATACTGATGAAACTAAATAGCTGCTATTCAGTTTACAAGGTACTAATGTTTGTACCAAGTGAAGGTGTAAAAACAGCTTTTATTAAGGTGAGGAATGTCAGAATTGGGAAATTAAACATCTTCCATTTTAAGCACCCAGTGATCGCTTCAAACTTACAATCGCTACATGCAGAGGAAAGGTCTGTCCCAACAATGATCTTTAACACCGTCATCTAACTAACATTCCATCCAACACCCACTTCCCTTGTCCTCCATCCTTTTGACATTTCTGAATAGATTGTCAGTCAGGGTCAGCTTTCTGCTGTGAGATGTAGGATTGCTAGGAACTGGGTTGAAACTGACCCAACAGCGTAGCCTTTCAGGGTCCGCTGAATGCTTTTAAACTAATTTAGCTCAAACTCCCAAAACAAAACATCTCTTTGGACTGCACTTCTTTGCAAACAGTGTAGACATCATGTCTCCAGCTAAGTAAGCCTACCTGCTATGGCTCTTACCTGTCTAGCTGTTAACCCCTAAAGTCAATATGGCCCAGTCTTTTAAGTGTATTTTCTACAGTTAAACTTTAATCTTCCCGGAACTAAACATTACCTCCAAAATACTAACGTGACAAAATCTTCATCACAACATTCTTATGAAGATTTAATTTCTGGTTGTTGGCAATAATTCTGTCCAGTACTTATGATCCTATTTTGTAGTTATTGTCCCATAGTTGAGTGGCTTGCAATGTCATTTCAAAAGGGAATGAGTCAATTACATATTGTCGATCTGATAAAGAGACCAGGCCAGACCATACTCGAGTCCTACAAGAATATTAGTGATCTTGTTGGGCCTTTATGACAAAAATTGAAAGGCACAATACTGTGGATACCGGAAATCTGAAATAAAAGCAGAAAATGCTGGAAACACTGAGCAGGCCTGTCAGCATCGATGGAAAGAGAAATAGAGATAATGTTTCAGGTCGATAACCTGTCATCAGAACTTTGACAACCTGGACACTTTGCACATTTTTCTTGATTTTAAATGATTTTAAATTAACATAAGTAAGGGGATGATTGTATAGTTATAGGATGAGCCTTAGAATCTTAAAGAAAATTATTGCTTTTTGTGGTGTGTGTGTATTGGAGATGATGGCGTAGTGTCACTGGGCTAGTAATCTAGAGGCCTAGACTAATCCTCTAGGACAATGGGTGCAAATCCCAATTTAAGTATTTAGTTAAAAAAATCTGAAATTGAAAGCTAGTCTTAGTTTCATGGTCACCATCACTATCATCAATTGCTGCAAAAACCCATCTGATTCACTAATGTCCTTCAGAGAAGGAAATCTGCTGTCTAGTCTACATGTGACTCCAGATCCCAGCAATGTGGTTGACTTTTAATTGTCCTCTGAAATGGCCTATCAAGCACTCAGTTCAAGGGCTGTTAGGGATGGGGCACAAATGCTGGCCTTGTCAGGGATACCCATATCCCATGAAAGAACAATAAAAATGGACTAACCAGAAGTGACAAATGGAATTTAACCTGGAGAAGTGTGAGGTAATATATTTGGGGAGGGCAAACAAGTCAAGGGAATACACATTAAATGATAGGATGCTGAGAAGTGTGGAGGAGCAGAAGGACCTTGGAATACATGCCCACAGATTCTCAAAGGTAGCAGGACAGGTTGGTAAGCAAGTTAAGGTTGTGTGTGGGATACTTTTACTTGCCAAGGTTTAAAATATAAGAACAGGAATTTATTAAACACTAGCTAGGCCACAGCTAGAGTACTGTGTATAGTCTGGTCACCGCAATACAGGAAGAATGTGACCTCAGCAAGGGTACAGAGGAGATGCATGAGGGTATTGCCAGGACTCAAAAAATTTTACCTAGGAGGCAAAGTTGGACAGGCTGGGTTGGTTTTCTTTGGAAAAGAGGATGCTGAGGGGAGATTTAGTTTTTTTTTAACTCTTTGTCATGGGCCGTGAATTTTGCAGGCAAGGCCAGCATTTTTTGCACATTCCTAATTGCTTTTGAGAAGGTGGTGAACTGCTGCAACCCATCTGTAATAGGTACACGCACTATGCTGTTAGGAAGGAAGTTCCAGGATTTTGACCCAGCAATGGTGAATAAGCAGTGATATAATTCCAAGTCAGAACGATGTGCAACCTGAAGGGGAACTTGCAGGTGGTGGTGTTCCCATGAGTCTGCTGCCCTTGTCCCAATAGGTGGTAGAGGTCATGACTTTGTGAGGTGCTGTCAAAAGTGCCTTGATGAGTTGCTGCAGTGCATCTAGGATATGGTACACACTGCTGCCACTGTGTCAGTGGTGGAGAGAGTGAATATTTAAGGTGGTGGATGGGGTGCCAATCAAGCAGGATGCTTTGTCCTGGATTGAGTCGAGCTCAAGTCTTGTTGGAACTCATTTAGGCAAGTGGGGAATATACTATCACAATTTTGACTTGTGTCTTGTAGATGGCGGATAGACTTTGGGGAGTCGGAAGGTGTGTTATTCATCGCAAAATTCCCATCGCCTGGCTTGCTGTTGTTATCACACTATTCGTATGGCTAGTCCAGTTAAGATTTTGGTCAATGCTAACCCTGAGGATGTTGATAATGGGGTAATTCAGCGATTGTAATGCTGTTGAATCTTGAGTGGAGATGGTTAGATTATCTTCTGTTGGAGATGTTCATTGCCTAGCACTTACATGGTGCGAATCTTACCTGCCACTTATCAACCCAAGCCTGAATGTTGTCCAGGCCTTGCTGCAAGTATCAGTATCTGAGGAGTTGTGAATGGTATTGACACTGCGCAATCATCAATGAACATCCTTACTTCTGACTTTATGATGGAGGCAAGTTTTTGAAGCAGCTGAAGATGGTTGGGCCTAGGACTCTACCATGAGGAACTCCCACAGTGATGTCCTGGAGCTGAGATGATTGGCCTCCAACAACCACAGCCATCCTCCTTTGTGCTAGTGAACCAACCAGTGAATGGCTTTTCCCCCTGATCCCCAACAAATGTAATTTTGCTAGGGCTCCTTGACACCACACACTGTCAAATGCTGCCTTGATTTCAAGGGCAGTCACTTTCACCTCACCTCTGGAGTTCAGCTCATCTGTCCATGTTTGGACCAAGGCTGTAATAAGATCAGGAGCTGAGTGTCCCTGGCCGAACCCAAACTGAGGATCAGTGAGCTATTGCTGAGTAAGTGCTACTTGATAGACTGTCAACGACATCTTACACTTGACTGATGATCGAGAGTAGACTGATGGGATGATAATTGGCCGGGTTGGATTTGTCATGCTTTTTGTGGACAGGACATACCTGGGCAGTTTCCCACATTGCCGGATAGATGCCAGTGTTGTAGTTGTACTGGAACAGCTTGGCTAGGGGTGTGGCTAGTTCTGGGCACAAGTCTTCAGTACTATTGCTGGAATATTGTCAGAATCCGTAGCGTTTGCCATATCCAGTGCGTTCAGCCGTTTCTTGATACCACGTGGAGTGAATCGAATTGTTTAAAGATTGGCATTTGTGATGCTGGGACCTCTGGAGGAGGCCGAGATGGATCATCCATTCGGCAATTTTGGGTGAAGTTGGTTGCAAATGCTTCAGCCTTGTCTTTTTGCACTGGCCTGTATGAATTGATTTGAGGTTGTATGATTGAGGGAATAGGAAGGACCTATTTCTCTTAGTAGAGAGGCCAATGACAGATAGGTTAGATTTAAAGTAATTGGTTGAAGGATTAGAGAGGAGTTGAGAATTTTTTTCACCCAGCCATTAGTGAGGCCTAGAACTCACTGCTTGAAAGTGGGGTAGAGGCAGAAACCCTCAGCGCATTTAAAAAGTACTCGCAAAGATTCTTGAAGTGTTGTAACCTCTAAGACTGCAGTCTAAGAGCTGGCAAGTGGGATTAGACTGGATAGCTCTTTTTCAGTGGCACAGACATGATGGGCCTCCTGTGGTGTAAATTTCTATGATTTTATAAGAGTATCTGTAAACTAGTTTATATTTTGCTCTATGTTTTTATTCACAAATGTTCAATATGTGAACACATAGAAATTACTTATAAACAAGCATTTTCATGTAAACTGTGTTTAATTGCAGAAGGAAACCAGCTGAATGGATTTAACTCAAATCTAATCTGGTTGTTTTATTTTAGGATCGAGCCAATGCTATGAGTTCATGTGCAGGCTTATTTATTGAAGCACATATTGGTTTTGATTGGCCAGGAGTCTGGGTGCATATTGACATGGCTTCCCCAGTCCACACTGTAAGTAATACTAGTTTATCTCTATACAGCAGTAGCATGAGTTATGTTTGACGATAAGACATAGGAGCAGAAATTAGGCCATTTGGCCCATCAAGTCTGCTCCGCCATTCAATCATGGCTGATAAGTTTCTCAACCTCATTCTCCCGCCTTCTCCCCGTAACCTTTGATTCCCTTACCAATCAAGAACCTATCTATCTCGGTTTTAAATACACTCAATGAACTGGCCTCCACAGCCTTCTGTGGCAATGAATTCCATAGATTCACCACTCTCTGGCTAAAGAAGTTTCTCCTTATCTCTGTTCTAAAAGGTCTTCCCTTTACTCTGAAGCTGTGCCTTTGGGTCCTAGTCTCTCCTACTAATGGAAACATCTTCCCCGTGTCCACTCTATCCAGGCCTTTCAGTATTCTGTAAGTTTCAATCAGATCCCCCCCATATCCTTCTAATCTCCATCGAATATAGACCCAGAGTCCTCAAACGTTCCTCATACGTTAAGCCTTTCATTCCTGGGATCATTCTTGTGAACCTCCTCTGGTTCCCTCTCCAGGGCCAGCACATCCTTCCTGAGATACGGGGCCCAGAATTGCTCACAATATTCTAAATGTGGTCTGACCAGTGCCTTATAAAGCCTCAGCAGCTCATCCCTGCTTTTATATTCTAGTCCTCTCGAAATAAATGCCAACATTGCATTTGCCTTCCTAACTACTGACTCAACCTGCAAGTTAACCTTAAGAGAATCCTGGACTAGGACTCCCAAGTCCCTTTGCACTCCAGATTTCTGAATTCTCTCCCCATTTAGAAAATAGTCTATGCCTCTATTCTTCCTACCAAAGTGCATGACCTCACACTTCCCCACGTTGTATTCCATCTGCCACTTCTTTGCCCATTCTCCTAACCTGTCCAAATCCCTCTGCAGCCTCCCCGCCTCCTCAATACTACCTGTCCCTCCGCCTATCTTTCTATCATCTGCAAACTTAGCCAGGATGCCCTCAGTTCCTTCATCTAGATCATTAATTATAAAGTGAAAAGCCGTGGTCCCAACACTGACCCCTGCGGAACTCCACTAGTCACTGGCCGCCGTCCTGAGAAGGACCCCTTTATCCCCACTCTCTGCCTCCTGCCAGACAGCCAATCTTCTATCCTTGCTAGTACCTTGCCTCTAACACCATGGGAACCATGGCTGACAAGGGAACTCAGAGACAGCATAAAAGCTAAAGAGAAAGCATACAATGCGGCAAAGAGCATCTTACTGAGCAGCCTCCTGTGTGGCACCTTGTCAAAGGCCTTCTGGAAGTCCAAGTAGATAACATCCATTGGCTCTCCTTTGTCTAACCTACTCGTTACCTCCTCAAAGAATTCTAACAGATTTGTCAGGCATGACCTCCCCTTGATGAAACCATGCTGACTTTGCCCTATTTTATCATTCACTTCCAAGTATTCTGAAATCTCATCCTTAATAATGGACTCTAAAATCTTACCAACGACCGAGGTCAGGCTAATTGGCCTGTAATTTCCCGTCTTTTGCCTCACTCCCTTCTTAAACAGGGGGTTACATGAGCGATTTTCCAGTGCTCAGGGACCCTCCCTGACTCCAGTGATTCCTGAAAGATCACCACTAACGCCTCCACTATCTCTTCAGCTATCTCCTTCAGAACTCTGGGGTGTAATCCATCTGGTCCAGGTGATTTATCCACCTTCAGACCTTTCAGTTTTCCTAGCACCTTCTCCTTGGTAATGGCCACCATACTCACCTCTGCCCCCCGACTCTCTTGAACTTTGGGGATGTTACTCGTGTCTTCCACCATGAAGAATGACGCAAAGTACCTATTCAGTTCCTCTGCCATTTCTTTGTTCCCCACTACTACTTCTCCAGCGTCATTTTCCAGTGGCCCAATGTCCACTTTTGCCTCTCTTACCCTTTATATATCTTAAAAAACTCTTGCAATCTTCTTTTATATTACTGGCTAGTTTACCCTCATATTTAATCTTCTCCCTCCTTATTTCTTTTTTAGTTGTACTCTGTTGATCTTTGTAGGCTTCCCAATCCCCTGGTTTCCCACTGCTCTTTGCCGCATTTTATGCTTTCTCTTTAGCTTTTATGCTGTCCCTGAGTTCCCTTGTCAGCCATGGTTGCCTTGTCCTCCCTTTAGTATGCTTCTTCTTCCTAGGGATGAATTTTTGCTGTGTCTCCCAAATTACTCCCAGAAACTCCTGCCATTGCTGTTCCACTGTCTTTCCTGCTAGGCTCATCTCCAAGTCAATTCTGGCCAGCTCCTCCCTCATGCCTCTGTAGTTGCCTTTATTCAACTGTAATACCGTTACATCTGATTCCAGCTTTTTCCTCTCAAATTGCAGGGTAAATTCTATCATATTATGGTCACTTCCTCCTAAGGGTTACTTCACCTTAAGCTCCCTTATCAAATCTGCCTCATTACACATCACTAAATCTAGAATTGCCTGTTCTCTAATGGGCTCCACCACAAGCTGCTCCAAAAAGCCATCTCGTAGACATTCCACAAATTCCTTTTCTTGTAATCCATTACCAACCTGATTTTCCCAGTCTACCTGCATATTGAAATCCCCCATGATCACTGTAACCTTGCCTTTCTTACACGCCTTTTCTATCTCCTGGTGTATCTTGTGCCCCACATCCTGACTACAGTTCGGAGGCCTGTACATAACTCCCATTATGGTTTTTTTACCTTTGCGGTTCCTCAACTCTACCCACACAGATTCTACATCATCTGACCCTACGTCATTTCTTGCTATCGATTTAATTTCATTTCTTACTAACAAAGCAACCCCACCCCTTCTGCCAACCTGCCTATCTTTTCGATAGGATGTATATCCTTGGATATTTAGCTCCCAGTCCTGATCTCCTTGCAGCCATGTCTCCGTAATGCCCATCACATCATACCTGCCAATTTCAATCTGCGCCACTAGCTCATTTACCTTATTTCGTATACTGCGTGCATTCAGATACAACACCTTCAGTCCTGTATTTCCTGTCCCCTTTCTCATTGTCATCCCTTTATCTGATGTGCTTGAAGTTAGATTCCTAGCCCTTTCCAAACACTCTGTCCTATTTTGTGTTCTGGGGACTTTAATAGCCTCTCCTGGGCTCTCCTTTCTTTTCAGTTTTTTCAAAGTTTTCCATGAAGTTGAATCCACCCCCCAAACGCTAACCTGCTGCTTTGTTTCCCATTTATCATACCTCTTGGAGTTTTACCCCTTCCCTTCCCCCCCCACTTTCTAGTTTAAAGTCCTGTTGACCATCCTATTTACCCTTTTCGCTAGAACATTGGTCCCAGATCGGTTCAGTTGGAGACGGTACCAACGGTACAGAGGCATTCGGTAAAATCTATACCATATCTCCAAATGCATATTAGTGTAGTAAACCAATTTGTTTATATCTTCAAGTGTAATTGTCTGACTGAAGTTCCATTTTAATTTAATTTTGTGAACTTAAAGTCACAGATATTTACACACTATTTCCTCTGTGGTGGTGTTCAGCCAAATTTCTTCCTGCAACTACTTCTATGCTCGTCTTCTATTTTCTACTTCTTTCTACATCTATTTCTTGGTTTTGCTCTTGGGAGGAGGGGGATTAATGATGCCTGGGTCTGGGAAAACATGGATGCCACAGTGGCTCCAAGAGTGCTCAAGACAGGTAGGCCTGAGGAGAACTCAGAGGTGGTGGAGGAGGGGGTTGTGGGTGGGGGGTGTTGGCAGTTTGAGAATGTTCGGAGTGGTTTAAATGAAGAGCAGGATATATGGTGACCAATCACCTGCCACTACAGCAGCAAGGCGAATTGATTATGGAAGAGAATTGTTTTTCAGTTTTACAGTGACATTTTAGTGTTGTTGACATTTCAAATCTCCTGTACTATTTCAGTCTCATTTTAGAGGTTCAATTTATAATAGTTTATTGTAAAGGTTTGATTTTGCTCAAAAAGATGGGATAATGCAAAATTGTTCCTCTCTATGCAAAGGATTTTTTTCTAAATGCGCATTTAGGAAGCTTCCCAAGGAGGATCCTTCATTAAAAACGTGAGGCATAGGAGTAGGCTATATGACTGCTTGAGCCTGCTCTGCCATTCAATAAGATCATGCCAGATCTTCTACCTCAACTCCTCTCTCCCAATCTATCCCCATATCCCATGATTCCCTTAGACTGCAACCTAACATTCGCAGCTCTCTCGAGAATTCCAAAGCTTCACAATCCTCTGGCTGAAGAAGTTTCTCCTCATCCCAGTTCCATTGCAGTTGATTTTCACATTTCTCTGTAAACAGGGCAAAGAGTGTAAGAGCAGGAAAACTAATGTTTACATTTTTTCCATCAGGGAGCACGTGCTACAGGCTATGGGGTAGCACTTCTTCTAGCATTGTTTGGTCGTGCAACAGATGATGCATTATTGAACTTTATTTCACCAATTGGTGTTAACTTCACTACAGCAGGTGATGATTCAATGGAAAATTGCTCCAAAAAGAGACGACTGGTATGAATTCCGCTTGAGATTATGTACGTTCTTTTTAGTATGGATTTGGATGTGGACTATTGCTGAGCCAGTGTGAGGCATCTCTTTTGAATTAAGCTTACGCATTAGTATTTAGGTTCACACAGCATCTATTTTAACTACACCCTTGATGGTGTAAATTTGCCAGGTACTGGCATTTATAGACATAAGTTGGATCATGTTCCAAGTTTGAATTTCAAATGGCCAGTAGAAATCTGTATCACTTTGGCTTTATTACTATAGCTTGTGATTTATTGGCTTGCAAAAAAAATTGCAACTTTTTGCATAACTTAAATATGATTCTTCACCCACATTCTAGGATATTTGAATATTTTATTTTCAGTTTCATTTGTCTTAAGTTGAGATACACTGACAAAAAATCTGATCATGTCCATGCTTATCTTGGGGGTTGGGTTTTGCAGCATTTGTAATTTCGTCTACAAACTGATTATGGATCACTCTTATGGATCTTCATCAGTGGCTCTCAGCAGCTCTACTGCTTTTGTATGCCATTCCAGCCTACTGCCAGATGTTACCAGAGGAGTTCAGTTCTCACCCCCTTGTAATGAGAGAAGGGTGACAGGACAGTCCCATCACCTTTGGAGCAAATAAATGGGCTATATTAAAGCTAAAGGATTGTCACTGAATCCAGGAATTGTTTTTCTATGTTGCTGGGGAAAATGTCTTCATTTGGCATCCACTCAGGTATTTAGACAAGGCTGCAGTACTTGAATTACACTTCCATGATTCTTAAAGAGTACATTTCATATAAAATAATAGTTAGCAGAGTTTTCCTTTTTTAATTCATTTTATTTTATTGAAGACTGTCCAATTGAGTAGCTGTGACTTCTAGGCCACTGTGGTAGTTTTGCCAACTTAGTGTGTCCCCTTGAATCCAGGAGCTAGACTGTTGAAAATGATGGGGACTGAGACCTCAGGCCAGTGTGAGCTGCCGTTGAGAACTATGGGAGCCCCAAGATTAATGGGACTCCCCATGGATGCAGAGCATTAATCTAACTGCATGGTATCCTGGGGCTCATAAATCTAGAATAATTCTCAGGCCAGTCTGAAGTTGAGGCTTTGCACTTTCTTCCCTGTCAGCATAGGAGTGATTCTATTGAGAAGCCACTGAAGCAGTGGAGCAAGAAGAGGTACCCTACTTGACGCTCTCTGTGAACTGTGAGAGTGATATATTTCCAAAAATGTCAGCAAATTCTAGTTGGTGTATTTTTAATTTGTGTAAAAGATACACACCGCCCTTTTAAAAATTTTGCTTCATCTCAGACTTGCCTTCCCTTTTAAGAATGCCACGTGTCTTATCAGCCTTACCAAACTTTTTAATCTGACTTGACCAATGCCTTAAACATGCATTCTTTTAGGAAAACATAGACGCTTTTGTGTGTACTATGGCTGAAAGATCATGGGATTTTAAAATGACATTAATTGAACTGAAAATCCAGATGTGAGCTTCGTTAAAGATTGCAATGCCTTTATTCCCACCATTTCTTACATGGTGTCTGACAGGGATTGGGGATTATATTATTCTGGACAAGGTCAGGTTTTTTACTTCAATGAAATGTTTTTACTTTAGAAACTACTGTTGGCCAGATTTGCACAGTGGAGCCCATAAAGCTTGAGATGGACTGTTGGAGGTCACATCGATTGCTTATAAGGTGACTCAAACTCTGCCTTTCTCCCTGTCGCAAGAATGAAAAAGAATTTTTGCAAATGAATTATATGAATGCTGCTCAGTTTAAATTTAGAGAATTAACCTTGTCTGATTAAATCTAGAATAGCTAAAAGTTGTAATAAGTTTATCAAATTTGTCTTGGCTCTACCTCGCATATACTTGTAAAACAATTTATGTGAAGATTTGTCTTGTCCAAACATAAAGCAATTTTTGTATAGTTTTATGTATTTGAAATGATGCATATAAAACAATTTGACACTTTGCAAGATTCTTCTGTCTATTTAGTGAATCTGACATTGCTATCATGATTGTAATCAAGGGTAGGATTTTTTGGATGGTCAGGTTTCCCACCCTGCCACACAAAACATTGGCGGGAACGCTTCCCTGCCAATACCGGCTGCCCTTCAGCCATTTTATGGTCAGTGGGGCGTTAGTTGACGAAGGCTGAGACTTCTGCCTACATCCATGGAAGAAATCCCTCCTTAGAGACCAGCCGGCCAGTCAGATGGCCAGCAGCTCTATAATCTCAGCAGTGCCAGGTTTGTGTGGTGACCACTGCTGGAACTGCAGCTAGTTCCCGAAGAAGAGGAAGGCCAGACTGAAGGTAATCCCAGGGTATCAGCAGGGGCCTGGCTAGCCGTCCCCAGTGAGAGGACTGAGGAAGTTGGGGGGCTGGGTTTGAGAGGCGTGGAGACACTCAAATGTCACTTAACGGCCTCAATAGGCCTAAGAAACACAAGAAATAGGAGTAGACCATTTAGCCCCTCGAATCTGCTCCACCATTCAATAAGATCATGGGCGGGCGGGTTGCCCAATGCCTCTTCCATCCCTTATAAAACACAAGACACATCAGGGGCGGATTGGTGGGCAGCATGCAGATGACACACTGCATTTTACTAGACACCCACTGCCTTCAAACCTACCAGTGGCACTGTAAAATGCCACCCTAAGTGTTGATCTTGCTTCCCTATGCATTTCCTGGGCTTGGCTTTTTGCTTCATTTTGGAAAATGGGCATTCACAAAACAAGTCCGAGTTGTGATGATTAAGTCGTCCTAAGTTCCAAAATATGCTAGAAAACCATGTTAATCGTTACAAAGATACAAAAAAATCTTTATATGGTCAAAGACTGACTTATATATGAGATGCACAGTGGTGTCAAGTAACACTGGGCGTTTCAGACTTTTTTACTAGCCTGCTGTTAACTCCATTCCAAACACTTTTGTCTCAATTCTGTCTGAGTGTCAAGTTTATTCATTCATCCCTTGTTGAATCAGGAATTTAACCATTCCTATTTGAATTTTCCATTGGCGCCCATACTTGAAGGAGATTGCCAATGTGCATGATAAATATTTGGCAAATTAAATCACTATCAAGAGAACTTAAAGCCAGTCATTCATTCTATTTTCTTAACTTATTTGCTCCAGTTCAATACAAAACCACCTGTTTATTTTATTTTGTAATTTTTATTATTTTGTTCTGCAGTCAGCTGGGCTTAACTTCAATAGCTTTGGAAATAAGCTCACCATGTTTGTCTATCAGTTGTGGCTCAGTTGGTAGCACTCTCACCACTAAGTCAGAAGGTAGTGGGTTCAAATCCAGGAAACTTGAGTAAAAAATCTCGGCTAATAATCCAATGCAGTACTGACAAAGTACTGTGCTTTTGGAGGTGCTGCCTTGCAGATGAAAACTTTAAACCAAAGCCTAGTTTGGCCTCTCAGATGCAGTTAAAAGTATTCCAAAATGAGTTGGCGGGGGGGTGGTTACCCTGGTGGGCCAATATTTATCTGTCAATCGACATCATTAAACTAGAAAATCTGGTCATTATCACATAGTTGTTTGCTGTGCACAAATTGGCTATCCCATTTCCTACAATGCAACAGTGACCACACTCCAATGCTTTGGAGTGTCCTGTGATGTGGCACTTGTATTCCGTCTTTACTTTTAAAAAACAATGGCCTTGATTTTTAGAGTTGGCAGGAGGGAGGTGTCTGAGCAAGTGACAAACACTTCTGCCAGACATTTTAACTTCATATTCGGAATTGGACTTGGGAATTGAACTTCAGCTTGACCTGGACAAGGATCGCTTACCTGGTCTGCTGGCAGCATCACGAATTTGGGGAGCAGGAGGCCGCTGCTGTGTACTCACAAGAACGGGCCCCAGCAGTTTGGCTAAGTCTCAGCAAAAGGGATCTCAAACTGTTGGTTGGTGAGGGTTGGGGAAGTGGTGCATATTGTGTTTTTGATGAGTGAGAATGGATGCCTAGGTCAAGGCCCTAGGTTTCCTTCTTCACCCAAAGGATCAATCCACCCTACTTTTTAGTCCATACTTTGACAGGGTAAACTATGGTGTCAGTCTGGGAGACCAGGCAGTGAGCTTAGATCAGGCAGTCCAGCAGCTCTCAACACTTTTTAAAAATTCTTTCATGGGATGTGATCATTGCTGGCAAGGTCAGCATTTGTTGCCCATCCCTAATTACCTTCTTCGGGAAAGGAACGGCGATCTCCTTTCAAGTCAGGATGGTATGTGATGTTATAGATGATCTTGATCTGGGATCGTTCATTAGTTTGAGCTGAGCTACCAATTTGAATTTCCAACATTGATCACTTGACAACCATTTCCTAATCTGTAGCAAAATTATTCACCATTTTATGAACTCCTTTATCCTGAACATTTTTACTTTAATCAAGCATCTCTGTTTGTCTTCTTTAAGTCAAAATACTCCACCTTAAAATAAATTCCTAGTACATTTCAGTGTAATTCACCTTTCCTAATCCTGTTTTTAAACTGTTGCTTTGATATAAACCACTGTAATAAATGCTTCCCAAAAATAAACGCTCACTTTTAATGCACATCTTGCAAGTGTTTAGATTTTTTTAATAGGTTTTTTAATGATGAGAATGATCACTCTAATGAGCTCTTGTTCAAGGCAGTACTGATCTGGAATATTTGGAGATGTTATGAGGCTGTAATTAATTCTCTAAATTTCCAGATATCTGCTGGTTTAAAACAGAGTCTGCAATAAAGAAAATGCGCACAAAGCAACTTAGCACAGAAGTCCCTGTTCATACTTTACAAATCTACTGGTGAGAGAAAATCCATTTTTCAAGAAGTTTTATTGAAAATGTTCATCACTTAGTGAGATGTTTTAGAAACAAATATAAAACAGGGACATATTTCCTGTTAACAGCAGGGTCACAATCGCATGGGTCTGGTAGACAGCGTCCTGTTTTGAGGAAAACCAGAGTAATCCAACTAGAAGCAAAGCTTATTGCATATTTTCTATAACTAATTTTGGTATTCCAGAAGTTTCTGAATAAACTTGAAATATAAATACACATTAACACATTGTAATATTGAAATCTACTGTGGAATAACATAACGCTTGTGTCATACAAAACTTAGTTGCACAAACCGCTATCGTTCATTTTCAGAAATGTTGGTTTAAAATCATTCGAAACAGTGCACATGGTGGAGAGGGTTAGAACATGCAGCTGGACTGTCAATAAGTAGGTTGAAAATAGCTATTTAATTTCATAAACATGGTTAAGGTAATTACAGAAAATCAAATTGAAAGCAATACTTTCCCCACCGCACTCCATTTCCCCGCCTCCCCCACCATTCCAAGCAGCAGGAATTACTATGAATTCCTTCCAAAAATGAAATATCCTTAGAATATTTGGATATGAAAATTCACTCTCGCATGGAGTTTTATAAAATAGTCTTAAAGGTTACTGTAATATTTGCAGGTTAAAGAGTTTTGCAAGTTCACTTAGCTTCTCATTTCAGTTTTAAACCTCCATAAGCAGTGTTTGAAATTCATAGTAGCCCTCAGACTACCTAAGTAGTAATTTTCAAGATCATAGGGTCAATTATTCACCACTTTTCCTCGTATGCAGATTATTACTGAGAATTTCTGCCTAGGTCTTCATGAAAACACTGAAACAGACATTTGTTTTCAAAGTGATTAAACCTGGACTCCAACATTGTTTTAAATAAATAAGTTCATCAGTATGCCACTGTAAACACACAATCTAGTGACCCCTACAAGCTTTAACGAACGGGCTGTCTTGTGATTGTGTAACAAGTTTCAGAAATAGTTCATCAGCTACTGAATTAGATCATTAAGTAGAAAATCTACCAATGAGAAAGCTAAATTTCAATCCCTGCTTTACATTGTTAATAATGACTTAACGCTACAAACTTGTAATAATTGTGAAACCAACTGGCTTATCTAAGTAACAATGTATGTGAAACAGAATGGTCGCCTTGAGAACTGACCATTTCAAGTTACTGGGCCAGTGGTAATCTTTTGAGAAGCACAACAAATTAAAATTTCTACAATTGTACACTGCAACATTATATTGCAATAACCCTTGTTGTAACAACGGATTCATTTTTAAAAGGGTTTTCAAATCATTTGAAGGTCCAATGATTGTGCTATGATCTGTCCTATCAATAATATCGTAACCCTTAGAAATATCTCACCATTTTAAAATCAAATTCAACATGTTTGCATTTCGGTAAGTCAATAAAAGTAAACGTTAAGATACATCAGACTGATGTTTTGCCCTGTCACAGGACTATAGTTGCCTTAACAATTGTAGCAATAGCAATTTGCATGTGGAAATATGTAGATAATAATCAAAATTTTTGTTAAATAAATCTGCTTCAATACAGAAGTCCATATTTTCTAGCAGGCAATCTATGTTGTCAGAATATTATGCAATATTGAATGGTTACATAACATCCTTTTATTTTGACTTCAGTTATTTCACATTCTATATACTGTGCTCAACACTATCACCTTTAAAGTTCAATTTAGAGTAAAAAGACAGCAATTATTAGCTGTGGAGCCTGATAATGCTACTGTTGTGCATATTTGTTGATCATTAGGCATGAAAATAAAATTTAAATGCACAAATGTTTTAAGTAGAACAAAATCTATCCAAACCATTTGGATCTCATTTGGGCCTTTTCTTCATATTTAGTACTAACAGAATTTCTTTTTTTCCATCTAAAATGCTAGTTGCACAATAACTGGCATGACACAGGATAGGGTTATTCTAACCTACTGTGCCAGAGTGGGAGACATGATTGTGCCCCCTTGACTCCTGCAAATAAGTTCTTGATATTGGTCGAGCTGTCATGGGCGATGGGCAGTAGAAGAGGCCAAATGGATCCCAACAAGGCGAAAAAGAAAATCAGAGAGGAATGGCCCTGGATTATTGTGTACTTTCTAAAGATTGGTTAATGACTGGCACAGGCAGAGACAAGGCAGTAGATTGTCCAAGCTCTCCACTGACAAATGTCATGGGTGAAAGGGAAGGGGTCTTAGAGAGATGGAAAATAAGGGAAGAGAAAAGTCAGTTATTATTTATTTTCTCCCCATTACAAAAGTAAACTGATGAAACTAGCAAAAGTAATGTTGCCTCTAGCTTAATCAAAGAAATAAAAACTTTTGAAGGATTTTTATTTCAAAGGTTCAAGTAAATTCTGAACATTTTGCTGACCTTTAGTTTCAAGTACTTTCACTGATGTCACCAGGGCCTTTCATCTTAGAGGAGCATTTGCTCAAGGTGGAATATTTTTGATTGCATTGCAGTAATGTGTACCCACATTGTTTTTATAAGATAATGAAGTTACAGAAGACATAAATGAACTTTTTCCTGAGAAAGGTCACTGACATGGTGATACTTTTCTAATGACTGTACAAATAAAATAAGGCATTCAAAACAGATTGTCAAATTATTTTCCTTGCTCAGGCCAGTCAGGATACGCTTACATCACCAGTGATATCCAAGAATTCTTATTTGTTGGTGATGTCCTCACTATTTTGTCAATATTGAATCACTCCAGGCCTTGTTCCTCTGGTAATGGGTGGTAATGACAGCAGATTACATGGCCCAAAATCATTGCGTCACATCAAGAAATATAAAGGACTGATACAGATGATATCTGCAAGAAAGGTAAGCATTTCGGAAGCCCTGATTTTGGCTGACTAAAAATAGAAAAAAACTGGATTCAGTTGCGACACAGAATCGTTTCCATAATTGGTGCTGAATGTTAGAACAAGCACCAGTCTTTAGTATCAGCAGAGAGACTGTAGGCAGAGAGGACTTAAGGAACGTGCGACTGCCTGGGCTCCATAAGGAAAAGCTGCTGTCACCTAACTGAATAGCTTGGCTTTTCAGTGATATTGTGCTTTTTTTATTTCCAAAAAAAACCCCTCTACATCCACATTAGCAGAAGCTTTCACTTTGTCTTTTCACGTGTCCATTTGATCATAGTTTCTGGTGATCTATACAAGAAGATTAGCTTGGAATACAGATCCTCCTCCAATTCCAATTCTCCAGTCTCTCGAACCAGGAAGATATCTGTACATAATTTCAAAATTCGATCCACATTTGGCAGCTCTTCGAACATAATGTCGTGAGAGATCCCACTGAAGAACTCGCGTACAAACTTTCCAATGACCAGCACAACTGATGCATACAGACCCATAATACTGAAAAGTAATGAAAATAGCATCAAAAATTAGCAAGAGAAAGGAAATTCAGTAAAGATTATTTTCCTAAATTGAAAAAAGATCAGGGCCTAGAAATTTGGCTGTGCAACACTTATGTTTTGGATGCTAAAACAGTCCCCTAAGCATCCAAAGCAGCACTTGCCAAACTGGTAAAGATAAAAAAAAAAGGCATGCAGTGCCACACCTGCAATAGATGTTAGTGTCTTTATATATGCAACTAAGTGCCCTAATGCCTGTTTGAGGTTTTCATTCCAATATTGAGCACCGGTTGGACTCCTGAAGACCAGGCCTATAGACCAGAATCAATAGGGTAAGTTAAAAAAAAGCTTACCTAAAAGTGGAGTTGCAGCCGCTCTCACCCATCCTCAATCATCACTGATCCCACCAATGTGCTTACTAATCTCTCTGGATAACAAACCTCATTTCCACCACCCACCACACTAAACCTTCCCCCCTGCCACTCAAAATAAGCTGCCACCCTTTACCTGAAGGCCGTTCATTATTCATAGCTCATAGAATACATAATTTAACAAGTTCATCTTTTTGCTAGTCACCATCTCGCCATCTTTCACCATCATGCGATAGAACTGACATCATCCCCTAAGACAGATTTTTAATCAGTAAGAGAATCCAGGATTATGGGGAGAAGGCAGGAAAGTGGAGTCGAGGATTATCAGATCAGCCATGATCTCATTGAATGGCAGAGCAGACTCGATAGGCTGTATGGCCTACTTCTGCTCCTACGTCTCATGGTCGTAAGGTCTTATTTATTATGATCATGGCTGCTCTTGGGCT
Source organism: Cetorhinus maximus (assembly GCF_964194155.1). Lineage (NCBI taxonomy): Eukaryota > Metazoa > Chordata > Chondrichthyes > Lamniformes > Cetorhinidae > Cetorhinus > Cetorhinus maximus. The sequence continues at coordinate 160,501,950 of NC_135882.1, forward strand.
TCAACTCCATTTTCCCACCTGCTCCCTATATCACTTAATTTCCTGAGAGACAAAAATCTGCCTATCCCAGCCTTAAATGTATTTAACTTTGGAACATCCACAACCCTCTGGGGTAGAGAATTCCAAAGGTTCACAACCCTTTCAGTGAAGTAATTTTTTCTTATCTCAGTCCTAAATGATTGGCCCCTCATCCTGAGACTGTGCCCCCCATGTTTTAGACTGTCCAACTGGCGGAAACAATCTCTCAGCATCTACCCTTTCATGCTCCCTCAGAATTTTGTAGGTTTCAATGAGATCCAAAATAGCCTGATCCCTGGTTGGATCCACAACATATTGTTCTAGGAAACTGTCCCGAATACACAATATCTCCTCGTGGCTACCTCTACCAATTTGATGTTCCCAATCTACATGGAGATTAAAGTCACCCATGATTAATGTACTGCCTTTTTTACATGCCCTCATTATTTCCTGATATATTCTCCGCCCGACAGCATAGCTACTATTCCCACCAGTGTCTTCTTCCCCTTGTTATTTCTTACCTCCACCCAAATGGATTCCATATCTTCTGATCCAAGATCATTTCTTGCTATCCTACTTATTCCATCTCATACTAACAAAGCTATCCCATCTTCTTCCTGCCTGTCCTTTTGAAAAGTCACATACCCCTGAATATTCCCAGCTTTTATCTCCTTATAACCATGTATCCATAATGGCTATAAGATCATACCCATTAACCTCTATTTATGCCATTAATTCATTTATTTTGTTCCAAATACTGCGTGCAATAAAGAGCCATTATTTTTGCCTTTTTACCATCTTTTCCCTCTTTGACCCTATTTGCTGCTTTTTTTTAATGTTTGTACACTATGTCCCTTCCTGTCACACTCTGGGTATCATTACCTAAGCAGCTGCTCTGCAATGCTGTCATATCCTTTTGCTTTATAAGCTTACTTATCCCATCTCCAGAACCCTCCCCCCCTCTAACTGTTCAAATTCTTTCAGCAAAACCTCCTTCCTAGTCTTATCAACATCATTGGTACCAATGTGGACAATGACAACTGGATCCCTCCCCATCTACTCCAAGTTCCTCTTCAGCCCTGAGGAGATGTCCTTAACCCTGGCACTGGGCAGGCAACACAGCTTTCAGAACTCACGCTCATGGCTGCAGAGAACATTATCTAACCCCCTAATTATACTTCTGCCTACCAATACTAATCTTATTTCCTGCCCCCACTTGAATGGCTCCCTGTACCACGGTGCCGTGGTCAGTTTGCTCATCGTTCCTGCAGTCCACGCTCTCATCCACACAGTTTGCAAGAACCACATAACTGTTGGACAATTGCAGGGGCTGAGGCTCCTTGAATGCTACCCCCTGGGTCTCCATACCTGCCTCAACTGCAGTCACCTCCTGTCCCTGATCACAGACCAAATTCGAATTATCCAACCTGTGAGGTGTGACTGCCTCCTGGAGCAAAGTGTCCAGGTAACTCTCCCTCCCTGATGTGGCACAATGTCTGCAGCTCAGACTCCAACTCCTTAACTCGGAACCGAAGTTCCTTGAGCTGCAAACACTTAATATAAATGTGTTTGCTCCGGATCACCTTGGTGTCCAGCATTACTCACATACCGCAGCAGCAACACATTTCCCGTCCTGCCATCGCTATCTTATTTTATTTAATCTATTAATTAATTACTCTAGTATTCCTGGTCTTTACACTTTTTTGAAATTAATTATTAACATTGACTATTATTAATTATTAATTAATTATTAATATTGACCTTATTCTTAATAAGCTATTTTTAAGAAAGAGAAAATAAAGACTAGAGATCTAAACACTAACTATAGACCTTAATTTTAATCTAAAGACTAGGAATACTCACCAATCCAATTGACCAATCAGCTGCTCTCCACGCTCTTTTTAGATGAAGTCTCCCCGCTCTCTTTTAAATAAAGTCCACGCTCACCCACTCTCTGTTTTAAATAAAGTCCACACTCACCCACTCTCTGTTTTAAATAAAGTCCACGGTCACCTGCTCTCTGTTTTAAATAAAGTCCACGCTCACCCACTCTCTGTTTTAAATAAAGTCCATGCTCACCCACTCTCTGTTTTAAATAAAGTCTACGGTCACCTGCTCTCTGTTTTAAATAAAGTCCACGGTCACCCACTCTCTGTTTTAAATAAAGTCCACGGTCACCCACTCTCTGTTTTAAATAAAGTCCACGCTCACCTGCTCTCTGTTTTAAATAAAGTCCACGCTCACCTGCTCTCTGTTTTAAATGAAGTCCATGGTCACCCGCTCTCTGTTTTAAATGAAGTCCACGGTCACCCACTCTCTGTTTTAAATAAAGTCCACACTCACCCACTCTCTGTTTTAAATAAAGTCCACGGTCACCTGCTCTCTGTTTTAAATAAAGTCCATGCTCACCTGCTCTCTGTTTTAAATGAAGTCCACACTCGCCCACTCTTTGTTTTAAATGAAGTCCATGCTCACCGCAAAGCAGGCTCGATGGACTGCATGGTCGATTCCTGCTCCTATTTCTTATGGTCTTGTATCCATGCTGCTACTGTCCCTTTTATTCCATGGACTTCATCTTACTCTCTCTCTCTTTTCATCACCCAGGGAGCTCCGGCTTTGGTTGCCCTATCTTTCCTCCTCCTGGGAATGTACCTTGACTGCACCTGAATCATCTCTTTCAAGGCTCTGTTACAGTTTTGCCCTCCAACCTTTGATTCCAATTTAACCAGGATAGATCCATTCTCACCTCATTGAAATTGGCCTTCCTCCACTTTAGTATTTTTACTTTAGGTTGTTCGTTGCCCTTTTCCATGGCTAACATAAACCTGATGATACTATGATCACTGTTCCCTAAATGTTCTCTGACTGACACTCAATCATCTTGACCCACCTCATTGCCCAGAACCGGACCCAGCAATGCCTTCCTCCTGTTTGGGCCACAAACATACTGGTCAAGAAAATCCTCCTGAACTTCAGAACTCTTCATTCCTTCTGTTCTATGGACTATTACCATCAAGTCTATATTAGGCTCAATGAGGTTCAGTTTTTGCACCTCCCTGTAATTTCCCTGCAATTTTGCTATTTCTTTCCCACTAGTTGATGGCCTATAGAATACACCTAGTAATTTAATGGCATCTTACAGAATACACCAGGTAATTTAGTGGCATCTGTATTGTTCCTTAACCCTAACCAAATAGATTCGGTCCTTGACCCATCTAGGATATCCTGACTCTCCATCACTGTAATATTCTCCTTAACCATCACAACCATCCCACCCAGAATCACAAATTCATTTATGTCCAGTGGGAGGCCATTCAGCCCAACAAGCACATGCCTGCTGAACAATCCAGTCAGTCCCACTGCCCCCACTTGATCTCTATAGCCCTGCAAGTTTATTTCCACAACAGTGCTCATCCAGTTTTCTTTTGGAATCATTGATTGTTTCCACTTTCATCACCCTTGTAATTCCAGGTCATTACCACTAGTGTGTAAAATTCTTCCTCACCTTCCTCCTGCAACTCGTGCCCAAAATCTTAAATCTGTGCTCCCTAGTCCCTCTACTATCAGCTAATGGGAAGTTTTTTCCCTTGTCTACCTTATCTAAGCCAGTCATAATTTTGTACATCCTTATCAAATCTCCCCTCAATCTCCTTTGCTCCAAAGAGAATAACCCTGGCTTTTCCAAACTAACCTTGTGACAACCAGCACCCCCCACCCACCCACCAATCCCTGGAATTATTCTGATAAATCTCTGTACCCTCTCAAGGATATTCACATCTTTCCTAAAGTGTGGTGGCTAGAACTAGATGCTAAACTCTAACTGGGTCCTAATCATAGCATAATAAAGGTTCAGCATAACTTCCCTGCTTTTGTACTCAATGCCTCTATTTATGAAGCCCAGGATCCCATATGAATGCAAGAATTAGGAGCACGGGTAGGCTGTTCAACCCGTCGAGCCTGCTCCGCCATTTGATAAGATCATGGGTGGAATTTTCCTCGTCTTGCACTAAGTGTGGTAGCGGGCGGGTAAAATGACTTTTTAACCCATCGGCCACGATGGCAGGTTTTCATGCTGTATCACCCCAAACCTGCCTCATTATTTATGCATTCCTGGGAAAACGCCATTTCCATGGCAGGTGGGGTCTCATTCGCTCTCCCGCCATCATCCCGCCATTGTATCACCCTGTTCGCCATGTTTAAAAGGCAGCCGCCAGCACACTGCTCATCACTACCAGCTCACCACCGCTGCCTGGGGGACATGGCCAGCAAAGAAAATAAGACCGCAGCCCCCCGGTTTAATGACGGGTCCCTCGAGCCACGGAGGCCCGCTGACATGTCCTGTACTCCCGCTCTGGCCTCAGGATGGCAGCAATGTGACCCAATCTGCCTTGGGAAGCAGTGGCAACAGTGGTCAGCGCCAAAGGCCTTCAGAAGAGGACAGCCACCCAGTGCTGCAAGAGGATGAATGATCTCCTCTGTTCCGCCAGGGTAAGTCACTCTTTTCATCACTCAACTCACACACTCACAAACCCAGCACACATCCACAGAGCTCTCACTCACTGCCAGTTCAAAGGGCATTACCATTCACTCCCTCACACACACCTTCATTGTCCTCAGCCCGTCCATGGGACCACTCACCACCCACACAGGCCAGGCACATTTATCATCTGGCCTGGCAGGCACCCTGCTTACACTTTCTCCATCTCTATCCATGCAGGACAAGCTGGCACAGAACAAGACAGATGGTCACAGACCAGTGGCTGAATGCCCAAAATCAAAGTCCTCATGGACTTTGAAAACAGAACCATCCAATGGCCGGCGAGAATCTGGACCAATCCTGTGCTGACGGTGAGGTCGGCAATGTTCTACCAAATGACAATCCAGCAGTGCAACATCCATCAGACATCTATGGCATGAGTGATGTGCCCTCTTTCACAGGCCACTGCCATGCACTAATTATCTCTCCTTGCTTTCGCAGGCACATCTGCCAAACAGCCGACAGAGTCCATGACACAGGGCCTCCAATCAGGCCCCGAAGAAACCTCTGAAGGGGAATCTGAAGGCACCCTCCTCGAAGTTCCGTCACAGCGCTCACCCACACCCTCCATCAGCACAGAGACACATACCTCGGTGGGACCTAGCTTTAGAATCGACACAGGATCACAATCTGGTGAGCACATCACACAGTCTGATCCACAGCAGGCAGCGGCAGGGACTTCCCTGGTCCCCGGCATTCGGAAGACTGCTGGAGGCCAGAAATTTGCTGAGTCCAAGTCAGATGACGAGGCTCTGGACTCGGTCATGTCACAGTTGCTGGAGCTGCAAAGGTAAGCTAGGGAACACCAGAAAGGGTTGTCCGCTGCACTCCTCAGATTGCAAGGCACAACGGATGCATCCGTCCGCTTTCAGGTTGAGGTGATAGCGCCGGCATGCCAATGAAGTCAACAGTAGTAGGATGGCGGCCCCATGGAGACCTTAGTCCAGGACATCGTTCCTGCATTGCTGCATGAGCTCAACTCCAACGCTAACGCCATAGTTGGCCTACAACAGTGTGTACACGAGAGGGGTGCGGGGCAGCTTTTTCTCACTTCAGCTACCCCTTTCCCTCAAGGAGTCAGCCAGGGGCCCACGGGCACCCATAGGGAGGAGGATCAGCAGGAGCACACTCCGGGCCCATCCACCTGGTTGACTCTAGGAGTGACCAGCCCATCTGAGTCCCCTCTTGCTGTGACCTCAGAAGCTCCAGCTCCACAGGCCGAGGAGGGTGCCACTGCCACACAGCAGGACCCCAAAAGCAGTTCCAGGCCATTCAGTCTCAACCCTCCAGAGGACGCCCATCAAAGTCATCACAGACAGGGCGTTGCAGTCGGCAGGCTGCCTCCACCTCCGCTGTCAATGTCCGGGGAGCACCAAGATGTAGCGGCAGAGTTAGGAAAGTTAAGGAGAGTTAGTTGCACAGCTTGTGCATGGGTGTTAATCACTTGTATATACTGTTCACTATTGTCGATAAACTGTCAAGAATGTCTCCCTGCCAATGGTTCCTTGTCCTGATGAGCAGTGTTCTTGTCACTCAGATGTGAAACCTTTCTGCACAAGATAAAGGCAGGCGTCTCAGTCCAGGGCTCTATGCAGCCTTCAGACCAAAGTGATGGTCCGGCTGCTCACTCCCTGAAAACATTACAGATGCCTGCACCTCGATAGTGCTTGTCATTGCTGCCAGAATGTAGTGGGCAGGTGCCACAGAGTTCTCTCATTTTCTTGATGTGCTTTCAGCACATTTAAGGAGGGGGCGGCCCCCATCTCTTCAGCATCTGTGACCACTGATGCTGTGCTCCAGCTCCTGAAGGGCTCAGGTGCTGAAGGTGGGAAAAGCAGCAGATGCTTCTAAAGTTTCTTGGCTGTGTCACTATGATATGACCCTGATCACGGAGCGCAAACAAGCTGCCAGACAGGAATCACAAATTTGCAGAGGCTATGTGAAGATTTATGGAGTGTCCCCACTGCATGTTGTCATCATCCTCCTACAATCGAGGGACTATTAGGGCCTCCACTGCATCTCCATGACAGGAGCATTCTCAGAGAGGGTATTCGCGCTGCCATAAGCCAGACTGGAGTCAAATGTTCACAAATGTGCTATGAGGATCTATGAGGTCACCTCACTGCATGTCACCATCATCCTCCACAAACCTAGCAGCTATGAGGACCTCCCAAGCGCCTGCTTCGTCTAGCTAGTGTGAGGGCCTCATCCCTGACATCGTCGCCTCCGAGGTTGTAGTTGTCATGTACACTTCCTCAAAATCGTGAGCACAACTGCAGGATGTGTGCAAGTGGTCGCACACCAGCTGCCCATTCAGTGATTGGAATCCCTTGCGATTGATGTAGTCCACCATGTGCAGCGACACAGACATGAGTGCCACATGGGTGCAGTTGATTGCATCCCGCACCTGTGGGAATCCCGACATCCGGGCGAATCCAATGGCTCCTGCATCCTGGCTGTTCAGGTCCCAGGCGAAATGCACAAAGTTGTGTGCCCTCAAGAAGATAGCATGACCTCATGGATGAATTTGTGGATGGAGGCTTGTAAGATCCCACAGAGGCCATATGTGGAGCCGTGAAAGGAACCAATGGCATAGAAATTGAGTGCTGTGGTCACTTTCACAGACACTGGTACTGGATGCCCTCCATGTCCCCTTGGCACCAAGTCCAGCAGTAAGTGGCAGATGTGAGCGACAGGTTCCTAGACATGCGCAATCGTTGGTGACACTGGTTCTCGGTCATTTGCAGGAATGACAGGCGGTGTCTATAGACCCTGGGTGCCCGCTGTTGCTCCTGGGCAGTGTAATGCAGGAGCCCAGAGTCCTGAAGCTGCTGCTCCTGCATTTACACGACCAGGTGCCTCAGTTGCTCTCTCATCCATCTTCTTTGCTCTCTGTAGACCATCAGGCATACAGTTCAGTCACCAGACTCCATGCTCCTGACGTCCAGTAAAGTGCTAGTCCAGTACTGAGGTCCAGTACAGTGTTCGCGGACTCGAGTCTGTGCTGGGGGAGTGCGGTGCAGGGGCGGGGGATAAGGTCTGGAACGTTTGGCGGTACTTTGGTGCCTCCGCATTGCTTGCATGGATGGGCAGGCTAGGAGCACGACATACTGTGGCTGCGCCCGAACTGTCTCAGTTGCAGAGGAATGGTCAGTTTATTCTACTGCATGGCCACTTCCCTCGCCCACCCTGCCCCCCACCTCAATTTCTTGTGTGCGGGATCCAACGGCAGGGCAGCAGTTGCCCGCTACCCCCCCAACCCCAACAACAGCAACAGTCGCCTCCGAGGGTGGGCAGCAGTTGCCCCCAGACATCACCCCCGGAAAACAGTCGCCTCTGAGACAGGGCGGCACTTCACCCAGGGCCCCCTGGCACCCCTGAAGCCTGCAAAGCAATAGGTGACCCTGGCAAGCTGTGGAAAACATTGCTCAGTTCCCCCAAAGTGAAGGCCACCAAGTGCACGTCGCCTGTGTGCTGTTCTGAAACACGTCGACGTGCTTTCCCGTCAATGTGGAAAGATGATCTGGTGGGGTCCAAGAGCCTGGTGGGATGGCTTTTCAATGATATGCTGATGTATTACAATGAGCTCCCTGATGACCATTGGCAGGAAACGGGGCCCACCATTGGCGGGCTGAGTGGATGATCGCACCTGCCTTCCCGACGCCATGAAACCGATTGACAGCAATGACAAGCATCTTCGAGGTGCAGGCATCGGTAACGTGTCCAGTGAGTGTGAGGCCGGACCATCACTTTGGTCTGAAGGCTCCACAAAACACATGGAAGAGGCCCCAGACTGAGACACTTGCCTTTTATATTGTGCAGGAACCAAGGTTTCACAAGTGAGTGACAGGAACACTGCTCATCGGAAGAAGGAGCCATAGGCAGAGAAACATTCTTGGGAGTTTATTCACAATAGTGGACATTATGTATAAGTGATTAACACCCAAGCCTAGGCTATGCAAGTACAACTCCTTGGCTTTCCTAACCCTACCGCTATGTCTTGGCTTCTTCCCAGACATCCACAGCGGAAGTGGAGGCAGCCTACTGACTGCTACGCCCTATCTGTGATGATCTTGATGGGTGTAGCCTGGAGGGCCAAGACGTGGAGGGCTCTGGCCTGCTTTCGGGGTCCTGCTGTGTGGCAGTGGCACTCTCCTTGGCCTGTGCTGCTGGAGCTGCTGGGGTTACAGGAAGAAGATTCAGATGGGCTGGACACTTCCGGAGTCACCTGGGTGGATGGTCCTGCGATATGCACCTGCTGATCTTCCTCTCTATGGGTGCCCAAGGGCTCCTGGCTGACTCCTCTTGTGTACACACTGTTGGAGGCCAACTATGGTGTCAGTGATAGAGTTCAGCCCGCGCAGCAGTGCAGGAGTGATATCCTGGACTAAGGCCTTCATGGTGGTCGCCATCCTACCAGTGTTGACCTTGGTATGCTGGTATCTTGGCGCTATCACCTCAGCCTGAAGGCAGACGGACTCCTCCATCATCCCCTGCAATCTGAGGAGTGCAGCAGACATCCCTTCCTGATGTTTCTAAGTTTGTCTTTGCAGCCCCAGCAACTGCGACATGACTGAGTCCAGAGGCTTGTCATCTGAATCGGACTCAACAGATTTCTGGCCTCCAGCAGTCCTTTGAGTGCCAAAAACCAGGGAAGTCCCTGCCACTGCCTGCTGTGGATCAGGCAGTGCAATGTGCTCACCAGATTGTGATTCCGAGGCTACTCTAAAGCTTGGTCCTACTGAGGTGTGTGTTTCTGCGCTGGTGGAGGGTGTGGATGAGTGCTGTGGTGGGTCTTCAATGAAGATGCCTCCAGATTCCTCTTCAGAATTTTCTTCAGGGCTTGATTGGAGGCCCTGGGTTGAGGACTCCATTGGCTGTTTCCCAGATGCACCTGCAAAAGCAAGAGGAGAGATTATCATTGCATGGCAGAGGACTGCGGAACAGGACAGATCATTCAAAGCATGGTTGTCTAATGGGTGTTGCACTGCTGGATCCTCACTTGGTAGAGCACTGCCGACCTCACCGTCAGCACAGGAACGATCCAGTTCTTCACCAGGCAGCTGGATGGCTCTATTTTCAAAGTCTGTGAGGACCTTGATTTCAGGCATTCCTCCATCAGTCTGTGACCATTCCCTCTCGTCATGTGCCAGCTTGTCCTGCATGAATAGAGATGGAGAGAGTGTAAGCAGGAAGCCTGCCAGGCCAGATGATAAGTATGCCTGGCATGTATAGATGATGAGTGGTCCCATAGATGTGATAAGGATAATGAAGGTGTGTAGGAGAGAGTGAATGGTGATCTCCCTTGAACTGGCAGTGAGTGAGGGGGGGTGCGGGGGGAGGTGCCGGCGCTACAGTCTTTTTGCCTTTCGGGGCCACGTCTTCTTTGCAGCAGCTGTGGGCTGGGAGCACTGAGAGGTGTGCATGCGGCTGTACTTTAAATATGACGCCCAGTGTGATGAAGCGGTGGGGTGATGGCGTGGCAGGCAAATGAGAGCCCACCCGCCATCAAAACGGTGTGTTTTCTGGGAATGCATAATTAATAAGGTGGGATTGGGGTGATATGGCGTGAAAAGCCGCCATTGCAGCCGGCGGGTAAAATCTCCTTTCTCCTGCCCGCTACCACATTTAATGCAAACCTGGCACAAGTCGTTTCCCATACCAGCAGCAGATTTTTGCCCCTTTTCCTCTGCATAAGACTAACATATGAATGAGGAGCAGGAGTAGGCCATTTGGCCCCTCGAGCCTGCTCTGCCATTCAATAAGATCATAGCTGATTTGACTGGAACCTCCCACCTACCCCCGATAGCCTTTCACCCCCTTGATAATCAAGAATCTATCTACCTCTGCCTTGAAAATATTCAGACTCTGCTTTTGAGGAAGAAAGTTCCAAAGCTTCACTACCCTCTGAAAGAAAAATTTTCTCCTCATCTCTGTCTTAAATGGGCAACCCCTTATTTTTAAACAGTGGCCCCTAGTTCCAGATTCTCCCACAAGAGGAAACGTCCTCTCCACATCCACACTATCAAGACCCCGCAGGATCTTAAAGGTTTCAATCAAGTCGCCTTTTACTCTTCTAAATTCCAGTGGATAAAAGCCTAGTCTGTACAACCTTTCCTCATAAGACAACCTGCCTATTCCTAATATTAGTCCAGCAAAACCTTCTCTGAACTGCTTCTGAAGGACCTTTTAGATCCTTCCTTAAATAAGGACGCCAATATTGTACACAGTACTCCAGATGTAGTCTCATCAGTGTCCTGTATTACTGAAGCATAACTTCACTAATTTTATATTCAATTCCCCTCGCAATAAACAATAACATTCTATTAGCTTTCCTAATTACTTGCTGTACCTGCATACTAGCCTTTTGCGATTCATGCACTGGAGCACTCAGATCCCTCTGAATCTCAGAGCTCGGCAATGTCTCACCATTTAGATAATATGCTTTTTTTAATTCTTCCTGCAAAAATTTTACATTTGCCCACATTATAGTCCATTTGCCAGATCTTTGCCCACTCACTTAACCTATCTATGTCCCTTTGTAGCCTCTTTATGTCCTCTTCACCAGACTGATTCCTGGGATGGCAGGATTGTCATATGAGGTGACGTTGGGCCAACTAGGCCTGAATTCACTGGAGTTTAGAAGAATGAGAGGAGGCCTCATTGAAATATATAAAATTCTGACAGGGATGGACAGACTGGATGCAGGGATGATGTTTCCTCTGGTCGAGGGGTCAAGAACAAGGGGCCACCGTCTCAGGATATGGGGTAGACCATTTAGAACTGAGATGAGGAGAAACTTCTTCACTCAAAGGGTGGCGAACCTATGGAATTCTCTACCACAGAAGGTTGTGGAGGCCAAGTCATTGAATATGTTTAAGAAGGAAATAGATAGATTTTGTACTCTAAAGGTGTCAAGGGGTATGGGGAGAGAGTGGGAGTATGGCGTTGAGATAGACGATCAGCCATGATCATACTGAAGCAGACTCGAAAGGCCGAATGACCTACTCCAGCTCCTACTTTCTATGTTTCCATATTCACAACTTACTTTCCTACTTATCATTGTGTTATCAGCAAATTTAGCAACCGTACCTTCGGTTCCTTCATCCAAGTCATTTAAATAAATTGTAAAATGTTGAGGCCTCAACACTGAATTCTGTGGCACACCACTCGTCAGATCCTGCCAACCAGAAAAAGACAATTTTTGCCTACTCTCTGTTTCCTGTTAGTTAGCTAATCTTCTATCCATGTCATTATGTTACCTCCTACACCATGAGCTTCTATTTTCCACAATAACCTTTGATGTGGCACCTTATCAAATGTCTTCTGGAAATCAAAGTACAGTACACCTGCCAGTTCCCTTTTATCCGCAGCACATGTGACTCCTTCAAAGAACTCCAATAAATTGGTTAAACATGATTTTCCTTTCACAAAACCATGCTGTCTCAGTCTGATTGGCTTGAATTCTTCTAAGTGCCCTTCCATAACATCTTTAATATTAGCTTCTAACATTTTCCCTATGACAGGTGTCATAATGAGAGCTTTTCAGGAACAGATAGGACGCTACCCACAGACAAACCCTTGTAATGCCAGTATTGTGGAGGAGGAACAATACATGATGAAGCTATCAGGTCACAATGAAGAAGGATGCAGGTCACAAATGACTATCCTCCTAACAGAATACCAAAGCTTCCTCCCAATGCCCTCAGCCTCCTGCAGTGTTCCAATGAAGCTCAATGTAAGCTCAATGGACAGTACCTTATCTTTTGATCAGGCACTTTACAGACTTCCTGGCTCAATACTGCATTCAACAATTTTAGACCATAATCTCTGCCCCAATTTTGTTTCCTTTTCTTTTACAGGTATCAGTTTCAGTCTTGTGTTTCTCTCGTTTTTGCTTTCGGACAACAGCTGTTCATAATTCTGCAATTCACACCCACCCTAGACATAATTTTGTTTCGTTACTCTTCCCATTACTACTTCCTATGGCCCTGCACCACCAATTATTTTGTCATTTAATCTCTCTTGTCTTCCAGTTTACCACAGACCTACCTTTTATTTTTCCTTTTTCCACCCTCCTCTGCTTTCACTTGCTTAACACCTATCACATTTCTAATTTTTCCTAGTACTGATGAAAGGTCATTGATGTTAACTCTGATTCTCCGAACCACAAAAGGAGATGTTAGTCAAATAACTGAAAACTTAGCCAAAAAGGCAGGTTTTAAGGAGCATCGTAAAGGATGAAAGTGAGATAAAGAGATGCCGAGATGTAAGGAAGGAATTCCAGAGTTTAGGGCCCAGATAGCTGAAGGCACAGTCACGGACAGTGGAGCAATTAAAATCAAGGATGCTCAAAAGGCGAGAATGAGATGAAGAGGGCTCCAAAGTTCACAGATGCAGTGCCGAATCCCTTAGTTAAGAGGTCAAGAGGAAGGTATGCCCTTTGAAGAGAGTGGGAGCAGATGGCCAGAGAGGTGAACTCCTGTTAACTGGCCTCAAGGACCTGGTAGCACTGTTAGAGGAAGTTTAATTACCTCATATGGGTGGTCAAAGTCAGTCAATGCAACTTCAAAGATCATCCCATATCCAATGCACCACTAATCTTTCATGCTGCTCAATGCACCACACCCCTGTCACTCATCCACCAGTAGTCTCTAGCACTCAGAACTCTTGCTTAACATTCAAATACTCCATTTCACCCTCACACACTTTCCAAGCGTCATACTTATCCTTTGTTGCCTACAAATTCCTCCACCTATTCAGCTATGACAGGCACATCAATAAACAAGTTGCAGTACAATCATTGACATTCTGCTCTCTTGTTTGCAGGACAAGGTTGCATAAATAGAAAGAAGCAAAACCAAACTGGAGAGGGACAGGCATGTCTTCACCTCCCGAGTCTGACAGAAGAGATGGTGCTCTGCATCATGGAGCCAGCTGTGACACAGCCTATACCATCCTGCATGACTAAGAGCATTCAGGGTGTTAGTATGTTCCTGCTTAATCCCCCTTCTCAACTTCTGCCTGATTCTCAACCTGCTATTGTGCCATAATATACAAGCTACAGATGATGTGAATATGGACCACTTGCTTTACACTAACTTTTCTGCTCTTGTGATTTTATGCTTTCATATTGGTATTGTCACTGGGTTAGTAATCCAGAGACCCAAGGTAATGCTCTAGGGGCCTGTGTGCAAATCCTGCCGCAGCAGGTGGTGGAATTTAAATTCAATAAAAATCTGGAATTAAAACTCTAATGATGACCATGAAACCATTGTCGTTCATCTAGTTCATTAACGTCCCTTTAGGGAAGGAAATCTGCCTTCCTTATCTGGTCTGGCCTACATGTGAGTCCAGATCCACAGCAGTGTGACTGTCTCTTAAATGCCATCTGAAATGACCTAGCAAGCCACTCAGTTGTGTCAAACTGCTAGGAAGTCCATAAGGAATGAAACTGGATGGACCATTCGGTATCGCCTTAGGCACTGAAAATGACAAAGGCAAACACAGCCCTGTTGACCCTGCTAAGTCCTCTTCACTAACATCTGGAGGCTTGTGCCAAAGTTAGGAGAGCTATCCCACAGACTAGTCAAGCAACAGCCTGACATAGTCATACTCACAAAATCATACCTGATAGATAATGTCCCAGATACCACCATCACCATCCCTGGGTACGTCCTGTCCCACTGGCAAGACTTACCCAGCAGAGGTAGAGGTAGAGTGTTATATAGTTTAGAGGGAGTTGCCCTGGGTGTCTTCAAACAAGGACACCTCCTGTTGGTTACCACATAGCTCCCTTTTCCCATCACCACCCCTGTACACCTCCACGTTGAACACCACTTGGAGGAAGCACTGAGGGTGGCAAGGGAGACTTCAATGTCCATCACCAACAGTGGTTTGGTAGCACCACTACTGACTGAATCCTAAAGGACATAGCTGTTAGACTGGGTTTGTGGCAGGTGGTGAGGGAACCAATAAGAGGGAAAACCGTCTTTGACCTCATCCTAACCAATCTGCCACAGATATATCCATAACAGTATCTATAGGAATGACCACCGCACAGTCCTTGAGGAGGCGAAGTCCTATCTTTATATTGAGGATACATTCCATCGCGTTATGTGGCACTATCATCTTGATAAATGGGATAGATTTCAAACAGATCTAACAACTCAAGACTCAACATCCATGAAGCGCTGTTGGCCTTCAGCAGCAGCAGAATTGTACTCAACCACCATCTGTAACCTCATGGCCAGGCTTATCTCCCACTCTACCATTACCGCCAAGCCAGGGAATCAACCCTGGTTCAATGAAGAGTGCAGCAGGGTATGTCAGGAGCAATTGCAGGCATGCGTAAAAATGAGGTATCAACCTGGTGAAGCTACAACACAGGACTACTTGCGCACCAAGCAGCATAAGCATCAAGTGATAGACAGAACAAAAACAGAATTACCTGGAAAACTCAGCAGGTCTGGCAGCATCGATGGAGAAGAAAAGAGTCGACGTTTCGAGTCCACATGACCCTTCAACAGAACTGAGTATAGTTAGGAGAGGGGTGAAATATAAGCTGGTTTAAGGTGGGGGGCGGGGGGAGGGAAGTTGAGGGTGGGGTGGTTGTAGGGACAAGCAAGCAGTGATAGGAGCAGATAATCAAAAGATGTCACAGACAAAAGGATCAAAGACGTTTTGAAGGTGGTGATATTATCCAACTAGAGCGGTACCTTGAGTGTCCTGCCATCCATTCTTAATTAGCACATTTTCTTAGATAATATCACCATCCTCAACACCTCTTTGATCCTTTTGTCTGTGACATCTTTTGATTATCTGCTCCTATCACTGCTTGCTTGTCCCTACAACCACCCCACCCTCAACTTCTCTCCCCCTGCCCCCCACCTTAAACCAGCTTATATTTCACCCCTCTCCTAACTATACTCAGTTCTGTTGAAGGGTCATGTGGACTCGAAATGTCGACTCTTTTCTTCTCCACCGATGCTGCCAGACCTGCTGAGTTTTCCAGGTAATTCTGTTTTTGTTTTGGATTTCCAGCATCCGCAGTAGTTTTTTGTTTTTATCTCTATGTTTAAGTTATAGACAGAGCTATGTGATCCCACAACCAATGGATCTGCAGTCCTGCCACATCCAGTCATGAATGGTGGTGGATAATTAAACAACTCACTGGAGGAGGAGGCTCCACAAATATCCTCATCCTCAATGATGGAGGAGCCCAGCAGATCAGGGCAAAGATAAGACTGAAGCATTTGCTACAATCTTCTGCCAGAAGTGCCGAGTGGATAATCTATCTCGGCCCCTCTGGAGGTCCCCAGCATCACAGATGCCAGTCTTCAGTCAATTAGATTCACTCTACATGATATCAAGATGCGGTTTAAGGCACTGGATACTGCAAAGGCTATGGGGACTGACAATATTCCGGCAATAGTATTGAAGAAGTGCTCCAGAACTAGCCATGCCCCTAGCCAAGCTGTTCCAGTACAGCTACAAAACTGGCATCTACCCAGCAATGTGGAAAATTGCCCAGGTATGTCCTGTCCACAAAAAGCAGGGCAAATCCAACCCAGCCAATTACTGCCCCATCAATCTACTCTCAATCATCAATAACGTAATGGAAGGGATCAACAGTGCTATCAAATGGCACTTGCTTTGCAATAGCTTGATCACTGATGTTCAGTTTGGGTTCCGCCAGAATCACTCAACTCCTGACCTTATTACGGCCTTGGTTGAAATATGAACAAAAGAGCTGAACTCTAGAAGTGAGGTGGGAGTGACTGCCCTTGACATCAAGGCAGCATTTGACTGAGTGTGGCATCAAGGAGCCTCAGCAAAACTGGAGTCAATGGGAATCAGGGGGAAGTTGGAGTTATACCTAGCACAAAGGAAGATGCTCGTGGCTGTTGGAGGTGAATCATCTCAGTTCTAGGACATCACTGCAGGAGTTCATCAGGGTAGTGTCCTAGGTCCAACTATCTTCAGCTGCTTCATCAATGACCTTCCCTTCATCATAAGGTCAGAAGTGGGGATGTTTGCTGAAGATTGCACAATGTTCAGTACCATTTGCGACTCCTCAGATACTGAGGCAGTCCATGTCCAAATGCAGCAAGATCTGGACAACATCCAGGCTTGGGTTGACAAGTAGCAAGTAACATTCATGCCACACAAGTACCAGGCAATTACCATCTCCAACAAGAGAGAATCTAACCATTCAATGGCATTACCATTGCTGATCCTCCACGATCAACATCCTGGGGTTACTATTGACCAGAAACTGGACTGAACTAGCCATAAAAATACAATGGCTACAAGAACAGGTCTGAGGCTAGGAATCTTGAGTTGAGTAACTCACCTCCTGACTCCCCAAAGCCCGTCTACCATCTACAAGGCACAAGTCAGGAGTGTGATGGAATACTCTCCACTCGCCTGGATGAGTGCAGCTCCAACAACACTCAAGAAGCTCGACACCATCCAAGACAAAGCAGCCCGCTTGATTGCCACCCCATCCATAAACATCCACTCCCGCCACCATCAATGCACAGTGGCAGCATTGTGTACCAACTACAAGATGCACTGCTGGAACTCACCAAGGTTCCTTAGGCAGCACCTTCCAAACCCACAACCGCTGCCATCTAGAAGGATAAGGGCAGCAGATGCATATGAACACCACCACCTGGAAGTTCCCCTCCAAACCATTCACCATCCTGACTTGGAAATATATTTCCGTTTCCTCACTGTCGCTGGGTCAAAATCCTGGAACTCCCTTCTTAACAGCACTGTGGATGTACCTACACCACATGGATTGCAGCGATTCAAGAAGGCAGCTCACCACTACTTTCTCAAGGGCAATTAGGGATGGGCAATAAATGCTGGCCCAGCCAGTGATGCTCACATCCCATGAATGAATAGAAAAAAACCTAAGATGTGCTACCTGCTCAGCAGCCCCAGGAAGAATAGAGCAACATGCCACTGCAGATGAAGAAGCACCATCACTTGCTCTGATATTTGCAGCCACCAGTTCAGGTACTGACACTGCATGAGCATTAATGGGTAGCACAGAGTTGGCATTTGAATTTGGTGAGTCACTAGGCATGAGTTGGCTGCAGCCAGGCCAGAGGGAAAGGATAGCACATGTGCCTGTTCCCTGGAGGGTGATGTCACAATGAGTTCTGCTGCAGGGGATTCAGGTGATGACTTTGATGGGATGGCTTACTGGAGAATGCTAACAAAGATGCATATCAAAATGCTTGTTGTATTGACAGGCCTGCAGTGCGGAAGTCAGAGAGACACTGCAACAACAGACCCCATTCCTCTTATAGACAACAGGTGGCAAAATACTCTGCCCTCCCTGAATAGATGCACAATCTCTCAATAGATCTCCAAAACAAGTCACAGAACTTCTAGCAACTTTGCAATAGCAGACGTAAGTCAAAAGCACCTCACCTGCAACTATGGATGGCTGGTCCTTTAAATAACCTAATTTGGAGGGGGCGGTGGTCCCTCATGTGGCTTAATGCATGTTTAGCTGTGAATTATTAGTACAGATGTTCAGTGGACCTGCACAGCTGAAGTTTCAACTTTGCTATAAAATTGACGTCACCATCAGACCTCTCCTCACAGTGCCAGTGCACGCATGGCATGTCCATGCCAGTGGCCTACAGGATGTGTCAGAAGTGACCAGCAGCGCAGCCCAGCCCAGCCCAACCCAACCCAGGCCATTTTATGCCTTTGGGATACAACTGAGCACAGTAATGGGATAAATGTATCCAAATATATGGAGATGCGAATTTCCTCAACCTTTTCAGTGCAACTACAACATAATAATGGTGTACATGTGAAGAAAACAAAGAAATTTGGAGTTATCATTAATTAACTGATTATGTATAATGAAATCATATTTAAAATATATCAAATAACTGTAAACAAAATAAATTATTATCTTACCCATAACCAGCAAGAAACCCAAGGCTAGGCGGGCTAACTTTATCACTGAATACAATAATTTCTAAGCTTTCTTTATCATCATTTCCGTCAAATCTTTCGGTTTGATTAACAGTCCACCATTCCTGAATGTGTCCTGTAATGTTGTCTTTTTGTTGAACCAGTTTTACAATGAGTTCACAGTAGTCAGCATCATCTATTGAGGAAACATATAACAAACATTATATTGAAAAAGTTACACATTTTCATCAATATTTTATGTTGCGAAGAATAAAGAGCCAAAGCCAAACTTCATGACGACCCCAAATTTGAAAATCAGAATTTTTAAAAAAATAAATGATTAATAAAATAAATAATTAAAATGCAGGTAAATCAATTATGAGGTGATACCAAGCTTGGCTTTAAAAGCTTGAAGACTGTAGTATAAAAAAAGACCATAGTAGTTCAGAAATTGTGCAACATAGTTACCTCCTAACTGAAGAAGGGAGTAGGGATAAATGGGTCATTTTCAGCTTGGTAAGCTGTTATGAGTGGAGTGCCACAGGAATCAGTGCTGGGCCCCCAACTATTTACAATCTATATCAATGACTTGGTTGAAGGGACAGAATGTATGGTAGCTAAATTTGCTGATGATACAAAAATAGGTAGGAAAGAATATTGTCAAGAGGGCATGAAGAGTCCACAGAGGGATTAGGTTAAGTGAGTGGGCAAAAGATTTGGCTGATGGAGTATAACATGGGAAAATGTGAACTTGTCCACTTTGGCAGGAAGAATAGGAAAGTAGAATATTATTTAAATAGAAAGGGATTGCAGAATTCTGCTGCACAGAGGGATCTGGATGGCTTGGTACATGAATCACAGAAAGTTGGTATACATGCAGGTGCAGTAAGGAAGGCAAATTGAATGTTGGTGTTTATTGCAAGGGGAGTCAAGGAAAAAGTAGGGAAGTGTTATTGCAGTTGTACAGCCTTTTGCATCTGGTGTACCAAGTACAGTTTTGGTCTCCTTACTTAAGAAAGGATATCATTACTTTGGAAGCAGTTCAGAGAAGGTTCATTCAACTGATTCCTGAGATGAAGGGGTTATCTTATGAGGAAAGGCTGAGCAGGTTTGGCCTATATATGTTGGAGTTTAGAAGAATGCACAACTTTTGAATTCTTATGGTTTTTTTTTTATACTACAGTCTTATACCTTTCCTACCTTATGAAACACACAAGAATGAGGGGAACTGACAGGGTAGATGCTGAGAGGATGTTTCCCCTTCTGGGCGAATCTAGAACTAGGGGACACAGTTTAAAAATTCGGGGTCTCCCATTTAAGGCTGAGATAAGAAGTAAGTTCTTCCTCTCAGAGGGTCATTAGTCTGGGGAATTCTTTTCCCCAGACAGCAGTGGAGACTGAGTCATTGAATATACTCAAGGCTGAGTTAGATAGATTTTTGATCAACAAAGGAGTCAAGGGTTATGGGGAGCAGACAGGCAAGTGGAGTTGAGGCCACAATCACATCAGCCATGATCTTATCGAATGATGGAGCAGGCTCAAAGGGCCAAATGGCCCACTCATGCTTCTAATTCTTATGTTCTTGTGTGCAGCTTAGTAGGCCACTCACTATCATGAGCTCTAAAAATGTACCACTACGTTGGCTGCAATAGTCCAAGAACTATCATCACTTTCTTAAAGAGTAATAGGTATAGGCATTAAATTTCAGCTTGACAGCAATATTCAAATTTCACAATGAATTACAAAAAATTGTTTTTGAGGGCCTAGTAAAGATGGAGTTCAAGCAGAAGATACAGTGAGTTCTGATTTCAACAGTCAAGGCAGAATAATATACATGATAGTATTTTTTTTAAATTACATACTAAATAATCCAAATTTAGTTACATCTGAAAAAGTGCTTGGATAATTGAACAGTTCCAGAATGTGATGTTTATATAACTGGTGGGGTGTGAATTTTAACAGGAACTAGATGTATTTTTTAAAGGTAATAACAGATGTTATTTTAGAGTCAAATATCAACAGAGCTGAAACATTGATTGGGTATTTCCTCAGAGCTGCTCCTGCCTCATTGCTGTGAGATTGAGTGGAATAGATGTAAATTCTCTAGGGTTTAGAAGAATGAGAGGTGATCTCAGTAAAATGTAGAGAATTCTTAAGAGGGCTTGACAGGAAAATGCTGAGAGTCCCACGGCTGGAGAGTCTAGAACTAAGGCTGGAATTTTTAGCCCCCCACGGCGACAGGATCTTCTGATCTCGCCGATGTGAACGGAGATTTCAATAGCTCGCTGACCTCGTTGAGGGGAACCCTACCACGGGGGAGTTGGAAAATTCCGGCCTCAGGGTCATATTCTCAGGATAAACAGTTGGTCATTTAGGACTGAGATTAGGAAATATTTCTTCACTCAGAGAGTTGTAATTCTTTGGAATTTTCTACTCCAGATGTGGATGCTCAGTCACTGAGTATATTCAAGACTGAGATGGATAGATTTTTGGATGTTTCAATGAGGGAATCAAGGGATATGGGAATAAGGCAGGAAAGTGGAGTTGGGATCAAAGATTAACCATAATCTTACTGAATGGCAGTGTAGGCTTGAAGGCCCATATGGTCTACTCCTGTCCCCATTTATTATGTTATTTTATAACTTACCCAGAAGTGGCAGAAACCTCATCCAAAAGGATGAACACAGTGGGATTTCTAAAGAAGTTACGAAAGTGAAGTGGGAACAGCTTTGAGCAAATCCCTGGCCAATATTTTAGTTTCAAGCATTTTTTATTAAGTTATTCATATCTTAGGTGTCATTGTATTCATATATTCATGCAGATTCATGAAGCATATGCACACTTACTTTCATAAAGCTGTTTTACAGGTTTTGTTCCAGAACCACTGGGAGCCCTAATGTAGTTTGGAAATATCTTTTCAAGTTTTCTGTAAAATAAAAACAGTTTTCCATAATATTTTATCAAATATAAGAACAACACTCTTGCTGCCTAATGATCTAATAATGGCCCTGAATTTCCACAATGCCCCAGAAAATTACACCATTTGCCAGCAGAGGGTGCTGCATATAAGTCTATTTGGTGAGTTAATTGACCAGCAAAATAATGATAGGCACATAGGATTTCGTTAAGATCATGGCTGATCTGGTTGTGGCCTCAAATCTATTTTCCTGTCTGCCCCCATAACCCTTGATTCCCTTGTCTAACTCAGCCTTGAATAAATTCAATGACACTGCTCCACTGCTTTCTAGAGAAGAGAATTCCAAAGTCTAACATCCCTCTGAGAAAAAAGCTCTCCTCATCTCAGTCTTAAAAGGGAGACCTCTTATTCTTAAACTGTGTCCCCTAGTTCTAGTCTCCCCTAGAAGAGAAAACATCCTCTGCGTATCCACCCTGTCAAGTCTCCTCAGGATATATGTTTCATTAAGATCACCTCTCATTTTTCTAAACTTCAATGGGTGTTGGTCCAATCTGTTCAACCTTTCTTCATAAGATAAGCCCTTCATCCGAGGAACTAGTTAAGAATATTCTGCAAAACTGTGTTCTAAAAGCATCGTGAGAGATTGTGACCCCAAGAAACTTCAGCATATAAGCAGTTCAACCTCTGTGATCTGCAATCTCTGCAATCTTTACCACAGCAGTTGGGGACAGCAAGTTGTGTATTAAAGTCCCATTCATGTAACTTGGGCACAAAATCTGGACCGAAAGTCCACTGCGCTGCTAAGGGAGAGATGCCCGGTTGAAGTGCTATCTTTCATGTGAGATGTTAAGTTGAGCCCCCAGCTGCTCTCTCTGCAAAAGATCCCATGGCAGTATTTTGGAGAACAGCAGGGACTTTTTCTCAATATCCTGGCCAATACTTATCCCTCAACCAATATGACTAAAATCTGCCTGGTTGCTATTACATTGATTGTAGAACCTTGTGAGCAAATTGGCTACCATGCTTCCTTCTTACCAATAACCACATTTTTTTAAAAAAGTACTTTATTGGCTGTAAAGCAGTTTGGGATATCCTGAGGTCATGAAAGATGCCTTATAAATACAATACTTTCGTTCAAGGGGATGATGCAGAGATTTTTTTTCAACTGCTTTGGGTTTTATTCACTCTGGATACCTCCCAGCCTTGAAGAAGGTACACTCTCTGATCCTGCAACTACCACATAGGCCAGTTGAAGAGGAGAAGTTACAATCTCCGATCCCACAGTGACCACAGAGACTCAGGCTTCCTTTTAACCGGTTTTGTTCAAGCATATGCAAGGGAGCCGCAATAATACCTAAGAATGAAGACCCAGCTCCCTGAATGATTACATTTCATTACTTTTGTACTTTTTCTTATCATAATACGTTTGAGTACATTTGAATATATCCAATCGGTAACCGACACACTGGTCCCATGCTAACTCTATCCTATTGAGTTCATAAACAGGTGATTTTGCTACCCAATTATTCTAAAGGGTGCATACATAATTATATTATCCAATCAAAATTAAAACACATACACAAAGACCTTGGTTCCCACAACTCAAGGCTGTGTTTCATCAAAGCCCCCTCTTTGCCCATTGTCCGTCTTCCCATATCTAAGCTAAAACCATCTGCCCCTTCCCTATGTGAGAGGGGAGTACACTTAATCTAATTTATGTCATACTTTTGTCTCCAGTCTGACTCTCAAGGCTGTGCAATGTTCATCTGGTAATCCTCAACTCTTAATATGTTTAGCATCCATGTCTGTCTGGAGATTTTAAGGGTTTTTCAGTAAATTCTTACTGTATTCTCCTTTAGCATTTTTAATTTCCCCCTAACAGCCTCATCAGGGATGTCTCTTGCCAAAACCATAAGCAGTCACAGGCCTCTTTTGCTTATAGGGCAAGGCAACATCTCACTAAAGGGCTATGAATTTTTCACAGGGAAGATCTGGAAGGGGTCCTACAAGAGGCAGCATACAAGAACACGAGAAATAAAAGCAGAAGACCATTAAGCCTGTCCAGCCTGCTCCGCCATTCAATATGATCATGGCTGATCTTGAACCTCAACTCCACTTTCCCATCTGCTCCCCATATCCCTTGATTCCCTGAGACCAAAAATCTGTCTATCCAAGTCTTAGAAGTATTCAATAATGGAGCATCCCACCTTCCATGTGGTAGAGAAGTCTACATTTCGTCAGAAGGAGGATTCCATTGGTGTTAGCCTTCTCTACACTTTCCTTGCCAATCACGCCTTTCTAGAGGTTTGTGTCCCTCCCAATTCTGGCATTGAAATCACTGAGCAGAATCAGCTTGTCTCTCTTTGGGACAGAGGACAACAACTGATTAAGGCTGGAGTAGAATTCCTCTTTGGTGTCATCTGTTACATCTAGGGTTGGGAGTTTGCGCTGACAATTGCGGTGCACTGTTTCTGGGCTAGAGTGAAAGGAAGGGTCATGAGATGTTTGGTTATCCCACAAAGGAACTCGCTGGGACAGTCAATTAGTATGTTTTTTATGGCGAAGCCTACCCCATGGAGTCAATGATCTTCTTCTGATTTACCTTTCCAAACGAAGGTGTATATCCACTACCTTGTTCCTTGAACTGGCCTTCTCCTGCCCACCATGCCTCACTCAGGACAGGATATCGTTGTTGTAGTGCTGAATTTCCCGGGCTATGATAGTGGTGCGACATTCTGGTCTGTCACTGCTGGGGTTGTCCATGAGAGTCCTGATGTTTTAGGTCCCAAAATGGAAGATGCTTGTGCATGGGTTCTTTTAACGTGGGGTGGCCGTTGTACACCAGCTACCACATGGTCCTGACAGAGCAAGGTCTTTGTCCAGGGATAGCTGAGACAATTGGAGACCAGGCTCTGCCGCACGGGCGGGGATTAACATACACACATGGTGTTGCCCCTAACATCCCCTATCCTGGGAGCCCAATAAAATAGGATTTTCAGCTCTGTGAAGTGCATCATCATACGCAGATATGTACGAGAGAGGAGAGTGTGAGAGGAGGACCCTGGGACAGGCAGTCAGCAGCACCTAGAGGAGAGTGTGAGAGGAGGACCCTGGGACAGGCAGTCAGCAGCACCTAGAGGAAAGTGCGAGAGGAGGACCTGTTTCTAAATGTCACGGGGGAGTAGACAGTTGGAATTTCTTGGGCACGTAATAAGAAGTCATGGTTTAGAAAATCTGGTGCTGATGGGAAAGATCGAAGGTAAAAGAGATCGAGGGAGTCACGGAGGGAGTCGTCTATAGTCCCCCAAAGAGTTGCCTCACCCTAGGACAAAGTATAAATCGGGAAATAATGGAGGCATGTAAGAAGGATGCTACAATTGTCATGGGTGATTTTAATCTGCATATTGGCTAGACAAATCAGATTGGCAGGGCTAACATGGAGTGCATCAGGAATTGTTTCTTAGAGCAATACGTTGCAGAACATACCCGGGAACAGGCTATTTTCGTAATGTCGTAATGTGGGATTAATAAGAGATATCGTAGTTAAGGATCCTCTATGGGGTAGTGATCACAGCATGGTAGAATTTCAAATTCAGTTTGAGGGTGAGCAACTTGGGTCTCAAAACAGTGTCCTCAACTTAAATAAGGGCAATTACAGAGGTATGAAGAAAGAGTTAACTAAAGTGGGCTGGGAAAATAGACTAAGGGGAAGGTCAGTGGATGAGCAGTGGCAGATATTTAAACAGGTATTTCATAACGCTCAGCAAAAATTTATCCCGGTCAAAAAGAAGGACTCGATGAGAAGGATGAACCACCCGTGGTAAACAAAGGTGGTCAAGGAGAGTATCCAATCAAAAATTAAGGCAACAAAGCAGCAAAAACTAGTGGTAGGCCAGAGAATTGGGAAATTTTAGGAGCCAGCAGCGGATGGCTATAAAGCTAATAAAGAGGGAGAAAATTGATTATGAAAGTAAATTGGCAAGAAACATAAAAACAAACAGCAAGAGCTTCCACGAGTATATAAAAAAAGAGTGGCTAAAGTGATTGTGGGACCCTTGGAGGATGCAACTGGAAAATTGATAACAGGGAACAAGGAATGGCAGATAATTTAAACCAATATTTTGTATCGGTCTTCATGGTGCAGGACACTATAAACATCCCAAAGATATCAGATAAGCAAGGATCTAATGGGAGGAAAGATCTTGTAACAGTCTCTATCATGAGGGGCAAAGCATTTGACAAACTAATGGGACTAAAGGTAGACAAGTCACCAGGACCTGATGGCCTGCATCCAAGGGTTTTAAAGGAAGTGGCTGCAGAGATAGTGGAGGCATTGGTCGAAATATTCCAGAACTCACTGGATTCCAGGAGGGTCCCAGCGGATTGGAAAACCACTAATGTGGACCCCCCTGTTCAAGAAGGGAGGGAAACAAAAAGCAGGAAACTTGGCCAGTCAGCCTAACATCCAACATTGGGAAAATGCTAGGGTCCATTATTAAGGAAGAAATAGCAGGACATTTAGAAAAGCAATCAAACAGAGTTAACACGGTTTTGTGAAAGGAAAATCATGTCTGACAAATTTGCTAGAATTCTTTGAGGATATAAGCATAAAGGGGAACCAGTAGATGCAGTGTATTTGGATTTCCAGAAGGCATTTAATAAGGTGCCACACAAAAGGTTATTGCACAAGATAGGAGCTCACGATATTGGGGGTAATATATTAGCATGGATTGAGGATTGGTTAACACACAGAAGACAGAGAGTCGGGAGGAATGGGTCTTTTTCAGGTTGGAAAGACGTAATTAGTGGAGTGCCATGAGGATCAGTCCTAGGGCCTCAATTATTTACTATCTATATTAATGACTTGGAGGAGGGGGCAGAGTGTAATGTAGCCAAATTTGCTGATGATATAAAAATAGGTGAGAAGGCATGTTGTGGGGGTGTAAGGAATCTGCAAGGGGATATAGATAGGTTGAGTGAGTGGGCAAAAATTTGGCAGATGGAGTTTAATGTAGGAAAGTGTGAGGTCATGCACTTTGGTAGGAAGAATCAAAAGGCAAACTATTATTTAAATGTAGCGAGACTCCAAAAAAGTGCAGCACAGAGGGATCTGGGTATTCTTGTACATGAAACACAAGAAGTTAGAATACAGGTGCAACACGTAATTAAGAAGGCAAATGGAATTTTAGTCTGTACTGCTAGGGGGTTGGAGTTTAAAAATAGGGAAGTCTTGTTACAACTGTACAGGGTATTGGTGCTGCACCTGGAGTACTGTGTACAGTTTTGGTCCCTGTATTTAAGAAAGGACATACTGGCATTGGAGGCTGTTCAAAAGAAATTCACTAGGCTGATTCCCAAGAACGGCTAAACAGTTTATGCCTTTATTCATTCGAGTTTAGAAGAGTGAGGAGTGATCTTGTTGAAATGCACAAGATTCTGAGGGGGCTTGACAGGGTAGATGTTGAGAAGATGTTCCCATTAGTGGGGGAATCTTGAACTAGGGGACATAGTTACAGAATAAGGGGACACTCATTTAAAACTGAGATGCAAAGGAATTTCTTCTCTCAGAGGGTAGTGAATGTTTGGAATTCTCTATCCCAGAGAGTTGTAGAGGCTAGATCATTGAAAGTATTTAAAGGAGAGGTAGATAGATTTTTGAAATATCGGGGAGTTGACGGCTATGAGGAGCTGGCACGAAAGAGGAGTTGAGACCTGGGGCAGATCAGTTATGATCTTATTGAATGGCGGGGCAGGCTTGAGGGGCTGAATGGCCTACTCCTGCTCCAATTTCGTGGTATTGCCACGAGGTGTCTCTTTGATGAAATAGAGTGTTCGTTGTGATCAGACCATGGTCTAGGCATTTCATCAAAACCTAGATGTACATCATCTTTTCAGCTTGGCTTTTAATTCCGGGATTCCTCTTGACATCAAGTAGACATTTTGTGCTCTGGGCTACACTGGCTATACCCTAAACTCAATCTCTCTCTTGCTGATCTCCTGTGACATTTAAAGTATCTCAGGTCAGTTTACTGCCGTAGAAACAACATAGAAACATAGAAAATAGGAGCAGGAGTAGGTCATTCAGCCCTTCAAGCCTGCACCACCATTCAATATGATCACGGCTGATCTTGTAACTCAACACCGTACTCCTGCTCCCTCCCCATACCCCTTGACTTCTTTAGAATTTAGCAATCTATCTATTTCCTTCTTAAATATATGCAGTGACTTGGCCTCCACAGTGTTTTGTGGTAGATAATTCCCAAAGGGTTCGCCACCCTTTAAGTGAAGACGTTTCTCCTCATCTCAGTCCTAAATGGCCAACACCATATCCTGAGACTGTGACCCCCCAGCCAGAGGAAACATCACCCCTGCATCCAGGAAAAACTCAGCAGGCCTGGCAGCATCGGCGGAGAAGAGTACAGTTGATGTTTCGAGTCCTCATGACCCTTCAACAGAACTAAGTAAAAATAGGAGAGGGGTGAAATATAAGCTGGTTTAAGTGGGGGGGGGGGGGGGGTGGGGGGGTGGGGGCGCGGTTGGGGGGGTTGTTGGGACAAGCCAGCAGCGATAGAAGGAGATAACCAAAAGATGTCACAGACAAAAGAACAAAGAGGTGTTGAAGGTGGTGATATTATCTAAAAGAATGTGCTAATTAAGAATGGATAGCAGGACAAGCAAGGTAGCTCTAGTGGGGGTGGGGTGAAATAAGACTAAAAGGGCATAAAAGGTATAGATAAATGATCGGTGGAATACATTAAAAATAATGGAAATAGGTGGGAAAAGAAAAATCTATATAAATTATTGGAAAAAACAAAGAGGGGGAAGAAACGGAAAGGGGGTGGGGATGGAGGAGGGAGTTTAAGATCTAAAATCTACATGACAGAGCGTTGACCCTTCTTCTGATTTAACACATTCTGCTATCTTACCTTTATGCAACTATCAGCATTTTTTTTAGTCTTTAACACTACCATTAACACTCCCTTTGTCTTGTGTCCAGGACATC
Organism: Cetorhinus maximus; assembly: GCF_964194155.1. Taxonomy (NCBI): domain Eukaryota; kingdom Metazoa; phylum Chordata; class Chondrichthyes; order Lamniformes; family Cetorhinidae; genus Cetorhinus; species Cetorhinus maximus. The sequence continues at coordinate 160,530,369 of NC_135882.1, forward strand.
TTTGTCAATCTCTCCTGAGCTCCCACCTATCCCTGACCTTCTATTTTGCTCCGCCTGCTCCACCCCCTCTCAAACAGTATAAAATCCACCACATTTCTACTTGTTTTGCTCTGAAGAGTCATGCAGGCTCAAAACGTTTGTTTCTCTCTCCACAGATGCTGCCAGACCAGCATTTCCTGATTTTATTTCAGATTTCCATCATCCGCAGTATTTATTACAAAAAGTGAAATCTTGTCGGTAATTTCTCCACCTGGGGGTGTCGGGTGGGGGGGGGTGTCATTCAGTAAATTTGGTTATTTTGGTTTTGATCCCCATGGGGATCATAACGCCATCTCTTACCTTTGGCACCATCAACCTTATACGCTGCTCAATGCACCGCACATCATCATTCATCCAACAACAATCAAGACATGCCTAGCCTTTAGGTGACCCACTTCACCCTTATACACTTGTCAATGTTGCAAGTCTCAAACCCAAATTGCACACCTTCCACATCCTTCCAGATTTTCAGTTATGACAGGTACATCGCACAAACACTTTGTAACACACTCATTGATATTTTTCCCCCTCTTTTGCAAGACAAGGTCATATACAATAGGAGGCAGCAGCAGAGAAACAGAACACCCACATTTGCTGAGCCCCTTGGAGGAGATGGTGCTGTAAATTATTAGGCCAGCAATGACCAAGGCATTTCAACAGGCGTTGCTGAGAACATCCAAGATTACAATATTTTCCTGCTTTATGCACCTTTTCAAAGTCCACATCACCCTCATAGAATACCAGTGGTGGCAGGGGATGAGGTGCTCAAGTTGCCCATAATTTGCTGCTCAAGGACCTTAAGGAGTCAGTAAGGCAACGGGCACTCCATCACCCACCCTCACCCCCCCTCACCCCCACCCAGCCTTCCCTCACACCTCTCAGCCCACTCCGGGGGGCCAGATTAAATTTGCCCAAAGATTCTTGGTGCAATGGCAAGCCTGCGAGAGAGCCTGTTGTTGCTGTTAAGGAGCATGGATGCCTTTGCACAGAGCTTGGAGCCCATCCTTTCCAGTGGGGAGGTGATGGTCGACGGCATAACAGCATCTGCTGAACATTACCAGAATTTTCTTTTTTTATTCCATCTCAGGACTTGTGGACCCAGCTGTGATTTAGGTCTGGTCTCTGGGCAGCGAAAAATCTCTCTTAATTAATAAATTAATGGCCTTAATAGGCTTCTTAATTGTCGGCGGGTGCAACGCCAACTCTCGCACTCACCTGATGTCATCACGTACTATTTTGCGCCCGATCGGGTCGGGCACGCACCTGCCCACGGGACATAAAATTCTGCCCCTGGACTAAAACAACAAAAACTTTCATTTATATAGCACCTTTAAGGCACTTAGGAACATTTTAAAGCAAAATTAGATACCAAACTACATAACGAGATATTAGAACAGATCATGAAACGCTTGGTCAAAGATTTAAGTTTTAGGAAGAACATAAGTACGGAAGAAATAGGAGCAGGAGTAGACCATACGGCTTGTCAAGCCTGCTCTGCCATTCAATACGATCATGGCTGATCTTGGGTTTCAATTTTATTTTCCCGCCCACTCCCCATATCGGTTAATTCCCTGAGACCAAATATCTGTCTATCTGACCCTTAAATGTATTCAATGACGCAGCATCCACAACCCTCTGGGATAGAGAATTCCAAAGATTCACAACCCTTTGAGTGAAGCAATTTCTCCTAATCTCAGTCCTAAATTATTAGCTCCTTATCCTGAGACCATGCCCCCATGTTTTTGCTTTGGCCTCAATTAGGCTATGGGTGGACAACCCAACCCTGCCTCCCCCACCGCTCATAAAATCGTGGAGGGGGGTGAACCAGCAGTGGATATGCCGCCGATGGCACAGTGCCTAATTTACGGATCCACCTGCCTGCAGGTAGCCTGTCAAATTCGACCCCAAGTTTGCAAATGGTCTGGTTTAGATCCATGACTGCCAGCCTGGTGCAGGATGACGGCATTGTGGCTGCTGACTGGATAGAAGGCATTCACCGACATGAAGCTTTATGCATGGTCGCACATCAAATGCACATTAAGGGAGTGGTATCCTTTAGGTTTTGGTACATCTTTTTGTCGACATTTGGCTCTCAAAAAAACATGTCTATGGCTCCCTGCACCACTGGAAATCCCACTATCCTGGTAAAGCCCCATTCCTGCTCCTCCTGCTTCTCGCTAGAGAAGACTATTAACATATGAACATACGAGTTAGGAGCAGGAGTAGGTCACTCGGCCCTTCGGGCCTGCTCCGCCATTCAATAAGGTCATGGCTGATCTGAATGTAACCTGAACCCCAGATTCCTGCCAGCCCCTTGTTAATCAAGAATCTATTAGCTCTGCCTTAAAAATATTCAAAGACTAGGTTTCCATCACTTTTTCCAGAAGAGAGCTCCAAAGACTCACAGCCCTCTGAGAGAAAAAAATTCTGCTCATCTCTATGATAAATGAGCGACCCCTTATTTTTAAACAGTGATCCCTAGTTCTAGATTCTCCCACAGGAGGAAACATCCTCTCCACATCTACCCTGTCAAGACCCCTCAGGATCTTAAAGTTATTTCCAGGATAATATTTGTGTCCTCTATGGTGAAGACCAAAGCAAAATACCTGTTTAATTCATCCACCATCTCCCTACTTTCCACTATCAATTCCCCAGACACACTCTCTATAGAACCAACATCACTTTGTTAACTCCTTTCTTACTTAAATACCTATAGAAACTCTTACTGTCCATCTTTATATTACTAGCTACCTTTCTCTCATACTCCAATTTTTTCCTCCTTATTAATCTTTTTGTCATTCTTTGATGTTCTTTATATTCTTTCCAATCTTCTGACCTGCCACCCGTCTTTGCGTAATTATATGCTTTATCTTTAAGTTTGATACTGTCTTTAATTTTTTTAGTTAACCACGAATGGTGGGTCCACCTCTTGGAATTTTTCTTTCTCATTGGAAAGTATCTATTCTGTGTATTCTGAAATATCCTTTAAATGTCAGCCACTGAACCTCTTGACATATCCCTTAACCTCATTTGCCAGCTCACTTTAGCTAGCTCTGCTTTTATGCCCTCACAATTGCCCTTACTTAAGTTTAAAGTACTAGTTTTGGATGCACTCATTTCTCCCTCAAAATGAATGTAAAATTAAATCATATTATGATCGCTGGTACCTAGGGATGTCTTCATAAGGAGGTTATCAATTAATCCTATCTCATTACTCAATACCAGGTGTAGTATAGCCTGCTCTCTGGTTGGCTCCAGAACATGCTGTTCTAAAAACCTATCCCAAAAACATCTATGAACTCCTCATCTACTCTACCTTTGCCCATCTGATTATTTTTTAATAATGGCAAGCTCCCATTATCTCTTCTTTTATACTCTGAACTACCATGTAGTTACAATTAGGGGGCCAATATACCACTCCCACAAGTGACTTCTTGCCTTTATCATTCATCATCTCAACTCAAACTGCTTCTACATCCTGGTTTTCTGAACTTAGGTCATCCCTCTAATGTGCTAATACAACCATTAACTAACAGAGCCACCCTTCCACCTTTTCCTAACTTCCTGTCCTTCCTAAATGTCATGTATCCTTCAATATTCAGGTCCCAATCTATGTCATCCTGTAGCCATGTCTTTGTAATGGCTATAAGATCATACTTATTTATTTCTATTTGCTCTATCAGTTCATCTGTTTTGTTTCAAATGCTACGCGCGTTAAGATACAGAACCTTTCATTTTGTCCTTTTATTATTTTTGCAGCGTCTAGCCTTATCTGCTGATTTACTCTTAGAATTGTACTCTCTATCCCTTCCTGTCACAGTCTGTTTATCATTTCTCATAATACCTTTCTCTCATGCCTTATCTCTACTCTTTGGTTTACCACATCTTCCCAAATTTGATCCTCTGCCTCCACTATTAAGTTTAAAACCCTCTCTACTTCCCTAGTTATGTGATTTGCGAGGACACCAGCCTCAGCATGGTTTAGGTGTAGACCGTCCCAATGGTACAGATCCCACTTTCCCCAATACTGATGCTGGTGTTTCACAAACCGGAACCCACTTCTCCCACATCAGTCTTTGAACACGCATTTTTTTCTCTAATCTGATTTTCCTATGGCAGTTTGCATGTGGCTTAGGTAATAATCCAGAAGTTATTACTTTTGAGGTTAGTCATAGAGTTATATAGCACAGAAACAGGGCCTGCGGCCTACTGTGTCTGTGCCGACCATCAAGCACCTAGTTATTCTAATCCCATTTTCCAGCACTTGGATCATAGCCCGGTATGCTATGGTGTTTCAAGTGCTCATCTAAATAATTCTTAAATGTTGTGAGGATTCCTGCCTCTACCATCCCCTCAGGCAGTGTGTTCCAGATTCCAACCACCCTCTGGGTAAAAAAGTTTTCCTCAAATCCCCTCTAAACCTCCTGCTTCTTAATTTTGTGCCTAGTTCGTCATACTGACTATGCAGCGCCTCCTTCCTCATCCTGCCTATGCCGTTGGTACCTACATGGGCCACGACCTCTGGACCTTGCCCCCCCTACTGCAAATTCCTCGCCAGCCCTGAGCAGATGTCCCGAACCCTGGCACCAGGCAAGCAACAAAACCACCTGGACTCTTGCTCTTTGCTACAGAGAACAGTGTCAATCCCCCTCACTACACTGTCCCCTACTACCACTACGTTCCTTTTTACACCCCCCCGCCCTACTTGGATGGCTTCCTGTACCATGGTGCTCATCAACCCTGCAGCCCCTGCTCTCATCCAAACAAACTGAGGGAACCTCAAACTTATTGGACAATTGTAAAGGCTCACACTCCTCCGATCCTGCCCTCTGGGTCCCCTTACCTGTCTCACTCGCAGTCACACTCTCTTGTTCATGGCCACTGACCAAATCAGAAGGCTTTACCCTAAGTGGTGTACACAACCTCTATCATCTCTCTGGTACAATGATGCACAGTGAACTGTAAGATGCTGCCAATGTTGTCGGCTCCAACCTGGAAGGATCCTGAAGCAGAGAAATAAAAGGCCACTGTGATCTAAGTGGCCACGGTTAGAGCCATCCTCTCACTCTCTGTGGCTATAGGCCCAGCTGGTGAAGTAGTGCTGGAACGACAATTGAATGATCCTCTCCTTTGTGAATTGTAACCACCTTAGACATTGCCCCTTGCTGTGGTAGAGGGAGCAGAAGTGCTCTCTAGATATCCTAGTTGAGTACAACATTCTACTGAGTGCCCTGTTCCATTTTCCTCTGCGCACAGCTTCCCCCCTCTGCTGCCTGTGCTCCACTTCCCTGTTGCACGGTAGCCCATGAGGGACTGCAACTATAGATCCCATGAGTGATAACAGACTTTCTGCCGACAAGCCTTCAAACTCCACTGAACTCATTAGAAACTTACAGCACCACTCTATTTGACTCTAACAAATTTTCAACTCCTCCAACAACACTATAAAGTACATCCACTCACTCTGCAAAAGCAAGAGAAAGCCAAAAGCACCTCATCTGAGGGCAATTAGGGATGGGCAATAAATTCTGGCCTGGCCAGCATTTAGGGTCATGCAGCTGATGCACGTTCATTGTTCAAGCAAGAAAGTTAAAAGGACCTGCAAGGTCCAAAATCGCAGGTCAGGTGCCAAATTAGTGTTGGACACTGAGAAACATCACAATCTGCATGCCTCTGGTGCATGCACAGCACGCTTGTGCTAGTGCCCTTTCAATCATGGCATGCTGTTTATGTTGTCAGACTGTTTCCCTGACATCTAGCCATGAATGAGTTGCAATTTCTATCAGCTAAACATTGAAAAGAACAAATTCATCACGTCTGGTCCAACCAGAAATGCTATACCCTCACTGTCAATTTTCCAGACTTTGTCGGAAGCCGAACCAGGTTGTTCACAACATTGACATCTGGTTATCCTTGAGCTGAGCTTTCAAGTCAATGTGCTCTCCATCATAAAGAGCCTATTTCCATCTAAAATAACCCATGTCCGCTCCTACATCAGCACATCTGCTGATGAAAACCTCAGTCATTTGTTACTTCCAGACTAAAATAGTCCATTGTTCCCATTTTCCATAAAATATTATTGATTTCATCTAAATTTCTGTTTCCTGCATGCAATCCTGCACAGTCCCATTTGCTCATCACCCTGTTCTTGCTGACCTACATTGGCTTCAGAGATCCTAAAGCCTCAAATTTAAAATTTTCATTCCTGCGTTAAAATCCTGCAATGGCCACACTCCTCCATATCATTTCTCCAGTGCTGCAATTGCCCCTCCCTTCACCATACCCATCCTCCCCAAACACCAAGCTCCCTGTTCCACTATTGCATTCCTCCGACTTTCAACACACTCACCTCCCATCCCGCCCCACCCCACCTACTGATGGTCATGTTGTTGCAATTATTTTCCTAAACCCTGCCAGCACCACCTTCGCCTTCATTATCATCTATAAAACCTACTACTTTGACCCAGTGTTGGTCACCCCTACTAATATTTGGCTCAACAAAACTCTATTTCCCTTGTGCTTCTATGAAGCCTCTTGGTACATTTTTCCACATAAACAGTATATAAATGAAAGATGCTGCTCTTGTAAAAACCTTAAACCCATTCATTGTATTTAAGAAATTTTCAAGGTATTCTCATTGTGCTAAATAAAGAAACATCTTAACAAAATATATTGTAAATAAATCCCGTTGTCATATGGCATGATGGAATTGCTCTGGTTCTGAATTGCTGTTAAAAGTACATTTAGAAAGAATGTGCTCACCATATGGTTACATTCAGAAAAAAGAACAATTCTTCCCCTAAGATCAGATAACAAAACTCAAAGTCCAAACCTTAGCATTGTATGACAGAAATATAGATGCCAGAAATGGAAATGTTGGATTTTTTTAAACCAGTTTTGCATTTAATATAAAGATTATTGGTTGGAAACATAAATAGAATCATGAAATAGTGGTTTTGAACTTAAGTTAAATGAAATGATTAACTTACACAGGTTTGTTCTCATTTCCTTCCATCAATGCAGCAAGTCCTAATCTGGCCTGCGGTTGAATATCAAACGAGAGTTTATCGGAAGCAATTTCTGATTTTCCACCAAGACTGACATTCCTGTGAATTGAAAGTACTGAAAGCTGATTGTAATGTATACCATGAACATTAACCTGCCTACTGTGTTACAATAAGCATAGGATCATAAGGTGAATACAGTGAAGTGGTTTACTTTGACTAGAACAAGGCGTTAACAATGTTACAAGTTGAAATTGTTCTGCTTCGTTAAAAATGTATAAACCAAACATAACAATTTAAGTTTTCGTAATAGAGGAATATGATGAAATTCTAGGAAAGAAATATATCATAATTTATTTTCATGCAACAAAGAGCTGAATTTTATAGTGGGCTTTGCAATCCTGAGATTGAGCCAAAAAGCGGGTTGCAAGCCGGCACTTGCTGACAGCAGGACTGGTTTGATAATTTTACCATTGGGTCATGCAGCCTCCTAATTGGTAAAGCAACAACTAAAATTTAGGGCCCCACAGAACAAAGGGGAAAACCCTCTGGGGATATAGTTGGAGCCATGGGATGTTGCCTTTCATGTCCACGGCCTCCTTTTTGGGCCATGGAGCTATTTGCTCCACTAGCATCCCAGGTTGCCACAGGGGAGCTATTTCTAAGAATCTGGCAGCCCATGGCTGCCTCCTACCTGCCACTGGGAAACCTTCCCAGTGGTGGGACAGCGACGGGGAACTGACCCAAAAGGGTTCCCCACTATTTTACCATCCCCTCTGCCTCTGTTCCCACTGCCTGGGAATCAGTAAAATTCAGCCCATAATCTCTATTATAATGCTGTTAAAGCTTTGCTCGTGATTTGTAATGAAATATTAAGTGGGTACAATGTAACGAAAAATAGTTGATGCAGTATCTTCATAGTAAAAAGATGATTAGTAGCTGGATGTTATTTTTCAGGTGATCATTTGGCCGATTCCTAACCAAGGGAGTAGAAATCCAATTAGTTTGACTGGTTCAATTGCCTGATTCTGGAGAACAATGACACAAGCAAATGCATGAGGCAAAATAAGAACCCAGCAGAAGAGAGCAAAAAAGCAAAGGATAATCTGCTGCATGCCAATGCAGCTGGGCAGGAAATAAATTATGGAAGTGCTAAATACAAGCTAGGGTTAGTCAAGGCAAAGCCATCGTGTAAAGGAAGGAGACAACAGCAGAAAGTCTACAACTATCAATCACAGTCTTCAGCAGAAGTGACATTAATAATGACAGTAATCCCTGCCACTATTGAAGGCTTTCACTCATCATTTCACACCAAGTGAGATTGCTTTAAGCAAGGAGGCACACAGATGTGAACTTAATACACAAATTGCAGGAAATCACTATCTACCATGGGGGAGGGGGTGGGGGGAATATTCTTATATAGTGCACTATCATGAAGAACATAAATGCTCAAGTAATTCACTGGTCAGATGATGCATTTGGTGGCCAGACACATCAAAATCTGCCAAAATACTACCAGGTGAAGAATGCCCTGGAGATGAAAATCACATTGGGCTGAATTATCCCCCTGTCGGGGGTGGTTGTGCGGGGGCGGGCGGGAGCGGGCACGAACCTGATTGGTGCCCCTGATCAGGTGCGTGCTGCCATTTTACGCGGGCTGGCCAATTAAGGCCCACCCAGCGTGATGCTCGCCCAGAAGCGCTGAGCGCTCTCTGTGTGGGCAGGGTGGAGGAGGCAGGAGATTCCCTGAGTCAGGTCCTGCGCTCTTTCGTGCAGTGTCGCACGTTACAGTGTCACATGAGCTGGGACATGTCAATGAATTTTTTTGAAAATTTTTGAACACTTCATGAAACCTCATTCCATCCGTGGATGAGGTTTCATGAAAAATGCAAAGGCCACCTGGGCTCTTCGCCTGCCTGCCAACCTTAAGGTTGGACGGGCAGCTCATTTAACTATTTTAATTAATTTTTTGTTTGGTGGGCGAGCAGCCAAGTCGGCTGTGTGCCCACCGAAATGAAAATCTAAATGACGCGTGGTGACATCAGGACGCCCGCCCAATGTCACCGTGCGTCATTTTACGCGTCGGCGAGCAGGCCCCGTCCCCGCTCAGCAACCAGAAATTTCTCCCCATTGTTTAGCAGGTCATCAGAATGGTGAGTTGTAAAAAAATCCTGGTTTGGAGATTCAACAGAGTGACCCTGAGCAGGCAAGATATTGAATGAAAACTGTTTAAATTTTTACATTTTCAATTCCAAAGTGCAGGAAGCACACATTCCAGTCATTGTTGCTCACTATTTTAAGTGCCAGATATCCAGTCACATACCAGTGGAGTGCAAGAGTATCACAAAATGATAATTCATTCTCAGGATGTGGCTGTGACTGACAAGGCTGGTATTTATTATTCATCTATAGTTTCCCTTGAGAAGTTGATGGTGGACCTCCTTCTTGAGCCATTGCAGTCTGTATAATGAAGGTGCTTCTACGATGTTGTTAGTTGAGGGTTCCAGTATTTTGATAGAGCAATGATGAAGGAACAACAATATATTTTCAAGTTAAAATGATGTATGACTTGGAGGAAACTTGGAGGTGATGTTGTTCCCACATGCCAGGTGCTACCAATGAAACCTTGGTAAGTTGCTGTAATGTATCCTGTAGATAGTACATAGTGGTGGAGGGAGTGGATGCTTAAGATAGTGGATGAGTGGGATCAATAAAGCAGACTATTTTGTCCTGGATGGTGCTAAGCTTAGCAGCTGGGGGTCAGCGGTCCTGGTGGAATTCAAACTGAGCATCAGTAAGCTGATTATTGGTGGATAAATGAAGCTTGAGAGTACTATTGACAGCATTTTCCATCACTCTCAACAGATTGAGGATAGACTAATGGGTGGTAATGGTCAGATTAGGTTTTTGTAAACAAGACATAACTGGGAAATTTTCCACTATGTTGAGTAAATACCAGTGTTGTAGTTATACTGAAATAGCTTGGCTGGAATCACAGCTAGTTCTGGAACACAAGTCTTCACAACTACAGCTGAGATGTTGGAGGGGCATGTAGTCTTTGCTGTATCCAGTGTGTCCACCTTTCTTTGATAACACAGGGAGTAAATTGAATTGGCTGAAGACAGGCATCTGTAATGCTGAGGGCTTCAGGTGGAGGCCATGATGGATCATCCACTTGGCACTTCTGGCTGAAGATGGTTGCAACTGCTTCAACCTTTTCTTTTGCCCTTACATGCTGGGCTCCACCATCACTGAGGATGGGAATATTCATGGAGTCTCCTTCTCCTGTTAATTGTTTAATCACCTACGCTACTCATGACTAGGTGTGGCAGAGCGGCAGAATTTTGACTGATCAACCAATTTGGTTGTGGGATTGTTTTGCTGTTTATGGCATATTGTTTTCTTGGTTTAGCATTTATACGGTCCTGTATTGTAGGTTCACTAAGTTTTCAGGTATGCCTGGTGATGATTATGGCATTCCTTTCTGCACTGCTAGTTGAACCAGGGTTCATCAGCTGGCTTGATGTTAATGGAGGAGTGCGAAATATGCTATGAAGCTATAGATTGTACTGAAATACAATTCTACTACTGTTGATAGCACACAGCTCTTCATGGATGCCCAGTTTTGAGCTGCTATATTCTGACCTTAATCCACCTCACTTAGTACAGTGGTATTGCCACACAACATTTTGGAGGGTGCTCTAAATGAGAAGATGGGAATTGGTCTCCACAAGTACTTTGTGGTGGTCACTCCTGACAATGCTATTAGACAGATGCGCCTGCAACAAGTAGGCTGGCAAGGACAAGGTTCAGTATTTTATTCCATGACCTCCATCTGGCAGCTGTGTCCTTCAGGAATCGGCCAGTTCAGTCAGTGGTGGTACCATCAAACCACTCTTGGTGGACATTGAAATTCCTCATCCAAAATGCATTCTGTTCCCTTGCTACCCTCGGTTCCTCCCGCAGCTGGTGCTCAAAAATGAAGAATACTTCAAAGGTGTCTTCAATGGGAAGTAAAATCAGCCAAGTGTCAGATGGATGGTCGATCTGATCACTTCAATTTCTCACTGGGTGGGTTAAATTAAACTCACCTAGTTTCTTTTTAAACTGCCGTTATGCAACATTCCAATTTAAATATTATTAATGGATGCAAACAATGGTAAATTTCTGAAACATCTTCCATTTTTCATGTATATGCAGTTAATTAAATGCATTTCACTTCTTACCTACTGGAACATGAAACTGGCATAAAATGTACTGAACAGATTATTTCGCTGAAAGGTGATACTTTGCAACACTCGTACTAAGTCACTTGATAAGCAACGTTGTATACCTTTAGCTGGTATTCATCCTATCATCTTACTATGTGACCATGTTCCACATGTCCACCACAGAACAACAGAATTAAACAACAAAGTGAAACATTTTAAAGAAATGTTTAGTATATTCTACACATCATGGTAAAGGTCAAGACTTAAGTTCATCCTAAGTATTTGAAATTGACTTAAGTTATAGACTGGGATTTTCTGGTGCTGTGTTCACCAATACGTGATTTTTCATTCACTCATTTTAATGGATGGAAAAGTATGAGGTGACTTTACGTAGCAGCAGAAAATCCTGGTTATGCTTTCTTGATGCTACAATTGTCTCACTGTTATGTAAATCACAAAATAAATATTAAATCATATCAGGTACTTCCTCAACAGCACCTTCAGGAATGGTAGCCATTACTAGAGCTGCACCTGGAGGAAGAGGAAGATAGATGTGTGCCCTCACAATCACCTAAGTGGGGTCTGGGGGCACTGGTGCCAGATGGGCAGACTCCATTGGGGGAGGAGGGGATTGGTGAGTACGGACAGTACCATTGCCATTTGTGGGAGGGGAGGGGCGGGAGGAGCGCTCTTGGTGGGTCAATGAATGTCCGAAAAAGAGGGCTCTCCCCCACTTCCTGGTGCTTGCTGGTGGACTTCCTTTGCCACTGGTTCTATGCCAGTGGAAGCGTGAAGAGGCCTTTATAGTGGCTCAGTTGGACTCTGGGCAGGAGGGCCATCTGCCACCTTCCCTGCAGGATGGCATGGCAGCAGTAAGGTGATAGGCGCACTGCCCCACCACTGACCTGCACCATTTTATGTGCCAACTTACTCTCAGTCTGTCTGGTAAAACCCGGCTTATCATGTGTACACTTAAATTTACTAGCAAACAAAAATTCATACTATTTTACCTTTGAACAGACCAAGATACAACAATGGAGATTTTTGAAGCATTATCATTTAATTCTTCTATCATCTTCGTCCGACTTGGTGGACTGATAGTCCAGAGAGAATTTGAATTTCCTTCAAGTTGCGCAATCAGAATGTCTTCTTTCATGTATGCATCCAGAAACTGCATAGCAGCCTAAGAAAATATATAATTAGCTCTTCAGTTCACTGTGAATGTTATCACTATCAACTTCACTTCACTTCCAGAGAATTAACAAAGATGTTATTTTTGGTGATTCAATGGGGACAGCTTTCATCTTCAGGAGTAATTCAGTTCTAATTTATTTAGCACTGCTTTAAGATCTATTTGAATCTCAACTGCAAACTGCTTTCAATTTTCTTGTCTAAGTTCACAACTCCTGATGCAAACTCAGGTTGATCTCTGCATGACACTATCGATAGGAGAGGATAATGCACCGTAAAGGGATGGCGCAATTACAATGGGCAGAATTTTCTGGCCTCATCTGCCGCCAGGGTCATTTGGTCCTGCCGAAAGTCAATGGGCTTTTGGCTGGTCCACCAAATCTCCCACGGAGGATTCTGCCACAACAAAGCCAGAAAATCCTGGCCAATGAGTGGGACAAAAATTCAGAAAATTTCTGAACAGCCTTATCAGATATGTCATAAGATGATATGTAGTCTTTGGGGGGAAGAAATTAAGGGGTGGGAGTTCAAGATGAAGGAAAAGAGAGCCTGATGCATAGACATGAGCCTGCAGACAGATGATAGCCCCAGCTTTTAGATTTCACTTTGATTGGCTGCTGAGTGCTACTGAGAAGCATGTGAGGAAAGTTACCTTTTGTAGCATTCCACAATACCACCTTGTAAGGTCAGCACTAGAGTACAAAAAGGTACAGTCAACTTTCAAATAACAGCTGACCTTTATTGTACCTGAACTCATGTAAGCCCTTTGCTGCCTCGTATCCTTAGAACACATGGCACAATTTAGCAATTAATTGCTTGATAGTACAGAACTTGAGTATTGCTGAAAAGAGAGACACACTGTTGAATCTTTACACCTTGCACACATCAGGACATATGCAAGAATGCCAAATTTCAAAGGGTGCAACAATTTATAGTGCATGAGAGAAAGGTGCTGATCGGCTGGCAAGTTGGCTCTGATTGGTTGAGGTGTTGCCATGGCAAATGCACCAAGGGGCAATTGTTCTCCAGGCTTCTTTTAAATTCAAAAAAGATGCAATGTCTGGACATATTCCTTTTGCCTGCACAGGACAGGTCCCTCCATATGAATATATGTAGGTTCTGGCAAGCGTAAGTGAGCCACATTGCGAGCTTGACTGATAATCTTAAATTGACTATTAGTGTAATTCTTAGCATACACAGAATTGTTCAACAAGTGCTGCCCAATCACGGAATCACATTATGTTCTGAGTTTTTCAAGCAGGAGTTGGTTGAGTATGCTCAGTACTCTGCCAGCTGCGAACAATTGAAGGGACGTGCTGTTTGATATGATCAGCCAATTGTTGGGACTTACGACTTACGTACCTGGCATCACACTGACACTGAAATTCAGGTACTATATTACTCATTTGCACTGTAGGCAGAACGTCTTTTTGAGTGGGGCTTGACAAATCTTCATAATTATATCTGAAAGTGTACCTGAACGTGCACAATTGCTGTGAAAGGTCTGATAATTGTTTTTGGATAAGAATGATGATCTGGCACATTGGGTAAAGGCATGATATAATGTAATTTTAAGACTATGTAGAACAGCAGTTTCTATGTACAATGACTTATCTGTGCTGATTTTGCTAATCATACATAGGGCATCAATCAGGGCTACAGCTAATTTTAGTGTTTCTGGGTTGATAGGTCCGTGGTTGACCTTGCCGCTCCACTGCCAATTGAGTTCCTTATGTGGACAATTAATGACCAATTAAGGGCCTCATCCAGCTGCCACTGTTATTAATCCAGCTGTGGGCAGGCCTATTGGCATGTTGTATACACGTTAAGTAAACCTGTGTGATTTGCGGGGGTGGGGGAAACCCTCCTTCAAAGGCATTCAGTGCCTGCTCAAGGGACCTGGCTTTAGAAAGTGGTGGGGTGGAGGGGTGACGGGGAGACCCACTGAGAGCACCCCAAAACCCGTGAACGCACCCCACGAATGAGAGCACCCCAAAACCCGTGAATGCACCCCACGAAAACCCTCCCACCATACTTACCTGTGGCCTGGCTCAGTCTTCGATCCTGGGCCTCCAGTGGGTGTCTTTTCAGCAGCAGCCGCCACCTCTCCCGTGCTGCTGCTCTGATTGGCTTGCAGTTTTTGGTAGGTGAGACCTCAGCTCCCAGGGTCCTGAACCCAGCTAAAGGTCCGCCTCTGGCCTCTTCATATCCTGGCTGGCTAATCGTTCGGCAGACCTTCCGCAAAGAAGGCAACATGGGCTCTCCAACCGGCAAGCGAGACCCTTGCCAACCCCATAATATTCAACCCAATCCAATAATCCCCGTGGAAAAGTGAGTCAGTGTCAAAGTCATTTGGGGGCAGGTTTAGACTCAGCTGTGATGCCTGTCACAATTGGTTAGGCTGCACTCACAGAAGTACATTTGGTGAGGTACTATTTGACTTGCAGCAAAAGTTAACTCTGTCAAAAGTTGTGGGAAGAAAACTGGAAGGTGGGTGGTGGTGAGCCAACAATCCTGAAGATCAATTTTAAGCTTAACATTCCAGGTGGTAAACTGATTTAGTAGATTGTCTGTCCTGTATAGATTTGTGAGTTTTAATTCCAATAACTTCAATAGAATCAAAATTGGGTGAATTTACTAATAGGTGGCCTATCCCCTCTGTCAAATTTGGAGACACAAATCTATCCTTCCATTTCACAGAATCACAGAATTGTTACAGCCATTTAGCCCATCGTGTCTGCACCGGCTCTCCAAATGAGCAATTCACTTGGTGCCATTTTCCTGCCTTCCCCCACAACCCTGCACATTCTTCCTTTTAAGATAACAGTCTAACTCCCTTTTGAATGCTTCAATTGAACCTGCCTCTGCCACACTCTCAGGCAGTGCATTTCAGACTTTAACCACTTGCTGCGTGAGATTTTCCTCATGTCGCTTTTGCTTCTTTTGCCAATTACTTTAAATCCATGTCCTCTTGTTCTTGATTCTTTCACGGTGGGAACAGTTTCTTCCTATCTAGTCTGTGCAGACCCTTCATAATTTTGAATATCTCTATCAAATCACCTCTCAGTGTTCTTTTCCCAAAGAAAACAGTCCCAACTTCTCCAATCTATTTTCATAACTGAAGTTCCTCATGCCTGAAACCATTCTCATAAATCTTTTCTGTACTGTCTCCAATGCCTTCACATCCTTCCTAAATAGCGGCACCCAGAACTGGACATGATACTCCACCTGAGGCCAAGCAAGTGTCTTCTACAAGTTCAACATAATCTCCTTGCTCTTGTACTCTATGCCCCAATTAATAAAGCCTAGGTTACTATTTGCTTTATTAACTGCTGTCTCAACATGTTCCACCATCTTCAATGACTTATGCACAAGTGCACCCAGGTCCTTCTGCTCCTGCACCCGCTTCAGAATTGTACCCTTTATTTTATATTGTCTCTCCATGTTCTTCCTACCAAAATGAAGCACTTCACATTTCTCTGCATTGAACATCATTTGCCAACTGTCTGCCCATTCCATCAACTTGTCTACATCTTTTACAAATTCTAAACTATCCTCCTCATGGTTCACAATTCTTCCAAGTGTTAAGAAAACAAGAATTTGTAATATTTTTCTTCTGTTAATAACCCTGGCATATTTTATGTACTGGAAGTCAGGCTGTAATTGGATTAAGAGCTAGAGTGACGGCAAGGGTCTAAAGTCAACAGTAAGAAGTTGTTTTGATATGTTAATGAACCAAGAGGAACTTCAATCAGAGTTTTACATAAAGCAACAACAGGAGTATTTTTGAATTGAGTTGTTGTAGTTTAAAGGGGGATGGATATATGCAGATTGTAAAAGGTGTAAGTAAGGTACAGATAGGATAAGTTTGTTTTTATAAGTCTAAGAGCTAAAGCAAAGAACAATTTAATCAAGTCTGGGAAGAAAACATTTCTAAAGAGACTGGTTGAGGCAATGCAGAGATCAAAGTAAAGGAAGGTATTTAAGGAAATACTGATGCCTAGGTGAGGGGAGTTGCTCAGATCTCCCAGAAGACAGCAGGATAGCTGGCCAGAACTCCAAGAAGACAGTGTGAACAAGGCCAGACCTGAAGACCCAATTGCTGTCAGCCTCAGAGGACACCCCAAGGAAAAGAAGCACTGTGCGGTAAAAATTACTGGAAATCTATAGGTTTAAAAATTTATAAGGATAGTTACCAAACAGAAAAGGGAAAGGTTAGCTCTGAGGGTAGTTAAGTTAAGATTTGTGGAACTGTTTTAAAGTACTGTTTAATGATTAAAGTCATTCTTGTGTTTAAGCATAATTGTGTTTTATTTGTTTTTCCTTTATTCTTTTAATAAATGTTTACCTTACTATAAAATCATCACAAGTAGTCTGGGACATCACTTCCTGATTTCAGAACCACTCCTCATACTATACAAATTGCAGAAAACTGTTTTGGCAGCTGTTCAAGTTTCACTCTGGGATTTGAGAAGCTCAGGATTTACCATCCATCATGCCATAACACAAATTTCATATCATCTGAAAAATTTGAAAGTGTGCCACAATGTGCAAAAAGTACTTACAGGATTATCGTTAAATTTCCTTAAAAGTTTGTTGTACTGACTTGCATTAAAATCTTGCAGCTGCTTCTGCTGGGCACTCATTGTAAAGATAGGCTTGAGGAAAAGAACACAGATTTGAATATGGCACCTTGTATTAAAAATGCACCACAAGAGAAACTCACAGGAGAGTAATACAATAGGCAGTGATTTTTGTCTTTAGGTGAAAAAACAGTTCATGAGCTATATGGAGTCTACAGGACAGGAACAGACCATTCAGACCTACTGGGCCATACTGGAGTTCATTCCTTACATGAGCCTTCCCAACTCTCCTATTTTAGCCCCTAAAGATCTGCCCAAAACCACTTGTCTTTTCACTCCCATATAACGGAGGATTGCATTATGTTTCCAGAATGCAGTCTAGCCTACTCAGTTCAGTGAGAAGCTGAGCTGCCTCGCTATTGGTTGTACTATATCAATATGTTCAGAATAGGTTTATTTTAGTAACAGATATAATACTTTTGACTGTCTTTAACTAACTCAAGAGAAAACTGCAAGTTAAATCAATTTTGTGACAAAGGAATTTTGAATTGGACTTAATTTCCCTTCCTCTTCACATAAATCATTCTGAGTAATATGCATTTTATTGTGCTCTGTTGGAATTTGGCTTAAATTAATTATTTGCTTTTCTTCACACTTCTGAGATCAATTAATAAAAAGGATCCAACTGAAAGTTGTTACAAGTGTGGAGTTCTTTGTATGGAGAAGAAAGCTAGCTTTACGCAGTCTACTTCACACCTTATTGAATAAACTTAGTTTACATTAGTGCACAATTTGGGTTAGAAAGGATACAGCCTTTGTTTTACCTGATAACCTCCAATGGTTATTGTGACAGAAACATCCAAAGGTTTGTTTGTCACACCAGCGACAGATTTGATTAAGGACATGAAGAGGAGTGGAAACCACACAATGCATATTAGCAAGAAGACGATAAGGCCACCCATGCCATATTTCACAACCTTCTTTTTCTTCTGTCCACGTGGCTGGGGATATCTCTGTAATGAAACCCAAATGAAAGGTAAAAAAGCAGATCAATAAACAAGAAATCTTGTAGCCATTTTGGTAAGGGCCTTAAAATGAATGACCCATGCACCTGTCATAAACAGGCCATGCAAATACAGACTGGATGATATCAATAATGTCAAACCTGAAGGCATCAATCATGCTTAGAAAAACTCTTCATAATTTAGCAGTAATTAGCTGTCAATCTCATTCAGAGAGGTCCCTGAATGGTTGGTATTGGAAACAGAAAAAAATAAGTCTTCCTGTAGTTTGCACCCTCTTTTGAGGGTAGGCTGAGCTTTGTTGTTGGGGTTGTGTAGAGGCAACTGCATCCATCAGTAGATGATCTTGGTGTAGGTGATGCTGACATTGGATGCCTAAAATAGGAAGAGTTCCATTCCTCAACACTGACACCCCTCACATGAGAAGCGTTTAAAAAGTATTAAAGCAAATGAATTAATTTAAAATAGTCTGCAGGATGGATCTTATATATTTTGTGCTGTTGAATTGTAAAATGTTTTATCTCCTCTCATCCACTAGCCCATCACCCCCGCTTCATGACTACATAGATCCTGAGGCACATAGACCATTATACAAGCATATACATTGTGTCAATAACTGTTTTGCAAATGTGAAATATGAAAATGTGCAACAGTACTAACATATAAAACAATGCATAACTCCGAGAAAAGTAACTTAATGACTGTTCCAGAAAACTATCAAACTATTAAATGAATAAATGTTTCTTTTGTTCAAAAATGTAATCGTGGACATTTTTGAACTGTGAATTATATGTTTCATTCCTACCTTCTCAGATTCACGCCAGCACTTCAGAATAAAAATATGGGCATAAATGTCCTCTATACAGATCCAACTTGAGAGGCTAAGAGTTGTGTCTGTCCAGACCCAGTCCATCACTGCTCTGAGCTCAGTCAGGAATGGAACTAGTCGAAATCTGCAAAGACAATGTTACATCAGAACTGAGCAGGTATCTGGGACCAGATAATTAATAAAATTTAATTGATTCCACAAGCATGCTTACATCACTCCAGAATGTGCTAACTAAGTGTGCTCTGAGTCAGTAGTTCTCAGACAAGGAAGGAACACTATAGGATAGCCTCAGCACGTAGGGTAGTTAAGAGAAAAGAGTTAACTAAGGTCCCTACTCCTGGTCACTCTCTAGTCACTCCTGTTGGAAAGTCAATGGGAGTGAAATTGATCTTCAATAGCAGTGTGGAATGCATTCATAATAAATCAGCATGTTTTATATAGTGCCCAAATTTTTTTCCCATTGAAGTTAATAAAAACTAAGATAGAAGGAGTGGTAAAAGGGGCTGCTGATACACTATGAATGTTTTTCCTTCTATTGGCTAACACCAATTTTAACTTTTTAAAATTCTTTCATGGCATCACTGGCTAGGCCAGCATTTATTACCCTTCTCTAATTGCTCTTGAGAAGGTGGTGGTGAGCCGCTTCTTGAACCACTGCAGTCATGTGATGTAGGTACACCCACAGTGCAGTTAAGAAGGGAGTTCCAGGATTTTGACCCGGTGACAGTGAAGGAATGGGGATATAGTTCTGGGTCAGGATGGTTTATGGCTTGGAGGGGAACTTGCTTTCCCATGGGTGGCTTTCTCATGCATCTGCTGCCCTTGTCCTTCAAGATGGTAGAGGTTGCAGGTTTGGAAGGTGCTGTCTAAGGAGCCTTGATGAGTTCCTGCATGGTACACACTGCCACTGTACATTGGTGGTGGAGAGAGTGAATGTTTAATATGATAGGTGGAGCGCCAATCAAGTAGGCCGCTTTTGCCTGGATGGTGGCGAGCTTCTTGAGTGCTGTTGGAATGCACTCATCCAGGCAAGTGGAGAGTATTCCATCATGTTCCTGACTGGAGCCTTGTAAACAGTGGACAGGCTTTGGGGAGTCAAGAGTTGAATCGCTAGCTGTGGAATTCCCAGCTTCTGACCTGCTCTTGTATTTATTTGGCTGGCCTAGTTCAGTTTCTGGTCAATGGTATCCCCAGGATGTTGATAGTGGGGGATTCAGCGATGGTAATGCCATTGAATACCAAGGGGGGATGATTGGATTCTCTTTCATTGGAGGTGGTCATTCCCTGGCACTCATGTGGTATAAATATTACTTGCCACTTAACAGCCCAAGCCAGAATGTTGTCCAGATCTTGCTGCATATGTATGCTTCAGTGTCTGAGGACTTGCAAATGCTGCTGAACATTGTGCAATCATCAGCAAACATTTCCACTGCTGACCTTATGATGGAGAAAAGTTCATTGATGAAGCAGCTGAAGATTCTTGGGCCAAGGACACAGTCCTGAGGAACTCCTGCAGTAACATCCTGGAACTGAGATGACAGAACACCAACAACCACAACCATCTTCCTTTGTGCTAGGCATGACTCCAAGCGGAGGATTTTCCCTCCGATTTCCATTGGCTCCAATTTTGCTAGGGATCCTTAATGCCACACTCGGTCAAATGCTGCCTTGATGTCAAGGGCAGACACTTTTGCCTCACCCCTCCTGAGCTCAGCTATTTTGTCCATGTTTGGACCAAGGCTGTAATGAGGTCAGGAGCTGGGCTCTGCCAGTAACCAGCGCAAGTGAGCAGGTTATTACTGAGTAAGTGCCTCTTGACAGCCATCACTTCGCTGATGATTGAGAGTAGTATAATGGGGCAGTAATTGGCTGGGTTAGATTTGTCCTGCTTTTGTGGACAGGACATAACTGGGCAATTTTCCACATTGCTGGGTAGATGTCAGTGTTGTAGCTGTACTGGAACAGCTTAGCTCAGGCATAGCTAGTTCTCGAGCATAAGTCTTCAGTATTATTGCCGGAAAGCTGACAGAGCCCATTGTCTTTGCAGTATCCAGTGCCTTGAGCCATTTCTTGATATCACATGGAGTAAGTTGAATTGGCTGAAGACTGGCATCTGTGAAGCTGGAGATCTCAGTAGGAGGCCAAAATGGATCATCCACTCGGCACCTCTGGCTGAAGATGCTTCAGCCTTGTATTTTGTACTGATCTGCTGGGGTCCCCCCTCATTGAGGAAAGGGATACTTGTGGAGCCCCCACCTCCAATGATTGGTTTATTTGTCCACCACCATTCACGATTGGATGTGGCAGGACTGCAGAGCTTAGATCTGATCCATTGGTTGTGGGAATGTTGAGCTCTGTCTGTTGCATGCTGCTTCTGCTGTTTGGCATGCAAGTAGTTCTGTGTTGTAGCTTCATTAGGTTGACACCTCATTTTTAGGTATGCCTGGTGCTGCTCCTACATGCCCTCTGCACTCTTCATTTGAAACAGGGTTAATCCCCCATGCTTGATGGTAATGGTAGAGTGGGGGATATGTCGGGCCATGAGTTTAAAGATTGTGGTTGAATATAATGCTGCTGCTGATCATGGCCCACAGCACCTAATGGATGCCCAGATTTAGGTTGCTAGACCTGTTCGAAATCTATCCCATTTAGCATGGTGGTAGTGCCACATAACATGATGGAAGGTATCCTCAGTGTGAAGCTGGGACTTTGATTCCACAAGGACTGTGCAATGATCAATCCTACCGACATTGTCATGAACAGATGCACCTGCAACAGGTAGATTGGTGAGGATGAGGTTGTCTGTTTTTCCCTCTTGTTGGTTCCCTCACCACCTGCCGCAGACCCAGTCTCGCAGCTATGTACTGTAGGGCTCGGCTAGCTCTGTCTGTGGTGGCACTACCGAGCCACTCTTGGTGATGTACATTGAAGTCCCCCACCCAGAGTACATTTTGCACCTTGCCACCCTCAGTGCTTTCTCCAAGTGGTGTTCAACATGGAGGAGTACTGATACATCAACTGAGCGGGGTGGTGGTGGAAGTGGTAGGTGGTAACCAGGAAAAGCTTTTCTTGCCCATGTTTGGCCTGATGAGACTTATGGGAAGTGGAGTCGATGTTGAGGACTCCCAGGTCAACACCCTTCTGACTGTATATCACTGTGCTGCTGCCTCTGGTGGGTCTGTCCTGTCGGTGGGACAGGACATACCCAGGGATGAAAATGGTGGTGTCTGGGACATTATCTGTAAGGTATGATTCCATGAATATGAGTTTGTCATGCTGTTTCTTGATTAGTTTGTGTGACTGCTCTGCCAAGTTTGGAAATGCCATTGAATGTCAATGGTGATGGTTAGATTCTCTGTTGTTGGAGATGGCCATTGCCTGACACTTGTGTGGCACAACTGTTACTTGCCACTTGTCAGCCCAAGCCTGGATATTGTCCAGATCTTGCTGCATTTGGACGTGGACTGGTTCAGTATCTGAGGAGTTGCGGATGGTGCTGAACATTATGCAATCATCAGTGAACGTCCGAGCTTCTGACCTTATGATGGAAGAAAGGTCATTGATGAAGCAGCTGAACACGGTTGGGCCAAGGAAACTACCTTGAGGAACTCCTGCAGTGATGTCCTGGAGCTGAGATGATTCGCCTCTAACACCAACAACTATCTTCCTTTGTGCTAGGTATGAATCCAACCAGGGGAGAGTTTTCCTCCTGATTCCCTTTGACTCCAGTTTTGCTAAGGCTCCTTGATGGTCAAATGCTGCTTTTATGTCAAGGGCAGTCACTCTCACCACACCACTGGAGTTCAGCTCATTTGTCCATGTTTGAACCAAGGCTATAATGAGGTCAGGAGCTAAGTCATTGTATTGGGAAAATCTATTATTAAAGAGGTAGTAACAGGACACTTAGAAAATCATAGCATTAAATGATTTATAAACAGGAGTAGGTCATTCAGCCCTTCAAGCCTGCTTTAATATGATCATGGCTGATTTGGTTGTGGTCTCAACTCCACATTGCTGTCTGCCCCCCCATAATCCTTGTCTATCAAAAGTCTGTCTAATTCTGCCTTGAATAAATACAATGACTCAGCCTCCATTGCTTTCTGGGGAAGAACATTCCACATAATAATGACCATCTGAGAGAAAAAAATTCACCTCATCTGCATCTTAAATGGTAGACCACTTATTTTTAAACTGTGTCCCCTGGTTCTAGTCTCCCCCATAAGGGGAAACATCCTCCCAGTACCTACCCCATCAAATCCCATCAGGATCTTATATGTTTCAATAATATCACCTCTCATTCTTCTAAATTCCAATGGGTGTAGGGCCAACCTGTTCAACTTTTCTTCTTAAGCTCCTCATCCCAGGAAGGAGCCGAGTGAACCTTCTCTGCTTCTAACGCAATTCTATCTTTTTTCAAATAAGGAGATTAAAACTGTACATTGTATTCCAGATGTGGTATCACCAAGGCCCTGTATAACTGCAGTAAAACTTCCCTACTGTTATAGTCCATTCCCCTTGCAATAAACACCAACATTCCATCTGACTTCCTAATCACTTGCTGCATCTGCATACTAACCTTTTGTAATTCATGTACCAGGACACCCAGATCCCTCTGTACTACTGAGTTCTGCAATCTCTCTCCATTTAAATAGTATACTGCTCTTCTATTCTTCCTGCTAAAATGTACAAGTTCATATTTTCCCACATTATATTCCATCTGCCAAATTTTTTTCCTCTCACTTAACCTGTCTATATCCCTTTGCAGACTCTCTGCTTCCTCTTGACAACTTTCCTACCTATCTTGATGTCATCAGCAAATTTAGTTATCATACATTCATTTCTTTCATCCAAATCCTTGATGTAAATTGTAAATAGCTGAGGCCCCAGCACTGATCCCTGTGGCACTACACTTGTTACAGCTTGCCAACTTCTCTGCATCCTGTTAGCTAACCAATCCTCTTTCCATGCTAATATGTTACCCCCTACACCATGTAATGCTATCTTGTATAGTAACCTTTGATGTGGCACCTTATCAAATGCCTTCTGGAAATCCAGGTACACTAAATCTACAGGTTCCCTATCAATCAAATGAGATCCCAGACTTTCATTAGCTTGTTAAAACAGGTACACACAATGGCTTTATTGATAGGATTACAACCTTTTTTTTTCCTGTGATCAATTTTATCACTGGCTCAATGTTTACTTACAGAAAATAGAGGTGTCAAGTGTTTATAGTTTCTGTTATTGATACTTTAAGGGTCTGGTTGGTTAACACTTTTATAGGGTTGCAGTAACAACAGTTTTCTAAAGAAAGTTATGAATGGCTATTTTTAAGCATTTATATATTCATATTCATATGCCATTGTTACTATAGGGTTCATTGGTTCTGTACAGAGTGTATACTTGATGAAAGGGCATGCAAGTGCTAAGAATTAGGAGGCTATGAGGGGACAATGGGGGTGGGTGGGGGCAGGGATGGGCATGGAGACTGTGAGTGGTCATTGGACATGGGTGGGGGAATGAGTTCACATGGAGAGTATGAAGGGCCATTGGGGGTGGGTGGAAGGGCATGGCTTGGCATGGATGGGACCTGGGGAGTGTGTGGAGGGGATGAGGGGGTGTGAGGGGTGAGGGTTAGAGGGCTAGAAGGCCTAATATTTTACAAAGCAAGTGGGATGAACTCCCAGAGAACTGAGGAGAGCCTTTTAACCAGCCCACTTCGGTACTCGGCAGCTCCTGTGGCTGTCACTGATCTGCGTTGGGTGGCAGCGAGCTCAACTCTATCCTAAACCCACTCTCCCCAGAATGAAAATCATGCAGCTTAGGGCACTTTTTCCCAAGGTGTGTGTGCCGAGTTGGGAAATTTCCCGACGTGATGTACCCATTTCTAAGATGGAAACGCAGCCCCAGGTCTCAATGCAGAACAGGAGTGTGGTGATGAGAAGCACTCTGTACACTAGAACTATTGTTGACATGACTCTGTTGTCATGCTTGCTGCTGTAGTTTATAGAAAGCTGAGTTGGCACAGCTGATCCAGTGTTGGATCTCTTCGTCAATGGTGATCTTTTGAGAGAGGTGGCTGCCAAGGAATGGGAAGTGCTTAACATGTAAACTGTAACTTGTGAAGTGCCACAGGGATCATTGTTGGTGCCTCACCTATTTATAAGCTATATTAATGACTTGGATGAAATGATGGACTGCATTGTAGACAAAGTTGCTGATGATACAAAGAAAGGTATGAAAGCAAGTTGTGAAGAGGATACAAAGAGTTTGGAAAGGGATATAGATAGGTTAAGTGAGTGAGCAAAAGTTCGACAGATGGAGTATAATGTGGAAAAAAAATGTGAGGAAGTTCACTCTGGCAGGAAGAATATAAAAGCAGAATATTATTTAGATGGAGAGAGACTGCAGATTGCTGCGTTACAGAGGAATCTGGGTGTCCTTGCACATGAATCACAAAAAGCTAGCATGGATGTACAGCAAGTAATTAGAAAGGCAAATGGAATGTTGGCCTTAATTGCAAGGAGCTGGAGTGTAGAAGTAGGGAAGTCTTGTACAACTGTACAGGGTATTGGTGAGACCACGCCTGGAGTACTTTGTACAGTTTTGGACTCTTTACTTAAGGAGTGATATACTAATAGAAGCAGTTCAGAGAAGGTTCACTAGGCGGAATCCTGGGATGAAGGGATTGTCTTATGAGGAAATGTTGAGTAGGTTGAGCCTAAACTCATTGGAGTTTAGAAGAGTGAAAGTTGATTTTATTGATACATATAAGATTGTGAGGGGGCTTGACAGGATAGATGCTAAGAGGCTGTTTCCTTTTGTGGGGGAAATCCAAAACGATGAGGTTGAGTTTGAAAAAAGGGGTTTCCCATTTAAGATGGAGATGAGGAAGGATTTCTTCTCTCTGAGGGTCATTAGTTTTTGGAATTCTCTTCCACAGAGAGCAGTGGAAGCTGGGTCATTGAATATATTGATGGCTGTTGGATTTTTGATTGACAAGGGAGTCAATGTTTATGGGGGACAAGCAGGAAAGTGGAGTTAAGGCCACAACAGATCAGCCATGATCTTATTGAATAGTCAATTAGGCTCAATGGACTGAATGACCCACTCCTGTTCCTATTTCTTATGAAAAGTGATACTACATCATTGAGTAGCCTGTTACTGCTCGCTCTTTTGGGTCAGATACGAAAAATGGCTACTTGGGTGATATACGAGTGGTTAATAGACTACACAAAATTACTTGGAATATTAATGTTTATACATTGATGGGATGTGGGCTTCGCTGCCAAGGCTAGCATTTATTGCCCATCCCTAATTGTCCTTCATTGAGGGCTGTTGTGGGGCTGGAGTGACATGTAGGCCAGACCAGGTAAGGATGGCAGATTTCCTTCCCTAGAGGAATTGTGAACCTGATGGGTTTTTACAACAATCAATGACAGCTTCCTGGTTACCATTACCATTATATTCCAGATTTATTAATTGAATTCAAATTCCGCCAGCTGCCATGGTGGGATTTGAATCAATGTTCCCAGAGAATTAGCCTGGTTCTCTGGATTACTAGTCCCATGACCTTACCACTACGCCACCATCACCCCCTAACTAATTCTATAACGGTACATTAGCTCACGCCAGCACATTCAGAAGATGAGACGTTGAAAGGGTTTATAATTGTTAATGTTTACCAAAAATACCTAAGTATCTCATTGACATCAACTCACCTCCATGTGTTTAAATGGGTTACTGTTTTATTCATTATAAATCTACACATTGTCATCTATATTGATAGCTGTGTGATCTCATGCAATTTTTATTCCATCATTGGGATACTTGGGAAGTAAATTTTGGCAAACATTTAGTCAAACTGAGAAGGTCTATGAATTGAGTTACCATATTTAAGAAGAAATTCTCTTACCCTTGGAAGAGGAACAAGTTGATGTAGTTGTAACTTTTTGTCAGAAAGTTACCAAGCACACGTGTTGGGTAACCACAGCGTATCTGATATGCTGACAATCCAAAGTAAACGCATTTAACAAAGTACCAAATCTGCGCAACTTTGTTCTGGCTAAACCTCCTGTAAGAAAATAACAAAGAAAGCTATTTACAGAGTTCCATGCCAGCATATATAAATACACTATACGTATTTAAAGATTTAAGGACATAATTGATAGGTGATGGTTGAAGACTACATGAAACGTTTGTCAGCTATTATCAAAAGTAATTACTAGCCTACAATTAAATAAGTAATTTGTCTACAGAACCTGAGCTTTTTCTCCCCTTAAAATTTCCGTATAGCTACAATAAGACCTTACCGTTCTGTCACTTTTGGCAAGATAAAGAACATCCAGAAGTGAATTCCAAAAACGAGGATGACTTGAAAGACAACTTTTCCTAAGACTGTCTTTCTGAGATAGAGTGCTCGATCTACCACCATTGTTCCAAATTGAATTATTAACATCACCAAAAATGCCTCTGGCACTTGATCCTCTGACAAAGAAGATGTGATATCGGCAGCTGCTGAATGTTTCTGTAGAAGACAAAACAGGCATCATTGAGCTATTGTCTTCACATGTGCAGTATATCTTTTAGTCAATTGGATCTCAAGATGTAAAGAACCTAATATCAACTGTAAGAGTTTTTCAATCACACTATTGAGAAATCCAGATAAAAAGTATTTTCTTTTGCTTGGCATTGACTTCAAACTCTGCATAGGAACACATCATATCTAGTTAGGACCAAATAACTTAAGTACAAGCCACATATTAAGGGCTCCAAAGTTATATTGGGAATTGCTGGACTTATCAGCTAAGAGTACATATCTCATCAGTAGTTGAAGCTTCAAACTGCTTACACACCTATGACTACCATACTGCTTTGACTGCAGGATTATCTGGCACTTAGCTGAATGGGAGGAATCCTAGCCCCTGTTCAATCAGCAACAATAACCTGGACTACTGGAGCTTGGCTCAGGTACTTGATAAAAAAACAAATCTGCAAGAGGTTATTGGCTCAATTTTGAATTTCCCATGCTAACTTGCAGCCAATTTGATTCCAAGGTAATATTATGGTCAGTCGCTAGCATTAGACCTCTGATAACTGTTGATTTTAGTCCTTGCTAGATGAATAATAAGCACCAGAAATCCCTCCTGAGCAACATGGTGAGCAGCACAACTAAACAAAAAAATAAGAGAGCCTTGCAGGTTTATAGTGCTTTGCATGATGCTGGAATCTCAAAGGGCTTTACAGCCAATAAAATACTCCTTGAAGTGTAGTCACTATTGTAATGTAAGAAAAAAGCAGCCAATTTGCACACAGCAAAATCCTGCAAACAGCAATGAGATAATAAACAGATAATCTGTTTTTGTAATGTTGATTAAGGGATAAATATTAGCCAGGACACCAGGGATAATACCCCTGCTCTTCTTCAAAATAGTGCCAGGGATCTTTTACATCCACCTGATCAGGCAGATGGGTTTAATGTTTCATCCGAAAGATGGCATCTCTGACAATACAGCATTCCCTGAGTATTGCGTGGGGTGTCAGCCTAGATTTATGTCACCTTAAATGTGTGATTGGATTATCACCATCCAGCTGAGTACGGGATAGTCATACATCATACAAGCAGGGGTGTGGATCTTTAGCAGTGACTGCAGACTTCTCTGCAACCCTATCAAGGTGGGTGGATATTGAATCCTGGATATACCAGTACATATTTGCCCAACTTCCATATATTGTTTTTCAGTTGCAGCTGTCCCAAGTCTTGGTTTTCTCATCAGCTGTATGTATTAGTGTGAAGTTGGAAATACACAGAACAGCTTGTGGTTTGATGTTCAAGACACAAAATCCAATGCTATTTGTCACGCCTACTCATCATCAACTGTTTAAACCAGATTCTGTTGAAGCAGACCCTGGCAATAAGAGCTGCACTAGCTGCTTTCTCCCAGCCCCTCCCTGCAATGGGCGGAATGATTTATTGGTGCGGGCTAGGGCATTCTCCCTCACAGCTACTCGCTATGCAACAAATCCACCTTGTAACTTGGTCCTGGATCATGCCCATGAACCAAAGAAAGGCTTTTTATTGCAAGATTAGGAATCTGAACCACTGAGGCGAACTAATTGGGCATAGGTCTAATATGCCAACATATTAATCGCATTTGAATTTTACTGTCACTGAAGAGACAGGAGAATGCAGAGTACCTTTTGTCCCTATTCATCAGATCACAAAGAACAATGTTCGAGCTAATGTTGGTATTAGCCAGAAACCCCGGGTATCAATGCAAGTCAATAATTGGGACAATACATTTGCCATACAATACTGCCAAGATCACTACTTGAGTTATGCAGTCATAATGCTGTACTTAGTTTTATACAATTATAAAACAAACTATATATCAAACAATTTTTTTATTCATTCATGGGAGGTGGGCAGTACTGGCTAGGCTAGCATTTATTGCCCATCCATAATTGCCCTTGAGAAGGTGGTGGTGAGCTGCCTTCTTGAACTGCTGCGGTCTATGTGGTGTAGGTACGCCCACAGAGCTGTTAGGTAGGGTGTTGCAGGATTTTGACCCAGCGACAGTGAAGGAACAGTGATATACTTCCAAGTCAGGGTGGTGAGTGGCTTGGAAGGAAACTTCCAGGTGGTGGTGTTCCCATGAGTCTGCTGCCCTTGTCCTTCTAGATGTTGGTGGTCATGGGTTTGGAAGGTGCTATTGAAGGAGGCTTGGTGAATTACTGCAGTGCATCTTGTAGATGGTACACACTGTTGCCACTGTGCATTGGTGATGGAGGGAGTGAATGTTTGTGGATGGGGTCAGTCAAGCAGGCTGCTTTGTCCTGGATGGTGTCAAGCTTCTTGAATGTTGGTGGAGCTTCACTCATCCAGGCAAGTGAAGAGTATTCCATCACAATCCTAACTTATGCCTTGTAGACGGTGAACAGGCTTTGGGGAGTCAGGAGGTGAGTTACGCAGCAGGATTCTTAGCTTCTGACCTGCTCTTGTAGCCACAGTATTTACATGGCTAGTCCAGTTCAGTTTCTGATCAATTGTAACCCCCAGGATATTAATAGTGGGGGATTCAGCAATGGTAATGCCATTGAATGTCAAAGGGCGATGGTTAGATTCTCCCTTCTTGGGGATGGTCATTGCCCAGCACTTGTGTGGCGTGACTGTTACTTGTCACTTGTCAGCTCAAGCCTGGATATTGTCCAGGTATTGCCACATTTGTACATGGACTGCTTCAGAATCTTAGGAGTCGCAAATGGTGCTGAACATTGTGCAATCATCAGCGAATATTCCCACTTATGATGGAAAGAAGATCATTGATGAAGCAGCTGAAGATGGTTGGGCTGAGGATACTATCCTGAGGAACTCCTGCAGTGATGCCCTGGAATTGAGATGATTCGTCTCCAACAACCACAACCATCTTCCTTTGTGCTAGATATGACTCCAACCAGCGGAGAATTTTCCCCCTGATTCCCATTGACTCCAGGTTTGCTAGGGTCCTTTATTCCACACTAAGTCAAAAGCTGTCTTAATGTCAAGGGCTGTCACTCTCATCTCACCTCTGGAGTTCAGCTCTTTTGTCCATGTTTGAACCAAGGCTGTAATGAAGTCAAAATTTGAGTGGCCCCGCGAAGCCAAAACTGAGTGTCAGTGAGCAGGTTATTGCTAAGCAAGTGCCACGATAGCACTGTTGATGTCCCTTTCCATCGCCTTACTGGCGATGGAGAGTAGACTGATGGGGTGGTAATTGGCCAGGTTGGATTTGTACTGCTCTTTGTGTACAGGACATATCTAGGCAATTTTCCACATTGCTGGGTAGATACCAGTGTTATATCTGTACTGGAAGAGCTTGGCTAGGGTCGTGGCAATTTCTGGAGCACAAGTCTTCAATACTATTGCCAGAATATTGTCAGGGCCCATAGCCTTTGCACTATCCAACATCTTCAGCCATTTCTTGATATAATGTGGAGTGAATTGAATTGGCTGAAGACTGGCACCTGTGATGCTGGGGATTTCTGGAGGAGGCCTAGGTGGATCATCTACTTGGCAGTTCTGGCTGAAGATTGTTGCAAATACTTCAGCTTATCTTTTAAACTGAGGTGCTGGGCTCCCCCATTATTGAAGAAGGGGATATTTGTGGAGCCTCCTCCTCCAGTGAGTTGTTTAACTGTCCACCACCATTCATGACTGGATGCGGCAGGACTGCAGAGCTTAGATCTGATCCATGGATTCGCTTAGCTCTGTCTATCACTTGCTGCTCATGCTGTTTGGCATGCAAGTAGTCTTGTGTTGTAGCTCCACCAGGTTGACACCTCATTTTTCAGTATGCCTGGTGCTGTTCCTCTAGATTGAACCAGGGTTTGCAGCTATGTCTTTTAGGACATCGCCAGTTCAGTCAATAGCGGTGCTACCGAGTCACATTGAACCCTTGGCTTTGTGGTAATGGTAGAGTGGGGGATATGCCGGGCCATGAGATTACATGGTTGAATGCAGTTCTGCTGTTGCTGATGGCCCACAGCACCTCATGGATGCCCAGTCTTGAGTTGCTAGATCTGTTCAAAAGCTATCCCATTTAGCATGGTGGTAGTCCCACATAGCAGGATGGAGGGTATCCTCAATGTGAATACGGGACTTTGTCTCCACAAGGACTGTACAGTGGTTACTCCTACCAAAACTGTCATGGGCAGATGCGCAGCGGCAGGCAGATTGGTGAGGATGAGGTCAAGTATGTTTTTCCCCTCTTGTTGGTTCCCTCACTATCTACCCAGTCTTGCAGCTATGTCCTTTAGGACATGGCCAGCTCAGTCAATGACGGTGCTACTGAGCCACATTGAAGTCCCCCACCAAGAGTACATTCTGTGCCCTTGCCACCCTCAGTGCTTCCTCCAGGTGTACTGATTCATCAGCTGAGGGGTGTGGCAGGTGGCATACCTGGTAATCAGGAAGTTTCCTTGCCCATGTTTGACTAATACTAGGAGACTTCATGGGGGTCTGGAGTCGATGTTGAGAATGCCCACGCCAACTCCACCCCCGACTGTATACCAACAGGGATGGTGATGGTGGTGTCTGGGACATTGTCTGTAAGGTATGTTCCCGTGAGTATGACTATGTCAGGCTGTTGCTTGACCATCTGCCATGGTGGGATTTGAACCCAGGTCCCCAGAGCATTACCTTGAGTCTCTGGATTACTAGTCCAGCAACAATACCGCTACACCACTATCTCCTCCCCCAATGACATAATTTCACTATTTGTATATGAATTGTATAATTTAGTTATGTTTGTGAATGGAATACATAATTTAGTTAAGGATATGCACACAAAAATGTTCTTTATGACAAATAATTGCAGAACTGTTTCAACAGTAACCTGAAAAGATAAGTCTTACAAGAAGCACAAACATAAGTACATATTTGGATATTCGGCTAAATTTGACTAATGCAATAAAGACAAACACGTGACTGCCGAGGTTAAAGTATACAGGGGAAAGTATAGTAAATGCTGTGTTTTGTGCTTAAGTGAGATTGGCACATCTTGAACAACTAGTTAAAAATTATTGAAGGCAGAATCTTTACAAAGCTTTCTTTGGGAGAATCAAAAACACAAATCTATTAATTTTAACATAAAGACAGCTATGTTGAATAAAACTGATTTCCCTTATGCTTCTCCCACATTTCTATCTTTAATATTTGTTCTCATCACTATTCTTATGTTCACATATCTATGTTTATTGTAATTGTATTGCATTCCCATTTCTTCTCCGTGGATCGCCACCTTAACACGGTGGAGAGGTTTGTGAGCTCCTTGCTCCTGATAGGGCCAACCATAATGGCAAGGTCAGGGGAAGGTGTCAGACAAAGTGCAGTCCAAAAAAAAAGTCCTCAACGGCAGAACGGGTGAAAGAAGACTGTGCTTCTCACCTCACTGGCTGCGAAGGCAGAAGAAGGCTGCATCGGCAAAATGGTCCCGGTCATCGCGGTTTGACATGTCACCAAAATCTGATCGTTAACTCATCAAGATCATGTGGACAATGATGGTGCGCCAAGGTCTCCACATTAAACAAAGTCATGTGCATGCTGGTTCGATGGAAACAATGCTGAAATATGTGACCTCCCAGATGAAAAGCGAGCAGCCTTCATTGCCTGGCAGAACAACCCTAGGTCGCAAGTCAAGAAAAGACAGCATTCCAAAAGCTCAAGGCTGACACCTAAAAAATATTTTCAACAACTCTTCAACCATGACTTTAGAATGGTAGCTGATACTCTCCAGACTATCCCCTAGTAACCTGTGCTGGAATCCAAGGGTGAACCACCATCAATAGGAGAGCTACAACAAGCATCAAACGGATAAAAAAATTTACCTGTGGCCCTAATGGTATGTATATAAAGTTCTCTTATACAACATAAACATACCAATCATACAACAAGGATTGGTAAAACAGTAATGTGGTTTATGTATTAGAAGATAAGACTATATACATATAATATTAACTGGGAGACTGTGTATACATGTCTGACCTCTACAAGCTGCTGTTTTAAACTGAGTTTAGAGAAATGGTACTACCACATCACATCCTATGTTAAGGTGGTAGTGATTGACAGCAGTTTAAGATATTCTCCCTTAACGGCACATATACATCATATCACAACATCCCCCTTTTTCTAAACTAAAGGTTTACCTTTAAAGAATCAAACTATTTACATGACACAAGAACAAATTACATTGTGTCTGAATAAACAAAGTAATAAATTTACAAGTCTCTGAAATGTATTGGCATTTTGCTCATCTGTCCAAACTTAGTTACAGTGATCTTAGTTGCAGGCTGTTGCCTGTTTTCAAAATGCTGGTTAGAGGTGTTTTGTTTGTGTTGCGTCTTAGATCATGCTCTATTCACTATTACTTGGTGTTTCTGGTTGTGGCATTGTTCTGATTTGGCATCTGTTTCATCGCACTGTCATGCCTTTTGGTATTTGTACGTGACATGTTCTTGGTTTTGGGCAAATGCTGACGATTTCTGCTGGATTCCAGGTGCCATCAGTTGGGTGTTGAACTTGAACTTTTTGTCCAACATTCGGGTTGGGTAATTTGTTATCTGCATGCAGGACGTGGGCATTTTTATCTTCCCCTGTTTTACAATCAATGCATCTTGTACTCCTGGAAGTAATGACAAGTGATGACTAGGAAGGTTTGTCCGCAATTGTCTTCCGAATAGTAATACCACATTGGTTCCGCAGTATGATGAAGTTTGTACGCTCAGAATGGGGAGACATATTCGGCTCCAGCTGTGTTGTGTAGGCTGATAATCTGCGTTGCAGAGTTGAGCAGTCTTATCCCAGTGAAAGCACGGAGTTTCCAATGGCGCTCCTTGTGGTCTATGGTCCTCATTATTGTCTTCACAATACCATTGATATAATCAAGGTCAGGCGAATGCAGGCCATTAGGCCTGTGATCACTGGACTTGTGGTGTCCACACCTGGGTGAGTTGTTGTCGCGATAGTTAAGTGCAATGGATCCAAGGAATGGAATCTTTGAGCCATTGTATGTGGTGAGTTTGGCAGTGGCTGGTTGAACCATCATTTGTCACATCTGGCCTCTGTTTGTGGCTTCTTGTGATGTCGAACCACTTGTTCCGGTGGGTACATACATTTCAATGTGCAAAGTGGAAGATTGTTTGCACAGGTACCCAGTTTTGCATATAGGTTATGCTGTCTGTGCATTTGTGGGCATATAATTTGAATGGTGGCAAAAGCTTCTGTCGGGTACCATTGTGAATTCTTTGATGTTCAGAGTCCTGAATGTCTGCTCACTTCATGTATCGATGTGCTGGTCATCCTCATCATCTGACCATGTAGCTTGGACAGAAATTTCGTGGCTCTTGTCTTGACGCTGTTTGATACACATTCTTAGTTGATTGGAATACAGTATCTGTCTGGCCTCTGTTTGTAGCTTCTTGTGATGTCGGACCACTTGATCTGGTCTTCGCTTTCTGCATTGGCACTTCCAATGTCCTCTGGTGCCACATAGCTTTCATATGGTGTTAAAACCTAGGCAATTTCTGGGTGCATGTATGAGGCTGCATTGCCTGCATTGATTATTTGGTTGACTGTATTGGCTGTCATAGCAATAGTAGACAAATTACACAGGCTGTGTAGATTCCGTCTTCCTAGTAGTATGACTTCGTACTTTCACCCACTTTGCTATAGTGCTTTCATGCTGTAACCTTTAGGTTGGTCTAAGAGGTCTTTTTGGAACAGTTCTGTTGGGGTAGATTCTATCATGAGCTCGATTATTCTGTTGGCAAGCTCTGCTGCCATAAAGTTGCAATCACAATCCTTGTCTCTGCATCTACGTATGAATTAATCAATGGGCTCTATCAGTTGTTGCCTAAAAGACACAAATTCCAGATTGTGTATTCGGAAGTTGAGTTTTATTTGGAACTGATCTTTGAGTGTTGACCATATCTTATCTGGATTTTTAAGGTAATCAGACCTTAAGTGTTCAGTATGTGGAGGCTTTCGTTGCCTATAGCAATTTTAATTTTGATGGCTTGTTTTTCTGGTTCGAGGATATTGAGGTGCAAAAAACACAGCTCTATACACTGTTGGAACAAAGTTAACTCAGATATGAGGTCCTCTGCCTTCTAATTGAGTGTTGGAAATGTTGTGGTCATCGTGTGGCTTTTTGCAGGATTACTAGGGGCAGAGGTTTTAGGTCGGCGGGCAGGCGGTATTGGGGGCTCTGGGATCAGCCGGGGAATGGGCCACCAACTGCGATTTCACACTGGCTGGCCAATTAACGGTCAGCCAGCGTGAAGCGCGCGCTGAGAAGCTCAGCACTGCTGGGGTGGGACCGGGAGGTGGGCGTGCTGACATCAGCGTGGGCGCGGGCAAGCACTGACAGAAAGCTCCCTGAAGGCAGAGAGTTGCCTCAGGGAGCTGAAGACCAGAAAAACCATGAAATAAAGCTCTAAAATCAGGAAAAAATGTCCAAGCATCACAATCAGTCACCTGAACATATACATCATAAAAATGCTGTCCACAGATTTTTCTTTATCTTTCATTTAATAATGGAAAACTCATCCCACCCTTGGATGAGGTTTCATGAAAAATGCAAAGTCCACCTGGCCAATTCGCCCATCCGCCAACCGTTAAGGTTGGATGGACCATGGAAAATCAGAGACAATTGCACTCTTAATGACTTTAATTGGTCTCTTAATTGTCAGCGAGTGTGCTTCTGGCTGTTGCACATGCCTGCCGACCGAAATACCGCGCGAGCACAGAATGACATCAGGACGCTTGCCCAATGTCATCTTGCGCAATTTCGCATCCAATGGGTAGGGCATGCACCCACCCGATCAATGTAAAATTCTGCCCTAGGACTTTTTGGAAGAGGACAGCTATTCAGCCTTTTTTGGCTCACTGAGTTGCAATATCTTAAGTGGCCACCACCTTAGCTGGTCATAGATTATTGCTTGACTGCAATGGTCACGCTGTTGAGCTGTTTCTGCTTTTCCTATACTTACTGTAGCTCCTCCCACAAAGCAGTGATTTAGGTGCAAAATACACCTGCAGAGATTCAAACGGTAATTAAAAAGTTTTAAAGACTTTTGCAGTTTCTTCTTGTTGTTAGGAGCTGTTGCTGGATGGACGCTTCTACCCTAGCCCAGTGTCCAGTGTTTTAACTTCTTCCTAACCTCCTGAAGGGGCAGCAAGCAGCAGTAATGCATTCTCTCCTGTCTGTGGAGTTCTACTTAAAGCTAGGCACTCTGGAGTCTGCTATTTAATCTCTGTTCCTGCACAAACTTTGCAGAAGGTAGACTTATACTAGTTAAACTTTCTCAAATTTTAACAATTTTAGCAGGGCCTGGTCCCTGCTGGCTGGAGTGAGGTGTGATGTTCCAGAATGAAGGTAGAGTGTGTAGGATTCCTACAGAGCCGTATAATCACTTACGTAGGCTGAGTTAGTATTTGATAGTTGTTTCACTTCCGCACCAGTTCTGCTGCTGCATGTGGAAGGGCTGTATACTTCTCAGTCAAACGTTCAAAAACCATGCTATCAACATATTACATTTTTCTATTCAACATAAATGTACCAATCATACAGCAAGGATTGGTGAAACAGTAATGTGGGTTCTTTATAAGAAGTTAAGATTATATACGTATAATGTTACCTAGGAGATTGTGTATACATGTCTGACCTCTACAAGCTGCTACTGTAAACTGAGTTCAGAGTCATAGGACTACTACATCACATTTGTGTCGAGGTGGTAGTGATTGACACCAGTTTAAGATACTCATCCTTAAAGGTATATGTATATCATATCACAACAGTATTCCAGCTGAGGTCTTCAAAGCTGACAGACTTTTGCTCACATCAAGGCTCCATGATTGGGAGGAAAAATAACTTCAACCTGATTTCAGAAAGTGAAACTAGTAACCATCTGAGATAAATCATGCTGTGGAAACTATCGAGGTATTTCCCTCTTGTTCATAGCAAGGAAAATCCTGACATGCATTCTCCGAAGTCGCCTACTTTCTGTGGTTGAGCATATCCTCCCAGAAACACAGGCTTTAGACCTTCCAGAGGAACCTCTGACATGGACCTTGTTGCCACACAAATCCAAGAAAAATTTTGAGAACACCAGGGACTCACCTGACCAAAGTACTTGACTCAGTAAATCACGACGCTCTATGTATTGTGCTCCAAAGATTTGGATGTCCAAGAAACTTAATCACAATCCTTTAACTGCTTCATGATGATATGATGCACTCGTCTTCAGTGGGAGGTTTGAACCAGATGCCTTCAAAATCCAGACTAGGGTCAAGCAAGGCTGTGTGATAGGCCCCATACTATTTACAATCTACCTGACAGTGGCTATTCACCTCATCAAAGACCAACTGCCCTCTAGTGTCAGTATTAAATACCATCTAGGTGGAAAACCTCAGTCACCTCTGTGCCTAAACTAAATTGACCACCATAAATATGCATGATCTACAGTTTGTGGATGACTGCAGTATCATTGCCCACTTTGCACGAGATTTGCAAACCATTCTTGATCAATTTACATACTTTTGCAGCAACCTCTCTCAAAAGGCCATCATTGATGAGGAGGTCCAACACTGGATCAGCTGTGCCAGCTCAGCCTTCTACAAACAATGGCAGCAAGTGTTTGACAACAAAGACCTCTGCAAGTCAACAAACGTCCTAGCATACAGAGCAGTTGTTGTCACCACCCTCCTACACTGCAGTGAGACCTGGACTGTGTATCAGCGACACATATGAGCATTAGAGAAATTCCATTATCAATGCCTCCACTGCATCCTCCAGATTCAATGGGAGGACTGTCTAACAAACATTAGTTTCCTTCTTGAAGTTATATTTCCTCAATGTCAAATAGCATAGGGGAAGACAAAAAAAACTGCCTCAAAGACACTCTGAAGCTTTCCTTGAAGCATTGAGATTAATGACTGGGAGGAGCGTGCTACTAATAGTCCAGAATGGCACTTGTCCATCAAGTTACATTATGTTTTGAGCCACAATGTCTTAACGATTAAGCAGAGTGGCAGCAGTAAAAGAAAAGGAGATTTTATAAAGGTCCATCATAACTCCTTTTGTATTCTCTACCTCTATTTATAAAGTTCAGGTTCCCATATGCCTTTTCTTTTAACTACTTTCTCAACCCTGTGCTGCCACCTTCAACAATTCATGCACATATACCCCTGAATTTCTCTGTCCCTGAACCCCTTTTAGAATTGCATCCTTTAATTTAGATTGGTTCTGCACATTCTCCCTACCAAAATGTATCACTTCACATTTTTCTCTGCATTAACTTTCATCTACCACGTAGCTGACCGTTCCACCAACCCATCTATTTCCTCTTGAAGTCTCTAATTCACCTCACAATTTACAATACTTCCAAGTTTTGTGTCATCTGCAAATTTTGAAATTATGCCCTGTGCAACAGGGTCTAGGTCATTATAGATCAAGAAAAGCATTGCTCCTAATACTGATCCCTTGGGGAACTGAGCTATGTACCTTTCTCTCATCCGAAAAACAACCGTTCACCTCTGTTGCCTGTCACTCAGCCAACTTTGCATGCATGCTGCCACTTTCATTTCATTCCATGGGCTTAAACCTAGCTGGCACGTCTATTATGTGGCACTTTATCAAAGGCCTTTGGAAGTCCATATACACATTAGCCACGTTACTCTCATCAAAGACCTAGGGGAGGTAATGGCATAGTGGTATTGTCACTGGACCAGTAATCCAGAGAAAAATAAAAATACCTGGAAAAACTCAGCAGGTCTGGCAGCATCTGCAGAGAGGAACACAGTTAACGTTTCGAGTCCATATGACTCTTCAACAGAACTAAGTAAAAATGCTTTTATCTTAGTAATCCAGAGACCCAGGGTAATGCTCTAGGGACCTAGGTTTGAATCCTGCCACGGCAGATGGTCAAATTTGAATTCAATAAAAAGCTGAAATTAAAAGTCTAATGATGACGACTATGAAACCATTCTTGATTGTTGTAAAAACCCATCGAGTTCGCTAATGTCCTTTAGGGAAGGAAATCTGCTGTCCTGTTCTGACCAGCCTCTTAAATGTCCTCTGAGCAAGGGTAATTTGGGATGGGTCTAGCCAGCGATGCCCTCATCCCATGAATGAATAAGAAAAAACATCTCTGTTACCTCAATGAAAAACTCAATAAAGCTAACTAAACATCATTTGTTCTTAAAAATCCCTAATTAATCTGCATTTGTCCAAGGTTCTGAATTATTAACTTTAAAAGCTTCCCATACCCAGGTTAAACTGGGTCTGTAGTCTGATTTATCCTTACATCCCTTCTTGAACAAGGGTGTAACATTTGCAATTCTTCAGTCCTATCCTCTAGCAGAACACCTGTACCTAAGGAGGATTGGAAGATTATGGCCAGTACAATGCAATTTCCACCCTTACTTCGCTCAGCAACTTTGGCACATCAACTTCAAGTACAGCCTGCCCATCTAATACCCACTCTTTATCAACTTTTAGCCCAGGTAACTATCTAAACTTTCGCTATGACATCAGCAGCATCTTCTTCCCCTACAAAGTATTCATTTAGTATCTCAGCCACACGCTCTGTCTCAATGTGCATATCCCCTTTTTAGTCTGCACTGCTACTCTTACTACACTTTTACCATTTATATGCTTACAGAAGACTTTTGTATTCCACTTTGTTAGTTGCTAGTCTTTTCTCATACTCTCTCTGTTACAGAATCACACAGTGCAGAAGAGGCCCTTCGGCCCATTAAGTCTGCACCGACACGTGAGAAACACCTGACCTACCTACCTAATCCCATTTACCAGCACTTGGCCCATAGCCTTGAATATTATGACGTGCCAAGTGCTCATCCAGGTACTTTTTAAAAGATGTGAGGCAACCCGCCTCCACTACCCTCCCAGGCAGCGCATTCCAGACTGTCACCACCCTCTGGGTAAAAAAGTTTTTCTTCACATCTCCCCTAAACCTCCTGCTTCTCACCTTGAACTTGTGACTCACATCCACATTTTATTTTTCATTGTCCTTCTGAACCTATACTCAGCCTAGTTCTCACATGTATTTTCAACTTAACATCATTCATGCACCCCTTTTTTCAGCTTCATCTTACTTTCTATCTTTCTCATTGATGGGCAGGCGAAAAGCCCAGGTGGCCTTTGTGTTTTTCACGAAACCTCATCCACGAGCGGCATGAGGTTTCCTGAAGTTTTTATTAAATAAATAAATAATTTTTCATAAATATGAAAACATCTCCCCTGAAATACATTTTCAGATCGTTTATTTAATTATTTTAATATCCATTCAATCTTCCTGAGGCAGCTCCATGCCTCAGGGAGATTGCTGCGCTCTTTTGCACACACACGCGAAACAGCGCTGGCCCTGACTCTCCCTCCTCCCCCTGCCTGCACAGGTAGCGCTGAGCACTACCAATCGCGTATTACGCTGGGCGGGCCTTAATTGGCCCACCCACGCAAAATGGTGGCGCGGAGATGATCGCGGGTGGTGATCGACTCCATGCCTGCCCCATCCGCTCCCACCCAGCCCGCCCGCCACATGAAAAATCCTGGCCATGATATCTCTATTGTTTAACTTGAATCAGATAGATTCAGACCTAGACCTGTTCAGGACATCCTGCCTCTCTAACACTGTAAAAATTCTCCTTAATCATTAAAGCCACTTATGAGATCCAACTTAACTTCTTGTGGACCAGGATCCAGGAACCCCAAGTCCTGGCAGGCAGCAGGAGTTTCACGCATGCATCGACTAGGACCATGCAGATGCGCATTCTGTCAGCTAAAGGGCTCGGCCATCCTGACAGCAGTGCACTTGCATAAAAAGGAAAAAAAGAGAAAACAGCAGGAAAACAGGGGCAGAGTGCCATAATTGGAAAGAGTCCCAGGCAGGGGAGAGGGAAAAGGGGCAGGGAGAAATCCCAAAGGGAAGTCCTGGGCAGAAGACTGGGAGAAGGGTCAGTTAAAAAGAAAGAGGAGCAGAGAAAGAGATGCCAAGCAGAAAAAGGGCTGCAGTTTGCAGACTTTAAGACTGGGGAGATGGTGGTGTAATGGTAATATCACTGGGTTAGTAATCCAGAGGCCCAAGCTAATGGGTTCAAATTCCACCACGGCAGCTGGTGGAATTTGAATTCAATTAATAGGTATGGAATATAAAACTAATCTCAGCAATTGTGACCATGACAACTATATCAATTGTCATAAAAACCCAACTGGTTCACTAATACCATTTAGGGAAGGAAATTTGCCATCCTTACCTAGTCTGGCCTTTATGTGACTCCAGGTCCATAATAATGTAGTTGACTCTTAACTGCCCTCTGAAATGGGCCAGAAAGCCACTCAGTTCAAGGGCAATTAGAGATGGACAACAAATGCTGGCCTTGCCAACGATGCCCTGGAAGAATAAAGAAAATTTAAAAAAAACTTTAAGTGGTGAGGGCTCAGGAGAAGCCCAGGCAATTGAAGAGGACTCAGGAGAATTCTGTGCTGAGGGCTGTGGGGATAAAGGTACCCCATTGGAGCAGTCGTATTTTGCTCAGTGTGGCTGAAGAGCTGAAGTTGTGCTTGAGAGTTGGTGCTTGAATGCAGATTCTGGAATCCAGAAGAATGGAATCTCAGGAGATGAAATTGAAACCCTACAAGGTTAGCCATCGTTGTCACTGTCTGAGTTGGAGAGTATTCTGAGGTGGGATCTTCGAAGGTAAAGGTGAACCTTCATGAGAGAGACAGAGTTGAATGAAATTGGTTGACTCACAGTATTTACTGACATCTGAGTGTGTTGTTGAGAAACCTATGGAATCTTTCTTGGTTGCACCTGCTATTTATGGTACCGTGTGGTGTGACACTCCTGCTGCCTGCAGGGACTTGAAGTTCCTGGAACCCGCTCCACAAGAAGTTAAGTTGGATCTCATCACAAGTGGCTTTAATGATTAAGGATTGTTTTTACAGTGCTGGAGAGACAGGATGTCCTGAACAGGTCAGGGTCTGAACCTATTTGATTTAAATTAAACAATAGAGATATCATTACACTACAGGGCATATTCTAAAGGTCACCAGCAAGTGAACAGCAAATTTGCAAGAAAATTACAGAAAGCTGCAAAAATTATAGAGCAGTGATAATGGGGGTACTTCATTTATCCTGATATAAACTGGGTTAATTCACTTGGACCTCATATTAACCCTGAATGTTAGAGTATAAGATCAATATTGTCTTTCTGACCTGGTATAGTAATTTTTTTTGTTTGTTCAAGGCACATGGAATCTTGTGGCTTTACTCTATTAGCCAGTGTCTTGAATCTCAAACTTTGTCAACTTAAAACAAAAAGTTACTGGTCCCTAACCAGATCATACCAAGGACTTGGGGGTCTGGTTCAGAATCATAACACATTCCTCCTTTCATTCCTTCCCTGTTGGATTTTCCCATACTTTCCTATCCCAATGCGGAGCCAAACTGCTTTGGGTGGGCTTTAAAAATGGTGGGCAGAACCCTATTCCAGGATTACCACCCCTATTCCCATTGCTTGCAATTTTGAAGGGAGTGGGATAAGGATGTGGTGCACAAGTCTGCATGCTGCAGTCCGGATGTTGCTAGCTCTATCGCCAGACTGCACCCCCTCCCACCCCCGCCAACAATTTTTGTGCAGTCGGGCTGGCTTCTGAAGGCAACAAGATTCATACCAGTTCAGAGGTGTTGTCAAACATGTGAGAGCCCTTTTTTGGAGTTGGGAACCTTTTGACAAATAAATCCAAAAGATATTGTCAACTTCACATGTTATAATAAGACACTGTATGATAAGTATGTTTTAAATGCACTGATTGATGATAAGGCTTTGTTCTTAAAGGATAATTGACCATTAAATTGACCAACATTGCGAAGGTAGAAAAGTGTTCAGATGCACCAGAATACGTGATAGAGTGGTTAAAGTGCTCTTCTGCATTAAACAGTATTGAAATTCAGATTTGACTGTGTCAATTGTAACCTGTGCCTTAATATTTCCATTGATTTACAGCTAAGGCATCTATTCCACTGCTTCAAAGCCTGAACAGGTGGCTGAGTTCTTTGAATAATTTCAAAGGCTTTAACATATTCAACTTTGGGAGGGTTCATTGACATGATTGTGCAATGGAATCTCATTATCTATGTTTGGTTAAGCTATGAACCCACAAATGATTTAGGTTAGCAGGGGCTGTTGACAAAGCTGTCAAGGGCTTTGTTATATTGACAAATTTATGATGACTTTATAGGATTATGTTTTTTTTTGACTTGAATTTGAATGCCTACTTATTTTGACAGAGATATGGCCACTTAATAGAATTATAGTTTTTTTCAAGTGGTGTTTGGACTTTTTTGAGCCAAGCCTTTGTTATTGCCATAACATCATATTCCCATGTGGCTATTTCTGCTTGCAGCTCACCAGCTTATCTATTATGGTTCCTGTGTTACATAAACACACTGTAAACCTAATTTAGGCCTTATTGCATTGCCTCTCAGTCTGACTCCACCTAAAACCTTACTATTTATGACTCCAGCGCTATCTGCTTCTCTTAATCCTTTGTGCACTTTGTTTATCCTTCCTAATGCTACATCCTGGTTCCCCTCACACTTCCAAATTAGTTTAAACTCTCCCCTAAAACACGAGCATCTCGGTCATGGCTCTATTTAAGTGCACCCCGTCCGGTTTGTATGGTTCCAAGATCAGGCCCCATGTCCCAGAAATCTAAAGCTCTTCCTCTTACACAATTTCTCCAGCCACTCATTCATCTTTTCACTCCTCCTATTTCTATACTCACTAGCACATGGTACTGGGAGTAATCCAGAGATCACCACCTTTGAAGACCTGCTTGCTTGTCTTCTTCGTAGCTCCCCAAATTCTGCCTACAGGACCTCATCCCTCTTTCTACCTAGACCCCAATCTCTGGTCGTACACTCTCCCTCCTTAGAATACTGTGCTGCCACTGAGTGACATCCTTGACCCTGGCGCCATAAAATCCTGGATAATCATTAAGTAACCTTGCAGAGTGCTTGCACACGAGTAGGGGAGAGACCTCATACTGAGTGAGACACAGCCAGAGTGAGTGTGGGTATTGGCAATTTGGTGCACAGTGGGAATTCGGTGCATAGGGGAAGAGGTGCTCTTTGCATTTTTCTTTGCTATCCAACTTCTTAAATCTTCAGAGAGTGGTCTTGCCCTGCTGCAGCAGTAAAGGCTACAAGGGAAAGGAATCACTGCTAAGTACTGAGTAAGGTCGGGTAAGTATTTCCTACTTTTATTGCTTATAGTTTAAGGTCTTTTTGTGGTTTATAGTTTGTATAATCTGTAGTAACGAG
Source organism: Cetorhinus maximus (assembly GCF_964194155.1). NCBI lineage: Eukaryota > Metazoa > Chordata > Chondrichthyes > Lamniformes > Cetorhinidae > Cetorhinus > Cetorhinus maximus. Next base: position 160,575,129 of record NC_135882.1, read on the forward strand.
GATTAGGAAAGAAGGGCCCTGGAGTAATTGATTTAAAAGGTTTAATTTAAAGGGAAAGTCATGGCAGGAGAGCTCAAAGCCATGGTGTGCTCCAGTGGGAAGCGGGGAACATTTCCAGTGCCCGGGACCAGCATGTGCGCAGGAAGTGTGTCCAGCTGCAGCTCCTGGAAGCTCGGGTTTCAGAGCTGGAATGGCAGCTGGGGACACTGTGGAGCATCCGCGAGTCTGAGAGCATCGTGGATAGCATGTTTAGAGAGGTGGTCACAACGTAGCTGAAGGGACTTGAGGAAGGAAGGGAATGGGTGACCACCAGGCAGTCCAAGAGAAACAGGCAGGTAGTTCAGGAGTCCCCTGGGGTCCCACTCGCAAATCGGTATTCCATTTTGGAGGCTGATGAGGGCGCTGGTTCCTCCAGGGAGTGCAGATAGAGCAAAGCTTCTGGCACCATAAGCAGCCTGTCTGTACAGGAGGGGAGGAAGAGAGGAAGAGTAATAGTAATAGGGGATTCTATAGTCAGGGGAACAGATAGGCGCTACTGTGGCCGTCAACGTGACTCCAGGATGGTGTGTTGCCTCCCTGGTGTCAGAGTCTGGGATGTCACTGAACGGCTGCAGGACATCCTGAAGGGGAAGGGTGATAAGTCAGAGGTCATGGTACATTTTGGTACCAATGATATAGGTAGAAAGAGGGATGAGGTCTTGCATCAAGAATTCAGAGAGTTAGGCAATAGACTAAAAAGCAAGACCTCTCGGGTTATAATCTCTGGATTATTCCCAGTGCCACGTGCTGGCGAGCTCAGAAATAGGAGAATAGCGCAGATGAATATGTGGCTTAAGAGTTGGTGCAGGAGGGAAGGTTTTAGATTCCTGGATCACTGGGACCATTTCTGGGGAAGGTGGGACCTGTACAAGTGGGACGGTCTACATCTGAACCAGTGCGGGACTAACATCCTTGTGGGCGGGTTTGCTCGTGCTGTTGGGAGGAGTTTAAACTAATTCGGCAGAGGGAGGGGACACAGAATGTTAGCAGAATGGGACACATCATAATGCAGTAAAACAATCAAGTCAGAGGGAGTACAGCTGCATTAAGTTTCAAGGGAGTAAGGCATGGCTGGATGGCCTCTACTTTAATGCGAGGAGTATTATAGGCAAAACGGATGAGTTAAGGGTGAGGATTGACACATGGAATTGTGATATTGTAGCCATCACAGAGACGTGGTTGAGGAATGGGCAGGATTGGCAGCTGAACATTCCGGGATATAGAATTTTCAGATGAGATAAGGGAGGGGTAAAAGAGGAGGAGGCATTGCATTATTAGTTAAGGAATCAGTTACTGCAGTAAGGAGAGATGATATCTTGGAGGGAGCATTGAATGAAGCTTTGTGGGTAGAGATTAGGAATAAAAAAGGGGCAGCCACATTGTTAGGTGTTTATTATAGACCCCCAAATAGTCAGCGGGAAATTGAAGAGCAAATCTGTGCACAATTTGTGGAGGTGTGTAAAAACAATAACAATAGGGTAATTATATTAGGTGATTTCAACTTTCCTAATATTAATTGGGATAGACGTAGTGTTAAGGGCTTGGATGGAGTGGATTTCTTGAAATGTGTACAGGAGAACTGTTTAGGTCAATATGTAGAGGGTCCAACAAGGGACGGTGCAGTGCTGGACCTAATTCTGGGGAATGAAGTCGGACAGGTGGCTGAGGTGGTGGTGGCGGAGCATTTTAGTGATAGCGACCACAACATGGTACAATTTAAGCTTGTTATGGACAAAAAAATAGATAAGTTGCATAAAAATGTTTTGGATTGGGGGAGAATAGATTTTAGTAAAATAAGGCAGGATCTGGCCAAGGTAGACTGGGAACAGCTACTTGTGGCGAAATCTACAGAGGAACAGTGGGGGGTGTTCAAAAAGGAAATGGGGAGGGTACAATCTCAACATGTTCCCTCTAGGGTGATGGGAAGGAGTAACAAGCCCAGAGAACCATGGATGACCAGGAATATTTAGGATAAGATGAGAAAGTAAAGAGAGGTTTTTAACAGGTACAAGGGGAGCAAATCAGCGAGGGATTAATGGAGTACAGAAAGTACAGGGTGGCGCTTAAGAAAGCAATTAGGAGAGCAAAGAGGGGATATAAGAGAGCTCTGGCTGGTAAAAGTAGGGAAAACCCCAAGATATTCTATTAGTATATCAATGGGAAGAGGATAACCAGGGAAAGAGTAGGGCCCATAAGGGACCAAGGGGGCAATCTATGGGTGCAGCCAGAGGACATCAGTAGAGTGTTGAACGAATACTTCTCATCTGTCTTCACCCAAGAGAATGAGGATGAAGGTATCGAACTCGGGGAGAGAGACTGCGAGGATCTTGAGCAAATTGATATAGGGAGTGACAAGGTACTGGAGGTGTTGGCAGGCTTAAAAGTGGACAAATATCCAGGTCCAGATGATTTGTGTCCCTATCTCCACTTGGAGAGGCAAGGTTTAATCAGGGATAGTCAGCATGGCTTTGTCAGAGGGAGGTCATGCCTAACAAATGTGATTGAATTTTTTGGGAAGGTGACCAGGTGTGTAGATGAGGGTAGAGCATTGATGTAGTCTATATGGATTTCAGCAAAGCCTTTGACAAGGTCCCACTTGGGATACTTATAAAGAAGGTAAATGCACATGGGATACAAGGTAATTTGATAAGGTGGATTCAAAATTGGCTTAGTTGTAGGAGGCAGAGGGTGATGACAGAAGGATGCTTTAGTGACTGGAAGCCAGTGTCCAGTGGTGTCCCACAGGGATCTGTGCTGGGTCCCGTATTATTTGTCATTTATATAAAGACATAGATGACTATGTGGGGGATAGGATTAGTAAGTTTGCGGATGACACAAAGACTGGCCGGGTGGTTAACAGTGAGGTTGAGTGTCTTGGGCTACAGGGAGATATAGACGGGATGGTCAAATGGGTAGATAAGTGGCAGATGGAATTTAACCCTGAAAAGTGTGAGGTGATACACTTTGGAAGGAGTAATTTGACAAGGAAGCATTCAATGAACGGCATGACACTAAGAAGTTCTGAGGAACAAAGGGACTTTGGTGTGTGTGTCCATAGATCTCTAAAGGCGGAGGGGCATGTTAGTGGGGTGGTGAAAAAGGCATATGGGACACTTGCCTTTATCAATCGAGCCATAGATTACAGAAGTAGGGAGGTCATGTTGGAGTTGTATAGAACCTTGGTGAGGCCACAGCTGGAGTACTGTATTGCCACATATAGGAAGGATGTGATTGCACTGGTGCAGTTGCAGAGGAGATTCACCAGGATGTTGCCTGGGATGAAGCATTTAAGTTAGGAAGAGAGGTTTGATAGATTTGGGTTGTTTTCATTGGAGCAGAGAAGACTGAGGGGCAACCTGATCGAGATGTACAAGATTATGAGGGGCATGGACAGGGTGAATAGGAAGCAGCTGTTACCCTTAGTTGAAGGGTCAATCACGAGGGGACATAAGCTCAAGGTGAAGGGTAGGAGGTTTAGGGGGGATGTGAGGAAAAACGTTTTTACCCAGAAGGTGGTGATGGTCTGGAATGTGCTGCCCGGGAGGGTGGTGGAGGCAGGTTGCCTCACATCCTTTAAAAAGTACCTGGATGAGCACTTGGCACATCATAACATTCAAGGTTATGGGCCAAGTGCTGGTAAATGGGATTAGGTAGGTAGGTCAGGTGTTTCTCACATGTCGGTGCAGACTCGATGGGCCGAAGGGCCTCTTCTGCACTGTGAGATTCTGTGATTCTGAGTTGGCTATTTATTTTACAGCAGAACATTGCTGGAGATCTGAGAATGAGACATCAACACACATAGATGGACAAAAAAGCAGTAAACAAATTGGTAATGGAGGAAAGAAAAATCATTTTGGAAAAAGGGTGGAAGGTTAGCCATCATAGAAATAGCTAATGAGCACTGGTTAATGGACAGAAAACAGAGTAGAGGAATAAATCAGACATTTTTGGATAGGCAGCCTGTAACTAGCAGGATGCCTCAAGGATCAGTACTTGGGCATCAGCGATTTACAATCTAAATTATTAACTTAGATGAGAGGGCTGAGTGTAACATATCCAAGTTTGCTAATGATACAAAGTTAGGTGGAAGTTAAGTGCTGAGGAGGATACAAAGAGGCTGCAGAGGGATACAGTCAGGATGGGCAAATGGGAAAGAACATGGCTGCTGAAATATAATGTAGTGAATTGTGAAATTATCTACTTTGGTAGGAAAAATAAAAGAAAGCAAAATATTTTTTGAACAGAGAGAGACTAGGAAATGTTTGCATTCAGAGGGATTGATGTGGCCATGTACATGTATCACAAAGTAACATGCAGGTACTGCAAGCAATTAGGAAAGCAAACGGTATGTTTGCTTTTGTTGCAAAGGTTTTGTTACAAAGGTATATAAGAGTAATGAAGTGATTACAGGGCATTGACAAGGCCACTCCTGGAGAACTATGAGCAGTTTTGGTCTCCTTACCTAAGGAAGGACATACTTGCCCTCGAGGTAGTGCAACAAAGGTTCACTAGAATGGAGCCTGGAACAAGAGGATTGACCTAAGCGGAGAGATTGAGTAGGCTAAGGCAATATTCCCTGGTTTAGAAGAATGATAGGTGATTGAGTAGAAGCATATAAAATTCTTAAGGGGTTTGGCAGGGTTAGAGGCTGAGAAAATGTTTCTGGTTAGGCAATTTAGAACGTGGGGTCACAGTCTCAGGATAAAGGGGACAGCGATTTAGGACTGAACTGAGGAAAAATGTCTTCACTCAAAGGGTTGTGAATCTTATGAGTTCTCTACCCCAGTGGGCTGTGGATGCTCAGTCACTGGGTATATTCAAGACAAATGTTGAAAGCTTTCTGGATACTAAGGGAATTAAGGGATATGGGGATAGTGCAGCAAGATGGAACTGAGATAGAAGATGAGCCATGATCGTACTGAGTGGCAGAGCAGACTCGAAGGGCCAAATGGCCTACTCCTGATCCTATTTTATGTGTTCTTAAGAATATTTAGGAAACAAGTATGCGACTCATGCTTTGTTAAATCAGCATCATGCTTGCATGACAAAAGTGTGTTGGGATATTCATAAGCCGCGCCCCTAGCCAAGCTGTTCCAGTACAGCTACAACACTGGCATCTACCCAGCTATGTGGAAAATTGCCCAGGTATGTCCTGAACACAAAAAGCAGGACAAATCCAACCTGGCTAATTACCGACCCAACAATCTACTCTCGATCATCAGTAAAGTAATCGAAGGGGTCATCAACAGTGTTATCAAGCGGCATTTGCTTAGGAATAACCTGCTCACTGATGCCCAGTTTGGGTTCTGCCAGGGCCACTCAGCTCCTGACCTCATTATAGCCTTGGTTCAAACATGAACAAAAGAGTTGAACTCCTGAGTTGAGGTGAGAGTAACTGCCCTTGACATCAAGGCAACATTTGACAGCGTGTGGCATCAAGGAGCCCGAGCAAAACTGGAGTCAATGGGAATCAGGTGGAAAACTCTCCGCTGGTTGGAGTCATACCTAGCACAAAGGAAGATGGTTGTGGTTGTTGGAGGTCAATCATCTCAGCTCCAGGACATCATCGCAGGCATTCCTCAGGGTAGTGTTCTCAGCCCAACCATCTTCAGCTGTTTCATCAATGACCTTCCTTCCATCATTAGGTCACAAAGTGGGGATATTCATTGATGATTGCACAATGTTCAGCACCATTCGTGACTCCTCAGATACTGAAGCAGTCCATGTCCAATTGCAGCAAGATCAGGACAATATCCAGGCTTGGGCTGACAAGTGACAAGTAACATTCGCGTCACACAAGTGTCAGGCAATGACAATCTCCAACAAGAGAAAATCCAACCATCACCCCTTGATGTTCAATGGCATTACCATCACTGAATCACTCACTATCAATATCCTGGGGGTTACCATTGACCAGAAACTAAACTGGACTAGCCATAAAAATACTGTGGCTTCAAGAGCAGGTCAAAGGCTATGAATCATGCGATGAGTAACTCACCTCCTGACTCCTCAAAGCCTGTCCACCTTCTACAAGGCACAAGTCAGGAATGTGCTGGAATGCTCCCCACTTGCCTGGATGAGTGCAATACTCAAGAAGCTTGACACCATCCAGGAGAAAGCAGCCCGCTTGATTGGCACCACTTCCACAAACATTCACTCTCTCCACCACCGACGCACGGTAGCAGCAGTACGTGCCATCTACAAGATGGACTGCAGGAATTCGCCAAGGCTCCTTCGACAGCACCTTCCAAACCGATGACCACTGCCATCTAGAAGGCCAAGTGAAGCCTGTCCACCATCTACAAGGCACAAGTCAGAAGTGTGATGGTATACTCTCCAATTGCCTGGAAGAGTGCAGCACTCAAGAAGCTGGACACCATCCAGGACAAAGCAGCCTGCTTGATTGGCATTCCATCCATAAACATTCACCCCCTCCATCACCGACATGCAGTGGCAGCAGTGCGTGCCGTCTATAAGATGCACTGCGGAAACTCACCAAGGCACCTTAGACAGCGCCTTCCAAACCCACAACCACTACCATCTAGAAGGACAAGGGCAGCAGATGCATGGGAACACCACCACCTGAAAGTTCCCCTCCCAGCCACACACCATCCTGACTTGGAAATATATCGCCGTTCCTTCGCTGTCGCTGAGTCAAAATCCTGGAACTCCCTTCCTAACAGCACTGTGGGTGTACCTACACCACATGGACTGCAGCAGTTCAATAAAGCAGCTCACCACCACCTTCTCAAGGGCAACTAGGGATGGACAATAAATGCTTGCCCAGCCAGCGAAGCCCACATCCCGTGAATGAATAAAAAAAAAGATATACCACAACACTCTGGGATAAAATATTTACTGTAAATAGATTTGAAAAGATAATGGAGCAAAATTTTCTTGGGGTTCCTCCTGACCTTCTACCGTAACTTTTACAGAAGATCAATAGAAACCCTGGAGAAACAATGTGAGCCGCCAAATTTCTGGTGTGTGATCGGGAAATCTACAGACATTTTACCACCATTAATTCAGACAATGTTAAGTATTCTCGAAAATAAAAAAATACATACCCCAAATGCTCCAAAACCAAAGATAATGACAATGAAGTCTACAACATCAGCCATGAACATCAACACGTATACATCTGTTACTGCACTATACTCTGGATGGATAATGTTGTAGAAGAAATGTTTGATTGGGATATATATTTGAAGAGTTCTGAAAAATAATAAAACACTGAATGAAATGCATGTTAACAGTCATAGGCTATATTGACATTTTGAGTTTTAAATTTAATACATGATCTAATGATTCTTTACTATATAAAGTAGGAGAGAAACAAAAAGAACAAAGTTACACTTATTTGGCACGTTTAGGCTATCCCAAAGTGCTTTACAGTCAATGAAATACTTTTGAAGTGAAGTCATTGTGGTAATGTTGTTATTGACAGTTTACTTGCATCAAACTGATTTGGTTTCTCTATAACTTAAAATGATGGTCATCAAGATTAAAGACCAGACTAAGTTTGTTGCCCTTTTAGCGGTCATTATCAACATGCCATTATTTGTATCCTATAAAATAAGAATGTCAAAAAGGGCCATACCTATAAACATTGTAATTTGAGATTAAAATATAAAATAATTACAATATATAAAAGCATGATTATTTCACAAAGCCATTTTAACTTTCCATTTAATTATCAAAACTTTTGTTAAAAGAGGGAAATAGTTCTAGAGTATATCAAGTTCACTAGCAAAACGCTGGCTACTAGTCAAACCAGAACTTCCTCGGATGCATTTCCTCAATATCAACACAATTTCCCCATCATGGCTTCACTCTCTGATGCTGAAGCTACCTTTCCCGAGCCCACTTAAACTAAGTAGTATAGAATAATCATGAGATTAACTTGTAGAATAGAAATGTCAAACAAAATGTGTGTTCCTATTCAAATATTATCACCGTAAAATCCATAGTAGGAGTTACATGTCCCTCTTAATATTCCTCACTTCCAGTGGTAACCAATTGTGGCTAAGGCAGTGGCTGAGATTTTTCAGGATCCGACAGGAAAGGGGAGGTGGAACCTAAAGTAGGTGGCGAAGGCTCTCCTGCTCCAACTCCCATTTGTGGTACAGTCCCGTGCCGGCCAGCCATTTTTTTTTATTCATTCACCAGATGTGGGCTTCACTGGCTGGACCAGCATTTATTGTCCATCCCTAGTTGGCAAGAGGGGGTGACCAATCACTCAGCAGCCAGAAGTGGGCTAAGAGACGGCAGTTGCATTATCACCTAATGTGGAAGTGCTGGCGCTATGCTTCAAGGGCTGAAAGCACCCAAACTCTGATCTGAAAGGTCTTTGCCTCAGCAATCCTTCTGTAAGTGTCCTGAGAAGACTAAAGCCGGCCACAATCAAGGGCCAGAGGTGCCCGTGCCACACATTCCCACAGGATCCAGGAACCTTTGACCACCCCCTCCCCAAGCTTTCAGGAGCCTTTGACTTCCTCCCCCAGCATCCAGGAATCATTGAACACCTCAGCATCTAGGAACCTTTGACCATGTCACCAGCATCCTTACAAGGAAACTGCTTGTCCGCATGGTAGAAGTAAGATCCCAGAGGCCAATGGTTCAGTGATAACTCCCTGTGTGATCTTCTTCAGGCCACTGAGGCAAGGCTGGAGGTCCTCTTCCCCAAGGACAGAAAGAGGAGACCAACCCACCTAATCAAGCAAGCCTGGGCAGAGATCGCAAAGGAGGTTGGCAGCTCTAGGGAGAACATGGCTGCAGTGCCGCAAGTGGGTCAACAAGTTTCTCCGCACTGGAAGGCTAAGTACCACACCTCAGTTCTCTTTGGGAAGCAGCAAATGGATATAAGTGAAGGCGTGAATGCTGGGGAGGGAGAGTTCATCGTGTGAGTGGCAATGGTTGCAGGTTGCAGCATCTCCTTGGAAAGGATTGGCTGCAGAACTGTCAGGGGACATCAGCCGGGTATTATTGACCTTTTCAAGGCACTCCGAAGTGGCCCAATGGCATGGCATTGGCCACAGCAGCAAATGTATAAGGTGATTAGGCATTGTGTTTGTTCTAGAGTGGCTACTCACATTGTTCTTTTGTGTTACCACAAGAGAAGACAGCCCAGAATGCCACACGGGGAAGACTGGTGGTGGAGTCCCGATCAACACCATTCTGAATCCCATGGAGGAAGAGGCTCTTGAGCTGGAAGGGTATCAGGCTAGCTGTTCCATAGCAGATGGCGGCTGGAATGCAGATGCAGGAGGCTGGGTCATCTCACCATCAGGGATGAGGGAAGCCTCTGGTGAACATGAGGGATGGTGTACGTGTCCTCCAATGTGCAGACATCAATGTGAGATGTAGCTAACTTGTGGACTCCTATCTGGAGGAGTGAAAAGTGCAGATTATTCTGTTTTCTCTCACAGGTCAACCACAGGAAGAGCTACCATCATGGGGGCACTCATTTTCCTCCTCCTAAGAGGGTGCAGCATCACATCATCCTCCTGCACCCTCCACTAGTGCAGATACTTTCATCTCAGTGGAATAGATTCAAGGTCACAATTTGGTGCTCAATGCTAGCCATGGGGGCAGGCTTGCTATCCTGTGGTTTGGGATGAACTTGGCAGCAGCCTTCTGGCTGTCTGAGACCTGGTGGGCTAGGCATGTTGAGGGGCTACTGCATAGGTACAGGAGTCTCCTCTATCATCATGGCACCTTGAGGTGTTGATATCACTGACCACTGTCCACACTCAGCACCGTGCACATGCCTGATGATGGAGGACAGTTGGAGGACTACGGGAGGCAAGGCTCATTCTGAACCCCAGGCTGATGACCTGCCTCTGGAATTGTCCATGAGGCAGCAATGCTGGAACTGTACTGTGAGGTGCATGAAGATCTGGAGGAGCTTCCAGAGGATATCCATGCCCTGGCATGTACAGTGGAGGAGTACATCCAGGCCATGAGTGCTGCTATTTTCTCTCATCTGCACTCATGGCCTCCTCCATCGAGAGATTAGCGGCTCTCATGGAGAGCCACATCCAATATGCCAATCAGTGGATGCTGGAGGTGTGGGCAGACCTACATGTTATTGCCTTGTCCATGGGTTCAAGGATGGGGTAACAGCGAAAGGGGGATGGCACCTGGAGTCTCAACTAGGTCCTCGTCCTTCTCAGGTCAGCAGGGAGATACAAGTGTGCCTTACAAGGAAGGAGGAGCCACTACCTTTGTCTTATGAGGGCTCCTCTCAGGGCGTTCTGAGTGTGGACAGTGGCTCCTCAGCCCCTCTGTCAGTGACACCAACACCTCAAGGTGCCGTGATGATAGAGGAGACTCCTGCAACCATGCAGTAGCCCCTCAGCATGCCTAGCCCACCAAGTCTCAGGCAGCCAGAAGGCTGCTGCCAAGTTCATCCCAAGCCACAGGATAGCAAGCTTGCCCCCACGGCTGGCATTGAGCACCTGCAAAAGATTTAAGAAAACACACTAGATGCATTTGGTGATTAGACAGTTAATTATTACCTGCTTGTGTGTGATGATTAATCTAATAAATGTCTGATTTTGTTAATGAAAGTTTCCATCCAATGTTGGTAGCCCTCTGGCACTGCAAAAGTGGCATGTGTTAACTTAAGTGCTGCCTAGGGGGCTCTGGGGTTACAGCAGAGGTGATTGGCATTAGTGAGCTTGGAGTGTACAACTTTATTTGGCTGATTGGTTGCAGTGGTTAGGCTAAGCTGAAAGGAGTAGATATAAGTGTCTCACAAGCCTCCCTTATGCCCATATCTTTGCACCTTGCAAGTAGCCCCTCATGTAGAACAAGATGCTATGCAGTCACATCGGCCTCCTCATCTTCCTCCTCGTTCCATTATGCCTTCAGCAGCCAGGGCCTCCCCCACTGCAGCACCAGGTTGTGTAGAGTGTAGCAGACCACTTTCTGGGAGTCTTTCACTGGAGCATACTGAAATGCCCCATTTGATCAATCCAGGTGCTTGAATATCATTGCGAGGAGATTGATGATTTGCTTGACAGTCATTCTGGTCGCAGTGTGGCTTGCGTTGCAATAATCCTCTGCCTCAGTCCTCAGTTTCCTCACTGGTGTCAGCAGCCATCTCTTCAGTGGAATGGTGGTGGCTGAAGAGATGTGTGCAATGTGTTCTTGTTGCTTTTTGGATCCCTGATGTTGGTAATAATCACACTTTAAGCTTGGAAAGATGAGAGCTCTTTATATTTAACACTTGCCATGCTGCCCTGTACAAAAGAACGACTGGTTCTGTGACACAGCATGAGTCTCTAGTGCAGCCATTAAATGTGTCTCCCTGGAACACTTATACTTAACAATTAGTTCCAAGCTAATTGGTTCTTAGCTCTTTACAGATATTTGCAGATAATACAACAATATATAACACCCTGTCACTTGCCATTTCAACACTCCACCCTGCTCTCATGCCCACATGTCCATCCTTGGCTCGCTGCATTGTTCCAGTGAAGCTCAACGCAAACTGGAGGAACAGCACCTCATCTTCCGACTAGGCACTTTACAGCCTTCTGGACTGAACATTGAGTTCAACAATTTTAGATCATGAACTCTCTCCTCCATCCCCACCCCCTTTCCAATTCCCCCCCTTTTTTTCCCCAATAATTTATATAGATTTTTCTTTTCCCACCTACTTCCATTATTTTTAAATGTATTTCCATCCATTGTTTTATCTCTACCTTTTAGCCTTTTTTGATTCCTTCACCCCACCCCACCCCCACTAGGGCTATCTGTACCTTGCTTGTCTTGCTTTCTACCCTTAATTAGCACATTCCTCAGATAATATCACCACCTTCAACACCTCTTTGTCCTTTTGTCTGTGACATCTTTTGGTTATCTCCACCTATCACTGGCCCTCTATCCAGCTCTACTTGTCCCAAACCCCCTTAAACAAGCTTGTATTTCACCTCTATTCTATTTTTACTTAGTTCTGTTGAAAAGTCATTCGGACTTGAAACGTTAACTGCGCTCCTCTCCACAGATGCTGCAGAGCTGCTGAGTTTTTCCAGGTATTTTTGTTTTTGAATATATAACACCCACCTTTCTTTAAAACATAATATCCCTATCAATATAGCTGTTCCAATCATTAACTTTTCTAAAATAAAGAAGATTATCAATCGACTTTTGGAAATAAACTGAACCTCTTCTTAGAGTTTTTTATAGTGTATATGAATTCTTTTCTAAAAATATTATTCACGATATCGCTTAGGTGGTAAGATGTTGTGTCTCCACCTTGTAGATTGGCATTTGTTGTTCTTAGTGGTGAATTGCCATGCTGCACGGGTGATGTTGTACGTGTTGTCCCTCATGTTGCAGGAGTCATGCTTGCTGATGCTAATGTTGTGTCATTTGATGGTGATGTTGTTAATGTTGTCTCCCTGGATATTGATGTTTCTGGGATTGCCGATGGTCTTTTCTGTTTTTCCAACACTGGTGTAGGTCAAATGGGGACTCTGTTTCTTTTCATTTGCTTACTGGTTTTGGTCTCAGTTACCTTGGTCTCAGACACCTTGGTGTCTCAGCTTCAACAACAACTTTTGCTGGGCTCCAGGTTTTCATGTTTGGATCCTGTACATGTGTACTTTATGCTTTCAACAGTCCAGGTAGGGATTTAGCATGTTTGTTGAAGTGCTGACCTCCTTCCTGTGCTTCGGTGAGTTAAGTGAATTTCTTTTCTCTGGGAACTGTCGCATCCAGCTATTTCATGCAGTAGAATGGTTCCTATGTTGATTGTGTTCTCAAATTCACCGTCATCTTCCATCTACCCGGGTTTATTTTCCTGCTCAGTTGCTCTGGTGCCTCATGTACCACCTTCTCCCTTTGTTGTGCACATTTTTTTCCCAAGTTCTGCAGATTTATCCACATGCGGGACATTTCCTCCTGTCTGTGAATTCATGTGGTGGTCCACAGCTTCTGTACATCTTTCTCTTTGTTGTACATTCTTTTGTTGCTGCCGCACTGCATCAGCCCTGCTGCCTTTTTCTTGGCTCAATATGTTTTTTATTCATTCATGGGATGCGGGCCAGCATTTATTGCCCATCCCAAATTGCCCTTGAGAAGGTGGTGGTGAGCTATCTTCTTGAGCCGCTGCAGTCCATGTGGTGTAGGTACACCCACAGTGCTGTTAGGGAGGGAGTTCCAGGATTTTGACCCAGTGATAGTGAAGAAACAGCAATATATTTCCAAGTCACGATGGTGTGTGGCTGGGAGGGGAACTTCCAGGTGGTGGTGTTCCCATGCATCTGCTGCCCTTGTCCTTCTAGATGGTAGTGGTTGTGGGTTTGGAAGGTGCTTTCTAAGTGCCTTGGTGAGTTTCCGCAGTGCATCTTATAGACGGCACGCACTGCTGCCACTGCATGTCGGTGATGGAGGGGGTGAATGTTTATGGATGGAATGCCAATCAAGCAGGCTGCTTTGTCCTGGATGGTGTCCAGCTTCTTGAGTGCTGCACTCATCCAGGCAATTGGAGAGTATACCATCACACTTCTGACTTGTGCCTTGTAGATGGTGGACAGGCTTTGTGGAGTCAGGAAGTGAGTTACTTGCTGCAGGATTCCGAGCCCTCAACTGAAGGCTAGCCGCTTGGGTAGTCAGTATCTTCACCTGTCTGCTCGTGGCTTTGTGTTCTGGCAGTGTCTGCAGCCTGCGATATTGTGAGCTTGTCCTTCCCAATTAGCGCTTTCTGTACTTCAGGGCGTGCAGGGCCCCAAATTAGTTGATCTATCAGCCTTTCATCTGTGCCCTTGAACTTACATTTTCTAGCTGCATTTTTTAATGTTGTTACAAAGTTACCAATGGACTTACCTAATTCCTGTCTAAGGCCTTGAAATTCATACCAGTAGATCCATTGATTCAATTTTAAATGGAGATGGGTGCTGAATCTTTCAAAAAATATGTTTGACATTTTGCTGCCCTCTTCGGTAAGCTCCGAGCTGTTAAATAAATTTAATCCCATTTCTCCTGCCCACAGAAGGATATAGCTGACCCTCTCTTCATTGCTAGTGCCTTTTAGGAAACTACCGAATGTCAATCTGCACTTTTTAATCTTCTATGAAATCTTTAGCTTACGGGCTGTAGCTGTGCAATCATTGTTGTGCTGGTCGACATTTCGTTTATCGTTTTTGCATGGCTCACTCAGATTTTCCTCTAGCACTAATGCTGATTTTCCAAATCAGCACTAAATTAATTTAAAATGCTTCAGGTTTACTCACCGCCACCGTGCTATGTGTTCTTGTTGCCTTTTGGATTCCTGATGTTGGTAATATTCACACTTTGAGCTTGGAAAGATGAGATGTCTTTATGTTTAGTGCTTGCCATTCTGCCTTGTACAAAAGGAGGACCAGTTTGGATCTGTTACATGGTACATGAGTCTCTAGTGCAGCTGTGAAATTTGTCTCCTAGTTCTTAGCTCTTTATAGATATTACAACAATATGGGTGGAATTTTGCGTGCCTGCTAGTGTCAGGCATGCTTGGCGGCGTGAGCAGACAATATGGCGAGAAGGTCAGAAATCGGTTTCACGACGTTGTGAAACTAGTCTGCAATCATCTGCTCAGCCTGCCAGTGGCGTACTGCGTTCCCCACCATTGGATGTCGGGAACCTCATTGTAATACATTTGCATATCATTATGAGGCCAGGCCGCCGGAATCATCCCCCCACTCTGGATCGTCTGCCCATGTCGGCATGAGTGCACACTGGTGCAGAACACGTCTTGACAAGTGTGACATGCAGAAGTCAGGACTTACTGCCAGGGCCTTGCTCACATCGCGGATTTCTGAGGAGCAGAAGCTGCTGGAGCCCGACAGCAATGACACACTGGAGGAACGTCCATGGAGTACTGGCTGGATTCTTATGGACATGGCTCCATGGTGAAGCAGCTCACGAAAGTTGGAAAATCACTGTTGCGGGTCTGCTCACAACGGATGATGGATGAGGGGGTGGAGAGGAAGGTCCAGCTGTGAGTGGGAGAGGATGGTGTATCGGGGGTGGGAGAGGAAGGTCTAGGAGCGACTGGGAGAGGAGGAGATGTCAGGATGGGGTGAGGTTGGGAGGGGGAGAATGAAGATGTCAGGGTGGGGTGAGGTTGGGAGGGGGCATGAAGTTGTCAGGAGGGGTTTAGGAACGGGGAGGGAGTATGGGGGGAGACGGGGGTAACAGGCGTGAAGACGGCAACTGGGAGGTAAACAAGCAGAGTTAGCATGGCTTCGTGAAGGGCAAATCATGCCTGGCAAATTTATTAGATTTCTTTGAGGAGGTAATAAGCAGGATAGATGAAGGGGAACCAATAGATGTAATATATTTGGATTTCCAAAAGGTGTTCAATAAGGTACCACACGTAAGGCTACTTAATAAGATAAGAGCCCATGATGTTGGGGGTAGTATATTAACATGGATTGAGGATTGGCTAACTAATAGAAGACAAAGTTGGGATAAGGGGGGCATTTTCAGGATGGCAACCTGTAACTACTGGAGTGCCACAGGGAGCAGTGCTGGGTCCTCAATTATTTACAAGACATATTAATGACTTGGATGAGGAAGTGAATGTACTATCACCAAGTTTACGGATGACACAAAAATAGATAGGAAGGCAAATGGTGAGGATGACTCAAAGAGTCTACAGAGGGATACAGACAGGTTAAGTGAGTGGGCAAAAATTTGGCAGATGGAATATAATGTGGGAAAATGTGAGGTTATGAACTTTTGCAGGAAGAATAGAGGAGATAAGTGTTATTTAAATGGAGAACGACTGCAGAAAGCTGCAGCACAGAGGGATTTGGGGGTCTTCGTGCATGAATCCCAAAAAGCTAGCATACAAGTTCAGCAGGTAATAGGGAAGGCAAATAGAATGTTGGCCTTTATTTCAAAGGGAATGGAGTATAAAAATAGGGAAGTCTTGCCAAAATTATACAAGGCACTTGTTAGACCACATCTAGAATACTGTGAACAGTTTTGGTCCCCTTATCTAAGGAAAGATATACTGGCATTGGAGGCAGTCAAGAGATGGTTCACTAGGTTGATCCTGGGGATGGAGGGATTTTCTTAAGAGGAGAGGCTGAGTAGGTCGGGCCTGTACTCATTGGAGTTTAGAAGAATGAGAGGCAACCTTATTGAAACATATAAGATTCTTAGGGGGCTTGACAGGGTAAGTGCTGAGAGGTTGTTTCCCCTTGTAGGAGAGCATAGGACCAGAGGTCATAATCTCAGAGTAAGGGGTCACCCATTTGAGACAGAGATGAGGAGGAATTTCTTCTCTCAGAGGGTACTGAATCTGTGGAATTCTTTACCGCAGAGGGCTGTAGAGGCTGGGTAGTTCAGTATATTTGAGGCTGAGATAGGCAGATTTTTAATCAGTAAGGGAATCAAAAGTTATGGGAAAAAGGCAGGAAAGTGGAGTTGAGGATTATCAGATCAGCCAGGTTCTCATTGAATGACAGAGCAGGCTCGATGGGCCGAATAGCCTACTTCTGCTCCTACGTCTTATGCTAAGAGGGGTGGAAGGTGTAAGAGGAGTTCAGAGGGGGGAAGGAGTGCAGAGAGGGGAGAGAGTCTGGGGAGAGGAAGGAGTGTGGAAAGGGGAGGGAGCAAGGCTGGAAGAAGAAGTAAGGGTGGAGCAAGAAGTAAGGGTGTCTGAAGGTGTCAGGAAGAGGGAAGGAGTGATTCTGGGGGAAGAAGTAAGGCTGGGGGAAGAAATAAGGCTGGAGGAAAGAGTCAGGAGGGGCAAGGATTAAGGATGGCTAAAGAAGTGAGGGTGCCTGAAGGAGTCAGGAAGGGGGAAGGACTAAATGGGGGTGGAGTCCGGGGGGGAAGGACGATAAGGGGAGGAGTCTGGGGGAGGTGGGGAAAGGAAGGAGTTTGGGGGGGCGGGAATAGGTCCAGCTGAATGTGCAAGGGAGTGCTCTGATGAGTCCATGACTGCCTCCTGGAGAGCGAACTGAGGGTGGGTATGGAACAAGGGAAGAGTGAAAATGACCGAGGGCAGAGTGAGGTGGTAGGGTGGGAAGGTGAGGGTTCGATGGTAGCGATAGAAGGGACGGCGAGGGTGGTTGGTGGGGACTCGGAGGCAGACATGGGTCCTGGGCGTGGGAAGGAGGTGGTTGGGGATGTTAATGTGGATGGGGGTGGTATTTTCAGGAAAGAAAGCAATGTGCATATTCACCTCAACATCCCAGAAGGAAAAGGGATGTGGCTGGTAAGTCATGGAGGGGAAGTGGAAGGTGATGGCAGGCGGGGTCAACAGTGATGGGGGAAAGGAAATGGGTGATTGGGTGAGGGGAAAAGATGGGGCAGTGCACGAAAAGCTGAATCATAACCATGCTGTCTAAATCAAAATTGAAACGGGAGTCGTGGTGGGCGTGATCAGGTGCTGCATAGAAGTGTGATCACTGGGTGGGTGGAGATACAGGTCAGCTCAGATGGACAACTCCTGCGTGGAATCAGATGGAGAGAGTGTGGGCAGGACACATGGCACTGCATTGAATGTTTGTGCAGTAAGCGGAGCCATGGATGGGATGAGGACGCAAGCTCGAGAGGATATGAGCCTGATGGAGATGTGAGGGTGTGTGTGAGAGTTAGTGATGTTGTCCCTTGAGGGGTGAGATCCCTATGGATGTGTGATGGGTTTGTGAGTGTATGAGTTGAGAGTGATGAGAAGAGTGAATTATCCTGGCGGAATGGATGACACCACTTATCCTCTTGCAGCACTGAGTGACTGTCCTCTTTTGCAGGGCATTGGCGCTGACTACCGCTGTCACTGCCTCCCATTCTGGATTGTTGATGCAGCTGCCCCTCCTGCAGCCTGAGCGGGGTAGAGGACATCATGATGGGCATCCACAGCATCCAAAAGGCACTTGAGGGATGCATGTCTAAACCGGGGGGCTGCTTTCTTTTTGTCTTTCGGGGCCATCCTGTCTTCTATGCAGCAGTCCTGGGTTGGAAGCACTGAGAGGTGTGTGCACGGCTACACTTTAAATATGGCGCCCCCTGTAATGAAGCGACGAGGTGATGGCATGATGGGTGAATGAGAGCCCACCCGTCATTAAAACGGCATGTTTCCCGGGAATGCATAATTAATGCGCCAGATTTGGGACGATATGGCATGAGAAGCTGCCAATGCAGCTGACGGGTAAAACGTCATTAACTTAGCACCAATCTGAGATGATTCCATCTTATATAACAATGTCACTGGAAGTGCTGGAGAATGTATTCTTTGTGGCTGCTCCCAGAGAAATTGGCACACCCCTCAAGGATTTGCTGGCTGCGGTCACAGACAATTTGCAAATTACGGGAATAAAATCCCTTCCAGTTATTGAAGGTCATTGGTTGATCTGTGGAAAACTTGATGGCCACCTGGTGGAATCCAGCAATGGCAACCAAGTCCTCTGGCTCTCACGACCTGACTGTCTGCATCAGTTCAGAACTTTATGCAGTCAGTGTTGGTCATCCTAAAGAGGGCATCTGTTATTGCCTTGACGCAGTGATGTGTGGTTGATTGGGAGATGCTACATATGTCTCCCATATGTCCCTGGAATGAACCCAAGGCACAGAAATTCAGGGCCACAGTGACCTTGAGAGCCAGTGACATCAGATGACCAACAAGATGACCGGAGCTCACCTCCACCACCATCATGACACACAGATCAGTCATGGGATATTGGAACAGGCATAGTCTCCAGTGATACTGCAGCTCCACCATCTGGAGGTAGTTCAGCCTTTGTCTGGAGAACCTGGCCACAGGGTGCCTTTGTCTCCATGCAGATGTCTGCTTGCGATCCCCTCTGTGCTCTTCTGCCTTTTACCCTTCATGAGATTGTCCCGGCATGTAACCAGGAGGTTGCTGCTGTCCCGATCCATGTGCCTGCACCTCTCTGACTGGGATGCCCTTCCAGTAGATGCAGAACCGTTGCCCAGTCCCTCCTGCCTCTCAGACCCCTTTCCTTGCCAGGAATACAATCTCCTCAAGTGGGTTTCAGCCCAAATCAATGGCTGCTTTTCTTTCTAGGAAAGAAAGTAAATAGCTTCACTGCGCAGCTGCCAAATTCAGCAATAACAACAGCTGCTGTTCCATTGCCACCCTTTAAAAGATGCCAAGGCTCCCAACCCCATGTCTTTCCAGTGCACTTTCTGTAAAATATGGAGGGTTCCATAAAATTGAGTTTGATTTCCTCCTTCACAAGCTCAAGTGGCTCTCCGTTGTTAATTTTGGGAATGCAAGTGGCATCCCCATATGGCTTGCTGTCAGACACTTGTAAAATTAAGGCCCTGCATGATGAAATTGGGGGCCTGCCCAACCCTGAGCTCACCCCCATAATGTGAAGGGAGGGTGGGCACCAAATCAGCCAAAATCAGCAGCCCACTGGCCATATTTAAATAAGAACTTAAGAATCAATTAGGCTTATTATAATGCCAATTGACCCGGTACATCCCCCTCTGCCTCCATTCCTGTCTGTTTCTGGGCTATAAAATCCTGACCAATACTATGATATCTAATCATATCAAATCTGTCTTATTCATATGTTTAGCACACAAATTGCACAATCTGCCTAGCACAAATATACAGGGCAAGGAAGGTCACAAAACAAGTTGGAACTTGTATCTGCCTGTTCACAAAATATTAGCAATCCAATTTTAATGGGTTGGGAGAAGCAGATACTTCTTCTGTCAACATTTGAAAATGTTCCACCATCAATTTGCAGGTTTTACTGAGCTACTTTGGAAATCCTGTGTCTGCAAGCTGCTGAGAAGAGGTATAGGTTCTGTTGGATTTAGTGAATACCCCAACACTCAACAATCAATTGGTAATTCATTGTAAAAAGATTGATTGCTGTTGCTCTATTGTTCCAGGAAAAATCACAAAAAATGAGGCAGATCTTTACCTTCAGGCCTCAATTATTTAAATTATCCTTTACTGGGGGCTTGGTTAATGTAAAACAGAGCATGGAAGTTCTGCCATGCTGCCAGCTGTGCAAAGTTGCCACAGAACATTTTCCTTCTCATGTTATGGTGTGTGTGAGAAATGGATGTTTTGTTTAAATACTGTGGGAGAATATTGTGTTATTCTGTGAAAAAGGCTGTGTGTGTCTGATTTAATTAAGCTGGGCAGAGATGCAGAGATTAATAGGGGACAGGTTGTCTGGAGGGTTTCAAACGTGAAAAGAATAGAGGTGTTAGGTTTGAGGTACAAGTGAATAGGTTAGATCTACCATTTACATTTTTAGATAAGTTGAGAGTTTTGTTTGAATATCAAAGGGAAGTCAGAGGTGCCAAGAAACATGTATACATCTTGCAGGAGTTCCATATGTAAATAAAGGGGGGATATTTTATTTTATTGACCCGAAAGCAAAGACAAGTTGAAAACATGAAAGATCTTATCTTTGGAAGGATTTGAGTTTCAAAGAGGCGTGAAAAACAATGGGACCTGAGATGAAAGGGAAAAAGGTTAGTGTGTTACTAAGTTACTGTGGAGAGCTTGCAGGGGGCAGGGGGGTGGGGGGGTGCGGTGTGGCGGTGATGATGGATGCTGTAGCTGTTTGAGGTGTTGGGTTGTTGAGCTACAGCTGTGAGATGTAGCAACTGGAACTATAGCTGGAGCTGTGGCTGAGAGAGAATGCAGTTTGAATCAACCATCCAGTTAAGCCAGAAAAGTCTTGGGCTGCAAAAGGCAGTTTTATTCTGAAGTTTGGATTTTCACAGCAGAGTGGAAGAGAGTTATGTGGTATGACTTTATTGAAGCTACGGCAGTTTGCCTTGGGTAATATTACTGGATTTTTTATAGTTAAACATCTATAAAGGAGTGTCACCTGGAAGGTGTTTACTTGTGGGTCTAACCAAGCAGTGAGTCTTTCTTGTAAGGCTAAATTTCACTGTGTATCTGTAAATTTGTGTGTTTAAGTTTTTTTTATTCTTGTCAATAAAACATTTACTTTTAATTTTTACAATCCCAAAAGTGTAACTGGACTTCTTACTGCTGAGATCATTGCGCTCCCTTCTCATTTTCAGAATACAAAAAAAAAGGGTATGGCCTGTAAGCCAAGTTTCCCTCTCGAATTTGGTTTGTGCAGCAATTAACATTGGCTGTGGTCATAACAGTGAGTTTTCCCCTATTAATATGAGAGTAACAGTGTCGAAAAATGAAAAATGTTTTCCTCTTGTATTGAACACTAACATTAAATGATCCCAAGAAACTTTAGAATTCTTCAACTTGTCCCAAGAATTACCCTAAAATCAGAATAATACACCTCACAGTACTCATATACCTTTTCCCAGAAAAAAACACCAATATTGCTCGTCTAAGTAAATTAGCAAACTAGCAGCATTAATATTGAACTGAGAGCTGTTTTCTGCTGTGGATTCACATCCCTTTGCAAAAGAATCATGATAGAAAGAAAATTCCATACATTTCCCTAGCCTGGATTCAAACTCAAGGTACTCAGATGAAAAAGACATGGTTCTAAAATTTTACAGCACCACTCCTTCCACAAATGTGTTGCGTCTTTAATAAAATGCCAGAATTTTTTATAACTACCCTGGCATGCTGTATGAATGAATATTTTCTGAAATCTGAATTATATCACTTACTTTGCAATGACAATGGCTTTTGCTGTGATCATTTGTTCTCTTAATTTTTCCAATAAAAGCTCCATTTTACTCTTTGGTTGGACACTGAGTGATCCACTTCCTTTCCGACTACTACTGTTTCGGGTGCTTATACTGCCTGTATGAAAATGGAGAAAAAAAAGCATTCATTTTGATTAAACAGTTGCTTAGTGTTGCAACAAAGCATTTAGTTATGAAGATCAGTCATAAGAAATCAGCATTATCAATATTTACACAGTTGAATGACCTTTGCATGATAAAAAAAAAGGCCTGTGCTTCCACTAATAACGCCTTCCCCTTCAAGAGGAAAATAATCATATATTTTCGCTGAATGATATCACTAAGCCACTCAAAACAGAGGGACAGGTGGAGGGTGGGTGCCAAAATCGACAACCTGCCTGTCATATTTAATTAGGTAATCAAGGGACAATTAAACTTGTTATCAAGCCAACTGACCCTAATAATATGCTGCCCACCCCATGAAATGTTTTGCGAGAGTGGACAGCCCAATTTTTAAAATAACTGTGTCAAAGGGCAGGAAGGAATAGGGGTTCTAGCTTTGGGAGCTGCCTTTTGCAGACCATGGGGTGGCCCCAAGAGGATGGAATCCCCTCACTTTCTTCCTACCCACCTGCAGCCTTAGATCCACCCCTCCCGCACCCTACCCCGTGCCCGATCCTGACCTGCCCAAACCTCCCCCCCATGTCCAAGACCCTGGACTTACCTGGTTCAAGAGATCCTTGGACCTTTTTGCTCTTCCCCTGATAGTACCTGCAGCGGCCACTGTGCTCTTGGTGCTGCTGGGACTGATAGAGCTGCCAGCCAACCCCAGTGGTAGGTGAAAGTCCCACTCGGTCCTTGTTTAGCCTGCCCACAGCACATTATGGCTGTGAGGCAGGCCGGTGTGGAGCAGGTTAGCTGCATACTGACTTTGCTTTTAGGGGGTTCAGTGTTAGGGATGGGGGGGGAGGGGTGGGGGAGTAGCGAGCTGTCTGCTTACCTCCCCCCCATCCAATATTATTCAGCCCCTAGATCACATGAAAGGCAAGCAATAAATGCAAGATTTTCTTTCTTTTTCTTTAAGTTCTAGGACTCAAAGTGAAAGAAATATTGGGCCTTCCTTTGCTGTGACGTCTCTAACTGACTATTTTGTAGTCAGTAACAACTGAATCAACCTCATCAAAGATAGATGGCTCAAGGTTTCCTCTTCCTCACTCAGGTACAAATGCAGACACAAGCTGCCCATTTCTTCATCCATTCATTTCATGGATGGAAAACTGTGAGCAGATTGCACTTAATTTTCAGTGGGTATGGGTATTGAAGAAGGAAGACTGAGTCAGATCCTTAACAATTAACAGAGATAGGTTTCCAACCTATCCATCCATTTTGGTTACACTGTGGACAATTTTCATTTTCCAACCATGGTGAAAGATGAGACAAAAATTTAAGATAAAAGCTTACCACATACTGGCTGCCCAAGGCCTGCTGACTCAAGTGACTGCCATTAGAAAAACAGCAATGGAGCACTCTCAGTAGTTTCCTTTTTTAAAAATGATCTATGATGATAATATCTCACACTCCCTCTCCCCCTCAAGGGAATGGTAAAATGCTACTCTAATTTTCCTGGCCCCACATTGAGCAGAAACTATATGAACTAGCCATATAACACTGAGGCTACAAGAGCAGGTCAAAGGCTGGGAATTCTGCAGAGATTAACTCACCTCCTGACTCCCCAAACCCTGTCCACCATCTACAAGGCACAAGTCAAGAATGTGATGGAATACTCTCCACTTGCCTGGATGACTGTGGCTCCAACAACACTCAATAAGCTCGACATATCCATGATAAAACAGCCTGCTTGATCCCCATGCACGAACCTAAACTGTCACTCCCTCCACCACCGACTCTCAGTGGCAGCAGTGTCTACTATATACAAGATGCAATGCAGCAGCTCACCAAAGCACCTTCCAAACACGGGGCCTCTACTACCTATCAGATGCATGCAAGCCACACAACATCCTGACTTGGAACTATATCGCTGTTCCTTCACTGTTATTGGATCAAAATCCTGGAATTCCCTTCCTAACAGCACTGAGTGTAACTACACCATATGCAGCGGTTCAAGAAGGTGCTCCCCACCACCTTCTCAGGGCAATTAGGGATGGACAACAAACGCTGGCCTTGTCAGCGATGCCCACAGCCTATGAAAGAATAAAACAAAACAACTCATGCAGTACTATATTTGTCACACCTCTGCAAATTGGTATGGGATAAAATCAGGCCAGACTTATAGCTGGAAGACCCATTTTGCCCAACGGTACTTCCTGCTATAGACTAATGTCAGCTTCAATGCTCTTAAAACAAAATTATACTTGGCCTTAAAAACAGAGTTCCACCACCCTTTAATATTGCGTTTAATGCAGCAACTGGTTTTGCATACAATTTTTCTGTTATTGTTACTTTGCAGAAGCATAAAATGGCCCCGTTAAACTGAATTCAATTATCCAAGGTTTTACACCCTTGGCAACATGAAACAATGATATTCATCACTAGAATTTTTTCTTAACAGTGATTCTATTTCAAACAATTCAATATGAAAGTTTCTCCAACTATATTGGTGAAAATCTTGTTTAATGTTACGGCACTGTAACATTAGCCCTCTATCACTGTTACATTTGTTGGTGAATAAGCTAAATGTAACAATATTGGAAATTCACTGCATTAGTTAATGTTGTCTTCACTACTCAGTGATATGTCTCTTAAAATGAGGCATTAACATAGGTTTTATGCAGCAGCAAAAGTCACATGATAGTCGTTATGAGATTTTTTTCCAAATATTAAGAAGTTTTAGCACTCTCAAAACTTAATACATTTTTTCTCATGCCTCAAATATCTAAAAATCTTACCTCTTTGTGACCTATGTGACGATCGATTTGAGATCTGTGAACCTGTTGAACTCAATCTTCTGGCTGCTGTCTGTTCTGGAAAATGAACATGTATAGAATCCATAGATGCTTGCAAATTAATTGATTTCAAAGAACCTAGAGAGTTCTTTCTCTGAGATTCATTCAGATGATCTTCTTCCATGTCGTCTTTAGTGGAAGTATTTTCATTCTTATCATCCTCGTCCCATAAACCATGGCACTAGAATAAGATTTCAAAATGAATGAAGCATGTAGTTGTAACCAGTACAATAATTAACACAATAATATTTTGTTAACTGCTGGTGAATATATTGCAAAGGTGATAAATCGAATGATAAGGCCTCAGTTCAGTTCTTCAACTGAATTAACAAAATCAATTGGCTCAATTTGTCAGGCAGATTGCACATGTATATGTTTTTTAATTAAATTTTAATTATTATTGAATGTGGTGCATGACCACTAATTCATCATTATACAAGGCATCAATGTACAAGATTGGCCACACCCAGATCAAATTAATCATAATTGTGTCATGACCACAGACCATATCCCTGAATTACTTACAGGCATACTGAACTTTTAAATAAGACATGTTTTTTTAAAAGGGCATGCAAGCAAAAGCTGGCTGAGACTGTAAGATAACCACTGTAAGATAGGAAAACTCCTATGTGGATTACTTGACCAACTAGTTTAGGGAGAACGGAATGTCACACCTAAAAGGTGTGACTCACCCTACTTCAGACAGAGGCACTTCAAAGGAAAGATACAATACAAACTGAACTGAAATCTCCTGTGGTTATGGAGATAATGGAAAATTATTACCACCTCAGGCAAAACCACCTCCTGTTGAGTTATAACCCAGACTGTGAACATGAACTGAGTTGAAAAGAAAACAGATATGGGCGAAAGACAAGTTTGTTCTTTCCCTTCCAGGAATACACAAGGAAAGGGGTTTAAAAAAGCCAACTGCAACCCTAGTTCTGTGTGCCAGTTTTGATGTTACAAGCCTGGTGTACGAGGATGTGCTGTGAAGGTCACAACTGAAGAACATCAACTAGGCATCCCCTCTCTCTCTGGAAGCAAGTCACAAAAGGAAAAGGAAACAGGACAAATCCTTTCAGCCAACCTATAGAACCAAGAATCTCCAAATCCACTGCTCAACTGCCAAAGTCAGCTCTACTGGAATCACCTAGCTTAATAGCCGCAATGGTGCCATCTACTCCTCACGGACAAGCCAAAAGACTGATTCGTATAGCTTTTTAACTTTTATTTCTGGACTCAATTTCTCGTTTCTAATCTGTGCGTATGTGTGTTGTGTTTTTATTATTTTTTTCTACATTTAGTAACTAATAAACTCACTCTTTCTTAGGCTCAAAAAAAGCCTGGTTAAATTGGCTCCTTATAAAACATAAATACATGTTAACCATAAGTACAAAGGTATCCATGAGGGAAGGGATCCTCTTTAAGCTAACCTTGTTGCTACCACTAAAGGTGTTGAATAAAGAAGGGGAGACAGTTCATCCCTCCTCACCCAGGAGTATAACAATTTGGGGTACCTCGTCCAGGATCATAACAAATTGGGGGACCTCACCCGGGGTCTGATTGTAACAATTGCAAGTTTGTACGAATTGTGCTCATTTACAGGCCTCCAAGTAAGTGCAAAAATTAAGCTTTTTTATTTGAATTAAGCATAAGATACTAATAATAACATTTTAAAAGCTCCTGAATATAACTTTTTAGAATTTATAAGGAGCTGATTACTGTACACCGATGTGACTATGAAATTATGCTATATATTGTTTAAAGTCATTTTCAGCTATTTAAAATCATGAGCGGTGGACCAGCTAGGCCCTCTGATTAAAATATTTGTTTTTATGATGAACTCATTTTCAGCTCTAACTGCACAAGTTACATCAAGGAACATGCTTTAAAGCAAGTTTTAAAAAAATAATTGTGTTTCAAAATACTGCTCAAATTCATGGGTTCACAGAGGACTTTATGGCTGGATTTTACAGCTCCCTAGAGCTGGGTTGGAAGGCTGAGGGGTGACTCTGTAAAATTGGATGTCATACCAGCAGCACTGTTCCTGGTGCCTACCTATCTCCCACCATAATTTACCCAGCAGCAGGGAGGCATCAAGAGACCCACCTGCCCATGGGCCAATTGAGGCCCGTGAGTGACCAATTAATGGTACTTAAGGCCTCTTCCTGCCGCCATTGTGATTTATCTGCAACAGGGAGGCCCACGCCAAGCATTCAGCCTGGCAGGTTTCCCTGGTTGGTCGGATGGCCCATCAAGTGAAGGAAGTGGATGGCACATTTTTGGGACCCTTGTGCCCATTGGAGGCCCCAGCCCCAGGTCTTGCATGCCCTCATTTTCCTTACCCCCACCGCACCCCCCAGCCCCCCACGCCCGCAACCAGGGCTTGCCAGCCTGGCTCCGGTAAGCCCCAGACCTATCTTAAAGTCTCGGCTCGCAGCTTGCCTTCTTCAGGATGGCTGCAGTCCCAGCAGTGACCACTGCTCCCGATGGCGCTGCTGGAACCAGACAGCTGCTGGCCATTTTACTGGCCAGCTGCTCTTGAAGGCAGGACATCCTCCTCAGATGCGGGTGGAAGGCCAGTTTCAACCAAATTAATGGATTTTAAATGGCTGCGGGTTGAGGAGGCTGACTTTTATATGGGGATGCAGGAACACAAAAACTTGCGTGAAATCCAGTCCTCGCATTCAGTAAAATGCAAATGAGTTTGATTGGAAACTTGAGAGAAAATATTTATCATAAGTAGTGCAACTTATTGCTGATTGTGCTCAAAGCAGAAACCTGGTCCCATTGCATGTGGATGTATGTGCCTGCATTTAATTTCTGTGTTGGGTTGGTAGTTTGGGGGGCAGCATCCTTTACATCAGGTTTGTCCAATCTGTGGCCCACGGGCTACATTGTGGCCTGCGGAGCCCTCTATGTGGCTCCCGGAGCGATTATTCAAAATACTGGTAAGACGGGTCAGTGAGGTTCAAGGTTGTTCCTCTAATCACCAGTGAGCCTATTAGCAGCAAACATGGGAGAGAAACATGCTGTGATTGGAGGAACAGCAAACACCGGCTCCAGCCACTTTCCACCCCCACTTCAAAATGGCTTCCGACCTCTTTCTCCCAGATCCTGCTGCTTTCCCTCAGCTCCCGGTGCTCTTCCCCAGCTTCCACCACATTCCATCATCTCTCGGTGCTTTCCCCCAGCTCCTGGTGCTTTCCCTCAGCGTCCGGTATTTTCCCACAGACCTTGGCACTTTCCTCTGATTCTTGCTGCTCCCCTTAGCGGGCACCCGTGTTCAAGCGTCACTGGGCCTCAGGCCTCGCTCCAGCTTTCTCTTTTGCTCTCATTGCACCTAGCCATCGCCCATTTCCCCAATTTAGTGAGTGAGTAAGAGTAAGGGTGGGTGGGTAAGAGTGAGGATGGATGGGCAAGAGGGTGGCTGGGTGAGAGTGAGTCTGTGTGGGTGTGAGTGAGTGTGTGAGGGTAGGTGAGTGAGTGAGGGTGTATGAGTGAGAGGGTTTGAGTGAGTGAGGGTGGGTGAGTGAGTGAGGGTCTGAGTATAGCTGATTGAGTGAGTGAATGAGGGTAGATGAGTGAGGGTGAGTGGGTCAATTACACACAGTCAATGCCCCTGAACTATGCAGTAGGTGGATTTTCAACTGGGTTTGTCTGTTACGGCACAATCCAATTTGTCTTAGCAAAACTGAAATGTTGAACGTCCATCTATATGGATTACTGACATCATTTTTACTGTAAATATACAATCCAGATACCTGATTTTTCCGCGTATTATATTTTATGACATATTGTACATCTGCTTTTTCATATCTTACATCAAAACATTTTCCAACCTCCTGTACAAGAGTGCACAGAGATGCTGGAGGGACAGCATGCCTTTCCTTCAGGAAGGGAAATGACAGCTTATTACCTTTAAAATGGATCGGTGAAAGAACAGTGCCAGCAGCTGTATGAGGTCATAATGCACATAGCCTTCCTTCTTCTCAATTCCAATTATATTTGGGGGAAATTCAGGTTTTTCTCGACTTATACTCAAATTTTCATTCCATGGGAAAAATCCAAACTGGAAAAAGTACTTGATCACAATTGTTACCTGTAGGAAGATAAAACACGGTAGTTTTGCATAGCAGCCACATTTGTATTATCACTTGGTCTAATTCAAAGAAATTAAAACAATACTAGTACATTGGGAAATATAGAAAAGGGCCAGAATTTTGTTTTAATAATTGAGCACAAGTCTGTATTCCAGGCATCCACAGTTAAGATTTTACTTCATGAGGAATAAATGAATCAGGGAAGTAGGGTTTGCTTGTACTGAATCAAAGTCTTATACATCAGAATTCTGGTCAAACTCACCAAAGGATATGAGGCTGCTTTTCATGAAACCATTGAAGTTGAAAGCATAGAAAGAGGCTATTCAGCCCATCATATCTGTGCTGGCTCTTTGTAAGAACAATCTAAAATGAATCTCACTGTCCTGTTCTCTTGTCAACTTCCTTTGCTTCAAATGTTTTTTCTGCTCTTGAAAGAAGAATAATCCCTGCCTCAACTACTCTTTTTGGTAAAGCATCCTATCTGGTAACAGACTTCTGTGTAATGAACTCTTGACTATCTTCACTTCTGACTCTCGGAGTGGCAATTTTCACTGATGAACTCATGTCGCTAACTCACCAACTTGACCAAACAAAACTGCATAGTTAAAAAAAAAAATTAAATTTCCATTTAGCCTTGACTATTCCAATGTATCTTAAATTTATCCTCATAATTATAATTTCTTATTCCTGATATCATCCTGGCGAATTTATACTATATGCAACCTATGCCTTTAATTGTCTTTCTCTTATGGGGTGCCTAAAACCTAAACAGAGTAGTCTAACTCTAGTCATGTACAAATCTATCATAACCTTTTTGCTCTTGTTGCCCATACTTAGGTGATTGGAATTTTTATAGCTTTTATCCGAACTGCATTGTAAGTTCATGAGACCTGAACCTTCTGGAATCATTTTGGACTCCATCTTCCTGGCTTTAAACTAGAATGTCAGTAAAACTCCAGTAAAATACACTCAATATGACTGAAATTTTTTAATGATGCAACAGATGTATGCAATATTAATGTTTTAGATATTAATTTAAGCACATACGAACATACAAAATAGGAGCAGAAGTAGGCCATTTGGCCCCTTGAAGCTGCAGCCATTCAATAAGGTCATGGCTGATCTGTTTGCGTTTTAAATTCCACATTCCCATCTACCCCCGATAACCTTTGATTCCCTTACCTAACAAGAATCTATCTATCTCTGTCTTAAAAATATTCAATGACCCTGCTTCCACTGCCGTTGGAGGCAGAGAGTTCCAAAGTTGCACAATGTTCTGAGAGAAAAAGTTTCTCCTCATCTCTGTCCTAAAAGGGCAACCCCTAATTTTAAAACAGTGGCCCCTCGTTCTGGACTCACCCACAGAGGAAACATCCTTTCCACGTCCACCTTGTCAATACCATTCAGGATCTTGGATACTTAATCAAGTAGACTCAACGCCAGTGGAAACAAGCCCAGTCTGTCTAATCTTTCCTCATAAGACAACCAACTCATTCCAAGTACCAATCTAATAGACCTCCTCTGAACCACCTCCAACGCATTTACATCCTTCCTTAAATAAGGAGACCAAAACTGCACAGAATATTTGAGATGTGGTCTCGCCAATGCCCTGTATAATTGAAGCATGACATCCTTACTTTTATGTTCAATTCCTCTTGTAATAAAGGATAGCATTCCAATAGCCTTCTTAAGAGATGAAGCACACTTTCTACATGCAGATTTGATCTAAACAAACTTTTAACAAAGTATTTTTAAAAAATCATGTGAATATGAAAATACTGTGGATACTGGAAATCTGAAACAAAAACAGAAAACGCTGGAAAAACTCAGCAAGTCTAGCAGCATCTTTGGAGAGAGAAACTCTGCTGAGTTTTTCCAGCATTTTCTGTTTTTGATTCTTAATAGTTAGAATTGGTTATTGGAAATTTTGGCATGTCCAGCTACATGCAACCAATTTGATAGGAAAAAGATGTGTTGCAAAGGCTAAGGGCCCCATCATTCTGACTAGCTGAAGTTTGTGAAGCATAGAGGGTAGGCAGCCTAGTGAATAATACATATCTCATGACTTAAATGTGCCTAGGCCAAGTGGGGTACACCAATAACAACATGCATTGAAATAGGATCCATTTTGAGCATTACAGGTTTTGACAAAAAGGACAAGTTACGCAACCTCTGGGCTGACATCAATATTGCCAACAAAGAGTGAGTAATCTGACAGTAGAGCCTCCAGGGTTCAACTTCCCTCGAAAACAGTGAACTACACTCAACAGTTTCCATACTCTCCATGCAAGGACATCACACTTCCTTCAAAAATGGAATATCAAGGACAGCCTGCATGTGACTGTGGTCACCTGGATCAGACGGTTCACCACTTTGTGCTGTGACTTGATTGTCCAACTTGGACTCAGATTTGTAAAGTTGCAAGGTGTCATATATGGGAAGAAGCATCGTTAATCTAGAAAAGTGTTCCAAGGCGCTTTGCAGGTGCATTAGCAAACAAAATTTGACAGTGAGCCACAGAAGGTGATATTAGGACAAGTGACAACAAGCTTAGTCAATGAGATAGGTTTTAATGAGTGCTTAAAGGAGGAGAGAAGAAATTCCAGAGCTTAGGGCCAAGGCAGCTGAAGGCATGACTGCCAATGGTGAGTGAAAATAGTGGATGTGCAACAGGCCAGAAGTAGAGGACAGTATAGATTTCTGAGGGCTGTAGGGCTGGAGAAGGTTCAGAGGTAGGGAAAGGAAAAGCCATGGAGGAATTTGAAAATAAAGCTAAACATTTTAAAATTGGGGCATTGTAAATCAGCAAGCCGAGGGCTGATGCATGAAAATAACTTGGAGTAAGTTAGGATATGGACAACAAATGGTGGAGGTGGGAGGTCAGCTAGGAGAGCATTCCGAATAGTTGAGTTTCCAGGTATCAAAGACATGGATGAGGCCGTGGAATTTTCAGGTTGTTAGAGACAAGATAGAATTGGTTCAAGTAAATATTTTTTAAGAAAGCTCTTTCATTTCGAAAAACCTTTCACACTCTTAAGGTATCAAAAATGAGACCAACGGATTTACATTTGAAGTATAATCAAATATGCTTTTGTAGGAAAACACAACAGCAAGGTCCCACAAACAGCAGATAAGATGACCAGCATTACCTTCACCAATGCATTCACACTGTAATTTTGGCCTAGACTATGTATTCAATTCATAGAATTTAGTTCATTATTGTAAAACTATGTTTAGCCACTATAATGGTAAATTAAATTATAAAACCCCAAAGATTCAACATACCTCAGTATACACAATGGCTGTCATCCAGAAGCGTTTGCTTGGCCTGGGAACAGACAGCATAGCCCAGAGGAAGATGAGGACAGGAAGTACCAGAGTAATCATTGAAGCTGAAACCATGTGGTTCAGTATAATAACAAAGAAACACAACATTTCCGAACGAGCTACCAAGGTATTATATAGAGCAAAGAATAGAAGTAGAGCTCGAGGCTGGGCTTCGTAGAATTTTTCTGACTTTTCTAACTCTTCATCATAAAACATTCTGAAATGTAAGATATTGGAATCACATTAAAGATGTATACTAACTCAATGAAATAAAAACAGATATGTAACTTAAAATTTCACCTTACTTGTTAAGAAGTAGTTCACTTGCTGTTAGTTCATGGCTTAAATTTGGAAAGATAGTATCTTCCACTAGATCCATTCTGCTATCTGGTGTAAGTGCCATGAGGTGTTTTTCACCAGCTGAATCTGAACTAAAGGATAGGCGATCAAGGCTAACAGCTTTGCTATATGAAGGGGGAACTTCCTCAGTCATGGTATTTGTTGTGCATACAGGAACTGTTGCTCCTTCATCCTGCTCATCTTCCACTTCTTCAATTGTATCTGTGGTTCCTTGACGTGAATACAACATTGTGCATTGTGTTGGCTCACTAAGAAAAAAAAATGTTCACTTTGATAAGATTCAGTTTGGAGCCAATCATTCTTCCTCTCAAAGAGATTTTAGATCTTTAACCTTTTCCCATTCAAAATTTTTGGAATTTCCATTATTATTTAAGCATTAAGTTGCAACTGATTTTGATAGCTTTGACTAGGAAAAGATTCATTGTATATTTAGCACCAGCTTCATGCGCATATTCAACCCACATGCCAAGATTGCTGACATCTTTATACATGAGCCCAAGCTTGTCTGTCAAATGGTATTAAAATGTGGAAACATAACAAAACCTGTGTAGGGTCAAAAAGATAAAATATCACACATATATTGTTTTAATCAATTTTGTGTTGCACTCTATTCATCAGAATTGAACATTTAAAAAAATCTTTTTGCTCCCTTTTTCACTATATGGCACAATTTCTCTGGAACTGGTAGCCCTCCAGTACCATTCCAAAGTGACCATTCTTGACATGTAAACTTAGGCATTAAGTGTTAACAGGTTACTTAATAATGAAAGACATCACAATGGGTCCTATTCAATTCTCAATCAACATGCACACACTTTCCAGCAGGCAGCAAGCAGAAGAAAAAACCCTTGCTTTTTTTCTCCAATCTCAAGGCACAACAATCAGTGGTAGCATCTCCACCACAGCCTCACCGAGACCAACTAATTCAGAGCAGGCCAGCAACATAATTTTAGACCTTCCTTATTTGCACGCCTTTAGTGTTAAACCACAAAATGTACATTACTTACTCAAGCAATGAAAGTTCTTTTCCCCTCCCTCAAAATTGTAACTATCTTATCATAGTACAAATTATCAAAAAGATTTTTTTTGTTTTACAACCAAAACAGAAATCCCCAAGAAAATGTGCATGCAAATCCATATTCTAGAGATTCTGGTTCAGCTGTTCAAGTGTGCATTCAAGCAGGGGCCCTTATAGAACACAGCCATTATTAATGGTTTTGGAGAAGTATGTTATTATTAGTTGTTAAACATTCATTTTATTCTGAGTCTACAAGATATTAATGATTGAGGGTCTTTGGAAGTTAGTTATTGGAATCATGCATGTTCTCACACCAACTAAGATGTTGCAGAAAACAATCCAAACCAGCACATAATTAAAAGCAATTAGAATGGACTAAAAAATATTCCCTTGTTTTAAATATTCTTTGTGCAATATTTTCTAGAATCTTAATTAAACTTCAATTATCTGCTGGTACAAATTCACAGTCCACAATGTAGACAAGTGGTGAAATGTTACATTCATATAGATGTTTCATTTGGTGTTACAATATAGTTTTTTTTAATGGGATGTGGGCATTGCTGGCAAGGCCAGCATTTGTTGCCCATCCCTAATTGCCCTTGAACTGACCTTACTAGGTCATTTCAGAGGGCAGTTAAGAGTCAACCACACTGCTGTGGATCTGGAGTCACATATAGGCCAGACTAGGTAAGGATGGCAGATTTCCCTCCCTAAAGGACATTAGTGAATCAAATGGGTTTTTACAACAATTGATGATAGTTCCATGGTCACCATTACTGAGACTAGCTTTATATTCCAGATTTATTAACTGAATTCAAATTCTACCAGCTGCCATGGTGGGATTTGAACCCATATACCCAGGGTATTAGCCTGGGTCTCTGGATTATTAGTCAAGTAACATGACAACACTGTCTCTCCCTAGTCTCAATGCTAAAGAAAATTGAAATATTGGAGAAAGTGAAGGTAAAAGGATTTACAAAGATATTAACAGATTGGAGGATACAACTACTGGGAAAGATTGGGCGGCTAGTACTCTTTTCTCTGTAAAAGAGAAGACTGAGTGGTGACCTGACAGTGTACTTTAAAACGATGAAAGGGTTTGATACTGTGGATATGGAGAAATTGATTCAACTTCTGGGGGAGTCCAGAACAATGGGGCATACACATAAGATAATCAAATAACGAATGTAGGAAGACATTCTTCACACAAGAATGCAGAACTCGCTGCCACATAAGTGGCTGAAGTAGTTAGTATTGATGCATTTGCTGGGAGGCTTGATGCATATTTGAGGTAGAAAGGAATAGAGGGATATGGAGGCAGATTGGGAAGAGGGAATTAGAGTAGGAGGGGGCTTGTGTGTTGTATGAACACTGACATGGATCAATTGGGTCTAGATTCGACTCTTGTGTAATTTTCTGCAATTCTAAGTGTAGTCTGCAGGTTAAGTAGCACACACAGAAAGGTCTATGTAGATCTGAATGATGTGGGACTTGGACACATTACTTCAGCATCATTGATAACCATTTTCTAACATTAAGTTTACACTATCCAGGATCAAGTAACTTGTAGTGTTCCTACATTTTGCAAAGTAGAAGCCTGCATTTAAAAGTAGGAATCATGCCAGCACACACTATACAAACACATATATAATATTATATATATGTATATAATAAATATATTTTATTAACTATTGAAATTAAGCATGCATGAATAAGGCACCTTGACACTATACTGCAACTTTCAACCGATGAGGAGGACATATCAACGCTGCACATTTTACGAAGCCTAGGTCGAGCACGCTCACTTGTTTTAGGAATATCATCTATATCATCTAGAGTTGACTGCCGTGAGTACAGCATGGTAGCTTCAGTGTAGCAGCTAGCAGTACAAAAAGTTAAAATGACAGAACATAGAAATTAGACAAAGGTGCACAAAACAGCTGCATGCACAAAAGATTTAATAGAATCTCAAGATTCTGTTGATGCGCATGTATCTTAGGGCTGTATTTTCCGCTGTGGCAATTTGAAAGGAAAAGGTGCAGCTGAACAAAGAGAGTTTCATATCAGTAGAAAGCCTAAAAGACTATTCACTTTGTTTACCATTGGTTTGAGGGAGCCTTTCTCTTCAAGTACATGTTTAAGAAACATGGGCAATAAATGAGATAACAGCTGGTATTTGCTTGTTAATGTCATCAATGGGGAACATATTCAGCTTCCCTCAACTGCAGAGTCAAATTAAAAAGTGGGTTTATTTCAGGCCAAGTCTGGCATTACCAAGCTAAATGGGCAGGCAAATTTCAAAGAATCAACAAAGTGCTAGCAGTGAGTAAGTTAGGATCAACTGATTTTCATTGATCGGCTATTCTCAACCAAAAGCACCAAAATCTAAAAAGATAATAATTAGGCTATTTACTGTTAGCTTATATTTTGTATAGTAAAAAAGGAAAGAAACTAAGGGCAGAGATTTTCAGCCCAGCCCGTTGCCAGGATCTTCTGGGCCCGCCAAAAGTGAATGGACTTTTGGCTGAACTACTGCATCCCCCATGGCGGGGTCGGAAAACCCTGGCCTAAATGTATCTCTTGAGAGTTGAAAAACTGCAGTGTATAATAAATATTATGGCTAAATATGAGGGTAAACTAGCCAGTAATATAAAAGAAGATTGCAAGAGATTTTTTAGATATATAAAGAGTAAGAGAGAGGCAAAAGTGGACATTGGGCCGCTGGAGAAGAAGTAGTGGGGAACAAAGAAATGGCGGAGGAACTGAATAGGTACTTTGCGTCAGTCTTCACAGTGGAAGACACGAGTGACATCCCCAAAGTTCAAGAGAGTCGGGGGGCAGAGGTGAGTATGGTGGCCATTACCAAGGAGAAGGTGCTAGGAAAACTAAAAGGTCTGAAGGTGGATAAATCACCTGGACCAGATGGATTACACCCCAGAGTTCTGAAGGAGATAGCTGAAGAGATAGTGGAGGTGTTAGTGGCGATCTTTCAGGAATCACTGGAGTCAGGGAGGGCCCCAGAGGACTGAAAAATCGCTAATGTAACCCCCCTGTTTAAGAAGGGAGTGAGGAAAAAGACAGGAAATTACAGGCCGATTAGCCTGACCTCGGTCATTGGTAAGATTTTAGAGTCCATTATTAAGGATGAGATTTCAGAATACTTAGAAGTGCTTGGTAAAATCAGGCAAAGTCAGCATGGTTTCATCAAGGGGAGGTCATGCCTGACAAATCTGTTAGAATTCTTTGAGGAGGTAACGAGTAGGTTAGACAAAAGAGAGCCAATGGATGTTATCTACTTGGACTTCCAGAAGGCCTTTGACAAGGTGCTGCACAGGAGGCTTGCTCAGTAAGATAAGAGCCCATGTGTTAGAGGCAAGGTACTAGCAAGGATAGAAGATTGGCTGTCTGGCAGGAGGTAGGGAGTGGGGATAAGGGGGTCCTTCTCAGGATGGCGGCCGGTGACTAGTGGAGTTCCGCAGGGGTCAGTGTTGGGATCACAACTTTTCACTTTATACATTAATGATCTAGATGAAGGAACTGAGGGCAGTCTGGCTAAGTTTGCAGATTATACAAAGATAGGTGGAGGGACAGGTAGTATTGAGGAGGCGAGGAGGCTGCAGAAGGATTTGGACAGGTTAGGAGAATGGGCAAAGAAGTGGCAGATGGAATACAACGTGGGAAAGTGCGAGGTCATGCACTTTGGTAGGAAGAATAGAGGCATAGACTATTTTCTAAATGGGGAGAGAATTCAGAAATCTGGAGTGCAAAGGGACTTGGGAGTCCTAGTCCAGGATTCTCTTAAGGCTAACTTGCAGGTTGACGCGGTAGTTAGGAAGGCAAATGCAATGTTGGCATTTATTTCGAGAGGACTAGAATATAAAAGCAGGGATGTGCTGCTGAGGCTTTATAAGGCTCTGGTCAGACCACATTTAGAATATTGTGAGCAATTTTGGGCCCCGTATCTCAGGAAGGCTGTTCTGGCCCTGGAGAGGGTCCAGAGGAGGTTCACGAGAATGATCCCAGGGATGAAAGGCTTAACATATGAGGAACGTTTGAGGACTCTGGGTCTATACTCGATGGAGTTTAGAATGATGAGGGGGGATCTGATTGAAACTTACAGAATACTGAAAGGCCTGGATAGAGTGGACGTGGGGAAGATGTTTCCATTAGTAGGAGAGACTAGGAGCCGAGGGCACAGCCCCAGCGTAAAGGGAAGACCTTTTAGAACAGAGATGAAGAGAAACTTCTTTAGCCAGAGAGTGGTGAATCTATGGAATTCATTGCCACAGAAGGCTGTGGAGGCCAGGTCATTGAGTGTATTTAAGACCGAGATAGATAGGTTCTTGATTGGTAAGGGGATCAAAGGTTACAGGGAGAAGGAGGGAGAATGGGGTTGAGAAACTTATCAGCCATGATTGAATGGCGGAGCAGACTCGATGGGCCGAATGGCCTAATTTCTGCTCCTATGTCTTATGGTCTTATGGTCTATGTATTTTAGAATACATAATGTTTATTGAAAAAGTTTGTACCCCCACATATCATTGAAAACATTATTGTTCTCCAATATAAATAGAATATATATATATATATAAATATACACACTAATATAAGGTGATTGGTGTGTAAATATGTGAAATATGTGTCATGCTGAGATAAAGGGTAATGGTCGATGGATGCCCTTGCGAATGAAAAGTTGTCTCAAGTGATGTTCCACAGGGCCCGGTGTTGGGACCCTTGCTGTTTGTGTTATATATTAACGATTTGGACGTGAACGTGGGGGGCACGATTGGGAAATTTGCAGATGACACAAAGATTGGCTGAGTAGTGGATAGTGTAGAGGATAGCCATAATCTCCAAAACGATATAGATGGGTTGGTGGAGTGGGCGGTAAAGTGGCAGATGGATTTTAACATAGAGAAGTGTGAGGTCATACATTTAGGGAGGTCAAACAGTTACAGGAATTACAAAATAAATGGGAATATACTAAGAGGGGTAGATGAAGTGAGAGATCTTGGCGTACAAGTACACAGGTCCCTGAAGGCAGCAGTTCAAGTAGACAAGGTTGTAAAGAAGGCATATGGAATGCTCTCCTTCATTGGCAGAGGTATAGAATATAAAAGTAAGGATATAATGTTGGAATTGTATAAAACACTGGTGAGGCCACAACTGGAGTATTGTGTGCCGTTCTGGTCACCACATTACAGGAAGGACGTAATAGCTCTGGAGAGAGTGCAGAGGAGGTTTACAGGAATGTTGCCAGGGTTAGAAAAGTGTAGCTATGAGGAGAGATTGGATAGGTGGGGTTATTTTCCTTAGAACAAAGAAGGCTGAGAGGTGACTCGATTGAGGTGTACAAAATTATGAGAGGAATAGATAGAGTGGACAGGATAAAATTGTTTCCCTTGATGGAGAATTCTAGAACCAGGGGACATAGATTCAAGATAAGCGGCAGAAGGTGTAGGGGGGACATGAGGAAGAACTTTTTTATGCAGAGGATAGTGGGTGTCTGGAATTCACTGCCCAAGTTGGTGGTAGAGGCAGAAACTTTAAACTCTTTTAAAAAGTATCTGGATCCGCACCTAAAGTGCTGTAAGCTGCAGGGTTATGGGCCGGGTGCAGGAAGGTGGGATTAGAAAGGGCACCTGGGTGTCCTCAGGCTGGCATGGACAAGATGGGCCGAATGGCCTCCTTCTGCGCTGTAACTTTTCTATGGTTCTATGGTTCTAAATAAAGTCATCTTTGCTCCTTTCTCCTTAGAGAGATACAGATTCTGAAAAGGAAGAGAGGTTCAGCATCTACCTGTAAGAAAAATTATCCAAAAAAAATAAGCACTAGGTGAAGGCAAAATACTACAGGAACATAGACGATGGGTTAGAATGAAAAATGACTGATAGAATTAAATTTGAAAATGTACCCTTGGTATTAGAAGTAAACCGTACCGTTTTCTCAAAGAAAATGATTGCCATAGGAAATATTTTATATAAGAAGAAAGGTGCAATTTCCCAAGGCTGCACCACATTGGAGGGGCCTCATAAGCTGGGGGTAACTTATTTGAAAATTATGTGTGAACTGTATGCAATTTTACATTCATGAATGGAAGATCTTGGACAATTTGCTTGTGATTTCCTAATAAGCAACCTCCTGCATGTAAGACCTAGCTGGTAGTGTGGGGCCATGTAAAATTCTACTCAAAGTGCTAAATGTGAATATTTTTTCTCCAATCTTATTTCTGTTACATCAGTTCGTTGTGCAAGCCTCTCAAATATCTTCAAAACAAAATGAAGAAAACACATCAAAATTTATGGACTGGATTTCGCAGTCAGTGGTGAAACAACAGCATGAGGAACTGATCTCTAAGAAAACTGCCCACAAAGATCCAGCCATCTCTGTGGCATAAATTTTCCCTTCCACAGTGTCAGTTTGAATCTGGCACCATGTTAAGGGAATCTCTCGGCATCCAGCAGCAGTGATGTCATCACGCAGGTAAGCAGCCATGCACATTGAAGTATTCTCATAGAGAGCAATCTAGAAAGTAGAAACCACTGAATACCTTCTCTATTAATTTTGAATTTTTATAGGTAGCAAAAGAAATAATTGGGACATCTGCATGCAATTAAGGTAGATGTAAAAACATTGTAAAACTATGTAAAAATGTTTTTAGAATATGCAAACTTTATCATAAAGGAGGAATCTGACATTCAAAAAATTATATAAACATATAAAATTACTTTTGCTGTTGGCTTCAGAGGAGTAATGACAGCCATAGCTGACAGTTTTTCCAACATTATTATTGCAAAATCTGGGGTATTAATTTTAGGTCAAATGTGACATATTGATTCTGATGAAAGGTCATTGACCTGGAATTTTGGACAGAGTTTAATGTTAGTGATGGGGGTCTCACCCGCCAGCTGGAGAAGCAGCAGGAGCCCTGCATCATCTCCATTTGTGAAAGCCTACCCATCAGGCACTTAATTGGCCAGTGTGGGCCTTCCTTGGGATTTAGGACCCCAGGGGCGGAAATTTCCTCCTCCAAGAGCAGCTGGCCAACCAGAGGTCCACAGGTCTCCATT
This sequence comes from Cetorhinus maximus, assembly GCF_964194155.1. Lineage (NCBI taxonomy): Eukaryota > Metazoa > Chordata > Chondrichthyes > Lamniformes > Cetorhinidae > Cetorhinus > Cetorhinus maximus. Next base: position 160,615,633 of record NC_135882.1, read on the forward strand.
GTCCATCACTGCCATCAGGAGCAGTCGCTGTTGCCAGTAATGCACCCGCCAGAGGTCGAGGACTGATGGGAGACTCAGGCCACAGGTGAGCGAGAGTGGGATAGGGGTTGTTCGGGGGGTGGGGGGGGGGGTCACAGGATGGAGGGGAGGGAGGGGAGCAGAAGAAAGGGCAGGTAGGATGCTCTCAGTGGGTCCCTTTATTAGGTACAGAGTGCCTTTGAACAAAGGACCCCCACAGAAGCCTGCAAGCAAATCTGACGGGCTTTTCAGGCTCCCTACATTGGGACTCAGTGGTCTGCCGTTGGTTGAATACCAGCAGTGACAGGATGATACCCTTAAGTGCACCTCCTGCCATGGACTAAACTGAAAGGAGGCAGAAAGGCAGTGGGGTTCCCACTCCACATCCTCCCTCCTGATTAAATGTCCCTCCACCACCAAACTCACCACCAGGGGGTGGGCGTTAAATTGCACTCATTAACTTTGTTTTTCTCTCCACAGATGTCACCAGGGTTGCTGACTATTTGCAATATTTTCTGTTTTTATTTCACAGGAACAAGAACACAACAAATAGGAACAGGAGTAGACTGTTGAGCCTGATCTGCCACTCAATACGATCATGGCTTCAACTCCATTTCTCTGCCCACTCCCTATTCCTTGATTCCCCAAGAGACCAAAAATTTGTCTATCCCAGCCTTAAACAAATTCAATGATGAAACATCTGCAAACTTCTGTGATAGAGAATTCCAAAGATTCACAGCCCTTTGAGTGAAGTAATTTCTCCTCATCTCAGTCCTAAATGATTGGCTCAACATTTTTCATGTTTCCAGCATCCACAGTATTTTGTTCTTACATTGGATTTCTGCCTGGGTTGAATGTTATTAAATTATAATCTTTCTGTAATGCTCAAATCTGTGTGGAAGCTGTTGAATTCATATCATGCAAGGCTTCTTTATGAGGGGCAGGCGTGTGGGTGGAGGGGATGGCTGCAGTAATTCAGCCATAGATTCAATGACAAAATAAGCATTTACTAATACAAGATGCAATAGCTGTGAACAATGGAAATCCCAAGGGATCAGTTACGTTAAATGGGTACATTATTAATAATTATCTTAGGTCATCAACAATTATTAATAACTTCATTGGTGAAACAGCCATTCTAGGTTAATTAAACCATGATAAGTATAATATCTACAGACACTTCTAAGGACAGACAGTCTCTCTCTATGGGCTGGAATTTATTACCCCCCGGCGGCAGGGACAGAGTTACCTAAAATACATTGGGCACAGTGCCCACCGCCTACCCACCCACCTCCACTTCACCACAATTTTATCAGCGGCAGCAGAGCCGTCGCATAGTTCGCTCACCCTTGAGCCAAATGAGGCCCTTAAGGACCTCACCCTGCCACCACTGGGATTTAACCAAAGAACATTATCTACATAAATATGTTAGCAACAGTCACATAAACTATTCTGCTTGGAATCGTGTCCTCACACTTGGGGCTGAAGATGACTGACGTAGGGGTTAATTGGATAACAGGCAAAGTAATGGATGCCTTGAGTTTGCCTTCTTAATGGTGGAGAGAAAGACCGTCCAGAGGTAAGAAGAAAACAAGACAAGAGACAAGGGAGAGAGAGAGAGAGAGAGAGAGAGAGAGAGATGGAGAGAGACTCAAAGACCAAAAGACCAAAGCTGTGGCAGAAATCATTTTGTGTGCTCTACCATCCTGATCTTGACACGGGAGTATATTCCATGTTAAACTGTAAATCATCGCCTAAGTTTGTTGACATAGTTTATTTGAGAACTTAATAAACATGCCCTGACTTTGTCTCAATAAAGTCAATTCACAACAAAGTTTTGCTGCCAAGTCTGTTCCTGCCTTGAACGGGTGCAAGGACCCCCAAAATCTTCCATGCAGCAAAACCAATTATCATTTGAAATTGTGAATCAGCTCAGCTTTGAATGTTTAAGCTAGCAAAGGGTAATTCCATATTTAGAGTTAAAACAGGCTCCATCCTCATTATAACCTAAATAAGTGTAGGAAATATATATTCTCACTGTTAGGACTGTAGGAGAGTGATAAGTGATATTGAGTATCTACCTCAAATATTTGCTTTGTACCTTAATCTTTAGTTACTGTTAAACTAGAGCCAAAACTATGTTTTTATTTTTAAAAATATTCAAAGTACTGGAAATACTTAACGGTCTGGCAGCATTTATGGAGAGAGAAATAGAGTTACCATTTTGAGTCTTCAGAATTGAAAAAAGGTAGAAATATGATAGGTTTTATGCTGTTGAAAGGGGTAGGGGGAAGAACAAAAGGGAAGATCTGGGACAAAGATGTCATGGATCAAAAGGCAAAGAACGTGGCAATGGTTGTAGTAAAGAAAGAAAGTATTTGTCTAGAGTGAATGTGAATAGCAGAATAATGAACAGCTTTGCCCAAAAACAAATTCATGAAAAACAAGACTCAAATGGCACACAGCAAAAAAAACACAGAATCAAAATTGGGGGGCAAAGTTGATGGTCGGATATTGTTGAACTCAATGTTGAGTTTAGAAGGCTTTTAATTGCCTAATCAGAAGATGAGGTTTTGTTCCTTAAGCTTGTATTGGCCTTCACTGGTATACTGTACCAGGCTGAGGACAGATATATGGATGTGAGAGCAAGGTGGTGAATTAAAATGGTGAGCAAACAGAAGCTTGGGGTCATGCTTTCAGACTTGGGGGAGGTATTTTGCAAAGTGGTCACCCAATCTGTGTTTGGTCTCCCCAAAGTAGAGGAGACCCAATTGTGAGCAGTGAATACAGTATATTAACTTTAAAGAAGTACAAGTAAATCACTGCTTCACTTGGAAGGAGTGTTTGGAGTTTGGACATTAAGGGGAGAGGAGATAAAAAGACAGGTGTTACACCTCCTGCTATTGCATGGGAAGATGCTGTGGAAAGGGAAGAGGCGTGATTAAGGAGTAGACCAGGGTGTCACAGAGGGAATGGTTCCTTTGGAATGCTGACAGGGGATGGGAACAGAAGATTTTTTGGCAGTGGAATCTTTCTGGATGTGGTGGAAATGAAGGGGGATGATCCTTTGAATATGGAGGCTGGTGCGGTGGAAAGTGAGCAGTTCTGGAGGGAGGAGAAGGGGTGAGAGCATAAGTGCAGGAAGTGGGTTGGATACAGTTGAGGGAAAAGGAAGACATATCAAATATGCTGATGTGGAAGGTTTCCTCATCAGGAGCGACGGAGATAGAGAAACTGGAAGAATGGAATGGAGTCCTTACAGGAGAAAGGGTGTGAGAAGGTGTAGTCGAGGTAGCTGTGAGTCAGTGGGCTTATAATTATAATGTCTACTAACGTTCACCATTAATCTTGTCTTCTCATGTCCTGTTATTTCACTAGAACTGTTTATGAACATTTACACTCCACAGTTCGGCTGCAGAGCATATTGAAATTCATGGAGGTTTCATCCATGTTGCTGATGTAACTTAATGGTACTCTTGTTTCTGTCGTTGTCTGATGATGAATGACTGGAAACTGGTCATTTGGTATTGAGGTCTTTTGGTGGTCTCTGATAAATCTTGGTCTTCTGTCGCAAAACTAGTCCGTTCTGTTCCATAATGCAGCTACACCAGACAGGTGTTAGTCTGAAATCTTTGCTGAACTCAGGGTTTGATTTGGCCCAGTTAAGTGCATATATATGTAACGCATTTCTACTGATGATTTAATCATTCGACAATTTTTGAGGACCCATTGCAATACATGCTTCTCAAGATCAGGCCAGTGGCTGGCCCGGGTTCTGATGGCCTAAATAGCGGCCGAGTTCTTGAGAGCTGATTCCTTCTTCTTTCATTCTCATACTAGTTTTTCACTAACACCAAATTTCCTTGATATTGCACAGTTATTTGACAAGTCAGCAAATGTTATGACTTCTGGCTTGAAAGTAGCTTTGTACATTCTTCATTTTTCTGGAGGACCTATTTCAGTTTTTCACTCGCTACGCCATGCATGGTTTGTTCTGTGTGGGTGTGTCTTAAACCCTCATGCATCTGCTTCACCAAATAGCCTGTATCGCCTGCCTTGAACCCATGTGCTGAATTACTGCGTAAGGTTAGATCACATCTTCATTTTCTGTATCAAGGGAGTGCAACCTGTCCTTATAATTTAACCCTTTTAAACTGGTACTTTTCTGGTGCATTGGTGTTATACCCCCTCCAAGGCCAATATATCCCTCCTGAGCTGCAGTGCCCAGAACTGAACACACAATACTCTGACTAGTTATACAAAGCTATGGTTAGACCCTATTTTAGAGCATTGTGTGTTCAGTTCTTGTACTCCCTTGATGCTGAAAATGAAGATGTGATCTGAGTTGTTCATGATGATTAATGGAGTTATTAGGATGGAGGGAAACTATTTCTTCTGATGAGGGAGTCAAGGACAAGGAAGCCATACTCTTAAAATTAGAGCTAGGAGGTTTAAGGATGGTGTCAGGAAGCACTTTGTCATACAACAGGTAGAAATCTGGAACTCTCTTCCCCAAAAAACTATGGAAGCTGGGTGTTAATTAAAAATTTCAATATTGAAATTCATAGGCCAGAATTTTTCCGTCGGCGAGTTGGGGGTGGGGCCCGCTCGCTGATGCGAAAAGATGCGGGATGATGACGGGGGGGCGGGCCCCCAACGTCATCCCACCCCATTTAAATATTCAGGAAGGCGGGCGGACAGCGAAATCAGCTGTCCATCCGCTGACCTGTCAATGGCTAATTGAGGCCATTGACAGGATAATTAAGCCACTTAAAGGACCTGCCCATCCAACCTTAAAGCTGGCCAGGAGCCCCAGCGGGCTTCTGAAAAAACATGAAACCTCATCCACTGGCGGGATGAGGTTTCATGTCTGTTTAAAAAATCTTTAATAAAGTTTTTGTCATATTTATTAACATGTCCCATCTCGTTTGACATTGTCACATGAGGTCACATGTTAATAATTTTTTTATTATTCTATTTCTGAGGTTTATGAAACTTTCAGCACTCTCCCTGAGACAGCACTTAGTCTAAGGGAGATGTGCGCTCTTTCGTGCGCATGCGTGGGAAATTCCTCCCCCCCGCACAGGAAGCGCATAGCGCTTCCCATTGGGCAGCCTGCTGGGCGGGCCTTAATTGGCCCGCCCACTCAAAATGGCAGCGAGGCCCACTTCAGCGGCGGCGATTGGGCCTGCCCGCCCATCAAGGGCAAAATTCTGCCCATAGATTTTTGTTAGGTAGGAGTATTAATAGGGTAGTAGAGGCATCTGAATGACCCCCAGGGTGTGATCAACAGTGTCTTTTGGCGAGTCCCCCAGTCCAGCTGGTCGTACCTGAAAATATTCCATGCTCAGGGTTACAAGTCCCTAGTCAAATATGGTCAACACAAACAATTCTTATCAAGACAACAGTGTGAATGATGTTGGCACCATTCGTGTCAACACTTTGCTCGGTATGGACATATCACGTACTGGTGGTTGCCACGATGAATGCCAAGCTGTAAATTCCAAATAAAGTAAAAGCAGCCAAGCAGACTGGATCTTGAATAACTAAAAAACTCTGTCATTACAGTGAAGGAAGCAGCTAGGCAACATTAAAAACTGGCTTAACCAGAATCCAACAATGAAGTCATTCACAGTTGCAATGATCGGAAAGTTTGGAAGACCTTGGTCACCTACGCCAATTGGCATGGCATTTAGTTGACGACAAACGGTATTAAGGATAATGGAACCAAGTTGGGTAGATGGAGTTAAATAGGGATCAGTCATGATCCAACTGAATTGCTGCACATGGTCAAGGTGTTGAAAGATCACAAAAAGCAGGGCAAATTCAATCAGGCTAATTACCGCCCCATCAGTTTAATTTTATTCATCAGAAGAGTGATGCAAGGTGTTCTTGACAGTGCTAACAAGCACCACTTACTCAAGAATAATCTACTCATTGATGCTCAGTTTGGGTTCCTCTAGGGGAACTCGGCACCATACCTCATTACAACCTTGGTCCAAACATTATCAAAAGAGCTGAATTCAAGAGGTGAGGTGGCAAAAGACAGCTTTTGACTGAGTGTGGGATGAATGAGCCCTAGCACCATTGAAGTGAGGGGAAATCAGGGGGAAAACTCTCCAATATCTAGCACAGTGGAAGAAGGGGAAGATAGTTGTGGCTGTTGGAGGCAAATCATTACAGCCCAGGACTTTGCTGCAGGAGATCCTCAGGGTAGTATCCTAAGCAGGTCAGAGGCTGGGAAATCTCTGGCATGTAAGTCATCTCCTGACTCTCAAAGTCTGTCCACCATCTACAATATAAAGGCCAAGAATATGATGGAACACTTTCCACTTGCCTGAATGAGTTCAGCTTCAACATCATTCAAGAAGTTCGACACCATCCAAGTCAAAACAGCCCACCTGATCGGCCCCCATTCACCACATTAAATAGTCACTTCCTCCACTACCATAGTGGCTGCAGTGTGTGCCATGTACAAGTTGCACTGTTGCAACTTGCCAAGGCTCCCTTGACAGCACCTTCCACACCATAGCCTCCAGCACCTAGAAGGACACGGGCAACAAATGCATAGGAACATAACCATCTGCAAATTCCCTTGCAAGTCATTATCATTCTGACTTGCGTGAAGGTGGATTTTTAAAAAATATTTTGGGAATATGGTGGTATTCTGTAAAGAAGAATGTGAGTCTGTGTGCGTGTGTGTGTGTGTGTGTGTGCGTGTCCATGATTAATTAAACTGGGGGAAGGTTAATAGAGGCAGCTTGTCTTTGAGAGTTGAGAGATAAAAGGGTAAAGGTTCTAGATGCATGCATTTGTAATGAGCGGCTATGATGAAGTTGGATTTATATGTAAATAAGTTGGATTTTAAAAAATTGTATGAGGAGATAGATAGGGACTTGGTTCTTCAGCTGTTGAATTTCAAAGGGGAGTTTAAGGAACTTTTACAACTTACAAAGGTTTCATAGGTAACCAAGAGAAGGTTATTAAATTTTATTTGACCCGAAAGGGGAGGCAATAGGAAAACCTGAAAGATTTTTATATTTCGGAAAAATTGAGTTCAAAACGGTGCTGATGGCAATGGAATCTGAGATGAAAGGGGAAAAGGATATTGAAGGAAAGATGTTGAGCTGAGTTGTGGTGGCTGTGTGGGGAAGCTATCCTGAGACCAGATCTGTGCTGACAGAAGGTGTGAAATCTGAAACAGTCATCCAGTCAAACCAGAAAAGTTTTTGTTTCAGAAAGTAGTTTGTTTTCTGAATTTGGTTTTCCACAGCAGATCAGAAGTGTTTGAGGAGTTGTGTGGTATATCTTTCCTAAAGTAACAACAATTTTGCCTTACTGTAATGTTACTGGAAATTTATAGTTAAAAATCCATAATGGGGTTGTTTCCAAATACTTTACTTGTGTGTTCTGACCAAGTGGGTTTTTTGGGGGGGACGTTCCGTAAGACTGTTTCAATTATGTAACTTTAATCTTATGTGTTTAAGATTGTTTTCTTCCTGCTAATAAATATTTTCACATTTTAAAATCCTAAGGGTGGCACTGCAGTTCTATGCTTCTGGGATCAGTAGCTTTCCCTCCCCATTTTCAAAATACAAAAAAAAAGGCTATGATCAGTAAGACCGGCTTCCCTCTGGGATCTGGCTTGCTCAGCAAATAATATTGGCTCTGGTCATAACACTAGGGAATAATCACTGTTCCTTCGCTGTCACTGGGTCAAAGTTCTAGAAACCCTCCTTAACAGGAATCTGAGTTGAATCAAACCACAAGGACTGCAGTGGTTCAAGAAGGTGACTCATCATTGACCTATAGGCAGTGATATTTAGATCAACAGCAAGCATTTTTTAGGCATTATATACATTCATAAGTCTCCAATATGGAGAGCAGGAAGTTATTACAAGCAAGTGCACCTCCCACCATATTGGTAAAGGATCAAACAATCAGTACAGCAGTGCCACATCTGTAGGTTATGAATTTGATTGTGGACAAAGATAAATTAGTAGAGCAGCAATTCTAATTCAACTAGAAAATACCAACTTGTCAATTAAAATGTAGAGTGTCATGAGCATAAATTTACATTGGTTCACTGAATTAATATTAGTCATATTTTCCAGAACAAGATCCCAGATAGATTTGGGTTGCTTTGTTCTTGTGAAGTAGAACAAATAATTAGTCTAAAGTGCTAAGTATAACTTCTAGTTCCTATGCTTTGTTGTTGTTAATGGAATGAGACTCCCTAATTTGGTCCCAGCTCTTTGGTTCAGGATCAGAAATTGTTTATATGAATTGCTTCCTCATGTAATGCCACTTATGGTTGTATGTTATGCACATATCTAAAATAGATGTTAGCTGATTTATATCAGACCTCAAGTCTGTTTGAGGCTCCCACTACAAGATTTGTTTGGCCTGATGTAGCCACACCTGAGACGCCAGCAATCAGGAATACCAGAACACCACTACATCTCTAATTGATCATTCTCTTCCCCACTCAAACACTTCCTTTCCCGATCCCTTTCACTTACTTACCAGAGCACTACTGCTGAAATTGCAGCAGCCCAACCTTCTATTCATCTATGACAGTGTGCTGCCTATTAGTGTCCATAACCTACTGGCTGAATGATAATGAGGCTTGAGGGTGCATCTCGGGCCTTGCCGTTCAGGCGCAAGCATTCATCCCTGTGACCCACGCCCAGGCAATACATACATTTAACAAAAACAATAGCCTGAAGATTATGTGCATTGAGTTAAGCAAAATCCTTTATAATGAATACAGATTTTTTTGAAAAAACTGTTCCAAGTTGTGTATCTTACACTTTTGAGTTATATTGGCACAGTTTTGATAACTTTCTGCCATATTTTGTCAGACAATAATATTTGTCAGACAATATAGCAAGTTTAATAAGGCTGGTGGAACAATTGTGCACCAACTGATTTAAAAAGTGTTTAAAATACAACATTCCGATCAGATGAACATTTGAACAGTCAAACTCGTTTAAGGACAATCAGGCCAGTTTGAAATCTGCATACATTTCTTATAACACACCATAGGATTTTAAAACTTGTGGAAAAGTATGTCTGCTCTAGGTATATTCTGGCTTTGATTTTAATGAACAACCCCTAAATTCTTGTCCGTTGAGACTGAATTGAATTGATTCAAATAATTTCTGATAGGACACAAACAATAAAATGTTAAGAACAAACAGTTCTGAAGCAACTACCTGGACAGACTATCACGAGAAGCTATAGAATCCGTGCTATCCATTCTGTCAGCACCAACTTCTCGGTTTCCTTCGTGGATAATTAAAGCAGCACATCTGGCATCATCATCATTTCTGTCCAGACCTGACTCTCGTGAACTGTGCATTTTCATCTGGTGCTTGTAGTAATTATGGATACTGTCACGGCATGGAACATTTCCCTATAGTAGAGCAACACAAAAGTTGATGAACAGATAATCAATCAACTATGCAGGACCAATTTATATTGAACAAGTCAGAGGAAAGCACATTTGGGTTAAAAATGCATTATCTGTATGCATTGCTTTTTCTGAATCTTTATATGAGGCAGATTTCTGTGAATAAAAACAAGGGACTATTGTAAAGGTGGATGTTATTTTTTTAAATATGCTTGGGAATATGGTGGCATTCTATGAAGAAGGGTGTGTGTGTGTTTGTGTGTCCATGGACAGAATTTTCCAGTTGGTGTGCGCGGGCGGGCCCTGCATGTTCACGCATAAAATGACGCGCGGTGACGTCAGGCGAGAGTCCTGACGTCACCGCGCGCCATCACGATATTTCGCTGGACGGGCGGCGATGATGTCTGACGCACGCCCGCCATTAATTAATGGGCCATTTAAGGCCCTTGACTCACCAATTGATGCCGATGTTTCGGTGCCCGTGCTATCTTCAGGTCGGCTCATGGGCGCAATGGGCAGGCGGGTAGGATACATTTGTATTAAACTCATCCATGGGCAGGATAAGAGGGCTCACGAGTGTGCACAGTCAAGTATTTATTTTTGAAAGTTTTTGAAACTTGACTGTGTAACCTGCAGTACTTCAAAACGCATACCAGCTGCTTTTTCTGGACTCTTAACCTTCAGGTCAGCACTCTGCAGTGAGTAATCCTTTCTGGGCCTGCAGGTTTCTGGAAGCCTTCCCTTAGCCTGAGAATGGGAGCTGAACTGTCCACCTGAGGCAGCTCCTCTGAGGAGGGAGGGCTGGAAGGGGAGGAGGCCAGGAGTGCATATTCAGCCTCCAGGGGAATCACTTTGGGAGGACAGGCGCAGGCACAGGGCCAAGAGGTAATCCAAGGCGGAACGGGCCACAGAAGATGCCACTATCCTGCTGCCAGGGTATAAAGGGGGCGAAGCAGCTACCTCAATATTTCTGAGATGTAGTGCCGAAGGAGGCTCTGTCTTTCAAGGGAGACGGTCAACTATATCTGTCAGATGATAGGGCCTAAGATCTCCGCTAACTGTGTAGGTGGCCAGTGGCTCTGAAGGTCACAGCTGCCCTCCACGTCTATGCCTTTGGCTCCTTCCAGGGGTCGGTGGGTGATCTTTGCGGTGTCTCCCAATCAGCTGTCCATATTTGTGTCAAGCAGGTTACAGACGCTCTGTTCAGGCGTGCATTGACCTTCATCCACTACCGTTGGGACCAGGCAAGCTAGACGCAGTGAGCCAGAGGCTTCTCAGCAATTGCTGGTTTCCCCCAGAATCAGAATCACAGAATCACACAGTGCAGAAGAGGTCTGCACCAACATGTGAAAAACACCTGACCTACCTACCTAATCCCATTTACCAGTACTTGGCCCATTGCCTTGAATGTTATGATATGCCAAGTGCTCATCCAGGTACTTTTTAAAGGATGTGAGGCAACCCGCCCCCACCACCCTCCCAGGCAGTGTATTCCAGACCGTCACTACCCTCTGGGTCAGTCACAAGGGGGCATAAGTTCAAGGTGAGGGGCAGGGGGTTTAGAGGGGATGTGAGGAAAAACTTTTTACCCAGAGGGTGGTGACGGTCTGGAATGCGCTGCCTGGGAGGGTGGTGGAGGCGGGTTGCCTCACATCCTTTAAAAAGTACCTGGATGAGCACTTGGCACGTCATAACATTCAAGGCTATGGGCCAAGTGCTGGTAAATGGGATTAGGTAGGTAGGTCAGGTGTTTCTCACGTGTCGGTGCAGACTCGATGGGCCGAAGGGCCTCTTTTGCACTGTGATTCTGTGATTCTCACAACCCCCCTAAACCTCCTGCCCCTCATCTTGAACTTATGTCCCCTTGTGACTGACCCTTCAACTAAGGGGAACAGCTGCTCCTTATCCACCCTGTCCGTGCCCCTCATAATCTTGTACACCTCGATCAGGTTGCCCCTCAGTCTTCTCTGCTCCAACGAAAACAACCCAAGGCTATCCAACCTCCCTTCATAACTTAAATGTTTCATCTCAGGCAACATCCTGGTGAATCTCCTCTGCACCCCCTCCAGTGCAATCACATCCTTCCCATAATGTGGCGACCAGAACTGCACACAGTACTCCAGCTGTGGCCTCACCAAGGTTCTATACAACTCCAATATGACCTCCCAAATTTTGTAATCTATGCCTTGATTGATAAAGGCATGTGTCACATATGCCTTTTTCACCATCCCACTTCAGAGATCTATGGACACACACGCCAAGGTCCCTTTGTTCCTCAGAACTTCCTAGCGTCATGCCGTTCATTGAATACTTCCTTGTCAAATTACTTCTTCCAAAGTGTATCACCTCACACTTTTCAGAGTTAAATTCCATCTGCCACTTATCTGGCCATTTGACCATCCCGTCTATACCTTCCCGTAGCCCAAGTCACTCAACCTCACTGTTAATCACCCGGCCAATCTTTGTGTCATCCGCAAACCTACTAATCCTACCCCCTACATAGTCATCTATGTCGTTTATATAAATGACAAATAATAGGGGACCCAGCACAGATCCCTGTGGTACGCCACTGGACACTGGCTTCCAGTCACTAAAGCATCCTTCTGTCTTCACCCTCTGCCTCCTACAACTAAGCCAATGTTGAATCCACCTTATCAAGTTACCCTGTATCCCATGTGCATTGGCCTTCTTTATAAGTCTCCCATGTGGGGCCTTCTCAACGGCTTTGCTGAAATCCATATAAACTACATCAACTGCACTACCCTCATTACACACCTGGTCACCTCCTCAAAAAATTCAATCAAATTTGTTAGGCATGACCTCCCTCTGACAAAGCCATGCTGACTATCCCTGATCAAACCTTGCCTCTCCAAGTGGAGACAGATTCTCTCCTTCAGAATTTTCTCCAATAGTTTCCCTACCACTTACGTGAGACTCACTGGCTTGTAGTTCTCTGGCTTATCTCTACAACCCTTCTTAAATAGCGGAACCACATTAGCTGTTCTCCAGTCCTCTGCCACGTCCCCTGTGGCCAGAGAGGAATTAAAAATTTGGGCCAGAGCCCCGGCGATCTCCTCCCTTGCCCCCCTCAGCAGTCTGGGACACAAATCATCTGGACCTGGAGATTTGTCCACTTTTAAGCCCACCAACACCTCCAATACTTTGTCACTCCCTATATCAATTTGCTTAAGATTCGCAGTCTCTCTCTTCGAGTTCAATACCTTCATCCTCATTCTCTTGGGTGAAGACGGATGTGAAGTATTCATTCAACACTTTAGTAATGTCCTCTGGCTCCACCCATAGATTGCCCCCTTGGTCCCTTATGAGCCCTACTCCTTCCCTGGTTATCCTCTTCCCATTGATATACTTATAGAATATCTTGGGATTTTCCCTACTTTTACCAGCCAGAGCTTTCTCATATCCCCTCTTTGCTCTCCTAATTGCTTTCTTAAGCTCCAACCTGCACTTTCTGTACTCCACTAATGCCTCCACTTATTTGCTTCCCTTATACCTGCTAAAAGCCTCTCTTTTCCTTCTCATCGTAACCTGAATACCTTTGGTCATCCATGGTTCTCTGGGCTTGTTACTCTTTCCTATCACCCTAGAGGGAACATGTCGAGCCTGTACCCTCCCCATTTCCTTTTTGAACACCCCCCACTGTTCCTCTGTAGATTTCCCCACAACTAGCTGCTCCCGGTCTACCTTGGCCAGATCCTGCCTTATTTTACTAAAATCCACTCTTCCCCCAATCCAAAACACTTTTTGGAACTTGTTTATTTCTTTGTCCATAACAAACTTAAACTGTACCATGTTGTGGTCGCTATCACTAAAATGCTCTCCCACCACCACCCCAGCCACCTGTCCGGCTTCATTCCCCAGAATTAGGTCCCTTGTTGGACCCTCTACATATTGACCTAAAAAGTTCTCCTGTACACATTTCAAGAATTCCACTCCATCCAAGCCCTTAACACTATGTCTATCCCAATTAATGTTGGGAAAGTTGAAATCACCTAATATAATTACCCTATTGTTATTGTTTTTACACACATCCGCAAATTGTGCACATATTTGCTCCTCAATTTCCCGCTGACTATCTGGGGGGTCTATAATAAACACCTAACAATGTGGCTGCCCCTTTTTTATTCCTAAGCTCTACCCACAATTCATTCGATGCCCCCTCCAAGATATCATCTCTCCTTACTGCAGTAACTGACTCCTTAACTAATAATGCAATGCCTCCTCCTCTTTTACCCCCTCCGCTGTCTCGTCTGAAGATTCTATATCCCGGAATGTTGAGCTGCCAATCCTGTCCCTCCCTCAAGCACATCTCAGTGATGGCTACTATATCACAATTCCACGTGTCAATCCTCACCCTTAACTCATCTGTTTTGCGTGTCTGTGTCCCTATTCTGCTAACATTCTGTGTCCCCTCCCCCTGCCAAATTAGTTTAAACTCCTCCCAACAGCACTAGCAAACCCGCCCACAGGGATGTTAGTCCCGCTCTGGTTCAGATGTGGACCATCCCGCTTGTACAGGTCCCACCTTCCCCAGAAATGGTTCCAGTGATCCAGGAATCTAAAACCCTCCCTCCTGCATCAACTCTTAAGCCACGTATTCATCTACTCTATTCTCCTATTTCTGAGCTCGCTAGCATGTGGCACTGGGAGTAATCCAGAGATTACAACCAGAGAGGTCTTGCTTTTTAGTCTACTGCCTAACTCCCTGAATTCTTGATGCAAGACCTCATCCCTCTTTCTACCGATATCATTGGTACCAACATGTCCCATGACCTCTGCCTTATCACCCTCCCCCTTCAGAATGCCCTGCAGCCATTCAGTGACATCCGGGACCCTGGCATCAGGGAGGCAAAACACCATTCTGGAGTCACATTGACAGCCACAGTAGCGCTTATCTGTTCCCCTGACTATAGAATCCCCTATTACTATTGCTCTTCCTCTCTTCCTCCCCTCCTGTACAGGCTGCTTGTGGTGCCAGAAGCTTGGCTCTGTCTGCACTCCCCCGCATCCAGACTGCACACATGTGGCCATCAAGGCACCAGCAGGTGAGTCCAGTGCCTTTGTTAACAGGAAGGGCTTCCACTCCATAAATGTGCAGATAGTGTGTGATCACAGGATGTTGATTTTACAAGTCTGTGCAAGGGACCCAGGCAGCTCCCATAACGCCTACATCCTCAGACACTCCCAGGTGCCGGGGCTCTTCAGTGCTCCAGCCCAGCTTGATGGTTGGCTGCTGGGTGATAAGGGCTATCCCCTCAGAAGGTGGCTCATGACGCCTCTCCACCATCCAAGAACAGAAGCTAAGCAGCGGTACAATAGGAGCCACGTCTCCACAAGGGCTGTGGTGGAGAGAACCATCGGTTTTCTCAAGATATGCTTCCGATGCCTGGACCACTCAGGAGTCGCGCACCAGTACCCCAGATCGTATCTCGGTGATAGTGGTTGCATGCTGCGATCTCCACAATCTTGCGCTGGAAAGGGGGATCGCAGTGGACGATGAAGATGTCGACGCAGTGGCTGCAGCTGCATACAATGAGTCCAGCAGTGAGTCCGAGGATGAGCGTGCACAGGGAAATGCTGAGGGGGTAGACACTGACCCTGGCATACACCCGGGAGGCTTTAATCCAATGAACCTTCAGCAAGCACACAACAGATGGAGCACCAGGACAAGCATGGGCTGTAGGCTCAATACTCCACACCTAAGTGCAAAATCTGCCAGGTTAGGAACAGTCACAAAGGGCCTTGTTAATAGAGCTGAATGTCCAACAAAGCACTCATTACAGTTTTGGAAACCTTACACATGCAGAAGAGGCAGTCTCAGCCATGGTGACATATCTGAATTTAGTATGTCAAGCAAACCAACTTATTCCAAAAAAAAGACTATAGTGTTATAAATCAAAACAAATCAGAAGGACCTCATCTCGGGCCAGCACAAATGCACCAGTGAGAAACCCGTGGTGTGCCTAAGGTGTTTTTGTTTCTGGATGCTACATCTTGGTGCTGCCCCATCACTCGGAGTGGCAGCTGAGATAGCCTGCTGACTCTGCTATCCTGTTGGTCTTGATGATTTTGGCAGTTATCCTCTGGCCTGTGGAGCCAGTGCTGGCCCCACCTGGGAGGGAGCTGCCAATTCCACAGCTGGCATCTCCCCCGTCGTCGCAGCCTCACCGGATGCTACAGTCACTGGGAACCCTCATCCAAAGCACCCTGAGAAGTGCCCACAGAGATGCCAGGCAGCTGCTGCGCCAATGTGAGGTCGCTTCGGGCCTCCCTGCTCACCGTAGATGGATGGGCACCGAGCTGGGAAAGTTGATGGCCAAACCATCTCCCACACTGGCACTGACCAGCTGAGGTCAATGCCACTGTGAGAGTTTGCTGGTCAGAGCGCACCCCCAGGAAGCTCTGATGGGTCTCCTGGAGAAGCCTCTCCACGAGAGTCGCCACTCTCTCCATGAAGGATGCATGGCACTCGGGCATGTGGCTCATTGCTTTGGCGATCATCCGCGTAGACTCCTCCAGCATGGAGACCAAGCCAAGCACAGCCTCATGTATCTTCCTCAGATGCTCCCGCACATCCGGCTGCATTTCCTGCACCTGCTGCTTTGCGGACGACTCCAGAGGCACATCATCAGGCACCGACTGAGCATGTGCCTGGTCCCCTGCAGTCCTCCGACTGCTGGTGCCAAGGGCACTCTCTGTCTCTGCCAGCTCCTTCAATGACTGTGAAGTGCCCTCACCACTGTGCCCTGGGACACTAGCCGATGTTCAAATTCCCATCGAGGCGCTAGTATCTGCGCTGGTGCATGCCTCGCAGAAATGGTGTGATGCTGGTGAGACTTCAGACCCCTCAGGTGTGAGAGAGGGCCTCTGCTGCTCCTCCTCCTGGCCCTGCTCCGCTGATGCTGAAAGGGAGAACAAGGACAGTGGATCAGTTAATGTGGTGACAATGTCAAAGCGCATCCCTCTCCTCTGGATCATTGTGCGCTCATCATTCCATAACCAATGGTCAAGCCATGTTGCAAAATTAAATCAATTAACATTCAGCACTGCTATTGCTATCGGGAGAACAATGCTGACCTCACTGTTGTGCACCCCAGCTTCACCGACACCAGTGGACTTGGGCGCATGGCGTCTCTCCAGATCCAGGGCCTCCTGCTCGAAGCGGCTAAGAATGGTGATATGCGCCTGGCTGCCGCCAGTCCTCGCACGCTCTGCCGCGTTATGAGCATTCTTCTCTTGAAAATGAGACAAGCATTGATTAGTGCAAATTGCACATGGACTCTCTTCGCACACAGCCCAACGCAACCAGAGTGGGACATTGCAGGGCTCCAGTGCCTCCTCACCCCGCTGCTGCCGAACACCCAAAGATGCTAGGCCTGCTCCCCACCTCCCCACCCCCCCCCTCCCCTTGGACACATGCTGTCTACATCATATTAGGCACCACATGGTATATCCTTCCATAGCAAGGAAGCGCAAGCATGTGGAGTGTAGAGCGCAGCAGATGGTTCGTTGCCATGCCACCTTGAAGCTCCCCTCCCAGCATGTCATCACCCTGACTTGGACATCTCCTGGAATTCAAACAGAGTGCCTAGGTGCAGCTCCTCCAGATTGCCCCCAACCCAGTCATGTGGGACTTAGTGTAACACATGCTGCGGGCAAAACACATCTCTTCATCACCCTCTCAGGCTGACCTCAGCATGGGCAGTATCTGCTTGCCCACCCAGCAAAGGTAAAATACCGTCAATGATTCAATGCAGTCACTACACTCATTTTGGTGGGGGGGCAAGCAGCAAGGTGGTAAGCTGACCTGCTGGGCTAAATGACCAATGCCAACATGGTACTCACCATGCCAGAGCACAACAAGTTGTTGAAGGGCTTGCGACACTGTATCCAGGTGCACCGCACCACGTCGTGGGAGCTCACCACCTCCGCCACCTCCTTCCAGGCACATTTCATCATGTGGAGGGGGGCCTCCTCCTCCCATCCTGGGGAACCAGCCCCTCCGGTCGTGCTGCCACCTCTTTGAGGAGGGCAGCAAGACAGTCATCTGAAAAATGAGGGGCACTCTGGCCCTCCCCACCCTACCCTCCAGCCTGGCCTGTCCCTCTGACCTACCCTCCAGCCTGGCCTGCTCCGCCGGCCTACCCTCCGGACTGGCCTATTCACCAGAAGCCCTCTGGTGAGCCCTTCCACTTGCCACTGTGAATAGCCTTGCATAAACAGGCCGCCGGGTCGCAATTGAACCCGGCGGCCAGTGCACTCCCGCCGCCGCCCGCCTACTCCCGCTGCCGCCCGCCTACTCCCGCTATCCTCGGGAGTCACGCATTATACTTGGCAGGCCTTAATTGGCCCGCCCGCATAAAATGGCGGCACGGACCCGATCACAGGCGGCGATCAGGTCCGTGCCCTCCTGCGCCTGCTTCGCTCCCCCGCCAAACAGAAAATTCAGCCCCATGACTATTTCAATTAGGGCAAGGTTAGTAAACGTAGTTTGTCTGCATGCATTTGTAATAAGAGGCTATGGTGAAGTTGAATGTAGGAGTAAATAGGTTGGTTTTAAAATTTGCATTAGCTGATAGGTAGGGAATTGACTTTTTAGCTGTTGAATTTCAAAGGGGAGTTTAGAAAAGCGACTTTTACAACTTACAAAGGTTTCATGAGCAAACAAGGGGAGGTTATTAAATTTTATTTGACCAGAAAGTGTAGGCAATAGGAAAACATGAAAGGTTTTTATATTGGGACAAGTTGAATTAAAAGAGGTGTTTGAGTAAGATGGAATCTGTGGTGAAAGGGAAAAACGATATTTAAGGAAAGATGTGGCTGTGTGGGGAAAATGTCCTGAGACCAGCTCTGTGCTGAGAAAAGGTGTGAAATCTGAGACAGCCATCCAGTCAAACCAGAAAAGTATTTGTCTCAGAAAGCAGTTTGTTTCTTTAATTTTCTTGGATTTCCACAGCAGAGTGGAAGAGAGCGAGAAGTCGTGTGGTATACTTTTTTGCATTGGATAATATTACGGGATTTTTATGGTTAAAAATCTATAAGGGAGCTGTTGCCAAAAGTTTACTTGAGTGTTCTGACCAAGTGGGGTTTTTGGGGGATGTTTTGTAAAACTGTTTTTAACAGTGTAACTTTAATCTTGTGTATTTAAGTTCTTTCCTTCTTGTTAATAAATCTCTTAATTTTAAAATCCTAAAAGTATTACTGGGATTCTATGCTTCTGGGATCAGCAGTTCTCTCCCTCATTTTCAAAATACAAAAAAAAAATTATGCTCAGTAAGACAAGTTTCCCATATTGGCTGTGGTCATAACAAATTTGGGGGCTCTTTGCGGGATTTAAAATTCCTTGATTGACTTGGAATTTGTGAATCTAGAGGACGGGAGTACGAGGAGAATACTGAACCCAGCAGTTTTGTATTGAGGGATTTTAAAGTGATTGGACTGGAAAATGGCTCTGGCAGTTGCTAAGACTTTTTTTGGGTGTGGAAGATGTGACTGTGGAGTGTTTGAAATCTCTGACTAAAACTCAGCTGAGAGAGTTAACAGATACAAACATATGAACAAAGAGCAGGAGTAGGCCCCTCAAACCTGCTCCGCCATTTAATAACATCATGGCTGATCTGATAGTAACCTCAAATCTGCATCCTGCCTACCCCCGATAACACATCACCCCCTTGCTTACCAAGAATCTATCCACTTCTGCCTTAAAAATATTAAAAGACTCTGCTTCCACCACCTTTTCAGGAAGAGAGTTCTAAAGACTCACGACCCTCTGAGAGAAAAAGTTTCACCTCATCCCTGTTTTAAATGGCCGACCCCTTATTTTTAAACAGTGGCCCCTAGTTCTAGATTCTCCCAGAAGAGAAAACATCCTCTCCACATCTACCCTGTTAAAACCTCTCAGGATCTTATATGTTTCGATCAAGTCACTTCTTATTCTTCTAAACTCCAGCGGGTACAATCCTAGCCTGTCCAACCTTTCCTCAGAAGACAACCAGCCCATTCCAGGTCTGACAAACCACCTCTGAACTGCTCCCCTTTATCCACAGCATGTTACTTCCCGGAAGAACTCCAATAAATTGGTTAAACATGATTTCCCTTGCAAAAAACCATGTTGAATCTGCTTGATTACCTTAAACTTATCCAAGTGCCCTGCTTTAGCTTCTTTAATAATAGCTTCTAACATTTGCCGTATGACAAATGTTAAGCTCACATGGCCTATAGTTTCCTGCTTTCTGTCTCCCTCCCTTTTTGAATAACGGAGTTACATATGCTATCTTCCATTCTAATGGGACCTTCCCTGAATCAAGGGAGTTTTGGAAAATTAAAACCAATGCATCAACTATCTCACTAGCCACTTTTTTTAAGGCTCCAGGATGGAGTCCATCAGGACCCAGGCACATGTCAGCCCACAGCTCCAACAATTTACTCAGTATCACTTTTCTGGTGATTGTAATTTTCCTGAGTTCCCCCCTCCCTTCCATTTCCTGATTTATAGCTGCTTCTAGATTGTTACTTGTATCCTCTATAATGAAGACTGATGCAAAATACCTGGTCAATTCATCTGCTATTTCCTTGTTTCCGACTATCAACTCTCCAGATTCACTTTCTAAGGGACCAACACTCACTTTGTTAACTCATGTTTATTTTGAAGTATTTATAGAAACTCTTACTATCTGATTTTGTATTTCTGGCTAGCTTTCTCTTGTTCTCTTTTCTCTCCTGATTAATCTTATAGTCATCCTTTGCTGTTCCTTATATTCTGATGTGGTGCTGCCTGTGACACCTGGCGCTGATGACCACGACTGCTGTCCGAAGCAAGGTAGGCAAAAAACCTCAAACTACTGAGAAAATTACAGCTCGCCAGGTTTATGTACAGTTGTGAAACAAGTTGGCGTGACCAGATGATCCAGTGTGGGGGGATGATTCTGGCGAGCAAGGTTTATAATGAGATTCTAAAGTGTTGAAATTAGGTTCCTGAAATGTGGCGATGGGAAATGCGGCCTGCCATTGATCTCTGGAGCGGATAATCGCAAATTGGTTTCACGATGGCGTAAAACCGATTTTTGGCCTTCTCGCCATATTATCTGCTCATGCCCGCCATGACGCTCACTGCAAATGGGACTGGACAATACCACCCTTTGTCTAAGAAAGAAGTTGGTTTCCTATACCTTCTTGGATTTTCACAGCAGACTGGAAGATAGTGGGAATTTGTGTGGTATACCTTTACTAAAGTGACAGCAGTTTTCATCTTGGGTAATATTACTGGGTTTTTATGGTTAAAAGTCTATAAGGGAGCAGTTGCCAAGTAGTTTACTTGTGTGTTCTGACCAAGTGGGTTTTTTCAGGGTTGTTTTGTAAAACTTATTTTAACTGTGTAACTTTAATCTTGTGTGCTTAAGTTTTTTCGTCCTTGTTAATAAATCCTTTAATTTTAAAATCCTAAAAGTGTTACTGGGATTCTATGCTTCAGGGGTTAATAGTTCTCTCCCTTGTTTTCAAAATACAAAGAAATGGTTATGATCAGTAGGACAAGTTTCCCTCTGGGATTTGGCTTGCTCAGCAAATAACATCGGCTGTGATTACAACATTAGAAATTAGTTTATGCTAATTTTCAGGCGGGGGTTTGTGATTTGCGATGTTCACATTCCTGCCCAAATTGAGCACAAATTTGGTGCACCCATCTCATGTGAATGACTGTAGCATTTGGCCAAGCGGGTCCCACACTGCTGGCTGACTTCTGCTCACCAGGATAATCCAACAGCGTTGTTCACAAACCACATAGTGCAGCCAGCTCATTTTAAAGGCAGGCTGTAGAATTTAAAGAGAAGCAGACCCAGAGGCACTGCCACTGCTGCTTCTGCATCAGCCTTTCCCCTCACAGAATGTCAGATGGGCCGCTCAGGAAGCAATGAAACTTCTAGCCCAAGAATTCCTCTTATGGGATGGAAGTAATTCTTCCTGGGCTAAAAATTTGACAAGGCCGGTTAGTAGGCATGGAGATTGCAATGCGCAATTATCCCACACCTGATGGAAGTGATGCAGGCAGCACAGAAAGTTTCTGTTACCTTCTCATCTCCATGGGCAGAATTTCCCGGTCGGCGTGTAGGGGTGGGACCCGCATGCTGACGCATAAAATGACGTGGGGTGACGTCGGCGTGCGTCCCGACGTTACCCCGCATCATTTAGATTTTCAGTTCGGTGGGTGTGCAACCGAATCGGCTGCGTGCCCGCCAAACTGTCGAAGGTCTATTAAGGCCTGTTAATTACCCAATTGAGGTCGTTGTCGGGGCTGCCCGTCCAACCTTACGGTTGGCGAGCAGGCCAGGAGCCCAAGCAGGCTTCTGAAGAAACATGAAACCTCATCCACGGGCGGTTTTAAAAATGTTTATTAAGTTTTAACATTCAAGTGATTGACATGTCCCAGCTCATGTGACAGTGTCACATGAGGGGACTTTACAATAATTTTTTTTTCTCCATTCAGCAGTTTTTAAAGCTGAAGTGATCTCCCTGAGGCAGCACTTTGCCTCAGGGAGATCTGTGGGCTCGTTTGCACATGCGCGAAAGAGTGCACAGACCTCTCAGGGAATCCCCCCCAACCCGCACAGGGAGCGCACAGTGCTTCGAGGTGGACATCACGCTAGACGGGCCTTAATTGGCCTGCCCACATAAAATGGCGGCGCACCCCCGACCAGGGGTGCCGATCAGGAACCCGCCCACCCCCAAGCGCACCTGTACAACCCCCCCAACAGGCAGAAAATTCTGCCCCATGATTGGGAGGACAGGCAGGAAAGTGGAGTTAAGGACATGATCAGGAAAGCCGTGATCTTAGTGGATGTAGACAGCAGCTCAGACGTTGGCTCTGCATGTAACTTAGAAGATGGTATAGAGGCTGGATTTGCATGTGGTGAGTTACCATACACAAGCGGGTTGCCCCAAGGCCAGAGGAAAAGACTAGCATGTGTACCAGCTCCCCTGGAGGGTGAAGTCTCAGACAAATTCTGTTGCAGAGGAGTCGGATGAGGACTTCATTGGGGTTTACACAGGAAAAGGCTTAATGGACATGCACATCAAAATACTTGGTGCATTTGCAAGCCCACGAAAGGTTTGCTGCTACTGTCAAGGAGCATGGTGGACACCACTTCCAAATTGATATAGGGGAGTGTTTGGAGTCCAACCCATTCAGCATGGAAAAAGTGCCCAATTCCAGGAGATCACTTGGGGGCCCCGCCGTGATGCAACATTTGATGATCAGCTTCCATTGCAGCCGAGGAAAAAGCCCCCAACATCTGATTGCTGCAGTGGAAGCTCAGATTGAAGTCAGGAGGTCTCTGCTTGTTGCCATGCAAGTCCAGATTGGCACCATGCAGGCTGCCATCATGGCTGTGAATACCAGTGGTCAAAGGAACTTTCAATTCTCATAGCAGTCCAACAATCTGTGCTCCAGTGGGTTACTTGGATTGTTGGGGCATCGCTCTGGGGAAGTGGAAGTAGGAATGGCTCTGTGGTGCATAAACCTGCTGTCCTCCCTCAGGATGACTGCATCTGTGCGCCCACCAATGCCAGTCTACCATTGTCCCAGGTGTTGCCTGTCAGCCAGCAAGCCCAGACCGCTGCCATCAATGCTGACAGGGTAAAGTCTGAAGTCTGACCATCAAGCCTCAGAGATGCAAGGACTACTACAATATACCCCAATGGAAGTCAGCAGGCTAACCATGCTACCAACCATGCTACCGTCACTAGGGTAGTACTGCATAGGATCACCTAAACAGGCAAAGAAACCCTTAAGACAGGCACTAAGGAAAACCAGGGTGATTAGTTGAATATCGTATGTATTCTGACAAGTGTTGTTGGATGAAACTGATATTGAATAGTTCTTGTTTGTTTTCTTTTATTTCAGAATTTTGGCAAATGATGGTCTGTGACAGAAGGATCGAAGGTGGGGAAGTGTGGACCAAATAATGATTGGGGGATTTTTTAGGGGAACCAGAATCAGATGAGATGCTCACGGATAGCCCATTTGAAGTGATGATGTCCTGGATAGTTCCACTCTTCCTCCTCCTCCTGAAGTGCTGACAGAAGGACTGGAGGCAAGTGCTAACTTCATGAGAGCATGTGTATAGCGGGTATCCCTTGTCTCTGGGCAGCCACCCTCTGGTTCAACATGATGGTTTGAAGGTGGCTGGAACAGGATGACTGGTACAAGATGAAAGCATTGTGACTGCTGCCAGGATAGCAGAAGTTCAGTAACATGGTGGTCTGTACGTGCTGTACACCAACTACACATTTGCAGTTTGGTACATCTTCCCATTGAGGTGTGGCACCCACAGAGCCATATGCCTGCAGCCGATGGTGACCTGCAACATTGGGAATCCTGCAATCCTGGCAAAGCCACCTACTCACTCCACCTGTTTCTCTCTCTGCTCAGACAGAAGACAATGAAGTTCACTCCCCAGGTGCACAGGGCCTCATGAAAATTCATTGACCTGAAATGTTAACCCTGTTTCCCCTCCTCAGCTGCTGCCTGACCTACTGAGTATTTCGAGCATTTTCTATTTTTATTTCAGATTTCCAACATCCAGAGTATTTTGCTTGTTTTAGTGTTTAATTCACTGCCACCTCTGCTCCATGAATGCCCACCTTGAAGAAGTTCTGTTCTTCTCTCCAATTCCTTCATTGTTTTCTCTTTCCCTTCATGTGTTTGATCAGGTTTCCACTAAGACTTACTCTCACAGCCACATTTCCTCAATCAGCAATTTGGAGGCCAAAGAAGTGGGCATGGAAGTGAAACTCATTGAGGTAGGGGTGTAAGGAGATAAAGCTGAGTTATTTGCTACGGGCAGATCATACATTGTCAGAGAGGAGGAGGTCAGCGAGTATCATGAATACACAGCAAGAGGTGAGGTTAGAAGAAGGAATGGTGCCAAAGGAAAATGAAGGGGAACAAAGATCTGGAGGGGTGTTGGTACCCATGAGTTGTTGGAGCTTGTGATCCTTAAATCTGAAAGGAAGAAAAAAAGTTTTTTGCTAAGGCATTGAATGAAACAAAGGATGAAGTTAAACTGCAAACCAGGATGTGAGTCAATTCTGCTGAAGAGAGAGGCCAAGGGCATGCATATGGCCGCACATTGTATTGATTGTGGATCTCAGGATGTGGCGAGAACAGCAGTTTGAGGAATGTTGAATATCTCCAAGATACATGTAATAATGGATAATCCAAACAATCCAAACTAGAATTTCAGTTGGAGTCTGCATGGAATAAGTTGGAGCCAGAGAAATTGCTAATTGAGGAAATGTGGCTGTGAGTCACCTGAAAGTTGAATGCTCTCGCCTTTCAATAGCACTGGTGGTGGGGTTGGAACGGGTGTCTGTCGTGCAGTTGAAAGCATATTCAGCAGTGCATGTTTAACGGTGGGCGTTAATAGGGCAAGCAAGGTCCAAAATGGCAGGTTATGTGCCTATTATATCACTCTGCAAAATGGCAAATGGCACTGGCCATGCCAGACATTGGCAGGAACGGACTAGCCCACCTTTATTCATCTCTAGTCATGCTGAAACCAGCAGCACTATGAAACCAAATTTTGTGCCTTCTTCATTTAAAAATAATATATAATTAGGATTGTCCTGCTTATTTAGTCTAATTGTTAACTTTATTGTGATTTATAGATGCTGCTAATTACAAAAGATGAAAAGGAAAAGCTTTTGTAAATTTGACAGTTAATGTGATGAAATTTAGCGATTTCCAAATTAAATAAAAGTTATTTATAGAGCAAATGCCTGCTTGGGAGGAAAAAGGGTCCAAAAATGCATTACTTTCCTAACTGCTAATAGTCACAAAGGATGATCAAGGGTGATATGGGTTGCCAGGAAGATTGGTTTGAGCATACTGCACTTAAATAAGAAAAAACTAGAATGCAATAGCTGTAATGGAAAGGTGTGATTATGGAATTATGAAATGAATAGAATTGAAAGGCCTTCTTCACTTTGTAAGCTAATATTTTCCAATGTAATTCTACAAGTCATTGAGTGGCCTAACCTGAAGTCCAAAGCTTTAAATAATTTTGTCCTGTTACTGTCCCGTTCAAGACCTCTCTTCCCCACCTTGCTCCTCTGGATTGCCTCACTGCCGGCTAGTTGACGCAGGATGGGATCCTCCTGATATCCCACCCAACTAGAACCAGCAAGCTACAGCAGGTCACCAGCTTGAAGCCTACAGCTCTCTGCTGGCATGCTACATAGGCCCAGATATAGGCCTTAGATCAACATGAACAAGTAAGCAGAGTGCTGCTGTATTGACTCTGCATCTGTTTGGCTACTAGTTAAAAATCACTCCCATTATCATCAAATAGATGAAGTCTGGATAAAAGTCATATAGTAAGTATAGGCATCAGGATAATAGCATTTTTGAAACAAAATTGATTTTCTTAATTAAATCTTTTCAATCAATAAACAGGATTTAAGAAAGATGATTCCAATATTCCATACCTTCTTCACCTCTCTTGTAAGCATACATCTCTCTATCCTCAGCACTGTAGATATATCAATGCATTCTTTTGAGATTGAATTTAACCATTTTGTAAAACTGTCCACCAGAGCCAAGAAGAGAACCCACGTGAATTTCAGAAGATTAAACACTCGCTTGATAACATTATCTGGGAAACAGAGAGAGAAGGATTATTAGAAATAGTCACTTAAGAAATGTAAGCATGAATTTAGCCTTTCCAGCACTGAGTACAAACAGAGAATTCAGACTTTGAGGTAGGCCCCCAAGATTTTCTATCCTTTGAAATGAACTAGGCCAACCAAAAAATTAAAGTTAAGAGTGGTTAAGTTTATTAGGAAATGGCATTAAAAGTTACTGATTCAGGGCAGGTTGATGAAGTCAAGGTGGAGGTTATTTGTGATCTAAATCAATGGCAGGACAGAAGCGAGAGGGGGTGGTGGGGGGCTGCATGGTCTACTCCTGTTCCTATTTAGATGGAAGGCTGTGCAACAGCAAATGGGGTGCACTGACCTCTATGCCTAAATTGAAGATATGCGCTCTTTCATCTGAGTCAGGAGAGCTAAATCGCAAAATTTACCCTATACTGCTGTCATTTAATGTTGTTATTCTTTGAAGAAACAAATGACAGACAGGTGGATCAGTGCAAGATCATGTGCAAGACAACATTGGGACAGGGCATGTGAAATATGTGCAGATAATAAAAGTGCTTCCATAACCAAAAAATGAACAGGATTTGTATTAGATTATTACTTTTCTGATTTATATAATATATATGAACAGTGTTAATCATGTATTTAGATAGAACTTGACATTTGATTTAAAGGAAATTATTTTAAACCCTGCCACCTAATGTCTAAGCCAATATAGAAATCTACAATTTAGAATCAGATGAAAGGTCATTGACCTGAAATCTAAACTCGGTTTCTCTCTCCTGCTGTCTGACCTGCTGTGTATTTCTAGCACGTTTCTATTTCAGATTTCCAGCATCCACACTATTCTGCTTTTCATTATAACACTGTGTGCAATTTTGGGTCTTTATAATAGTTATAAAATATTATTCCATGACTACAATGATAAGAAAGAGGGTGGAGTAGGTTTTACATAATATATCTGGTGCTGAATTTTGTGCACAAGCACTCTTCTTGGCATGCAGGCATAGAGATCAAACGTTTGTATCCCATATGGTTTTTTGTCTATTAAAATGAAACTGAAACTGTGATGGGATGTGCTATTCTCAGTCTGAATTCTGAAGCTTGGTGCCATTACTTCTAATTGTTAAACTTTACCCTACAATTGAGAACTGACATAATTCCTCTGCCTGATGGATTCCTGCATAAAGCAATATGTTGTCTCTCTTCTAATGAAAGGATCTGTTATACCTGGTGCATTAGAGTCTTTATGCACTTCTTCTGGTGTTGGTAGCTCTTCTGTCTCTTCACATTCAATTGCAATGTGACCTAACAAAAAGATAGTGGAGTGGCATGTCAACAAACTCAACATTGATCCAATAGTGTGATCCATGCATTTGCTCCATTCTTCTATATTCTTTCAAATAGACGCCTAAGTGATCTCATAATGCTTTCATAGACACTACAAATATCTGAACATAGAGGTGAAAATAGTTGCCCATTCTCTGAGGAAACAAAAAGTAATAACTAAATAAATGAAGAATACTTTCACATCCATCACTCCATTCTTATCCAAGAAGTTTATTGAACGAGGTTTTAGATATCATTTATAAAGAAAACATGAGAAGGTGCACAGGGTTCCTTCACCTTCAGCAAAATAAAATTCCATGGCTTATCCATAAGCAAACTGAAATATTTCATGACCATTTTTTCTTTGAAATACATCACATTTCAGCTTTATACAAGTACTGGAATCTTGCATTGCGTGTTAGCTATCATATAACCTCAATTTCTCACAAAGCTAATTTGTTTTGTGGAAGTTTTGTGTTCCATGAAAAGTGCTTATGGGATCACCAGCCTATTTACCTGTACTGCATTCCAGATGTGCAAAGTACATATATGCAAACAATTACGGAGAGGGGGAAGTGGATGTGGAAAAGCATTGGAAATGGCTGAAATTCTGCCCGAAGCCAGAAAAGTCTCAACCCTGTCTTTATAAAATTCCATGACTTTTTAAGGATTTTAGGCCTTTTTGGAAATTTCCATAAAATACATCTACAAATTCCATGAGTTTTCCAGGTTTTCCTTGATCCATGGGAACTCTGGGTGTATTAAGAAATGGATTATTTTCAGAAATTTACCATCTCCTTTCCAAATTACTAGTGTTCTTTTCAACAAACAAAAACAACTATCAAGCTCAAATTTTACTATCGAAAACACACAGCGGTTTTTCTGTTTAACATACAGAATACAATGAGGTCTCCCTCTTTCCCTCCTTCCCCACCAGAATAATTACAATGAGATTATCTGACTTCACCTCTGGTCACCAAGAAGGGAAACAGATAAGGATATTGGAAGAGTCTGGAACAAATGGTGACTAAGTGTGAACGGGGAGCCAAATAGAGCACCTCCATTTTAACTTGCATCTTTTATTTGTAACTTAAAATAACTCATACTAGCAGCGTTATGAATATACAGGTGTGTCTCAGGTGAACTACAAAATGCTACACCAAAATTACCTCCTGCTTCTTTTTTACCGAATTCCCATCCTTTCCGCTTATTTTTCCCCCTTTCTTTTAACACTGACTTTGAATCTTTCATCCAGGTCTGATAAATGAACTGTAAAAAAAAAAGTTCACATAACTTCTTCACTAGATTTAAGGTGACACCATTCAGCGCACAACCATACCACAGAGAACAACAAGTGACATCCAGAAACTCACCACAGCATAAGTGGATTAAAAACACTGTACTTCATTGGGTTCAAACACAAGTGGAGTATACAGTTTATTAGCTGGAATAGCCAGGCTTCAGACTAGAGTTTGCAGCATATTTAATCCCTATTAACAATTTTAACTATAGTGCTGTATTGGTATTCAAAAAAACAGACACTGTAAAGGCATTAATATAAAAGTAATAATAAAAATCCACCATCTTATTTCTAATGCTTAACGTTTTGTCTAAAAGTAAGTGTAATACACAATATCTTCAGACACACAGATGTATGAAAATCTTACTTGCCTGTCTGCTGGTCACAATTGTCATATGCGAAATGGGCTAGGGGCTGATGCACTCTGTACCCTAGTAGCATGATTGTACAGCACAGAATTAGCATTATTTTGGTAATTTCACTCTGAGAAGCCACAGAATGGGTAGAAGAAAATGTCAAACTATTACATTAGGAATGATTTGCTGAGATTAGGATTTAGCATTGTGTTTGGATTGGAACAGAATAGAGGGAATTCCAAAACACTTGTAATTATATATGGTAGACTATACATACTATATCGGGACCGAGAGCACTTGATGCTGATGCCTGTTGTCTAAATGAAAGTGTTACTTTAACTAACATTTTTAATAGTTATATAAATTCAAACGCACCTTTGCAGCGAATGAGAGAGGTTCCCCTCAATATGTTCATTGGCTGCTTGTATGATGGATAATACACTCTATAAAGCCTATCTGAACTGCAATTTGTGGAAGTCTACTTCAAAAGCAGCCATAACATAATTCTGTACTATTTTTGGCCAGGTTTATATTTTTGAAATACCAAAGTACAGCACTACACAAATGTAAACAGAACAATAATGAGCAAATGATAGAGGGACAAGAAAACCCACAATACTTGTTTGCTATTTTTAGGACTTGTTAGTTTATTAAAAAGCATCATTAATGGTTAGTTCAAGTAATTTATTTGCAGCATTAATTTAGTTGCAATTAGCTGTAAGCCTCTGTGGTGATTTTTGATGGCACAGGAAAATCCTATCTGTTCAGCAGTATAACATTTCGCTTTCTTTTGTTGATTTACTCCCCACAACAGATGTTATCATTAGTAGACATACGCATACATGCAAAGCAAGAGCAACAAAAGCACAAAAAGTCAGCACTGATTTAAAGCAAGCACGGAAGCAAGACATGCATATTATGCCGTACAGAAGCTAAAGTATTTTCCAGCTCTCTTAGTTGAACTGGTGTGCTGAAAAACCAACACAAAGCTACACAAAATCAATCAGCATTCAAGCATTATTATCAACCTCTATCTTGAAAAATATTACATGAAACTCGATTTGAATCTATCATTTCCGTTTCCTTTATTTTATTTGAATATTAATGTGTCAACCCCAAACCACAAGATTCTAATTTGTGTATTTACAACCTATAGATATTTAAATATTAATACAAAAAGGGTCTCTGCTCATACAATACACACTTTTTGAGTATGAAAGTGTTTTTTATGGGCCTCAATGTATTTAATTTGATTTTAATACTATGCTGTTATAATCATGGTAGGCATTGCCTCATTGAATTGAGCATCTAGCTTGTGCAAAAAAAATCTTGAAATGGACCAATCAACTGATCTTAATAAACAAAAACTTTAGAAAATAAAAATCTTTAGAACGATTTTGTTTTAACTTTGCTGTTAAATAATTGCACTTATCTGAATTGTTTCAACTGTCCAGCTCTCTATTTAATATGTTGGAACAATCCTAATGAAGGATAACTAAACATGCAGGTAAAAGCCAGTTACAATAAGGCAGAATGTTACTGATATATGAGGGAAGTACAGTACACCCACACCAATTGGCAATCTCAGGAGCAGGGAGGAATCACATTCTGGCTATTTTCAGGCACTTTCATTGAGGAGAATAGAGATTAGTTGGTAATGCTACCAATATGTTTTCTGACCAAAACTTCATCTCTACAGTAGTTTTTAAACTACAGTACAAACAATTCAGAAAAAAGTTCATCCAATATATAATTCAATCAAATTTACCTAAGAGTTGTCAACTGGTTGGGATTTACTGTATTAAATGTGTTGGCATATCACAGAATGAGGCATAATCATTGCACACACTCATGAAACATCTGAGAAATACCTTTACAGCTCTGACTATCAACTGAAGTATGGTTTTTGGCAGTTTTAGGATAGACTTTGGCAAGGCTATTATGGCTGAAGCAAATTTCCGAACTGCTCTCTATAGAGAAGAATAAAGCAAGGCAATTGTTAGTAGAAAGGAGGTTCCTAATACTTGTTTCAGTTTTACTGAAAAATAATTCAAGTCAGTATTTTAAGGTTTTACATTCATTTGGAGGTTACTTATCTTTGAAGTTTACATAATCTACAAGGAATGTCTAAAGTCAATTTGGTTCTCTACACAAAAAATCAAAAGAGAATTTGATTTTCTAAATTAACTGTGGATTATCATAAAAAGCTTGGTGCTTCTCACATCAGAGACAACGAGTAATAAAGGAGGAAAGTTATGCATTGGACACTGAAAATGGGAAAAAGGGAATTAAATGTAGAAGCTAGGTTGGGGGAACTGAAGGCATGTTTGAAAAGGAGATTTTTGACCAAGCTTATGGCAGTAGGCAGAGAGGCAGTGAACTAGAGTGACTTTCAGAGAGCATATGGACCTATTTTTTAAACTAATCTGCTCATGAAAAAGGGGTGGGGGGGGGATTCAGAACATCACCTATTTTAAAGCTCACCTGATTTTGTTCTCTACTGACTTCAATGTTGGGTAAAATTGACGAAGCTTAAAATGGGTATCCACTTCAAACTTGGTCACCTCTGTTAAAATCAGAGCTATAGTGTTTGGATAATGACCACAAATGGAGCAGTGGACACAGTGAGGCACGAGGAGAATCAAACTATAGACGAGTAAAGGTACGGAGAAGGCGTTAAGGTAGGAAGAGATCGTTGAGGTATGATTTTGCCTTTAGAGGGATTGGTCATATAGCTGTATGAGGCCATAGAGGGATTTCAAAACAAAAGCAAGAAATTTGAAATGGACATGTTGCGCCCTGGGAGTTAGAGGAGCTTGGGAGTGGATAACAGCGATGAGACCATGGGACGTTGTTTAAGTGAGAGCACTGGCTATGTGATTTTGGATGATTTGAAGTTTTTTGGAGGGCTAATGGGTGGAGGCCAACCTTCTACAAATATTAGAGATACTGAGCTTTGAGGTGATGAATGTGCGGACAAGAATTTCCACGGTAGAAAGGTGAAGATGGGCTAATGCAGCTTTAATTGCAGAGGTGCAAGGAAGCATTTTAGTAGTTCAACAGACTTGGGGGATGACGCTGAACTTGAGATTGAGTACATATGCCAACTTTCTGTAAATTCTGATAGCTTGAAATGGCAGCCAGGGAGATTCTTTAAAGACTAGAGCTTTTGGTTAGAGAAGCTGTTCTGAGCCAAAGAAGATGACCTCAGTTTCGATCAGTTATAGCTAGAGTAAGTTGTAACTCATCCAGATATTGATAGCAGAAAGACAATTTGAGATTGTGGCATCAACCTTTGGTCAATGCAGAGGGCAGCAAGTTAGAACTGGGTATCATCAGAATCCCTGGGCATGGTTTCAATCAAGTCACTGTCATGGTTATATTGCTAGATCAGTCACTCAGAGGTTTGGAAACCTACTGTTCTTACCCAATACGGCCTACATGTGTACTTCCTTACACCAATGTAATTGATTCTTAGCTGCCCTCCAAAGTGATTTGGCAAACCAGTCAATTCTACAAAGCTAACATGGGCAATAAATGTTATCCTTGCCAGTGCTGCCCACTTCTTAACAATGAATAAAGAAAAAAATGTAAAAACTGACCCTGGACAATGCATTATGTAGCTAATGGATAGGGAATGAGCAAAGAAAAATTCCTGAGATACACTGGAGGTGACTATGCGTGGAATTTTACCACTTTAATTTTTCATTAGCAGTCAAAACTATTTCTAGGTCCCCATCTAGATGGTTCCTGAGGTCTGCTCGCCTGCGCAATCTTCCTAGAGGCAGTAAATTAAAAGGTCGCCTCTGGGAGCACGTCCAATTAAGAATAGTGGGCGGGCTGTGCAGGCAGGTGGGCCAATAGTGGCACCTGATGCTCTGGGAGTGAAGGATTATGTAGTATAATGGGTTAATAGCAATGCTAATCATGCAGTCATGTGCTAGAAGTTCTTAGAAAGATGGAATAGTCTGCACACACGAGAGATGTACTTACCTAGAAGACTTACCAAATACCTAACATGTATTTGGTGTAAATAAAATAGTTTTGAACAAACCTAAGTTAGACCTAAGTCACTCATGAGTAGAGAGAAACCTTCCTAGTATTGATTAGGCCACAAGTTAAACTGCAAAATATACTAGCACCGGTGGTAATACCAATCCAACAATGATTTGGTGCCATCGACATAACACCTACGGGGAGAAATCGGAAGAAGGCTTCTTCAAAGGAAGAATCGGAAGACTTACCTTGGTAAGAGGCACATTGAGAATTACTAGAGATATCACCACCAGTTGGGTAGTCACTACCCCTTCTGCGGCCATTCAAAAACCTTAAAGGTTCACAGAGAGGCCATAAGAACATACAAATTAGGAGCAGGAGTAGGCCACATGGCCCTTTGAGCCTGTTCCGCCATTCACTAAGATCATGGAAGGTCTGATTATAACCTCCTGCGTACCCACAATAACCTTTTACCACCTTGTTTATCAAGAATCTATCTACCTCTGCCTTAAAAATATTCAAAGGCTCTGCTTCCACCACCTTTTCAGGAAGGGAGTTCCAAAGACTCACTACCCGCTGAGAGAAAAACATTCTCCTCATCTCTGTCTTAAATGGACGACCCCTTATTTTTAAACAGTGACTCCTAGTTCTAGATTCTCCCACAAGTGGAAGCATCCTTTCAAGATCCATGCTGTCAAGGTCCCTCAAGACCTTAAAGGTTTCAATCAAGTCATCTCTTACTCTTCCAAACTCCAATGGATATAAGCCTAGCCTGTGCAACCTTTCCTCATAAGACTATCTGCCCATTCCTGGAATTAGTCGAGTAAACCTTTTATGAACTGCTTCTAACTCATTTACATCCTTCTTTAAATAAGGAGACCAATACTGGCCAGCGTTGGGGCTTGTGGAAAAACACTTTGAGGTATCGATCAGTGTCACGTTTGCATGCTAAAGAGCAGAAGCACAGGTTAGTTCATTCCTCTGTTGCCAATGATGTCCTCCTGACACAGGGGGCAGAAGAGAGCTCTGCAGACTTCAAAACTGTCATAAAACTGTCTTGGAATACATTTTTCAGCCCAAAATGAACCTCGTAAATCGAACAAGCGCGATTCAATCAGAGATCCCAAAGGTTGGGGGAATCCGTTGAATTGTTTCTTACAGACCTGTATAGGCTAGCCAGTTGTTGTGGGTATGGTGCATTGAAAGATGAAATTACTCGCGATCACATTGTTGTTGGACTTCGCGACGAAAAGCTGTCAGATTTTTTACAGACAAAAATGACCTAACACTTAATCCAGTGGTTCAATACGCTAGGCAGGCTGAACATAGGGAGCAAAATCATGCCATAATCCATCAAAATACCGAGGCTTTGGAAGAGTCTATTAGTTGGGTAGGCCCAAAGGCCCGGCAGCCATGCCCAATCAAAAGCCCGCTAAAATGGGCAAAAGGGCGGGAAATCCTACAGCAGCTATTTAAGATGACCATGCTGCAGTGCTAAAAATTGGCATAGAAGGCAAGATTGCCCAGCAGAGTGCACAGAGTGTTTCCAATGTGGAAAGACAGGGCTCTTAAAGCAGTTCTGTAAATCTAAAAATTTCATTAAATGCAGAAATCAAGCGAATGTCTATGAAGCCCAGACAATTCAAGAAATTGGCAATAAGGGAAACTATGAGATTAGAGATTTCCTATTTCCTATGAGAAGTAAAGGATCATGAACAAGACTTTTGGTCAATCACTTTGGAAGTTAAAGCCTTTGAAACTTACTTTAAGCTTGACACTGGAACTGGAGTTACAATACTGGTTGATCATTTGGAATGGCTCAAAATGGTAGACATTCAGCCATCAAGCCTTAAATTGCAAGGACAAAAATAGCTGGAAAAACTCAGCAGGTCTGACAGCATCTGCGGAGAGGAACACAATTAACGTTTCATGTCCGTATGACTCTTCATCAGAACGAAGAAATATAGAAATGAGGTGAAATATAAGCTGGTTGAAGGGGGTGGGACAGGTAGAGCTGGATAGAAGGCCAGTGATAGGTGGCGGCAGAGAAGAGATTGCCAAAGATGTCATAGACAAAAGGGCAAAGGGGTGTTGACGGTGGTGATATTAGCTGAGGAATGTGCTAATGATGATATTAAGGGTAGAAAGCAGGACAAGCAAGTGACAGATAGCCCTAGTTTGGGCGGGGGGGGCTGAAGGGATCAAAATAGGCTAAAAGGTAAAGATAAAACAATGGGTGGAAATACATTTAAAAATAATGGAAATAGGTGCGAAAAGAAAAATATATATATATTTTTTAAAAAGTTATAAATTATTAGAAAAGGGGGGATCGGAAAGGGGGATGGAGGACAGAGTTCATGATCTGAAGTTGTTGAATTCAATATGAAGTCCGGAAGGCTGTAAAGTGCCTAGTCGGAAGATGAGGTGCTGTTCCTCCAGTTTGCATTGAGCTTCACTGGAACATTGCAGCAGATATTAGAGCAGGGTGGTGTGTTGAAATGGCAAGCGACAGGGAGGTCTGGGTTATGCTTGTGGACAGACCGAAGGTGTTCCGCAAAGCAGTCGCCCAGTCTGCGTTTGGTCTCTCCAATGTAGAGGAGTCCGCATTGGGAGCAGCGAATGCAGTAGACTAATTTGAGGGAAGTGCAAGTGAAGTGCTGCTTCACCTGAAAGGAGTGTTTGGGCCCTTGGATGGTGAGGAGGGGGGAAGTAAAGGGGCAGCTGTTGTACCTCCTGCGGTTGCATGGGAAGGTGCCATGGGAGGGGGCTGAGGTGCAGGGGGTGATGGAGGAGTGGATCAGGGTGTCCCGGAGGGAACAATTCCTGCGGAATGCCGCCGGAGGGGGGAGGGGGAGGGGGGTGAAGGGAAGATGTGCTTGGTGGTGGCATCATGCTGGAGTTGGCGGAAATGGCGGAGGATGATCCTTTTAATGCGGAGGCTAGTGAGGTGATAAATGAGGACAAGGGGGACCCTGTCATGGTTCTGGGAGGGAGAGGAAGTTGTGAGGGCGGATGCGTGGGAGATGGGCCGGACACGGTTGAGGGCTCTGTCAACAACCGTGGGTGGAAAACCTTGGTTAAGGAAGAAGGAAGACAAGTCAGAGGCACTGTTTTTGAAAGTGGCATCATCAGAACTGATGCGACGGAGACGAAGGAACTGAGAGAATGGGATGGAGTCCTTACAAGAAGCGGGGTGTGAGGAGCTGTAGTCGAGGTAGCTGTGGGAGTCGGTAGGCTTGTAATGAATATTGGTGGACAGTCTATCACCAGGAATTAAATTGCAAGGTCTGGGTGGTATGGATCTTTAAGTAAAAAGCCAGATAACCACCACCCTTCACCACAAGGGGCGACAGATTATTGAGACCCTCGATATCATGCACAAAGTCAATCTTTACTGAGCTGGAATGCATGTGTATAACTGGGTATTCTGGAAATAGCAGATTAAGTCCTACAGAAGGACAGCTGGATACCACTCGTGGAGGAATTTTCAAAGTCAGGTGCAGAGCCAATGGATTTCTATTCAGCAGCAGCTGGTAAGGTTTATTCATTGAGCAATGGGTCATTCTCCATTACAGATACACCATCTACTGAACCCCTGGAGGAGGTTGTAGATCTCTCAGTTCTTTGAGAATATAGACCAGAAATTGCAGAAACAGAAGGTACTTAAGAAGGTGGTGACTATCTGTAAGAGGGCATTCTAGATCTAAGTTGGCTCTGTCCTGAAGGAGGTAATGAGAAAGAGGCCGTTGTAGCAACAAGTGACCTGTTGGAAGATGAGATCCTGGAGATTGGTGTGCTCTTTGACGTACTGCTAAAACATATGAGGTGTCTGTTGTCTTCTTTGAGGAGTTAGCTGTGTGTGCTGTTGAAGCGCAAAATTCCTATAGTTGTCCTATTGAACACACCAATGAGAAGCATTGTATATTGCTGGCTGACCATAGAGGGTCGTCCAGGATGAACAAAATGTTTGATTCCACAGTGGATCATACTGCCAGAGCAACAGTGGAGCGTATTAACTTGGGTGAAAGTAAGTTGATGTCCATACTTCAATTTCATCAAGAAGTTATCCTTCCACTAAAGTTGTCCTTCAGTGTAGAAGCAGAAACCAAAACTACAGAACATCCACAGCTGAAGAGTCCTATACAAGAATTTAATCTAGGGCAACATTTTCCCCCCGTCGGGGAGGAAATGCGGGAGCGGGTGTGGGCGGGCGGGCTTCCGATTGGCGCCCCCACTTGGGGGCGTGCCATCATTTTACGCGGGTGGGCCAAATAAGGCCCGCCCAGCATGACGTCCGCCAGGAAGCACTATGTGCTCCCTGTGCGGGTTGGGGGGGGGGGGGATTCCCTCAGCCAGGAGTGCGCTCTTTTGCGCAAGCGTGCGGTAGAGTGCATAGATCTCCCTGAGGCAAACTGCTGCCTCAGGGAGATCGGCTCACATTTTAAACTTTAAATAAAGCTGAGAAAAAAATTTCCCTGCCATGTCCCCTCATGTGACACTGTCATGAGTTGGGACATGTCCATAACTTTTATTTTAAAATATTGTGAGATTTTTAAATCCTCATGAAACCTCATCCCATCTGTGGATGAGGTTTCATGCTTTTTCAGAAGCCCGCCAGGGCTCCCGGCCTGCACGCTGACCTTAAGGTTGCACGGGCCGGTCCATTAATGACTTCAACTACTTTGTTAATGGCCTTAATAGGCCGTTGACAAGTTGGCGGGCGTGCAGCCAACTCGGGTGCACGCCCGCTGAACTGAAAGTCTGAATGACGCACCGTGACGTTGGAACGCATGCCCGATGTCACCCCGTGTCATTTATGCGTTGGCGAGTGGGCCCCGCCCCCGCTCGCCAACTGGAAGATACAGCCCCTAGATTTATTTCTAGAGAGTCATTCCATTGCTGAAGATGGTGTTGTCTTATCTTATGCTCAGTCATCCCATTGCCCACAGCAGAGCAGCCTCTCACTGAAGCAAGGGTGGCAAAGTTACCACTACCTACAGGAAACGAGACCATTTTCCTAAATGTAATAGGGAAGTCATATCTTCTTCATTTCCTGCAATGTTTACAGGATTTTCGTCATTCTTCTTCTCATCATCCAGATTTGTTCAAATCTCTGATACTGAATACCTTTTTCATCCTCAATGCAGCAGTGAATGATACCGCTGTGCAATACTTTGTTGGAGTTGAAAATACATCACCTTCTTAGGTCTTTCTCCAGCGTGCTAAGAGGGAGCATAAGTTTCCTGAGCAAATGCTAGTTTGTCTTCTTCCTGTTCAAAAGAGAACGATTGTCTATGTTCTACAGACTTCTCCTTGGATCAATCTTTCCTTGAAAAGGTTTCAAGATCCTGACAGTTCAGTTGTCTTGGAGATCACAGCTCAATTACTAGCAGTCATGGAAAGCTGCTGTCTCAATCTACCAATGTGGTGGCTGTCCAGGGAAAAGACGAGCGCCGGTATGGGCAGGAATTTCCCATCGGCGAGCGGGGGGGGGGGGTCCGCTCGCCGATGCGCAAAATGGCGCGCAGTGATGTTGGGCAGAACTCCCGATGTCACCGCGCCCCATTTAAATTTTCCGGTAGGCGGGGGCGCAGCAAAATCAGCTGTGCGCCCGCTGACCTGTCAATGGCAGAGTCATTTAGCTAATTAATTAACCTGCCCATCGAACCTTAAGGTTGGCGGGCAGGCCAGGAACCCTGGCGGGAATTCGAAAAAGCATGAAACCTCATCCACGGGCGGGATGAGGTTTCATGTAGGTTTTTAAAAATTTTATTAAAGTTTTTGTAAAAATTATGGACATGTCCCAACTCAAGTGACAGTGTCACATGAGGGGACATGTCAGGAATTTTTTTTTCTCTATTTTTAATTTTTGTCACAGAACAGCCGATCTCCCTGAGGCAGCACTTAGCCTCCGGGAGATGAGTGCGCTCTTTCATGCGCATGCGTTGATAATGGTGTTATTGGTTTTTAAATGGCCTTAACAGGTCTCTGACAATTCGGCAGGCGTGCAGCTGCCTCTGGTGCGCGCCCACCGAACAGAAGATCTGAATGATGCGCAGCGACATCAGGACGCACACCCAACGTCAATGTGAGTCATTTCACACATTGGCATCCGGGGCTCGCCCCTACACGCCAACGTGAAAATTCTCCCCTGTAGGTTAGAAACCAACTGAAAACAGAGTAGCAAGA
Source organism: Cetorhinus maximus (assembly GCF_964194155.1). Classification (NCBI taxonomy): domain Eukaryota; kingdom Metazoa; phylum Chordata; class Chondrichthyes; order Lamniformes; family Cetorhinidae; genus Cetorhinus; species Cetorhinus maximus. Next base: position 160,654,904 of record NC_135882.1, read on the forward strand.
GAAGTGGAAACATAGTTTAAAATTAATAGCGCATTCTAGGACTTTGGAGAGCATGGCGAGTTTTGAGATTTTGCAGCAACTGGGCAAATTGGAAGGGTGAGTTTCTTAAGGAGAAGTGTAAAATAGCAGGAGGTGATGTCAATGCCAGACAAGAGAGACGGATTGGTGTTGTTGGTGAACAGGATATAGAAGACGTATATTTAGATGATCAGAAGCTCGGGTGGTGGGCTTCATGGCCAGAATAAGAGGACTGAGGAATAAGGGGAAGATGGCAGAGAAATTGCAAGGAACAAGAAGAATGAGGGCATATTGAGATGGCTGGCAGGTGAGTAGCTTGGGGTGTATAGGCATTGCAGTTGAACGGGGCACAGCAGGGAAGCAAAGGCACTAAGAAGAAGTGGTAGTCACAAAACAGATGGTCTCAATTTTGGATATCAACATTTGAATGTATGGTGAAAATTGGAATGATGTGGTATCTTAAAATGATTATTGGACTCTAATATTTGCTGCATTTTAAAAAATTAATACACTCTTAATGAATATGATTTTAATAATGAAACTTTTTGAAATATCAGTAGTATGTCACATATTAGATTAACTCAAAAGTTAATAATCAGTGATAAAGACTTAAACGCCAAATGCAATGGTTTAAGTTTCAAATTCTATTTCAATAAGTTGTGTTCCTCTTTTTAAAAATATTCTTGATATTTGTGTTTTTTTCTATCTCACAAATTTGTTGGCAACGACTACATGCATGAATGCAGAACCTTAATTAAAAAGTGAAAATGAGTGACTAAATCTTAAGGAAATAAGGTTAAGGGCAATCATTTGATAATCAATCTCGGACAAAAATGTCAGCCTTCAGATCATCAGCAATAATCAGTTTCTACATTAGAAAAAAAGCTCAACACAAGGCATTTAAATTCATCAACGTGATAGAAATCTTAATGAATTGCATAAGAGTTTTATTCAGTTAACCTTGGACATCGGCAAACCGAAACAAAAAGGATACCAGAATGTTACAATATTTATGCATTAGGAGGCATCAAGAAAAAAAAGTAAAAATATACAGCAATATAACTTAATGCATGTTGCATTAAAATACTTGACAAAATCCTGCTTTATATCTGTAGCATATCTGCAGTGATTTATGTCGAATTATTTCAGTTGTACAAGCCAAACTAAAAGCATTGCCACAAATGTGATGTAAGCAATTATTAAGGTTCTTCTTCATATATATTATGATCATGAAAATAGAGTTTGGCTTGAAACTTTATTTATCATGTTTTGATGCGAGAAGAAGACATTCTTACATCCCAGTCTGTCTGCGTAATTGGGTGCAATAAAAAAGGCAAAAGGTTATCATAAGCAAACAGCATTTCTAATTCAAAGATAGAAAAGAACATAATATGCATTTGTACATTAGTACAGACCTTCTTTCTAACTTATCTTTGTATAAACGCCACATACAATTTTAGTTAAATGCATAGAAATTTGAAAATAGTTATCAAATAACTGCACTACATTTGGAAGCTAGTTGTTAGTAAAGTGATTGGATCATCAATAACTACTTTTATTTGAAGCACTTCTCCCAGCCAATCTGGGGAACGACATTAGCAGAAAAGCCATGCCCACAACCTTGCTTGGCCATACTTACTATTGGAGATTCACATTGATGGGCAATACATCACAACTGCTTTGATGAATGTACATTCCTCTTAAAACTTTTAAGCAGCTGCATAGTGTGTCTTCAGAAACATGTATTCTGCAAATTAGAAGTTTTTCACAGGAGTTTCCTTAGGGCTTCCCCTGTTCGACTGCCTAAACTTCAGCAGAATTGTTGTGCAAGCCCAATTTATTATTGCATTAAAAGGAGTTTTCATTGAACTTTCTCCCAGGCTATGGTGATGTAACTGTTAAATCCCAGAACATTTATCTCTCCTCTTCAGAAACCAATTGAGGTTATCAAAAAATAATTTGCAGTCATCTTTAAAATATCAAGCTGTATTTCTCAGTAACTTTCTGTCCCTACCTTTTTTACTTTCTCCTTCTGCAAACCATGACATACACCAGATAAAGTTCCATGGATAGCAGTAGATGCTAAGTGCTTTGATTAATGGTCACATTTCACATGTGAACCAAAGTAGTGAGCATCATCAGAGAATTCAACTGTGGGCTTTCACAACCAATCATGACTTAGCCCTCAGCAATACTGATACACACTTTCAGTGGCTCAACTGGTTCATAGACAGGAGCAGGAACTAGAACGAATTTTTCCCTTCCTTATTTCAGGGCTACTGAGGCCAATGACTGGCCTGGGTGAGACCACAATGAAAATCTCTTGGTCTATTTGGCACAGATTAACAACAGACACAGCATCACTAACCACCTATTGTGGTTAATCCAGATGTTTTGAAAACAAATAGGATTCCCCTATTTCTTGCCAATTTCCCCCCTTTTCTTTTCGTATTGTTGACTCCTGGGTGGGGTGAAAATTGACTACCCTCAGTTACTCTGCTATCGGTAGGATTTCTGTGATTTGCACAATTTTTCAAAGGATTTTTCATTTTAAAATTACAGCTAACTTTATTTCTGTAATTCTTGTTGCCTTCAGTAAACAACACTGTCATGGCAATAACTTTGTTTGGTAAGAGCTGTTAGAACTGTATTGCCTTGATATCACACACAGGAAAACATGTATCTTTCTGTCCTGCTTTAGAATTATTTTCTTACATAATGGGCTGAATTTTCCCCCCCGTTGGGAGGGTAGTGCGGGGGCGGGTGGGAGCGAGCGCGAACCCGATTGGCGCCCCCAATCGGGGCTGCGCTGCCATTTTAAGTGGGCGGGACAATTAAGGCCTGCCCAGCGTGACGCTCGCCTGGAAGCGCTGAGCGCTCCCTGTGCGGGTGGGGGGGAATTCCTTGAGTGGGGGCCTGCGCTCTTACGCGCATACATGCGAAAGGGCACAGAAATCTGATCAATTTAAGGTTTTAAAATTTAAATAAAGGGAAAAAACAAACTTTTAAAACATGTCCCCTCATGTGTCACATGAGCTGGGACATGCCAATGAATTTTTAAAACGTTTTGATTGAATTTTAAAAGACTTCATGAAACCTCACCCCGCCTATGGATGAGGTTTCATGAAAAATATGAAGGCCGCCTGGACTCTTCGCCTGCCCGCCAACCTTAAGGTTGGACAGGCAGCTCATTTAACTGTTTTAATTAGTTTTTAACAGACCTTAATAGGCCGCCTGACGTCACCGTGCATCATTTTACGCATTGGCGAGCGGGCCCCACCCTTGCTCGCCACCGGAAAATTCTTCCCAATGTGACTCATTACTCTTATCATCTGAGATCTGTTACAAATGTCTTGTAATCTGGATAAGGGAATGTAGATGTCACTTTTATACTGCTGTTATAAAAAGAAGTGATACAGGCAAAAGGCCCATCTACAGTTACAGATGACAAGTTAATTAGCCATCGCAATCTCCTCCTGAGATCCCAAGCATCACAGATGCCCATCTTCAGCCTATTCAATTCACTCCACATGATATCAAGAAAAGGCTGAACATAACTCTTACAGCAAAGGCTATGAGTCCCGAGAACATCCCAGCTGTAGTACCAGGTATGCCTTGTCCACAAAAAGCAGACAAATCAAATCTAGCCAATTACTGCACTATCAATTTAATTTCAAACATCAATTTGGGTTCCGCCAGGGACACTCAGCTCCAGACCTTGTTACAGCCTTGGTCCAAACATGGATAAAAGAGGTGAATTCAAGGGGTGACAGAGTGACTGTTCTTGACATCAAGGTATCATTTGACCAAATGTGGTGGAATGATGCGCAGCAAAACTGAAGTCAATGAAATCAGGGGAAAACTCTCCATTGGTTGGAGTCATACCTGGCACTAAGGATGATGGTTGTCGTTGTTGGATGGCCAATCATCTCAGCATCAAGACATCGCTGCAGGAGTTCCTCAGAGTAATGTCCCAGGAATAACCATCTTTAAAAAATTCATCAATGACCTTCCCTCTATTATAAGGTCAGAAGTGGTCACTAATGATTGCGCAGTGTTCAGTACCCCTCACAACTCCACAGAACGTGAAGTAGTCCATTCCTGCTTGCAGCAAGACCTGGACAACATTCAGGCTTGGCTGATAAGAGGCAAGTAACATTCACGCTACACAATTGTCAGGCAATGGCCATTTCTAATAAGAGAGAATCTAACCATCACCCCATGACATTCAATGGCACTACCATTGCTGAATCATTGACCACCAAAATCCTGGATGTCCATTGACCAGAAACTGAACTAGACTAGCCATATAAATACTGAGGCTGCAAGAGCAGTTCAGCGGCTGGAAATTTTTGGCAGAGCAACTCACCTCCAGACTCCCCAAAGTCTATCCACCATCTACAAGGCACAAGTCAGGAGTGTCAGTGATTGCCCTCCAAATGCATGGATGAGTGTAGCTCCAACAACACTCAAGAAGCTCGACATCATCCAGGACAAAGCAACCCTCTTGATTCACCATCTTCAACATTCACTCCCTCCATGATTGACACATAGAGGCAACAGTGCGTACCATCTACAAGTTGCGCTACAGCAACTCACCAAAGCTCCTTCAACATTACCTTTCAAACCCATAGGGCAGAATTTTATGGATGATGTGCGGGTGGCGGAGCCCGCACGTCAGCGCTTAAAATCTCGCGCGCTGATGTTGGGCGAGCATCCCGACGTCAGCGCGCGCCATCGCGATATTTAGCTGGGCAGGCGCGCTATGAAGCGTGATGCGCGCCCGCCATTAATTAAAGGCCTTGTTAAGGCCCTTAACTCGGCAATCGATGCCGATTTTGAGGAGCCCGTGTGATCTTCGCCTCGGCGCACGGGCGCAACAGGCAGGCGGGTAACTGATTTTTTAACAAACCTCATCCACGGGCGGGATATGTGGGCTCAGAGGGGTTGTTAATGTTTTATCTGAAGTATTTATTGCAGAAAGTGTTTTAAATTTGCCTGTGTGATTGTTAGGAGTTCAGGTCGATTTCCAACAGCTTTCTCTGTACTTTGAAGCTTCAGCTCACCAGTCTGCAGACAGTAATCTTTGTCAGGCCTGCAGCTTTCCGGAGGCCTCCATTTAGCCTGGGTATGGGTTCTGACATCTCCACTGGAGGCAGCTCCTCTGAGGAGGAAGGGAGGGATAGAATAAGGAGGAGGCCAGGAGTGGACAATCAGCTTCCAGGGGAGCCACCTTTGGGAGGCCAGGCGCAGGCACAAGGGGCGCAGGGCCAATATGTTGTCCAAGGTGGAAGGGGCCGCAGAAAAAGCCACTATCCTGCTGCCAGGGTATACAGGGGCAAAGCAGCTACCTCAATATGACTGAGGTGCAGTGCCGAAGGACGCTCCGACTGTCAAGGGGGACAGTGAACTATATCTGTCAGATGATTGGCCCTGAGATCTCCCCTAACTGTGTGGGTGGACACCCCATGCCAGGGGCTCTGAAGATCACAGTTGCCTTCCACTTCTATGCATCTGGCTTCTTCCAGGGCTCGGTGGGTGATCTTTGCGGTGTCTCCCAATCAGTTGTCCATACTTGAGTCAAGCAGGTTATAGACGCTCTGTTCAGAGGTGCATTGACCTTCATCCACTTCTGCTGCGACCAGGCAAGTCAGTCACAGCGAGCCAGAGGCTTCGCAGCCATTGCTGGCTTCCCCCGCATCCAGGGTACAACAGACTGCGCACATGTGGCTATCAAGGCACCAGCAGGTGAGCCCGGTGCCTTCATCAACAGGAAGGGCTTCCACTCCATGAACGTGCAGATAGTGTGTGATCACAGGATGCAGATTCTGCAAGTTTGTGCAAGGTATCCAGGGAGCTCCCACGACGCCTACATCCTCAGACGCTTGCAGGTGCTGGGGCTCTTCGGTGCTCCGGCTCGGCTGGATGGTTGGCTGGTGGGTGACAAGGGCTATCCCCTCAGAAGGTGGCTCATGGATCTGCCATCCAAGAACAGAAGCTCAGCAGCGCTACAATAGGAGCCACTGCACCACAAGGGCTCTGGTGGAGACAGCCATCGGTCTTCTCAAGATGCGCTTCCGCTGCCTGGACTGCTCAGGGGGTGCACTCCAGTACCCCCAGACACTCTGCACAATCTTGCAATGGAAAGGGGGGATGCAGTTGACGATGAAGACCCTGACGCAGTGGATGAGGCTGCACATGATGAATCCAGCAGTGGCTCCGAGGATGAGGAAGCACAGGGCAATGATGAGGGGCAGCACGCCAACCCGCTACTACACCAAGGAGGCAGAGACATCCGGGACACTTTAATCCATCGAACCTTCAGCTAGCTCCACACACATGGATCTGCAGGACCAGCATTGCCTAGCACTTCCACACGTGGCACTTAGGTGCTACATCTTCTACCTAATCAGCTGCAACTAAGGGCTACAGAAACGTCAATGTCCACTAAAACACTCATGATATGTCTGTGAAACATACAAATGCAGCACAAAGGAAACACCCTCAGCCATGGTCAGAAATGTGGACTTTATTTCCACCAAAATAAACAACAAACGTCGCTTTGATGCAGATGATGAAACATTCCCTAATCTAGAGCCAACACAAAATCACCAGTGACAAACCAGTGGAGTGCCTATCATGCCTTATGCTTACGTTTGCGGGTGCTACGTCTAGGTGCCGCCCCATTGCTCGGAGTGGCTTGTGAGACAGCCTGCTGACTCTGCTGTCCTGTTGGCTTCAATGACCTTGGCGGCCGTCCTCTGGCCCATGGAGCCTGCGCTGGCCCCGCCTGGGAGGGAGTGGCCAGTTCCAGAACTGGCACCTCCCCAGTTGTCGCAGCCTCAACGGATGCAACGGTCACTGGCAGAGGGGGGGAGGAGCTGCCGCCCTCATCAGGAGTGCCCTGAGAGGAGCGCGCAGTGGTAACAGGCAGCTGCTGCGCTGATGTGAGGTCACATTGGACCTCCCAGTTCACCACAGATGAATGGGCACCGAGCTGCGACACTTGGTTCCCAGAACATCTCCCACATTGCCAATGACCACGTGGCCATTAGCACTGTGAGGGCTTGCAGGTCAGAGCGTAGCCCAATCAGCAGATTCTCAATGTGCTGGAAGCCCCTCCCCATGAGAGTCGCCAATCTCTCAATGGAGGAAGTCTGAAGCTCTGTCCTGAGGTTCATGCCATCACTGACACTCTGCTTGGATTCCTCCATCGCAGAGACCAACTGAAGCATACCCTCATGCAACCCTGCCAGATGCTCCCGCGCAGCCTGCCGCTTGTCCTGCAGCTGCTGCATGGCTGAAATCTCCAGAGGCACATCATCACTGCCTGACTCAGCATGTGCCTGGTCCCCTGCAGCCCTCCGGCGCCATCGGCACTCTCTGTCCGTGCCATCTCCTCCAGCGATTATGAAGTGCCCTCTCCACTGTGCCCCGGGACACTAGCTGACGTCATAATCCCCACCGATGTGGTAGTCGCTGCGCTGGTGCCTGGCTCACTGAAATAATGTGACGCAAGTTGCAAGTGATGCCCCTCAGGTATGGAGGGGGGGGCTCTGGACTTGTTCCTGGCGGCCATTCAGTGGTGATGCTGAAATTAACAACAAGGACAGTGCATCAGTTAGCGTTCAGTCAGTAACACCATTCATCCCTTTCCCCCCCAGGCTCGTAATGCGCTCAACCGGCAAGAACCTAAGGAGACGAACATTGGTCGGGTGGTAAATAGTCAAGAGGAGGCTCAAACATTACACGTGCAAACAGACAGGCTGGTCAGATGGCCTAAGGAATGCCACATGGAATGTTACGTGGATAAGTGTGCGGTTAAGTACTTGGGCAAGACAAACAAGGAACGGAAATACATGAGTAATGGTAGGACCATGGAAAGTCATGTCGATTACAGGGACCTTGCTGGGCAGACCCGTTAAGGTAGCAGAACAGGAACATAAGGCGCTTAACAAGGTCAAAGCCAGACTTGCCTTTATTAGTTGAGGGATAGAATGTAGGAAAAGGGAGGTCATGTTGCAAGTGCAGAAAACGCTGTCGAGGCCACATCTACACTTCTGCATTCAGTTGTGACCTGCGCTTCATGGGAGGGATGACATTGGAGTGGGGAGAGTGCAGAGGTTCCTGACCTGGATGCATGCTGGCCTAGAGAGTTGGAGATATGAGGAAACATTGCATACACTTGCGACATTTGCTGTGGAGCACAGGAGATTGACACGTCACATTATTGACCTTCATACCGTTATGAGGGGCATAGAACGGATGGACAGAAGGCAACATTTCCCCGTGGCGCAGGAATGACTAACGTGGTGGCATTTATTTAAGTTGAGTGCCATGAGGTTGACAGGTGAGGTGCTGAGGACCTTTTGGACAGAGTAATGTGGGACAAACTGGCTGAAAGGGTGGTGGAGGTACAAACCCTCCTAAAATGCAATAAGTCTTTGGATGTGCAGCAGCGATGCCATGGCATGTTAGGCCATGGGGATCGTGGTCACAAATGGGATAAGGTGACTTTGGAAGGTGCTAGAGACACGCATCCTCAAGGGGCTGAGGGACCTTTGTGTATGACCCACACGTCTGACTGTATCAGTCTGTGAATGAGCATTGTTGCTGCATTAATGATTGCAGCAATCATCAGTGCTTTGGATGGTGGGGAGACAGAGTGGATGGGACTGTGGCCCTCAAATACCTGGCCGCTGCACCCCAGCTTCGCCGACACCTGCCGACCTGGCCGCCTGCCTCCTCCCCAGCTCCATGGCCTGCTTCTCATATGTGGTTAGGTGCTGCAGCATGGTGTGCCCACCACGCAAATGCTCTCGGCTATTGTGCTCTATTTTTGCCTGCAGAACAGAGAAGAACATTTATCGGGGCTGATCGTTCATGTATTCTGCACGTGCACGCCGCATCCCTACCACAGTGGCCCATCTGAGGCCTCCAGCGGCTCCTGTCCACATTACTGGTGATCAGTCACCAGAAGATAGTACAGCTGCTCCCAACCCCCTCCCCCAACGGCCACCTTGGACATATTCGGCGTCCATCACTTTGAATAATACACAGGTCTTAGCGCCCATGGCAAGGAGGCGCAACTAGGTGCGGCGCCGAAGCCAGCAGATGGCTCTTGGCCATGACAACTTGAGGCTCCCCTTCCACCATCTCATCACCATCAATAAGGCATGTGTTGGAGTTCTGAGTATGTGTCTAGCTGCCTCCCCTGCAGGTTGCCCCCAGACTACTCAAATGCGACAAACACCAACATATGCTGCGGGGAGAACCCATCTTCTCCTCAACCACTAAAGCTGATGTAAGCATGGTCACTATCTGTTTGCCCACCCAGCGTGCGCCAAATTCCCAATGCAGTAACGACACTAAGACGTTGGGGGGGGGGGGGGGGCTGCCTCAAAGGCAAAGGCTACCTGCTGGGTAAATGGCCAAGGCCGACATGGTACTCACCCTTCCGGAGTGCAACAAATCATTGAAGCGTTTCCAGCACTGGGTTCCTGTGCGCCGCACAGCATCTTGAGAGCTTACTGCCTCCACCACCTCCTGCCACGCCTGCCTAGTCACGTGGTGGGCCCTCCTCCTCCCATCCTCGGGAAACAACACCTACCGACGATTTGACACCTCTTCGAGGAGGGCAGCAAGGCAGGCATCGGAGAACCGAGGGGCAGATTGGCCCCCTGCTGGCCTACCCTGCAGCCTGCCTCCCTTCTCCTCCTCTGCCCTGACCTCCTCTGGAGCCCGGTCGCTGGCCATGGTGAACAGCCTAAAGGAGGCTGCCTGGCCTTTCTTTATACAGACTGCCGGTTCCCCATTGGAACTGGCGGCCTGTACACACCCGCCGCACATTTGAATTTCCCGCTGTGCATGGGAGTCTGAAACGCGCTGGGTGGACAAAATGTCGGCGTGGACTGTTTCGCCGGTGGTGATCGGCTCCGCGCCCCCCGCCGATTGGGTCGGGCCCGCCCGCCCGACAAACATAAAATTCTGCCCACAATCTCTACCACCTATAAGTAAAAGGGCAGCAGACTCATGGGAACACCGCCACCTGAAAGTTGTTCTCCGAGCCACACACCATCCTGACATAGAATTATATCATTGTTCCTTCACTTTTGCTGGGTCAAAATCTGGGAACTCCCTCTGTAGCACCACTGTGGGTGTAGCTACACCACACACACAGCAGCAGTTCAAGAAAGCGGCTCTTCTTCTATTTTTCCTTTTCGAGGGCAATTAGAGATGGGCAATAAATGCTGACCTTGCCAGTAATGCTCACATCCCATTAACAAATATAAAAATAAAGAATGCTATAACTATAAAAATCCCCCTAAAATCTTGGAAATAAACTGCTGATCGGTCAACATCTGAAATACAAAAGATAGGTCAATGTTTTTGGTGTGACTCTTAACATCCCTGTTAGAACTGACAAAGAGTATGATCCAAAACATTAGCCTAAGTTTCAGATGCTAAATTAACTGTGGCATTGACAGCTTTTATTTCCATAAACGAGGGAATATTTTAGCTCTTACTGTTATGCATTTAGTCTTAACACAGGATGTTGAGCGTTTTTCAATTTTTGTTCTATAAATTTCATTATTAGATATATTTTATTATTGAATAGTACCTGGAAACCTGATTTTTTGGGTTGTTCTTCATCTTCTTTTACTTCTTCTTCATTCTCCTCCTCACTGTCTGTCTCAAAGAGATAGTAATCTCCGCTTCGTACCACTAAGCAGGAAAAAATAACATTACTAGTAAAATGAAACACAAAACAATGCAATTCTATGGACTTCTGAATGCATCTTCAGTTTTATTAAAATATTTCTTAAAACCTCTTACTTCCATTTTACTAGCTGGCATTAATAAAACAAATGATAAATTATAGATTGAACCATGTCAATAATTTAGTAGAGAGCAGAGTGTAAAGAATGTACAGCAATAAACTACCCAAATGGTTACCTGAATGTTAACATCCAACTCAAGGGAATGCACAAGAAAATCAAGAAGAGGAGGTAGCCAGGATAACAGAGTTTAACGAGGAATTAGTATCAGAATGCAGAACATCAAAAAGGATGGCTATAGTTGAAAAATGTGAAGAAAGGCGGAGAAACAGAGAATAAATATTGCAAAGACTGGCAATATTTCTGTGCAAGTACTGTGAATAAGAAAATAAGAAGTTGAGGCTGAGGCTCATAGAAATATAATTTTTAGTTTTATATTTCTGAATTTCAGTTCTAAATAATCCATGCAGAAACATGCATTTTAATGCAACTCAAATAATATAAAATCTGTCCAACAGCCAACATAAAATGACATGGAATTTCAGCATAACACAACACATAACAAGCTTCTTTTGTAAGTTTTAAGTTTTCAGATTTACATTTGACTGGGTGTAACCATATAAACAAAGCAATCCTGGATATATACCAAATGATATAAAAGACAATACGGACACCGTACTCTATAACTTTTCAATCATTAAAAACAATAGTTAACTTATTGTCAAGGTTATGCATTAATTACAAGTGCACTGCATTATAAATATCCTTTTGAAATTTATATAGTTTATAAACCCTTGCAAAACATTATAACCCTTATAAAACACAATTTCATAATTAAAATAAATTGTCATTAACTTCATATGTTTTTTCTATCTATTTATATTTACAACTTTGTTTTCATTTTTGTTTAAATAGTAAGCACTTAATTGGAAAGAGAACTGGGCTGATAGAATGAGGGAGTTGAAAGACAAGCTGAAATAACAGAGAATTTCTCTCGTGCACAAGTCATAAGAATATTGTTAAAACATTTATAAAGAAGATTTTATGATTTTACCACAACTTTTATCCACAATGACCATAATTTATTCTCCTAATAAGGAGTTCAGTAACTTCCCCAAAACAATATCTTTAAAGTGGTTAAATTGAATCAATTTTCAAAAATCAATAAATAGACAGAAAAAATGAAACAGTTGTCACAATTAATGACAATTCTTTGTGAAAATGAAGCAGTCAAAAAATGGTCCTGACGGATCCACACACTCTTAATGCAAATTCACAGCATCCTGGAACTGACCTTAGCCTCCGAAATAACCAATTGGTTTGGTATCACACATGTAATAGATACCTTATTTCCTTGAATAGATCAAATCATCATTACTTTCATGCCTCATTTTGTAACAGAGTCATAAAGGTAAAGGCCAACCCAAAAATATAAATAACGGAGCAACAGGCTGTTTGATTGAGACAAACAGCTGCAAGTAATGATTCCTTGCAGTCTGGCAGAACAGCATTGTTGTCTTTCCTGTGTACATTAATGTATTTAAAACAATACTAATTAACACAGGTGGTTTTACAGATCAGAAAACAACATCAATGCAACTAAATGACTGTGTTCTTCAGAATTCAGCCATTGATTTTTCAGTTTCTATATTGTGTTCACAACAGACAAATAGATAGCACAAAGGTAGCTCACAAATTGGCTTTCATCTAATCATTTATGCACGTAATTTACTCCTGTTAACCTGAAGTTGCTTAATGCAAATAATCGGTTAATTTGAAATGAAATCATACAGAAAGCTCTTGTGGTGCTGTATTATTCAAATTGCTAAATTCCAAATACTGGATAATTCAAAATTTGTCAGGTAAAGAATGACTTCAAATTAATAGGTGTAGACAGTTTTCAGTTACTTGAAGCATACTGCAATGCAAAATGGTTAGATGATCATATTTAACATTCTGTAGCTTTACAGTTGATTATGCATTCACCATGGATCCTTATAGTCATGGTGAGTTAGTGCAGAATGACCTTCTTGCATAACAAATTGGCACACAACCATCCTTGGTTGAAACCAAGCATAAAGCCCTTCAAAATAATAACAATGGGGCATAAAATAAATTCATGCTTTAAACCAAACTAGGATAGGCAATGTTTTTTAAAAATAATTTTTACTTGTTAACTTATATTTAAAAATAAAATTAAAAAAAATACAATTGTCTATTCAAGGAAATTTGGTACATGATGAGCACACAAAACTAACAGATGATTGAGGCAAACCTACTAGAAGCATGGTCAACCCAGGGTCGCCACCACTGCTTTTTTTTGCCCTTGGCTTTGTCTTTCTCTGGTTGTCCTAAAATAAAATAGGTCCAAATATTAATTATGCAAAACAAAAACAAAATAATCAGGTGGGCATGTCAGCGGAGTTTCAATTTATGAGGATTACAAATGGAGAAACATGTTGATGAGAACTTTATGCAAGAAATAAATTATACTTGACTAATATGTAGGTACCTATTTTAATTATTACATTTTCTCTCATGAAATCATCTCAATATGTGAATTATTTTCCAATGCTTTTTAAGGTTTCTCCCCAATCTCTCAACACCATTCCTCATTCTGAAAATAACTGGTGAAAAGACAATCATTCTGTTTTTTTAATTTTTGTCTACGTACTGACATGCATAGAAATCCATCATTATGCTTAAACGTTTTCAAAGTACAAACTACTGAAAAACCTATATAAATAGAACTTATGGACTGAATTTTTGTAGAAGTGGAGAGGCGGGTCCAGAGGTGGGCATGCTGATAATTTCATGCTACTGGCTGGCGTTCCAGCATGTTTCCATCTCTGATTTATTTTAAAGGTGGCTGTGTATGGGTGTTGGTTAGGTGTAGAGGCGGGGGGTCAATGATGGGGGCGGGGTGGGGGGGTAGTGACAGCTAACTGCCACCAGCAGCGGGTAGCCAATTAATGTGTCAATTCAAACATCATATAGAATTTTCCATATGGCATATGGCCCCCCTGTTAATGCCATAGTCTGTTGGATGGAGGCCATTGAGGCCACTGATGCCTCCTTTAACTGCACTTTAACTTCAGTGGGCCACAACTGAGGTTTCCCATCCAAAATGCTGGCCTGTCAGCTGTAGCCACTTGACATTCAATGGCATTACCATCACTGAATCCCCCACTATCAACATCCTCGGGGGGGTACCATTGACCAGGAACTGAACTGGATTAGCCATATAAATACTGTGGCTACAACAGCAGGTCAGAGGCTAGGAATCCTGCGGCAAGTAACTCACCTCCTGACTCCCCAAAGCCTGTCCACCATCTACAAGGCACAAGTCAGGCGTGTGATGGAGTAGTCTCCACTTGTCTGGATGAGTGCAGCTCCAATAACACTCAAGAAGCTTGACACCATCCAGGACAATGCAGCCCGCTTGATTGGCACACCAACCACATACATTCACTCCCTCCACCACCGATGAATAGTGGCAGCAGTGTGTACCATCTACAAGATGCATTGCAGGAACTTACCAAGGCTCCTTAGACAGCACCTTCCAAACCCATGACTGCAACCATCTAGATGGACAAAGGCAGCAGACACATAGGAATACCGCCACCTGCAAGCTCCCCTCCAAGTCACACACCATCCTGACTTGGAAATATATCGCTGTTCCTTCAACTGTCGCTGGGTCAAAATCCTAGAACTCCCTTCCTAACAGACTGTGGGTGTACCTGCACCATATGGACTGTAGCGGTTCACGAAGGCAGCTTACCACCACCTTCTCAATGGCAATTAAAGATGGGCAAAAAATGCTAGCCTAACCACCGAAGCCCACATCCTTTAAAAATTAATTTTTTAAAAAGTAAAAAGTCTTCAGAGAACGCTTCCAATTTGAGGCACCCTTATGATTGTTCATCTGCTTCAGAAGCCCCCATCTCTGATGGTGGGGTTGCTGATCCTCTATTTGCCTCCTGTATGCCCTCCAGACATGGGAACCCGCTCACTGTACTTAATTGGATGGGACTTCAGGAGTCGGCCACTTAATTGACCACCTCGTCCAAAATCTCCTTCTGGATCCCAATGCTGGCATTTCTGGGTTCCTGACCTGCATTTCATCCAGACAGCAGCATTAGGACACAAAAATGAAAATCCTGCCCTATGTTATGAAGTGCACATATTCTCATGTAAAGACACACTTCTTTCACTTAAGTCCAAAGAAAAAAATTAGTAAGAGGCCCAATCTCAATTGAAATGTTTCCATTATAACTATCAAAAAACTTTGTAGTTTATCGGCAGAAAGCATAATGTTCACCTCAGCACAACTCTCCCTGTTAGGCTTTGGTTTGCAGGGTTATCCAAGTCTAAGGGGAGGAATTCCAGACTGCCATCCCGAAAATGACTCATTTATTACTACTCTCTGCTTTCTGTCTGTTAACCAGTTCTCAATCCATACGAGTATACTTCCCCCAATCCTATGGGCTCTAATTTTATTTACTAACCCCCTGTGCGGGGCCTTATCAAAATACTTCTGAAAATCCAAATACACCACATCCACTGGTTCTCCTTTATCTATGCTAAATGTAACAGCCTCAAAAAACTCCAAGAAGTTTTTCAAATGTGATTTTCCTTTCATAACTCCATGTTGATTCTGCCCACTTTTACCATTCTTTTCTAAATCCCCTGTTATCACATCCTTTATAATAGATTCAAACATTTTCCCTGCCACTGACACCAAGCTAACAGGTCTGTAGTTCTCCACTCTCTCTCTTCCTCCCTTCTTAAATAGTGTAGTTACATTTGCTACTTTCCAGTCCACAGGAACCTTTCCAGAATCTATAGGATTTTGAAAGATAACCAGCAATGCATCCACCAACTCTCTAGCCACCTCCTTCAGCACCCTGGGATGAAGCTCATCTGGCCCAGGGGATTTATCAACCTTCAGCCTGGTTAACTTTTCAAGTACTACTTGCTTTACTAATACCAATTTCTTTTAGTTCGTCAGTTTCATAAGTCCCTGGGTCACGTAGTATTTCTGGGAGATTTTCTGTATTTTCTTCCATGAAGACAGATGCAAAGTAACTATT
The DNA here is from genome assembly GCF_964194155.1 of Cetorhinus maximus. Lineage (NCBI taxonomy): Eukaryota > Metazoa > Chordata > Chondrichthyes > Lamniformes > Cetorhinidae > Cetorhinus > Cetorhinus maximus. The sequence continues at coordinate 160,670,793 of NC_135882.1, forward strand.
TAGTTTCTCTGCCATTTCCCAATTCTCCATTATAAATTCCCCTATGTTGTTCTGTTAATTCTACGATCTGCTCACAAAAAGATGCACCTGTGTTTCATTGTCATTAAGTAAATTAAACTAATGTACACTTTAACGATCCTTCTTGTTACATTCACGTCCTCTGGTGTGACTTTCCATCAGGAATATGATCATAGCTAGAAGCATGAGGTCTCTCTCCAACAGTTTTAAAACTTAAAGAAACAACGCATGCACACTCATTACAATTACTCATTTTGCAAATATGCTACAAGTCTTCCATAATGTAAGAATAATTTTCTATCATATCGCAGTGCATATTTATTATTATTTTGTTACAATGCAGCTCATATTCTAAATTGATCTATTTTATCAATCCTGTTTTTTAAAACCTTTTAATAAAAAAACCTGTTCATTCTTCTTTTTCTAGTTAACAGAAATTTAGAGTTAACAGAATAAAAGACATCACTGAATTCACCAGTACTAATTCAACAATTTGACATTAGATCAACTAATTTCACCTCCAGACAAATGTGAATCCAAGCATCTTATTAAAATATTAGCAAAACTTAGCAATTATTGTTGGCGATTCATATGACATTCCCCTACCTTCTATTTTTAAGGTGACATTACCCATTTAAAATAATCAGGTTAATGTCTGCATTAAATTAGTGGGCAGGGGAATGCCATACAAACGTGTTAAACATTTGTCCACTGGTAGCGTCAGCAATATTACCTAGGCTTTTTCTACCAATATAGCATGTACCGACAAGAGCAACTTAATCAAAATGGAAAACAAGTAATCAAAAAGTATTTCTAAAATAAAGAAAAGTTTTTTCTGGATGCATAGTATACCAGTTAATGACATTAGGACGCTTGTTGCTTGTGTGTACGACTCTGAAAATGAGAATTGCACCCCAGTTTGTTTGCCAATATTTTTCTCCTTCCCCTGTGCTCTTTGGGATTATAGAGTCTGATTTTAACTCTAAGTGAATGGATTTTGAGTGAGTTAAAATCTCGCCTAAGGTTTCAAAGATGGTTATTGCCTACTTCACTAAAGTGACCATTCTTCATGTGTGATGTTGAATGAGAGTGGCAGCAGGCTATTCTGTATTAAAAACAAGGCCAAACCCTATTCTCTTCTGGTATCCGGACACTTTCAGCAAAGGTTAATGACTCAGGAATGCAGTTTTAATCTAACCTGCCCATTAGAAAATTGACAGAATCGGACGCAACATGGGACAACATTTTCTCCCCATTGGGGGGGAGGTGCGGGAGCAGGCGGGCTTCCGATTGGCACCCCCACTCGGAGGCGCACCGCCATTTTATGTGGGCGGGCCAATTAAGGCCTGCCCAGCGTGACGTGCGCCAGGAAGTGCCATGCGCTCCCTGTGCGGGGTGGGGGGATTCCCTCAACCAGCAGTGCGCTCTTTCGCGCATGCAAAGCGCTGTCTCAGGGAGATCGGCTCTGATTTGAAACTTTGAATAAAAATTAGAAAAAAAATTCCCTGCCATGCCTCCTCATGTGACACTGTCACATGAGTTGGGGACATGTCCATAACTTTTATTGTAACATATTTTGCATTTTTTAAATCACTCATGAAACCTCATTCCGCCCGTGGATGAGATTTCATGTTTTTTCACAAGCCCGCCTGGGCTCCCGGGCTGTCCACCAACCTTAAGGTTGAACAGGCAGGTCCATTAATGAGTTAAATTGGTTTTTTAATAGCCTAAATGGGCTGTTGACAGGTCGGCGGGTGCGCATCCAACTCGGATGCGCACCCTTCGAACTGACAATCTAAATGGCGCGGGGTGACGTCGGGACGCACGCCCGATGTCACCCTGCGTCAATTTCTGTGTCAGCAAGTAGGCCGCGCACCCGCCCACCGACTGGAAGATGCTGGCCATGTTTTCTATCTCATCCAAATTTACTCCTCACTGAAGAGTAAGGTTAAAATGACTCTCTTGCGGAAGCCCGGAGCAATATTTTTTCCTTCCTTACGCCAATTGCCTGAGGCAAAGAAAGTGGCCTATCAGCTAGGTTGAAATTTAATTGAAACTCGAAACAGAAAAAAATAACAATTCTTAAGTATTCATTTTGTTATAAGGAAACACAATTGAAAATTTGGTTAAAATATAAAAAATTGTTATGCGTCTAGCATGAAATTGAAATAACATTTAATTAGGGTGAATGATGTATCAACAAAACACAAGCACACGTTTTAATTATTCTGCACTGGGAAACTGACATTCTTACACAAGGCTCATAATTGTAAAGTACATGATCATAACTTATCATATTATAGAAATACAGGGTAAGATCAATTATGGTTATAAACTATTCTCACTATAATTACTATTGCAATATCTACCAAATCATTTATCAATAAACCTCTGCCAGAATTTCACATTTAAAATCATTTTACATCAGATCATACATCAGTACTTATTACCTTCTGGCTTTTGTCTCAATGGCACTTGATTGAATTAGAGATTCTAAGTTTCTATCAGCTATCTTAACCTATATGTGCCTTTTGGCCAAACAGATTACTATTAAAAAGTATCATTAACAGAATTTAGTGAAATGCTTATTGTTGTATACCATTAGGTAAGAGATATACTACTGTGAACACAGAGGAGTAAATAAGCATTTGAAATCACTGGGATGAAAATCTGGTGGGTTCCATAATAGGAGTACAAGCTACTTCACCATATCAGGGGCTATACGCTGTGTTGAAAAAAAAAAACACCTGGAAAGAGTGTTATGAAAATTACTTACTTGTTGATCACAGTAGGAGTGAATTCTGTAATACTTACTGCGGATTTAATTTGTTTCTTTGTGAGCTTTGTGAATATTAAGCTGAAGATGTTAATGCTGAGGAATGAAACATTTTCTGTTTGGGGTAACCAGTGTCAGCATGCAGTATTCACAAGAACACACATAAGAACACAAGAATTAGGAACAGGAGTACACCATTCGATGCAATCATCGCTGATCTGATTGTGACCTCAACTCTACTTCCCTGTCTGCCTCCCATAACCTTTGACTCCTTTGTTGATCAAAAATCTATCTAACTCAGCCTTGAATACATTCAATGACCTCCAGCCTCCGCAACTCTCTGGGAAAGAGAATTCCACAGACTAATGAGAGAAAGAAATTCTCCTCATCTTAGTCTTAAATAGGACACCCCTAATTTTTAAACTGTTTCGTTCTAGACACCCACAAGAGGAAAAACATCATCTCAGCACCCACTCTATTAAGCCCCCTTCTATGGGCAGAATATTATGCTTGGCGTGCGAGCCCGCGCCCAACACGCCCAAGTGTAAAATGACATGCAATGACGTTGGGTGAGCATCCTGAAGTCATTGCACATCGTGATATTTCGTTCGGCAGGCGCACGCCAGAATGGGCTGTGCGCCCACTGGCAATTATAAGGCCTATTAAGGCCATTAAGAAGCTAATTAAATTCAAATTTATTCAGGCGAAAAGGCTGAGTGGCTTTTACATTTTTGAGGAAACCTTATCCATAGGTGGGATGATGTTTCCTAAGGCAAATAAACATCAAATAAAAATTTTAGTTCTGAATTAAAAACATATCCCAGCTCATGTGACAGAGTCACATGAGGGGACATGTTTTATGACAATTTTATTTCCTTTATTATTTTTTTAAACAGCGCTTCATCTCCCTGAGGCAGCTCCATACCTCAGGGAGAATGAAGCGCTCTTTCATGCGCATGCGTGAACATCGCACTAGGCCCACTCGCCCTCCTCCCCCTCCTCCCGCACGGGCAGCGCTGGGCACTGCTGCTCACGTTCCACGCTGGGCGGGCCTTAATTGACCCGCCAGCGTGAAATTGCGGTGCGGAGCCGATCATGGTTGGCTTCCCAACCGCCCCCGCCCACCCAACCCTGCCAAGCACCCCCTCCAAGGGCAAAGTCCTGCCTTATGTTTCAATAAGATCACTTCTCAATCTGCTCAACCTTTCCTCATAAGATAACCCCTTCATCTCAGAAATCAGTTAGGTGAACCTTCTCTGAACTGCTTCTACTGAAATTATATTCTTTCTTAAGTAAGGAGACCAAAACTGGACACACTATGCCAGATGCAGTCTAAGACCCTGTACAGCTGCAGCAACACTTCCCTACTAATCTTAGAGGAGCAACCCTCCGCATCAGAGTGGCATTTCTAGATTTCCCACACTAGTTCTGCTCATGTCAATGAATGATATTGACTATTTCAATGATTAGGGGATTCTTCTTATTTAACCAACTTTCACCACCTCTTGTACATTCTGGATAATTACCAGTAGTAGCATAATTTGGGATGAAATCTTGTTCTGTATAAAATGACAGGGCGCCACCCCCTCCCCCATCTCCCGATGAACAAGTCACAATGTAAATCTTTTAGCAAACTAGGTATTTCCATCTTTTTTTCAGAGTAGGTTTTGGGTCAAGTAGTATTTTTTTCACCGTATTTGAAATCTATCGAGGTGCATTACTGTAGTTTGGCCTATGGGAGTCAATGAAAGGACAGGCCTGGGAATTATTTTAAGGTTATTTCCTTTTAAACCAAGCAGTACATATATGTATCATTAAGCAGTCACTTGGTTATTGTAAGAACTCTTTGGAGGTAAAATTCATTTTAAACAGTAGTGCAAAACGGGAGATAGTAAATTGGCAAACTACTTTACATACCACCTCATGTTCTTTTTGAATGGATATCAGGTATATAAAAGGGACTGCCTATTCAATATCTCCCCATTAGCCGCACCACCTAAGACAGGTTTCAATCCATAGTACGTCATAATTTTAATCAGCAGGTCAGTTTGATTACCTCTTCAAAACACTCAGAAGAACACTGGCCACTGAGATCATTTACAATGAAACAGTGTAAACCATTTTTAACCCAACCTACTGATAACAGCTTGCTTAATTCTCCAGGAAAATATGAGAATGCATTGTTTAAATTCTGATGTATGTTAATATTATTTTGGAAATGTCATGCTTCTAATAGAATTATAGTTGAATTTTCTGCTCACTATTAATAATGGGATCATAACAACATATAAAGTATACATTGATGGCATTCCTGTAAATAGCAAACAGAAGAAGTCTTCCAGACATTGGGGTCGGTTTTAACTTATCTGCTGTTAATGGGGCAGCAAATGTCTCCAAATGGCATCGGTAACCTTACTGTCTTATTAACCCTGACAATATAGCCAGCTACATTTTAAAAGGTGCCTAAAAAGGGTGCCCAACATACTGCTCAGCTTCAGTGGTAGACCTCTTTTGATTGACAGATTTGGGTCCTGGAACCCAGTTGCCACTTTAGTTTGTAAATAGGCAGAGTGTACGCCGTGCATGCTCCAATCAGTTCCATTGGCAGCACCTAAATAATTTGGGTCATTGCCATCCACCCCTCACCTCCATGACTCTCCGACATCCCCAAATGCTTTTACTTTGATGGTGGTTGTGACAGTCAATATTGACCTGCCTTAACCACGTGTATAGCCAGTGAGCTGCAGGGTGACAAACAGGCATCTCAGCTGGCTGTCCCAATGGAAGCAACCTAGCCTATCGTGGCTGCCTTTTCACTGTCGCTACAGGCGACCAGCTGTGCTCTGCGAGAAAATCATCCAATTGCCATGACCATCTCCAGTGTCTTCTTAATGGGACTAAATCAAAAGGGTACAGGAGGAGTTTAAACTCAAATTAGGTTTGTGTACACATAACTGCAACTTTTCTTTACATAATTGTTGATTCCTGTGCGTTGGTGGCTCTAAATTCTGTAACTTATTGATGAAATATCAAGGGGGTGACCATGCTGCATCTCAATGACAATTGTGATCTGTGATATAACTTAAGTAATATTGGTTAACAATGGAATTAACAAGTGCATGCATAGCACTTCCCATTGCATTTGTTGAAATACCTTCATCATCATCATCTTCCTGCTTCACCTGAGGATCCTGCATATCTACCGACTGAGTCAAACTGAGAATTCTCTCTTTGCCTTTTTTGTATTTTTGTTGTCTTGTTTTGATGCGATCCATCCTATTTAGGATAAGAGAGGAGTACACATGCATTTGGGTTTGAATGGCACATTAGCAACCAATACACATATCAAAGGTTTTTAATCTCGTCATACTCGTTGTCACAAGGTCACAATAGTGACATGGAAAGGTACATTCATACAAATAGTCACTTAGAATGTGGTCCTACTGTCTTTTGAGTTGATCCATTGACTTCTTTTCCTCTTCAAGCCTAGCCTTCACAGCTTTAACAATTGTAGCTTGAAACAGCTCTGCACCTCTAAAATAGGACATAAAGTGTGAATTGTAAGCAAAATATATTTTTTAAAAATTAAGACTAACTGAAAACTTGTGTGATGAAAAAGGCTTTGCTGGTGCAACAAAATTTTGGCATTAATTAATGTTGCATTTCCCTAAAAATGAAGAGAAATTAATATTTACATTTTTGGAAGATATCTGAACAGTTGGTGATCATGAACGGAAATGAATTACAATGTGACTGCATTAATGATAGTATCAAGTAAATGCTAATTTTAATGGCAAATCAAGTATCATGGATTTTCCTATATTTACATAAATATTTATTTATTTTTAACCTACCTCGATGCAAGGATTTGAGCAGATTTTATGTCAGCTACAACATGCAAGAAGTAGTAACTCATGAAAACTCTTCGCTGTAGCAACAGAAAGGAGAAACATATACTGTCCCATATAATGCCTGCTTCATCTTTGGGCAATGGGCATTTCTTTAGATTCTGAGGAGGGGCTAGAGAAGAAGATATTATTTCAACACAGCAATAAATCAAAATTGGATTATGGAAATGATCAACTTTCTATCTTCTATGCTAAATTTTACATTTTTCTTAAATTGCACCAACACACCTTTACTATTTAGTGAAATGTTAACTCTTTGCGTATTTAAGCAATAGTAAAACTTTTCCTTTTTATCAACCTAATGGATAGCCAAAGCAGGACTGGAAGTTTTTTCCAGCTTTGAACTTATTAACATCAAGGTACAGCTTGGCATGAATATACAGCAGATCTCATCTCATAGTGACAAACACCAGGTCACAATAGCAATTTTAACTTCAATTTCAAATTAGGAACAACAAAGGAAAATTGGAAATTTAAAAAATAAAATGATAAAATGTAAAATACACCTCCAGAAAGTGTGTTGAAACTGGGAAATCTGACGGGTTCTAAAATCATTTAGAAAAATGTTCATCAGCTAATAAGATTCAGAGTTATTAGATTTAGCAATGCATCAAGGTTAGATCATTGGCAGTTGATTGGGCAGTGTAAATGGGTTAATGACCTACTCCTGCATAAAAATTGTAATTATTCACTTGATAACCCTGTACACTGCCATCAATTTAATTAATTTTAGAAGTGAGTTCACACGATTCTACATGGAGATATAGAGATTGTGAAACAATTGTACACTTTGCACAGTATTTGCAATTCTAAATAAGAATATATATTTCATTGGAATCATTGATCTTAATTTTGTCCAGTTTGTGGCACAGATTTGACACCTCAAAACTCTGGGAGAATATATTTCTTTACGTAAATGTTTTTGGACAATAAAAGGCTAAATGTATTACTTACGGTCATCATAGCCCTTAACAGTACAAACGAGACCAAATGTTTGGATTAACCAACAGCTTTTCAAGATTAAAGAATTGACGTAGGCACATGCCCCTATCTGGAATAAAAATAGATATTCAAGTGTACATTTTTAAAAACAAAAATTAACGTTGATTTCTTTCTTTAGTTTTGTTAGGAACATAGGAACAGGAGAAGGCCATTCAGCCCATCGAACTGGCTTTTCCATTCAATACGATCATGGCTGATCGAACACTTCAATGCCTTTTACCCACACTATCTCCATAATCCTTTACGTTATTGTTAATCAGAAATCCATCAGTCTCTACCTTAAACATACTCAATGACTGAGCTTCCACAGCCCTCTGGGGTAGAGAATTCCAAAGATTCACAAATCCCCGAGTAAAGAAATTTCTCCTCATCTTGCTCCTATGTGGCTTCCCCCTTATTTTGAAATTGTGTCCCCTGTTTCTAGATTCCCCACCCAGGGCAAACATCTTACCTGCAAGTATCCTGTCTATTCCTTTAATCATTTTGTAGGTTTCAATGCACTCAAGGCACTTAATTATGGAATAGTTTCAACATCTTAAATATATTAGATGGTATCAAACCACTAAATGGATGAATATTTGACTAACAAAACACACTGGGCAGCATTTTGCCCTTGAAGGGCGGGCTAGGTGGGGGTGGGCAGAGGCGTTTGGGAAGCCAAACACCACACACAATCGGCACCGCAATTTCACACTGGTGGGCCAATTAAGGCCCGCCCAGCGTGAAACGCAAGAGGCAGCACCGAGCGCTGCCTGTATAGGGTCGGGGTTGGGGGGGGGAAGTGCAAGCCAGTCGAGCACGTACTTAGCACACGCGCGTGAGTGAGCACTGCATAATCTCCCTGAGGCACAGAGCTGCCTCTGGGAGATGAAGAGATATAAAAAAAAATAAAAAGAATAAAAATGCAATAAAACATGTCCCCTCATGTGACTGTCAGATGAGCAGGGACATGTTATTAATGAAAAATTAAAGTTTTTATTTTATTTTTATTTGCTTTTGGAAACCTCATCTCGCCTGTGGATGAGGTTTCCAAAATAATGCAAAGGCCGCTTGGACTTATCACCTGCCCGCCAACCATTTGGACAGACAGTGAAAATTTTAATTGACAACTTATTGGCCTTGACAGGCCTTTTAATTGTCGGCGGGCAAGCTGCCGGCTCCGGTGCGCGCCCGCCAACCCAACTATTGCACGACTGTGCGTTGAAGTTGGCATGGTCAGCTGACATCAACATGCATCATTTCACACTTGAGGTCAGGTGCGCGGCTGCCCGCCAAGTGAAAATTTTTGCCCATTGTTTAATTTCTGTGCATTGCACTTTTGGTGCCCCTATTCAGCCTTTGAGATAACTAACCCTCGTGAAATACAATTTCATGTTACTATTTTTTCCATACATGAGTATACCAGAACAGAAACGTACCCATCAGGGAGAATTCAAGGATTTCAATCAAGAGAATGGGGTAGTGGGAACAGTGACGATAACTCACTGAAAGAAGAGTGGATGATGAAATGTCGGCATTTGACAATGCTATAGGCCTCAATAGCATGATTATATTGACCCTGAAAATTGCATGCAGCAATCCAGAATCCACAAAGCAACAGCAAAAAAGAAATCAAGGAACCATTGGTCTTGGCTCTTGGGCATATCAGGTAATGAAAATTATTGCCTACCTTAACTATCAGTATTGCTGGTTGGGGTTTGCAACATAAGGACATATAAGTAGGAGCAGGAGTTGGCCATCTGCTTCTTTAAGCCTGCCTCTGTGATTTAATACGATTATGGTTGAACTTCTACCTCAATTCCGCCTTTCTGCACTATCCCCATGATTCTTAATTCCTTTAGCATCCAAAAATCTATTGATCTCTATCTTGAATATATTCAATAACTGAACACCCACCGCCTCTGGGGTAGAGAATTCCAAAGATCTATATCCTTTGAGAGAAGGGATTTTTTTCTCATTTTAGTTCTATATGGCTGATCCTTTATTCTGAGACTGAGACCCAGTTCTAGCATTTCTCAAACCAGGGCAAACATCCTTCTAGCATCAACCCTTTTACTACTATAATTCTTTATATTTTTAATATAAAGAATTTTATATTTACATGAGATCACCTCTTATTCTTCTAAATTACACAAAACATGGGCCTAGTTTACTTAATCCCTCTTCGTAGAACAATCTTAATCTTTGTTGCACTTCCTCCAAGGCTAGTATATGTTTTCTTAGGTAAGAAGACCAGAACTGTTAATGTAACGTTGAACTAATTATTGTATTACTTGCAAGACACAAACAAAAAGAAACATACCTGTCTTCATCTGTCTTTCTACTTGACTCCCACTCTACAATTTTTCCTGTTTCCTTCTCTGTCTTTCTGTTTAACTTCCACTCTGTCTTTTTCTCCATTTTTCTCTCTCTGTTGCCTCTGAGGTATTTTCTCTCATCAACATTTCTGTGTCTTTTTCTCCAATGCTATCAGCTATCGGTTCATCTATCCAAATATTTTTCATTCTTCTATCCATGCATTTATAACCTGTGTGCATGAATTCTGTTGGAAATTCATTGGCCTGAAATATTGACTCTGTTTCTCTCTCCATAGATAGTTGGCAGAATTTTCCGTCCCCATTGGCATGGCGGGCATGAGTGAACAATATGGCGGGAAGGCCAAAAATCGGTTTCACGCCATCGTGAAACCAGTTTGCGATCGTCGCTTCATCTGTCAATGGCGGGCTCCATTTCCCACCGCCAGATTTCAGGAACATGATTTCAATACATCTGCATATCATTATGAGCCCAGAATCAACCACCCATGCTGGATCATCTGGGCACATCGGCATGATTGTTTCACAAAAGCATCTATAAGGCGTGCAGAAGGGGGAATAATTAAGCAGTTAGCAGGCAGGACAGCAGCCTGGAAAGGCGAGTGTACACCTAGTGAGCTGCACTTCGAGGGGAACTCGGAGGCAACCAATGTTGCGCAGCGCTTGCGAGGGTTACCCATTCATCTTCAAGGTTGAGGCAATGTGCATTCAGGCAAGGGCACAGGCAAGTCGCTTTTTCCCAGCTGGCTGACAGTGCAGTGCTGGGGCAAGGGATGCACTGCCGTTGAAGCAAATTGGGGGGAGCAAGGCAGCACAATGTGAGGCGAGTTGGTGGGGGCAAGGTCTGCTCTGCATCTGAGGTGAGTTGGGGTGGGGCAAGGCAGAATGGTGTGAGGTGAGTTGAGGGGTGCAAGGCAGCTCGGTCTGATGGTAGTGCACAACCATATGCAGGTTGGGGGCAGGGAGGCATATGGCCACGCTTTAGGGAAACCTTGCATGAAGTGACGATTCCTCCACAGCTGAGACAGTTCAGGCACAGCCACATTGACATGCTTGGAGTTGGGCCTCTAGCTTATCTGTCCACTCAAGCAATGCAGACGCATGAAAGTGCCACCAAATTCTCCAGAACTTCTCACCCCTCGGGCACAGACTGCAAACTAATAATAGTTTTAGTGGACTGCAGAACAATTAGATGACTGGGCAAGCTGTACGATCTCCTTGCAAAAGCTGGCCATGGAGCAGCCACAGGTGGAGGTGCTCACAGCCCCTTGCAATGTCATCATCCAAGTTTGGACCAGTCTCCCCCATGGTTCTAGCTAACAGCGCAGCCTTGCAGTGTGGGTTGAGAGAATACCTGCGCCTGTGCTGAGAGCACAGCATGCAGTCCTGGACGAAGCTGCCGCCAATCGGTCAGGTGGAGTGGGCAGGGTTTCTGGCAGTCATGCAGCGCATTAAACTCTGGCTATCCAATTAGTGGCCAGCACTCTGAGATGCGTAAAGGGGCCTTCAGACTTAACCAAGAGAGGCTCTTAGTACACACACGCTAACCCATGTCTCTCTTTCATCCTGCATGAGCATTAAGCCGGGTGACCAAGCTGTATGCCTCATGGCTTACAGGGAGTGGAGACAAAGGAGGAGAGAGCAACAGAGGCACCTTGCTGGGCCGAGGGAGGAGCAGCACCCTCAAGAAGGGGTGGCTGGGGCCCTTACACACACCACTCAAGAGCCACAGTGGGCCATTGCTGATCAACACTAACTAGACCCAGGGTCTATAGGCAGCGCTTGTCATTCCTGCAGATGACCGAGAACAGTGTAGCTGAAGACTGCGCACGTCCAGGGAACTAGTAGATCACATCTGCCATCTGCTGCAGAATTTGGTGCCATGGGGACATGGAGGCCATCCACTGCCAGTGGCCGTGAAGTGACCGGGGCGCTCACTTTTTAAGCCAGTGGCTCCTTTCAGGAATCCACAGGCAATCCCTTTGGATTGTCGCAAGCCTCCAGGCACAAATGCATCTGTGAGGACACGGATGCTATCTTCGCGAAGGCACGCAACTTTATGTATTTCACCTGGGATCAAGAAAGCTAGGAAGCAAGAGCATTGGGATTTGCCCAGATCCCAGGTTTCCCACAGGTGCAGAATGCCATCGACTACACTCACATAGCGCTAAGATCTCCGTGGTAAAAAGCAGTTAACTATGTCAACCACAAGGGCTTCCATTAGCAGAATGTTCAGCTGGTGTGTGACCACCGCAAATGCATCCTACAGGTCTGTGCACCGTTCCCAGGGAGTGTCCATGACTCCTACTTTCTCAGTAGGTCTCAGATCCCAGACATCTTCCAGGGTTCAGGGAGGCTGCAGGCTTGGCTCCTTGGGGACAAGGGCTACCTGTAGAGGACAAGGCTGATGACACCTGTGCGGCGGGCTCAGAGTGCAGCACAGAGAATGTACAATGAAGCTCATGCTGCGACTCATACTTTGGTGGAGCAAACACTCAGAATGTTGAAAATGAGATTGTGATGCCTTGACTGGTCTGGTGGAGCTGCAGAGGATGTCACGCATCGTCATTGCCTGCTGTGCCCTTCACAACCTGGTGCTGCAACGGGGAGAAGAGTTGGCTGAGGAGAAGATGGAGGAGCTGCACGTCTCCTCCGATGAGGAGGTCCTTGAAGGTGAGGATGAAGGTGCTGAGGCCATCGCACTGGCCAGACAAGGCAGGCGCGCTTGGGAGGCCCTCGTAGTTAGACTTGTGGAGGACGATGAAGGCATGCAGTGAGGAGACACCATAGATCCTCGTGTTGCATCTGTGAATGTTTGACTTCTGTCCGCCTAATGGCAGCGCACATACCCTCTGTGATAATGTTCCTGTCATGGAGTTGCAGCAGATGTCCATTGTGCCTACATTCAAAGAGAATAATGATGACATGCAGTGGGACACTCCATAGATCCTCACATAGCTTATGGAATAAAAGCAAAATATTGTGAATGCTGGAAATCTGAAACAAAAACAGAAAATGCTGAAAATACTCAGTAGGTCTAGTGGCACGTTTCAAGTCCATATGACCCTTCTTCAGAGCTCTGGGTCATATAGACTCAAAACGTTAACTCAGTTTTTCTCTCCACAGATGCTGCTAGACCTGCTGAGTTTTTCCAGCATTTTCTGATTTTGTAGCTTATGTGAATGTCTGACTCCTATCTGGCTGAAGCAGATCGCTTGTGCTCTGTGAACAGGGTCATATTATGGAGATGCAGTGGAGAAAATTTAACTTCTCCTGATCCTATGGCATCTTTCGTGAGCTGAACCCTTCAGGACCACACTATCACCGTGCACAGATGCTGATGAGATGGAGGTCCATCCTCACCTCAAGGATGCTGAGGGCACACAGGGAGAATGACAGAACTCTGAGCTGCCAGCCCAGGACATTCTGGCAGCAATGATAAGCCCTATCAAGGTGCTGGCATGACTGATGTGTCCAGTGACAGTGAAGGTGCACTATCAGTGTGCTGGGAAGGTTGCACAAAGCACAGGGAAGAGGTCCTGGACTGAGACACCTGCCTTTATCTTATGCAGTGAACAAGGTTTCACATCTGAGTGACATGAGCAATGCTCATCAGAACAAGGAGCCATAGGCAAGAAAATATTCTTGGAAGTTTATTTACAATAATGAACATCATGTACAAGTGATTAACACCCATGCCCAGGCTGTGCAATTACATCTTCTTAGCTTTCCTAACCCTGCCGCTACATCTTGGTGTTCCCCCGACATCCACAGCGGAAGTGGAGACAGCCTGCTGACTGCTACGCCCTGTCTGTGATGACTTTGGCAGGCAACCTCAGGAGGGCCCAGGCCTGCTTTCGGAGTCCTGCTGTGTGGTAGTGGCTTCCTCCTTGGCCTGCAGAACTGGAGCTGCTGGGGTCACAGGATGACGGGATTCGGATGGGCCGGATGCCCCCAGAGTCACCTGTGTGGATGGGCCCAGGGTATGCACCTGCTGATCCTCCTTCCTATGGGTACCTGAGGGCCCCTGGCTGACTTAATGGGAAGCTAGAATGAGACTGAGGTGCCCTGCACCCCTCTTGCATTTACAACATTGGAAGCCAACTATGGCGTCAGCAATGGTGTTCAGCCTGCGCAGCAGTGCAGGACAGATGTCCTGACCAAGATCTCTATGGTAACTGCCATCCTGCTGATGTTGACTTTGGTACATTGGCATGCCAGCACGATCCCCTCGGACTGAAGGTGACAGACGTTTCCATCGTGCCTTGCAATCTGAGGAATGCAGCTGTCATCCCTTCCTGTTGTTCCCATGATTGTCACTGCAGCTCCAACAACTGATTGAGCACCGAGTTCAGAGGCTCATCATCTGACTCGGACTCAGCAGATCCTTTGCCTCCAGCAGTCCCCTGAGTGCCTCGGTGTCCTTGCCTCCATCTGCTGTGGAACAGATTGTGTGCTGTGCTCACCAGATAGGGAACCTGAGCCTGCTTTACATGTAGGTCCAATCAAGGTGTGTGTCGCTGTGCTGGTGGGAGGTGTGGGTGAGCACTGTGTCGGGTCTTTGAAAGTGCTGTCCTCAGGGTCCTCATCTGAGGCGCTGCTGGCACTGGAGTTGGGGCCAAGGTTGTCCAAGGGCAATGTGGCAGATGTGCGTCTGAGAGAAAGTGGAGATTATTAGTGCATGGCTGCCACGCTACACAGAACAGAGGACTCACAGTTGAGTTGCTACAGGGATGATCTGATGCATGATCCTCACTTGGATGCTTGGCACCAATCTTGCCATTGCCACAGGAAACAGTCCACGTCCTTTCCGACCAACTCTTACACGTAGCATTCGAAGGGAGTGAGGACCTTGATGTCTGGCACTGCACACCCCTGATCTGGTACCTCTCTTTTATTGTGCGTGACCTTGTCCTGCAGAAAGGCAGACGGAGAGAATGTGAGCAAGGCGCTTGCCCAGCCAAATGAGAAGGATACCAGGTGTGCACATATGTGTACTCAGTGGAACCATGGATGGGATGAGGAGGTGATCTCCAGAGGAGATGAGGCCAGATGGAGATGTGAGGATGTGTGTGAGCAAGTGAGTAGTGATGTCCCTTGAGCTGGTAGTGAGTGAGATGCCAGTGAATGTGTGATGGGCCTGTGAGTGGGAGAGTTTAGAATGATGAGATAGTTGACTTACCCTGGCAGCACGGATGAGACCGTTCATCCTCTTTCTGCACTGGATGGCCGGACCTCTTGTTGAAGCATTGGCACTGACCTCTGCTGCTGCCGTCTCCCAAGTCGGATTGGTGATGTTGCTGCCCCTCCTGCTGCCAGGGCCTGGGTAGAAGACATCACAGAAGGCCTCCATGGCGTCCAAAAGGCATTCCAGGGACGCTGAACCCGGGGTGGGGGGGTGGTGGTGCTGCAGTCTTTTTGCCTTTCAGGACCATGTCTTCTGTGCAGCAGTCCTGGGTTGGAAGCACTGAGAGGTGTGTGCGCGGCTGCACTTTAAATTTAGCGCATGAGGAAGTGGCGAGGTGATGGCATGACGGGCAAATCGTAGACCGCCCGCCAGCGAAACAGCATGTATCCCAGCAATGCATGATTAATAAGGCGGGATTGGGATGATATAGCATGAAAATCCACCATTGCGGTCAGCGGGTAAAACGTCCTTTTTGCAGCTCACTACCGCACTTTCTTTCCTGTTTTTATTTTAGCTACAGAGTAAGGTTGCATGGCTTGGCCTGTAATAACCATGTGAACATTATTGCGTTTCAACAATAACTTGCACTTATGCATTGCCTATAATGTAGAAAAACATAACAGGGCATTTAACATTGTGTTTGGAAATTGGGGAAGTGATACAAAAATAGAGTTAGAAAAAAATACTCTCAGTTTTCCTGGATGGGTACAGCTGTGCCAACATCTCAAGAGGCTCCACAAGACAAAACATTCCACCTGATTTGCAAATCAACCACCAGCCAAATACTCCACCCTCCTCCACTGGCATACAGTGGCTGATAAACGAACCATTTACCGATGCAGTGCAGCAACTCTCCATGGCTTTCTTTGATAGCACCCTCCAAACTTACAACCTTCATTACGTAGAAGACCAATGATAGCAGGTGCAAGATAACAACACTAGCTTTAAGTTCCCCTCCAAGTCACACATTATCCTAACTTAAACATATATCACTGTTCCTTTATCATCTCAGTGTTAAAAGCTTGAGCTCGTCACCTAACAGCACCGTGGAAGCATGGTCACCACACGGACTGCAGAGGCTCAAGAAGGCCTTCTCATAGGTAACTCAGGATGGGGAATAAATTATGCCAATGAGTTGCAGAAATCCAGCAAATGAGGTTGCTGCCACATATCTGACAGCAGCAGCTTTGATCCTTATGAGTGTATGGAATTATAAGGCAAAGCTGACAATCCTGTCCTCTCAGTGTGGAACCTCATTTGACAAGTGTGCACATCAGGGAATTGGGGATACAAGCCCTTTGCAAGGATAGCTCCCCATTGGAGCATGGAATTCATTCTCTATATAACTTATTGGATTGATGTTAAAGTTTCCACCATAACCTTTTCATTTTTGTCCATTATCTAATATTACAATTAACCAGTAGAATCCAAATAAATGTCAGGAATTGTTGTCCAAAAGCATCAACGGCCTCCAAACTGACTTTGTAAACATTGTTACTCATGCTACTTTACCATATTTGTTTTCATTCATGGGATGTGGGAGTCCCTTAGAAGGCCAGCATTTATTGCCCATCCCTAATTGCCCTTGAGAAGGTGATGGTGATCTGCCTTCTTGAACTGCTGCAATTCAGATGGTGAATATACTCCCACAGTTCCATTAGGAAGGGATTTGTAAGATTTTGACCCAATGACAATGAAGAGATGATAATATATTTCCAAATCAGGAAATGTATGACCTGGAGGGAAACCTGCAACCAATGGTGCTCCCGTGCAGGTTTGGATGGTGCTGCTGAAGAAGCCTTGCTAAGTTGCTCCAGTGCATTTGGTGATGGTACACACTACAGCCATGGTGCATCAGTGATGGAGAGAATGAATGTTTAAGGTGGTGAATGGGGTGCCAATCACATGGGCTTGTTTGTCCTGAATGGTGTTATGGAGCTCCACTCATCCAGCCACATGGAGATTATTCCATCACACTCCTCCTGACTTGTGCCTGCACAAGGAAGGCTTTGGGATTCAGGAGTTGCTCACCTCAGAATACCAGCCACTGATCTGCTGTTGAAGTCACAGTATTTATCTAGCTGGTTTAGTTAAGCTTCTAGTCAATGGTGATCCTAGGATGTTAATGATGGGGTTTTGGTGATAGTAATTCTGCTGAATGTCAAGGGGAGATTAGATTTCTTGTTGTTGGAGATGGTCATTCCTACCTAAACCTGTGCCTGTTCAGTTGTTGAGATAGCCTACAGTATTCATGTAAGATCATAAAATCATAAGAAATAAGAGCAGAAATAGACCATTTGGCCCATTGAGCCTGCTCTGCCACGCAATAAGATCATGGTTGATCTGACTGTGGCCTTAGCTCCACTTTTCTGCCTGCCTCCATAACCCTCAACTCCCTTAGCTGTCAAAAAATCTGCCTAACTCAACCTTGAAAAGATTCATTGACCCAGCTTCCACTGTTGTTTGTGGAAGAGAATTCCAAAGACTGAGAGAAGAAATTTCTCCTCATCTTAAATTCTTCCTTGTCTTAAATGGAAGGTAGCTAATTTTAAACTGTGCCCGCTAGTCCCAGATTCCCTCATGAGAGGAACCATCTCCCAGCATCCACCCTGCCAAGTTTCCTTAACATTTTATGCGTTTTAATAAGATCACTTCTCATTCTTATAAACTCCAATAAGTATAGGCCCAACCTGCTCAACCTTTGCTTATAAGACAACCCCTTGATCCCAGGAATCAGCAGTTCTCTGAATTGTTTCCAATGAAGTATATATCTCCTTAACTAAGTGCGGTCTCACTTACGCCCTGTACAGCTGTGGAAAGAGTTCCCTTTTTTATACTCCATCCCCCTTGCAATAAAGGCCAACATTCCATTTGCCTTCCGAATTACTTGCTGTATCTGCATGCTAATTTTTTGTGATTCATGTAAAAGGGCCCTATGTACTGCAACATTCCGAAAAGGAAGAGTGTGCAGGGTTACGGGGAGAAGGAGGGGAAGTGGCACTAGCTGAATTGCTCCTTCGAAGAGCCAGAACAGACACAATGAGCTGAAAGGCCTCCTTCTGTGCTGTTTCTCTCAATTTAAATAATATTCTGCTTTTCTACTCTTCCAGCCAAAGTGTACAACCTCACATTTTCTGACATTATACGTCAACTGTCAATTTTTTGTCCACTCACTTAAACTACCTATATACCTTTGCAGACTCTTTGTATCCTCCCACTGCATTAAGGGAAAATCATGTTTAACTAACTTGCTGGAGTTTTTTGAGGAAGTAACAGAGAAGGTTAATAAGGGAAACATTGTTGATGTCGTGTATATGGATTTTCAAAAGGAATTTGCTACAGTGCCACACAACAGATTTGTGAGCAAAATTCTAGACATGAAATTAAAGGGAAAGTAGGCATTTGGATAAGAAATTGGATGATTGACAGGAAGCAGAGAGTAGTGATAAATGGTTGTTTTTCAGATTGGGGGAAGCTTTGTCATGGAGTTCCCCAGGGGTCAGCGTTGGGACCCTTGCTCTTGCTTTTATATATATATGAATGACATACACTGTGGTGTTCAGGGCATGATTTCACCATTTGCAGATTGTAAGAAGATTGGAAATGTCAACTGTGATGAGGATTGTCTTGAACTTCAAAAGGACGTAGAAATGTTGGTGGATTGGGCAGACAAGTGGCAGATAAGTTCAATGCAGAGAAGTGTGAGGGATTCATTTTGGCAGGAAGAATATGGTAAGAAAGTACAAAATAAAGGGAGAGACTCTAAAGGAGGTACAGGAACAAAGGGACCTTGGTGTATATGTACATAAGTCATTGAAGATGGCAGGGCATGTTGAGAGAGCAGTGAATAAAGCATGAAGTATCTTAGGCTTCATTAATAGGGGCATTGAGTACAAGAGTAAGGAGGTCATACTGAACTTGTATAAAGCACTAGTTAGGCCTCATCTGGAGTACTGTGTCCAGTTCTGTGCACTATTCTTGAGGAAGGATGTGAAGGCGCTGGAGAGAGTACAGAGGAGATTCACAAGAATGATTCCAGGGATAAAGAACTGTAGTCATGAGGGTACAGTGGAGAGTTTGGGACTGTTTTCCTTGAAGAAAAGACTGAGAGAAGACTTGATAGTGGTATTTAAGATCATGAGGGTTATGGACAAGGTAAATAGTAAGCAACTGTCCCCACTCAAGAGAGCACCAATAACTAGAGGGCACAGATTCAAAAAGAGTAAAAGTGATGTGAGGAAAGTTTTTTTCACCCAGAGGGTGGTTGGAGTCTGGAATGAACTTGCTGAGAGTGTGGTGGAGGCAGGTTCAATTGAGGTATTCAAAAGGGAATTGGAAAGAATGTGCAAGGTTACAAGGATAATGCAGGGGAGTGGAACTTGGTAGGATGCTCTTTCAGAGAGCCAGTGCAGAGTCGATGGGCTGAATGGTCTCCTTCTGCACTGTAAAGGTTCTGTGATTTGTGTCTTCTACTGTGAAGAAAGATACAAAATATTTATTCAAAGTCACTGCCATTTCCTTGCTTTCCATTATTAATTCCCCAGTCTCACTTCTAAGGGCCAGTGCTTACTTTAGCTACTCTTTTCCTTGTTATATACTTGTAAAAGCTTTTAATGTCTGTTTTTATATTTCTTGTTAGTTTTCTGACATAGTCCAATTTCTCCCTCTTTATTATTTTTTACTGTCAGGTCAGATATGTGAGGTCTGCTACTGGTATCATTGTAGCCCAGTTTTCCTGTCACAATGGTCAAGTTGTTGGCGACTAAACTGGCGGCAATGGTGAACCACCACTGAAAATGGCCAAACAATTGGCTCGCCATGTCATCAGCACAAATAAACAAAACGACATAGACAGGAGCCCCTGTCAAAGTATAGATAATGTCGCACTCGGTAAGGGAAGGAATGAGGCCTCCCAGTTCACAAACCAGCCAAATTCTCAGAGATACAAGCGTGGAAATATCAAAACGCATACTCAGGAAATGGAAACAGTACTCTGGCTGAAGAAGATCAAAGGTGGAATACACAGAAAATAGTGGAACCTAGAGAGGCTGAAAGAAGTGAGTGAAGAATTTGTAAATGAAGTAAACAAAGCACTTGCTAAAAAAGATAAGGATACCATCAAAACGAATGAGCAATGGAAACCAATTAAAGAATTTGTCAAGGAAGGAAGGGCAAGTAGCACAGGGCTTTTAAGAGGAAAAAAGTTACAACTACAATGTTGCAAAAGATGGAAGGAGAAAGGTGAAAAATATCAATACTGAAGAGGACAAGCCAAGAAGACAAACTGAAAGGAAATAGACTTGCAAGAGACACTATGGATGGAAGATTTCAAAGAGATAGAGGAAAAGGGAGAGAATAAAATACTGGATGGCCTGAGAACTGAAGGAAGTTACAGGCAAATGAAAAAAGCTGGCACAGGATAGAGAGGTATGGAGAGACTATTATGAACCAAAGTCCTGCCTTCGGGCAGAGCATACTTTGCTAGTTTCTAAAATTTTCACAATCTTCTGGGCTATCACAAACCTTTGCAGCATTGTACATCATTTCTTTCAATTTAATACAATCCTTAACTTTCTCAGTTAGCCACAGATGGTGTACCCTTCTCATAGTATCTTTCTTTCTCAATGGAATATATCTTTGTTGAGAGTTATGAAACATCTCCTTAAATGTGTGCCCCTGCTTCTCTACCATATTATCTTTTAACCTATTTTCCCATTCCACTTTAGCCAACTCTGTTTTCATAACCTTGTAATATGAAATTCTATAATGTTATGATCAAGAGGATCATTTACTATGAGGTCATTGATTAACCCTAACTCATTACACATTACCAAGTCTAAAATAGTCTGTTCCCCGATGGCTCAAAAACATAATGTTCTAAGAAACAGTCCTGAATATTCTAAGAACTCATCCTCCATGCTACCTTTACCAATTTGATTCATCCAATCTATGTGAAGATTAAAAATTGTCCAAGGTTATTGCAGTCCCTTTCTTACAAGCCCACATTATTTCTTGATTTATACTCTGTCCCACGGCGTAGCTACTTGTCACGGAGTCTATAAACTACTCCCACCAGTGACTTTCCTTTGTTATTTCTTATCTCCACCCAAACTAATTTTACATCTTGATCCTCCAAACCAAGATCATTTCTCACTGTTGTACTGAACTCATACATTATTATCAGAGCCACCCACCTCTTTTCCTTTCTTCCTGTCCTTCCTAAGTGTCAAATAACCTTGAATATTCAGGTCCCAGCCATGGTCACTTTGCAACCATGTCTCTGTAACAGCTGTCATATCAAAAATATCATTACAAAAAAAAATGTAATTTATTTCTATTTGCCCCGGGACAAAGGCAGCACTTGCATGGGAATACTACCACCTCCAAGTCCTCTCCAAGCCACACACGATCTTGAATTAGAACTATATCACTGTTCCTACACTGTCACTGAGTCAGAAACCTGGATTTCCCTTCCTAATAGCACAGTGGTAGCTCACCAACACCTTCTCAAGGAATTGGCACTAAATGCTGGCCTAGCCAGTGACACCCACATCTCGTGAATGAATTAAAAAAACGAATTTCTTTCCGTTTGTGCTATAAATTAATCCATCTTGTTATGAATGCTGCGTGCATTCAGAGAACGAGCCTTTAATTCTGTCTTTTTACACCATTCTGGCCTTAACTGCTGGTGTACTCTAATGTACTATCATTACCTGTATTGCTACCCTGCACTATTGCTTTGTCCTTTCTCTTTCTAAATCTCCACTCACATGAATTCTCCTGCCACTATTTAGTTTAAATCCCTCTCCACGGCTCTAATTACATGATTCGCCAGGACACTGGTCCCAGCGTAGTTCAAGTGAAGGCCACCCCAACGGTACAGCTCCATCTTTCTCCAGTACTGGTGCCAATGCCCCATGAATCAAAACCCATTTTTCCCACACTGATCTTTCAGCCATGCATTCAATCCTCTGATTTTATTTACGCTATATCAATTTGCTTCTGGCTCAGGTAGTAATCCAGAGATTATTGCCTTTGTGGTTCTGCTTTTTAATTTAGGCCCTAGCTGCTCATGTTCCCTTAGCACAACCTGTTTCTTTGTCATGCCTATGTTGTTGGTACCGACGTGGAATGCAAGAATTGAATCCTTTCCCTTCCACTTCAAATTCCTCGCCAGCCCTGAAATGTCCTTAATCCTGATACCAGGCAGGCAACACAGCCTTCGGGACTCACACTCAGTTGCAAAGAGCAGTATCTATCCCCCTAACTATACTGTTACCTACTACAACTACAGTCCTTTTTACTCCCCACATTTGAATTGCCCCTGCATCATGGTGCTGTGGTCAGCTTGCTCATCCTCCCTGCAGTCCTTGCTCTCATCCACACAAGCTGCAAGAACATCAAACTTGTTTGACAATTGAAAGGGCTGAGACTCTTCCATTGCTACGTTCTGGATGTCTGTCTCTCTTACAGCCACAACCTCTTGTCCCTGACCATGGACCAAACCTGAAGAACCTAGCTTAACAGGTGTGACTGCCTCAACAATGTAACAATAATGATACAATAGTACACATTTCATCAACAAAATAAAATTATCTTTAACATATCTTAGAGTTTAAAAGTTCTAGCTCTTATAATTCACTACTTACAGATAGAATATTCTTCATTGTGATCACAAAAACATTGTAGGCAATAAGGCAGTCCCAGTATTGCAGGATTATTTTAATAGGTTTTAGTAAAAGTTCGCCACCAAAAAGCAGGAAATAGAAACAGGCAACCAGGTAACCCATGCAGAAGATGCTAATTCGTGTGGTTCCTGTGATAAAGATGATTGTAAGCACGAACCAAAATAAGTAACTGAATCCAATGACTTTTATCATATCCAGATAGGATCTGTGTTTGGAGGAAAGAAAACATTGAAATATCAGTTATGAGATTATAAAGATCAGAACAGAAGAGGCAGGCAATTCAGTTCACTAAGCTAATTTTTTCACAGCAATCTACAGCTCCCCGATCACAACATTTTTGTGAATATTTTCAGAGATTCGCCTCTACTATCTTATCTAGAAGACTATTCAAGGTATTAATCACCTTCTGCATCCTGAAATCAGTCATGAATTTGTCTTTTATCAGTTCATACCTCTTAAATTAAAGCTTCAGGTTAACTTGCATTTCTTACGTACCTTGAAATTAAATATAGAAGGCGGCATAATAATGGTAAGTAAAATTCAATCCAAATAAATTCAATAGCTAGACTGCCAAACCACTGAGAATATAATCCTTAAGAATTTCAAAATATTTTGAAAGAGTTTACATTTCAGGAAATGATTCTAAATAGTAGTGAGAGATGCATATCATATTATGATTTTATTTGTTGATTTATTCAGCTTTTGTATAAATAATAGTCTTACAATAAAAACATTGCTGGCAGCATGCAAATGAGCAAAAGCCCCAAAATGACTCAAGCATAAGTCTGGTAAAAATGGATAGCTGCGCTGCCAATTTTGGTTTGGTCTTGAGTGGAAATCAATGTTTGCTGTCCCACCCCTCTCCATCTGTTGAGCTAAGTAACAGATGTGATAACAAAACTAACCAGTTTGAGGAACATAGGTATACAGTTACAAATCTTATTACTAAGAGTATTGTGGACTATCCACTAATAAGACTGCCGACCATCCAGAACTCCCCTTGAGTCTCCCGGAATTAAAAATTAATCTCCAGGATAATTATTGCCAGTAACTCATGAGAAAAGTAATTGGAGCATTAAAATGTATTCTTTTGATTTTCATAATTACATTCGCATGCAAAATACTGTATGGACAGGATTTTACCGTGAATGAACCTATACATTACATTTGCTGGTGATTTTAATTTTTTCAATAATAAATATTTTATAAATAAACAATATTATACTACAACAAACCCAGTGCCATTAAATGAAATACATGGGCTGGCACATACCAGAATCAATATCTGTCTCATTAATGCTTTACCTGCAATGAATGAAGTCTGGTACTGGGTTATGTTGACTGAATGTGGCTGCATCCAAATCTCTACAAATCTCCACATTGTCCCCAGCAACTATCCTCACTGCAGCTCTGTTTTCATCTTCAAACACTTGCCACTGCAGCGATGCACACAGCAACATCATGAAGTCGTCTGAAAAACAATAAGGCTAACTTAGGTTGTTTCTATCTGATTTTTATTACATTTTAAACTATAATCATGTTATGTAAAGAATGAGTTTCTGCATGCATTTTTGTAACACTTAAAGATGCAATATGATACCATTAAGAGAACAGCCTAGTATAGCAATCAATTTTCCTTTTTCTGAAAAGGACTCTGACTGCGCTCCCCCACAGAATGTCTTTATTTAACACGTTCCGCTTTCTAAACACACTCCCCCACCAATAAAAAAAGAATCAGTTTGACTGGGACTAGAATCTCACCATGTCAGAAACTACAGGCAAAAAAAAACATTGATTAGAATGGGCTAGTAGTCTCCTGAGTTTAGACGAATGAGAGGTGATATCATTGAAATGTTTAAAATTCTTAAAGGGCTTAACTGGGTAGATGATAAGAGGTTACTTAGCCTGGCTGGAGATTTGCAAACCAGCCTCAGTGTAAGGCATTGGCTATTTAAGGCTGAGATGAGAAGAATTGCATTACTCAGAGGTGAAAAAAGAGACATGTTGAAACTTTTTGTCTTGCGTTCATCAGGACATTTTGCAAGAATACCAATATAAGGGGAAAACAACAATTTATACTGTGTGAAAAGAAGGTGCTCCAAGTGGACTCTGATTGATAGAGGCAGTACCATGGAGAATGCACCAATTGATGGTGACTGACAGTTAACTGCTGAACATTGTTTGAAATTTAAACCAGGCAGCTTGACCCCAATTGGGAACCTGACCAGGCAACCCTTATGACTTCCCAACTTCACTTATGACTTTTAATAGCCATCAGGAAAGGGTAAATTTTATCTGCTCTTCCTGATGGTATAATTATGCGTAGTTAGATCCTCTAATAAAGGTCACTGGGCATCAGAGTCTGTTACAAGTATCATCAAATAAAAACTTGTTTAGTTATTTGTTCATGGGATGTGGGTATCGCTGGCTAGGCCAGCATTTATTGCCCATCCCTAATTGCCCTTGAGAAGGTGGTGGTGAGATGTCTTCTTGAACCGCTGCAGTCCATGTGGTGTAGGGACACCCACAGTGCTGTTAGGGAGGGAGTTCCAGAGTTTTGACCCAGCGACAGTGAAGGAAGGGTGATATATTTCCAAGTCAGGATGGTGTGTGGCTTGGGGGGGGGGATCTTCTAGGTGGCGGTGTTCCCATGTGTCTGCTGCCCTTGTACTTTTAGATGGTAACAGTCATGAGTTTGGAAGGTGCTGTCTAAGGAGCCTTGGTGAGTTCCTGCAGTGCATCTTGTAGATGGTACACACTGCTGCCACTGTGCCTCAGTGATGGAGGGAGTGAATGTTTGTGGATGGATGCCAATAAAACGGGCTGCTTTGCCTTGGATGGTGTCAAGCTTCTTGAGTGTTGTTGGAGCAGCATTCATCCAGGCAAGTGGAGCATATTACACTCCTGATTTGTGCCCTGTAGATGGTGGACAGGGTTTGGGGTGTTAGGAGGTGAGTTACTTTCTGCAAGATTCTTAGCCTCTGGCCTGCTCTTGTAGCCACGGTATTTATATGGCTAGTCCAGTTCAGTTTCTGGTCAATGGTAATCCCCAGGATGTTGATAGTGGGATATTCAGCAATGGTAATGTCGTTGAATGTCAAGGGGCGATGGTTAGATTCTCTCTTGGAGATGGTTATTGCCTGGCACTTGTCTGCTGCGAATGTTACTTGCAACTTGTCAGCCTAAGCCTGGATATTGTCCAGGTTTTGCTGCATTTGGACATATTGGTGGGTATCAGCCATAAAATTACTTTTGGACATTACAAAATAACTGTTAGTATTTCTATAACATGACCAGCATTTCACAAACAAATTATACATGGAAAGAATGAGGTGTGAAGTTAGTGGTTGAAATGAGGCATAAACACAAATTTTCTCACTGAATTGATAGAGACACTTAAATTATCTTAGTCAACGAAATGTATTTTCATTGGACGGAATTGTCCGGATTTGCACTAAGTGCGGTAGTGGGCGAGAAAAAGGATATTTTACCCATCGACCGCAATGGCGGCTTTTCACAACGTATCGTCCCAGTCCTGCCTTATTAATTATGCATTCCCGGGAAACATGCTGTTTCAATGGCAGGCGGGCTTTCATTCACTCACCACATCATCACCTTGCCGCTTCATCATGCCAGACGCCATATTTGAAGTGCAGCCACACGCACTTCCAGTCCAGGACTGCTGCAAAGAAGACATGGCCATGAAAAGCAAGAAGACTGCAGCCCCCATGGTTTAATGATGCGGCCTCCCAGTGCCTGTCTGATGCAGTGGAGGCCCGGCTTAATGCCCACTACCTCCACTCTGGCCACAGGATGGGCAGCAACATCACTAAACCAGCATGGGTGGCGGTGGCAGCTACAATGTCCTGCAAAAGAAGCGACTATAGGAGGGGACAAGGGTAGCTTTGCCGTTGAGGCAACTTGTTGGGGTTGTACGGGCAGCCCTGCCATTGAGGCAACTTGTGGAGGGGTGGGGTGGGGGGGAGTCACGCATTATGGACACCTTATATAAAGTGACCATTCCTCTGCAACTGAGACAGTTCAGGCACAGCCATTGATATGATTGGAGTCGGGCTTCCAGCTTATCTGCCCACTCATGCAATGTAGAGGCATCAAAGAGCCACCAAGTGCTCCAGAGCTTTTCACACCTTGAGCACAGACTGCAAAGTAATGAGCGTTTTAGTTGAATGCAGAACAGTTGGACGACTGAGCACGTTGTACAATCTCCTTGCTAAAGCTGGCCATGAAGCTGTCGCTAGTGGAGGCACTCACAGCCCCTTGCAATGTCAGCATCCCAGTTTGGACCAGTCTCCTCCATGGTTCTAGCTAACAGTGCAGCCTTGCAGCATGGGTTAGGAGAATGCCTGCATATGAGCTAAGAGCACAGCATGCAGTCCAATGAGCAAAGCTGCCACCAATTGTTCAAGTGGAGTGGGGCAGTGGCGGGTGGGCTTTCAGGCAGCCATGCAGTACAGTAATCTTTGGCCATCCAAGTGGTGGCCAGCGCTCCCCGCAATGCATTATGGGGCCTTCAGACTTAGCCAAGACAAGTTCTTAGTACACCCATGCTAACCCATGTGTCTCTCTCTTTCATCCTGCAGGAGGAGTACATCGGGATCATGGAGCCTGGTGAACTAGCTGTATGTCTCTTGGTGTACAAGAGCAAAGATGACTGGAAAGAGAATGACTGAGGTGCCTGGCTGAGCAGAGGGAGGTGCAGCACCCTCAGGAAGAAGGGGCGGTTGGGGCTCTTACACATGCGGTCGAAGAGCCACAGTGAGACGTTGCTGGTTAATGTTTAGCGACACCCAGGGTCTATAAACACCGCCTTTAATTCTTGCAGATGACCGAGAATCAGTATCGCCAAAGACTGTACATGTCTAGGGAACTGGTCAGTCACATCTGCCACCTGCTGCAGGATCTGGTGCATGAGGACATGGAGGGCATCTACTACCAGTGGCTGTGAAAGTGACAGCAACACTCAATTTCTACACCAGTGGCTCTTTTCAGGGCTCCACAGGTGACCACTTTAGGATATCACAAGCCTCGATCCACCAATGCATCCACGAGGTCACGGACACCATCTTTGCAAGGGCACACAACTTTGTGCATTTTGCCCAGGACTAGGGCAGCCAGGATGCAACAGTGATTGGAATTGTCCAGATCTCGGGTTTCCCACAGGTACAGGGTGCCATTGACTGCGCTCATGTGGCACTCAGGTCTCCATTACAACATGTGGTCAACTACATCAACCGCAAGGAATTCCATTTGCTGAATGTTCAGCTAGTGTGCGACCACTACAAACGCAACTTGCAGGTCTGCGCACAGCTTCTAGGGAGTGTGCATGACTCCCACATTCTCAGTTCCCTGGCGTATTCCAAGGTCTGCAGAAGCTGCAGGGGTGGCTCCTTGGGGACAAGGGCTACCTGCAGAGGCTGTGGCTGATGACACCCATGTGGCAGCCTCAGACTGTACCAGAGCAGAGGCTCATGCAGCAACTTGGTAAAGCAGACCATTGGGATGCTGAAAATAAGTTTCTGGTGCCTGGACCTGTCTGGTGGAGCTTTGAGGAGGAGATGGAGGAGCTGGAGGTCTCCTCGGATGAGGAGGATCCCGACAGGGGATGAGGGTGAGGCGGTCCTCAAAGGCAAAAATGACGGGGATGAGGCCCTCGCACTGACCAGAAGAGGTAGGCGCATGCGGTAGGTCCTCATAGCTGCTAGATTTGTGGAGGATGATGATGACATGCAGTGAGGAGACTCCATAGATCCTCACATTGCATCTCTGAATGTTTGACTCCAGCCTGGCTTATGGCAGTGTGCATACCCTCTGTGATAATGCTCCTGTCATGAAGATGCAGTGGAGGCCCTAATCGTTCGATTGCAGGAGGGTGATGACGACATGCAGTGAGGACCTCGATAGATTTTCACATAGCCTCTGAGAATGTCTGACTCCTATCTGGCCGAGGGCAGCTCGCTTGCTCACTGTCATCAGTCATATCAGTCATATCATTGAGATGCAGCCACGAAACTTTAGAAGCATCTGATCCTTTGCCTGCCTTCAGCACCTGACCCCTTCAGGAGCACAGCGTCACTGATCACAGAAGCTGAAGAGATGGGGGCCAGCACCACCTTAAAGGTGCTGTAAGCATACAGAGAGAATGACAGTGCTCTCTGACACCAGCCCACAACATTTTGGCAGCGATGACAAGCACCGTTGAGGTGCAGGCATCAGTAATGTGTCCAGGGAGTGTGAGGCTGGACCATCACTTTGATCTGAAGATTGCACAAAGCACAGGGAAGAGACCCTGAACTGAGACACCTGCCTTTATTTTGTGCAGAAAGATTTCACATCTGAGTGACACAAACACCGCTCATCAGAACAAGCAGCCATAGGTAGGGAAACACTCCTGTGAATTTATTGACAATAGTGAACAGTATGCACAAGTGATTAATACCTGTGCCCAGGCTGTGCAACTACATCTTCTTAACCTTCCTTACCCTGCCATTACCTCTTGGTGCTCCCTGGACATCCACAGCAGAGGTGGAGGCAGCCTGCTGACTGCTATGCCCTGTCTGTGGTAACCTTGGAGGGCATCTTCTGGAGGGCCAAGACTTGGAGGGCCCCAACCGGCTTCCAGGGTCCTGCTGTGTTGCAATGGCATCCTCCATGGCCTGTGGAGCTGGAGCTGCTAAGGTCATGGGGAGAGAGGATTCGGATGGGTTGGACACTCCCAGAGTCACCTTGATGGATAGCCCCAGGGTGTACACCTCCTCCCTATGCATCCAGGCATCCCCAAGGGCACCTGGCTAACTCCTTGAGGAGAAGGAGTAGATGGAATGAGATCAAGCTGTACGCGTACGTACTTTTGGAGGCCAACTATGGAATCAGCGATGGAATTGAGCCTGTGCAGCAGTGCAGGAGCGACATCCTGGACCAAGGTCTCCAATGCGGCCGTCATCCTACCAGTGCTGACCTCAGTGCATTGGCATGCTGGTGCTATCACCTCAGCCTGAAGGCGGATGGACTCCTTCATCATGCCTTGCAATCTGAGGAGCGCAGCAGACATCCCTTCTTGATGTTCCCGAGCTTGCCTTGGCAGCTCCAGCAACTGTGACATGACCGAGTCCAGAGCCTTGTCATCTGACTCGGACGCAGCAAATCTTTGGCCTCCAGCAGTCCTCTGAGTGCCGGGCACCTAGTAAGTCCCTGCTGATACCTGCTGTGGGTCAGACAGTGCGATGTACTCACCAGATTGTGATCCTGAGGGTATTCTAAAGCCAGATCCCACTGAGATGTGTGTCTTTGTGCTGGTGGAGGGTGAGGATGAATGCTGTGACGGGACTTCAACGAGGGTGCCTTCAGATTCCTCTTCAGAGGTTTCTTCGGGGCTTGAATGGAGCCCTGAGTCATGGATTCCGTTGGCTGTTTCCCAGATGTGCCTGCGGAAGCAAGGAGAGATAATTAGTGCATGGCAGCGGCCTGTGAAACAGGACACATTACTCACAGAATGTTTATCTGATGGGTGTTGCATTGCTGGACCCTCACTTAATGGAGCACCTCTGACCTTACCATCAGCACAGGACTGGTCCAGATCATCACCGGCCAGCTGGATGGCTCTCTTTTCAAAGTCTGTGAGGACCTTGAGTTCAGGCATTCCTCCACTGGTCTGTGACCTCTCCCTCTTGTTGTGTGCCAGCTTGTCCTGCATGTATAAAGATGGAGAGTGTGTAAGCAGGACACCTGCCAGGCCAGATGATAAGTATGCCTGGCATGTGTGGGTGGTGAGTTGTCCCATGGATGGAATGAGGACAATGAAGATGTGTATGAGAGAGTGAATAGTGATGTCCCTTGAACTGGCAGTTAGTGAGATCCCTGTGAAGGTGTGATGAGTTTGAGAGTGTGTGAGTTGAGAGTGAGAATAGTAACTTACCCTGGCGGAAAGGAGGAGATCATTCATTCTCTTGCGGCACTGGGTGGTTGTCCTCTTATGAAGGGCGTTGGCACTGACCACAGCTGTCACTGCCTCCCAAGCCTGGTTGGTCATGCCACTGCCCATCCTGCGGCCAGAGTGGGGGCAGAGGGCATCGTGATGGGTCTCCACGGCATCCAAAAGTTATTCCTGTGATGTGTCGTTGAATCTGGGGGCTGCAGTTTTTATTGCCTTTCGTGGACATCTTCCATGCAGCACTGAGATGTGTGCGCATGGTTGCACTTTAAATATGGCGCCCGGTATGATGAAGTGGCAAGGCAATGGCGTGGCAGGTGAATGAGAGCCCGTCAGCCATAGAAACAGCGTGTTTCCCGGGAATGCATAAGTAATGAGGCAGGCTTTGGAAAACCCGTAAAACGTCATTTTACCTGCCCGCTACTGCACTTAGTGCAAACCTGGGACCATTCCGCCGAAAGTTTCTAAATTATAGGGAAGAGAAATTTCTTAAAAGAGCTAATGTTAAACTGTTAAGGAAATTGTTGCTAGATATCCCCAATCATTAATATTTCATTTAACATGCAGTTCTCAGTTCTGTTATATGAATCCTACTGAATTATTTCAGTTATTGAAAAAGTAAAAATTTCGATTTCCACAACTAGTGCAGAAATATTTAAATATAAAGTGTGTCTTACAAAGTAATTGCGGCTCATAGAAGTAAAATAAACTTCTACTGAGTGACTGTCAGTTTGCCAATTCAGAATTAATTGGAATTTGGGATAGTTGAGGTGGCTTAGATTTAGCCTCTATGACTAATAAAAGATGGTTGTACTTGACCAGATTTACTCTATTTTATGATACAATACCATCATAACCTATTATGAATATTTTCAGCATTTTGAAAAGAATATTAAAGCTATGATCATTTGGTTCACTACTTTGCCACAAAATAGCAGTGGATCTGTTAAACATAAATTTAACCCAGCATTTGCACAATAAGCATTTAAAAATATTTATTCAAAGAGTTGAATTTTGTATTTTATCATCATGCATGAAAGCAGATTATGCATGAATGCAAAAATGAAGAAGCTATTAAACAAAAGCAATAGGTATATTAGAAAACACCAGCAAGACAGAGCACCAAGTAACACCAACCAGATTTATGTCATATTTCTGAATTTGGTCCCTAATAATAATGATATTCAAAAAATTCCCTGTACTCACAGATAAGGAACATTGGATTTGGATTTGTGATGAAGTCTGGAAAGTACAACCACTTAATGAAGTTTGAGTTGATTTTGGCACTTGCATATCTCCATGGATACTCTGCAAAACAATAAAAGTACTGTGACACATATCGATTAGTATTTATTTGGACAATGAAACAGATCCGTCTACATTTCATTTTTATTAATAATCACTGATTACAATCAGAAAGACAGAGCTGACATAAATGACATCATTGCTACTTCAGCTGTGAATATATTGCCCAACATGTTGCATGGTTCTCCTGTTTCAAATTATTTTAAAGCAAAACTCAACAGCAAGTCTGTTTCATATTTAAAGGGAAACCTGTCTCCCTCCAAACTGACTACGACCTCTTCATAGAGCTGTAACTTTGTAGCTAATAGTAAGTGTTGGAAGAGAAACGATCACGGCAGTTGAATGGTGCACACTAGTAATTGAGCAAACGTCGCGGTGTAAATCCAACTGCATCAGCATAAACAGAATTTGTGCATTTAAATAAATAGTAAAAATATGAGTATAGATGAAGATTATGATGTGTTCTCATTTTCATCAAAGTCAATCATATTAATTTCTATTCAAAAAATATTGACCCCTGACAACTGACTTTTAATTACTGTTTGGTGCCAAAGTGACACAGGGTATATGATATCGAAATTAAATCAAAGAAAGATCAGGCCACTATTCTCAAAATTTTCGGGGTTAGCAATATCTTCAACCGAAAAAATTCAAGTTTACTGATATTAATTATAATAATTTAAAGCATGCAGCACATGTACCTTTACAGGCAGCAGGTGGGATTCCAATACAAAGTAGGTACTGAAAGGTCAAAATGCACGCTAGGAAACAGCAGTACTTCGGCCAAAGTTCTGCAATGGCTTTTCTGCGGCGTCGGTAGAGTAATGCAAATAACCAAAAGGCATGAAGCATGGCATACAGATCCATCCGTTGACCAATTACATTGACAGTCATCAAAAAACATATCTGTGGGAAATGTGAACAAACAGAAAGGGTATTAGTCGAGAAAGAGTACCTTTAAACTGAAGTAGTAAGCAGAGAGTCAAGAACAAGAAATTCTGAATTCAGCTGTCGACATTTACATTTTGTTTAAAATAAACCATTTATTAAAAAAACCAGATTTTGTGTACAGATTGGGCAGAGGTTACAATCCAATTTTGGTAAGCTTTTATATGCTGTATGTTTAAAAAATGGGTGAAATGAAGGTGAATTGCTCCCTTAATGAGTGCTGTTATCACCACATTGCGGAGACTGGATTGGCAGAGATAATTATGCATGTTGACAGAAGAGTTCCTATAATAATAAAAACACAATGGGCAGAATCGTGTGGAGGCAGCAGCGGGGGCTCACCTGCTAGCTGGAGAGCTGGCAAGAGACCCACATTGCTCACCAAACCATGATCCAATCAGGCAGTTGAGAGGCCAGTGGCGTGCCTTTGCCCAGGATTAGGACATGAAGGCGGATGTTCCACCTACTGAGATCTGCCAGCCAATCAGAGGCTGGTAGCTCTTTTGCTCAGCAGCACTGCCAGGGAGGCAGTGGTTGCTGAAGGAAAGACACCTACCGGCAGGGCCTGGGCGAGGGGGGTGTACAAGGTACAAAACACCAGGGCCCAAGCCCTCGGGGGCCTGGGACTCAAGCAAATATTTTCTGAACCATATGATTCTGAGTTGTATTTCTGTGACCCCATCTGATTGACCATCTGCCCCTGATCTGTTGCTATGACATGAGGTAGGTCTACCCTGCTGAGATCTGATCGGCAGTCTGACAGCTCACATTGTGTAGTTCAGCATCGGTATGATATCGACAGCTTGTTTCGGTTGCATGGCAAGAGTGCAAAGAACATGAAATAGCTCCAGAGAGTTATGGACATTCACCAAGTTATGATCACAAACAGAAAGATTTATACATCATTCTATGACTAGAAAGGCACCTAAAACCTTGACTTTACTCCTGGTCATTTTTAAGTGAAGTGCAATGCATTTTTTTAATGACACCTTCCTGCAACTGTTCCATTGCCATTTTACTGGATGGTCTTAAGTGCACTGGAGGTTTTCCATACAGATTCATAACTCTTACTGTTAGGAAGATTTCCAGACCAGTTTTCTGCTACACTCACTGGAGATGAGTTTACAGCAGCAGAATCCATTTGATCTGAGATACCTTAGAACCTTGATTAATTTTGTAAAACAAAACACAACACAGAAGCATTACAGTTTAAAAAGGTATGAAGTATGCAGCGATAAAGCAGGGATGCTTTGGTTTGTACAGCTAAACAAAATAAAAGGGGATGCTTTGCAACACAGACCAGGTCTGGTTTATATGTCACCTGCTCATGGGAAACAAGTGATTAACTAAGTAGTATAATGATCAGGTAAGGAGTAGTGAACTGGCTCCCTTCTATTCAATCTCGTCGATTAGTCACAACAAAGGTTTGAGTTTCTTTTTGATGAGGATATGCCCGTTTCTGAATCCAAATATATTTAATTATTTATGCAGTGAGCAATAAGGAACCAGTCAAATTAGGTTTTCTTGAGTGAAAGAAAGTGCAAATTTATTAACAACTAAACCCAAGGAAAAATATTGAAATCGTGACATCAAACTTTCAGCCCTCATTCAGTCATCCAGGCCCACACACAAGCACACACACACACACAGACACATACACATACACACAAAAACAGGTATAAGAGATAAGGGAAGTTAGAGTTCAATGAGAAAGTTAAAAGCATATAAAGCATATAAGTGTCCTTTGATTGCCCTTGAGGTGTAGATTTTTAAATGTTGCGGCATATTCGGATTAGCTGGTGTCGTGGATGTGGTCAGATTTAGAAGTTGTTGCAGTTATTACAATATCTTGGTTCGCTGGTAAATTTCTAGTTATGTTGGCTTCTGAACAGGGTAATACACTTGTTCCAAAAGAAAGAGAGGGAGAGAGAGAGAGAGCTTTCAGCATGTCTCTTCTGCTGAAGCCTTTCTTGCAATCTCTCTGCAGCGGCTGCAGCCTGGTCTGTTATACTTCACCCATTGTGTATTTCCATGGGGTTTTGGGTGAGTTTGTCCTTGGCAGCCATTGTTTCAATATCCTGCACTTTAAATTTAATGTCTCTTCCTTAGACAGTAACGAGCTTCAATGGGTCTTTGAAGTATAGGAAATGTCTCCCTTTTCGCAACCCCAGGAGGGCGAAATGTTTGTTTATCACCTTCATCTTGGAAGGTGGCCTTGCATTTTTAAGTAGTTTGTTCTGTCTCATTTCAAGTTGCAAAATTTCTAGTCAGTTGAAAGTTGAAAACTCATATTTTCAGAATTAAAGAGGCGTAGCCACGTGACCCTCCCTGAATCACAAGGAATAAAATGAGATTCACACTCATTTCATTACAAGGTATTAAAAACATTTTTAAAAACATATTCACTCCCATTCACTCTCTTACTCAAATTGCAACCGTTTTGCTCTACTGCGGTCTGGATATCCATGTGATTTTAAAAGGGGGAAAAAATCTTACCTTAAGTTTAAATTGGAGTTGGAGTTCGGGAACTCCAGTTCCCAGCTGGCCTCAGAACTTCTGCGCATGTGCTGGCCGGGAACTGGCCATACATGTGCAGTTCCAGTCTATTTCCAGTTTCATGTCTCCTGTGCATGTGATGGCCAAGAGATGGCCAAACATATGCAGTTCAACCATTTTTATGTTCTTCAGCCAGGAACTGGCCCTGCATACATGTGCAAAAGAAAAAGAAGAAAAGTGAAGCAATGCAAAACTGCAGGTCAGGTGACCTGAAAAGGAGCGCCACTGCAGAGGTGTATCAGGGAGCAGAACACAGGGAGACAGGGAGAAGGTCCCAAACCAAGAAGAAGGTCCCAAACAAGGGCATGGGCAAAAAGAGGTCCCAAAAGACAGTCCCCGGTAAGGGACAAGGGCAGAGATCAGAAACAAATCCTGTTAAGTAAAGTTGAGAGAAAGGAACAAAGGAAGAGCTGTGGGGCGTAGACTTGAAGCAAAGTGGCCTCGAGAGAAACCCTGAAGATCTGAGAGCACAGCCAAAGGTTGTTGACTCCATGCTGCAGGCCAGAAGGACAAAGGTACCCTTTGAAGTAGTAGTGTTCTGCTTGGCACGGCCAAAGATCTGAAAATGTGCTTGGAGGTGAAGCTTGAGTGTACGTGGTGATCCAGAGGAAAGGAATCTCAGAAGGCGAGATTGAAACCCTGGAGGTGGATTCTT
Source organism: Cetorhinus maximus (assembly GCF_964194155.1). NCBI lineage: Eukaryota > Metazoa > Chordata > Chondrichthyes > Lamniformes > Cetorhinidae > Cetorhinus > Cetorhinus maximus. The sequence continues at coordinate 160,707,100 of NC_135882.1, forward strand.
GTTGAAGCTGTCCGACTGGGAGCAACTTTTGGGAGAGAATTCTAAGGCGAGTTCTTCAAACGTGGAGATTGGAAACCCTTGTGAGAAAGACAGAGTTTCAGTGAGACCAGTTGGCTCACGGTGTAACAAGCATCTGGGTGGGTTGCTGAGAAATCCATAGAATCTGCTTTGGTCGCATCTGTCATTTACTTTGGAGTGTGGAGTGCCTGTCCAGAGTTCGCCAGTTGGTTCAAATGTACTGTATACGTACCCTGAATATTAGTGTATAAGATAGATATGCAGCAAGCTTTTCCACACCCGCCCTCTGCTGCAATCTTCCAGTCCCATCGCAAGTTAATGGACTTCTGGCTGGGGAGCTGCCTCACCCACAGCGGGTCCCACCCACGACAGGACCAGAAAATCCTGGCCATGTTAAATTGTTTTATCTTTCCAAATTTGTATGTGTCTGTAAAGATATAGCTGGGGTGAAGGAATAGTGAATATTTGAATCATGTTCTTATGCTTGTATTGAGACCTTTTCAACCTTTTTGTCTGGTGTAATGTAATATAGTTCATTTTTCTTGTTTAATATGTTTTATTCTTTGTGTTAAAAGTTCATCAGCAGACTCCTGTGAATTTGTTCAGTAACTTACCTCCACGGTTCCTAAATGAAAAATAAAAGTTAGGATCTATCAAGCCAGGTTTCGCTCTAGATTTGCCCAGTGTTAACATCAGCTAGGACTGTAACACCCAGATGACCCTAAACTGTAACAAAAACAAAAATATCTGGAAAAACTCAGCAGGTCTGACAGCATCTGGGGAGAGGAACACAGTTAACGTTTTGAGTCCGTACGACTCTTCATCAGAACTAAGGAAATATAGAAATGAGGTGAAGTATAAGCTGGTTGAGGGGGGTGGGACAGGTAGAGGTGGATAGAGGGCTAGTGATAGGTAGAGGCAAAGAAGAGATTGCCAAAGATGTCATAGACAAAAGGACAAAGGGGTGTTGACGGTGGTGATATAATCTAAGAAATGTGCTCAAGGTGACATTAAGGGTAGAAAGCAGGACAAGCAAGTGACAGATAGCCCTAGTGGGGGTGGGGTGGGGGGAAGGGATCGAAATGGGCTAAAAGGTGGAGATAAAATGAAAGATCGAAATAAATTTAAAAATAGGTGGGAAAAGAAAAATATATTAAAAAAATTATTGGAAAAGGGGGGGACCGGAAAGGGGGTGGGGATGGAGGAGAGAGTTCATGATCTGAAGTTGTTGAACTCAATGTTAAGTCCAGAAGGCTGTAAAGTGCCTAGTCGGAAGGTGAGGTGCTGTTCCTCCAGTTTGCATTGAGCTTCACTGGAACAATGCAGCAGGCCAAGGACAGACATGGGGGCATGAGAGAAGGGTGGTGTGTTGAAATGGCATGTGACAGGGAGGTCTAGGTCATGCTTGTGGACAGATCGAAGTTGTTTCGCAAAGCAGTCACCCAGTCTGCGTTTGGACTCTCCAATGTAGAGGAGGCCGCATAGGGAGCAGTGAATGCAATAGACTAAATTGAGGGAGGTGCAAGTGAAGCGCTGGGCCCTTGGACAATGAGGAGGGGGGAAGTAAAGGGGCAGGTGTTGCACCTTCTGCGGTTGCATGGGAAGTTGCCATGGGAGGGGGTTGAAGTATAGGGGGTGATGGAGGAGTGGGCCAGGTGTCCCGGAGGGAACAATCCTAAACTGTGTTGGGCCCTGATAACATCTTCTTACATTGGTTTTTCCGTTTCAGGTGGTTGGTTACAAATAAAACCTGCCTTCATTTGAAAAGATTAGACTGGCATCAGGGTTCTGAAGTTGCTTTATTTTTTTGGTGGTAGGCATGACAGATAATTTTATCAGTAACCCTGTGCCTATTCCTTGCTGTAGCTCTAGATTAAATATCATTTAAGGGGTTTGGTTGGTTTACCTGGCTGCAGTGGTGTAGTGCTGCTGGAGCACACCAGAATGCCGCTCTGGCACCTTCCATTAAAAGCAGACTTGTCCAATTCAATGTGGCCCACCAAACTTGTTGGACATTCAAGTAACATATATTTGATAAATGCTGTAAAGCTGCTCATCCAATCACACGCTGGTTCCTCCCTGCAAATTGCAGAGAGAAACCAACCTGATTGGACGAGCAACAGGGAGTGGAAAGGTAAGATTTGAAAGTAAGTTCCAGGGCCTACAGAGCAGCTGGGGCGGCAGGGCCCAGGGGAGCCCAAGCAGAATGCGAGACAGCTGGAATGGTGGGCTCAGGGGAGCCTGAACAGAGCGCAAGGCAGCTGGAGAGGCGGGGCCCACTGGCGTCTGAGTAAGTGAGTGACTGGAGACTGTGTGACAGAGTGTGTGTGAGGGGGTGGGGGAAGAGGGTGTGTGAGCAGGTGGGGGGAGAGAGTGTGAGGAGGTGGGGGGAGAGAGAGTGTTGGAGGGGTGGTAGGAAAGTGTTGGGGTTGGGAGATAGAGAGTGTGAGGGGCTGGCGGGGAACGAGTGTGTAAGGGGATGGGGGAGAAAGAGTGTGAGGAAGTGGGGGAGAGAGAGTTTTGGTGGGGGTGGCGGTGGTGTGAGAGAGTGTGTGGGAGCAGTGGTGGTGGAAAAGTGATTTACAGTAATCCTCGGCTGCGAAGGCCTGAGGATGTGAAACGCGATATAGTGTTTGTATTCCCTCCTGGCAGCTTTACATTGAATTTGCAGCACAGAAACAGGCCATTTGGCCCACCACATCTATGTTGGTGTTTATGTTCCACACAACCGTCCTTCAACCCTTCTTGATCACACAATCAGGGTAACCTTCTGCTTCTGTCTTGCTCATGCATTTGTCAAGTTTCTTGAATGTATCTATACTAGAATCATAGAATGGTTATAGCACAGAAGGAGACCATTCAGCACATTGTCTTTATGTCAGTTCTCTGCAACACAACTTAGCTAGTCCCACTATTTACCTTTGCCCTGTATCCCAGTAAAATCTTTTCTCTTCAGATAATTATCCAGTTCCCTTTCGCTGGTAGCAGCCAAGCTTCTCTTAGTTACTTGGAGGGCTATTCTGTGCTTCTCACTGGCCTGCCTTCATACTGTTTAGCACAGAAGCTTCTAACATGCAAATTTTTCAGATTGCTAGCCCAGTCTGCTTGGATCAGTTTTAACCCCTCGCTGTCCACATCTTTAAGTTGTGATTTTATTAGCTCCAACCCTAAGCACGTGTACAAATCTGATTTCTAGGAGGCTAATAGGCTGTAATTGGATTTTTGCCAACCTTTAACCTCCTGTAGGAACTCTGGTTTTGTATCCATTACATCACTCTTCGAATTTTAAAAATTGGTTTGTTTCATCTTGCTTATCAGTGGTTAACCCTGCATGAGTTTCACTGCTATTCCCTTTGTGATCTCCACACGTGTTGCCTGCTATGGGGTATTTTCTCCTCTTTTCCTTATTTGTTTTGGGAATGAGCATTCCCCTAACCTGTTCCATGTCCGCACCTAGAAGAGCGGGCGAAATGAGGACCCGGAGGCCATAAGCAGGACCTTGAAGAGCAGGCAAAAAGAGGACCTGCAGGCAGTCAGCAGCACCTAGATAAATTATCCAATCCAGTCCAGTCTGTGGTTCCAGAGCGGAGTGGCTGCATTCTGAGGGAAATTAAAGCGTGACATCGCAGTAAAACAGGTGTGATTGGTTGGTGAATATTTTACTCGTTTATCTTCAAAACACATGTAATTCATTAGTAAGTGTAAGGTTTTATTAGCTGTATTAAGGTTTACTAGCAGTATCAAAGGTTATTGGGAGTAGCAATGTTTATTAATTATAAATTGATTAAGAAAAATAGCAAATGTAACTCTGTTCAAGATAGAAGGGAGACAGAAAATGAGAAACTACAGGCCAGTTAATTTAAAATCTGCCAAAGGGAAAATGCTGGAATCTATTATTAAGGAGGTTATAGTGGGGTACTTAGAAAATCTCAATGCAATCAGGTAGAATCAACATGGTTTCATGAAAGGGAAATCATGATTGACTAATTTTTAGAGTTCTTTGAGAAAGTGGCAAGCAATGTGCATAAAGGGGAACCCGTGGATGTGGCTGACTTAGATTTTCAGGAGGCATTTGAGAAGGTGCCACATCAAAGGTTATTACACAAAATAAAAGCTCATGGTGTAGGTGTTAACATATTAGCATGGATAGAGGATTAGTTAGCTTGAAGGAAACAGAGTAGGCATAAATGGGTCTTTTTCAGTTTGGCAAGAAAGAACAAGTGGAGTGCCACAGGGATCAGTGCTGGCACCTCAACTATTTACAATCTATATTAATGACTTGGACGATGGGACCGAATTTATGGTTGCTAAATTTGCTGATGACGCATTGGTAGGAAAGAAAGTTGTGAAGAAGTCATAAGGAGTCTGCAAAGAGGTATAGATAGGTTAAGTGAGTGGGAAAAAAAATTAGCATATGGAGTATAATGTGGGAAAATTGGAACTTTCCACTTTGGAAGGAAGAATTTAAAAAAACATATTATTTAAATGGAGAGAGATTGCAGAACTCTGAGGTTCAGACAGATCTGGGTGTCTTGGTACATGAATCACAAAAAGAAAGTATGCAGGTACAAGTGATAGGGAAGGCAAATGGAATGTTGCTTTTTATTGCAAAGGGAATAGAAGAAGGGATGTTTTGCTACTGTTGTATAGGGTATTGGTGAGACCACATCTACAGCGTTGTGTACAGTTTTGGTGTCCTGATTTAAGAAAGGACATAGCTGCATGAGAACGACTGATTCCTACTTCTGATTGCTAACCAAAAACTAAGACCAGAATGAACTTGCATTTATGTAGCAACTTTAACAGCAAAATGACCTTAGTCACTTAACAGAATTATTTTCAAATGTTAAGACATAAGGAGATAATAGGACAGCTGAACAAAAGCGTGGTAAAAAGATAGATATCAATGAGTGTCTGAAAGAAAGAGGGCGAGATAGAGAGGCACAGAGATTTAGGTAGGGAACTCCTAAGCTTCGGGCATAGACAGTTGCATGGTAGCACCACCAATGGTAGAACACAGAAATGAAAGATGCAAAGGAGGACTGAATTGCAGGAAGACAGAAGCCAGGATTTTCTGCGCCGGACCTAAGTCTGGTGGCAGGAGCAGGAACCTGGAGGGACTCCCACCAGAGAGCAGGGTGGCTGAGCATGCCAAATCTTGTGCTGCTCACCTCATTAATTATGCAGCCGGTGGTTTGATGCTGAATCGCGTGGTGGGGCGGGCAGGAAGTCACGTGCCCTACCGACACGGCCAGACGCTATATTTAAACACACCCGGACATTTATTCATGCATTGCACCTGGACTCTGCAATACTGACATGTCCTCCAGTAAGCAGCAGGCACCGGCACCAAGGTTAAGCAACACCTTAGAGGAGACCCTCCTCCAGGCCATGGAGGATAAGACTGATGTCCTCTTTCCTAGGGAGACCCATCTGACTCACCACACCTGCCTGGGAGGAGAGTACCAGGGTGGTCAATGCCACAGCTGTGCAGAGGAGGACAGCCCTGCAGTGCAGGAAACAAATGAATGATCTAATCCGCACCGCCAGGGTAAGTGAACCTCTGCTCTCCACACTCATTTCACCAGTCTATGAATGACTCATAGGGCGTGGACATCGATGGCAAGGCCACCATCTGTGCTGTCCATCCCTAAATGTCCTTCACAAGATGCTGGGGTGCTGCCTCATTTCCCCACTGCAATTCATTTGGTCCACTGGTAGAGAGGCAACTGCGGGTAGCTGACACAGCCACACTGAAAGCACAGCCATTGTGGGGGTGGGAGGGGGTTGTAGTAGAAGGCAACCGGCAGGTGCTGCTGACGGCCATGCCACCGTTGCTCTTGTCTTGCTTGCTGCTAGAGCCTACAGATCTGGAGGGGGTCCACCGAACTAGCCTTGGGGGGCAGCAGCAGTGCATCTTTCATATGGCACACACACAGCTGCCAATCGGTCAGTGGTGGAGGGACTCAATGTTGAATGGGGTGTCAGTCAAATGGCCTGCATAATCTTGCATGGTGTCCAGCTTCCTCAGTGCTGTTGGAGCTACGCTTATCCATGCAGATGAACAGTATGCCCTCAAACCCATTGTACTTGGTGTACAGGCTTTGGAGAGTCACAAGGTATAAACCACAGGGCGGAATCTTCCGTGCCCGCTGGCATTGGGCATGTTCGGTGGTGTGAGCGGAAAATATGGCGAGAAGGCCAAAAATTGGTTTCACGATGTCATGAAACCAGTTTGCAATCATCCACTCTGCCTGCCGATGGTGGGCAGCATTTCCCACCATTGGACATCGGGAACGTCATTGTAATGCATCTGCATATCATTATAAACCCAGCCCGCCAGAATTGTCCCACCCCACTGGATCATCCACCCACATCTGCGTGTTTGCACACCGACATGTTTTACAACAGCATATAAAATGTGTGCACTTGGTGGGCTGCACTTTGAGGGGAACTCGGAGGTGAGTACCCAGTAACATTGTAGAGCATTTGCCCAGGTCACCTGTTGGACGTCAAGGTTGAGGTGCGTTGGTGGTGGGGGGGTGGGGGGGGGGGGGGGGGGGGGGGGGGGGTGAGGCAAGGGCTGCACTGCAGTTGAGGCATGTTGGAGGGGGGCAAGGGCTGCCCTAGGTCGAGATGCATTGAGGAGGGGAAGGGCTGACCTGCAGTTGAAGGTAGAGCACAAGCATGTGCGGGATTGTGAGGAATGGGCAAGGGAAGTGGCCACGCATTAGGGAAACCTCGTATAAAGTGACCATTCCTCTGCAGCTCAGACAGTTCAGGCACAGCCACATTGATATGACTGGAGAGGGGCCTCTAGTTTCTCTGCCCACAAGCAATACAGAGGCATCAAAGTGCCACCAAGTGCTCCAGAGTTTTTCAGCTCTCGGTAACAGACTGCAAAGTAATGAGCATTTTAGTGGACTGCAGAACAACTGGGTGACTGGGAACATTGTACAATCTCCTTGCTAAATTTGGCTGTGGAGCAGTCAATGATGGAGGCGCTCACAGCCCCTTGCAATGTCATCATCCCAGTTTGGACCAGCTTCCCCCATGGTTCAAGCTAATAGTACAGCCTTGCAGCGCGGGTTAGGAGAATGCTTGCACCTGAACTGAGAGCACAGCATGCAGTCCAATGGGAAAAGCTGCCGCCAATCTGTCAGGTGGAGTGGGGCGGAGGGGTGGACTTTCGGGCAGCCATGCAGCGCATGAATCTCTGGCCATCCAAGTGGTGGCCAGCACTGTCCGGGCTGCATTAAGTGGCCTTCAGATTTAACCCAGACAGGTTCTTAGTACACCCATGCTAACCCATAGAGTCACAGAATCACAGAGTGCAGAAGAGGCCCTTTGGTCCATTGAGTCTGCACCGACATGTGCGAAACACCTGACCTACCTACCTAATCCCATTTACCAGCACTTGGCCCATAGCCTTGAATGTTATGACGTGCCAAGTGCTCATGCCTCTCTCTCTTTCATCCTGCAGGAGGAGTATGTCAGGATCATGGAGCCTGGTGAACTAGCTGTCTGGCTCGTGGTGTGAGAGAGCAAAGGTGACTAAGAAGAGAGCAACTGAGGTGCCTGGCTGCACAGATGGAGGGGTAGTACCCTCGGGAAGAAGAGATGGCTGGGGCTCCCGCATAGTCGAGAGCCACAGCAAGCTGTCGCTGGTTTGGGCCTTATTAGACCCAGGGTCCATAGACGTTGCCTTTCATTCCTGCAGATGACCAAGAACCAGTTTTGCCGAAGACTGCGCATGTCTAGGGAACTGGTCGGTCACATCTGCCAGCCACTGCAGGATTTGGCACGACGGGGACTTGGGGGGTATCCATTGCCAGTGGCCGTGAAAGTGACCGCAGCACTCAATTTCTAAGCCAGTGGCTCCTTTCAGGGGTCCAAGGGTGATCTCTGTGGGATATCACAAGCATTCACCTACCAATGCATCCATGAGGTCACACATGCCACCTTCGCGAGGACACACAACTTTGTGTATTTCATCCAGGACCAGAGCAGCCAGCATGCAAGGGCCCTCGGGTTTTCTACAGGTACAGGGTGCCATCGACTGCACTCAGACCTCTTTCGCAACTATGTCAGCCGCAAGGGATTCCATTCGCTGAATGTGCAGTTGGTGTGCGATGGCTACAAATGCATCCTGCAGGTCCGCACACGGTTTCAAGGGAGTGTCCATGACTCCTACATTCTCAGTCAGTCACAGATCCCTGATATCTTCCATGGTCCACAGAAGCTGCAAGGATGGCTCCTCTTGGACAAGCAGAGGATGTGGCTGATGACACCCGTGCGGCGGCCTCAGACTGCAGCAGAGTGAAGGTATAACCAGGCTTATGCTGCAACTCACAACTTGGTGGAGCGGACCAATGGGATGCTGAAAATGACGTTCTGGTGCCGGGGCCAGTCTGGTGGAGCCCTGCAATATAGTCCACAGAGGGTGTCACGCATCGTTGTCTTCTGCTGCGCCTTTTACAACCTGGCGCTGCAATGGGGAGAGGAGCTGGCTGAGGAGGAGCTGGAGGTCTCCTCAGATGAGGAGGATGCCAAAGGGGGTGAGGGTGAGAAGGTCCTCGATGGCGATTATGATAGGGATGAGGCCATCGCATTAGCCAGACAAGGCAGGCATACTCGGGGGGGGGCCTCATAACTGCTAATTTTGTGGAAGATGATGACAACATGTAGTGAGGAGACACCATAGATCCTCACAATGCATCCATGAATGTTTGACTCCAGTCTGGCCTATGGCAGTGCACTTATCCTCTGTGATAATGCTCCTGTCATGGAGACGCAGTGGAGGCCCTAATAGTCGCCCGATTGCAGGAGGATGATGATGACATGCAGTGGGGACACTCCATAGGTCTTTATGTAGCCCCTGAGAATGTCTGACTCCTGTCTGGCCAAGGGCAGCTCACTTATGCTGTGATCAGGGTCATATCATAGAGACGCAGCCATGAAACTTTAAAAGCACCTAATCCTTTGTCCACCTTCAGTACCTGACCCCTTCAGGAGCACAGTGTCACTGGGTCACAGATGCTGAAGAGGAGGGGGCCAACTCCACCTTAAAGGTGCCACGAGCACAAAGAGAGAATGGTGGTACTCTCTGATGCCTGCCCACAACATTCTGGCAGCAATGACAGGCATTGTTGAGCTGCAGGCATCAGTAATGTGCCCAGGGAGTGTGAGGCCGGAGCATCACTTTGGTCTGATGGCTGCACACAGAACAGGGAAGAGGCCTTGGACTGAGACACCTGCCTTTATCTTGTGCAGAAAGGCTTCACATCTGAGTGACACGGACACTGCTCGTCAGAACAAGGAGCCATAGACAGGGAGACATGCTTGGGAGTTTATTGACAATAGTAAACAGGACGTATAAGTGATTAACACATGTGCCCAGGCTGCGCAACTACATCTTCTTAACTTTCCTATAACTGCCGCTATGTCTTGGTGCTCCCCGGTCATCCACAGCGCATGAGGAGGCAGCCTGCTGACTGCATGTCTGTGATGATCTTGGCAGGCATCTTCTGGAGGGCCCAGACCTGGAGGGCAGCCTGTTTTCCAGGTCCTGTTGTTTGGCAGTGATGCCCTCCTCAGCCTGTGCAGCTAGAGCTCCTGAAGTCACAGGAAGAGGGGATTCGGATGGGCCGGACACTCCTGGAGTTGTTTTTTTTATTCATTCATGAGATGTGGGTATCGCTGGCTAGGCCAGCATTTTTGCCAATCCTTAACTGCCCTCATTCAGAGAGCATTTTTAAGAGTCAACCACATTGCTGTGGGTCTGGAGTCACATGTAGGCCAGACAAGGTAAGGACTGCAGATTTTCTTCGCTAAAGGAAATTAAAGGACAGATGAACCAGATGGGCTATTACAACAATCAGCAATGGTTTCATGATCATCATTAGACTTTTATTTCCAGATTTTTATTGAATTCAAATTTCACCATCTGCCGTGGTGGGATTCAAACCCAGGTCCCCAAAGCATTACACTGGGTCTCTGGAATACTAGTCCAGTGACAATACCACTAAGCCACTGCCACCTGGATGGATGGCCAAAGGGGTTACACCTGCTGATCCTCCTTCCTATGGGTGCGCAAGGGCCCCTGGCCGACTCCTTGAGGAGAAGGGGTAAGTGGAATGACATTGAGCTGCTCCGGACCCCACTCGCATACATACTGGCCATCTATGGCGTCAGCGATTGAGTCCTGGACCAAGGTCTCCATGGCAGACACTGTCCTACCAGTGTTGACCTCGGTGCATTGGCATGCTGGCGCTAACACCTCAGCCTGAAGGCAGACAGACTCCCCCATCATGCCTTTCAATCTGAGGAGTGCAGCAGACACCCCTTCTTGATGTTGCCAAGTTTGACTTTGCAGCCCCAACAACTGTGACATGACCGAGTCCAGAGTCTTGTCATCTGACTCGGACTTAGCAAATTTCCGCCTCCAGCAGTCCTCCGAGTGCCAGACACCTGGGAAGTCCCTGCTACCACCTGCTGGAGATCAGACAGTATGGTATGCTCACCAGATTGTGATCCCGAGTTTATTGTAAAGCTAGGTCCCACCGAGGTGTGTGTCTCTGCGCTGGTGGATGGTGTGGGTGAGTGATGTGACAGGACTTCAAGGAGGGTGCCTCCAGATTCCTCTTCAAAGGTTTCTTCGGGGCTTGATTGAAGGCCCTGGGTCGTGGACTCCATTGGCTGTTTGCCAGATATGCCTGCAGAAGCAAGGGGAGATAATTAGTGCATGGCAGTGGCCTGTGAAACAGGACACATCAGTCACAGCATGGTTGTCTGATGGATGTTACACTGCTGGATCCTCACTTGGTAGAGCACCGCGGCCCTCACCAACAGCACACGACCAGTCCAGATTCTTGCCGGCCAGCTGGATGGCTCTCTTTTCAAAGTCCGTGAGGACCTTGATTTCAGACATTCCTCCACCGGTCTGTGACCTCTCCCTCTTGTTGTGTGCCAGCTTGTCCTGCATGAATAGAGATGGAGAGAGTGTAAGCAGGACAGCTGCCAGGCCAGATGATAAGTATGCTTGGCATGTGTAGGTGGTGAGTGGTCCCATGGACAGGATGAGGACAATGAAGGTATGTGTGAGAAAATGAATGGTAATGTCCCTTGAACTGGTGTGAGTGAGATCCCTGTGGATATGTTAAAAACAAAATACTGCGGATGCTTGAAATATGAAACAAAAACAAAAATTGCTGGACAAACTCAGCAGGTCTGACAGCATCTGTGAAGAGAAAGACAGAGTTAACGTTTCAAGTCCATATGACTCCTCTTCAGAAATTTCAGAATATCCCTGTGGATACGTGATGGGTTTCTGAATATGAGGGTCGAGAGTGATGAGAAGAGTGGCTTAACCTGGCGGAACAGAGGAGATCATTCATCCTCTTGCAGCACTGGGTGGCTGTCCTCTTTTGAAGAGTGTTGGCACTGACCACCACTGCCACTGCCTCCCAAACCAGATTAGTGAAGTTGCTGCTCATCCTGCGGCCAGAGCGGTGGTAGTGGACATCACGGTGAGCCTCCAATGTGTTGAAAAGACGCTCTGGGATGCGTCATTGAACCTGGAGGCTGCAGTCTTTTTGCCTTTCAGAGTCATGTCTTCTTTGCAGCAGTTGTGGCCTCAAAGCACTGAGTGGTGTGTGTGCGGCTGGACTTTAAATATGGTGTCCGGCATGCTAAAACGGCGAAGTGATGGCGTGGCGGGCGAATGAGAGCCCACCCACCATGGAAACGGCGTGTCTCCCAGGAATGCATAATTAATAAGGTGTGTTTGGGACGAAAGGGTGTGAAAAGCTGCCATTGTGGCCAGCAGGTAAGATTTGGCTACCGCACTTAGTGCAAATCTGAAATGATTCCGCCCACAAAATTATTAGCATGCGACCTCCTCCAGCACCTGACGTGCTCACAATCCACCTTTCTATCTTTACGCAGAAGAAGACAGCACATAACAGGTGTGAGAGAGAGATGGGAGGGTGCATGCCCAAAATCTGCCCCCCCACACTAACAGTGGGCTGCCAAGGTGGCAAGGGAGGAGAGTGACCATGCACGTGCTATTGGTGAGGTCAGCTTCCCCCACGCATCCAGTGAGGAAGCATGTTTAATCTATGACAATTGAAACCTGAGGGTGAGGCGCTGTGCTATGTTGGAGGCAGGCTATGCAGTCACTTATTCTCTCCTCTTTCCATTCCAGGTACCGGTAAGAGAGTGAGGCCAGTTCCCCCTCCAGAAATCATCCCGAGCCCATGTGGGACCTCAGAAGAGAATGAGGACTTCTCACCTGTAGAACCATCACAGTAGTCACCTTCACCCTCCACCAGCCCTGATACACATAGATCATAGATCTAATGTAGGCTTGGGCTCACAGTCTGGTGGTCACTGCACAGACATGTATCCACAGCAGGAGATGTCAGTGAAAGCCAAGGTCTCCAGCACTCGGAGGATTGCTGGACAAGAGGCCCTGCTAAATCTGAGTCAGATGATGAGCCGCTGGAATGGTCATGGAGAAGATGCTGGAGATATCAGTGAGACGCAGGGGAAATCTGAAAGGGGATGAGTGGGCTTGAGAAATCAGGAGGCTGTCCAAATCACGCGATTGTTTTGTTTTATTTATTCATGGGGTTTGGATGTCGCTGGCAAAGCCAGCATTTGTTGCCCATCACTGGTTGGCCTTGGGGAGCTGGTTGTGAGCCACCTTCTTGAATGTTTGGTACACCCACGGTGCTGTTGGCGAGGGAGTTCCAGGGTTTTGACCCAGCGACGATGAAGGAGCGGCGATATATTTCCAAGTCAGGATGGTGCAAATGGAGAGTATTCCATCACACTGCTGATTTGTGCCTTGTAGAAAGTGGACAGGCTTTGGTTTCTTAAGCAACTTGATATAGGGAGTGACAAGGTATTGGAGGTGTTAGCAGTGGACAAATCTCCAGGTCTGGATGATTTGTGTCCCAGACTGCTGAAGGAGGCAAGGGAGGAGATCGCAGGGGCTCTGACCCAAATTTTTAATTCCTCTCTGGCCACGGGGGCGGTACCAGAGGACTGGGGAACAGCTAAAGTAGTTCCGCTATTTAAGAAGGGTTGTAGAGTTAAACCAGGGAACTACAGGCCAGTGAGTCTCATGTCAGTGGTAGGGAAACTATTGGAGGAAATTCTGAAGGATAGAATCCATCTCCACTTGGAGAGGCAAGGTTTGATCAGGGATAGTCAGCATGGCTTTGTCAGAGGGAGGTCATGCCTAACAAATTTGATTGAATTTTTTGAGGAGGTGACCAGGTGTGTAGATGAGGGTAGTGCAGTTGTTGTAGTCTATATGGATGTCAGCAAAGCCTTTGACAAGGTCCCACATGGGAGACTTTACAAGAAGGCAAAGGCACATGGGATACAGGGTAATTTGATCAGGTGGATTCAAAATTGGCATAGTTGTAGGAGGCAGAGGGTGATGACAGAAGGATGCTTTAGTGACTGGAAGCCAGTGTCCAGTGGCGTACCACAGGGACCTGTGCTGGGTCTCCTATTATTTGTCATTTATGTAAACGACATAGATGACTATGTGGGAGGTAGGATTAGTAAATTTGCGGATGACACAAAGATTGGCCGGGTGGTTAATAGTGAAGTTGAGTGTCTTGGGCTACAGGAAGATATAGATGGGATGGTCAAATGGCAGATAAGTGGCGGATGGGATTTAACCCTGAAAAGTATGAGGTGATACATTTTGGAAGGAGTAATTTGACAAGGAAGTATTCAATGAACGGCATGACATTAGGAAGTTCTGAGGAACAAAGGGGCTTAGCATGTGTGTCCATAGATCTCTGAAGGCGGAAGGGCATGTTAGTAGGATGGTGAAAAAGGCATATGGGACACTTGCCTTTATCAATCGAGGCATAGGTAACAAAAGTAGGGAGGTCATGTTGGAGTTGTATAGAACCTTGGTGAGGCCACAGGTGGAGTACTGTGTGCAGTTCTGGTCACCACATTATAGGAAGGATGTGATTGCACTGGAGGGGGTGCAGAGGAGATTCACCAGGATGTTGCCTGGGATGAAACATTTAAGTTATGAAGAGGGGTTGGATAGATTTGGGTTGTTTTCGATGGAGTAGAGAAGACTGAGGGGCAACCAGATCGAGGTGTACAAGATTATGAAGGGCATGGACAGGGTGGATAGGGAGCAGCTTAGTTGAAGGGTCAGTTACCAGGGGACATAAGTTCAAGGTGAGGGGCAGGAGGGTTAGAACAAAGAACAAAGAAAAGTACAGCACATGAACAGGCCCTTCAGCCCTCCAAGCCTGCGCCGATCATATTGCCTGTCATACTAAAACATTTTGCACTTCCGGGGTCCGTATCACCTCTATTCCCATCCTATTCATGTATTTGTCAAGCTGCCTCTTAATCACCACTATCGTACCTGCTTTCACCACCTCCTCTGGCAGCGAATTCCAGGCAGTCACTACCGTCTGCGTAAAAAACTTGCCCCGCACATCTCCTCTAAAGTTTTCTCCTCTCACCTTAAATCTATTTAGGGGGGATGTAAGGAAAAACCTTTTTACCCAGAGGGTGGTGACGGTCTGGAATGGACTGCCTGGGAGGATGGTGGAGGCGGGTTGCCTCACATCCTTTAAAAAGTACCTGGATGAGCACTTGGCACGTCATAACATTCAAGACTATGGGCCAAGTGCTGGGAAATGGGATTAGGTAGGTAGGTCAGGTGTTTCTCACATGTCGGTGCAGACTCGATGGGCCGAAGGGTCTCTTCTGCACTGTGTGATTCTGTGATTCTGAGAGGTGCCAGAGGCCATCAAAAGAGTGGCATGTGAGGCAGAGGAGTGCATCTGTGTGCTCCTTGATGTAGTGACACCGACATGTGAGTGCATGGAAGTCTTCATGGACAGGATGGTGGATGCCACAAAACCTTGGTCCAGCAGAATGCCCAGTTTCTGCTGGAGATGCACTCAGACTTGCACTCCATCCCTGTGGGCATGGGTGAGCTTTTGAAGTGGCTACACGAAAGGGTGACAGAGCACCTAGACCTCCCTCAAGGTGCCCCTTCTCCTCAAGAAGTCAGGGATACCCTTGGGCACCCAAAGGGAGAAGAAGCATCAGGGCTCTTCAAGGATGTTCATGCGTTCCAAGTTCCCTCTACCTGTGACCCCATCAGCTCCAGCCTCTGAGACGGCTGAGAAGGCCAGGGTCCTCTAGGTCTCGGGCCTCTAGAAGACGACCACCAACATCATCAGAGACAAGAGGGCATAGTGATCAGCAGGCTGTTTCCACCACTGCTGCGGATCCAACAGAGGGCGCTGGTGAGAAGTGACTGAAGCATTCTGGGAGAAGTCATTGCAGCCACCGCGAATCAGGAGAGAATCGAGGAGAAGGACTCTTGCACTCAACAGGAGGAAGGGCATCTAACAGAGGGCGCTGGTGAAAAGTGACTGAAGCATTCTGGTAGAAGTCATCACAGCCACCGCAACTCAGGAGGGAATCGAGGAGGACCCACTGTCAAAGAATGGAATAGCCCCAAACATTACATTGCTGTAATGTTTCCGTCCCTCCCTCCTCCTCAAACCTAAAAAAAAAGAGAGGAAGAGGCAGTGCCTTCAGTAGTGCACCAGACCTGCCTTCTGAAAGTGGATTTTAAAGAAAAAGCAGCTGATTGGTGAGTAAATCATGGGAGCAGACTCGGAAGGAGGAGCACCAGAGCGGTGAGTATAAATCTAGCTTACCTCGGGGATTCGCGGCCTTGACTCCAGGGAGTAGACTCGGAGGGAGGAGCACTGGAGCGGTGAGTATAAATCTAGCTTACCTTGGGGATTCACGGCCTTGTCTCCAGGGAGCAAACTCGGAGGGAGGAGCACCGGATTGGTGAGTATAAATCTAGCTTACCTTGGGGATTCATGGCCTTGTCTCTAGGGAGCAGACTCGGAGGGAGGAGCACCGGAGTGGTGACCTCGGGGCACAGAGTAACTGAAGCCAAAACTGAAAAAGTGCTGTCACAGGAAAGCTGTGACCTGATTGGTTGGTAGGAAATCTGCACCAAATTTGAAAAACACTGCAAAGCTAATTAATTAATTATCTAAGTAGCGAAAGCTGGGCAGGTGATGTGCTATAGCTGTATGATGTGGGAGTTGGCAGATCCCACTGTCAGCCGCAGTGACCACATCTGCAGCAAGTGTCGGTTGCTGGAGGAACTCCAGCTCAGAATTGATGAGCTGGAGTCCGAGCTCCGGACGCTGCGGCACATCCGGGAGGGGGAGTGTTACCTCGACGCTTTGTATCAGGAGGCGGTCGCACCCGGTAGATTAAGTACTTCAAATCTGGTCAGTGGTCAGGGTCAGCAGGGTGTGACTACAAGTGAGGCAGGTAGAGGGATCCTGTGTTCAGGAAAAGAGGAGCCTCAGCTCTTGACCTTGTCCAACAGGAACGAGGTACTTGCTCCCTGTGTGGATGAGGAAGAGGGCTGTAGGGAGGATGAGCCAGCTGACTGCACAGGAGGCCATTCAAGAGAGGGGAGCAAAAAGGCAAGTGGTAGGTGTAGGGGATTCTATAGTTAGGTCAATTGATAGCTTCCTTTGTAAGCAGGATCGAGAGTCCCGCATCGTATGTTGCCTGCCCGGTGCCAGGTTGAGGGACATCTCTGACCGGCTTGAAAGGATATTGGAGAGGGAGGGGGAAGATCCAGTTGTTGTGGTCCACGTCGGGACAAATAACATAGGTAAGACTAGGAAAGAGGACCTGTTTGGGGATTATCAGGAACTAGGAACTAAATTAAAGAACAGGTCCTCAAGGGTTATAATCTCCGGATTACGACCCGAGCCACGTGCAAATTGGCATAGGGACGCGAGAATAAGGGAAGTAAACACGTGACTAAAGGAGTGGTGCGGGAAAGAGGGGTTCCATTTCGTGGGGCACTGGCATCAATATTGGAACAGGAGGGATCTGTACCGTTGGGACGGTCTCCACCTGAACCGATCTGGGACCAATGTTCTAGCGAAAAGGGTAAATAGGGTGGTCAACAGGACTTTAAATTAGAAAGTGAGGGGGGGAGGGAAGGGTAAAACTCCAAGAAGTATGACTAATGGGAAACAAAGCAGCAGGTTAGCGTGTGGGGGGGTGGATTCAACTTCATGGAAAATTATGAAAAAAACTGAAAAGAAAGGAGAGCCCAGGAGAGGCTATTAAAGTCTCCAGAACACAAAATAGGACAGAGTGTTTGGAAAGGGCTAGGAATCTAACTTCAAGCACATCAGATAAAGGGACGGCAATGAGAAAGGGGACGGGAAATACAGGACTGAAGGTGTTGTATCTGAATGCACGCAGTATACAAAATAAGGTAAATGAGCTTGTGGCGCAGATTGAAATTGGCAGGTATGATGTGGTGGGCATTACGGAGACATGGCTGCAAGGGGATCAGGACTGGGAGCTAAATATCCAAGGATATACATCCTATCGAAAAGATAGGCAGGTTGGCAGAGGGGGTGAGGTTGTTTTGTTAGGAAGAAATGAAATTAAATCGATAGCAAGAAATGATGTAGGGTCAGATGATGTAGAATCTGTGTGGGTAGAGTTGAGGAAACGCAAAGGTGAAAAAACCATAATGGGAGTTATGTACAGGCCTCCGAACAGTAGTCAGGATGTGGGGCACAAGATACACCAGGTGATAGAAAAGGTATGGAAGAAAGGCAAGGTTACAGTGATCATGGGGGATTTCAATATGCAGGTAGACTGGGAAAATCAGGTTGGTAGTGGATCCCAAGAAAAGGAATTTGTGGAATGTCTACGAGATGGCTTTTTGGAGCAGCTTGTGGTGGAGCCCACTAGGGAACAGGCAATTCTAGATTTAGTGATGTGTAATGAGGCAGATTTGATAAGGGAGCTTAAGGTGAAGGAACCCTTAGGAGGAAGTGACCGTAATATGATAGAATTTACCCTGCAATTTGACAGGAAAAAGCTGGAATCAGATGTAACGGTATTACAGTTGAATAAAGGCAACTACAGAGGCATGAGGGAGGAGCTGGCCAGAATTGACTGGGAGATAAGCCTAGCAGGAAAGACAGTGGAACAGCAATGGCAGGAGTTTCTGGGAGTAATTTGGGAGACACAGCGAAAATTCATCCCTAGGAAGAAGAAGCATACTAAAGGAAAGACGAGGCAACCATGGCTGACAAGGGAACTCAGGGACAGCATAAAAGCTAAAGACAAAGCATACAATGCGGCGAAGAGCAGTGGGAAACCAGGGGATTGGGAAGCCTACAAAGACCAACAGAGGACAACTAAAAAAGAAATAAGGAGGGAGAAGATTAAATATGAGGGTAAACTAGCCAGTAACATAAAAGAAGATTGCAAGAGTATTTTTAGATATATAAAGGGTAAGAGAGAGGCAAAAGTGGACATTGGGCCACTGGAAAATGATGCTGGAGAAGTAGTAGTGGGGAACCAGGAAATGGCGGAGGAACTGAATAGGTACTTTGCGTCAGTCTTCACAGTGGAAGACACGAGTGACATCCCCAAAGTTCAAGAGAGTTGGAGGGCAGAGGTGAGTGTTTGGTAATGGTGGCCATTACCAAGGAGAAGGTGCTAGGAAAACTGAAAGGTCTGAAGGTGGATAAATCACCTGGACCAGATGGATTACACCCCAGAGTTCTGAAGGTGATAACTGAAGAGATAGTGGAGGCATTAGTGTTGATTTTTCAGGAATCACTGGAGTCAGGGAGGGTCCCAGAGGACTGGAAAATAGCTAATGTAACCCCCCTGTTTAAGAAGGGAGTGAGGCAAAAGACGGGGAATTACAGGCCGATTAGCCTGACCTCGGTCGTTGGTAAGATTTTAGAGTCCATCAAGGATGAGATTTCAGAATACTTGGAAGTGCATGGTAAAATTGGGCAAAGTCAGCATGGTTTCATCAAGGGGAGGTCATTCCTGACAAATCTGTTAGAATTCTTTGAGGAGGTAACGAGTAGGTTAGACAAAGGAGAGCCAATGGATGTTGTCTACTTGGACTTCCAGAAGGCCTTTGACAAGGTGCCGCACAGGAGGCTGCTCAGTAAGGTAAGAGCCCATGGTGTTAGAGGCAAGGTACTAGCATGGATGGAAGATTGGCTGTCTGGCAGGAGGCAGAGAGTGCGGATAAGGGGATCCTTCTCAGGATGGCGGCCGGTGACTAGTAGAGTTCCGCAGGGGTCAGTGTTGGGACCACAACTTTTCACTTTATACATTAATGATCTAGATGAAGGAACTGAGGGCATCCTGGCTAAGTTTGCAGATGATACAAAGATAGGTGGAGGGACAGGTAGTATTGAGGAGGCGGGGAGGCTGCAGAAGGATTTGGACAGGTTAGGAGAATGGGCAAAGAAGTGGCAGATGGAATACAACGTGGGGAAGTATGAGGTCATGCACTTTGGTAGGAAGAATAGAGGCATAGACTATTTTCTAAATGGAGAGAGAATTCAGAAATCTGGAGTGCAAAGGGACTTGGGAGTCCTAGTCCAGGATTCTCTTAAGGTTAACTTGCAGGTTGAGTTGGTAGTTAGGAAGGCAAATGCAATGTTGGCATTTATTTCGAGAGGACTAGAATATAAAAGCAGGGATGTGCTGCTTTATAAGGCTCTGGTCAGACCATATTTCGAATATTGTGAGCAATTTTGAGCCCCGTATCTCAGGAAGGATGTGCTGGCCCTAGAGAGGGTCCAAAGGAGGTTCAAGAGAATGATCCATTAGTAGGAGAGACTAGGACCCGAGAGCACAGCCTCAGAGTAAAGGGAAGACCTTTTAGAACAGAGATGAGGAGAAACTTCTTTAGCCAGAGAGTGGTGAATCTATGGAATTCATTGCCACAGAAGGCTGTGGAGGCCAGGTCATTGAGTGTATTTAAGACCGAGATAGATAGGTTCTTGATTGGTAAGGGGATCAAAGGTTAGGGGGAGAAGGCGGGAGAATGGGGTTGAGAAACTTATCAGCCATGATTGAATGGCGGAGCAGACTCGATGGGCCAAATGGCCTAATTTCTTATGGTCTTATGGATTTCGGGGAAGCACCTGGACATAATGGTAGCGTAAGTAAAATTTGGAAGTATTAAGTTCACTTTGGTTGCACGGTTGTAGAATCATTGTAAACAGTTGGTGTACCTTTGAAAATATATTAATCTTCACACATGACAGAGCTGTCCTGGGTTTTCTTTTGCTGCTGGTGTTATTGCCTGTGCACATACCCTCTTCCCCTGCACTTCCAGGTGGCAACTCAGGTTGGATCGATGTCCCCCTGAATCATGGCTGTGCATAGAGGCATTGATCTTCGTCAAGGCCCTTGAGAGCCATGTGCGAGAAGCCTCCCAAGTACAGTGTTACCTTTCCCTCCACTGCCCTTCTGGGTCTAGTGAGAGACCTTTCCCTTGTCAGGATGGATTAGCAGGGTTCCCTAACTTTCAGCTCGACGCACCCGATGACCCTCCTCCCAAGCAGCATTTCTTGATCTGGACATTGAGGGTGTGGACTCAGTGCTGGGTCTTCGCATGAGGCTGGTGCGCTTGAGCTTTCAAATTGTTTCCAACACCTTCCACCCTCCTCCTGTAACTCACACCACCCTACCCCCGCATCACCATTGACCCCCCCACCCCCACCAGTGTTACCTTCACCTTCCCATCTGACCCTTGAAACCCGCCCATTGTCCTTCAGCTCATCACCATAACCCTTCACATGCCTTCCCTCCCGATGACCCCGCGCCTATCATGGTCCCCATGCCTGTCCTGATCCTGCCCACCCCTAAGGTATCCCCTCCAGCCACTCAAACCAGCCCTTCAGCCGTCACAGAAGGACCCTCACCCTCCTACCCTATCACTGCCCCCCAAAATTGCACCATTGACTCGACCGACCTCTCCCTTTGAACCTTCCCCTCCCACTCACTGTCCCATGCTTCCCCCCCTGACTGTCCCATTGTTCTGCTCCTCACTGTCTCATGTTTCCCCTCTTCACTGTCCCCTGCTTTTCCATGGCCCCTCCACTGCTCCCGGTCCGTTACCCCCACCCTCCCCCTGCAAGGCTCCATGGTTTCATCTACCCCCCCACCTGCTCACCCCCCCACAGCCCCCCACCAGCCTTCCCAAACACCCCCCCCTATAACCTCCCCTCACCCTGCGTTCCAGAACCCTACCCCGTCTTGTCTGCCCTCCCCTCATGAGACTGAGATGAGGACAATATTTTTTATGTGAGTTGTTATAATCTATAATGTGCTGCTCAAAAGGATGGTGGAAGCAGATACAACAAGTGAAGAGGGCACTCAGTAGAGTGCATACCTCTGCCATGCTACGTTAGCTCAATATTATTACAATTAAGCTGCTCTTCCTTGAGGTTTTTCCCTGGCTGATTGATGCTCTGTAAATACAAAGCTGAAAAAATAAATCTTTTTATTAAGAGTTTTCATCTCACTGAGAAGGCTTCAGGTCAATCCACATCCAACAACCTGCTCTGAAAACTCTGCTCATATTTTGACACTGTGACAATCTGCACCACAGCAGCTGAGACAGTCCATAGCATTCTAAAACAATCAACAACATTCTAAATAAAACAATCCACAGCAGTCTTAAAAAAAAAAGTCAGTCTGCCCTATCTCCCAATGTTACCGGATCCTTTAAAAAATTCCAGGATCCGGATCTACATCTACGGCAAAAAATAATCAGCCCTTCCTTGGGCTATGCTCTACCTGTGTATTAAGTTTTGCTGAGATCTGTCCATTAGTTTTTGAGACATATTGTTTACAAACAGACTAACAAACAGAGGCAAAAACATTACCTCCACCCACCTTGGCTGGCAGAGGTAAAAATAACTTTCAATAGAGAATTGGATAAATACTTGAAGGGAAAGAATTTTCAGATCTGTAAGGAAAGGGAAATTGACCAGGACTAATTGGATAGCTCTTTCAAAGAACCTGCCTGCATATGCATGATGGGCCAAATGCCCTTGGGAGATCTTCCCATAGGTGGTCAATTAAGAAGACAGCAAGAGGGTTCCTGAAACTGCAGGCCAAATCAGTGGGCCATCAGCCTTAGAAACACACCGGACTCTGTGGCAAGGTTGGTCCTGTCACCGTAGGACGTGGATTGTGAGAGCATCTCCATCCTGAAGTGCCCTCTGAAGATATTCACTTTAATAAAATAAATGATGACCAGCAGCAGCCAGGCAACCCTGTTAAGGGTAAAGCCCTCCACAGGCTAGATAGCAGCCACAGCTGTGGCCCGCTGATGGCTGAGGCTTCAGTTATGCGGGAACAGGAGTTAGAACACAGGGCCTCGCAGGCCCCCCAGTCAAGCCACTGGCAACCTGCCTCCAGGCACCTGTGGGACTTAACCCTCAGTGGGGACTCATCCACCACTGGGAAGTTCCTGGCGGTGTTCCCAGTCAACCCAAATTTATTCAAGTTGTCTGCCTGCCGTTGAGGATAGCCATTGCCAGTGATGACCTGCCTCTGGCAAGATTGTCAAAAGGTGGGAACGCATCAGACCGTTGACACAAGGTCAAGTTTTGAAACTTTCCTCTCCATCCTGCCTTCAAGCCGCCCCTTCTGTGTTGGAACATTCTACTATGTTACCAAAAACTGAGCAGCACAGGGATTCAAGGGCAATTAGGGATGGGCAATAAATACTGGCCTAGCCAGCAATGCCCACATCCTGTGAAAGCATTAAAAATAAAATTCAAACCAGTGATTCCCACCAGCGTGGTGCAGTGCTGTCTTAATACTCTACAATTTGTTTCCAATCATTCACATCTTTTAATGTACTATTCTGTTTCTTTGGATATTTATGATTACTAAGGTAGATAAGTAAGAATTTATTTAAAATCTATATGCTGCATACCTCCAGCCCAAACTTGTAGAAGAAGTAATTTATGAAATACTTGGCACAGTTCACCAGTCCATTATCCAAGTGTTGTCTTGTGATGCCATGAAAGATGGTTTTCGTTACTGGAGGTGCAAGGTTATTGCGGAGCCTAAAGTACTCCTGATGACGATAGATTGTCACTTCAAATGCTAAAACAGCGAGAATCAACAGGTTGTTCTAGAAGAGAGAAAAAAACATAAATTTGCTACGCTTGAAGTTTCTGAAGATATATTTTGAGCTAACTTTTACAATATTCAAAATCTGTAGACATCCCAGAAAGTCAGAAGGTACTCTTGGTGTCTGTGTCCGTACAACGCATTATTTGGAAGTGCAGTTACTGTTGTTATGTAGGTAAATATAGCTGCTGCATTGTAATCAGCAAACCTCCAGAAAAAAGCAATGAGATAAATAATTAAAAGCAAAAAACTGGGGATGCTGGAAATCCAAAACAAAAACAAAAATACCTCTCCTCACCGTCCAAGGGCCCAAACACTCCTTTCAAGTGAAGCAGCATTTCACTTGCACTTCCCTCAATTTAGTCTACTGCATTCGTTGCTCTCAATGCGGTTTCCTCTACATTGGAGAGACCAAACGCAGACTGGGTGACATTGCAGAACACCTACGGTCTGTCCGCAAGCATTACCCAGACCTCCCTGTCGCCTGCCATTTCAACACTCCACCCTGCTCTCATGCCCACATGTCCGTCCTTGGCATGCTGCATTGTTCCAGTGAAGCTCAACGCAAACTGGAGGAACAGCACCTCAAATTCCGACTAGGCACTTTACAGCCTTCCGGACTGAATATTGAGTTCAACACTTTTAGATCATGAACTCTCTCCTCCATCCCCACCCCCTTTCGGATCGCTCCCCCTTTTTTTCCCAATAATTTATATAGATTTTTCTTTTCCCACCTATTTCCATTATTTTAAAATGTATTTCCATCCATTGTTTTATCTCTACCTTTTAGCCTTTTTCGATTCCTTCACCCCATCCCCACTAAGGCTATCTGTACCTTGCTTGTCCTGCTTTCTACCCTTAATTAGCACATCCCTTAGATAATATCACCACCTTCAACACCTCTTTGTCCTTTTGTCTGTGTCATCTTTTGGTTATCTCCACCTATCA
The DNA here is from genome assembly GCF_964194155.1 of Cetorhinus maximus. Taxonomy (NCBI): domain Eukaryota; kingdom Metazoa; phylum Chordata; class Chondrichthyes; order Lamniformes; family Cetorhinidae; genus Cetorhinus; species Cetorhinus maximus. The sequence continues at coordinate 160,731,112 of NC_135882.1, forward strand.
CTAGCCATCTATCCAGCTCTACTTGTCCCACCCCCCCTTAAACCAGATTATATTTCACCTCTCTTCTATTTTTACTTAATTCTGTTGAAGGGTCATTCAGATTCGAAATGTTAACTGTGTTCCTCTCCGCAGATGCTGCCAGACCTACTGAGTTTTTCCAGGTATTTTTGTTTTTGAGATAAATAATTAGTTCATCTGTTTTGGTTAAGCAAGGAACGGCCTCACCAGAATAGTACCATTGAGTCTTTGACATGTATCTGAACAGACAGACAGAATCAGATAAAAGAAAAGAATAGCATTTCTGATAATAATAGCACAGCTTAGTCAAGACTTTCACGTTCTGGAGTGGAGTTTGAAGCCACGAGCTCCTGAATTAGGAAGCCAGATAGTTACTAACTGAGCAATTCCGACAGTTAGGAACAGTAAATGATGGGAATGTATGGGAAATACAAGACAAGGAAATAGATTTTAAAAAATGAAACATAATGAAAGGATGAATTGGAATTTTCAGAGCCCTTGTTGAGTTCGAAATATTATCACATGTATCAGTCTTTCCTTTGGTGAGTTCAATGGACATCTGATACTTAAAATTTAAATTCCAAAGTATACTTTATTGTTTTTAAGGCACCGATTTAATTTCAACACAACATACAGTTAATGTAGAGAAATATTCCAAGGTATTTCAAAGAACTGTAGTCAGACAAAAGTTGACACTGAGCAGGATCAGGAGATTCTGGGATGATTGGTGAGTAGATCGGTACAATTATAAGATAGGAGCTGCAGAATTTTGAATGAGGACATGTTTATGTGGGTGGAGGATGGCAAGTTGATCAGGAAAACATTGGAATAGTTGAGTCTGAAGGTGACAAAGGCATGAATGAGAACTTAGGCAGATGATGGACTTAGGCAAAGGTGGTGATGTGGAGGTGGAGCTAGTTAGTCATTCTCACGGAAAGGATATAGAGTCATAAGTTGAGTTGAGGTTCGAAACAATTTGGTTCAATCTAAAACAATAACAGGGAGTAAAGTTAGAATTGGTGGTAAGGGTACACTGTTTGTGCTAGGGACCAAAGAAAATGACGTTGCTCTTTCCACTGTTTAATTGGAAGAAATTGTGGCTCATCCACGATTGGATGTTGGACAAGTAGTCTGACAATACAGAGACAATCAAGAGAGAGGTTGGGAGGTAGAGTTCAGTGTCAACAGTGTACATGTGGAACCTGATGCCGTGGCCTGGATTTTAGCCTGGAGATAAGTTTTGTGCAGGGGGAGCGGGGTAGGGTGGCAGAGGTATGGCGTGGAAACCTAGAAGGATGGGTTTCCTGAATGCCGTGCAGAATTTAACTGCTGAGCTGCCGTAACCCAGAGTTTAAAAATCTGAATGGAAGGAATTTCAACTGGAGAAGACCAGCAGTGGGGCAGAAACCCATTTGCACTTCAAGTGGGCTTTGCCGTGGTTCTTTAACTCAACCATGTCATCAGCATCCTGCTTTCACGTCCTCTGCCAATCAGAGAGGGTAAGCAGATGGTGTGGCAAATCTGTCAAAGAACACACTTTGAGGAGAAGTCCTGTGAGCAGCAGCCTCTTACTTACGCAAGACAGCAGATATTCAGTTTCGCTGTTTGAAAGCTTCTCAGCCTGTCCGTTCCTTCGTGTATTTAAGATTACTGAGGCACAGACAAGTAAGATTTTATTTCAAATCTATATGCTACATACCTTCAACCCAAACTTGTAGAAGTAGTTTATGAAATACTTGGCACAGTTCACCAGATCATTATCTAGGTGTTGCCTTGTGATGTCATGTTTGAAAATGGAGGTGCAATGTTACTGTGGAGCCTAAAGTACTTCTGATTGACTTGGTGGAGGCCTTTTGAGTAGAAGTTTGCTTCACAAGGCCAGAATCCAGGAAAGCAGGTAGGTGTATTGGAGGACTGAGAGAGATTATAGCAGGAGGATGCAGACTGCATATAGTGGCTACACTTCAAAATTAATTAATTAACTGTAAAATAGCTTGGGACAATTTGGAGATGACCTTCCATGAGAGTCTGAGCCTCTTGAGGCACTGGTCAGGAGAGCTGATCCTTTGCCAGAAGTCCCTTTGTTGGGGATCTCGCTTCCTTCCAGATGGATCTCTGTGTCTATTCCATCTGTCTATGGAAGGGCATGCAGCTGAGGAAAAGGCAGTTGGTGCTTCTGATGATGTTGCTCCTGCTGTTGGAACAGTTGGCAGTGGTGTGATCTCAGCTCTTGACCATCAACAGAGGTAGCACATAAGAGTTGCATAAACTGCTCCCATGCCATGCTGAAGGGTGCTGCATATGAGTGAACTGACGAACAGGAGAAGTGCCTTCCACGAAGTTGGCAATCACCTGTCCAGCAGCGAAAGCAATCTCTGAGAGAACAACAGTTTCTCAATGGCCATGGCTGGAGCTCTTCAGTGTAACTGATTAAAACTTTCCCAGCTTGTCAGTTTTACTGAAGAAACTCTTCTAGCTATGCGCTCGCCTTGGTGATCCTGGTGAATTGCCGCCAGGTCAAGACACAGGTTCCACAGCTGAGAAATCCAGCATTCAGGGCTATAGAATTGGCTTTTTAACAACTCAACAATGACTTAGTTACTCACTCAACAGATCAAAAGGAGTTGACTGGTCTACCCCAGTCCTGACCTTCGAAAAGCCAGAATAGGGCAGGACCATGTTGGGTGTTCGACCAGACATCAGTTTCTGAGACAATCCCACCCCACTTGTCCCTGAACCTACCTCCAACAGCCTGGAAAAATTATGTCCTTATAATTTAATGGAAACATATTAAAGTAGACCCACGATAGCTGTTTGCTTTTGGGTCTAGCCAGTCCTACTATGGCCAGAAGCACAGCTCTTAATGTTTGCAGTAAATTACTCAAAATCCTGCAGTGAATTAGATCAATTATGTAGCATGTTCTGCAAATTCTTGTGATACTATTAGAGGAATGATGCCAGATCTAATTTTTTTACACCTCCCCCCCTCCCTTCCATTAATCTACCTTTCAATGTCTCAGAAGTTGAATTCCACATTGAAGTTGGTCTTTAAAGAGATCATGTATTCTCTAGAGTTTAGAAGAATGAGAGGTAATCTTATTGAAATTTACAAAATTCTTAGAGGGCTAGACAGGGTAGTTGCAAGGAGGATGTTTCCCCTGGCTGGGGTTCTTGAACCAGGGGACACAGTCTCAGAATAAGGGGCAGGCCATCTAGGACTGAGATAAGGAGAAATTTCTTCACTCAGAGGGTAGTGAATCTTTGGAACTTTCTACCCCAGAGGGCTGTGGAGCGCAGTCATTAAATTTGTTCAAGTCGGAGATCAATAGATTTCTGGATACTAATAACATCAAGCAATATGGGGATAACATGGGAAAATGGTGTTGAGGTCAATGATCATCCATGATCTAGTTGAATGGCAGAGCAGGATTGAGGGACTGAATGGCCAACTCTTGCTCTTATACATGTGCTTGTGGAGTTCCCAGTGCTTATAATGGGGATTGAGAACACTAAGTCAAATTTTCTTAGAGATTTTTTTAATATAGTTTTGTTTTTATATTTGTTTTATCTTGTGCTTTCACTGCTCTTAAAGAAGCATAAGGCCTATTCTTAAATTAGAGTCATTTAATTAAAATAATCTAATGAATAATCTAGTTAAACACTAAATTCCAGCTTTCACAATTCAATTTACTTGATAATCCAATTGTTTTCAGTTCAAACAAACAAGCATATTATTAGGAGTACATACTAATACGAGAGCAAAATAATGCGGCTGCTGGAAATCTGAAATAAAAACAGAAAATGCTAGAAGTCATGAAAACTATGCCTAAGACTGAATAGACAAAAGAGGGTTCTCTCAGTGCAAAATGTCAAATGATTCAATAGTTATCTGACACTTGTCAGATAACTATTTAATCATTTGACATTTAGCACTGATCAGTGTCGGTGTATCGATTTCTTGGGCTTAAACCGTTTGTTGCAAATAGCATGGGAATATGATATAAACACTCCTCATTGGTATCTTCTGTAAATCTGAGTCGAACTTGAAAAGTCAGGGTTTGATCACAAACACTTTATGCAACAATCATCATTTTCACTGATCACTAATAAATGTTGCATTTACCTACAGTTTTTAAAGCCATTGGCGGATGATAGTGTTCACACTTTGACTCAATAATGGAAGCATTCATTTGTTTTAATGTAGGCAATGTTGTGCATAAGTCAATGCTGAAGGATGTACAAAAGATCACAGTCCACCTGGGGCATAATTTCTATGTTGATTTCAAATTCAAATTCATTCCTTGATCCCTTCTGAGAAAACCATTGTGTTTTCTTGAATAAATGCTAGAATAAAAAAATAGGTAATTTATAGTAAATTCATACCTTAAGGTATACCAGAAGTGGAGAAGATTTTCTTAGTCCAATCCAATTTGCTGGATCAACAGGGCTGGCATAAAGCACTGATTTGTTCAACGTCTCAATTTTCTCTACATTTGTCTCATTGAGTTGTGGCTGAGGAATTAAATGTCCTAGTATGTTACTTAGAGTATTAAGTATATAAATAGTTAATAGTACTAAATGCATCGATTTTCAGTTATTTTCCCTTTCAATGGAAATAGTTGACTAATTTTAATAATTTTAATGACTAATAATAACTGACCAAAAAAAAACCCATTCTATTAGAAAAGTAAAAAAATGACCAATGTTAAACCAAATATTAAAAAATTGAATGGAGAGAATTTCAATTGGAGAAGGCTAGCAGTGGGGCAGAATCCACTTGCAATTGAAGTGGGCTTTGCCATCGTTCTTTAACTCAACCAAGTCGTTAGAATCCTGCTTTCGCATTCTCTGCGAATCAGAGAGAGCAAGCAGATGGTACAGTAAATCTGTCAAAGAGTACACTTTGAGAAAAAGTCCTGTGAACAGCGGGCCCTTACCTAAGCAAGACAACAGCTATTCAGTTTCGCTGTTTGAATGATTCTCAGCCTGTCAGTTTCACTAAAGAAGCACTACCCACTGTGCACTTGCCTGGTTGACGTTGGTGAGTTGCAGAGAACTTGGAAAATTTGCACTCTAGCTATTAAAGCCTGAATGCTGGGTTAAATTAATAGCTGATTGGCTGTTTGAACACGTCTTCTACCCATCTACAAAGCCACCTGGACCAAGCCAGACGTTCCCGACCAGACGTCTCTTTTTTGAGATTTAATGACCCCCTGTCCCCTGCCAGCACCAAAACCCACCCAGCTTGGCAGTTAAAATTCTGCCTTATATCTTACAGAACACAAATATATGTATATATATATATTCAAAAATATTCCACAAAAAAAATAGAAAAATAAAGTGACAGATTCATAAACATGTACTAATATGTATTTCCAATGAGACAGGTCCATTACATACCTTAAGGGAAGAAAAGATAATCACTACCTGAAGCAGAGGAAGATAAGGAATGTGGACGGTGGGGTGGGTGGGGATGCGGGAAAGAGTGTTGAGATTGGGTCTGGATTGTTCTAAAGAAGAGTCAGCACAAAGTTGAAAGATCTCCTTCTGTGGTGTGAGCTTCTACCTTTCTAACTCTTCCAGATGATCTCATACTTTTTTTCAGGAGTCATGATGAAATATTTAGCTAAGATGATTTGGCAATCATGGTGCAAGACAAGCTGAAGGACCAGCTGGTCTTTTACTTGCTGTTTATTTCGTATGTTCATATTCCTAGCACTTTTCACCTTAGTCTCGATGGAAAAACATGCTGATAATCTGACAGATTTTAATAATGACTGGAGTTCTCACTTGCTCCTTGTGCCTTCTTGAGTCTTGTCACACTATGCCTCAATTCAGACTGGAAGGGAATATCAGGGGAGTACAGCAAGCCAAACTACAGAGCATATAATAACCATTCCGGGGGTTATCAACATGCAGAAAAGCTATTTCTCAGAACTCCGATATCTCACATTTATTGTTATCAACTATGAAAGACAATGTAACAACAATATTAATTACTGCTTGTTATATATTATTTTAACAATGCTGCTTTCAAGGGTCCATTTCAAATAAAATAAGTGAAGGAAATGCACATACATCAGGCTATAGGTCAGGCTCTCTGTTTAATATCATAATTATAAACTCATATTCCTGGCAAGTAGTCAGCAATTGAAATTATAGGAACACAAATGGAAAATTATTTAAATTATATACTCACAACTGTACAGTTAGAAGAGTAGTTTGAAGGCTGAACAGAAGATAGTTGGTATAACATTTTACACACAATGATTATACAGGTCATGACTGTGCAGACACTTGATGCCAATGGACGTAATTTTACATAAGGCAAAGCAAAGGCCCATGAAATTAAGAAAACGTAATTCAACACGGAAACCTGCAGAAGAAGTACACTTATATCAGTCTTTCACATTTAGTGCTGAGTTTAGAAGCAAGTTAATTTGATGACCTTATGAGAGGAGAAGCCATTATATTGTTATCTCAGCAAGGCGGTTATTCATATAGGGAATCTGCACTGAAGACAAGGATGTTGGGCCAGAATTTGCTGCCTTGTCAAAATAGCAGTGAGGCTAATAGCACTTGCTGTTACTTATGCACAAATGGTACAGGAGGTCAGCAGATTTTTAAAAATTCATTCATGGGATGTGGGCATCACTGGCTAGACCAGCATTTATTGCCTATCCCTAATTGCCCTAGTTCAGAGGGCATTTAAGAGTCAACCACATTGTTGTGGGTCTTGAATCACATGTAGGCCAGACCAAGCAAATTTCCTTCCCTAAAGGACATTAACAACCAGATAGGTTTTTACAGCAATTGACAATGATTTCATGGTTATCATTAGACTTTTATTTCCAGAATTTTATTGAATTCAAATTTCACCATCTGCCGTGGCAGGATTCAAACCCAGGTCCCCAAAGCATTACCCTGGGTTTCTGGATTATGAGTCCAGCGACAATACCACTATGCCATCACCACCCCCCTGCCCTTGCACAATATAAGATGAATATCCTAAAGTTTCTGTTTGGGTTGTGCTGCTCCATCATTAGTTTTTCAAAAACAGCCTTTCTTTTCCGCCTCAGTATTAAATGTTGCGAAGTACAGTCACATAGTGGTTATGTAGTATCCAGAGATATAAGTTCAATTACCACCATGACAGCTAGGGAATTTAAATTCCATTAATTAAGTAAAAATCTGGAATAAAAAGCTGTCATCAGTATTGGTGATGATGAAACAATTGGATTGTTGCAAAAACCTATTTGGTTCACTTTAGGGAAGGAAATCTGTTGGCCTTATCCATTCTAGCCTATATGTAGGAAACCAAAAACAGGAGTATGCCATTTGGTTTCTCAAGCTTGTTCCATCATTCAGTGAGATTATGATTAATCTGTGAGATCATGATTAATCTGTGACCTAACTCCATATTCCTTAATACCCTTGCTTAACAAAAACTCATCGATCTAAGTTTTAAAATTACCAACTAATTTAACATCAATTGCTGTTTGTGGAAGAGAGTTCCAAACACCTGCTACCCTTTGTGGTTTCCTATGAAATGGCCGAGCAAGTCACTCAATCATATTCAAGGTGGCAGCTCATCACCAAGCCTTCTCAATGGCAATAAGGGATGAGCAACAAATGCTGACCTTAGTGACACCCACATCACGTAAACAAATTTAAAAAAGTGTGATAGGTACAAAATAAACCTGCTGCAGATACTTAAGATGGATAATTAAAAGCATAAGTACCCTTTTAATGTGTGATAACTGCCAATCACCCATTTGGCATTGAAAATTAAATATCTCAAGTGTGGAGTCTCCTCCTTTCAGGTTTTTGAATTTTTGTGTACATTTTAAAATTGTCAAATATTACATCTCTAATTTTTTCTTACTTTTACTTTCACTCCCTTGATCCAATCTTTCTTTCCCTCCTTTAATTGCACTCTGTATCTGATTTCACACTGAATTCACCACTTCTAATTCACCTTCCTTCTCAATTCTTCCATTATTTATTTCTCAATTAGATTGGTTAAGGAAATAACCTGTTGGTTTCCCATTCACCAGGTCCCAGGTGCCCAGCTTGCCTCGCAGCACTGTTATCGGCTTGCCATTTCAGCAACTTTGTGGACAATTTTTGGTGGAGCAAAAGGGTATGTGAATAAGACTAATTAATGACAAGTGCAATTAGATACCTTGCTAGAGCAAACTCTGTCCCAAACAATTTAGCTCCAACACTTCTGCCAGTGTAGCTTGCCAGTGGGAGCACAGGACTGACAATGTGCCTCTATCGGCTGAAGATAAATGTCTACAGTGAAATGATAGCATATGTTAAAATTTTGGGCACAAGACAGTGTGATTAGATATGGATTGCTCCAGCAAAGAACCAGCACAGACAGGATAGACCAAATGGCCTCCTTTTGTACTGAAAAGAATTACAGTTTCACGTGCAAGTTAAATTGCTGTTTCATGAATTTCATAGTAAAATGGAAAGGGAACAATTGAATGTTGATTCTGTGCAGTACATAAATGACTGGAAAATTATTATGCTCTTGAGTGACACAGAGGGATGCAAAAGCCATGCAGACTTTGTGAAAATGGTCATTATGCTGTTACACTGACCTCTTTCAATGTAATCCAAATGATGTAAAATGATATAATTTTGATTATGTGTAGCTCCAAGATCCACCAAGCCATAACTTGCAGTTTGTGGAAAGTCTCCATAAATTTCAGGAACAGCACTGTTAGTCGGTCAATTACCAAGTGCCACTTATTTGTCTTTTCTTCTAAACAGAAAGATAAAAGAAAACTATTTAATTAACTATGTTCAGAGCACAGATGTAACGCAGCTGAATCAATTCAGCAATTAGCTTCAACTTCAACCACAGAACACTAGAATGTGAATTCCAATCACAAAAGTCCAGTTAAGACACTTCTAAAAAAGGAAGGAAAATTGGAGAAAGAATCATTGCAGATGTTATTAGAAGCCTGAAGCTAAGGACTCTCCCTCTATAACAAAAACAGAAAGTGCTGGAAAATCTCAGCAGGTCTGGCAGCATCTCTGGAGAGAGAAACAGTTAACATTTTGAGACTAATATGACTCTTCTTCGGAAATGAACTGCCCTCTATATGACTCCCCCTCTATATTTATCTGGGGAATAGTGTGTGGCACAGTGATACCTCAGATTAAGTAAAATATTAAAATAATTTATTTCCTCTGATGGCAGATAAAAAACAGCAGTCTCGAATTTCCTTAGGGCCAGAGCGCGCACTTCATGGGCAGAATTTTCCCGTTGGCGTGTGGGGGTGGGCCCCACACGTCTGCATGTAAAATGACGCACGGTGACGTCGGGTGAGTGTCCCCACATCATCGCGCGCCATTGCAATATTTCGCTGGGTGGGCGCGCGATGATGTCCAGCGTGCGCCCACCATTAATTAACAGGCCACTTAAAGCCCTTGACTCACCAATCCACGCCAATTTTTTGGCGCCCGTGCAATTTTCGATTGGCACATGGGTGTAACAGGCAGGCGGGTAGGACACATTTGTATTAAACTCATCAACGGGTGGGATAAGAGAGTTCACTGGGGTCGTGAGTGTGCACAGTCAAGTATTAATTTTTGAAAGTTTTTGAAACTTGCCTGTGTGATCTGCAATACTTCAAAACATATACCACCTACTTTTTCTGGACTCTTAACCTTCAGATTAACCTTCAGCACTCTGCAGTGAGTAATCTTTTATGGGCCTGCAGGTTTCTGGAAGCCTTCCCTTAGCCTGGGAATGGGAGCTGAACTGTCCACTGGAGGCAGCTTCTCTGAGGAGGAAGGGAGGGCTAGAAGGGGGAGGAGGCCAGGAGTGCACATTCAGCCTCCAGGTGAGCCAGGAGGACAGGCGCAGGCACAAGGGGCACAGGGCCAAGAGGTGTTCCAAGGCAGAAGGGGCTGCAGAAGACGCCACTATCCTGCTGCCAGGATATACAGGCGGCGAAGCAGTTACCTCAATATGTCTGAGATGCAGTGCCGAAGGAGACTCCGTCTCTCAAGGAAGACAGTCAACTAGATGATAGGGCCTGAGATCTACTTTAACTGTGTGGGTGGACACCCCATGCCAGTGGCTCTGAAGATCACAGCTGCCCTCAACCTCTATGCCTCTGGCTCCTTCCATAGAAGTTGAGGGCCACCATGACCTTCAGCGCCACTGGCATGGGATGTCCATCCACACAGTCAGAACTTATCTCAGGGCAGATCCTCTGACAGATGGAGGTCACTGTCTCCCTTGAGAGACAGAGCCTCCTTCGGCGTTGCACCTCAGACATAATGAGGGAGCTGCATCGCTGCCTGCAAACCCTGGCAGCAGGAATATTGGCGTCTTCTGTGGCCCCTTCCGCCTTGGACTTACTGTTGGCCCCTCTTGTGCCTGCACCTCTCCTCCCAAAGGTTGCTCCCCTGGAAGCTGACTAGGGACACCTGGCCTCCTCCCGCTTCTGGCCCTCTCTTCCTCCTCAGTGAAGGTGCCACTAGCAGAGACCACAATCCCCATTACCAGGTTAACAGGAGGCTGTCTGATAACTGGAAGGCTCCACGCGATGTGAATCCTCCAGGGACCTGGAAAACAACAGTTGAGTCCTGAACTGAAGCCTCTAAAATATCCGAATGCAGTTCTGAATCAAAATGAAGCTGTCCTGTTCTCAGAAGCAAGTGATATCCTGAACTCCTCACTAATCGCTTTGACAAGGCCACTGACCCCTCTTATCCCACCTGTGGATCAGCTTTTGCAAATTGCGGCCTGCCCACCTGCGATGGCCTAAAAATCACACGGGCTACATAAAGTCAGAGACAATTGGTCTCTCAAGGGCCTTAACTGGCCCTTAATTTAATTTATGGCGGGCACGCCACCGTCTCCATCGCGCGCCGGCCTAGCGAAATATCGCGAGAGAGCGTGTTGATGTCGGCACGCTTGGCCGATGTCAACGCGCTTCAGTTCATGCTCCAGCGGGTTGGGTGCACACCCGCCCGCCAAGCTAAAAATTCTGCCCCTGGTTTCTTTAAGCAACATAAATAAAGGTCTACCTAATGGTTCAAGACTAGTCCTCTTAAAATATGTTGCTTAGATTACTGCGTCAACACCCTTAATGGCAATTTGGGCATCTTAAAAGTCATTTTTTGCTGGTGGCAGAAGTAAATCAACAAGCTGAAAGTTGTTGTTGCTTTTCCCACCCTCTTTCCTTTGGAAGGCACCCAAGACACATTCATAGTGCCATGTCCCTTTAGGGTGAGTTCCCAATTCCAGACTTTGAGCTGAATTCTAATCTGAAAAAATAACAGTGGATTTGGATCTGGTGGGGTGTAAAATCTGAAAAACCTGTTTACCCACCGATGTATTCTCCAACCCACCCATTTTAGGCTTTAACTTAGTCTGGAAGGTGGGCGGGCGACCAACCTGCTCTAAGGTTAAGGGTTGGAACATTACATATGATAATAAGGTTGCGAGCCTCATTGTCATTCATATTTCCAAAGTTAACTGATGTTGACCTGGGAGTCTAGGACTAGGTAAGTTTTGGGGGTGTCAGGGTGGACCTCGGGTGGGTGGACAGAGTGTTGGTGTTGGTGGAGAGGCTGGTGGGGGGTGGAGTGGAGCTCCGCAGTGGTCATACCTTTTTGGCGGGGTGGGGGGAGGCAACATCTGATGTTAAATGAAGGCTGCCTCCCCTTCCTGCCCAAGGCCTGAACAGAATTAATTTTTAGGCTTCCCCCCGCCCCTGAACTTCTCCCACCAGCCTGAAAATTGAAACTGGGTGGAAAACTGCCCTTAAGTGGCCAATAATTGATGACTTAAGGGCCTCAATTGAGGCAAAGGTGGGTGGGCCAGCCTAAGCCTCGGCCGACCTAGCATAAAATTGCAGAAAGGGGGGAGTGGGTGGGGTCCTGGTGGGAAGGCCCTCGAGAAATTTTAAGGTCTCCCCGCACCCACAAACCCACCGGTGGGGCAACATAAAATTCTGCCCTTAGGATTTCATTTTATTTCATCTCAGCATGTCTCCTGAGGTCTGCCCATGGCGGATACTTCGTGAGTTGGCATAGGGGGTTAAAAAAAGGTGATGGATGGGGGCATGGTATGCCATGAGTTGGCATTAAGTTGGCATAGTTGGTATAAAAGACCATGAATATGGGTAGAAGGGTATAAGTTGGCATGGAGGGTCTGAGGGGTTATGGTGGTGGGTAGAAGGGCATAGCTTGGTATGGAGGGTATGAAAAGCCATGGGGCTGGATAGAGGGGCATAGGTTGACATGGAGAGTATGAGGAGCCATAAGAAGGTGGGTGGGAGCATGAGGTGGCATGTGTTGGCATGGATGGGACATGGGAGTGTGTATGAGGTGAAGGTTGAGGGTTAGAGAGATGTTTTTAGTTTTATTCACTCTCTTACAAGTCCTGGAACACCAAGGGGGGCCTTTCACACACCCCAGCTTCACCCCGGGAGCCCCTGTGGCTGCATCTGAACTCTTTCGGTGGGTGGCGGGCCCAAGTCCTATTAGCAGCCATACATCTCCCAGAAAGAAAATTGGAACATCTGGGTCACTTTCCTTCTGAGTTGGGCTTGTGAAGTTGGGACTCTGTGCTCTCGATTCGAGAGCAAAAATTCAGCCTATAGTAGAGATTACTGAGACGTGGCTGCAGAAAAATAAATCTGGGAATTAAAGTATTAAATATAATACTGTAGCGTATAATACATTTAGAAAAGATAGTCAGTGGAAAAATAGGAGGTGGAGTATTTGTGTTTATTAGGGATAACATAATGGCAGTAGAGAAAAGAGAAACAGCCATCAGCACGAGAAAAATAGAATCCATCTGGATACAGATAAAAGTTAATAAAGGATCAATCACATGAATAGGTATAGTCTCTGGACCACAGAATAGTGGAAGAAGGTGGAAGAAGAAGTATGCAAATTAGGGGATTGAGTGAAAAGCATAGAATAATAATCATGGGGATTTCAAGTACTTTGATACTAATTGGACAGAAGTGGTAGGTAAAGGGGATAAAGAGAATGGAGTAGCTATAAGATGTACATGACACCTTGCTAACTCAGTATGTATAATGCCCAACAAGGGAAGATTGTCTTTTGGATCTAGTAGTCAGAAATGAACCAGAGCAGATAAGAGAAGTAAAAGTTGGTGAACACCCAGGCAATAGTGATTATAACATAATAAAATGATGATAGGAAGGACATAAATATGATGAAAGCCAGGTTAATGGATTGGAGAAAAGGTGATTTTGAGAGGCTGAGAACTGAACTTGGGAAAGTAATAACGACAACAATATTGGCAAACAATGATGTAGAACAACAATGGGAAACATTTAAAACAGTGTTTAACAGAGCCCAGGAAAATATATATTCTGCTAAAAGGAAAGAACATACCAAACACTAGACTCCAGACTCCATGGATAAATAAAGACATAAGGAAACAACTGAGGGTTAGGAAAGAGGCATACGTTAAGGACATAGATACTAGAGGAGTGCATGATCAGGCAAAGTATAAAGATTTTAGGAGATAAGTCAAAAAGCAATTAGGAAGGCAAAGAGGAACTGTGACATCAAATTATCAAGGAACAGAAAACAAAATAGTAAAACAGCACATCAATCAAAAAAGGAACACTGTGATGGTAATAGAACGATTAAGGCATAGACAGTATAAAACCATAGGTAATGATATGGCAGAAATATTAAATGATTATTTCACTTCGGTATTTACCACAGCAATAGAACAGGTAGACATGAAATTGAATGATGAGATAAGCAATGAGATAAGTGCATTTCAAATATTTTAAAAATGTATTGAATCCACTCATTTTAAAAACATCTAGGGAAGAGATAGTAGAGGCATTACTACACATTTAATAATTTGTTAGATAAAGGTATACTGCCAGAGAACTTGCAAATAATGAATGTAATTCCTATATTGAAGATGGGGTACAGAACATGTCCAGGGAGTTATAAATCATTCAGCTTAACATCGGCAGTAGGAAAAATAATGGAATCCTTACTAAAGGAGAGAATAGAGCATCTAGAAATGAAAAATATAATAATGATAGTCAGCATAGATTTCAAAAGGGAAAATCTTGTTTGACCAACCTTATTGAACTTTTGAGGAAGTAACAGAGAGAGTAGCCTTGAATGCTTAACGACCCAGCCTTTACAGCCTTCTGCGGTAAAGAATTGCACAGATTGACTACCCTCCAAAAGAAGAAATTCCTCCTCATCTCTGTTTTAAATGGGCACCCCCTTACTCTGAGATTATGCTCTCTGGTCCTAGACTCTCCCACAAGGGGAAACAACCTCTCAGCATCTATCTTCTCAAGCCCCCTAAGAATCTTATTTGTTTCAATAAGGTCGCTTCTCATTCTTCTAAACTCCAATGAGTACAGGCCCAACCAACTCAACCTCTCCTCATAAGAAAATCCCTCCATCCCCGGGATCAACCTAGCGAACCTTCTCTGGACTGCCTCCAATGCCAGTATATCGTTCCTTAGATAAGGGGACCAAAACTGTTCACAGTATTCTAGGCGTGGTCTAACTAGTGCCTTGTATAGTTTTAGCAAGACTTCTCTATTTTCATACGCTGTTCCCTTTAAAATAAAGGCCAACATTCCATTTGTCTTACCTATTACCTGCTGAACTTGTATGCCAGCTTTTTGGGATTCATGCACAAGGACCCCCAAATCCCTCTGTGCTGTAGCTTTCTTCAGTCTTTCTCCATTTAAATAATATTCAGCTCCTCTATTCTTCCTGCCAAAATGCACAACCTCACACTTTCCCATATTATATTCCATCTGCCACATTTTTTCCCACTCACTTAACCTGTCTATATCCCTCTGTAGACTCTTTGTGTCATCCTTACCAATTGCCTTCCCACCTATTTTTGTGTCATCCGCAAACTTGGCGATAGTACATTCACTTCTCTCATCCAAGTCATAAATATATATTGTAAATAATTGTGGCCCCAGCACTGATCCCTGTGGCACTCCACTAGTTACAGGTTGCCATCCTGAAAATGCCCCCTGTATTCCAACTCTTTGTCTTCTATTAGTTAGCCAGTCCTCTATCCATGCTAATATACTGCCCCAACACCATGGGTTCTTATCTTATTAAGTAGCCTTTTGTGTGGTACCTTAACGAATGCCTTTTGGAAATTCAAATATAATACTCAATACTGAGGAGAACTGCAACAAATTACAACAGAACATTAATAAAGTTGCAGAATGGAGAAATATTTGCTAAATGAAGTTCATTACAGGTAAATGTGAGGTCATACATTTTGGGAGGAAGGATAAGGAGGTTACTTATTACTTGGAAGGTGCAAATCTACGTGGGGAAGTAAAACAAATGGACCTTGGAGTACAAACATACCAATCATTAAAAGTGGCTGGGATTTTTAAAAAGGATTTGGGGTCCAGGTTGGAGGTGTATTGGCATACAATTTGGCACCAACAACAATCATGCCAGGTCGCCGCCACAATCCTGACCCTGAGCCAATTGAGGTCAATTAAATTTAATTATAGGGCCTATTAAGGCATAGTTTCTGCACAGACTGGGTTCTCCAATTAGAAGCGCAGACATCCCAAGTTGGCTTAAATCAGATCCATGCGACAGATCACTTGACGGACCCCTCACAGACCCATAATGGCCACTGGGCCACAACACAGCTGACTATGCCCTGGAGAGCTTGCCCTTTCAATGGCCAGGCAGCTGTAGTTTTTAAAAAGTAAAAATAAACTTACCTTTGCCTGTCTCTTGAAGCCTCCATCTGCAGATCAGCAGCACCCATGCAGCCAGTGGGGCTGCCACTCACTGAGTTATTGGAGGGCTTCCTATTGGCCCACCTGCCACCCCTGATTGGAAAATGAGCCCACTCCCTGGCCTTAATTGGCTGAGGATTTGAAAATCCCCATGGGCATGCTTAAAGCTTGCCGACCAGGGCTGGGACCTAGAAGTAGCCCCCATTTCCGGTTCCCAACCAACCCCTGATTGAAAATACAATCCTAGGGATTTCAGCACAAATATACCAAGCAGTGAAATTGTGCCACAGTTTAGTAAGGCCATAAAAAAGCAAAGCAAGCACTAGAATTTACTTAGAGGGGTAGAATTGAAAAGAAAGGAAGGTAGGTTAAACCTGTATCGATCCATAAGACCATAAGACATAGGAGCAGAAATTAGGCTATTCGGCCCTTCGAGTCTGCTCTGCCATTCAATCATGGCTGATAAGTTTCTCAACCCCATTCTCCCGCCTTCTCCCCCTAACCTTTGATCCCCTTACCAATCAAGAACCTATCTAACTCGGTCTTAAATACACTCAATGACCTGGCCTCCACAGCCTTCTGTGGCAATGAATTCCATAGATTCACCACTCTCTGGCTAAAGAATTTTCTCCTCATCTCTGCTCTAAAAGGTCTTCTCTTTACTCTGAGGCTGCGCCCTTGGGTCCTAGTCTCTCCTACTAATGGAAACATCTTCCCCACGTCCATTCTATCCAGGCCTTTCAGTATTCTGTAAGTTTCAATCAGATCCACCCTCATCCTTCTAAACTCCATCAAGTATAGAGTCCTCATTCGTTCCTCATATGTTAAGCCTTTCATTCCTGGGATCATTCTCGTGAACCTCCTCTGGGCCCTCTCTAGGGCCATCACATCCTTCCTGAGATACGGGGCCCAAAATTGCTCACAATATTCTAAATGTGGTCTGATCAGAGCATTATAAAGCCTCAGCAGCACATCCCTGCTTTTATATTCTAGTCCTCTCGAAATAAATGCCAACATTGCATTTGCCTTCCTAACTACCGACTCAACCTACAAGTTAACCTTAAGAGAATCCTGGACTAGGACTCCCAAGCCCCTTTGCACTCCAGATTTCTGAATTCTCTCCCCATTTAGAAAATAGTCTATGCCTCTATTCTTCCTACCAAAGTGCATGACCTCACACGTTGTATTCCATCTGCCATTTCTTTGCCCATTCTTCTAACCTGTCCAAATCCTTCTGCAGCCTCCCCGCCTCCTCAATACTACCTGTCCCTCCACCTATCTTTGTATCATCTGCAAACTTAGCCAGAATGCCCTCAGTTCCTTCATCTAGATCATTAATGTATAAAGTGAAAAGTTGTGGTCCCAACACTGACCCCTGCGGAACTCCACTAGTCACCGGCCGCTATCCTGAGAAGGACCCCCTTATCTGCACTCTCTGTCTCCTGCCAGACAGCCAATCCTCTATCCATGCTAGTACCTTGCCTCTAACACCATGGGCTCTTATCTTACTGAGCAGCCTCCTGTGCGGCACCTTGTCAAAGGCCTTCTGGAAGTCCAAGTAGATAACATCCATCGGCTCTCCTTTGTCTAACCTACTCGTTACCTCCTCAAAGAATTCTAACAGATTTGTCAGGCATGACCTCCCCTTGATGAAACCATGCTGACTTTGCCCAATTTTACCATGCACTTCCAAGTATTCTGAAATCTCATCCTTAATAATGGACACTAAAATCTTACCAACGACCGAGGTCAGGCTAATCGGCCTGTAATTCCCCGTCTTTTGCCTCACTCCCTTCTCAAACAGGGGGGTTACATTAGCGATTTTCCAGTCCTCTGGGACCCTCCCTGATTCCAGTGATTACTCCACTATCTCTTCAGCAATCTCCTTCAGAACTCTGGGGTGTAATCCATCTGGTCCAGGTGATTTATCCACCTTCAGACCTTTCAGTTTTCCTAGTACCTTCTCCTTGGTAATGGCCACCATACTCACCTCTGCCTCCCGAATCTCTTGAGCTTTGGGGTAACCCGTGTCTTCCACCGTGAAGACTGACGCAAAGTACCTATTCAGTTCCTCCACCATTTCTTTGTTCCCCACTACTACTTCTCCAGCGTCATTTTCCAGTGGCCCAATGTCCACTTTTGCCTCTCTTTTACCCTTTATATATATATAAAAAAACTCTTCCAATCTTCTTTTATATTACTGGCGAGTTTATCCTCATATTTAATCTTCTCCCTCCTTATTTCTTTTTTAGTTGGTCTTTGTAGGCTTTCCAATCCCCTGGTTTCCCACTGCTCTTTACCGCATTGTATGCTTTCTCTTTAGCTTTTATGCTGTCCCTGACTTCCCTTGTCAGCCGTGGTTGCCTCGTCCTCCCTTTAGTATGCTTCTTCTTCCTAGGGATGAATTTTTGCTGTGTCTCCCATATTACTCCCAGAAACTCCTGCCATTGCTGTTCCACTGTCTTTCCTGCTAGGCTCGTCTCCCAGTCAATTCTGGCCAGCTCCTCCCTCATGCCTCTGTAGTTGCCTTTATTCAACTGTAATACCATTACATCTAATTCCAGCTTTTTCCTCTCAAATTGCAGGGTAAATTCTATCACATTATGGTCACTTCCTCCTAAGGGTTCCTTCACCTTAAGATCCCTTATCAAATCTGCCTTATTACGCATCACTAAACCTAGAATTGCCTGTTCCCTAGTGGGCTTCACCACAAGCTGCTCCAAAAAGCCATCTCGTCGACATTCCACAAATTCCTTTTCTTGGCATACTTGATTAGACCTTACTTGGAGTACTGTTTGCCATTCTGGTCACCATATGATAAAAAGGATATACAGGTAAGGATGGTATCAGAAATGTGTGGGTACATATCCGGAAAGGAGTGACAGGCTGGGTCTTTTCTGTTGAAAAAAGAAGCTGAGGGGTAATCTTTAAAAGGTCTTTAAAATTATGAAAGGCTTTGATAGACTGGATAAAGTGAGAATGTTTCCTCTTGTGGGAAGAACATAACTAGAGGCCATCAATATAAGGTAATCACCAAGAAATTCAATAGGGAATTCAGAAAAAAAAACTTCTGAAGTGAGAATGTGGAACTTGTTACACAGGGAATGGTTGAAGCGAATAGTACAGTTGCATTATTGCATTAAGGGGAAGCTAGACGAGATTTGAGGGAGAAGGGGATAGTGGGTTACAATGATAAATTTATTTGAGGAAAGATGGGAGGGAGCTCAAGTGGAGAATAAACAGCAGCTTGGACTGGTGGCCTGAATGGCCTGTTTGTGTTCCGTATATCCTATGTAATATGTAAGCTTCATACTCTGTCCACATAACTCTTTGTTGGTTTTAAAGGTGCTATGTGAGATGCATGATCTCCAACTAGTTTCTAGCAGGAGAGGACATATCCTCAATTCTGTAAATCTCGATGAGAGAATTCTTAAGAAAGTCTAGTGTGGGAAATAGAAATATTACATTGATACATCAGGTCAGATCTTCTGTGAATGAGGCTTCCCAGTAGAGGAAACGTTAATTTGTAACTTGTGTTGCATTAAACCTGGGAGTAATAGATGTTATTGGGGTTGTTCTGCTTGGAGCAAAGAAGGCTCACAGGAGATTTAACAGAGGTGTCCAAAATCATGAATGGTTTTGATGGAGCAAGTGAACACAAAATATTCCCAAAGGTAGAAAGGTTGATAACCAGGGCACATAATATAAAGGTGACTGATAAAGAAACCAGAGAAATATTTTTTACACAACGAGTTTTTGTAATCTGGAATGCACTACCTGAAAGGGTGCAGAAGCCTTTCAATAGACTAAGGGGAAGGTCAGCGGATGAGCCGTGGCAGACATTGAAGCAGGTATTTCATAAAGCTCAGCAAAAAATTTATCCCGGTCAAAAAGGACTCGATGAGAAAGATGAACCACCCGTGGTTAACAAAGGCAGTCAAGGAGTATCCAATCAAAACCTAAGGCATACAAAGCAGCAAAAACTAATGGTAGGCCAGAGGATTGGGAATTTTTTAGGAACCAGCAGCGGATGACTAAAAAGCTAATAAAGAGAGAGAAAGTTGATTATGAAAGTAAATTGGCAAGAAATATAAAAACAAACAGCAAGAGCTTCCAAGGGTATATAAAAAGAGAGTGGCAAAGTGAGAGTGGGACCCTTGGAGGATGCAAATGGAGAACTGATAGCAGGGAACAGGGAAATGGCAGATAATTTAAAACAATATTTTGCAACAGCCTTCACAGTGGAGGACACTATAAACATCCCAAAGATATCAGACAAGCAAGGAGCTAATGGGAGGAAAGATCTTGTAACAGTCTCCATCACGAGGGACAAAGTATTTGACAAACTAATGGGGCTAAAGGTAGGCAAGTTGCAAGGGCCTGATGGAATGCATCCAAGGGTTTTAAAGGAAGTGGCTGCAGAGATGGTGGAGGTATTGGTCGACATATTCCAGAGCTCACTGGATTCCGAGAGGGTCCCAGCGGATTGGAAAATCACTAATGTGATGCCTTTGTTCAAGAAGGGAGAGAGACAAAAAGCAGGAAGCTGTAGGCCAGTCAGCCTAACATCTGTCATTGGAAAAATGTTAAGAGTCCATTATTAAGGAAGAAATAGCAGGATATTTAGAAAAGCTTAACACAATCAAACAGAGTCAACATGGCTTTGTGAAAGGAAAATCATGTTTGACAAGTTTGGTAGAGTTATTTGAGGGTATAACAAGCAAAGTTGATTAAGGGGAACTGGTAGGTGTAGTGTATTTGGATTTCCAGAAGGCATTCGATAAGGTGTCACATAAAGGGTTATTGCACAAGGTAGGAGCTCACAGTATTGGGGCTAATGTATTATCATGGATTGGGGATTGGTTAACACACAGAAGACAGAGTCGGGATTAATGGGTCTTTTTCAGGTTGGAAAGACGTAACCAGTAGAGTGCCACAAGGATCAGTCCTAGGGCCTCAGTTATTTACTATCTATATTAATGACTTGGAGAAGGGGGCAGAGTGTAATGTATCCAGATTTGCTGACCATACAAAAATAGGTGGGAAGCCATGTTGTGATGAGGACATAAGGAATCTGCAAGGGGATATAGATAGGTTGAGTGAGTGGGAAAAAACTTGGCAGATGGAGTATAATGGAGGTAAGAATGAGGTCATGCACTTTGGTAGGACGAATCAAAAGGCAGACTATTATTTAAATGGAGAGCGACTCAAAGAAATGGAGCATAGAGGGCGTTCTTGTGCATGAAACACAAAAAGTTAGCAGAAGGCAAATGGAATTTTGGCCTGTATTTCTAGGGGGTTGGGGTTTAAAAATAGGTGAGTATTATTACAACTGTACAGAGTGTTGGTGAGGCCACACCTGGAGTACTGTTTACAGTTTTAGTCCTCGTATTTAAGAATGAATATACTGGCATTGGAGGAAATTCAAAAGAGATTCACTGGGCTGATTCCAAGGATGAAAGGGTTGGCTTTCAAGAACGGCTAAACAGGTTAGGCCTTTATTCACTGGATTCTGAGGGGGCTTGACAGGGTTGATGTTGAGAAGATGTTTCCACTCGTGGGGGAATCTCGAACTAGGGGACATAGTTACAGAATAAGAGGACACTCATTTAAAACTGAGATGCAAAGGAATTTCTTCTCTCAGAGGGTAGTGAATGTCAGGAATTCTCTACCCCAGAGAGTTGAGGAGGCTAGATCACTGAAAGTATTTAAAGAGGAGGTGGATAGATGTTTGAAATATCGGGGCGTTGAGGACTACGAGGAGCTGTCACGAAAGAGGAGTTGAGGCCTGGGGTAGATCAACCATGATCTTATTGAATGGCGGGGCAGGCTTGAGGAGCCGAATGGCTTATTCCTGCTCCTATTTCTTGGGCAGAATATTGCCTTCGGCATTTGGGGGCAGGCCTGACACACTGACACATAAAATCACATGTGATCATAAAAGGCGTGCGTCTTGACGTCATCGCATGTCATTTCGATATTTCGTTCAGTGGGCACGCGCTGGAGGGGGCTGGGCACCCGCCAAACTGTCAACGGCCTATTAAGGCCATTAAAAAAGTAATTACACTTGTTAAGAACGCTGCCCGTCCAACCTTAAGGTTGGCGGGCAGGCGAAGAGCCTAAGTGGCCTTCGCATTTTTCAGGAAACCGCATCCTTGGGCAGGATGAGGTTTCCTGAAAGTTTTATAAAATAATTAAATAAATTTTCCAAACTTCACAAACATGTCTCAACTCATGTGACACTATCACATGATGGGACATGTTTAAATAATTTTTTACTTAATTTATTAAAAGCTTTTATAATCCATTCAATCTCCCTCCTCTCCCGCCCGCACAGGTAAGGGCTACCGGCTGCGCATTACGCTGGGCGGGCCTTAATTAGCCTGCCCGCGTAAAATGGCGGCGCCCAGCCAATCGCGGGCAGCAATCGGCTCCACACCCGCCCCGCCTGCTCCCGCCCAGCCCACCCTCCATAGGAAAAATTCTCCCCTTTATGTTCTTATGTCGAAGCAGATTCAGTCGTAACTTTCAAGATTGCATAGTGGTATTGTCACTGAACAAGTAATCCTGAGACCCAATGTAATGCTCTGGAGACCTGGGTTTGAATCCTGCCACATCAGATGGTGGAATTTGAATTCAATAAAAATCTGAAATTAAAAGTCTAATGATGATCATTAAACCATTGCTTCCTGTAAGGACTCCATCCAATTCTCTCAGTTCCTTCACCTCCGTCACATCTGTTCCGATGATGCCACTTTCCAAAACAGTGCTTCTGACATGTCTTCCTTCTTCCTTAACTGAGGTTTCCCATCCACGGTGGTGGAGAGGGCCCTCAACTGTGTCCAACCCATCTCCCACGCCTCTGCCCTCTCACCTCCCTCTCCCTCACAGAACCATGATAGGGTCCCCCTTGTCTTCACTTTTCACCCCACCAGCCTCTGCATTCAAAGGATCATCCTCCGCCATTTCTGCCAACTCCAGCATGATGCCACCACCAATCACATCTTCCCTTCATCCCCACTGTCAGCATTTCGTAGGGACCGATCACTCCAGGACACTCTGGTCCACTCCTCCAACACCTCAACCCCCTGCCACGGCACTTTCCCATGCAATCGCAGAAGGTGCAACACCTGCCCCTTTACCTCCCTCCTCCTCACCGTCCAAGGGTCCAAACACTCCTTTCAAGTGAAGCAGTGCTTCACTTGCACTTCCCTCTATTTAGTCTTTTGCATTTGCTGTTCCCAATGCGGTCTCCTCTACATTGGAGAGACCAAACGCGGACTGGGTGACCGCTTTGCGGAACACCTTTGGTCTGTCCGCAAGCATGACCCAGACCTTCCTGTCGCTTGCCATTTCAACACACCGCCCTGTCTCATGCCCACATGTCCATCCTTGGCCTGCTGCAATGTTCCAGTGAAGCTCAACGCAAACTGGAGAAACAGCACCTCATCTTCCGATTAGGCACTTTACAGCCTTCCAGACTTAATATTGAATTCAACAACTTCAGATCATGAACTCTCTCCTCCAGCCTCACCCCTTTTTGATCCCCTTTTTTCAAATATTTATTTTGCAATTTTTATATATATATATACATATATATTTCCCATCTATTTCTATTATCATTTTTAAAATTTATTTCCATTCATTGTTTTATCCCCACCTTTCAGCCTATTTCAATCTTTTCTCCCACACCGTCCCCTCCCCCCACTAGGGCCATCTGTCACTTGCTCATCCTGCTTTCCACTCTTTGGCCAGGATTTCCCAATTGGCGAGCGGGGGGCGGGACCCGCTCACTGACGCGTAAAATGACGCGGGATGACGTCAGGCAGAACACAGCAGAATCAGCTGTGCGCCCGCCGTCCTGTCAATGGCCAATTGAGGCCATTGACAAACTCATTAAAATAAATAGTGGACCTGCCCGTCAACCTTAGGCATTAGAAAAAGTATGAAACTTCAACCACGGGCGGGATGAGGTTTCATGTAGGTTTTTAAAAATGTAATAAAAGTGTCTTTGAAAGTGATGGACATGTCCCAACTCATGTGACAGTGTCACTCACATGAGGGGGCTTATCAGGGAAATTTTTTTTTTCTATTTTTAAGATTTTTTAGTGTGGAGCCGATCTCCCTGAGGCAGCACTTAGCCTCAGGGAGATGAGTGCACACTTTCGTGCACATGCGCAAAAGAACACACTCTCGGCTCAGGGAATCCCCCTCACGCCCGCACATGGAGCGCATAGCGCTTCCTGGCAGATTAATTGGCCAGCCCACATAAAATGACAGCGTGCCCCCAATTGGGGGCGCTGATCAGAGGCACACCTCCACACGCCCACTCCTAAACTTCCCCCCCAACGGGGCGATAACTCTGCCCCTAATGTCACTATTAACACCTCCTTTAGCCAGAATCGCCACCATCAACACCCCTTCGACCATTAGTTTATGACATTTTTGCAACCTCTTCTTTGCCTCCACCTAACACTGTCCTTCTATCCAG
Source organism: Cetorhinus maximus (assembly GCF_964194155.1). Lineage (NCBI taxonomy): Eukaryota > Metazoa > Chordata > Chondrichthyes > Lamniformes > Cetorhinidae > Cetorhinus > Cetorhinus maximus. The sequence goes on from NC_135882.1 coordinate 160,755,403, forward strand.
CTTCACCTGTCCCACCCACCTTAAACAGTATATTTCACCACATTTCTACCTCTCTTTAATTCTGAAGAAGAGTCATATGGACTCGAAATATTAACTCTGTCTTTCTCTCCACAGATGCTTTCAGACCTGTTGAATTTTTCCAGCAATTTTTGTTTTTGATTAAACCATCGTTGATTGTTGTAAAAACCCATCTGGTTCACTAATGTTCTTTAGGGTCATCTGCTGTCCTTACCTGGACTGGCCTACATGTTACTCCAGACCCACCGCAATGTGGTTGACTCTTAAATGCCCTCGGAACTAGGATGGGTAATAAATGCTGGACACATCACAAAAAAATACTGTAAAGGAAACAAAATTACAGGGCTTTGGGGAAACTGCAGGAGAGCAGGTCCAATTTAATAGTGCTACCCAAGAACTGTCCTAAACACAATGGGCCAATAACAATCTTTTGTGATAATGCTTAGTTCCTAATGAGGGAAACACTTAATTCCCATGGGTCACACTCCTTGTTTTGATGAATAGAGAACGTCAATATCTTAGCAGCAATAATAATCCAATTTAAATTCAGGCAAACACTCTTCACCCAGAGAGTAGTTAGAATGTGAAACTTGTTACCACATACAGTAGTCGAGGTGAATAGATTAGATGCATTTAATGAGAAAAAAGATAAACACAGGAGGGAGAAAGGAATAAAAGGTTATGCTGATAGTGTTAGATGAACTAGTGTGGCTTTGCGTGGAACATATATACCTATATGAACTAGTTGACCTGAATAGCCTGTTATTGTGTTGTAAACTCTATGGGCTGAATTTAATGGCTATTGCCCTGTCCACCAGCCGGAAAGCCAGGGGCAACCATGCCACAGCCATTTTCAGAAGACCCGATGGGATTAAATATTCATCAGACAGTTAACTGTCTGCCATTGGGGCTTTTGTGCCTTTGAAGGCAAAGATTCCACTTCCAAGAGCTGGCCATTTCCATTGAATAGCAACTTTTAATAGCAATTGGCCACTTAAGGTCCTCAGTTGGCCACCAGGCGGAAAGGCTGTTCTTGAACTTTCCCGTTCCTGACTTGGTCGGGGGGGAGTGTTGTACAATTGGGAAGGTTGGGAAGGTAACATCCTCAGCCTCCCCTCTCGATTGTACGATCTCCCCCGCTTACCAGCCTTCTCCCGAGAATGGCGGGTGTGGGTGGGGTGTGGAATTAAACTCCTCCCTTTATAACTCTATGTAAATAATGTTGGACTACACACACTCCACTCTATTATTGTGCCAACAAAAAGTAAAGAAGACAAAAAGAGAGCAGCAGACTGACAGATTTGTTCGTCACAGTTATCTTGACTGCTACCCATGACAACTGTAAATTTTCCCTGGACCTGTTTCTGTGCTGTAAATTCTATGTAATGTTATGTCATATTTGAAATATGCTATATAAAATAATTTTATCAAATGTAAATACAGGAAAGACCTTTAAGGGGAAAACAATGTAAGTTAATGTTTTATGGGGGTAGCAAATTTCCACAGGGTTACTCACATCAGTTTGCTATAACTTACAATACATTACATAATCTAGTTCCAACAACCAACTAATAATGTTTCATTATCTGGACTTACTTGTAAACAGATACTACAGGAATATCCTCCAGGGTTATGTTCCCAAGCTACTTGACGCCAAAAAATGCTTATGCAACTCAGTATGAAAGATAAATGAAAAATAAATCACCTGTGGGCTCTTCCTCTTCTACTTCATCATCATCACACTCCTCTGGCTTTTTACCCTCCATTCTTTCCTCTTTTTGAGTACTGGTGTTAATATTCATCATACCGATGTCTGGGAGGCTTCCCTCCTGATTTACTAACCTGTTGGCAAGTTATTAGGCCAGTTAAGAAAACTTTAATCAGCATGTTTTACTCTTATTGAGAATAGGTGCAGAGATTTCTCAATTTAGAATTACAAGCACTTTATGCTATCTTTTTACAGAAGTCTTTCCATATGATCATGTCTACATCAGAATGTTAGAGTTTTAGAATAATTGTTTGGCTTATGCAGCAACTATCTAAAGCAGGTGCATATTAAAAGTGGTGCTTCAATTCACAGCCTGCAGTTTGTTGTTTTTATGGATCATGCTTAAACTTGACATTTTCCACGGGGAGAAAATTGCCAGAGTTTAAGTGGAGAGCATGAAATGACAACATATGAGAGCAAGCATTTCATGTCTTTGGAAGACTTACGCATTCTGGCGATTTGATATGTATTGCTTGATTCTGTACAGAGTAATTCACATAGGAAGAAAAAGAGGATGAGTACAGAGACCTTATGAAAGAATATTTTTTTTAAAGAGATTTGCATGAAGCCAGACAAAGCTTATTATCTTTAAAATATGCTGCTTACTGTTTCTCTCTGCATTGTATTCTTTCCTGGTTAGGATAATTCATGCAACTCCCAGCATTCATTGCTTATATTTGCAAAACATATTTGAGATGTGTTTCAGACTGTGTTGTGTTCATTTTGTTTAGGCGTACATTCAAAAGTTAACATTTCATTCTGCTTGCTTTGTTAGAATCGAAAATTACAAAATATTAACAATTTGCAGTTGCATTTGAATATCTTACAAAATGAAGGAAGGCACTTGCATGCTTTAGAAAATATAGATCATGCACTTTCTAGACAAACTATACATGATAGCACAGTAGTTTGATAATATTCACAAATAAAAATTTTGCTTGAAAATTTTCTTTAAGAGTAAAAGTATTTGTGGAGGTTATATACATGGTATACTCCATTGGTAATCGAAGGGGATATTTTACTTTGACCACAAACTTTAATGAAGAATTGGACATGTAGCAACCACATGAGCAAGGCAAGAAGATGGTAATAATTATTTCATCCATCTCTATCTCATTACTTGATTGTACAAGGACTAGAGGACACAGATTCAAGATTTTGGATAAGAGAAGGGGGAAAGTGAAGAACAACTTTTTTACACAGCGAGTGGTCATGACCTGGAACTTGACACCCCCGAGGCTGATGGATGCAGAAACAATCAATGATTTCAAAAGGAAAGTGCAGGGCTACAAGGACCAAGCAGGTAAGTAGACTGACTACTCGGCAGGAAGCCAACATGGACTTGATGGGCCAAATTGCCACTCTATGACCCAGATTTTCATGGAGTAAGAATGACTCTGGAGCTATTTAAAAATGGTGGACAGGACAAATCCAGGGATTCCCGTGCCCATTCTGGCACACCCAGTTTTCACTGACACAGGATAAGGGTGTGAGTAGTGAGCTCACACCCTGTGCTCACAGCCTGGCCTGCTTCTTTGCAGATGTAGGCATCTCCTAGCCCTGCCCCTCTCCCCACAATTTTTGTGGAGCTGGGCCAGCTTCTCCATGATTCGTGGTTGATGGATCTCAGAGGAGTCATGAATCATCCACCAGTTTTTTTTTAAAGAATGATGAATGGGTGATTGGTTTTTTTTAAAAAAACAGCTTCACACATGCCATTGTTACAATTGGGTTCATTGCTTCTGTACAGTGTATACTGGGTGAATGAGCATGGAAGGGCCATGAGTTGGCATGAGGCTATAAGGGGCCATTGGGGGTGGGAGGTATGAGTTGGCATTGAGTTATTGAGTTAGCATGGGGTCTATAAGGTATCGTGGGGGTGGGATGGCATTGAGTTGGTAGGGGGACATGGAGGTGGCATGGAAGTGGGTTGGGGGGGTGGGGGGGTGGAGGGCTATAAGGCCTAAAATGTAACCAAACAATGAGACTAAGTTCCAGAGAACCAAGGTGGGCCTTTCAACCAGCCTGCCTTGGAACACGGCCGCCACTGTGGCCACTTCCAGGGTCGGTGGGCCCAACTCTACCCTGCACCTGCACTCCCCCCACCCCATCCATTCTGAAGCAACTTTGGTTATGTGAAAGAAGGGCAAGATTTCAATGCATTAGCACAGCAGTTCCTTCTGGATTTCTCAGAGTTAAAACACTTGTTAAATGTTAAAATACAGAGTTAAAAGCCAAGAACTGCTTCTGTTACCATGTTTTCTCTTTAACCTGTGCTCTTTTAAAAATCAGTGGCAGAGATTGTGATGGCTTTAGAGGATTCAGTGCAGAATGGAGGGACTGCTTGTGGAATTAAATCTGATCTGATTACAGGCTCAGGTACACTGACCCATTCCTGTGCCAAGCATTTGTACTGTGTTTTGCCATTTCCATTTTAGTTTATCATAGTAACAAGCATCACAATGTTTCTGAGTGCTAATTTAAAGATTACGCCAATGACAACACCTATAATTTAAGGGATAGCAGTTTGTGCAATGAAGAAAGTTTAAGCAGCCTAAAGAAAATCTTATTACTCCAATTTAGTAAAATTGCAGGTTAGCACTTGGTTAAACAGATTATCACCCATAATAGTATGATCAGAAAATAACAGCTTTTGAGGACAATTTCATTTTCTCTGGAGAAGTCAATACAGATAAACTTTCTTCTTTTCTAATAATATCAAAGAACAAAGAACAAAGAAAAGTACAGCACAGGAACAGGCCCTTCGGCCCTCCAAGCCTGCGCTGATCATATTGCCTGTCAAACTAAAACATTTTGCACTTCCGGGGTCCGTATGCCTCTATTCCCATCCTATTCATGTATTTGTCAAGCTGCCTCTTAAATACCACTATCGTACCTGCTTCCACCACCTCCTCTGGCAGCGAGTTCCAGACACTCACTACCCTCTGCGTAAAAAACTTGCCCCGCACATCTCCTCTAAAGTTTTCTCCTCTCACCTTAAATCTATGTCCCCTACTAATTGACTCTTCCACCCTGGGAAAAAGCTTCTCACTATCTAGTCTGTCCATGCCACTCATAATTTTGTAAACTTCTATCAAGTCGCCCCACAAACTCTGTCGCTCTAGTGAGAACAATCTGAGTTTCTCCAACCTCTCCTCATAGCTAATAACCTCCAAGCCAGGCAGCATCCTGGTAAACCTCCTCTGCACCCTCTCCAATGCCTCCATATCCTTCTGGTAATGTGGCAACCAGAATTGCACGCAATATTCCAAGTGTGGCCTAACCAAGGTTCTATACAGCTGCAGCATGACTTCCCAGCTTTTATACTCAATACCCCTGCCGATGAAGGCAAGCATGCCATATGCCTTCCTGACTACCTTATCCACCTGCGTTGCCACGTTCAGTGACCTCTGCCCGTCAATGCACTTAAGGGTTCTGCCATTTACTGTATAATTCCTACCTGTATTAGACCTTCCAAAATGCATTACCTTGCATTTGTCCAGATTAAACTCCATCTGCCATTTCTCCACCCAAGTCTCCAACCGATCTATATCCCGTTGTATCCTTTGACAATCTTCTTCACTATCTGCAACTCCTCCAACCTTAGCGTTGTCTGCAAACTTACTAATTAGCCCAGTTACATTTTCCTTCAAATCATTTACATATACTACAAACAGCAAAGGTCCCAGCAGTGATCCCTGTGGAACACCACTAGTCACAGCTCTCCATTCAGAAAAGCACCCTTCCACTGCTACCCTCTGTCTTCTATGACCAAGCCAGTTCTGTATCCATCTTGCCAGCTCACCTCTGATCCCGTGCGACTTTACCTTCTGTACCAGTCTGCCATGAGGGACCTTGTCAAAGGCCTTATTGAAATCCATGTAGATAACATCCACTGCTCTTCCATCATCGATCATCTTTGTCACTTCCTCGAAAAACTCGATCAAGTTAGTGAGACATGACCTCCCCTTCACAAAACCATGCTGCCTCTCACTAATACGCCCATTTGCTTCCAAATGGTAGTAAATCCTGTCACGAAGAATCTTCTCCAATAATTTCCCTACCACTGACATAAGGCTCACCGGCCTGTAATTTCCTGGATTATCCCTGCTACCCTTCTTAAACAATGGAACAACATTGGACATTCTCCAGTCCTCTAGGACCTCAACCGTAGCCAGTGAGGATACAAAGATTTCTGTCAAGGCCCCAGCAATCTCCTCCCTTGCCTCCCTCAGTACTCTGGGGTAGATCCCATCTGGCCCTGGGGACTTATCCACCTTAATATTCTTCAAGACACCTAACACCTCTTTTTTGATCTCAACATGATCCAGGCTATCTACACACTCTTCCCTAGGCAAATCGACCGCTAAGTCCTTCTCTTTGGTGAATACTGATGAGAAGTACTCACTTAGTATCTCTCCCATTTCTTCTGGCTCCACACACAGATTTCCACCTCTGTCCCTGAGTGGGCCTACCCTTTCCCTGGCTACCCTCTTGCTTTTTACATATGTATAAAAGGCCTTGCGATTTTCCTTAATCCTGGTTGCCAACGACTTTTCATGACCCCTTTTAGCCCTCCTGATTCCTTGCTTAAGTTTCTTCCTACTTTATATTCTCCACAGGCTTCATCTGTTCCCAGCCTTCAAGCCTTTACGAATGCTTCCCTTTTCTTTTTGACTAATCTCACAGTATCCTCCGTTATCCAAGGTTCCTGAAACTTGCCATACTTATCCTTCATCCTAGCAGGAACATGCCGGTCCTGAATTCTTATCAACTGACGTCTGAAAGCCCCCCACATGTCATTTGTTGATTTGCCCTCAAACATCCGCCTCCAGTCTAGATTCCTCAGTTCCTGCTTAATATTGTTATAATTAGCCTTCCCCCAATTAAGCACCTTAACCCGAGGACTCCTGTTATCCTTATCCACCAGTACCTTGAAACTTACTGAATTATGGTCACTTTTCCCGAAATGCTCCCCTACTGAAACTTCGACCACCTGGCCAGGTTCATTCCCTAATAATATCGATGGCACGATGTTGCCTGTGGGCTTCAGGACACTGACATCAGGTTCAAATGAATGGGGTTGGGGGGAGTCGGATGCCTGCACTGTACGTGGGACAGTCACCCGGCTGCGATTTTCCCTGAATCGGCCGATTAGTGGCCAAATCGAGGGCTCATCATCCAATTTAGGACGCCGGGTGGCTTCTTTTGAAGCTAAAGGGCCCTCTATCACTGAAGCAAGCTGCCTTGTTAAGTAAGCAAGAGAGAGGGCACAGGCATTTTGAGATGCCCTCTCTCTAATATTTTATAGTTAAAACAACTGGGCCACCATTGTGCAGGGGAAGCCCCTCCACAGGATGGCCTGTGGCTGCAGCTGAAACCAGGCAGGTGTGGAGGGTCTCTTAAGCCTGACTGTCAGCATCCAACAATAGGTCTTTAACAAGTTGAATTGGCCACCAACCACTTACAGGCGGGTAGCCCTGCTGGCCTCATCCATTCTGCCTCCGGGGATATGGTCCATGCATGGTGCCGGGAAACAGGCATGCCGAGCGGTGTAACAAGTTTATACACCCATCCACCTCCGTGCTTGCAAAAATCAGGACCTAAAAAATTCGGGTATAGGAAACCGGGCTTTATATGGAAAGTAAGGGCAGGATTTTTCAGTCGGCGTGCGGGGCGGACCCAACACGCTGACGTGTAAAATGACGCACAATGATTCGTTCAGCAGGTGCGTGCCGGAGTCAGCTGCGTACCCGCCGATATATAAACGGCCGATTAAGGCCATTAAGGAAGTAATTAATGTAATTGTTAACGCTGCTCGCCCAACTTTAAGGTTGGCGGGCAGATGAAAATGCCAAGTGGCCTTTACGTTTTTTAGGAAACCTCATCCACGAGCGGGATAAGGTTCCTAAAGCTTTTATTAAATAAATAAATAAAAATTCCAAGATATAAAAACATGTCCCATCTCATAATTTTTTCTCCATTTATTTAATTATTTCAATATCGATTGAAACGCTCTTTCATGCACATAGGTGAAAGAGCACTGGCCCCAACTCTCCCTCTTCCCCCTGCCCGCACAGGTAGCGTTACAGCTCACTAAGGCTCGTGTCTTACTCTGGGCGGGTCTTAATTGGCCCACCCATGTAAAATGGTGGTGCGGACCCGATCGCGGGTGGCTCTGCGACCACTCCCGTCCGCTCCCGCCAAGCCCACCCGCCACCTGAAAAATTCAGGCCTAAGTGTTCTGGATAAATTGCCATTTGAGCCATTTTCATGGATTCATTGCACAAACATGTTACGCACATCATTGCAGATGGTCAATTATTTTGAGAATTATACTAGCTAAGTGGCTAATCTGAGAAATGAGTAATTTGAATGAATGCTATGATGGGCTGATTTTTTGTTGTCCTCAAGAATTAAATTCAGATTCAAGGAATTATCCTGCGGGAAAATCTGCTTGGCATCCATCTTTTTGATTATATCCCTGTGAAGTGCTTAAAGACATCTTTCTCCACTAAAGATGCTAAATAAATGAAAGGTTTTGTTGCTATTATAATTTTTATTTGTTTATAATTTTTAATATTAGTTTTGGGTGTTAGGAATTTGGGTATTGTCTTTGGATATATAGGGTATTCTATCTAGGCAAGGTGCTAAAAGTTGGAAATTCAACAATAACATTTTTTGATAATAACTGAAGTGGAACCTTAATTTCAGTGCAAACTGTTCTCTTTTCAATATTTTAAATAAAGAATTAAAAATAAAATCTCCTATCTGTCAATAGAAGTCCAGAAGTACCTCACTTCACTGTTGCATTGAGGAGACTCAAGATTCCCTGAAATGTGTTCAAGTGACATTAGCCACTGGTTCAATTAATGAAGTTCTGAAATTCTTTGTGTCTTCACTAAATTATAACTAGAAACTGGGAGAAACCCCAAGAAATAGGCATTTCTTTGTCCCTGTTAGTCAGTCATTTGTTTAAAAACTCCATGCTAGTTAACATTGACTATTTGTAATACTAGACAATTAGTCAGATGAAGTTTAAATTTAAAGTAGGTTGCTATACCGTTAATGCAAGCCTTGATATTTGATTCAAGATAACATTTTTATTAGAAAACACCATACTATAAATACCAAAATTACTGTTAAAACATTATATGCATCTTATGATCTCTATATTCAGGATGCAAATAAAAATATGGTGCAGATAATTGGGATTTCCGTGCAAAAGCAGTTCCAAAATAAGAGTGTGACTTGCATGCCGCAACTTCGGGCAGATTAGAAAAAAATTGCAAGGAACTTTTGTGATTACTAATGGAAAGCACAACAGTACCCACCTATTTACTAACAGATAAACACGCCCATTAACTTTGGCATGGCTGGAAAATGGAGTAATGGCAAACACATAAATGGACAAAGAGAGAAAGAAGAAAGAAACAGAGGTAATAAGAAACCACTAAAACTGTCACAATTAGCTAACACACCACAACACACAGTTAAATGATTTTTAAGCTTACATTTACCACAGAAGCAATGGAAAATAATAAATATTAGCAAAGGTAGGGCAGGGTATAATATTATTATTAACATTGAGGGGATGGTAGCATAGTGGTACATTACTGGACTAGAGGTCTGGACTAATGATCTGGAAATATGACTTCAGATCTCACTGTAGCAGCTGAAGAACTTAAATTCAGTAAATTAAATAAATCTGGGACAAAATGCTAATATCAGAAATATTGAACATGTAATGTCTGGATTGTCATAAAAATCCATCTGCTCAACTTTCTTTAGGGAAGGACATTTGCCATTCTTATCTGGCCATGGACCCTGACAACATCCCAGCTGTAGTGCTGAATTCTTGAGCTCCAGGATTAGCAGCACCTCTAGCAAAGTTTCTTTCAGTACAGCTATAACAATAGCATCTACCTGACAAAGTGGAAAATTGTCCAGATCCTGTCAACAAAAAGCAGGGCAAATTCGATCTGGACAATTACCGTTCATCAGCTTGCACTCAAACATTAGCAAAGTGACGAAAGGTATCATCCACAGTGCTATGAAGTGGCACTTACTAATAACCTGATTAACCATATTCAGTTTGGATTCCACCAGGACCAGTAAGTTCCAGACCTCATCACAGCCTTGAACCAAACATGGACAAGGATGTGAATTCCAGAGGTGAGGTGAGAGTGACTATCCTGACCTCAAGGCAGCATTTGACTAAATGTGGCATCAAGGAGCCCTAGTAAAATTGAAGTCAATGACAATCAGTGACCACCACTGGCTGGGGTCATAACTAGCTTAAAGGAAACTGGTTGTGTTTGTTAGAGACCAAGGGCAGAATTTTCTGCTATTGGGCGGGCGGGCCCAACCCAATCTCCGGTGGGCGGGGAGACAATCCCCGCCGGAGAAGCGGGCCCCGCCGCCATTTTACATGGGCGGGCCATTTAAGGCTCGCCCAGCGTGAAGTCCAGCGGGAAGCGCTATGCGCTTCCTGTGCGGGCAGGGGATTCCCCAAAAGCGAGAGTGCGCTCTTTCACGCATGTGCACGAAAGAGCACACATCTCCCTGAGGCTAAATGCTGTCTCAGGGAGATTGCTTCCACGTTGAAAAATATTAAAAATAGAAAAAAAAAATTCCCTATCATGTCCCCCTCATGTGATAATGTCACATGAGATGGGACATGTTCATAATAACTTTATTAAAATTTTTGAAACCCTGCATGAAACCTCATCCCGCCGCTGGATGAGTTTTCATGTTTTATCTATTTGCCGCCGGGGCTCCTGGCCTGCCCGCCAACCTTAAGGTTGGACTGGGCAGGTCCTTTAATTGTATAAATGATCCTGTCAATGGCCTCAATTGGCCATTGAAAGGTCGGCAGGCCCGCAGTTGATTTTGCTGCAGGCCCGCCTTCCTGAAAATTTAAATGGGGCGGGATGACGTCGGGGGTTCTGCCCGACGTCATGCCGCGTCATTTTACGCGACGGTGAGTGGGCCTTGCTCCCTGCTCGCTGACTGCAAAATTCTGCCCCAATCATCTAAACCCCAGAACATAGCTGCAGGAGTTCCTCAAGGCACTGTCCTGGGCCCAACAATCTGTAGCTGCTTCAATGACCTTTCTCCATCATATGGTCAAAAATGGGGACATATGCTGATGATTGAAAAGTGCTAAGTTTAATTGCAACTCTTCACAAAATGAAGCAGTCTGTGGCTGGATGCAAAAAGAGCAGGACTGATAAGTGGCAAGCAACATTCAGCCACCCAAGTGCCAGGCAATGACGATCTCCAGATATTACCCACCTTGCCTTGACATTAAAAAGCATCCCTTCACTGAATCCCCCCATAAATACTTTGGCTGGAAGAGCAGATCAGAGGCTGGGTATTCTGCAATGAGAAACTCACCTCCTGACTCTCCAAAACCTATCCACTATTTACAAAGCACAAATCAGGAGCGTGATGGAATGCTCTCCACTTGCTTGGATGAGTGCAGCTCCAACAACAGCTCGATACCATTTAGGCCTGGACACCATTCACATTTACTCCCTCCACCACTGCCACACAGTGGCAGAAGTTTTTACTGTCTACAAGATGCATTGCCACAATTCATCAAGGTTCCTTTGACAGCATGTTCCAAACCCACAACCACCACCAGCCAGAAGAACAAGACCATTAGCACATTTCTTGCAAAATATCACCACCGTCAACACCCCTTTGTCCTTTTGTCTCTGACATCTTTTGGCAATCTCCATCTATCACTGGCCCTCTATCCAGCTCTACCTGTCCCACCCCACCTTAAACCAGCTTATATTTCACCTCTTTTCAATTTTTCCTTAGTTCTGGTGAAGAGTCATACGGACTCGAAATGTTAACTGTATTCCTCTCCGCAGATGCTGTCAGACTTGCTGAGTTTTTCCAGGTATTTTTGTTTTTGTTGAGAAGAACAAGGGCAGCAGGTGCATGGGAACACCTTCAACTGCAAGGACCCATCAAAGTCACACATCTCCTGACTTGGAAACATCTTGCTGCTCCTTCATTGTTGCTGGGTCAAAATCCTGGAACTGCCTCTCTAGGAGTACTGTAGGAATACCTTCAACACATGGACTGCAGCAGTTCATGCAGTACACCGCCACATTCTCAAGAGAAATTGCAATAAATGCTGGCTTTGTCAGAGATGCTTGCATCCTGTGCGTGAATAAAAAAAAACTCCACTTCGTTCTGATACGCTTGACCCAAAATGTCTTAACTCTTATTTCTCATGATGTTACAACATTAAATCAGCTATACAATCTGTGCATAATCTTTTGGTTATGGATGGTGATTATTAACATTTTCAAGTGATTATTCATTGACTGTGTCACACCTCATATGCATGGGTCGAACCAGAGAAGGTCACCGGCCCATCCTTTTGCCAAGGAATGTTGCATAATTTGTAGAGGTGATGAAAGGAATGTGAAAAATAAGGATGCTAAAATATGATTCACCAACTGAGTGTATTTAAAGAGACATGATATACATGACATTCCTCATGCTGATGATGAGCTACACTAAAAAATTTAAATGTTAAAATTAAGATAGAATGTGGACAACCAATAATGCATCTAACCTAATAAGGGATCCAGATGCTGAAACAATTAGAGTTAATTTTAACCCAACTCACCCAGTGGAGCTGAGCAGGTGGATAATTAAATATGCACTGGTTATTTAGTTATTCAGATCTCACTTCTTTCGTGCCAGTTCTTATTTTAATCTGCAGATTTCTGCAGGTGGATGGAGCTCCTACCTAAAGCAGGCAGTTTTCACAAATATAATGAATCATAGAATGGTTCCAGCACAGAATGAGGGCATTTAGCCCATCGTGTCAATGCTGGCTCTCTGTAAGAGCAACTCACTGTTTCCCATTCCCCTGCCTTTCCCCAGTAGCCTTGTACATTTTTTCTATACATATAATTATCCAATTCTCTTTTGAGATGTCAACTGAATCTGCTTCAACCGCACTCTTAGGCAGTGTATTCCACATCCTACCCACTCACTGCATAAAAAAGTATTTCCTCATATTGCTGATCTTTCTTTTGCTAATCATCTTAAATAAGTGTCCTCTGTTTCTCGGTCTTTCCTCCAATGGGAACAGTTTTTCCCTACCTATTGTCCAGACCCCTCATCATTTTGAACATCTCTGTCAAATCTCCTCTTAACCTTCTATTCTCCAAGGAGAACAGCCATTTTCTCCAACCCATCCAATTAAAGGTTTCAATAGGCCCAAGGGTGGGCAGGCACCCCATAAAATTTCAAACAGGTCTGGTACAGGGAGTAGTCAGGCTGCCTGTTGGATTTTACAAGTCCCTCCACCTTCAAACCCACCGGCGTAGAGCATTAAGTCCAGCCCCTTGCAACCAGGAATATCAAGTACTTAGTCCTGTTGTTTTTTTTGAGTCAGGTTTCCATTGTCGCCACAACATCATATTTTTATGTAGATACCTGCATCTGCAGTTCATCAACCTTATTTACCATATTCCCTGCATTTGCATACATGCACAGTAAACCTAATTTAGATCTCATTACATTCTCTCTTACTCTGACCCTAACTTATACCTTTCTATTTCCTGCACCAGTGCTATCTGTCTCTCCCTAGCCTCTGTGCATCTTGGTTTTCCTCTCCAATTTTACCTCCTGGCTTCCACACCACTGCCAAGTTAGCTTAAAACCCTCCCCAGTAGCTGCAAATCACCTCGCAAGGATAATGGTCCTGGCTCTGTACAGGTACAACTTTTCTGCCTTGCATATCTCCCCCAGAACCAGCCCCAATATGCCAGCAATCAAAAGCCCTCCCTCCTGCACCATCTCTTCAGTGAGTCATTCATCTGCTCTACCCTCCTATTTCTATACTCTCTTGCACATGGTGCGGTGAGTAATCTGGAGATTACTACCTTTGAGGTCCTTTTTCCTTCTTAGCTCCCTGAACTCTGCCTGCAGGACTTCATCCCTCTTTCTTCCTATGTCATTGGTACCAAAATTGGACCATGACTGCTGGCTGCTCACCTTTCCCCCTCAGAGTACTCTGCAGCTGCTTAATGACATCCTAGATCTTGGTACCATGGAGGAAACACACCATCCTGGATTCACATCTGTGGCCGCAGAAACACGTGTCTGTTCCTTCAACTATCACTATTGCTTTTCCAATTTTCTCTTCGACCCCTTGTACAGCTGAGCCAGATGTGGATCCCTGGACTAGGCTCTGACTGCGCATGACAGGGCCATAGGAGTCCACTCTCACTAATATTCGGAGCGAAATACTGGTTGGAAAATGAAATGCAGTCAGGGTAATCCTGCACTACCTGCCGGCTCCTTCTTGATCGCCTGACCGTCACTCATTTCTTTTCTCCCTGCATGCCCTTTAATCTGCAAGGTGACCACATTATTAAAAGTACTATCCACGAAACTCTCAACCTCACAGATAGACCAGAGTGACACCAGCTGCTGCTCAAGCTTCAAAACCCGAAGCTCGAGCAGCTGCAGCTGATGACACTTCATGTACATGTGGTTCTTCAGGAGACAAGAAACATCCTGGAGTTCCACGTGGATCGGCGAAGACTGCAACAGTGCAGCCTGTGAAGAAACAGGGTATCCCTGGCAGCAACTTCCAGATTTCCATGTTGAACTGATCATGTGCACATGTCAGAAGTTGTTATCAGTTTTAGCCAATAAGAACAGTGAGCACTGTTTGTACAGCAAGGTCTGGGCCATTATTACTGTAATATTGTCAAATATAAGCAAAATGAACAATGATGTTTTCAGCCTTTTTATAAATATGTAGATTCCCATAAATGAATTTTGAAAACTGGAAAGGAGAATTGATACTCAAACCAACCAATTCATTCTGTTCCAAAAAAATTACCTGTAATTAATGAATATTAAAAAGTGAGAAATCCCAGAGCTGCATTAGACCAAAAGAAAGATATGGTAGGACTGTCACATCTGTGATCATTAAAGCCAATGAGTAGATTATTAATTGATCTCCTCTATTATCTTATAGGGCAATTTTTGTATTCCTGCTGTTCCATTTACAATACAAAATGAGGCACCAGGATAACAAAAATTTACTGAAAACAACCTACTCAATTTACAATTGGGCCTCGAAATGATTGACCAGCATTATCTCCACCCTGCCACTGAAATTGACAGATTCTTATGCCCATTGCAGAACAGTGATGCAATTTTGTGGACATTGGGTAGGGCATCTGCTATGCAGACTCTACATTTCTTGAAATATACACAGCTTGCTAGCTCCAATCTGTCATCAGGCAAGCTGCCTGCAGAGGTGCAACCAGCACCATTAGCTCGCCCCAAATACGTAGGTCAGGCCAGGCTACCGATTCCAACTGATCCTCATACCTCTTGACTCATATTGGGCTGGACTTTCCAATGAGCTTCAGAACCGCGACGTCAGGAACATATAGGGGTCCCGAGCCTACTCTTGCTGGAATTTGCCAGAGGCGGCCTCCACACTTGCTGTCCTATTAAAGGTAGTAGGGGAGCTCCCGATGCTGCTGGCCCAATCACAGAACTAGCAGCTCTAGAGACCTGGCAGCTCCAAAAAGAGAGGTGGGCACAGCTGAGACAGGCAGGAGACCTCGAGGGCTCTTAAAAATTGAGGTGCCATTGGAGGCATAAAATTAAATTAATAATAATTTAATGGTCGCACCTCAGCAGGCAGCTTTCATAACAAGAAAAATCAATTTTGGGTAGCCTGCCTCGCCAGCGCTCAGGAAAGATTCTGGGAACAGATTGGAGCTGGCCAGGTGTATAAATGTCAAGTAATGTAGAGTCTGTAGAGTTAGCAGATGCGCTAACCAATGTCCACAAAATCGCATCACTGTCTGGCAATGGGCATAAGAACCTGTCATTAAATTAATAATGCAGAGCGGTCGTAGAAGTCCATGCAGAATGGAGGGGATAGCCCTCCTTGGGGATCATTGAGACCGTAAGGACAGACTTTCCTTCATTCAGCCCTGTTAAGGTGGCATGGAGCCTCCAGCTTTGATGACTCCCCAGCATGCTGCAGGGAGGCTATCTCCATTGAGCTGGCAGCCTTCCCACCCAAGGGCGGGGGGGCTATTCCACAACTAGCAAAATGCCAGAAAACCCAAAAACAATCACCCTTAATTGGAGCCTTAAATATTTAAATTGGTTGCCACATTCTTGGCGCAGGTATCAACCCCACATCCTTACCCACACTGGGGAAATTTCCAGGTAGTGTGAATATGTCTTGATGTAGCACCCCCATTTCACCACCCCTCCCACTGTCTCCCACCTTTAACTCCTTTGCCATGGGACAAGCAACATTCTGACCATTGTTTCCACAGTACCAAGTCTGGGCCTGAAATTGGGCTTTGGACAAAAGTTTACCTTAATATCTTAAATACCATCTCCTTGAGCAGGATGCATTACATCAATGATTTTACAGTGATTGTCTGACTTTTTGTAAGACATAATTCTCACGTATTTTGTTTCCAAATTAACTATGTAAAGGCTAATTTTTAACTTCACCACCTGGCTGCAATCTTGTGCAGTAGATTGACTGACTATTGTAGAACTGCCTGACTTTCATTCCACTGAAATCAATGAGATGAAAATGGGGTGGATTCTACCAGAGATGAGTAATCCAGTTAACCAGGTTAGCATGCAGATGTTGAGGAGGAAATGTAACCCTGTCCACTGATTTCAAATTTTTAACACATTGGGCGGGGCCCACTCGCCGAAGCGTAAAATGACGCGCAGTGATGTCGGGCGTGCAAACTGACGTCACCGCACGTCATTCAGATTTTCAGTTTAGCAGGCGCGCACTAGAGTCGGCTGCCCACCCGCCGAACTGTCAAAGGCCTGTTAAGGCCAGTTACCTGTCAAATCAACAAACTGAGCTGCCCATCTAACCTTAAGGTAGGAGGGCAGGCGAAGAGCCCAGGCGGCTCATGGAACCTCATCCATGGGCAGGATGAGGTTTCATGAAGGTTTTTAAAGTCTTGTAAAAATTTTTAATAAAATTAATAGACATGTCCCAGCTCATGTGACAGTTTCATATGAGGGGACATGTCTTAAAATTATTATTTTTTTCCTTTATTAAATTTTTTTGCACTTAAACTAATCTCCCTGAGGCAGCTCTGTGCCTCAGGGAGATTTCTGTGCTCTTTCACGTGCATGCGCAAAAGAGCGCAGGCCCCAACTCAGACAACCCCCCACCCACCCGCACAGGGAGCGCTCAGCGCTTCTGGGCGCGCGTCACGCTGGGCGGGCCTTAATTGGCCCACCCAGGTAAAATGGTGGCGGGCAGCCGATCGCAGGCGGTGATTGGCTGCGCGCATGCCCACGCCCGTTCCCACCCAACCCCCCCCCGCCCCTGCCGACAGGGAGAAAATTCTCCCCATAAGTTAGTAAGAAGCTGTAGTATTTCACTATGTTCCAAATGGTTAACATTAAAATCTGAAGTAGTCAATGATGGCTAATAAAACATATATTTAGGCTTTTACAATTAATATATGGCATATATTTACAACATATAATCCATTTCATATGCACAGTTATTGCAATAGACCAGAAAAATCACAGACAGAACTGAGATCATGAGGAAGAGTGGTCAAGAGATAGTCAACCCTAATAATTGATTTGCCAATACATTAGGGATTGTTTCTTACCTATAGATAGAGTTTTCCTGTTTGCTGGTAACAGCTTTTAGATCAGTGAGCTCCAGAAAACGATCATGGAAATAATGTAGATGTAATATACAGACCAGCAAGAAAGATGTGGGGATGAAAATACTAGTAAACAGATCTGTGATGTTGAATCGTTCTAATCCAAGGTCCTTCAATCTTTAACAAAAAGAAATAATATAATGCATAAGATTTTGAAAGGAACTTGTACCATATTCTGACCAAAATAAACTGAGTTTTTGTTTCCAATTGTAGAATACAGAGCTACTTTTCAATGCTAAACACCAAAAGATGGAAGTTTACACATTTATCATTGTGCGTAGACAGTAATAATTTTCACTTATTTTATCTTGCTTCAATTGAATCATAATCCAATGCATATAACTTACACAAGCTGTATGTGAAGTGTATTCAATTTGTCATTTTGAGTGGCAGTTATTAGTTCTTTACAGGTTTGTAATTTTAAAAAAATTCAATCTCAGGATGTGGTCGTTGTTCACAAGGCCAACACTTATTTCCCATCCCTATTTGCATTGGGAAGATGTGGTGAATTTTCTTATTCTTTGCAGTATTATTAAATACTATACCTAATTAATGTGCAGCTCCACTCACCTTAATAAAGTTGTACATTTACCTTAGCCATGTCTTTCTGAAATTAACAGGCATTTGAGATCAAATTAAACATTATTTTGGACTGTTGTACAAAATACCTTCTATTACATTTGCTTGGTTACTCACTTTTCAATATCCATCCCTGTCATGTTTTGCCACAGACTTGGGAATGACTCAAACTGATAGGTGTACACGAGGACCAAGACCAGCATGGTATAGGAAACAACAATAATCCAAAAATATTTCAGGATCCGCCGCCACCAATCATAATGTACCTGAAAAAAATGTCTCCATAAATATAAATAGCCAAGGAAAATATAACATAGCTAATTATGACATGTAAAATCTTTGTATTCCCCTGTATCAGCCAGCAAAATAAATCTCAATCTCACGTAGCACAGTAGTAATAATTTTGTGATGCCACACTAATGCGCAGAGGGCAGCCTCCAAATGATATACCCCCACTTCCTTTCTGCTTTTCCACCAACTTGGGTGAAAAAGAAAACCTTCTCACTCTTGCTTGCCTGTCACTACCCAGCGTATTATGGCAGTGCAGGTGGATTTAGGGTTTTAAGAGGACAATAATTGGCCACTTAAGGGCCTCAATAGGCCTAAGGGCAGGCAGGCTAGTGGGCACCTTGCCCACCCTACATACTATGGGGACTAGGTTGGGGGTGGGCAGGAAGGTTGGTCTAGCCACTCCCACCAAAAATATGCCCGGTGAGGGGGACCGTAAAATCCAGCCTCCTATCTCTGAATCACATTCCCTGTAATTGCAGCTTTCTGCTGAGAATTCTAGGTAGCGGAATAATTTCTAATATTGCTTCTTTTTAAAAATATTCGCTCATGGGATGTGGGTGAGGCTGTTAAGACCAGCATTTATTGTCCATTCCTAATTGCCCTTGTATAATCACATCATGGACAAGAAAAAGCCACTTATTGCATTGTGACTTTTTAAAATTTATTCTATCATAGGATGTGGGCTTTACAAGGCCAGCATTTGTTGTCCATTCCTAAATTGCCCTTGAACTGCATACCTTGCTCAGCCATTTTAGAGGGCAGATGAGAGTCAACCACATTGCTTTGGGTTTGAAGTCACATGTAGACCAGGTAAGGATGGTAGATTTCCTTCCCTAAAGGACATTAGTGAACTAGATGGGTTTTAATGACAATGATGATAGTTTTATGCTCACCATTACTGAGAATAGCTTTCAATTCAGATTTATTAATTGATTTTAAATTACACCTGCTGTGGTGGGATTTGAATCTATGTTCCTGGAGCCTGGACTAGTAATCCGGAGGTTCAATGACATTATCGTCATGCCACTGCTTTCCTCAAATATGGAAAAATAGCAAATGTGTTGAAATGTAATAAATGGCGAGACTATATAATATAAATTACAATGCATTCAATACCATGTTTCAATAGAGGACCGTTGTCATTGATCAGTTTTCAAACTTCTAACTCCTGGTCTAGGTTATCGTCTGAACTCCTCAACGCATTCGCTCCTTTCAACACATTCCACATTGCAAAGGAAACTTTAACTCCATCTGCCTATTTCAGCTAAATTTAAAACTGACCTTTTTGGGGCCAGGCCAATTATTTAAGGGTTATTTCTTGGGAAACCATGAGCGTGCAGCCTGTGATTTTTCACTAACTAAAATTAATGGAGAGAAAATCATGGGGTATACTTCCATGTTTTTCTTCTGGCGTGCAGAATTACAGAACAACATTTATTATGCCTGTTCATGTCCTCAAGAATATGCAGTGCACTTCATAATCAATAAATTACTTTTGCAATGCAATCACTATTGTTTTCAGGCATAAGTCTACATCACAAATTATTTATGAATACAATGAACATTGAAGGACATAGGACTACTATACACTCCCTACATCTATCAAAAACACATAACCCCTCTTGATTTTTTGCTGATAATCTACTTCATTATTCAGTTTACAACATCCTCCTTTACCTTATATTTCATTTATTTATTACTCTTGTGTGGAACCTCATTAATTGTTTTCTAAAATAGTCAGGCTATATAACATCGATCATATTGCCATTAAGTGATAACTTGTGATATGTTTAGTAGTAGAATCTGCCTTTCATTAAGCCAATTTAATTTAGAGTAATTATCTGATGCTTTTGCTATTATAGAATCCCAGCATACTGTTATTGGTCACAGGTCCTGATCCTGGCTGATCTTCTGTGGTCAAACCACTTTGCATTTTGTTTATTGGGTCACGTGACCAGGTAGGAGGAGGGGTGAAAAATAATGCCTGCTGCAGGATAGGGTAGCCCCTGATAAATTTAATGAATGTGATTGATTACCTTTAATTAATTTCATTCTCTGGTGCTTTAATTTCTACCTTTGCCCTCCACCAACCAAAACAATACATGACAACAAGGACAAAAAACATTGCTATGGTAGAAAATACATCAGATAATGGAATTCAATCATTTGGGCACATGGGTTCAAATCCCACCACAGTAGTTGGTGGAATTTAAATTCAATTAATTAATCTGGAATATAAAGTTAGCCTCAGTAATGGTAACCATGACAACTATAATTGATTGTCATGAAGACCCATCTGGTTCACTAATGTCCTTTAGAGAAGGAAACTTGCCATCCTTACCCAGTCGGGCCTCCATGGGACTCCAGATCCACAGCTATTTGGTTGACTCTTAACTGTCCTCTGAAATGTTCAATTCAAGGGCAATTAGGGATGGACAACAAAGGCTGACTTTGCCAGCAATGTTCACGTCCCATGAAAGAATAAAGAAAATTTGCATACCATTACATTGTGGCCATCCATTTATGTCACCCATCACTTTTGGTAATAAATCCTGAAAGTAGAAGGGAAAATCAAAGAACCAGCAAAGTAGCTCCTGAAAATTCCTGTCCTATCAGCTCATGCTGGGAAATTGATTCAAATTGAGTGGAAAGTCTTGGTCAACGTCTTTACTCTTGTTAAACCTGCTTTTATCATTTCCTTTATAATAGACTGTAATACCAGATAACATCTGCAATTGATTTGTGCAATTTCTAGATCCCTGCAGATCTTCTGAATTTTGTCCATTTCCCCAGAAAACCCTGTGTTCTCACATATTTATGTAATTTCCAAATTAGTTTAATAATTTTTCTAATGTAAATGTCAAGCTAAGATAACAAATTATTTTAATCTGAGGCCCTTATTCTTTTTTGTTCAAAATACATCTAGATGTACATTTGGATCTGCCAATGCAGTTAAAGCTATTACATATTTGATTACAGTATTCAAAAATACAATGCGGGTGAAACAGAACTGTGGTCAGTATGTGAAACAGGTGATAATGAATCAGCTGCTCATTATATATCCTGCCCCATTAATTGAAAGGAAAATTGATCCAGGTGTTAAATGGGTAGCCCATCAATGTACCCAATGTACCCTCTAATTTTTTTTGGTAGTGTATAGGTGGTTTGTTTAAATGCATGGCCCCTTTAAATTTTATTGCAATGACGTACACGCACAGTAACTTAAAGGTGCCAGCCTGTGCGCAGCCTAGACGGAAATTTTTGGGTTACTGCAGCCAGTTACACAGTTACACAGTTACTGCAGTTACACAGCCCGTAGCTTAGAGAGACCGTTGCAGCCTATGTGCCACTGCCCCGCTTGATTTGACCCCAATATTATTGCCAGATAAGCACTGTGTACATTCAAATTTGAGTGAAGTAAGCTGGCCCTAATTGAGATATCCTTCAGAAGAAGTTCCACAGAAAGACATGAGGTTGGATTTTACAACCTCCCACTGGCATACTTGAAGGTAGGGAGGCTCATAAAATGCAGCATGTCGCCTTCCTACCGCCTTCCCAACCGACCCCGTCCTGTGTCTCATTTTACAGGTTGGGGGGTGCAGTAGAGGTATTGGACGGCCAGCCTGTCCCTTGACCTATTGAGGCCCTTAAGTGGCTAATTAACACCCACTTAAATGCCTCATCACACCCCGCCTCTATTTCACCCGCTACAGTGGAGGTCCATGCCATATATAAAGCTCAGTAGCTTTTATGAGGCCCACTGCTATCAGGCAACAGGGGTGCAAACTCCTTTGGGGGTGCCCTGGACCGATCGGAGGCACCCCTCCCAAGATCATACCCCTTCTTAACCCTCCCCTCCAGCCCTTGAAACAGTCCCCCCACCCCACCTCGCTGGGGCCTACAATCAGGGCCCATCAATATCCTGGACTCACCTGAAGTCTGGCATC
Organism: Cetorhinus maximus; assembly: GCF_964194155.1. Classification (NCBI taxonomy): domain Eukaryota; kingdom Metazoa; phylum Chordata; class Chondrichthyes; order Lamniformes; family Cetorhinidae; genus Cetorhinus; species Cetorhinus maximus. The sequence continues at coordinate 160,777,746 of NC_135882.1, forward strand.
TGTAACCTCCTCTTCTTTGGTGACTAGCTGTAGTCCCAGCATTGGCCACCACCAAAATCTGGTGCTGCTGGGACTACAAAGCTTCCAGCCAATCGGATTAGTCAGCAGCTCTCTGAGGCGGTACTTTCTCCTTTGAGCAAACTAATGCCCCTTCGAGTCTAAAATGGCCACCGGGCAGCCAGTTGTTTAGTGGATGAGCTCCCCACTGATTTTTTAATCGGGGGTGAGGGGTGAGGGGAAGATGACGCCTAGTAAAATCCAGCCCAAATCTAATTTCTTAAAATCTACTTTTCTGAATAGAGTAGAAAACCCAATAATGTAATAAAAATGAATTCCACTTGGACTGTTTTGGAAATTGAGAACAGCGGGACAATTGAAGGCCCTAACTGGTTAACTGGATTAGATTTCCTAGGTCTGGATTTTATGGTATTCAGTGAGGTGAGGGTGGTGGACTCAGAAGTGCATTGTCCGCTGACTCCCTCCCCCGCCGTTTCTGTACACAGAGTAAAATGTGGTGCAGCCAATTAGCTGTCATCGGGTGGTTGGCAGCTAACTAGGTGAGCTAGTGGACTCCGTGCCCAATCGGGCCTTTAGGGAGGAACTTCTGGTGGGAGAGGGGTCAGGCCACGAACCAGAAGTTGGTCACAGCTATCTATTTAAAGGCATGGGTTGGTGGCAGCTGCAGAAGAAATCCAGCTTTGCAAGAACTGCATAGAAACTGGACAGTTAAATCCATTGAAGTATTGGAGCAACAACAGGTAAGACGTTGCCTTTCCACTTGGGTGACTATTGTGCCAGCAGCATCTCATTATATAAGGTCAGGGAAGAAAGAGCATTTGCCATGATCCTGGACCAGACCACCAAATGTTTGGTATAATCTAGTTAGGGGCCAGTAACCTGTTGTTTAAAGTGGACAAAGGGCAAACTTTTTGGCTTGGCAGGTGGGCATAAAATGATGCTCATTGATGTCAGGGGGGGTGACTTGACGTCAACGCGCAGTCGTGCGATATTTCGTTCGGCAGCCACGCGCCGGAGTCAGCAGTGTGCCCGCCGACAATTAAAAGGCCTGTTAAGGCCATTAAAGGATCAATTAAATAAAATTTTTCACTGCACGTCCAACCTTATGGTTGGCAGGCAGGCGAAAAGGCGAAGCAGTCTTTGCACTTCTTAGGAAACCTCATTCACGGGCGGGATGAGGTTTCCTAAAGCAAATTTTAAAAAATTTTAAAAATAAAATTTAATTAATAACATGTCCCTGCTCATGTGACAGAGTCACATGAGAGGACATGTTTTATAACATTTTTAATTTCTTTATTTTTTTTAAATATTCATCTCCCTGAGGCAGCTCTGTGCCTCAGGGAGATTATCAAGTGCGCACTCGCAGTTCATGCTCGCCCAGCAGGCACTCCAGCCCCCGCCCACACAGGCATCACTGAGCACTGCTGCTCGCGTTTCACACAGGGTGGGCTCAGGTGGGCGGGTCCGCCAGCATGAAATCACAGTCCGGCCCCGATCGCCGGCGGCGGTTGGTTTCCTGACTGCCCCGCCGAGCCCGCCGACAAGGGTGAAATTCTGCCCAAAGTTTGATATTCAAGACGTTTGCAAAGAGAATAAAGCTACAAGATTCAACAGACTTTGAACAAGCAAAAATAAACTTTACTATATAAGGTCAGAGAGATAAAATAATTTACAATATCTATCTTATACTCTAAAATTCAGGGTTAATATGAGGTACATATGAATTAACAGGCAAACTGTGGTCGAACATACTACACTGCACAATAAATTATAGATGTGACCAAGACAGATTCTATGGATTTCTCAACAATCCACCCAGATGTCAGTAATCACTGTGAGTCAACCAATCTTACTGAAACACTGTCTTCCTAACGAGGGATTCCAGTCTTTACCTTCGAAGATCTTGCCTTAAAATTCTCTCCACAAGTCACTCCAACTCCGACAACCTTAATGACAGCCCTCCTTGCAGGGTTTCAATCCCATCTCCCGAGACGCCGTCCCTCTGGATTCTTGAGTCTGCATTCCAGAACCAACTCACAAGCACAACTTCGGCCCCGTCGAGCAGAACACTACTGCTCCAAAGAGCTACCTTCATCCCAAGGGCCTGCAGCATGGAGTCACCAACCTCCTGTTGCCTTCGTTGACCTGCAGGGCTTCTCTCAAGCCCCCATTACTTAAAGTCTGCCAACCACAGCCTGTTTTCTGCTTGGAGCCTCTTTCTCTGCTCCTCTCTTTTTCTCTTTAACTTGGACCTCTTCCTGTCCCCTCTCCCTGCCTCCTGCTTGTCATTCTTCTCTGATTACTGTACTCCGCTCCTGATCTTTGCACCATTTTTTTTTACACAGGCATACCCTGGCCTCGATCTGAAGAACTAGAAACACTCTACTGCGTGTGTGCAGCCCGCCCCCAGTCCAAGCACGCACGGAAACTCCCGGATCTTGACGGGATTTGGAGTTCCCGACCTCTGCCCAATGATAAGGTAAGTCGGGTCTTGTAACACTTCTGAATAAGAACTGTTCAGAAAAATATTCAGATACTACCCTTTAACTCTGTTTGTTTCTCCACATAGGCTGAATGTCAACCTGTGCCTTTTCAAGATTGTCACATTTGAAAGTTGGCCACATCTGCCACGAACAATGCAGGAAGGGCAATTGGAGGAGCCAAGATGGCCCCATGATTTGATGATGACTCCCTGCGTGTCCTCCTCCAGGCTGTGAGTGATTGGCAGGAGGTCCTCACGCTATGTGATGGAAATAGAAGACCTCCCTGCCAGACCAAAGATGCCTGGATGGAGGTTGCAGAGGAGATCAGCAGCCGTGGGGTTGTCTAAAGGACCTGGCTGCAGTGTATGAGGCTGAATGACCTCTTATAATTGGCAAATGTACATATGCAACCATTTTGCAGATGGACAACTATGGGGCGGTGTGATGTGTGTCAGGTGTGGTATTGCCTAGTGTATGAGCCAAGTGCAGAAGGCAGCATGAAGCAGACATGCCATACTGCATGACGCCACTGGATTCTGGGGTTTGGGGCTTCAGAAGTGCAGGGCCTGTTGGTTTGCAAGGACTGCTGCTAGGTGGTGAATTGGGGAAAGGGACAGGGAGGGAGCAGCTAGCAGGATTTGGGGTGGAATATGTGTCTCAATTTTGAATTGGCTGAGGTTTAAACCTTTACATTTTCCAATGGTGAATGTGTGTGCGTGTGCTCCGACGTCAACTCAAACAATGATCACGTCCTTCATAATCCTTGCCTGTTTCCCCAGCTGAAACTCCAGCAGCTGCAGCCATCAACCCTGAAGGCCCACTGTTAACATCTGAGGAGGAGGAGGAGGAAGCCTCAGAAGTTGTACCGTCACATCCTTGCACAGCACCTGGCAAAAACACAGATACATGTACCTCAGTGGGTATACAGGTGTTGGCTGAAAGGGATCCACACACTGGTGAGATCTCATCACAGTTGCAAGACCAACTGTCGGAGACTGAGATAATGCAGGCCTCTGGCATTTGGAGTAGTGCTGGAGCCAACCTAGATGCTGAGTGTCAGGCTGATGGTGAGCCTTTGGAGTCCACTGTCAGGCAGCAGATGCTGGATATACAGTGTGAGGTGCATGGAGATGGGCAGAGATTCTAGCACACACTGGCACGGACAGTGGAGGAGTCCATCCAGACCTTTAGCACTATGATCACCCGCGCTTCAGAACATGTGACTTCTTCCACTGAGAAACTGGACACTGTCATGGAAGGCCAAACCCAGCAGCTCACTACTGTGATACTGGAAAGGGATTCTGACCTGCATTCTATTGCCTTTTATTTGAGCTCCAGTGCCCAGAGCCAAGGGAAAAATGGACAGATGCTTGGATTCGCAGTCTGGTCCTGGTTCCTTTCAGGAAAGCAGGCAGGGTCAAATGGACCTCACAGTGGCAGATGAACAGCTGCTGTCTCCATTATGGGGGTGCCTGTCAAGGTGCTCCTGATGGGGACAGCCTTTCCTCTACCCCTTTGCCATTGACACCAATGCCTCAGAGTGGCGTGGCAACAGATGAGACTCCTTTCACTGTACAGAAGACCCCCCAGCATGCTGGGCCCCTTACTACTCAGGTGACCAGAGTACACTTGCCAAAGCCATTCCAGGCAAAGGGGCATATGGGTCACCAGTCTGTATCCAGCACATCTGGTGGCAAGGGGGGAGCACCACACCATAGCCCCCAGAAAAGGTTTAATAAAACACAATAGTTACACATGGTTGCACATGGGTTCACAAGGGTGATTGTGTAGCCTCTCTTGTTTGGAAGAATTTTTCTTATATTATTTATTAAATGATTGTTGTGTGGACTTGGTGCTTTGGCTTCATTTCGAGTTCATGTGTATGATGTGCTGGTTTGAATTTTGATTGCCTGACAGCTTTCAAGGGAGTTTGTGCTCATGTGGACTCCAATGAACAGCCTTATTTGGTTCCTCACCAATGGCACATGCATAACCGGCCCTGCTGTTGATGCATGGGAGACACCAAGAAGTGGTGAGGATCGCAAAGGTGTCATTGTATTGTGAATTCTGCATTCCTAGTTAAATCGTTGCAATCTAAGAGACTCCCGCATATCTGAGTTGAGTATGTTCAAGACTGAGGTCAATAGATTTCTACATATTAAAAAAATCAAGGGATACGGGGATAGTGCAGTAAAATAGTGTTGAAGTAGAAGATCAGCCATGATCTCAGTGAATGGCAGAGCGGGCTCAAAGGGCTGAATAGTCTACTCCTGCTCTTATTTCTTATGTTCTTATGTCTGCCACCCAAAGCTTGTCGCATACCGGCTACTACAGCTGTCTGGTATGGTTCCCCCTCCTCATCCTCAGACTCATCATCAGAGGAAGCGGCTTGTTTCATTAGATCATCCCCTGCCAGGGCCTCCCCTCTCTGGAGCGCCAGGTTGTCTAAAGTACAACAGACCATGATGATGACTGAGATGAGGGAGGCGGTGGTGTAGCGGTATTGTCACTGGGCTGGTAATCCAGAGACCCATGGTATTTCTCTGGGGACCCGGGTTTGAATCATACCTTGGCAGATCGTGGAATCGTGAATTCAATAAAAATCTGGAATTAAAATCTGGAAACGGTTGTCGATTGTCGTAAAAAACTCATCTGGTTCACTAATGTCCTTTAGGGAAGGAAATCAGCCTTCTTTACCTGGCCTGGCCTACATGAGACTCCAGATCTGAAGTAATATGATTAAATGCCCTCTGAAATGGCCTAGCAAGCCACTCAGTTGTGTCAAATTGAGCTAGGCACCAGAAACAACAACAGCAAACTCAGCCCTGCAAAGTCCTCTTTACTAACACTTGGGGGCTTGTGCCAAAAGTGTGAGAGCTGTCTCACAAACTAGTCAAGCATCAGCCTGACATAGTCATACTCACGGAATCATACCTTACAGATCATGTCCCGGACACCACCATCACCATCCCTGGATATGTCCTGTTCCACCAGTAGGACAGACCCAGCAGAGGTGGCAGCACAATGGTATACAGTCAGAAGGGAGTTGCCCTGAGAGTCTCAACATTGACTCCGGCTCCCATGAAGTCTCATGGCATCAGGTCAAACAAGGGCAAGGAAACTTCCTGCTGATTACCATGTACTGCCCCCCTCAGCTGATGAGTAAGTATTTCTCCATGTTGAACACCACTTGGAGGAAGCATTGGGGGTGGCAAGGGTGCAGAATGTATTCTGGTTGGGGGACTTCAATGTCCATCACCAAGAGTGGCTTGGTAGCACCGCCACAGACTGACCTATCTGAGTCCTAAAGGACGTAGCTGCTAGGCTGGGTCTGTGGCAGGTGGTGAGGGGACCAACAAGAGGAAAAACATACTCACCCTCAACAACCTGCCTCCCGCAGATGCTTCTGTCCATGACAGTATTGGTAGGGGTGACCACCGCACAGTCCTTGTGGAGATGAAGTCCCGTCTTCACATTGAGGATACCCTATATTGTGTTGTGTGGCACTACCACCGTGCTAAATGGGATAGATTTTGAACAGATCTAGCAACTCAAGACTGGGCATCCATGAAGCGCTGTGGGCCATCTGCAGCAGGAGAATTGTACTCAACTGCAACCTCATGGCCCGGTATATGTCCTACTCTGAAATTACCACCAAGCCAAGGGATCAACTCTGGTTCAATGAAGAGAGAAGCTGCAACACAGAACTACTTTCATGCCAAACAGCACAAGTGATAGACAGAGCTAAGCGATTCCACAACCAGTCGCGAATGTTAGTGATCAATTAAACAACGCTATAGGAGGAGGCGGCTCCAAAAATATCCCCATCCTCGATGATGGAGGAGACCAGCACATCAGTGCAAAAGATAAGGCTGAAGCATTTGCAACAATCTTCAGCCAGAAGTGCTGTGTGGATGATCCATCTCGGCCTCCTCTGGAGGTCCCCAGCATCACAGATACAGCCAATTCAATTAACTCCACATATTATCAAGGAACAGCTGAAGGCACTGGTCCTGACAATATTCCAGCACTCGTACTGAAGACTTGTGCTCTAGAATTTGCCGGGTCCCTAACCAAACTGTTCCAGTACAGCTACAACACAGGTATCTATCTGGCAATGTTAAAAACTGCCCAGGTATGTCCTGTACACAAAAAGTAGGACAAATCCAACTTGGCCAATTACCGTGCCATCAGTCTACTCTTGACCATCAGTAAAGTGATGGAAGGCATCATCAACAGTGCTATCAAGCGGCACTTGCTTAGCAATAACCTGCTCACTGATGCCTAGTTTGAGTTCTGCCAGGGTCACTCAGCTTCTGACCTCATTATAGCCTTAGTTCAAACATGGACAGAAAAGCTGAACTCTAGAGGTGGGGTGAGAGTGACTGCCCTTGACATCAAGGCAGCATTTGACCGGGTGTGGCATCAAGGAGCCCTGGCAAAACTGGAGTCAATGGGAACCAGGGGGAAAATCTCCACTGGTTGGAGTCGCGTACCCCATCCTTCCCATGGAGATCTCCATACACGCACACGTAGGCACAACTTCATCAGAGACCAGGTGGACACACTCCTCCGACTCATGAGCCACTCTGTTGAGGACTTCCAACAGCTCAGTGTGATGTTCCCCCACCTTCTGCTCACTCTCCAGGATGAGTTGGAAGGCCAAGTCCAGAGGCTCATCATCTGATTCGGACCTCACAGATGTCTCTTCCCCAGCAGCCCTCCGAGTGCCAGTGAGCTAGGCTGCACCTGCCTCCTGCTCTGTGGGCACATGTCTGTGCGGTGACCACTGGACTGTGAGCCCAAGCCTGCTCTATATCTAGGTCCCACCAAGGTGTGAGTATCTCTGCTGGTGGAGGGTGTGGGTAAGCACTGTGTTTGGTCTTCCAGGCTGCTTATTTCCAGCTCTTCAATGGAGGAGCAGTTCTCTTGGCTGGAGGTGAGGACGTGGATGGAGCTGAGGCACTGGCTGGCTGAGGGTGACAGTCGCTTGGCAGAGCTCCCGTGAATAAAAGTAGAGATAATTAGTGCATGGCAGCAGAGTCAAAAGCAGGGGAGAGAGTAATCACATTTGTCTTGAGACAGGAATTATGGCACATATCTTCAGGAGGGTGTGTGCTGCCGACCTCACTGTCACCAGAGGCACGGACCACGTCCCCAGTAAGCGCAGTAGCACACTCCTCAAAGTGAGTGAGGGGCCTAATGTGGACCAGTCCGCCCCCACTCTGGGACCCCTTCCTGCTGATGTGAGCAGGCTTCTCCTGCATGAAAACAGATGGAGAGAATGTGAGCAGGACACATGGCACTGCATGGAATGTTTGTGTGGTGAGCGGAGACATTAACAGGATGAGGACGCAAGCTCCAGAGGAAATGAGCCTGATGAGGGCATGAGGGTATGTGTGAGAGTTAGTGGTGTTGTTTCTTGAGGTGTGAGCTGTGTTATGGGTTTGTGAGTGTGTGAGTTGAGAGTGATGAGAAGAGTGACTTACCCTGGCAGAATGGATGAGACCATTCATGCTGTTGAGGCACTGGGTGGTAGTGCTCTTTTGCAAGGCATTGGCGCTGACCACCACTGCCATCACATCCCATGCTGGATTGATGTTGCTGCCCACCCTGCGGCCAGAGGGGGCATAGACGACATCTTGGCAGGCCTCTACTGCATCCAAAAAGTGCTTGAGGGACGTGTCATTAAACTGGAGCGGGGGTGTGCAGTCGTCTTGCCTTTTGGGGCCAAGGTGAATCGGAGCCCACCCGCCATTGAAACGGCGTGTTTCCTGGGAATGCAAATTCAATCAGGCAGGACTGGGACAATACAGCGTGAAAAGCTGCCAATGTGGCAGCGGGTAAAATGTCCTTTTTCCTGCCCACTATCGCACTTAGTACAAATCTGAGACGATTTCACCCACGGTCTTTCTGCATCTCTCTCTGGAAAAGCAGTTTCTTTTAACACAAAGGGTTAGCATGATCTCCATTCACAAACTGGCCAGTTACCAAATACAGTCACACCAAGCTGTGGAACGTTCATTCCAACTTAAAGTGACTAGATTACATGGCTAGTGGAGTCCCCTTCTCAGTCGGTGTCCAATATCCACAGTGATTAAGTTTAACAGCTTGCTGCACCAACCTGAATACACAGGCTATGTCTGAATTTTGGGAATAGTTCAGGAGATGGGTCAGTCACGCTCATTTAAGATGATTGTCCTTGGGTTACCATGAGACAGCATGGCTCCTTTCTGATAGCTTTGCAATTTAGAAGGTGAAATTATGAAAATAAAAGCAAAATACTGCAGATGTTAAGAGATGTGAAATAAAAACAAAAAGTGCTGGAAAAACTCAGCAGGTCTGGCAGCATCTGTGGAGAGAGAAACAGAGTTAATGAATTTCAAGCCCAATGTGACTCTTCTTCTGAACTGTTATGTAAATGTTCAACCATCTTAAGAACTGCTGTTTCCATCACTTAAAATACTATAGTCATTCTTTCTAGACTTATTCTTGGATCGTGCAAGTAACATTTTCTGGGTCTTGCCTCATTCATCACCGTGGTCTGCAGCACTTTACACAACCTGGCACTTCAGAGAGGGGTTGCTCTGGCAGGGGTCCTTAACGAGACACTGCTGGCACAATAGTCACCAAATGGAAAAACATGTTCTTACCCGCTGCTGCTCCAATACTTCAATGGATTCAGTCTTCCTAATGCTGTTCTTTCAATGAAGTCATTCCAACACATCTGGAATTCTCCTGAAGCTGCCACCAACCAAGCCAAAGAGCTTTTAAATGGGTGGACGTGACCGACCTGGTATATGGCCTGACCCCTCTCCTGCTTGATGTCCTGGCCTAAAGACCCAATTGGGCGTTGAGCCCTTCTTCATGCAGCTGGTTCGCTGGCTTCCCACCTGGTGGCTGCTAAGTTTCATATTTCCAAAAGTATAGGTATATTTCTCACAATTTCATTGGAGTATGCTTAATTTGTCATTGGGAGACTCGTGTACGGGAGTGAATGGACTGCACACTTCTGGGTCCATTTCTCCCACCCCGCAGTAAATCGTAAAATCAAGCCCCACATCATCGAATAATGTTAGCTCAAGCTTAAAATGATGAAAGAAGGTCACCCCGAAGTAAAATTATAAGAATCATAAGGAATAGAAGTAGAAATAGGCCATTTGGGACATCAAGCCTGCTCCACCATTCAATAAGATCATGATGATTTGATTGGCCTTAACTCCATTTTCCTCCCTGTCTCCCATAACTCCCTTGTTGATCAAAAAGCCTTGAATACATTCAATGACTCACCTCCACTGCTCTCTATGGAAGATAATTCCAGAGATTAACAACTGCCTGAGAGGAGAAATTCCTCCTCACCTCTGTTTCAAATGGGAGATTCCTTATTTTTAAACTCTCTTGTATACATTCCATGAACCCATTCTCTAGACACATCTTTTGCCTCTTTCCTTGTTCCATTTCCGCTCCCTGAAGCCTGGCACAACCAGCTCTTTGTTGTTTAATCTCTTCTGCCTGCCATCCTATCACAGATCTTCCTGTTTGTTTCTTTCCTACCCTCCCCACTTTCACTCGACCCATTTAGAATCATGTAAAAAAATAGAGAACTTTATGACCCGATACAGAACACACAACCAGATCCATCATGTACAGGTTGCTATCTTAAATTCGGAGGAAATGAAAACCATGGATTAAAGTGTAACTTAATACCAGAAGCAATAGCTCATCATTAAATTATAACAAGTGTATAAATTATTTTAACAAAAGAGAATGTATAAAACAATCAGTATGTAAGATTGTTTGAGCAAACTATCATTAATTGTTTAACAGTACTATAACTGAGGAATCTCACTCGTTTAACATATGCAGTTTCACATTTTATACAAGATGTAGCACTACCATTAAACTACTAGAAATATGTACCTGATATAGAGCAACGCAGAACAGAAACAGCATCATGTAGATAATCTTGTACATAACAATCTTCCCCTCAAAACTCACAAAGAAAAACATTCCACCACAGACGTAAATCCAATACTTGACAAACATTCCCATCACCAGGGTTCCTAATACTTTCATTATCTCCTTTCCTTGTTGGCCATCTTCTGAATGAAACAAAAATACCAAAGTTAAGAGACAATTTTTTAATCGGCAAATTTCTGTTCCCAAAGGTTAGATTTTGGGCTGCAACCGCTTGAGCAGTAAACTAGCAGAATGGATCGTCACCCTTTCAAGAGCCTGCCTAATTTTCATTCAGAGGGCCAGGTTATCTGCTATATCATAATACTGCCCAGACGGTGAAAACCAAAATTCATTGTATCTTGCTCAACCTCTTTTGTGCAAGGAAAACCAAGACGTTCCATGACAATTCAATCTAGGAGCTACTCCTCAAACGGTTTCTTAAGTTAGTGACATCATAATTGTGATTTACCTAATTCCTCCACTTTGACTTCTGACAAGGCAGATTCCTTGAGTTTCTTTGCTTCACGACGCTCTGTAATATATTGGCGGAGTAGCAGCCAGAATGTCAGTGCACACAGGATCTATTAAATAAAATAAGTTTCTAAGTAGACTGAACACAGAAATAATCAATGAAATTGTGAAAAATGCATCTACACTTTTGGAAATGTGAAATTTTGTTTCATTTTCAGTCCATTACTTTGATTAAGCCAGCATTTGTTGCCATCCCCTTATTGCCTTTGAGATGGTGGTGGTGGTGAGCAACCTTCATGGACATGTGGTGTCGGTACACCCACAGTGCTGTTAGGAAGGGAGTTCCAGGATTTTGACTCAATGGCAGTAAAGGAATGAAAAAATAGTTCCAAGTCAGGACAGTGCGTGAACTGGAGGAAAACCTGCAGGTTGTTCCCATGCATCTGCTGCCCTTGTCCTTCTATGCAGTAGACGTGTGGGTTTGGGAGGTTCTTTTGAATGGGAATTGGTGAGTTGCTGCAGTGAAGCTTGTCGATGGTACACACTGCTGCTACTATGCGCCAGTAATGGAAGGAGTGAACGTGTTCAAGGTGGTAGATGGGGTGCCAATTAAGTGGGTTGCTTGGCCCAGGATGGTATCGAGCCTTTTGAGTGTTGTTGGGGATCCATTCATCTAGACAAGTGGAGAGTATTTCATCATCTCCTGACTTGTACCTTGTAGATGGTGGACAGGCTTTGGGGATTCAGAAGATGAGTTACTTGCCTCAGAATTCTCAGCCTCCAGCCTGCCTTTGTAGGCATAGTACTTATATGGCTGGTCAGTTCAGTTTCTTGTCAATGGTAACCCCCAGGATGTTAATGGCAGGGGATTCAGTGATGGTAATGCCAAGGAGAAATGTTAAATTATCTCTTTTGGAAATGGTTATCGCCTGGCACTTGTGTGGCATGTTACTTGCCACTTCTCAGTCCATTCCTGATTATTGTTCAGGTCTTAAAAACAAAATACTGTGGATGCTGGAGATCTGGAATAAAAACAGAAAGTGCTGGAAATTCGTAGTCCAAAGAAGAGTCATAAACATTAAATCTGTTTCTCTCTCTGCAGATGCTGCCAGACCTGCTGAGTTTCTTCAGCACTTTCTGTTTTTATTGTCATGCATTGTGCTGCATCTGGGCACATATTGCTTCAGCATCTGCGGAGTTGCAAACATTACAGAACAGTGCAATCATCAGTGAACATTCCCACTTTGACCGTCTAATGGAAGCAAAGACATTGATAATGCAGCTGAAGATGGTTGGGGATACTATCCTGAGGAACTCTTGTAGCAACGTCTAGGGGTTGTCTCGGGGCCTCCAAAAACCACAACCAACTTCTTTTTCCAATTAATTGAGAGTTCCCCCCTCCCTCCACCCCAGTTCCTATTGACTTCAATTTTGCTAGTGCTGCTTGATGTCACACTCGGTCAAATGCTGCCTTACTGTCAAGGGCAGTCACTCCCACTTCATATCTTCAATTCAGTTCTTTTGTCCATGTTTGGACCAAGGCTGCAATGGGATTTGGAATCAAGTAGCCCTGGCAAGCATCAGGGAGCAGATTACTGGTGAGTAATTTTCGCTTGATAGCACTATCAACAACATTTTCCATTACTTTGCTGATGATTGAGGATGCATGGTAATTAACTGCATGGGGTTTGTCCTGTTTTTGGCAGGCAATTTTTTACATTGTCAATGCCAGTGTTGTTGCTGTACTGGAGGAGCTTGGCTAGGGGCGCAGCTGGTCCTGGAGCACAAGTCTTCAGTATTATTGCTGGAATGTTGTTAGAGCCAATAGCCCGTAGAATTAGCTGAATAACAAATTCTTAGGGCAGAATATTGTGCTCATTGGGCGCGCACACATCCAGCCCTCATGAGTGTAAAGTGACACGCGATGATGTTGGGTGAGCATCCCGACGTCATCGCACCCTCATGAGATTTTTCGGTCGGCACGCGCGTGCAGGAGTAGGTAACATGCCCACCGACAATTAGCAGGCCTATTAAGGCCAGTAAAGTTCTAATTAAATGAAATTTTTTGCTGCACGTCTAACCCTATGGTTGGCGGGCATGCGAAAAGGCCAAGCGGCCCTTGGATTTTTTGTGAAACCTCATCCACAGGCGAGTTGAGGTTTCGATCAGCGATTAAAAAAAAATTTAAAAATTTCAATCTAATTTCTAATACGTCCCTGACAGAGTCACATGAGGGGACATGTTATTAACATTTTTAAATTCTTTATTTTTATTTTCAAAATTCCTCAGCTCCCTGAGGCAGGTCTGTGCCTCAAGGAGCTTTTACTGCACATACTCACTCGCATGCACACACTTCTGCCCTTCTCCCACCCCCACCCCGGCAGCACTGCAGCGTGCGTTTCACGCTAGCTGGCCATTAATTGGCCAGCCAGCATGAAATCCATGTCGGGCCTGATCGTGGACGGCGGACGGCTTCACGACCGGCCCCGGGCCCGCCCGACAAGGGCAAAATTCTGCCCTTAATGTTTTATAATGAAACAGAATATCATAAAATGGACAGGCTAGTATATATTTAGCAAATGTTGAAGTTACTGCATGGCTAGCATAAAAACTTTAATATGTTTGTCGGAAATTCTCCTTGCTGCTGTTTTAGCAGAATATTTTTGATATTCATTCTCAGGGTGAGAGTGTTGATGACAAGGCCACAATTTATTATCCACCTTTACTTGCCCTGAAATGGTGCTGATGGCTTTCTTCTTGGACCACAGGCAGTGGTTTAAAACAACTGAGTGGCTTGCTAGGCTATTTTGGTGGTCGGACCAGCAAGTATGTCAGTTTTAGGAGAAAATGTCACTTGTGACCTAATTGTGTTTTTGCAACAGCCTGGCAATCTAATAAAGGAGGGTGGGGGAGATGGGAAAACGTAAATTCAAAAGCAGCAAGAAAAGCGTGACTCTTCAGCAGAGCAAAGTATTACGCAAAAATAAGCAGGCTGGGTCAGGAAGGGACAGTGAGTGTAGCAAAAGAAAGAGGGAATTAGTGAATAAAGTCAGGTCAGGGAACATTAGAAAAGAGTCAAAGCTAAAGACACCACGTGGGGTTTAATCGGCTGAACTGATCTCACCCACCAGTTGGAGAACCCTGTTAGTTCCATGAGAGTGGTGGGGTTCCGATGTTATTACGGGCCCTTCAGGTGGCCTTACCCAGGATTCAGGATCTTGGTGACAGAAGTTCCTCTTGCCGTGAGCTGCTGGCCAATTAGAGGCCAGCAGTTCTTCATTGCTGTCAGCATTGGCAGTTGCCGACAATGCACCGACCAGTGGCTGAGGATTGCCAAGGGACCCCAGGCCAAAGGTGAGTTAGGCCGAAATGGCAGTCACATAGTGCGGGTCGCGGTGGGATGTGGGGTGAACAGAGAGGTTGGAGCCATGGGCAGGAGGATGGGTTTCAGCGGCTGCCCCTGTCTCCTGATGCCAAGTCGTTCAGGCACAGGGTATCTGGTAATGATGAACCCACCCCCCCACCCCCCTCAACAGAAGGCTACAGGCAAACCATACAGGGTTTGCCAGGTGGCCTTCAGGAGGTGAGAGATAGCCATGTGGCTTCCATCTAATCCCTGAGCCCCCACTGAATTGCAGTATGTTAATGGATAATGGGTGTCAATTGGCTCATTAATGAGCCTAATTGACATCCTGCTGCTGACGGCCAGGAATCCCACATTAGTCCCTTCTGCCCTCCTACCTAATTGGAGGAGGTTTTGCTGGAGCGGGGCCTCTCCAGTGATTAAGTGGTTCACCATGGTTCTTGCCACAACAGGCTAGATCAAGTTCTGCCCACTATGTCTAAATGTGTGAATAAATTTGAAACAAATTAGCCGAGTTAGTAGCACAGATATAAATTAATAGGTTTGACCTAATAGCCAATACAGACATATGGTTGCAAAGTAACCAAGGTATGGAACTGAGTACTCAGGACATTTAACTTTTAGAAGAGATAGGCAAAATGGAAAAGGATGAGGGTGTAAAGGAAATATTATTTTTTTCCTAATATTACTGTGGGATACTTTAAAGCAGTTTGTGGGGGCTGTGTTGTGCGTGTGTGTGAGACTAATTTAATTAAACTAAAGACGGTCAGACTGCAAGGTTTGGATCATCAAAGGAGTTAAGTATAAAAAGCAGGCATTTTGAAATGGAGATGGGTAAGCTAAGATGGTTAGCTAAAAAGTCTCAAAGGAATGAAACTGGACGGACCACCTGGCATCGACCCAGGCACTGAAAACAACAACGGCAAACTCAGCCCTGTTGACACTGCAAAGTCCTCCTTACTAACATCTGGGGGCTTGTGCCAAAATTGGGAGAGCTGTCTCAGACTAGTCAAGCAACAGCCTGACATAGGCATACTTACAGAATCATACCTTACAGACAATGTCCTAGACACCACCATTACCATCCTTGGGTATGTCCTGTCCCACCGGCAGGACAGACCTAGGAAAGGTGATGGTTCAGTGGTATACAGTCAGGAGGGAATTGTCCTAGGAGTTTTCAACGTTGACTCTGGACCCCATGAAGTCTCATGGCATCAGGTCAAACATGGGCAAGGAAAATTCCTGCTGATTACCTTGTACCACCCCCCACTCAGCTGATGAATTTGTATTCCTCCATGTTAAACACCACTTGGAGGAAGCACTGAGGGTGGCAAGGGCACAAAATGTACTCTGATTTCCTCTCTTCAATGTCCATCACCAAGAGTGGCTCGGTAGCACCAGGACTGACTGAGCTCGCAGAGTCCTAAAGGTCATAGCTGCTGGACTGGGTCTGTGGCAGATGGTGAGGGAACCAACAAGAGGGAAAAACCTACTTGACCTCATCCTCTCCAATCTATCTGTTACAGATGCATCTGTCCATGACAGTATTAGTGGGGGTGACCACCGTGCAGTCATTGTGGAGACAAAGTCTCACCTTCACATTGAGGATACCCTCCAACACATTGTATGACACTACCGCCATGCTAATTGGGATAGACTTCGAACAGATCTAGCAACTCAAAACTGGGCATTCATGAGACACTGTGGGAGTGCAGCAAAATGGTATATAACTACAATCTGTAATCTCTTGGCCTAGTATATCACCCACTCTACCATTACCATCAAGTTGGGGGAATCAACCCTAGTTCAATGAAGAGTGTAGGAGGGCATGCCAGAAGCAACACCAAGCATACCTAACAATGAGGTGTCAACCTGGTGAAGCTATAACACAGGACTACTTGCATGCCAACAGCATAAGCAGCAAGTGATAGACAGAGCTAAGCGATCCCACAACCAACGGATCAGATCTAAGCTCTGCAGTCCTGCCACATCCAACCGTGAATGATGGTGGACAATTAAACAACTCACTGGAGGAGGAGGCTCCACAAATATCCCCATCCTCAATGATGGGGAGCCTAGCATGTCAGTTCAAAAGATAACGCTGAAGCATTTGCTACATTCTTCAGCCAAAAATGCCGAGTGGATGATCCATCTCGGCCTCCTCGCAGGTCCCCAGCATCACAGATGCCAGCCTTCAGCCAATTCGATTCACTGCACTTGATATCAAGAAATGGCTGTAAGCACTGGAAACTGCAAAGACTATGGGCACTGATTACATTCCAACAATAAGACTGAAGACTTGTGCTCCAGAACTTGCCACACCCCAAGCCAAGCTGTTCCAGTACAGCTACAACACTGGCATCTACCCAGCAATGTGGATAATTACCCAGGTATGTCCCATACACAGAAAACAGGACAAATCCAACCCGGCTAATTGGGTGGAATTTTATGCCAGTGGGATTTTATGGTCCCACCGGAGTCAATGGACTTTTGAATGGCTCGCTGCTTTTTACAGCCCCATAAAATTCTACCCATTCTGTTATCATTGCCCATTATAATTGGGTTAAAGCCTCTACTAAAATAGCAAAGAGCGGGATTTCAGACAAACCTGTTAAACATTTGCATGCAAACACTGACAAAGTAATTTTAAGATCTTGTCATTCATCAGTCTATTCTAATTCAGTGATGGAAGGGGTCATCAACAGTGTTACCAAGCGGCACTTGCTTAGCAATAACCTGATCACTGACGCTCAGTTTGGGTTCCACTAGGGCCACCCCGCTCCTGACCTCATTACAGCCTTAGTTCAAACATGGACAAAAGAGCTAAACTCCCGAGGTGAGGTGACTGCCCTTGACATCAAGACTGCATTTGACCGAGTGTGGCATCAAGGACCCCTAGCAAAACTGGAGTCAATGGGAATCAGGGGGAAAACTCTTCACTGGTTGGAGTCATACCTAGCACAAAGGAAGATGGTTGAGGTTGTTGGAGGTCAGTCCTCTCAGCTCCAGGACATCACTGCAGGAGTTCCTCCCGGTAGTGTCCTCGGCCTAACCATCCTCAGCTGCTTCATCACCTTCCTTCCATCATAAGGTCAGAAGTGGGGATCCTTGCTGATGATTGCACAATTTTCAGCATCATTCACGACTCCTCAGATATTGAAGCAGTCCAAATGCAGCAAGACCTGGACGATATCCAGGCTTGGGCTCACAAGTGAGAGTCTCAGAATAAGGGGTTGGCCATTTAGGACTGAAATGCAGAGAAATTTCTTCACCCAAAGGGTTGTGAATCTTCAGGACTCTCTGAATTCTCGACCCTAGAGAGCTGTGGATGATGTCGTGGAGTATATTCAATTCAGAGTTCAATTCATTTTGGGGTACAAAGGAAATTAAGGAATATGGGAAGAGTGTGGGAAGGTGGAGTTGAGGTAGAAGATCAGCCCTGAACTTATTGAATGACAGAGTAGGCTGGAAGGACCAAATAGCCTACACCAGCTCCCATTTCTTATGTTAGCTTTGTGATCATTTTTACTGATACTAGCTTCTTATATTTCCAGACTTTTTAAACTGAATTTAAATTCTCAAACTGCAATAGTGGAGTTTGAACTCATGTTCATTTAGATGATCAGTCACAATCATTGGATTACTAGATTGGTAACATAGCCATTGGGCAGAATTTTACGCCAGTAGGATTTTATGGTCCCACCACAGTCAATGGACTTTTGAACGGCTTGCTGCATTTTACAGCCCCATAAAATTCTACCCATTTTGTCACCATTGCCCATTATAATCGGGTTAAAACCTCTACTAAAATAGCAAAGAGCGGGATTTCAGAAAAACATGTTAAATATTTGCATGCAAACACTGACAAAGTAATTTTAAGATCTTGTTTTCATTAAACCAACCTTTGAACTCAGTTCAACACATGGGTTCTTCTTCATCTTTTTTAAGACTCCTGATAGCTCAGGAAGTTCATCTTCTGTGAGATCGAGACTCCAGATATATTGCAGGGTTAATAAGACATTTCCGTAGAAGGCCATGAATGGAGATGTGAGCATTGCATATCGCCGTCGATCTCGCACCATCCAAAGTACACAGGACCAGATCAATAAGACAAAGGTGAGCCAGCTATGGTAAGTAATACTCCAAGCCTAGAGGAAACCAATAAGATGAAATGCTCAGATAAACCCAAAAGTAAATTGCCACTCATGTAATAAATGTAGGATTGAACGTAACTAATGTTTGTTAAAAATCAAAATATTTTATATACTCAGTAAAGAAATGTGATTTAATATATGAAAATATACCCCCTAAAAGAAATGAAAATGTATTTTTTACAGTAATTAGTTGATATGAAAATGCTAAGATAAACATAGAACAGTAGTCAGAAATTTGGTCAGTCAGGTATAACGGTTTCAATAAATCAAACAAAATTCTACTATACATAACACTTATTTGTTGCAGTAATATCATGCAAAAATTTCATTCAAATAATTACTGCAAAGAGATGGATTTTCACAAAGCCCTTAAAGGAGAAGAGTGAGGTACATCAAGGAACTTTGTAAATAATAAATTGCTTTCCAAGTGTAGTTACCGTTGTAATAGAGGGAAGTGCAGATGCCAATTAGTAGGGTGTTGTGCACAGAAATGAGAAAAATGACCATCAAATCTTTCATGTCCATCTGAGAGAACAGTGCATTTCTCCCTCAGCAAAGCATTGGATGTCAGTCTAGATTATGTACTCAAGTCTCTGGAGTTGAACTTGGAATGAAAGCCTACTGGCTGAGTGTTAGCACAGAGTAGAATGTGAGGTTTGGCTCTATGGCAGATTTCTGGAATGGTACAAGGTGAGGTGATCTGCCTGGCAACATTAGTTTCTGACTTTCTGCAGGATTTCTGCAAACAAGTAATTTTTTAAAAATTTGTTCTTGAACATGTAGCTCTGGCATTTTGAAGTTTTCCACTTCTGCACTCACAACACAATTCTCCATCCATTTTCATTAATGGGGGGGAGATCTACAGGATAGTGAGCACAGATGCAGAAAATCCTAGCTTCTGTGCTTGTTTCACTGAGCCTCTGGTGAAGACTTTTCATGGAGGTGGGGTCCCTTCCTCTGGCCAAAAAGTCTGGGACGAGTCCACCTCCGCAGGGTCAAGATTACAGCCATCGAGCTTCCATCTCCAAATGGAAGGATATCCTACCTCTGAGAACTGCCAGTTGATCAGATGGCTGGCAACACTTCAGTCCCAGCAGTGCCACCAGGAGCAGTGGCCACTGCTGAGACTGCAGCAGTTCCCTAACGATGAGCCATGCAGGAGGCTGGAATCAAAGGTGAATCAGATGGATACGCCAGGGCCAGTCAGGCAGATCTGGTGAGGGTGTGAGTGGGAGGCCATGATCATGATGCTGGGGTGGGACTAGGTAGAGCTGGCAATAATCATCGTAGGGGGCATCCTTTGGGCACAGGGTGTCCGAAGAAGAGGGACCCCCCCCCCACCCCATTGCACAAGCCCACAGGATGTGTCTGGTGGTCTCGCCACATGGCGTTGACACCCCTGGCTGCTGATAAAATAGCAGTGGTGGTGAGAGGAGGCCATTATGTGGCCATTGGTGGCCACTTAAGGACCTTAACTGGCCCAAGGGTAGGTGGGGCAAACGACATTTCCCCACCGTAGGAAAACGAAACAGCGGAGGCAGACATAGGTGGCAGAAAAGGTGCCCCATGGTATATCACTCATTTTTACGCCCCTACGCACCTGCCAGCCAGCTTCTGGAGAAGGTGCATAAAATTCCGACCTCTGTCTCTAATGTCTTCAACCCACAATATTAACAGGGAGACAGGGAGGATACTAGGGACAGGAGATAGCAGCTGCAGACCATTGCGGATGGTCCCCAGCCCTGGGAAGGAACATAAGGACTGAGTAGCAATTGGAAGTCTGGAAGGAGGTTGGAATTGGGAGGATTGTGAGGAAATTGGCAATTAGTAAGGCTCTGGGAAGTGGGCAGCGGGTAGGAACTGTGGAGAGAAAAGCAGTTGCAAGGACCAGGGCAGTTTGTTGGTTGGGGCGGGGTCAGGGGCGTGGGTCGTGCGTTTGGCAATCACAAGGGCCAGGGAAAGTCTGCAATCAGGATGGCTGGGGATAGGTTTCCCACAAGTTGGGTGTTCCTTCAGTTATCATTAAATTCAAGTCATGGTGCCAATGATGTCATCAGGGTGCGGCTTCAGTTTGTTAATTAGATCACTTGCTGCCTTTTGCAGGACCCTTGTCCATGGCCTGATTTCTGCACTTAAGGTTTAAAAAGGCGGGAATGGGATTGGGCTGAGAGCCTGATATTTTGACCCTCCCCTCGAACCGCTCTCACCAGTTTGTGTGTGGGGTAGGGTAAAAACAAGATCTCTGTCTCAAAGCTGGAAGAAAATGATTGATTAATTTTTAATTCTAATTATTAGCAAGTAAGATTTAAAATCAGCTTCATGAATATGTCAAATTAATGTAATATTGCTAGCATAAATAATTATCTAAACATGTGGTCAGTTAAAGAGCAGGATTACTTGCAATATTAGTGCCCATGTAACAGTGCATTTTTTAGATGACCTTACCTGGAAGAAGGTCAGGATAACATAAAAAGTGAAAAGATTTTGTTGTTTTTATTACCAGCAATAGATTTTGGCTCTGCCACTGCTGAGAAAGGGCATGTATCGTAAAAATTAAATAAATATAGTATGTCCAGCTTTCTCCAGTGATGTTTATAATTAGTGTGATGGCACATGGAGCATGACCCCCATCAAAGATCTCTTTGGAGCTGAAGTAACATTAACATTATTTGGCTATATCCACTCTGATCTGGTAGTGAAAATAATAATGTTCAAACTCCTGTCATCAAGGTGACTTAAGGTGGAATTTTCCATGCCAACTGGTGTCAGGTGTCATGGCGGGCGTGAGCGGCCAATATGGCAGGAAGGCCAAAAGCCTTCATGAAACCAGTTTGCAATCGTACACACTGCCTGTTGGGCAGGCCACGTTTCCCACCTTCCAATGTCTGGAACTTCATTGTAATATATTTACATATCATTATAAGCCTAGCTCGCCGGAATCATCCCCCCACATTGAATCATCTGAGCAATCATGCCAAAGTGTTCCACAGCAGCATATATTTGGCGTGCACCTAGCAAGCTGCACTTCAAGGGGATATCAGAGGTGAGTGCACAGTAACGTTGCACAGTGCTCATGAGGGTCACCTGTTGGAGTTCAAGGTTAAGGTGCCATGCATTCAGGTGAGGGCACAGGCAAGATGCTTTTTCCTGGCTGGCTGACAGTGCAGTGCCAGGCAAGGGCTGCCCTGCAGTTGAGGCGAGTTTGTGGGGGGATGGGGATGGGTGCAAGGGCTGCCCTGCGGTTGAGGCGAGTTTGTGGGGGGATGGGGATGGGCGCAAGGGCTGCCCTGCGGTTGAGGCGAGTTTGTGGGGGGATGGGGATGGGCGCAAGGGCTGCCCTGAGGTTGAGGTGAGTTGCGGAAAAATGGGCAAGAGCTGCACTGTGGAAAAGACGAGCTGTGGGGGACAAGGGCTGCATTGCAGATGATGGCAGTGTACAAGCACATGTAAGGGGGTAGGAGGTGGAGGGAAGCGGCCATGCATTAGGGAAACCTTGTATGAAGTGACTATTCCTCCACATGAGACAATTCAGGTGCAGCCACGTTGACATGCTTGGAGTTGGCCCTTTAACTTATCTGCCCACTCAAGCAACAAAGAGGCATGAAAGTTCTACCAAATGTTGCTTTTCACCGCTTGGTAACAGACTGCGAACTAATGAGCATTTTAGTGGACAGCAGAACAATTGGATGACTGCACACATTGTACAATCTCCTTGCGAAAGCTGGCCATGGAGCAGTCAATGGCAGAGGTGATCACAGTTCCTTGCAATGCCATCATTCAGGTTTGGACCAGTTTCCCTCTTGGTTCAAGCTAACAGTGTAGCCTTGCAGTGTGGGTCAGGCTCCACCCACAAATGCATCCATGAGGTCATGGACGCCATCTTTGCGAAAGCACACAACTTTGTGCTGGGATTTTCCCAGATCTCAGGTTTTTCACACATGTAGGGTGTCATCAACTGCACTCACATGGCGCTTATATCTCCGTGGCAACAGTCAACTATGTCACCCGCAAGGGCTTCCACTCACTGAATGTTCAGCTGGTGTGCAACCACCAGAAATGCTTCCTGCAAGTCTGTACACTGTTCCCAGTGAGTGTTCTCGGCTCCTACATTCTCAGTCAGTCTCAGATCCCTGACATCATCCAGGGTCCACAGAGGCTGCAGGGATGGCTCCTCAGGGGTTACCCGCAGATGACATGGCTGATGACATCCGTGCAGCAGCCTTGGGCTGCAGCAGAGTGAAGGTACAATGGGGCTTATGCTGCAACTCGCACCTTGGTGCAGCAAACCATCGGGATGCTGAAAATGAGGTTCCATTGTCTTGACCGGTCTGGTGGAGCCCTGCAATATTATTCACAGAGGGTACCATGCATTGCCGTTGCCTGCTGCGCCCTTTACAACCTGATGCTGCAACAGGGAGAGGAGCTGGCTGAGGAGGAGATGGAGAAGCTGGACTTCTCCTCCGATGAGGAGGATGTTGACGGGGATGAGGGTGCGGAGGTCCTCGAAGGCAATCAGGCGATTGTAATGGCCAGACGAGGCAGGCGCACTCAGGAGTCCCTCATAGGTGCTAGATTTGTGGATAATGCCATGCAGTGAGGAGACACCATAGATCGTCACATTGCATCTGTGAATGTTTCACCCCTGTCTGGCTGAGGGCAGCTCACTTGCGCTCTGTGGTCAGAGTCATATCATGGAGATGCAGCCATGAAACTTTAAATGTACCTGATCCTTTGTAATCCTTCAGCACCTGACTCCTTCAGGAGCACAGCATCACCAATCACAGATGCTGACAAGATGAGGGGCCAGCCCTACCTCAAAAGGTGCTGAGAGCGCACAGAGAGAATGATGGAACCCTGTGACGCCTGCCCAAGACATTCTGGCAGCATGACAAGTACCATTGAGGTGCAGGCATCAGTAATGTTTCCATTGAGTGTGAGACTGGATCATCCCCCTTTTTAATGGCACAGAAGGAGGCCATTTGACCCATCGTGTCTGCACCAGCTCTCCAAATGAGCATTATGACCTAGTGCCATTGTCCTGCCTTTCCCCCCTACCCCTGCACATTGTTTTTATTCAAATAATCATCTAATGTGCTCTTGAATGCTTCAATTTCACCTTCCAGGCAGTGCTTTCTAACTCGAACCACTTGTTGTGTGAAAAATTATTTTCTCACATCACATTTGCTTCTTTTGTAAATCACTTTAAATCTGTGCCCTCTTGTTCTTGATCCTTTTATGAGCGGGAACAGCTTCTCCCTACTCTGTCCAGCCCTCTCATGATTTTGAACATCTGTAGCAAATCTCCTCCTAGCCTTCTTCTCTCCAAGGAGAACAGTCCCAACCTATCCAATCTATCCTCATTGCTGAAGTTTCTCATCCCTGGAACCATTCTTGAAACCTCTTCTGCACTTGCCACCATCTCCCAAGCCGGTCCAAAAGGTGCTCAAGGAACGTGCCACTAAACCAGGGTGCTGCAGTCTTCTTGCCTTTCAGGTCCATGTCTTCTTTGCAATGTCCTGGGTTGTAAACACTGAGAAGGTTTAGGCGTGGCTGCATTTTAAATATGGCGCCCAGCATGGTGAAGTGGCGAGGTGACAGCATGGTAGACGATTCTGAGTCCGCCCGCCATCGAAACGGCATGTGTCTCAGGATGCATGATTAAAGAGCTGGAATTGGGATGATGAGGCATGAAAAGCCACCATTTTGGCCAGTGAATAAAATGTTCCCACCCGCTACCACACTTAGTACAAATCTGGGATGATTCCGCCCAAAGATTCTGAACAGCCTTCGTGCCATTTTTGAGTTCATTTTTAAAAGTTTGGTTCAAAAGTCTGGGAGATGGAATCTATTCATTATCGAGCTGTGGGACTAGCAGCAGCAGCCTCACAAACTGGTTGGTATTGATCTATGAGAAAAGGCTTGTTTTGAAATCATTTTTCTGTTTCTATAAAAATTTCGCTGATGCACAAATGGTAGTGGCACATAAATCATCCCCACTAAGTTGAAGTTTAGCACTGTAGCACACAAGATCGTGTATTGAACTAATGTTACGACACACAGTACCAGTGAAAATAAAATCAGCTTCCCATCTTTGTACTTACCATCATAGCAATGAGTGCACATATATAGCTTTGTTTCATAATGAAACGGAAGATGGTGATGAGGCTGTTGAGCCTGCTATTAACTGGCTCATCTGGGATTCTGTCTTCTTCAGTTTTGTCTGCCAATAATAAATAGAAATATTTAATCACTTATATCTAAATTAATCCCAATTGCAGTTCATACAAGAAAAAAGCCACACCAGTTTTAAATTACATGGCCAAGGTCAAATAAGTTCCCGTGTAGAAATAGAAAATAAGGAGAACAATGGGAAACCCAAGAGCGCAGTGGAGATAAAAGGAGCAGGAAAGAGAGAGAGAGAGATAGGAGTGGATATGAAAGGAATGGCAGAGAGAGAGAACACTGTTTTTAAAAATTCTTTCAAGGGATGTGGCATCGCTGGTGTTATGGCCTGTCCCTGGGCGAAGCCTCTCAATTTGTTAACTTCCTGAGCAGGACCCCAATTCTGTTATGCTCCCAGGTGAGGAGGAATGGTCTGGCTCCCTTTCTTCATTCAACCTCCTTGGTTGGTCAGAACAAAGTTAAGTTAAAAGGGATCCCATTCCCCCCACGGATACCTTTTTCCAGTCCAAATGTATTTTCTTTTAGAAGGAGTCAATTTAACTAGGCTTTCATGAATCAAAGAATGAGTAAGTTTAATAGTTACTAAAACCAGAGAAAAAATAATAAAAATTAAACACACATGTATACAGATCAAAAATGCGAAGTTAAGAGTCCAAATAAAAGATTTTAAAAGATGATCATTCTTTGGCTTGTCTGTGAGGTGTAGAAGGTGGTATGCTGTTGCAGTTAAGTTGGGTGGTTCCAGTAGAGCTGACATTGGCACTTTTGCAGTTGGCTTGGAGACATTTGGTTCTTCAGGGTAGCTGAAGAGGCTGCTCTATTTTCTTTTTGATTGCAGCTTCTGCTGAGCCTTGCTTCCAGCAACAGAGAAAGAGAGAGAGAGAGAGAGAGAGATACTTTGCCCGCAACTGCAGGGGTGACTAGTTGGTCTTCTTGTGCTGTCACTCACACAGCACACCAGCAAACACTATACTGCTCTGCAGATAGCTTTTTAACCCATTTTTCCTCTGTATTCCAGGACAGCAAATAGTCATCTTGCATTCCTATCAGAACTATTCACACATTCTCAGATATAAATCAACAGGAGATGGATTTTTTGGTGACTTCTGAGATGTGCAAATCAGTCTTTTGTCTCCCCAACTACAGGAGATTAAAGTTCAGTCTTTTTCATCTTTCCTATCTCTCTTTCAAGTGTCTCTGCTTGAGGAAGGCCATGGCACCTTTTTTAGGTGCAACACTCAATGTTCTCTCAGGACAATTCTGTTAGTATAATGCACATAGGAATTTTCCAGAAAGTTGTCACTTTACATTATCAGCCATCTTTTGCTTAGTGTCCTTGTTTGTATTTCTTTAAAGACAAGAAGTTTTCCTTAAAAAGTTCAATGTATCCGTAAGTAATTTGCTGCTGTAATTTGCTTTTCATGACATTGGCTAGGCCAGCATTTATTGCCCATCCCTAATTGCCCTCGAAAAGGTGGTGGTGAGCTGTCTTCTTGAACTGCTACAGTCCATGCGGTGTAGGTAGATCCACAGTGCTATTAGGGAGGGAGTTCCAGGATTTTGACCCAGCGACAGTGAAGGAACGACGATGTAATTCTAAGTCAGGATGGTATGTGACTTGGACGGGAACTTGCAGGTGGTGCTATTCCCATGCATCCGCTGGTCTTGTCCTTCGAGGTGGTAGAGGTCGCGGATTTGAAAGGAGATTTGGTGAGTTGCTGCAGTGCATCTTGTAGATAGCACAACACTGCTGCCATTGAGCATCAGTGGTGAAAGGAATAGATGTTGAAGGTGGTGGATGGGGTGCCATCAAACAGGCAGCTTTGTCCTGGATGCTATCGAGCTTCTTGAGTGTTGTTGGAGCTGCACTCATCCAGGCAAGTGGGGATAATTCCATCACACTCCTGACTTGTGCCTTGTAGATGGTGGACAGCCTTTGGGAGTCAGGAGATCAGTTATTTTCCACAGAATTCCCAGCCTCTGATCTGCTCTCATAGGCACAGTATTTATATGGCTGGTCCTGCTAAGTTTCTGGTCAATGGCATCCTCCAGGATGTTGGTAGTGGGGGACTCAGTGATGGTAATGCCACTGAATATCAAGGGGAGATGGTTGGATTCTCTCTTATTGGAGATGGTCATTGCCTGACACTTGTGTGACACCAATGTTTGTCTAGGTCTTGCATATGTACACAGACTGCTTCAGTATCTGAGAAGTCACGAATGGTGCTGAACATTGTGCAATCATCAGCGAACATCCCCAATTCTGAGCTGATGATGGCAGGAAGGTCATTAATGAAGCAACTGAAGATGGCTGAGCCTAAGACACTAGCCTGAGGAATACCTGCAGTGATGTCCTGAGGCTGAGATGATCGACCTGCAACAACTACAACCATCCTCCTTTGTGCTAGATATGACTCCAACCAATGGAGAGTTTTCCCCCAATTCCCATTGATTCCAGTTTTGCTAAGGCTCCTTGATGCCACAATCGATCAAATGCTGCCTATATGTCAAGGGCAGTCACTCTCACCTCACCTCTTGAGTTCAGTTCTTTTGTCTATTTTTGGACTAAGGCTGTAATGAGGTCAGGAGCTGAGTGGCCCTGACGGAACCCAAACTGAGTGTCAGTCAGCGCGATCCAGAGACAAACAGGCCTTAAACAAACGTGACTAAATTCCTGAATAACTGACATCCCCTTCAGACCTTTCATTTATTGCTGAGTAAGTGCCGCTTGTACCACCATCGACAACACCTTTCATTACTTTGCTGATGATCAAGAGTAGACTGATGGGGCAGTAATTGGCCAGGTTGGATTTGTCCTGCTTTATGTGGACAGGACATACCTGAGTCGTTTTCCACATTGCCGGGCACATGCCAATGTTGTAGCTGTACTGGGGCAGCTTGGCTAAGGGTGCAGCTTGTTTTGGAGCACAAGTCTTCAGTCATATAAAAGCAAAGTCCTGCTGGAAATCTGACATAATAACAGGAAATTCTGGAAAAACTCAGCAGGTCTGGCAGCATCTGTGAAGACAGAAACAGAGTTAACGTTTCAAGTCCATATGGCTCTTCTTCAGAGCGGAAGAGAGGTAGAAATGTGATGCGTTAGAAGCAGTTCGCAGAAGATTTACCAGACGAATACCTGGGGCAGGATTTTTGGGTCGACGGGTGGGCACAATGGGCGGGCTTGGGAGCAGCCGGGAAATGGCCCGCCGCCCGCGATTGGCCTTTGACCGCAATTTCATGCTGGCTGGCAATTAACGCTAGCCATTGTGAAAGGCGTGCTGAGAAGCTCAGCGCTGCCGGAGTGTGAGTGGGAGGAGGTCGAGCGCTGAAGTCAGCACAGGCGCGGGGGAGCACGCAATGAAAGCTCCCTGAAGTCAGAGAGCTGCCTCAGGGAGCTGAAGTATTTTAAACCAATAAATAAAGTTTTTACAATTCTGGAAAAAATGTCCCTACAGCGGACTCACTCACCTTAACATGTACATTTGAAAAATTCTTCCCCAAAATTTTAATTTTTAAAAATTTAATTACAGAAATCTCATCCAAAGACCGCCTGGCCAATTTGCCGCCCGCCAACCGTAATGTTAGATGGGCAGAGAAAAATGTAGGCTAATTAATTGATTAATGGCCTTAATAGGCCTCTTAATTGTTGGAGGGCGTGCGCGCCCGCCGACTGAAATATCGATGCTCACCCGACATCATCGTGCGCCCGCACACCGAGCGGAAAATCCTGCCCCAGGAATGGGCGGGTTGTCCTATGGGGAAAGGCTGGACATGTTAGGCTTGTGTCCACTTGAATTTAGAGGAGCAATAGGCGACTTAATTGAAACCTTTAAGATCCTGAGGGGTCATGACAGGGTGGATGTGGAGAGGATGTTTCCTCTTGTGGGAGAATCTAGAACTAGGGGTCACTATTTGAAAATAAGGGATCGCTCATTTAAGACAGAGATGAGAAAAAAATTTCTCTCAGATGGTTGTGAGTCTTTGGAACTCTTCCTCAAACGGTGGTGGAAGCAGAGTCTTTGAATATTTTTAAGGCAGAGCTAGATATATTCTTGATTAACAAAGGGGTGACAGATGATCAGCGATAAGCAGGAACGTGGGGTTGAAGTTACATGCAAATCAGCCAGGATCTTATTGAATGGCAGAGCAGCCTTGAGGGGCCAAGTGGCCTACTTCTGCTCCTAATTTGTATGTTCATATGGTTTCCATACTGTTGAAGAGAGGTTGGGTATTCCTCCACCTGCTCTTCACCAGTATAACGTCCATCACATTTCTACCTCTCTTCAGCTCTGTAGAAGAGTCATACGGACTCAAAACGCTAGCTCTGTTTCTCTCTCCAGATATGCTGCTAGACCTGCTGAGTTTTTCAAGCATTTTCTGTTTTTATTTCACAAGTCTTCAGTGCTATTGCTGGAATGCTGTCAGGGCCCATGGCCTTTGCTATATCCAGTGCCTTCAGCTATATCTTGGTATCATGTAGAGTGAATCAAATTGGCTGTAAACTGGCATGTGTAATGATGAGGACCTCAGGAGGGGGCTGAGATGGATCATCGACTCGACAATTCTGGCTGAAGATTGTTGCAAAAGCTTCAGCCTTGTTCTCTGTACTACTGTGCTGGGCTCTCCCATCATTGAGGATGGGGATATTTGTGGAGCTTCCGCCTTCTGTTAGTTGTTTAATTGTCCACCACCATTCACAACTGGATGTGGCAGGACTCAGAGCTTAGGTTTGATCTGTTGGTTTGGGGATCATTCGCTCTGTCTATCACATGCTGCTTTCACTGGTTGACATGCAAATAGTTCTTTGTTGGAGCTTCACCAGGTCGACACCTCATTTTTAGGTATGCCTGGTACTGCTCTTGGCATGTCTTCCTGCACTCTTCATTAAACCAGGAGTGATCTCTCAGTTTGATGGTAATGGCATATGCCAGGCCATGAGGTTACAGATTGTGGTTGTATACAATTCTGCTGATGGCCCACAGCGCCTCTTGGATGCCCAGTTTTGAATGTCTAGATCTATTCAAAATCAATCCCATTTAGCATGGTGGTAAGTGTCACACAACACAATGGAGGGTAGCCTTCACTGTGAAGAAAGGACTTCGTCTCCACAAGGACTGTGCGGTGATCATTCCTACCAATACTATCATGGACACATGCATCTACAACAGGCAGGTTGGTGAGGACGAGGCCAAGTGAGTTTTTCCCTCTTGTTGGTTCCCTCACCACCTGCTGCAGACCCAGTCAAGCAGCTATGTCCTTTAGGACTTGGCCAGCTCGGTCAGTAGTAGTGTTACCAAGCCACTCTTGGTGATGGACATTGAAGTCCCCCAAGCCGAGTATATTCTGTGCCCTTGCCACCGTCAGTGCTTCCTCCAAGTGGTGTTCAACACAGAGGAGTATTGATTCATCAGCTGAGGGTGGGGCAGTATATGGTAATCAGCAAGGGGCTTCCTTGCCAATTTTTGACTTGATGTCATGAGACTTCATGGGGGCCAGAGTCGATGTTAAAGACTCCCAGGGCAATTCCCTCCTGACTGTAACACTATTCTGCCACCTTTGGTGGATCTGTCCTGTCAGTAGGACAGGGCATGGTGGTGTCCGGGACATTGTCTGTCTGGTATAATTCTGTGAGTATGACTATGTCAGGCTGCTGTTTGACTAGTCTGTGGGACAGCTCTCCCAGACGTTAGTAAGCAGGACTTTGTAGGGTCGACAGGGCTGGGTTTGCCGCTATCGATTTCAGTGCCTAGGTCGATGCTGGGTGATCCGTCTGGCTTCATTCTTTTTTGTATGCTTTATAGTGGTTTTGATTCAAATGAGTGGCTTGCTAAGTCATTTCAGAGGGCAGTTAAGAGTCAACCACATTTCTGCGGGTCTGGAGTCAGATGTAGGCATGGCAGATTTCCTTTCTTAAAGGTCATTAGTGAACCAGATGGGTTTTTAACGCTAATCGACAATGGACAATGGTTTCATGGTCACTATTACCAAGACTAGCTTTTTTAATTCCAGATTCATTATCTGAATTTAAATTCCACCAGCTACCTTGGTGGGATTCAACCCCATGTCCCCAGAGCATTATCCATTATCCTGGGCCTCTAGGTTACTAGTCCGGTGACATTACCACTACGCCACCATCTTCCCCTGTGAGAACAGATCAACAAAAAAGTCCAGAAATTATGTTGCAGGACAGCAGGTAAATGATTTGTTCTTCAGAGAGCCCAAAGTTAAGGAGCATGTGCCTGAAGAAGATCAGGGACAGAAGAGGAGAGCAGATTCAGCACGAGGACCAAGGAATCACAGAATTGTTACAGCGCAGAAGGCCATTCAGCCTACCGTGTTTGCATTGGCTCCTCAACTGAACAATTCACCGAGTGCCATTCCCTCACCTTCTTACTCGAATACTGCACATTCTTCCTACCATAAGACAACAAGACATGTGAGCAAAAGTAGGCCATTTGGCCCATAGAGTCTGCTCCACCATTCAATGAGATTGTGGCTGATCTGATAATCCTCAATTCCACTTTCTTGCCTTTTCCCCATAACCCTTGATTTCCTTACTGATTAAAAATCTGTCTATCTCAGCCTTGAATATACTTAATGACCCAACCTCTACAGCCCTCTAAAGTAAAGAATTCCACAGATTGACTACCCTCTGAGAGAAGAAATTGCTCCTCATCTCTGTTTTAAATGGGCACCCCCTTACTCTGAGATTATACCCTCTGGTCCTAGACTGTCCCACAAGGGGTAACAACCTCTCAGCATCTATCCTGTCAAGCCCCTTAAGAATCTCATATATTTTAATAAGGTTGCCTCTCATTCTTCTAAACTCCAATGAGTACAGGCCCAACTCTTCATAAGAAAATCCCTCCATCCCCAGGATCAACCTAGTTAACCTTCTCTGGACTGCCTCCAATGCCAGTGTATCTTTCCTTAGGTAAGGGGACCAAAACTGTTCACAGCATTCTAGGTGTGGTCTAACTAGTGCCTTGTATAATTTTAGCAAGACTTCCCTATTTTTATACTCCATCTCCTTTGAAATAAAGGCCAACATTCCATATGCCTTACCTATTACCTGCTGAACTTGTATGCCAGCTTACTGGGATTCATGCACGAGGATTCCCAAATCCCTCTGTGCTACAGCTTTCTTCAGTCTTTCTCCATTAAAATAATATTCAGATCCTCTATTCTTCCTGCCAAAGTGCATAACCTCACACTTTCCGACATTATATTCCATCTGCCACATTTTTGCCCACTCACTTAACCTGTCTATATCCCTTTGTAGACTCTTTGTGTCATCCTCACCACTTGCCTTCCCACCTATTTTTGTGTCATCCGCAAACTTGGCAATAGTACATTCATTTCCCTCATCCAAGTAATATATGTTGTAAATAATTGTGGCCCCCAGCACTGATCCATGTGCCACTCCACTAGTTACGGGTTGTCATCCTGAAAATGCCCCCCGTATCCCAACTCTCTGTCGTCTATTAGTTAGCCAGTCCTCTATTCATGCTAATATACTACCCCCAACACCATGGGCTCTTATCTGATTAAGCGTCTTTATGTGTGGTAACTTACTGAACGCCTTTTGGAAATCCAAATGTATTACATCTACTGGTTCCCCTTTATCTATCCTGCTTGTTACTTCCTCAAAGAATTCTAATAAACTTGTCAAGCGTGATTTCCCTTTCATGAAGCCATGCTGAATCTGCTTGATTAGATTATGCATTTCTAAATGCTCTGCTATTACATCCTTTATAATAGACTCCAACATTTTTCCAATGACAGATGTTAAGATAACTGGCCTATAGTTATCTGTTTTTTGTCTCCCTCCCTTTTTGAATAAGGGTGTTACATTGGCAGTTTTCCAATCCTCTGGGAATTTTCCAGAATCTAAGGACTCTTGGAAGATTACTACGTGCATCCACTATCTCTGCAGTTATTTCCTTTAATATCCTAGGATGCAACCCATCAGGTCCAGGTGACCTATTGGCTTTTAGCCCAATTAGTTTCCCTAGTACTTTTTCTCTAGTGATAGTTATTGTATTTATTTCCTCCCAAACTTTTGCCCTGTGATTATTTATTATTTTTGGTATGCTACTAGTGTCTTCTACCGTGAAGACTGATGCAAAGTAGTTATTCAATTCATCTGCCATTTCCTGGTTCCCCATTATTATTTCCCCAGCCTCATTCTCGAAGGGGCCTATATTGACTTTGAAGTCTCGCTTCCTTTTTACATATTTAAATTCTCATGTCCACTTTTATATTGCTTACTAGTTTACCCTCAAAGTTTATTTTCTCCCTCTTATTTATTTTTTGGCCATCTTCTGTTGGTTTTTAAAACTTTCCCAATCCTCTGGCTTACCACTAATCTTTGCCACATTGTATGTTTTTTCTTTCACTTTGATACTATCCTTAACATCTTGGATAAACCATGGTTGGTTTATCCCGTTCCTACAATCCTTCTTCCTCACTGGGATATATCTTTATTGCGAGCCATGCACTATTTCCTTAAACATCTGCCATTGTTCATCAACTGTCTTTTCTGCTAAACTCCTTTCCCAGTCCATTCCAGCCCTCATTCCTTTATAATTACCCTTATTTAAGTGTAACAGAGATGTTTCTGAACTATGGGCAGAATTTCCCCACTGCTGGGGTGGAAGTTTAGCAGCGGGCGCGTGGAGGCGCACCTCCGATCGGTGCCCCCGATTGGGTACATGCTGCCATTTTACGTGAGCGGGCCAATTAAGGCCCGCCCAGCGTGACGTCCGCCAGGAAGCGCTATGCGCTCCCTGTGTGGGCGGGGTAGGGGATTCCCTGAGCCGAGAGTGTGTTCTTTCGTGCATGCACACGTCAAAGCGCACTCATCTCCCTGAGGCTAAGTGCTGCCTCAGGGAGATCGGCTCCACAATAAAAAATCTTAAAAATAGAAGAAAAAAATTTCCCTGACATGTCCCCTCTGAGTTAGGACATGTCCATCACTTTCAAAGACACTTTTATTACATTTTTAAAAACCTATATGAAGCCTCATCCCGCCCGTAGATGAGGTTTCATGCTTTTTCTAATGCCCGCCAGAGATCCCGGACTGCCCTCCAACCTTTAAGGTTGGACGAGCAAGTCCACTAATTACTTTAGTGAGTTTGTCAATGGCCTCAATAGGCCATTGACAGGTCAGCGGGCGCGCAGCTGATTCTGTTGAGCTCCCGCTAACCTGAAAATTGAAATGGGGTGGGGTGACATCGGGAGTTCCGTCCGACGTCATCCTGCATCATTTTACATGTCGGCGAGCAGGCTCCGCCCCCCCGCTCGCCGACCGGGAAATCCTGGCCTACGTTTCTCACTCTTAAACTGAATGCTAAATTCCACTCAAACTGAATGCTAAATTCCACCATGTTATGGTCACTGTTTCCTAGGGGATCTTTTGCTCTGAGGTCATTTATTAAACCTGCCTCATTACACATTACCAGATCCAAAATTCCCTGATCCCTGGTTAGATCCACAACATATTGTTCTAGGAAACTGTCCCAAATACACTCTATGAATTATTGCTCGTGGCTACCTCTGTCAATTTGATTTTCCCAATCTACATGGAGATTAAAGTCACCCATGATTAACATACTGCCTTTTTTACACTCCCTCATTATTTCCTGATTTATTCTCTGTCCAACAGCATAGCTACTGTTAGGGGGCCTATAGGCTACTCCCACCAGTGTCTTCTTTCCCTTGTTATTTCTAACCTCCACCCATATGGATTCCACATCTTCTGATCCAAGACCATTTCTTGCTATCGTACTTATTCTATCTCGTACTAACAAAGCTACCCCACCACCCTTTCCTTCCTGCTTGTCCTTTCGAAAAGTCCCATACCTCTGAATATTTAGCTCCCAGCTTTGATCTCCTTGTAACCATGTCTCCGTAATGGCTATAAGATCATACCCATTAATCTCTATCTGTGCCGTTAATTCATGTATTTTGTTCTGAATACTATGTGCATTTAAGTAAAGAGCCACTAATTTTGCCTTTTTTACCATTCTTTCCCCCTTTGACCTTATTTACTGCTTTTTTTTAATGTTTGTGCATTCTGTCCGTTCCTGTCACACTCTGGGTATCATTACTTAAGTAGCTGCCCTGCAATGCCGCCACATCCCTTTGCTTTGTAAGCCTACTTATCCCCTCTCCAGAACCCTCCCTCCCTCTGGAGAGGGGATAAGTAGTCTTACAGAGCAAAAGGATATGGCGGTTTTGCAGGGTAGCCGCAATTTAGCCAAAATTTCCTTTTCGGATAACAGTCTAATTCCCTTCTGAATACCTCAATTGAACCTGCCTCCACCACTTTCTCAGGCAGTGTATCCCAGACCTGACCCACTCACCGTATGAAAAAGATTTTCCTCATTGCACTTATGCTTCTTTTGCCAATTACTTTAAATCTGTGCCCTCTTGTTTGCGATCCTTTCACGAGTGGGAACAGTTTCTTCCTATCTACTCCTGTCCAGACTCCTCATGACTTTGAATCCCATTATCAAATCTCCTCTCATCTTTCTGTTCTCCAAGGAAAACTGTCCCAATTGCTCCAATCTATTTTCATAACTGAAGTTCCTCATTCATGGAACCATTCTTTTGAATCTTTTCTGCACTTTCTCCAATGCCTTCACATCTTTTCTAAAGTGCGGCACCCAGAACTGGAGGCAATATTCCAGCTGAGGCCGAACTAGTGTCTTATACACATTCAACAAAACTTCCTTGCTTTGTACTCTATGCACCTATTAATAAAACCTAGGATACTATGAGCGATGTAAAAATAACTAGAAATGACATCAGTACATGAGCAGGTGCTGATTGTTGAATAGCTATGTTGGATTTTTAAAATACAATTCTTTAATAAAGCTTTAGTTTTTTTTTCTGTTTTGTTAGTCCAATACATAGAGGCATGGCAGGGCACCTCAGAACTATCCTGTGCCATGTGGGAGCTCCAAGATGTTTCTTGTGCCCTGGGCCAAGTTCAGGAAGTGTCATTAGCTGGATCAGCTCAAGGTCCTGAGTAGCAGATAGTGCCACTAAGATGCATCTGCAAGGTTGAGATTTACATGGATAACACATTTCTGGATGTAGTCACCCAGCAGCCACAGGGAACATGCCGTCTCACTGGCAGGCAGCCTCCATTTTGCCCGCCATGCCATTACCTCGCCGCTTCCTCATGCAGAGCACCATATTTAAGCTGCAGCTGTGCACACACTTCTCAATGCTTGCAGACCAGGAGGGCACTGATGAAGGCATGGCTCCAAAAGCCAAGAAGAGTGCAACCACCCCCCCATCCCGATTCAATGACACGTCCCTGGGATGCCTTCTGGATACCGTGGAGGCTCACCACGATGTCCTCTACCCCCACTCTGGCCACAGGAGGCCCATCAGTCTCTGGCTTGGGAGGCGGTGGCAGAGGTGGTCAGTGTCAATGCTGCACACAAGAGGTCGGCAATCCAGTGCAGAAAATGAATGAACAATCTCATCCATGTTGCCAGGGTAAGGCAATCATCTCATCACTCTAAACTCAAACATCACAAGGCCATCACACATTCGCTGGCATTTCATTCTCTGCCAGCTCAAGGGGCATCACCATTCACATCGCCATCTGGCCTCATTTCCCCTGGAGACTGCCTCCTTAGCCCTCACCATCTTGAGGCCACTTGCGCAGGTCAACATATGCCCCCACATACACACCCTGGGATACCCGCCTTCCGCAGTACAGCCTTCGCCCTGCAGGTCACTTCTCCTCCTTCCCCATGCAAGCCCTAGTCTTGCAGCCATTGAAAAGCCACCCCCGCCTTACAGATCATTTTGTAGGTAGAGAACTGCCTGTAAGCCCCCCTAAAATGATGTTGTGCTGCCTGTGAAGCCTGGTACTAATGACTGCGAGTGTTGCCCGAAGAAAGGTAGGCAAACAAACACTGAAATCCCGAGCGAAGTGCAGCTCACAAGGTGCATGTCGCTTATGTACAGTTGTGAAAGATGTGCAATGACGTTGAATTGCCTGGATGATCCAGTGTGGAGGGATGATTCCGGTAAGCAATGTTGGATGGTGGGAAAGGCGACCCGCCGCTGACAGGTGGAGTGGACAATCCAAACTGGTTTCACAACGGAGTAAAACAGATTTTTGGCCTTCTTGCCATATTGTCCTCCCCGCCCGCCATGACGTCCAATGCCAATGGGGTCAGAAAATTCCAGCCTATGATTCAATGACAATAAAATTTGACCAGAATAATAACATAGTCGTAAAGGAATTCCTGAAACAATAGTAATAAACTTTTCAAGTCTCTGAAGAAGGGTCATACGGACTCGAAACATTAACTTTGTTTTTCTCTGTCCACAGATGCTGTCAGACCTGCTGAGTTTTTGCAACATTTTCTGCTTTTGTTTCAGATTTCCAGCATCCGCAATATTTTGCTTTAAAGTTGCTATCATTGCCCTCCAAAGTGAACATCATTGTGCCCATTTTATGGACCTAAAATGGTGCAAAAATGAGCAATTTTGAAGGGCAGAGGCCCACATCATCCCTGCACAGGACCAGTGGTAAACAGATCAGGGCACTTGACAGGCGTCGTGGGGCTCTATAACTAATGTTAGACCTGGAGCATACGCTCTGTGACCTGC
This sequence comes from Cetorhinus maximus, assembly GCF_964194155.1. Classification (NCBI taxonomy): domain Eukaryota; kingdom Metazoa; phylum Chordata; class Chondrichthyes; order Lamniformes; family Cetorhinidae; genus Cetorhinus; species Cetorhinus maximus. The sequence continues at coordinate 160,815,020 of NC_135882.1, forward strand.
AGGTCTACTTAGAATCTGTTACAAACTGTTGCATTAGGAGAAACAGGTCTCCTGAAAATACTAAAGATCTTTCATTTGGTTTGACACTGCTGACCTCATTTGAAAACAATGAAATAGTTGTTTGGTGGTACAGAACTTGAGTATGGCTGAAAAAAGACGCATCTCTAAGCTTTTTCATCAGGACACTCGCAAAAATACCAATATAAGGGGGAAAAACAACAATTTATACTGCATGTGAAGAGAGTGCTGATTGGTTGGCAAGTGGCATTGCCATAGAGAATGCACCACTGATGGTGACTGACAGTTGACTGCCAAGCATTGTATAAAATTTAAGCCAGGCAGATTGATCCTGATTGGTTAAGGCATTGCCCTGAAGAATGAGTTAGCGAATGGCTGTCACTTATTTTGTTTAGCTGAAAAAGGCACAGTGTATGTACATGTCCTTTCTGTCTGCAAAGAACAGGGCCCTGAGTATTAATATATGTAGCTTCCAGTACACGCAAATGTGCCACATTGCAATCCTGACTGACAATTTTAAATTGGTTGTCAGCATAATTCTTAGCACATTGGGGATTATTTAGCAAATGTCGCCTAATCATGGAACCAGATCTGATGTTGGACACTGTGTTTTGAGTTTTGCAAGCATGGGCTGGTTGGGTATGGCCTGTACCCTGCCCATTGTGAACAGTGGCTGGTACATGCTGTTTGATATGATCTGCCAGTCTTTGGGATGTATGGCATACATATCTAGCATCACACTGGTACTGAAATTCATATACCACATTACTCAATTTATGCAATAGGCAGAACGTCTTTTTGGCTTGACAGCAGCATCCTGTTAGTGGCGAATAGTTGCTACTGCACTGTAGCAGCGTGAAACAGCTAGCTTCACCTGTTGCTCAAATTTTTGAGATACCTTGCCCTTTCAGGGTAATTTGAGGTAAACTGGGCAAATTTCAGGGCCGAAAGTGATAGCTTTAGCCCCGTTAATGAGTTTGCGTGATATACAGCATGAAATGATCTGATCAGGGTAGTCATTATCCTGCAGGGTGCCTTTGATGCGCCATATTTTAGCATCAAGCTTGCATGGTAAACAAATGGCTCAAATCTAATTAAATAATTTGCCAATAAAACCAATCTTATAACGTGTGGAACAGGAAGAATCCTAGCCCGTATATTGACCATATATTAATACATCTGGCTTATATTTCTAAAAATGCTTGGCAGTTAACTGCCAGTCACCATCAGTGGTGCTTTCTCCATAGCAATGCCACTTACCAACCAATCAGCACCCTCTTCAGATACAGTATAAGTTGTTGTTTTCCCCTTATACTGGTGTTCTTGAGAGTGTCCTGATGAGTGCAAGATGAAAAGCTTAGACATGTCTCTTTTTTCAGCAATACTGAAAACAATGACTTAATTTCAATTCTGATCAAATTAGGGCTACATTCTTTGAGCTGGTTAATTTTGAAAAGGTTAATTGGAACTCAGCAAAACCGATCATTTTACTTACCAGGGGATTCATCGGCCATTTCCCATTTATATTGTGGTGTGGAGTACATCTCTAGTGTGGTTGGACCATTCTCACCTTGCAATGCAGAGTGCATACTATTGTAGTCTACAGGGTTTCCATTTACTGTTACCAGCAAGACCTGTAAAATAATCAAAATATCAAGTTGTTTACATTTTTTTCCAGAAACCCTGTTTAAAAAACCCTACAGTCACATGTTATGACTTTTTAATTATGAAGAACTACTTGTCCACGTTAACTGGATTATTTGTTGACGAACAACTGCCCAAGTTTGTTGATTAGAGAGGAGATATTTTATTCTTAGAAACAATGGATAGATTGAAAAAAGTCCTTCAAGCTAAATTAGTACAAATGGTTTTCATGATGTATTAGTTTTGTGACATGTACAAAATTTAGTAACTGATTTCAATATTCTATAGAAGATCATTAAGCTGTAGGTTACAACTTTTATATTGGTAATAATATATTTTATCCAATAAACAATTATTTATGGTCATAATAGCAAAAACCAAAATGTATCATCAAGGTTGATTTTAATCATTTAATCAACAAGATGAAAACTTGTGACATTGTGCAGTAATGTAAAATGTGAAACATTAGCTTGACCATTCCATTAAAACATCTTTTCTGATTTCTGTTCCAGGAGAGGTGTTTAATGGAAGGTGGAGCCAATATTGTCTCTTTTGAACTATCGCCCAAAGATAAATTACTCCCTTGGAGTACAGATGGGAGTCCACAATACAGATTAACAGGAGTTTTCTTTATGATAAAAGAATGTTTAATTTTGAACTATTCAAAAAACATAATCTATTAAAGTCCATAAGCTTATTTGCTACAATTAACAAGAAAACATCTCTTAGGTGACTAACAAGTTTGGCATTTCATTTATTCCACTTCTTTTGGGAAGTTTGCTCTCAGGAACCAATTAAAGAATACCATTTCCAGAAGCAAGAAAATATTACAGCAAAAAATTAAAAGATAACTTCCTCCAAAAACACGAACATGTGAAAACACAAAGAAAGCATAAAAATACAAAAGAAGGAGCTTGCATGGCTCAGGAAATCACAAAGCTATTTACTTTCAATGAAGTACTTGATGTGTACTCACTATTGTAATGGAGGAAACACATCCGATTATGCACCGCAAAGACCAACAAACCACCACGATGTAATAACCAGATAAACGTTTTTTTAGTGATGTTTGTTGAGGAATAAATATTGGTTGAGCCACTGCTGAGAACACCCCTTATGAATTTCAAATTGTGCCATGGGCTCTTTTATGTCCATCTAAGATGGTACATTGGGCCTCGACATTTCACCCAATTTGACCCGACAACCTTCTCACTCAGAGGCAAGATTGCTATTACTGAACCAAAGATACTGGAAAGGACACAACCTGGTTCATAAATATAAAAAGCAGTATAAATCTAAATACTTTTATAACAATGTGTAACTTTTGACAATTCTGTCCTAATACTTATTAATTAAATCTATTAGTGATAAATGACAGACAACACTCTGAGTGCTGGATTTGCTTCCCAAGGTTCTGGGTATCTTTTATTTTGCAGAGGTGGCCTACTATATGTAACATTCTTTTCAAATGCTGCTTAGCAAGAGTTTGTGGAAAGAATTTGGAAATTATAAGTTCTATCTTGCTCTGGTAACAGAAAAAATAGAGCATCCTTGTGACAGTTTAAAAAATTTGTATGGAAACATTGAACTTCATTGATTTCTAAATAAAACAAATGAAAAAAGCAAACAGCCTTTTAGTCACAAATGTTTTGAAATCTAGTCTATTGTTACAGTCAGCCATACATTTCCAGAGCACACATTAACACAATGCCATATATATATATATACTAACATCGGAGGAGTTGGTGTCATCCTGGGTAATTGTAAGGAGCTGGAAGAGGCAAAGAAAGAAGAAAATGTTATAATCAAGTTTGCAATGGTCCATGCACCTATCATGTCAGTGCTTATGACAATAAACCTACAATAAATAAGGAGAGAACATGATTACAGATATGTACCACTTCATCTATCTCAATAGATGCTATTTTTATGAATACATGCGTCCAGAGTGCAGCTTCACCCACTGGCAGTGCACATTAGGAGTTCAAATCCTGCCAGATCTGCTGAAATATATGGGGTAGGGGTTTGGGGTTGAAATTGGTCTCAGACACTGGAAAAGGGATTCCAGCATGGTGTAAATTGAGCTATTGATCCATCAGTGACCATTTTGTGCTACTAGTAAGTCAGTTTCACCCCATATATATATATAGACCAAATTTCTGATATGGACTACTGTTGGACAAAGTTCTACACAAAGTTCCACACACATATTTTAGACATATATATGTATGTATATCCAGCTAGGCATGATATATTTTTGTTAGTAAGGGTACTACAAGTTACAGAACCAAGGTGATTGATCAAGTTAAGATATAGATCACCCAGGATCTAATTGAATAGCATTAACCATCTGGAAGGGCTGAATGGCCTGTGTTTATTCCTATATCTATTCTTTATGTTGCAAAAATAAAATAACAACAACCTTCCAGCAACATAGAAGGAGTAACCCACACAGAGCAAAAACGATAGCTTCATTCGTTTAGAACTAAGTCTCATTATTTACTTCTAAGGATATATTTTTACAAATTCAAATCAACATTCAGCAAGACTCATAGGATCTTTCATCAGCTAAAACAGCAAAATAGTAAAACATTGTGCAATATTTATATTCCACATTTTTTTGCTATTGTTTAATGGAGGTTACAATTAAACACATCTTTTATAATAGAATTCTTCCCCCCAATTTTCTGCAAACTTACTTTTGTGGCAAGGGGGTTAGTTGCACAATAATAAAAGTCTGAGGTTAGTTGAAGAGGTTGCTCAATGTTGTTCTTTGCATTAAATCTCTGTTTGTTAGAATTGTTGGGAGTCAGTGTGGGGAGATGAAAATAAAGCAGAGGTAAGCCATGGAAAAGGGAAAAGAGAAAGCAGGGATAAATAGGCCCAGAGATAGAGGAGTACAAAAGATGTAGAAGAACACAGCAAGACTCAACAGAGAAATACTTCAGAAATAATGGGGAGGATTTTCTCCTTGTTGGGCGGGCGTGGTGGACAGCCCGGGAACGGCTGCAAAACCGGCCGCTGCCTGCAAACGGGCACTGACCGCAATTTCACACTGGCTGGCCAATTAACAGCCAGCCAGTGTGAATTGCACGCTGAAACGCTCAGCGCTGCCTGGGTTGGGGTGGGTGGGGGGGGAGGGTGAGCACCGAAGTCAGCGACTGCGCACAGGTGCGCTCAGTGAAAGCTCCCTGAATGCACAGAGCTGCCTCAGGGAGCTGAAGATTTTTAACAATAAAAATAAACAATTGAAAATACTTATTCACAGGGCATGATGTGTAAGGTGTTTTCAATTAAAATTAGTGCACATAGCTAAAACAGTGTCACTGTAGATTGTGGCTAGGCAGTAATTTATATTGGACAACACTACATATTCATTCCTCATACTATTTCTCTTTTTGGCCTCTGAGTGACACTGGTAATTCAATGCTGAATTACTGGAGCTTTTTAAGCATCAACTTTGGATAACAATTGACAAGATTTTTTTTGATTAGCTGATATCAGCACAGTGAGGAAGGTAAATTAATTTAAAGGGCCTTGCTTCTGGTGATCTGTCTAATTCGGCCACATTATAATAATGTTACACCCCGGCGTCCCAATGCATTGATATCATGTGGTTTCCTAATCCTAAATTTTAGTTTCCTCAGTTATATTAACAGAGGTTCAGTAACACAAATTGAAACAAGCTTTAACAATTTATTTCAAAATTTCCAGCAATGCAATGAAGAGCACATCGCCATCTTCAAATTGGGCTTTGTATCTTCAGATTTTTATAAGCAGAAGGAAGAAGCATGAGGGCTGCAGAGGGTGGGGGGGTGTAGTTGGGGTGATTTTCTTTTTATAGTCATTCATGGGATGTTGGCATCACTGGCTAGCGCAGCATTTATTGCCCATCCCTAGTTGCCCTTGAGAAGATGGTGGTGAGCTGCCTTCTCGAACTGCTGCAGTCCATGTGGTGTAGGTACACCCACAGTGTTGTTAGGAAGGGAGTTCCAGGATTTTGACCCAGCGACAGTGAAGGAATGGTGATGTATTTCCAAGTCAGGATTGTGAGTGGCTTGGAGGGGAACTTGCAGATGGTGGTGTTCCCATGTGTTTTCTGCCCTTGTCCTTCTCGATGGTAATGGTCGTGGGTTTGCAAGGTGCTATCTAAGAAGGTTTGGTAAATTCCTGTAGTGCATCTTGTAGATGGTACACACTGCTGCCACTGTGCATCGGTGGTGGAGGGACTAAATGTTTGTGGATGGGGTGCCAATCAATTGGGCTGCTTTGTCTTGGATCGTGTCAAGCTTCTTGAGTGTTGTTGGAGCTGCACTCGTCCTGGCAAGTGGAGAGTATCCCATCACAATCCTGACTTGTGCCATGTAGATCATCGACTGGCTTTGGAGAATCAGGAGGTGAGTTACTCGTCGCAGGATTCCTAGCTTCTGACTTACTCTTGTAGCCACAGTGTTTATATGGCTAGTCCAGTTCAGTTTCTGGTCAATGGTAACCCCCCCAGGATGTTGATAGCGGGGGCTTCAGCGATGGTAATGCCATTGAATGCCAAGGGGTGGCAGTTTAGATTCTCTCTTGTTGAAGATGGTCATTGCCTGGCACTTGTGTGGCGCAAATGTTACTTGCTCCTTGTCAGCCCAAGCCTGGATATTGTCCAGGTCTTGCTGCATTTGCACATGGACTGCTTTGTCGTGAATGGAGCTGAACATTGTGCAATCATCAGCGAACATTTCCACTTTTGACCTTATGCTGAATGGAAGGTCATTGACGAAGCAGCTGAAGATGGTCGAGCCTAAAACACCACCCTGAGGAACTCCTGCAATGATCTCCTGGAAATTAGGTGCTTGACCTCCAACAACCACAATCATCTTCCTTTGTACTAGGTCTGACTCCAATCAGTGGAGAGTTTACCCCCGATTCCTATTGACTCCAGTTTTTCTAGGGTCCCTTAATGCTACACTCAGTCAAATGCTGCCTTGATGTCCAGGGTAGTCACTCTCACCTCACCTCTAGAGTTCAGCTCTTTTGTTCATGTTTGAACGAAGGCTGTAATGAGGTCACAAGCCCAGTGGCCCTGGCAACTAAGCGTTGGTAAGCAAGTTTTTGCTAAGCAAGTGCTGCTTGAATGCACTGTTGATGACACTTCCATCACTTTATCTGATGATGGAGAGTAGAATGATGGAGTGGTAATTGGCTGGGTTGGATTTGTCCTGATTTTTGTGTACAGGACATATCTGGGAATTTTCCACATTGCTGGGTAGATACCAGTGTTGTAGCTGTAATGGAACAGCTTGGCTAGGGGCGTGGCAAATTCTGGAACACAAGTCTTCATTACTATTGCAAGAATGTTGTCAGAGCCCATAGCCTTTGCAGTATCCAGTGCCTTCAGCCTTTTCTTGATATCACGTAGAGTGAACCGAATTCGCTGAAGACTGGCATCTGCGATGCTGGGGACCTTTGGAGAAGGCCAAGATCGATCATCTACTTGGCACTGCTGGCTGATGATTGCAGTAAATGTTTCAGCCTTAACCAAGGGCCATTTGACGCAGCACCTCTAAGAAACTAATTCTGCTAGCAAATGTGTGGTGAAGATTTTTACACTTGAGAGGGAGACCAGAACTAGGGGCCATAAATATAAGATAGCCATCAATATAGGGAATTGAGGAGAAACGTACCCAGAAAGTGGTTAGATTGTGGAACTTGCTACTAAAAAGAGTAGTTGAGGTGAACAACAAAAATGCATTTAGGGGAAGCTGAGGAAGTACTTGAGAGAGAAAAGAATTTAAGAAAATCCTGAAAGAGTTAGATGAAGTAGGGTTGGAGGTGGCTCGTGTGGAGCATAAAGACCACACAGATGAATGGGACAGAATGACCTGTTTCTGTGCTATATATTCTATGTGATGATCTCACACAAATTAAGCAGGAATCTAAAAGGTGCTATTTGACTCTTTCAAACCCAAACTTCACAATTTTTCTGGGATGATCTATAATTGTATTGAGGCCTGCTCTTGCCAAGTTGGATGGGGCTAATAAAGGGTATATGGATTAAAAACAGAAAATGCTGAAAATACTCAGTAGGTTTGGTAACATCTGCGGAGAGAAAAACAGAGTACATGTTTTAGTTTGATGACCTTTCATCAGGACATCAACTCTGTTTCTCTCACCACAGATGCTACTGGACCTGTTGAGTATTTTCAGCATTTTCTGTTTCTATTTCAGATTTCCATCATCTACAGTATTTTGCTTTTGTTATAGGGATTGATGAGGTTAGGTTACAGATTAGCCATAATCTTACTGAATGATGGAACAGGTTGGAGGGGTTAAATGGCACTTCCTGTTCCTATTTTGTCATAGGGTGCCCACTTGCTATCAAATCTGATTTAATCTACACAATGTTCAGAACGGAAGTGAAAAAGACAAGTAAGAGAAGCAAAAAGAGAGTATGAGAAGAGTCTGGCAGTTAGCGTGAAAGGGAATCCAAAGGTCTTCCATAGGCATATAAACAGTTTTGATGAAAGTTCATCTCGACCTGAAAAGTTAACTCTGTTTCTCTCCACAGGTGCTGACTGAGCTGCTGAGTATTTCCAGCATTTTTTGTTTTTATTTTAGATTTACAGCATATGTAGTATTTTGCTTTTGTAAATAGTAAATGGATGGTAATTGGAGGAGTGGGGCTGATGAAGGATCTAAAAGGGGATTTACACATGGAGGCAGAGGGCATGGCCGAGGTACCAAATTGGTCCTTTGCATCTGCTTTTACCAAGAAAGAATATGCTGCCCAAGTGATAGTGAAACAGGAAGTAGTTGAGATACTTGATGGGCTAAAAATTGATAAAGAGGAGGTACTAGATATGCTTGCTGTACATAAAGTTAATAAGTCATCAGGACCAGATGCGATGCATCTAACAATACTGAAGGAAATAAGGATGGAGATTGCGGAGGCACTGGTCATAGTTTTCCAATTATCCTTAGATACAGGGGTGGTGCCAACAACAACAACAACAACTTACATTTATAGAGCTCTTTTAACATAATGAAACACAGAAAGATGGAGTATAATGTAGGAAAATGTGAAGTTATTTATTGGTCATAAGAATAGAAAAGCTGAATTTTTTTTAAAATGTGTGAAACTTCTAAGTGTTGATGTTCAAATAGACTTGGGTGTGCTTGTACAAGAAACGCAGAAAGTTAGAATGAATTGCTGCAAGCAATTAGGAAGGAAAGTGTCATGTTGGCCCTTATTGCAAGGGGTTGAAGTGAAAAAATAAAGAAGTCTTGCTGCAGTTGTTCAGGGCTTTGGTGAGACCACATCTGGAATATTGTGTGCAGTTTTGGTCTCCACATTTAAGAAAGAATATACTTGCATTTGAGGCAGCAGAGTGAAGATTCATTAGAATGGTCTCTGGGGTGAGAAGGTTGTCCAATGATGAAAGGATAAGTAAATTGGGCTTATATTCACAGGATTTTAGAAGAATGAGAGGCGATCTCATTGAAACCTACAAAATTCTGATAGTGTAGATGCTGATAGATGGTTGGAATTTTACAGTCTCTCCCACCGGCGGGATTTTCCGGTCCTGCCAAAGTCAATGGACTTTTTAATCATTTGCTGCATTTTCTGGCTCCAGTCCTGCCACGATGTGGCCTAAAAATTCCAACCATTGTTTCTGCCGGTTGGGGAGTCTAAAATATGGGGCACAGTCTCAGGATAAGGGGTCAATCGTTTAGGACTGAGATGAGGAGAAATTATTTCACTCAAAGGGATGTGAATCTTTAGAATTCTCCACCTCATTGCTGAAAACAGTTAAGGCTGGATAGACATATTTTTGGTCTCACAGGGAATTAACAGTTTTGGGGAGCGGGCTGCAAAATGGAGTTGAACCCTAGATCAGCCATGATTGTATTGAATGGCAGAGCAGGCTCAATGGGCCATATGGTCTACTCCCGCTCCTTTTTCTTGTGTTCCTGTGTTCTTTAAATGTCTAAAGGAGCTTCACAGGAGCATTATAAAACAAAGTATGACACCAAGCCACATAAGGAGATATTCGGGCAGATGACCAATAGTTTGGTCAAAGAGGTAGGCTTTAAAAAGTGTCTTAAAGGAGGAAAGTGAGATAAAGAGGCAGAGGGTGTAGGGAGGAAATTCCAGAGCTGTAAGCCATAGGGCCTAGGCAACTGAAGGCATGGCCACTAATAGTAGAACAATTACAATTTGAAATTCACAAGAGACCAGGATTTGAGGAGCACAAATGTTTTCGAGAGTTGTGGGGTTGGAGGAGATTAAAGGGATAGAGAAGGACAAGGCCCTAGAGGGATTTGAAAAGAAAGATAAGAATTTTAAAATCACAATGTTGTTTGACCGGGAGCCAATGTAGCTCAGCGAGCACAGGGACGATAAGGGAATGGGACTTGCTGCGAGTTAAGACATGAGCAGCAGAATTTTGGATGGCTTCAAGTTCACAGAGGATAGAATGACCAGCCAGGAGTGCATTGTATTGGTTCAGTCTAGAGGTAATGAAGGCATGGATGAGGGTTTCAGCAGCAGGTAAGCTGAGACAGGGGCAAAGTTGAGCGATGTTACAGAGGCGGAAATAGGCGGTCTTAGTCATTGCACAGGTATGATGTCAGAAGCTCATCTCAGGATTAAAAATGCCACCAAAGTTGCGAACAGACTGGCTCAATTTCTGACTGGTGCCAGGGGTGGAGTTGGTAGCTAGGGAATGAAGTTTGGAAACTGAAAGCAATGACTTTAGTCTTCCCAGCATTAATTGGAGGAAATTTCTGTTGCATGTTGATGAGAAATAGAAGGCAGCCAAGGGTAGATCCTCAGGGGATACCAGGGGTAACAATGCAGGAGCAGGAAGAGGAACCAGTACAAGTGATTCTCTGGCTATGATTATATCAGTGCTTCTCAAACATTTTTCACCGTGACCCCATTTTAAAGCTTGAAAATTGGTGTGACCCCAGAGTGAGAGTAGAGAGTGGGAGTTTTTAAGTGGGAGTGGGTTGTGTGGGGGTGAGGGAGAGAAGTTGTTGAGCAGTGTCAATAGTTTTGTCAGACTGATGGGGCGACAGAGCTAAGAATTGTCCATATGCGTGTAACGGAGCCTTGGTGCAAATTGTAGGACTGTCCCACCAGATTCTCCACTCAACAGCCACTATTGCTACCTCAGAGCCCCCAACACCAAATAATTATTACACGACCACTGACCCATAGTTTGGGAAACCCTGCATTAGATAGATAAGAAGGGAACCATGCGAGAGCAGCCCCACCCAACTAGAAGACAGTGGACAGGCATTTGAGGAGGATGATGTGGTCAGTCTCAAAGGCTGCAGGCAGGTTGAGTAGGATGAGGAGGGAAAGTTAACCTTGTCATAGTCATCCAGGGTGTCTTCAATGACTTTCATAAGAGTTGTTTCAGTACTGTGGCGAGGTAGGAACATGATTGGGGGGATTCAAATATGGAGTTCCGGGAAAGATGGGGATGGATTTGGGAGGCAACATAATATTCAAGGACTCTGGAGAGGAAAGTGAGGGTGGAGATGGGATATTACACAAGGAGAGAGGGATCAAAGGTTGTTTTTTTTTTGAAGAGAGGGTGTATTACACCCTTGGTGTAAGGATAACCTAAGCAATGACGGCCAGTCAGTTTAACCACGGGTGGTGGGGAAGCTTTTAGAAATGATAATTCAGGACAAAATTAACAGCCATTTAGGCAAATGAAGGAAAGCGAGCAGAGTATTATTAAGGGAAAGTTGGTTTAACTTAGTTGCTTGAGTTTTTTTTAATGAGGAAGCAGGAGCGGTGGATGAGGGTAATGCAGCTATGTAGTAATAAAGTGCTACATAACAGACTTGTGAGCAAAATTAGAGCTCATGGAATAAAAGTGACAGTAGCAGCATTGGTGTGAAATTTGCTGAGTAACAGGAAACAGAGTAGCGGTGAATAGTTGTTTTTTGGACGAGACTAGAGGAAAAATTTATAATCGGGTTCCCCAGGGTCGATGTTAGGACCGCTGCTTTTCTTGATATACATTAATGAACAAGACTTGGTGCACAGTGCCAAGTTTCAAAATTTGTTGATAACACAAAACTTGTAAGAATTGTGAACCGTGAGGGGAATAGTGTTAAACTTCAAAGAACAGACAAGCGACAGATAAAATTTAATGCAGAGAGTGTGAAGTGACTTATTTTGTTAGGAAGAATGAGAAGAGGCAATGTAGAATAAAGGGTACAATTCTAAAGGGGAGCAAGAGCAGAGGGCCCAGGGATATATGTGCACAAATCATTGAAGGTGACAGGGCAGGTTGAGAGGGAAGTTAATAAAGCATATGGAATCCTGGGGAGTACAAAAGCAAGGAAGTTATGATAAACCTGTATAGGATACTGGTTCGGCCTCAACTGGAGTATTGTGTTTTTTTTTTATTTGTTCATCCCATGGCGGGTGTCGCTGGCTAGGCCAGCATTTTTATTGGCCCATCCCTAATTGCCCTTGAGAAGGTGGTGGTAAGCTGCCTTCTTAAACTACTGCCGTTCATGTGATGTAGGTACAGAGTGCTGTTATAGAGGGAGTTCCAGGATTTTGACCCAGCAACAGTGAAGGAACTGTTCCAAGTCAGGATGGTATGTGGTTTGGAGGGGAACTTGCAGGTGGTGATGTTCCCGTGCATTTTTTGTCCATTTCTAGGCACTAGACTTTAGAAAGGATGTGAAGGAATTAGAGAGGGCACAGAAAGCATTCAAGAGAGTGGTTCCAGGGATAAGGAACTTCAGTTATGTGGATAGGTTGGAGAAGCTGGGACTGTTCTCCTTAAAGAGACAGTTGAGAGGAGATTTGACAGAGGTGTTCAGAATAATGAAGGGTCTCTGAACAGAAGAGATATGGAGAAACTGTTACCCTTGGCATAAGGATCAAGAACCAGAGGACACTGAATTAAGGTGCTTTGCAAAAGAAATAACGGCAACATGAGGAAACACATTTTTACGAAGGGAGTGGTTAGTATATCTGGAATGCAATTCCTAAGACTGTAGTAGAGGCAGATTCAAGAGTGGTTTTCAAAAGAGAATTAGATAACTACCTGAGGAGAAAAAAATGCAGGGCAATGGGAAAGAAGAATGGGACTAAGTGAGCTATTCTTGCAGAGAACCGGCACAGTCACGATGGGCCAAGTGGCCTCCTTCTGTGCTGTAACCATTCAATGATTCTATGATTTTATGATTTTGACAGTTTCTGGTAGAGAAACACATCTTTTTTATGTTCTCTCAGTGGTCCATATTCTTCTGATATTGTTCATACAACCACTCTGGAAAATATATCCTTAGTGTTCATAGATGTTCTCACAAATCTTAGCAAATACACTAAGGGCGGAATTGTCAGGTCTTGTTGGCGACGGACATCATGGTGGGCGGGGGTTGGGGAGGAATTCGGCATGAGGGACAGAAATCGGTTTCCTGCTGGCGTGAATTCACAGCGGGGTCCTCCGAATGTGTCCACCACAGCAGAATGCAAATCCCGCTGGAGGCAGGCATGAACACGATTTGCATCCCAGTAATGGGGTGCAAAGTAAGGCCCAACCAAAATCGTCCCCTGATGCCCAATTTACCGTTACACCGGTGGGAAAATATGCCGGCCAGGACATGCCTGGACAAATGCGATGTGAAGAAGTCGGGACTTGCCATTAGGGCCTTGCTCAGATTGCGGACATCCGAGGAGAAGATGATGCTGGAGCCCTACAGCTACTGGACCCTGGAGGAACACATGCATCGCATGCTGGGTGGATCTTCATGCACATGGCTCTGCCGTGAAGCAGCTCTCGGAAGATGGGAGGTCTCCATTAATGCTTCCGGCCTGCTTCAGAACATCAAGGTCTTGGCCTTGGCTCGCACTAGCTTCTGTGGTCTCCGTAGATGCTTCAGGCCTGCTATGGAACATCAAGGTCTTGGCCATGGGCTGCTACAGATGTTCGGCGAAGGTGGGAGAGAGGAAGGTCTAGGTGTGAGTGGGAGAGGAAGGTGTATTGGGGGGGTGTGAGGCTAGTGGGGTGGAAATGAAGGTGTACCAAGGTGGGTGAGTTTGGCGGGCAGGGGGTGGGAAAGGAAGGTGTTGGGGGTGAGTTTGCTTGGGGGAAGGACGGTGTCCAGGGGGAGGAGGGGGCATGGGGGGAGGAGGGAGTATGAGGGGAGGATGGTGTAACAGAGGAGGACGCTGCAAGTGGGGAAGTAGGTGTAAGGTGTGAGGAAGGTGTAAGGGAGGGTGTTCAGAGGGGGAAAGGTGTCCAGAGAGTGGAGGGAGTAAGGGGGTGGGGATTGTCCAAATGAACGTGCAAATGATTGGTCTGTGGAGTCAATGACTGCCTCCTGGGGAACGAACTGAGAGCAGACGTGGTAGGAAGGAATGGTGAGTGTGAGAGGGAGCTGGTAGGGTAGGAGGATGAGGGTGCATCAGTAACAGTAGAAGGGACAGCGAGGTGGTTGGTGGGGAGTCGGCGGCAGACACGGACCTTGGGAGTGGGAAGGAGGAAGTTGGGGAGGTCAATGTGGATAGGGGTGGGATTTTCAGGAAGGTAGGGAACGTGCACATTTACCTTGGCGTCCTGGGATGACAAGGGTTCAGGTTGGTAGGTGACATTGGGGAGGTGGAAGGCGATGCCGGTGGGGGGGTCCACAGAGATGGGGGGGGGAAAGGAAATGGGCGATTGGGGGAAGGGAAAGGATAGGGGAGCTAATCAAGAACTTTATCATGAATATGTTTGTCAAAACGAAAGTAAGCGGAGTCTCATGTTGCACGGGCACTGGTGCTGCATGAGAGTGCAATCCGTGGGTGGGCTGAGATGCAGGTCAGCTCAGATGGGCAACTGAAAGAGAAGCTCTGCAGGCAGCATTGAAAATGCTCGGGACAGTGAGATGAGTGTAATGGACGAAGGCTCCATGTGTGTGGGAGAGTGCTTGCACGAGGCTCCGAAAGGCTCTGCCCCACACACACACTTCTCCCTCCTGAATCACTTGTGGAACGACTGCGTGCAGCTAAACTGCTAGTGGGGGGATAGGGTTCAGGGGGAGGATTCGTGAAGCCTGTCAATGAAGCTGAAAGACACCATTACACATTATTCAGTGAAGGTGAATGTATTTTCAGATTATAAAGCGACAAAATGTGTTCACCCATGCAACCACTTGTGATCAGGATTTCTTAACTTTTCCAGACCTACCACTTCTTCTAGGTGCTGCCCTGACATCCGCAGCTGGGGATGAGACAGCCTGTGTCATAGTTGGCCCTGTTGCCTATGATGACCCTCAGTGTACACCCTCTTGAGGCCCGACGCCTTTAGGGCCCCGGTTTGCTTTGGCTGTCCTCCTGTGGACCAGCTGTTCCCTCTGTGATGACAGAGGATAAGGTTGAGGGGGAACTCAGAGGGAACAGACAGTCTCTGAGATTCCTTACTGGATGACCCAGGGTGTCCAGCTGTCGCTCCTCCTCCCTTCGGGTGCCCGATGGTCCCGGCCTGACTCCTTGAGGGGAAGGGGATCCTGGGGGGACTTTGAGGTGCTCTGTTTTCCTCTTGCGTTGCCAATGCAGGAACACACCCCTGACTACCGAGATGGAGTGCAGGTCTGCTCGTATCTCCAGATTCTCCTGGACCAGGGCCTGCATGGCATCCGCCATCCTTCCCATGGAGACATCCATACACGCACCTGTGGGCACCACTTCGTCAGAGAGCAGGCTGATGCACTCCTCTGACTCACATGCCACTCTGTTGAGGGCTTCCAACAGCTCCGCATGATGTTCCCCTGCCTTCTGCTGACTCTCCACGATGTTGGGAGGCCGAAGCCAGAGGCTCGTCATCTGACTCAGACCTCACAGATGCCACTTCCACTGCAGTCCTCCAAGTGCCAGGGAGCTCCGCTGAACCGGCCTCCTCCTGCTGCAGACAAGTGTTCGCACGGTGACCATCGGATTGTGAACCCAAGCCTGCTCTAGATCTAGGTTTCATTAGGTGTGTCTGCCTCTGCGCTGGCGCAAGGTGTGGGTTAGTGCTGTGACGGGTCTTCCAGCTTATTAACAGTTCTTCAACAGAGGAGGTGTGCTCTTGGCTGGAGCTGAGGGACTGGCTGGTGGCAGTCGCTTGGCAAAGCTCCCATGGCAGCAGAGTCAAAACCAGAAGAAAGAGCACTCCCAGTTGCATTGAGAGAGGGATGATGCAGTGTGGGATCCTCACGTGGGTGCTCACTGCTGACCTCACCGTTGCCGCAGGCACAGTCCACGTCCTCATCAGTCAGCATGATGGCATGCATCTCAAAGTGAGTGAGGGGCCTAATGAGGGCCACTCCACCCCAAGTCTGTGTCTTCTCCCTGTTGTAGGCAGCCAGTTTCTCCGGCGTTAATAGAGATGGAGAGAGTGTGAGTAGGACGTATGGCACTGCATGGAATGTTTGTGTAGTGAGCGGAGCCATGGACAGGATGTGGATGCGAGCTCCAGAGGATATGAGCCTGATGAAGATGTGTAGATGTATGTGAGAGTTAGTGGTGTTGTCCTTTGAGATGGGAGATCCCTGTGGATGTATGATGGGATTTTGAGTGTCTGAGTTGAGAGTGATGAGGTGGTTATCTTACCCTAGCAAAATAGATGAGATCATTCATCCTCTGTCTATACTGGATGGCTGATCTCCTCTGTGCTCCAGTGGCACTGACCGCTGTCGCCGCCACCTCCCAGGTCGATTGGTGACTCTGATGGGCCTCCAGTGGCCAGAGCGGGGATAGAGGACATCACAGAATCACAGAATTACACAGTGGAGAAGAGGGCCTTCGGCCCATCAAGTCTGTACCGACATGTGAGAAACACCTGACCTACCTACCTAATCCCATTTACCAGCACTTGGCCCATAGCCTTGAATGTTATGACGTGCCAAGTGCTCATCCAGGTATTTTTCAAAAGATGTGAGGCCACCCACCTCCACCACCCGCCCAGGCAGTGCATTCCAGACTGTCACCAGCCTCTGGGTAAAAAGGTTTTCTTCACATCCCCCCTAAACCTCCTGCCCTTCACCTTGAACTTATGACTCGTGACTGACCCTTCAACTAAGGGGAACAGCTGCTCCCTATCCACCCTGTCCATGCCCCTCATAATCTTGTACACCTCGATCAGGTCGCCCCTCAGTCTTCTCTGCTCCAACGAAAACAACCCAAGTCTATCCAACCTCTCTTCATAACTTAAATGTTTCATCCCAGGCAACATCCTGGTGAATTTCCTCTGCACCCTCTCCAGTGCAATCACATCCTTCCGATAATGTGGCGACCAGAACTGCACACTGTACTCCACCTGTGGCCTCACCAAGGTTCTATACAACTCCAACATGACCTCCCTACTTTTGTAATCTATGCCTCGATTGATAAAGGCAAGTGTCCCATTTGCCTTTTTCACCACCCTACTAACATGCCCTTCCGCCTTCAGAGACCTGTGGACACACACGTTAAGGTCCCTTTGTTCCTCAGAACTTCCTAATGCCATGCCGTTCATTGAATACTTCCTTGTCAAATTACTCCTTCCAAACTGTATCACCTCACACTTTTCAGGGTTAAATTCCATCTGCCACATATCTGCCCATTTCACCGTCCTGTCTATATCTTCCTGTAGCCCAAGACACTCAACCTCACTATTAACCAACCGGCCAATCTTTGTGTCATCCGCAAACTTACTAATCCTACCCCCCACATAGTCATCTATGTCGTTTATATAAATGATAAATAATAGGGGACCCAGCACAGGTCCCTGTGGTACGCCACTGGACACTGGCTTCCAGTCACTAAAGCATCCTTCTGTCATCATCCTCTGTCTCCTACAACTAAGCCAATTTTAAATCCACCTTATCAAATTACCCTGTATCCCATGTGCATTTGCCTTCTTTATAAGTCTCCCATGTGGGACCTTGTCAAAGGCTTTGCTGAAATCCATATAAACTACATCAACTACACTACCTCCTCAAAAAATTCAATCAAATTTGTTAGGCATGACCTCCCTTGGACAAAGCCATGCTGACTATCCCTGATCAAACATTGCCTCTCTAAGTGGAGATAGATTCTCTCCTTCGTGGAGGACTTCCACTGCTTCCAGCAGGTGCCCCAGAGAGGCATCAGTAAATTTGAGGGCTGCCATCTTCCTGGCTTTCAGGTCCATCTGTTGCCTGGAGCAGTCCTGGTCTGTAGACATGAAGTAGGCTGCACTCTGGTACGTTTTAAATATGACGTCCAGAGCGAGGAAGGCCTGAGGTCATGGCATTTCAGGCAAATCTGAGCCCGCCCACCAGTGAACCAGCATGTTTCTCATGAATGCATTATTAACGAGGCAGGATACGTTGGGAAGGGGACAATACGGCGTGAAAACCTGCCATCGCAGCCAGCGGGTAAAACGTCTTTTTTCACAGCTGCTACCATACTTAGTGGAAATCTGGGATGATTCTATCTTATTTCACATAAAAGAACAGTTACTACAGAAAGTTAAAGATCAGCAAATTGTTTTAAAAGATTTATAATTAAACAATATTTTCCAGCATTCAAAACAACAGGTTTGACCTGGGCTTTTTAAGGGACAAATGGTCACTGGATACATTTAACAAAGTTTTGATTTGTCAAGAATATTACTTTGAGTATTTCTGTGGTTGTTTCACTGAGCATTTAGTGACAAATTGTATCTTTTGCAAGATATTTTAAAATGACTTTCAAATTACTTCATGCAGTACAAATGAATAGTAACAGCTACTTTCAGATGAACTATGCTGCCCTGTTTAAAGACTTCAAATACATAACTAAATAAAAAATGTCATTCATGACAATAGTTTCCCTTTAAATTATTCTAATTACCTTCATCACAATTCTGAGATTGAATTTGAAAGATTTAACCTAAACAAGATTTAATTTGAAGGTTTTAACCGAAACAACTCGTGTTTCAAGAGGCATTACCCTTCTTTCATCAGTTGCATAGTGCGCTGAATACCATATATTACGTCTCATATTGGCAGTAACAGATGAATCACTTCCTAATGGTTCCTTTTGCTCTTCTTCCTCTCTTTCATAATTTTCCTCTTCTTCCATATTCTGTAAATGAAAAATGAGACATAATATTGCAAATTGTGCAGATATACATTCCGGTCATATTTAAAAGGCAGTTAAAAGTCTTCACATGTTGCAACATACTTCACTGCCTCTACTCCATCATCAGTTTGTGAGAAGACATGTTTACTTAGAACTAATCCCCTCTTTCACCTAACAAACACAGGGTGGTCTCAAAGCAACCCCTCCCAGGGAATAATCTGGTTAGGTCTAGAGATTTGAATACAGATCGTGCCCTGGGTCCATCTTTTGTTGAACATATCCATATGACATTATTTCATAAATTGTTGCCCAAATAATGCCAACAATGGTGTATTTGATAGACCAACCCCCTGAATAATAAAGAAGCATTCCAAGCTTTTGAAAGTAAAATCCCTTGTGAAGTTGCTACTTCTATAACATTCACTATTGTGTATATCAAGTTTAAAACAGCCAAATTTAGAGTGAGGAATACACATGCAAAATCAAGATGTATAAGTCAATGGCAATAGTTGTTTAGTAGTACAGAGTTTGAGTACTGATGAAAAAAGAGACACGTCTAAGCTTTTTGTCTTGCACTCATCAGGACACTCACGAGAATACCAATATACGGGGGAATACCAACAATTTATGCTGTATGTGATTGGTTGGCCAAGTGGCGTTGCCATGGAGTGTGCACCACTGATGGTGACTGGTAGTTAACTGCTAAGCATTGTTTGAAATTTAAACCAGGCAGCTTGACCCTGATTGGTCAAGGCATTGCCCTGAGGAATGAGTCAGCAAATGGCTGTCATTCATTTTGTTTAGTTGAAACAGGCGCAATTTATGTACATGTTCTTTCTGTCTGCTAAACAAAATGAGTGACAGCCATTTGCTGACTCACTCCTCAGGGCAATGCCTTGACCAATCAGGGTCAAGCTGCCTGGTTTAAATTTCAAACAATGCTTGGCAGTTAACTGTCAGTCACCATCAGTGGTGCACTCTCCATGGCAATGCCACTTACCAACCTATCAGCACTCTCTTCATATACAGTATAAATTGTTGTTTTCCCCCCTTAAACTGGTATTCTTACGAGTGCAAGATGAAAAGCTTAGATATGTCTCTTTCTGCAGCAATACTTAATGATAATAATTCAAATGAAGAAATATGTAGTTGTGATGATCAGACAGCTTGGAAGATTGGATCTGTAATTCAGGGGCATTATGTATGGCTCATTTTGTGCCACAAGTGTACTTTCCAGTTTACAAAGGTTCCCTCATTTATATATGCTTCCAGCATGATTTGCATCCTGTTCCGGGAGTGCAGAGTTGGTGGGGTGAGGCAGACTTTCCTGGGCAGAACTTTAAAAGTGCAAATTCAGCATCTTAAACTGTATGGGCAGTTCCTGTCCTGGGCAAAAAGCATTGCTGTATGTCTTCAGCAAAGAGCCAAAGTCTTGGTGGTGCTAGAGTCAATTATCTCAGGGTAAACCGGCACAGGAGACCTCATTATTCGGACCTGCAAAGATTCCAAAGCCTATTCCAGTTGTGGGTCTTGGACACTTTTTTTTTAAACCTATACCAATATTTTGGGTGGTGCATTTCCATTTCCTAATGAGCGTGCACTTCCTGACTGCTGTTTTGGAAGATTAGGAAACTACTTAGCACCTAAAAAACAGCCAATGCATGGTCAAATTTCTAGACCAAGGCATTTCTAAAGGCTGTGTACCTGCAGGCTCGCCCTCTGCTCCACCTTTTTATGACAGACTGTGATGATAATGCATTAATGACAGAATGTATCAGAAGTACTTGAATAAAAGTGATCTGTCCGCAACATTCCCATAAATGCATTTATGTCATGAAGCAGAGCAAGCAATTTTTGTTACACTGAAGAAAAAGAGGTAGCGGAAAAGATTACAGAAGACTTCCTCTCTCCCATGGACCATGCAGGGGAAATCAGAAAATGTCAGTAAGAATATGGGATTGGGTGATTCATAGAGCACAAGCAAGCAATAGGAATGCATAGTGGTTAGCAACGTGCCATGATCTTTCTGGATGCTGAGAAGGAGGCTGCCTATGCCTTCGGAGTATGGGCATTCACCTGAATAGAAGGGTGTCTGAGGAATATGCCTATGTGCAGAATAATCTCAGTTGCCAAGGAACTGATTCTGCAGTCCAAAGCACACATTTACAGAAATATTTGGGAAGGTTTTTCTTCAGTGCAGGTATAAGGGGAAACATGGTAGCTTTACTGGAAACTGATGGGCCTCACTTCAGAAGCAGTCCAGGACCTCCTACTCCACAAAGGCATATCTGTTACTATTGAGTCAGAGACAGACTGTATGGCACCTTGCATATCAATTTCAAACTGTGGGGACTAGGCTGTTGTCACTCAGGGGTTTCTGGATCCGATTGCTGCCATTAGACCATCAATTACATAGGAGCATAGGAAATAAGAGCAGGAGTACGCCATTCAGCCCCTCGAGCCTGCTCCACCAATAGAGGGGACATAGATATCCAAGATCCAATGGAATGGCTGGAAGCAAGTTGCCTAAGACTATATTTTCTCAGGACAGCAGTACATGCCAAGCACATTGGAACTGGCACCAGGCTGCCCTAATGCAAGGGATGTAACAAGCAGTCAGTCCCTCCCTGCCAAGATTAAGCTACCATGAGAGAATGGAAATCTCTGTGCCACAAGCCTTTTGTACTACAGTAATAGCTAAGCATCCCTCATGATACAGTCCCTCAGGTTGCTCTTAGGAGAGGCATGAGAGTAAAAGGCAGAAGGGTATGTTTACAGAATCATGGGAGCACAGTGTGAGGAAAGAGCAGATTGGTTTACATTTTTGAGGTCCTAGCATTAAATGTGTTTATGTTATGCTTTATTATTCATGGAGGATATAGCCATTCGGCAAGGAATGTACATGCTAATGTCGACTTGACATAAAATTTGGTTGTGTAATGCCTATATTTTTGGCACTTTGGATGCCATTTTGGGTCCAAACTGGCATCTGCAACACGTTTGTACACTTCTGATGCAGGTCATGCCAGACGTCATTTATGATAGGTCACCTACGCTGGCACCAGAAGTATGTAGTGTAGGTAGATTGTTACGTTAGTTAGCACACCAGGCTAATTTGAAGACAGCAGTGCCACTTTCAACCTCAACACTTCAGTTAATGCTCTTGCTTAACTTCGCAGAGCTGAGCATGTGTCCAGCAGCAGGAAAGACCCACAACCCTAACCAGTGTTATTTCATGGGATCATCAACCACTTTCACCATAGTTGCTGATTAATTTCTACTGACTATTGCTGAATTAGTTAAGATGTTTGGAGGTATATACTGCTACTCAGCATGGCAGGCAATTGCTAGTGACTGTAAAGGTGACCATGATCATGAACATCTTTACATCCATCAACTTAGATGCTGGAAAAGACAAAGACACACCTTGCCCAATTGATCCTGCAAAGTCCTCCTCATAAACACCTGCATACCTGAATATTGCTAAAAAGGAGAGAATTGCCTAAGCTTTTCATCTTGCACTCATCAGAACAAACATAAGAATGCCAAATTTCAAACGATCACAACAATTAATACTACAGGAGAAAAGGGTGCTAACTGGTTGGCAAGTTGACTCTTATGGTCAAGGTGTTGCCATGGCGAAAGCACTGGGGAACTATAGGTTCCTCAAGCTCCCGGGTAAGTTAAAAGATGTGAAAGGCTAGAACATATTCCTTTTGTTTGCAGAGAACAGGTCCCTGCGCATGAATGTTTGTCGCTTCTAACAAGCCAATATTAGCGGCTTTACAAGTTCGACTGATTATCTTAAATTGGTTGTTAGTGTAGCTATTAAGAAGTGGTGCAGTGGGTAGCATCTCTACTTCTGAACCAGAATCTCTATTTTTGAGTTCCACCTTCTCATGGGCAACTAGGGATGGGCAATAAATGCTGGCCCAGCCAGCGAAGCTCACATTGCAAAAATGAATAAAAAAACCACAGGACTTGATGGCCATGGAAGATGAATTCGTGGCGTGGACAAGCAGGTTGACTGACAACCTTTAAATCCTTCTGAGATGCCTATGGCAGGCAGTGAGAAGGGGAGAGTTTCCTAGTCAGCCAGAACCATATGGTAGCTGCAGCGCCACTGCCTCTCTATTTTAAAAGACTCCATGCGCAAGCTCTTGCCACGGGATCCATGGCTTCAAAGGACTGCTAGAGAGAGAGAGTGTAGCTATTAGCTCACTCAGGATTGTTCAGCAAGTGCTACTCACTTACAGAATCACATCTAATAGTAAAAGTTTTGTTTTGAGTTTTGTAAGCACAGGCTGGTTAAGTACCATTTGTATTCTGCCTATTATGAAACGCTGAAGGAACACGTTTGATTCTATCGGCAAATCACTGGAAAATATGGTCTACCTACCTGGGATTGCACTGCCACTGAAATTCGTACACAACATTGTGTGTTAGGCAGAATGTCTTTTTAAGTGACAGCAGCATCCTGTTAGTGGAAAATATCACTCACGTAGCCACTGCATTGAAGCAGTGTGAAACGGTTTCCTTAACTTTTGTTTGAATTCTGGAGATTCTTTGCCTTTCCAGGGTAATTTGAGATACACTGGGCACTTTTCAGGTCCAAAAGTGGCAGCTATTTGACCCATTTGTGAGTTGAGTAACATTATGTATGAACTTCAGTGCCAGTGCACACCACCACCTGCTCAAGGGCAATTAGGGATGGGCAATAAATGCTGACCTTGACAACTATTGTGACACCCATATTCCAAAAACAAATAAAACAAAAATTTCCTTTCCGCAGGGATATCCATGGTCGGCTCCGCAAATTGAGATACCAGTGAACAAAACCCTGATTTTCCATTCAACAACAGTCTCACAGCTTACCTTCTCTCTGATACTGTCCATTATAATGTCCTCTTGGCCAGAATGCTGAAATAAAAACCACCACAAAATAACCATTCCAAACCAACTTTATCAATGAAACATTCAAAAATTCCATGGAAAAGTCAACTAATAACCTTTGTGCATTTCCTTAGTGCCTGTCTTCCCTGCACCTTTGTCTGTCCAGGTGCTCCTATGCAGTGCTACTACAGAGGCTGCAATATGACTGACAAAAGGCTGCTGACTTTCAACGGGGAGACTACTGATGGCCTTACAGGATGACTTCACACAGCTCTGGCCCGAGAAAGGCTAACTTCAGACTGCACCACCTCATCATAGGTGCCAGAAGTGTTGTTGGGTGTCATCAGCAAGGGCACTGGCAAAGTGGCCATGGTAAGAGAATTAATATTGCCATTCTGAGAGAAGACAGCAGGTTCGTGCACCACGGCATCAATACCACTCTCCCAGGGTGACACCTCAGTATTCCCAACAACGTGAAGGTGGACAGATTGCTGGACTGCTGTGAAACCCTGCAAGTCCCTTTGAAAAATGATGTCTGCAGCTACAATGGCAGCAGTCTGAGCCTGCATGGTAACAGGCTACACTTTCATGGCAACAAATGTGATTGCATGACTTCAGTCTGAGAATCCAGTGCAGCACTCAGACTTTGGGTGGCTTTTGCTTTTGTACTGCAATGGGAACTGAGGCATCAGCCATCAAAGTTTGCATCATGGTTAAGTGCAAAAATGGAATTGGCCATCACTTTCATGGTAGAAAGGATGGGTTCCAAGCTCTATACAAAGCGAATGCTGAACTCCCCATCTTCCTTGACAGTGACTACAGATTTTCTGGCTGGCCTACCATTGCACTTAGGATTTCTCTGTGCATGCCCTTCAGCCTGTTTCTCTATGTAGCTTCACTGAAGTTCTCAAATGATTCTTCTGCAGCAGAACTCAGGTGTAATCTTGCCCTCTGACAAGCTGGCTATCCTTTTCCCCTGCCCTACAAGCCACCCATGCCTGGTGTCTTCACTCATGTGAAGATCCCACCTATAAAGTGCATGCAGTATCAGTATCTGAGCTGATGGTTGTGAATGTGAGAACAAGGAACAGTGTTTCTTCATCATCAGTTTCCATGTCTTGCTCCTTCACCATTCATGGTCAGGTTATAGTTCTTGGGTATCTGAAAGAAGGAAGGCACAAAGATGAGATTGTCATGAAGGGAAGTGGCAAATGCAAGAGGTGCGGGCTTAAACTATCTGTAGCTTAAGAATCAGATGTGAATGTAGGAAGAGCAGGCAGTGCAATATGAGAAGGAGGATTAGGTATGAAGCCTACTATCATCTTCAATCATTCCAGTCTTGCAGCTGATGAGGGCCTCAGTCATGGCTGCTCCAACTATGGCTTGCACTGTCTCCTCCATCAGGATGAGGACATGTAGCCATGGCTGCCCCGGGCTGGTTAGATGCTGCTGCATCTAGTTGCGTACAACCTTGTCCTTCAAAAGTTGGGTAAATGTGTTAGTGAGTGTGGTGAAATGGTTTGCGTGATGTACCTGCAATTGTAGAACAGCTGGAAAGCTGTTGAACAGTGTGCAAGCTGTAAGATGTGGATGTGATATTGCAGCAATGCTAAATGTGTGAGGGTATGGTGAAATTATGAATCATCCCAGATTTACACTAAGTGCAGTAGTGGGCGGGAAAAAGGATGTTTTACCCACTGGCCGCAATGGTGGGTTTTCATACCGTATCATCCTAATCCCACCTCATTAATCATGCATTCCTAGAAAACATGCCAGGTCACTGGTGGGGCATCCTCTCATTTGCCCATCCCGCCATCACCTCAGGCCTTCAGTAAACCAGGCGCCATATTTAAATGCCGCCCCTGCAAAGCACTATCACTCTTCAAGGGATCAGGAGCTTCTATGTACTGACAGCTGCCAAAGGGAGGAAACATGCTGCCCCCAGATTTAGTGACACCTCCCTCAAGTGCCTACTGGACACAGTGGAGGCCCGCCGCGATGTCCTCTACCCTCCGGTCTGGGCGAAGGCCAACAAACAAGGTGACAAATCCAGCATGAGAGGCAGTGGCAGCATTGGTCAGCGCCAATGCCCTGCAAAAGAGGACAGCCACCCAGTGCCGAAAGAGGACAAATGGTCTCCTCCGTTTTGCCAGCTAAGTCACTCTCTCGTCACTCTACTCACACACTCACAAACCCATCACACATCTACAGGGATCTCACTCACTGACAGTTCTAGGGACATTGCCATTCACTCTCACACACACCTTCACCTGCTCTGTGAATGCTGTCCTCATCCTGTCCATGGCACCACTCACCACCCACACATGCCACGCAAAATTATCTGGCCTAGCAGGCATTCTGCTCACACTCTCTCCATCTGTATTCATGTCCTAGGCTGGTACACAATAAAAGGGAGAGGTTGCAGATTGGTAGAGGGATGCCTGAAATCACGGACTTTGAAAATAGAGTAATTGTTCCTGTGCTAACAGTGACCCCAGCAGCTCCAGCTCCGCAGGCCAAGGATGGAGCCACTGCCACACAGCAGGACCCCAAAAGCAGGCTGGTGCCCTTGCAGGTCTCGGTCCTCCAGTGGACGCCCATCAAGATCATCACAGACAGGGCGTGGCAGTCAGCAGGTTGCCTTCACTTCCACTGTGGATGTCGGGGGGGCATGAAGACGCAGTGGCAGGGTTAAGAAAGTTAAGAAGATGTAACTCTTTCAGAGTCAAACAATTAAACTAAAATAACAAAATGTTAAGACGATATAGTTGCACAGCATGGGCACAGGTGTTAATCACTTGTATATAATGTTCACTATTGTTAAATAGCTCCCAAGAACATCTCCTTGCCTTTGGCCCCTTGTTCTGATGAGTAGTATTCATGTCACTCGGATGTGATACCTTGGTCCCTGCACAAGATAATGGCAGGTGTCTCAGTCCAGGGCCTCCTCCCTGTGCTTTGTATAACCTTCCCAGAACACTAATGGTGTGCCTTCACTGTCACTGGAAACATCAGTCATGCCTGCACCTCGATGGGGCTTATCATTGCTGCCAAAATGTCCTGAGCCGGTGGCACAGAGTTCCGTCATTCTCTCTGTGTGCTCTCAGCACCTTTGAGGTGTCATTAGCCCCCCCATCTCATCAGCATCTGTGTCCGGTGGCAGTCTAGTCCTAAAGGGTTCAGCTCATAAAGGATGCCATAAGATCAGGAGAAGTTAAAGTTTCCCCACTGCATCTCCATGATATGACCCTGTTCACAGAGCGCAAGCGATTTGCCATCAGCCAGACAGGAGTCATTCACATAAGCTATGTGAGGTACTATAGGGTGTCCCCACTGCACGTTGTCATCATCCTCCTGGAATGTAGGGACAAGGGGCGTCCACTGCATCTCCATGACAGGAGCCTTATCACAGTGGGTATGTGGGCTGCCATCAGCCAGACAGGAGTCAAACATTCACAGACGCAATGTGAGGCTCCATGGTGTCTCCTCATTGCATCATCATCCTCCATGAATCTAGCAGCTATGTGGGCTTCCTGAGTGTGCCTGCCTCATCTGACCAGTGTGATGGCCTCAACGGCATCATCCTCACCTTCGAGGACCTCCTCACACTCATCCCCGTTGACGTGCTCTTCATCAGAGGAGACATGCAGCTCCTCCTTAGCCAGCTCCTCTCCCCAATGCAGCACCAGGTCATGAAGGGTGCAATAGGTGACGACAATGTGTGACACCCTCTGTGGATTGTATTGAAGGTCTCCACCCAGGCACCGGAACCTCATTTTCAACATTCCAATAGTTTGCTCCACCAAAGAGCAAGTTGCAGCACGAGTCTCGTTGTACCTTCTCTCTGTTGCACTCTGAGGCTGCCGCAAGGGCGTCATCAGCCACGTCCACTGCAGGTAGCTCTTGCCCATAAGGGGCCAACCTTGCAATCTCTCTGGACCCTGGAAGACGTAATGGACACTCCCTGGGAACCATGCACAGACCTGCAGGATGAGTTTGTGACGGTTGCACACCATCTGAACATTCAATGACTGGCAGCCCTTGTGATTGACGTAGTTGACAGCTTGTTGCCATAGAGATCTGAGCGCTATGTGACTGTAGACGATGGCACCCTGCATCAATGGGAAACCTGGGGTCTGAGAAAATCCCAGCACTCTTGCTTCCTGGATTTCCTGATCGTGGATGAAATGCACAAAGTTGTGTGCCTTTGTGATCTCATGGATGCATCTCATGGAGGCTTGTGCTGTGCAGCCCTGAAAGGAGTCGCTGGTGTAAAAATTGAGCACCTCAATCAGTTTCATGGCCACTAGCATTGGATGCCCTCCATGACCTGTGGCGGCAAATCCTGCAGCAAGTGGCACATGTGACCGACCAGTTCCCTGGACATGCACACTCTTCAGCGACACTGGCTCTCAGTCGTCTGCAGGAATGACAAGCGCCATCTATAAACCCTGGGCCTAGCTAGGCGCCAACCAGTGACGGCTCGCTGTGTCTCTTCAGTGGCGTGCACGGGAACCCCAGCTGCCCCTTCTTCTTGAGGGTGCTGCTCCTCCATCTGTCCAGCCGGGAGCCTCCGTCGCTTTCTTCTCCTTCGTCTCTGCTCCCTGTAAGCCATGAAGCATACAGCTAAGTCACCTGGTTCCATGATCCTGATGTAATCCTCCTGTAGGATGAAAGAGGGATGTGTGGGTTAGCAAGGGTGTACGAAGAAGAGTGTACTTGGTTAAGTCTGAAGGCACCTCAACACATCCCGGAGAGTGTTGGCCACCACTTGGATGGCCAGAGTTTAATGTGCTGCATGGCTGCCCGAAACCCACCCACCTCAGCCTCAATTCACCTGACCAATTGGTGGCAGCTTCACCCACAGGACTGCCTGCTGTGCTCTCAGCTCAGGTGCAGGCATTCTTCTAACCTGCACTGCAAGGCTGTGTTGTTAGCTAGAACCATGGGGGAGACTGGTTCAAATCTGAATTATCACATTGCAAGACACTGTGAGCTCCTCCACCAATGACTGCTCCATGACCAGCTTTCGCAAGGAGATTGTATAACTTGCCCAGTCATCCAATTGTTCTGCAGTCCACTAAAATGCTCATTAGTTTGCAGTCTGTGCCCGAGGGGTGAAAAGCTCTGAAGTGTCTGGTGGCACTTTCATGCCTCTGCGTTGCTTGAGTGGGCAGATAAACTAGAGGCCCGACTCCAAGCATGTTAATGTGGCTACGCCTGAACTGTCTCAGCTGTGGAAGAATGTGCACTTTACATAAGGTGCTACCTAATGCATGGCTGCTTCCCTCTGGCCCTCCCACCCCGCACCTACCCGCCCGCATGTTCTTGTGTACTACCATCAGATGCAGTGCAGCCCTTGCCCACCCCCAATTTGACTTAGATGCAATGAAGCACTTGCCCAGCACCACACTGTCAGCCAGGAAAAAGTGTTTTGCCTTCGCCTGAATGCTTTGCACCTCAACCTTGAAGTTGAATGGGTGACCCTCGCGAGCGCTACATAAAGTTAGTGTGCACTCACCTCCGAGTTTCTCTTGAAGTGCAGATCGTCCGGTGCATGCCTTATAAATAGAAGCATACTAAAGGGAGGACGAGGCAACCATGGCTGACAAGGAAACTCAGGGACAGCATAAAAGCTAAAGCGAAAGCATACAATGCGGCGAAGAGCAGTGGAAAACCAGGGGATTAGGAAGCCTACAAAGACCAACAGAGGACAACTAAAAAAGAAATAAGGAGGGAGAAGATTAAATATGAAGGTAAACTTGCCAGTAATATAAAAGGAGATTGCAAGAGTTTTTTTAGATATATAAAGAGTAAGAGAGAGGCAAAAGTGGATATTGGGCCGCTGGAAAATGACTACGGAGAAGTAGTAGTGGGGAACAAAGAAATGGTGGAGGAACTGAATAGGTACTTTGTGTCAGTCTTCACGGTGGAAGACACAAGTAACATCCCCAAAGTTCAAGAGAGTCGGGGGGCAGAGGTGAGTATGGTGGCCATTACCAAGGAGAAGGTGCTAGGAAAACTGAAAGGTCTGAAGGTGCATAAATTACCTGGGCCAGATGGATTACACCCCAGAGTTCTGAAGGAGATAGCTGAAGAGATAGTGGAGGTGTTAGTGGTGATCTTTCAGGAATCACTGGAGTCAGGGAGGGTCCCAGAGGACTGGAAAATCGCTAATGTAACCCCCTGTTTAAGAAGGGAGTGAGGCAAAAGACGGGAAATTACAGGCCGATTAACCTGACCTCGGTCGTTGGTAAGATTTTAGAGTCCATTAATAAGGATGAGATTTCAGAATACTTGGAACTGCATGATAAAATAGGGCAAAGTCAGCATTGTTTCATCAAGGGGAGGTCATGCCTGACAAATCTGTTAGAATTCTTTGAGGAGGTAACGAGTAGGTTAGACAAAGGAGACCCAATGGATGTTATCTACTTGGACTTCCAGAAGGCCTTAGACAAGGTGCTGCACAGGAGGATGCTCAGTAAGATAAAAGCCCATGTTGTTAGAGGCAAGGTACTAGCATGGATAGAAGATTGGCTGTCTGGCAGGAGGCAGAGAGTGGGGATAAGGGGGTCCTTCTCAGGATGGCGGCCGGTGACTAGTGGAGTTCCGCAGGGGTCAGTGTTGGGACCACAACTTTTCACTTCATACATTAATGATCTAGATGAAGGAACTGAGGGCATTCTGGCTAATTTTGCAGATGATACAAAGATAGGTGGAGGGACAGGTAGTATTGAGGAGGCGGGGAGGCTGCAGAAGGATTTGGACAGGGTAGGAGAATGGGCAAAGAAGTGGCAGATGGAATACAATGTGGGGAAGTGTGGGGTCATGCACTTTGGTAGGAAGAATAGAGGCATAGACTATTTTCTAAATGGGGAGAGAATTCAGAAATCTGGAGTGCAAAGGGACTTGGGAGTCCTAGTCCAGGATTCTCTTAAGGTTAACTTTCAGGTTGAGTCGGTAGTTAGGAAGGCAAATGCAATGTTGGCATTTATTTCGAGAAGACTAGAATATAAAAGCAGGTATGTGCTGCTGAGGCTTTATAAGGCTCTGGTCAGACCACATTTAGAATATTGTGAGCAACTTTGGGCCCCGTATCTCAGGAAGGATGTGCTGGCCCTGGAGAGGGTCCAGAGGAGGTTCACGAGAACGATCCCAGGAATGGAAGGCTTAACATATGAGGAACGTTTAAGGACTCTGGGTCTATACTCGATGGAGTTTAGAAGGATGAGGGGGGATCTGATTGAAACTTACAGAATACTGAAAGGCCTGGATTGAGTGGATGTGGGGAAGATGTTTCCATTAGTAGGAGAGACTAGGACCCGAGGGCACAGCCTCAAAATAAAGGGAAGACCTTTTAGAACAGAGATAAGGAGAAACTTCTTTAGCCAGAGAGTGGTGAATCTATGGAATTCATTGCCACAGAAGGCTGTGGAGGCCAGGTCATTGAGTGTATTTAAGACCAAGATAGATAGGTTCTTGATTGGTAAGGGGATCAAAGGTTACAGGGAGAAGGCGGGAGAATGGGGTTGAGAAACTTATCAGCCATGGTCGAATGGCAGAGCAGACTTGATGAGCCGAATGGCCTAATTTCTGCTCCTATGTCTTATGGTCTTATGATCTTAAATGTTGCTGTGAAACACGTCGCCATGCAATCACGTCAATGTGCCTGGATGATCCAGTGCGAGGGGAATGATTCTGGTGAGCAGAGCTTATAAAGATATGCAGATAATATTAAAATGACATTGCCCATTTTCAGCGGAAGGAAACATGCACTGCCAATGACAGGTGGAGCAGATGATCACAAACTGGTTTTTGATGATAGCGTAAAACGAAATTTTGGTCTTCCTGCCATATTGCCTGCTCATGCCCGCCATGATGCCTAACACCAACTGGGATGGAAAATTCTGCCCTATGTTAAAATATGAGATGTGGTTGGTGGGTCAGTGAGTGAAGGGATGGTGCTGAATTGAGTCGTGTAAGGCTAGTGTTTTATTTGCAAGAATATGACATTTGAAGATGGTTTCATAAGAACATAAGAAATAGGAATGGGAATAGGCCATTTGGCCCCTAGAGCCTGCTCCGCCATCCAATAAGATCATGGCTGATCTTGTGTTTCGATTTCCACATTCCCATCTAACCCTGATAACCTTTGATTCCCTTGCCTAACAAGAATCTATCTACCTCTGCCTTAAAAATATTCAATGACCCCACATCCACCACCTTCTGAGGCAGAGAGTTCCAAAGTCGCACAACTCTCTGAGAGAAAAAAATTCTCCTCATCTCTGTCCTAAAAGGGCAACCCCTAATTTTAAAACAGTGCCCCCTAGTTCTGGGCTCACCCACAAGAGGAAACATCCTTTCAATGTCCACTTTGTCAAGGCCGTTCAGGATCTTGTATACTTCAATCAACTCACCCCTCACTCTTCTGGAAACAAGCCCAGTGTGTCCAACCTTCCTTGTAAGACAACAAACTCATTCCAGGTATCAATCTAGTAAACCTCCTTTGAACTGCCTCCAATGCATTTACATCCTTCCTTAAATAGGGAGACCAAAACTGCACACAGTATTCGAGGTACGGCTTCACCAATGCCCTGTATAACTGAAGCATAACATCTTTACTTTTATGTTCAATCCCTCTTGTAATTTTTTATTTATTCATTCACAGGATGTGGGCTTCACTGGCCTAGTTGCCCTTGAGAAGGTGGTGGTGAGCTGCCTTCTTGAACCCCTGCAGTCTATGTAGTGTAGGTACACCCACAGTTTTGTTAGGAAGGGAATCTATCTGCTGCCCTTGTCCTTCCAGGTGGTAGTGGTCGTGGGTTTGGAAGGTGCTGTCTAAGGAGCCTACGTGAATTCCTGCAGTGCATCTTGTAGATGGTACACACTACTGCTACTATGCGTTGTGGTGGAGAGAGTAAATGTTTGTGGATGTGGTGCCAATCAAGCGGGCTGCTTTGTCCTGGATGGTGTCCAGCTTTTTCAGTATTGTGGATAGCATTCCATTAGCCTTCTTAATTACTTGCTGTCCATTAGCCTTCTTAATTACTTGCTGTCCCTTGGCCTTCTTAATTACTTGCATTCATTGATCATTGAACCTCTTGCAGCACTGCATCCAGGTCCTACATACTGCCATTGAACAAATTGGCTATGTGCCCCCACTGTCTTCCCAGTGTTGTCTGGAGAGCCCTCCTGATATTCTGTGAATAGAGTACTTCTCTGAGCTAGTTTTTATGGGGAGGGCATACTGCTTGTTCCCCAGGAGATAAGTCAGTTCCAAACCGACTGACTTTAGAAAAGGTTCCCGCAGCAATAACACTCTCCGGGCAGCCTAAACAATCTGAGGGTCAGGCTTCTGCCTGAGTGGGAGGAAGCCCTGCCCTTGAGAGCTGGCGGTCAATCAGATTGGCTGGCAGCTCTATCAGTCCCAACAATGCCAGAATTCAATAGTGGACACTGCAAGAAGCCCCACAGAGATTGAGGATGCACACCGGACGCAGGCAAGTCCTGGGATTTTAAGGTGGGGAGGGATCGGGAACCCGAGGGACAGCGGATGAGGAAGGTGAGGTGATGGATTTTGGAGGCCAGGTGGGTGGCACAAAGGGAGGAGGTAACATTTTGGGGGTTGACCACTGATGCATCCCTTGAATGATGTGTTCCCACTTCCTTCCTGCCCTTCTACCAAAGTTGCTTAAAAACAGTCTTCCCACTCTTTTCCAACTGCTGCAGCCCAGTGGGAGCAGCTTGAGGGCCTTAAGTAGGCAATAATTGGCCTCTTAAGGGCCTCAATAGGCCTAAAGGCAGGCGGGCTAGTGGGTGCCTTGCCCATCCCTTCATATTATGGGAACAGGTTGGGGGTGGATGGGAAGGTGGTGGGCTAGCCACCCAACATATTTTACTCACCCCACCCACCACACACACATACACACCCAACCCCCCAACCCCCCACCCCCTGCCCCCACAGCTGAAAACATGCCTGACCATAAAATCCAGCCCTCTGTTTCTGCCCAGCCCTTGGACCAAGGTCTCCAACGCTGCATCAGACAGCCTTGAAATGTGCCCCCTGGCCTGTTACACCATTTTTCAGTGTTCTTTCTACTCAGGCACTTCCCCTGCCAGCTCCAGTACCTCATAGAATCACACAGAATCACAGTGCAGAAGAGGCCCTTCGGCCCATCGAGTCTGCACTGACATGTGAGAAACACCTGACCTACCTACCTAATCCCATTTTTACCAGCACTTGGCCCATAGCCTTGAATGTTATGACGTGCCAAGTGCTGATCTAGTTAAAATGCACCTTCCTTTTAAGAGGTGCGGACCAGCTTTAAATTGCACAGACTAACTTTACATGATGCAATGCTAACCTTTCAAGACTTTATGCGACTGTTCATGCCTGACTGTATGCTACAATCAAGGTAATCAACAGGCGGCATAAACTTTAGGTACTACCTGCACTGGAAGTAATGAGATATAAAGCTAGTTTCAATAATGGTGACCATGATAACTATCAGCGATTGTTGTTAAAAATAAACATCTGATTTACTGATGTCCTTTAGGAAGGAAATCTGCCACCCTCACAGTCTGGCCTACGTGTGACTCCAGACCCACAGCAATGTGGCTGGCTCTTAACTGTCTCCTGAAGTGGCTTAGCAAGCCAATCAGTTCAAGGACAATTAGGGATGGGCAACACATGCTGTCTTTACTAACGATGCCCACATCCCATGAAAGAATAATTTTTTTAAAATCCCTGTGCCCATTTTCATGCCTTATACAATTTTGCTGTCATTAAATTAGATGATTAATACTTGCATATAATGTAGTGCCAAAGAAGTCTGCTGTCTTATGATATCCTACTGGATCTTTCATGCCAAATTTATGCCACTATGAGATAATGTGTAACAAAAAAATGAATCTTTCAAACATTACCCACCCTTATAACTGGCTCTTGAAGCCAGAGACGTATAAGTGTCGCCAGAGTGTAGTAAAGTAATAACAGCATGATAGGATTGACATGTTGGGGCCAAGACATATTGGGATTGGCTATAATCTTCCAGGTAGTTGTGCAGTTTGTTTGGATCACTGGTGATACACCAAACAATCTGTTAAAAGAGAGACAAAGAGAGATAATAAACTTATTACTAAGGTCAAAGTTGCAATAATACTTTACAAATTACATATTCATTTTTTAAATTGAAAATGCTGAGAAAAAGAATTAAATAAAAATAATAAGAATTAAAAAACTTCAATGGAAGGAAAGTTGGATGGGATGTCTAACGAGCATACAATATTGCCCATTTTAAATCATTGCCAAACTCCAATATGAAACATCAGGTTTCCAGCTAAGAGGTCTTGGTGTTAAATCAGCATTTAAGATAGTAAGTTCGTAAAAATAAGTCTCTTGTAGCCATGCTACAAAACAAAACAAATAAGCTTTGGTTGAAACAATAATTTAGCCTAAATAAACATAAATTAATAGAGACCAGTAAATTTTAAATCATTGTGTACTTATATTTCCAGATGTATTAACATTTATCAGCACAGGTCTAACCAGAACTAATAATATAATTTTCCAAAGTAGTGTTGGATGAAAAACTGTAAGAAATTGTCCCATGATCTTCCACTATATGATGATCACAAGCAAAGCACTTTGCTGCTCTCAAGAAATCTTAAGTGACAAATGTGAACAAATAATGATAGCCACTTATTGGCTGGGACTTTACAGGATCTGGAGGGGAAAGAGGGAGGTGGAACCGAAAACGGGTGGCAATGGCCCTCCAACTCCCGTTTCTGGAGTGGTCTCACATCGGCTGGCCAAATAACAGCTGGCAGGTAGGGTGGCCGACCACTCTGACCCAGAGGTGTGGATTGAGATGGCAACTGTGTTGTCACCTGTCAAGGTAGGAAGTGCTGATGCCATGATTAAAGGGTCACTAATACTAAGCCCTGATTCAGATGGCCTTTGCTGCAGCACTCAGCCCTGCCAAAAGCCTTTGAGCATTCAGGCCTGCAAGCAGTCCATGGACAGTCATCCCTCCTTCAGCCTCTGACCAGTCATTCCTCCAAAACCTAGGAAGAACTCCTGAGGAGAGATGTGCTTGGCAGCAAAGAAAGATCCTGGGTGCCTCCATAGTTGCGTCACCATTTCCTGCATGTTCCCCTCCAGACTACAGGGGCAAGGCAGAAGGCTCTTTACCCCACAGCTCAATGGAGCAGTGGCAAGGCAAGAGGGCAAGAGGGTGCCTAGATCCTGGTCCTTGACAGGTCAGCAGGAAGGTAAAAGTGTGCCTTAGAACGGAGGAGTAATCCCAGTTTTCAGCTTCTGGGGGCTCCTCTCAGGGTCCTCTGCCTGTGGATAATAGCTCCTCAGCCTCTCTGTCAGTGACACCAGCATCTTGGGCAACCACGATGCTAGAGGAGCATCCTTCACTAGTGCAGGAGCCCCACAGGATGCTGGAATCCACCAGGCCTCAGGCAGCCAGAGGATGTCTGCCAAAGTCATCCCAAACCAAGGGGTAGAAAGGTGAGGTCTGCTTCTTCTACAGCTTAGCAACAAAGTAAAAGCATCAATTAGGAGCACACATAAAAGAATTAAGGTAACACACTAGATGCAGCTGAGCTACATAGGTAATTAGATAGTTCATGCACCTTTGCTTGGTGCAATGATTTATGTAATTCATGCCTTATTCGGTTTCTGTAAGTTTCCATCTATTCCTGGTGGCCCTCTGGCTGTGTAAGAGTGACATGTGTTGACCTAAAGGCTGGCTGAGGGCAACCATGGCACATGTGGTCATCTTTTGTACACTGCATAAGCACTGGGTGCCAGTGGGTGAGGGGGTTGGGCTTAGAGCAGAGGTGAACTGCATTAGTGTAGGTGGAAGGTAGACCTTTATTTGGTTAGATAGCAGCAGTGGGAAGGGTCAAATTCTGTGCATATAAGCGTCTGCATAAACAGTCATTTGGCAGTAAAGAACTTGAATATTGCTGAAAATAGAGACATGTTGCCGAAGCTTTTCATCTCGCACTCATCAGGAAAAATGCAAGAATGCTAAATTTCAAACAATCACAACAATTTATACTACAAGAGAAAAGAGTGATGACTCGTTGCCAAATCAACTCTGATTGACCGAGGCATTGCCATGGAATAAGCAACGGGGAATTACAGGCTCCTCAAGCTCCCCCATAATTCAAAAAAGGTGCAAGGCTTGAACATATTCCTTTTGTTTGCAGAGAACTGGTCCCTGCGTATGAATGTATGCCAAATATACGAACATAAGAATTAGGAGCAGGAATAGCCCACTCGGCCGCTTGAGCCTGCTCCGTCATTCAATAAAATCATGGCTGATCTGATTGTAACCTCCACTCCACATTCCTGCCT
This sequence comes from Cetorhinus maximus, assembly GCF_964194155.1. Taxonomy (NCBI): domain Eukaryota; kingdom Metazoa; phylum Chordata; class Chondrichthyes; order Lamniformes; family Cetorhinidae; genus Cetorhinus; species Cetorhinus maximus. The sequence continues at coordinate 160,852,027 of NC_135882.1, forward strand.
ACCCCAGACAGCCTTTCACCCCCTTGTTTAGCAAGAATCTATCTAACTCTACATCAAAAATATTCAAAGACTCTGTTTCCACTGCCTTTTGAGGAAGAGAGCTCCAAAGATTCACAACCCTCAGAGAAAAAAATTCTCATCTCTGTCATAAATGAGTGACCCCACAAGAGGAAACATCCTCCCACAAGAGGAAACATTCTCTCTACATCCACTCTGCCAAGACCCCTCAGGATCTTAAAGGTTTCAATCAAGTTGCACCTTACTCTTCTAAACTCCAGTCGATGCAAGCCTAACCTATCAGGCCTTCCTCATAAAACAACCCGCCTATTCCAGGTATTCAGAACAAAAGAACATAAGAACTAGGAGCAGGAGTAGGCAATTCAGCCACTCGAGCCTGTCCCACCATTCAATACGATCATGGCTGATCTCATTTCGGCCTCAAATCCAATTTCTAATTAGTCTAGTAAACCTTCTCTGAACTGCTTCTGATGCATTTACATCCTTCCTTAAATAATGAGACCAATAGTGTGCACAGTACTCCAGATGTGGTCTCACTAGTGCCCTAGGATGAAGTACATCAGGACCTGAGGATTTATCAGCCTGTAGCTCCAAACAATTTGCTCAATTCCACTTCTCTGGTAATTATGATTTTCCTGAGTTCCTCCCTGCCTTCCATTTCCTGATTTACGGCTATTTGATACTGTCTTTAACTTTTTTGGTTAACCACGGATGGTGGGTCCTCCCCTTGCAAGTTTTCTTTTTCACTGGAATGTATCTATTTTGTATATTGTGAAATATGTCACTTCTAGCAAGCGCAAATGAGCCAGGTTATGAGCTCAACTGATTATCTTAATTTGGTTGTTAGTGTAATCATTATGCACTCAGGATTGTTTAGCAAGTGCTGACTAATCACGGAATCACATCTAACAGTAGGTGTTTTATTTTGAGTTTTGCAAGCGTAGGCTGTTTGAGTCCAGTTTGTATTCTGCTTATTACAAACAGCTGGAGGAACATGCTGTTTGATTCGATCAGCCAATTATTCGGATGTACAGCCTATGTAACTGGCATCGCATCGGTACTGAAATTCATATACTGCTCAACTGTATGATAGGCAGAATTTTATGAGTCTTTATGGACTGATACAGCATCTTGTTAGTGAAAAATTCCACTCGCATAGCCATCCTGCTGTCCTGATCAGATCATTATACACTGTGTATTACACAAACTCGCAAATGTGCGAGTCCACTTTTGGACCTGAAAAGTTCCCAGATTGCTTCAAATTACCCTGGAAAGGCAAAGTATCTCTAAAATTTGAACAACAGGTTAAGCAAGCCGTTTCACACTGTTATCATGCAGTGGCTACTTGCGTTTGTCCTGGTGGGTGCAAGACAAAATGCTTCGGTAACATGTCTCTCTTTTCAGCAATATTCAAGTGCCTATATTTTGGCACCCTCCATATGGCTACTCATGCTCTTTTTTCCCCTGTCCCAACCTGTTGATCAGGATGATGTGGCTGGTCATCAGCTTCCTCGTCTTCATCCTCAGCAGCCAGGGCCACCCCCCTCTGCAATGCCTGATTATGTAAAATGCAGCAGACCACCATGATCTGGGAAACCCTCACAGAGACACAGTGAAGTGCCCCACCAGAAAGATCCAGGCACCTGAATCTCATTTTGAGGAAAGTGACGGTCTGCTCAACGGTTTCATGGGTCACCATGTGGTTCATGTTGTAGTGTTGCTCTGCCTCTGTCGTAGGTTCCTCAATGGTATCAGCAGCCATCTCTTCATTGGGCATCCCTTGTTGGCAAGAATCTATCCTTGAAGAGGGATGAAAATCGAGTGTCAGAGTACGTAAGTGTTGTGGCTGCTCCCAGGGTATCGTGTACACAGTTGCAGGATGTGTTGACGGTGGTCACAAACAAGATGCACATTGAGGGAATAAAATCCTTTCTGGTTAATCAGAGCAGCTGACTGGCCTGTAGGAGTCTTGATGCATGCAGTCTATGAGACCTTCCATCTCTGGGAACCAATGATGGTGCCAAATCCTCTGAGTCTCTCGGCTTGACTGTCCATATCGTGATGTAGGTACTGGCTGGCTCTCATGAAGAGGGCATCTATCACCACCACTGTAGTGATGTGCAGCTGATCAGCTGATGCCACACACATCTACAGTGGGACCCTGGAATGATCCAGAGGTATAAAAATTTAGGTCTATGATAATCTTGAAGGCCACTGGCATTGGGTGACGACCAGTGCAACCAGAGCTCACCTCCTCCACCAGCATGTCAAAAAAATTGGCCATGGCCTCTTGGGAGAAGCACAGTCTATGGCAAAACTGCCTCTCCGAAATCTGCAGGTAGATCATCCTTTGTCTGTAGACCTCGGCCACTATACACATCCCTGCAGTGGTCGTCTGCTGCTTCTCTATCATGAGGCTGCTCATGCAAGTGGCCATAAGGTTACTGCTGTGCTGATCCACATGCTTGCACCTCCCTCCCTCTCAGGTTTTCCTCCTTCCTGGAGAATCCTCCTCTGAAAGAACGATGCCCATGGCAATTGGGCACTGCCAGTCTGAATGGGCCACACTGCCAATCTGAATGGGCTACCCTGCCAGTAGCTGCTGCAACGCTGCCTACCCTATGCCCACACTCTGGCCCCTCTCAATTGAACCCCAAGCCAGGACCACATTGGCTTGTGTGGTGAGGGCGATGGGCTCGATCCCAGATCAACGACTTCCTGACTAGGTCTCCTGCATGACAAACAATGTGCCCACCCTGGACCTTCCTACTTATGATGGTAAAATGGCAGATGATTGCAACAATGACATCAGTTGTTACCTGTTGCTACCTTTTAAAAGTTCCTAGCATCCCATGCCCCCCTTAACACTCATTGTTAAATCCAAAGTGGCCCATAAAATCGTTGTCTATTGTATCAGTAATAATGTTAATTGTCTCCAAATTGGTTCTTTTGAAAACAAGAGTGGCTCCCCCATGCAGGTTCCCATTCGCACTGATAAAATGTGATGAAAGCAAAATACTGTGGATGCTGGAAATCTGAAATAAAAACAGAAAATGTTGGAAAAACTCAGCAGATCTGGCAGCATTTGTGGAGAGAGAAACAGAGCTAACATTTAGCGTTCATTTGTGTCCTGGTATAATGATATTGGAAGAGCAACCCAACACCGCCCCACACAATTTTATTGCCCCTGCCTCTGTTGCTGTCCGTTTCAGAGACATGGAAGAATTTTCCCGTCGGTGAGCGGGGGCGGGTGTCCCGACGTCACCGAAGGTCATTTAGATTGTCAGCGGCTGCGCGCCCGCCGAACTGTCAAAGGCCTATTAGGCCCTTAAGAAAGTCATTAAAGCTGTTAAGAATGCTGCCTGTTCAGCCTTAAGGGTGGCAGGCAGGCGAAGAGCCCAGGCGGCCTTCGCATTTTTCATGACACCTCATCCGCGGGGGGATGAGGTTTCATGAAATGTTTTAAAATGTAATAACAATTTGCACTTTTATTCTTTGACATGTCCCAACTCATGTGATAGTGTCACATGAGGGTACAAATGTTAAAAGTGTTACAAACCTTCATTTCAAACTTTAGCACCGAAACCAATCTCCCTGAGGCACCTCCGCATGAGCGCGAAAGAGCCCAGGGAACCTGTCTCGGAATTCCCCTCCCCTTGCCTGCACAGGGAACGCTCAGCGCTTCCGGGTGTGCGTCATGCTGGGCGGGCCTCAATTGGCCCGCCCACGTAAAATGGCGGAGCGCACCCAATCAGGGGCGCTGATCAGGTTTGCGCTCGCTCCTGCCCGCCCCCGCACAATCCCCCCGACAGGGGGAAAATTCTCCCCATGAAATCCTAGTCACAGAGTTATTCATTGTTAGAATATTTGATAAAAATAAAAAAAGAACAAACTTTTATTTACATAGTGCCTCATCATATCCTCAAGATATGTGCTTATTGAACAATTAATTCTTTTTGAGTTCAGCCTGTGGTTTACATAAGTAAATACAATGTCCAACTTAATCAAAGCAAAGTCCGGTTAGCGGGCAAACTCCCTAATCTTCTTTGAATAGTCCCATGGGGTTATTTTATGTAGACTTGAGCAGGTATTTGAGACCTCTATTTCATTGTCTATCTAAAATGGGGCTGTCCAACTGGCAGCCCACCAAAGATGTTTTGTGCAGCCCACAAGATTTCATAGATATGTGTCTATTTCTTCGCATTTAGTTTCTCCTGAATGTTGCTCAATGATTAGTGATTATTTTCAGATTCTAACAACAATTGATGGCTTAAAGTTCCAACATGTTTTCCCATACTGAGGGAGTGCTGGACTATTTTCATGGTAACATTCAAATGTCTTTCAGTCTTATGTCCTTTTTTTAATTCATTCATGGGATTTTGGATGTCGCTGGCTAGACCAGCAATCATTGCCCATCCCTAATTGCCTTTGAGAAGGTGGTGGTGAACTGCTGCAGTCCATGAGTTGTAGGAGCATCCACAATGCTGTTAGGAAGGGAGTTCTGGGATTTTGACCCAGTGGCAGCGGCGCTATCGCTCCAAATCAGGATGGTGTAAGGCGTGGAGGGGAACTTACAGGTTGTGGTGATCCCATGTATCTGCTGCCCTTGGCCTGCTAGGAGTTAGAGGTGGCAAGTTTGGAAGGTGCTGTAAAAGGAGCCATGGTGAGTTTTTGTAGTGCATCTTGTAGATGGCACAGCACTACTGTCACTGTGCATCAGTGGTGGAGGGAGTGAATGTTGAAGGTGGGGTGCCAGTCAAGTGGGCTGTTTTGTCCTGGATGGTGTCGAGCTTCTTGACTGTTGATGGAGCTGCATTTATTCAGGCAAGTGGAGAGGATTCCATCACATTCCTGACTTGTGCCTTGTAGATGTTGGACAGACTTTGGAGATTCAGATGAGATACCCTCCACAGAATTCCCAGCCTCTGACTTGCTCTTGTGGCCAGAGTATTTGTATGGCTGATCCAATTCAGTTTCTGGTCAATGGTAACCCCCACGATGTTAATGTTGGGGAATTCAGCAATGGTAATTCTATTTAACGTCAAGGGAGATGGTTAGATTCTCTCTTACTGGAGCTGGTCATTGTCTGGTACTTGTGTGGCGTGAATGTTACTTGTTACTTATCAGCCCATCCTGAATATTGTCCACATCTTGCTACATATGGACAAAGACTGCTTCAATATCTGAGGAGTCACAAATGCAGCTGAACATTGTGCAATCATCCATGAATATGCCCATTTCTGAGCTTATGATGGAGGGTAGGTCATTGATTAAGCAGCTGAAGATGGTAGGGCCTAGGATGCAACCCTGAGGAACTCATGCAGCGATGTGCCAGGACTGATATGATTGACTTCCAACAACCACAGCCATCACCTCAGAGCTAGGTAGGACTCTAACCAATGGCGAGATTTCCTCATGATTTCCATGGACTTTAGTTTTGCTACGGTTCCTTGATGCATCAGTCAAATGCTGCCTTGATGACAAGGGCATTCGTTCTCACCTGACCTCTTGAGTTCAGCTCTTTTGTCCATGTTTGGACCAAGACTCCAATGAGGTAAAGAGTTGAGTGACCATGGTGGAACCCAAATGGAGCATCAGTGAGCAGGTTACTGCTGAATAATTGCCATTGGATAGCACTATCGATGATTCCTTCTATCACTTTTCTGATGACTGACAGTAGACTGTCATTGGACAAGTTGGATTTGCCCTGCTTTTTGTGGACAGGACATGATGGGGCAGTTTTCCACATTGCCGGGTAGATGCAGTGTCTTGGCTGTATTGGAACATCTTGGCGAAGGGCGCAGCTAGCTCTGGGGCACATGTCTTCAGTGGTATTGCTGGATGATGTCAGGGGCTATAGCCTTTGCCGTACCCAGTGCCTTCGGTTGTTTCTTGATATCACATGGAGTGAATAGAATTGGCTGAAGACTGGCAGCTGTGATGGTGGGGACCTCAGGAGGAGGCAATCTTCAGTCAGAAACACCAAGTTGATAATCAACTTGGTGTTTCTGACTGAAGATTGCTGCACATGCTTCAAACTTGTCTTTTTACTGATGTGCTGGGCTCACTCATCATTGAGGATGGGGATATTTGTGGAAACTCCTCCTCCAGTTAGTTGTTTAACTGTCCTCCACCATTTATGACTGGATGTGCCAGGACTGCAGAGCTTAGATCTGACCCGTTGGTTGTGGGATCACATAGCTCTGTCTATCATATGCTGCTATCGCTGTTTGTCATGCAAATAGTCCTGTGCTGTAACTTCATCAGGTTGACACCTCATTTTTAGGTATTTTTAGGTGCTGCTCCTGGCATACCCTCCTGCACTTTTCATTGAACCAGGGTTGATCCCCCAGTTTGATGGTAATGGTAGAGTGGATGGTATGCCGGACCAAGAGTTGCAGATTGTTTTGCTGCATTCCCACAGCGCCTCATGAATGTACAGTTTTGAGTTGCTAGATCTGTTTGAAGTCTATCCCACTTAGCATGGTGGTAGTGCCACATAACACGATGGAAGGTATCCTCAATGTGAAGGCAGGACTTTGCCCCCACAATGACTGTGCGATGTATCCAGAGTGCTTCCTCTAAGTGGTGTTCAACCTGGAGGAGTATGGATTCATCAGCTGATGCGGGGGAGCTGGGGGCGGGGGGGGGGGGGGAGTTCCAGGGGAGGGAGGGGCTGTGCGGTGGTAACCAGCAGGTTTCCTTGCCCATGTTGGTCCTGATTCCAATGTGACCTCAATAGGGTCCTAATCGATGATGAGGACTCCCAAGGTTACAGTCCCAGACAGGGCTGGCTGTGCGGTTGTCATTTCCGGTGCCTAATTCGATGTCGGGTGGTCTGTCCGGTTTCATTTCTTTTAGACTTTTAGCTGTTTGGTACAACTGACTTACTAGGCCATTTCAGAAGATATTTAAGAGTCAACCACATTGCTGTGTTACATTTTTCCACAAAAAAACCTCCATGCATTCACATCAAGGCAGTCCTGACAACAGCACCCAAGTTTTGAATGGGTTAATTGGCTTGCCATGAATTTAAGGCATACTGATGTTGGGAATAATTTTATACTTTTATAATGGCATTGTGTTGTAAAAATAAACTCTGACTACAGTAAGTAAGGGTGAACATGTCTAGAGAAAGAAACATAGGCCTGAATATTTCCCTCATCGGGCGCATGCGATCGGTGGACCTGGGAGCAGTCGGGAAACGGGCCCCCAACCGCAAATAGCCCCCAACCGCAATTTCACACTGGCTGGCCAATTAACGGCCAGCCAGCGTGAAACGTGCGCTGAAAAGCTCAGCGCTGCCGGGGTGGGGATGGGAATAGGGCAGGTGACAACATCATCGTGGGCGCTGGCGAGCGCTGCGAGACAGCTCCCTGAAGGCAGACAGCTGCCTCAGGGAGTTGCAGACCTGCAAATAATAAAGCAAAGCATAAAAAAGCTGCAAAAAATGTCCATGCAGCACAATCAAACACCTAAAAGCATACCTCATAAAAATGCTGTCTCCTGATATTTATTGTTATTTTATTTCCTAACAGAGATTTCATCCCATCTTTGGATGAGGTTTCATGAAAAATGTAAAGGCCACCTGGCTGATTGGCCTGTCTGCCAACCGTAAGGTTGGATGGGCCACGAAAAATCGCGTTCAATTGTGCCGCTAATGGGCTTAATTGCCCGCTTAATTGTCGGTAGGTGCACTTTCGACTGCCGCGCGTGCCTGCTGAGCGAAAAATCAGTGCGTGATGATGCTGGGACGCGTGCCTGACTTGCCTGACGTCATCTCACATAATTTTGCACCCGATCAGGTCAGATGTGTGTCCGCCCGCGGGACGTAAAATCCTGCCCTTAAAATCCAAGATGGAAACTGAATATTTCAACAACAGTGGGAGAGTGACTTATTAATTATGAGTAATTACAGAAAGCTTTAATGTCTAGTTTGTATGCAGGTGATATCTGTTACAAAAACATGAAAGGTGAGTGTCATTATGAAACACTGCACGAAGAACAATTTGAAAAATATTCAGGAGTATCCTGAGTGGCTGTGATTGAAGACTATAAAAAGAAACTGAAAATACAAAAAGAATATTTATCTTCAATGAATAAGGTGCAAACATCAAGTCTTGCAGCATGTTATGCAGTGGGATTTGAATTAGCGAAGTTGAAGAAGCTAGTGATGGTAGCATAGTTAAAAAATGTGCAATTGAAATGGTGAAAGCTTTTGATGACAATGGTCACATTGCAAAATTTAAAACTGTATCTTTGTCTCTTCGGCCAGTGTCATGGAGAATAGGACACATGGATAGACATGAATCTGCAAAGTTTCATGATATTATTGACAAGTGTTATTTTTCCTGTGCTTAGACAAGAGCACTGTGCAAACTGACGTAAGTAACCTTCTACTCCCTGTGAAAACAGTTCCCAAAGGTACGTATAATTTGTAAACTTTGTTTCTTCTCTCTTGTAAATGTTTTTCGGACCCAATACTTCAATTCTTATTTGTGCTCTTATACTTTGTATATCATGTTACTATGTACAAGGGATATTGTTTTAATTGAGTGTAAAAGTATTTCATTTTAGTATTGCGGCCCGTGGGTGCCTAAGGTAAAATGGGCCCCGCCTTATTGTCTTAAGTTGGACAGCCCTGATCTAAAAGAAGGAAACTCCAACAATGCAGCACTCCCTCAGGAATGCACTGAAGTGTCATCTTAGTTTAAGCGTTCATGTCAGCACTGGGACTTTATAATAGATATATGAGGAACACACAATGTAAGAGCAAATCAAATTTAAAATAGAAATGGCAGAGTATTATTCAGGTTAGGTACGCTGCCAGGAACTTTATATTCCACAAACACTTAAAATTTATGGGGCAGGTGTTCCTGTGTTCAGTAAGCCTGGATGTACTGGACCACCTGGGTACAATGACTACAAGAAAATCAGATGGGGAAGATTATACGCAACTAAGGAACCTACTCTATTTTCTGTTATTTAAATTAAAGACAGAAATTGGATTGGCTCCATTAATGTGTGTGATTCTCCTGGTTTTCCAGTCAACCGAGCAATTGACTAACCCAGGATGTAGGAACAAGGATGTCTGCTTCTTAATCTTTCAAAGTACTATTAAGACAACTAAAAATCGGTCATAAAGAAGAAACCTATCAGAAACTGTATGTGCTGACATCAAAAGGAAAGATTTTTCAGTTTTTCATGGACCTACAAGGTCCATGAAGCAGATTTCAAGATTATCTACCCTACTTTATATCCTACATAATCCAACTTTAATATGTTCCTTTCCTGAAAATTCAATTTCTGTTACAACCACAGCCAATGTTATTTGCTGAACAAGCCAAATCTCAGAGAGAAACTTGTCTTACTGATCATCATCTTATCTTGAAAGCAAGAGAAAGGACTGCTAATCCCAGAAGCATAGAATCCCAGTAACACTTTTAGGATTTTAAAATTGAAAGATTTATTAACAAGAAAAAAAACTTAAGCACACAAGATTAAAGTTACACAATTTACAGTTTTACAAAATATCTCCCAAAAAAACTCGCTTGGTCAGAACACACAAGTAAACTATTTGGCAACAGCTCCCTTATAGGTTGTTAACCATAAAAATCCAGTAATATTACCCAAGGCAATAGCTGTTGACACTTAGTAAAAGTATACCATACAACTTCTCACTCCCTTCCACTCTGCTGTGAAAATCCAAGAAAGTTTAGAAAACAAACTGCTTTCTGTGACAAAGACTTTTCTTTGATTGACTGGATGGCTGTTTCAGATTTCACACCTTTTCTCAGCACAGAGCTGGTCTCAGGAAATCTTCCCCACACAGCCACCACAATTCAACTAAAATCTTTCCTTAAACACTTTTTCCCTTTCATCTTTGTTCTTCATTGTTCTTAAACACCTCTTTGAACTCAACTTTTCCAAAATATAAAAATCTTTCATGTTTTCCTATTACCTCTACTTTTGAGTCAAATAAAACTGTCGGGAAGAGACATTAAAGGATATAATGTTATTGGAATTTTTAAAAAAAATAGAGGTTTAGCCTGTGTGTGTGTGTTAATTGGATTAAAGCCAGCTAGTCTGGGTGCTTTGATGTAGAGTAATTTTGAGGTGTAAACAATAGGATAGAGGGTACATTTGCATTTTGTTGAATAGAGCATTCAAGAGTGGGAGTGAAATCTTGCGCCTAGCTAGGAGACACTAAGCAATGTTGATATTACTGATAAAATTGGTACTATGAATAGGGTTCAAAGGGCCTAGCGATACAATGAGACTTGACATTCAAAGGGGAAGGCTGGGTATAACAGAAAGGAGTTTGTGTGCGCAGGTCAGAGGCATATAAGATCTAACCCTGTTATCCTAGCACTGTCTGTAAAGGAACAAATTGAAAGGAACCTCATTTTGAATTCGTAAGGTGAAAAATGCTTTAAGTCTATTGGTTATTGTTGCCTTAGTGGAGATTAATTTGGGAATTTGTTAAAAGCTATGATGGTAGTAATTTCTTTCCATGTGTTTAATTTGTTGTTAATTAATAAATGTTTCGATTCCTTCACCCCACCCCCATTAGGGCTATCTGTACCTTACTTATCCTGCTTTCTACCCTTAATTAGCACATTCCTTAGATAATATCACCACCTTCAACACCTCTTTGTCCTTTTGTCTGTGACATCTTTTGGTTATCTCCACCTATCACTGGCCCTCTATCCAGCTCTACTTGTCCCACCCCACCCCCTTAAACCAGCTTATATTTCACCTCTCTTCTATTTTTACTTAGTTCTGTTGAAGGGTCATTCGGACTCGAAACGTTAACTGTGTTCCTCTTCGCAGATGTTGCCATACCTGCTGAGTTTTTCCAGGTATTTTTGTTTTTGTTTTTAATGTTTCATTTAGTTTGATATAAAAACCTCTCAAGAACTGGTGGTCTTATTCCTGAATTTAGAGCTGCAACTCAAAACACATCAATTGAAAATATAGGTTATGACAGTTGTTTAAAGTCTCCCTCTGGGATTTTAAATAACTCAGCCTTTACAAACTGCTGTGTCATAACAAAATTTAATAACCTTCCCTTGTTTACTCATGAAACCCTGTAAAAGTCCCTTGTCACTTCTAAACTCGCCTTTGAAATTTAACAGCTGAAAAGTCAAGTCCCTAGTTATATCATAATGCAAATTTTAAAAACATAGGCCAGAATTTTACGTTCGATGTGCAGGCGCGCACCCGACACAGGAGTGTAATATGAGATGCAATAACGTCAGGCATGCTTCCCGACGTCATTGCACACTCACATGATATTTCATTCGGCGGGCGCACACTGAAGTCGGCTGCACGCCTGCCGATAATTGAAAGGCCTATTAAGGCCATTAGCGAGCTAATTAACTTGAAATTTACGCTGCCCATCCAACTTAATGGCTGGCTGACAGGCGAAAAGGCCAAGCAGCCTTTAAATTTGTTACGAAACCTCATCCACGAGCATGATGAGGTTTCCTAAAGCTAATACAAGTTAAATAAAAACTTTATTTTGAATTTAAAAACATGTCACATGACACAGTCACATGAGGGGACATGTTTCATTAAATTTTTACTGCCTTTATTAATTTTTTTAAAAAGCACTTTAATCTCCCTGAGGTAGCTCCGTGCCTCAGGGAAACCGAAGCGATCTTTCGCGCACATGCGGGAACTGCGAGACAGGCCCACTCTCCCCCCTCCCCCCGCCCGCACAGGTAATGCTCAATGATGCTGCTCGCGATCCACACAGGGCGGGACTTAATTGGCACGCCTACGTAAAGTCACCATGTGGAGCCGATCGCGGGCGGCAGTCGGGACCCGCTACTGCCGAGTCCGCCCAATGAGGGAAAAATTCTAGCCAAAATCTCTTTACTTGAAAATCCAGCTTCACCGTAGCTCCTCATTATACAGACACACACACACCGCCCCCAACCCCCCACCTTCTTTACAGAATACCACCATGTTCCCACAATATATATCAAAAATCCTCAGGAACCAGCCTGCGTTTACATAGAATTACATAAAAATTACACAAAATAAACAGGCCCTCTGGCCCAACTGGTTTATTTATGCTCTACATGAACCTCTTCCCACCTTACTTCACCCAAACCCATCAACGTATCCTTGTATTCCTTTAATCCCTTATGCACCATTTAATTGTGCTTAAATGCATTTATGCAGCTCATCTCAACTACATCGTAGTTCTATTCTAATCACTGGGTAAAGACGTTTCTCTTGAATTCCTTATTGGATTTATTAATGACTACCTTACAGCTCTGCCTTTTACTTTTGAACTCACCCACAAGTGAAAACATTCTCTCCATGGGCTGAATAATATGCACTGGCGGTGGGGGGGGGGAGAGGCTGGTTCCACACCTGTAGGTTGGCGGCCTTCCAACTTCCAGGCGCACTATTGGAACATGCTCAATAAAGCGCTCATTGGAGCAATTGACTTCGCAGGATAGGTTTGAGGCCTTCATCCCGCCCAGTCAGTATTGGAGAGCATCCCGAGGTCGTTGGCTGTGACCTGGAATGAGGGCACGGTCAGCTTTTTAAAGGGCCCCCTGGCATGGGACAGTGTCAGGGAATCCAGAAAATGTCGGCATTTGTCAGAGTTTTGAAGCTTAAATGGATGTCAGAGATTCGCAGACTTTTAAGGTGAGTGTGCATTTTTTTGAGTTCTGATGTGTCCAAAATCTGCCACCGAGCAGATATTGAACCCGAACAAGTTTTCCACAGCTTTGCATAGAGAAGTTGTCTAGTTGTTACATGTTTCTCTCCAGAGATGTCAGAGCCATCAGACTGAGAGGAAAGGCAGGGTGAAGGACCAACCAGCCCCTTGATTTAATGATGACTCCCTCACAACCATCCTCCATGCAGTTTCATACGGAATCGAAATGTTAACTGTATTCCTCTCCGCAGATGCTGTCAGACCTGCTGAGTTTTTCCAGCCATTTTTATTTTTGACCAAAACATGTGCTACCTGGAAAGAGCTAGACGAGGAGGTCAGCAGCACTGGGCTGGTGAGGAGAACCTGGTCTCAATTCCAGAAGAGACTCAATGGCCTTATGAGGGTGGCCAGGGTGAGTAAGTCCTTAGTACATGTAAGTCCTTAGTATGCTGCAGGGTGCCGTTGCAAATGCAGGAGGAATTTGAGCTTGGCTGGCACTCCCAGGCAGCATTATGCAACAAACATTGCTGTCAGCGTTGATGTCAGTGTGCTCTTAAAACTTTAGTCCAGTTGGAAGTTGGGGTTTGGCAGGCTGTGCAGATGAGGGATGTGCACAACATCTAGGCTGCCAGGCACTTTGCTAATAATGTTTCAGCGGCATGCCATCAAATAAGCTGACAGTGCTAGTAAGTGCAATCTTACAAATCTTTTCAGGAGAAGCGTCCCTACCATGCCTGAGAGTGAGGCCGAACTGGCGGGGGTGTGCCGAACCGAATGGTCTTGACTCCATTTGAAGAGGAGGTTTTGACGCTCACTGACATAGGGTCATCCAGGGCCAGTGGCAGGGGTAAGAATGGAGGAAGGCATGGGTCTGGTGAGATGGCAAATGGCACCAACCAATAGAAAAGGGGAGAGGACAGTGGGAGGTGGATGAAGGTTTGTCATGATACAATGATGCCAAACCCTGGGAAGCTTCATAATTAGAAGCTTCAGAGGTTGGTACAAGTGTGTATTGTGCCTGCATTGTCTCATCCCTTATGTTGGACATGAGTAATGTTGCAGAGCTTAGTGACTTTCTGCAGATGTTGGAAGGTCCGTGATGACCAATAATCCCCTTACTTATGTCTCTCTGTCACAGGTGAATCCTCTTCTGCAAACCCTCCTCCGGATGCCGTACTGCCACATCCCTCCGAGGAGGAGCAAGAGTCCTCGGAGGATGCAGTGTCACACCCTCTCTCTGTCCCATGCACCATCGCAAATACTGGCATCTCGGCAGGGATCTGTGCGTCAAAACAGGGGCATACACATTCTGGCGAGGGCACTTTACAGTCACATGTGTAGCTGCCAGAGAGTGTGGTGGACCAGGCCCCAGGCAGTTGGAGGAGTGACCAGGGTGATCCAGAGACTGATTCTGAGTTCAATGATGAGCCTCTGGAGTTGTCTGTAGGGCGGGAGATGCTGGATGTTCAGCGTGAGGCCTGTGAAGATTTGGTGGGTATACCAGAGGGGTTGCATGCTCTGGTCCAGACTGTGGTGGTGTCCATCAAGGCCATGTACACTGCGGTCACCCACTCTTCAAGACAAAGCTGCCTCCATGAATAGGCTGCTGACTATCCTAAAGGTGCAAATCAAGTGTATTGCTGACATTTGTTGATATGCGCTCCAACCTGCACACCATCATCCTGGCTCTGAGCTCAGGGGCCCAGAGCCTGGACGACAGGGGTCTGGGAGCATGGGGACAGACTCAGCTCCTGGGGCCTCACCGGAAGGCAGGGAGGACCAAACAGTCCTCGTGGCGGAGGATGAGCAGCAGCTGCCACCATCTGGACGCATCTCTCAGGGCACTTCTGATGGGGGCAGCATCTCCTCAGTCCACCCACCATTGACACAGTCTTTGTACAGTGGTGACAGGAGATTCTCTTGCCTTTCAGCAGGAGTCTTCCAACTTGGCAGGCTGCTCAAGATCCGCAGCCACACAGAGGACACCTGCCAAAGTCATCCAGGCCAAGGGAGGTGGCAGATCAGCAGCCTCTCTCCAGTGCAGCAGCAAGCGAGGACTGTGCCGGAGTACTTGTAATCAAAAAAACTCCACAGTAATCACCAGGAGGGATACATGGGTCAGTAGCTTATTCCTGTGAATGTAACTAATCATTGTAAGTTTGTAAATAAACACAGACCTTATAGTCCCTCATGCTGATGTTTTTATATTAGACTGTGGATGTCGGACTTGTATTGGGAGATAGATGAAAACGTTATAATTTCATTGCAGAGGAGGATGCTTCATGTGTTAATGTTTGGAAAGGGTAAGTGTATGGACATGACGGTGACATGTCATCCATTGCACACGGGGCAGAATTTTCTGCATGTCGGGCGGGCGGGCCTGACCCAATCTCCGGCGAGCGGGAAGCCGATCCCCGCCAGAGAAGTGGGCATCGCTGCCATTTTAAGTGGGCGGGCCAATTAAGGCCCGCCCAGCATGATGTCCGCCGGGAAGCGCTATGCGCTTCCTGTGCGGGTGGGGGTGGATTCCCAAATGCAAGAGTGCGCTCTTTCGCGCATGCGCACGAAATAGTGCACATCTCCCTGAGGCTAAGTGCTGCCTCAGGGAGTAGAAAAATAAAAAAAATCATTAAAATGTCCCCCTCATGTGACAATGTCACACGAGATGGGACATGTTAATAAATTTCACTCAAACTTTATTAAACTTTTTTAAACCCTACATGAAACCTCGTCCCGCTGGTGGATGAGATTTCATGTTTTTTCGGAAGCCCACTGGGGCTCCTGGCCTGCCCACCAACCTTAAGGTTGGACGAGCAGGTCCTTTAATTGTTTTAATTATCCTGAGAATGGCTTCAATTGGCCATTGACAGGTCGGTGGGCGGACAGCTGATCTCGCTGTGCCCCCGCCTTCCTGAAGATTTAAATGGGGCGGGATGATGTCGGGGGTTCCCCCGACGTCATCCCGCATCATTTTCGAGTTGGCGAGCGGGCCCCGCCCCCTGCTCGTCGACGGAAAAATTCAGCCCAAGGTGTCTACACATATCTGAGGGTGAGACTTTTGACACCATTGAAACCTCTGCCTTCTTAAGGTATCCCTGGTTCACAGCCATCTATGCTATCATGGCCAGGGCCGTTGAACTGAACATCGCCATGTTCCCTCACCTTACCCTCGCCCTCTGATGAATGATCCCTATCTGCTGACCCCTCATCTTCCACAGCATCTCGTCTTTGAATAGCTATGTTATGGAGGGCGCAGCACACTATGACCATGAGGGACACATGTGAGGGAGCATACTACAATGTCCCTCCTGATCTGTTAAGGCATCTGAACCTCATTTCCAGAGGTTGATGGTCTGCATGCCAATGGCTCTGGTGCTTCTGTGGCTGTCATTGTATCTCCTCTCCGCTTCTGTTCTGGGCACCCTCACAGGCGACATGAGCCATCTCTTCAATAGGTACCCTTTGTCACCTATAAGTCGTCCTTCCAGATACCTGGCACATACCTGCATGATCTGTCCAGCTGGACGTTCCCAGCAGGAGCCCTTATGACAATATGTATACAACCCTGTACCCTAGGGAAACCTGAAATCACTGAAAACTTATCCAGTGTGGGAGATGTAATTCCTTGCCCTTCAAAACATAGCACCAGTGAAGATCTTGGTGCAGTCATGTGCAGCAGGCTGCATTATGCCACTGAGGTCTCCACATGCTGCCTTGAAGGAGCCTATCATGAAGAAGTTGAGCACAACAGCGACTTTCAGAGCTACAGGCATTTTTTTTTTTGTGCATTCACAGGATGTGGGCTTCACTGGTGGCACCCGCATTTATTGCCCATCCCTAGTTGCCCTTGTTCAGCGACATTGCTGTGAGTCCAGAGTCACATGTAGGCCAGACCAGGTAAGGGCAGCAGATTTCCTTCCCTAAAGGGCATTAGTGAACCAGATGGGTTTTTACGACAATGGTTTCATGGTCATCATTAGACTTTAATTGCAGATTTTTATTGTATTCACATTCCACTATCTGCCGTGGCGGGATTCAAACACTGGTCCCCGGAGGGTCTCTGGATTACTAGTCCAGTGACAACACGATCATGCCATCACCTTCCCCCACGCTGAGTGCCCCCCAAACACAGTTGGAGGAGATCTCTCCTGCGAGCATATCACAGAGTGATGTGACCGTAGCTCTTGATAGCCTGAGCCTTCTCTTGCATTGTGTCTCTGAATCTGAAGGTGGCTGAGTCTCTGTCTGTATACTCGATGGGCTGCATAAGGTCTTCTATGACTCTGCTGAGGTTGTAAGACCTCTGGGTCTAATGCAGCTCTGGCTCCATCATGCACCATCACTGCATCCTGGACCTCCCAATCTACCCTTCTTCCTCTCACTCTCCTCCTCCTCCTCCTTCTCATCCCCCTCTCCTCCTCACTGGAGGTTGTGTCTCCCAGCAACACCACAGTGCCATTTTTCTCAGCTACTTTAAAGCTTGGGCTGATGGAGAAGGACTAAATAGAGCACTCAGCAGGTGGGTAAAAAGCCTCTTATTAATATAAGTTTTAAATGAAAGCTGCTTTTTGAATGAACCACTCCCAGCAGTTACAGAACTCTCGACTGCTAAGATGAGACTCAGGGCTCAGCTGAACCTTTCAACCCTGTCCTAACAAGCTGCCTCATAAGAGAATGGGAACCCCACATGGTGTCAAACAGACTCCGCAAGTTTATTATCGCTGACATTGCGTATTATTCCAATCAATTGGATCAGTAACAACGTTAAATAACTACTTAAATAAAGTTTGAATAACGCGGGCAGGGTCCTGATTTTAAGCCCACCCGCCTGCCGTATTATTTGAAAGTGGCGTAATGACATTGGGAATGTAAACCAACGTCATCACACCTGATAATACATTGGTGGGGGTGGGGAATGCTCCCAATTTGTGAGCATATTATTCAGCCTTATGTCCACTTCATCCAAACCCCTTCAGAATTGGAAGGATCTCTACTGGATCAGTTCTCAGCTTTCTCTTTTTTAGAGAAAAGAACCCAGGTTGTTCAATTATAACATCTCAGTTTCAAAATCAACCTTGGAAAGGATTTTGCACCTTCTCTAGTTCTCGCAATATTTATTCTTATTACCTGCATGCTGCTTAGACATTCAAGTCTTTTTAAGGGTGCTAACTGACACAGTCCAAAGTGCGTTATTTGGGAGCCTAGTCTATAAATCAACTATTCTATGGGATCAAAATGTCTTCCAACCTCAAGTCTTGCTTACCATTTATTACTTCCATTCTCATGTTCTCTGTTTTTTTGCTTATAATTCAAGATTTTGTGTTTAAAAAACCACCCATCAAAATCTTGCAAAATTCAACAACAGCAACTTACATTTATGTAGCACCTTTAACATAATGAAACATCCTAAAGCACTACAAATTCTGGTAAATCTTCATCCTCTCCAAGGCCTTAACATCTTTTCTAAAGTGTAGAGCCCAGAATTTGACACAGCATCCCAACTGAGTCCTGACCTATGTTTTATAAAGGTTCAACATAACCTCTTTCCTTCTGTACTTTCTGTGTTTATAAAGCCATACATCTTTTTAACAATTGGTGAACTTGTCCTGTTACCTTCAAATATTTGTGCAAATGCCAAGGTCTCCCTGTTCCTGCATTGCGATGGCATAGTGGTATTGTCACTGGACTAGTAATCCAGAAGCGAAGGGTAATGCTCCTGGGACTGGGGTTCAAATCCTGTCACAGCAGATGGTGTAATTTAAATTCAATAAAAATCTGGAATTAAAAGTCTAATGGTGACCATGAAACCATTGTCGTCTGGTTAGGGAAGGAAATCTGCCATCCTATGATTCCAGACCCACAGCAATGTGGTTGACATTGAAATGGCCTAGCAAGACCCTCAGTTGTATCAAACCGCTACAAAGCCTCAAAAAAAGGAATGAAACCAGACAGACCATCCGGCGTCAATCTAAGCATCGGAAACGACAAGGGCAAACTCAAACTCAGCCCTCTCGACCCTTACTAACCCCAAAATCTTCCTTACTAACATCTGGGGGCTAGTGCCGAAATTGGGAGAGCTGTCTCACATACTAGTCAAGCAACAGCCTGACATAGTCATCCTCACGGAATCATATCTTACAGATAATGTCCCAGACACCACCATCACTATCCCTGCATATACCCAGGACAGGCCCTGCAAAGATGGTGGCACAGTGGTATACAGTTGGGAGGGAGTTGCCCTGGGAGTCCTCAACATTGACTCTGGACCCCGTGACGTCTCATGAAGTGCCGAGTGGATGATCCATCTCAGCCTCCCCTGGAGTACCCCAGCATCACAGATGCTAGTCTTCAGCCAATTCGATTCACTCCATATGAGATCAAGAAACGAATGAAAGGACTGCATAATGCAAAGGCCCTCTCAATATTCCGGCAATAGTTATGAAGAATTGTGCTCCAGAACTTGCTGTGCCTCTAGCCAAGCTGTTTCAGTACAGCTATAACACTGGCATCTATTCGGCTATGTGGAAAATTGTCAAGGTATGTCCTGTACACAAAAAGCAAGACAAATCCAACCTAGCCAATTACCGCACCGTCAGTCTACTCCCAATCAGTAAAGTAATGGAACAACAGTGCTATCAAGCGCCAATTACTTCATAATTTCCTGCTCACCGATGCCCGGTTTGGGTTCTGCCAGGGTCATTCGGGTCCTTACCTCATTACAGTCTTGGTTCAAACATGGACGCAAGAGATGAACTCCTGAGGTGAGATGAGAGTGGCTGCCGTTGACATCAATGCCTCATTTAACCAAGTGTGGCATCAAGGAGCCCTAGCAAAACTGGAGTCAAAGGGAATCAGGGAAAATTCTCCACTGGTTGGAGTCATACCTAGCACAAAGAAAGATGGTTGTGGTTGTTGGAGGTCAGTCATCTCTGCTCTAGGGCATCACTGCAGGAATTCCTCAGGGTAGTGTCCTCGGCCCAACCATCTTCAACTGCTTCATCAATGACCTTCCATCCATCATAAGGTCAGAAGTGGGGATGTTCGCTGATGATTGCACCATGTTCAGCACCATTCACAACTCCTCAGATACTGAAGCAGTCCATGTCCAATTGCAGCAAGACCTGGACAATATCCAGGCTGGGGTTAACAAGTGGCAAGTAACATTCATTACTTGTGCCAGGCAATGACCATCTCCAACAAGAGTGAATCTAGCTATCGCCTCTTGACGTTCAATGTCTTTATCATCACTGAATCCCCGCTAGCAACATCCTGGAGGTTACCATTGACCAGAAACTGAACTGGACTAGGCATATAAATACTGTGGCTACAAGAGCAGGTCAGAGGCTAACAATCCTGAGGCGAGTAACTCACCTCCTGATTTCCCAAAGCCTTTCCACCATCTACATGGCACAAGTCGGAAGTATGATGGAATATTCCCCACTTGCTGCCTCTTTGAGTGCAGCCCCTGCAACACTCAAGAAGCTTGACACCGTCCAGGACAAAGCAGCCCGCTTGACTGACATGACATCCACAAATATTCACTTTTTCCACCACCAACACAGCAGCAACAGTGCGTACCATCTGCAAGATGCACTGCAGGAATTCACCAATGTTCCTTAGACAACACCTTCCAAACCCACGAGCACTACCATCTAGAAGGACAAGGGCAGCAGATAGATGAGAACATCACCACCTGGAAGTTCCCCTCCAAATCACTCACTATCCTGACTTGGAAATATATCACCGTTCCTTCACTGTCGCTGGGTCAAAATCTTGGAACTCCTTCTGTAACAGCACTGTAGGTGTACCTACACCACATGGACTGCAGTGGCTTGAGAAGGCAGCTCACCATCACCTTCTCAAGGGCAACTAGGGATGGGCAATAAATGCTGGCCCAGCCAGCAAAGCCCACATCCCGTGAATGAATAAAAAAAAAATTGGCTCTCCTCTCTCTTCTTCCCAATATGCATTAATTCAAACTTCTCTATATTAAATAATGTTTGTCATGTGTGGACCATTGCACAGTGTGATATGTCCTCTTGACGTTTGCTACTAACCTCCTCATTGTTTACCAAATTTCCATGTTTTGTGTCATCTTTGAACTTTGAAATTATGCCTCCTACACATTCAGGTCATTAACATATATTAAAAATAATTGATCCTAATATCTGCCATTTTATTTTCCCTTAGTCTGAAAAACAACCATTCATCATTTGACCCTTCTTTCTGTGTCTTAGCCAAATTTGTTTCTACGCTGAAACTACCCCTTAAATTTTCAACTTCGTGAAGAAATGTGACAATTTATAGAACACCTTTTGAACGTCTATATATACAACTTCAACAGCACTACCTTGATCAACCGTCTCTGATATTTTCTTGAATAACTTAATCAAGCTTATTAGACTCAATTTGCCTTTATCAAATCCATATTGACTGTCGTTTATTAACCCAAAATGAACTTTTGTCCCCAAGAAAGATCTCTAGGGGCAGAATTTTCTGCCCGTCGGGTGGGTGCGCGTCCGACTCGAACGAGCATAAAATGACGTGCGATGATGTCGGGTGAACGTCCTGTATGGGAGTCGGCAGCACACCCACCAACAATTAACAAGCCTATTAAGGTCATTAAAAATCTAGTTGAACTAAATTTTTCACTGCCCGTCCAATCTTACAGTTGTTGGGCAGGAGAAAAGGCCTGCCCACCAAAAGGCCTTTGGGTATTTTGCAAAACCTCATCCATGGGCGGGATGAGGTTTCGATCCGTCATTAAAAAATTAAAAAATTTTCAAACTAATTTCTAACATGTCCGACAGAGCCACATGAGAGGACATGTTTTTAACATTTTTAAATTCTTTCTTTTTTATTTTTCAAAATCTTCTTCCCCCTGGGGCAGCTCTGTGCCTCAGGGGGGTTTTCCTGTGCACACCCACACACATGCGGCAAGTTCCCTGCTTGCCCTCCCCCACCCACTCAGGCAGCGCTGAGCGCTGCAGCACGCATTTCACACTGGGTGGGCCTTAATTGGCCTGGCAACGTGAATTCGTGGTCGGACCCCAATTGCAGGTGGCAGTCGGGTTCCCGACCACTCCAGCTCGCCCCCGCTGAGCCCACCCAACGAGGGAAAAATCCTGGCCTAGAAGTTTCTTGACACTTTAAAATGTTACATACATGAATGTCGATCATATTTATCTATGGATTAAGAAATCATTATATTAATATACTTAAAGCATAGCCTTACTGCAGCCTTACCTTGCATAGAAGTCACCAGGTGGAATGAGTTCCTGCAAGAACTGCAACTGGTAAAGATACAGTCCAATTAGGTGTCCTGCACTGAATATGGCCATTAATACACACAAACAGCTGAATATCAGCGGATCAAACTGTTTACCGCAGGACCACCAAGTACACAACCCCAAAAATACAAAGAAGTATACTCCTGAGGTCAAAGATGGTAGCATTATACCTGCAGAAAGAAAAGCACTGTCATTAAAGTCATCAGAGTTGCATGGAGGGGTGGGAGAAGTAGAGAGCGGGTGATAGTAGTTTCTTAATCTATATTTGCCTAAATTTAATAATAGATGCCTGCTGCATATATAAAGCAGAACATTGCTTTGGAGGAAAAGGAAATTACCTGTTTATAAATGGCACAAAGATTTAATTTACTATAATTATAACAGTACAAACCTGTTAAACCAAGTAAAATGGTAACAACTACTTTTCCAGTGGTTGCTATAATATTGCCAATAAATTCTTTTAATTTCGATGCATATGTTGCAATTCTGCGAAGAATATTTTGTTTATTTCCCCCTTCTTCCACCTCTTCAGCTACATCTGCTACCTCAAAATCTTCCTCATAAATGAATGCATCAGCCAGTTCAAGCTTTTCTTCATCCTGTAAAAAAAAAATTGCCTGCAAGTCTTTAACAGTTCAAAAATTCCTTATGACTCAATATTGTAATTGTGCTACCTAGTTTGAAACTAAACCATACCAAGTAGGATAGTCTGGAATTTGATCCCTGATGTGTGCTGGCTTGGCTGACCTGAGCAATTGCAGTTGCCACAATTGACTTCAGTGCCCTCGATTTTCTGACATTCTGCTCTGCGGGATAGTTTGTTGACGCTCCTATCAAGGTTTACGCACTGAGAGTAGCCACTTTAGTGAGGTATGAGAAGTTGCTAGTGATACATTTAACTAATCCTAGCCAAAAGTAGTGCCTTCAAGACAGTAGGGAAGAAAAGTGAAAAAAAAACTTTATAAAGGAACCCATTAACTTTTGAGGGGGTTAATTTTGTTGTTACTCCACAATCTTAGTGACTTATAAGACAGTACTATGTTTAAAACAAAGAAGAAACTTGACTCAAATCAAGAGATACTTAGATTTTTTTTAAATTTCAAGAGATAAAATGTCTGTTTATCAGACAATTCCTGTTTAGTAAACAGTCACTAAAAGCACTTCTATTTACCAAGTATTTTTGTGACTAATCCATTTGTTCCTATGGTGGGGAATTTCCTGAATTGCTCCTGTTCATCACAGTAACTTTCAGTTAGAACAGGGTTTCCATGGATTTCTGTTGAAGTTATGGCAGTGGAGTGCAAGCAGCCTGGAGGACATTATTGTGTTAGCTTTTTTAGTGAAAAGGTAGATATGAGTAAACAGATAAGCATGATATGCTAGACTTTACTTGTAAAAATGACTCCTGAACTGACATTCAAAGCACATACGAAGGAAGATAAGATTCATCAATTTCAGCATAGGACTTTACAAAAAGAACAAACCAACTGTATAGTGCTGTCCACAAATAATGCAACAACAATCCACAAGGTTATACAATGCATTTTATCAAAATGTAATCATACACATGCATATGTAATATTCTTCCATAAACAGTGCTCTACAAACTTCAACTCATTCAAAATGCTGCAGCTGACAACTCTAACTTGCATACACTTCCAATGCTCCATGGCTTCTGTTCTCTCCAAGTTTCATTGGCAATTTGTGCACTGGCAAGTTGACTTCAAAATTATCACCTCCATTTTAAATCCTTCCATACCTCACTCCATCCTACCTCAGTGATCTCCTGCTGCCAACTGCTCCTCTAACACTGAGCTTCATCTTGTTCCCAATACCACCATTAGAGACCATTCATTCAATCCCAGGAAAGCTGTGCTAAATTCCTTCAGCCTTACTGCTTCACTCACTGCTTTTAAATATATCTTTAGAAGTCTTCCCTTTAACCTTGTCTTTTGTCCTCCTTAACTTCATTCCTTTATTTTCATCCTACTGATTGATGCCCATAGTGTTATCCTCCTATTGTTGTAATTAGCCTTAGACTGCTTATTTACAACTTTAAGCTTTATGGTCTTAATGGAACATACCAGTTATACACAGCTTAATCTTACTAGAGTTAATGCATTGTGTGCTGCATGTTAAAACTGTTTATATCCTTATAAAACGACCTATCTTTTGACCTGCCATGAACAACTCCATGAACAATATTGCAATATTGTAATAAGCATGCAATGCAGCTTTTGTATAAATACCTTTAAAAACTTCAATTATCATTTGAAGCAATTATATTACGACATGACACTAATACTAAAATAGTGATCTGGTTTAACAATAGATTGATTGAACTGAATGTGTCTGAATTTCCAAACATTTCTCATAAAAGCAAGGTCATAAAATTTCTAGAAATATTATTAACCACATCAATATAAAATGGAATCAATAGCCTGGCACTCCAGTGCTGTTAACCTGTCAGATATCTGAGGAGCCTAGTCCTAAATTAATTTCACAATCTATATCAATCTCAGACAACGACCTTAACTCAAAATTTATAAACAATCAGTTAATACTAAGTTACTGTGTTGTAAATAAACTGTCTTTGTAACCTATTATTTATTTTCTCGATTAGCTCCGTTTACCAATTATTTGTGTATTTAATGTTTAAGTGCTACTAAGTATTATTTTTGTTATCGGGCAATTGTTCGTGTTCATAATTAGTTCATGGCTTTGTTGCCTTTAATAATTGACAAAAAGAGTTAATTATTTCTCAGTTTTTTGTGGATCCAGATGAGAGGCTAGTAGAGTAAGCGTAATTGAAAGTGGTGATATAAACAGCTGAGAGAGACAAATTTAGGCATTATTTAATCCTAAGCATAGGCTGGGTGGCAAGCCCCAGGTGGTTCCTTGACGAGTTAAGGTGAAGGGGTTAAGGGTTCATCTAGTACCCTCGATGAATATTCGTGTCAGGTTATTGATTCCAGTGTTATAATAATATTGGCACATGCTCCAAAGTATAGTTCCACTAGCAGCAGGACCACGATAACCTATTGTCATTGTCACGTGTTTTTTAAAAAAATCTGTTCATGGGGATGTGGGCATTGCTGGTTAGGCCAGGGCAGGGTAGGGGATAGGCCAGTTGGGAAGGGTCGGCGAGTTGGGGAGAAGAGGAAGTCAACAAGTCATGGGTGTTTGGGGGGTGAGGGCTGTGGGTTGGCCAGCTGGGGAAAGGAGGGGGTATTGGCCAGTCAGGGGATGGAGGATGTTGGCCAGTCGGGGAGCTGTCAGACAGTCGGTGGGGGGGATGCGTATTGACCAGTTGGGAAGCAGAGGGGGTGTTGGCCGGTTGAGTGACATGTCATCCAGTCACTGGGTGGGGGGGTATTGGCCATTCGGGGGGTGGAGGGGTTTTGGCCAGTCAGTGGAGGGGGGGTGGGGGGTGTTGGGTTCAGCCAGTCGAGGGGGGAAGGTATCAGCTAGTTGGTGGATGGGGATGTGTCAGCCAGTTGGTGGGTGAGGGGGTCGCACAGATAGTGGGAGAGTTTGGTCAGGCTGAGCCTGAAGGGGTTAGCCGGGGGTTGGCAGAAGTCCCATGGTGGGGGTGGGTGGTCGGGAGGGAGTCCTGTGGTCGGGGTGGGGGCAACCTGTGGGGAGGGTGGGGGAGTCCTGTAGAGGGGGGGGGGTGTTGAAGCATGATTGGGAAATTTGTAGATGACACAAAAATTGGCCATGTAGTTGATAGTGAAAAAGATAGCTGCTGTCCCCAGAATGATACCAATGGTTTGGTTGAGTGAACGGAAAAATGGCAGATGGAATTCAGTCCAGAGAAGTGTGAGGTAATGCGTTTGGAGAGGGCAAACAAAGCTAGAGTATACACAATAAATAGGAGAGTATTGGGAGGGATAGAGGAAGTGAGAGACCTTGGAGTGCAGTCCACATGTCCCTGAAGTTTACAGGACAAGCAGATAGGGTGGTAAAGAAAGCAAATGGAATGCTTTCCTTTATTGGGCAAGGTATAGAATACAAAAGCAAGTATGCAATGATGGAACTGTATAAAATGTTGGTAGGCCACAGCTGGAATTTTGTGTACAGGTCTGGTGGCCAAATTGCTCTGGAGAGAGTACGGAAGAGATTTACAAGACTGTTGCCAAGGCTTGAAAATTGCAGCTATGAGGAAATATTGGATAGGCTGGGGCTGTTTTCCTTGGAACTGAGGATGCTGAGGGGGTCACCTGATTGAATTTTCCAAATTATGTGGGGCCTATATAGAGTAGGCAGGGATGCCCTGTTTCCCTTAGCAGATAGGTCAATTGCCAAGGGGCACAGATTTAAGGTGACTGGTAGAAGGATTAGATGGGACATGAGGAAAAACATCTTCACCCAGAGGGTGGTGGGTGTTTGTAATTCACTGCCTGGTTTGGTGGTCGAGGCAGAAACCCTCAACTCATTTAAAAGGCACCTGGATCTGCACCTAAAGTGCTGTAACCTGCAAGGCTACGGATCAGGTGCTGGAAGGTGGGATTAAAATGGGCAGCTAGTTTTTTAATTTTTCCTTTTTCAACCAGCGCAGACACAACGGGCTGACTGGCCTCTTTCTGTGCCGCAACTTTTCAATCGTTCTATGGTTCTAACTGAGTCACAGCTTATATAGAGTCATAGAATGGTCATAGCACAGGAAGCCATTCAGCCTGTCACATCCATGCTGGCTCTTTGCAAGAGCAATTCATCTGGTGTTAGTCCCCTGCATTTTTCCCATAGCCCTGCAAATTCTTTCCCTTTAGATAATGATCCAATTCACTTCTGAAAGGCATAATTGAATCTGTCTCCATCACATTCTCAGGCTCATTCTAGATCCTAACCACTTGCTGCACGAAAAAAATTTCCTTGTTGTTGCTTCTTTTGCCAACCACCTTAAATCAGTGTCCCCTGGTTCTTGATCCTTTCACCAATGGGAACAGTTTCTCCTTAGCCACTCTTTTTAAATCACTCATTATTTTGAATAACTCTATCAAATCTCCTTTCAACATTCTCTTCTCCAATTGGTATGCTCCCAGCTAGTCCAATTGATCTACATAACTGAAGTTCCTCATCCCTGGAACCATTCTTATGAATCTTGTCTGTCCCTCAAGCTGTCCTGCAGCCTTAAATAACTTGGGCACATATATCCCCGGTTCCTTTTATATGAGGAACGAAGGAAAGAATTAACTGGGGGTAGGAGGAATTTTTTTTAAATTCATTTGCGGGATGTGGGCTTCGCTAGCTGAGCCAGCATTTATGGTCTATCCCGAATTGCACTTGAGAATGTGGTGGTGAGCTGCCTTCTTGAACCGCTGCAGTCCATGTGGTGTAGGTACACCTACAGTGCTGTTAGGAAGGGAGTTCCGGAATTTTGACTCAGCAACAGTGAAGGAACTGTGATATATTTCCAAGTCAGGATTGTGAGTAACTTGGAAGGGGAACTTCCAGGTGGTGGTATTCCCATGTGTCCTCTGCCCTTGCCCTTCTAGATAGTAGCGGTCGAGGGTTTGGAAGGTGCTGTCGAAGGAGCCTTGGTGAATTCCTGCAGTACATCTTGTAAATGGTACACACTGCTGCTACTGTGCATCAGTGGTGGAGGGAGTGAATATTTGTGGATTTAGTGCCAATCAAGTGGGCTGCTTTGTCCTGGGCGGTGTCAAGCTTCTTGAGTGTTGTGGGAGCTGCACTCATCCAGACAAGTGGGGAGTATTCCATCACACTCTTGACTTGTGCCTTGTAGATGGTGGACAGGCTTGAGGAGTCAGGGGGTGAATTACTCGTCACATGATTCCTAGCCTCTGACCTGCTCTTCTGGCCATAGTATTTGCATGGCTAGACCAGTTCAGTTTTTGGTCAATGGTAAACCCCAGGATGTTGATAGTGGGGGAGTCAGTGATGGTAATGCAATTGAACATCGAGGGGTGATGGTTGGATTCCCTGTTATTGGAGATGGCCATTGCCTGACACTTCTGTGGCATGAATGTGACTTGCTACTTGCCAGCCCAAGCCCGGATATTGTCCAGGTCTTGCTGCATTTGTACATGGACTGCTTCAGTATCTGAGGAGTCATGAATGGGGCTGAACACTGTGCAATCATCAGCGAACATGTCCACTTCTGATCTTAAGATGGAATGAAGGTCATTGACGAAGCAGCTGAAGATGGTTGGGCCTAGGACACTACCCTGAGGAACTCCTGCAGTGATGTCCTGGAGCTGAGTGACTGACTTCCAACAACCACAGCCATCTTCCTTTCTGCTACGTATGACTGCAGTCAGCAGAGACTTTTCCCCTTCATTCCCATTGACTCCAGTTTTGCTAGGGCTCCTTGATGCCAAACTTGGTCAAATGTGGCCTTGATGTCAAGGGCAGTAACTCTCATGTCACCTCAGGAGCTCAACTCCTTTGTCTATGTTTGAACCAAGGCTGTAATGAGGTCAGAGCTGAGCGGCCCTGGCGGAACCCAAACTGGGCATCATTGAGCAGTTTATTGTTAAGCAAGTGCTGCTTGATAGCACTGTTGATGACACCTTCCATTACTTTACTGATGAGTAGACTGATGGGGCAGCAATTGGCCTGGTTGGATTTGTCCTGCTTTTTGTGGACAGGATACACCTGGGCAATTTTCCA
Organism: Cetorhinus maximus; assembly: GCF_964194155.1. Taxonomy (NCBI): domain Eukaryota; kingdom Metazoa; phylum Chordata; class Chondrichthyes; order Lamniformes; family Cetorhinidae; genus Cetorhinus; species Cetorhinus maximus. The sequence goes on from NC_135882.1 coordinate 160,880,653, forward strand.
CATAACCGGGTAGATGCCAGTGTTGTAGCTGTTCTGGAACAGCTTGGCTAGGGGCAAGTTCTGGAGCACAGGTCTTCAGTACTATTAGTGGAATATTGTCAGGGCCCATAGTCTTTGCAGTATCCAGTGCTTTCAGCATAGCTGTTTCTTGATGTCACGTGAAGTGAATCGAATTGGCTGCAGACTGGCATCTGTGATGCTGGGGGCATCCGGATGAGGCCGAGATGGATCATCCACTCTGCACTTCAGGCTGAAGTTTGCAGCAAACGCCATAATCTTCAATGCCTTATCTTTTGCACTGATATGCTGGGCTCCTCCATCATTGAGGATGGGGATATTTGTGGAGCCTTCTCCTCCAGTGAGTTGTTTAATTGTCCACTACCATTCACGACTTGATGTGGCAGGACTGCAGAGCTTAGATCTGATCCTTTGATTGTGGGATTGTTTAGCTCTGTCTATCATTTGCTGTTTATGCCATTTGGCACACAAGTAGCCCTGTGTTATAGCTTCACCAGGCTGCTACCTCATTTTTAGGTGCTGCTCCTGGCAAGCCCTCCTGCACTACTCATTGAACCATGGTTGATTCCCTGGCTTGGTGGTAATGGTAGAGTGGGGGATATGCCGGGCCATGAGGTTACAGATTGTGTTCGAGTACAATTCTGCTGCTGCTGATGGCCCACAGAGCCTCATGGATACCCAGTCTTGAGTTGCTAGATCTGTTCGAAATCTATCCCATTTAGCACGGTGGTCATGCCACACAACACATTGAAGGGTATCCTCAATGTGAAGGCTGGACTTCGTCTCCGCAACGACTGTGCGGTGGTCACTCCTACTGATACTGTCATGGACAGATGCATCTCTGGTAAGGAGGCTGGTGAGGATGGGGTCAAGTGTGTTTTTCCCTTTTGTTGGTTCCCTCACCACCTGCTGCAGACCCAGTCTAGCAGCTATGTCCTTTAGGACTCGGCCAGCTCATTCAGAAGTAGTGCTACCGAGCCACTCTTGGTGACAGACATTGAAGACCCCCACCCAGAGTGCTTCTCCAAGTGGTGTTCAACATGGAGGAGCATTGATTCATCAGCTGAAGGAGGGCGGTATGTTATTTTTTATTCTTTCATGGGATGTAGGTGTCACTAATTGCCCTTGCTCAGAGGGCATTTTTTTTTGTGCCTTTGTAGCGGTTTGATGTAACTGAGTGGCTTGCTAAGCCATTTCAGAGGGCATTTAAGAGTCAACTACATTGCTGTGGGTCTGGAGTCACATGTAGACCAGACCAGGTAAGGACGACAGATTTCCTTCCCTAAGGGACGTTAGTGAACCAGACGGGTTTTTAACAATAATCGACAATGGTTTCAAAGTCATCATTTGACTTTTAATTCCAGATTTTTTACTGAATTCAAATTCTACCATCTGCCATTTTGGGATTCGAACCCAGATCCCTAGAGCATTACCTTGGATCTCTGGATTACCAGTCTGGTGACAATACCATTACGCTATCGCATCCCACCATGATGAAGAATACTTAAAACTGAGGAGGATGTGAAAAGAGATTGCAACAAGATGTGAGGCTGGAATAATTATGCCAGTTTGATGTGGGGAAAGAATTTGGAAAATGACAAATGAACAAATGAAAATTACTGCAGGGAAAAGAACAGCTGCTTCACTGAGCCTATGAGATGTAGGAGCAGAAGTAGGCCATGCGGCCCATCGAGTCTGCTCCACCATTCAATGAGATCATGGCTGATCTGATAATCTTCAACTCCACTTTGCTGCCTTTCCCCCATAACCCTTGATTCCCTTACTGATTAAAAATCTGTCTATCCCAGCCTTGAATATACTTGATGACCCAAACTCTACAGCTCTCTGTGGGTAAGAATTCCACAGATTCACTACCCTCTGATAAAAGAAATTACTCCTCATCTCTGTTTTAAATGGGCACTTCCTTACTCTGAGATTATGCCCTCTGGTCCTAGACTCACCCACAAGGGGAAACAACCTCTCAGCATCTACCCTGTAAAACCCCCTAAGAATCTCATATGTTTCAATAAGGTCACCTCTCATTCTTCTAAACTCCAATGAGTACAGGCCCAGCCGATTCAACCTCTCCTCATAAGAAAATCCCTCCATCCCCAGGATCAACCTAGTGAACCTTCTCTGGACTGCCTCCAATGCCAGTATATCTTTCCTTAGATTAGGGGACGAAAACTGTTCACAGTATTCTAGGTGTGGTCTAACTAGTGCCTTGTATAGGTTTAGCAAGACTTCCCTATTTTTATACTCCATTCCTTTTGAAATAAAGGCCAATATTCCATTTGCTTGACCAATCACCTGCTGAACTTGTATGCTAGCTTTTTGGGATTGATGCACGAGGATCCCCAAATCCCTCTGTGCTGCAGCTTTCTTCAGTCTTTCTCTATTTAAATAATATGCAGCTCCTCTATTCTTCCTGCCAAAGTGCATAACCTCACACTTTCCCACATTATATTCCTTCTGCCATGTTTTTGCCCACTCAATTAACCTGTCTATACCCCCTGTAGACTCTTTGTGTCATCCTCACCACTTGCCTTCCCGCCTATTTTTGTGTCATCCGCAAACTTGGCGATCATACATTAATTTCCCTCACTAACTCATTATTGTAAATAATTGTGGTCCCAGCACTGACCCCTGTGGTGCTCCACTAGTCACAGGTTGCCATCCTGAAAATGCGCCCCCTGTATCCCAACTCTCTGTCGTCTATTAGTTAGCTAGTCCTCTATCCATGCTAATATACTACCCTCAACACCATGGGCTTTTATCTTACTAAGTAGCCTTATGTGTGGTACCTTACCGAACTTCTTTTGGAAATCCAAATATATTACATCTACTGGTTCCCCTTTATCTATCCTGCTTGTTACCTCCTCAAAGAATTCTAATAAATTTGTCCGGCATGATGTCTCCTTCATGAAGCCATGCTGACTTTGCTTGATTAGATTATGCATTTCTAAATGCTCTGCTATTGCATCCTTTATAATAGGCTCTAACATTTTATCAATGACAGATGTTAAGCTAACTGGCCTATAGTTACCTGTTCTTTGTCTCCCTCCCTTTTTGAATAAGAGTGTTAGAGTGGCCGTTCTCTAATCCTCAGGGACTTTTCCAGAATCTAAGGACTCCTGGAAGATTACTACCAGTGCAGCCACTATCTCTGCAGCTATTCCCTTTAATACCCTAGGATGCAACCCATCAGGTCCAGGTGACTTATCGGCCTTTAGCCCCATTAGTTTCCCTAGTAATTTTTCTCTCATGATAGTTATTGCATTTATTTCCTCCCCCGCTTTTGCCTGTGATTATTCAGTATTTTTGGTATGCTGTTAGTGTCTTCCACCATGAAGTCTAATGCAACGTATTTATTTAACATCTCTGCCATTTCTTGGTTCCCCGTTATTATTTCCCCAGCCTCGTTCTCTAAGGGGTCTATATTGACTTTGGCCTCTCCCTTCCTTTTTATATAGTTAAAGAAGCTCTTGCTGTCCATTTTTATATTACTTGCTAGTTTGCCCTCAAAGTTTATTTTCTCCCTCTTTATTTTTTATTTTTTTGGTCATCTTCTGTTGGTTTTTAAAACTTTTCCAATCCTCTGGCTTACCATTACTCTTTGCCACATTGTAAGCTTGGTTTATCCCCTTCCTACAATCCTTCTTCCTTACTGGGATATATCTTTGTCGTGAGTCATGAACTACTTTCTTAGAGGTCTGCCGTTGTTCATCAACTATATTTTCTGCTAAACTCCTTTCCCAGTCCACTCCAGTCAACTCTGCCCTCATTTCTTTGTAATTACCCTTATTTAAGTTTAGCACAGATGTTTCCGAACTAAGTTTCTCATTCTCAAACTGAATGCTAAATTCCACCATGCTATGGTCACTGTTTCCCAGGGGATCTTTTATTCTGAGATAATTTATTAAACCCGCCACGTTACACATTACCAGATCCAAAATAGCCTGATCCCTGATTGGACCCACAACATATTGTTTTAGGAAACTGTCCCGAATACACTATGAATTCTTGCTCGTGGCTACCTCTGCCAATTTCATTTTCCCAATCTATATGGAGATTAAAGTCACCCATGATTTAATATACTGCCATTTGTACATGCCCTCATTATTTCCTGGTTTATTCTCTGTCCAACAGCATAGCTACTGTTAGGGGGCGTATAGATTCCTCCCACCAGTGTCTTCCTCCCTTTGTTATTTCTTACCTCCACCCATATGGATGCCACATCTTCCGATCCAAGATCATTTCTTGCTATCATATTTATTCCATCTTGTGCTAACAAAGCTATCCCACCACCCTTTCTTTCCTGACTGTCCTTTTGAAAAGTCACATACCCTTGAATATTAGTTCCCAGCTTTGATCTCCTTGTAACCATGTCTCTGTAATGGCTATAAGATCATACCCATTAATCTCTATTTGTGCCATTAACTCATTTATTTTGTTCTGAATACCAAATGCACTTAAGTAAAGAGCCATTAATTTTGCCTTTTTACCATTTTCCCCCCCTTTGACCCTATTTGCTGCTGTTTTCTTATGTTTGTAAACTCTATCCCTTCCTGTTACACTCTGAGTATCATTACCTGAATAGCTGCCATGCAATGCCACCATATCCTTTTGCTTTGTAAGCCTACTTATCCCCTCTGGTACGGCGGGGTTGCTGTCTTGTGTCTGGTCCAGTGGTGCGGGTAGTTTGGGGCGAGATGTGAGGGGGGGAGGCAAGGTGGTGAACCACGGTGCTCCTCGCGTGAGGAAAAGGGCTCACCTCCTCTCCGGACCACGCCGCGTCCTTCCTCAGAACGGCACGTTGCCCCGTGCGAGGCATCCCCTTCTGCTTCCTGGCCAGTTGCAGTTCGGGGGTCTTCGACGGACGCAGGTGCCCATTCCGTCTAAGGGCAGGAGTGATACCTGGAGTCGTCACCCTGGCCAGGTGGTCGGCTGCAGGTACACGTCCGTCTCTCTTCTCCTCCCTCCCTCCCTCCCAAGTCCCACTGGTTAATGATTTATCACGGCACTTGGGGAAAAAATGACAAAGTGTCTGGTTAATGATTTGCCTTCTGAGTTGACTTGGTTAAAGCCCTCTCTACAGCCCTAGTTATTCGATTCACCAGGACACTGAGCCCAGCATGGTTCAAATGAAGCTCATCTCACTGGAACAGCTCCCTTCTACCCCAGTACTGATGCCAGTGCCCAATGAACTAATACCCATTCCTTCCACACCAATCCTTGAGCCACGCATTTAATGCCTTGACTTTATTTAACCTATGCCAGTTTGCCTGTGATTCAGGTAGTAATACCGAAATTATTACCTTGGAGGTTCTAATTTTTAATTTAGCTCCTAACTGTTCAAATTCTTTCAGCAGAACCTCCTTTCTAGTCCTATCAACGTTGTTGGTACCAATGTAGATGACGACAACTGGATCCCTCCCCTCCCACTCTAAGTTCCTCTCCAGCTCTGAGGAGATGTCCTTAACCCTGGCACCGGGCAGGCAACACAGCCTTCGGGACTCAGGCCCACGGCTGCAGAGAAAAGTATCTATCCCAATTATATTGTCCCCTATCACTACTATGTTCCTATTTCCTCCCCCTACTTGAATGGCTCCCTGTACCATGGTGCCATGGTCAGGTCGTTCATCCTCCCTGCAGTCCCTGCTCTCGTCCACACAGCTTGCAAAAACCTCATAACTGTTAGACAATTTCAGGGGCTGAGGCTCCTTCAACGTTACCCCCTGGGTCCCCATATCTGCCTCACCTGAAGTCACACCCTTCTGACCCTGATCACAGACCAAATTTGAATTATCTAACCTGTAGGACGTGACTGCCTCCTGGAGCAAATTGTCCAGGTTACTTTCCCCCTCCCTGATGTGGCGCAATGTCTGCAGCTCAGACTCCAGCTCCTTAACTCGGATCCAAAGTTCCTCGAGCTGCAAACACTTACTACAGATGTGTCTGCTCCGGATCATCTTGGTGTTCAGCAGCACCCACATGCTCCAGCAGTAACACATTGCTCGTCCTGCCATCGCTATCTTATTTTATTTAATTTATTAATTACTCTAGTATCCCTGCTCTTTACACTTTATTGAATTTAATTATTTACATCAGCCTAACGTAACCACGTGCTACTGAACTCTTCACCCACAAACAGCTAACGGAACAGATTTAAATTCTATAAGCCTGTCACGTAGGGAGACAGTGGCATAGTGATAATGTCACTGGACTATTAATCCAGAGGCTCAGGCTAATACCCAGGGAATACGGGTTCAATCCCCAACATGGCAGCTGGTGGAATTTAAATTCAATTCATAAAATCTGGAAATGAAAGCTACACTCAGTAATGCTGACCATGAAACTACCATCAATTGTCAGACAAACACCTCTGGTTCACTCATGTCCTTTAGGAAAGTAAATCTGCCATCCTTACCTGGTCTGGCCAACAGGTGACCCCAGACCAGCAATGTGGTTGACTTTTAAGCGCCTTCTGAAATGGCCGAGCAAACCACTCAATTCAAGAGCAATAAAGGATGGGAACAAATGCTGGATTTACCAGTGACCACATCCCATAAATTAATAAAGAAAAAAGAAACATGCAGTCATGAATGGTGGTAGACAATTAAAAAACTAACAGAAGAAGGAGGCTCCACAAATATCCCCATCCTCAATGGTTGTGGTGCCCAGCATATCTGTGTGAAAGACAAGGCTGATGCATTTGCAACTATCTTCAGTCAGAAGTGCTGAGCAAATGATCCATCTCAGCCTCCGCCTGAGGTCCCCAGCATTACAGATGCCAATCTTCAGTCAATTCAATTCACTCCAAGTGATATGAAGAAAAGGCTGAAGGAACTAGATACTGCAAAGGCTGTGGACCCTGAATACATTCCAACAACAGTACTGAAGACTTGTGCTTCAGAACTGCCACGTCCCTATCCAAGCTGTTCCAGTACAGCTACAACACTGGCATCTACCCAGCAATGTAGATAATTGCCCATGTATGTCCCGTACACAGGAAGCAGAACAAATCCAACCCGGCTAATTACTGCTCCATCAGTTAAATCTCGGTCATCAGCAAAGTGTTGGAAGGTGTCGTCAAAAGTGCTATCACATGGCACTTACTCAGCAATAACCCACTCGCTGACGCTCAGCTTGTTTTTTGCCAGGGCCACTCAGCTCCTGACATCATTATAGACTTGATCTAAATATGGACAAAGTAGCTGAACTCATAAGGTGAGGTGAGAGTGACTGCCCTTGACATCAAGGTAGCAATTGACTGATTGTGGCATCAAGGAGCCCTAGCAAAACTGAAGTCAATGGGAATCATGGGGAGTACTCTCCACTGGTTGGAGTCATACCTAGCACAAAGGAGCATGGTTGTGGTTTGTGAAGGTCAATTATCTCAGTCCCGGGACATCGCTGCAGGTGTTCCTCAGGCTAGTGTCCTAGGCCTAACCACCTTCCTTCCATCATAAGGTCAGTAATACTGTTGACTGCACAATGTTCAGCACCATTCGTGACTCCTTGGATACCGAAGCCATCTGTGTCCACATGCAGCAAAACCTGGACAATATTCAGGCTTGGGCTGATAATGGCAAATAACATTCATTCTACACAAGTGCCAGGCAATGACCATCTCCAAACAAAAGAGAATCTAACAATCTCCCTTGACATTTAAAGACATTACTATCGCTGCATCCCCATTATCAATATTCTGGTGGTTACCATTGACCAGAAACTGAACTGGACCAGCCATATCAATACTGTGGCTACTGGAGCAGCTCAAAGGCTGGGAATTGTGTGGTGAGTAACTCACCTCCTGACTCCCCAAAACCTGTTCATCACCAACAAGGCACGAGTCAAGAGTGTGACGGAATACTTTCCACTCTCCTGGATAAATGCAGTTCCAAAAACACTCAAGAAGCTTGACACCATCCAAGCCAAAGCAGCCTGCTTGATTTGCACCTCATCCACCACCCTAGACATTCAGTCCTTCCACCACCAATGCACAGTGGTTGCAATGACCACCACTTACAAGATGCACTGCAGCAATTCATCAAGGCTCCTTTGACAGCACCTTCCAAAACCATGACCTCTACCACCAACAATGACGTGGACAGCAGATACATGGGAATACCACCATCTGCAACTTCTCCTCCAAGTCACTCACCATCCTGACTTGGAATTATATCACCATTCCTTTAGCGTCGTTGGGTCAAAATCCTGGAACTCCCTCCCTGACAGCACTATAGGTGTACCTACACACATGGACTATAGTGGTTCCAGAAGGTGGCTCATCACCACCTTCTCAAGGACTATTAGAGGTGGGCCATAAATGCTGGCCTAGCTAGTGACACCCACATCCTGTGGACAAATAAAAAAAAACTATGAGGGATTTTTTGGGCCGTAACTTCCTCAGAATGGCAATCAGCGTTGGCTTGCCACTCCGTGCCAATTACTTGCATAGATTTTCTTCCATGCGTGCCTGTCTTGCCCAACCGTCCAACTCTGGCTGGGCGAGATCCAGGCAGCGCAGCTGTCCTTGAGGCCCAGCGTCCAGTCCCGAAGTGGAGGACATGCCCCCTTTTTTACGGCACTAGCTGCCATAAACCAGGTAAGTTAAAGGTCCCACCAAAATTAACAGGCCGGGGATAAGGTAAGTGTAAGGTAGGTGGATAGGGTTTGGGGAGCTGGGGGAGATCAGAGGTCAGTGGGTTCAGAGGTCAGGGGGATTGGAGGTCATGGTGGGGATCGGAAGTCGGGGTGGGTTAGGCCTGTGGGGGGGGGATGGTTGGGTTGTGCCTGCCAGTGGGGAGGTGTTGGGCTGGGGCGGTCGGACCTTGGGGGGGGATGGGGGCGTGGGGGTGTTCAGTGGGGTTTGGGGAGGCCAAGTCGGAGAGTGGGTTGCGTCGGGGCAGGCCTGCAGGGTGGGGGATGGGGGTCGGGTATGGGGGTTTCGGATTGGGTTAGGTTGGGCCTGTAGGGGTGTGTGAGGGGGAGGAGTCCCACATGGGTGAGGGGGAATCCCATCGGGGGGTTTGGGAATACGGTGGGGGGGGGGTAGTTAGTTCGGGTCCCCACCCATGTGAGCGGAGGTAGAGCGTGGTGTCGATCTGAGTCTTTACAACAGTTACCCAAAAGTTAGAACAAGTTTTAATTCTTCTAACCTTTTCTCCATAATTATCGATGTAACCCTGTCGGAACCATCCGAAGTTTACGGTTTATATCACATTTTCGGTTGGTTCCCAGTGCAGTGCAATTGCCCAGAGGGAGTTCGCACTTCTGGGCAACTGCCATGCAAACTCTTACCTGTGAAGTTCTGAGACGGATTCCCCGGTGTATCTTTGGGGTACCCCCAATTCGACACTGGAGAGCCCAGAAGTTATGGCCCAAAGTTATTTTTTGAAGAAGAGTTGGGAAATCACATAAAGAAACAAAATAAGCTGTAAATGTGAAAGTGCGTAATGTTGCCTCTTGCTCACACTCTCTCTCTCACACACTCTGAGATGTCCCCTTCTCCCCCAATCCAACCTCTACTTCATCAGCATTTCTCTCAGCCTCTTCCTCCTCTCTCTCTTCCCTCTCACTCACATTCCCTCTCTCACAGGCAGAGGCGGAGTCGCTTTACCCACACTGGATTTGCCGACACCATGGTTTCACTCTCTCCTCCAAATCTGTCCATGATAGTGCCAGCCAGAAACAGCACCCTCCCCCACTTTAAAAAAAAATACACAATACCAAACAATTGTAAAAAACAAAAAATTCCAAAGGGAGGAAAAGAAGTGTCAATGATCCGTTGACTTCCATGTTCTATGGTTCTGTTCTCAAGAAAATTGTTTCCGTCTCTTTCTCTCTTCAACTTGGGGTAAAGATCTTTTGCTTTCAATTCTCCTGGGCGGAATCATCCCAGATTTGCTCTAAGTGTGGTAGCAGGTGGGTGAAACGATATTTTACCCGCCAGCCGCGATGGTGGGTTTTCAGGCCGTATCGTCCCAATCCCACCATATTATTTATGCCTTCCCAGGAAACACACCATTTTGATGGCGGCTAGGCTGTCATTCGTCCGCTTGCCATCACCTCACCACTTCATCATGCTGAGCACCATACTTAAAGTCCAGCCGTGCACACACATCTCAGTGCTTCCAGGCCATGACTATTGCAGGGAAGATGCCCATGAAAGGCAAGAGGATTGCAGCCCTTAGGCTTAGCAGTGAGTCACTGGAACACCTTTTGGATGCCGTGGAGGCCCACTGCGATGTCCCCTACCCCCGCTCTGGCCGCAGGATGGGCAGCAGTGTTACCAACCAGGCTTGGGAGGCGATGGCAGCGGTGGTTAGCGCTAAAGCCTTGCAAAAGAGGACAGTCACCCAGTGTCACTACAGGATGAATGGTCTCATGTGTTCAGTCAGAGTAACTTACTCTTCACATCACTCTCAACTCACACACTCACAAACCCATCACACATCCACAGGGATCTCACACTCCAAGGGACAACACCACTATCTCTCACACACATCCTCACATCTGTCAGGTTCATATCTCTCAAGCTCATATCCTCATTTCTGTCCATGGCACCGCTTACCACACAAACATTCCATGGATCCTGTTCACACTCTCTCCATCTGTTTTTATGCAGGAGAAGCCTGCTCATATCAGCAGGGAGAGGTCCCAGGCCGGGGGTGGAGTGGCCCACATGGGGCCCCTCACTCATTTTGAGGAGCATGCCATCGTGCCGACAGGTGAAGATGTGGACCCTGCCTGCGCTGACAGTGAGGTTGGCGGCAAACACCCACATGAGGATCCTGCACCACATCATCCCTCCCTCAACGCAACTATGGGTGCTCTATCTCCTGCTTTTGACTCTGCTGCCATGCACTACTTATCTCTACTTTGGTTCACAGGGAGCTCTGCCAAGGGGCCAACACCCTCAGCCAGCCGGTCCCTCAGCTCTATCCACATCCTCATCTACAGCCAAGCAGACTCCTCCTCCAGTGAAGAGATAGAAATAAGCAGCCCAGAAGATCCATCACCACAGAGGAAGCAGAAGGCCCACAAGTGATTTTGGAGGGAAAAATGTGTGTTTGGGCCTTTCTGAGCCTCATGCAAGCACTCACATGGATTCTTCCCGTTTCACACTTATCTCAATGTCTTGAGCATTTTGAATGCTGCCTGCTGGCATTCAGTTTCAGTTGTCCATCTGAGCTGACCTGCATCTCAGCTCACCCACTGATCACATTCCTATGATCTCGCCCACCATGACTCTCATTTCACTTTTGATTTGGCAAGCATGTTCTGGTTTCACTGCATTGTGCGCTCCCTGATCTTTTACCCTGCCCCATTTCCTCTACCCCATCGCAGCTGATTCCCCTGGCATCACCTTCCAACTCCCCTCTGTTACCTACCAGCCACAACCCTTTTCCTTCGGGGATGTCCATGTGAACATGCACATTTCCTTCCTTCTCGAAAATCCAACCCCCATCCACATTCACCACCCAACCTCCTACTTCCAGGGTCTGTGTCTGTCTCCGAGTCCCCACCAACCACCCTCGCCATCCCACCTATCGCTCATGTCGAACCCTCACCCTCCCACCCTACTGCCTCATTCTCACCCTTCCTCCATGCCCACCCTCAGTTTGCTCCCCAGAAGGCAGAAATGGACCTACCCACATACCTTCCTACCCCCAGACACTCTCCCCTCTCCGCACTCCTTCCCTTGCACCATCCACCCCCCCTTACACCTACCTCCTCAGTTACCGTCTTTTCTCCCGTTACCCCCTCCTCCCCCCTATTCTCCCTTCCCCCACCAATGCTTTCATTTCCCCCCCTCCCAACCTCACTCCATCCTGATACCTTCATTCTCCCCCTCCAAACATCATCCCATCCTGACACCTTCATTCTCCCCCTCTAAACCTCACCCCATTCTGACACCTTCGCTCCACCCCTCCCAATCTCAGCTCCCTCGACACCTCTTCCACTCCCAGCCAATCTTAGCCCTTCCTCTCCCAACCCCTCGACCATCACCTGTTGTGAGCATCAACGATGACTATCCAACTTCCGTGCGCTGCTTCGTAGCAGAGCCATGTACATGAGAACCCACCCAACATGCCATGAACGTTCCTCCAGTGTGCCGTTGGTTCGGGCTCCAGCATCTTCTGTTCCTCGTTTGTCCACGATGTGAGCAAGGGCCTGGCGGGGAAGTCCCAACTTCCGCACATCACAGTTATCAAGATGTGTTTTGCACCAGCGTGCTTTCCCGCCAATGTGGTTGGACGATCCAGCGGGGTGAGGGGCGGTGATTCCGGTGGATGGGCCTAATATTGATATGCTCATGTATTACAACGAGGTTCCCGAAGTCCGATGGCCGAGAATCGGCCTGCCATTGGCGGGCTGATCGGATGACCGTGAACTGGTTTCACGCTTTCGTGAAACCGATCGCGCCATATTGTCCGCTCACACCACCGTTCATGCCCAACACCGGCTGACACGGAAAATCCTGGTCCCTGTCTCTCCCATGCCACTGCCCCAGCTCCTCCAATCACAGATTCCCTCCCTCCCTCCAGCCTTGCAGCTCCTCCAATCATAGGCCAGAATTTTCTGGCCCCATTAGTGTCGGGCATCACAGTGGGAAAGGTGAGGCAATATGGCGAAAAGGCCAAAAATCATGAAACCAGTTCACGAGCATCCGCTCCACCCGTCAATGGCGGGCCGTGTTTCCTGCCGCCACAGGTCGGGAATCTAATTTCGATACATTAGCACCTCATTATAAGCCCCGCTTGCCGGAATCATCCCCCCAAGCTGGATCATCCGGGCACATCGGCATGTTTGCACACTGATGTATTTCACAACTATACATAAGCCACATGCACCTGGCGAGCTGCACTTCACTGGGGGCTTTGAGGTCTGTTTGCCTTCCTTGCTTTGGGCAGCACTCACAGTCATCAGCACCAGGCTTTGCAGGCAGCACCACATCACTTTTAGGGAGACTCACAGGCAGATCTCAACCTACCGGGCCAGCCAAAAGGCAAGGTGGCTTTTCAATGGCTGCAGGGCTAGGGCTTGCTTGGGGAAGGGGGAGAAGCGGCCTTAGGCAAGGGAAGAGGCTGTAGGGTGAGGGCTGTATTGGGGAAGAAGGGTATCCCAGGGTGTGTGTGAGGGCACATGTTGATCTGTGCAAGTGGCCTCAAGATGCAGAGGGCTGAGGAGGCAGTCTCCAGAGGAAATTAGGCCAGATGGAGATGTAAAGGTGTGTGCGAGAGAGTGAGTGGTGATGTCCCTTGAGCTGGCAGTGAGTGAGATGCCAGTGAATGTGTGGTGAACTTGTCAGCATATGAGTTTAGAATGATGAGATGGTTGCCCTACCCTGGCAGCACAGATGAGATCCTTCATCTGTTGGCTGTACTGGGCGGCCGACCTCTTGTGTGCAGCTTTGGCACTGACCACCTCTGCCACCTCCTCCCAAGCCAGAGCGGTGAGACTGATGGGCCTCCTGTGGTCAGAATGGGGGTGGAGGAGATCGCGGTGGTCCTCCATGGCACCCAGAAGGCGGCCCAGTGATATGTCACTGAATCGGGGGCCTGCACTTTTCTGGGCTTTTGGGGCCATGTCTTCGTCAGAGTAATACTGGGCTGCAAGCATTGAGAACTATGCATGTGGCTGCAGTTTAAATAGGGTGCCCTACGTGTGGAAGGGGCAAGGTAACAGCGTGGCTGGCAAATCGGAGGCTGCCCACTGGTGAGATGGCGTGTTTCTTGTGGCTGCATAATGAATGAGGTGGGGATGGAATGATACGGTGTGAAAACCCGCCACTGAGGCCAGTGGATAAAATGATTGGATGAATGGTAGGAACCAGAGAATGATGGTCGAGGAGTGTTTTTGTGACTGGATGCCTGTGTCCAGTGGGATTCCACAGGGATCGGTGTTGGGTCCCTTACTGTTTGTGGTATATTTAAATGACTTAGACTTGAATGTAGGAAGGTTGATCAGTAAGTTCAAGGATGACAAGAAAATTGGTGGGGTGGCAAATAGTGAGGAGGATGGCCTTAGAATACAGGAGGGTATGGGTGGGCTGGTCAGTTGGGCAAATGGAATTTAATCCAGATAAGTGGGCAGGACAAACAAGGCATGGGACTGCACAATGAATGATAGGACCCTGGGAAGTACCGAGGATCAGAGGGACCTTGGTGTGCATGTCCACTGGTCCCTTAAGGTAGCAGGACAGGTAGATAAGGTGATTAAGAAGGCATATGGGATACTTGCCTTTATTAGCCGAGGCATAGAATATAAGAGCAGGGAGGTTATGCTGGAACTGTATAAAACGCTGGTTAGGCCACAGCTAGAGTATTGCGTGCAGTTCTGGAATCGGCATTATAGGAAGGATGTGATTGCACCAGAGAGAGTGCAGAGGAGATTTACCAGGAAGTTGCCTGGGCTGGAGAGTTTTAGTTATGAGGAGAGATTGGATAGACTGGGACTATTTTCCCTGGAGCAGGGGAGATTGAGGGGGAACATGATTGAGGTGTATAAAATTATGAGGGGCATAGATAGGGGAGACAGGAAGGAACTTTTCCCCTTGGTGGAGGGATCAATAGATTTAAGGTAAGGGGCAGGAGGTTTAGAGGGGATGTGAGGAGGAATTATTTCACCCAGAGGGCAGTGGGAATCTGGAACTCATTGCCTGAAAGGGTGGTAGAGGCAGAAACCCTCATAACATTTAAGAAGTATTTGGATGTGCACTTGCGGTGCCATGGCATACAAGGCTATGGGCCTAGTGCTGGAAAATGGGATGAGAATAGTTCGGTACTTGTTTGACCGGCACAGACTCAATAGGCTGAAGGGCCTTTTTCTGTGCTGTAGACCTCTATGATTCTATGACTCTATGACTTTTTTCCCGCCCGCTACCGCACTTTGCGGGGCAAAGAGGCACCTCAACGTCCCTCCCGGTACTCCTTTCCCTCAAGGAGTCAGGCCAAGGCCCTCGGGCACCCCAAGGGAGGACGAGAAGCAGCTGGATAGCCCTGGGTCATCCACTCAGGAATCACAGAGGCTGTCCACTTCCCCCAAGTCCCCTTTGCCTGTGACCCACTGAACTTCATCCTCTTTCATTGCAGAGGGAGCAGCTGACCCATTTGAAGACAGCCAAAGCAAGCCGGGGCCCTCAAGGCCTCGAATCCAGAGGGCCCACGCCGAAGTCATCAGAGGCAAAAGGGCCAACCATTGCACAGGCTGTCTCCACTCCTGCTGCAGATGTCACGGCAGCACCTAGAAGTGGTAGGCTTAGAAAAGTTATGAAATTCTGATCACAATTGGTTGCTTGAGTGAACACATCTTGTTGCTTTACAATCTGAAAATATATTTACTTTCACTGAATAATATGCAGTATTGTCTTTCAGCTTGATTGACAGGCTTTGCGAGCCCTCCCACTGCTTCGTCCTGGCAACTAGCTGTTCAGCACGCAGCTGGACCACAAGTGATTCTGAGGGACAAGTGCGTGAGTGGCAGGGCCTTTCGGAGCCTCGTGCAAGCATTCTCCCACGCACGCGGAGCCTTCATCCATCATATTAATCTCACTGCCCCAAGCATTTTCAATGCTACTGCTGGGGTTCTCTTTCAGTTGTCCATCTGAGCTGCCTGTATCTCCGCCCACTCCCATGCAGCACCTGTACCCAACCAACATGAAGCTCAGCTCACTTTCGATTTGACAAACATGGTCGAGGTAAATTTTTTGATTAGCTCCCCCATCCATTCCCCTCCCCCACTCGCCCATGTCCTTTCCACCAACACTGTAGGCTCTCTGGCATCACCTTCCACCTCCACACCATCACCAACCAACCTGAACCCTTGTCATTCCAGGATGTCTACGTGGAAATTCACATTCTCTACTTCCTGGAGAACCCCACCCCCATTCACATTGACCTCCCCAACCTGCTCCTTACCATTCCCACAGCCCATGTCTGCCTCTGTGTCCCCACCAATGATCCTCGCCACCCCTTTTACTGTTACCGATGCACCCTCACCCTCCTGGCTCCCTCTGCCCCCTCTCACACTCACCAATCCCTCCTACCATGCCCACCCACAGTTCACTCCCCAGGAGGCAGTCATTGACTCCAAAGACCCTTCCATTGCATGTTCACCTGGACATCCATCCCCCTTTACTCCCTCTTACACCCTTGCTCCCTCCTCCAACCTCACTCACTCGCTCTCCCCCCCCCCAAAGATACCTTTCCCTCTCCAAACTCCCTCCTGCCTTCCAGACACCTTCCCCTCTCCGAACTTCCTCCTCCCCCTGGACACAATCCCCCCTCCAAACTCCCTCCCTTACACCTTCCTACCCTTACACCTAACTCCCCACTTGCAGCATCCTTCCCATCACACCGCCACTCTAAACTCCCTCCTCCCCGAGACCTTCAAACCCCCCCCAACCCCATGCCCCCCGACACCTTCGAAACCACCCTCCCAACCTCACCCACCCTGATACTTTTATTCCCCCTCCCGTAACCGCACGCCCCTGAAACCTTTGATCCCCCCCGTCCAACCTAATCAACCCCCACCCCCACCCCGCCCCTGTTCACCTTTCTCTCTCACTCACACGTAGGCGTTCCTCTCTCCCCCCCTTTGCCGATCATCCATAGCAGCACATGGCCAAGACCATGATATTCCGAATTAGGCCCAGAGCATCAATGGAGACCGTGGAAGATGGCTTGAGCCCATGACCAAAACTGTGAGGTTCCGAAGCAGACCCAAAGCATCAATGGAGACCATTGAATTTGGTGCGAGCCCATGGCATAGACTGTGATGTTTGGAAGCAGACCTAAAACATCAATGGAGACCTCCCACCTTCTGAGAGTTGCTTTGCAGACGAGCCATGTGCATGAGGATCCACCCAGCATGCGATGCATGTGTTCCTCCACGGTCCAGTAGCTGTTGGGCTCCAGCATCTTCTTCTCCTCAGATGTCCACGATCTGAGCAAAGCCCTAAAGGTAAGCCCCAACTTCTGCACTTCACTCTTGTCCAGACCTGTTCTGGGTCCGCGTGTTGTCCAGCCAGTGGGATGCGAATTGGGTTCACAACAGCCTCCAGTGGGATTCACGTTCTGCCATGGTGGACATCATTGGATGACCTCGCTGTGATTCATGCCGGCGTGAAACTAATTCCTGCCCACCCCCTACCCACCAGGACACCCGCCGCCAATGGGACCGGATGATTCCGCCCTCTGTCTCTCCCCCAGGTGCTGCTCCTCCAATTAAACTTTGCATGTTTTCCCACTCTCAACAAGATACCTGCAATTGTTCAGCCCCAGGCCATGGAGAAGCAAAGATAATATTGTACGGGAGCGACATTTCTTGAATTTTTCTTTGCTTTTTGCAGGCTACTTGTGACATTTCAAGAGTGAATTCGCCCACCCCCCTATTTATTTTGAACCCTGCTTATTTCCTAATCTGCTCTGCCATTGAGAAAGCCTCCATGCCTGAACTCAACAAATTTAACCCTACTTTTTTTTAAAAGAAAACATTTTTAAAAGAATAAAAGTGAAATACTCATTTTGCATCATGCGTGTACTAACTATGTCCACTGGAGGGCGGAAATGTCACAGGACATATCAATACTGAAACACTGCTGAGTGTCGTTTTGTTACTAAACCCAGTTCACACTTTGTAAAGTTAAAACATTGATTACTAGTGATTTTGAGCTCAGCAGCAAATTGGATGCCAGTACATAAGCTGAGGATCATCTAACATGATTTGGGCACAATACGGTTTAAAAGCCGCTTTGCCATTTATATATACAAATACATAACACTACTACTGTACATTATGTCATCAAGTATGCCAAATATTGAACTCAAGGCGTAAATTAGGATTGTATAGTAAGTCAACAAACATCTGAATTGGCTGATTTTGTCCTGTCTTGCTGGAACTATGCCATAATACTCGTCAGTTTTGATTCATACTTTCAAAAATAATGTGATGCTTTCTGAGTGGAAATGCTTCTGCCAAGGAAGTGAGTGGCACTGCACTAAGTCGATCGTAAAAGCATTATGATGTGACATTTAAACCACCTAAGACCCATGTGCTCAATCATTACAAGTGCTTTTGTAAACAGACGTGAATCTTGGCTGGATGATAGGCATGACATCTCAAATCTTATGATCCTAAAGCAGTAACATTGGAATGGTGGCAGAACATTTTTCATGGAAAAGAAATAGCAAAACCAGAGGCGTATCAATCAGATTTGGGCTGCTGCTTTGAATTGCTTCAGAGGGATACAAAATTTGTCTCTTTTCATTGATTTTTAATTCAGAAGGCTGAGGGAGTTATTTTACAAGTTTGCATTGTAAATAGCGATCCTTGCCCAGCAGCAGTGAAAAATTAGAAAATTCTGAGTGTGCTGCACATGATCTCTTCATTAATTTTAACAAGAAGATCATAGGGATGCTGATTCCAATTTTCTTCTAAGTTTAAAGTTCCCCAGCAGCAGTGCAAACTCAATAAAATTACAACCATTTAATTCCACCATTTTCCTTGCGACAGGAGCTCTTGGCTTTCTGCTGGGGAAAAAATAAAAAAAAGTTGTAGCACATAAGCTGAGCAGCTGGATTTAGTTATTTTATGTTGAGCACTGTGGCATAACAGGATTTTCTTTGTGAAATAATGCAAAGTCACACCTGGCAACAAAAATTATGGCATAAGAAAAAACTTGACTACTGGTCAAAAACAACTGAGTAATATTGCAAGACATATACAGGATGTATAAATTTGTATACACGGGGAGAAAGAAAGAGAAAGGGATAGGGTGACAAGTTGATTGATTTGACTTATAATGCAAACATAAACTTAGAGAAGACTGCGTATCATTAACCAGTTTTAAATCAAGGGACTGACTATAATTTAATCTAACACATTTAGGAACCAGTGGTTTGACATTGAATGTATTACATTCATCAGATTTTTTGATTGCCTATCAGTTTCCTCTTTGTATGCCAAAAAACTCCTTCATCATACTATAAATCCCTAAAACACACATTATAATACCAATTTATTACATAGCAAAGTGTCTATGATGCTAGTTTACAACACTGAATGCTGTCCATGATATAAGTGGCTTGCTTTAAATGGTAAGCTTGCATCAATCAAATCTGGTGTAATGCCATGCTCTAGTTTCATACCCCTAGGCATAGATTTTCACACAATCAAGCTGATCCCGGAGGCATTAAAAATGGCAGGACCTGATTCCAGGAACGCATTCCCCATTTCCAGTATGGGCAATTTTTCTCTGGTGTAGGATAAGGGTGCATGTAACGAGCCGTACTCCTGACCTGGGCAGCTCCATTGTGGGGTAGGTATCTCATAGCACCCTGGCAATTTTTGTGGAGTTGGGCCAGCTTCTGGATGACTCATGGTTCATAGCCCCTCAGAGAATAGAACCATAGTCTGAATTTGGGAACCTTTTGAAAGATAAGTTTAAAAGGTCTTATCCATGCCCCTCATTCCACTTCCATGCCTTCCACGCCTCTTCCATGTCCACCATACCACCTGGGAACTATATCAACAGAGATAAGTGACCAGACCTCTGTTTCTCCAAATGGGCTCATTATGAATGTTTGGTTGAGCTCCAAGAATCAAAAATTAGCTGAGCAGGACTTCTGTTTTGACAGGTACAAGTAGAGTGTTTGCTTTGATTGATTGGTATCTTTATGAGGTTATAAGATGTTTTCTTTGTTCTGCTTTGTCAATATCTGCATATTTATTTGGACAAGATGTAGAGCTGAGAACTGAGGGAAAGCTTCTGTTATGAATGCCTCTGTCTGATTGACACTTCTAATTTTCTGACTTGAGTTACCCGCTTGTGTAGCAAAAATCCAACCGTTCTTCTGTGGAATTGACATAAAGTGGGTGGAAGGAGATAAATTCAGTAGCAAATGTAATTTATAAAGTTTAAACATCACAGTTTTCTTTGGCATTATTTGTTGGCACTGATTATGCCAGCTAATTGTTATTTGATGTTTAATTTTCACAGAAATTAGATACAAGAAAGTTTTAACTATTCATTTTTGAAATGATGGCCAGAGATGGATTGCTGATCCAAGGTGATAATACTGAACTTAACTGATTATCAGAAAGGCCAAAGTATTTCAACTAAAATATTCAGAGCCTTTTCCCAGTAGAGTGACCAATTCCATTTTGCTGTGTCAAGATTTCAGAATAAAACGACATTGAAGTCATTTAACTTCACTACTTTGGTGGGCAAGTGTCACAGCAGATTGCGAATCCAATGGACACAAAAACAGGGCGATGTCTAACTGTGAAGAGGACTGTCAGCAACTTCAAGAAGACAGTTAAGTTAGTAGATTGGGTAGATAGACATCACAGAAACCTTAATGTTGAGAAATATGAGGTTATATATTTGTGGTTGAAGATGATGATAGAAAATATACATGAAATGGCAAAGCTTTAAAAGGAGTAGAAGGGCAAAGAAATGTTGGGGTTCAGATATAAAAATCACTTAACATTAAAGTACAAGTTGATTAGTTGAGAAAAACATGTGTATGGTGTCATATAGAAAGCTAATTGGAAAAGGATAGAACTGGAGGTGATCTTTATGCACTTATATATTTAATTATAGAATTACATATTACAAGCATACTTCTCCTAACTCAAAAACCAGAGTTTCAGTCCATGCTTATTTATAGAGGCTAAATTGATGCCAGGTTAAGGCCCACCACCTGCATATAATTAAAAACATTTAATATACAATTAACATAAGGGATCCTAGAGTGTAGGGTGTAGACTACAAAATCTATTCAAATCATTAGAATACAGTAAAATATTCTGACCATTGTTATGCACCCTGCTTTATGAAGGATGTCAAAGTCATACAGAAGGTACAGAAAAGGTTCTGAAGGTCTGAAGTTTTACTTATGAGGAGAGATGACCGAAAAAGGGGCTCTTTTCACTCGAATAGAGAAAGCTAAACATAGGCCCAACAGAGGTGTCAGAGGTTAGAAGGGATTGAGCAGGCTAAGATTAATAAGGAAAAGCTATTTCAATTGGTTGCTGAATTGGCAATTATAGGACAGAAATTTTAATTATCACAAAAAGAACTAAGGAGAATGTTTTTTAATGGAAACATAGAAAATAGAAGCAGGAGTAGGTCATTTGGCCATTTGAGCCTGCCCTGCCATTCAATATGATCATGACTGATCCTCCATCTCAACATCATTCTCCCACTTTCTCCCCATACTGCTTGATGCCTTTAGGTTCTAGAAGTTTATTTCCTCCTTAAATATGGAGTGCATTGTTAGGCCACACAGGTGGGAGAAATTGATTTAGGCTTGTTTTCAGATCTGGATTATGTCAACAGATACCAACAATCTCATTTTAATGTGGTTGCTTGCAATTAGGTCCTCACACCACTTCTGAAACCCAGAGGTTAAAATAGCGGCCAGCGTGCACGAGTGAGGTGTCAAGACGGAGGTCAGGATGCTACTTTTATTTTTATCCACTTACACCCTCTTTTTATGTCAGGCATGGGGAGAAGGATTAAATTAGTCCTTACATGAACTGTATTATTTTTAAGATAATACTAAATCCAGAATCACAGAATCTTTAAAGTGCAGGAGACCATTTGGTCCATCAAGTCTGCAATGGCTCTCTGAAAGAGCATTTTACCCAGTCCCACTCGCCTGTTTTATCCCCATAACCTTGCACATTCTTTCTTTTCAGATAGCAATCCAATTCCCTTTTGAATACCTCGATCAAACCTGCCTCCACCACCCTCACAGGAAGTTCGTTCCAGATTTTAACCACCCTCTGGGTGAAAAAACATTTCCGCACATCACATTTACTCCTGTTGCTAATTATTTTGAATCTGTGCCCTCTCGTTCTTGATGCTCTCTTGAGTGGATCAGTTTCTCACTATTTACCCTGCCCATACCCCTCACCATCTTGAATACCTCTATCAAGTCTCCTCTCAGCCTTCTTTCCTCCAAGGAAAACTGTTTCAACCTCTCCAATCTATCCTCATAGCTACAGTTCTTTATCTCTGGAATTATTCTTGTGAACCTCCTCTGTCCTCTCTCCAATGTCTTTTCATGCTTCAAGTATGGCACCTAGAGCTGGCGCAGTACTCCAGATGAGGTTGGTGACTTGTACAAGTTTAACATGACCTCTTTATTCTTGTACTCAATGCCCCTATTAATAAAGCCTAAGATACTATATGCTTTGTTAACGGCACTCTCAACATACCCTGCCATCTTCAATGACTTATGTACATATACACCAAGGTCCCTCTTTAGAGGCTCTCCCTTTATTTTATAATGTCTCACCATTTTATTCCTGCCAAAATAAATCACCTCACACTTCTCTGCATTGAACTTCATCTGCCACTTGTCAGCCCAATCCACCAACATGCCCATGGCCAGAATTTTTGGCTTGGTGAGTGGGGGCGGGGCCCGCTCGCTGAGGCGTAAAATGATGCACGGTGACGTTGGGCGGGCATCCCGATATCACCACGCATCATTTAGATTTTCAGTTCGGCAGGTGCGCAGCCAAGTCAGCTGCACGCCCGCTGAACTGTCAAAGGCCCATTAAGGCCATTTAAATATCAATTAAAGTAATAAACTGAGCTGCCCGTCCAACCTTAAGGTTGGTGAGCAGGTGAAGAGTGGCCCCGACTGAGGGAACAACCCACCTACCCACAGAGGGAGCGCTCAGCGATTCCGGGCGCACATTACGCTGGGTGGGCCTTAATTGGCCCACCCACATAAAATGGCGGCGTGAACCCGATCGGGGGCACCGACCAGGTTCGTGTCCGCTCCTGCCTGCCCCCGCACAACCCCCCCAACGGGGGGAAAATTGTCCCCCATGTCCTTTTGAAGTTCAAGGTTATCCTCATCACAGTTGACAACATTTCCAATCTTCGTATCATCTGCAAATTTTGAAATCGTGTCCTGAACACCACAGCCTAGGTCATTAATATATATCAGAAAGTGCAAGGGTCTCAACACTGACCCCTGGGGAAGTCCACTACAAACCTTCCACCCGTCAGAAGAACAACCATTTATCATTATTCTCTGTTTCCCGTCACTCAGCCAATTTCTTGCCTACTTTACCTAATATTCCATGAGCTAGAATTTTGCTCACAAGCCTGTTGTGTGGCACTGCACCAAATGGCTTTTGAAAATCCATATATAACACATCAACAGCGTTTCCCTTATCAACCTTCTCTGTTACCTCCTCAAAAAAAACTTCAGCAAGTTAGTTAAACATGATTTTCCCTTAATGAATTCATGCTGGCTTTCCTTAATCATCCTGCACTTATCTAGGTGACTACTGATTTTGTCCCAAACTATAGTTTCCAGAAGTTTCTCTACCACTGAAGTCAAACTGACTGGTCTGTAGTAGCCGGCTTTATCCTTGCATCCCTTTTCGAACAAAGGTGTAACATCTGCAATTCCCCAGTTTCAAAATGCAAATGAAACTCCCTGTTTGCCTTGCCTTTGATTGTTGTTAACAGGGTAATTATAAAGCTCATCCAACGAATAATTTATGCACGTTTTAATGTTCAATCAGTTTGAATGGCTGAAGGCTGTAGCAAAGTCATTCATATCAGAGAGCAACTCAGTCTTGCAAGCTGGGGACAGTTTTGCCACAAATTTTAAAAGTTGTGTTAGCAAGAAATTTTGGGGCTGTTGTCAAACAAATATTTGACAAAGCCAGGTCCCTTGGTCCCTGGCAAGAATTAACAGCTCTACACCCTTGAAAAATTGGGTTTACTTGACAAGAAGAACAATGGGAGGCCCAAAAGCACAGCAGCTAAGGAGCACAGAGAGAGACAGAGAGAGCACTGTAAGAACAGCAGGAGGCCCAAGAGTACAGCAGGGATAAAATAAGCAAAGGGAAAAAAAGAACACTGCGAAAACTGCTTGAGACCCAAGAGAACAGAGAAAATAAAAGCAGCAGCAGAGCGAGAGAGGACAGGAAGAACAGCAGGAGGCCCGATAGCACAACAGAGATAAAAGGAGCAGTAGAGAGAGGGGGAGGACTAAGAGAACAGATCAACAAAAGAAAATAATCAACGAGCGACATTACGGAACAGCAGGTAGGTAATTGGCTATTTGGAAAGCTCAGAAGTCAGGAGCACAGAACTGAAGAAGCTCAAACACGGAGCAACAGAGCAGAGTGAGTGTGTGTATCAGGACAGGTTTACAATGTATGCATATAAACGCACAAAGTTAGGTAAATAAGGTTGGTGAACTACAAGAACAAATAGTCATGTCGGAATATGATGTAGCAGCAATAGCAGAAATATCGTTAAAAATTGTGACCACTGACTACTTAGTATTCAATGATACAGAGTGTTCACAAAAGATAGTGAAGGAAAAAGGGGAGGTGGGGTGGCAACACTGGTTAGGGAAGACATTCTTGTGTTTTAAGGAAAGCATGTCCTTGAGGGGGAAAGGAAAGATGACATTTTGTTAGAGTTGAGAAGCAAGAAAGCTATGATAGGAACATAGGAAATAGGAGCAGGAGTAGGCCACTAGATTATGGCTGATCTTCTACCTCAATGCCAATTTCCCATCCTATCCCCACATCCCTTGATATCTTTAATATCTAGAAATCTATCGATCGCCGTCTTGAATATATTCAATGACGAAGCCTCCACAGCCCTCTAGGGTACAGAATTCCAGATTCACCAACCTCTGAGTGAAGAAATTCCTCCCAATCTCACTCCTAAATGGCATACCTCAGATCCTGATACTGTGTCCCCTGGTCCTAGACCCCACAGCCAGGGGAAACATCCTTGCTGCATCTATCTTGTCCAGCCCTGTAAGAATTTTGTATACTTTAGTGAGATCGCCTCTCATTCTTCTAAACTCTAGAGAATACAGACCCAGTCTCCTCAAAAAATAATCCTGTCATCCTATGGATCAGCCTGGTGAACCTTCATTGAACTTCCTCTATGACAACAATATCCTTCCTTAGGTAAGGAGACCAAAACTGTACACAGGATTCCAGATACAGACTCACGAAGGCCCTTTACAAATGCAGCAAGACTTCTTTACTCCTGTACTCAAAACCCCTTCAATAAAAGCCAACGTACCATTTGCCTTCCTAATGGTTTGCTGAACCTCCATGCTAGCTTTCAGTGACTTAGGAACAAGGACACCCAGGTTACTTTGGACATCAAAACTTCCCAATTTCTCACCATTTAAGAAATCCTCTGCATTTCCATTTTTCCTACCAAAGAGGATAACTTCACATTTTTCTACATTGTATTCCATCTGCCATGTTCTTGCCCACTTACTTAGCCTGTCAAAATCCCACTGAAGTCTCTTTTCATTTTCCTCCCAACTCACATTCCTACCTATCTTCGCGCCATCAGCAAACTTGAAAATATTACATTTGGTCCCCACATCCAAATCATTGATATAGATGGTGAATGGCTAGGGCCCAAGAACTGATCCTTGCAGCACCCCACTAGTCAAAGCCTGTTTATCTAAGAATAAGCTGTTTATTCCTACTCTGGCCGGAATTTTCTGTCCCCATTGACATCAGGCATCATGGTGGACGTGAGCGGACAATATGGCAAGAAGGTCAAAAAGCAGTTTCAGGCTGTTGTGAAACCAGTTTGTGATCATCCGCTCCACCCATCAACGCACACCAGGAACATCATTTTAATACATTTTCATCTAATTATAAGCCCTGCTCACCAGAATTATCCACACTGGATCATCCAGGCAAGTCGGCATGTTTGCATGCCAACGTGTTTCACAACAGCATTTAACAGGCGTGCAGCTGGCAAGCTGAGCTTCGAGGGGGACTCAGATGTGAGTGCACACTAACGTTGTGTAGCGTTTGTGAGGGTCATCCGTTCAACTTCAAGGAAGAGGTGCCGCGCATTCAGGTGAGGGCACAGGCAAGTTGTGTTTTCCTGGCTAGCTGACAGCACGGTGCCGGGGCAAGGGCTGCACTGTGGTTGGGGTGAGTGGGGGGGCAAGGCAACAGTCTGATGGTAGTGCACAAGCACGTGGTGGGAGGGTGGGGGATGGAGGGAAGCGGCCACTCAGTCGGAAAACCTTGTATAAAGTGAGCATTCTTCCGCAGCTGAGACAGTTCAGGCGCAGCTACATTGACATCCTTGGAGTTTGGCCTCTAGCTTATCTGCCCACTCAAGCAACCTCGGGCACAAAGTGAAAACTAATGAGTGTTTTAGTGTACTGCAGAACAGCTGGATGACTGGGCAAGTTGTACAATCTCCTTGCAAAAGTTGGCCATGGAGCAGTCACTAGTGAAGGCGCTCACATCCCCTTGCAATGTCATCATTCAGTTTTGGACCAGTCTCCTCCATGATCCAAGCTAACAGCACAGCCTTGCAGTGCGGCTTAGAAGAATGCCTGCACCTGAGCTGAGAGCACAACAGGCAGTCCTGTGGGTGAAGCTGGCACCAATCAGTGAGTATGAGTGGGGCGGAGGTGGGTGGGTTTCCGGCAGCCATGCAGCTCACTGAACTCTGGCCATCCAAGTGGTGGCCAGCACTCTTCAGCATGCATTAAGGGACCTTCAAACTTAACCAAGAGAGCTTCTTAATGCACCCATGCTAACCCACACGTCTCTCTCTTTCATCCAGCAGGAGGAATACATCAGGAACATGGAGCCTGGTGACCTAGCTGTATGCCTCATGGTTTACAGGGAGCAGAGACGAAGGAGAAGAGAACAAAGAAAGCACCTGGCTGGGCAGAGGGAGGAACAGAACCCTCAAGAAGGAGGGGCAGCTGGGGTTCCTGCACACAATTCCCATGGAGTGTCCATGACTCCTACATTATCAGTAGGTCTCAGATCCCTGATGTCTTCCAAGATCCACAGAAGCTGCAGGGTTGGCTCCTCGGGGACAAGGGCAAAGGAGGTAGCTGATGATGCCCTTGCGGTGGCCTCGGAGTACAGCAGAGAGAAGGTACAAAGAGGCTCATGCTGCAACTCGCACTTTGGTGGAGTAAACCACTGGGATGCTGAAAATGAGGTTCTGGTGAGGCCCTCAGAGCCCTAAAGTCATGGAGGATGGTGACGACATGCCGTGAGGAGACGCCATAGATCCTCACATTGCACCTGTGAACGTTTGACTCCTGTCTGGCTGGTAGCAGCGCACATATCCTCTGTGATAAGGCTCCTGTCATGGGATCACAGTAGATGCCCATGATCCCTACATTCCAGTAGGGTGATGACGACGTGCAGTGGGGACAGTCCATAGATTCTCACAAAGCTTATGAGAATTTCTGACTCCTGTCTGGCTGATGGCAGATCTCTTGCACTCTGTGAACAGGGTCATATCATGAAGATGCAGTGGGCAGAGTTAAACTTCTTCTGATCCTATGGCATCCTTCATGAGCTAAACCCTTCAGGACCACACTGTCACCGGACACAGATTCTGATGAGATGATGGGAGCAGCCGCACCTCAAAGGTGCTGAGAGCTCACAGAGAAAATGACGGTACTCTGTGCCGCCGGCCCAGGATATTCTGGCAGCAATGATAAGCCCCATCGAGGTGCTTATCAGGTTTGCACATTTCAAAACCTGTCTCATCCTCTTTCTTCAGAGTCCAACTCTCGCATCACCTCACACTAGTAACTTTGGTGTTGATCATCGAGCTAAGGCACTTGAATTTGGCCACTGCCTTTATCTCAATGCTTTCAACCTTGAGTTTTCCATTGCCATTTAGAGCCATAGCCTTGGTCTTTACCTTATTTACGTTCAGTCCAAAAACTCAACAAAAGGTAAAGAATACAATAAAACAAAAAGAAATTGTAGGATGCATGTCAGGCGAATTCTTCAAACGAGAACCTAACCAAATTCAATAGGTTGAGAGGGGACCTGAAGAGGAAAATAAAACCAACAAAATGAGAATATGAAAGTAAAATGGCAGTTCACATAGAAGCGAACCCAAAGTTATACCAGCATATAAATTGTAAGCAGGTAGTAAGAGGAGAGGATGAGGGTTTGGCGGTTTGGGATTAGTAGGGTCCTATTATGGACAAAGAAGATGACATATGCTTAGAGGTGCAGGACAAGGCTGGAATATTTAATGAGTACTTTATATCTGTGCTTACTAAGAAAGAGGATGCTGACATAGTATTATTATAAGTGCACATGATAGAAGTAATGGATGAAGTGAAAATTAAAAGGCAGGATTTACTGAAAAGACTGGCTATACTTGGAGTGGATAAAATGCTTGGTCTGGAAGGCTTGCATTCCAGCTTTCGAAAAGAGTTGGGGGTGCAGATCGTGAAAGGGCTTACTATAATTTTCTAATCTTCCTACAGGGAAGGTGTCAGAGGACTGGAGAGTGGCAAATGTGACACCCTTATTCAAGCAAGGGTTTGAGGACATTCCTAGTAACTACAGGCTAGTCAGTTTCAGATCAATGGTGGGTAAGGTTTTCAAAACAATAATCAGGGAAATAATCAATGGGCATTTGGAGAGGTTTGAGTTAATTTACGAGAAATAGCACAGATTTATAAAAGGCTAGGCTCATCTAACTGAATGATTTGATGAAGTAACAGAGAATGTTGATGAAGGAAATACAATGGATGCTGTGAATGTGGATTTCAAGAAAGCCTTCGACATAAAAGGCTCATGGAATGGAAGGGTCAATTTCAGCTTGGATTTAAAAAAATGGCTTAAGGACATAAAACAGCAAGTCCTGGTAAATGGTTGTTTTTTTTAACTTTGTTATGAACACTGGACTTTATAAGACAGTTATGTTTTAAACTGTCTCTTTTAATTGAAGGTAAAATGGAGTAGTTTGGGGAGGGGAATATCATCTCCTTCACAATCTGCCCTGAGACAAATCCATCTGACCGCATACTAAATTTTTTTGGAGCCAAACCCATGTGACCTGCTTGTTCTGGAGATGGAAACTCAAATCGAAACTTCTTGAAAATAAGGTGCAAGTTTTAACACCTGAACACAAAGCTGGTCCTGCTGTGTACAGAATCACAGACTCTCAGAGTCAGTCAGAAAGAGAGATTTGAGATTTTGAGGTGCTGCTATGTCAGACAGAGGTTTTAAAAAGACAGTTTTTGGGTTAATCATCAAGCAGTGTGCTAGCGAAAACGAATTCCTGGTTCAAAGAACAAAGGCTTTTGGAGAGTTAAAGATCAAGGAGTCACCAGAGGGTGCCTTGCTACTGGAAGTCCATTTTATTATGCTTAGAAGACTGAGTGTAAGGCCTTTGTTTTAAAAGGACATTGAAAGATTTTCCCTGGTGGAACAGGAAGAAGAGATTCTGCTAAAGTTGGGAGGAGTTTGGGAATTTTTGCAGAAGATTATAGCCGGGATTTTTTGTGCTCGCCGGCGTGAACGGTCAATATGGCGAGAATGCCAAAAATCGATTTTATGACGTCGTAAAACCAGTTTGCGATCATCTGCTCCGCCCACTGATGGACGTCAGGAACCTCATTGTAATATATCAGCATATCATTATAAGGCCAGCCCGCTGGACTCATCCCACCCACCGCTAGATCATCCGCCCACGTTGACGGCAAAACATGCCGACGCCTTTCACAAGAGCATATATAAGGCATGCACTCAGCGGGTTGCACTTCGCTCGTTTTAAGGTTTGTTTGCCAACCTTGTTTCGGTCAGCACTTGCAGTCATCAGCGCCAGGCTTCACAGACAGCACCACTTCACTTTTAGGGGGCTCACAGGTAGGTCTCTACCTACCAGATCAGCCATATGTGGGTGGCTTTTCAATGACTGCAGGGCAAAGCCTTGCTTGGGAAAGGAAGAGAAGTGGCCTCAGGCAAGGGAAGAGGCTGCAGGGCAAGAGCACTACTGGGGAAGGAGAGTATCCCAGGGTGTGTGTGGGGGCACATGTTGATCTGTGCAAATGGCCTCAAGATATCAGTCTCTACAAGTAATGTAAGAAATTGAGGGCTCTCAGGGAACAAATTCAGAGACTGTAAAATGGGTACATTGAAATTTTCCAGAGTTTAAACAAAGAAGATTTCACATTTACTTTTGATATATTAATTGAAAAGCCTGTTGCTCAGGTGTTTCTGGAGAGAGAGTCTCTGTCTATGAATCACTTGCACAATTAACAGAGGTTAATTTTAAGACTGTAGCAGGGATGGTAGGCTTAGACTTGAAAGTCGGGGCTAAAAAGACAGAGATGGTTGAAGTATTGGCTCATCACTTGAACCTTGAGGAGGAAAAGGGTGATCCTATTATCACTTAGATTGAGTTAGCTAGTATTCAATTACAAATGAAGTAATGAAATAATCGAATTGTAAGAGATAGAGAAAGACTAAAACTTGAATTTGGGAAAGAAAAGGAAATGCAAAAACTTGAATTGGAGTTCCAAAGAGAAAAAGGAAAACCTTGAATTCCAAAGGGAGAGAGAATGAGAAAAGTTAGAAAGAGAAAGAGCTAAAGAACAAGAAAACCTTAAATTTCAAAGAGAAAGAGAGAGAAACTAGAACAAGACAAATTAGAAAGAAAATTTGAACTTGACAGAAATGCTTTGATTATGTGAACAGGGGATGGGGGGAAAACATGAAGATGGCTCAACTTTAACTCCCGGTTTTGATTTGGCAAGGAATATTTACTTAGTGCCCAAGTTCAGTGAGGAAGAAGTTGGAATGTATTTTGTGTCATTTGGGAAGACTGCTACAAAACTGCAATGGCCGAAACAAGGTTGAATGATTTTATTGCAAACCATGTTCGTGGGGAAAGCTGTGGAAGTGTATTCATCTCTTCCAGAAATACAGTCTCATGTTTATGATACAGTGAAAACTGCTGTTCTCAATGCCTATGAGTTAATTCCAGAGGCTTATAGGCAGAAATTTAGACACTTAAGGAAGAAACAGAATCAAACTTTTGTGGAATTTGCTGGAGAAAAGAAAATGACAATTGATTGATAGATGGTATCGGTCTATGAAGGTTGAACAAGATTTTGAAAACCTTAGAGAGATAATGCTAATGGAAGAATTTAAAAATGTACCCCTTTAGGTATAAGGACCCACCTAGAAGACCATAAGGTTTCTAAGATAAGAGAAGCTGCAATAATAGCTGATGATTACAAAATGTCTCACAAGCTTTTAGTAGCAGGCCATTGTTTGTGAACTACCATAGAAATTGTACAGATAAGAGATCTGATAATGGACAGAGCTCTGGTTACAGTGAGGAAGATAGCAAAAATGAGAAGACATACTCCTCAGAGTAGTAAAAAATACAGTATGGAGGATAAGTATGATTCTAGGGGATCAACATATTTTTGCCATAACAGAGGGCATGTAAAAGTAGACTGTTGAGAATTAACAGGTAAAGGATTGTACAGCGCTTCTTCAGAAAATGCTATACCAGTGGGTGAAACATCTGACAAACTGGTAACTTCAAGTGTATTTCTTTTTGGAGTAGCGCAGAGCATAGAAAATTATGGATCTTTTCAGTGAGCAGTATATGGGTCCGGGTTTCTGACTGCATGCTCATAGTCAGGTGCCTCTGAAAAACCTACAATTACTGGATGCATGACTTCTCAATATCAGTTTCCAATGGGCAAGTAAGGCTCCACCCTAGAAGTATGCATTCAGGAAATCTGTTCTGCAGCAAAAGTAATTTTTCTTGATAAAGCTATCTCACTAAAAGAACAGTGGGCTGGATTTTACAGAATGCCCTGTCCCTACCTTCCCAGCTAAAAAAGCTGAGGGGAGCCATGATCCCAATGGCCGTCCCACAGCAATTTAACGCCGGAAGCAGCGTTAATTGTTTTAAGGCAAGACCTTCCCCCTTTCTCGGTAGGAAGCCCACCTTAGAGAGCTGCAGGCCAATTGGATGGCCAGCAGCTTTTTAGTCCCAGAAGCACCAGTTGGGAGCATTGGTCACTACTGTGACTAGAGGAAGTTCCACCATGCCAAAACACCCAGCTAAGTCCAGGGTCAGGGATCTTGAGAGGGGTTGAGGGGTGTGGGGGGGGCTGGATTCAAGAGGGGAGATTTAAAGGGGCGGGGACCTGGGAGAAGTACCCCCTCATGCCTGACAACAGCCGCACAGATAAAGATACTGGGCTTCCTGCATGGAGTGGCACTCCCCCAATTGGGAAATCATGGACTGTTGGACAGGCAACTGGAAAATACTGGGCTGGAGTTTACGCTCCCCTGCCAGTGGTTTTGAAGTCAGGGCAGGCATGTAAAATCCAGTGGGTGCCTTCCCACACTTAAGGGCCTCAATAGGCCAAAGGTCAGGCAGGCTGCCTGATGTTTTCCTGACAGCAGAAAATTTCAAACAAGTCAGGCTGAGTGGGTAAGTGTGGGAAGGCACCCACTGGATTTTACATGCCTGCCCTGACTTCAAAACCACTGGCAGGGGAGTGTAAACTCCAGCCCAGTATTTTCCAGTTGCCTGTCCAACAGTCCATGATTTCCCACCCAATTAATGACGGAAAATCACAGGCAGGCAGGTGCAGACACAGAGCAACCCAGATAGAACACTCATGTTTCATATTATTTTAATGTTTTTACATGGACAATAAACAAATCATTTTCACACAGATAGAGCTGCTCTCTGTCTTAGCAAAAATGGCAGCAGAGGCCTGGATCCTGAAGCCCCACCCTCAAATGCGGCCTCTGCCATCTTTGCAGGGGAGTGAATGGGAGTGGGTTCTAATTTACACTTCCATGGTTCATGGAGACAATTGCACATGTTAAAGTGCATTTTCCTCAGTCAGATCTGATTTTGGCTAGTGGTATGTCTAAAACATGACAAGTGTACTTTAGACCAGGTAGGAGAAAGTCTAAATCTTCTGAAGTTCTTTTGGACAGGCTGGTATCCTTTTGGAGATGTAGGGTACCCATTTGGATGGGGTCCTGAGACACCTTTGGGAGAGGCTATGTGCCCTTTGGGAGTGATAAGGTGCTCTTTGGAATTGTTAAAAGTAGATATCAATGTGCATAAAAGGTGCACAACTCTTCAGAACTGTCAAGTTCATTGGAACTGTCAAGCTAATTAGAATTGTCAAGAGAACTGTCTAGATAACTGTGAAGACAACTGTCAAGAGAACTGTCAAGATATATGTCAAGGTAGCTGTCAAGCTTTCAAAAGATTTAAATCTCCTGCCATCTAAATTTAATGAAAGCAGTGTTAAAAAGAAATCAGCACTTATTATTTCACTCTGTTTGTTGGTATAAGCCTGAGGGTTATCGGAACAGGATTAGTGCTGCATGACTGATGTCACAACTTTTCATTATCACATTGGGGTGCTTTTCAATTCATAGTTTGATTGACAGCTCCAAGTGATTACAGACTCTTTAAAGAGGGACTATGAATTCCACTGCTTGTTTTTATGGGATGAAAGGAAGTTAAATGCAGTGAATGGGTTTTTTTATCAGAGATTTTTTTTAAATAGTGAATTCATCAATAGACCCTTAAGAACTTTATTTAATTTCAGAATGGGTCCTGATGTTTGCCCATGGTGGATACTGGGTGAGTTGGCATGGTAGGTGTAAGGGCAAAGGATGGTGGGTGGGCGGATCGGCTGGCATGAGTTGGTATAGATGGGGCATGGAAAGGCGTACGGGGTGAGGGGGCTTGAGGGGCGAGGGCTGGAGGGGTTTTGTTTTTGTTTCATTCTTTTATTTAAACCTTCAACAAAGTCCCGTTGCCGGTGCACTGAGGCAGGTTTTCCACAAAGCCTCCCTCTGCAGCTGGCAGCCTACAACCTCTTCCTGGAGTTGCCCACCATGACTCTCATTTTCACCCACCGACCAGACTGAAAATTCAACCTTCCGGGGCACGTTTTTCCAGGTTGGGTTTGCGGAGCCATGATTTGTCCTGACTCTGTACTCCCAACCTGGGAGCGAAAATTCAGGGCATAGTTACCTTTTAACTTATAAATTAAGGGTTTCTCTGGTTTTTTTTATTGGTTTCATTCCTTGAGTCTTTGATATCACTGGACATGGGTAGAGGGAGGGAAGTTTGAAAGGGGAAAAAAGAGTGAAGCTTAAAAGGATTTGAATGTGCATTTACTTACATGAATAGTAACCCTGATTTAGATTTTGTTACTTTCTCCCTTACCCAACTTTACCTATTAACTTATTATTCTCTATACTAGTGCTATCTGTCCCTCCCAGTATTTTGCGCACCCTGGTATTCCTCTCTAATATTTTTTGGAGGTTTTGTCTAAATCATCATTTTTCCCATTAAAGTTATGCCTCAGAATGAGCTTAATGGATTGTGCTATGTTCTATTTTAATTCATTTTCACAAGTTAAATAAACAAATGCTCTGCTTCTACTAAATGCTTCCCTGGTTTTTCACCATTAGCATGCATTTGGTCTGTAGGAAGGGATCCAGCAACAATGAAAGAATGCTGATAGTTTTCTAAAGGCAGAATTTTGCCCTTGATGGGTGGATGGGCCCCACTGGCTCGGTGGCGGGCAGGCAGCCGATTGCCGCTGCTGAAACAGGCCCCGCTGCCATTTTGAGTGGGCGGGCCAATTAAGGCCCGCCCAGTGGGCCGCCCGACGGGAAACGCTATGCGCTTCCTGCGCTGGGGGGGGGGGGGGGGGGGGAGGAGAGATTCCCAAACTGTCAGAGTGCGCTCTTTCGCGCGCATCTCCCTGAGACTAAGTGCTGCCTCAGGGAGATCGCTGACAGTGTTTCAAACTTCAAGAATAGAATAATAAAAAAATTATTAACATGTCCCCCTCATGTGACAATGTCACACGAGATGGGACATGTTAATAAATATCACAAAAACTTTATTGCACTTTTTTAAAACAGACATGAAACCTCATCCCGCCAATGGATGAGGTTTCATGTTTTTTCAGAAGCATGCTGGGGCTCCTGGCCTGCCCACCAACCTTAAGGTTGGACGGGCAGGGCCATTAATTGGCTTAATGATCCCGTCAATGTCCTCAATTGGCCATTGACAGGTCGGCGGGCGGACAACTGATCGTGCTTCCTGAATATTTAAATGGGGCGGGATGACGTCGGGGGTCTCCCTGGATGTCATCCCGCGTCGTTTTCGCATCGGCGAGCGGGCCCCACCCCCAGCTCGCCGATGGAAAAATTCTGCCCTAAGTTAAGATGGCGTGTGTACCTGGAGGGGAACACGCACTTGCTGCCCTTGTTCTTTCAGGCTGTAGAGGTCACAGATTTAGATGGTGCTGTCTAACAAACTTGGCAAGTTGCTGTGTATCTTGTTGTTGGTGCACACTGCAGCCTTGGTGCGCCTGTGATGGAGGGAATGAATCCTTCAGCTGGTGCCAAACACACTGCTGCTTGCCTGGCTGGTATTGAACTTCTTGAGTATTGTTGGAGCTGCAATCATCCAGGCAATTGCAGAGCATTGCATCACATTCCTAACTTGTTCTTTGTAGATGGTGGAAAGGCTTTGGGGTTTCAGGAGGTGAGTTACTCAGCCTCTGACCCGCTTTTGTGTCCATGTTATTTATGTGGCTGGTCCAGTTAAATTCTGGTTGGAATCCTATTCAAGGTGCCAATTGCCTGTTTTAGGATTCCATCAGGGCCGCCTCTTAAGCGCCCAAGTGTCATTAAGAGATATTAATGTATATAACATTATTGGAAATTATTTTTTTAAATTGAGGTTTAGTCTGTGTGTTGATGCAATTGGATTAAAGCCAGCTAGTCTGGGTGCTTTGATGTGTAGTAGTTTTGAG
Source organism: Cetorhinus maximus (assembly GCF_964194155.1). Classification (NCBI taxonomy): domain Eukaryota; kingdom Metazoa; phylum Chordata; class Chondrichthyes; order Lamniformes; family Cetorhinidae; genus Cetorhinus; species Cetorhinus maximus. The sequence goes on from NC_135882.1 coordinate 160,916,337, forward strand.
ATGTAAGCAGTAAGATTTTGTTGAATAAACCATTCAAAGACTCGGTGTGAAATCTTGCACCTAGCTAGGAGACACCAAACAATGTTTATATTACTAATAAAATTGGTACTATGAAAGGGGTTCAATGAACATTTACATCCAAAGGGGAAGGCTGGGTATAAGAGAAAGGAAAAACAAAAATACCTGGAAAAACTCAGCAGGTCTGGCAGCATCTGCGCAGAGGAACACAGTTAACGTTTTGAGTCCGTATGACTCTTCAACAGAACTAAGTAAATATATAAAAGAGGTGAAATATAAGCTGGTTTAAGGGGTGGGTGGGTGGGACAATGCAGCAGGCCAAGGACGGACATGTGGGCATGAGAGCAGGGTGGAGTGTTGAAATGGCAAGCGACAGGGAGGTCTGGGTCATGCTTGCGGACAGACCGAAGGTGTTCTGCAAAGCGGTCACCCAGTCTGCGTTTGGTCTCTCCAATGTAGAGGAAACCACATTGGGAGCAACGAATGCAGTAGACTAAATTGAGGGAAGTGCAAGTGAAATGCTGCTTCACTTGAAAGGAGTGTTTGGGCCCTTGGACGGTGAGAAGAGGGGAAGTAAAGGGGCAGGTGTTGCACCTTCTGCGGTTGCATGGGAAGGTGCCGTGGGAGGGGGTTGAGGTGTAGGGGGTGATGGAGGAGTGGACCAGGGTGTCCTGGAGGGAATGATCCCTGCGGAATGCCGCCAAATATATAAATGCTTTTATATAAGAGAAAGGAGTTTTGTGTGTGCAGGTCAGAGGCATGTAAGATCTAAGCCTGTAGGCCAACCACTGTGCCTGCAAAGGAACCTCATTTTGAATTCACAAGGTGAAAAATGCTTTGCCTGGTGTCTGTTTAAGTTTATTGGTTACTGTTGCCTTAGTGGAGATTAATTTGGGAATGTGTTAAAAGTTATGATAGTAGTAATTTGTAGCCATGTGTATGTGTTTAATTTTTTGTAAATTAATAAATGTTTCATTTAGTTTGATATAAAAACCTCAAGCCACAGGCTTCTAAAAGAGAGAGCTTCTCCATGGAGAACATTGCTGCAGTGATTGTGATTGTTAAAACATAAAATGTTAGCATATAGGTAAATTGAACTGTTCTGTAAATGGCTTTATCATGATCCAGATCTTATTTTGGGTACTAAATTCCTCAGCTGAGTTTTTAAAAAAAACAAAATGGTGGCTTTTCCTTACCTGAAAAGTTTGACATCATTTGTGTTCAACATCATTTATTTGCACTCGTTTTATATCATTTGTGCTCAAAAGTAATCACTTATCTATCATTTAACATCAACTGCACTCAAAACCAATCATTTAGCTATCATTTGACGTCAATTGCACTCAAAAGAAATCATTTAACTATCAGTTGACATCAATTGCACTCAAAACCAATTATTTAGCTATCATTTAACATTACATGTACCATAACTGATATCAATGTCATCAATTGCCCCAAGCAAAATCGCTCACACATTTGCGATTAGCAACGTCAGTTAAGCATTCAGACACCAAGAATGATCATAGAGTTTATTTTCCATACTGATTGCTTCAAACATCATAAAACTGAGCTAACTTTAGAAAAAGTAGACCCTGTTTCAATAAGGTACTTTTTATGTTTTTCTTTGTAACCTATAACTCATGTAGCACAACCTTGCCCCACACCCTACCACGCCGACTCCCCACCCCCACCCCCCTCCCCCAGACTCATAACTTCCCCACCCCCACTACCTCCACCACCCCACCCCAAACCTCTTCTCTCTCCCTCCTCTCTTTCCCCCCTACCTCTCCCCACAACCCTTATTCCCCTCCCCGCCCCTTTCTTATTCCCCTCCCTACCCTCCTCTTATTCCCCTCTCCCCTCCCCTCTTTCCTGCCACACCATGTATTCCCCTCCCCCACCCCTTATTCCCCTCCCCTACCCCGCTTATTCCCCTAGCCTCATTTTCCCTCCCCCTTCCTTCCCCATTCCCTTCCCTCTTTCCCCCTGCCCCCACCCCTCTTTATCCTGATCCTCCCATCTTTACCCCACCCCCTCCCCTCTTCCCCCCCCCCTCCCCCCCTTTCCCAACTCCCTCTTCTCTCCTACCCCACTAACCCCCAACGCACTCCCCACAAACCAAAGATCTCTGTTCACAGGGTCAGGTGGAAACTGGAAATTACATTTTCGGGCCGGTCCTGATGTGGATTTGAAGCCAGCATAGGAGCAGCGTGGTAAGTATAGGGGAAGTTGGTGGGAGGAGGCGGGTGTTGAGAGAGATTGGTGTGGGGCGGCTGTCGAGAGAGGTCGGTTGGGGGGCGGGGAGGGGTGGCTGCAATCGAGAGAAATTGGGAGGCCCAGAAGGTCAGCAAGGCCCAGGTCAACGAAGCCCGAGGCCAGGAAGGTTGGCGAAGCCTGGAAGTTCAGCAAGGCCTGGATACTGGCAGGAGGGGAGGAGAGGAGAGGGTTGGGGGGAGAGTTTGGATATGGGAGGAGTAGAAGGAGAGTTTGGAGGTTGGGGTGAGGGGGGAGAATTTGGAGGTTGAGGGGACGGAGTGGGGAGAGAGTCAAGGCTGGAGGGGAAGAGAGAGGGGAGAGTTTAGGCCCTGATATTGGAGGTGGAATGGGGGTGGTAGAGTTTAGACCCTGAGATTGGAGAGAGTTTAGACCCTGAGACCTGGGGGTGAGTGGGTGGAAAGTATAGACCCTAAGATCAAAATGAATTAAGAACTGCTGGGGATCAGGTGGTGCTCTCAAGCATATATTGTACAGTGGAACGATTTTTTTGGACAAAATGAAAAACTGAATAAATTCAGATATTATTTAAGTAATTAATTTCTTTGTATTTTTCAATGGAGATCGCTGAGTGTATCTGATAGCTTTGAGTGCACTGGATAGCTTTGAGTGTGCTGGATTGCTTTGAGTGTGCTGAATAGAGGTTTGAGCGCACTGGATAGCTTTGAACGTCCCATCAAATTTGATGACAAGTTCATTCCAAATTAGAACTTTTGATGTCAAATTGTAATTGAGAGCATTGACTACACTTGAAAGTAAAAATGATGTTAAAATTTTCGGGTAGTCTCCAGCCTCTTCAATTATTCAACGGTTGCTGATCCATGGCCTTATGTAGCGATTTTGCTACGGGACAGGGCAAGGAGGTATGCCTCAAGTATTTTGCAGCCAGAATTTGGGATCAAACCCCGCGGTGTTGGCATTCGGAACCACACACTAGCTGTCTAGGCAACTGAGTTAACCTAACCGCTCCCCCACTGCCCTCTGTGACTGCTAAGGTTTTCAATAGAATAATTTGAACGATTTGATCTTTTTTTTATTGGGATCAGTTTGCTTTCATTTTTGTTCATTAGTCTTTGAACTTCTTAATTGGTGGCTTTCGCTCCTCTTAATATTTGCTCTTTGTGCAGTTGTGATCTGTTGCTGTTTTATGGCTATGACATTTGAGCCAATGAATGCAAGTTTAACACATACTTAATGTATCAAGTGTGATGCAGATGAAACTAGTACTGTACATACATTGATTTATAAATTAAAAATTGTTGATAACTGTCAAAATTTATAACAATTTTATTTTCCTTACCTATAGTCAGGTAGTATTATAAACCAATTTATTTCTTACTACTTAAGTTATCTGAAATTGATACTTAAACAGGAATATGCAAATAAGAACAGCTTTATATTGAGAGCACTCTTGGGATTTAGCAACAAAAATCTAGAAATAAATAGTCTTCTTTAAATTACATTTTTATTTCATAAGAGACAATTATTTGCAGAATCATTTCTGCATATAACTTACCACCCTGTATTAGAAAACAAATAATTTCCTTGTTTTTAAATACATCTGTAGTTTTAATAGTATGATACAACAATTTGGTATCACCCAATTTGCTGAAAATTTTGCAGTGCTAGGAATATGTTTCAATGTTGCTATTGTGACTTTCATATTATTTGTTTAATATTGTACTAAAGGACTGAAAACATGTTTAATCATGAATGGGTTTTTCAAACAATTATTCTGTCGCTGATTCTTAAATAGGAGATACTCCTAACATCAGAATCAACATTGATTAAGCTGAGTGCAAATATTCAGAAAGCACTTAACCTGGCACTCAGGTCCTGACCCAGATCACGTATCAGATAGTACATTACTAATTCAATTTCTGGCATGCATTTTCATCTTGGGATAGAGAATAATCAGGAACTTAAATTGGACTATTTCCATCTGGCGGATATGAATTAAACTGCTTTGTTAGTAACTTTAAACTGGTAACAGAGGACAACATTTTATATCAAAAAATAAAAATGGCTCAGTTGGAACAAAATTGCCCCATTAAGCACTTATCTTGGCATTTATAGTAGCATTCCTTTGCTCTTAATGAAGGAATTTATAAAGATCAACATATAGAATGACTCTTTACCATTTTCCATAAAGATTTAAAAGGACTTCTGCTAATATATAATTTACTCCAGAGGACAAAGCAAACTCATACTCGGGTTAAGTTTTCAAATTAGTCATGTAAACAATTGTATTTGGTCTCCAAAAAAAAATGTTAAGAATCTAAAGGTTGATCCAAACTACTGGCAGAAAACCGGAATGAGCAGAAGCAAATCCTGCCCAGTAGTCTTCATCGGATGCTCTTTAGCTTTTAACTTCTTCCCTACTTCTTTCCTGCTGTTCAGGTGATAACTCCCCACAAATTGGGGTAATGTTATCCAAACTTGTCAGGACTCAAATCCACAGAGTTGAACACCAGTTTTCCACCCTACCCCCCCCACCAGGGCTGTGAGGAGAACAAAGGGTTTGATTTTCTGAATGGGTCTCATGATCATAAAGGTACTCCAGATATCCTCCAGGATTTAACTGAAGTACATCTTTTCGATTTTCTCCATAGATTTCCCACTCGAAATGTAGCCTGATTGACAGACTGGTTGCCTGTTAGGCAGAAGAACAGTCAAGGAAAGGTTGCCAGATGACGGATGAATGGTGTGTCTGTGTGTGTGTGTGTGTGGGGGGAGGTAGGGGGGTGGTGCGGGGGAGTGTGAGTCAGAGATTGCGAGTGTAGTGGTCAGAGATCATGAGGGATCAGAGATTTCAGGAGGGTCAGAGTTGGTGATCATGGGGACACAAGAGGTAAGGTTGCTGGGCTTGGAGGAAACATTCCAGCTCCTCATTTCCCATAAGAAGTACTGTAAAGGCACCTAAATTTCAAATCTGGACCTCTTTACCTCCTTTAATCTGCTGGGATTCCTGAAATCTAGAAAAGCCAGCCAACATTCTGGAACCCCCTACCTGAAAAGTTTGACATTATTCGCATTCAACAGCAACACTTAACATTACAATTACTGTAACTGACATCAATGTCATCATTTGCCCCAAACCACAGCACTCAAACATTTGCGATTAGCAACATCACTTAAGCATTCAAAAATGATCATGGGGGCAAAACTTTTATCTCAGAGCGTGAAGTGACGCACATTGATGTTGGCTGAGCGTGCCGACGCCAATGCGCAGTCGCATGATAGTTTGGTCGGCAGGCGCGTGCTGGAGTTGGCAGCAAGCACGCCCGCTGACAATTAAAAGGCCTGTTAAGGCCATTAAACAATCAATTAACTTAAATTTTTCACTGCCCATCCAACCTTATGGTTGGCGGGCAAGCAAAAAGGCCAAGCGGCCTTTGCATTTTTTTGGAAAACTCATCCATGGACTGGATGAGGGGCGGAATTTTCCCATAATTGCACTAAGTGCGGTAGCGGGTGGATAAAATGGAGTCCTACCCACTGATGAAAATGGCGGGTTTTCACGCCGTATCTTCCCAAGCCCGCCTCATTATTTATGCATTCCTGGGAAACACGCTGTTTCCATGGTGGGCAGGCTCTCATTCGCCCGCTCACCATCACCCCACTGTTGCTGCACGTTGACTGCCATCTTTAAAAGGCAGCTGCCAGCAATGGACTCATCACCACCAGCTCACCATCGCTGTCCAGAAGACACGGCCTGCAAAGGCAAAAAGCCCCCCAGCTTCAACGATGGGTCCCTTGAGTGACTGCTGGGTGCTGTGGTGGCCCGCCAGGATGCGCTCTGCTGCTCTGGTCGCAGGATGGGTAGCGATGTCACCAACCCAGCTTGGGAGTCGGTAGCAGCTGTGGTCAGTGCGAATGCCCTACAGAGGAGGACAGCCACCCAGTGAGGACCCAGCAGTGCAACATCCACCAGACAACCATGCCGTGAGTGATGTGTCCTCTTTCATAGGCCACTGCCATGCACTAATTATCTCCCCTTACTTTCGCAGGCACATCTGCCAAACAGCCGACAGAGTCCATGACACAGGGCCTCCAATCAAGCTCCGAAGAAATCCCTGAAGAGGAATCTGAAGAAACCCTCCCTGAAATCCCATCATAGCGCTCACCCACACCCTCCACCAGCGCAGAGACACACACCTCGGTGTGACCTAGCTTTACAGTAGCCTCGGGATCACAATCTGGTGAGCACATCGCACTTTCTGATCCACAGCAAGTGGAGGCAGGGACTTCCCAGATCCCTAGCACTCAGAGGATTGCTGGAGGCCAGAATGTTGCTGAGTCCGAGTCAGATAATGAGCCTCTGGACTCGGTCATGTCACAGTTGCTGGAGCTGCAAAGGCAAGCTAGGGAACAACAGGAAGGGATGTTCGCTGCACTCCTCAGATTGCAAGGCACAATGGAGGAGTCCGTCCATCTTCAGGCTGAGGTGATAGCACCGGCATTGCAATGTATCGAGGTCAACACTGGCAGGATGGCTGCCGCCATGGAGACCTTGGTCCAGGACGTCACTCCTACACTGCTGCGCAGGCTTAACTCCATCGCTGATACCATAGTATCACTCCAACAGTGTGTACATGAGAAGGGTGCTGGGCAGCTCAATCTCACTCCAGCTACCCCTTCTGCTCATGGAGTCAGCCAGGGGCCTTCGGGCACCCATAGGGAGGAGGATCAGCAGGTGCACGCTCCAGGGCCATCCACCCAGGTGACTCCAGAGTGACTGGCCCATCCGTTTCCTATCTTCCTGTGACCTCCGCAGATCCAGCTTCACAGGCCGAGGACGGTGCCACTGCCACACAGCAGGACCCCGAAAGCGGGCCGAGGCCCTCCAAGTCTCAGCCCTCCAGAGGATGCCTGCCAAAATCATCACAGACAGAGCAACATAGTCAGCAGGATGCCTCCGCCTCTGTTGTGGATGTCCGGGAAGCACCAAGACGTAGCAGCAGGGTTAGGAAAGTTAGGTAAAAGAGGTTGTACAACCTGGCCACAGGTGTTGATCATTGTTCACTATTGTCAATAAACTCCTAAGAATGTCACCCTGCCTGTGGCTCCTTGTCCTGATGAGCAGTGTTTTTGTTGCTCAGATGTGAAACCTTTCTGTACAAGATAAAAGGCAGGTGTCTCAGTCGCTCTCTCCTCCGTATTCTACAGTCTCTGTGGACCATCAGGCATACAACTAGGTCACCAGGATCCATGATCCTGATGTGGTCCTCCTGCAGCATGAAAGAGAGAGAGAGAGACGTGGTTATCATGGCTGTACTTAGCAGCTTTCCTGGCCCTGTGTGACCGCTCCTTAATGCTTCCTAGAGAGTGCTGGTCACCCCTCAGATGGCCAGAGATGAGTGCACGGCATGGCTGCCCTGTCAACCTGCGACTTGGCGGACACTGGTCCAAACCAGGATGCTGAGATTGCAAGGGGCTGTGAGCGCCTCCAGCAGTGTTTGCTACATGGTCAGCATTGGCGAGGAGATTGTACAATGTGTGCAGTCCAACTGCCCTGCAGTAGAAAAAAGGGATGGCAGACTCGAAGTCTGTGCCGGAGGGGTGTGGGTGGCTGGGGGTGGTGGTAGTAAGGTATGGAGCGCTTGGTGGCCCTTTGGTGCCTTCGCGTTGCTTGCATGGGTGGGCAGGCTAAGAGCCTGACCCCAATCATATCACTGTGGCTGCGCCTGATCTGTCTTAGTTGCAGAGGCATGGCCAGTTTATACAGGTGTCCCTAATGCGTGGCCACTCCCCTCGTTTACCCTGCACCCCACCTCAATTGCCTGTGTGCAGGATGCAGCGCCAGGGTAGCACTTGACCCCCCGCCCCTCTCAGCAGTCGCCTCCTAGGCTGGCCAGCACTTGACCCCAGACACCCCCCCGCCCCCCTCCAGCAGTTGCTTCCGAGGCTGCCGGCTATCATCTCAGGCTGAAGGTGGACGGATTCCTCCATTATGCCTTGCAATCTGAGGATTGCAGCAGACATCCCTTCCTGATGTTCCTGAACTTGACTTTACAGCTCCAGCAACTGAGGTATGACCAAGTCCAAAGGCTCATCATTTGACTGGACATATTTCTGGTCTCCAGCAGTCCTCCAAGTGCCAGAGACATGGGAAGTCCCTGCTGATGCCTGCTGTGGATCAGACAGTGTGATGTGCTCACCACATTGTGATCTGCAGGCTACTCTAAAGCTAGGTCCCATCAAGATGTGTGTCTCTGCACTGGGGGAAGGTGTGGGTGAGTGCTGCGACGGGTCTTCAATGAAGCTGCCTTCAGACTCCTCTTCAGAGGTTCCTTCACAGCTTGATTGGAAACCCTGGGTCATGGACTCCATCAGCTCTCTCCCAGCTGCGCCTGCGAATGCAAGGAGAGATTATCAGTGCATGGCAGGGGACTGCGTAACAGAAGAAGTGGCTCACAGCTTGGTTGCCTGATGAATGTTCCACTCCTGGATCCTCACTTGGTAGAGCACCATTGACCTCACCCTCAGCACAGGAACGGTCCAGGTCTTCACCAGCCAGCTGGATGACTCTATTTTCAAAGTCCGTAAGGACCTTGATTTCAGGCACTACTCCACCAGTCTACAGCCTCTCCCTCTTATTGTGTGCCAGCTTGTTCTTCATGAATACAGATAGGGAGAGTATAAGTGGGACACCTGCCAGGCCAGGTGATAAGTATGTCTTGCATGTGTGGGCGGTGAGTGGACGGGATGAGGACAATGAAGGTGTGTTTGAGAGAGTGAATGATGATGTCCCTTGAACTCGCAGTGAGTGAGATCCCTGTGGATGTGTGATGGGTTTGTGATTGTGTGAGTTAGAAGTGATGAGAAGAGTGACTTACCCTGATGGAATGGAGGAGATCATTCATCCTCTTTCAGCACTGAGTGGCTGTCCTCTTTACAGGACGCTGGCACTGATTACCGCTGCCACAGCATCCCAAGCTGGATTGGTGATGTTGCTGGCCCTCCTGCGGCCAGAGCAGGGGTAGAGGACATCATGGTGGGCCTGCATGGTGTCCAAAAGGTGTTCGAGGGACGTATCACTAAACTGGGGAGGCAGCAGTCCTCTTGCCTTTTGGGGCCATGTCTTCTGTGCAGCAATACTGGGCTGGAAGCACTGGGAGGTGTGTGCAAGGCTACACTTTAAATATGGTGCCCGGCATGATGAAGCAGCAAGGTGACTGCGTTTCCCAGGAATGCATGATTCATGGGGCAGGATTGGGACAATATGGTGTGAAAACTAGCCATTGAATCCGGCAGGAAAAATGTTCTTTTTCCTGCCCACTGAGTGAAAACCTGGGATGATTCCACCCTATGGCTTTTTGTATGAAACAGTTCCACATTTCTACCATCATATGATCTCTCCTGAAGTGTCTGGCTCTAATTTTAAAGTACTTCTCCCTTGTCCTAGACTTCCCACCAGCAGAAACATATTCTCTCTATCTACCCCATCAATTTTGTTTAAAATCCTTAGAACCTCAATCAAATCATTTCTTAACTTTCAATATTCCAGGGAATATAAAACAAGTTTATACAATCTCTCTTCATAATCTAAACCTTAGAATCCTAGTACCCTGATGAATCTGCACTGCATTCTTTCAAAGGACAATATATCCTTTCTAAGGTGCAGTGCCCAGAACTGTACATAGTACTCCAGTGTTTTCACAAGTGTTTTGAAAATGTATAACCAGTGATTGAACTAATCAGAGAAAATTATTGTCGATTTGAAACAGGAATGAGTGCAGGAGCAAGAGCAGGATAAATAGCTGGAAAAGGAGGATTTTATACAAGTTTACTACTAAGGAGATCCTACAAGGGCTCATAGGCTTTTCAATGTGCTCTCTGTTATAAACGTGAAGGATGGTAGAAATAAGAGGCCTAGATCTTCCAGTCTACAACAATGTGTGGAGGAGGTAGTCAGGTTGTGGGGCGGGGGGTGGGGGTGCTATTTGCAGGGGGTCGGTTGTGGTGCTCAGTTAAGTAATGCTGGCTAATCTCTGAATTATGCCAAATAATAATCAGTGTAACATTTCTTGAGTAAATAACCAGCTCGGTCTTGTGTATCTGGCATAAGTCTCCAATCCTGAGCTCAGAGCATAGGTTTGGAGACTTTCACGGAGGGTTCCAGGCAGTGCAAATCAGCCCATCAGAAGTTTACACTTCCTGGGCAAAGTCAGCACATGTGCATGTGCCAGGACTTCTGCAGGATCCGGACACACAACACAGACTTAAGTCAAGAATTTGTTGCTCTAAACATCGGAAGATTTGGGCCAGAGAAAAATTAAAACCTCTCTGCGGTTTTAATTTCATATGCAGTAATATATCTAGTACATTTATCATTTTACTATACTTCTGGTATCATATTACAGTAAAGAATTAGAGAACCAGATGGGGGACAAATATGTTAGATCTCAGTTAAGAACAGGGTCATCTCCGTATAATACATAAGAACCCCTCAAACCATGGTGGACTAATTCTAGTTTATTTGACTTTGTCCCAATAAACAGTTTTGCTAAACCAATTCTCTGGTACTGGTCTCTCCTAATTACTTTATCTTACCAGGCCACTCTTTTTAAACTTATAAGATTGGAAATATGGAGGCCTAAATTCATCATAGTAATTTCATTACAGGTCACGAGGCAGAATTTAATTCTCCCCCCAAGTGGTGGCCTGCAAGACGAGGTAGGTGAAGGGACATCTAATAGGGTGGAAAGATGCGGGGTGAAGATCCCACTGTCTTCCCAACTCCTCCCGCTTAGGCCTCAAGGGAAGGCTCAAGGACGGCCTTCCCACCCGGACGCCAATTGAGGTCCTTAAGTGGCCACTTAAGGACTACCTAACCCTCATCCTTGCAAAGCTGGTATTCAACCAGGAGTTGGGGTTAGAGTAAAAGCCAAATAAACCCTCGTGGGAATACTTGCAGTTGGATAGGGGAGTTCTTTCTACTTATGCAGCCCATGCCCAATGGAGAGACCGGCTAGAGGCATGGGTTGCCCATGGTTGACATCTCCTGTCAGCTCAAAAAGTTAATACCCCTTCCCATTTCGCCAGGGTTTTCCCGTGAGCCCACCTTATCAACTTTCACTCCAGGCCCCAGTGACAGTCCTGCAGCCAGGGCCTACTGCAGTACTGGCAGTGGCCATCACTGCTGGTGGTGCTCTTGGGGGTGGGATATTGTCCTGACACCGGTGAGGACCCCAACACGAACTAGGCAAGGGCCAGATTGGCACTAATTAGGGTCAGCGGGGCATAGAATGACCACGATGGGGTTGCCACCGGCTCTCCAGTCTGCTCACTGTGTCAAATTATATATTTACATTGGGCAGCTTTGACAGTGCTGATGTTAGAAGCACTAAATGGAGTTAGTTGCCATGATATTTACTCAGGGCTGTGAAGAGAGTGGAGGGTGATGGGAAGACGTCTGGGTGGGAAACACAGAAGTAAAGGTGTTCTGCAGGATTTAAGTGCAAGACATCTTTTACATTATATAAGGTTTCTTTCCCAATAGCCAGCCTGTCTGGCAGGACAGGAAAGCAGCAAAGGTTCAGATGCCAGGAAAAGGGGGAACTGGAAATCATGATGGGAGGGATTTGGAGATTGCGAGGGAGGGGGTTGAGGGGGTCAGAGATTACAGGAAGTGGGAGAATAGAAACTGCAGGGGTGGGGAAACAAAAGTAACACTATTGGACCTGGAGGAAACATTTCTGCTCCTCCATGAGTCACACAACCTCTTTTAAAGATTTCAGTGATCAATACACCTCTTCTAAGGGCAGGTCAGAGGCTAGGAATGGCGAGTAACTCATGTCCTGACTCCCCAAAGCCTGTCCACCAGCTACAAAGCACAAGTCAGGGGTGTGATAGAATACTCTCCACTTGCCTGGATGAATGCAGCTCCAGCAACACTCATGAAGCTTGACACCATCCAGGGCAAAGCAGCCCGCTTGATTGGCTCTCCATCCACAAATATTCACTCCCTCTACTACCGACTCACAGTGGCAGCAGTGTGTACCATCTACAAGATGCAATGCAAGAACTCACCAAGGCTCCTTAGACAGACAGCACCTTCCAAACCCACGACCGCTACCATTTAGAACGAGATGGGCAGCAGACACACGGGAACATCATCACCTGGAAGTTCCCCTCCAAGAGACTCACCATCCTGACTTGGAAATATATCACCGTTCCTTCACTCTCGCTAGATCAAAATCCTGAAACTCCCTCCCTAACGGCACTGTGGGTGTACCTTCACCACATGGACTGCTGCGGTTCAAGAAGACAGCTCACGTCCGCCTTCTCAAGGGCAATTAGGGATGGGCAATAAATGCTGGCCCAGCCAGTGGCGTTCACATTCCATGAAAAAATAATAATAAAAAATAAAGTCACCACAGGAGGTTGGTTAGAAAAATTGAAGCGCACAGGATAGGAGGTAATATACTGGCATGGATTAAGGATTGGTTAACAGACAGAAAACAGAGTAGGAATAAATGGGTCACTCTCGTTCTGGCAGGATGTGACTAGTGGGGTGCCGCAAGGGTCAGTACTTGGGCCCCAGCTAATGAGGGGACAAAATGTAATGTTTCCAAGTTCATGGATGACACAAAGCTAAGTGGGAATGTGTGTTGTGCGGAAGATGCAAAGCAGCTTCAAAGGGATTTGGACAGACTTAGTGGGCAGAATTTTCTGTCTGTTGCGCGGGCGGGCCCGACCCAATCTCCGGCGGGCGTGGAGCCAATCGTCGCCAATGAAGCGGGCCACACCGCCATTTTATGTGGGTGGGCCAATTAAGGCCCGCCCAGTGTGACGTCCAGCGGGAAGCGCTATGCGCGGCCTGTGTGAGCGGGGGGAATCCCTAAAAGCAAGAGTGCACTCTTTTGCGCATGCGCACGAAAGAGCGCACATCTCCCTGAGGCTAAGTGCAGCCTCAGGGAGATCGCCTGGACTTTGAAAAATATTAAAAATAGTAAAAGAAAATCCTTTACATGTCTCCCTCATGTGGCAATGTCACATGAGTTGGGACATGTTCATAATTTACAGAATAACTTTATTAAAATTTTTAAAACCCTGCATGAAACCTCATCCCGCTGCTGGATGAGGTTTCATGTTTTCTCTATTTGCCGTCGGGGCTCCTGGCCTGCCCACCAACCTTAAAGTTGGACAGGCAGGTCCTTGAATTGGTTAAATGATCCTGTCAATGGCCTCAATTGGCCATTGACAGGTCGGCGGGCCTGCAGCTGATTTTGCTGCGCCCCGCCTTCCTGAAAATTTAAATGGGGCGGGATGACATCGGGGATTCCGCCCGACGTCATCCTGCGTCATTTTACGCGTCGGCGTGCGGGCCCTACCCCCTGCTCGCCAACGGCAAAATTCTGCCCACTGATTGGGCAAGAACATGACTGATGGAATATAAATAAATGTTAGGTTATCCACTTTGGTAGGAGGAATAGATGTGGAGAGTATTTCTTAAATGGTGAGCAATTAGAAAGTGTAGATGTACAAAAGGACCTGGGTGTCCTCATCAATAAGTCACTGAAGGCTAACATGCAGGTACAGCAAGCAATTAGGAAGGCTAAGGATATGTTAGCCTTTATCTCAAGAGGATTTGAGCACAGGAGTAGCAAAGTCTTGATTCAATTGCATAGAACCTTGGTTAGACCTGGAGTACTGTGTACAGTTTTGATTCCCTCACCTTAGGAAGGATATTCTTGCCATAGAGGGAGTGCAATGAAAGTTCATCAGACTTGTTCCCAGGATGGCGAGACTGTCCTATGAAGAGAGATTGGGGAAACTGGGCCTGTATTCTCCACAGTTTCGAAAAATGAGAGATGATCTCGTTGAAACCGACAAAAAGCTTAAAGGGATGGACAGGGTAGATGCAAGTTTCCCCTGATTGGGGAATCTACAACCAGGGGGACACAATTTTAAAGTAAAGGCGAAGTAAACACAAATACAAAGAACTCATTAAGCATTCTGGTCTTGCCCTGCGCCCCTAAGTGTCTCTCACCCTCTTTGTCCCTAATAGGATCCATTCCACTTCCTACTACCCACTTTTAAATGCTTGTAGAAGATTTTTGGCTTCCCTTTTATGATGATTGCCATTCTATTCTCAAATATTCTCTTTGCCTGTTTTATTTTCCTCTTCACCTTCTCTCTCAATCTATTATTTGACTTGGTTCTTACGTGAAGAATTCACCTAACATGCATCATACACCCTCCTTTGTTGTTTTATCATAATTTTTATCTCCCTCATCATCCAGGAAGGCCTGTTTTTGGGTCCCTTACCTTTCACCCTTGTTGGAATGTACCTAACCTATAGCTGAAGCATCTCTTCCCTAAAGATCACCCATTGTTCCATTACAGTTTTTCCTGTCAGCCTGTGATGCCATTTTTTCCTGGTTAGAATAGATCCCTTATCATCACATTGAAATTAGCCCTCTTCCAATCTGGAAGTTCTATATTAGATTGTTCCTTGCTCTCCTCATTACTAATCTAAACCTGATGATACAATGGTCACTCTTTCCCACTTAGTCAACTTGGCCCACCTCATTTCCCAGTACCAGATCAAGCAATGCTTCCTTTCTAGTTGGGTTGAGAACATACTGATCAAGGAAGTTCTCCCAAACATACCTCAGAAATTGCTCCCCCTCCTTACCCTTTACTCTAACATTATCCCAACTGACATTTGGGTAATTAAAGTCCCCCAGTATCACCGCTCTATAATTTTGCACATTTGGAGGCCTATAGAATACCCAAGAAGCCTGACCTCACCTTTTAAGCCTCTGGAGTCTAGATGGGTGGACTCTGTCCTTGCGCCTTCAAGGGCACCCCCTCTGTCCAACACTTCCCTAGTCATTATAGCCACCCCATGTCCCTTTTCTCCTACTGTATCTTTTCTGAACTATTTATGGCCTTGTATATTAAGCGTCCAGTCCTCAACCATTTTTAAGCTACATTTCCATTATTGACATTACATCATATTCCCACACTGCTATTTGTGCTTGGACCTCACCAGCCTTATTCACCACATTTATATCTCAACTTCTGAACAAAGACCATTCATCTTTCAAATATACAAGCCATGTTGTTATAATCCCATTATGTGGACACTTTAACCCTGGCATTCTTCTGCAAGATGTAGTCACAGTCAAATGGTACAAGATAAATATTATTAATGAAATCCATGTTTAGAATTACCTCAAAAGTGAAACCTTTTGTTCTGTTTATATAATGCTCCAGGGCCTTAGGACGCTTTGGAATTTGCCCGGTTTCTTTAGCTGTTTGAAAATTAATATTGGGCCTGAACTTCCTCAGAGTGGCAATCAGCGTTGGATTTTTTTACCTTAAATATTTTCCCATCCTGTCTCGCCTGACCTTCCGACTCGGGTTGGGTGAGATCTGAGTATGCAGCGTGTCCTTGAGGCATAGCGTCGAAAAGCAGTTCTGTCAAAGGGAAGGAGGCCAGACCCTTTTTTATGGCACAACTGCCATAAGCCAGGTTAGTTAAAGGTCCATTGAAGTATAAAGGTCTTTGAAAGGCCAGGGAGAAGGTAAGTGTATAATAGGATTTTGGGGGTGTCAGAAGTTGAGAGGGGACGTTAGAGGTCAGGGGGGTGTTGGAGGTCGGGGGCGTGTCAGAGGTCGGGGTGGTCGAGGTCAGGGAAGTCGGATGTCGGGGCGGGTGTGTCAGAGGTCTGGGGTGTCGGAGGTTGGGGAGTTGAGGTCAGGAGAGTCAGAGATCGGGGGAGGGTTGGAGGTTGAGAGGGGGTCGGTGGTTGGGGGAGGGTATCGGGCCTCAGCAAGGGAGGGTGTCGAGCCTTGGGGCGGGTTGCATCAGGCCTTGGTGGTGAGGGTGGTGGGGCCTTGGGCCTCAGGTGTTGTGTTGGGTCAGGTCTGGAGGGGGTGTGGAGGTAAAAATCAGGCCTTGCGGGGGCGGGGAGGAGGGAGAGTCTTCGTGGGCGGTGGGGGAATCTCATGGGCTGAGGAGTTCCTGTTGCGGGGTGTAGTCCCTTAGTGGTGGGGCAGAGCCCTGGGGGGTCACGAGTTGTGTGGGGGATTTGCCAGTGGAATGGGCAGCGACCCCTAGAAGATTGGAGTGGGGGAGGTGGGTGGAGGGCTCCCATAGGGGGTCAATTTGGGTTTGTGCAATAGCTACCCAGAAGAGAGAAGAGGTTTTAATTCTAACTTTTTCAGGGTAATTATTGATGTAACCCAATCGGAACCATCTGAAGTTTGCAATTTAAATTGCATTTTCAGATGATTCCTGGTGCAGGGCAGTTGCCAGGGGAAGTTTGCACTCCTGGGCAATTGCTGTGCACACCTTACCTGTGAACCTCTTCAATACAATGCCCTGGAGCTTGGAAGTTACGGCCCAATAATTTTTGGATGACAGACTATTCCTAATGGGACTAAAAGCCAACAAATCCCCTGGGCTTGTTAGCCTATATCCTAGAGTTTTTAAAATGTGACTCCAGGGATAGTAGATTGCAGCTATGGGGAGAGATTAGGTAGGCTAGAGTTGGTTTCCTGAGAACAGAAGAGGCCAAGGGGTGTCCTAATTAAGGTGTACAAAATTATGAAGGGCCTAGATAGGGTAGACAGGAAATACTTTCTTCCCCAAGCTGAGTGGTCAATTACCAGAGGACATAGATTTAAGGTGATTGGTAGAAGGATTAGAGGGGACATGAAGAAAAACCTTTTCATCCAGAGGGTGGTGGGCATCTGGAATTCACTGCCTAAATTGGTGGCTAAGGCTGAGACACTCAACTCACTTAAAAGGTACCTGGATCTGCATCTGAAGTGCTATAACCTGCAAGGCTATGGACCAGGTGCTGGAAAGTGGGATTAAAATGAGCACCTAGTTTCTTTTTTCTCTTTTTTGGCCGGCGCAGATACAATGGCTGAACGGCCCCTTTCTGCACTGTAACTTTCCTATGGTTCTATGGTTCTATTGTTATGCATCTTCCAGAATTCCCTAGATTCTAGGAAGTTCCCCATTGATTGGAAGGTAGCAAATGTAACCTCACGATTCAGGAAAGCAGGGAAGGAGAAAACACAGAACTATAGGCCAGTTAGCCTGACTTCAGGAATATGTAAAAATGCTAGAATCTTATTAGGCACGCAGTAGAAAAACACTTAGAAAGATCATAATATGATTAGGCAGAGACAACATAGCCTTATGAAAGTAATATTAGACAGGATTTTGGCTTTTGTGTTGGGACTCTGATGTTGAAGTCAAATGGGAGTATCGACCCCTGCAGCATGTGGGGAATAGACACCGGGCAGTGTATTTCCCTGAATTAGCCAATTAGTGGTCGGAGTCCAATTATGTGTGGCAGGACTGTGAGGCCATCCTTTATGTTGAGGTCCCCTCTCAGCAACTTTTAAAAATTTTCATTTAAAAATTATCACAGTTGCCGGCCACCAACATCGAGGAGGAACCCCTTTCTATTGGCTAACCGGCCAATAACTTTGCTTAATTGACTACCTACCTCTTCTGGACAGTTAGCTAGTATGTTGCCGATTCCGCCTCTGGGAAAATGACCTGTGGTAGGATGATGCAGGCTTACTGGCACGTCAGCTAGGAATGCAAATTTTTGCACCTCCCGCCTCTGTGCTCAGTCCCAAATGAAAATTCTGCCCATTGTGTTTGACAAATCCTTTGGCATTTTTTTAAGGCTACAACTAGCAGAATAGATAAGGAGGAACAAGTAGAGCAGTAGATTTCGATTTTCTAAAGGTATTCAGTGAGGTGCCACACTAGATGTTACACAATATTAAGGCTATTGGGATTAGTATTAGGATTTAGTCTAGATTTTGTACTCAAATCTCTGAATTAGAAATCAAACTCACAACCTTCTAACTAACAGGGATGAGACCTACCAACAGAGCCACAGCTGACAGCATATGCACCATAAGGAACTTGGAAAGCCAGGCATAAGTCCTTCTGCTGGCCTCCAGTGTGAGCATTTTTTTAAAGTGGCAACAGAGACGTAAGTCATTTCAGGAAAATTTAGGTCCATATCTACTCAGGCACTGATTCTGAGAAGTTTTTTGCAGTAATCTTCTTAGACTTTAAGAAAAAAGAGATTTGACACTGCTAAATCCATTCTGTAAAAATAACTCAAATTTTGGCATATTTCCTAGTTGTAGCCTAGTCATGTGTCTGACTGAAAGCAAAAGGTTATGATTAGGAATAGTTTAAGCATTTTTTCTAACCAGTATTGCACATACATAAGATGGGCATATTTTCATTCAGTTCACTACTTTTGCTACCGTATATTAATAACTTCTGAAGAGTATGCATTCAGGCCAGAGCCTACAATTGGCCTGATGACATAGTGTTATATAGAGTATAGTTTGTATCTAACATCTGGATCAGGGATGAGCTCTGAAGTAAATTCAAAACTGCAGCTTATCAAATTCAAAAACATGAAATTACATTGCAGAAATACAGTACAGAAACAGACCGATCAACTGATAAGTTATTCTACTTAATCTAATTGTAATAAATAGTTTAGAAAGTTACAGTATGGCAGGTCAGCTCGGCCCAGTGGAATGTACATCATGTGGAGTGCGAAGTCATGGACGCACCATGTGGCCTAGACGAACACATCTGCAGGAAGTGTCACCAGCTGTAGAAGCTTGAGTTCTGGGTTTCAGAATTCGAGCAGTGGCTGGAGTCACGGTTGTGCACTGTGAGGCTGAGAATATGTGGTTAGCATGCTTAGGGAGGTGGTCATACCACAGATTAGGAGCATGCAGGCAGAGAGGGAATGGGTGACCGCCAGGCAGTTTAGGAAAACCAGGAAGGTAATGTAGGAATCCCCTGAGTCTATCTTGTTTATTAATTGGTTTTCCATTTTGGATACAGGTGAGGATGATGGTTGCTCAGGGAAGAGCAGCTAGAGCAAAGTCCATGGCACCATCGGTGGCTCAGCTGCACAGGAAGAGAGGAAAAAGAGCGGAAGAGCAATAGTGATAGGAGACTCGATAGTCAGGGGATCAGACAGGTGTTTCTGTGGCAATAAACATTACTCCAGGATGTGTGTTGCCTCCCTGGTGCCAGGGTCAAGAATATCAAGAGTGGCTGCAGGACATCCTTCTGCAGGAGGATGAACAGCCAGAGGTCATGGTCCACATTGGTACCAATGACATAGGTAGGAAGACGGATGAGGCTGTCAAAGCAGATTTTAGGGAATTAAGAGGGAAATTAAAAAGTAGGACCTCAAGAGCAGTAATCTCAGGGTTACTCCCAGTGCCATTTGCCAGTGAGCATAGGAATAGGAGGATTGATCGATCGAACACATGGCTGGAGAATTGTTGCAGGATGGAGGGCATCAGATTTCTGAGACATTGGGACTGGTTCTGGGGCAGGTAGGACCTGTACAAGATGGACAGGTTATACATTAACAGGACCAGGACTAACATCCTCACAGGGAGATTTGCTAGTGCTGTTTGGGAGGGTTCAAACTAGTTTGCAGGGAGATGGGAACCTAAGGAGCAGCTCAAATTGGAGAGAAGTAAAGCTGGTAACAGGAAGTAGAAAAGTAGCAAGCAAAATTAGAAAGCAGGCAAAACAAAGGTGAGCATCAACTAGGCTCAGAATGCGGAATAATGTCAAAAAGATTAAGTTAAGGACACTTTATCTGAATGTATGCATTTGCAACAAGGTAGATGATATAAAGGCACAAATAGAAGTAAATGGATATGGTTAAATTGTCATTACGGAAATGTGGCTACAGGATGACCAAAACTGGGAACTGAATAGTCAAGGATATTTTTCATTTAGGAAGGACAAGAAAAAGGGAAATGGAGGTGGTGTTGTGCTGATTATAGGGAATTGAATCAGTACATTAGTAAGGGAGGATCTCAGATCTGAAGAACAAAATGTGGAATCTGTTTGGGTGGAGCTAAGAGACAGCAAGGTACAGCAAACATTGGTAGGAGGCCACTAAACACTACTGATTGTGTGCAGTGTGGTATTAATCAGGAGATTAGAAAAGCATGTAGCAGAGGTAATACAGTAATCATGGGTGACTCCGATCTGCATATACATTGAGTAAACCTAATGAGCACTAATGCTTTGGAGGAAGAGTTTCTGGAGTGTGTTAGGGATGGTTTTCTAGAGCAGTATTTGAGGAACGGACTAGAAAACAGGTTATTTTAGATCTAGTATTATGTAACAAGAAAGGGCTAATTAATAATCATGCTGTAAAAGAATATTTAGGGATGAGTGACTACAATATGATATAATTGTACATTATGTTTGAAAGTGGGGTCGTTCAATCTGTAGATAAAAGCAAAAAACTGCGGATGCTAGAAATCCAAAACAAAAATAAAAATGCCTGGAAAAACTCAGCAGGTCTGACAGCATCTGCGGAGAGGAACACAGATAACGTTTCGAGTCCGTATGACTCTTCAACAGAACTAAGGAAAAAAAGAAAAGTTGAAATATAAACTGGTTTAAGGGGGGGGTGGGACAAGTAGAGCTGGATAGAGGGCCAGTGATAGGTGGAGATCGCCAAAAGATGCCATAGACAAAAGAACAAAGAGGTGTTGAAGGTGGTGATATTATCTAAGGAATGTGCCAATAGGTGACATTAAGGGTAGAAAGCAGGACGAGCAAGGTACAGATAGCCCTAGTGGGAGTGGGGTGGGGGGCAGGGATCGAAATAGGCTAAAAGGTAGAGATAAAACAACGGATGGAAATACATTTAAAAATAATGGAAATAGGTGGGAAAAGAAAAATCTATATAAATTATTAGGAAAAAGGGGGATCGGAAAGGGGGTGGGGATGGAGGAGAGAGTTCAGGATCTAAAATTGTGGAACTCAATATTCAGTCTGGAAGGCTGTAAAGTGCCTAGTTGGAAGATGAGGTGCTGTTCCTCCAGTTTGCGTTGAGCTTCACTGGAACATTGCAGCAGGCCAAGGACGGACATGTGGGCATGAGAGCAGGGTGGAGTGTTGAAATGGCAAGCGACAGGTAGGTCTGGGTCATGCTTGCGGACAGACCGAATGTGTTCCACAAAGCGGTCACCCAATCTGCGTTTGGTCTCTCCAATGTAAAGGAAACCGCATTGGGAGCAGCGAATGCAGTAGACTAAATTGAGGGAAGTGCAAGTGAAATGCCGCTTCACTTGAAAGGAGTGTTTGGGCCCTTGGACGGTGAGGAGAGAGGAAGTAAAGGGGCAGGTGTTGCACCTCCTGCGGTTGCATGGGAAGGTGCCGTGGGAGGGGGTTGAGGTGTACGGGGTGATGGAGGAGTGGACCAGGGTGTCCCGGAGGGAATGATCCCTGCGGAATGCCGGAATGCTGTTCAAAAACAGTTCCTCTGACATGTCTTCCTTCTTCCTTAACCGAGGTTTTCCACCCACGGTGGTTGACAGGGCCCTCAACCGTGTCCGGCCCATCTCCCGCGCATCTGCCCTCACACCTTCCTCTCCCTCCCAGAACCATGATAGGGTCCCCCTTGTCCTCACTTATCACCCCACTAGCCTCCACATTCAAAGGATCATCCTCTGCCATTTCTGCCAACTCCAGCATGATGCCACCACCAAACACATCTTCCCTTCACCCCCCCGGCGGCATTCCGCATGGATCGTTCCCTCCGGGACACCTGGTCCACTCCTCCATCACCCCCTACACCTCAACCCCCTCCCACAGCACCTTCCCATGCAACCACAGTAGGTGCATCACCTGCCCCTTTACTTCCTCTCTCCTCACCGTCCAAGGGCCCAAACACTCCTTTCAAGTGAAGCAGCATTTCACTTGCACTTCCTTCAATTTAGTCTACTGCATTTGCTGCTCCCAATGCAGTTTCCTCTACATTGGAGAGACCAAACGCAGATTGGGTGACCGCTTTGTGGAACATCTTCAGTCTGTCCGTAAGCATGACCCAGACCTCCCTGTCGCTTGCCATTTCAACACTCCACCCTGCTCTCATGCCCACATGTCCGTCCTTGGCCTGCTGCAATGTTCCAGTGAAGCTCAACGCAAACTGGAGGAACAGCACCTCATCTTCCAACTAGGCACTTTACAGCTTTCCGGACTGAATATTGAGTTCCACAATTTTAGATCCTGAACTCTCTCCACCATCCCCACCCCCTTTCCGATCCCCCTTTTTACAATAATTTATATAGATTTTTCTTTTCCCACCTATTTCCATTATTTTTAAATGTATTTCCATCCGTTGTTTTATCTCTACCTTTTAGCCTATTTCGATCCCTTCACCCCACCCCACCCCCACTAAGGCTATCTGTACCTTGCTCGTCCTGCTTTCTACCCTCAATGTCGCACATTCCTTAGATAATATCACCGCCTTCAACACCTCTTTGTTCTTTTGTCTATGGCATCTTTTGGCTATCTCCACCTATCACTGGCCCTCTATCCAGCTCTACTTGTCCCATCCCCCCTTAAACCAGTTTATATTTCAACTCTTTTCTATTTTTCCTTAGTTCTGTTGAAGAGTCATATGGACTTGAAACGTTAACTGTGTTCCTCTCCGCAGATGCTGTCAGACCTGCTGAGTTTTTCCAGGTATTTTTATTTTTGTTTTGTTCAATCTGTAGCCAGGTTGCTAAATTTGAATAAATGAAATTATGAAGGTATGAGGGGCAAATTGGATGAGGTGGATTGGGAAAATACATTAAAAGGTATGACAGTACATAGGAAATGGATATTCTTTAAAAATTATTACACAGTTTACAGCAACTATATATTCCTTCAGGGAACAAAAACCCAAAAAGACAAGGCAGTCAACCGTGGCTAACAAAGGAAGTTAAGGATTGTGTAAGATTAAAAAAGGCCTATAAAGTTGATTGGAAGCATTTTAAAATACAGCAAAGGAGAACCAAGAAACTGATAAAGAAAGGGAGAATAGCATACAAATGTAAATTAGCAAAAAACATAAAAATAACGTACTCTAAAATTTTCTATAGGTACATCAAAAGGAAACGTTTGACTAAGTTAAGTGTGGGTCCATTACAGGTAGAGTGAGGAGAATTTATAATAGGGATTAGAGAAATGGCAGAGAAGGTAAATGATTACTTTGTGCCTGTCTTCACTGAGGAAGATATAAGAAGATCCAAGGGTCTACGGAGAATGAGGAACTGAAGGAAATTAGTATTAATAATGAGGTTGTATTGGAGAAATTAATGGGATGGAAGGCTGGTAAGCCCCCAAGACCTGATATTCTACATCCCAGAGTATTCAAAGAGGTAGCTATGGAGATAGTGGATGCATTGGCATTGGTGATCATCTTCCAAAATTCTATAGATTCTGGAATGGTTCCTACAGATTGGAAGGTAGCAAATGTCACCACACTATTTAAAAACAGAAGGAGAGAGAAAACAGGGAACTACAGACTTGTAAGCCTTATGTCAGTAATAGGGAAAAATGCTAGAAGGGTACTTGGATAATAATGATCTGATTGGGCATAGTCAAAGTGCAATTAAAAATGAGTGGCTAGCTTCTTTTTTCTCTTTTTATGGCTGGCGCAGACACAATGGGTTGAATAGCTTCTTTCTGCGCCATAACTTTTCTATGGTTCTATGGTTCTAACATGTATACATGAATGGGAAATCATGTTTGATGAAGCTGTTGGAGTTTTTTTGAGGATGTTACTAACAGAATTCATAACAGTGGGTTGGTAGACATAGTGCACTTGGATTTTTAGAAGGACTTTGATAAAGTCAAGAGGTTTGTTAGCAAAGTTAAAGCACATGGGATAGGAGGTAATATACTGGCATGGATTAAGGATTGGCTAACAGGCAGAAAACAGAGAGTAGGAATAAATGGGTCATTCTCACATTAGCAGGCTGTGACTAGTGGGGTACCACAAGGATCAGTACAGCCATATAAATACTATGGTACAAGAACAGATCAGAGGTTAGGAATCCTGCGGTGAGTAACTCTGATTGCCCAAAGCCTGTCCACCATCTACAAGGCACAAATCAGGAGTGTGATGGAATACTCTCCACTTGCCTGGATGAGTGCAGCTCCAACAATGCTCAAGGAGTTGGACAAAGCAATCCACTTGGTTGGCACCACATCCAGAAACATTCACTCCCTCCACCACCAACGGACAGTGGCAGCAGTGTGGACCATCTACAAGATGCACTGCAGGAACTCATCAAGGCTCCTTAGACCGCACTTTCCAGACCCACAACTGACGCCATCCAGAAGGACAAGGGCAGTGGGCACATGGGAATGCCACAACCTGGAAGTTCCCCTCCAAGTCACTCACCTTCCTGACTTGGAAATACATTGCTGCTCCTTCACTGTCGATGGGTCAAAATCTTGGAACTCCCTCCCTAACAGCACTGTGGACTGCAGCAGTTCAAGAAGGCAGTTCACCACCACCTTCTCAAGGGCAATCAGAGATGGGCAATAAATACTGACCTAGCCAGTGATGCCCACATCTCATAAATTAATAGAAAAAATCTTGGGGCCCCAGCTGTTCACAATATATCAATGATTTAGATGTAGGGACCAAAAATAATATTTCCAAGTTCACGGATGACACAAAGCTAGGTGGGAATGTGTGTTGTGGCTTCAAGTGGATTTGGACAGTCTTAGTGGGCAGAATTTTGCTCTTGGTGGGTGGGCGGGGCCCACCGCCATTTTGAGTGGGCGGGCCAATTAAAGCCCGCCCAGCGGGCTGCCTGATGGGAAGCACTATGCGCTTCCTGTGTTGGGGGGGAGGGATTCCCCAAATGTCTCAGGGAGATTACTGACAGTCTAAAAAACTTTAAAAATAGAAAAATGAAAAAATTATTAACATTTCACACGAGATGGGACATGTTAATAAGAAGCACAGAAACTTTAAAGTTTTAAAAAACGGACATGAAACCTCATCCCACCTGTGGATGAGGTTTCATGTTTTTTCAGAAGCCCGCTCGGGCTCCTGGTCTGCCCGCCAACCTTAAGGTTGGACGGGCAGCGTCTTTAATTAACTTAATTATCCTGTCAATGGCCTCAATTGGCCATTGACAGGTTGGCGGGTAGACAGCTGATTTCGCTGTCCGCCCACCTTCCTAAAGATTTAATTGGACTGGGATGACGTTGGGGGGAACCCCTTGTCATTTTCACGTCGGCGAGCGAGCCCCGCTCCCAACTCGCCGATGGGAAAATTCTGGCCAGTAAGTGGGCAAGAACATGGCAGATGGATATATAAAGTGAAAAGATGTGAGGTTACCACTTTGGTAGGAGGAACAGATGTGGAGAGTATTTCTTAAATGGTGAGCGATTAGAAAGTTTAGATGATTGTACTCATCAGTAAGTCACTGAAAGCTAACATGCAGGTGCAGCAAGTAATTAGGAAGGTTAGTGCTAAGTTAGCCTTTATTGTAAGAGGATTTGAGTACACGTGTAGTGAAGTCTTGCTTCAGTTGTACAGAACCTTGGTTAGATTGCACCTGGAGCACTGTGTGAAGTTTCGGTCCCCTTAACTTAGGAAGGATATCATTGCTATAGAGGGAGTGCAACGAACGTTCACCAGACTAGTTCCCGGGATGGTGGGACTGTCCTATGAAGAAAGATTGGAGAAACTGGGCCTGTGTTCTCTAGAGCAGCGATGGGCAACCTAGCCCAGAAGGAAAAAACAGTAAAAACTGGGAAATAAAAATACTGGTCCGAACTGGTCTTGCATACCTTAAAAGGGAACATCTGTAAAAACTGGGAAATAAGAGTACAGCTCCGAACTGTTTTTTTCCTTCTGGGAGGCTAGTGAGTGGGTGCATGAGTGGCCCTCCTTCATCTCAGTGAGCCGCAAGATTGAAATCAGACATGTGCACTAACCAAGACCCCGTGAATAAGGATTTGCGGGACGTGCCAATTGAACCATAGCAGTGCTTTGATTGGACGGAGAGGGAGTGCACAGCTCTTACAGTCAATGAAGTGTGCAATTAGCACGCACCTCACTTCACATGCCCTTGCTTTCCGTGAGTATCACTTTAGTCATACTGGTAGGAAAAAAGAACTATGTGGATGGAAACCAATGGAATCTGGCAATCCTGCGTGTGGGCAACGGTCAAATAAAATGTCTTGGGGGCCGCACTCAGAACCCTGATAGTCTGCATGCGGCCACGGGCTGCAGGTTGCCCACCACTGCTCTAGAGTTTCAAAGAATGAGAGGTGATCTCATTGAAACCTACAAGTACTTAAAGGGATAGACAGGGTAGATGCAGGTAAGATGTTTCCCCTGGATAGGGAGTATAGAACCAGGGGGCACAATTTAAAAAGGGGGAAGCCACTTATGGCTGAAATGAGGAAAACGTTTTTTTACTCAGACAGTTGTGAATCGTTGGAATTCTTTACCCCAAAGGGCTGTGGAAGCTCAGTCATTGAGTATGTTTAAAACAGAGATTGACAGATTTCTAAATATCAATGACATAAAGGGATTTGGGGGTAGTGTGGGAATAAGGCATTGAAGTGGATGATCAGTCATGATCATATTGAATGGCAGAGCAGGCTCAATGGGCTGAATTGCCTACTCCTGCTGCAATGTTCCTAACCCAAACTGGTCTATGCTAGTCTTTATGCTATACTATTCTCCCAACTAACTCTATCTGCATAATCTTCTGCATATCCATATATTCTTTCTCTGTCATGCATTTCTCTAGCTTCCATTAAATCAGGCTGGTTCAATCCAATTGAATACCTATATTATCTAATTTAACCAATTTCAACTCTAAGTTATAGGTGCAGCTTTCACCTTCTCCACTTGGGTGGCAAACTGACAGAAGAGATTCCTGCCTGTACTGAAATCCACCCGATATTCAATTCTATTTTGGGTGAGTTCTGAAATGGGCCCTACAATAACTACTTCACCAATTTCTCATCCAAGTCTTGAAGATAAAAACTACCACTACCAACTCTTCATTTCACTAAGTTAAAGATAGGTGTAGGACTCAAATTACAGTTATAATCACACCATTAGGACTATTTCAAAGTAAAGCTCAAAAATCTGGGGATTAAAGTCCAGAACCAAATTCAAGTTCTGATTCTCCTCTCATCTAGCCCAAAATTGGGAATAGCATGTAAATTGTTTGTGAGTAGATCTAATTTGGTTATTTGCAGATTTTGAACATCACCATTGCAATTTCCAGGTAATTAAGACAATTGTGATATAAACTTTATCCCAGCAGAAGATTTTAAACTGACTTCAAATATTAAACTGCATAACCAGTAGTCCAAATCTATATCTTAATTTTGTCAATGTATTCAGGTCATTATTAATGTTTGTTTTGGACAAGAATTGGAATCTACACCTCAACTATTAGTTTCCTCTTGTAGTTAAGTGAGACCCAATCACGAAAATTGATTATGTATTCTCTCAACATCATTGAGCAGACATGAAATGAAACCTGACCCCCATCTTGTCAATTTTGCTTTTAGTAACCTGTCCTAGCTCTCTGCTTATGACTCCACCTCCACATCTATTCTTCTTTCTATCTTCCTCCTTAAAGCATTTTGTGATGTTTTGAAAGTTAAAGATACAAGTTGTTGTTGGTAAGTGTAGAAGTTCATAAAAAGTAAAGAAATACATAGTAATCCAAGCTACAAATATATCCAGTCACAGTTAGAATATTGTGTATAGGTTTGCTGACCCATTATAGAAAGGATATAAAAGCTACAGAAAGTATTCAGCATAGATTCACCAGGATGGTGCCAGAGTTGGGAAACCATACATATGAGGAGGGTGTCTTAAAATACTGGGACTATTTCCACTGGAGAATCTTTAAAGATTTTTAAAGCTAATGAGTTTTGATAGAGTAAATATGGAAATATTATTACCTTTGGACCCAGGGACTAGGAGTTATCAGTTTACAATGATCAGTAGGAGAGTGCATAAATATTAGGAGAGTGCTTTTAACACGAGTTGTACATTACAACAGGAGTACACTTCAAAAGTACTTCATTGACTATAAAGCACGTTGGGGTGTTCTGAGGTCATGAACGTGCTATATATATGCAAATCTTTCTTTCTTTCATGGAATATTTTGCCACAGGTTATGGCTGGTGCTGAGACCTTTAAATCTTTTAAGAGACTGTTGAATAAATATTTGAACCAGAGAAACCTGCCAGGTTATAGAGAGAAGGCAGAACAGTATGATTAGTTTTAGATTGCTCTAACACAAAGCTGACACAGGCATTATGGACCAAATGGTGTTCATAGGAATATAGGACTTAGGAGCATAAGTAGGCCATTCATCCCTTCAAGCCTGCTCCACCATTCAATACGATTCTGGCTGATCTGGTTGTGGTGTCAACTCCACTTTGCTGTCTGCTCCCCATAACCCTCAGCTCCCTAGGCTATCAAAAACCTGTCTAACTCTGCCTTGAATAAATTCAATGACCCGGCTTCCAGTGCTTTCTGGGGAAAAGAATTCCACATACTAACAACCCTTTGAGAGAAAAAAATTCTCCTCATCTCTGTTTTAAACAGTAGATCTCTTATTCTTAAACTGTGTCCCCTGGTTCTAGTCCCTCCCACAAGTAGAAACATCCTCCCGGTATTTACCCCATCAAATCCCCTCAGGATCTTACATGTTTCAGTAAGATCACCTCTCATTCTTCTAAACTCCAATGGGCATAGGTCCAACCTGTTCAAGCTTTCTTCATAAGATAAGACCCTCACCCCAGGAATATGTTGAATAAACCTTCTCTGAACTACTTCAAATGCAATTATGTCTCTTTTCAAATCAGCAGACCAAAACTGTGTATAGTACTCCAGATGTGGTCTTACCAATTCCCTGTACAGCTGCAGTAAAACTTCCCTACTTTGGTATTCCATTCCCCTTGCAATAAATATCAACATTCCACTTGCCACCTTAATAACTTGCTGTACCTGCATACTAACTTTTTTGTGATTCACGTACCAAGACACCCAGATCCCTCTCTACCACCTAGTTTTGCAATCTCTCTTCATTTAAATAGTATACTGCTTTTCTATTCTTCCTGCTAAAGTGCACAAGTTCACATTTTCCCACATTATAGTCCATCTGCGAAATGTTTGCCTATTCACTTAACCTGTCTATATCTCTTTGCAGACTCTACCTCCTCTTGACAACTTACTTTCCCACCCATCTTGGTGTCATCAGCAAATTTAGCTACAATACCTTTCATCCAAATCATTGATGTGAATGTAAATAGTTGGGGCCCCAGCACTGATCCCTGTGGCACTCCACTTGTTACAGCTTTCCAACCCAAAATAGACCCATTTATCCTTACTCTCTGGTTCCTGTTAGCTAACCAATCCTTTATCTACGTGCTGTAAACTTTTCTTCAATTTAAAGTTTCAAATTGGTTCACTAAGTTAAATTCTCAAAAAGGGTTCATTTAATAATGAATATTTCACCAAATAGTTGAATATTTGATGAGCTGTACTAAGCTCAGTGAACATAGGCCAGAGAGGGAAAACATAATAAAAGCTCCACTCCTAGGTGAGAAGTTTCTCCCCGTTGGGCGGGCCGTTCGGGAGCTGGTGCGGGTGGGCGCAGAGCCAATCGCTGCCTGCGATCGATTCCACGCCGCCATTTTATCTGGGCGGGCCAATTAAGGCCTGCCCAGTGTGAGGCGCGGCTCCCCAGGGGTCCAATGGCTATCCGACGGCCTGTTCAAATAGAGCACAGGCAGCCTTGTAAAGGCTGTTCATCAAGGCCAACAGAAGGGCTCCCCAGAGCACTGCTGGACAGCAGGCCAGGCAGGAGGGTGGGGAACAGGGCAGCCTGCCCCTTGGTATTCTGATGAGTGCCTAGCTGCCCTCCTGGAAGAGGTGGCAGCACGGTGGGAAGTCCTCGTTCCGAGGGACAGGAGGAGGAGGGGTCCCCGCCCCCCCCCTGACCAAACGTGCCTGGGAGGAGGTGGCAGACATAGTCAGCTCCCATGACATGGTGCAACGCACATGGGTCCAATGCCGTATGCGATTCAACGACCTCTTGCACTTGGGGAGGATGAGTACCATATTGGCAGAGGTCACTTAACACAGCAGGTAGGCTTTCCCCCGCAGCCCCCTCCCCCACCAACTTTGAGTTAATTTACAGCATTGAATCCTTCACGGCATGTTTCCCTCACTGGATGGTCCAGCAGATATTGCCCATGCCTAGTTCACCCTGAGAGAGTAGTGCTGAGATGGGCTCTGCACCTGCAACATGTGTTACACTGACACTAGGGTACTGCTTTGGGGGCAACCTCAAGGATCTGCACCTAGGCGCAGTGCTGGAACTGCGAAACATGTCACAGTCAGAGTGCTGACATGCTGGGAGGGGAACTTCTAGGTGGTGGGGCACCAATCCATCTGCTGCCCTTGGAATTCCATGTGCTTGTGTCTCCTTGCTTTGAAAGGTTAGACCATGTGGTGCCTAATGTGATGGAGGCAGCAAGTGGGCAAGAGGGGGTCAGCCCTGGCTTCTTGGTGTGAGTGTGCGGCAGCTGCGGGGTGATGAAGCACTGGAGCCCTGCAATGTCCCATTCAGGCTGGGGGTGGCAGGGATGCGATGGGAATCCAGGTACAGGCTGGACTAATCAACGCTCGGAGAAGACCGCACACAATGCCGCCGAGCAGATGCGGACTGGCGGAGGCCAGGCCTAGTTGGCAATCATCACCAAATATGAGCAGGAGGCGATGGATCTGGAGAGGTGTCATGCGCCCAGGTCCACTGGTGGTGGTGAGGCTGGGGTATCACGGGGAGGTAAGGTTGCCAAGCACTGAGGTCACCATGTATATCCCAGCAGCCATGGCACTGCTGAATGTTCAGTGATTGAAGTGTGCAACATGGGTTAACCATTGATTATGGAAGGATGAGTGCATACTGATCTGGGGGACAGGCATGCACATTGACATTGTCTCCACTTTAACTAATCAAATGTCCTTGTTCTTTCTTCTAGCATCACCGGAGCAGGGCCGGGAGGAGGAGGCAGAGGGGCCACCTCTGACACCAGAGGACCCTGAACAATTGGATTCACCAGTGTCACACCATCTCTGCCAGGCAGGCACCAGTGCAGATACTAGCACCTCGGTGGGAATTAGATCGTCGGTTAGTGTCCCGGGGCACAGGAGTGAGGGCACTTCACATTCGCTTGAAAGAGAGTGCCCATGGCGCCAGCATTCGGGATCAGGCACATGCTCAGTCGGTGGCTGATGATGTGCCTCTGAATTTGTCCGTGAGGCAGCAGACGCTGGAAGTACAGCAGGGTATATGGGAGGATTTGGCGGAGATACATGAGGCAATGCATGGCATGGTGCCCGTGCTGGCAGAGTCCACGCGGAGCATCGCCGATGCAATGAGCCTCATGGCCGCACGCCACGCTTCCTCCATGGAGAGAGTGGCGACTCTCATGAAGAGGCTGCTCCAGAACGATCAGGGCCTCCTGGGGTTGTGCTCGGACCTGCAAGCCCTCACAGCAGCATTGACCTCAGCTGGTCAGTGTCAGTGTGGGCGATGGATTGGGCACCAAGTATCCCAGCTCAGTGCCCATTCAACAATAGTGAGCAGTGACAATAACAATCAGACTGAATTAGCTGACATACTGTTGTGCCAACTAGTCAGATGTTAACATAAGGGAACAGAAAGAGCTATATAGGAGCGAGCCTGGGTGAGGTCACAGCAAGACAGTATGATCGACCTTGTTGTGAAAAGAATAAAAGCGTGATGTCATAGGGAAAAACATAACTGATTGGATGGTGAATATTTGTCTCTTTTCTCTCTCTAAACTAAGGTATTTGTTTCAAATTAAGTATTGGTGTGAATACAGTATCAAATAATTTACTAAGTGTATAAGCACATAGCAGGCCAGAGGTATTAATTAAAATTAATAGCTTAAACAGGTCACTCATTAGAATGTTAAAGAGGGAACAGATATTTTTTTACAGGGGGACCACATGTGTGAAGTGTCTCCAGCTGCTCCAGCTCGAGCTCAGGATTTCTGAACCTGAGGGGCAGCTGGAGTCACCATGGAACATTAAGGATGATGAGAGTTTCCTGCATTATATTTTCCAGGAGGTGGTCACCCTACAGGCAGTGAAAATGAGTGCAATTTGAAGACAAAAACAAAAAATGCTGGAAAAACTCAGCAGGTCTGACAGCATCTGTGGAGAGAAAGACAGAGTTAACGTTTCGAGTCCGTATGACTCTTCTTCGGAGCTGAGTTTTTCCAGCATATTTTGTTTTTGTTTCAGATTTCCAGCATCCGCAGTATTTTGCTTTTATGCAATTCGAAGAGAGTTCCTGAACCAGTGCAATCATTGAATCTCTCCATTTTCACATGGGGGCATGGCCCATTTTGTGGGTGTGGACTGATGTGGGCAAATTATACCCTCAACCAATGTAAAAGATGTTGCAAAAAATGAGCAAGAGTGGTTTTAGGCATTAATTCCCTGAGCTTTTGCAGTGGTTTTGTCAATTCTGCTCAGGTTCCATTGATATTACTAGTGTAAACTCAACCTGAGTGTGTTTTTGTTAGTTGAGCCATTTATAAACCATAAAAGGAACAGAGTGCTTTCTAGTGGCAGAAAAGAAAAACTAATTGCTTTCATTTTTTTTGATAAATCTATAGAAATAAAAGACCAACGTAGAGTCTTATCATCTCTTAGAAAAATCTTACTCTGAATTATAGCAATTGATGTGCAGGGAAATGCAGCAGATAATTTGTGCACAATATGACCCCACAAACAGCAGTGTGATCATTGATACATCTCTCTTTTTGGTGACACTGATTGCAGGTGATGCTGATTAGCATTGCTAGCTAATATACTTTGTGTTCTTTCATCCATGTAGACTGGTAGACAGTTTAATATCTCAGAAAAAAAGCATCTTTGACAATGTTACATCCTTTGCAATGTCAACGCAAATTATGTACTCAAGTCCTGCACACCCTGATATCCTAACAGCTGGTCCCAATGTTCAGTTCTGTGGAATTTTTCCACATATATTCAGCTGTTTTTAAATACATTTTCTGATAGTTAAATAATCCAGTCATTTTAATTGATATGATTAGTTTTTCTTCTCCAAGTTTTCCTTTTATAGACAGCTGTTTCGATGGACCTGGTTCTTTGAGTAAAGATGCACATTTTTTTTTACTTATTGTAAATTCTAAGATGAAAAAGTCCTTGTGATGAATATGTGATTTAGGAAGTGTTTTGAGTAAGAGAACTACCTTTTATTTATTGCTGCACTACGTTTTGGTTCTGGCTTTCATAAAGTCAAACTCAACTGTTTAAAGTCAAATCTTTCATGATCAGGGTCTTCCTATATCGAGCACATTTGATTTGTGTATTTACTGTAAATATAGTTATGAATGCACAAAGAAGATATAGAAAGTAAACTGTTTCTATGCATTTCAAGTAAGCACAAATTTTAGTTTGTTTTCTTATAACAAAACTAGCAATTTCTGTCTCACATTGCTAGTATCCGTTTTATGCTCTGCTTTTTTCTTTAATCCTGTTGACCTAAGTTTAGTTAAATCTAATAAAGTTCTATAGTTGTGGGGAAAAGAAAGGGCAACAAAGATCTATAGACCTTGCTATGATTCAAGCTGAAACAGATGTAGACCCTGAAATTGGGTTGCATTGACTTGCCAACGCTAACTTTATGCATGCATTGGAATGGGTAGTTTGAGGCACACCTATTATTGGTTCTTAGGCCTCACTTAAATTCTGGATGTCTCTAGGTAGCTTGCTGATGAATCAAAGTTCATTTTCGGGCCATTGCATCACCAGAAGTGGCCCTCAATTAGATTCTATGAGGGGAGAGGCAAATTGGGCCATTAATCTAACAACATATTCCATTGGTACTTCAAATTAAAATATTTTACTGGACCTCATGCAGTGGTTTAGTGGACAATGCACTGACTAGTCTTCATGGAACTAAGTCATACAGACAAGAAAGGGTTCAAAGAGAGAGAGGGTGATCAGGAGGGCAGTGGGGAACTACATTACAGCACTGACTACAATTCAAAAGTACTTCATTGGACACCGCTTTTTCTGCCTTCATCAATATGGCAGGCTGTGCATTTCCTTTGCAGAATATGGACTGGATTTTGTCAGGGCAGTGCTGGCATGCCTTTAAGGTGTGGTGGCCACAGCTTGGGCTGCACCCAGGTGAGAGATATAGCGATGTATGCCACCCTTGCAACAAGGCCCTAACTGGCCCCAGGGGAGTGGGGCGGGTGCCATGAGGGGGGTGATCCATGGGCAACAGAGAGGCTGATTAGGAGGGCCCGTCCTTCCTTGAACTCACAAGAAGGCTACCAGGGTTCAGCAGGCTGTCTCCCTGGAGGCTGGAGGGTCCAGCCACTGCTGATAAAATGTCAGCGGCAGCAGAAAAAGGTTCTTAATTGGCCACTTAAGTGGCACAATTGGTCTGTGGGTGGCAGGGCCATTCTCCACTTTCCCCACTTCTGGCAGAATGCGAGAAGATGATGAGCCTTCCCTCAACTTTTTCTGGCCCTCCCCCATCTCATCCCACTCTTGCAGACCTTAAAAAACTCAGCCCCATGTGTGCCTATGCCACCTGCCTTTTGTGCCCGTTTAGCACCTGTAAAATGGGTATAAATTTCTGCCGCATGGTAGGCTTGAGCTTAACATGGCCAGTCTCATAGTTCAGCAAGAACCTCAACTACATAGTGAAAACAGGAAAGTACAAATCAGATCAAAGCACGTTGGAAGTATATCATGCTTGATATGTGACCAACTTGAGTACTATGACTGGTTTTGGGCATTGAGAAATTCAAGCCATGGAAGCAGTGCAGAAGAGCCACATGTAAGACTCCTAGGAGCATCCCTAAAGACGAGCATAAAAAATTTGTGATAGACTTCTCATTGTTCTGGTATGTCCAAGCTGTACATGTGAAAAATTACTTTCAGATTGTTGGATCCTAGTCACCAGTTTGCTGGATCCTGTTCGCATGCTAGTTGTAAGAGGTGGCCAATTTGGTACTAATGATAGAGTTGAGTAGCAGACACTTCATAGGAAGAAACTCCGGGGTTATTTACAAAGGTACTCGGCAGCAATTAAACATGTGCCACCACTTCAAACTCTATCTCTATCCTACTGCTGCTACTAACTACTGACTACAGACTACTAGTACAGAGGTAGCTCGTGCTACTTTGCTATTGGACACTAAGATCATGTGATCTTCCATTATAACATTCTTCTTAAAGGTATATCATACATCAGGTTACCACACAGGTAAACTGTGGCAGCAGGATAAGCATAATAGCAAGTTAAAATTGATGTCAGAAAAATGTTCACGGAAGGAAGGATAAACCTATGGAATAGATTCTTGAGCAAGTTTAGTGGAACCAGAAATGCTGAAATCATTTAAGAAACAGTCATGATGGAGGTCTGTAGGGACTTCTTACATGCATGAACTAAGATAGGCTCAAAACAACTTTGCTCTATAGAATTGATCAAGTAATTTGCTACTTTGGCAGTTGCATTCCCTTGTCCACATGATTTATTTTTTCTTATTTTCTGTTTTTCTTTCATTCCTTGTTTCTTCTCTTTATCCAAATTTCCACAAATTCTCCGTTACACTGTGCGAGTTCCTGTAATCCTTACACTAAGATAATAAACAGAACTCATACCATAAAAGATGAGTGAACTCCTCTCAGTAATTGATACAAGAGTTTCAGTAACTATTTTAGGAGCTATCAAAGTGTTTTGTTTATAAGAATAGTTCTTTTGGGTAACGATTCAATCAGCTTAGAGCACTGAAAGTGTGTTTTACATTATCTCTATCTATTTCAACAGCACATTTATTAAGACAAGAGTCTGAAACTTCAATTGCTGCCCAAGATAGAAGTGGGATAAGTTAGATTTAGATTTTAGTCTTGTGAAGGAACCTATCTTTTAAAATTTGACCTATGAGCAGAATTTTGCCCTAGGTTGGCGGGCGGGCCCCACCGGCTCGGCAGCGGGCAGGCGGCCGAACTCCGCCACCGAAGCGGGCCGGCAGCTGAACTCTGCCGCCAAAGCAGGCCCTGCTGCCATTTTAAGTGGCAGGCCAATTAAGGCCCGCCCAGCGGCCTGCCCAACGGGAAGCGCTATGTGTTCCTGTGCGGGAGGGGTGGGGGAAGGATTCCCCATCTGTCAAAGTGCGCTCTTTCGCGCATGCACGCTAAAGAGCGCACTGCTCCCTGAGACTAAGTGCAGTCTCAGGGAGATCAATGAAAGTTTTACAAACTTAAAAAATAAAAAACCCAACGTCATCCCGTGTCACTTTCCCGTCGGTGAGCGGGCCCCACCCCCAAATCGCCGACGGGAAAATTCAGGCCTATGTGTTTTTGGGGCAGAGGAGTACAACACTCGGCATGTCCAGGACTCTGGTTCAAGAGCAGGGTGTGGGAGGGGGTACAGGCCGTGCATGTTCGGTTCCAGGTTTCCCTTGACCACTGCTCGGAGATGGCACGAAAACCTGACTATGGGACCTAGTGAGATGGCGCGAGAAGCTTGCACACTCAACAATGTGGCTTTATTCTCTTTAGTCAGTAACCGGGATTTTAAATTTTGCCTACTTTACAGAAATGAGGTTACTGGTGCCTAATCAAATCATAAGTCTCAATCACTAGAAGCTTTATAATAAATATGAATGAACTGTCCTTACACAGATGCCATTGTCCTTACATGGGTGCCAATTAAGGTTGACGAACACAGTTCAAAGAGCATGAATGTGTTGTATATGTGAAATGCAACACTGAACTGAGAAACACCAAAAGGCTTTCTACTCTTGAGACCTATCGTAAGATAATACTTTCAGATGTTATTCTTAATTTTCTACATTACAACAGTGACTACACATCAAAAGTATTTCATTGGTTGTGAAGCACTTTGAGATGTCTTGAAAAACACTAGGCCCAATAATCTCTTGTCTGTGTCCATTCTGCTTCAGATTAAAGGTAGGTGAACCATTATCATAGCCATGCTGTATTATACTTGACCAAGTTAACATTGGAATGATTGATTTTCACCTCATTTGAACTGAGCTTTCCCACCCAGCTGACAAGTAACAAAATCCGTTATGCTGTGGGTTGTAAGTTCAAGGGTCAATCAATGCCAGGACTAAATGAAGAAATGATACGACAACAGCCTGAAGCACATGCCTTAGCATTATGTCAGCAAACCATCTGCTTTTAGCTGTTCAACAAATAAACAAAGAGTCATTAAAACAATAACGTTGTTTCACTCAAAGCTTTGGGTTCATAAACAAGGTTCCTATTTTATTGTAAAGGCTAAGGCAAAAGGTAAAAAAATAAAGATAAGTTTTACCTGTTCTTCATTCTGGAACTCTGGATTGCACTGTGCCATTTCCTCTGTTGGTGGCTGCTGAACTAATTTTTTACAGACAAGCCATGTAGCCAAGCCAGCAACAAACATTCCAACATCTGGAGCAAAAAGTCTAATAATGTTCCCAGCATCTGCCCCACTCACACTGTGAAGGAAAACAAAATGCATCTTAAGTAAATGTGAATAATTTTTAAATTAACATAACATTTTAGTAGGATGTACATTCATTCAGTTTTATCATTCAGTTGAAGAGGCTGGTGCTGATGATAGACTAGCATTGAATATAAAATTGCAACAAGAATTCATAGTTCCAGATTTAATGTAGCACTAACACAATCTTGGATCATCAGTTTTTACCTTTTACATTACTCAAAAGCATTACTGTGCACTGAAAGTTTATTTCTTTGAGATAATTTCTTCCAGTATTTCTCTAGAATCCCATGCCGTGCACCATTCCCAACCAATGCTGAGGGGGTTTGTTTTAACATTTGGGCAAACTGCATTGGCAGATTACAACCCAAGGGGTGAATATGAACATTATTTCAACATTTCACACGATTTCCTCTTGCTTTTCCCCATCTTCTTGCCTCAGCATGGTTAACAATCATGTGGCGTATTGGGAATGTCCTAAAATTTTGTACAAAATGCCCACTGAAGCTTCAATTCGCTGCACCATAAAGCTCAAAAAGATGGAAATAGCTAATTGCAAACACACTTCTGTTAAATCATTCCAATAGTCCCTCAATGAACATCACTAAAAAAAAAATCTGGTCATTATCTCATTGTCATTTGTGGGAGTTCTGCGCAAATTGGCTATCCCATTTCCTACATTACAACATCAATTACATTTAAAATAAAAAGTGCGACATCGGCTGTAAAGTGCTTTGATCATCCTGATGTTGTGAAAAAAGCTACAAAAATGCAAGTCCTTCTTTCAAGTATTTTCTTATCTCATCTGCAGAAATAAATATTGTCTTCTAAGGAGAGGCTACAATATCCTTTTATATTACCATGCTGTATTACATAACTGATGCCACAGTGCAAACTTAAAGCAATAAATGAAGACTGGAAGCAGAGTCTAATTAAAATAATTTATTACTTCCTTTTCACTTGTCTTGCTTCTTTTGTTGCTAAGCCTAGTGGAAGAGCCAAGGTGCACAGTACGAGCTGTAAACCATAGTTGGGAAAACAAGGTAAATTAAAAAGTAAGGATTCTGTAATGCCAAAGAAGGATAAACTAAAGGGGATAGGGAGTAAAATAGATTTGAAAAATATTACGCTAGGTCCCCAAGGGTAAAAACACAGAATATTTATCTTTTTACATTCAATCATTGAATGAAAGGGAAAATTTAACATGCGTATTAAGAATGCTAATCAGGAAATGTGCCATGTTTTAGTATAGATGTAAAAATCAACATAGTTAGGAGATGAAGCATCTTTTTTATTAGAAAACCAAAAAGGAACAAACTGCCCTTCACACCAAAAAGACGTATTTATTTCTACATCTGTTCTGCAATGACAAATATTGGCAAGAAATCATTCACCCTCTCTGCAGCAAACACAGCAATAAAAATAGTATGAGTCATCCACAAACATTCACATAAGATTTCACAGTCCTGTCTGGATAAGATTTCCTTGAGTCTACAGTGGTATGTTTAGCTGCCTAGTCTGTAAAAGAGCTACACATAACATTCATTGTGCAACGGCTTGTATTTGGTTTCACTACCATCCCCTACCCCTATCACCCATTTCATATATGGCTCCCAAAAGAGTTTCTGATCCGAGCTGTGCTTCAGTCCCAGATGCTAAGCTAAGGTCAGGCATAACTGCACTGAAGTGGATGGAGAAAGTGGAGGGAGCTTATCCCCAAACTTCTAAGTACCTAGTTGCAGGACATTATTGCATGAAAGATGGGACAAGTTGTGGTAGGGAACAGTACAAAAAAGAACTTTTAAATTTTAAACGTAACTCATACTAAAGTCATAAAAGTGCATTCCAAGAAACTGAAAATGCAGCGCAGGTTTTGGGGACGAAATTTTTTTTTTAAATACCTAAAATTTACAATAAAACAGCAAGAAAATGACTGTTTCTTACTGCTTGTTGTTTCTTGCACTTCACAAACGAGCCTTAGTTTTACACCTGTTTTGAGCCAGCATAATTACAGAAAATTCATGTACAAGTCTCTTTAGCTCAGGGTGCAGCCATTATAATGAGTCAAGTTGTGTTTGGGGCAAGTATCGACAGAGGGGTGTAAAAGATTGAGGAAATTCAGGTGTAGCATAAGTACATGCTTAACACATTTGCAACTGAGTTTTCTCTATTTTTTAAGCTGAGTATTTGTTTTATACCCCAATTTTACATGTCTCTGGTGGAGGACATGAAATTGGTAGATCTAATTTACTTACTATGCACTCCCAGCCTTTCATGCTGGAAGCACATATTAGAAATTTGCCATCGACTTTGTGTGACTTTCGTGCTATTCAAAATTAATTAAGAAACAGCAAAATATGTATGGCTCTGGTGTCTATGACTTCCTGACAACAGTGATACAATAGTGGGATGAAAAACAACTCAAGTTGTAAAGGCAATGATTTTTCATTGATTGTATCAATGATTTTTCATTGCCTTTACAACTTGTGCATCCAATTTCAGTGTATGCAAGAAACGTGTTAGGTGTGAAATTCACAGGATCAAGTGATTGCCTGTTTTACACATCCACAGCAATCCCCTCCCACCACCACCACCACCACCACCACAGCCACCACCACCACAGCCACCTCACTATAGAAGTTTGAGATGTGATCTGGTTGGTGTCTTAAAATGTTATAAGGATTTCATAAAATAGATACAAAGGCCGGAATCTTCCGTTCTGGAGTCTAAGTTCAGTGGCGGGCATGGAAGTGGGAGTAATTCCCACTGGTTGGCAGGGTGGCTAAACATATGAGCTGTTCAGTTCATTATCCAAGCATCTGCCAGGAGCTTGCTGAATCGCATGGCTGGGGCAGGTAAGAAGTCACCATCTCTGCCATTACCTCAAGGGGTCAAAGGTCCAGGCACCATATTTAAGGGGCACCTGGACAACCATTCACTCACCGCAGGCCAGGAGCTTCAGTCTGGCTGCCCTTCAAGACTCTTAATGAGAATGTCACAGAGCAGACAATGTGCGGCCACACAGTTCCGCAAAGCCTCTCTACAGGTTCTCCTCCAGGCCGTCTAGAAAAGGTGGGAGGTGCTGTTACCCAGGGATGGTAGCAGGAGGTCCTCCCATCTGATCATGGCAGACTGGACAAAAGTGGCAGTGGAGTTTGGCACATGTGGGGCACACCAAAGAGATTTTCGGACACCAACCAGATCACATCTCAAACTTCTATAGTGGGGTGGTTGGTGGGGGCTGTGGGGATGGTGGTGGTGAGAGGGGATTGCTGTGGATGTGTAAAACAAGCAGTCACTTGATCCTGTGAATTTCACACCTAACATGCAGTGCAGGAAGAGGATAACTGGTCTGCTATGCTCCGCCAGGGTAGGTGGCACTGTCTATTCACTGCAAACTGACACTCATAAGGGCATCAGGCAGTCTAAATGTGCGAGTACACAGGGAGCTCAGACAGGAATTTGGGTTGCAGAACTCACCAGCAGATGAGACATGTGTACTGAATATATGGCAGGCACTTCATTCTCTCAGTTGCTGGGCATCCTGCTTGTTAATCACTTACTGGGGAGGGCTCAGCAGCTGCCATATGACAATCAATCCTTCTGTCTTTTTGCAGGACAAGAACACCCACAATAAGCAGGAGCAGTCCAAGAACAGAGGCGGTATTCCAGACATTAAAGTCCTCACTCCATACAAGGAGCAGGCCGCTGAGATAGCCAAGGAGGAGCAGGACCATACCTGTGTTGAAGGCAAGTGTTGTACTAGGGGTCTTTAGATAGCTCAGTGAAGAGATCTTGAGACTTGTATAATTACACCCCCTTTATTGTTAACCCTTAACGATTTACAAATCCAAGGTATGGTCATGCATGGAGCTGGTGTCTCCATGAGGCTGGTTCCAGTCTGTTCTTTCTAGACTGTTCTCTCAGTTTATCAACATGTGACTCTATGCATCATACCGTGGGCGGGGCTATTCTCAAGTCCCACATTAACTCTTGCTCTGCCGAGCACATTTACATTACAGTGGCATGTAGACATATACAACAGAATCACAGAATTGTTACGGCGCAGAAGAAGGCCATTCAGCCCACCGTGTCTGCACCGGCTCCCCAAATAAGCATCGTGACTTAATGCCATTCTCCTGCTTTTTCCTGTACCCTTGCACATTTTTTCTATTCAAAATATTCTCAACTGCCCTCTTATATGCCTCGATTGAACCTGCCTCCACCATACTCCCAGGCAGCGCATTCCAAACTCGAGCCAGAAAAGCTTTTTCTCACATCACATTTGCTTCTTTTGCAAATCACTTTAAATCTGTGCCCTCTCGTTCTCAATCCCTTGACGAGTGGAAACAGTTTCTCCCTATCTACTATATCCAGCCCCCTCATGATTTTGAACACTTCTATCAAATCTTCTCTTAGCCCTCTCCTTCTCAAGGAGAACAGTCCCAAACTCTCCAGTCTATCTTCATAACTGAAGTTTCTCATCCCTGGAACCATTCTTGTAAACCTCTTCTGCACTCTCCAATGCGGTCACATCCTTCCTATAGTGTAGCACCCAAAACTGTACATAATACTTCAAATGAGGTCTAACTAGTGTCTTACATAAGCTGAGCATAACCTCCCTGCCCTTGTACTCTATGCCCCTTTTAATAAAGCCCAGGATACTGTATGCTTTAACAGTTCTCTCCACCTGTCCTGCCACCTTCAATGATCTATCCACATATACACCCAGTTCTCTCTGCTCCTGTACCCTCAAGGATTGTACGTCTTATTTTACAATGTGATATTTACAACATCCTAGAACACCCCTCTTTCTTTCTACCAAAGCAAACTTTCCTCCCTTCCAATGAAGTATTACAATACAATCTGTACTTGCTATCCCTGCTCCCCGATCTCAAGTCTCTGACTTTACAAATTCAGACAGTCTTGAGGCTTGACAGCTCTTCCACATCTTGGTCTGTCATGTTTGGAGGAATGGTTTGTGTTTCTGGTACTTGGATATCTCCATTTGATTCGCTTTTTGTGCTCCTTTTGAGTTGTGTTTCTCTTTATTAACTTGCCTACTTTCTTTGGAAACTGTGAGTTTGTCCTGTTCCTTCCGAGGAGAATGTGCATTCCATTCATTCCTAGAATGGACTCGAATTTTCTTTTCCGTGGTGTGCGCCATGTTCTTGCTGGACGTATATGTTGCGCAAATGGAACCTTCGTACCCACTTGTTTCGCAATCTCAGCCAAAAATTTGTTTGCTATTTTACTTTCAAATTGTTTTGCAAGCTTATGAATCTTTTCATTTAGCTCAATGGTTCTCAGTACGTCTGAGACATCCAATGCTCTTTCTTCTTCTAGTTCCTTGCACTTCAGTGTCGGATTTACATTTTCCAATCTTATTTATGTCTTTTCTTCATCTGACTGCAACAGAGCTTTGTCCTTGTCCTTCATTTTGGATTCACTGTTGGCCAGGTCTGTCTCCAGCAAAGTCTTTACTTGCTTCAGTTCTGCAATTGTGCAATTCATGGCTTCATTATCCACTCGCAGTTTGGAAAGTTTGACAGCTTTTCCTTTCAATGTCTCCTCTTTTCCATTCAACTGCTTCTTTAGTTCTTCAGTCTGTTTCTTGTAGCTTTCAGTTTCCTCCTGGCATATAGAACATTGTTGTGTCTTATCTGCCAACTGGTTCTTCAGTATATTCAGAGTTAAATTCATTTTTCTTCTCTTTGCAATTTTACAGAAGAATAAACCTTGACCGCAGGGATTCTTGTAACTTCTGAAGGTTTTTCAACAAGTTTTTCTGTGCTCTGCGAAACTCACTTGCTTGCTCTTGAGTTTTCCTGTAATTCAGCAAAGTCTCCTCGAGTTTCTTCTACTGTGCTCCCATTCTGCTGTTTAAAACAGTCTTCATTTCTTCATGTTGCTGAATGGTTTCGTGTTCCTTTTGCATTTGAACTTGAAGGACATTAAGTTATTCTTTCAACTGTTTATTTTCTTGTTGAACTCTTGCCAACTCACTCTGGGCTTCAGTGCATCCTTTCGTTGCTGTTGATAGTGCTAATGCAGCTTTTTCTAAAGTAATATTCAATGTCCTCTTTAGCTTCTCGTG
This sequence comes from Cetorhinus maximus, assembly GCF_964194155.1. Lineage (NCBI taxonomy): Eukaryota > Metazoa > Chordata > Chondrichthyes > Lamniformes > Cetorhinidae > Cetorhinus > Cetorhinus maximus. The sequence continues at coordinate 160,960,156 of NC_135882.1, forward strand.
TTTATCCATGGTGATACATTGATTCTTGAAGGAGTCTTTCAGAGTTGCAACTTCTTTGCGTGCTTTTTCTGCCTGCTGTTTTGCCTGGCTGCTCATCTGATTGAATTTTCCCAATTCCTGCTTGACTTGCCTACTGTGAAATTGAGGGTCGTTATCTCCTCCTGGTACCTTTCTGTTGTCTCTGAAATTCGTTTGTTCAGATCTCAAACAGTATGGCTCATTGAAGACTTCAGTCTATCATGCATTTTCAAAGGTATATACTCAGCTTGAATCCTGTGTGTTAAGTCTTCCAGTTCAGCTCTGATGTGAACATTTTCCTGTAGAACATCATTTACTTTTTGCACATTTTGCTTCTTTTGAGTTACTTCATGCACTGGCGTCTTCTGTTGTTTAAACTTTTTAAACTTTCAAGGTAGGAGAATTTATTTTCTGGAAGATATTTTCCTTTTTTCTCTTATCTCTGTAGGTCCTGTGTTTTGATTTCTGCACTTTGGGAGACTGCTCAACCTTTCGGCGATCAGCCTTTTTTTAAAACTTAAAGCTACAACACTTTCCTCCTCTGTACTGTCTGCACTTTGATTTTATTTAAGGTGACTTTTTTATTAACAACTTCTTCTTTACTCTGCAGTTATTCCTCTTAAGCTTTTAACTCTGCCACCCGATTTTTACAGTTTTTTTAACTTTTGTTTTTTACTTGCAGCTCTCTTTCAGCTGCCCTCTGAATGCTGAGCCCTGGGACTGCCACTTATTCTATAATATAAATACAGTCTGTTTTGTATTTTTGCTCACCATGTTGTGGACAGATCAGGCTCTTTGACTCAGTGTCACTCCAGGTCTTGCAATTTTTGTGGTGTTGCTGACGATCTTGTGATCTAGCTAAGTGTCTTAACTCAGCATCATTCAGGATCTTGCAATTTTTGCATTTTTGCTCACCCCTTTCTGTGATCTCACCAGGTTCTTTTTTTCCCTTTTTACTCTGCATCACTCAGCGGTCTTGCAATAAACTTCCACTCACTCTGGTGGATGGCTCGATTTCTAAGTCTGCAGTGAAGCTTCTTCAATTGTTTCTTTAATTTTTCTTCTTAGGTGCATACCTCTTCAGCTTCAGCTCCTTTTAGACCATATTTGTTAACCCTTAAATGTTCCATTGGATGGTTATGCATGAAGCTGTTGTCTCCACGCAGGCTGATTCCAGAATGTTTTTTCTATACTTTTCTCTCAGTCTATTACCATGTGACTGTATGCATCATAATGTGGGCAGGGCTATTCTCCAGTCCCACATTAACCCTTGGTCCGCTGAGCACCTTTACATTACAGTGGCATGCATGCACATACAACATCCTACAGCAGCAAAATCCCCAAGGAAGCCAGTGAGGATGCCTCCAATCTGTAATTGTCAGCTGTGCCCATACAGCAATACATTGGTTTAATTAAGGCGCCTACTTAGGCATTCACTAATTCTTTTCTCTATTCCAGGTACCAGCAAGAAAAGGGGAGGCCTACAATGGAGACTAGCCACAGAACCAGCCCCAACCCCACCTCTGAGGAAGTTGCCTCAGAAGCCTCAGAGCATGCAATATCACGACTTTCAACTATGCCTTCCACCAGCACAGGTACAGTCATCTCAAAAGTAGGCTCATCACTGATACGGTTCCACAGCTGGCAGAGGAAGTGACAGGCAAGGTTTCTGGTATTCGGAGGACTGCTGGAGACCAGGCCCCTGCTCAGCCCCTTGCAGATGATGAGCCTCTGTAGTCAGCCCTAAGAGCTGTTTTTTCACTCGAGCTGTTCAGCAGCTATCAGCTGTCTGTGCTGTGGGTTTTGGCGGGCTCCCCAGTGATCATGGCTGCTTCACTGTTTAAACTTTTTAAACTTTCAAGGTAGGAAAATTTATTTTCTGAATGATTCTTTCCTTTTCTTTCTTACCTCTGCAGGTCCTGTTTTTGAACTCTGTGCTTTAGGACACTGCTCAGCCATTCAGCAATCAGCCATTTTTTAAAAACTTAAATCTACAGCACTTTTCTCCTCTGCCAGAGATGCCAGAGGCCATGCGCAGACTGGACCGAAGGCTGGAGGAGTCCATCCACGTTCTGTCTGTTATCATGGCCCCGGCATGCAAGCACTTGGCTGCCTCCATGGAAAGGGTGCCTTGAAGACCCAGGTCCAGCAGAACACATAGTGGCTGCCAGACATGCGCTCGGACCTGCACTCCATCGGCCTAGCCATGGGTGCAGTGTAGCAATGGCTAGGCGAAAGGGGAACGGGCACCTTGACTTTCCTCTATTCCACAAGGAGTTAGGGAGGTGCCATTGGGCACCAAGAGGGAGGAGGAGTGTCAGCCAGGCACCCCAGCGGCTTCATCCCAGGACACTCCAAGGTTGCCCTACCTCCAACAGGGTAGGTCGAGGAGAGAAACCCTTAGCAGGCCGGGGCCCTCAAAGCCTTGGGCCACCAGAGGGCACCCCACCAAAATCATCATGAAATCATGAAGCTCTTTTACAGACAAAGGGTAGTAGAAATCTAGAACTTTCTCTCCCAAAATGGTATGGATGCTAGGGCAGTTGGAGCTTTCAATACTGAGATAGGTAGATTTTTGTTTGGTGAGCGTATCAAGGGATATAGAGCAAAGCTATTAAATGGCATTGAGGAGCAAAGCAGCCATGAATTATTAGAATGGTAGATCCAGCTTGAGGGTTGAATCGCCTAATGTATGATGTTGTTTCTCATGTTCCTGTGAAAACTCTGAACACTGCACTCCTAGATTTTAAACATGCACTTTTGTCGTCACATGATAGGTTCATAAATATGGGAAACTAATGACAAGAAAGAAGTGCTGGGGCAGATTGGTTACCAATAATCAATACATATTTAAAGATCAGTAACAACAGATTACTGGTACAATTTAACGTAATGTTTGTAGCTAAGGAGTAATTTTCCCTTAAGCATGCCATTTATTGGCACAGTGCACAACATTGCAACAATGTTAGGATGGATATTCAGACTGTGCTATCCCATGTGGTGAGCTTGTAATCAAGCTGGGTGGTCAGGAGAAGTCCTAAATCAAGGCACAGCAATTCATCAAAAGAAAAGGAAAGTAAAATCAGAAGTATACCCAAACTCAAAGCACATAATTACAGAGGGACTTTTTAATATTAATCACTTTTACAGCATGCAATTTTTCTTTCACACCATAGTAAAAATTTAGAGCAGTGGATCTGTGTTTTCGCTCATATTGGCACCTCTGGCCTGCCTTAGTTTTTTTTGTGTCTCTGCACTCAAACTAAAAGTTTTCTTTAGATATGCCAAATACTTGTTTCATCAGTTAAATTTAAAACCAATGCCTACAGGGCAGGAAATTTCACTCTCTCTTTTACTTAAAAAAAAATCATAAACCTCTCCTGTATCTTAAAGGACAGAAAGAAAATCTACTGGTATTTCTGTTCCCCTAAAGGCAGATTCAGCATTTCATTCCTCTACTCATCTAGAGATGAAATTTTGTGCATTCTTGCACCAAAAGACAATTGTAATCGAGGTGCAAAGTAAAAACCCTGTGCAGTGAAATGAGCATGATTAGCCCCCAATAATTACACACGTAATGATGCCATCCTGAATTTCCTCAATTGTTTATGCACCACTATTGATCCTTACACTAAAACATATCGTTGGTCATTATAATGGTTCCGTTCCCAGACAAACGAGCGAATTTCCTGCCATTATGCTGGTTCAAAATGGGTGTTAAACTAAGACCAGAATTTAGGTGCAGCAGAAGACTAAATCGTTTTTCTAATGTTTAATTGTGATTTCATTTAATCTATTTTAAGAAAATTGACAAAAGCACCCAAGGCAAGATGAGGAGACCATTTTTTTATGCAGCATGTTGTTATGATTTGGAATGCAGTGCCTTGAGGTGGACGGAGCTTCAACAATATCTTTCAAAAGGGAATAAGATAAATGCCTGACGGGGCAAAGAATTGTTGGAATATGAGGAAAGGACAGCTATAATGTGTCGAATGACTTCCTTCTGTGCCTTTTCATTCTATGCAGTCTATGATTTTTTTATCCTCACTGAGACCTGCTCTGCGTTTTACCCGCCTCCAATATTCTCCCTCCACCTGGACCCTTCCTTCTGGATTCTTACCTTCTCTTGATCTTTTCATTGAGAACTGTCGGCGTGACATCAGTCGTCTCAATTTCTCTGCTCCTCTCACCCACTCTAACCTGTCTCTCTCTGAACTTGCTGCACTCCGTTCTCTCAGGTCCAACCCTGACACTGTCATCAAACCTGCTGACAAGGGTGGTGCTGTTGTTGTCTGGCGCACTGACCTCTACCTTGCAGAGGCTGAGCGTCAACTCGCAGACACTTCCTCCTACCTCCCCCTGGACCATGATACCACCACTGAACATCAAGCCATTGTTTCCAGGACTGTTACTGACCTCATCTCCTCTGGAGATCTTACTTCCACAGCTTCCAACCTCATAGTCTCCCAACCTCGGACGGCCTGCTTCCACCTCCTACACAAAATCCACAAACAGGACTGTCCCAGCAGACCGATCGTGTCAGCTGTTCCTGTCCCACAGAACTCATTTCTTGCTATCTTGACTCCATTCTCTCTCCCCTTGTCCAGTCCCTTCCCACCTACATCCGTGATTCCTCTGACACCCTACATCACATCAACAATTTCCGGTTCCCTGGCCCCAACCGCTTCCTCTTCACCATGGACGTCCAATCCCTCTACACCTCCATCCCCCACCAGGATGGTCTGATGGCTCTCCGCTTCTTCCTCGAACAGAGGCCCGAACAATCCCCATCCACCACTACTCTCTTCCGTCTGGCTGAACTTGTTCTCTCATTGAACAATTTCTCCTTTAACTCTTCTCACTTCCTCCAAATAAAAGGTGTGGCTATGGGTACCCGCATGGGCCCCAGTTATGCCTGTCTCTTTATGGGGTATGTGGAACATTCCTTGTTCCAGTCCTACTCCGGCCCCCTCCCACAACTTTCTCCGGTACATTGCTGATTGCTTCGGTGCTGCTTCATGCTCTCGTCTGGACCTGGAAAAATTTATTAATTTTGCTTCCAATTTCCACCCCTCCATCATTTTCACATGGTCCATCTCTGACACTTCCCTTCCCTTCCTCGACCACTCTGTCTCTATTTCTGGTGATAGACTGTCCACCAATATTCATTACAAGCCTACCGACTCCCACAGCTACCTCGACTACAGCTCCTCACACCCCGCTTCCTGTAAGGACTCCATCCCATTCTCTCAGTTCCTTCGCCTCCGTCGCATCTGTTCTGATGATGCCACTTTCAAAAGCAGTTCCTCTGGCATGTCTTCCTTCTTCCTTAACCGAGGTTTTCCACCCATGGTGGTTGACAGGGCCCTCAACCGTGTCCGGCCCATCTCCCGCGCATCCGCCCTCACACCTTTCTCTCCCTCCCAAAACCATGATAGGGTCCCCCTTGTCCTCACTTATCACCCCACTAGCCTCTGCATTCAAAGGATCATCCTCTGCCATTTCCGCCAACTCCAGCATGATTCCATCACCAAACACATCTTCCCTTCACCCCCCTGGCGGCATTCCGCAGGGATCATTCCCTCCGGGACACCCTGGTCCACTCCTCCATCACCCCCTACACCTCAACCCCCTCCCACGGCACCTTCCCATGCAACCGCAGAAGGTGCAACACCTGCCCCTTTACTTCCCCTCTCCTCACCGTCCAAGGGCCCAAGAGACAAAAGCTGAACAAGTTAACACATTGCTTTAGTCGGTAGGTCTGATAGTGGATGACAATATTGCTAGACAAGGAATCAACAAATTCCAAAATCATTCGATATTTGTTTTAACCTAAGAAGAAACAAAATTCTAAAAAGAGCTAAATTTAATAGGTGTGTCCAGCAGGCAGGAGAACCTGTCAACACATTCATTAATGATCTGTACAGGATGGCTGAAGGCTGCGACTGAAAACCAGAAGTTATCAGGGATAGAATAGTTCTGAGAGTAGCGGATGATGCACTCTCAGACATGCTGCAAATGAAAGAAGATCTAACTCTCGAGAAAGCTACCCAGAATGCTAGACAGTCTGAACTTCATGTGTAGCAACGGTCCATTTTAAGAGAAGAAAGTAAATTATAGTACAAAGAAACGTCACAAACGCTAAACAGCACAGAAACAGGAACACTCCAGGCCAAGGGATGCAACATCCCAAATGACCAGTAGAGTGACTATGCCAGAGCTGTGGAGCAAAGCACCCCCACAGGTGACATCAATGTCCTGCAATTTCAGTCTAATGCTTCCAATGTAATAGAATTGGACACTCCGCCAAACTGTGCAATGCCAAAACATCTAAATGCACAGAAGACCTAAAAATTATTCATGAGGTCAAGACTGCATATCAAGAGGACACACAGCCATGCCATGCTTCTTGGCTGAGGTCAAAGATTCAGGATTTTCATATTGGAATGCGGACATTTTGGTTAATGGCCATCTCACAAACTTTAAATTGGACATGGCAGCCAGTGTTACGGTCCTATCGGACAAAGAACCATGGTTGAGAAACCTGTGGCTTTCAACAACAGACACACCACTCTATGGTCCCAGAGGAATCCGACTTCCAGTCATAGGCATGACTCTTGAACCACTAAGGTATGGCGGCAAACAAATTTTCAAGCTGATGTACATCATCCGTAATGAGTCTTTTTCTCTCTTGAGCAGAGATGCCTTTTTAGCCCTTAATCTCCTCAAAATGGCAGAAGACTTTAAGACAACCACTGTCCTAAATTGTGCAGAACTGCAAAGTCCCAAGAGCTCAAACAAGAAAGAGCATTCTGACTAGAATTTCAGCTGTGAACTGCCTCCTCTCTTTGCAGAGCAGGTTTGTCCATTTTCATTACAGGGGCTGGAAAGCCCTCATTGGTGAGACCAGCCAATCACTCAGGTGGGTACCATGACAACTCCAGTGGAGGACAGACAAGAGAACAAACAACGCCCAGAAGAGCCTCAATCTCCGGCTCTGACGACTATTGACAATATCAACACGGCAACCCACAGAGCAAACGTTGCAATTCCCAGCCTGCATGACAGTGCCACAGACGATACTGGAACCAAGTAGGAGCCGTCCATTGCCATTAGCATATCACACAGCCAAACGCAAAAGTGAGCTTACTAAAAAAACCACATCCTCATTATGGGAATGGCCATCATCCATCACAGAGGACACCACAACGACCCACACAACGAAGAAAGAAGAGGAAAAAATATTTTGGAAAGGAGCATCACATTCATCAACCCCACAAAAACAAGATGGAACAGCAATCAGTTATCACCACAACTAGCAAATCGACAAACAGTGATAAAGCAGGGAATGGAAAAAGAGGATAAAAAGATAACCAGATGCCAGAACAACCTCCAAATCAACAGAGTTTACTTACAAAGACGGAGCCTGCCAGTCCTCTGACACTAGTGTGAACGAGATATTGGAAGGGTTATAAGGTCTCCAGACCACCTGAAACTAAGAAGTCAGAGACTTGAAACGGGGAGACAGGGTAGTAATTTTTTTTCATTCATGGGATGTGGGCTTCACTGGATAGGCCAGCAATTATTTCCCATCCCTAGCTGCCCTTGAGAAGGTGGTGGTGAACTGCATTCCTGAATCGCTGCAGTTCATGTGGCGTAGGTATGCCCACACTGCTGCTAGGAAGGGAGTTCCAGGATTTTGACCCAGCGACAGTGAAGGAACGGCGATATATTTCCAAGTCAGGATGGTGAGTGACTTGGAGGGGAACTTCCAGGTGGTGGTGTTCCCATCTATCTGCTGCCCTTGTCCTTCTAGATGGTAGTGGTCATGAGTTTGGAAGGTGCTGCCTATGGAGCCTTGGCGAATTCCTTAGTGCACCTTGTAGATGATACACACTGCTGCTACTGTGTGACGGTGGTGGAGGAAGTGAATGTTTGTGCCTGTGGTGCCAATCAAGTGGGATGCTTTGTCCTGGATGGTGTCAAGCTTCTTGAGTGTTGTGGGAACTGCACTCATCCAGGCAAATGGAGAGTATTCCTTCACACTCCTGACTTGTGCCTTGTAGATGGTGGACAGGCTTTATGGAGTCAGGAATTGAGTTACTCACCGCAGGACTCCTAGCCGCCTCTGACCTGCTCTTGTAGCCACAGTATTTATATACCTAGTCCAGTTCAGTTTCTGGTCAATGGTAACCCCCAGGATGTTGATAGTGGGGGATTCAGTGATGGTAATGCCATTAAATGACAAGGGGTAATGGTTAGATTCTCTCTTGGTGAAGATGGTTATTGCCTGGCACTTGTGTGGCACGAATGTTACAGGCCACTTGTCAGCCCAAGCCTGGATATTGTCCAGGTCGGGTTATATTTGGACAAAGACTGCTTCAGTATCTGAGGAGTTGCGAATGGTGCTGAGCACTGCGCAATCATTAGCGAACACCCCCACTTCTTACCTTATGATGGAAGGAAGGTCATTGAAGCAGCTGAAGATGATTGGGATGAGGAGGCCTGCAGCAACCACAACCATCTTCCTTTGTGCTAGGTATGACTAACCAATGGAGAGTTTTCCCCCTGATTCCCATTGACTCCAGTTTTGCTAGGGCTCCTTGATGCCACACTTGGTCATATGTACTCTTGATGTCCAGGGCAGTCACTCTCGCCTCACCTTGGGAGTTCAGCTCTTTTGTCCATGTTCGAACCAAGGCTGTAATGAGGTCAGGAGCTGAGTGGCCCTGGCGGAACCCAAACTGGGCATCAGTGAGCAGGTTATTGCTAAGCAAGTGCTGCTTGATAGCACTGTTGATGGCCCCTTCCATTACTTTACTGATGATCGAGAGTAGACTGATGGGGCAGTAATTGGCCGGGTTGGATTTGTCCTGCTTTTTGTGTTCAGGACATACCTGGGCAATTTTCAACATAGCTGGGTAGATGCCTGTATTGTAGCTGCACTGGAACAGCTTGGCTCGTGGTGTGGCAGGTTCTGGAGCACAAGTCTTCAGTACTATTGCCAGCATATTGTCAGGGCCCATAGCCTTTGCACTATCCAGTGCCTTCCACCATTTCTTGATACTACGTGGAGTGAACTGAATTGGCTGAAGACTGACATCTCTGATGCTGGGGACCTCCGGAGGAGGCCAAGATGGATCATCCACTCGGCACTTCTGGCTGAAGATGTAACAAATGCTTCTATGTAAATACATAAGGTAAAATAGAATAACTTGAAATACATTCGATAAAGATTTGGGGGGGAGTTGTAACATAAGGGTCTGGCACATATGGAGTTAACGTGGGATTGAGTACAGTACTGTCCACACAGTGATGTGAGAGAACACATGACCAGCATCTAGGGTAAAAGCAAAATACTGCAGATGCTGGAAATCTGAAATAAAAACAGAAAATACTGGAAAAACTCAGCATGACTGGCAGCATGAGTGGAGAAACAGAGTTAACACCTCAAGTCCGTATGACTCTTCTTCAATGCTAAAGAGAAGAAGAACATAAGAACATAACATAAGAACATAAGAACTAGGAGCAGGAGTAGGTATTTCAGCCCCTCGAGCCTGCCCCGCCATTCATTACGATCATGGCTGATCTCATTTCAGCCTCAACTCCAATTTCCCGCCCTCTCCCCATAACCTTTCAACCCATTACTAATTAAACATCTGTCTATCTCCTCCTTAAATTTATTCAGCGCCCCAGCATCCACTGCACCCTGAGGTAGTGAATTCCACAGATTACTTTGAGAAAAGTAATTCCTCCTCATCTCTGATTTAAATCTACCACCCCTTAGCCTAAAACTATGGCCTCTTGTTCTAGGATGCCCCAGAAGGGGAAACATCCACTCCACGTCTACTTTATCTATCCCCTTTAGCATCTTATATACCTCAATTAGATCTCCTCTCATCCTTCTAAACTCTAGCGAGTATAGCCCTAAACTGCTCAATCTCTCCTCACAGGACAAGCTCCGCATCTCTGGAATCAATCTAGTGAACGTCCCCTGAACCGCCTCCAGTGCAACTACATCCTTCCTCAAGAAAGGGGACCAAAACTGTGCACAGTACTCCAGGTGCGGTCTCATGTGATGGATTTTATACTGTTTAAGAGGGGGTGGAGCAGGTGGAGCTAGACAGAAGGTCAGGGATAGGTGGGGGCTAAGGAGAAATTTGACAAAGATGTCATGGACACAGGACTAAGGAACTGTTAGTGGTGATGTTAAATACTGAAGAAGGTGCTGATAGTAGCATAAAGGTAAGATTGCAGGATGTGTTAATAGCAGAGTAAGGGTCAGTGCTCTGTGAAAGCAAAACATAAGTGACAGATGGCCTTGTGGGGGGCGGGGTGGGAGCAGCTGAGGAAAAACACACAAAAGGTAAAATATTTTTAAAAAATAATTGGATTAAAAAGGGGGTAAAGTTGGAGAAAAGAGTTCATGGACTGAAGTTGCTGAACTCAATGTTAAGTCTGGAAGGCTGTACAGGACCAAATTGGAAGATGAGGTGCTGTTCCTCCAGTTTGCGCGGGACTTCATTGGAACATTGCAGCAGGCCAAGGACGGATATGTGGGCATGAGAGCAAGATTGTGAGTTGAAATGGCAAGCGACAGGAAGGTCTGGGTCACGCTTGCGGAATGAGCGAAGGTGTTCCGCAAAGCAGTCACCCAGTCTGCATTTAATCTCTCCAGTGTACAGGAGACTGCATTGGGAGCAGCGAATACAATAGACCAAATTGAAGAAGGTGCAAGTGAACTGCTGCTTCACTTGAAAGGAATATTTGGGGCCTTGGACAGTGAGGAGGAAGGAGGGAAAGGGGGCAGGTGCTGCACCTTCTGTGATTGCATAGGAAGGTGCTGTGGGTAGGGGGAAAGGAGTTGCGGGTGATGGAGGAGTGGACCAGGGTGTCTCAGAGGGGGTGGTAGGTGAGGGAAGATGTGTATGGTGGTTGCATCATATTGGAGTTGGCAGAAATGATATAGAATGATCCTTTGAATGCAGAGATGTTGGGGTGAAAAGTGAAGACAAGGGGGCCCTTATCATGGTCTGGGAGTGAGGGGAACAGATGAGGGCAGAGGTGCAGGAGATAGGTCAGACTTGGTTGAGGGCCCTGTCAACCACAGTGGGGGGGGGGGACCCTTGGTTAAGAAAAAAGGAGGACATGTCAGAAGCGCTGTTTTGAAAGGTAGCATTATGGGAACAGATGTGACAGAGGAGGAGGAACTGGGAGAATGGGATCGAGTCCTTATAGGAAGCAGGGTGTAAGGAGCTGTAACCATTAACCCCCCCCCACACTTCCCCATCTCCCCAACCACCCACAGGGCTATCTGTCACTTGTTCTTATGTTTTGCTTTCACAGAATGCTAACCCTTGTTCTGCTATTAACACATTCTGTTATCTTACCTTTATGGCACGATCAGCACCTTCTTTAGTCTTTAACGCTATCATTAACACTCCCTTTGTCCTGTGTCCATGACATCTTTGTCAAATTTCTCCTTAGTTCCAACTTATCCCAGACTTTCTATTTTGCTCGACCTGCCCCACCCCCTCTTAAACAGTAAAAATCCATCACATTTCTACTTCTCTTTAGCTCTGAAGAAGTCATACGGACTCAAAATGATAACTCTGTTTCCCTATCTACAGATACTGCCAGACCTGCTGAGTTTTTCCAGCATTTTCTGTTTTTAACCTGCATCTAGGGGTCAGTCTAGTATTGGACAGAGCCATGTGCATGGAGATAGCTCCCAACTTGAACCCTTTACTGTATATATGTACATATTTCTTGTAGTTTATAAATACATCCAGTTAACCTACTTAAAAGTACGAAGATTTTATTAAGACCTACCAAACGATATCCAACACCCAAACAAGAGGAGGTTATGGAGCTGGGCTTCAAAGTAATTCTGGGGTATAGGCAGGGCCTGGCTTGCAAATCCCAGTGAGGGGGTTTAAGAGGGGTGGGGGCTGTGTTTGAGAGGCTGGGAGGAAGGGATATTTGGGGATATGACTTGGGACAGGCCCAATGGGCACATGGGCAACGAGATCTCCCTCCTTGCCCAATACCAGTCCGCGCAGTCAAAACTGACGGGTTTCTCACGTGGCGAGGAGGGCCTCTGCCTGCTGTAGGAAGTAGAGACGGAAGCAGAACGCGGCACTTAATTAAGGGTCTCAATAGATCCAAGGGCGGAATGGCTGCCTGATGCCTTCCCTGCCCACCGTAAAATGGGAGACTGGTCTAGAACAGATAGAAAGGCCATAGGAGGGCCACATGCTTCATTTTACAATCACCCCCCACCCCGCCCACTCCTACAAACATGACATGGAGGGGAGGGGCAGGGTGTAAAATCCAGCACACAGTTTTAAATTATTTTCAGATGTAAGGTTTTCAGATCAAATATATCACATTAATAGTGAATTGCCTCCTACTTAAACTATCAACACTTTAACAAATAAGCTCAATAGGCATTGCTTCATGGCAATCGATCCTCAGAAAATACAGATATCCCTCATTTAGCACTCCAACGGTGTTCCTAAAATATCAAGGGTTCGGGAGAGGAAAGGGTGAGTGGGAGGGAAGTGACGAATGGGAAGCAATGAGGGTTCATGAGAGGGATATGGTAATCAGGAGGGCTGGGTGAGGGAGGCTGTGAGCCGGGAGGATCGAGAGAGGGGTGGTAAGTGGGACGGTTGGAGCGGGAAGCGGTGACTGGGAGGGTCAGGATATGGAAACAGTGAGCAGGAAGGTTGAAGAGGGAAGTGGCGAGCAAGAGGGGGTCAGAAGAGATGGCGAGTGAAGCAGTGATTTGTTTTTAAGAAACTGGGCATCCACAGTAAACAAACAAACAAAAATGGAGGCAGCGTTATTCAGAGAACTTCCCTAATTTATATTTTGGGGGAAAAAAAACATTTGAGTGGTAGGCTGAGGCATATTCTTTCAACAACATTTCAATATTTTTGTGTCAAATATTTGCATTTTTGGTGATTGTAGTTGTGTCCATCAGGTAAGGAATGTTAAGGCTGGAGAGTGGAACATTTTCCCACTTCGAGTGTCCAGACCAAGTACGGCCAAGGCAAAGTAAAGCTGCTTCTATCCTGCCCTAGCAATGTGCCATAATGCCAACTTTAGAAAGACTACTACATTTTTATTTCCCACTTCAACCTTTTTAGCTAGAAATTGATTATCATATGTGAAACTGAGCCAAATTGTGCAAATCTGTGCTGTGGGCTCCTCGGCTTATAATGGAATTTATTTCACATATGACTGGAACAGTTCACAGACAAAAACTGAGTTTCAAGCCCGAGTCCAGACAGAAATGAACTTCTAGTGTGCCACTGTATCACGAGTATTCCAAAAGGTGCATGGATCCATCTCAAATTTAGGGATCCCCAAGGCCATACTACATGATGCACAGATTTACTATGCTAAAAAAACAATGGATTTTCCACATCAGAATGTTATAATCACCAAACAAGTTACAAACAAGGATCTACATTGTTGCATCCTTCCTGCAGCTATGCTTATATTAGGCTGAAAATTTAATCACAGGAAACACAGTATGATCCACCCAGTCAACTTGGCTTTTGAATCATGGTGACATCATGGCATGGCCAAAAGTGAATGAATTCTGGCAACTCAAATCATGGGGCTAAAAATTTGTTTGTCCCAATTTTCAGATGCTGTGTGGGGTGGGTGAGGGCGAGTGAGGGCCATAATTGTGATGTGCCCATTTAGATGAAGGTGAGCAACACATTAAATTCACGTACCCACCTTAACGGAATCATTGCGATGCTGGCTGGTGTGTCTCCAGCACTGCTTTCTTGCTTCTCAACAATCTCAGTGATCTCTGCATTCAACAGAACACCCCAGCAGCATTGTTAGCTGATTACACGGTGGCAACTTGCCCTTCTTATAGACAGGTTGCCTCTTATAGGGAAGCTGCACATAATGATTGTTGTAATGCAAATCCTTGGAAACTGAACATACTGTTCAGTGTATCACAACTCAATCACTCACCCAGCAGCAATCCTTGGCACTCAGAATTCACACCTACCATCCCAGATACCCCACCTCAACCTCACATACTTACCAAAGCTTCTAGCCTCACACCCACCTCTCACTGCCTCCACATACTTCCAGCTATTCAGTTATGGCAGGCACATCACCCAAACATGATGCTACACAGCTATTGTCATTCAACCCTCTCTCTTACCGATTAAGGTGCCACACATTTCCAGCTTCAGGCATAGACATCCAGCCTCCCTGATCTTCCCCAACTCTGGACTCCAAACATTCCATCCCCCCCACCAGTCTCATTGATTTTCCCTGGCTCCTCCCTGCTCCCCAGCTATGGCCTGGTGCTGAATGTCGACCCGCCCAACAGCCAGCCAGCCTTTCAATCTGGCTGGCTGCGGCCAGGAAACTGAGAAATAATGCTAGCCAGTCCTGCTGTTAAATTTGACAGTACCTTTGGGAAACCCATTCTTATCAGTTTTCTCTCTACAAACCTGCACCACCCCCTACGCCCCAATGCTCCCTCCCCACTTCCGAGTAAATATCTAGCCCACAGAATCTTACAGCACAGAAGGAAGCCAATTGGCACAACTTGCCTGTGCTGGTTCTTTGAAAGAACATTCAAATTAGTCTAACTCCCCTGCTCTTTTCCCAAAGATCTTAATGTGACAACTCTCCAAATCATGATAGACCTTCATAATATCATAACTCTCCATAATGTGACAGCAATCCATAGCGCAACAGATCTCCATAATGTAACAGACCTCCATAATGTGACAGCTCCAATAATGTGACAGCTCTCCATAATGTGGGGCATTAGCACCCAAAGATCACATTATCATTCCTATTGTCATCTTTGAGATGATGGAAAGTAAAATGTACTCGAAATTCCTTTCCATAAAATAGCTCTGAACACATTCCATTTTTATTCTGTTGTTTTATTTTCTAGTTCTAGTTTGAATTCAGACTTGCTTACCTGAAGGCTTGCACAAATCATCGTGTTATGTTTGGCTTTGACTTAACTGCATAAAATGTCTTGCCACACAGTGTTTACTGGAAATGTGTTCGCTTATTTCCAGATTATGAAACAATAGTGGTGGAATGGTATTAAAATTTCAATACAGCACTTTCCCATGACTATGTTGTATTAAAAAAGTCTCCAATTACCCCCATGAAAAGGTTTGTACTTCCACTCTTCCATTTCAGTTGTTCCTGACGGTTCACTTTACCTAATTTTAATTTCCATGGTGGTTCTCCTAATCGGCTGCATTAATTTTCAGGGGTTTCTCTGTGGCTCCTATGGATATTTCATTTAACAAAGGACAATTGAGATAACCCCAGCAGAAATCCAACTACTTTGCAGTTAAATGTATCTGTATGTATAACATTATTTTTGTAACTGATACTGGCAACAGACATAAGTGAAAACTAAATAATAAGATGCTGAAGTGCAGGCAAGTGAAACAGAAGTCTGTTATTAATTCTGGAGCTTATAAATGTGAGGTAGAGTTTTTGAAAACAGGTTTCTTTTCCGTGACAGGGTAAATAGTTTATGGTGCACCATAGCTGTTAAGAGGATGAGTGACATAAATAACTAGGAGCAGGAAGTATGTGAATATTTGACCAGACTTCTTGCAACTGTAAAAAAGTTTGAATAAGCATGAGAAAAGGAAGGGAAGGAAATGAGGAAGAATTGTAAATTGGGGCAGTGTGGAATGTGGGAAATACTCAATTGTGAGAGATGGAGGACATTACTACTGAAATGAGAGGGAATGCTCAAGTAATAAAGTGCAAACACATCAGGGAAAGATATGTACGAGTAAGAGTCCTGAGGAACAAACAGTTATGCCAAAGTGAACATAATGCCAATGAACACATTAACATCTTAGCACTCTGTGCGGAATTTTCCCATCATGCCCGCTGCAGGATCCGTGGAGGGCGGGAGCAGAAAATCTAGCGGGAGCCAAAAAATTGGAAACTCGCTGGCGTAAAAATAGTTTGCAATTTCCCAATGGCAGGTTGGGAATTTATTTCCATTATGATCTCATGAATGCTCATTATATTAGATGCTCGCTGGAATCACGTGCAGCCTTCTAATCTTGCATCATGACAGTGGGAAATCATTTGAAAAAGGATGGTCATTTCACTTGTGACTTCGAGATGAGCGCAAGATACATAGCCTACCTTCAACAGCACTGCACCGGTCTTGTTGCGGTGCCAGTGGAATGCCACACTGCTGGGGCTGTAGGGTTGGTCTGCTCCCGGTGCTTGCCTCTGTAGTCACAAGGACACCACTGTGCAGCGGTACTCAGGCAGGGCTCAGCTTTCAGACACTGACAATTATTGCGACCGGGGTAGGGGGGTTGCTGGATGTAGGGGTGGTCTGCTCCTGGTGGGTGCCACCATTGTCCAGAAGGACAGCACTGTACAGCGGTACTCATACAGGGCTGAGCATTGAGAAACCAGCATTTCAACCAGGGGAGGGGCTGGGGGGATGTGGGCTGGTGTAAACACATGGGGGGGGCAATGACAAAAGAAGGCTTTGCAAAGGGTTGTGGGGGCAAGGGGGAACGATGGGTGGTAAAGGGTAGTTGGAGAGGTGGGAGTCGGGAAGAGAGGCCCAGGCAACGGAGGTGAATTGCTAGGTCAAAGGTATACCAAAGAAGGCTTTCCTATTTACAAATGAGTGAGAGACAATGCTGGGCACATCTGCCTTTGTCCTGAGCTCTGCCCCATCTGCCACATTCTTCGTGAGCACCTGATGCCTCATGGAGAAGGAGGATATCCCCTGCCAGTGGCTTTAAAGGCAACCACTGCGCTCAATTTCTTTGCCTGTGGGTTATTCCAGGGAGCTGCAGGGGACCTGTGTGGCATCTCGCAGTCTGCAACACATAGATACATAAAGGAGGTTACAGAAGCCCTTTACAGGAAGGCACATCACTATGTGAGGTTTACTCTGGACGAAGATAAACAGGCTGCGAGATTCACCAGCTTAATGGCTATCTCAGGCTTCCCAAGAGTGCAGGGTGAAATTTACTGTACCCATGTGGCTTTAAGGACTCCTTGGCAGCAGACCCTTAGGTTTATAAACCGCAAAGACTACCATTCCATTCATGTACAACTGGTGTGTGATCATCAGAAGCACATAATGCATGTTTGTGCCAGGTACCCTGGGAGCTGCCATGACTCATACATTCTGAGTCACTCCCAGGTGCCTGAGGTTTCAAAGGGCCTGAAAGGCTGCAGTGATAGCTGCTTGGGGATAAGGGCTACCCACTGAAAAGCTGGCTGGTGGCACCTGTGCATCGCCCTTAGAGTCATTCCGAGGAGAGGTACAACGCTGCTCACAGCTCCACAGCTTTTGTAAGAGTTTTCCTAATACAGCAAACCATTGGGATTCTGAAGATGCACTTCAGATCTTTGGACTGTTTCACGCATCATCATGTGTTGCGCCCTTCAAAACCTGGCACTGCAAAGAGGCGGTCCCTAGCCAGAGGGTGAAATGGAGCAGGATGAGAGCTCATCGGAAGATGAAATTCAGGAGCCCAGGGTGAGGAGGGTCACTTTGAAGGCAATGATGCTGTAGAGAAGCAAGACGGGGGAGGTGTGCCCATGATACTTTAATCGCTGCCAGATTCCACGAGGAGTAAACTGAAGGCAAGGGGAGATGACCACAGTCCTCCTGGTCCTCGATGTCATTCCTTTTCACCTTTAGGGATTTCCAACCAATCGATTTGAGTATGAGTCCAGCATTGACACTTGCACCTTCTGGCCTCATGATTCACCAGGCCATGATCCCTACAAATGTCCACAGTGCCCTCTGTATACACTCACTCTGGGAAGTGAGAGTGCACTCAACAACGAGAGCAATGCGAGCAGTAACTTGAAGTAGTCCTCACCACTACAGCGGATAGTTAGAGATGGTTAGAGACCTTTGCCTCTCATCCATGTTTTGTCCTTTTCTTTACCACTTAGGACACACAAGTGCCGTTAATCAACCAAGGTTGATGTGCTGCCCTCACACAATGGTCTTCCGTGAGGCACAGGGTAAGAAGCGCAAGAATCACACACTTCTCATAAAGATTTTAACACATCTCCCTGACATCACGCAAGGGTGCAGAGACTATCTTCACTGAGGTTGACATCACATGAATGTTACTCTCAGAGAGAGAGACTCACTGAGTGGGGGGGTGGATAAATCTTGAAAATAAGAGGATTCCAGTGTAACCACAACACCTTCAGTTGACAAAGCCAGTCACATAAACATCAAATGTATTTTCAGTGCAACATTTTTACAATGATAGCACACTTGTGATCCAAAAACTCATTCCAAAATTTCTCAATTTTCCTAACCCTAGAACTACACCTGCGTGCAGCCCCGGCATCCGCAGCAGAGGAGGAGGCAGCCTGTTGAGTGCTACATCCTGATGCCTGCGAAGACCTTGGTGAATGTCCTCTGGTGGTCCCAGGCCTGGAGAACCCAGACCTTATAAGGGGCTCTCGCTCAGGGGCAGATTCACCCTTCACAGCCTGAGCAGCTGGGGTGGATGGGATCACAAGTAGGGGAGACTCTGAGTGGCTGGACACCCTTGGACTGTCCTGTGAGGGGGCCCCTGGGGTTTCCAGCTGACGTTCATTGTCACTGTGGGAAAATTACAGGCCAGTTAGCCTAACATCAGTAGTGGGGAAGATGCTAGGGTCTATTATAAAAGACATGGTAACAGACGCTTGGAATGCATTAACGGGATTAGATAAAGTCAGTGTGGGTTTATGAAAGGGAAATCATGTTTAACTAATCTACTGGATTAGTTAATCTACTAGAATTTTTTGAGGATGTAACTAGTAGAATAGATAAGGGAGAACCAGTGGATGTGGTGTATTTAGATTTCAAGAAGGCTTTTGATAAGGTCCCACATAAAAGGCTGGTAGGCAAATTAAAGCACATGGGATTGGGGTTAATATACTGGCATGGATTGAGAATTGGTTGCTAGGCCTGGAATAGAGAGTGGGACTAAATGGGTCTTTTTCTGGGTGGCAGCCAGTGACTAGTGGTGTACCGCAGGGATCAGTGCTTGGGCCCCAGCTATTCACGATATATATAAACGACTTGGATGAGGGAACCAAATGCAATATTTTCATGTTTGCTGACGACACAAAACTAGGTGGGGTTGTGAGTTGTGAGGAGGATGTAAGGAAGCTTTAGGGCAATTTAGACAAGTTGTGTGCATGGGCAAACAGATGGCAGATGCAGTATAATGTGGATAAATGTGAAGTTATACTTTTCAGTGTGAAAAACAGAAAGGCAGAGTATTATTTAAATGGTGATATATTGGGAACTGCTGTTGTACAAAGGGATCTGGGTGTCCTTGTATACCAGTCAATGAAAGTAAATAGGCAGGTGCACCAAGCAAGTAGGAAGGCAAATGGTATGTTGGCCTTCATTGCAAGAGGATTTGAGTTCAGAAGTAGGATTGTCTTATTGCAGTTATACAGGGCCTTGATGAGACCATACCTGGATTACTGCATGCTGTTTTGGTCTCCCTACCTAAGAAAGGATATACTTGCCACAGAGGAAATGCAGCAAAGGTTCACTAGGCTGATACCGGGGATGGCAGGACTGTCATATGAGGATAGGTTGGTTTGACTGGGCCTGTATTCACTAGAGTTTAGAAGAATGAGAGGGGATCTGATTGAAACATATAAAATTCTAACAGGGCTAGACAGACTGGATGCAGGGAGGATGTTTCCCCTGGCTGAGGAGTCTAGAACCAGGGGCCACAGTCTCAGGATATAGGGCAGGCCATTTAAGACTGAGATGAGGAAAAACTTCTTCACTCAGAGGGTGGTCAACCGGTAGAATTGTCTACCATAGAAGGCTGTGGAGGTTGGGTCACTGAGTATATACAAGAAAGAAATTGATGAATCTTGGGATATTAGAGGCATCAAGGGGTATGGAGAGAAAGCGGGCATATGGTATTGAGATAGAGGATCAGCCATGATAATATTGAATGGCAGAGCAGGTTTGAAGGGCCAAATGGCCTACTCCTGCTCCTAGTTTCTATGTTTCTATGTTTGAGGGACCCACCCTCACTTCACAAGAAAATGCACCTGGTCAAGGTGCCTCGTCCCCCGTCATCTACATTTTGGTGCCCACCAGGGTGAGTGGCCATGGAGTCCAGGGCCGCGTGCAAATCCGGCAAAACCTGCTGGACTAAGGTGTCCATGGTGGTCACCAACCTTCCCACGGTGACTTTGAGGCATTGGCATGTCGGAACCATGACATCAGAGAGAACGCAGACGGACTCCTCCATCCTTCACTCTAATCTCCTGAGTGACTGCTGAATCTCTGCATGATGTTCCACGCCTGTTGTTGCATCTCCAACATTGCTTTGGCGGCCGCTCGCAGAGACTCATCACCTGACTCGGCATTCCATAAGGACCGTTTTCTCCGGGACACCCTAGTCCACTCCTCCATCACCCCCAACACCTCATCCCCCTCCCACAGCACCTTCCCATGCAATCGCAGAAGGTGCAACACCGACTCCTTTACCTAGTCCCTCCTCACTTGCCAAGGGCCCAAACACTCCTTTCAGGTGAAGCAGTGCTTCATTGCACTTCCTTCAATTTGGTTCACTGCATTTGCTGCTCCCAATGCAGTATCCTCTACATTGGAGGGACCAAATGCAGACTGGTTGATCGCTTTGCAGAACAGCTTTGGTCTGCCCGCAAGTATGACCCAGACCTTCCTGTCACTTGCCATTTCAACACACCATCCTGCTCTCATGCCCACATGTTCGTCCTTGGCCTGCTGCAATCTACCAGTGAAACTCAACAAAAACTGGAGGAACAGCACCTCATCTTCCGATTAGGCACTTTACAGCCTTCCGGACTTAACATTGAGTTCAACAACTTCAGACCACGAACTCCCTCCTCCACCCTCACCCTGTTTTTATCCCCTTTTTTCAATATTTAAGTTTTATTTTTTATTTTTTATTTTTTATCCACTTATTTTGATTTTTATTTATTTTCATTTTTATCCATTTTATCCATTATTCCCACTTTTTATCTTATTTTCAATCTTTTTTCCCACCACCGTCCCCTCCCCCAACCCTACCCCCACAAGGGCCATCTGTCACTTGTTCATGTTGTTCTTTCCAGGGTGCTTACCCTTGTCCTGCTATTATCACATTCTGCTTTCTTACCTTAATGCCACCATCAGCACTTCCTTTAGCTAGTACCACTATTATTAACGCCCCTTTGTCCTTTTGTTCATGACATCTTTGTCAACCTGTCCTTTGTCCCCACCTATCACTGACCTTCTATCCAGCTTCACCTGTTCCACCCTCCTTAAACAGTATAAATTGCATCACATTTTTACTTCTCTTTAGCTCTGAATAAGAGCTATATGGACTCGAAACGTTAACTCTGCTTTCCTCTCCACAGATGCTGTTAGACCTGCTGAATTTTTCCAGCATTTTCTGTTTTTGTTTCAGATCTCCAGCAGCCGCAGTATTTTGCTTTTATCTTAGTGATCTGCTGGAATGTCAATGGTTTTCTTGCCGCTGATGCTTAGATTTAAAAGTAATGACCTGGTGGCCTGGCAGCAGAGTATTTCATTGCTCAAAGAGCATTTTCTTTAAAAATTGCTGGCACAGTTATAGTGAACTATTACATTAGGTCACACATGTGTCAGTCAGCAGTTAGAAAGCTGGCTCAGCACACTGATGGAATCTCCATATTCAAATTCAGTGCACTTTAACAACTTGGGGTGAATTTTACGCTTCCCAGCAGTGGGCAGGAGTCGGTTCCTGGAACTGTACCCTTCGCTGACCTCCGCCCTCGCCTTTTAAAGACGCTGAATAAAGTGTCTTGCAGCCAATTAGTGGATGCCCAGTGGGAAGCCTGTCAACTAGGAAAGTGAAGGGTAGTCAGCTCACTCAATTGGGCCACATGGGCAGGACGTTTAGGGAAGTGTCAGGCCATGAACTGGAAGTCAGTCACGGCTACCCATTTGAAGGCACCCTGGCACAGGTTGGTGGCAGCTGAGCCAAAATTAACGGTTTTCAAACTGAAGTTCTGACCCAGAAGTGTGTGAAATCCTTTAAACTATTGGAGCAGCAGCAGGTAAGAGCTTGTCTTTAAATTTTGTGACTTTTGTGCCAGTACTGTCTCACTCAGGACTCTTGACAGGAAGGCAAGGACATTTGAGCAGACGTGCCCCATTCCCCTTATGAATGATAAGTGTTTAGAAAAGACACAAATTCTATCCTTTGACTTTCTTTGTCTCTCCACAGAGGCTGTAAGGCCACCATATAGCTGAGGGAGAAGCTGTTGAGGGGCCCACACCAAGGATGGCCCATGGTTTGATAGATGACTCCCTCCACAACTTCCTCCAGGCTGTGATTGACCAGTGGGAGACCTCCCAGCCAGACCAAAGCAACTTGGTTAGAGGTCGCAGAGGAGGTCAGCAGCCATGGGATCATCCCAAGGACTTGGTTATAGTGCCGTAAGAGGCTGGAGGCTAAATGACCTCTTGCGATCTGCCCAGGTAAGTGTGCAACAATTTCTGAGATGGACATATATGGAAGGGTGTGAGGGTGTGATGTGTGTCAGGTGTGGGGTTATTACCAAGTGCACACGGCAGCACGAAGCAGACATACCACTCTGCATGGCACCAGAGGATTCTGGAGGGATTGGCTTGTGAACTGCACCACCTGTTAGTTAGCAAGGAGCATTGAGAATTGTCAATCACTGGCAAAGGACATGTTAACCACACATTTCAAATGATGATTTTAGCACAGCATATTCATTGCAATGTCCTTTTTTATTTGCAGGAGAAGAGGGCACATAATGCCAGAGAGAGGGCCAGAACTGTAGGTGGTCAAGCCCACATGATCATTTTCACTCCTCTAGAGGAGGAAGTGTTGGAGTTGGCAGTGAACAAGTGGAATCGTGCCACCAGGCAAGGAGAGGTTGGCGGAAAGCCCTGGTCATAAAATTCCCAGGACGCATAGCTCCCTCCTGCAAACAGTGCTGAAGAAGCAGGGGAAAGGGGGAGGGAGTGCGGTGTTGGAAATTGGTGAAGGTGACGGGAGGTTAACATTGATAGCTTTTGACTTTGGGGGCTTGCAGAATTCGGGGAGAAATCTGTGTCTCAATGTTTAAGGGCCTAAGATTACAATCTCCCAATGTCCCGAGTGTGTGTTTTTAGGAAGCATGTCTCTCGGTAGTCACCTCAAATGATGGTAGTGCCCTTTTCCTTGGTTGTTTCCCCCACATGTCATCGGCAGCTGCAGCCACTAGCCCCAAAGGACCAACATTAACTCCTGAGTAGGAGGAGGAAGCCTCAGAGGTCTAATTAGTAAGTTTGCAGATGACACAAAGGTTGGAGGAGTTGCAGATAGTGAAGAGGATTGTCAAAGGATACAACGGGATATAGATTGGTTGGAGACTTGGGCGGAGAAATGGATGAAGTTTTATCCGGACAAATGCGAGGTAATGCATTTTGGAAGGTCTAATACAGGCAGGAATTATACAGTAAATGGCAGAACCCTTAAGTGCATTGACGGGCATGCTTGCCTTCATTGGCAGGGGTATTGAGTATAAAAGCTGGGAAGTCATGCTGCAGCTGTAAAGAACCTTGATTTGGCCACACTTGGAATATTGCGTGCAATTCTGGTCGCCACAGTACCAGAAGGTTATGGAGGCATTGGAGAGGGTGCAGAGGAGGTTTACCAGGATGCTGCCTGGTCTGGAGGTTATTAGCTATGAGGAGAGGTTGGAGAAACTCGGATTGTTCTCACTAGAGCGACGGAGATTGAGGGGCGGATAGAAGTTTACAAAATTATGAGTGGCATGGACAGAGTAGATAGTCAGAAGCTTTTTCCCAGGGTGGAAGAGTCAATTACTAGGGGACATAGATTTAAGATGAGAGGAGAAAACTATAGAGGAGATGTGCGGAGCAAGTTTTTTACGCAGAGGGTAGTGAGTGTCTGGAATTCGCTGCCAGAGGAGGTGGTGGATGCAGGTACGATAGTGGTGTTTAAGAGGCAGCTTGACAAATACATGAATAGGATGGGAATAGAGGGATACGGACCCCAGAAGTGCAAAATGTTTTAGTTGACGGGCAATATGATTGGCGCAGGCTTGGAGGGCCAAAGGGCCTGTTCCTGTGCTGTACTTTTCTTTGTTCTTTGGTGCACATCACATCCTTGCTCCACATCTAGCAGGAGTACAGACTCACGCATATCTAAGTGGTTCTAAGGGATCCACACACTGGTGCGAGCACAACACAGTTGCAAGACCAGTGGTCAGAGACTGAGAAAGAGCAGGCCTCTGGCAGTAAGAGGAGTGCCGGAGGTGACCTGAGGTGCTATGCCCCAAGCTGATGATGAGCCTCTGGAATTATCTGTCATGCAGTAGATGCTGGACATGCAGCGTGAGTATGTGGTAGAGATTCCAGAAAGGTACTGGTATAGACAGTGGAGGTGTCCATTCAGGCCATGAGCACTGTGATTACCTGTTCTTCAGAATACTCGGCTTCCTCTATTGATAGACTGGTGATTGTCATGGAGGGCTCCAAACCCAGCAGCTCACAGATGGGACACAGGATAGGCATTCTGAACTGCATTCAATCGCCTTGTGTCTGAGCTCTGGTGACCAGAGCCAGGGTGAGAGGAGAATGAAAAGCTGGAGTCACATCCAGGTCCTGGTTCCTCTCAGAAAATCAGGGAAGGCCAAATGGACCTTACAGCTTCAGATGAGCAGCTGCCACCACCAAGGGGCAGCACCCCTCTGGGCGCTCCTGATGGGATGACCTCTCCTCAGCCCCTCTGCCATTGACACCAATGACTTAGAGTGCCATTGCAATAGGAGACTCCCACCACATCGGGGCCCTTACAGCCTCAGGTGAGCAGAGCACACCCGCCAAAGTCATCCTAGGCAAAGGGGTGTAAGGGTCGGCAGCCTGTCTCTAGCACAGCTGACAGCGAGGGGGGAACACATGCCTTAGCACCCATAAACAATTTAAGAAAACATCACATTAGTCATATACAGGTTCACAAGGGTGATTTCTTAGTACTGAGAATTCTAAAAATTGTTGAATCATTTTGTTATTAATGTGGCTCTCTCCATCAGATTCTCCTCTGTCAGGGCTTCTCCGCTCTGGAGAGCCAGCTTGTGCAGGACACAGCAGACCATGGCCATGAGTGAAATTCTAACAGGAGGATATTGCAGAGCAGCACCTCATCAGTCCAAATGTCTAAAGCGCATTTTGAACAGACCAATGATCTGCTCAGTGTTACGGACATGAAGGCAGAGTGAATTGAATTATTATTATTGTTCCCCTCTTCTGCCCATGAGAGCAGTAGTTTAATTTCTAATTTAATTTGTTTCCCCTTACTATCCTTTCCCTTGTTGAAACAGGCGGTGGTGTGATTCCCAAACCCCGGATTATGAGGTCCATTGTTAAAAATAACCCCATAACAAATTCTTTAAGGTGAAACAAAACTAGGGTTTATTAACACATTCAAAATCCAAGGAATGGATCATGACACACATTCACACTCACGAGCATACACGTAGAAAGGCAGAGAAAGAAAGGGAAAGAACTTACAAATTTTGAGTTACTGAAAAAAGCCAAAAGGTATTGCCATGGATTCACGTGAATAGAGTCCAGTAAGTCCATGTCCAATGAAGGTTCTTTCAGTTGGCTTTGTCTGGCAGAGTTCCCGGTCTTTTCCCTCGGAGCTCGGTTAAGGCAGTTGAAGATGCAGCAAAGTATTCTTCTATTCTGGGAATTAATTCACCTTGTAGGCAAACTACAGGGTTCTTTCTGGAGATCAGACTTTGAGAGAGACAGAGGTTAGAGGCAGGCTGCTAGCCTGGAGTCCTGTTTTTCTCTTCTGAAGTTAAACAGCAACTGAAGACAGAATCCAAAAGCTGTATTATTAAAGCAATTCAAACAGCTCAAGTCTTGGTCATGTGACAAGGTGGTTTCTGGTTGAAGCATTCAGCTAACGATGTGCTTTAAGGACCCTCGTTAAAATCCATTGTATTTTGAGTAGATAACTGTGGAACCGTTAGCACAATGTTGGAGATGAGGAATCCCAACAACTCTTCCTTTGTCTAGAGTTGGCTTATGCAGACATTTTGTCTACCAGTCCTACCAGTGTGTTTGCTTGGCTGGGATGTTCATACAATGCAAGGGGTCTCACATTCCAGGAGGATGATGAGTTAGCCTTTGCCCATCAGAACTGCACAGAGTCTTCCAGGGTTACCATTATGTGGCCAGCTCTGGCCATTTTATCAGTTTAGCAATATTGTCCACTTCCAAAAACAGAAATTAAGCAAGAGAATATGGAAGAGAAACAAATTTTTAAGTACTTTTTTCTTCATGCATTCTCAGCATGACATCAGTTATGACCCTAGTGGATGCATGGCTATTGTTATACCTCTGTGCATGCATTTCTCACTGAGATCAAATAGACTTTTCTTGAGAGTCTCTCCCAGAAACCAGCCATCCAAAGGTTCCAGGCAACTGAACAACCCTGGCACCTGGAAGTGCCTAAGTATGTATACCTTGCACACACCTGCAATATCCTTTATCTATGATCACACATAATGTGCACATTGATGGAGTGATATGCTTTTCAACTGATGAATGCCCCTGGCTGTCCAGATGGAGCTTTTATTGCCCCATGTGTGCAATCAATAACTCCTTGCAGAAATCCAGTCATGGCTGCAAAGCTTCTGGCTCTTGCTGCTTAACTGACATTGTCACTGGTGAATGAGATAAGGTCATGGGCATGCCTCAATATGACATCCGTAAAAAACCTTTATACAATGATTGGCTTCATACAGCAGGCTGCAAAATTTTGCTAATGCCTCCACATGATGCCTGGAATGATCTTGAGGTGAAAAATTCAAGGCTACAGTCACTTATAAAGCCACTGGCATCAGCTGGTCACCAACATAATTGGAGGTAAGCTCCCCAGACAGCATGTGACACAGAGATGCGACTGTCTCCCTTGAGAGATGCTTCTAAGGAACAGCCATTCGGACATCTGAAGGTATGTCATCCTCACCATGTAGACATAGTTAGCACGATAGTGCTTCACCCACCTCTGCCTGATTGCTGTCTGTCCGCTGCAGCCCTTTGCACAGCAGCAGATTGGACATCTTGTTGGATCACAGCGCGTACCTGTCCCTGGCCAGCAGCCCTCCTCTTTCTCCTCCTCTCCTCCTCTCTGGAGGAGCAGCCTCCTACAGAATGAAGAATTCCCATGGGGACAGCGATCTAAATGTCCAATGCTGGTGTGCACAAATTTGATTGTAGCACTTTCTGTATGCCCCCTTCCCTGAGAAAATGTCCCACTGCAGGCTGGAAACTATGAAAAATTGGAGTTAAACCACAATGAGACTCTCCCATTTTCAGTATCAGAGTCTTCTGCTGAATACAGCCACAGTCCTGTTTTGAGCCTTTATATCTACCTTTGTAACACATCCCGATACCTGGCATGACTCACTCTGAATGTTTTTCACATGCGTCCACCAAAAAATGGAGTGGGCAACGTGAAATTCAGGTTTATTGCCTTGTTAACAAGCTTAATAGCTTATTAATTAGTTTTTGTTAAAAATGGTGGTCGGGCTACTGATTTTGGCGCTGGCCTGGTTTCCATATTATTGGAGACCAAAGTCCACTAGATTTTATGCATGAAGGTGGGGGTTAGCAGTCCCTATTTCTAAATGTAAATTTCGTCCCATGGTCTAAATTGGAAAGAGGTTGACCAATTCCACCAAGAAAAGATAGGCCTGGTGGCAGAAGCGCTTTAGATGAGAGCCACATTTCAGCTTCACATGAAACTGGTTTGAAGTCATTACCTTGCCATTCTGTTTAATGCATTCATCAAATTGTTGGGGAAAAAATGACTGCCACTTTTGATGAGGTTGGTACACTAAGCGGCTAAATTTGAGGTACAGCTAGACCACCAATCTCATCAGTGCAGGAAAATCTGGGTCATACAATGTAAATAACCTCTGGGATACTTTTTTCAAAAATTCCCTGAACTAATAAAGTTGTTGAATTCAGATCGCAGATGGAATTTACAGCACAAAACTGGCCATTCAGCCCAATTAATTTGCACCAGTGTTTTTGCTCCACACTATCCTCCTCAACTTTCTTTATCTCATCTTTAAGTATATCCTGCTATCTTATCTCCCTCATGTACTTATCTAGTTGCTCCTTAAATGCATCTATACTATTCAACTCAACCACTCCATGTGGAACAAGGTCCACGTTCGCACCAATCTGAGTAAAAATGTTTCTCCTAAATGTCTTATAGGATATATTAATGACTCTTATGTTTTGACCACTACATTAGGACTACTCCCCCAACAATCACCACAAATAAGCATTATAAGGGGAGGCGATGGCGTAGTGGTATTGTCGCTGGACTAGTAATCTAGAGGCCAAGGCAATGCTCTGGGGACCCAGGTTTAAAACCCACCATGGCAGGTTTTGATTGAATTCAATAAAAATATGGAATTAAAAAGTCTAATGATGACCATGAAACCATTGTCGATTGTTGTAAAAATCCCATCTGGTTCACTAATGTCCTTTAGGGAAAGAAATCTGCGGTCTTTACCTGGTCTGGCCTACATGTGACTCCAGGCCCACAGAAATGTGGTTGATTCTTAAATGTCCTCTGAAATGGCCTAGAAAGCCACTCAGCTGTATCAAACTGCTACAAAGTCTCAAAAAAGGAATGAAACTGGACGAACCACCCAGCATCAGCCTAGGCACCTGAAATGACAATGGCAAACTCAGCCCTGTCGACACTGCAAAGGGCTATTTACTATCATCTGGGGGCTTGTGCCAAAATTAGGAGAGCTGTCTCACAGTCTAGTTAAGCAACAGCCTGACATAGTCATCCTCATGGAATCAGATTTTAGATAATATCCCAGAGACCACCATCGCCATCCCTGGGTATGTTCTGTCCCACTGGAAGGACAGACCCAGCAGAGGTGGCGGCACAATGGTGTACGGTCAGGAGAGAGTTGCCCTGGGAGTCCTCAACATCAACTCCAGACCCCATGAAGTCTCATGGCATCAGGTTAAACATGGGCAAGGAAACCTTCTATTGATTACCACTTACAATCCTCCCTCAGCTGATGAATCAGTACTCCTCCAAATTGAACACCACTTGGAGGTAGTACTGAGGATGGCAAGGGCGCAGAATGAACTCTGGCTGGGGAACTTCAAGAGTGGCTCGGTAGCACCACTACTGACCAAGCTGGCTGAGTCATAAAGGACATAGCTGCTAGACTGTTGGCAGGTGGTGAGGGAACCAACAAGAGGGAAAAACATACTTGACCTCATCCTCAACTGCCGTAGATGCATCTGTCCATGGCCGTATTTGTAGGAGTGACCTCCACACATTTGTTGTGAAGACAAAGTCCTGTCTTCACACTGAGGATACTGTCCATCATGTTGCATGGCACTACCACTGTGCTAAATGGGATAGAATTTGAGCAGATCTAGCAAAAGAATGGGCATCCATGAGGTGCTGTGGGCCATCAGCAGCAGCAGAATTGTACTCGAACACAACCTGTAACCTCAGGGCAGGGCATATCTGCCACTCTACCAATACCATCAAGCCAGGGGATCAACCCTGGTTCAATGAAGTGTGCAGGAAGGCATGCCAGGAGTAGCACCAAGCATACCTAACAATGAGGTGTCAACCTGGTGAAGCTAAAACACAGGACTACTTGCATGCCAAACAGCGTAAGCAACAAGTGATAGACCGAGCTAAGCGATCCCACAACCAACAGATCAGATCTAAGCTCTGCAGTCCTGCCACATCCAGTTGTGAATGGTGGTGACAATTGAACAACTCACTGGAGAAGGAGGCTCCACAAATATCCCCATCCTTAATGATGGGGGAGCCCAACATATCAGTGCAAAAGATAAGGCTGAAACAATTGCAACAACCTTCAGAATAAAAAGAATTATATAGATATAGCAATTATTTCATTATTTAAATATTATTTCATATCCAAGCTTCGTAGAAAGAAACAATGATAAAATTCTGCATAGCCAGCTAAGATCAAGAGTGGAAAGTCTATTTGGTGCTGCTTTGAAACTGCTCAGTGTGCATTTGCATGATTTTAATGTAGGCAATAAACTAAATGCAAATCGAATTCCTACGCAGTAGAAGTAAAATTAGAAGCATCTAGTGATCTTCAGTAACTTACATTTCAGATCATCTATCAAGTAACTTTCATTTAAACGTGTACACCAGAAAGTAGCATCGATTATTCAGCTTTAAAAGCGGAAGATGGTGTAGAAAGCCAAAAGCAATTCATAAAACAAGTTCAAAGTGTCGAATGCCACAGAGACATTGTGTTTGGCATGAAAAAGCATAAGTTGCTAGAACTTCGTAAATGAGAAAATCCAACTCAGGAAATAAATCAAGGGGTAGCTGCACAAACTTGCGAAAACACTTCATTAGTCATCAACACTAACAAAAGCTATTTGTTTCTGATTAATAAGAAGACTGTGTGCAGAAGTAGCCAAAAAACCACGTATAACATATAATTACATTCCTTGGAGATGAAGTAATGTGTGTTCTCAGATAGTATGTGAGGTGAAATAATGTTAACATAAAATTTTCATCATTTAAGTTAATGCATCTAAATGTTGCTTCTCAGTCTCTGATTCTACAGCAATTTAATAAATGATCTCTGCCCTATTCAGTTCTTTAGGAGTAAAGGCAGAGCATACATTCAGGACCAAACAAAAGCAAAATCTCTTTGCAATCTGCCCGAAGTTCCAAAACCCTGCACAGTATAGTGATATTTCTAATTAGACACCACATTTATTTAACAGAGGCAGTAAGACATTGAAAAACCAAAAGCAGATTTCATCCATAAGGTGAAAAAGAGGTTGAATATTAGTTCTCCTACACTTAGACAAATAGGGGCACATGAAAGTCATGGGTTTAGTAGCAGGTCAAGCCAAAGCTAAGCTAAATCTGGAAAGCCACCAACACAAAAACTCAAACTTAACTTCACTCTATTTGCATGGTATAAACACACAACAGTGCCACATCTGTGCAACTGCATAATGGAGACAGTAGCAAAGTATTCTTATTGTAATCATAGATTCATTGAATCATGGAGCATATGAGACCATTAAACCTATCATGCCTATGCTGGCTAATTGAAAGAGCTACCATTCAGAACCACTCCCCACTTTCGATCCACAGCCCAGCAAATGTTCCCTTTTTATGTCTATATCAAACTCTCTTTTGAAAGTTATTACTGAATCTGTTTTCATCACCCTTTCAAGTGATATACATTGACATTTTTAGTGTAATCTCCTTATACCTGAATTGAATATATATTTATAAGGGCCCAGATCTTCCAGTCTCCAGATCCTCAGAGACCGGACGTAATCCGGAAGATACGCTACAGAACCCCTCGGAAGTCCCAACTCACTGACTCCATAAGAACTGCCTGGGAAGTCTGATGGGCAATTCCCCTACTTTCAATTATCAGCAAAGTAATGGAAGGTCTTGTTGACAGAGCAATCAAGAGGCACTTACTCAGTAATAACCTACTCACCATTGCACTGCTTGTGTTCTGCCAGGGCCATTCTCGGCTTCAGACCTCATTACCACCTTGATCCAACTATGTGCAAAAGAGCTGAATTCTAGAGATGAGGTGAGAGTGACTGTCCTTGACATCAAAGCAGAATTTGACCGAGTCTGTTATCAAGGAGTCTTAACAAAATTGATGTAAATCTCACGATCAACATCCTGGGTGTAAGCATTGACCAGAAAATTAACTGGGCCAAACATATAAATATTGTGGTTACAAGAGCAAGATAGAGGCTTGGAATTCTGATAAAAACAAAAAGCTAAAAGCTACTGCGGATGCTGGAAATCCAAAACAAAAACAGAATTACCTGGAAAAACTCAGCAGGTCTGGCAGCATCGGTGGAGAAGAAATTTCTTCTCCACCGATGCTGCCAGACCTGCTGAGTTTTTCCAGGTAATTCTGTTTTTGTTTTGGCTTGGAATTCTGAGTTGAGTAACTCCCCAGAGCTTGCGAACCATTTGCACGACACACGGCAGGAGGGTGATTGAATACTGTCCACTTGCCTGGATGAGTGCAGCTTCAAAAACATTCAAGACAAAGCAGGCCACTTTATTAGCACCCCATCCAACATCTTAAGCACTCACTCTCTCCACTATCAGCATGCAGTGGTAGCAGTGTGTACCATCTACAAGATGCACTGTAGCAACTTACCAAGTCTCCTTCGGCAGCACATGTGGTCTCCACCACCTAGAAGGGCGAGGGTGCATAGGAACACCACCAACTGCAAGCTCCCCACCAAGCCACACTATTCTGATTTGGAACTATATCGCCGTTCCTTCAGTGTCGCTCGGTCAAAAATCTGGAACTTCATTCCTAAAACCACTTTCCTACACAACACTGAGTGGAGAGGTTCAAGAAGGCGGCTCATCACTGCTTTCTCAAGGACAATTAGACTTGGGCAACAAATGTTGGCTTTTCCAGCAACACTCAGACCCATGAACAAGTATAAAAAAAGATGTCCCAAAACTCTTCACAGGCAATTAATATTTTTTGAAGTGTAGTTATTGATGCAATGTAAGAAACCTGGCAGCAAATTGGTTACAGCAAGTTCTCACAAACAATGTGACAATGACCAAATCATTTGTTTTTGTGACGCTGGCTGAAGGATGGCTATCAGTTAGGACACT
Organism: Cetorhinus maximus; assembly: GCF_964194155.1. Lineage (NCBI taxonomy): Eukaryota > Metazoa > Chordata > Chondrichthyes > Lamniformes > Cetorhinidae > Cetorhinus > Cetorhinus maximus. The sequence continues at coordinate 160,992,960 of NC_135882.1, forward strand.
AAGAACAGTGCTCCTGCTGTGTTTCAAAATAGTGCCATGGGATTACTTACTCTGATACTTTAGACAGTGCTCTATTACAGGACTAGTTGCTAGTGCAGTAACAGGTACTACTTTTTAAATTGTCTGATCACATCAAGTTATCGTTTGAAGCAGGTTTCCTTTAAAGAGAGATGCTCAATACTTAAAAGTTTACCATGGCCTCTAAATAAATATTCTATTCATTCCTACATTATTTGCTTATAAATAGCAAGTACAAGACATTGAGAGAACATCACAATGGCTGCACATAATTGCACAACAGATTAATTTTTAAATTAATACATAAACTACAATTGCATAACTGTATACCTCTGGTCTGCCTAACACTGTAAACATTCATATGCAGCCAAAGACAACATTAAAAAACACAGTAAAACAATTTATTATTTAAGGTTGACAATATTGGATTAAATATCAGTATAGCATTTTGCTCTCTTAATCTCCAGGCAGTAATTAGCTGTTGGAGAAAGTAAAAGGAACAGAATTAAACTAAAAAGGGGACATAAAGTACAAAATTATTAATTAGAAGTAACCCATGCCTGTAGACTATTAGAGTTAAACACACAACAGTAGTTCTAGTTATTCTTCTGATTACAACTGTTTGCCCTAGGCAAACATAAGACTAATAAAAAACACACTATACAGGAAATGAAAATGATGCTTCAACAAGCTGGGCTAGCCACTTCATTAGCAAAACTTCTAGCATCCCCAGTGGTCAATTCTGTCCCTCATAAAATGAACTGCCTTGGTAATTCTATTCAAGTCTTCCAATTACACATCGAGCAGCCCTCCTTTAACATTTTCTGCTCTCTGCATCACTTTAAAGTGCACTGACATGAGTTTCTTTAATTGGTGTCATTGGGTTGGATCTAATGCAGCCTTTCACAGTGGGAAACATGTGCTGGACCCACTTAATCATGAGAGAGGCCTTGCGTCAATCTGGTGACGGTGGCAAAACCTCCCCTGATTAAGTTGGAGGGCAGATGGGGCTAATTCAAGATTCCCAGCAGCTGCCAGTGGGATGTCAAGCCAATTGACACCCATTATTCCCAAGCTCACATCAATTTAGTGGCGGCTCAGAGACTAAATGGAGGTCACATGACTTTCCGGTGCACTTAGAACCCTTGCCAGTGACCTCCCAGGCAGATGTCCTTTACTATCAGGCACGGTGTGCCTGGATCGAGGGAGCCAGCGTTGAGCAGGGGGGCAGCCGCTGAAAGCCATGCCCCTACCCTTGTCGGAAACCCCCCTGGTTCTCACTCTCCCATGACCCCCAACCCGTATTCCCCATCCTACCCTCCCTCACCTGTGGCCTGGGGACCCACCTTAATCCTGGGTCTCTGGTGAATGCGCTGCCACTAACAGCGACCACTCATGCTAGCGGCCTGAGGAACTGCCGGCTTCTAATTGACTCACAGCTCTCAATGGGCAGGACTTCCATCGCAGGGGATCTCAATCGTAGGGTCAGCCCAAAAGTGGCCACTTAAGTGTCTGAAGGGCATTTGGTTCCATCAGGCTTCCTCCAAGCAAATGATGGGGATTCCCTGCTGGTTCTCCAATTGGTAGGCGAAAACTCCGTCAGCTTGACAAAATTCCAACCAATGTGTTTAAATGCAACACAAGATGCTGTGATCTCCTCCAAGTATGCTCAGGTGTTTAGTAAAACTAGCAAATCAATTCAAGGATAAAAGACCAATGTACGAGTCAACAGGAACTCAAGACCAGTTTATTGCAGGCCTCGTCAAGTACCCTGTGCTCAAAAAGAGTAGGTAGAACAAAAATTGAAAAGACTTGAGACTGATAACATTATCTCTAAAGTGCAACATAGTAACTGGGCTACTCCCATAGTGGTACTCCCAAAGTCAGAAGGTAGTGTAGGCATATGTGGGGATTATAACGTAACAGTAAATCACTGGAATGTTATCCACCCGATGCTTTGCCAAAGGTGAAGGATCTGTTCTAATGTTGTCAGGTTTTCTCAAAGTTAGATCTGACAAATGCCTATCTGCAACTTGGGTTAGATGATGAGTCTAAGTCATATTTGACTATTAATACACACATGGATCTATTTCAGTTTCATAGGCTACCATTAGGTGTTTCTTCAGCTCCCGGAATTTTCCAAGGGGTCATGAGCCAAATTTTGAAAGAATTCAGTGCTTTTTGATAACACACTTATATCAGCTTCAAACAGACAGACCCATCTTGACAGGCTGAAAAAGGTGTTCCAACATTTGGAAAAGCATGGAGTTTGTGCAAAGGCACACAAATGTGAAATATTTCAAAACTCTGTGGCATTATTTGGGTCACAGAATAGACAAAGGTGGGTTATATCCTACCAAGGTTCAAGCAATAAGAAATATACCACACCCTAAGACTATCTCTGAGCTCAGATCTTTTTTGAACTTAGTGAATTACTATGTAAATTCTTACAAAATCTGGCAACCTTTTTGCATCCATTGAAAGAAATCTTGTGGAAGACTGTGGTGTGGAATTGGACAAGGGAATGTAACAAAACATTCTAGTTGTGTAAAAGTAAATTGGTAGATGATACAATGCATTCTATATTACAATGCTCCCCCACTTCAAATAGATTAAGCTCGCAGGTGATGTCTCTCCATTCGGAGTAGGTGCAATGATCTCTCATGTGTTGGATAATGGTGAGGAGGGACTGACTGCAGTTGCCTCAGTCCAATAAGAAGAATTATGCAGAGATAGAACGTAGGGCATTGTCTTTGATTTTTGAAATAAGAAGATTTCATAAATGCTTGTTTGGTCGTAGTTTCATGATCGAAACTGATCATAAGCTAATGATGGCTATTTTGAACCCAAAGTCTTAACTACCCACTTTAGCTGCAGCCCGAATGCAGATATGTGCTTTGATTTTATCTGTTTATTAGTGTGACATTAAATACAGACAATCGGAAGATCACTGCAATGTCAATGCAATATCTAGGTTACCAGCCCCCTCAGTGGTAGAGCCCAAAGGGAGGATGTATTTTTCTTTTCACATGTAGATGAGTTGCCATTCCCAGAAGATGACATTGGTAGAACTCGCAGAGACTCTGTATTGGCAAGGGTGCACACAGGAACAGAGGACTTAGGAGCAGTAGGAGGAGCAATCCTTCGAGTCTGCCCTTCGAGTCTGCTCCACCATTCACTAAGATCATGGCTGAACAGGTTGTGGTCTCAGCTCCACTTTCCTGCCTGCACCTATAACCCTTGACTCCCTTGTCTAACAAAAATCTATCTAACTCAGCCTTGTGTATGACTATATCACAAATAGCTGGCCAACACTGATACTGGGTTTAGAAATCAGGCCATTTTTTTATGCATAAGAATGAATTGCCCATAGATAAAGGTTGTGTTATGTGGGGAGCCAGAGTTGTACTTCCTGAAAGATACAGATTGCAGTTGTTATGTAATATTGATAACCAACCCTTAGGGATAAGGTTGAGATAAGGACATAGAAGACACAGTGAAACAGTGTAGAGCATGTCAAGCTATAGGAAAGAAGCCACCATCATACATTCATGGAAATGGCCAACTCCTTAGAGTGTGGCAGAGACTACACATAGATTTTACAGAATTGGAAAGGCAACAGTTATTCATTGTGATAGCCATTTGATGTGGATTGAAGAGTTTCCAATGAATCAAACAACAATGAGCAAAGCCCTAGATATGTTGCATTGTTTGTTTGCTGCTTATGGGTTCCCAGGGGAAATTGTGTCCAACAACAAATATTAGTTTTGTTCAGAAGAGTTTCATATTTCATGACAATGATTGGGGTAAAACACATTAGAGTTCCACCGTATCAACCTGCTTCAAATGGAGCAGCAGAGTGCACAGTACAAATTATTAAGCTGAAGAAAGAGACATGCTGTCGAAGCTTTTCATCTTGCATTCATCGGGCCAGACACAAGAATACTGAATCTTAAAGGGAACAACAATTTATACTGTATGAGAAGAGGGTGTTGATCGGTTGGCAAATGGACTCTGATTGGTAGAGGTGGTGCCAAGGAGAATGCACCAAAGAACAGTTAACTGCCAAGTGTCAGAGTCAGGCAGACATGTCTGATGAGGTAGAAAATTCAATTGAAGGTCAAGGCCAAAATCAGTCTTTGTTGGGAAAAAAAACCCTCTCCTCAGACCTGGGCCAAAATGGGTCATGGTCCTTCCCCAAATTCTGAAAGTTTGGTTCAAGAAAGGAAGTATCCTCTTTGGAATAAGAAACTCGTGGTTAAGATGGATATTAAATAAATTTAAAACAAAAAATATATATAAGTTATATGGAATTTGAACTTTTGTTTAACTTTTTCATTAAGGAGGGAGGAGTGTAATGGCCTTGTGCATGTATGTATATATTGCCAAACCAGAATAAATTAATTTTTAGTTGGGTACTTTGAATTCCATGTGCTGCACACGGTCTCTTTTCTGTCCTGCAAAGATATCACAGGCCAATTAAAAGACTGCCTCTGGAAGCACTGTGCATTTAAGAACTGTGGGCTAGTTCTTGAAGCTGCAGGTCCGACCAGTTCAGATCAGTCTTGAGGCATCCTCTGAGGAGGACTCAATTTTTGAAAATAAACTGTGACCACAGCTGCTGGACAACCATTATGGACTGTGGCCGTTGTTGTGGTCCGCTGATCCCAGCTGCTCTAGTGGGGGAGGGGTAAGCACAGCAGGCCTTGCGGTTGCCTGGCCTGTCGCCTCCAATCACCTGCCGGGCTTTAGCCTGTCCATCGCTGGGAGGATCCCAGTGGTGTGGCTGATCTACCCACAATTGGGCACTGATTAACTCAAATTGGATACCCACCACTGCTGGTCAGGTAGCTGTTGCTGGTGATGCTCTGCCTTCAGCAAGATTGCTCTGAGGTAAGAATGTGTCGGGACGCTGACCTGATGCTCTAATTTCAGAATATCTTCCCCATCCTGTTTTCAAGCCCACCTCCGCGGGACCGGGAAGATTCCATCCTAAGATTCCTACAAACTGAGAAATACCCCATTTTTATGTGCCTCAAGGCTAATAATTACTCCATAACCACATCAGGGGTGGGGGGGAGGGCAATGGAACCCATGGCAACTGGGGTTTGGGTTATTTGACTGGGGCCTGGAGGAGCACACAATCCTTTCCTTTGCAGGGCTCTTCTGCTGTACTGTCATAAAAGTGGTTGATTCCTCTCAATAGTCTCACAAATTTACAATCAGGACTCCCATGTCTATTTATTTGAATATCAGTTGATCAAAGAGATGAGTGGATAGATTTGTGAAGGATGAGTTATGTCTGACTAATTAAATGGAACTTTTTGAAGAGATCACAAGCATGGTGGAAGTGGCTATGAATGTTTTCTATATGAACTTCCATAAGAAATTACATCAAGAAGTACTTTTTCGTACACGAAGTATTGGTAATCTGGAGCCAAAAAGACTATGGATGCTGGGGCCAATTGAAAATTTCAAGACTGAGATCAACAGATTTTTGTTAGTCACAGCTATCAAGGGAATGTAAGACAGGTGGATAAATGGAGCTGTGTTACAGATAGGCCATGATCTAGCTGAATGGCACAACAGGTTCAAGGGGTTCAACGGTCTACTTCTGTTCTTACATTCTTTGAGGAGTTTATTGCCGGAAACAGGTGGCCCCTTTGACCATCAAGCAATAAGCCCCTTCAAAAATGGCAACATGAGCAATGTAACTAACAGAGCAGTATGACAGCTGACCATTTTTTGAAGCCTTTAGGGCATCCTCAATCATGATTTGGCCAAGATAAAATTGGTCCCAGTTATAGAATATTAGTGTTTAGGGTACATTTAGAACATTTTTGCATAGGAGCAGGGAAACTTTAATGGCAAATGGATGTCTTAAATTAACAAGTACAAATTTTAAAAAATCAAATGAAAATGAGAATAAATATTGGGACAAATATTTGCAGCAACAGGACATCTTACAGTATCTGTCGTAAGTTGGTCAGGCATATGCAGCAAAATCTAGACAACAACGAGGCTTGGACTGATAAGTGGCAAGTAATATTCGTGCCACACAAGTGCCAAGTAATGACCATATCACAGAATCACAGAATCACACAGTGCAGAAGAGGCCCTTCGGCCCATCGAGTCTGCACCGACACGTGAGAAACACCTGACCTACCTACCTAATCCCATTTACCAGCACTTGGCCCATTGCCTTGAAAGTTATGACGTGCCAAGTGCTCATCCAGGTACTTTTTAAGATAGAATCTAACCATCTCCCCTTGACATTCAATGGCATTGCCACCCACTGAATCCCCCACTGACAACAGCCTGGGAGTTACAGGATTAGGCAAGAGTAGGTCAGAACCTAGGGCAGGATTTTACCCCTGTTGGGGACGAAGTTGAATTGCGGGCGCGGTGCGCCTCCAATCGCCACCCCCAATTGGGGGCGCGGTGCTATTTTACATGGGCGGGCCAATTAAGGCCCGCCCAGCATGATGTCCGCTCAGAATCACTATGTGCTCCCTTTGCGGGCAGGGGGGGAATCCCTAAACCCGAGAGTGCGATCTTTCGTGCATGCGCATGAAAGAGCGCACTCATCTCCCTGAGGCTAAGTGCTGCCTCAGGGAGATCGGCTGTTCTGTCACAAATATTAAAAATAGAGAAAAAAAAACATGAGTTGGGACATGTCCATAATTTTTTAAAAAGCTTTAATAACATTTTTAAAAACTTACATGAAACCTCATCCCGCCCGTGGATGAGGTTTCATGCTTTTTCTAATTTCCGCTGGGGCTCCTGGCCTGCCCGCCAACCTTAAGGCTGGACGGGCAGGTCCATTAATTAGCTAAATGACTCTGTCGATGGCCTCAATTGGCCATTGACAGGTTGGTGGGCGCACAGCTGATTTTGCTGCGTCCCCGCCTACCGGAAAATTTAAATGGGACGCGGTGACATCGGGAGCTCCGTCCGATGTCACCGAGCACCATTTTACGTGTCGGCGAGCAGGCCCCGCCCCCCGCTAGCCGACGGGAAGATCCTGCCCCTAGGAGTTCTACAGCAAGTAACTCACCTTTGACTTCCCAAATCCTGTCCACTATCTATAAGGTCCAAGTCAGGAGTGTAATGGAATACTCTCCACTTGCCTGGATGAATGCAGCTCCAACTCACAAGAAGCTTGACACGATTCAGGACAAAGTAGCCCACCTGATTGGCACCCCATCCATGATGTTAAACATTCACTCCCTCCACCACCAAGGCACAGTGGCGGCAGTGTGTACCATCTACAAGATGTACAGCAACTCGTGAAGTCTCCTTCAACAGTACCTTCCAAGTTTGCGACATCTTCCACCTAGAAGGACAAGGGTAGCAGACGTATGGGGACACCATCACATGCAAGTTCCTCTCCAAGCCCACACCACCCTGACTCAGAGCTATGGGCGGAAGCATCTGGTTCTGATCCCATTAGCGATGGGCGCATGGCGGGTGGGGGGAACAATTCAGTGTGAGGGGCAGAAATCGGTTTCACAACAATGTAGAATCACAGTGGGATCATCCAATGGTGTCCATCACGGTGGAACGTGAATTCTGCTGAAGGCCGGTGTGCACACAATTTGCATCCCGGTAATGAGATGTAAAGTATGACCAGATCAGAGGAACAAGTGCATCGCGTTCTGGATGGATCCTCATGCATATGGCTCCAGTGCGAAGCAGCTCTCAGAAGGTGGGAGGTCTCCCTTGATGCTTTGGGCCTCTTCCCCAGCAGTCCTTTGAGTACTGGGGAGCTTGGCTGAACCTGCCTCCTCCTGCTCCAGATACTTGTCCATGCAGCGACCATCGGCTTGTGAACCCAAGCCTGCTGTAGATCTAGTTCCCACACAGGTGTGTGTCTCTGCACTGGTGGAGGGTGCAGGCAAGTGCTGTGATGGGTCTTCAAGATTGCTTATTTCCAGCTCTTCAATGGAGAAGATGTCCTCTTGACTGGGGGTGAGGACGTGGATGGAGCTGAGGGGCTGCCTGGCTGGGATCGTAGGTTACTTTGCTGAGCTCCCTCTGAACCAAGGTAGAGATAATTAGTGCATGGTAGCATAGTCAAAACCAGGCAAGAGAGCACTCACAGTTGTGTTGAGAGAGGGATGACACGGTGTAGGATCCTCACGTGGGTGCTCGCTGCCGACCTCATCATCGCCGTAGTCCATGCCCTCACCAGCCAGAGTGATGGCATGCTCCACAAAGTGAGTGAGGCGCCTAATGTGGGCCACTATACCCCCTGTCTGGCACCTGTTTCTGCTGTTGTGAGCCAGTTTCTCCTGCATGAAAACAGATGAGTGTGAGCAAGACAGATGGCACTATGTGGAACATGTGTGTGGTGAGTGGAGCCATGGGTGGGATGAGGACACGAGCTCCAGAAAATTTGAGCCTCATGGAGATGTGAGGGTCTGTGTGAGAGTTAGTGGTGTTGTCCCTTGAGATGTGAGATCCCTCTGGATGTGTGATGGATTTGTGAGTGTGTGGGTTGAGAGTGATGAGGTGGTTGATTTACCCTGGGAGAGTGGATAAGGGCATTCATCCTCTTCCTTCACTGGATGGCTGACCTCTTTGTGCTGTGTTGGCGTTGACTGCCACTGCCACCACCTCCCAGGCCGAATTGGTGACTCTGGTGGACCTCCTGTGGCCAAAGTGGGGGTAGAGGACATCATGACAGCCTTTCACTGCATCCAGTAGGCATCCCAGAGAGGCGTCACTAAATTTGAGGGCTGCCGTCACCTTTGCTTTCAGGGCCATCTGTCACCTGGAGCCATTCTAGTCTGCAGACATGAAGTAGGCTGCGCTCTGGTGCACTTTACATATGGCGCCCGGAGCGAGGAAACATTAATGTCACGACATGACAGACGAATCTAAGCCTGCCAGCCAGCAATCAGGAGTGTTTCCCATGAATGCCGGAAAGGGGGCAAAACAGCGTGAAAACCTGCCATTGTGACTGACAAGTAAAATGTAATTTTTCACGCCCACAACTGCACTTGGTGCAAATCTGGGACGATTCCACCCTATATCACCATTTCTTCACTATCAATGGGTCAAAATCCTGAAACTCCCTTCCTTACACCACCTATATGATATGTCCTGCATATTCTAGGAACTAGGTTCTAGGACTCACCACCACCATCTCAAAGGCAATTTAAGGATGGGCAACAAATGCTGGCCTGGCCAGCGATGCACACATCCTGTAAAACAGCAGATAAAAAAAACTTGCTCTTTGCAAATTTATGTTCTTTAAATTTTGCGTGGCAAGTTGCTGATTGTGCAAGCTGATAATGTCACAACAAAAGAAACAGGGCAACTGGGACCTGAGTGAACACAGCATGCAACTGTGTATGTCCTGAACCAGGCAAATTGGAGCACTGTGAAATGAACAGTGCAAGGACTGAAATGGAAGTTTAAATTAGAGTGCATAAATTTGTCATAACAGGTACAGACAAAAATAAGGAGGGTGAGAAAGATTGGGTTAAAAGAGAAAGGAGGAAGAGAGAAAAATGTAAATTTTTAAAGAAGTTTAATTTAAAATTTTAAGTTTTAAAAATCTTCACCAACAAATAAAACCTGAAGGAATGGAACTCTGCATTTATATTGTTCTTTTTCAGTGCCAGAGAGGTTTTTTGGCAATAAAGCTTTCAGGCTGTTAAATGGGTACCTTAGACTGAGATGGACAAGGCTTAATTTTTGTGGCAAGTTTAGCTCACAAATACAGCATCTTTGCTTTATTCAATGAATGCCAATGGTGAGATTGACAGCAAGATGTTCTCCTGAAACTAAAGATGTAATGGCACATCCTGGGCAGCAAGCTTTGGATATTTATGTTTAACTATGCTTCTGCCCCTTGCCTGAAGTTACTGTACCACTTGCGCATAAATAATAGGATGCACTATTATCCTTAGTAAAATCTGGGCCAATGTGTGGAATTACATTGAATCAAATGATGCAGACTCAGCTATGAAGATTAAGAAGAGGGAGCAAAAGGGAATAATTAACTGCTGATTTGGAATATAAATTTTAGTTTTGTTTCAGTTGGAACATATCCAAAAGGCAATGAAAGAAGACATTGTGCGTTGTATTTTTTTAGGTGAAAGTAGGGATTGGAAATGACATTATTTTCTCTAGATAAATAAGCCACAGCCCATTTAGTATCTGCACTTTAAACCTGTGTCTAGTTACCAGCTCTAACAACAGCTTGCATTTATATAGCGTAAGCTGAACTATCAGAACAAAATGAACTTTATAGCTCAGTTAATTATACTGTTTTACAGATTTAAGAGCTAAGTTAATTCTACTATTTACAAAGTCTTGTGCCCTGTTAAAAAATCAATAGAAAATTTTTCATTTTCAAGATAGTTAGAAATAAATCTCAAGTTCTGCGTTTACTCGTGGAGACAAGTGAAAGATATAGACACACTTTCAATTTTAGCTGGGGATCTCTGCTACTTTTTTTTATTCATTCATGGGATGTGGGCTTTGCTATCTGGACCAGCACTTATTGCCTGTCTGTCGTTGCCCTTGAGAAGATGGTGGTGAGCTGCCTCCTTGAACCGCTGCAGTCCATGTGATGTAGGTATACCCACAGTGCTGTTAGGAAGGAAGTTCCAGGATTTTGACCAAGTGACAGTGAAGGAATGGCGATATATTTCCAAGTCAAGATGGTGAGTGACTTGGAGGGGAACTTCCAGGTGGTCGTGTTCCCATTTATCTGCTGCCCTTATCCTTCTAGGTGGTAGTGGTCGTGGGTTTGGAAGGTGCTGTTTAAGGAGCCTTGGTGAATTCCTGCAGTGCATCTTGTAGGTGGTAGACACTACTGCTACTGTACGTTGGCGGTGGAGGGAGTAAATGTTTGTGGGTGTGGTGCCAATCAAGCGGACTGCTTTGTCCTAGACGGTGTCCAGCTTTTTTAGTGTTGTAGGAGCTGCACTCATCCAGGCAAGTGGGGAGTATTCCATCACATTCCTGACTTGTGCCTTGTAGATGGTGGACAGGCTTTGAGGGGTCAGGAGGTGAGTTACCCATCACACGATTCCTAGCTTCTGACCTGCTCTTGTAGCCACAGTATTTATATGGCTAGTCCAGTTCAGCTTCTGGTCAATTGTAACCCCCAGGATGTTGATAGTGGGGGACTCAGTGACGGTAACGCCATTGAATATCAAAAGGCGATGGTTGGATTCTCTCTTGTTGGAGATGGTCACTGCCTGACACTTGTGAGGCGCAAATGTTACTTGCCATTTGTCAGCCCAAGCCTGGGTATTGTCCAGGTCTTGCTGCATTTGGACATGGACTGCTTCAGTATCTGAGGAGTTGCAAATGGTGTTGAACATTGTGCAACCGTCAGCGAACATTCCCACTTCTGACCTTATGATGGAAGGAAGGTCATTGATGAAGCAGCCGAAGATGGTTGGGCCTAGGACAGTACCCTGAGGAACTCCTGCAGTGATGTCCTGGAGCTGAGATGACTGACCTCCAACAACCACAACCATCTTCCTTTGTGCTAGGTATGACTCCAACCAGCGGAGAGTTTTCCCCTGATTCCCATTGACTCCAGTTTTGCTATGGCTCCTTGATGCCACACTCGGTCAAATGCTGCCTTGATGTCAAAGGCAGTCACTCTCACCTCACCTCGGGAGTTCAACACTTTTGTCCATGTTTGAACCAAGTCTGTAATGAGGTCAGGAGCTGAGTGACCCTGGCAGAACCCAAACTGGGCATCATTGAACAGGTTATTGCTAAGCAAGTGCCGCTTGATAGCACTATTGATGATCCCTTCCATTACTTTATTTATGATCGAGAGTAGACTGGTGGGGCGATAATTGGCCGGGTTGGGTTTGTCCTGCTTTTTGTGTGCAGGACATACCTGGGCAATTTTCCACATTTTCAGGTAGATGCCAGTGTTGTAGCTGTACTGGAACAGCTTGGCTAGGGGCGCAGCAAGTTCTGGAGCACAAGTCTTCAGTACTATTGCCAGAATATTGTCAGGGCCCATAGCCTTTGCATTATCCAGTGCCTTCAACTGTTTCTTGATGTCACGTGGAGTGAATCGAATTGGCTCAAGACTGGCATCTGTGATGCTGGGGACCTCCGGAGGAGGCCGAGATGGATCTACCACTCGGCACTTCTGGCCGAAGATTGTTGCGAATGCTTCAGCCTTATCTTTTGCACTCTGTGCTGGGCTCCTCCATCATTGAGATGGGGATATTGTTGAGCCTCCTCTTCCAGTGAGTTGTTTAATAGTCCACCACCATTCATGACTGGATGTGGCAGGACTGCAGAGCTTAGATCTGATCCATTGATTGTCAGATCACTTAGCTCTGTCTATCACTTGCTGCTTATGCTGTTTGGCAGGCAAGCAGTCCTGCTTTGTTATAGCTTCACCAGGTTGACACCTCATGTTTAGGTATGCCTGGTGCTGCTCCTGGCATGCCCTCCTGCACTCTTCATTGAACCCCTGGCTTGATGGTAATGGTAGAGTGGGGGAATATGCTGGGCCATGAGGTTACAGATTATGTTCAAGTACATTTCTGCTGCTGCTGATGACCCACAGCGCTTCATGAATGCCCAGTGTTGAGTTGCTAGATCTGTTCAAAATCTATCCCATTTAGCACGGTGGTAGTGTCACACAACACAATGGAGGGTATCCTCAATGTGAAGGAGGGACTTCATCTCCACAATGACTGTCATGGACAGATGGATCTGTAGCAGGGAGGTAGGTGAGGATGAGGTCAAGTATGTTTTTCCCTCTTGTTGGTTCCCTCATCATCTGCCACAGACCCAGTCTAGCAACTATGTCCTTTAGGACTCAGCCAGCTTGGTCATCAGTGGTGCTACCAAGCCACTCTTGCTGATGGACATTGAAGTCCCCCACCCAGAGTACATTCTGTGCCCTTGTCACCCTTCATGCTTCCTCCAATTGATGTTCAACATGGAAGAGCACTGATTCATCAGCTGAGGGAGGGCGGTAGGTGGTAATCAGCATGAGGTTTCTTTGTCCATGTTTAACCTGATGCCATGACACTTCATGGGGTCCAGAGTCGATGTTGAGAGCTCCCAGTGCAACTCCCTCCCGACTGTGTACCACTGTGCCGCCACCTCTGCTGGGTCTGTCCTGCCAGTGGGACAGGACATATCTAGGGATGGTGATGGTGGAGTCTGGGACATTATCTGTACGGTATGATTCCGTGCGGATGGCTATGTCAGGCTGTTGCTTAACTAGTCTGTCAGATAGCTCTCCCAATTTTGGCACTAGCCCCCAGATGTACTAAGGAGGACTTTGCAGGGTCGACAGGGCTGCGACTGCCGTTGTCGTTTCCGGTGCCTAGGTCGATTCTGGGTGGTCCGTCCGGTTTCATTCCTTTTTTCTGTCGTTGTAGTGGTTTGTTACAACTCAGTGGGCAGAATTTTCTGCCTATGGGGAAAAGGGCCCGACCCAATCTGCGGCGTGTGCGGAGCCGATCCCCGCCAGCGAAGCAGGCCACACCACCATTTTACTTGGGTGGGCCAATTAAGGCCCGCCCAGCGTGACGTCCGGTGGGATGCGCTATGTGCTCCCTATGCGGGCAGGGGGGAATCGCTGAAATCGAGAGTGCGCTCTTTCGTGCATGCGCACGAAAGAGCGCACATCTCCCTGAGGCTAAGTGCTGCCTCAGGGAGATTGCTTACACTTTGAAAAATATTAAAAATAGAAAAAATAAAATTCCCTTACATGTCTCCCTCATGTGACAATGTCACATGAGTTGGGACATGTTCATAATTTACAGAATAACTTTATTAAAATTTTTAAAACCCTACATGAAACCTCATCCCGCCACTGGATGAGGTTTCATGTTTTCTCTATTTGCCGCCAGGGCTCCTGGCCTGCCCGCAAACCTTAAGGTTGGATGGGCAGGTCATTTAATTGGTTAAATGACCCTGTCAATGGCCTCAATTGGCCATTGACAGGTTGGCGGTCCCACAGCTGATTTTGCTGCGCCTCTGCCTTCCTGAAAATTTAAATGGGGCGGAGTGACGTCGGGGGTTCCGCCCGACGTCATCCCGCATCATTTTACATGTCAGCAAGCGGACCCCTGCTCGCCGATGGCAAAGTTCTGCCCAGTGGCTTGCTAGGCCATTTCCGAGGGCATTTAAGAGTCAACCACAAGAGTCGCATAGGTAAGGACAACAGGTTTCCTTCCCTAAAGGGCATTAGTGAACCAAATGGGTTTATAAACAACAATAGTTTCATGGTCATCACTGGACTTTTAATTACAGATTTTTTTATTGAATTCAAATTCCACCATCTGCCATGGCAGGATTCAAACCCAAGCCCCCATAGAATTACCCTGGGTCCCTGGATTGTTAGTCCAGCAGCAATACCATTACGCCATCGCCTCCCCTTTCCTCACTTTAATCATGAAACTGGGACTTGTATTTATCTCTGCATCTATCTTTGGCATATAACTATGCCAAAAAAATGCTATGTATGCTGATTAGTTAAAAAATAATTTCAATTATCTTGTTTTGTACCGCTTCTTCAAAATTTTGCACACGCAATTACGTATGCATATGCAAAGCCGCTTTTTTTTATATTCGCTCCTGGAATACAATCTGCTGCTGTACATCTAGCCACTTCTTCATTACGTTCGGACCTAAAAGGAAGTCCTGTGGCACCGTGAGTAGAGTCCCTACCTCTGAGCCAGCAGTTCCAGGTTGAGACCCACTCCAGGACTTAATGGACATGGAAACTGTGTTCGTGGCACAGTGGCAGCGGTGTGTGCCATCTACAAGGTGTGCAGCAGCAACTTGCAAAGCCACCTTCAACAGCACCTTCCAAACACACACCCGTTACAACCTAGAAGGACAAATACACGGGTCCTCAAAGTACTCCTCCAAGCCACGTGCCATTCTGACTTGGATCTATATCACTGTTCCTTCATGTTCCTGTTCCTGATTTTGATGCTGGATCGAAACCTGGAACTACCTTCCAAACAGGCCACTAACATTCTTTTCCCCATCTCTAATTGCTCTTGAGAAGTTGATGGTGACCTAGCAACAGTGAAGGAACAGCAGAAGTGCAGGTGGTGGTGTTCCCACGCACTTGTTAGCCATGTCCTTCAAGGTGATAGAGGTTGCAGATTTGGAAAATGCTGCTGAAAGGAGGCTGGGTGAGTTCTGCACTCCATCTTGTATGTGGTATGCACTGCTGCCACTGTGCAACATTGCTGAAGGAGAGTGAACATTTAAGAGAAAGAGAAGAAAAGAAACAGAGGAGAAAAGAGGTAAAGGATCCTCAAAAGATATGGACTATATTGGATGACCATTTCAAAATGAGGTTAAACTTCCATATTCATCTAGAGTTCATGTCATTTCGACAACAGCCTACAGAATCCATAGAACACTTTGTCAGCAGGTGTAGAGAAAGGTGTGATTTTTCAAGCACGGAACTAGCAGACAGAATTGTTGACTTGGTGATTGCATCCACTCCCATGGAAGCGTTCCAGAAAGATCTGCTAGACAAGCCCAAAACGTATAGTATCGAAGAACTGCTCAAGGATGGGCGTAAGTAAAAAGCAACCCTCACAGCTGGATGAAGCTTACCAGTCCTAAGCAATACGCCAATTCCAGCAATTCTTCAAAGCATGTGGCAGAAAAGGCAATTGACAGTGGCAGTATACAGGAGCAAAGGCTGATGCAGCTACAAAGAGCAATGCACTGATCCAAATGGACCAATATATACCGGGTGCCTTCGAGCAATAAGAATGACTGTCTGGTGTCCTATCGGAAACCTATACATGGATGACTGACAAACCATAAAATGACGATGATATGCAACTCGAGACAATGAGCGGTGAACATATAGTGCCAACATGCAACCTCTGAAAATTCTAAAAGACATGTATCCACAGATATGGGAGGTCATGGCAAAAGCTACTGCTGTGAAACTCCCAGCGTACAATGGTTCATTAATTTTGTGTGCAGGTTCCATAGCCCTGGAATGCAAGTACAATCAATCATCTTGGGTACCACAGATGTTCTACACTGTGGAGACTAAAAGTTTGGTGATTGCAGACCTACTGGCATGCCATGATCTCACACTACAGACAATCCATGGAATTAGTCAGACCTCAGATCAACCTCAGAAACTTCTCCTATCAACTCAGTCATGACATAACATTGAAATATCCAATTTGGACAAAATTGGCAGTTTGAAGGGAGCTTCAACATTATGCTTGCAGGAGAATGCAAGTCCGTCAAATAATCTGGTACATTTTGCAATGCAAATGCCAGCAGCTACAAGAAAAAACAGCAAAAGATTTCACACAACAGGAATGGTGGAAAACCATAATTGAAGGATTCTCTGATTCCATTCAGCATGTCCACGAACACGTGAGACAATTTTGGCCTTACCGGGATGAGCTAGGCATCCCCCAGGAAGTCATTTTTAAAGGCAGGCAGGTCATCATAATAGAATCTTTGTGACTTGACATTCTTCAACAATTTTGTCACTCACATAGATCGGACGAGAAGACTCACAAGAGAGACAGTCTATTAGCTGAGTATGAAAAATGACAGTTAAGTCGTAGTACGACTACAAGGAGTACGAGGCATGTCAAGAACATATGCCAAGTCAGCACAAAGAACCATTGATTCCGCATGAAGTTCCTACCCATCCTTGGTATACATCTGGCATCTTTCGTATCTATGGTACTGACTTCATCGTCATCCTCGATGACTTTACCAAGTACCCCATTATTTGACAATTCCACAATATGTCAAGCACAACTACTGCGCACAATCTAAATGCTATTTCCAGTCTATTTGGTGTGCCTAGAGAGATCATTACGGATAACAGTCCACAATTTATTGGTAAATCATTTCAGGATATGTGTGAGAAGTGGAATATCGATCACACTACACCTTCTCCTCATTACCCAAATCTAACGGCCCAGCTGAACGGATGATTCGCATGGTGAAATCCCTAATTCTCAAATGTAGATAGACCAAGCAAGATCTACACATTGCAATGTTACATCTGAGAGTAATAGCATTAAGTGAAACTATTCTATCGCCAGCAGAGCTCATGTTTGGCAGACTAGTACGAAACAATCTACCTACTCTTACCCATTCTACTCTCTCAGAAACTAGAGAGCAAATTTCAAAACTGCAAGAGAACATGACCAACATGCACAATAAAAATGCGGATACAGAATTGCCAAGTATACAATTGGGACAATAGAATCCCACAGAAGGTACATAACAACTAGCTGAGGTGACAAGGGTTTATTGGGAACCAAGGTCCTATGAAGTCGTTACACACAAAGGCGCAACAGTAAAGTGTAACCGAGGGCAAATCAGATCCATTCCAGCTTCACACAACCATGCAGTCCTATTGCATTGAGGACGAGATCCAAAATGCAACCAGGAACAACATCTGAGAATGACAATTCCACAGATCACTGTGAACCATCAAAGAAACATCAAGACAAGGTTACCATTACAAGATCTGGGCATATCAATAGAATTTTACATTATTTTTGAGGGAGAAACGAGTGTGTCCAAAACTAATATTTTAAACTTAAATAAGAGCAATTATGAGGGCATGAAAGCTGAGCTAGTTAAAGTGAACTGGCAAATGAGGTTAAGGGATAGGTCAATAAAGGTTCATTGGCAGACATTTAAAGGGGTATTTCTGAATACATAGAATAGATACATTCCAATAAGAAAGAAAAATTCCAAGGGGAGGCCCCAGCATTCATGGTTAACTAAAAAATGTTAAAGACAGTGTCAAACTTAAAGACAAAGCATATAAATACGCAAAGACGGGTAGCAGGTCAGAAGATTGGGAAGAATATAAAGGACAACAAAGAATGACAAAAAGATTAATCAGGAGAGAAAAATTAAAGTATGAGAGAAAGCTAGCAAGTAATATAAAGACACATAGTAAAAGTTTCTATAGATATTTAAATAAGAAAAGAGTTAACAAAGTGAACGTTGGTCCAATAGAAAGTGCATCTGGGGAATTGATAATGGAAAGTAGGGAGATGGCGAATAAATTAAACAGGTATTTTGCTTCGGTCTTCACTATACAGGACTCAAGTAACATCCCGGAAATAGCTGTAAATCAGGAAATGGAAGGGAGGGAGCAATTCGGGAAAATGACAATCATCAGGGAAAATGGTATTAAGCAAATTGTTGGGGCTGTGAGCTGACAAATCCCCAGGTCCAGATGGACTTCACCCTAAGGTCTTGAAAGAAGTGGCTAGTGAGATAGTTGATGCACTAGTTGATGCACTCATTTTAATTTTCCAAAATTCCCTAGATTCGGGGAAAGTTCCATCAGATTGGAAAATAGCAAATGTAACTCCTTTAGTCAAAAAAGGAGAGAGACGGAAAACAGGAAACTACAGGCCAGTTAACCTAACATCTGTCATAGGGAAAACGTTAGAAGCTGTTATTAAAGATGTTATAGCAGGGCACTTAGAAAAATTCAAGACTATAAGGCAGAGTCAACATGGTTTTGTAAAAGGGAAGTCCAATAAGAGAAGAAGAAAGCAAGCTGTTCATGTATGCCAGCCATCCTGCCCAATCTGAACCGATACTCACTACTTGTCACAGTCGTATGCTTTTGCTGTATAACTAGTAATATATCTGTATTGAACTCTGATTAAAAACCCAACAGCCCGCTATGTTCGTTGCACTCGAATCCTGATTGATTGTTCGGCTTATTTATTGGATAGTGATAATTCACAAGTGTAATTTAAAGTTTAAAGCAAAGGTTTAAAATTCTAACATGTTATGATATGATGATTACTCTTGCCCAAGTGTTCTCCCATAGACACTTGGTTCATTTGGCCCACTTCATTCCCCAGTACCAGATCCAACAATGTTTCCTTCCTAGTTGGACTGAGAACATATGGGTCAAGGAAATTCTTCCTCTCCTCAGTTTACCATTATTCATTACTGTTATCCCAGCTGATATCTGAATAAAGTCCCCAATATCACCAGCCTACAATCCTTGCCTACTTCAGTGATTTCCCTGGAGGTTTGCTCCTCTCTCTCTCTTTCTCATTCTTTGGAGGCCCATAGAATATCCGCAGTAGCATGCTTTTTGCTTTACAACTCTAATTAAATGGATTCTATCCTTGCTCCCTCAAGGACATCTCTTTCCATGTTTACAATGTCTCCCCTAATCAATGCTACCACCTGATATCCTTTTATTCCTTTATTATCTTTTCTGAAGGTGTCGCAGAATTGGCTTTCAGCCTCTGCTACGCTCAAGTTGGTATCCCAAGCAGTAGCGTCTTCCTTGTTAACAGGTTTCATGACAATGTTAGGCTTGGTCTTCAGAAAACAGAATAAGGCAAGTTCAGAGAGAGATAGGTTAGAATGAGCGAGAGGAGCAGAGAGAAAGTGTAAGAGGCTAGAGGGAGGGGTCCAGTGGAATAGTGGAATAAGAATTCTGAAGATGAGAAAAATGGTCCAGCTAAGGATGTAGGAGTCATGAACGCTCCCTGGGAATCATGTGCAGACTTGTAGGATATGTTGTGGTGGTCACACACCAGCTGAACATTCGGTAAGTGGAAGCCCTTGCAGTTGACGTAGTTGACTACTTGTTGCCACATAGATCTAAGTGCCACGTGAGTGCAGTCGATGGTCCCTAGCTGGACTTTATTCCTGGAAAACCAGAGATCTTCACAAATCCCAGCGCTCTTGCTTCTTGGCTTTCCTGATCATGGGCGAAATTCACAAAGTTCTGTGCCTTTGGAAGATCTCTTGGATGTACTTGTACACGGAGGCTTGTGAGATCTTGCACAGGTCACCTGTGGAGCCCTAGAAGGAGCCACTGGCATAAAAATTGAGCACTTTTACAGCTGCTGGCAGTGGATGCCCTCCGTGTCCCCTTGGCGCCAAATCCTGCAGCAGTTGGCATATGTGACCGACCAGTTCCCTAGCCATGCGCAGTCTTTAGCGACACTGGTTCTCCAAAGGAATGACAAGCACTATCTATAGATGCTGGATCTAGCAAGGCACCTACAAGCGATGGCCCGCTGTGCATCTTCAGCTGTGTGCGCAGCAGGCCCTGCCACCCTTTCATCTTGAGGGAGGTGCTCCCTCCTTTGCCGAGCCGGGTGCCTCTGCTGCTCTCTTCTTCTTCTTCTCGGGTCTTTGTAAGCCATGAGGCATACCGCTAAATCATCAGGCTCCATGATCCTGATGTTCTCCTCCTGCGTGATCAAAGAGAAAGACATGTGGGTCAGCCTCTCTTGGTTAAGTCTGGAGACTTACAGGAGAGTGCTGGCCACCATTTGGCACTTATTGGCTGTCTGAAACCCCTTCCACCTCCGTCCCACTTCACTTGACCGAATGGCATCAGCTTCGGCCATTGGACTGCATGCTGTGCTCTCAGCTCAGGTGCAGGCTTTCTCCTAACCCACACTGCAAGGCTGCGCTGTTAGCTTGAACCATAATGGATGCTGGTCTATACATTAATAAAGACATTGCAAGGGGCTATGAGCGCCTCCAGCAGTGACTACATCATGGGCAGATTTTGCAAGGGGACGGTACAACTTGTCCAGTCAGCCAATTGCTCTGTTAATGCACATTAATTTGCAGAGTGCACCTGGGGGGGCGAAAGGTTCTGGAGCATTTAGTGGCACTTACATGCTTTTGTGTTGCTTGAGCAGGCAGAAAAGCTTCAGAGGCCCGACTCTAAGCATGTCAACGGATCTGCAGCTGAATGGTCTCAGCTGCAGGAGAATGCTCACTTTTGACAAGTTTTTCCAAGTGTGTGAGTGGCTGCTTCCCTCAACCACCCCTCTCAACCACCACTCTGGCATGTGCTTGAGTACATCCTTCAATCTGTGCTGCCTTGCCTCTGACCCACCCCTCCGGCCTGAACCACACTTGTCTGGGCACTGCACTGGAAGCCAGCCGGGAAAAAGCAACTTGCCTGTGGCTCCCTGCCCCCACCACCAAATGCACAGTGCCTCTTCCGTGATGTCCTATGGGTGATGCTCGCGAGCAAGGTTGTATACACTCAACTCGAGTTCCCCTCGAAGTACAGGTTGCTCAGTGCACACCTTTTAAAGGCAGTTGTGAAACACCCCGTTCTGAAGACATGACAGCATGGGCAGTAAATTTGACGTGGGGGGATGATACTGGCAAGCAGGGCTTAAAATTAGATGCAAATGTATTAAAATGATGTTCTTGACCTGCGGAAGTGGGAAATGTGGCCGGCCATTGACAAGTGGAACAAATGACCGCGAACTGGTTTCACAATAGTGTAAAACAGATTTTTGGCCTTCTCACCATATTGCCCCCCACTTCCCCTGCCCATCATGACGCCCGTTGTCAACAGGGCTGGAAAATTCTGGCCTTAGTTATTTTTCTAACCAAATTTGTTTTTAAGGCCAGAATTTCAGTGTTCCAACTTTTGGAAATATGTGAAACAGTATATTTAAAACAGTGTTGACTTTTGTTAACCAAATCACATTTGTCTAATAATCAATTATTTATTTTCCGAGATATACTCAATTAACAAGAATTGGCATTATATATTGGCATACTGTCTATAGCAACGTTTCTGGTATGCTTTAAGGTATATTGCACATACTTCTGAACATGTTTTTGGAGGTGAAATTATTTTAAATTACAGTGTTCTAATGCGGAAGTGAACAACCATTCGCTGAATCAAACAAATATTGCTGCAATGCCCTACACTTATTGCAAACAGAATAATATTTGAGTAAATCACAGTGACCTTAAAAGTGAAACTATCAGAAACATTTTTGTCCTATCACTATGCATTAAAAAGAAGCTTAAGTTTTTGCACCACAATGTAGAATATTGCAAGAACTGAGCTTTTTGTTATACTGCCCACTCTGTTGGGGGGATGTAAATAAAATAGTTTAATAATGATTGCCCGTAGTTGGGTATGTGTTAGTCTTCTCATTCCAATATACAACAGAAAGATAGCAATGAAGATGAGATGGCATTTTTTTAACATCTTCATCTGAGACATTAAGAAATGAAGAACATTGTGTCACATTTTTGGAACTCCGAAAGTTGATTTTGAGGAAATTTGATCAATTTGAAAGATTGCTATATGTGCACATCGTGTTCATGCACAGTATGTAATTGAAAAAAATGACACTGAAGACATAACTGGGGACAATGGGGAAATTCACCCCTTAACAAAGAGGACTGGTATAATTACAAACAAAGGTTTCACATTTGACTGAAAATGAATGAAATAGAAGATGATGATAAATTAAATGTTTTCATCACCATGATGGAGCCAGATGCTTTGATGCAGTTTTTAACTAACGTTGTCCGAGTGACCCCAGTTCAATGTAATATGCTGAAATTAATAAGAATCTGGACTCATATTATCATAAGACTAAGAATAAAGTTGCACTGAGAGTTGCATTCCATGAAAGGAAGCAGTTACCAGGTGAGATTGTTGTGGATTACATTCTCAAATTAAAGAAACTGTGGGTAAGGTGTGAACTTCGATATCAACCTTAGAGACATATCTTTGTGGGAGGCCTAAAGAGCAATAAAATCCAAGCCAAGCTTTTGAGTAAAGGCAAATAAGCGGACATGGAAGGAGGCCTGCGATGAGACATAGCCATGGAAATGGCAGAAAAAGAGTTGCAAATTGCTAGGGAGTTCTTTTCCTGAGCCAGTAGGCAGGTCCATCGATTTCAGCGAGATCAAAGCCGTGGCAGTCAAGTTCACAGTCTCAGATTCAGAAATTGCCATGATAGCCACCAACCATTTAAATGCCCCCATTTCCAGTCAAAGTGCTATGCCTGTAGGGAAGTTGGTCATATCTCGATGGCAGGAGCAGAGAAAACAGTAATGCGCCAAGTCGTGGTAAAGCTCCTGGTCACAGCCATGAATCAGGTCAAGGTTGTGGAACCTAGAGATCCTCAAAGGCACATATGAAATGCGAAAACAGAAGCTGATGTTAACGAGCAGGAAGATGAAGCACTCAAACACTGTACTCAAACAGAAAGAACAACTGTGCATGGAATATAAGAGTAATAGGGGTGAAGATGTAATTCCAGTGCCCACAACAGAAATGAAAGTCAAAGATTCACAACTTAATTGGATCATTGATATAGTTGCAGCAGTGTCTGTTATCTCAGAAAGAGAATACAAGAAATCACATAGTCGTGTTCCCTTATGCAAAACTGATGTAAAACTGACCAATTTTTCCAGCAACAGTATTCCAGTGATAGGTCAAGTTAGTATTAGGGCGGAATCATGCCAGATTTTCACTAAGTGCAGTAGCAGGTGGAAGAAAGCACGTTTTAACTGCTGGCTGCAATGGCGGGTTTTCGCGCTGTACCATTCCCAATCCCGCCTCATTAATCATGCATTCCCTGGAAACACACCATTTCACTGGCAGGCAGCCTCCGATTAGCCTGCCATACCGTCACCTCGCTGCTTCCTCATGCCGGGCGCCATATTTAAAGTGCAGCTGGACGCACACCTCTCAGTGCTTCCAGCCCAGGACTGCTGTCCAGAAGACATGGCCCCGAACAGCAAGGAGACTGCAGCCCTCTGATTCAGTGACACATCCCTGGAATGTCATCTGGACATCATTGGAGCCTGCTGCGATGTCCTCTACCCCAATTCTGGCCACAGGAGGCCCATCAGTGTCACCAAGCCAGTTTGGGAGGTAGTGGTAGAGGTGGTCAGTGCTAACGCTGCATAGAAGAGGTTCACCACCCAGTGCAAAAAGAGGATGAATGATCTCTTGCCAGGTTAAGGCAAACATCTCATTACTTAAATTCACACACTCACAAGGCCATCACACATTCATTGGCATCTCTCGTTGCCAGGTGAAGGGACATCACCACTCACTTTCACACACACATGCTCACATCTCCATCTGCCCTCATTTCCTCTGGAGAATGCCTCCTCAGCCCTCATCCTCTTGAGGCCACTTGCACAGATCAACATGTGTCCCCACACACACACCCTTGGATATGCCCCTTCCCCAGTAAAGCCGAGCCCTGCAGACTCTTCCCTTGCCTAAGGCTACTTCTCCCTCTTCCCCAAGCAAGCCATAACCCTGCAGCAGTTGAAAAGCTGCCTTACGGCTGGTCTCGTAAGTAGAGATCTGCCCGTGAGCTGCCTAAAATTGATGTGGTGCTGCCTGCGAAGCCTGGCGCTGATGACCATGAGTGTTGCCCCCAACAAGGTAGGCAAACAAGCCTCAAAGTCCCAAGTGAAATACAGCTTGCCAGGTGCACGTCGCTTTTGTACAGTTGCGAAACAGAGTTTTAGCCTTCCCAACATATTGTCTGTTCCTGCCTGCCATGATGCCCGACTGAAATGGGCACAGAAAATTTCACCCTTCGGGTAAAATATGATGATACATCCTATTACTTGTCATTAGTAGTAATAGTAGGAGGGAACAAAGTCAAAGAAATTGACTTAAGAAAATATGGCTAAACCAGGCCGCGTCTGTCATTGAAGAAGTGCTAAGAAAACACAAAATAATAATTTGGTAGGACAGAACTTGAGTATTGCTGAAAAAAAAACACTTTTTGTCAAAGCTTTTCATCTTGCACTCATCAGGACAATTCATAAGAAAATACCAATGTCAGGAAAAACAAGATATTTATAATGTATGAGAAGACAGTGCTGATTGGTTGGCAAGTGGACTTTGATTGGTAGAGGCATTGCCATGCTGAGTGCACCAGCTGACAGTGACAGACAGTTAACTGTCCAGCATTGTTAGAAATTTGAACCAGGCAGCTTGACTCTGATTGATCAAGACATTGCCCTCAGGAATAAAGCAATGAATCGCTGTCACTTATTTTGTGGCGCAATGGGTGCACATGTTCTTTCTGTCCGCAAAGACAGGGCCCTGTGGATTGATATATGTAGCTTCCTGTATATGTAATGCACCACACTGTGAGCCTGACTGAAGATTTTAAATTGGTTGTCATCATAATTCTTAGCACACTGAGGATTACTAAGCAAATGTTGTCCAATCGCAGAATCACACCTAATGTTGGACACTGTGTTTTGAGTTTCGCAAGCACTAGCTGGTTGGGTACAGTCTGTACCTTGCCATTTGTGAACAGCATGAATGGGCCATGGAGTTTGATTGTATAAATCTTTGGGATGTACGGCCTTCATATCTAGCATCTGAAAAATTTGAGCAACAGGTGAAGCTAGCTGTTTCATGCTGTTATGATCCCCAGCTGAGGTTACCACTGGACAAGCCTGATCCCAGGGTGGAATCCAGCTTGATAGATCCTAACTTTTATTTGTTTGTTTAGATATGTAGAGAGGGGGCTACTGAACAGAGTCACAAGAGTCAGCTAATGAATTTTTAACAAAAGCATAAAACATTTATTAAACAAGAAAAGATGAGCTATGTTACAATACTCTTTCACCTACAACTATACCTTTACAGATATATATAGATTTGTAAAGATAACACAACTTACAAAAACTATCTTATACACAAATGTTCACAGTATGTACAGTCCATGCCAACCAATTGGCAAACTGTGGTCAGACACACCACACTCTGAAACCAAGTGACAGATGCACCCAGACAGATGCTATGGATCTCTCCTCAACTCCCCCCAGACACTCGTTACACCATGAGTCAACCAGTCTCACTGAACTCCATCTTTCACATGAGGATTTCCAATCTCCACTTTCCGAGAACTTGCCTTGAAATCTGCTCCCAAACCAATGCTTGCTCTCAGACGTCTTCTTCAAGGGTTCACCTCCAGGGTGTCAAGCTCTCCTTCCGATGTACCTCTCCTCTGGGTCACCACATGTATTCAAGCTTTTTTCCACACACCCTCTCTCACTGACTTAGCAATCACAGTACACCGCTGCTTCACATGTCCATAGCAAAGAGTTACAGACCTTCAGTTGCCTCTTTGGACCTTTTGACTCTGCTTCCTGCAGCTTGGAGCTTTAAGCTTGGATCCTTTCTTTGGCCTTCGCTCTTAAATTCACTTAATAGGACCTTTTCCAGGTCCCTGTCCTTCCTTTGACTAGAAAGCCTGCTTGGGACTTTCTTCTGTTCCACTCCCCTGGATTCTTCGGTACTTTCTTCTTTAGCTTGGGACTGGCTATCTGAGCCTTCTAGGCTGCTTCTGCTTGGCAGCTGTCTTCAAAACTCAACTCAAAAACTGTTGTTTCTAGTATCTTCTGTGTGTGTCTGTAGGAGGAATCTGCCTCTCGGGACCCCTGTTGTTAAGCAACAGCCCAGATTTTGTACTCTTGTTTTTGCTTAACTTCTCTTACAGTTGTAAACTCTCATTATAAATGCAGGTGCCTTTTAAAGTGAAACTAAAACTCAACTTAACCTTTTCTTAACACAGATACAGAAATGCAAATCAACTTTAAATATTAAAGCTAAAACCTATTCCTAACACCCACAAATACCAATATAACTTACTTAAACTATCTCTATTTCCTAACACTGCTACTATGCAGTAGCAACACAAGTGGTATTCGTCACTAACACTATGCTGCCATCAAGCCAAAAAGACATTCTATCACACAAATGAGTAATGTGGTGTATGAGTTTCAGTGCCAGTATGATCCTAGGCATGTAGGCCACATATCCCAAAGACTGGCGGATCGTATCAAGCAGCATGTCCCTTCTGCTGTTTGCAACCGGCAAGGTATGGACCATACCCAACCAGCCCATGCTTGCAAAACTCAAAACACAGTGTCCAACATTAGATGTGATTCTATGATTGAACCACATTTGCTAAATAATCCTCAGTGTGCTAAGGATTATGCTGACAGCTAATTTAAGGTTGTCGGTCGAACTCTCAGGGTGGTGTATTTATGTGTACTGGATGCTACATATATTAATTCACAGGGCCCTGTTCTTTGCAAACAGAAAGAACATGTACACACATTGCACCTGTTTCAGCTAAACAAGTGACAGCCATTTTCTGGTTCATTCCCCAGGGCAATGTCTTTAACAATCAGAGTCAAGCTGCTTGGTTTAAATTTCAAACAATGCTTGGCAGTCTGTCACTGTCAGCTAGCAAGTTTAGCATGGCAACGCCTCTACCAATCAAAGTCCACTTGCGAATCAATCAATACTCTCTTCTCATCCAGTATATGTTGTTTTCCCTGACATTGGTATTTTCTTGTGAATTTTCTTGATGAGTGCAAGCTGAAAAGCTTTGACAAAAAAAAGCCTCTTTTTTCAAAACACAAAGTGGTCTTTGAGCAAGGAGGACCAAATGATATGATTAGGCATCATAAGGCCGAAGTCAAGGTAAAGGACAATGTACAGCTGACACTTTGCAAGGCTAGGCGACTACCTTCTGCATGGTTAGAAGCAGTAAGTAATGAACTGAATAGATTAGAAAGAATGGGGCAATTAAGGTGAAGTGCAGTCGGAACAGAGGAACATTGGACTTAGGAGCAGGAGTAGGCCATTTGGTCCTTCGAGACTGCTCGACCATTCAATAAGATCATGGCTGATCTGGTTGTGGTCTCAGTTCTACTTTCTAATCTGTTCCCCCATAACCCTTGACTCCTTCGTGTAACAAATATCTATCTAACTCAGCCTTGAATAAATTTAAAGACCCAGCCTCCACTACCTACTGGGGATGAGAATTCCACAGACTAAGCACTCCGAGGGGGAAAAAAAATCGCCTCATCTCTGTTTTAAAAGGGAGATCTTTTATTCTTAAACAATGCCCCCAAGTTTTAATTTCCCCACAAGAAGAAACATTCTCCCGGCATCCACCCTTCAGTCCCCTCAAGATCTTATGTTCAATAAGATCACCTCTCATTCATCTAAGCTCCAATATATACAGGCCTAACCTGTTCAACCTTTCTTCATAAGATAAGCCCTTTATCCAGGAATGAGTTGAGTGAACCTTCTCTGAACTGCATCTAAAGCCTCTTTTTTTCAAATAAAGAGATCAAAACTGTACACAATACTCTAGATGAGATTTCACTGAGGCCCTGTAGAAGGCTGAGAGGAGACTTGTTAGAGGTATTCAAGAGCTGAGAGGTATGGACTGAGTAAATAGTGAGAAACTGCTCCTGCTCAAGAGAGAATCAAGAACTAGAGGGCACAGATTCAAAATAATTGGCAAAAGGAGTAACAGTAATGTGAGGAAATTTTTTTTCACTCAGACGGTGGTTGGAGTCTAGAACAAACTTCCTGAGAAGGTGGTGGAGGCAGGTTTGACTGAGGTGTTCAAAAGGGAATAACAGAAAAGAAAGAATGTGCAAGGTTACGGGGTAAGGCAAGGGAGTGGGAATTAGGTAGGATGCTCTTTCAGAGAGCCAGTGCAGGCTCGATGGGCTGAATGGCCTCCTTCTGCACTGTAACGATTTTGTGATTCTGTACAGCTACAGTAAAACCTCCCACCATTATATTCCATTCCACCTGCAATAAATGTCAACATTCAATTTGCCTTCCTAATCACTTGCTGTACCTTTACAGTGAATGGGCCACACCCATTGTGGTGGTTCAAAAAGCAGACAAACCCGTTTGGATTTGTGGAGGTTAAAATGATCAAGAATGATACTTACCCACTGCCTACCAGTGAAACTTTGGTTTCTAATTTAGCCAATGGAAAGGCTAAATGGGTAGATTAGTCAAAAGCATATTTGCAATTAGAATTAACTGACAAGAGCAAGGAACTATTTACCATTCATACACATAAAACATTCTGCTAGTATGAAAGGTTACCATTTGGAGTGGCTACTGCTTCCGCAGTGTTCCAGAGTGTTATTGATCAAGTACTAGGTGGGATGAAAGGAATGTGCTGCTTCTTAGATGACATTCTAATTAGCAATAAGACAGGGAAAGAACACATTGTAAGGTTGAACAAAGTCCTAGATCGACTTCAAGAGTATGGGATCAAAGCTAAAAAGCACGTGTTGATTCATGGTGTCAAGTATAATATACCTGGGTCACTAAATAGATGATGAAAGTATCTGCCCAACACATGAGAAGGTTTACGGGAATTTGAAAGCAAAGGAACCAGGGAACAAAGAAGAACTTAGAACATTCATAGGGAATGTTTTGTATTATTCTAAGTTCATCCCTGATGTAGCTGATACATTTGCTCCACTATATAAATTACTGAAAGATAGAATAGATTGGGAGTGGTCTGTGGAGTGTCAGGAAGCATCTGAAGATATGAAGAAAGTGCTGACTAGTGATGATGTTTTAATGTACTATGATCCGAATAAACAGTTGGTTTTAATGCGTGATGCTTCATCACAGAGACTACTAGGTGTATGGAAGGTGGTGTGGAGAAGCCTGTAGCATATGCTTCAGGTACTTTAACAGTCAGAGCAAAATTACTCACAAACTGAGAAAGAGGCATTAGCGATCATATATGGGGTTACGAAGTTCCACAAATACTTGTAAAGTAGGAAGTTCACTTTGTTAACTTTGACGACCCATCGGTACGATATTAAATATCATAAGTCAGCAGATCATACAAATGCAGATGTTCTTTCTTTCCCAAAAGATTGATTCATTTCTAGTCACTGAGTTATCTGTAAATTACTTTTCTTACACAAATGACATGACAGTATTTGCCAGAGAATTTAGTAAAGAAACTCTCAGGCTGTGCTGCTCAGTAAAGTGCTCAATTACATCATGAATGGCTGGCCTAAAGGGTGAGATTATGAGGATTTGCAGGAATATATTACATATAGAAAGGAACTGAGTGTAGATCAAGGCTGTATCCTATGGGTTTTAAGAGTCATTATTCCACCAAAGTTTAGAGAGAGATTAAGAGAGGAACTTCATCAAGATCACATAGGGATAGTCCAAATGAAGGCAGGAACAAGAAGCTACTTTCTGGTATCCAAAGATAGATAGAGGTATTGAAGAGTTGAAGAGAAGTTGTGAAGTGTGTCTCAGGATAAGAAACAAGAATGAGAAATGATCCATCCAAAGTTCCTTTCATTCCGTGATTAAACACAAGAAAACCATGGGAATGAGTACATATTGATTTCTTTGAAGTGGAAGGGAAAGAGTACCTTCCTTTGGCCGACAGCTATAGCAAGTGAATAAATGTTGAGTTTATGTCCAGTACCACAAGCACCAAAACTACTGAGGTTTTGAGAAGTTGGTTTGTAATTTATGGGCTTCCAAAAGTGTCAGTGTTAGACAATGAACCAGTTTACATCAGAAAAGTTTGAAATATTTCTTAGTAATGCCACCATATCGCCCAGCATCAAATGGTGCTGCAGAAAGACAGATTGTGAAGAGGTGCTTGCAAAAATATTTGCTGGGTGACAAGCTAGGCAGTAACTTCCATGTTTCTCTTCTCTGTTCCCTTACAGAATGACCCTACAGTCTACAACAGGTTGCTCACCTTATGAGTTAATGTTTATATGCGCTCTTATGACAAAGTTTAGTTTGCTTAAATAGAAACTGAAAAAACTAGCGGGTCTGACAGCATCTGTGGAGACAGAAACAGTTGACAGTTCGAGTTCAGTATGACACGCACCACCCAGAAGAACAAGGGCAGGAGGACATATGGGAACACCACCATCTGCAAGTTCCCCTCCAAATCACATACAATCCTGACTTGTAAATATATTGGCATTCCTTCATTGTTGCTGGGCCAAAACCTAGAACTCCATTCCCAACAATGCTATGGATGTACTTATATGACATAGACTACAGCAGTTCAAGAGGCGCTCACCATCACTTGTTCAAGGGCAATATCAATAACAAGGGGGAGATGGTGGTATTGTGGTAATGTCACTAGACTAGTAATCCCAAGGCTCAGGCTAATGCTTTAGGGGTGTAGATTCAAATCCCACCATGGCAGCTAATGGAATTTAAATTCAATTAATACAATCTGAAATTGAAAGCTAGTCTCAGTAATGGTGGCCATGAAACAATCATTGATTGTTATAAAAACCCCTCTGGTGTACCAATGTCCTTTCGGGAAGGAAATCTGCCATGGCCTGACTTACATGTGACATGTAACACATTACCTAGAGTAATGTGGTTGATTCTGAGCTATCCTCTGAAATGGCCTAGTAAGCCACTCAGTTCAAGGGATATTAGGGATGGATCCCCAGTATGTACTTTATTAGCTGACCTTAGTAGAGGCAGCGTGAGTCAGGGGGGTGCAGGTTACAATTTCCCTGCTGATCAATATACGATAATAAATATTGGTGATATTTTGTGTGTGGGTGTGTGTATGGGTCTGTGTGTAAGTGCACACATGTCCTGCATGGGGAACAGGAAAGGAGAAACATTATAGGAATCAAGAGTAATTTTGGATGATATAAATGGCAATCTAGCAGTAGAATTGCGAGACTCTGTTTACAGATTAATGGAAGTATACCTTGGAGGAATGGATGTCTGATTTGCAGTTCTCTCACTTTTCTGCCCAATGATTTAATGACCAGAAAACCTGAAGATCACAAACCTCAGGAACTATGCATACCAATATTTACGGCCAGTACTTCGGTCTGTGTTCCTGCTGAACTTAACCTTCATCAGAACAATTTGTGTGAGTGGATAGCTACAGTTATATTCCCCCCTCACTATGCAGCTAACTTATGGCCCATTGACAGCACTGTTGTTTAGGGGAAACATCTGTTTGTCAGCTTAGACACTGCCTTGATTTGAAGTTGTCAACTCTTTGACCTTATGATACTGCAACATCCATATACCATGTAGAGACTCTATACAAGGAATAATTTCTGCTCCACTGAAAAAATTCACTCTTGAAGAATGGCCTAAT
The DNA here is from genome assembly GCF_964194155.1 of Cetorhinus maximus. NCBI lineage: Eukaryota > Metazoa > Chordata > Chondrichthyes > Lamniformes > Cetorhinidae > Cetorhinus > Cetorhinus maximus. The sequence continues at coordinate 161,024,729 of NC_135882.1, forward strand.
GGAAGAAGTACATGAAGACTGCCAGCAAGCATGAAATTGTACCCCAGCATAAATCAGTGCTTTCAGTACTGAAAATTCAAAGAAAATAAACACTGAACTGAGAGCATCATAATCAATTCCAAGTACATTTAAACCTCAAACAACCCACTCCTTCCCTTCACCCATACTTCTAATACTTGAGATTTTAATAGTCTCTCTCCCATCTTTATTGGTGATATTTTTGAAAGCTTCACAAATATTGAATGACCTGAGGACAGCAAATCCTGCTGCAAGGATTCACAAAAAAGAGAAAAATGTGAACCTGGAAGTTGTACAACATCTGCTGTCAAGTATTTATATTAGATCGTATCAGTGCTTATATAAACAGAACAGAAACCACAGAAGTAGCCAGTGTAGATTTAAAAGCAATCACTCATCCCACAGTAATTAATGGAATTGCCAGAGGAGTTACCTACAAAATGAGAATAATGAAATTCCTCAAATAGTGCAGTATCTGATGTATCATGGCATCACAAAACAGAAGTAGGCCATTCAGCCCATTGTGCCTGTCTCTTTGGTAGAGCTAAACATTTGATCCGCTCCCCTGCTTTTTCTCCATTCCCTGCAATTATTTCTCTTCAAGTTCTTATCCAAATTTAATTTTCAAAGTTACTAATTAATCTACTTTCACCAACCTTTCAAGCAGTGTATTCCAGAACATAGTGGGTGAAATTTTACAGCCCCGTCATGGCGGGGGTGGTGCCATATAATGCAGCAAGCCATTCAAAAGTCCACTGATTTCGGCGGGACCGGAAAATCCCACCGGCGGGAAGGACCGTAAAATTCCGCCTAGTATCCCACTGTGTAAATAAAAGTTTCCTCATGTCACCTTGGGTTCTTTTGCCTATCTTAAATGAGTCCTCTTTGGCTACTAACGATTCTGCCACTGGAAATCATTTCTCCTTATTTACTCCACCAAAACCCTTCAACTCTGAGCAACTCTGTTAAATTGCCTTTCAACCTTCATTAGAACATTTTGTATCAGTCGATAGCTACTGTTATTTTCTCCCCTCACAATACAGTTGACTTTCTGACCATTAGCAACACTGTTGTTTAGGGAAACCACAGCTGAATCTTCCAGTCAGCATGCGGCCGCCCAACATGCCGACGCGTAAAATGATGAGCGATGACGTCGGGCATGTGTCTCGGCATCATCACGCATCATCTCGATATTTCGTTCGGCGGGCACGCACCAGAGGTGGTTGCGCGCCCGCCAAAATGTCAACAGCCTATTAAGGCCATTAAGGAAGTTATTAAAGTAATTAAGAACGCTGCCTGTCCAACCTTAAGGTTGGCGGCCAAGCGAAAGGCCCAAGCGGCCTTCATGTTTTTCAGGAAACCTCATCCACGGGCGGGATGAGGTTCCCTGAAGCTTTTATAAAATCAATAAATTAATTTCCCCACCTTTACAAATGTCCCAACTCATGTGACACTAGGGGACATGCTTAATTAAATTTTAACATCATTTATTAAAGTTTTTTATTGTCTATCCAATCTCCCCGAGGCACGGAGCTGTATTCCAGAACATAGTGGGTGAAATTTTACGGCCCCATCATGGCGGGATGACTCTCCCTCCTCTCCCCGTCCACACAGGTAGTGCTGAGGGCTACCGGCCGCGCGATACGCTGGGCGGGCCTTAATTGGCTTGCCTGTGTAAAATGCTGGCGCGCAGCCGATCGTGGGTGGCAATCGGCTCCGCGCCCGCCCCCACCCGCTCCCGCCAAGCCCGCCCAACACAGGAAAAATTCAGGCCCACATTCTGAACCATAATTGTCAGCTTGGACATTGCTTTGACTTAAAGGTGTCAACTCTCTAGCCTCGTGATACTGTAACACCCATGTCCCATACAGAGTTTGAATATGAAATATTTTCAGAAACCTCCAGACATACCAAATTTCCTGTGTTATTTTTCTCATTCCTCAGCCCGAAGGCCATTCACTTGTGTTTGCACACACTGCAGTGAGCTTTGTAGCTGATGCCTCATTTGACACTAAGAATTAGTCATCCTGGGCCTTCTTTATTCCAGGAATTTGGGGCCTGATCAGTGTATGGCTTTGATATGAAATAGTTCTTTATTTAAGCAAGAGGTGAGTACTGTAGATGCTGTTATCTGAAATATCAGCAGAAAATTCTGGAAATACTCAGCTCATAATGATGAAGGATCACCAACTTGAAGCATTGGGAGGAATTTAAGGAAGCTCACTAGAACGAGAAACATGGCAGGCGGATGCCATTGAATCGCACAGAAGAACTCGGATCAGAGTCCCGACGGTGGGAAAACAGAAGGAAATTAAGCCCGTGAAGGGAAGGAAGAGAGCGGGAAAGTAGTTAAGCTTATTGACAAGTCAAAGTCACAAACCTTTGAATTGAATTTTATGCTGCCTCACAAATTTACTGAAGTGCATGGGAATACCATGCTGTCAGAAAAACATCCATTAAAAGCTGGTGGTTCTCAGGTGGCATCTCTGACTCAGTGGAAAAGTTGCTTTGCTTTCCATTGCAGTGTAGTCTAGGACCAAGAAAAGAGAGAAGGGAAACGTTGGTCAAATGAGAGGTGCAGCTCTGAGGAGCAGAGCCTTTCAGGATATGGTCTGCTCTAAGAAGTTGAGGGGCCAGAGCTTAAAGGGGTCAGAATCTTAAAGGGGAAATTTAACTCTGAGGGACCACAGCAGAATTAATCCTTCCTAGAAAACCAGTCAGTAAAGGGTGTGAGTTATAATTGGGAATCATCCACCAAGTGCTACAGCACCAACATATTTCCATATAGCATTCCTGCCTGCTCAACCTCCTCTTCTCCATATTCCTCACCTTCCTCATCCGGTGACGCTTGTGTCTCCTCCATGTCACCTGGGTGAAAGGTCTCACCCCATTGCTGCATTGTGCAAGGAGCGCTGGAGGAAATGCACTCAGCAAGGCAGCACCATGGTGCAGTGCCACCATTGCCAGCAAAGCAGCTGCTGCAGGGGATACAAGCCACAGCTGGGCAGGAAGCACCACAAGGCCAGGCAGAACAGCAACAGTGAAGAGGCAGAAGAAGAGTTTTCAGGGCACAGGTGATGAGGAAATCATGCCTGACAAATTTATTAGAATTCCTTGAGGAGGTAACAAGCAGGATGAATAAAGGGGAGCCAGAAGATCTAATATATTTGGATTTCCAAAAAGCATTCAGTAAGGTATCACACATAATGCTGCTTAATAAGGTAAGAGCCCATGGTGTTGGGGGTAGTATATTAGCATGGATAGAGGATTGGCTAACTAATAGAAGGCAGAGAGTTGGGATAAGGGGGGCATTTTCAGGATGGCAACCTGTAAGTAGTGGAGTGCCACAGGGATCAGTGCTGGGGCCTCAATTATTTACAATATATATTAATGACTTGGATGAGGGAAGTGAATGTACTATCACCAAATTTGCGGATGACACAAAAATAGGTGGGAAGGCAAGTGGTGAGGATGACACAAAGAGCCTATGGAGGGTATAGACAGGTTAAGTGAGTGGGCATAAAAGTGGCAGATGGAATATAATGTGGGAAAATATGAGGTTATGCACTTTGGCAGGAAGAATAGAGGAGCTGAATATTATTTAAATGGAGAAAGACTGCAGAAAGCTGCCGCACAGAGAGATTTGAGAGTCCTTGTGCTTGAATCCCAAAAAGCTAACATACAAGTTCAACAGGTAAAGGGAAGGTAAATGGAATGTTGGCCTTATTTCAAAGGGAATGGAGGCAGTCCAGAGAAGGTTCACTAGATGTGAACACTAGGTGTCCAGGTATGGAGGGATTTTCTTTTGAGGAGAGGTTGAGTAGGTTGGGCCTGTACTCATTGGCGTTTAGAAGAATGAAAGGCAACCTTATTGAAACATAAAAGATTCTTAGGGGGCTTGACTGGGTAGATGCTGAGAGGTTGTTTCCCCTTGTGGGAGAGTCTAAGGCCAGAGGGCATAATCTCAGAGTAAGGGGTCACCCATTTGAAACAGAGATGAGAAGGAATTTCATCTCTCAGGGGGTAGTTAATCTGTGGAATTCTTTACCACAGAGGACTGTAGAAGCTGGTTTGTTAAGTGTATTCAAGGTGGAGATAGATTTTTAATCAGTAAGGGAATCAAGGGTTATGGAGAAAAGGCAGGAAAGTGGAGTTGAGGATTATCAGATCAGCCATGATCTCGTTGAATGGCGGAGCAGACTCGATTGGCCGAATGGCCTACTTCTGCTCCTACGTCTTATGGTCTAACTACCTGCAGATGTCTGAGGGGCAATGACAGAGAAGACTCCGCCTTTCCAGAGAAACAGTCACTAAGCTGTGTGCCATGGTGCAGAACGCCCTGTATCCAAAGAGATTGGATAGCCACCCTATGGACACTGATGCTCAAACTTATCGCTGCGCTCAACCTCTACACGTCCAGATCCTTCCAAGGACCATCAGTGACATGTGAGGGATATCCTAGGGAGCAGCACACTGCTGCATAAGGGAGGTGACCAATCTGCTTTTTAAGAAAGCTGGTGAGTTCATCCAATGCTAGAAAGACCCCGTGAGACAAGCTGAGAGCTGAGAGTGATTCGGGGCCAAAGCTGGCAATCTACATGGCATTTATTGCACACATGTAGCAATTAAAGCTCCATCAGACCAGCCTACATCACTTATCAACAGAGAGGTAACAGAAAAGGTCGATGAGGGTAATGCTGTTGATGTGGTGTACATGGACTTTGAAAAGGCATTTGACACAGTACCGCACAACCGACTTGTGAGAAAAGTTATTGCCCAAGGAATAAAAGGGGCAGTCACAACGTGGATACAAAATTGGCTGAAAGATAGGAAGCAGAGAGTAATGGTCAAAAGGTATTTTTTGGGCTGGAGGAAGGTTTGTAGTGGAGTTCCCCAGGGGTTGGTACTGGGACCCTTGTTGTTCCTGATATATATTAATGACTTAGATCTTGGTGTGCAGGGGACAATTTCTAAATTTGCAGATGATACAAAGTTTGGGAGTGTTGTGAACTGTGAGGAGGACAGTGTGGAACTTCAAGAGGACATAAACAAGTTGGTGGAGTGGACAGATAAGTGGCAGATGAAGTTCAATGCGGGGAAGTGTGAGGTGATGCATTTTGGTAGGAAGAACATGGACAGACAACATAAAATAAGGGGTGAAATTCTGAAAGCGGCGCAGGAGCAGAAAGGCTTGGGTGTATATGTGCATAGATCATTGAAGGTGGCAGGACAGGTGAAGACCAGTTATTGAAGCATATAGTATCCTGGGCTTTATTAATAGGGGCATAGAGTACAAGAGCAGGGAGGTTATGCGGAATTGTGGGAGCTGCACTCATCCAGGCAAGTGGGGAATATCCCACCACACTCCTGACTTGTGCCTTGTAAATAGTGGACAGTCAGGAGGTGAGTTCCTCACTGCAGGGTTCCTAACCTCTGACCTGCTCTTGTAGCCACATTATTTATATGGCTAGTCCAGTTCAGTTTCTGGTCAATGCTAACCCCCAGCATGTTGATAGCTGGGGATTTGGTGATGGTAATGCCATTGAACGCCAAGAGATAATAGTTAGATACCCTCTTGTTTGAGATGGTCATTGCCTGGTACTTGTGTGGCTCGAATGTTATAGGCCACTTATGAGCCCAAGCCTGAATACTGTCCACGTCTTGCTGCATTTGGACATGGACTGCTTCAGTATCTGAGGAGTCGCGAATGGTGTTGAACATTGTGCAATCATCAGCGAACATCCCCACTTCTGACCTTATGAAGGAAGGAAGGTCATTGATGAAGCAGCTGAAGATGGTTGGGCCGAGGACACTACCCTGAGGAACTGTGATGCCCTGGAGCTGAGATGACTGACTTCCAACAACCACAACCATCTTTCTTTGTGCTAGCTATGACTCCAACCAGTGGAGCGTTTTCTCTCGATTCCCATTGACTCCAGTTTTGCTAGAGTTCCTTGATGCCACACTCAGTCAAATACGGTCTTGATGTCAAGGGCAATCACTCTCACCTTACCTCGGGAGTTCAGCTCTTTTGTCCATGTTTGAACCAAGGCTGTAATGAGGTCAGGAGCTGAGTTGCCCTGGCGGAATCCAAACTGGGCATCAGTGAGCAAGTTATTGCTGAGTAAGTATAGTTTGATAGCACTGTTGATGACCCCTTCCATTTATGTAGGTCTGTGCCCAATTTCCAGGCAGCAGCCATGATGCATATGTGCTTCAGAACTCCCAGGTACCACAGTAGATCCAGCCACATCTGCTGCTACAGGGACGGATTCTTGGTGAATGCTGCTACGCTCTCTGGGCTTGATTAATGACGCCAGTCAGGAACCCTCACAGTGGGATGGAGGAACAGTACAATGCAAGTCACAGTTCGACTTGGGCCACTATCGAGCAGAGAATGAGACTGAAGATGCTTCCATTGTCTAGACAGTTCGAGGGGAGCTCTGCAATATGACCCAGAGAGGGTCTCATGCAGAACAGGTGGGGTTAACACATGCCTCATCAGAGAAGGACGGTGGAGGAGAGGAGGTTGATCAGGCAGGATTGCAACATCATCTGCCTACAGCATAGGTTACAGGCATGGAAATAGATACTCAGGACACCCGCGAGAACTTGATTCTCAGCCACTTCTAGCATCCATCGCTCTAATGAGGGGCAACCGCACCCCAAGCTACCCTGCTACCAACAAATGTCATGTTATGAATCTGAAAACCTCTGCTTTCACCCTGCTCCATTACATGGAGAGAGCCATATTCCAGAAGTAACCTTCCACAAATGTCCATGGGGATCCAAGAGTTCCAAAAGCTATTCATAAAGAATCATTTGCAGAATAAAGGACACATGAGTGAAAGCTTAAAAAGTTTAATCATAAGTTAGCAACAATATCTGACATTAAAGATATAAACACTTGTACCATCCTGGCACGTCTAATGTGAATTGGAAATATATCGCCGTTCCTTCACTGTCGCCAGGTCAAAATCCTGCAACTCCCTCCCTAACAGCACAGTGGGTGTACCTACACCACATGGACTGCAGCGGTTCAAGAAGGCAGCTCACCACCACCTTCTCAAGGGCAACTAGGAATGGGCAATAAGTGCTAGCTCAGCCAGCATCCCATGAATGAATAAAAAAGTGTTCTTTTTAATATGTTTCTTTGTGCTGCGATGAGGTGCATCCCTGTCATCTGCAGCTGATGTGGAGCAAGGTTGCTTATCTCCAGGCCCCTTGCCCTGTGATGACAGTAGAGCCCTAATTTCCTTTAGGGAAGGAAATCTGCCATCCTTACCTGATCTGGCCTGCAAGTGACTCCAGATTCACAACAATGTGACTGACTCAGAAATGCCTCTGAAATAGACTAACAACCACTCAGTATCAAATCACTACAAAGCCTAAAAGGAATGAAACAGGACGGACTGCCTGGCATTGACCTAGGCATTGGAAATGACAATGGCAAACCCAACCCAGTCGACCTTGCAAAACCCTCCTTACTAACATCTGGGGCAGAATTTTGCCCTTGATGGGCAGGCAGGCCCCATTGGCTCGGCAGCGAGCGGGCAGCCGATCGCCGCCACCAAAACGGGCCCCACCGCCATTTTAAGTGGGTGGGCCAATTAATGCCCGCCTAGCGGACCGCCCGACAGGAAGCGCTATGCGCTTCCTGTGCGGGTGGGGGGGGATTCCCCAACTATCAGAGTGCACTCTTTCGCGCATGCGCAGGAAAGAGCGCACATCTCCCTGAGGCAAAGTGCTGCCTCAGGGAGATCGCTGAAAGGCTGGCAAATATAAAAAATAGAACAATAAAAAATTAATTAACATGTCCCCCTCATGTGAAAATGTCACACGAGATGGGGCATGTTAATGAAATAAACAAAAATTTTATTAAAACCGCTATCAAACCTCATCCTGCCACTGGATGAGGTTTGTAAAAAAATCACCTACCCGCCTGCACGTTGGGCCCGTGCGCCGAGCCGAAGTTCACACAGGCCCCTCAAAATCGTCGACGATTGGCAAGTTAAGGGCCTTAATGAGGCTTTTAATTAATGGCGGGGGCACATCCCGCTGCATAGCGTGCCCGCTGACCGAAATATCACAATGCCGCGCGCTGACGTCGGGACACTTGCGCGACATTTTAAGCGCTGGCGTGCGGGCTCCGCCACCCGCACGCCAGTCAGAAGATTCTGCCCCTGGAGTTTTGTGCCAAAATTCGGAGAGCTCTCCCACAAGCAACATAGTCATACTCACAGAATCATACCTTACTGACAATGTCCTAGACACCATCATCTGTATCCCGGGGTATATCCTGTCCCACCAGCAGGACAGAACCACCAGTGGTGGCAGCACAGTGGTATGCAATCAGGATGGAGTTGCCCTGAGTTTTCAACATCAACTCTGGACCCCATGAAGTCTCATGGCATCAGGTCAAACATGAGCAAAGAAATCTCCTGCTGGTTACCACCTACTGCTCCTCCCACAGCTGATGAATCAGCATTACTCTATGTTGAACACCACTTGGAAGAAGCACTGAGGGTGGTAAGGGCATAGAATATACTGGGTGGGGGAATTCAATATCCACCAACAAGGATGTCTCGATAGCATCACTACTGACTGAGCTAGTCGAGTCCTAAAGGACATAGCAGCTAGACTGGGTGTGCGGCGGGTGGTAAGGGAACCAACAAGAGGAAAAAACCCACCTGACCTTGTCCTCACCGATCTACCTTTGCAAATATATCTGTCCACGACAGTATAGATGGGAGTGACCACCACACATTCCTTGTGGAGATGAAGTCCCATCTTCACATTGAGAATACCCTCCATCGTGTTTTGTGGCACTACCATTGTGCTGGATGGGATAGACTTCGAGTGTTCACATGGTCACCCTTATGATCCCTTCCAAGTTAGTGATCCTTCACTTCTGGCTGACTCTGCAACCAAAGTGCACACATCATTCAATGGTTACAATCCCAGCTAATGTTACTACCGGACAAGTCAGATTCCAGAGGGGAATCTGGCTTGATAGATACATTTTCTTTGAAACTGTGGAGCAAAGTTACTGAACAAATTCACAGAAGTCGGCTGATGAACTTTTAACACAAAGAATAACACATTTATTAAACAAGAAAAATGAACTATATTAGACCAGACAAAAAGATTGGAAAGATCTCAATAAAAACACAATATGATTCAAATATTCACTATTCCTTCATCCCAGGTATATCTTTACAGACACATACAAATCCTGAAAGATAAAACAATTTATCATTTATATGTTATAGTCTAATATTCAGGGTAAGTATGCAGTACATGTGAACCAACTGGCGAACTGTGATTAAGCACACAATACTCCAGAGTAAATGACAGATGCGACCAAAGCAGATTCTATGGATTTCCCAACAACCCACCCAGATGCTTGTCACATTTGGAGCTAACCGGTGTCACTGAAACTTTGGCTTTCTCACGGGGGTTTCCAATCTCCACTTTTGAAGAACTCACCTTGGAATTCTATCCAAATGTCGCTCCCACTCAAGACGGCTTGAACAAGAATTAATCCTCACCTTATGTGATTCCTTTCCACTCGTGCTCCAAGTACACTCAACCTTCACCTTCCAAGCACACTTCCAAAAGTGTACCTTTGCCTCTACGGCCCGCAGCACTGAATCACCAACCTTTAGCTACCCTCTCGAATCTTCTGGGCTTCTGTCGAGCCTACTTTGCTTCGTCTGCTCCCTACAGCTCATCCTTTAACTTGGAGCTTTTTTCTCTGCTCCTGTCATTTATCTTGACTCAATGGGATCTATCTCTGACCCCTGTCTTTGTCCCTGCCTTGGAATTTCTCCTGGGACCTCTTTTTGTCCCACTCCCTGGTTTGGGAGTTTTTCTTGGTTGGGGACGTTCTCCCCTTCCCCCTCTCCAAATTGTGCTCCCTGGGATATCTTCTCTCTAATGGCAATCCGTTTCCAGGTCATCTGACCTGCAGTTTTCACACAGTTTCACTTCTTTGTTTCCATTTCTTCTACGCATGTGTGCACGGCCGATTCCTGGTCCGAAGATGTGAAAATGAATGAACTGTGCATGTGCAGCTAGTTGCCGGCTGGCGCATGCACAGAGGTCCCGAGGCATGCCGGGAACTGTAGTTTCCGGCCTCCAACTTCCAATTTAAAATTAGGGTAAGAAATTTGGGTTTGATCACATGAAATTTCACCCTTGCAGCGCAGAGTAGGCTATTCACCCTCTTCCTGCCCTGGACTCGATCTCTTTGCCCATGGCTGCTTACCTATGCTGCAACCTTGGCCCAACCATCTTCAGCTGCTTCATCAATGACCTTCCTTCCATCATAAAGTCAGAAGTGGGGATGCTTGCACAATGTTCAGCACCATTTGCAACTCCTCAGTTACTGAAGCAGTCCATGTCCAAATGCAGCAAGACCTCGACAATACCCAGGCTTGGGCTGACAAGTAGCAAGTAACATTCACACTACACAAATGCCAGGTAATGACTATCTCCAACAAGAAATAATCTAATCATCGCCCCTCGATGTTCAATGGCATTACCATTGCTGAATCCCCCACTATCAACATCCTGGGGGTTACCATTAGCCAGAAACTGAACTGGGCTAGCCACATAAATACTGTGACTACAAGAGCAGGTCACAGGCTAGGAATCCTGCGATGAGTAACTCACCTCCTGACTCTTCAAAGACTGTCCACCATCTACAAGGCACAAGTCAAGAGTGTGATGGAATACTCCCCACTTGCCTGGATGAGTGCAGCTCCAACAATACTCAAGGCGCTTGACATCATCCAGGACAAAGCAGCCCATTTGATTGGCACCACATCCACAAATATTCGCTTCCTCCACCACCAATGCACATTATCAGCAGCGTGTACCATCTACAAGATGCGCTGCAGGAATTCACCAAACCTCCTTAGGCAATACCTTCCAAATCCATAACCACTACCAACTAGAAGGGCAAGGGCAGCAGATAGATAGAAATACCACCACCTGGAGGTTCCCCTCCAAGTCATTCACCATCCTGACTTGGAAATATATTGCCATTCCTTCATTGTCGCTGGGTCAAAATCCTGGAACTCCCTTCCTAACAGCACTGTGAGTATACCTACACCCATGTACTGCAGCGGTTCACAGAGACAGCTCGTCAGCACCTTCTCAAGGGCAACTAGGGATGGCCCAGCCAGCGAAGCTCACATCCCATGAATGAATAAAAACAAACCTCTGTCCAGGCTTCTTTGGGGTTAGGCAGGAGAGTTTCTTCCTTCCTTCAGCTGGGAACAAGACCTCCTGCCCTTCCTAGACCCCCTGGAGAAGGACACACAGAGAAGCATCGCTCAACCGTGGGTTTATCCTTTGTGTATCCGTGACATCCCTTGTCTTTAATATTTTGGATCTTGTTTCTCAAAACGCTCACTGTAGTTCTGAGGGTGAAGGAGACTAGTTTTGAATTTAGAGTGTTCAGATCCACACTCAGAGATGCTCTTCTTAGGGCTGAGGTGTACTGCTGTGAAATTCCCCAATCTTTCTCTACACTGCAGTCAGAGAAGCAGTGAAAGGGTATTTAAATTCTTCAGGCAGGTCTGGCTGCCAATTAAAAATGGTGACAGCCATCAGCTCCCACTGGCATTGCCATCCTAACTCCTGCCCCATCACATTTTTGGACTGGTCCCAAGCCTTCTGCTTGTTAATTAGCCAACTGCCGCACAATCATGTTGAACCTGTTGCTTCCACCCACTTCCAGTTTCACCAGCAGGACCTGTATCGCCATGATTAACTTCTTCTTACTAATTCTTTTTCTCTTTCCGCAGATGCTGTAGGACCTGTAGAGTACTTCCAGCATTTTGTGTTTTTAATTGAAGTAGTTCTAGAGTCATAGAGTCATAGAGGTCTACAGTACAGAAAACGGCCCTTCGGCCCATCAAGTCTGCACCGGTCAAACAAGTACCAAACTATTCTAATCCCATTTTCCAGCACTAGGCCCAGAGTCTTGTATGCCATGGCATCACAAGTGCACATCCAAATACTTCTTAAATGTTATGAGAGTTTCTGCCTCTACCACCCTTTCAGGCAGTGAGTTCCTGATTCCCACCACCATCTGAGTGAAAAAATTCTTCCTCACATCCCCTCTAAACATCCTGCCCCTTACCTTAAATCTATGCCCCTGATTATTGATCCCTCCACCAAGGGGAAAATTTCCTTTCTGTCTACCCTATCTACGCCCCTCATAATTTTGTACACCTCAGTCTTGACCCCTTCAATCTCCTCTGCTCTAGGGAAAATAACCCCAGTATATCTAATCTCTCTTCATAACTAAAACTCTCCAGCCCAGGCAACGTTCTGGTAAATCTCTTCTGCACTTTCTCTAGTGCAATCTCATACTTCCTATAATGCAAATTCCAGAACTGCATGCAATTCTCTAGCTGTGGCCTAACCAGCGTTTTATCCATTCCAGCATAACCTCCCTGCTCTTATATTCTATGCCTCGGCTAATAAAGGAAAGTATCCCATATGCGGTCTTAACGACCTTATCTACCTGTCCCGCTACCTTAAGCGACCGGTGGACATGCACACCAAGGCCCCTCTGATCCTCGGTACTTCCCAGGGTCCTACCATTCATTGTGTATTCCCGAGACTTGTCTGTCCTGCCCCAGTGCATCACCTCACACTTATCCGGATTAAATTCCGTTTGCCACTGATCAGCCCATCTGACCAGCCCATCTGTATCCTCCTGTAATCTAAGGCTATCCTCCTCACTATTTACCACCCCACCGATTTTCATGTCATCTGTGAACTTACCGATCAACCCTCCTACATTCAAGTCTAAATCGTTTATATATACCACAAACAGCAGGGACACAACACCGATCCCTGTGGAACCCCACTGGACACAGGCATCCAGTCACAAAAACACCCCTCAACCATCACCCTCTGCTTCCTGCCACTCAGCCAATTCTGGATCCAATTTGCCAAATTGCCTTGGATCCCATGGGCTCTTACCTTCGTTATCAATCTCCCATGCGGGACCTTATCAAAAGCCTTGCTGAAGTCCAAATGGACTACGTCAAATGTATTGCCTTCATCTACACGTCTGGTCACCTCTTCAAAAAATTCAATCAAACTGGTCAGACATGACCTCCCCTTAACAAAATCATGCTGACTGTCCTTGATTAATCCCTGCCTCTCCAAGTGTAGATTAATTCTGTCCCTCAGAATTGCTTCCAATAGATTCCCCACCACTGAGGTTAGACTGACTGGCCTGTAGTTCCCTGGTTTTTCCCTTCCTCCCTTCTTGAATACAACATTGGCTGTCCTCCAGTCCTCTGGCACCTCTTCTGTGGCCAGAGAGGTATTGAAAATTATTGCCAGCGCCCCTGCTATCTCCTCCATTGCCTCATTCAACAGGGATACATTTCATCCGGGTCTGGAGATTTATCTACTTTTAAGCATGCCAGGCCACTTAGAACCTCCTTTCTATGCTAATTTCTTTAATTATGTCGCAGTCCTTCTGCCTGATTTCCATACCCACGTCCTCCATCTCACATGTGAACACCGACACAAAGTATTTATTTAGAACCCTACCTACGTCTTCCAGTTCCACACACAAATTACCACTATGGTCCTTAATGGGCCCTACTCTTTTCCTAATTATCCTCTTACTCTTAATGTACTTGTAAAATAACTTTGGATTTTCCTTTATTTTACTGGTCAATGTTTATTCATGTTGCCTTTTTGCTCTCCTAATTTCCTTTTTAAGTTCCTCCCTACACACTCTATACTCCACTAGGGCTTCTGCTGTTTTGAGCCCTCGGAATCTGCCATAAGCCTCCCTTTTTCTCTTTATCCAATCCTGTATATCCTTCGACATCCAGGGTTCCCTGGATTTGTAGGTCCCACCCTTTATCTTTACTGGAATATGTTGGCCCTGTACTCTCCCTATATCCTTCTTGAATGAGTCCCACTGCTCTGACGCAGATTTACCTAAAAGTAGCTGCTCCCAGTCCACTCTGGCCAAATCATATCTGATCTTATTAAAATCGGCCTTCCCCCAATTTAGAACTCTGAATTCTGGCCCATCCTCGTCATTTTCCATAACAACCTTGAATCTAACGGAATTATGATCACTATCTGCAAAATGCTCCCCTACTGATACCTCTACCATTTGCCTGGCTTCATTCCCTAAAACTAAGTCCAGGACCGCCCCTCTCTTGTTGGGCCTTCTACATACTGGCTTAAAAAGCTCTCCTGGATGCATTTTAAGAATTCCGCTACCTCTGAACCTATCACACTGTGACTAACCCAGTTAATGTTAGGGAAGTTGAAATCCCCCACTATTACTATCCTATCATTTTTACATTTCTCTGAAATTTGCCTACATATCTGCCCTTCTACTTCTCTCTGATTGTTTGGGGGCCTATAGTACACTCCCAGCAATGTGATTACTCCTTTTTTGTTTTTAAGTTCTATCCATATAGCTTCATTTGAGGAGCTTTCTAAGATGTCATCCCTCCTTACTGTTGTAATTGATTCCTTGATCAATATTGCGATACCCAATCCTCTATTACCTCCTTCCCAGTCTCGCCTGAAGAACCTATATTCTGGAATATTGAGCTGCCAATCCTGCCCCTCTCTCAACCATGTCTCTGTTACAGCAATGACATCATACTTCCATGTGTTAATTTGTGCCCTCAACTGATCTGCCTTATTTGTCAGACTCCTTGCATTAAAATAAATACCAACCAACCTTACCAAGCTCCCTTGTGCCTTCAAATGTACTCAAATGTGTTATGATAAGAAAAGGTACAAAAGTAGTGAAATGTAATCAATCAGGGAATTGGGTCTTCGTTCTTAGGAATGATTGCGGCTCCCTTGCATATGATATCTTGAATAAAACCGGTTAAAAGGAAGCCTGAGTCTCAGTGGTTGTTGCGGGATCAGAGAGTGTAACTTCTCCTCTTCAGGGCCAGCACTGGCTCCACGGGCCAGAGGACGACCGCCAAGGTCATTGAGGCCAACAGGCCAGCAGAGTCAGCAGGCTGTCTCAGATGCCACTCCCAGCGAAGGGGCAACATCAAGACATAGCACCCAGAAACGAAAACAAAAGGCACCTTAGGCACACCACGGGGTTTTCACTGGTGCTCTTGTGTTGGCCCGAGATGAGGTCCATATGATTTGTTTTGTTTGATAACACTATTCTCTTTTTTTTGGAATAAGTTGGTTTGCTTGACAGACTAAATTCAGATATGTCAGCATGGCTGAGGGTGCCTCTTTACTTCTGCATGTGTATGGTTTCCAAAACTGTAATGAGTGCTTGGTTGGACATTCAGCTTTATTAACAAAGCTCCTAGTGACTGCTCCTAACCTGGCAGATTTTGCACTTGGGTGTCGAGTATCGAACCTACAGCACAGGCTTGTCCTGGTGGTCCATCTGTGTGCTAACTGAAGGTTCGTCGGGTTAAAATCTCCCAGGTGTCCCTGCCTCCCTGGAGTATGCCCAGGTCAGCATCTGCCCACTCAGCATTTCCCTGTGCACGGTCATCCTCGAACTCACTGCTGGACTCATTGTGTCCAGCTGCAACCACTGCATCGATGTCTTCATCGTCCACTGCATCCCCCCTTTCCAGCACAAGATTGTGGAGAGCACAGCATGCAACCACTATCACTGACACACAATGTGAGGGGTACTGGAGTGCGCCCCTGAGAGGTCCAGGCATCGGGAGAACATCTTGAGAAGACTGATGGCTCTCTCCACCACAGCCCTTGTAGAGGCGTGGCACCTATTGTACCGCTGCTCAGCTTCTGTTCTTGGATGGCAGAGAGGCGTCATGAGCCACCTTTTGAGGGGATAGCTGTTGTCACCCAGCAACCATCCATCAAGCCAGCTGGAGCCCTGAAGAGCCCCGGCACCTGGGAGTGTCAGAGGATGTAGGTGTTGTGAGAGCTGCCGGGGTACCTTGCACAGACTTGTAAAATCAGCATCCTGTGATCACACACCATCTGAACGTTCATGGAGTGGAAGCCCTTCCTGTTGATGAAGGTGCCGGGCTAACCTGCTGGCGCCTTGATGGTCACATGTGTGCAATCTATTGCACCCGGGAAGCGGGGGAAGCCAGCAATCGCCACAAAGCCTCTGGCTCGCTACGTCTGGCCTGCCTGGTCCCAATGGTAGTGGATGAAGGTCAATGCACGCCTGAACAGAGCGTCTGTAACCCGCTTGACGCAAGTGTGCACAGCTGATTCGCAAAGATCACCCACTGACCCCTGGAAGGAGCCAGAGGCATAGACGTTGAGGGCAGCTGTGACCTTCACAGCCACTGGCTTGGGGTGTCCACCCACACAGTTAGCGGAGATCCCAGGCCCTATCATCTGACAGATATAGTTGACTGTCTCCCTTGAGAGACAGAGCCTCCTTCGGCACTGCATCTCACACATTTTGAGGTAGCTGCTTTGCCACTTGTATACTCTGGCAGCAGGATAGTGGCGTCTTCTGCAGACCCTTCTGCCTTGGACTACCTCTTGGCCCTGTGCCCCTTGTGCCTGTCCTCCCAAAGGTGGTTCCCCTGGAGGCTGAATGTGCACTCCTGGCCTCCTCCCCCTTTCTAGCCCTCCCTTTCTCCTCAGAGGAACTGCCTCCAGTGGACAGTTTAGCTCCCATTCCCAGGCTAAGGGGAGGCTTCCAGAAACCTGCAGGCCCAGAAAAGATTGCTCACTGCGGAGTGCTGACCTGAAGGTTCAGGGTCCAGAAAAAGCAGCTGGTATGCGATTTAATGTACTGCAGATCACATAGGCAACTTTTCAAAACTTTCAGAAATAAAAGCTTGACTGTGCATACTCGCGACCCCAGTGAGTCCTCTTATCCCGCCCATGGATGAGGTTAATACAAATGTGTCCTACCCGCCTGCCTGTTGCGCCGAGCCAAAGATTACACGGGTGCCGATAAATCGGTGTCGACTGGCGCCTCAAGGGCCTTAGCTGGCCCATTAATTAATGACGGGCATGTGTCGGACATCATCACGCGCCTGCCCAGCGAAATATCACGATGGCGCACGGTGACGTCGGGATGCTCACCCGACGTCACCGTGCATCATTTTACGTGCAGACAAGCAGGGCCCGCCCCTGCACACCAGCCGGAAAACTCAGCCCTACAAGTGCCATTCAGGAAACATTCTGGTACAGTTGTGGCATGGTAGCCTAGTGGTTGTGTTCCTGGAATGATAACCTGGAGGCTTGTGTGAATGATCTAGAAACCAATTTGAGTTCCCCCATAGCAGCTGTAGAATTTTAATTCCTATGAAATAAATGTTTTTTTAAAAAAGCTAATATCAGTATCATGAGCATAGATTGTCATAAAAATACATCTGGTTTAATGTTCTTTCGGGAAAACATTCAACAGTATGGCCCACGTGACTCCATATTTGCAACATCTTGCCGTTTATCCCTTCGATGCAAGGACAAGTCTTAATAACGATAGATACTGTTAGCTGCTCAACTACAGCAAATTCGGGCACTAAATAAACTCATAGCTTTTAAGACTGTCTTATTGTGGACATCAAACATACAGTTTGAATTCACTTTCTATGTTATAGTAGTAGCAATTTGCAATATTCAAATACATACCTGACATAACGAAGAAACACAACGACGAGCGTGCAGATTGCTGTGCACAGTTAATCTGGCCAGTTTTAAAAAAATTCTAGGTGTCTAATTTCAAGGTTCTACTATAGTGAGCAACTTAACACAAGCAACTTCTTCAGTACACATCTTGATGAAAATGAGGAGAATGAAAACAGGGAGTGCTAGAAATATGCAGTGTATCTTAAGTGGCTCGGTTCCAATTATATCATTTTACACTCCTGTGAAGTGACATGGGCATTTTACAACATTAAAGGTGCTATATAAATGCAAGTTGTTGTTGTTCACATGATGAAGTCTTGGGCTATCACTGTCAGTAAAGTAAAGAGACAGATTGTAAGAGTCTGGTTTTGTGTCCTACACCAAGATACTTCTTGTGCAGGAATACATACCTGAAATTCATATCCTGCTTTCCTTTTTACAGACACTGACCGACCAGCCAGAAGATTTCCGGAACTTTCAGTTTTTACATTTCAGACTTCCAGCAATTACAATCTTTTCCTTTTCCATGGTCTTTCTACAATTTTGTATTGTGGCAGATAAGATCCAACAAACACAAATGGGAGTTCCAATGCAAAAAATCTAAAAGGACATTGCCTTCATGAAAAAATCTTTCACACCCTTTTTTTGGAGATTAAATAATAAGTCTCAAATATAATTTAATACAATACCCTGAATGCTGCATTTCAATTGATTTATGCCATGTTTAGTGTTATAAGCAAATACTTTTTCATGAAGTTAATGCCCCTTTAAAAATTCCTTCATAATCCATTGCCCATATAGTCTTTTCATTTTTAGAGACAATCCTAAAAATCTATAATTTTCTTTTCTTTAATGGGGTATGGGTGTTGCTGGCAATGCCAGTGTGATAATTATGGTTTTATTTAGTGTGTAATATACCTTTAAGAATAATAGGGAGATCACATGATCTTTAGTACCCAATAGGAGAGTAGCGTGGGCTACCTCTGTAGTTAGTAGTGTAGAGATAGAGATTGAAGTGAAAGCGCATGTGTAGTTGCTGCTCAGTACCTTTGTAAATAAACTAAAAGTTTCCACCTAAGAAGAGTCTGCTGATCAACTCTATCAATAGTACCAACTTGGCCACCACTCACAACAGCCAGCATTTGTTGTCCTTCCCTAAAGGCCCGTGAACTGAATGGCTTGCTAGGCCATTTCAGAGGGCAATTAAGAGTCAACCACATTGCTGTGAGTCTGGATTCACATGTAGACCAGAGTAGGATGACAGATTTCCTTCTCTAAGGGTATTCTTGAACCAGCTGCCACGGTGGATTTGAACCCACGTGCCCAGTGCATTAACCTGGGCTTCTGGATTACTAGTCCAGTGACATTACCGCCATCTCTACATCTAATTAAACAACTTTAAACTGAATAGCTAAGGTTATCAAACTGAAATGTTAACATTGCTTCTCTCTTCACAGATGCTGTCTTACCTGCATGTTTTCCGGCATTTTCTGCATTTACTTTGGATTTCCATCATCTGGAGTATTTTGCTTCTATTTGTATAATGCTAGGGAATTTCTTAAGATGTTGTTTATAACATGCACAAAAATGTACTGTTTCATAATGATGGTCACTTTGCAATATATAATTTTAAAAGAGGAATCACACAGAATCACAGAATCACAGTGCAGAAGAGGCCCTTCTGCCCATCGAGTCTGCACCAACACGTGAAAAACACCTGACCTACCTACGTAATCCCACTTATCAGCACTTGGCCCTTAGCCTTGAATGTTATGACGTGCCAAGTGCCCATCCAGGTACTTTTTAAAGGATGTGAGACAACCCGCCTCCACCACCCTCCCAGGCGGTGCATTCCAGACCGTCACCACCCTCTGGGTAAAAAGGTTTTTCCTCACATCCCCCCTAAACCTCCTGCCCCTCACCTTGAACTTATGTCCCCTTGTGACTGACCCTTCAACTAAGGGGAACTGCTGCTCCCTATCCACCCTGTTCATGCCCCTCATAATCTTGTATACCTCGATCAGGTCGCCCCTCAGTCTTCTCTGCTCCAACAAAAACAACCCAAGTCTATCCAACCTCTCTTCATAACTTAAATGTTTCATCCTAGGCAACATCCTGGTGAATCGCCTCTGTACCCCCTCCAGTGCAATCACATCCTTCCTATAATGTGGCGACCAGAACTGCACACAGTACTCCAGCTGTGGCCTCACTAAGGTTCTATACAACTCCAACATGACCTCCCTACTTTTGTAATCTATGCCTCCATTGATAAAGGCAAGTGTCCCATATGCCTTTTTCAAAACCCCACTAACGTGCCCCTCTGCCTTCAGAGATCTATGGATACACACGACAAGGTCCCTTTGTTCCTCAGGAAGGCTTTCATTTTTAAAGCACTTTTCATAATCTCAAGGCATCCCAAAACACTTTACAGCAAATTAAGTACTTTTTGAAGTGTAGTGTAGGATCTTTCCCTATTCCTGAGAGAATGGATGGAGCCTCAATTTAATGTCTCATCTGAAAGGCAGCACCTTTGACAGTTCTTCACACTCTCAGTACTGCAACTGGAGAAAAAGCATAGTTTGTGTGTTCAAATCTTTAGAGTGGGATTTGAGCCTACAATATTGTGATTCAGAGGTGAAAGTGCTACTCGTGAGTGACGATTCATAATTTCAGCAGCAGTTAAGAAAACGATTAAGAAACAATTTCTGCATAAAAATTCCAAAATTACTTAATTCTTTTTCAGGAAAGAATTTCTAGCAGGAGCACATATCACAAAGTTGTGTACTTCCAGGATTTAAATTTGTAATCTGAAATGAGAGTATAGGAAATAATCAGATTTCAAGCAATGTGCATGATTCAGTTAATAATGACTTCTTGTCATTTTTTCCTCAATATAATGATATTTGAGCCAAAGACAGCTTTTCCTGCTCTACAGATGCTGAGATATACATTGCAACTCGGGCAAACAATATTGCATACCAATATTTTTTGGACACTTTACCATGCCCTATAGATGTATTATATTAAACCTTCACTTATCTCCAGCTTTCAATCTTTGTCTCACACAAGCTTTTTCATCTCTCTCTCTACCAGTAGTATTATGGTCATTGGTCCTCTCATCTTTCTCTCCTTAATCCTTTTGAGTCCTAGATATCTCAAATTACTTATCCTTCCTGCATATTAAAGACTCATCACATCTATTCTAAATCATTCTTTCTCAAAACAATGTAATTTCTTACCCCCTTAAGTCATTCTTTAGTTTTATTATAATCTGCATGCATTTTAAACCTGAGCTTGTAATTTAATCACGATCAATCTTAATTTGACTTGTCTTCCCTCATATTTTTTTAACTTTAGTAGTGATCTGCATGCCTTCCACTCAGATTTCTCAATGAATTATTAGGCCTCCTAAATCACAGAGTTTATAGCAAGAGGTATTAGGCACTTGATATATGCTTACATAATACGCTTAGACAATGTTCAACTTAGTCAGAGATTCAGAACAAACTGATCACAATAACCAGCTACAAAACTTCAGTCAGCTAGTTGTTCTCACTCTCACCTAAAGCTGTTGGTTAGAGGCCTATTTCAAGATTTCAACACAAACAACACATTGCATTTATATCGTACCTTTAATGTTGCATCACATTGATTAGCCATTCAATATCTTAGACTTACAGATAAATGCAAAATATATTTACAATAGTGCAGATTATGTACAGTGAACTAACACCCGTGCCACTATTGTGCATTCAAAAATTCTTAATTTTCCTAACACTACTGCTACGTCTAGGTGCAGCCCCAACATCCATAGCAGAGACAGCCTGCTGACTGCTATGCCCTGTTGTCTGATATGTCTTTCGCAGGCACTCTTTGGAGGCCTAAGGCCTTGAGGGCACCGACCTGGTCACTTGCTCTGGGGCAGGTGCACCTCCTCGGCCTGACCTTCGGGAGTTGATGGGGTTACAGGCAGAAGGGATTTGGAGCAGCAGCAGCAGCACACCCTTGGAGTGTCCTGGGTGGATACGCTTGGAGTGTCCTGGGTGGATACCCTTGGGGTGTCTGGCTGGCACCCTTTTTTTATTTGTTCGTGGGATGTGGGCCTTGCTGGCTAGGCCAGCATTTATAGTCCATCCCTAATTGCCCTTGTTCAGAGGGCATTTTTAAGAGTCAATGGTCTGGAGTCACATACCCTAAAGGACATTAGTGAACCAAATGGGTTTTTATGACAATTGACAATGGTTTCATAGTCATCATTAGACTTTTAATTCCAGATATTTATTGAATTCAAATTCCACCATCTGCAATGCCAGTCCAGTGACAATACCATGACACCACCCTCCACCTCTTCCTCCCTTTGGGTACCTGAGAGCCCCTCACTGACTCCTTGAAGAGAAGGGGCACCTAGAAGGAGGTGGAGGTGCCCCGTCCCCCTCTCGCCTAGCCACTGCTGAAGTGCACCCATGGGTAGAGCGATGATGTGCAGGTCCGAGCGCAAGTCCAGTAGAAACTGCTGAACTTGGGTCTGCAATGCGGCTGTCATCTTTCCCATGGAAACATTGGACAGAATCATCCCAGATTTGCAACAAGTATGGTAGCAGGTGGGGAATATGACAATTTACCACAATGGTGGCTTTTCATGCTGCATCGTCCAAACCTGCTTCATTAATTATGCATTCCCGGGAAACATGCCATTTCCATGGCGGGTGGGCACTCATTCGCCCACCATGCCATCACCTTGCTGCTTCATCACGCCAGGCACCACATTTAAAGTGTAGCCACGTGCACACCTCTCAGTGCTTACAGCTCAGGTCTCCGGCACGGAAGGATGGCCCTGACAGGCAAAAAGAATGCAGCCTCCTCCTTCAGTAACGCGTCCCTCGAGCACCTTTTTGAACGCCGTGGAAGCCACTGTGATGTCTTCTACCCCCACTCTGGCCGCAGGATGGGCAGCTGCATCACCAATCCAGCATAGGAGGCAGTGGCAGCAGTGGTCAGCGCCAATGCCCTGCAAAAGAGGACAGCCACCCAGTGCCGCTACAGGGTGAATGGTCTCATCCATTCTGCCAGGGTAACTCACTCTTCTCACCACTCTCAGCTCACACATTCACATCACACTTCCACAGGGATCTCACACCTCAAGGAACAACACCACTAACTCTCACACACACCCTCACATCTCCATCAAGCTCATATCCTCTTGAACTCGTGTCCTTATCCTGTCCATGACTCCGCTCACCACACAAACATTCCATGCAGTGCCATGTGTCCTGCTCACACTCTCTCCATTTGTTTTCATGCAGGAGAAGCCTGCTCACATCAGCAGGAAGAGGTACCAGACCAGAGGTGGAGTGGCCCACATTAGGCCCCTACTCACTTTGAGGAGTGTGCCATCACGCTAACTGGTGAGGACACGGACCTTGCCGCGGTGACGGTGAGGTCGGTGGTGAACACCCTCGTGAGGATCCTGCACCACATCATCCCTCTCTCAATGCAAATGTGAGCATTCTCTCTCCTGTTTTTGATGCTGCTGCAATGACGCTACTTATCTCAACTTTGGTTCACAAATGATCGATATCCTTAGCCAGCCAGTCCCTCAGCTCCATCCAGGTC
Organism: Cetorhinus maximus; assembly: GCF_964194155.1. NCBI lineage: Eukaryota > Metazoa > Chordata > Chondrichthyes > Lamniformes > Cetorhinidae > Cetorhinus > Cetorhinus maximus. The sequence continues at coordinate 161,047,979 of NC_135882.1, forward strand.
CTCACCTCCAGCCAGAAGCTCCTCCATTGAAGAGCTGTAAAAAAGCATCCTGGAAGACCCATCACAGCATTTACCCACACCCTCCACCAGCACAGAGACACACACCTCAGTGGGACCTAGATCTAGAGCAGGTTCAGGTTCACAATCTGGTGGTCACCACACAGACTCATGTCCGTAGCAGCAGGAGGCAGGTTCATGCAATCACCCCGGAACCTGGGGGACTGCTGGGGATCGGGCATCTGTGAGGTCCGAGTCATATGATGGGTTTCTGGATTGGCCTTCCAACTCATCCTGGAGAGTCAGCAGAAGGCATGGGAACATCATGCAGAGCTGTTGGGCGCCCTCAACAGAGTGGCATGTGAGTTGCAGGAGTGCGTCCACCTGCTCTCTGATGAAGTGGTGCTCACATGTGCACATATGGAGGTTTCCATTGGGTGGATGGTGGATGTCTCTGGTCCAGCAGAACGTGGAGATGTGTGCATACCTGCACTCCATCGCGGGAGCCATGGGTGAGTCCCTACAGTGGCGATGCAAGAGGGAAACAGGGCACCTCAACATCCCTCCAGGTGCTCCTTCCCCTCAAGGAGTCAGGCTGGGGCCCTCGAACACCAAAGGGAGGAGGAGGGGCAGCTGGACACCCCAGGGTCATTTGCTCAGGAATCTCAGAGGCTGTCCTCTCTATCTGAGTCCCCTTTGCCTGTGAGCCCCTCAACCTCGTCCTCTGTCACCGCAAAGTGAGCAGCTGGCGAATGAGTGATTCTGGAGGGAGAAGTGTGTGTGGGGCAGGGTCTTTCGGAGCCTCGTGCAAGCACTCTCCCACGCACGTGGTCCCTTCACATATCATACTCACCTCAATGTCCTGAACAGTTTGAATGCTGCCTACTGGGGTTCACTTTCAGTTGTCTATCTGAGCTGGCCTGCATCTCCGCTCACCCAATGATCACACTCCCATGCAGCACCTGATCTCGCTCACCATGATTGTCGTTTCACTTTCAATTTAGACAGTATGGTCTGGATTCGCTTTTTCCTCAGCTCCCCCGTCTTTTCCCCTCCCCCAGCCATCAATTTCCTTTCCCCCAATCACTCTTGACACTCCCCGGCATCCCCTTCCACCTCTGTTCCATGACCTTTCCCTTCAGGGATGTCCAGGTGAACATGCACGTTCTCTTCCTTCCCGAACATCCCACCCCCATCCACATTCAACTCCTCAATCTCCTCCTTCCCACCTCCAGGGTCCATGTCTGCCTCCGAGTGCCCACCAACCACCCACGCCATCTCTTCTATCGCTAACACCAAACCCTCACTCTCCCACGTTACTGCCTCACTCTGCCCTCAGTCATTCTCATCATTCCCTTGTTCCATGCCCACCCTCAGTTCACTCCCCAGGAGGCAGTTATGGACTCTTCAGAGCCCTTCCTTGCACGTTCACCTGGACATGTCCCTATCTGGACCCCTTCGCCCTTGGAACACCTCCCTGCTTGGAACACCTCTCCTCCTTCAAACACCCTTACTTCTTCCTCCAGCCTTACTTCTTCTTCCACCCTTAGTCCTTCCCTCTTTCTGACTCCTTCCTCCACCCTTACTTCTTCTTCCAGCCTTACTCCCTCCCCCTCTCCGCATTCCTTCCTTCCCACAGACTCCCTCCCCTCTCTGCACTCCTTCATCCCCACAGACTCCCTCCCCACTCCGAATTCCTTCCCTTACACCTTCCACCCTGGTGGAAGAAGTAAGGATGTCTGAAGCAGTCAGGAAGGGGGAAGAAGTCCGGTGGGGGAGGACCAAGGCTGGGGGGTGGAGTCCAGGGGAAGGGGTTTCAAGGGGTGAATCCGGCGTGCTGGCCTTATAATGATATGCAGATTTGTTACAACGAGGGTCCCGACGTATGATGGTGGGGAATGCCATCAACGGGCTGAGCGGACAATCACAAACTGGTTTCACGATGTCGTGAAACCGATTTTTGACCTTTTCGCCATATTGTCCACTCATGCCACCGAGCATGTCCGACGCCAGCAGGCACAGATGATTCCGCATTTTGATGTACTCGCATGCCGGAGACGTGGCATCAGGCAGAACGTGGACGGACTTCTCCATCCTTCGTTCCTGTCTGGTGATGGCCTCTGACAATGCTGCCTGATGTTCCCCTGCCTTTCTTTGCATCTCTAGCATTTCTCTCAAGATCGATTGCAGAGGCTTGTCATCAGACTTGGACTCTGCTGGGGCCTGGTCTTCAGCAGTCCTCCAAGGGAAAGAGACTTCGGCTGTCACTGCCTCCATCTGCTGTGAACATGTGTCTGTGAGGTGATCACCAGGTTGTTACCCCAAGCCTATTCTGGAACTAGGACCCACCAAGGTTTTTGTATCTGTCCTGGTAGAAGGTGCAGGTGAATGCATTGATGAGTCTTCAACAGATGCTTCTTCTGCCTCCTCATCTGACGTGCACTGGGGGCTGGGGCTGAGGCCCTTGCTGTAACTCTTTCTCCTCCACCTTTTGTGGCTAGTGGCTGGAATAGAGAAAATAGATCACTAGTGCTTGGCTAGGAAGGCTCCTATACTACAGGCTACAGGTCACTCATAGTCATTGTCTGCATGTGGCCCACTGGCTTGTTCGGGAGTTGGGGGGGGGGGTGTCGAGCTCACCTTCTGCGTAGGAGTGATCCTTATCTACTCCATCGAGCTTGCTGCTTGCACCTCATGGCAGGAGAGTGTCCTGAGCCCTGGGGTCTCCCTCTGGTCTTGGCTCTTTCCCATTGATTGTGGACGACCTTGTCCTGCCTAAAGACGGATGGATTGACTGGGAATGCTATGGATGAATGATTCAGAAGCATGCATGCTTGTTGTTGCTAAGCGCTCACCAGTAAGGGATTAAGACACCGTTTGTGCAGGATCTTAGATGACTTGGTAACCTCAAAATGGCTGGCAGGCATGCAGTGTTGATGTCCTATCTGCTGGTAGTATGTGACATCCCTATGGGCTCTAACACTTAGACTGCCTGATGGCCTTATGAGAGTGTGAGTTCAGAGTGAGTAGAAGTTTCACTTATCGTGGCGGAGTGCATCAGATCATTCATTCATTTCCTGCACTGCAGGGTGGTCCTTTTTCAAGTGGCACGGGTGATGACCTCCCTGGCGACCTCCTCCCAGGCCGGGATGGTCAGGTGGGAGGACATCCTGCTCCCATCCCTTGGAAAGAGTACCTTCCTACTTTCCTGGACGGCCTGAAGGAGAATGCCCAGGGAGGCCTCACTGAACCAAGAAGCTGAGGGTTTGCTGCGTTTGGTTGCCATGGTAATGCAGATTTTCAGTCCACATCTGGTCTGCAGTGAGTGAATGTCTGTGCGGGTGCTGTTTAAATATATGTCGACCCCATGAGGTAACAGCGGGGCAGACTAATCTCTCCGCCCCAGCATGAGATCCGACGAGCTACTTGTTGATGCATAATTAATGAGCTGAAAAGCAGAAAATCAGGCATTTTAATCCTCCCCACCACCCAGTGAGAATTACGTCAACTTTCCCACCCCTTACCGCATTTAGTTTTCAGAATGGAAAATTCTGCCCATATTCATTCTGAATTCAATCAATTTTGGAGTGTCATACCTTCACAAAGTTTCCCAACAGTCCAAGTCCACTACATCCATTCCATTTCTCCCAACAACAACCAGCACTTATATAATGCCTTTAATGCTAGTAAAACATCCCAAGTAAAGTACTTCACCAGAGTAGTCTTTGAAAAGTTTTGACACCAAGTCACACGGAGAAATTTTCAGGAATGAAACCAAAAGCTTGCTGAAAGAGAGGTCGAGAAATAAATGTTTAGGGAGGGAATTTCAGACCACATGGCCTAGGCAGCTAAAAGCATGGTCACCAATGCTGGGGTGATGGAAACTGAGGTTGCACAAGAGCCTAAAATTGGAGAAATGTAAAGATAACAGAGAGTTTTCAAGCTGGAAGTGGTGAAAGCATGAATGATTTGAACACTAGGATGAAAAATTTAAATTTGAAGTGTTGCCAATCTGAAAGCCAAGGCAGGTCAGTGAGCATGGGGTCTGCTATATCCTCAAAGAATTTTATGAGGTGTGTCCAGTACAAGTATTGCTTTTTAAATCTGTCAATGCTGTTTCTAATTCACTGTAACTCCTACCGCTGACTGGAAAACATCGGGAATGATTGAGCATGCACACCGTGGCTGCCGATACATGCACAACTGTTACCTGAAAAAAATGCTTAGCATAAATAGTTTCCCTAGTTTAATAAACCTGGATTTGCTTGAGCTGGAGCTTGATTTTTTTTTTGCATTATTTTGCAAGCTGCTGTCTTATTACTGTCTCTTTACAATTATAATTCAGCGACAGAAAGTAGAGCTGCACTTAAAAAATATCTCTGACTTTAAACAGTCACAAGCTTGGCAACAGACCGACCAACACTGCATATGCACATTCTACTATTATGTCTTTTTCAGTGTTTTGAATAAAAAAGTAAATAAATAGCAATTAAAATCGTCACACAGGGCTCAAGATCAGTACCCTGGGATTAAGAGCCTCATTGACTACCAGGCTGAACAAGCCAGGCTGTGCAGGAACATGCTCCACAAAGCCTTTCCAATACAGCCCTTAAGAAATGCACAAAACTTCTCAGCCATGTAAGGATTGCAACAGAGGAATTACACAATAAAGCATTATTTGTATATTTTACGATTTGAAGTGTTAACTGTGTTGGGAACAATGTATAGCTTTAAGCTTCATTTATATTTTGTATTTGGGTGTTAAGAAAGGTGAAACCTGGTTTTAGTTTCATTTAGAGGTTTTTGTGAGCTGAGTAGTGGGAAATCTGGGGCCCTGTTTGTATACATATATTTTTAATGAGGTTTTACAACACTCGAAGTGAAGAGGTGGGTTACTAAGGGATTAGTAGTTTTGTGAAGTTTAAAAAAAGTAGAAAAAAAATTCCTGGTACCTAGCGACAGGGGTCTGGAGGTGCGCACACAGAGACAGGGAAGCACAAAAGGGTGGGCAGTTAGTGTGTTTATTCCAGAGAGTGCAGGCTGAAGGTCTAATTTTTCTAATAAGAAATCCTGCAAGCCTGCTGGGAAACTAAGTTCAGGGAACTCATGTGTTTGCTCTGAAGTTGAAGTAACCGTGAGTTTAGATTGCAGTTTTTGAGTGTCTCAGGGAGAGATACCAGCTGAAGAAAAGCATCTAGTGAATGCTCAGAAGTTCGCTGGAAGAAAACTGTTTGAAACTGAGCTAACCCAATCAAGAAACCTTGGTGCTGAGACAGTGGTAAACTTCACTGGGGTTTTGTGTCTGTAAGGGTTGTTGGGATAAAAGGAATATTGTGAGTTTGAATAATTTTCTGGTGTCTGGATTGAAATCTTTCCAACCTTTTTGTCTAGTATAATATAGGTTTTTCTTGTTTAATAAAAGTTTTATTCTTTGTGTTAACATTACATTGGCAGACTCTTGTGAAAGTTTTCAGTAACTGACGCCCATGGTTTCTAAATAAAAACAAAACTAGGATCTACCAAGCCAGGTTTCACTCTGGGATCTGACTTGTCCAGTATTAATATCAGCTGGAATCAAAACAGCTGGAAACTTTAGCTGCAAGCAGTTTTTTCTTTAGTAAGGTAAAGAAAAATGTTTTTTGAGGAAGATATCACATTGTTGCTTATAACTAAACTGCAGTAATCTAAACAGTAACAGAGAAAATTAACAAGCTCCAGGTCAATTATAAACTAGGAAAACTATTTAGATTAAGCATTTTTTTCAGATTTCCACAGGTGAACTTACCATCTGTTTCAAGATAACAACTGTGCATGGTATAATAATATTACGCAGCCAACTCTATGACCCACATGCCCACTTAGCAAATAAATACTCCTGGACCATTGTCTTGTAAAATTGTTCCTTAATTTTACTAGAGTAAAAAATACATATTTATCAGACATGAAATTGCTTTTCAACCTATGTTTTTGAATTTTCCAAATGTAAAGGTCTGTTGGAGCCAATTTTTAAAGGTCTTGCATTATTCAATCTTACTCTTATTATCTTTTTCTATATCAACCCTAGGATTAAAACTTCATTTACTGTTCAATAATGAACTCATTGAATTTACAATTATTTTCATTGATCGGCAAATTGTTAATAAAAGGTAATGAATTTAGAATAATGCTAAAAGCATAAAGGCAGCTCAAGCATAATTCTTTCCAACAGGAGACCTTAGATACATTACCACAATTACCTATTAAAGCTAGGCCAACCACAACATTTAAAAGGGATTAGATGGATGCTTGAAGATGAAAAATATTGAATGGCTGGGGTACAAACAAGGGGAATAGAATGAAAATAGATAGCTCCAATAAAGAGTTTAAACTGGCACAGGGAGAGCTGTCTGGAATTTTGATATGCTGACCCAACCGGGGGCGGGGTGGGGTTGGGGTGGTTGGAAGGGTGTGGGAACCCGAAGTCAATGAGGGGGAAGTGGATGTAGAAGAGGAGGGGGAAAGTGGGTGGGTGGCACAATAGAGGAGGGCATTCCAGGGTAGTTCCAGGTCCCAGGGACGGGGGGTGGGGTGGGGCTGGTGCTTCGGAGGATTGAGAGTTATTGAAGACCTGATGGGACAAACTGAAGGCCTGAGGGTAGGCCGAAGGCCTGCAAGGGAGGAGGTCAGAAGCTTTGGAATGAGGGTGGGATCAGAGGCCTGAGGGGGTAGATTGGAAGCCTTGAGTTAGAATTGGAGGCCTGAGTGTAAGGTCAGAGGCTTAATTGGGAGGAGGAATGGTGGACTGGGAAGCCTGGGAGAGGGGGTAGTTGGAGGCCTGGAGCTGGTATTGGATGCCTGAGGGCAAGATCAGAGGCTTAGAGAGAAGACTGGTGAGACCTGAGACCCAGAAACCCAGATGACCTACTTAAAGTTTAAAAGCTAGATAACAATAAGACTCGCAGCCTCATTATAACTTTTTTTATTGATTCACAGGATGTGGGCGTCGCTGGCTAGGCCAGCATTTTTATTGCCCATCCCTAACTCCCCTTGAGAAGGTGATAGTGAGAAAATGTCTTGAATTGTTGCAGTCCATGTGATGTAGGCACAACCACAGTGCTGTTAGGGAGGGTGTTCCAGGATTTTGACCCAGCGACAGTGAAGGAATGGCGATATATTTCCATGTCAGGATGGTGTGTGGAATGGTCGGCAAGTTGCAGGAGTCAGTGTTTCCATACATCTGCTGCTATTGTCCTTCTAGGTGGTAGAGGTTGCAGGTTTAGAAGGTGCCTTGGTGAGTTGCTGCCGTGCATCTTGTGGGTGGTACACAATGCTGCCACTGTGCGTTGGTGGTGGAGGGACTGGATGTTAAAAGTGGTAAATGTGGTGCCGATCAAGCAGGATGCTTTGTCCGAGATGTTGTCAAGCTCCTTGAGTGTTATTGGAGCTACACTCATCCAGGCAAGTGAAGAATATTCCATCCTTGCCAAAGATAAGGTTGAAGCATTTGCAACAATCTTCAGCCAAAAGTGCCTAGTGTATGATCCATCTCGGCTTCCTCCAGAGGTCCCAGGCATCACAGATGCCAATCTTCAGCCAATTCACCCCTCCCAGCGGGTTCTGAGGCAGAGGGAGCATGAAATTGCATGGAGGCCATTCCCTCTGGGTTCCTGCCCACCCTGACCTGGGCCTTTTCCTGCCCAGCCTCAATTTTTAGGCTGGCAGGCAGGTGACAGCTCAGTGGGGGAAGGCTAGAAATAAACTGAGTTTCTATCCCAGGCGGGGAAGGGTGGTGGTGGGCAAAAGGGGTGGTGGGGGGGGTGGAGCTGGGAGGTGCCACCATCAGAAGGCCCTTTGACTGGCCCCCTGACTGGAGGTGCCTTTACCTTAGGGCCTGCTGACTTCTGGCCCTCCTGCACCACATACCCACCCCCCTAGCCTATCCCCCAAGACACCGATCACCCCGCCTTGTGACCCCCCCGCCCCCCAGCATCCTCCCACAAGATGTTGCCTACCCTCCCCGACCTGGGACCCTTGCCACTTATCTGTCCTCCGGGTAACAAAATCTCAGAATTGTTATGGTGCAGAAGGAGGCTATTCGGCCCATCATGTCTGCACCGTCTCTCTGAAGGAGCATTATGACTCAGTGCCATTCTCCTGCCTTTTCCCCATAACCCAGCACATTGTTTCTATTTAAATAAGCATCTGATGCCCTCTTGAATGCCTTAATTGAACCTACATCAGAAGGTCCCTTCTGACTGGAGGCACCCTCCCCTCAGGACCTCCGGCCCTCCCTCCCCACCGGGACTTAACCCCAGGACTTAGTTTCAGGCAGCTTGCTGCAGTACCTCTTCTAGCCACTGCAGCGCTGTGCCAATCAATGCTTGTTAGAGCATAAAATGGCATTGGGGCTGCTGGAGTTGGCAGGGATGAATGTGGAAAGGATGTTTCCTGTTGTGGGGGAATCTAGAACTAGTGGTCACTGTTTAAAAATAAGGAGCCACTTATTTAAGACAGAGGTGAGGTGAAATTATTTCTCTCAGAGGGTTGTGAGTCTTTGGAACTCTCTTCTTCTAAAGATGATGGAAGCACAGTCTTGGAATATTTTTAAGGCAGAGGTAGATAGATTCTTGATAAGTAAGGGAGTGAAAGGTTAGTCAAGGTAGGCGGGAATGTGGAGTTGAGGTTGCAATCAGACCACCCAAAATCTTACTGAATGGCGGAGCAGGCTCGAGGGGCTGAGTGACCTACTCCTGTTCATATGTTCGTATGACACACTTCCTTTTGAGTGATCACATGTTCCTATCCCTTAAAGGCATATTACAGCAGTTGTATACAATTCTGCTGCTGTTTATGGCACAAAGCGCCTCAGAAATGCCCAGTTTTAAGTTGCCAGATCTGTTCATAATCTATCCCACTTAGCATGGTGGTAGTGCCACGCAATGGAGGGTATCCACAATGTGAAGGTGGGATTTTGTCTCCACAATGAATGTGCGGTGGCCACTACTGCCAATAATGTCATGGACAGATACACCGTGACAGGTAGAATAGTGAGGGTGAGGTTAACTAGGCTTTTCCCTCTTGTTGGTTCACACATCACCTGCCGCAGACCCAGTCTAACAGCTATGTCCTTTAGGACTCAGCCAGCTCAGTCAGTAGCGCTGCTACTGAGCCACTTTGGTGATGGACATTGAAGTCCCCCACCCAGAGTGGAAATCCAAAACTGTATGTATCAAAACTTTATTCTTTTTTTGCTATTTTTAAAATGGACATCTGCTGAACCACAAAATGGCTGCTATAGGTCACACGGCTCACCAGATTGGTCACCTGCTCTGCAAGGAACCAACAGAAACTACAAGAACAAAAGAGTCCCACCCTCATCCTTGTGGAATCTCACACCCCATTGTAAGATCACATTATAACAACAAAACTAGATGATTAATAGACGAACTGACTCCCCCAGTTGGGGTAATAATAAAGACAGAGACATAAAAACTTGTTATACCTTTAGAAGTATTAACAGCCACCATTTTGCCCCTAAGGGAAACAATAGATTTTAGCCAGGAGCCATAGCTCCAGGAGCTTGTGAGGCTGCAATTAGCTCATTAATGGGCAATGTAATGACCTCATGCTTCTAGCCTTTTGGATCATTTTAATAATACATTTCTAGCCTCACAGCTCAGCCTACTGCTTTAAAACCAACCAGAGAGAATTCCAGCAGATCTCGGCTAAGCAAGTAGCCGGCCACCATCTCTCAAATCCTTGAAGCCTATTTGATTTTAAAAGTCTCTGATCATCGCCTGCCAAGCAGTCTAAGCAGAGAAAGCCCATCATGCTGCAGCATCATTCGTTTCAAGGATTTTCATATTGCTGTCTCTAACCAGAAACTCATCTGGACAGAATTCAGCCAGGAAGGAAACACCTTCTTGATTTTGACTTCTCGGACTCTGGAAATCACATGAACTAATATTCATAAGTGCGGTTTTTTAATTGTGTTGTTGCCCATTGTTTTAAATGTTCCTCTTTTCTATCCCCTTTTACTGTTTGTGTACATGTGTGTATGGTTGCAACCACTACCCCCCTCCGTGGTTTGAATGTGAATAAACTAACCTTTTGAGCTAATCATAACGTGAACTTGCTGTGAGTTATTAGTAAATTGGATTACACAAACTGAGGGTTTGGGGCAACATGCCACAACCCACTTTAAAATATAATTCAAAAACACCTCTGGTCTACGGGCAGACGGGGAGAGGATAAAGAAGTTCAGTTTCTCTCTCTCCTGTCCATAACAGTACATTTTGTGCCCAAGCCACCCTCAGTACTTCCTCAAAGTGGTGTTCAACATGGAGGAGTACTGATTCATCAGCTGTGGGGGGCTGTAGGTGGTAACCAGCAAGAGGTTTCCTTGACCGTGTTCAACCTGAGATTTCATGGAGCCCAGAGTCAATGTTGAGAACTATAATAACTATTATAATATTAAAAGTGCCAACCCACCTCCTTCAAGCATGTTGGTCATTCACCCATCCACCTTCCCCACCTCAGTTAAAGCCAGAGTGGGCAGGTTAGAGGTAAATTTGGTTCAGGATTCTGATTTTAAAGATTTTAACACCACATCCAATGCAAACCCACCTTTTACATTGATTGATGTTCTCCCAGTCGATCCCATTGCCTCCTTGTATATTGTATTATCTATGATTCTATAATATGCCACTCTTAAGTTTGAAGGGATTTTTTTTAATCTTCCACGGGATGTGAACGTCACCTGGCAAGGCCAGCTTTTTTTGTTGATCCCTAATTTATTCAGTAAGTATAACATGTACCATGAGGTCTTTTGATGTTTCAATGATCAATACACTTTGCATGCTATAACTGACTGACACATTTCAAACTTGCGATATGAAACATGTTCAGAATTTATGATCATATTCAACGAGTTTTATGAGCAATTTATTTCCTATTACTATTTTCGAGCGTTGTCATTTGTAAACTTTTGCCTTAAGAATGTGGATTCAATTTTAAATACTTTAGGAATAGAATTTCCACAGCGATTTTCTGAATCATTTGCTATAACTTTCAGTAGATCTGTGTAAACCAAGGACAGACAGCTTAAATACTACTTATGCTGTGATTTGGGGGTTTCTGCAAATTTTCCACTGCAGTTACAGCATACGATAGAGAGAAACCAATTCTACCCCTTAATAACCAGCTATGGCTTATTTCAATTAGCTATCTTTTCACATAACTCAAATTACTTAACTTATGCTTGTTTCAGTGCTAGTTGCTAATCATGCATTATACCCAGTTCACAGTCTTGATGAAAGGTCATCAACCTCTTTCTTCACAGATCCTGACTGACCTGCTGAGTATTTCCAGCATTTTCTGTTTTTAATTCCGATTCCCAGCATCCAAAGTATTTTGCTTTTGTATGCGTTACACCTAGCTGGCTACAAGGATAAACTGGAACTGTAGAGCTAAAAATTCATCTGCTCCAGTTTTTGTGATCTGCCCACCTCCAATCCCACTGAAGCAGACCACACACAAATTTTGTGCTGCCTCCTCAGTTGCCTGATTGTAATGTTCAGCCGAGAGTCATCCATGCTGCTGGCTGGCTGAATGATCAAAAAGGGGCCTAGCAATGTGCACAACTAGCACGTGCTTCAGATAGACTGGAGCTCTTAAAGAAAATCTGCCCCTCGTAGAGAGGAGCTGCACTAATTATGAGGAATTTACTGCTGATGGAATTGGCTGCAAGTCAAAACAAGAAAAATAAGGAGCAAAAGGGAAGAAAGATGTCTCTCAGATTCATGTACATGGCACTGGAGACATTTTCAACAGAGGTCAACAGGAGAAGAGAGGCCATGATTCCAGTGGGGGGGAGGGAGGGGCAGGTGGCCCCCAAAGAGCACTCTCTGAAAAGAATGGGAGATGGTGGTAAAGGAGGGAAATTCATGGAGTCTGATCTCTACAACATGGCAGCAGTGCCACAAGATGCTCAATTACCTCAGGTGGGTCGTCAAAATCAATGAATGCATCTTCAAAGACATTTCTTAACCACTACACTACTGCTCTTTGCACCATATGCCCCTCATTCACCCAGCAGTGGTCCCCAGCAGTCAGAACACAGGCCTAACATTCAGATGCTCCACCTCACCCTCACACACCTTCCAATGATGTAAGTGTCACACGCACATCTCGCAGCCTCCACATGCATCCAGCAATTCAGCTATGGCAACCACATTAAGCAAACACAGCGCAACACAATCAATGACATTCTTTCCTCTCTCTCTCTCTGCAGAACAAGGTAGTGCACAATTGCGAAGCAGTGGAGGTCAGGAATCCCTGCAGCTCCTGAGCCTTCTGAAGTAAATAGTGACCACATCATGGGACCAGTTGCAACAAAGCCCTATACATCCAAAACATTTCAGTTAACAGTATATTCCTGCCTTATGCTCCTTCTCAGCTCCCAGCTTCCACCTCACTCTCATCCTGCTATCTGGAATGGTGTGTAAGCTGCTGATGGTTTGACCGTGAAACCCCTGCTTTCCCCTAACACAGGCAGTAAGGGAATGCACAATAATTAATAGTTCATTAATGTTTGTTTAATTGGATGTGTTTTTGGATAAAAATATTATGGAATGGTTTTTGTTGGTGTCTTTTATTGCAGGATCTTGGCCAAGGGGACATTGTGATGGTGTGTCCCAGATAAGAGAAGATTGGAATAGTGGAGACACAGTGGTGAAGAAATGATCTCTTAAAGGGAGAGGAGTCTGAAAGGGTGATGCAATATAGCCTGTTCAGAGCGAAGGGGTCGCAGATGTTTTCCTCCAGTCTCCTCCTTTTTCTCCTCCTCCTCCCTCTCTCTTCCGAAAGTGGCTCTGGATGTCCAGTGCCAATAGCTGCGCCTTCATGATAGCAGTGTTGAGGAGGACACAGCAGACAACTACAAACTTTGATACATGCTTCAGAGAGTGATGTAGGACTCACTCCACGCAGTCCATGCATCAGAACCATTGCTTAAACATGCCAATGTGACTGTTGCCAACTTGGCTTTCACTGTACATCTGTGCGTTTACATGATTGGGTGGTGGAGGAGTGTTCTCAGCCATGTCTAGAAGAGGTATCCCTTGTCTCCAGACAGCCCTCTGCTTCTTCTTGGTGACCCAAAGATGGTAGAAATGGCAGGCTGCCTGAAGATGAAGGCATTTTAGCTGTTGCCAGGATCAGTCACTGTAATAATTGTTTGTGCATGGTTGCACAACATCTACACTTTAATGTAGTAGCAGTCCTTGCTGTTCCTGTAACTCCCCCATTGACATGAGGGGCCCACAGCACCACATGTATGCAGTTGATTGCTCCATGCATCATTGGCAATCACGCTGTTCTGATAAATCCAAGTGCCCACTTATCCTCCTTCTCTCTTCTTAGAGAGAAAGTGATGACATTGCCTCTCCTCATATACAGGGCCTCTGTCACCTCCCAGGTGCACCAATGGACAATACATTGGGAAATGTTTGCTCTGTTGCCTGCTCTGATCTGGAATTATCCAGTCACATAAAGTTCAAAGCAATAGTGGCCTTGACGCCCACTTGCAGTGCCATCCCTACTCTGATGTGAGGCTGCAAGTCCTGCTGAATGAAGAAGGTGAAACAGTTCCAAGACCACCTCTTTGTTGAATCTGTGGAACTCAGGCATTGCTCTTGGTTGAGGTGGAGGTAAGAGAAGTGGTGCCTAAAACCCATGTAGGTAGGGCTTACCTCTTCCCTTCGTGCAGAGCTTCCTCTCTCTGCAGATTAGGTTGATGCTGGATTATCTATCTGGTTCCATTCCATTTTTTTAGACTTTGTTGCAGTTTGATACAACTGAGTGGCCTGCTCGACCATTTCAGAGGGCATTTAAGGGTCAACTACTTTGCTGTGGATCAGGAATCATATGTAAGCCAGACTGGGTAAGGACAGTAGATTTCCTCCCCTAAAGTGAACCAGATGGCTTCTTATCATAATCGACAAATGTTTCATGGTCATCATTAGACTTTTAATGAATTCAAATTTCACATCTGCCATGGTGGGATTCAAACCTCGGTCCCCAGAGCACTCCCCTGGGTCTCTGGATTACTAGTCCAGTGACAATACCACTACACCACCGCCTCACCCACAGCTCAGTATGCAGCTCACTGAGAGAAGTTAGCCAAAAATAAATGACGGTTAGACAAACTTGCACTGTCAGCAGAGTAAACACTAACTTCATCATTGACCATGTGGAAGGTGGGTAAGGTTTTATCTCAGTTTGGATCTTGTGAGGAACAGAAGCTGGAAGGTTGCCTAGTTTCAAGCTAGTAGGAGAATCTACAGTAGGCCTCATAGTGTCCTATTGTAAAAGAAAATAACTAGCCGATTAGCTTGGAAGTATTGGAAAAGTAACCAGAACAAGATGAATTTAGGAGTAAAGTTAGGTTGTGGAAATTGCATATAACAGGAAGCTAGATAAGCACAAGAGGGAGAAAAGAAAGGATGTGTTGCGGGGGGGGCTTGGATGAAGAAAGGTGAGAGGAAGCTTGTGTGGTGCATTAACACCAGCATGGACCTGTTGAGTCAAATGACCCTGTTTCAGGCTGTAAATTGAACAATAAAGAGGTGATGGTTCAAAGTCAGTTGAGGCACATTCCCATGAGGGGAAAAAGTAGGAAAACAAAAGAGAATAAGATGAAGTAGATAAATGATGCATATAACAGATGTCAAATTGATAATATAAGTGAGAACCAGGCTGAATACAGAAAGTTCAGAGGGAAAATGGAAAAAAAAGAGAAGCAAAGCGAGAGTAAGAAACTGGCAATTAACATAAAAAAGAATCCAAAGGTCTTCTATATCTATAAATAGATATATTTATATCTATTTACTATTATATATTTACTATAAATAGTAAAAGGGTATTAAAAGGTGGAGTGGGGACAATTAGGGATCAAAAATGGGATTTATACTTGTAAATAAAGGGCATGACTGAGTAACTAAATGAGTTCTGCACCTGTCTTTACCAAGGAAGAAGATGCTGCCTAAGTCACAGTGAAAGGGGCAGTAATTGAGATACTGTATAGGCTAAAACTGCTAAAGAAAAGGTATTGGAAAGGCTGACAGTACTTAAAGTTGATCAGTCTATCAGGATCAGATTAGATGCATCCAAGGGTTCTGAGATAAGTTAGGGTGGAAATCGTGAAGATACTGGCCATAATTTTCTAATTTCCCTTAGCTACAGTGGTGGTCCAAGAGGACAGGAGAATTTTACATATTACACGCTTACTCAAAAGAGATTGTAATGATAAATCTAGTGACTAGTGGCCAGTCAGTTAAACCTCAGAGGTGGGAAAGTTTTTAGAAATGATAACCTGGGAAAAAATTAACAGTCACTTGGACAAATTTGAATTAATTAAGGAAAGCTTGCAAAGTTGTTCAAGGAAAATTGTGTTTAAATGATTTGGTTGAGTTTTTTGATGAGGTAACGGAGAGGGTTGATAAGAGAAATGCAGTTGATGTGGTATGCATGGACCTCCAAAAGGCATTTGACAAAATACCACATAAGAGGCTTGTCAGAAAGTTAAAGCCCATGGAATAAAAGGGACAGTGACAGCATGGATCTGGTTGGCTGAATGATAGGGAACAGGGTACTGGTGAACAGTTGTTTCTCGGACTGAAGAAGGGTATATAGTGGCCAGAATTTTCCCGTCGGCGATTTGGGGGCGGGGCCCACTCACCGACAGGAAAATGACGCGGGATGACATCGGGAGGAACCCCCGACGTCATCCCGGTCCCTTTAAATTTTCAGGAAGGCGGGCAGACAACGAAATCAGCTGTCCGCCCGCCGGCCTGTCAATGGCCAATTGAGGCCATTGACAGGGTAATTAAAGTAATTAAAGGCCCCGTCCGTCCAACCTTAAGGCTGATGGGCAGGCCAGGAGCCCCAGCGGGCTTCTGACAATAAATGAAACCTCATCCACTGGCGGGATGAGGTTTCATGTTCCTATTTAAAAACTTTAATAAATGTAATGTTATATTTATTAACATGTCCCATCTCATGTGACATTGTCACATGAGGGGGACATGTTAATAATATTTTTATTTTTCTATTTTTTAAGTTTTTTAGGCTGTCACTAATCTCCCTGAGACAGCGCTTAGTCTCAGGGAGCAGTACGCTCTTTCGCACGCATGCGCGAAAGAGCGCACTTTGACAGCTGGGGATTCCATCCCCCCCCGCACAGGAAGCGCATAGCGCATAGCGCTTCCTGTCGGGCAGGCCCACTCAAAATGGCGGCAGGCCCTGTTTCGGCAGCGGGGGTTGGCTGTCCGCCCGCCGCCGAGCCGGTGGGGCCTGCATGCCCACCAAGGGCAAAATTCTGCCCAATAGGTTTCCCAGGGGTTGATATTAAGACCGTTGCTTTCCTTGATCTATATGAATGGGTGTGCAGGACACAGTTTCAAAATTTGGAAATATTGTGAACAAGGGGAGGATAGTGATAAACTTCAAGAGGACATAGGCAGGCTAGTGCAATAGGTGGACGCACAGCAGATGAAATTTAATGCAGAGAAGTGCAAAGTGATACATTTCGGTAGAAAGAATGAGGAGAGACAATATGAAATAAAAGATACAACTCCAAAGAGGTGCAGGAGCAGAGAAACCTTGGGAGTTCTTGTACAAAAATTGAAGATGGCAGGGCAGGTTAAGAACGTGGTTAATAAGGCATATGAGATCCTGGGCATTCTAAATAGAGGCATGGAATACAAACACAAGAAAGTGATAAAGAACCTTTATAAATCACTGGTTCGGCCTCCACTAGAGTATTGTGTTCAGTTCTGGGCACCATTGTTGGAGTTTGGAAGACCTGTAAGAAGGGTGTGGAGGAGTGGAATTTGGAGAATTTCAGCAGCAGGGATGGGACATATTTTATAAAGATGGTAATCAGCAGGCTTGTTGCTGGACTGAATTATGAGCTTTTTAACACAGCTCAGTTTAGTTCAGGTAGGATACTGAAATTACACACCATTGGATTGAGTTCGAGTGAGGAATTTGGAAAAGGGATCATGGGCTAAAACGAACAATGCTTAAAATCTGCTATGTACAGAGAAGAGCTACAAGTTCAGTCTACGATTTGTCAGCAAAAATTAACCTCCAAGTCAGCAGTCAGTCCAAAAGGCTGCTTTTTTCACTATAGGCTAACTATGAATTGCAACTAACTCTAAAATGCACCATATTTATTTATTGCTCATTAAATAACACCTCAATGTATATTTTTTGTTTGTGATGTTTAAAACTACACAGAAAAGCTCTTGACTATATTGCAAATTGAGTGCGCCCTGCAGATGATTATCAGGGAATTCATTATCCAGTACAAATTATCGTATATCAAAATAGGCTATTCCATTACTTCAAGCTAAACCTCAATAAATCAGTAGTATATCAATTATACTTTGTTATAAAATTAGTTTATATATGATAAAACAATAAGAAACACTCACCTTTCAAATCCTATCTGTCGTAAGGTCTTTTCCCAATCTGTGCCTGGTAAAAATAAAGTACGAAGCAATTAATTTTATGATGGTTATTGTTTAGAAGATTTCAAAGACTTCAGTAGAATCGTAAAATATATAAATAGCAATTCACACATTTCTGAGCGATGATGCATTCAATTAGCCTGTTATTTTTTTGTAATGGCATTCTCCACCATAACCCATCTCCTCAAAAAAAACTGTTGAATACACCAACCTTGAAAACTATGGTTCCCTCCAATCAGGTTTCTGCCCCTAACATCGTACTGAAACAACTCTGATCAAAGTCACAAATGCCATCCTATGTGACTATGACAAAGGTAAACTTTTTCTCCTTGTCCTTCTAGACCTGTCTGCAGCCCTTTAGATGGTTGACCACACCATCCTCCTCCAGTGTCTCTACATTGTTATTCAGTTAGGTGAGGATGCTCCATTGTTATATATCTAATCGTAGCCAAAGTACCACTTGCAATGGCTTCTCTACCTGCTCCCACATCGTTACCTCTGGTGTTCCTAAAGGATCTATTCTTGGCCTCTTCCTAATTCTCATTTCCATGCTGCCTTTTGGTAAAGTCATCCGAAAGCATAGTGTTAGTTTTCACATGTACGCTAATGACACCCGACTTCACCTCATCATCTCAATTCCTCCACCATTGCTAAATTATCAGACTGCTTAACTGACATGTGTTGTATGTTTAGTGTCTGTTCAGTAGGTCTCAAAAAAGGGCTCTGATTCTTGTATGGTTGAACATTAAGTGGTGCTTTTGGAAACAGGCTGCCCTGACTTTTTAACAGCATTGAAGCTTTTTAAGCTATTCCTGGCTTATAACTAAATTTTTTGCTCACCCCTGCTAGGTCCTTTGACTCTGCACTCTGTGGGCATTCATAATGCTCCATAAGATTTGCGGAATCCTCGGCTGCACTGTGGAGATTTTTCTTCTGCCTTTCTGCTACTAATTCTGCAATGGAACATCTTGCCGGTGATCTCCCTCTGTGTCTTCACTTTAGGTTCAGTCAGGTCAGAATGCTGCTCCTTTAATTTTCCAGCTTTTGAATTTCTGCTCCAGCTTCTCTAAGGTTCTTGGTTTTTCATTAGGTACCACCATGTTGTATGTTGCATGACCACTCAGTAGGTCTCACAAAGAGGTTCTGAGTCTTGTATGGCTGAACATTAGGTGTTTATTGGTAACACATAACCAAGTACACATATACAGGGTATAACTCCATGCTTGCTTCTACACAGGTCTCTATCCAGTCCACACTTCCTCTAGTCTCAGGTCATGTGTCTCTTTACATCATACTGAGGGCAGTACTGTTTCCCATTCCAGCATTAACCCTTGCCTTGATCGTTATACTACAACACCCAGTACTGGATGATCAGAAATTTCTTTCAATTAAATATTGGGAAAACTGAAGCCATTGTTTTCAGACCCCACTTCAATCTCTATTCCTTAGCTACCAAATCCATCCTTCTCCCTGGCAGCAGTCTGAGATTTTTTTTTATTTGTTTTTTTATTCAAGAGTCAACATTGCTGTGGGTCTGGAGTCACATGTAGGCCAGATTTCCTTCCCTGAAGGACATTAGTGAACCAGATGGGTTTTTACGACAATCGGCAAAAGTTTCGCAGTCATCACCAGGCTTTTAATTCCAAATTTTTTCTTGAATTCAAATTCCACCATAGGCCCTGGTGGGATTCAAACCCAGGTCCGCAGATCATTACCCTGGGTCTCTGGATTACCAGTCCAGTGACAATACCACTATGCCACCACCTCCCCTGAGATTAAGCCAGTTTGCTCTGCCAAGCGACCAACACTTTCAGCCAGGCAATCGCTCAGCTCCATTGACGTCCTCACCTCCAGTCAAAAGGACCTTCTCCACTGAAGAACTGGAAATAAGCAGCCTGGAAGATCCGTCACAGCGTTTACCCAAATCCCCGACCAGCGCAGACACACACCTCAGTGGGACCTAGATCTAGAGCAGGCTCAGGTTCACACTCTGATGGTCACCGCACAGACACGTGTCCGCAGCAGGAGGAGGCAGGTCAGCCGAGCTCCTCGGCACTTGGAGGACTGCTGAGGAAGAGGCAGCGGTGAGGTCCGAGTCAGATTACGAGCCTCTGGATTCGACCTTCCAACTCATCAGGAAGAGACAGCAGAAGGTGGGGGAACATCATGCAGTGCTGTTGGAAATACTTCTAAATGCTGCCCTGACATCCACAGCAGGGGTGGAGACACAGCCTGTAGGTCCAGCAATGGACCTTCCAGGTTGCTTATTTCCAGTTCTTCAGTGGAGGAGGTGACCTTTTGGCTGGAGATGAGGACGTGGATGGAGCTGAGGGATTGCCTGGCTGACAGTGTCAGTCGCTTGGAAGAGCTCCCTGTGAACCAAGGTAGAGATGCTTAGTGCATGGCAGCAAAGTCAAAAGCAGGAGAGAGAGCACTCACATTTGCATTGAAAGAGAGATGATGTGGCGCAGGATCCTCACATGGATTTTTGCCTCCGACCTCACCGTCACCAAAGGCGTGGTCCATGTCCTCACCAATCAACACGATGGCATGCTCCTGGATTCGGCCTTCCAACTCATCATAAAGAGACAGCAGAAGGCAGGCGAACGTCATCCAGAGCTGTTGGAAACACTTCTAGGTGCTGCCCTGACATCCACAGCCGGGGTGGAGACAGCTTGTGCCACTGATGACTTCAACGTGCGTCCTCGGGTGAGCCGAGGCTTTGAGAGCCCCGGCTTGCTTTGGGCTGTCGGGCCAGCTCTCCCTCTGCAGTGACAGAGGGTGAGGTTGAGGGGAGTCACGGGGAAAAGGGGACTCAGAGGGAGGGGACAGCCTCTGAGATTCCTGAGTGTATGACCAGGGGTGACCAGCTGCCGCTCCTCCTCGCTTTGGAGCCCCGGCCGGACTCCTTGAGGGTGAGTAGCATCTGGAGGGACATCGAAGTGCCCCATTTCCCTCTCACATGGCTACCAAGAAGTGTTAGGCCTAGAAAAGTGGTCACAAGTGGCTACACAAGTGAACACATTCTGTCACTTTATAATCTAGAATATATTCTTTCACTGAATAATGTGTAATGGTATCTTTCAGCTTTATTTACAGGCTCTGCGAGTCCTCCCCCACCCACTAGCAGTTCAGCTGTGTGCAGCCAGCCCATGAGTGATTCGGGAGGGGGGTGTGTGAGTGGCAGGGCCTTTTGGAGTCTCGTGCAAATACTCTCCCACACACACAGATCCTTCCTCCATCTCGCTCATCTCAATGCCCTAAGCATTTTCAATGCTGCCTTTTGGGGTTCTCTTTCAGTTGTCCATCTGACCTGACCTGCAGCTCTGATCGCACTCCCATGCAGCACCTGTTCCCGCCCAACATGAAGCTCCTTCCCCTTTCAATTTTCTGAGCATGGTACTGGTAAAGCTTGTCTTCAATTCCCTTATCGTTTCCCCTCCCCTACTCACCCATGTCCTTTTCCCTATCACTCCCCGGCATCACCTTCCACATCTGCTCCATCACGTATCAACCAGATCCCTTTTCTTTCCGGGATGCCCAAGTGAACATGCACGTTCCTAGCTTCCTGAGAATCCCACCCCCATCCACATCGACCTCCCCAACCTCCTCCTTCCTACCCCAGGTGCCGTGCCTGCCTCTGAGTCTCCACCAACCACACTCACCATCCCTTCTACCACTACCTTAACCCCCACCCTCCCGACCTACCGGCTCACTCTGCCCTCTCTCATTCTCACCATTCCCTCCTACCACACCCACCCTCATTTTTTTCCCCAGGAAGCAGTCCTTGACTCCACAGACCCCTCCCTTGCACGTTCACCTGACATTTTGCACCCTTATTCCTTCCTCCAACCCTACTCCTTCCTCCACCCTTACTCCTTCCCACCTGCAAACTCCTTCCTCCCTCTAGATTCCCTCCCCCTTGCGAGCTCCTTCTTCCCCCACACCGGACTCCTTGCCCCCGTGAACCCTTTCCTGCCCCTGGGTTCCTTCCCCCCTCCAGGCTCCTTCATCCCTCCAAACTCCTTCCCTTGGATCCTCCTCCCACCGTACCCCCTCCCCAACCTCAACCCCCTCCCACACCATCCTTCTCCCTCTCCCAATCTTACCACCTGACACCATTGATCCACCTCTCCCAACCTCACCCCCCGCCTCACCATTGTTTCCTCCCCTCCCAACCTCAACCCCCATTAAACCTTCCTCTCACAGTCAAACCTAGACCTTTCTCTCCCACCCCACCAGTACACCTTCCTCTCCCAGTCAAACCTACACCTTCCTCTCCACCTCCCTCGATGATCATCCATAGCAGAACATGGTCAAGACACTTATGTCCCGAAGCAGGCCCTCAGCGGTGACCTTCCACCTTCCATGAGCTTCTTCACGGCGGAGCAATGTCCATGAGAATCCACCCGGCATGCGATGCACGTTCCTCCAGGGTCAGGTTGCTGTAGGAGTCCAGCATCTTCTGGTCCTCAGGTGTCCACGATGTTAGCAAGGCCCTGACGGTAAGTCCTAACACCGCACGTCACACTTGTCAAGACGTTTTCTGCACCACTGTGTTTTCCTACCGACGTGGGTGGTAAATTTGACATGGGGGGATGCTTCCAGCGAGCAGGGCTTTTAATGATATGCAGATGTATTAAAATGAAGTTCCTGATGTGCAGTGACAGGAAACGCGGCCTGCCATTGACGGGCGGAATGGACGGTTACAAACTGATTTCACGAATATGTGAAACTGATTTTTGGCCTTCCCGTCATATTGTCCGTTCTCACCTGCCATGACGCCTGACGCCAAAAGGCATGGAAAATTCCTCCCAAGAATGCAAGCATCAGCAGCTCTAACAGCACTCTGCAGGATCCATGCAAGAAAGATGT
The DNA here is from genome assembly GCF_964194155.1 of Cetorhinus maximus. Lineage (NCBI taxonomy): Eukaryota > Metazoa > Chordata > Chondrichthyes > Lamniformes > Cetorhinidae > Cetorhinus > Cetorhinus maximus. The sequence continues at coordinate 161,070,364 of NC_135882.1, forward strand.
TTACCTTGGCTGGGGTGTTCACAATGACGGATCACAGTCTTGTATTAATACTAAAGCCATCTAGGACAGAGACATCTGGGAGTCTCTGCATTTGGAGGGTCCAGAGTATGCTATTCAACAACCCATAGTGCAAATGAGGCACTCTCAATGAGTGGACTCCAAAGTAACCTCAAAACCTTTCAGCATGATAAAAATATCGAGAGATATAGGTTTATTATGGGCGGGTGGCAATTGGGGGGCAGGAACATGATCTTCTCTGATCAACCTGCATGGAGGAGCGATCTTGAGTGGCCAAATGGTGTTCTCATGCGGCTCCTCCCTGGGCACCCATATCTCTAGTTCTGCCTGAAAGAGCTCTCTGCAAGGTCTGGGTCCCATTGGGAGCAGGTGTGAGTGTAACACAAGTGCATCCCTGCCAAGGTAAGATTTCATGTTGCTTAAAAATTACCATGCACACGAATTTTGTGAGGGCATGGGAAAAATCTCAATTCTACTTACTGGTGCCCGAGGTCATGAGAGAAAGGAATGCTTCGCAGGTTCTAATGCTTGCATTTAGCACCAAGGTTCTGTATATCAGCACAGTTTGGTGCACGCGAAGGGTCAAAGCACCAGCAAGGCAGATGTTAAGTAGCGGAATTTTATTCAGCTATCATAAATCAAGGTACATTTGGGCAAAGTACAATGTCTGTTACCAAAAAAGAATTGGGAACTGCCAGCCACCAAATGATAGAAAACCAAATAGTAAAGGAAATGTCTCAGCAGCTTACAATGCCTGGAAGCTGAAATAAAAACAGAAAATGCTGGAAAAACTCAGCAGGTCTGGCAGCATCTGTGGAGAGAGAAACAGAGTTAACGTTTCGAGTCCGTATGAATCTTCTTCAGAGCTGGAATCAGCCTGGAATCTGTTAGCTATCAGATTGTCACGGTCCTGTCTGTCAGGTTGCACCCTTGCAATGGGCTCTGCATGTTCCTCTGCAACATCCTGGCCCTCGTCATCACCGTCGCCTTCACCATCCTAAATTTCGGAGGAGACATCTCAAACCTCCATGTCTCCCTTAGACAAGACATCCCCCCCTTTGCTGCGCTAGGTTGTGCAGGACATAGCAGACAACGATGATCTGGGACACTCTCTGTGGTGAGTATTGGAGGGCCCCGCCTGAGCGGTTCAAACATCTGAACTTCATCTTTAGGAGGCCTATCGTCGGGTCAATTGCGAATCTTGTGGAGGCATATGCAGCATTGTACCTCTCATCAGCAGCACTGTACATACTGCGAACTGGCTTCATTAGCCAGGTCTTCTAGGGGTATCCCTTGTCGCCAAGGAGCTGGCCTTGCAATCACTTAGGCCCTTCAAAAACTTGTGGCACCTGGGAGTGGGTCAGAATATAGGTGAGGTGCAAGTTCCCTGGGAAGTGAGCACACACATGGAGGATTTGTCTTCTGTGATCACACATCAGCTGCATGTTGAAAGAGTGAAAACTTTTCCTATTGATCAGTGTGACTGGCTGTTGCCAGGGAGCTCTCAGGGCCACATGTATGCAGTCAGTAGCTCTTTGCAGTTGCAGAAAACCTGCGACTGCTGCAAACACAACGCTCTTTCAGCCTGGCTTTCGGGATCCAGGCAGAATCAGACAAGTTGGTGTGCTCTCCTGAATGAGGCATCTGTCACTTCCTCAGTGCACTTGTATGTCACTGATTGGATGATGCCACACAGGTCCCCAGTGGAGCCCTGGGGTGGGGGGGGCTACTGGCGGCATAGTTCCATTGGTTACAAGATATTCAGATTTCTTTTTAAGTGTTAAAGGTCCGTAACAGGATCTTGACAAAATATATAAGATAGTTAAGGGTATGGAAAAGTTATATGAAAATATTACCTTAATTATTTTGCAGGAGTAGATAAAGTGATACAGGTCGAAACCAGATGAAGATAAATGTTATAATTTGAAGAGCTCTTCTTTATTCAAGGAGTGATAAAACATGGGCCAGAACTTTACATTCCCCCACCTTTAGGTGGGGTGGGAGGAGAGTGAAATTGAAGGGACAGGATTCCCCCTGGGTTTCACCCACCCCAACCACACAATAATTTTACACTGGGGCAGGAAAGGCCTTGGACAGGAAGCCCATACTTGCCCCAACTGAAGTCCTTAATTGGCAATTTATTGGCCATTTAAGGGCTCAATATTTAGGCTGGCAGAGGAACTGAAGTTGCGTAGGGGGAGGCCGAAAATCAACAGAGTTACATCTCGGTCAGTGGTGATGTGTGGGTGTCTCCATCAGAAGCCCCCTTCTGAAGTCAGGTGCCCCCTCCCCCAACATAGGTCAGGTGGCATCCGGACCTCCCCCCACCCCCTTGTCATCTCCCAATCACCCCTTTTGTGAACCCCCCCCCAGGTCTTCCCTACCCTACCTGCCCTTGAACTTACCTGGGCTTCCAGTGCCCGGACTTAGTCTCAGGCATCTTCCTGCATTTCTTCTTTGGTCTACTGCAGCACTGTTGCTGCAGGGACGGCTGAGCTGCCATCCAATCACTAATCCTATCACTGGCAACTCTCTAAGGCGGGACTGCCTCCTGCATGAGGATCAGAAGTCCCACCTGCAGCCACTTAATGCTCATTCAAGCGTAAAATGGCTGCGGGACATTCGGAGTCGATGGGGATGTGTTCCCTGCCGACTCTTCAGATGCTGGGAAGCGAGATCCCGCCATCTGAAAAATACAGGCCATGGATTTGAATTCCAAAGAGAGCAGTGGAGATGTAAACTTTGCAATCGTTAAAAATTAATTGGATACAGAAGTGAAGGAACTCTATCCCTCTGGAAGGATAAACCAATATGGACCATATGGCAAAGTGCAGATAAGGAAAATTGTAAGCCTATGTTTCATGATTTCCTACCCATTAATTTAATAGATAGCAAGTCAAGGACACTGCCTCCTAATTTCTTGAATTTTGTGACCGCACAGGGAAAAAGCATTCAGTTGGCTATATAATGTCAATATAGCCTAAATCTTAAGTCAGGGCTCAAGCTCAGACCAGAGTAAATCTGCCTTCGTCTGGAGTAAAGTTAAGCTTGTTCTTCAGGATTTCAGACTTGGGGCTGGATTTTACCGTCGGCGAGCGGGGGTGGGGCCCGTTCGTCAACGCATAAAATGATGCGCGGTGACGTCAGGACGTCACCACGCCCCATTTAAATTTTCAGGAAGGCGGGGGCGCAGCAAAATCAGCTGCGCGTTCGCTGACCTGTCAATGGCCGATTCAGGCCTTTGACAGAGTAATTAAAGTAATTAGTGGACCAGCCCGTCCAACCTTAAGGTTGGTGGGCAGGCCAGGAGCCCCGGCGCGAATTAGAAAAAGCATGAAACCTCATCCATGGGCGGGATGAGGTTTCATGTCGGGTTCTAAAAATTTTAATAAAGTTTTTTTGGAAATTATGAACATGTCCCATGAGGGGACATGTTAGGGAAATTTTATTTTTCTATTTTGAGCTTTTTCACTTTTACAGCCGATCTCCCTGAGGCTGCACTTAGCCTCAGGGAGATGAGTGTGCTCTTTTGTGCGCAGGCGCTAAAGAGTGCACTCTCGATTTTAGGAATCCCCCCCCCCCCACCCGCACAGGGAGCGCATAGCGCTTCCCTGCGGACGTCACGATGGGCGGGCCTTAGTTGGCCCTCACACGTAAAATGGCACCGTGCCTCCAAGCGGGGCGCCGATCAGAAGCGTGCCCCAACGTGCTTGCCCATCAACTCCCCCCCCCACCTCAACAGGGGGGGGGGGGAAATTCAGCCCTTGGGTTACAAAACTTAGTGTGGTGTAGCTGAGAAGCAGAACTGTTTCACACTAAAACAGTGTAGTGTAAATGCACGCTAACATTCTACCAAAAAGATTGATAGTTATACTTAACTTATATATAAGTTATAATGTATACTACAGTTTGTTCTTATGATAACACAGTAACCATGCTTATTCACTGTTGGGTTTAACAGCAAATCATGGGGCAGAATTTTGCCCTCGTTAGGCAGGCTCGGCGGGGGCGAGCGGGAGCAGTTGGGAAGCCGACTGCCACTCGCAATTGGATCGTGACCGTGATTTTATGCTGGGCGGGCCTTAGCCGGCTGTAGAATGTTCGAGAAGAGGCAGGCAGGGGCAAGGGCCTGTGGCCGAGGTCCAATGGCAGCCCGGAAGCCATTCAAAAACAGCACTGGCAGATCCAAGGAAGCTATCCCTGCTGGAGTTGCAACAACGACATGGTTGCAAACAAAGATGTAGATGTGAGATTGGCTGAGTACTCGGCCCCCCATTTTTCCGATGAGTGCCTTGCCGCCCTTCCGGAGGAGGTGGTTACCAGAAGGGACACCTTTGTCCCCAGAGATGGGAGGAGGAGGCCACCGCACCTCAGAAAGAGGGCATGGGAGGAGGTGGCAGCCCAGGTGAGCAGCCACAACATGGTGTGGCATATCTGGGTGCTGTGCTGAAAAAGGTTTAATGAAGGGTGAGTACCACGTTGGCATGGGTCAGTGTGTTGAAGTATTTTGGGCTAGCCATCCCCCCATGGAACTCAGGGGTGTTAGAGTCTGAGTACCCAATGTCAATGATGCCAGAGCTGGCCAAGGGGTTGAGCCCTGGCTGCTTTGACTGAGTGCCTTGCAGCTCGAGAGCCACAACTCGGGTGTGCCCTGCAAGGTGCTCCTCAGCTGGGGTTGGTTAGGCTGCAATGCCACTACAGGCAGAGAGTGGACTAATCAATGCTCCTCTGTCCTTTCAGGAGAAGACATCCCATAACAATTTTGAGAGGCCGCAGACTGGTGGAGGACCTCCACACCTCCTCATCCTCTCCATATATGAGCAGGAGGCCTTGGAGCTCGAGAGGCACCATGCACCTCGGTTAACTGACCGCGAACAGGCTGGGGTGTCAGACGAAGGTAAGAGTGCAGTACACAGAGGTGAGAGTTTTGGATCACGCAAACAATCTTGTGTAGCCTCATCATTGAAGGGAACCTCCAGACTGGATTCCTCATTGGTCATTGAAAGATCGTGGTGCCATGATGCAGATCTCCATTGTCTCACCAGGGTGCCTGACATGCACAGTGACAGTGTGATGACTTAAACTAATAACATGTCCTTCTTCTCCCTTAGATTTGACACCAGGCAGCCAATGTCAGGACTTCCATGAGCTACCACTGACACTGGAGGTCCACCATGCTCCAGAAGCACCTGCATCACACCCATTCTCTGATCCAGGCACCAGCACAGATACCAGTACTTCAGTGGGCAATGGTTCGGCGGCTAGTATCTCGGTGCACATTGGTGAGGGCACTTCACACTCGCTTGAGGTGCAGGCGGAGGCAGAGTGGCGGAGGCACCCAAGGTGCCGGCAGTCAGAGATCTTCTTCCTCCAGTGGGTTACATAGAAACATGGAAACAGAAAATAGGAGCAGGAGTAGGCCATTTGGCCCTTCGAGCCTGCTCTGCCATTCATCACGATCATGGCTGATCATCCAACTCAATAGCCTGCCCCCACTTTCTCCCAATATCCTTTGATCCCTTTCGCCCCAAGAGCGATATCTAACTCCTTCTTGAAAATGTTTTGGCCTCAGCTATTTTCTGTGGTTTCTGTTTCTAACTGTAAGGGACCTACATTTGTCTTCACCAATCTTTTTCTCTTCACATACCTATAGAAACTTTTACAATTAGTTTTTATGTTCCCCGCAAGCTTACTCTCGTATTCTACTTTCCCCTTCTTAATCAATCCCTTGGTCCTCTGCTGAATTCTAAACTGTTCCCAATCCTCAGGTCTGTTTTTTTTTAGCCAATTTGTATGCCTCTTCCTTGGATCTAATACTATCTCTAATTTCTCTTGTAAGCCATGGTTTGGCCACCTTTCCTGTTTTACTTTTGCACCAGACAGGAATAAACAATTGTTGCAGTTCATCCATGCGCTCTTTGAATGTTTGCCATTGCCTATCCACCATCATCCCTTTAAGTAACGTTTCCCAATCCATCATAGCCAACTCATGTCTCATACCATCGTAGTTTCCTTTATTAAGATTCAGGACCCTAGTCTCAGAATCAACTATGTCACTCTCCATCTTGATTAAGAATTCTTTCATATTCTGGTCGTTCATCCCCAAGGGGCCTTGCACAACGAGATTGCCAATTATTCCTTTCTCATTACACAATACCCAGTCTAGGATGGCCTGTTCTCTAGTTGGTTCCTCAACGTATTGGTCCAGAAAACCGTCCCGTATACACTCAATGAATTCCTCCTCTATGGTATTGTTACTAATTTGATTAGCACAATCTATATGCAGATTAAAGTCACTCATAATTGCAGATGTTCCTTTATTGCATATGTCTCTAATTTCCTGTTTAATGCCATTCACAACATCACCACTACAGTTTGGGGCTCTGTATACAACTCCCACTAACGTTTTTAGCACCTTAGTGTTTCTCAGCTCTACCCATACAGATTCCATATCGGCAGAGCTAATATCTTTCCTCACTATTGCGTTAATTTCCTCTTTAACCAACAATGCAACTCCACCACCTTTTCCTTTTTGTCTGTCCTTCCTAAATACTGAATACCCCTGGATGTTCAGTTCCCATCCCTGGTCACCCTGCAGTCATGTCTTCATAAGCCCGACAACAACATACCTGTTTACATCTATTTGTGCGGTTAATTCATCCACTTTATTGCGAATGCTCCTCACGTTAAGGCACAAAGCCTTAAGGCTTGTCTTTTTAACATTACATATCCCGTTCCCACTATTTTTCACTGAGGCCCTGTTTGATTCCTGCCCTTGATTTCTCTGCCTATCACCTTTCTTATTCCCCTTTCTGTCTTTTGTCCTTGTCCTTGATTCCCCCTCTTCTGACTCCTTGCATAGGTTCCCATCCCCCCTGCCATTTTAGTTTAAACCCTCCCCAACCACTCGAGCAAATATTCCCCCTAGGACATCAGTCCCGGTCCTGCCCGGTGTAACCCATCCAGCTTGTACTAGTCCCACCTCCTCCAGAACCGGTCCCAATGTCCCAGGAATCTGAAACCCTCCCCCTCACACCATCTCTTCTGCCATGTATTCATCTGATATATCCTGCTATTTCTACTCTGACTAGAACGTGACACTGATAGTAATCCTGTGATCACTACCTTTGAGGTCCTACTTTTCAACTTACTTCCTAACTCCCTATATTCTGCTTTTAGGACCTCATCCCTTTTTTTACCTATCTCGTTTGTACCAATGTGTACCACGACCACCGGCTGTTCACGCTCCCCCTTCAGAATGTCCTGTAGCCGCTCTGAGACATCCTTGATCCTAGCACCAGGGAGGCAACATACCATCTTGGAGTCTCGTTTACAGCCACAGAAATGCCTATCTATTCCCCTTACAATTGAATCCCCTATAACTATTGCATTTCCACAAATTTTACTCCTCCCCTGTGCAGCAGAGCCAACCATGGTGCCATGAATTTGGCTGTTGCTGTTTTCCCCTGAGAGGCCATTCCCCTCAACAGTATCCAAAGCAGTATATCTGTTTTGCAGGGGAATAGCCACAGGATATTCCTGCACTGCCTGCCTAGTCCTCTTGCTTTCCTGGTGGTCACCCATTTCCTTCCTGTCTGTGGACTCTTAGCCTGCGGTGTGACCACCTCTCTATACATGCTATCCATGATACTCTCCACCTCATGGATGCTCCACAGTGTCCCCAGCTGCCGCTTCAGCTCCAAAATCCGGGCTTCCAGAAGCTGCAGCTGGAGACACTTCCCCCACACATGCTGGCCCTGGGCACTGGAAATGTTCCCAGCTTCCCACACAGAGCAGGGGGAGCACACCACGGCTTTGAGCTCTCCTGCCATGACTTACCCCTTTAAATTAAATGAAACCTTTTGGAAGATACTTAATATCAAATAATATCAATTACTCTAGGGCCCTTATTCCCTGATCCTTGTTATTACTGAATATAGCCCTTACAAACGATGAACCACTTACCCGACCATACTCACCGTACCCAAAGGATCACCTTGTTCCCTCCTCACCGAACTCCTAAAGAAGCACTCCAGTGCAGGCTGTGATGCTGATTGCATAAAACTCTTCCCAGACTGCTTCACAGCGATGCTGACTGCAGGACACTCTTCCCAGATTTCCCTTGCCAGTGCCAGATTGTGGAGAGTGCAGCATGCAACTGCTAGCAGTGACACCCTCTCTGGGGGGTATTGCAGTGTGCCCCTGAACAGTCCAGGCATTGGAAGCACATCTTGAGAAGACCTATGGCTTTTTCTACCACCGCCCTTGTGTAGGCATGGCTCCTGTTGTACCTCTGCTCTGCCCCTGTTCTTGGGTGGCAGAGAGGCGTCATAAGCCACCTTTTTAAGGGATAGCCCTTGTCACCCAGCAGCCATCCATCCAGTCAAGCTGCAGCACTGAAGATCCTCAGCACCTGGGAGTGTCTAAGGACGTACACCTCATGGGAGCTGCCAGGGGACCTTGCACAGACTTGCAGAATCTGCATCTTGTGGTCACGCACTTTCTGCACGTTCATGGAGTGGAATCCCTTCCTGTTAATGAAGACACCTGGCTGACCCACTGGTGCCTTGATGACACCCTGGATGTAGGGGAATCCAGCAATCACTGCAAAGCCTCTGGCTTGTTAAGACTGGCTGACCTTGTTTGTACAAAAATGAAGGAAAGTAATAACTGTCTAATAAGAGCTTCTGTTGCCAGCTTGACGCAACTGTGGACCGTTGATTTGGAGACTCCACACAGATCCCCCACTGAGCCCTGGAAAGAGCCGGAGGTATAAATGTTGAGGGCCACTGTGGCCTCAGAGCCACTGGCATGGGGTGTCCACCCACACAGTCAGAACTGATCTCAGGCCCAATCCTCTGACAAATGGAGGTCACTGTCTCCCTCGAGAGGCGGAGCTTCGTTCGACATTGCATGTCAGACATATTGAGGTTGCTGCATTGCCGCCTGTAAGCCCTGGCCACAGGATAGTGGCATCTTCTGCGGCCCCTTCTGCCTTGGACTACTTGCGGGCCCTGTGCTCCTTGTGCCTGTGCCTCTCCTCCCACAAGTCCCTACCCTGGAAGCTGCATTGGGACACATGGCCTCTTCTCCCTTCTGCCCCTCTCTTCCGCCTCAGAGGAGGTGCCTCCAGTGGAGACCACAATCCCCATTACCAGGGTAAGGGATGGCCTTCTGATACCTGGAAAGGTCCACATGGTTTGAATCCTCAGGGGGCCCTGGACACAGCAATAAGTCCTGAAATGACGCATGGAAATGCTAAGAATGAAGCCCCAAACAGATGTGAAGCTGCCAAGTACCGAGAAGCAACAAGCAGCCAACTCTCCAAAACTCACTACTCACACTGACAATGCTGCTGACCGTGGATGAGGTTTTGCAAATTGTGGGCTGCCCGCCTGCCCATTTTTCCCATGCGATGAGTGAAGAATCACACGGGCAACGTTAAATTGCCATCAATTGGGTTGTCAAGGGCCTTAACTGGTCTCTTAATTAATGTGGCACGGCTCAAACTCCTGCGCGCGCCGCTGACCGAACTATCGCACAAGTGCGCAATGTCTTCGGGTTGCTTGCCGGACGTCATTGTACGCTCGTTCACGTCAGGTGCGCACCAGCCAGCAGAGCGGAAAATTCTGCCCATGGGCAGATCGGGGGCGCGCTGCCAGTTTACATGGGCAGGCCAATTAAGGCCCGTGCAGCGTGACGTCTGCAGGGAAGCGCTATGTGCTCCCTGTGAAGGCTGGTGTGGGGTGGGGCTGGGGGGGTGGATTCCCTGAGCTGAGAGTGCGCTCTTTCACGCATGCGCACGAAAGAGAGCACTCATCTCCCTGAGGCTAAGTGCTGCCTCAGGGAGATCAGCTCCACATTAAGAAATGTTAAAAACAGAGAAAAAAAAAATTCCCTGACATGCCTCCTCATGTGACACTGTCACATGAGTTGGGACATGTCCATCACTTTTAGTCACACTTTTATTAAATTTTTAAAAACCTACATGGAACCTCATCCCGCCCGTGGATGAGGTTTCATGCTTTTTCCAATGCCCGCCAGGCTCCCGGCCTGCCCGCCAACCTTAAGGTTGGACGGGCAGGTCCAATAATTACGTTACTTACTTTGCCAATGGCCTCAATAGGCCATTGGCAGGTTGGCAGGCGCACATCTGATTCGGCTGAGTCCCCACCGACCTGAAAATTGAAATGAGGCGGGGTGACGTCAGGAGATCCGCCGGACATCATCCTGCATCATCTTACGAGTCAGTGAGCAGGCCCCGCCTCCCCGCTTGCTGACCGGGAAATCCTGGTCATGATGTTTGGCAGATGTGTCCAGCCAATTATACTTTCCATTTGGCCTTGGAACATCCATACCAGACAAATACCTCATAATTAGCAGCTTTCCATCTGCAAGATGTTTAATTGGCTCAATTTTACCTTCAGTCTCATTCACTTCACAAATTTGTTTCATTGGCTTTCAATCATTCTGAGTACTTTTTAAAGAATGTTGTTTTTTCCGAAATTTACTGGTTTAATTGCGCCCTCTGGCTTAAATGTGATTATCTACGGTACTTGCCTGACAGCAACAGCCGTACTCAGCTTTTCCAAGTAGCATACTTTTGCACATCATCTCCAAAACAAATTCAACATTCCAGTTTTCATGCAAGATTTCTGCCATTTAGGATTTTGAGTAGAATTCTGTTCAGTTAAAACTGTAAAATCTCCCTCTTTATTCTTCTAAAAATTATGAACCTCTTTAGCTGGGTTCAATGTTTGTACCATCCACTTTGACCCAAGTACAGATTACTAAAGTAGGAAATTGCTTTTGAATAATCAGTATTCAATTAAATCATAATTCAAGCAAAATATTTTAAATCCATAATCCTGATCCAAACATGAATTATTTCTTGGTTGCTTGTGCTCCCAGTGCTAACAGGAATATTGAACATTGCCATTGACGACATCCTGTTTATTGTGGGTGGAATCTTACCAGGTAAACGGATGCAGCTTTGGAGCTGAAAGAAAGGGAACTTCAGAAAATCTTGCGGAAAATATTGCATTAAGAGAAGAGTGCCTCCGAACAATCTTACAGGAGGCAGGGTCTGAATAGCAATGACTACACACCCAACAGCAGCGGGTAGCTAATTATCAATAATTAAGTGCTCAGTTAGGGGCAAATTGGTGATGCCACCAATCTGAGGCAGATGGGTCGCCCATCTGAGGCCAAAGCCTGGCAGGTGCCTTAAAGCGGCCTCCCAGTGACAATCCACACGGCCAGCATGGCATCCTTTAATTCCGCCTCCACAATGATAGCCTGGCAGCAGTGGCCATACTTATTTATGCCAATTTGTGAAGTTTTCAGAGAACGCTGCCTCCCAGTCTCCTTCCTACATCAACAGCACCTTCCTCTCCTACGGCCCACAGCCTCAGGAATTCCAATTAGTCCTCCCACCATCCTTAATTTGACAGGGCTCCCAGATGTGGCCTAATTGGCCACCTTCCAGGAAGGTCACGCAGGTGGGCAGACCGCAGTAACGATGGGGATCAGGGCCGGAAATCATCCTGGCCGAGTTTTAATACTTAGGCAGCTTCCCAAGATGTTCAGATTTATGTGAATTTACATGAAAATTATTCATCAAATTTACTGACTGTTCAGAAATGTCTGACAGTAACAATACACTAATGTTAATTCCGCAATATCATGGTCCCAGTGAAGAAACTGCTTTTGAAGAGAGGTTAGATATGGGGTGCATGATGCAGAATTAGCCCTCTCACAATTTCACTTGCACATAATATTCTGACAAAAATAACACAAGTTCTTCTGGATGTTCCCTCTTCTCACACAGGAACAGGCTTCAAAACAAATATACTTATATGTAAATAGGTACAGAATTAGAAAGGGTTCCAATAGGTTCCACTCAAAATCCTGAAATATTCAAAGGGACATTTGTTGTGCAACAAGCAGTTTGTTTTGAAAATTGCTTTTAGAGAAAAGATGAGAAAGTTTTATAGCCTTTTCAAATTGGCTTACAAGCATATATCTTTAAAAATTGAACATTCAGGAACAAAATAGTTGGCTGCATACAATTTGGTGTACCCATCATACTAAGCAGGATTCACTTAATCTTCAGGTATTCACACTTTAAGCAGAGGAGGTATCAAAAAGAGGAAAACAGAAGTAAGTGTTCAAAAGTAGTTTTATTGACTAGACTCTTAAAAAAAATGAGCCCATATAATGAATCAGGATTAACTGACATTTTTTGGTCCAGCAATGTGTTGAATATCTTAAGTAAATGCTGATTATGGGCAGAATTTTGCCCTTGATGGGCGGGCGGGTCCCACCGGCTCGGCGGCAGGCGGGCAGCCAATCGCCGCTGCCGAAACAGGCCCTGCCGCCATTTTAAGTGTGCGGGCCAATTAAGGCCCGCCCAGCAGGCCTCATGACGGGAAGTGCTATGCGCTTCCTGTGTGGGGGGAGGGGGGGAGAATTCCCCAACTGTCAGAGTGCACTCTTTCGCGCATGTGCTGCTTCAGGGAGATCGGTGACTGTGTTTGAGACTTTAAAAATAGAAAAATAAAAAAATTATTAACATGTCCCCCTCATGTGACAATGTCACACGAGTTGGGACATGTTAATAAATTAACTTTATTAAAGTTTTTAAAAACCGGCATGAAACCTCATCCCACCAGTGGATGAGGTTTCATGTTTTTGCAGAAGTCCGCTGGGGCTCCTGGCCTGCCCGCCAGCCTTAAGGTTGGACGGGCAGGGCCTTTAATTGCCTTAATTATCCTGTCAATGGCCTCAATTGGCCATTGACAGGTCGGCGGGCGGACAGCTGATCTCGCTGTCCGCCCACCTTCCTGAAGATTTAAATGGGGCGGGATGAAGTAGGGAGTCATTTTCGCGTCAGCGAGCGGGCCCCGCCCCCAGCTCGTTGACGGAAAAATTCTGCCCGATATTACTTTGTATTAATTTGTAGAAGTTATTCAGCTAGACAGTGTGAGGGATGGTATAGTAGTATATACAAATGATGTTAAATATATTTAGGTTAAAGGTTAACTCTACCAATTCAACTATGAAAAACTATTAGTCTCAGTAACTTATTCAAACTGCACCTGTGTAAAGTGAAAGAAAGATAATTTGTTTGAAAGATTACACCCAACCTGTTAACTTGGAGATTGAAAACCAGTCTCTTGGTTTTGCCAGTAATTTTTGTTTTTATTTCATATTTCTATCATTTGTGTTTCCTTTTTAATTCCTCACCACTGTTCAAATAAAATGCTCCCAAAAACACAACAAAAACTGTATTAATATTAATTCCTCATGCTTTTTAACGAGGATCCTGCTGATGAAATTACTACTACAAAAGTAACATTTTTTTTCAAATTATCATCAGTGTTGCTAGAAATCAATAACTTATCAAGACCATCAGTAATATCCAGGTTCTGACTTAAAATGTATAAATGTGAATTCAACAAATTTGGTAAATTATGGGCTGGCATCAAATAAAATAAACACAAAAGCACAAATTATTAAAAACCCACCTCTTCGGGGAAAGGGATCTGTTTTCCTACCAATTTAGCCTACATGTGACTTCTGTCCTTTCTACATAGTTGACTGTTAAGGTTCTCAGGATATTCAGGATCGACCATAAGTGTGACCTTGCTAGTGTTGTCCACCTCCAGAAACATTTTGATTTTCTTTAAATTCCGCCTGACGTCACTGCGCATCATTTTAAGCATCAGCGGGTGGGCCCCACCACCCCCACCCCCACCCCCCAATGGGAAAATCCTGCCCAATGTCTCTTTTCAGAAGCTGACATACTTCCTGTGCTTTCATCATTTTTTTTGTCTTAATCTCAAGTTTGCTTTATCCAAAATGTGGAAAAATTATTCACTGATACAAATTGTAACTGACCTCTAAAGAATGTTATTCCCACGACTAAACTTAATAATTCACCTTTTCTGAAAATTTAAAGGTAAATGATACAGAAAAATAAAATTGGAACTATTTTTCCATTTAAATGTTTGGGTTTATCAACAGAGAGATGTTGGGCTGGATTTCAAAGAGCCTCTGGGTCGAGACCCAGTGCAGGCAAGATTTGAAAATTGTGGTCCCAGAGGTCGTCTTGAGATCCTGACACTTACAGGCCAGTTTAAAATTTCCAAAGGACCAGTTGGAGGAGGAGGAAATAAGAGACACTCATTGTCAATTAATGGCTCCTTAAGCTCCTTAAGGGGCCTGCCTAGTACAAAATTGAATTTAAAACTTTATTTTGGCAAATCCAAACAGTCTGGTGCCCTTTACTGCATGGAGCCAAGTAAAGTTAATTTGTTTTATTTTTTAACCTGTTTCTTTCTGGCATCTATTTGCACCAATGGGAGCACTGGATCCCACGCATGGTCCCACGCACTGATGCTGCTGGCCCTCTGAGCAGCAGCTTGATCTCTTCGGCAAGGGAGAGGCAGTCCCCAACATGGCTGCTTCTTGCCTTTGGCACCGGCGCCGGGCAGGCAAACCCACCTCCCAGAGGCATTGAGCATCTCTAATTGGGTGCCAATCTCGTTTCCTGGCCAATTAGGCCATTTCAATTTTAAAATAGAATTGTGAGAACAACGTTGCTAAGGCAAAGATTGGGATTCTGAATTCATCTAGGTGTCAGGTTCCTATTGTACTTTGAAAATCCAGCTTGTTACCTTTGAGAATGGAACTCTTCCCATTTTTATCACCCAGTGTTAGGAGGAGCACTCTCAGGTTAGCTGCAGCACAGCCAGTTGCAGAGTAACATTCTCTTGCCTCGGCTACAGCAACTAGTGGCAGAGTGGTGACGTCACTGGACTAGTAACCTAGAGGCTCAGTATAACACTCTGGGGACATGGACACAATTCCCACCATGGCCGCTGGTGGGATTTGAATTCAAATGAATAACAATCTGGAATTGAAAGCTGCATGGTCTCAGTGATGATGGCCATGAAACTATCATTGAGAGTTATAAAAACCTATCTGCTTCACTAATATCACTTTAGGGAAGCAAATAAGCCATCCTTGTCTGCTTATATGTGACTCCAGATCCACAGTAATGTAGTTGACTCTATCTGGCCTCTGAAATGGCAGGTCAACAGTTAGGGAAGGGGCCTTGAGTTTGAAGCAGGACATGGTCCAGCTGCATGGGGAGTAGGTTAATGGTCTCTGAGGGAAGGTTGAGGGAAAGTGAAGGCAGGTAAAGGCAAGAACAGGGTAATGTTGGGAGGGACAAAGGAGATGGGAGGAAGATTGAGAGTGACAGAGGGTGGAGATGGATGGACTCAAGCTGCAGGGTCACCTTATTAGTGCCCATTGACATGGCTACTAAGAAACTGCTACCTTGCTGGAGATAGCAAGCTGCTAGGAAACCTTTACCTTGCAGGAGATCAGTTTGTTGTGGGAGGAGGCCACTGTAGGATCAGAAAAATTCTAGATGTAGCCCATGGGAGGGTCATGCATTCCCATTGGGCAACTGCAGCTGCTCTAGGAATGAAAATCATGTCATGCTCATATCATTTCCTGCCTTCTTCACACAGTTCACTTTGTGGATCTGCAATGGGCCTCATACATCCAATCTTTTTGTAATCTCAGGTTGCACAACATAGGCCACAAGGCCATCAGCCAGCCAAGGAGGAGAGAAGTCAGGAGGAACCCAACTAGGGCCACCTTCATCGTCAAAGAGCACTGGCGCATCAGTGCATTTTCAGAATGTGCAACAACTACCTCCAGATGTCTGAGATGCAATGTCAGAGATGGCTAAGGCTTTCTCTGGAGGCAGCTACCGAACTGTGCACACTCCTTCAACAAGACCTGCAGCCCCATGGCTTTGGAAGAACCTCATGCCAGTTGCCCTCAAGGTAACTGCAGCCCTAAACTTCTATGCCAGAGTAGGTTCTATGCCAGGGGTAGGTTCAAGAGTGACAGAGGAGACAGGAATAATTATATTGGGTGGGTCAAGGGTGATGCGGGAAGTTGGTGGGTGACAGGTAATGGGTAGAAGGTGGTGGAGCATGTTTGAAAAGTGAAGCGCACCATTTTTTAAATGTCTCCTCGAAAATGCAATCGCTCTAAAAGTGTAATCCTTCAAAGTGGGAGGGGGTCTTTTCAGATGGGTGGAGTTCAAGCTGAGCACAATTGGCCAACTAAGGGGAAACCCTAATAGTCATGAGGCAACTGGATGAGAACCATGCTCAATTGTGTTCTCCCCTCTATGGTGAAGCCCACATGACAGCTGGTTAGCTCTCTGACTCATGGGTCTCACAGCATTGAGGTCCCAGCATGGTGAAGAGCTGCAGTAAACTCACTTTTCATGGGATAATCCCTGGAATAAATCTGATGAACCTTGGTTTCAATCCTTCCCAAGGCAAGGAGACAAACAGGGTAGACACTACTCCAGGTGAGGTCTCACCAAGGCTGCAGTCAACTGCTGCCAGACCTCTTTAATCCTGCATGCTATCGCTCTTGCAATCAAGGGCAACTTGACAGTTGCCTCCTTATTTGCCAGCTGCACCTGCATGTTAACTGGCAGTTACTTTTGAACAAGGACAGCCAGGTTCAATTGGCAATCCACACTTCTCATTATCTCACCATCTAAGAAAGACTCTCATTTGATATTCCTCAGGCCACAGTGGAGACCCTCATGCTTTTGACCCTCATACTCCATCTACCATGTTCCTGGCCACTTACTTAGCCTAACAACCCTAGAGGCCTCTTTGCATCCACTTCATATCTCACATCAGGACACCAGCAGGACATGCAATGACTTGACTGCAAACACTGTGCACTTTCACTCTTACTTCCACTCCCGCCACCAAACTTAGACTCCAGAATGGAAGATTCTGGCCCATATCACAACTGCTGTTGAAGTTAGTCCCTACAGAAAGCGCAATTCCAGTAAGTGCTCAACTTACAAGAAAGCAACGCTAAAACCCCAACATGGGTGTCAATGGCGCTTCACTGAGAGAAGTAAAACAAGGATCTGGATTTTGGCTACCGACGCGAGGAAATCGAGTCAGGAAATTTCCCGACTTTCCGGACCCGCCTCAGTAAAAAGTAACCCGAAATGTGCAATCTTTGCACAGAGTGAGGCAGGGACAGAGTCAGGCCCACAGACCCCAGAAGCAGAGCTTAGACTGGGAGTGATGAAGTGGGCTGGTTAGAAGGCCTGCCTTGGTTCTCTGAGATTCTGACCCAGTGTTTTATAAGTTTTTAGGCGCTTCAGCCCTCACTCCTCATACCCCCTCATGCCTACCCACTCCATGGCTCCTCATATCCTCCATGCCAACACAATACCAACTCAATGAGCAGCCCACCCCTTTAGCCCCTCATACCCCCATGCCAACTCAATGCTGTTACAGGCAGGAGGGGGGTTAATTTAAACAGCAATAATTTCTCCTCTCTCCACCCGTCCATGAACAGACAGATGTTTTGATTTGTTTCCTTCTTTGTAATCAGTGGCGTATTTCCCAACCCCTCGGTTTTTGTGTGATCCAATTTTCTATTAATAACCCCACAGCAAACTCGAGTTTGCAACGTCGCCTTCACACTCAGACAGTAAAGAGAGAGATAGAGAAAAGAAGGTTTTACAGTACAGAGACCACAGAGAAAATAAATATTGGACAGAATATTACACTCAGCGTGCGGGCATGCACCCGACACGCCAAAGCATAAAATGATGTGCGATGACGTTGGGCGAGCATCCTGACGTCATTGCACAGTCTTGCTATATTTCGTTCGGCGGGCACACGCTGGAGTTGGCTGCGCACCCACTGACAACTGAAAGGCCTAATAAGGCCATTAATTAAATTCAAAATTATGCAGCCAGTCCAACCTAATGGTTGGAGGGCAGGCGAAAAGGCCAAGCGGCCTTTACATTTTTTAGGAAACCTCATCCACAGGCGGCATGAGGTTTCTTAAAGCGAATAAACATGAAATAAAAAACAGTTTCATACTTTTATTAAACTGTAATGGTAACTCAAAATTAATTCCCAAATTTCAATTTATACATAGTTAGGAATTATTTTAATTTATCTTTTGGACATCAACTAAAATGGTCATCAAGACTTAAATCACACTCTTCATTTATCACCTGTGTTTGCTGACTTGTATTGGTTTCATGTAAAGCAACATCTTGATTTTAAAATTCTCATCCTCATTTACAAATCCTCCCATGGCCTTGACACTCCTATCTCTGGAATCTCTTCCAGCCCCACAACTCTCTCAGATATCTGAGGTAATTTAATCCTGGCCTCTTTAGTATCCCTGATTTTAATCGATGGCAGTACCTTCAGTTGCCAAAGACCGAAGCTCTGGAATTCCCTCACTACACATCTCCGTGTTGACATCAAGGCAGCATTTGACTGCGTATGGCATCAAAGAGCCTTAGAAAAACTGGAGTCAATGGAAATCGGGGGAAAACCCTCTACTGGTCAGAGTCATATCTAGCACAAAAGGAAGATGGTTGTGTTTGTTGGAGGTCAATCATCTCAGTCTCAGGACATCTGCAGGAGTTCCTCAGGGTAGTGTCCTAGGCTCAACCATCTTCAGCTGCTTCATCAATGCCCTTCCCTCCATCATAAGGTTAGAAGTAGGGATGCTCGTTGATGATTGCACAATGTTCAACACTATTTGAGACTCCTCAGATCTGAAGCAGTCTGTGCCCATATGTGGTAAGAACTAGACAACATTCAGGCTTGGGCTGACAAGTGGCAAGTAACGTACACACCACAGAAGTGCCAGGCAATGACCATCTCCAACTCAAGAGAGAATCTAACCATTTCCCCTTGACACTTCATGGCATTACCATCGCTGAATCCCCCACTAATTACATCCTGGGATGGGGGCATCACTATTGACCAGAAACTGAACTGGACCAGCCAGATAAATACTGTGGCTACAACAGCAGGTCAGAGGCTGGGAATTCTGCGAAGTTTAATTCACCTCCTGACTCCCCAAAGCCTGCCCACCATCTACAAGGCACAAGTCAGGAGTCTGATGGAATATTCTCCATTTGCCTGGATGAGTGCAGCTCCAACAACACTCAAGATGCTCGAAACCATCCAGGACAAAGGGTCCGCTTGATCGGCACCTCATCCATCACCTTCAATGTTCATTCCCTCGCTATCAATGCTGTGTCAGCATGTGTACCATCTACATGATGCACTACAGGAACTCACCAAGGCTCCTTTGACAGCACCTTCCCAGCCCATGACCTCTACCACCTATGAGGAAAAGAGCAGAAGATGCATGGGAACATCACCACCTGCAAGCTCCCCTCCAAGCCACTGTCATGAAGAGATATAAATGTGTATAATATTATTGGAAATTATTTTTCAATTAAACTTGTAGTAGGGTCTGTGTCCATGTGTGTGCCTGTGTGTCATAATTGGATTAAAGACAGCAAGTCTAGGTGCTTTGATGTATAGTAGTTTGAGACGTTAATTAGATAAACATAAGGATCGAAAGTAAAGAGTACATTTGCATTTGTTGAATAAACCATTCAAAAGAATGGGTAAAATCTTGCACCTAGTTAGGAGACACCAAGCAATATGTTTATATTATTAATAAAATTCGTGGAATGAAAGGATTATTGTTAGGAGAGGTAATTTTTTTTAAAAACCTAGTAATACAATGGAAAATTTACATTCAAAGGGAAAGCTAGGTATAAACAGAAAGGAGTTTTGTGTGTGCAGGTCAGAGACATGTAAGATCTAACCAGGCTGTAAGCCAAAAACTGTGTCTGCAAATTGCAAGGGACCTCATTTTGAATTCGTAAGGTCAAATGTGCTTTGCCTGGTGTTTGTTTAAAGTCAATGGGTTATTGTTGCCTTGGTGAAGATTTACCTGGGAGTGATTAATTTGGGAATTTGTTTAAAAGTTATTACGGTAGTAATTTGTAGACTTGTGTGTGTGTTTAATTTCTTGTTAAATTAATAAATGTTTAATTTAGTTTTATATAAAAAACCTCTTGAGGCTTGGTGGTTTTATTTCTGAATTCAGAGTTGGATCTCAAACATACTAATTGAAAATATAGGTTATGACAGTTGTTCAAGATTCCCCCTGGGATTTAAACAACTCAGCCTTTACCAACTGCTGTGTCATAACAGCCGCATACAATCCTGACTTGAAACTATATTGCCGTTCCTTCACTGCTGCTGGGTCAAAATCCTGGACCTCCCTCCCCAACAGCACTGAGAGTGTATCTGCACCACATAGACTGCAGCAGTTCAAGAAGGCGGCTCACCACCACCTTCTCAAGGGCAATTAGGAATGGGCAATAAATGCTGGCCTAGCCAGAGATGCCATGTCCTGTAAATGAATAAAAAAACTACCTCTTTGACTAATCCTTTGGTCATATCTGACCTAATATCTCTTTTTGTGGCTCAGTGTTATATTTTGTTTAATAATGCTCCTGAGGGGTGCCTTGGGACGTTTTATTACATTGAAGGTGCTGCATAAATATAAGTTGTTGTTGTTTGGAGAGTGCACACGGTAATTAACTGAAACGATTAAACGCTATCTGCAATCATACATTGGAAATATTTACACTATATTTAAATGAATCCAAGATGAATTTGAACCTTTTCAGATGTAGCAGACTCATGCTGATTTCATTACTAGTAAAGGAAGCAGATCAGTCAACAGAATTTCTTAACAAAATAATTCAATTGCTAAAGGCAGAACAATAAACATGGCTAAAACATAAAGTTTTACTTAACAAGGTGAAAGCATTTCATAAGCTTCTTGACTGTAGATATCAAAATATATTCCCATGTTTAAGTTCTACATAAATGCCAGTTGTTATTGTGTTGATGTGTATTTTTTCAAAACTTGTGCAAAATGGTTCTTTTTGCTGAAGTTATCAAATGTCAACAAATTCAATTGAATGATGCATGTTTCTGAATAATGCAATTCCTGAGAATACAATTTCATTAGTGATGCCAAGAAAGTAGTCGATCATGATGTCACTACTCTGATACAGCTAACAAGACTCTTAAATAGCCCAAGTGCTAGAATACCTGTTAATCCAGCTGTGGACTGTCCACCTGCACACAAAAGTAGCTGAATATCAGTGGACAGAACTGTATATTATTAAGAATTGTACGTGACGGTGACCTATATGATGGAGCTTCGCAAAAAGGTAAACAGTGGCCTTCAAACAAACAAAAACTGGAGGCAAAATAACTGAATATATTAGAAAAACTCAGGTCAGGCAGCAGCTGCAGAGAGAAAAATAGAGAAGAATCTTGTAGATGCAATGGGGAGCTCATTTTCAGCACCCACACCGCACCCACCCTTCCCAATGCCAGGTCCCTCAATCAGGTACTGAGTGCCTTTGAACCGAGAGCCCAGAAGTTTGCCCAAAGTTTGCTTGTTGTGCTCACTGCATTCCAAGCCTCCACCTGCCTCTGGGTAAATGCTAATGGCACCGGGATGAGGTCCTTAAGTGGGCATTAATTCCCACTTAAAGGCCTCAATTGCCGGTGGGGTGGGAGACCGTCCACAGGCCTTGCCACCACAAACATAATCAGGGTGGAGGTGAGAAGCTGGTGGGGTCCCTATGGGCAGGATTTTTGGGTCATTGGACGGGCGTGGCAGGCGGGTACGGGAGTGGGCGGGAAATGGTCCACCACCCGCTATCGACCACTGACTGCGATTTCACGCTGCCTGGCCAATTAATGGCCAGCTAGCGTGAAAGGCGCACTGAGAAGCTCAGCGTTGCTGGGATGGGGATGGGGTAGGAGAGCAAGCACCGAAGTCTGCGCATGCGTGGGGGAGCGCGCAATGAAAGCTCTCTGAAGACAGAGAGCTGCCTCAGGGAGCTGAAGAATATAAAACCCTTAAATAAAGGTGTAGAAAATGTGAAAAAAATGCCCCCACATAGGACCCACTCACATGAACATGGACATAATAAAAATTCTGTCAAAACATTTTATTTTAATTAATTAATGTCGAAAACCTCATCCTGCCCGTGGATGAGGTTTCCTCAAAAATGCAAAGGCCGCCTGGCCGATTCGCCCACCCGCCAACCATAAGGTTGGACGGGCAGTGAAAAATCGCAGTTAATTAACAGACTAATGGCCTTTTTCATGAAACCTCATCCACGGGTGGGATGAGGTTTCATGAAGGGTTCATTAATTAAATAAAAATTTTGCAAAAATTAATGGACATGTCCCAGCTCATATGACAGTTTCACATAAGGGAGCATGTCCTTAACATTTTTTTTCACCTTTATTACATGTTTCACAACTTAAACTAATCTCCCTGAGGCATGGAGGTGCCTCAAGGAGATTTCTGCGCTCTTTCGCACACATGCGCGAAAGAGCGCAGGCCCCGACTCAGGGGATCCCCCTCCCCCGGCCAGTATAGGGAGTGCACAGCACTTCCGCGTGTGCGTCACATTGGATGGGCCTTAATTGGCCCACCCACGTAAAATGGCGGCGCGCACCTGATCGAGGGCGCCGATCAGGTTCACATTCACTCCCGCCCGCCCCCCAACGGGAGGAAAATTCTGCCCATGATATACGAATGGTTTTTGGGGGCAGCAGCAAGATGATACCTCAACATTTTACTTTGAGGAGAGCTGGTGATGGGCCAACTGGTGCTCTCATGGTTCTACTCCCTGTTGAGCCATCCATCCAGTAAAGACTGAAAGAGTGATGTGTGTGGTCAGGCCACCTTATTGAGCAGGAATCAGACTGACATGATTGCATCCCTGTGTAATTTGTAATTAGAGGCACTTCTAAGCTACCATGCACACTGACTTGGTGAGGCCATGGGTTAAAGGACTATACTACATGGAGTTGCTTAAGGACGTATGAGTAGGCAATGCTGTTCAGGTTCCACGGTGGCAATATGTTGCCAAGGCTACTCAGTTAGCCATGGTTAAAGCCCTTCCAAGGATGATCCCAACCTTTGGACATACTGTAAGTACTGATATTTCCACAATCATTATGAGACCATTGAACTTTCAGAATAAATTCTCACTGAGATTGAAGGTGATGGGGCCTTCCATGCAGCAAAGGCAAAAGAAACTATTGATTGTGACAATACGTCAGCACTTTAATGCTCCTGGTATCTTGCAGCTATCAGGTTGTCATGGCCACATCTTCTGTGTAATTCTTGTGCGATGGTGTCTTCATGCGGCTCATCTAAATCCTCTCCCTGTTCAGATCCATCCCCTTCAATGTCCTCCTTGTCTGAGGAGATGTGCCAGATCTTTGCCCAGTCACTTAACCTATCTATGTCCCCTTGTAGCCTCCTTATGTCCTCTTCACAACTATCTTTGTATCATCAACAAATTTAGCAACCATACCTTCTATTCCTTCATCCAAATCCTTTATATAAATTGTAAAAAGTTGAGTGCCCAGCACTGATCTTTGTAGCACACCACTCATTAATCACGCCAACCAGAAGACCCATTTATGCCTACCTTTGTTTCCTGTTAGCTAGCCAATCTTCTTTCCATGCCAATATTTTTCGACCCTACACCATGAGCGTGTATTTTCTGCAATAATCTTTGAAGTGGTACCTTACTAAATGCCTTCAGAAATCTAAATATAGTACATCTACTGGTTCCCCTTTATCCACAGCACATGTGACTCCTTCAAAGAACTCTAATAGATTGGTTAAACAAGATTTCCCCTTCACAAAACCATGTTGACTCTGCCTGATTGCCTTGATTTTTTTCTAAATACCCAGCCATAATATCTTTAATAATAGCTTCCAACATTTTCCCTGTGTTAAGCTAACTTGCCTGTAGTCTCCTGCTTTCTGTCTCCCTCCCTTTTTGAATAAAGGAGTTACTCTTGCTATTTTCCAATCAAATAGCACCTTCTCAGAATCCATGGAATTTTGGAAAGTTAAAACTAACACATCAACTATCTCACTATCAGCTTCTTTAATGACCCGAGGGTGAAGTCCATCAGGATCCAGGGATTCAAATGGGCATCCAGGTCTGCTGGGTAGCCCTTGTCCCCAAGGAGCCAGCTGTGTAAGCGGTGAGGTCCTTCAAAGATATGTGGCACCTGCAAATGCATCAATATGTAAGAGTCATGAGAGCTCCCTGGGTGGCTAGCACAAACATGCAGGATCTGCTTTCTGTGATCACAACTTAGCTGGGCGTTCAGAGAGTGAAATCCTTTTTCACACAGAATCACAGTGCAGGAGAGGCCCTTCAGCCCATCGAGTCTGCACCGACACGTGAGAAACACCTGACTTATCTACCTAATCTCATTTACCAGCACTTGGCCCATAGCCTTGGATGTTATGAAGTGCCAAGTGCTCATCCAGGTATTTTTAAAGGATGTGAGGCAACCTGCCTCTACCACCCTCCCAGGCAGTGCATTCCAGACTGTCACCACCCTCTGGGTTTTTCCTCACATCCCCCCTAAACCTCCTGCCCCTCACCTTGAACATATGCCCCCTTGTGACTGACCCTTCAACTAAGGGGAACAGCTGCTCCCTATCCACCCTGTCCATGCCCCTCATAATCTTGTACACCTCGATCAGGTCGCCCCTCAGTCTTCTCTGCTCCAACAAAAACAACCCAAGTCTATCCAACCTCTCTTCATAACTTAAATGTTTCATCCCAGGCAACATCCTGGTGAATCTCCTCTGCACCCCCTCCAGTGCAATCACATCCTTCCGATAATGTAGCGACCAGAACTGCACGCAGTACTCCAGCTGTGGCCTCACCAAGGTTCTATACAACTCCAACATGACCTCCCTACTTTTGTAATCTATGCCTCGATTGATAAAGGCAAGTGTCCCATATGTCTTTTTCACCACCCACTAACATGCCCCTCCGCCTTCAGAGATCTATGGACACACACGCCAAGGTCCCTTTGTTCCCCAGAACTTCCTCCTGCCTTGCCATTCATTGAATACTTCCTTGTCAAATTACTCCTTCCAAAGTGTATCACCTCACACTTTTCAGGGTTAAATTCCATCTGCCACTTATCTGCTCATTTGACCATCCCGTTTATATCTTCCTGTAACCCAAGACACTCAACCTCACTGTTAACCACCCGGCCAATCTTTGTGTCATCCGCAAACTTACTAATCCTACCCCCCACATAGTTATCTACGTCGTTTATATAAATGACAAATAATAGGGGACCGAGCACAGATCCCTGTGGTACGCCACTGGACACTGGCTTCCAGTCACTAAAGCATCCTTCTGTCATCACCCTCTGCCTCCTACAACTAAGCCAATTTTGAATCCACCTTATCAAATTACCCTGTATCCCATATGCCTTTGCCTTCTTTATAAGCCTCACGTGTGGGACCTTGTCAAAGGCTTTGCTGAAATCCATATAAACTACATCAACTGCACTACCCTCATCTACACACCTGGTCACCTCCTCAAAAAATTCAATCAAATTTGTTAGGCATGACTTCCCTCTGACAAAGCCATGCTGACTATTCCTGATCAAA
Source organism: Cetorhinus maximus (assembly GCF_964194155.1). Taxonomy (NCBI): domain Eukaryota; kingdom Metazoa; phylum Chordata; class Chondrichthyes; order Lamniformes; family Cetorhinidae; genus Cetorhinus; species Cetorhinus maximus. The sequence goes on from NC_135882.1 coordinate 161,095,828, forward strand.
CCTTACCTCCAAGTGGAGATAGATACTCTCGTTCAGAAATTTCTCCAATAGTTTCTCTACCACTGACGTGAGACTCACTGGCCTGTAGTTCCCTGGCTTATCTCTACAACCCTTCTTAAATAGCGGAACCACATTAGCAGTTCTCCAGTCCTCTGGCACCTCCCCCGTGGCCAGAGAGGAATTAAAAATTTGGGTCTGAGCCCCTGCGATCTCCTCCCTTGCCTCCCTCAGCAGCCTGGGACACAAATCATCCGGACCTGGAGATATGTCCACTTTTAAGCCTGCCAACGTTCACAAGGCTACATGTGCGCAGTTGATGGCGCACTGCACTTGCGGGAATCCTGAGAGTGCTGTAAATCCCACAGCTCTGGCAGCTGTCAGGGCATTTTTAACAGTGTGGCCTCATTCCCAGGACAGTCTCTTAAACATGCCCCTGACAGTGAGGCCTCATTTCTCTTAAACTTTCCCCCGGGCAGTTTTTACCCCCTGGTTCTGCCTCCATCTCACTCCTCCCTGCTGCTCCTTCCCCCCAATAGTCCTGCCTGTTTCTCACTCCTCCCCGCTGGACATGCCTCCCACGCCGAGCCTTGGTGTAGCTTCTGCTAAAGGCATACGATATATTTCAGTGATGGTGTGAAAGGAAGTTGAAATCAGCACCTACTGATCTCCAAATCATGGATGAAGTGAAGCTCACCAGGTGTGCACCACTTATATACAGTCGTAAAACAGACCATTCTAATTAGCCACTGGCAGGCCACTTAATTTGGAGGGTAAATGTGATTCTGGTGAGTTGGCCTTTTAAGGAGTATTAATACATGCTAATGAATGCAAATATGGTTCCCTACATTAATCAGCGGGAAACTTGACCCACCTTTAACCTGCCTTGAAAGTCAGGAGAACAAAATTCCAAACTGAGTTTCTGCCATTGGGAAACTGATTTTATCATTCATGACAAATTATGTACCCCCACCCGCCACAATTCCCACTGCTGGTGGGAGTGGAAGATTCTGCCCATTGTTTCAATACATCTTCCATGTTACAAGTCAAGCCTCCAATGGGACTTTAAGAATAAAATAATGCAGATTCTGGAAATCTGAAACTGATGAAATGTCATCTTCTTGAAACATGAGTTCTGTTTCTCTCTCCACGGATGTTGCCTGACCTGCTCAGTATTTCCAGCACTTCTTATTTTTATTGCAATGGAACTTTGTTAGCAATTTAAAAAAAACACTTCAAAAAGCTCTTCACCTCTTCCCAATTCCCAAAGGACCATTTCCAGGTTAATGCTGGAATAATATGAATCAATAATTAGAATGGCCGTGGTGTCTTCCAGTCAATACCACTGAGATTCTGCCCTGAGACCTCATACCACACTTGATGAACACCACACTAACATCATTTGTTAGGCAGTGGTTAAAATGCAAACAGCACATTAAATCACCAATTGAATATGTCAACAATATATCATCCATGAAAAGGAGCACATCAGCTTTTATTTCTTGTAAAATTAGTGGTAATCTATTGCGGTGGATTAAGAATTGGCTGAATGTCCATAAATGGTTATCAGTGGATTTGGATTAGTTTGGAATTTTGTTCTCCTGACCTTCAAGGCGGGTTAAAGGCGGGTCGAATTTCCTGCTGATCAATGTAGGGAACCATATTTGCATTCATTAGCTTCGCAAGTAATTACCAGTGGTGTTCCATGGAGCACTTTCCTATTTTCATTAATGATCTAGAAGTTGATGCTTAGGAAATGAGCTACAAGTTCGGTATGATGCCAAGAAATATGAGGGTGTTAGGACTGTGGAGGGCGTTCAACAGCTGCAAGCAACTCATAATGTTCACGGGGACTGCACTTGATTTTTGCAAATTACGTTTAACTTAGAACATGCAAAAGTAAGTGATTTCAGTGTTTTATTTCATTAATCTCTAAAGGTTCATGACCAATGTCATGAATCTTTAGCTAACATGAACAAGGCTGTCAGGTGTATTTGCACTTTACTATAAAAAAAGCATACCATTTTGTCCTTCCCACAAGACCTTGGGTAGGCTTTAGTTAGAATACTGTCTTCAGATTTGATCTCCTCACATGGTGGGGGATGTATTCCTTCATAGGGGTCCTGGGCTTGTTTTTGGCTGGATTGCTGATCATCGCATATAAGAGCTAATTATCCTGCAATGTAAATCAGGGCCAATGTGATCTCTTGGGTAAATTGCAAACAACTAAGGCAGTCAGAGGAGAACATTCCAGTTTTTGCTTGCTAATTGACCTGAGATTCACTTGGATTTTCTTCTCTCCTGGGAGATAATATGGGTCTTTGTAAATGCTGAACGTATGCTCTGAGAAGCATGAAGCTTTAAAACTTTGAGGAACTCAGTGAATGTTGTTTATTTAGATTTCAGCAGTTTTTGATAAAATGGCATGGAGGAATAGTTAAAATACATAGTCAAAACATAGGGCAAAGGTGAAGTGCTTCTGAAATGGATTAAAAATTGACTGAAGCAGAAGAAGAAAATGATGGTCATTCATAGAAGGAAGTAGTTATACAAATAGTCATTTGATAGTAGAGAACTTGAGTATTTCTGAAAAAAGAGACATTTTTCACCAAAAGCTTTTCGTCTTGCACTCATCAGGACAATTCGCAAAAAATCCCAATGTCACTGGAAGCAACATATTTATGCTGTATGAGAACAGTGCTGATCAGTTGACAAGTGAACTCAGATTAGCAGAGGCATTGCCATGGAGCATGCACCAGTGCATGGTGACAAACAATTAACTGCCAAGCATTGTTTGAAATTTAAACCGGGAGCTTGACACTGATTGGTCAAGACACCATTCTGAGGAGTGAACCAGCAAATGGTTGTCATTTATTTTGTTTAGTTGAAACTGGTGCAATGTGTGTTTTTTCTGTCCGCAAAGAACAGGGCCCTGTGTATTAATATATGCAGCTTCTAGTACACGCAAATGTGCCACACTGAGCCTGACTGACAATCTTAAATTGGTTGTCAGCGTAAATCTTAGCTCACTGAGTATTATTTAGCAAATGTTGTCCAATCTCGGAATCACATCCAATGCTGGACACTGTGTTTTGAGTTTTGAAAGCACAGGCTGGTGTAGTACGATCTGTGCCTTGCCTGTTGTGAACAGCGGAAGGGACATGTTGTTTGATACGAAGTAGCAGTCTACGGGACATATGGCCTACATACCTAGCATCACACTGGCACTGCAATTCATAAGCCACATTACTAATTTGTGTAATAGGCAGAATGTCTTTTTGGCTTGATGGCAGCATCCTGTTAATGACGATTACCATTCATGTTGCTACGGCATAGTACCAGCTTGAAACAGCTAGTTTCACCTTATGCTCAAATTTTTGAGCTACCTTGACTTTCCAAAGTAAGGTAAAATAATATTGGCATTCTTGTGAAGTGTCCTGATGAGTGCAAGACGATAAGCTTTGACATGTCCCTTTTTTCAACAATATTCAATTTAAGATGGTCAGTGGGGCTCAGTGAAATTCATTTGCATGTACTAGAAGTGCCTGAATGGCAGCACCCCCTTCATTCCCGCCCTTGAAGCATCTGAGTTAAAAAATTGGGCTTCCCGCTCCTGCCCGGCTACCTATGCAACACGTTTTATGGCGTGGGCAACGTATTAGCAAGATCAATTGGCTTGATAACAAGCCTAATTGACCCTTGATTATTCATTTAAATAGGGTGGGTGGGCTGCGAAGTTTTAAACGACATCCCCCTTGTCCTCACTTTTCACCCCACCTGCCTCCGCATTCAAAGGATCATCCTCCGCCATTTCCGGCAATTCCAGCATGATGCCACCACCAAACATAGTTTTCCCTCACCCCTCTGTCAGCATTCCATATGGATCATTCCCTCTGTGACACCCTGGTCCACTTCTCCAATCACTCCCAACACCTCATCCCTATCCCACGGCACCTTCCCATGCAATTGCAGAAGGTGCGATACCTGCCCTTCACCTCCTCTCCCCTTACTGTCCAAGGGCCCAAACAGTCTTTTCAGGTGAAGCAGCACTTCATTTGCACCTCCTTCAATTTGGTCTACTGCATTTGCTGCTCCCAATGCAGTCTCCTTTACACTGGGGAGACCAAACGCAGACTAGGTGACCGCTTTGCGGAACACCTTCGGTCTGTCCGCAAGCATGACCCAGACCACTCTCTCGATTGCCATTTCAACACACCATCTTGCTCTCATGCTCACATGTCCCTCCTTGGCCTGCTGCAATGTTTCAGTGAAGCCCAACGCAAACTGGAAGAACAGCACCTCATCTTCCGATTAGGCACTTTACAGCCTTCCGGACTTAACATTGAGTTCAACAACTTCTGACCATGAACTCTCTCCTCTATCTTTATCCCTTGTTAATCCCCTTTTCTTTTTTTTAATTTATTTTTATTTTTTATCCACTTATTTTCATTTTTGTTCATTTATTCATTGTTTTATCCCCTTTTTATCCCCTTTTCCATCCTTTTTCCCCAACCACTGCCTCTTCCCCACACCCCATCCCCAAAAGCGCCATCAGTTACTTGTTCCATGTTATTCTTTCAAAGAAAGCTTACCCTTGTTCAGCTTTTAATGGCATTCCGCGTTCTTACATTTATGCCACTATCAACACTTCCTTTAGCCCTTACCACTATCAATAACACTCCCTTTGTCTTTTTGTCCATGACATCTCTGTCAATCTCTCCTTAGCTCCCACCTATTAATTGGTCTTCTTTTGAACTTCACTTGTTCCTTCCCTTAAACAGTATGAATATTATCACACTTTGAACTCTCTTTCGATCTGAAGAAGCGTCAAACAGACTCAAAACATTGGGCAGAATTTTCCCCCCATTGGGGGGGGAAGTTCCGGAGCGGGCGTGTGGAGGCACGCCTTTGATCAGTGCCCCCAATCGGGGGCGCGCCGCCATTTTACGTGGGCGGGCCAATTAAGGCCTACCCAGCGTGGCATCCACAAAGAAGTGCTATGCGCTCCCTGTGCAGGTCGGGGGGCGGGGATTCCCTGAGCCGAGAGTGTGCTCTTTCGTGCATGTGCACGAAAGAGCGCACTCATCCCCCTGAGGCTAGGTGCTGCCTCAGGGAGATCGGCTCTACAATAAAAATCTTAAAAACAGAGAAAAAAAATTTTTCGGACATGTCCCCTCATGTGATACTGTCACATGAGTTGGGACATGTCCATCACTTTTAAATACACTTATATTAAATTCTTAAAAACCTACATGAAACCTCATCCTGCCCGTAGATGAGGTTTCATGCTTTTTCCAATGTCCGCTAGGGCTCCCGGCCTACCTGCCAATCTTAAGGTTAGACAGGCAGGCCCCCCCCCCACCCCTGCTCGCCGATCAGGAAATCTTGCCCATTAATTCTGTCTCTCTCCACAGGTGCTGTTAGAACTGCTGAGTTTTTTTCGAGCATTTTCTGTTTTTATATCAATCTAGTAAACCCCTTTTGAAACCACCTTCAACACCTTTACATCCTTCCTTAAATAAGGAGACCAAAACTGTACACAGTGTTTGAGATGCAGTCTCACCAATGCCCTATATAACTGAAGCATAACATCCTTACTTTTATGTTCAATCCCTCTCGTAATAAAGGATAGCATTCCATTAGCCTTCTTAATTATGAATTTTGGAAAATTAGTATCAGAACATTGACTGACTCATTAGCCACCGTTTTTAAGACCCTAGGATGTAGTCAATCAGGACCAGGGAACTTGCCAGCCCACAGCTCCATCAATTTGCTCAGTACCGTTTCCCTAGTGATTACAATTCCACCAAGCTCTGTTCTCCCTTTCACCTCCTGATTTGCAGCTATTACGGGAATGTTTTTTGTATCCTCTATAGTGAACACAGAAAGGTTGGCCAGGCTGGGCTTGTTTCCACTGGAGTTTAGAAGAGTGAGGGGAGGTTTGATTGAAATGTACAACATCCTGAACAGCCTTGACAAGGTAGACGTCGAATGGATGTTTCCTCTTGTGAGTGAGTCCACCACGAGGTGGTAGTGTTTAAAGTTAGGGGTTGCCCTTTTAGGACAGAGATGAGGAGAAATATTTTCTCTCTGAGGGTTGTGCGACTTTGGAATTCTCTGCCTCAGAAGGTGGTGGAGGCAGGGTCATTAAATATTTTTAAGGCAGAGGTAGATAGATTCTTGTTCGGCAAGGGAATCAAAGGTTATCGGAGTTAGATGGGAATGTGAAAATTGAAACACAAGAAGATCAGCCATGATCTTATTGAATGGCGGAGCAGGCTCGAGGGGCCGAATGGTCTACTACTGTTACTATTTCTTATGTTCTTATGTTCTAGAAGCAAAATATTTGTTCATTTCTTCTGCCATTTCCTTGTTATCTAATATTAACTCCCCACTGTCACTCTCCAGAGGACCAACACTCACTTTATTTACTCTTTTCCTATTTAAATACCTGTAGAAACTCTTTGTTATCCATTTTTACATTTCTAGCTGGCCTCCTCTCATACTCTAATTTCTTTCTCCTGGTTAACCTTTTAGTCATTCTCTGCCATTCTTTATATCCTGACCAATCATCTGTTCTGCCACACATCTTTGCAGAGTTATGTGCTTTTACCAAAGTTTGATGCTTTCCTTAACTTCTTTAGTTAACCATGGATGGTGGGTCCTCCCCTTAGATTTTTTCTTCATAATTGGAATGTGCTTATTTTGAATACTCTGAAATATTCCCCTTAAATGTATGCCACTGCTTCTCTGTTTGTCTATCCTCTAGCCTAGTTTCCCAGTTCCCTTCACCTAGCTCAGTTTTCATGCCTACATAGTTGCCCTTATTTAAGTTTAAGATACTAGTCTTAGACCCACTCTTCTCCCTTTCAAACTGGTTGTAAAATTCAATCATATTGTGGACGCTGGTACCTAGGGATGCCTTTACCTTGAGGTGATTAATTAATCCTGTCACATTACACAATGCCAAGTCTCATATAATTGCTCTCTAGTTGGTTCCAGAACATGCTGCTCTAAGAAAATATCTCAAAAGCATTCTAAGAACTCCACATCCAGACTATTACAGCCAATTTGATTTTTTCAGTTTATAAGAACATTAAAATCACCCATGATTATTGCTGTCCCTTTATCAAAAGCACAAAATATTTTCTCTTAAATACTTTGTCCTACACTGTGGCTATTGTCAGTGAGCTTCTTAACTAGGCATTGATGTCTAGCCTTGTAGACCTCAGCTGGATAGCATCATCTGATGTTCAGCTTTGAAATGATAAGACCAGTGGTGGCCAGTCCAACAGTCAGCACCTCACATGGCTTTCATTACAGGCGCATCCTGCCTGTCCCTCTGCCTGGTGATGACAAAGTCGATTACATAATAATGCAAAGAACAGGGGTGCATCCAAGACATCCTGTTACAATTAGGGAAGTAGTAAACTGTGTTGGTGATTAAGATTTCATCCTCAGCACAAATCCTCAGCAAGAGGAGACCACTGCTTTTACAATGTCATTTAGAGAAGGAAATCTGCTGTCCTTACCTGGTCTGGCCTACATGTGGCTCCAGACCCCCAGCTATGTGGTTGACTCTTAAATGCCCTCTGAAATGGCCTAGCAAGACACTCAGTTGTAGCAAGCCCACTACAAAGTCTCGAAAAAAGGAATGACCACCCGGCATTGACCTAAGCACCGGAAATGACAACAGCAAACTCTGCCCTGTCAACACTGCAAAGTCCTCTTTACTAACACCTGGGGGTTAGTGTCAAAATTGGGAGAGCTGTCTCACAGGCTAGTCAAGCTACAGTCTAACATAGTCAACCTCACGGAATCATACCTTACAGATAATGTCCCAGACACCACCATCCCTAGGTATGTCCTGTCTCACCGACAGGATAAGCCCAATAGAGGTGGCAGCACAGTGGTATACAGTCGGGAAGGAACTGCCCTGGGAGTCCTCAACATTGACTCCAGACCCCATGAATGGCATCATGCCCTAATGGCATCAGGTCAAACATGGGCTAGGAAATCTACTGATTATGACATACCGCCCTCAGCGAAGAATCAGTGCTCCTCCAAGTTGAACATCACTTGGAGGAATCACTGAGGGTGGCAAGGGCACAGAATGTACTCTGGGTGGGGGAACTTCAATGTCAGCTCTTTTATCCATGTTTGAACCAAGGCTATCATGAGGTCAGGAGCTGAGTGGCCCTGGTGGAACCCAAATTGGATGCCAGTGAGCAGGCTTTTGCTAAGCAAATGCCACTTGGCAGCACTGTTGATGACCCCTTCCATTACTTTATGGATGATTGAAAGAAGACTGATGGGGGGTAATTGGCCAGGATGGATTTGTCCTGCTGTTTGTGTACAGGACATATCTGGGCAATTTTCCACAGAGGCAGGTAGATGCCAGTGTTGTAACAGCCTGGCTAGGGGCGGGGCAAGTGCTGGAGCACAAGTCTTGGTAGCACCACTACTGACAGCTGGCGGAGTCCTAAAGGACATAGCTGCTAGACTGGGTCTGTGGCAGGTGGTGAGGGGACCAACAGAAGGGAAAAACATACTTGACCTCATCCTCACCAACCTGCCTGCCATGACAGCATTGGCAGGAGTGACCACCATACAGTCATTGTGGAGGCGAAGTCCCGCCTTCACATTGAGGGTACCCTCCATTATGTTGTGTGGCACTACCACCATGCTAAATGGGATAGATTTCGAACAGATCTAGCAGATCTACAGCCATAAGTGCCAAGTGAATGATCCATCTCAGCTTCCTCCAGAGGTTCCCAGCATTACAGATGCCAGTCTTCAGTCAATTCAATTCACTCCACGTGATATCAAGAAACGGCTGAAGGTACTGTATAGCGCAAAGGCTATAGGGCCGGATAATATTCTGGCAATAGTTCTGAAGACTTGTGCTCCAGAACTTGCCCCGTCCCTAGCCAGGCTGTTACAACACTGGCTCTGTGGAAAATTGCCCAGGTATGTCCTGTACACAAACAGCAGGACAAATCCAACCCGGCCAATTACCCCCCCATCAGTCTTCTTTCAATCATCCATAAAGTAATGGAAGGGGTCATCATCAGTGCTATCAAGTGGCATTTGCTTATCAAAAGCCTGCTCACTGGCATCCAATTTGGGTTCCACCAGGGCCACTCAGCTCCTGACCTCATTATAGCCTTGGTTCAAACTTGAACAAAAGAGCTGAACTCCCTAGGTGAGGTGCGAGAGCGGCTGCCCTTGACATCAAGTCAGCATTTGACCGAGTGTGGCATCAAGGAGACCTAGCAAAACTGGAGTCAATGGGAATCAGGAGGAAAACTCTCCGCTGGCTGGAGTCACACCTAGGCCAAAGATGGTTGTGGTTGTTGGAGGTCAGTCATCCCAGCTCCAGGACATCACTGCAGGAGTTCCTCAAGGTATTGTCCTAGGGCCAGCCATCTTCAGCTGCTTCATCAATGGCCTTCCTTCCATCATAAGGTCAGAAGTGGGGATGTTCACTAATGATTGCACCATGTTCAGCACAATGTTCAGCACCATTCGCAACTCCTCCGATATTGAAGTAGTTGATGTCCAAATATAGCAAGACCTGGACAATATCCAGGCTTGGGTTGGCAAGTGGTAAGCAACAAATGCCAGGCAATGACCATCTCCAACAAGAGAGAATCTAACCATCACCCCTTGATGTTCAATGGCATTGCCATCACTGAATCCCCCACTATCAACATCCTGGGGGTTACCACTGACCAGAAACTGAACTGGAGTAGCCATATAAATGCTGTGGCTACAAGAGAAGGTCAGAGACTAGGAATCCTGTGACGGGTAACTCACCTCCTGACTCCCCAAATCCTGTCCACCATCTACAAGGCATAAGTTAGGAGTGTGATGGAATACTCCCCACTTGCCTGGATGTGTGCAGCTCCCACAACACTCAAGAAGCTTGATACCACCATCCAGGACAAAGCAGCCTGCTTGACCACATCCACAAACATTCATTCCCTCCACCACCAACACACAGCAGTAGCAGCAGTGTGTACCATCTCAAGATGCGCTGCAGGAATTCACCAAGGCTGCTTAGAAGCACCTTCCAAACCCACAACCACTACCATCTAGAAGGACAAGGGCAGCAGATACATGGGAACACCACCATCTGGAAGTTCCCCTTTAAGTCACTCAGCATCCTGACTTGGAAATATGTTGCCATTCTTTCACTGTCGCTGAGTCAAAGTCCTGGAACACTCTTCCTAACAGCACTGTGGGTGTACCTACACCACATGGACTGCAGTGGTTCATGAAGGCAGCTCACCACCACCTTCTCAAGGGAAATTAGTGATGGGCAATAAATGCTGGCCCAGTTAGCGAAGCCCAGATCCCATGAATGAATTTTAAAAATGGGTCGACCCCTTTTTCACAATGAACCATTCCCATGCCTAGCGATCGGCACTAATTCTTGTGCTGAAGTCACCAAGAATTATTAGCTTGTCCGGCTTTATCACCATAACAATCAAGGAGTGGAAGTGATCATAGAATTTACCGTTGACTTCCTCAGGATTGGTCATATGGTACACACCGATGAGAGTTGCTTGCCTGTTGCAGTGCAGGGGCAGCTTAAGCACCACCAGGCAAACATTATGTTAGGAACTAGAGTCAGTTTTGACTAAGTTATATCTGTATTACAAGTACATTAAGGGTAAGAGGATAACTAGGGAAAGAGTAGGGCCCATTAAGGACCATAGTGATAATTTGTGTGTGAAGCCGGAAGATGTAGGTAGAGTTCTAAATGAATACTTTGTGTCGGTGTTCACATGTGAGAGGGACGACGTGGGTACAGAAATCAGGCAGAAGGACTGTGATATAATTAAAGTAATTAGTATAGAAACTGAGGAGGTTCTAAGTGGTCTGGCAGGCTTAAAAGTAGATAAATCTCCAGGCCCGGATGAAATGTGTCCCAGGATGTTGAGTGAGGCAAGGGAGGAGGTAGCAGGGGTGCTGGCAATAATTTTCAATACCTCTCTGGCCACAGGAGAGGTGCCAGAGGACTGGAGGACAGCCAATGTGGTACCGTTATTCAAGAAGGGATGAAGGGATAAACCAGGGAACTACAGGCCAGTTAGTCTAACCTCAGTTGAGGGGAAACTATTGGAAGCAATTCTGAGGGACAGAATTAATCTACACTTGAAGAGGCAGGGATTAATCAAGGAGAGTCAGCATGGTATTGTTAAGGGGAGGTCATGTTTGACCAATTTGATTGAATTTTTTGAAGAGGTGACCAGATGTGAAGATGAGGGCAATGCATTTGACATAGTCCACTTGGACTTCAGCAAGGCTTTTGATAAGGTCCCGCATGGAAGACTAATAACGAAGGTGAGAGCCCATGGGATCCAAGGCAATTTGGCAAATTGGATCCAGAATTGACTGAGTGGCAGGAAGCAGAGGGTGATTGTCGAGGGGTGTTTTTGTGACTGGATGCCTGTATCCAGTGGGGTTCCACAGGGATCAGTGTTGGGTCCCTTGCTGTTTGTGGTATATATAAACGATTTAGGCTTGAATATAGGAGGGCTGATCAGTAAGTTCGCGGATGACAAAAAAATTGGTGGGGTGGTAAATAGTGAGGAGGATAGCCTTAGATTACCAGAGGATATAGACGGGCTGGTCAGATGGGCTGATCAGTGGCAAATGGAATTTAATCCGGATAAGTGTGAGGTGATGCACTTGGGCAGGACAAACAAGGCATGGGAATACACGATGAATGGTAGGACCCTGGGAAGTACCGAGGATCAGAGGGACCTTGGTGTGCATGTCCACCAGTCCCTTAAGGTAGCAGGACAGGTAGATAAGGTGGTTAAGAAGGCACATGGGATACTTGCCTTTATTAGCCGAGGCATAGAATATAAGAGCAGAGAGGTTATGCTGGAACAGTATAAAACGCTGGTTAGTCCACAGCTAGAGTATTGCGTGCAGTTCTGGAATCGGCATTATAGGAAGGATGTGATTGCACTAGAGAGAGAGTGCATTCCCCATTCCCCTCAATTACTTGGAGACATAGCAGAGGTGTTGCCTGTAGAGGCATAACAAGCACAGGATGCTCGACCAAGCTACTTAGATGTGATCGAAGACCTGATTTCAGGCCGGATTCAAGTGTATTGTTGCCACATCATTACCTTTGATAAGGGAAATTTGGAAATGATGAATTAACACATGACTTATACACATGTCACTATTCAATTACAATGTGACTTTAATAGGAATCTGATGCATAATGTTCCTTACTTTTTAGAACAGATCAAAGCATGAATGAAGAAAAGATTAAGCAGCCCATCAAGCATATCATTTGCATAAGATACTTTATCTTCTACTCTATCGTACCTGTTGACCATCCACATTAATACTCCCTGACAGGCATCCCTTTGGGGATTAAACAAAATTCACTGATTCCCACAACTCAGTCCTTCCACCCTTGTTGCCCTCCACAATATTCTTTTTGCTCCACTAGCCCAAGTAAAACAGAATTACTGATTGTGCACACATTTTCATGGGAATGCAGGAACAGAGACAGGAGGCTAAATTTTAAATAGATGTCAGGGATCCCACTGCCAATTAAGTGGCTGCCACTGCAACTGTCATCCTTATTAAGGATGGAGGCATGCCCCCAAGAGCTGTCAGCCCAATTAGAAGGCTAGCAGCTCAACAGTTCCACTAGCGGTGGTGTTGGATCCAGTTGAGATCCTAGTTTGGTTGGATTTATGGATTCAGGTTGCGCGTTTGTTTCGGGATGGCCGAGTTGGTACCATAGACTGAGTAGATCAGCAGGCCGTTCTTAGGTAGAACGCATTCTATTTACTTACAAAGGAACTCAGCAGCTACACTTGTGTACTTACAACTCAAACCCTGTCTAAGCTATAGACTACTGAATACTGAGGTAGCCCACACAGCTCTGCTATTGGATACTAAGATCATGTGATTTTCCATTATAAAATTCTTCTTTAAGGTATATTACACAATATATTACCACATCCCTCCCCCTTTACTCAGAAATACATTTTACAGTTACAATTAAAATTTTTCTCAAAATATCAAAATATTTACACAGGTAAGTAATTTACAAATTCAGTCTTTCTGGGGGTTTCCTTAATCATGTTGAATGTCTCAGCTCTACAGCTTCAGATACTTTGTTATGGATCTTCTTTTCTGGAGTTGTCTGAACATCAGGTTCTTCGGTGGGCGCCTGCAAATCTGTTTCCACAACTCTTACACGTATAGCCGACCGTTGAGACACACCTGTACTAAGTTCAGTTCTTTCAACAGGAGATGTTGACACAGTCTTGAGCACTGGAGGAATCATTTCTTGGTACTTGAGGGATCATTTCTTGGTATTTTGTTTCTCTCCTGCTGATATGATCCACATGTCTCTGTATGACTCGGTCTTCCACATGGCAAGGAAGAGATCCAGTCATTGCATTTATTTCACCTGATAACCGCTTGGATCTTTCTCCAAAATGTTTCATATATACCGTCTCTCCTAGAGTAAACTTCCTGTCATGACTATGTCAATCATGTCCAGTTTTCTGACTTCCCTGACTCCTTTCCACCTTCCCCCCTAGATTTGGCATTATTAAGCACAATCTCGTCCTGAGACGGCATTTCATCAACAATTTCGCAGGTGCGACACCTGTTGTTGTGTGAGGGGTGGTCCTATAATGGAAAAGAAAATGTGCTAACTTGGTCACTATTGAATCTCCAGTTAATTTCTTCACGCCAGCTTTGAACGTTTTAACTGCTCTCTTAGCCAGTCCATTTGAGGAAGGGTGATACGGTGAAGTTTTTACATGAGTAATATCGTTGAGATTGATAAACCATTGAAACTCAGCACTCATAAATACTGTGCTGTTATCTGATATGACTACTTCTGGTAGTTCGTTGATGGCGAAGCTTTGACGTAGCTTGTCAATTGTAGCAGAAGATGTTGATGACTGCACCTCATATATATCCATCCATTTTGAGTGAGCATCAACAATAAGTAGAAGCATTGTTCCTATAAAAAGTCCCACATAGTCAATATGTAATCACACCCATGACCTTCCTGGCCACTCCCAAGGGTGTAACGGAGTTGTTGGAGTTAACTTTTGCACTTGCTGATACTGCATACAACTCTTCACGAAGCTTTCTATCTCTCCATCTATTCCAGGCCACCATAGATAGCTGCGTGCTATGGTTTTCATTCAGAAAATTCCTGGAATTGCACTATGTTGTTCACTAAACAATGGTTTTCATCCTTTTGGAGGAACAATCACTCAAGCTTCCCACAATACAACACCCTCCTGGCTGGTTATCTCATATCTTTTGTGAAAATAAGGTTTCATTTCGTCGGATTCCTGCTCGTGACCAACCATGAAGAACTTGCTCACATAATTTGGATAAGGCTGGGTCTCGACTTCTCTAATCTCGGATTTGTCTAGCATATACCAGTCATGAATCTAAGAAGTTCAATAATAAAACGAGTTCTTGAGGAACTGGAACGTCCTAATCATTATCGTGCAAGGGCAAATGACTAAGTGCATCAGCGTTTGCAATCTGATTTCCAGGTCTATGGAAGAAAGTTTACTCATACACTGCCAGGACCAACGCCCATCTTCGTATTCTTGCTGAGGCTATGGGTGGTATAGCCTTGTCCTCACTGAACAATCTAGCAAAGGCTTGTGGTCCAATACCATAGTAAAATGATAGCCATGTACATACTGGTGAAATTTCTTTACACCAAAGATGATTGACAGGGCTTCTTTTTCTATCTGTGGGTATCCCTTTTCCGCTGTGCTGAGTGTTCTTGATACATATCCAATAGACTGTCCTGAGCCATCATCCATTTGATAGGACAGTACAGCTCCCACTCTGTAGGGAGATGTGTCATATGCCAAAACCAACTCTTTTCTTGGGTCAAAATGTACTAATAGGGTGGATGAGTGCAGCAATTGTTTCACCTTTGTGAAAGCTTCTTTCTGTGGTGTTTGCCAAAACCAACGTTGGTTTTTCTTGAGTAGGTGATACAGGGGTGCCAGTTCTGTTGACAAATTAGGCAAGAAGTGCCATAGCAATTGATTATGCCCAAGAATGATTTGAGCTCGGAGATGTTTTTTGGTGCTGGTGCCTATCTAATGGCTCTCACGTTTTCCTCAACCAGGTGGAGGCCCTGTGAATCTAGCCTGTGACCTAAATTGACCTCTTTCGCTTGGAACGTGCACTTTTTTCTTAATACATTCCCATCTGCAAGAAACATTTCAAAACTTCTTCCAAGTTTGCCAAATGCTCTTTTTCAGTGAGTCCTGTCATGAGACTGTCATCTAAATAAACTACAACGTGGGGCAGTCCCTGCAGCAAACTTTCCATTATTCTCCGGAATATGGTGCAAGATGAGGACACACCAAAAGGCATACAGGTATATTGGTACGACCCTTTGTGTGTATTAATTGTGACAAATTACCAGGAGGCCTTCTCTAACTCCAATTGTTGATAAGCATGACTCACATCAAGCTTTGTGTAGGTGGTTCCACCTGCCACCTTAGCATACAGGTCTTCAATTTTTGGTAGAGGGTGTCTTAGCCACTTTACTAACTGTCCATTTGTAATCTCCACAAATTCGAACACTTTGGTTGGGTTTCAGTATGGGGACTATTGATGCTGCCCATTCTGAGAACTGCACAGGTGTATCACTCACAGTTTCTCTTGTCTGTCCAGTTTGGCGTCTACCTTTTCCCACATTGCATAAGATCTTATCTTCATGAATTAATCCATAGGTCTTACTCCTACACGTGGATAAGAGGATCGCTCGCCTTTTCCCCTCCCCCACAATGTCGTTTGCTTGGAAAAAGAACACGAGTCATTCAACATAATGAGACTAATCGTCCACCATTGGGTCGAAAGGATCAACTCTTCCAAACTGCAGCATGCTTCATGGAGACTGCTTCGACGATTCGGACAGAAATTCTACTTACAATTACCGTGTGTGGTACAGCCCAATTTCATTTCTCTTAATTTCCTTCGTTAACTTGCTTTATTCTCATCCTTCCTTGCTTTTCTTTGCTTTTTTACCTCATCGCCAGTTTGTTGGATCCTAGTCACCAGTTTGGTTGGACTTATGGATCCGGGTTGCACGCTTGTTTCGGGATGGCCGAGTTGGTACCATAGACAGAGTAGATCAGCAGACCATTCTTTGGTAAAACACATTCTATTTATTTACAAATGAACTCAGCAGCTACACTTGTGTGCTTACAACTCAAACCCTGTCTCTCATTACAGACTCTAACTATAGACTGCTGACTACTGAGGTAGCCCGCGATACTCTGTTATTGGATACTAAGATCATGTGATCTTCCAGTATAACATTGTTCTTAAAGGTATATTACACATCAAATTACCACAGGTGGTGACTGCTGGGCTGCATCTGGAAGATGAGGGTGCATCGATGTCCATGCACCCTCACAGTCAGCAGGTGGGGTCTGGAGGTGCTGGAGCATGCTGACAGGCCCTAGTATGGTGGGGGGTGGGGTAGCTGAGGCGGGTGGGGCCGTTGCCTCACTGGCACCGGAGGTCCCTTCGGGGGCCAAAGAATGCCTGGATAGGAAGGGCCCCCTCCCAGAGCCTGCCAGGCTTCACTTCACAGTCTCTCCACCCAGTGGAGGGTCCCCCAGCTGCTGGTAAAATGCCAACGAAGGTGGGAAGAAACCATTAAGTGGCTCAATTGGGCTCCAAGCAGGTGGGCCATCTGTCACCTTTTCCACCAGTGGCAAAATTGCATGGCAGTGGGAAGACAGGACGTGCCACCTTCTGCATCCCCGTGCCATTTTGCCAGTCTTCCCGCCTCTCAGCACATTCCCAAAGGGCTGGTAAAATTAAGCTCAGGTATTACCTCAGAAAACAGAATGAAAATAAAATCAGAGAGTTGCTTTACGGTATGGGAGCAGGTCGCCCAAAAGAAAATGATGAGTAAGTGTTATTTTGATTTGTAACTATAAACTTCTGTCATACAGGAAATCTAATTCATCATTTTGTATAATGATTTTTTTTGAATAGCACTTCCATACTAAACAATAGTTTGTAAGAAAATTATGTTTTTTTAAATCATGACAAAGTTGGCTATTTTAGTGAGGTTTCAACTCCACACAATAACCAGATGGTCAAATATTTTGAATGCATGGGCTGGATTTTTAGGCGCCAATGGTGCATGGAGGCAGACAGGTATAGAATTTCATGCTGCGTGCTGCTGTGTCGGTTCTCTGGCACAATCCCAACCCTGTGTCATTTTCCCGGAGGTAACTGGGGAGGGGCGAGGATGGCAAAAACCTGACCAAAAGCAGCTGAAGCCAATTAAGAGTGCTTAAAGGCCTACTGAGTTTGACTGGAATTTTTCATTCTGCTTCTGGATCCCCAGAGGCATCAGGCAACAGTGTAGCTGCCTGGAGGTGGCCTCCTGACAGCAGGCCCTCCCCACCTGCCTAACTTCAGATGAAGCCACAGGTCGCCTGTTCCCTCTCCACAATGGCTACTGAGGGGAATTTTTATTTTATAGTTTAAAATGTTGGTGAGGGGGTGCCTCCATCTTGGGGAATCTTCTCTCTCACTTACCTGAAAAGGCAGTCTGCTGCTTCTTCAGTGCTAGAGGGCCTCATAGTGGCCCTCCAGCTTAGAGAGTCCATACACCGTCCTGACAAGCCTGCCCTCTGGCCATTAATTGGACATTAGGTGGAAAATCACAGCCAGGTGACTGATCCCCGCAGGTGCAGGTTTCAGACTCCCATTTGATCCTGAAGTCGGGGCCCTGAAGCCCGTGGGAAAGTCCTGCTCCATGTGCTCTTATGCAATATTCTTGCGTGAACCTTTATTCAGAATCAAGATGTTCAGAATTGAAAGTTTAAACTTAAATGTTGTTGCAAATTTTAAATCATTTATTTGTTTTCACTAAAATGAGATGATCTGACCATTATCACATTGCTGTTTATGGGAGCTGGATGTGCAGAAAGTGGCTGCCGTGTTTTCTACATTCCAACAATGACTACACTTCAAAAGTATTTGATTTGCTGTAACCTGCTTTGGGAGTTCTGAGGATATGAAATGTGCTACACAAATACAAATAAAAACAATTTATATTTATATTAATAGTGCCTTTAATGCAATAAAATGTCCCAAGGCATTTCACAGGAGCATTATAATTAACCAAATTAGACATTGTGCCACATAAGTTGATATAATGGAAACCTCTCTTGTCTTTCTTTCTATGTCCAATCTAAGAATGATGCATTTTATGAATATTTCTAATTTGAAATATTTCTTAGCTTTATTTATCTTTTTCATTTGATACTGTTATTTTTTATTTTACCCTTAATATTGTACTTTCCTTATGCAATGCCCCATTCTGGGCCAAAAGGCCAATCCAAGATCTCTGTCTATATTGCACTAAAAACATTTCCTAAGGTCTACACAAGGGTATCTGCGAATCACTCCGTTTATTAGTTTGACCATAACAGTCTATTCAAAGAATACTGGAGGACAGCCGCAACCAAGAACCAAACAACGAGTTAGTGCCTTCAGGGACAATGCAGAGAATATCAGATGGGAGAATAGACTGAAAGGATAGGCATACTCAAAGGATAACAAAATAATAAAAACTCTGGGCTGAATCATCCCAGATTTACACTAAGTGCGGTAGTGGGCATGAAAAACAATGTTTTATGCACCGGCTGCAATGGTGGGCTTTCGCGCTGTTTCATCTGCTTCCCACCTCATTAATTATGCAGCCACAGAAAACACTCATTGGTAGGCGGCCTCTGAATTGCCTGGCACGCCATTACCTAACCGTTTCCTCACCGGAGAGCCGGTGCAGACACGATGGGCCAAATGGCCTCCTTCTGTGCCAATAAAATTCTGTAATTCTGTGGTTCCTCACTCTGGGTATAAACTGCAGCCGCACACAGTTTTCAATGCTTGCAGCCCAAGACTGCTCCAGTGAAGGCATGGCCTTGAAAGCCAAGAAGAGTTCAGTGACCCGTCACTGGAATGCCCTTTGGAGGCCCGCCATGATGCCGCTCCCTACCCTGCTTTGGCCGCAGGAGATCTAGCAAGCTCACCACTTTGGCTTTTGAAGAGATGACAGTGGTGGTCAATGCCAATGCTACACAGAAAAGGTTGGCCATCCGGTGCAGAAAAAGGATGAATGATCTCATTCATGCTGTCAGGGTAAGGCAACCATCTCATCACTCAGAACTCACAAGGCACATTCATTGGCCTCTCACTCACTGCCAGTTCAAGGAACATCACCACTTACTCTCTCTCACACACCCTCACATCTCCATCTCGCCTCATCTTCTCTGGAGACTGCCTCCTCAGCCCTTGCCATCTTGAGGCCACTGCACAGATCAACATATGACCCCACACACATCCTTGGCTACCCCGCTTTCCGAGTACAGCCCTCACCCTGCAGCCTCTTCCTTTGCCTGAGGCCACTCCTCTTCCTTCCCCAAGCAAGCTGTTGAAAAGCCACCCTTCCCGTATGGCTGGTCTGGTAAGTAGAGACCTGCCTGCGAACCCCTCTAAAAGTGATGTGGTGCTGCCTGCGAAGCCAGACGCTAATGACTGAGAGTGCTGCCCGAAGCAAGGTAAACAAACAAGCCTCGTTGTCCCGAATGAAGTGCAGCTTGCCAGGCGTACATTGTTTATGTATAGTTGTGAAACACGTCAGCGTGATTGTGCCCAGATGATCCAGCAAAGGGGGATGATTCCGACAAGCAGGGCTTATTATGAGATGCAAAATTATTGAAATTAGGTTCCCGATGTGCAGCAGCAAGAAATGCGGCCCGCCACTGATGGGTGGATCGCAACTTGGTTTTGCGACAGCACGAAACTGATTTTTGTCCTCCTCGCTATGGCGGCCGCTCACCCCGCCAAACACGCCTGCCACCAATGGGTGCGGAAAATTCCGCCCTTTGTCTTCAAATACGGAATAGAACTTACATCATTATGATCTTCCTGCCTAATATTCAATCTGTTCTTCAGGGACAGCACTGCTGTTGCCCAGCAAGTCTTTTCCAAATTCTGCCTTTCAACACAGTCAGTTACTAGAAAGGGTGCTGACGTTTCTACCAGTTACTCTAGTTATGAAGACACTCCAGACACATTAACAGCAGAACAAATGTATTTCATGCCAATAGGCAGCCAGAGCAATCTGTTAACTCCCCAAACTGCTGAAAGGACATAGTCTGGAGCTGTCAGCACACACAAATGCACTAAATGAATAAATTAAAAGTCAAGCATGAGAACAAAGCAAAATCATTCATCAGAATCCACGTTAGAAGCAGCACAGCACTTCTTTCCATACCTATCATCATTGCATTGAACAACATAAACAAAGATTTTTTTTATCAGCCTCTTTATTGATGGCTCTTTCTCTGAAATGATTTGTAAGAAGCTATATTATTTCAACATAAATTCATTTAAAAAATGTGTAATTATTTCAAGCTTGTAAGGTGCGAAATGTAATTTCATAACAAAAATATTTGTTCAAAAAAGTGCAATTAGATTTCACCAGGAAGTTAACAAGTAAGAAGGAAAACTGATAGAAGTATGAAATGAGAGCATAAAATGTTGGGAATCCACAGTAGGTCAATCAACAGCTGAGAGAGAAAAAAACACAAGGGCCATACATGTAACATCAGTCTATCTTTCTGTTTCTGTTTCTGCTCAATGAATTGCTGCGTAGTTCCGCCATTAGCTTTTTTTTCTTTAATGAAGAAGTTCAATGGACGCTGACAGTAAAAGAGTTGACAAAGTTCTATTCAGCTTCAATCTAACCATCACTGAAACCCATATCGTCTCTAGACTTGTTTTTTTTAATATTTGCCTATCACCACCCAAAGGAAACTCCAGCTCATTTTAAATGAAAGTACAAAGCCCTACCTGCTCACTTTTCCTAATCCTACATACTTTCACTAGGGTTGAATATTCCGGACCTCCCCAAGTTGGAAATGGAAACAGGGAAGCCTTAAAAATATTGGCTCCTGGTGCATGCCATTTCAAGATGCCGTTCCTGGTGCCAGCAATAATCACTTTTGGGGGATTGGGGGGTGGTGGTGTAGGGCAAGACAGGAATCTTGCTTTCCTCCCAGTTGAGGCCAACTAAAGCTGTTTAAAAGCTTATCAATAGCTTCTAAAGATTTGAGGTTTAAATTTTTGAAGGGGCACATGGATTACCCAAGTCTTCAGGGACAGATCATCTGAAGGGAGGCGGGTAAAGATTGGGAAACCAGTCATGGTTGCCACATCGCATCACCCCGGTCCAAAAGAGGATTTGCGGGGCAGTGGGAAACTCAGCACTTGGTAAGGGGGTGCCCTTGGCATTGCGCAGACGGCAAGGAGAGTGGGTACTCAGCACCCAGGATTTGAACTATGTCAACTTAGTGCCAACACATGCCAACCCATGCCCCCACCCTTCACTCTTTGCCATTACACCTACCATGCAAACTCAAAGAGTATCCAACATGGGCACACCTCAGGGCCCATACTGAAATGAAATAAAATAAAGTTCTAAGTGTCTATTGCAGATTTTATTTTTAAAAAAACACTTACATTCAAAAAAAGCCATTCACTAAACTTACATTCCATCAACTTTTTACCATTGACTATTTACCATTGACCAGAAACTGAACTGGACAACCATATAAATGCTGTGAGTACAAAAGCAGGTCAGAGGCTATGAGCCCTGCGAAGAGTAATTCACCTCCTGACTCCCCAAAGCCTGTCCCCATCTACTACAAGGCACAAGTCAGGAGAGTGATGGAATATTCCCCACTTGCCTGGATGAGTGCAGCTTCCACAACACTCAAGAGGCTTGACACCGTCCAGGACAAAGCAGCCTGTTTGACTGGCACCACATCCACAAACATTCACTCCCTCCAGCACCGACACACAGTAGCAGCAGTGTGTACCGTCTAAAGGATGCATTGCAGGAATTCACCAAGGCTCCTCAGACAGCACCTCCCAAACCACTACCATCTAGAAGGACAAGGGCAGCAGATAGATTGAAACACCACCATGTAGAAGTTCCCCTCCAAGTCACTCACTAGCCTGATTTGAAAATATATCGCCGTTCCTTCACTGTCGCTGGGTCAAAATCCTGGAAATTCCTTCCCCACAGCACTGTGGGTGTACCTGCATCACATGGGACTGCAGCGGTTCAAGAAGGCAGCTCACCATCGCCTTCTCAAGGGCAATTGGGATGGGCAATAAATGCTGGCCCAGCCAGCGAAGCCCACATCCCATGAATGAATAAAAACAAACTATAACCTCATTAAAAACAAGATTTTATTCAATTCCTCAATCCATCATATAATCAGGAATTGGAATTCATAGTCCCACTTCAAAGAGTCTATAGCCACTTGGAGCTGTCCATCAAAGTGTGAAATAGCAGGCACCCTGCTGTGATATTGGAATGTTGTAAAATCATTCATACAGCACTAATCCAGTAATGATAACCCTCAGGCTTATGTCAACTGACAGAGTGAAAAAGCACGCAAGTTTATTATGTTCTTGCCTCCAACTATTAGCCCTAGAAGTACATTTAATTCTCCAAATATTTGTTCTGTAAACTGGCTGAATAATTTTCTCAGCAGGACTCAGCCTTGTCATACTCCTCTTTTCACTTGAAACATATCTGATTGTCTTTCGTCTAGACTGTTGCCCACTATATGGTCCCAATATAAGCTCTGGATAAATCTCACATCGCTACTGTCGATGTCACAGGGCGGCTGGCGAAATTTTCATCCAGTGGAGGTGCGGATGACCTGGAGTCAGACCTCCACTAGAGTTTTTAAAATGTTCTCGGGATGCAGGTGCTATTAAGTCCACATAATGTTAAGCCTCAAGTATTCTTTTAGTAAGACTGTGAGATGTGGATATTTACCCTGCAGTTCCAGTCAGTTCAACTTTTAGTGATAAACATGATTGAATGTTTCTTCATTGTCTATTTGTTACCCTACTAGTTACACCCTCAAAAAACTCTAATAAGTTTGGCAAACGCGATTTCCTTTCGCAAAACTATGTTGACTTTGTCTGGTCATCCAATTTTCGAAGCACATTGTTAAAACTTCCTTAATAATAGATTCTAGTGGTTTTCTGAATAGTGATATCAGGCTAATCAGTCTATAGTTTCCCATTTTCTCTCTCTCTCTTCTCTTGAATAGAGGTATTACATTTGATAATTTCGAATCTTGGGGACCAATTTAGAGTCTAAGGAAAATCATAACCAAAGCACCCACTGTCTCTACAGCTATCTCTTTTAGAACCCTAGGATGTCAGCCTTGGTCCCAGTGATTTGTTGGATTTTAGACCCTGATGTTTCTCCAATACATTTTCTCTGCTGATATTAGTTATCTTAATTTCCTCACTCTTATTAGTCCCTAAGTTATTGCCCATTTCTTGTATGTAACTTGTGTCTTCTACCATGAAGACAAAAACATTTTTAGGTTTTTGATTCTGGAAGCAGGATTGGGAGTTGGGAAATTTCCTGAAATCGTGATCCTGCATCCATCAGTCACAGCAGTGCAGTTGGCAAGATTATCATCCGGCAGAGGCGTGGACGACCTGGAATCAGATCTGCCACCAGAGTTTTTAATGTGTTCTCGGGCTGCAGCACTAGTAAGTCCACATAATATTAAGGCTCCAGTATTCTTTTAGTAAGACTGTGAGATGTGAATACTTACTTTGCAGCTCCAGTCAGTTCAACATCAGCAGTTCCCTGGTATGTTCACTGGGGACGAGATTAAGAGAGCTATCTCTCTAACAATTGCATGCATACACCCAGATATATTCTCCTCTGTGCTAGATAGGTCTTTTTCAGTATGTTTCCCTGTTTCTCAATGGTTCATTTTTCCCAATCTAATTGCCCTGTTTATGGATCCTGACATTTTCCCATTACTCATATTTCTGCTTTCTCTTTGGCTCAGAGCTTATTGATGCAAGAATGGAAGCTCTTAAAGGGTGACACACTTACATAGAAACATAGAAAATAGGAGCAGGAGTAGGCCATTCGGCCCTTCGATCCTGCTCCGCCATTCATTATGATCATGGCTGATCATCCAACTCAATAGCCTGCTCCCACTGTCTCCATAAGACCATAAGACATAGGAGCAGAAATTAGGCCATTTGGCCCATCAAGTCTGCTCCGCCATTCAATTATGGCTGATAAGTTTCTCAACCCCATTCTCCTGCCTTCGCCCCGTAACCTTTGATCCCCTTACCAATGAAGAACCTATCTATCTCAGTCTTAAATACACTCAATGACCTGGCCTCCACAGCCATCTGTGGCAATGAATTCCACAGATTCACCACTCTCTGGCTAAAGAAGTTTCTCCTCATCTCTGTTCTAAAAGGTCTTCCCCTTACTCTGAGGCTGTGCCTAGTCTCTCCTACTAATGGAAACATCTTCCCCACATCCACTCCATCCAGGCCTTTCAGTATTCTGTAAGTTTCAATCAAATCCCCCCTCATCCTTCTAAACTCCATCGAGTATAGACCCAGAGTCCTCAAATGTTCCTCATATGTTAAGCCTTTCATTCCTGGGATCGTTCTCGTGAACCTCCTCTGGACCCTCTCCAGGGCCGGAACATCCTTCCTGAGGTACGGGGCCCAAAATTGCTCACAATATTCTAAATGTGGTCTGACAAGGGCCTTATAAAGCCTCAGCAGCAATCACTGCTTTTATATTCTAGTCCTCTCGAAATAAATGCCAACATTGCATTTGCCTTCCTAACTACCGACTCAACCTGCAAGTTAACCTTAAGAGAATCCTGGACTAGGACTCCCAAGTCCCTTTGCACTCCAGATTTCTGAATTCTCTCCCCATTTAGAAAATAGCCTATGCCTCTATTCTTCCTACCAAAGTGCATGACCTCACACTTACCCACGTTGTATTCCATCTGCCACTTCCCATGTTCTTTGATCCCTTTCGCTCCAAGAGCTTTATCTAACTCCTTCTTGAAAATATACAGGGCAGAATTTAGCCCTCAATAGGCGGGCGGGCCCCACCGGCTCGGCGGCGGGCAGCCGAACTCCGTCGCCAAAACGGACCCTGCCGTCATTTTGAGTGGGCAGGCCAATTAAGGCCCACCCAGCAGGCCACCCGACGGGAAGTGCTATGTGCTCCCTGTGCGGTGGGGGGAGGGATTCCCCAGCTAAGTGCTGTCTTAAGGAGAGCACTGAAAGTTTAATAAACCTAAAAAATAGCAAAATAAAAAAATTAACATGTTCCCCCCATGTGACAATGTCACATGAGATGGGACATGTTAATAAATATCACAGAAACTTTATTAAAGTTTTTAAAAACAGACATGAAACCTCTTCCCGCCAGTGGATGAGGTTTCAAGTTTTCTCAGAAGCCTGCTGGGGCTCCTGGCCTGCCCGCCAACCTTAAGGTTGGATGGACAGGTCCTTTAATTGGGTTAATTATCCTGTCAATGGCCTCAATTGGCCATTGACAGGTCGGCAGGCGGACAGCTGATTTCGCTGTCCGCCCGCCTTCCTGAATATTTAAATGGGGCAGGATGATGTCGGGGGTTCCTCCTGATGTCATCCCGCGTCATTTTCGCGTCGACGAGTGGGCCCTGCCCCCAACTCGCCGACAGAAAAATTCTTGCCACAATGTTTCAGCCTCAACTACTTTCTGTGGTAGTGAATTCAACAGGCTCACCACTCTCTGGGTGAAGAAATTTTTCCTCATCTCAGTCCTAAATGGTCTACCCCATATCCTCAGACTGTGACCCCTGGTTCTGGACTCCCCCACCATCGGAAACATCCTTCCTGCATCTACCCTGCCTAGTCCTGTTAGAATTTTATAGGTTTCTATGATGTCCCCCCATATTCTTCTGAGCTCCAGCGAACATAATCCTAACCGACTCAATCTCTCCTCATATGTCAGTCCCGCCATCCCTGGAATCAGTCTGGTAAACCTTCGCTGTACTCCCTCTATAGCAAGAACATCCTTCCTCAGATAAGGAGACCAAAACTGCATGCAATATTCCAGGTGTGGTCTCACCAAGGCCCTGTATAATTGCAGCAAGACATCCCTGCTCCTGTACTCGAATCCTCTCACTATGAAGGCCAACATACCATTTGCCTTCTTTACCGCCTGCTGCACCTGCATGCTTACCTTCAGCGACTGGTGTATGGGGACATCCAGGTCTCGTTGCACATTCCCCTCTCTCAATTTATAGCCATTCAGATAATAATCTGTCTTCCTGTTTTTGCTACCAAAGTGGATAACATCACATTTACCCACATTATGCTACATCTGCCATGCATTTGCCCACGGACTCAGCTTGTCCAAATCACACTGAAGCATCTCTGCATCCTCCTCACAGCTCACCCTCCCACCCAGCTCTGTGTCATCTGCAAATTTGGAGATATTACATTTAGTTCCCTCATCTAAATCATTAATATATATTGTGAATAGCTGGGGTCCCAACACCGATCCCTGCGGTACCCTACTAGTCACTGCCTGCCATTCGGAGAAATACCCGTTTATTCCTACTCTTTGTTTCCTGTCTGTCAACCAGTTTTCTATCCATATCAATACACTACCCCCAATCCTATGCGCTTTAAATTGACACGCTAATCTCTTATGTGGGACTTTGTCAAAAGCCTTCTGAAAGTCTAAATAAACCACATCCACTGGCTCCCCCCCACTCATTACATCCTCGAAAAAGCCCAATAGATTTGTCAAGCATGATTTCCCTTTTGTAAATCCATGCTGACGCTGTCCAATTCTGCCACTGTTTTCCAAGTGCTCAGCTATTGAATCTTTTATAATGGACTCTAGAATTTTCCCCACTACCAACGTCAGGCTGACTGGTCTATAATTCCCTGCTTTTTCTCTGCCTCCCTTTTTAAATAGTGGGGCTACATTAGCTACCCTCCAATCTGTAGGAACTGTTCCACAGTCTATAGAATCTCAGAAGATGACCACCAATGCACCCACTATTTCTAGGGCCACTTCCTTAAGTACTCTGGGATGTAGATTATCAGGCCCTGGGGATTTATCGGCCTTCAATCCCATCAATTTCCCCAACACCATTTCCCTACTAATACTGATTTTTTTAAGTTCCCCCCTCTCACTAAACCCTGTGTTCCCCAACATTTCTGGTAAGTTATTTGTGTCCTCCTTTGTGAAGACAGAACCAAAGTATGTATTTAGTTGGTCAGCCATTTCTTTGTTCCCCATTACAAATTCCATGGTTTCTGACTATAAAGGATCTACATTTGTCTTCATCAATCTTTTTCTCTTCGCATACCTCTAGAAACTTTTACAGTCAGTTTTTATGTTCCTCACAAGCTTACTCTAGTGCTCTAATTTTCCCTTCTTAATCAATCCCTAGTCCTCTTTTGCTGAATTCTAAACTGCTCCCAATCCTCAGGTCTGTTGTTTTTTCTGGCCAATTTGTATGCCTCTTCCTTGGATCTAATACTATCTCTAATTTCAGCAGGTCTGACAGCATCTGCGGAGAGGAGTACAGATAACGTTTTGAGTCTGTATGACTCTCACACGGACTCGAAACGTTAACTGTATTCCTCTCCGCAGATGCTGTCAGACCTGCTGAGTTTTTCCAGGTATTTTTATTTTTGTTTTGGATTTCCAGCATCTGCAGTTTTTTGCTTTTAACTATCTCTAATTTCCCTTGTAAGTCATGGATTGGCCACCTTTCCTGTTTTACTTTTGCGCCAGACAGGAATAAATAATTGTTGCAGTTCACCCATGCGCTCTTTGAATGTTTGCCATTGCCTATCCACCGTCATCCATTTAAGTAACGTTTCCCAATCCATCATAGCCAACTCACGTTTCATACCATCGTAGTTTCCTTTATTAAGATTCAGGACCCTAGTCTCAGAATCAACTACGTCACTCTCCATACTATGGTCGTTCATCCGCAAGGGGCCTTGCACAACTAGACTGCCAACTATTTCTTCAGTACCAAGAAAACGAAATGACTAACCATTCCTCCTCTCTGCATGTATGAGTAAAGAAAAAAGGTAGATTTTAGAAAATTACCTTTTAAAATGTAGCACATGGGAGAAAGAAAAGAACATTTCCAAAAAGCAATGAATTACAGAAAATAAATGATTTGTAATATGACAGGCAATATAGGTGTCTCTCAGGAAGTACTGCAACCCTGCTACTCCATGGTTCTTTTTATGTAATGCACCATTTCCTGATGTGTATCCTCTGTTTACAGTAAATTATTTCACTGTAAATTATCCTGGGAAAATTCATATTGCTTCAGGCAACTGGTACAATCTTCTCACAATTGCTGGTAGAACAAAATTAAATAAGTATCAAAATACAAAACAAAAATAAAAAAACATTGTCTGATGATGAAAGATTTTTAAAAATTGCAATAAACGATCTGATTTTAAAAAAGTATTAAAGAAAAAATTCACAATAACAATTGTAATTTCCGTGTAAATGAAAACTTCACTGCCTTACAATTCTAAAATTGCAAAATATACCAATTTCCTACAGAACCTTGTGAATTTTGTGAGAAGATTGCACCACCATGTGATTCCCAAGGCTCTGATGATAACTAGCAAAACACAGGAAAATTTGATTTGTAAAGTTAAGGTAGTACAGCTTTCTTATCTTTTCCACCTAGCATCTTAGTCTTATGGCTGCTGAACTAAAAGTCTAAAGTTACCCACCTGTTCCATTCCTACCAGATCCACAAATATCCAATTTAAGCCACTTCTGTTTTTAAAAGAAATTGGATACATATTCAAAAAGAACAAAGGAAAGCTATGAGGGAAGATTGTGAACAGAGGCAGCTGAGGAGAAACCTAATTGAAGTGTATAACGTTGTGAGGGGTCTAGATAGAGTGGATAGGAAGGCCCTAACTGATCCTATGGGCAGAATCATCCCAGATTTGCACTAAATGCGCTAGTGGGCGGGAAAAAGACCATTTTACACGCCAACCGCAATGGCGGCTTTTCACGCCGTATTGCCCCAATCCCATCTCATTAATCATACATTCCCAGGAAACACACCGTTTCAATGGCCGCCACGCTGTCACCTCGCCATTTCCTCACTCCTAGTGCCATATTTAAAGTGCAGCCACGCACACACCTCTCAATGCATCCAATCCAGGACTGCTGCACAGAAGACAAGGCCCTGAAAAGCAAGAAGACTGCAGCCCCCCGATTCAGTGATGCATCCCTAGAATACCTTTTGGACGCCATGGAGGCCTGCCATGACGTCCTCTACCCCCGCTCTGACCGCAGGAGATCCAGTAATCTCACCACTCTGGCTTAGTAGGCGATGACAGTGGCGATCAGTGCACATGCTGCACAGAAGAGGTTGGCCATGCAGAAAGAAGATGAATGCTAGGTTTGAAATGTTAAATAGGTAAACATGGGTGAAGTTTTAGAATGTAAAGGGAAAATTTGTATTTTTAGGTAAACCAGAGTAATGTGAATTTCAAAAGAGGCGGTGAAATGTTACACTGAGCCGGAAATTTTTCCCAAAGCTTACTGATAAAATTGGTACAATGAAAGAATTTTATTATTAGAAAAGTAGAGTTGAAAAGTGTTAATCTAACTCCCAGTTACACCTCCATTAAAGCAACAGTAAAACGCATAGATTTTAAAAGACCCAGGCAAAGTAACACGATACCCTGAACAGTCGAATTCAAAGTCTGTTTTCTTCACTTCAGTTTGTGTAGACAGCAACTTGAGCCTTAGAGGTGGAGGCTTTTCACACTTATTAGATCTTAGAATGCCTTCCTCTTACACATAAGCTCATCTCCTATATACATTTGCACAGATCAACATGTGACCTCACTATCATCTTGTGATACACCTCTTCCCCAGTACAGCCCTTGCCCTGCAGCCTCTTCCCATCCTTGAGGCCACCTCTCCCCCTTCCATGAGCAAGCCCTAGCCCTGCAGCCATTGAAAAGCCACCCCTGCCTTATGGCTGGTCTGGCAGGTAGAGACCTGCCCGTGAGCCCCCCTAAACATGATGTGGTGCTGTCTGCAAAGCCTGGCGCTGATGACTGTGAGTGCTGCCTGAAGCAAGATGGGCAAACAAACCTCAAAGTCCCGAGTGAAGTGCAGCTGGCCAGGTACACGTTGCTTATGTACAGTTGTGAATCACCTCGGCATGTGCCCGGATGATCCAGCATGGGGAGATGATTCTGGCAAGCTGGGCTTATAATGATATGCAGATGTATTACAATTAAGTTCCCGACGTCCGACGGCAGGAAACGTGGCCCACCATTGACAGGCAAAGCGGATGAGTGCAAGCTGGTTTCGTGACACCGTGAAATCAATTTTTGGCCTTCTTGACATATTGTCCACTCAGGCTGCCAAATATGCAAGGAAAATTTCGCCCTATGATGACTGATGGTTCCACGATAGGATGGGGATGTTGTTTGAAGCAGAAACAGAGTCCCACATTTCATTGTATGTCACTCCATTTAGTTACACGGCTATGGCACAGTGGATGGTAAATGCTGAGCTGTTCAAATCACAGAGGGAAACTACAACTGCCACAACTATTTTACAACTTGTATTTATTTCAAGATGCATGCCTTGAATTCAGTAGTAATAAGACCACTAAGACATATTGGTTTCTTACAAAACTAAATTAAACCTTTATTAATAAAAAAAATATTTTAAGCACATACATAGGTTTATTCCTCTAGTTAATCTAACTTCCAGTTACACCTTGGTTAAGGCAACAGTAAAACACATAGGCCAGGATTTTACAGTCGGTGTGCGGGGGCGGGCCCGACACACCGGTATGTAAAATGACGGATGATGACATTGATGTGCGTCCCGATGTCATCTGCTGTCTCGCGATGTTTCGTTTGGCGGGGCACGTGCTAGAGTTAGCTGCATGCCCACTGATAATTGATAGGCCTATTAAGGCCATTAACGAAGTAATTAATTTCAAGTTTCCGCTGCCCATCCAACCTTATGGTTGGCGGGCAGGCAAAAAGGCCAAGTGGCCTTTACATTTTTTAGGAAACCTCATCCATGAGCAGGATGAGGTTTCCTAAAGCTTTTACGAATTATATAAAAAGTTCTTCGGAAAAATAAAAACGTGTCCCATCTCATGTGACACAGTCACATGAGGGGACATGTTTCATTAAATTTTTATTACATTCATTAATTTTTTTCAAAAGCGCTTCAACCTCTCCTCAGGGAGTTGAAGCACTCTTTTGCACGCATGCGCAAAAGAGCACTGGACCCGACTCTCCCTCCTCCCCCCGCCAGCACAGGTAGCACTCACCGCTACTGCTCGCATATTACACTGGGCCTTAATTGGCCCGCCCATGTAAAATGGAAGTGCGGAGCCGATCGTGGGCAGTGGTCAGCTCCACGACCGACCCTGCCTGCTCACGCCGAGCCTGCCTGACACAGGAAAAATTCAGGCCATAGATTTTACAGGACCCAGGCAAAGTAACACGATACCCTGAACAGTTGAATTCAAAGTCAGTTTTCTTCACTTCAGTTCGTGTAGATAGCAACTTGAGGCTTAGAGACGGAGGCTTTTCACACTTGTTAGATCTTAGAATGGCTTCCTCTTACACATAACCTCATCATCTTTATACAGGTTTCTCTCTTTTCAATATAAATCCCATTGTCCCAATGTGTATTTTCAACTCTACTTTTCTAATAATAAGAATCTTTCATAGTACCAATTTTATCAGTAAGCTTTGGGAAAAATAAACACACTGTTTGACTTCTTCTTCTTGTAACATTTCACCACCTCTTTTGAAATTCAAATTACTCTGGTTTAACTAAAAATGCAAAGTTCCCCTTTACACCTCACATTCTAAAACTTCAGCCAGGTTTACCTATTTAACATTTCAAACCTAGCTTTTCTTCTGATACATCAAAGCTTCAGACCTGCTGTCTTTAATTCAATTAAGTCACATACACACACACACACACCCTATTCATTCCTTACAATAAATCCCAATAACATTATGAAAATTATTATATTTTCCTGACATACACAAAGTCCAGGATGTCTTCTCCTAACACCTGCTCTTCCTCCTCCTCCCTCCCTCCTTTTAGAGCTTGGCCTCTATACATTCTCCGCCCCATACCCTAGTACTGCTATAGACTAGGATGTAATGTAAGAACTGATACCTGGGTCAGGTAGACATCTTTCATCCTTGGGCAGTTATCCTAAATTGGCAAAAAACACCTCCTAAAACCTATCACAGAGCTTTCACAAAATCTGCACAAGGATATGTTACTAAAAACCACATGACCTCCAACTTGTGAAAAGCCCTTTAATTTGCACAGCTTAGATCCTATACAGCAGTTGCACACCTGCTCTTTGTGGGTGATGCATGAATTTGTCGGCTGGGCTTGCATAAATGAAAGTTTTGAATCCTCGCATTGCATAAGTCAGTTCCACTGTGGGGCACCAGGATAGCCTGGGCTAAACCTGTTCCAATGCACAAAGGGGATGCCCTTCCTTCATCCGTCATGCATGAAAGCCATGCAGGAAGTGGTTGGTGGCTCAGGCCATACCCAGATAGTGGTGCAATGCCTTCATATGCAAATAAATTTCTAGCCCATTCAGACCTGTTGGCTATGCAAAAAGCAATGTATAGTCACGTTCTTTTTTTGTGCCCCTGAGTTATGGAAGTTTATAGGTATTGACATCGGCAATTTCGACCTGTTATAATCTCTATTCCATTTCAAGGTCTAAAATATAAGATTAGCCTTGCAGTATAGTTTGTAAAATATGGCACCTATTAGTTCACCTAAACTCACCTTATTTGCCTTATCTGCAATCTGGGACAATTGGAGACCAGTGATTTAAGGCAATAAATCACTTATGTCACTGCCTATGTAACTTATTTTCGCAAGCAGCAATTGAGTTCTGAGTAAAGTGCTACCTGGTGGTTTATTTACTATAAAAAATGTCAATTTACTGAACATGTGACATTTTAAAATTGGATCTTAATAAAACGATTGATTGTTTTTTTTTGAAGTTGCGATTGTAAATATTTGAGTTATGTCACCAACGTTTATAACATAGGGCTGAATTTTCTGTTTGTCAGGTGGGTGGGCCCGCCCGACCCAATCGGCGGCAGGCACGGAGCCGATTGTCACAGGTGAAACGGGCCGCGCCACCATTTTGCGCAGGCGGGCCAATTAAGGCCCGCCCAGCGTGTTTCAGACTCCCGTGTTCAGCGGGAAATTCAAATCTGCGGATACCGTGTTCAGACCACCAGTTCCAATGGGGAACCAGCAGTCTGTATAAAGAAAGGCCAGGCAGCCTCTTTTAGGCTGTTCATCATGGCCAGTGACCGGACTCCAGAGGAGGTCAGGGCAGAGACGGAGGAAGGGGGGCAGACTGCAGGGTAAGCTAGCGGGGGGTCAATGTGCCCCTCAGTTCTCTGATGCCTGCCTTGCTGCCCTCCTTGAAGAGGTGTCAAATCATAGGGAGGTGTTGTTACCAGAGGATGGGAGGAGGAGGGCCCCCCACGCGACCAGGCAGACATGGCAGGAGGTGGCGGAGGTAGTAAGCTCTCAAGATGCTGTGCGGCGCACAGGAACCCAGTCGCAAGCGCTTCAATGATTTGTTGCGCTCTGGAAGGGTGAGTACCATGTTGGCCTTGGCCATTTTACCCAGCAGGTAGCCTTAGCCTTTGAGGCCCCTCCCCCACCCCACGTCTTAGTGTCGTTACTGCATTGGGAATTTGGCGCACGCTGGGTGGGCAAACAGATGGTGACCATGCTTACATCAGCCTTAGTGGTTGAGGAGAAGATGGGTTCTCCCCGCAGCATATGTTGGTGTTTGTCGCATTTGAGTAGTCCGGGGGCAACCTGCAAGGGAGGCAGCTAGACACATACTCAGAACTCCAACACATGTCTTATTGATGGTGATGAGATGGTGGAAGGGGAGCCTCAAGGTGTCGTGGCCAAGAGCCATCTGCTGGCCTCGACGCCGCACCTAGTTGCGCCTCCTTGCCATGGGCGTTAAGACCCGTGTATTATTCAAAGTGATGGACGCCGAATGTGTCCCAGGTGGCCATTGGGGAAGGGGGTTGGGAGCAGCCGTACTATCTTCTGGTGACTGATCACCAGTAGTGTGGACAGGAGCTGCTGGAGGCCTCAGATGGGCCACTGAGGTTGGGGTGCGGCATGCGCGTGCAGAGTACATGAGTGATCAGCCCCACTAAATGCTCTTCTCTGTTCTGCAGGCGAAAACAAAGAACAACAGCCGGGAGCATCTGCGGACTGGTGGTGGGCACGCCATGCTGCAGCACCTCACCACTTATGAGGAGCAGGCCATGGAGTTGGGGAGGAGGCAGGTGGCCAGGTCGGCAGATGTCAGCGAGGCTGGGGTGCAGCGGCCAGGCATTTGAGGGCCACAGTCCCATCCACTCTGTCTCCCCACCATCCAAAGCATTGATGATTGCTGCAATCGTTAATGCAGCAACACTGCTCATTCACAGACTGATACAGTCAGACGTGCGGGTCATACACAAAGGTCCCTCGGCCCCTTCAGGATGCGCTAGCACCTTCCAAAGTCACCTAATCCCATTTGTGACCACTATCTCCATGGCCTAACATGCCATAGCATCGCTGCACATTCAAAGACTTATTGCATCTTAGGAGGGTTTGTACCTCCACCACCCTTTCAGCCAGTGTGTCCCACATTACTCTGTCCAAAAGGTCCTCAGCACCTCACCTGTCAACCTTATGGCACACAATGTAAATAAATGCCACCACGTTAGTCATCCCTGCGCCACGGGGAAATGTTGCCTTCGGTCCACCTGTTCTATGCCCCTCATAACGGTATGAAGGTCAATAATGTGACCTGTCAATCTCCTGTGCGCCACGGCAAATGCCGCAAGTATATGCAATGTTTCCTCATAACTCCAACTCTCCAGGCCAGCATGCATCCAGGTCAGGAACCTCTGCACTCTCCCCACTCTAATGCCATCCCTCCCATGAAGTGCAGGTCACAAGTGAACGCAGAAGTGAAGATGTGGCCTCGACAGCGTTTTCTGCACTTGCAACATGACCTCCCTTTTCCTACATTCTATTCCTCGGCTAACAAAGGCAAATTTGGCTTTGGCCTTATGTTCCTGTTCTGCTACCTTGACGGGTCTGCCCAGCAAGGTCCCTGTAATTGTCGTGACTTCCCACAGTCCTACCATTACTCATGTATTCCTGTACCTTGTTTGTCTTGCCCAAGTGCTTAACCGCACACTTATCCACATAACATTCCATGTGGCATTCCTTAGGCCATCTGACCAGCCTGTCTGTATGCGTGTGTAATGTTTGGGCCTCCTCTTGATTATTTACCACCTCTCCAATGTTCGTCTCCTTAGGTTCTTGAAGATTGAGCGCATTATGAGGCTGGGGGGGGAAAGGGATGAATGGTATTACTGACTGAATGCTATCTGATGCACTCACCTTGTTGTTAAGTTCAGCATCACCACTGCATGGCCGCCACCAACAAGTCCAGATCCCCCCCCCTCCACACCTGAGGGGCAACACTTGCAACTTGCGTCACATCAGTTTAGCGAGCCAGGCACCAGTGCAGCGACTACCACATCGGTGGGGATTATAACGTCGGCAAGTGTCCCGGGGTACAGTGGAGAGAGCACTTCACAATCGCTAGAGGAGATGGCACGGACGGAGACTGCCGATGGCGCCAGCGGCCGGAGGATTGCCGGGGACGAGGCATATGCTGAGTCAGGCAGTGATGATGTGCCTCTGGAGATGGCAGCCATGCAGCAGCTGCAGGACAAGTGGCAGGGTGCACAGGAGCATCTGGCAGGATTGCATGAGGGTGTGCTTCACTTGATCTCTGTGGTGGAGGAATCCAGGCAGAGTGTCAGTGATGGAATGAACCTCAGGACAGAGCTTCAGGCTTCCTCCATTGAGATATTGGCGACTCTCATGGAGAGGGGCATCCAAAAGATTGAGAATCTTCTGATTGGGTTACGCTCTGACCTGCAAGCCCTCACAGGCGCTAATAGCCACAGGTGGTCATTCGCAATGTGGGAGATGTTCTGGGTACCAAGTGTCACAGCTCGGTGCCCATCCATCTGCAGTGAGCCGGGAGGTCCAATGTGACCTCACGTCAGCGCAACAGCTGCCTGTCGTTGCTGCGAGCTCCTCTCAGGGCACTCCGGATGAGGGCAGCAGCTCCTCCGCCCCTCCGCCAGTGACCATTGCATCCATTGAGGCTGCGACAACTGGGGAGGTGCCAGTTCTGGAACTGGCCACTTTCTCCCAGGTGGGGCCAGCACAGGCTCCACGGGCCAGAGGACGACCGCCAAGGTCATCGAGGCCAACAGGACTGCAGAGTCAGCAGGCTGTTTCACAAGCCACTCCGAGCGATGGGGCGGCACCTAGGTGTAGCACCCGCAAACGTAAGGCACGTTAGGCATTCCATGGGTTTGTCACTGGTGATTTTGTGTTGGCCCTAGATTAGGGAATGTTTCATTATCTGCTTCAAAGTGACGTTTGTTGTTTATTTTGGTGGCAATAAAGTCCATTTTTCTGACCATGGCTGAAGGTGTTTCCTTTGTGCTGCATTTGTATGTTTCACAGACGTATCATGAGTGTTTGAGTAGACATTGATGTTTCTGTACTAAGCCCTTAGTTGCAGCTGATGAGGTGGAAGAGGTAGCACCTAAGTGCCACGTGTGGAAGCGCCAGGCGATGCTGGTCCGGCAGATCCATATGTGTGGAGCTAGCTGAAAGTTCGTTGGATTAAAGTGTCTCGGATGTCCCTGTCTCCTTGGTGTAGTAGCGGGTCGGCGTGCTGCCCCTCATCATTGCCCTGTGCTTCCTCATCCTCTGAGCCACTGCTGGATTCATCATGTGCAGCCTCATCCACTGCGTCAAGGTCTTCATCGTCATCTGCGTCCCCCCTTTCCGGCGCAAGATTGCGCAGAGCGCAGCATGCTGCAACTATGAAAGAGACGGAATCTGGAGGGTACTGGAGTGCGCCCCCTGAGTGGTCTAGACAACGGAAGCGCATCTTGAGAAGACTGATGGCTCTCACCACCACAGCCCTTGTGGTGCCTATTGTAGCACTCCTCAGCTCCTGTTCTTGGATGGCGGAGAGGCGACATGAGCCACCTTCTGAGGGGATAGCCCTTATCACCCACCAGCCAACCATCCAGCCGAGCCGGAGCACTGAAGAGCCCTGGCACCTGGGAGTGTCTGAGGATGCAGGCATTTTGGGAGCTGCCTGGGTACCTTGCACAAACTTGCAGAATCTGCATCCTGTGATCACACACTATCTGCACGTTCATGGAGTGGAAGCCCTTCCTGTTGATGAAGGTACCGGGCTCACCTGCTGGTGCCTTGATGGCCACATGTGTGCAGTCTATTGCACCCTGGATGGGGGGGAAGCCAGCAATGGCCGCGAAGCCTCTGGCTCGCTGTGTCTGGCTTGCCTGGTCGCAGTGGAAGTGGGTGAAGGTCAATGCCCATCCGAACAGAAAATCTGTAACCTGCTTGACACAAGTGTGGACAGCTGATTGGGAGACCCCACAAAGATCACCCACCGAGCCCTGGACGGAGCCAGATGCACAGAAGGGCAACTGTGACTTTCAGAGCCGCTGTCATGGGGTATCCACCCACACAGTTAGGGGAGATCTCAGGGCCAATCAGCTGACAGATATAGTTCACTGTCCCCCTTGACAATCGGAGCCTCCTTTGGCACTGCACCTCAGTCATATTGAGGTAGCTGCTTTGCCGCCTGTATACCCTGGCAGCAGGATAGTGGCATCTTCTGCAGCCCCTTCCACCTTGGACAACCTCTTGGCCCTGCGCCCCTTGTGCCTGCGCCTAGCCTCCCAAAGGAGGCTCCCCTGGAGGCTGATTGTCCACTCCTGGCCTCCTCCTTATTCTATCCATCCCTTCCTCCTCAGAGGAGTTGCCTCCAGTGGAGATGTCAGAACCCATACCCAGGCTAAATGGAGGCCTCTGGAAAGCTGCAAGCCAGACAAAGATTACTGTCTGCAGACTGGTGAGCTGAAGCTCCAAAGTATAGAGAAAGCTATTGGAAATCGATCTGAACTACTGACAATCACACAGGCAAGTTTAAAACACTTTCTGCAATAAATACTTCAGATAAAACATTAACAACCCCTCTGAGCCCACATATCCTACCCGTGGATGAGGTTTGTTAAAAAATCAGTTACCCGCCTGCCCTTTGCGCCCGTGCGCCGAGGCGAAGATCGCACGGGCTCCTCAAAATTGGTGTCGATTGCCAAGTTAAGGGCCTTAACAAGGGCGGGCACACGTCGCACTTTATAGCGCGCCCGCCCAGCTAAATATCGCAACGCCGCACGCTGACATAGGGACGCTCGCCACCTGCACATCAGCCATAAAATTCTTCCCTTAATCTAAATATACTAAGACTGATTATCCTCTGCGTTGCCCAACTAGAATTCTAGAAATTGTAAACATGGGAGGAAAAATGCTCTCATTTTGCTCCTGAACATTACTGCTCTAAAATTTTTTCAATGGCTTTGCTCGTGTCTAACTGGTAATTGCGCAATTTTATACAAATGCCTGCTCAATAGCTTTGCCCTCTGATTTCACCTTGTACTGCTCCTCTAAAAGACTAGTACTACGCATCTCCGAGCTGCAGTTCAGGTACTGTCGATCTTATGAGATGGGTCCTTAATGTGAAGCAGAACTTTGCAGTCAAAATGTGAATGCTCCTCCTGTTTTTCACACCATCATTCTTCATGCTCAGATTTGTTTTCCCTGTCCCTCCATATTCTAGACGCCAAAAGAATAGATAATCCCAGTGCTTCGTTGAACAAATACTTCTGTGTGAATTATGTTATGACCACAACCGATGTTAACTGCTGTGCAAACCAAATCCCAGAGGCAAGCTTGGCTTATGGGCCATACCTTTTATTTTGTATTCTGAAAACGGGAAGAAGTCGTAATAATCTCAGCAGCAAGAGGCCCAGTAACACTTCTGGGATTTAAAAATTAAAAGTAAAAGTTTTATTAACAAAAATATAAGAAAACTTAAGCACACAAGATTATAGTTGCATTGTTAAACTTAGTCTTACAAACATTCCCCCCAAAAAGACTCTGTGCTTGGTCAGATTTACAAGAAAACACCTTCCAGGCAACACTCCCTTATAGATATTTAACTATAAAAATCCAGTAATATTGCCCAAGGCAAACTGCTGTAGCTTTAATAAAGGCATACCACATGACCTATAACTCTTCCACTCTGCTGTGAAAATCCAAACTTCAGAATAAAACTGCTTTTTGGAGCCCAAGACTTTTCTGGTTTGACTGGATGGCTGATTCAAACCTGCATCTTTTCCTAGCCCAGAGCCACGCTATTAACTCAGCTCCAGCTCAACAACGTAGCTCCAGCTCCAGCCACCAAAGCTCAAACAGCTCACAACACAGCTACAGCTACATCTCACCAAAAGCTCCAGCTCAGAGCTTCAATAACTCTGAAATACCTTTTTTCCTTTCATCTCAGGCTCCATTGTTTTCACACCTCTTTGAAACTCAAATCTTTCCAAATATAAAATCTTTCATGTTTCCGTTTTGTCTTTGCTTTCAGGCCAATACAATATAATATCCCCCCTTCTGTTTACCTATGGAACTCCTGCAAGATGCAAACAGTTATCTTGTCACCTCTGACTTCTCTTTGATATTCAAACAAACTCTCAACTTATCTAAAAATGCAAATGCTACATCCAACCTATTTACTTGTACCTCAACCCTAACATCTCTATCCTGTTCATGTTTTAAACTCTTCAGACAACCTGTCTCCTATTAATCTCCTCCCAAGTTAATTAAATCATATACACACACAGACACACACAGCCTTCTTCACAGAAGAACATAATATTTCCCAAAAATACATTTTAAAAAACACCCATTTCTCACACATCACTTGTCACAAGGTACCTGCACCAAGGCCCACTGCTTGCAGTCCTATTGCCAGGTGGAGCAAAATGAACACATTTAAAATGGGAAGGCAATTCAAAATCGATAAGCGCAGCAAACCAAACAGGCAGACTGAGAGCAATAGATTCTCACTGGCTGAAAAATGCATGGACTTCTTTGCTGCTTAAAGATTTTTTTCACAATTAAGATAAATGTTGTTTATAAATCCGAGTGCTCTTAGTGCTCCTAGTTCGTATATGTATTTTATTGAAACATATTAAATCCCAAGTGGACTTGGCAGGGTGGATGCTGAAAAGCTGCTTGTGGGAGAGAATAGAACTAGGGAACACAGTTTAAAAATAAGGGGTCTCCCATTTAAGATGGAGATGAGGAGAATTTTTTTCTGTCTGAGGGTTATGGTGAATCTTTGGAACTGTCTTCCCTGGAGAGCAGTGGGGCAGGTTCATTGAATATTTTTAAGGCAGAGGTAGATAGATTCTTGACTGACAATGGTTATCGAGGATAGGTGGAATGTGGAGGTTATAAATTCATGTACTAAGACTGCCAGGGAATAATTTTCCCCCCGTTGGGGGGAGAGTTCAGGAGTGGGCGCGTGCAGGCGTACTTCCAATCGGTGCCCCCGTGCTGCCATTTTACGTGGCCCAGGCCAATTAAGGCCCACCCAGCGTGACGTCCGCCAGGAAGCGCTATGCACTCCCTGTGCGGGCGGGGGGGATTCCCTCAGCCGAGAGTGCGCTCTTTCACACATGCACGCGAAGGAGCGCACTCATCTCCCTGAGGCTAAGTGCTGCCTCAGGGAGATCAGCGCCAAATTTTGAAATGGTCAATGGACAAAAATAAAATTTCCCTGACAGGTCCCCTCATGTGACAGTGTCACATGAGTTGGGACATGTCCATCACTTTTATTCAAACTTTTATTAAATTTTTAAAAACCCTCATGAAACCTCATCCCGCCCAGGATGAGGTTTCATGCTTTTTCTGAAGCCCGCCAGGGCTCCCGGCCTACCCGCCAACCTTAAGGTTGGACGGGCAGGTCCATTAATTATTTGAATTACTTTTTAACTGGCCTCAATAGGCCGTTGACAGGTCAGTGGGCACAGAGCTGATTTGGCT
The DNA here is from genome assembly GCF_964194155.1 of Cetorhinus maximus. Taxonomy (NCBI): domain Eukaryota; kingdom Metazoa; phylum Chordata; class Chondrichthyes; order Lamniformes; family Cetorhinidae; genus Cetorhinus; species Cetorhinus maximus. Next base: position 161,136,905 of record NC_135882.1, read on the forward strand.
GCGCCCCCACCGACCTGAAAATTGGAATGACGCAAGGTGACGTCGGGAGTTCCGCCCGACATCATCCTGCGTCATTTTACGCGTCGGCAAGCAGGTCCAACCCCCGCTTGCCGACCTCAATATCCTGGCCCCAGATATCTGTGAATCTCAGAGCTCTGAAATCTCTCACCATTTAGATAATATGGTTCTTTTTTAAGGTCACATTTCAATCTTCTAAACCTTAATGGATGCAGGCCCAGCCTGCCCAACCTTCCCTCAGAAGATAACCACCCCCCACATCCCAGGTATAAGTCAAGTGAACCTTCTCTTAACTGCTTCTAACACATTTATATCCTTTCTTAAATGAGACTGAAACTATACACAATACTCCAGATGTGGTCTCACTAACACCCTGTACAACTGTAGCAAAACATCCCTACTTTTGTATTCCATTTCCCTTGCAATAAACGACAACACTCCATTTGCCTCCCTAATCACTTGCTGTACTGCACACTAACTTTTTGTGCTTCATGTACCAGGGCATCCAGGTCCCTTTGTACCTCAGAGTTCTGCAATCACTCTCCAATTAAATAACATTCTCCTTTTCTATTCTTCCAACCAAAATGGATAAGTTCACATTTTCCCACACAATGCAACATCTGCCAATTTTATGCCCATCTGTCAATTTTATGCCCACTCACTTAACTTATCTATGTTCCTTTGCAGACACCTTTTTATGTCCTCTTCACATCTTACTTTCCAACCTATCTTTGCATCTTCAGCAAATTTAGCAACTATACATTTGGTCCCGTCATCGAAGTTATTGAGATAGGTTGCAAATAGTTGAAGTCCCAGCACTGATCCTTGTAGCATTCCACTCGTTGCATCTTGCCAATGTAAAAATGACCCATTTATGCCGACTCTTTGGGTGGAATTTTACACCTCTAAAGTGGCGGGAGCAGACCCCTAAAATATGGTGTGCCTTTCAAATGTCCATTGACTTCGGCAGGACAGTAAAATTCTACCTGTGTAAAATTCCTCCCTTTATTTCCTGTTAGCTAACCAATCCTCTATCCATGCTAAAATGTTACCCCCTACACCAGTAATCTTTAATGTAGCACCTTGTCAAATGCCTTCTGGAAATCTAAGTATACCATATCCACAGGTTCCCCATTATCAATGTTGCTTGTTACTTCCTCAAAAAACTCCAATAAACTAGTCAAATATTATTTCCCTTTCACAAAACCATGTTAACTCTGCCTGATTGCATTGAGATTTTCTAAGTGTCCCGTTATAACCTCCTTAATAATAGATTCCAGCAATTTCCCTATGATAGATATTAAGAAAACTGGTCTGTAGTTTTCTGCTTTCTGTCTCCCTCCTTTCTTGAATAGAGGAGTCATGTTTGCTATTTTCCAATCTGATGGGACCTTTGCAGAATCTAGGGAGTTTTGGAAAATTAAAACCAATGCATCTACAACCTCAGTAGCCACTTCTTTTAAGATGAGGACGAAGTCCATCAGGACCTGGGGACTTGTCAGTTTTTAGTTCTAAAATTTTCTTAGCACCCTTTCCCTGGTGACTGTAATTGTTTTAAGTTCCTCCCTCCATTTCACCTCCTGATTCATGATTATTTCTATTGTATCACAGCAATGAAGACAGATGCAGAATATCTGTTCAATTCATCCACCATTGCCTTATATTCCATTATCAACTCCCCATTTTCACCCTTCAGAGGACTAATGCTCACTTCACTTACTCTTTTCCTTTTTAAATATACATTACTATACATTTTTATATTTCTAGCTAGTTTTCTCCTGTGCAATAATTTCTCCCTCCTTATTAATCTTTTTTAGACATTTTTTGCTGTCCTTTATATTCTGTCCAATCTTCTGACCTGCCACTTATCTTTGCAGAATTATACACTTTTACGTTCAATTTGATAGTATCTTTAACTTCCTTAGTTAGCCATGGATGGTGCATCTTTCCCTTAGAGTCTTTCTTTCTCACAGGGATGTATCTTTTCTGAGTTTTCTGAAATATTTCCTTAAATGTCTGCCATTGCATCTCTAGTGCCCTAGCCCTTAACCCAATTTCCCAATTAACTTTAGCCAGCCCTGCTTCATGCCCCATCATTTCCCTTATTTAAGTTTAAAACACTAGCCTTAAATCTACTCCTCTCACCCTCAAACTGAATGTTAAATTCAATCATATTATGATCAAAGCTACCTTTACCTCTCAATAATGAGATCATTAATTAATCCTGTCTCATTGCACATTACTATATCTAGTATAGCCTGCTCTCTGGTTGGTGCTACAACGTATGCTCTAAAAAAACTGTGCCAAAAGCACTGTATGAACTCATCATTCAAGCTACCTTTATCAATCTAATTTGCCCGGTCTATATGTAGATTAAAATCACCCATGATTATCACCGTACCTTTCTCACAAATCCAGAGACCCAGGGTAATGCTCTGGGACCCGGGTTCGAATCCCACCATGGCAGATGGTGGAATTTGAATGCAATAAAGATCTGGAATTAAAAGTCTAATGGTGACCATGAAACCATTGTCGATTGTCATAAAAACCCATCTGGTTCACTAATGTCCTTGAGGGAAGGAATCTGCTGTCCTTACCTGGTCTGGCCTACATGTGACTCCAAACCAACAGCAATGTGATTGACTCATAACTGCCCCTGAACAAGGGCTGCTAGGGATGGGTAATAAATGCCAGCCCAGCCAGCTCAGCCCATGTTATTTTGTTTGTATACACCTTGTGGTTACTGTTACGGGGCCTATAAGCCACTTCCACAAGTGACTTCTTACTTTTACTATTTCTCATCTCTACCCAAACTGATTCTACTTCTTGATCTCCAGACTAAGGCATTCTTTTTCTGTTGTACCAATGTCATCCTTAATTAACAGAGCTACCCCTCCACCTTTTTCTAGCTTCCATTCCTTCCTTAATGTCATGTCAATGCCCTTAAGTATTCAGGCCCAGTCTTTGTCATCTTACAGCCATGTCTCTGTAATTGCTATTAGATTATACATATTTAGTTTTATTTGCGTTGTCAATTCATCTGTTTTGTTACGAATGCTATGTGGATTCAGATACAGAGCTTTTCGTTCTGCCCTTTTACCAATATTGTAACCTCTAGCCTTATCGGCTGGTGCACTCTTAGGTTTGTACATTCTGTCCCCTCCTGCCATGCCCTGATTATCATTTCACTTATTCCTACCTTGCTCTCTTGCCTTGTCTTCTCTATTCAATTCATCACAACTTCCCAAACTTGATGCCTCACCCCACTATTTAGTTTAAAGCCTTCTCTACCACCCCAGATATACAACTCATCAGAACACTTGTCCCAGCATGGTTCAGGTGAAAACCATCCCGACAGTACAGTTCCAACATTCCCCAGTACTGATGCCAGTGCCCATGAACCTACACCATTTCTCCTGGACCAATCTTTGAGCCAGGCATTTAACTCTCTAATCTGATTTACCTTATGCCAATTTGCTCATGGCTCAGGTAGTGAGCCAGAAGAAAGTGCGAAAGGAGGACCCTGGGACAGGCAGTCAGCAGCATCTAGAGGAGAGTGTGAGAGGAGGACCCTGGCTCAAGCAGTCAGCAGCACCTAGAGGAGAATGCGAGAGGAGGATCCTGGGACAAGCAGTCAGCAGCACCTAGAGAGAGTGTGAGAGGAGGGCCTTGGAACAGGCAGTCATCAGTACCTGGAGGAGAGTGTGAGAGGAGGACCCTGGAACGGGTGGTCAGCAGCACCTAGAGGACAGTGCGAGAGGAGGACCCTGGGACAGGCAGTCATCAGCACCTAGAGGAGAGTGTGAAAGGAGGACCCTGGGATAGGCAGTCAGCAGCGCCTAGAGGAGAGTGTGAGAGGAGGACCCTGGGACAGGCGATTAGCAGCACCTAGAGGATCTAGTGTATCTAGAATCCAGTCTATCTCCAAGTAGGAGTAAGGGTAAAATAAAGGCAAGGTTCCATATTTTATTTAGTTAAGATATGTGTGGGGAGCTCAGTCCTGTCATTTGCACATCCTGTGCTATGTGGGAATCCTAGACGTTCCTGGCGGTCTGGATGACCATGTGTGCAGGGGGTTGAGGTGTGCAACTCAAACTCTGGGTTTTGGAGCTTGAGCGGCAGCTACGGCGCATTCACAAGGCTGAGAGGTTTGTGGATGGCATATTTCAGGATGTGGCCACCCCACAGCTTAAGGAAGTGCAAGCAGAGAGGGAATGGGTGACCTCCAGACAGAAGAACGGGACTAGGCAGGTAGCGAGGAAATCCTCCGAGTGCATCTCACTCACAAACTGTTTTTCGGTCTTGGAAAACGGTGAGAGTGACGTTTCCTCTGTGGAGGACAACCAGAACCAAGGCCATGGCACTGTGGGTGGTCCAGCTGCTCAAGGGGGGAGGAAGAAGTGTGGAAGGGCAGTAGTGGTAGGGAATTTGTTAGTGAGGGGAGTAGACAGGCGCTTCTGCGGCTGTAGATGTGACTCCAGGATAGTATGTTGCCTCCCGGGTGTCAGGGTGAAGGATGTCACGGAACACCTGCAGGGCATTCTGAAGGGGGAGAGTGAACAGCCAGAGGCCGTGGGCCATGTTGGGACCAATGACATAGGAAAAAAGAGAAATTAGGTCCTACAAGCATACTTAAGGGAGTTAGGTAGGAAATTGAAAAGCAGGACTTCAAAGGTAGTAATCTCTGGGTTACTTCTGGTGCCACGTAGTGGTGAGTATGGGAACAGGAGGATAGAGCAGATGAATGCGTGGCTGGAGAGATGGTGCAGGAGGAAGGGCTTTAGATTCCTGGGGCATTGGGGCCATTTCTGGCAGAGGAGGGACCTGCACAAGTTGCACGGGTTACATCTGAACAGGAACAGGACCAACATCCTTGCAGGGAGGTTCGCTAATGCTGTTGGGGTGGATTTAAACTAAATTGGCCGGGGGATGGGATCTTGAAAAGTAGTCCAGAGGGGAGAGAAGCTGAGATGGAATTAGAAGTTAAAGCACTAGTAAGTGAGCCTGGAAGCCAGACTAGGCTAGATAAGAAAGAAGTGAGTTTAGCAAGGCCAAATGGAATATATTTTAATGCAAGGAACTTGAGGAATAAGACAAATGAGTTGAGGGCACAGAGAGGCATGTGGGAGTACGATATCATAGCTATGACTGAGACTTGGCTAAAAGAAGGGCAGGAATGGCAACTCAACATTCCTGGTTATAGGGTATTCATACGAATTAGAGAGGGGGATAGAAGAGGAGGGGGGGTCGCAATATTGATCAAGGAATCAATTATAGCAGTGAGGAGGGATGATATCCTGGAAGGATCATCAAATGAGGCCATGTGGGTAGAAGTGAAAAACACAAAAGGGGTAAACATGCTGTTGGGTGTGTACTATACGCCCTCAAACAGTCAGGGAAAAATAGAGACTCAAATATGTAATCAAATTTCAGAGAAGCTTAAGAATAATAAGGGGCAGGATTTTTCACTGAACAGGCGGGCGCACGCCTGACCTGCTCAAACATAAAATGGCGCGCCATGACATCAGGCGAGCGTCCCTGTGTTATCACGCACTCGCGCGATATTTCGATTGGGGGGCGCGCGCGGGAGTCAGCAACACGCCTGCCGACAATTGAAAGGCCTATTAAGGCCATTAAAGTCCCAATTAAATGCTACTTTTCGCTGCTCATCCAACCTTACAGATGGCAGGCAGGCAAAAAGGCCAAGCGGCCTTTGCACTTTTAAGTAAACCTCATCCATGGACGGTATGAGGTTTCCAATAGCAATTAAAAACAAAATATATATTTTAACATTTCATTAAGAACATGTCCCTGCTCATGTGACAGAGTCACATGAGGGGACATGTTTTTTTAACAATGTAAAATTGTTTATGTTTAATTCTTAAACTCCTCATCTCCCTGAGGCAGCGCGGACCTGCACTCATGCGCAAAGTTGCGCGCTCACCCTCCTCCAAACCCCTGCCACACAGGCAGCGCTAAATCATGGTCCGGCCAAGATCATGGGCAGCGGTCGGCTTCCCAACCACTCCCGCCCGCCCCTGCCCAACAAAGGAAAAATCCTGGCCAAGGAAGTAATAACAGGGAATTTTAACTGCCCAAATATTAACTAGGATAGTTTTAGTGTGCAAGGTAGGGAGGGAGCAAAATTAATAAATTGCATCCCGGAGAACTTTTTTTAGCCAGTACGTAGAAAGCCAACAAGGAAGGGGGCAGTTCTGGACCTAATATTTGGAAATGAGCCTGGGCAGGTGGAAGGCATATCAGTAGGGGAGCATTTTGGAGGTAGTGACCATAACTCAGTTAGATTTAGGATAGTTATGGAAAAGGATAAGATTGGGCCTGGGATAAAAGTTCTAAACTAGGGAAAGGCTAATTTTACTAAGAGGAAATACAATTTGGCCTAAGTGGACTTGGAGCAGCTACTTGCAGATAAAACTGTGTCAGAGCAGTGGGAGGCATTCAAGGAGGAAATAGCGAGAGCACAGGAAAAATATGTTCCTGTAAAGACAAATGGGGGGACCAAGTCCGGAGAGCCCTGGATGTCAAAAGGACATAAATGTTAGGATTAAGAAAAAGAGAAGCTTATGGCAGATACCAAGGGCTCAATATGGCAGAGTCCATAGAGGATTATAAAATGTGCAGGGGGAACTTAAAAAGGAAATTAGGAAAGCTAAGAGAGTGCATGAAAAAGCATTGGTGGGTAGAATAAAGAATGGTGGGTAGAATAAAGAAAAATCCAAAGGGGTTTTTTAAGTATATAAAGAGCAAGAGAATAACTAGGGAAAGAGCAGGGCCAATTAGAGACCATAGACGTAATCTGTGTGTGGACCCAGAAGACGTGGGTACACTCCTCAATGAATACTTTGCGTCGGCCTTCACAATGGAAAAGGACGACGCAGGTAGAGACATCAGGGTGGAGGACTATGAAATATTAAAGGAAAGTAACATAGAGAGAGAGGAGGTGCTAGCGGGTTTAGCGGCCTTAAAAGTGGATAAATCTGCAGGCCCAGATGCAGTGTATCCCAGACTGTTGAGGGAGGCAAGGAAAGAGATATTAGGGGCCCTGGCCATAATTTTCAAATCCTCTCTGGCTGCAGGTGAGGTGCCAGAAGACTGGAGGACTGCTAACATTGTCCCATTATCAAAAAAGGGAGGAAGGGGTAAACCAGGGAAAGAGTATTCCCCCCGTCGAGGGGGAAGTGCAGGAGCGGACATGCATCCGATCGGCCCCCCCGATCAGGGGCACGCTGCCATTTTACGTGGGTGGGCCAATTAAGGCCCGCCAGTGTGACGTCCACCAGGGAGCGCATAGCGCTCCCTGCATGAGAAGTGGGGGGGGGAACCCCTCAGCCGAGAGTGCGCTCTTTCACACATTTAAAAATGGTCAAGGAGCAGAAACAAAATTTCCTTGATATGTCCCCTCATGTGACACTGTCACATGAGTTGGGACATGTCCATCACTTTAACTGTAACCTTTATTAAATTTTTTAAAACCGTCATGAAACTTCATCCCTTAAGGTTGGACAGGTAGGTCCAATAATTAAGTCAATTACTTTTTAAATGGCCTCAATAGGCCGTCGACAGGACGGCGGGCACACAGCTGATTCAGCTGCGCCCCCGCCCACCTGAAATTGGAAATGGCATGGGGTGACGACGGGAGTTCCGCCCGACGTCATCTCGCATCATTTTATATGTCGGCGAGCAGGCCCCGCCCCCCCCCCGCTCGCCGACCTAAAGATCCTGGCTCAGAAAATTACAGGCCAGTCAGTCTAACCTCGGTGGTGGGGAAGTTACCAGAAAGAATTTTGAGGGACAGAATATATCTGCACTTGGAGAGACACGGATTAATTAAGGATAATCAGCATAGATTTGTTAAGGGAAGATTGTGTTTAAAAATTTGATCGAATTTTTTGAGGAGGTAACCAGGAGTGTTGATGAGGGCATTTGATGTGGTCTGCATGGACTTTAGCAAGGCTTTTGATAAGGTTCCTCATGGCAGACTGATCAAGAAAGTAAGAGCCCATGGGATCCAAGGCAAAGTGGCAGGTTGGATCCAAAATTGGCTGAGAGGCAGGTGATGGTACCGGGATGTTACTGTGACTGGAAGTCTGTTTTCAGTGGGGTTTCACAGGGCTCAGTGCTGGACCCTTGCTGTTTGTGTGGACAGAAATGATTTGGGCTTAAATGTAGGGGGTGTAATCAAGATAACCAAAAATACTAAACAGTCATGGAGCAAAAGGGAGGGGAGGAAGTAGATACAATAATTATCACTAGAGAAGAAGTACTTGGGAAACTAATGGGGCTAATGGCCAATAAGTCACCTGGACCTGATGGGTTGCATCCTAGGATATTAAAGGAAATAGCTGCAGAGATAATGGATGCACTGGTAGTAATCTTACAAGAATCCTTTGATTCTGGAAAAGTCCCAAAGGATTAGAAAGCTGCCAATGTAACACCCTTATTCAAAAAGGGAAGGAGACAAAAAACAAGTAACTATAGGCCAGTTAGCTTAACATTTGTCATTGGGAAAATATTGGAGTCCATTAGAAAGGATGTAGTAGCAGAGCATTTAGAAATGCATAATATAATCAAGCAGAGTCAGCATGGCTTCATGAAGGGGAAATCATGCCTGACAAATTTATTAGAATTCTTTGAGGACGTAGCCAGCAGGATAGATAAAGGGAAGCCAGTAGATGTAATTTGGATTTCCAAAAGGCGTTCAATAAGGTACCACACATAAGGCTACTTGATAAGAACCAATGGTGTTGGGGGTAGTAAATTGGCATGGATAGAGGACTGGCTAACTAATAGGAGACAGAGAGTTGGGATATGGGGGGGGAATTTTCAGGATGGCAACCTGTAACTAGTGGAGTGCCACAGGGATCAGTGCTGGGGCCACAATTATTTACAATATATATTAATGACTTGGTTGAGGGAAATGACTATACTATCACTAAGTTTGCGGATGGCACAAAAATAGGTGGGAAGGCAAGTGGTGAGGATGACACCAAGGGCAGAATTTTGCCATTGACGAGCAGGGGGCAGGGCCCGCTCACCAATGCGTAAAATGATGCAGGATGATGTTGGGCGGAACCCCTGACGTCACCCCGACCCATTTAAATTTTCAGGAAGGCGGGCCCGCAGCAAAATCAGCTGTGGGCCCGCCGATCTGTCAATGGCTAATTGAGGCCATTGACAGGTTCAATTATACAATTAAAGGACCTGCCCATCCAATCTTAAGGTTGGCGGGCAGGCCAGGAGACCCGGCGGCAAATAGATAAAGCATGAAACCTCATCCACCAGCAGGATGAGGTTTCATGTGGGCTTTTAAAAAGTTTAATAAAGTTATTATGTAAATTATGAACATGTGATTTTTTTTTCTCTATTTTTCAAAGTGTAAGCGATCTCCCTGAGGCTACGTGCATGCGCGAAAGAGCGCACTCTTGCTTTTGGGGAATTTCCCCCCCCCCACCCCCCCAACCCCCCCCCGGCCTGCACAGGAAGCGCATAGCGCTTCCCACTGGACATCACACTGGGCGGGCCTTAATTGGCCCGCCCACGTAAAATGGCGGCGGGGCCCGCTTCTCCGGTGGGGATCTGTTTAACAGGTAATAGATAAGGCAAATGGAATGTTGGCCCTTATTTCAAAGGGAATGAAGTATAATAATAGGGAAGTCTTGTTAAAACTATACAAGGCACACCTAGAATACTATGAACAGTTTTGGTCCCCTTATCTAAGGAAAGATATGCTGGCATTGAAGTCAGTCCAGAGAAGGTTCACTAGGTTGATCCCGGGTGTGAAGGGATTTTCGTATGAGGAAAGGTTGAGTAGGTTGGGCCTGTCCTCATTGGAGTTTTGAAGAATGAGAGGTGACATTGAAATATGTAAGATTCTTCAGGGGCTTCACAGGTCGATGCTGAGAGGTTGTTTCCCCTTGTGGGAGAGTCTAGGACCAGAGGATATTATCTCAGAGTAAGGGGACGCCCATTTGAAACAGAGATGAGGAGGAATTTTTTCTCTCAGAAGGTAGTCAACCTGTGGAATTCTTTACCGCAGAGGCTGTAGAGGCTGGGCCGTTAAGTATATTCAAGGCTAAGATTATATATTATACAAGGCCTTGGTGAGACCACACCTGGAATATTGTGTGCAGTTTTGGTCTCCTTATCTGAGGAAGGATGTTCTTGCTATACAGGGAGTGCAGCGAAGGTTTACCAGACTGATTCCTGGGATGGCGGGACTGACATATGAGGAGAGATTGAGTCGCATAGGACTATATTCGCTGGAGTTCAGAAGAATGAGGGGGGATGTCATAGAAACCTATAAAATTCTAACAGGACTATACAGGTAGATGCAGGAAGGATGTTCTTGATGGTGGGGGAGTCCAGAACCAGGGGTCTCAGTCTGAGGATACGGGGTAGACCATTTAGGACTGAGATGAGGATAAATTTCTTCACCCAGAGAGTGGTGAGCCTATGGAATTCGTTACCACAGAAAGTGGTTGAGGTCAAAACATTGTATGTTTTCAAGAAGGAATTAGATATAGCTCTTGGGGCAAAAGGGATCAAAGGATATGGGGACAAAGCGGGAGCAGGCTATTGAGTTGGATAATCAGCCATGATCATGATGAACAGCAGGGCAGGCTTGAAGGCTTGAAGGGCTGAATGGCCTACTCCTGTTCCTATTTTCCATGTATGTTTCTATGAGATAGACAGATTTTTAATCTGTAAAGGATTCAAGGGTTATGGGTGTCATGAAGCTATTAATGCATATAATATTTTGGAAAATATTTTCCTTTTAAAATGGGGGTTTCAAATGCAGGTATATAATAATTGGATTGAAGCTAGCTAGTCTTGGTGCTTTGATGTACTAGATTGAGATGTTAAAAAGAAAGATAACGTGCATTTGCATTTTTTGAATAGAGCATTTAAGAAGTGGGGTGAAAACTTGGCCCCTATCTAGCAGATACCAAGCCATAGTTTATATTACTAATAAAATTGGTACTATGAAAGGGGTTTCATTGTTAAAAGGTGGAGTTCAAAGAAGCTGGTGAGATAATGAGAATTTGAATTCAATCAGTGGTGGTAGGTATAACTTCAGCTACTTTCGGGTGTGCGGCCAGATGCAATGTAAGATCAAAAGACAGCTCCAATCCTCCAATTCACTCCACAGTGAAAATAACCTCATTTTGAATTCATAGGGCAGGTTTTTCCAGTCGGCGGGCAGGGGTGAGGCCCGCTTGCCGACACGTCAAATGATGTGGGGATACGTCGGGTGTGCGTCCCTACGTCACCCCGCGTCATTTAGATTTTCAGTTCTGCGGGCACACAGCCAAATCGGGCTTTTAAATATTTATCAAATGTTTAAATAAAAGTTGAGGACATGTCCCAACTCATGTGACAGTGTCCCCAACTAATGTGACATGTCCCCTCATGTGACAGTGTCAGGGAAATTTTTTTATTACCTTTCTGTCAACTTTTTATTCGGAGCCTATCTCCCTGAGGCAGCACCTTGCCTCAGGGAGATCTGTGCGCTCTTTTGCACGCATAAGCGAAAGAGCGCACTCCCGGCTGAGGAAATCCCCCCCCTCCGCCCGCATAGGGAGCGCATAGTGCTTCCTGGCTGACGTGATGCTGAACGAGCCAAAAATGGTCCGTCCACATAAAATGGCAGCGCCCCCACAACTGGGGGCACCGATTGGAAGGCCGGCCACAGGCGTCCGCTCCCGCACTTCCCCCACAATGGGGGGAAAATGTTCCCTGGTGTTTGGTTAAGTCTAAGGGTTGCTGTTGCCTTAAGGGAGTTTAGTTTGGGAATTTGTAAAAAGTTATCATAGCATTCATTTATAGCCATGTGTACATATATTTTAACCTGTGTAAACTAATAAAATGTTTCATTTAGTTTAATGTAAAACCTTGAGAACTAGTGGTCTGATTCCTGAGTTTAGAGTCACATCTCAAACATAACACTTAAAATTATTGGTTATGACAGTTGTTTAAAGTTTCCCTCTGGGATTTTTAAATAGTTCCACTTTACCAACTGCATCAGTCAGAACAACTGGGGTCTGTGCCGGGATAAGTTATATTTCTAATTCCTTGATTGGTCAGGAATTGGTGAATCGTTAAGCTTACGAGTACGTGAGGCACTTTGAATTCAGGAGTTGGTGAGATATTTTAGAAGTGGTGAGACTGCAAGTTGGCTTTGGCAATTGCTAAGACTTGTCTGGGAGTAGAAGAGATAACTCTGAGTGGGTTGGAGAAAATAACCAAAAGTAAGTTAACAGAGTTGGCGGATAAGTTACAATTGGGGTTACCTGCAGGAGATAGGAAATCTGAAATAGTTAAAAGTATAGCACAGCATCTATAGTTGGAAGTGAAGCCTGAAAGTGAGTCATAGCTGGAGGTAGTAAGACTTCAGTTGCAAATGAAAAAGCTTGAATTAGAAGTAAAAGACAGAGAAATAATTTTTAAAAAGGAATTAGAAATTGCAAAGATGGAGAAGGAGGAAAGAGAAAGAGAGAAAGAGAATTCCAACTGAAAATGTTGGCAGTTAGAAAGTAGACTTCAGTAGGTGAGGAAGAACCCAGTGGGGATATGTTTAAATTTCTACAAGCTCTTCCAAAGTTTGAGGAAGTAGACATTGATGCATTCTTCATTTCATTTGAGAAGTTGCTAAATAGATGAAATGGCCACAGGAAAACTAGACATTATTATTACAATCTAAGTTATTAGGTAGGGGGCTTGAGGTATATGCTTCGCTTTCGGAGAAAATGTCGGTGAACTGTAATGTCGTGAAAAAAGCTATTTTGAGTACATATGAGTTGGTTCCTGAAGTATACAGGCAGAAATTTAGGAATATGAGAAAACAGCCTGGGCAAACTTATATTGAGTTTGAAAGAGCAAAACAAAGTAATTTTGACCGGGCATTAAAAATAGAGACAACGTATGCTACTTTTAGGGAAGTCATTCTTTTGGAAGAATTTAAAGATTCAATCCCTTCAGTAGTGAATACTCATGTGGAGGAACAGAGGGATGCTTCTGTAAAACAAGCAGGAGAGATAGCTGATGATTATGAGTTAGTTCATAGAGCTAAACCTTTTTTCCATCACCCTTTCAAATTGGAAAAGGATAAAAAGTGGGAAGGTGAAAAGAAGTCAAGTAGTCATGGAAGAGAAGTAGCTGGAAGTTCCCAGGAAGTTTTTTTCTCAGAACAAAAAGGAAGGTGCTAATGGTAGAAGTGACATTCAAAAATTGAGATGTTTTCATTGTAATAAAGTGGGACACACAAAGTCAATGTGTTGGAGGTTGCAGGAAAAATCTGTAGGAATTATTGGGGTACAGAAAAGCTCTGGAAGTAAAAGTACTGTGGGTACTGAGGTTCAGGCACAGGGGAAACCAGTGGTTTGTGTACAAGTGAAACAGGGAGAATCAGTGAAAGGTAAAGAAGTGGGAATGTGTTCACAGTTTACTCAAGAGAATTCTGAGGAGCAGGTCACAGAAATGTTTAAAGACTTTGTATGTGAAGGGAAAGTCTTTCCATGTGTACAGGTTTAAGTAGGTAAAGATGTTAAAATATTAAGAGACACAGGGGCTAGTCAATCCTTAATGTTGTGGAATAGTGATATTTGTTATCCAGAGGGAGTGTTACTGGAGAAGGCAATAATAAGTGGTGTTCATGGAGATGCTAAATCTATTCAATTGCAGAAGGTAAATTTAAAGAGCAAATGAAAGAATGGTGAAGTTATAGTTGGAGTGGTAGAAAAATTGCCCATTGCAGGAGTTCAATTTATTCTAGGTAATGATATAGCTGGATCGCAAATGTGGGTGATGCCTGTGGTAGTTGAGCAGCCTGTAGAAGTGTTTTCAACAGAAGTGCTACAGAAGGAACACCCTGGGTATTATAATAAGATCAAAGGCCCATCAGGAAGAACAAAAGAAACAAGATAAGCAGGCAGTTCAAAAGCAAGAAGAAAGTGTTGAAATCCAATTAGCTGGCACTGTATTTGATAACATTGTTCAGGAGGAAGGAATGCAGAACAGTTCAGTTGAAGTGTTTAACTCAAACAGGCTAGTGGAGTTACAGAAAAATGATTTGCAATTAAAATAGTTATATCAGAAAGCTTATTCAGAAACCAAAGCAAAATGTATTCCAGTGTGTTATTATCTTCAAGGGAATATATTAATGAGGAAATGGCAATCGGATTACATCTCAGCAAATGAAAGTTGGAGGGCAGTGCATCAGATTGTTATCCCATTAGGTTATAGAAATGAGATTCTGAGGATGGCTCATGAAGTTCCAATGGGAGAACATTTAGGAATTAGGAAAACGCAGGAAAAGATACAGAGGTATTTTTTTTTGGCCAGGATTGCATAGGGATGTAGCCAAATTCTGTAGAACCTGTCATATATGTCAAGTAATAGGAAAATCACAAGCAGTGATTAAGCCGATGCCTTTAATTCCAATACCAGCATTTGAAGAACCTTTTACCAGGGTCATGATTGATTGTGTAAGACCCCTTCCTAAGACTAAAAGTGGAAATCAGTATTTATTAACAATAATGGATGTGTCTACTAGGTTTCCTGAAGTGATACCTTTAAGAAATATTACAAATAAGAAGATTGTGGAGGAGTTAATTACATTTTTCACAAGATATGGTTTACCTAAGGAAATACAATCAGATCAGGGGTCAAATTTCATGTCACATGTTTAAGGAAGTAATGAACAGTTTGGGGATAAAACAGTTTAAGGCAACAGCTTATCATCCGGAGTCACAAGGAGCTTTGGAAAGATGGCATCAAACTTTAAAAACTATGATAAAGGCATGCTGTCTTGATTATACACAGGACTGGGATACAGGAATTCCATTTTTGTTATTTGTTATTAGAGATGCTCCTAATGCATTGATTGGTTTTTAGCCCTTTTGAAGTAGTTTATGGTCATGAGGTAAGAGGACCACCGAAATTGATTCATGAGAAATTGGTGGGTCAAAATTCAGAAACTACTCTCCTGGATTATGTATCAAATTTCAGGGAAAGATTGAACAGAGCATGTGAATTGGCTAGAGAACATTTAAAGATCTCACAGCAAGTGATGAAATTGAAAGCAGATAAGAAGGCTAAAATTCGCAGCTTTGTTTCTGGAGAGAAAGCATTAGTTTTGTTACCAGTACTAGGGGATTCATTAAATGCAAAATTTAGTGGGCCTTACAGGATTGACAAGAAATTGAGTGAAGCATGCCATCGAGCTGACTGTAGCAATGGTGAGGTCATCGGCGAATACCCATGTGAGAACCTGCACCACGTCATCCCTCTCTCAGCACAAATGTGAGTTCTCTCTCACCTGTTTTTGACTGTGCTGCCATGCACTGTTTATCTCTCCTTTGGTTCACAGGGAGCTCTGCCAAGCAACTAACACCCTCAGCTAGCCAGGCCCGCAGCTCCATCCACATCGTCACCTCCAGCCAAGAGGACTCCTCCTTCATTGAAGAGCTAAAAATAAGCAGCTTGGAAGATCCATCACAGCGCTTAACCACATCATCCACCAGCGCCGAGATACATACCTTGGTGGGATCTAGATCTAGAGCAGGCTCGAGTTCACAAACTGATGGTTACTGCATGGACACGGGTCCGCAACATGAGGAGGCAGGTTCAGCCAAGCTCCCTGGCACTCGGAGGACTGCTGGGGAAGAGGCTTCTGTGAGGTCCAAGTCAGATGACAAACTTTTGGATTTGGCCATCCAACTCATCCTAGAGAGTCAGCAGAAGGTGGGAGAACATCACGCAGAGCTGTTGGAAGCTCTCAACAGAGTTGCATGCGAATCAGAGGAGTTTGCCCATTTGCTCTCTGATGAAGTGGTGTCCACATGTGCTTGTATGGAGGTCTCCATGGGGAGGATGGCAGACACCAGGGAGACCCTTGTCCAGCAGAACGCGGAGATGTGTGCAGGCCTGCATTCCATCACAGTAGCTACGGGTGGGTTCCTGCAGTGGCAACCCAAGAGGGAAACTTGGCACCTCAACCTCCCCACCAGATGCTCCTTCCCCTCAAGGAGTCAGGCCAGAGCCCTCGGGTACTCGAAGGGAGGAGGATGGGCAGCTGGACGCCCCTGGGTCATCCACTCAGGAATCCCAGAGGCTGTACGCTCCCTCTGAGTCCCCTTTGCCTGTGACCCCCTGAACCTCATCCTCCATCACTGCAGAGAGAGCAGCTGGCCCACAGGAGGACAGCCAAAGCAAGCTGGGGCCCCCATGGCCTCGGCTGTCCAAAGGACCCATGCCGAAGACGTCAGGGGCAACAGAGCCAACCATTACAAAGGCTGTCTCCACCCCTGCTGCGGATGTCAGAGCAGCAACTAGAAGTCTAAGGCATTCAAAAGTTAAGAAATTTTGATCACAGTTGGTTTCATGGTTGGCACATTTTGTGACTTTACAATTTGGAACTATATTCACTTTCACTGAATAATTTGTAATGGTGTCTTTCAGCTTCATTGTCAGGCTTTGCGAGTGCCTCCACTGCATCGCACGTGCCCCCCCACCCCTCCCAATGCGACTAGCAGTTCAGATGCATGCAGCCAGGCCACGATTCTGAAGGGAGGAGTGTGTGTTTGGCAGGGCCTTTTGGAGCCTTGTGCAAGCACTCTCCCATGCACGCAGATCCTTCCCACATCACACTCATCTCAACGCCCTGAGTATTTTCAATGTTGCCCCTGCTGGGCATCACTTGCAATTGACTGTCTAAGTTGACCTGCATCTCCATCCACCCACTGATCACAATCCCATGCAGCACCTGGTCTCGCCCACCACGACTCTCGTTTGACTTTAGATTTGGAAAGCATGGTACTGCCATGATTTTTTTGTGTTCCCTTGTTCTTTCCCTTCCCCAAGTCACTCATTTCCTTTCCCCCATCACTGTCGACCCCCGTGATCTCAACTTCCACCTCCCCCCACCGTGATCTACCAGCCACAACCCTTTTCTTTTGGGGATGT
The DNA here is from genome assembly GCF_964194155.1 of Cetorhinus maximus. Lineage (NCBI taxonomy): Eukaryota > Metazoa > Chordata > Chondrichthyes > Lamniformes > Cetorhinidae > Cetorhinus > Cetorhinus maximus. Next base: position 161,153,906 of record NC_135882.1, read on the forward strand.
CCAAGTGAACGTGCACGTTCCCTTCCTTCCCAAAATCCCACCCCCAATTACATTAACTTCCCCGATCTCCTCCTTCCCAACCCCAAGGGCCGTGTCTGCCTCCCAGTCCCCAGCAACTACCCTCGCTGTCGCTTCTACCGATACCATCACACCCTCACCCTTCTACCATACTGCCTCGCTCTGCCCCCAGTCATTCTCACCATTCCCTTATGCCATGCCCACCCTCATTTCACCCCCCTCAGGAGACAGTCATGGACTCATCAGAGCCCTCCCTTGCACATTCACCTGGACATCCCTCTCCGGACTCCTTCCTCTACCCTTACTCCTTCCCCCTTCCTGACTTGTTCAGACATTCTTACTTCTTCCTCAAGCCTTCCTTCTTCCTCCAGCCTCATTTCTTCCCCCTTCCCAATGCCTTCCTCCACCCTTACTTCTTCCTCCACCCTAACTCCTTCCTCTCTCTGTTCTCCTTCTTCCACCCTTACTTCTTCTTCCACCTTTACTCCTCCTCTCCCTGGACTCCTTCTCCTCTCCGCACTCTTCCTCTCCTTGGTTCCTTCCCGCCTCCGAACTCTTTCCCTTACACTTTCCACCCCCCTTACACCTACCTCCCCAATTTCTGTTTTCTCCCTGTTACTCCCTCCTCCCCCGTAGTCCCCCCCCCCCCAACCTCTTCCCAACATCTTTGTTCCCCCCCAACCTCATTCCTCTGACACCTTCGTCCCCTCCTCCCAACCTCCCCCCCCCGACACCTTTGTTCCCTCCCTCCCAACCTCCCCCCTGACACCTTTGTTCCCCCCCTCGCAACGTCCCCCCTGACACCTTTGTTCCCTCCTCCCATCCTCACCTCCTGACACCTTCATTCCCCCCTCCCAACCTCCCCCCGACACCCTAATTCCCCCCTCCCAATCTCCACGCTGTGACACCTTCTTACCCCCCTCTCCCTTCCTCACCATCCCCGACACCTCTTCCTCTCCCAATTGATCCTAGACTTTCCTCTCCCATCCCCCGGTACATGTCCCTCTCCCAAACACAGCTGGACCTTCCTCTCCACCACCTCGACCAACATCTGTTGTGAGCCGACCGTCATCGGTGACTTTCCACCTTCCGTGAGCTGTTTTGCGGCGAAGCCATGTCCATGAGAATCTACCCAGCATGCCATGGACATTCCTCCATGGTCCCGCTGCTGTCGGGCTCCAGCATCTTCTGCTCCTCGGATGTCCACTATGTGAGCAAAGCCCTGGCTTCTGCACATCACACTTGTTTTCCTGCTGACATGGGTGGATGATCCAGTGTGGTGGGATGATTCCAGTGGGCTGGCCTTATAATGATATGCAGATGTACTACAATGAGATTCCCGATGTCTGACAGTGGGAAACACAGCCAGCCATTGACGGGCAGAGCGAATGATTACAAACTGGTTTCACGATGTCATGAAACCAATTTTTTGCCTTCTCGCCATATGTCCGTTCACGCTGCCGAACACGCCCGACGCCGGGATCACGGAAAATTCCACCCAGCTTTTTATCTGTATCAAATTCTATGCTACATAATATACCTTTTCATATGCTATACTCTAACTGAAAGGTTAAACGTGGAGACTTGTTTTCATAAAATTTTGCTGGTGCAAAGCAATTTGCTTTACAGATCCCAAGAGAAATGATGACGAACAAGTGCCCAAGTAATTCTAAAAGACACTATTGTTTCCAAAACTGATAATAAAAAGGAGCATTTTTAGACTTTAAATATAGTAAAATACAAAGATCATCAAGTTAACTTTCTGTGGTTTTGAAAGTGGACGATGTGTATGCCTAAAATGTAAAAACACGGAGACTGGTGAGACCTTATAAAGTTTAAAAGCAAAATACTGCGGATGCTGGAAATTTGAAACAAGAACAAAAATTGCTGAAAAAACTCAGCAGGCCTGACAGCATCTGTGGAGAGAAAGAGTTAATGTTAGAAAGTTTGTTCACCACATCAATGCATGACTAAGAAATATTGATATATTGATGATGCTGGAGAAGTTGGCTTAACTAAAGAGGATTTTGTTTTGTTAATTAACATTTTATTGTAACATACCTATAAAGTTTAAAGTTTTGCATATAGCCCACATTACGCCAAATGGGCATATCATACCAAGCAGGACAAAATGTCACCCTAAACCGTCTGTCACACTATTGTGATCAGCTTAAGTAACCACTATCTTTTCAGCTGATTTGTCAAATACAAAGAACCCAAACGAGGAAGGATTTGCATTTATAGAGAGCCTTTCACAGCCTCAGGATTTCCAAAAATGCTTTACAGCCAATGTAGTCCTTCTGACATGCACTGACTGCTGAAACATATGAAAGCAACTAATCAACTAATTCATAATTTTTTCACCAGTAGATGAATCTAGAACAGGCTTGTCCAACCCATGGAACACAGCCGGATTGTGGCCCGCAAAGCCCCTCTATGTGGCCTCTGGAGTGCCGGTTAGACGGGTCAGTGAGGTTAAATATTTCTGCAGGGGACTGCTCATCCAATCACAGGCCACTCCTTTCCCACATTTGCTGCTGATAGGATCACTATCAGCAGCACACAAGGAAGAAAAACGTGCTATGATTGGAGGAGCAGCGAATACCAGCAACTGAGAGTCTGTGAAGATAGAGAGAGACTCTAGGACATCGGGGTCTCCACCCCCCCACCCATATTTGGGCTCTGCTAGGTGCCAGGCCTCTCTCTAGGTCTCTTTTTTGCCCTCATTGCACGTACCACCCCTGCATCTTCCAATTTAGTGAGTAAGGGTGGGTGGGTGAGTGAGGATGAGTGAATGACAGTGGGTAAGTGAAAGTGAGGGTGGTTGAGTGAGTGAGAATGAGGATGGGTGAGTGAGAGTGTGGGTGGGTGGGTGAGTGAGAGCAAGGTGAGTGAGAGAGTGAGGGTGGGTGAGTGAGGGTGGATAGATGGTTCACACACAGAGGCCAGGATATTGAGGTTGGCAAGTGGGGGGCGGGGCCCGCTCGCTGATGTGTAAAATGACGCATGATGATGTTGGGCGGAACTCCCGACGTCACGCCGCGTCATTTCAATTTTCAGGTCGGCGGGGGCGCAGCTGCATCAGCTGTGCGCCCGCCGGCCTGTCAACGGCCAATTGAGGCCATTTAAAAATGAATTCAACTAGTTAATGGACCTGCCCGTCCAACCTTAAGGTTAGCGGGCAGGCCAGGAGCCCTGGTGAGCTTCAGAAAAAGCATGAAACCTCATCCACAGGCGAGATGAGGTTTCATGTAGGTTTTTAAAAATTTAATAAAAGTTTGAATAAAAGTGATGGACATGTCCCAACTCATGTGACAGTGTCACATGAGGGGACATGTCGGGGAAATTTTAATTTTCTGCATTGGCCATTTTTGAATTTGGCGCCGATCTCCCTGAGACACCACTTAGCCTCAGGGAGCCGCGTGCGCAAAAGAGCGCACTCTCGGCTGAGGGATTCCCCCCGCCTACACAGGGAGTGCATAGCGCTTCTTGGTGGACATCACACTGGCCAATTAAGGCCCGCCCACATAAAATGGTGGCACACCCCCAATTGGGGGCGCCGATCGGAGGCACGCCTGCACGCGCCCGCTCCTGCACTTCCCCCATAATGGGGGGAAAATTCTTCTCAGACAATATTCCTGAACTATGCAGTAAGCGGATTTTCAGCTAAGATTGTTTGTTATGGCATGATCCAATTGTTCTTAGCAAAACTGGAATGTTGAACACCCATCCATGTGGATTACTGACATCATTTCTACTGTAAATATCCGTGTGTGTGTGTGTGTGTGTGTGTTTGTATACAATGAGGAGAGTGTGTGTGTGTGCGTGAGTGTATGTGTGTGTGCATGAATGTATGTTTGTATGTGTGAGGTGTGTGTGTGTGTGAGTGTATGTTTGTATGTGTGAGGAGGGTGTGTGTGTGGTGGGGGGGGGAAGAGTGAGTGTGTGTGTGTGTTGAGGGGTGACTGTGTGTGAGGGATGAGAGTGTGTATGTGAGGTGTGAGTGTGTATGTGTTTCTGAGAGGTAAGTATGTGTTAGGAGTGTGTACATGAGGGGTGAGTGTGAGAGTGGGGGGGTGAGCGAGAGAAGTGTGTGTGTGTGTGTGTGTGTATGTGTGTGAAAGGGAGAGGTGAGAGGGAGGGGAGTGAGTGTCTGGCTCACTCCCAGTCTCATGGTTCTTATTCACCCTTCACCCTCAACCCCACACACCAACACACAGTCTCATCCATTCTCACAGTGGGTGAGTGTGAGTGAGTGAACACCCTGAGCCTGGGAGTGAACGGGACACACAAATTCTCACCCTTTCATGCTCTAAATGGTTGTCTTTATTTATTACTCATTTTTTAAAATTATCAGTTCATTGTTTTGACATTTTTGTTGTGCTCAGCAAGTTGTCTCTTTGCATTCATCAGCATTTTTTTTGAAATTCATGTTTAATGTTGTGCCAAATCTTATCATTCCGAAATTTGCTCATTTGTTCCTGAGTATGAGAAAAATTGAAATGTGCCCCCCCGCGCCCCAACGTGAAAAGGTTGGAAAAGCCTGATCTAGAACGTAGTGATAAGCACCAGAGTCGTTTTCTCTCCTTCACTTGAAGCAGGCATTGGAAATACTGCCAGAAGCTTATCCACTACTTGCATATGAACTTGACCCAGAAGATCTGCTGGGGGTCAGTCACCAGGAAACAGGTAGATTTGAAGGGCTGTAGCACCACAGCCCTTAAAGTCAAACTTTTTTAAACATCTTTTTTTAATGACTAATCGAAACCTCATCCCGCCCATGGATGAGGTTTCATAATAAATCCAAAGACCGCTTGGCCTTTTCGCCTGCCTGCCAACCATAAGGTTGGACAAGCAGTGAAACATTTAGTTTATTTAGATTTTTAATGGCCTTATTAGGCCTGTTAATTGTCAGCGGGCACGCGCAGTGTGCGTGCCGACCAAAATACCACGCGAGTGCGTGATGACATTGGGCCGCTCACCCGACATCATTGCATGTCATTTTCAACCGGGTGCCCGCCTGCCCGCCCAATGAGCGGAAAATTCTCCCCTAGATGTTTTTGCATGCAATACATTCAACAAACCATCAAAGAATCTGGCAAATGGCTAGTTCTGGATAAATGTCATGCAAAACTTATTTAAAAGTGATTATGGATCACTGGAATGGTCTTCTGGATAGCATAAGCAAGGCAAAAACTCAGGAGTAATTCAAGAGGCCATTAAAGACTGTGATGTTGGGATTATAAATTTCTATAGAAGGATGGAAGAGAGGGGGAGCTGTTACATTGTTGGAAGTTTTCAACAGAGCTCCAAACAGTGAGAAGGAGATAGATGAGCAAGATTCATAGAACCATAGAATAGTACAGCACAGATATAGGCCATTCAGCACCATCAAGTCTACACCAACTCTCTTCACAATCACAGTATCTTTATAGTGCAGGAGGCCATTTGGCCCATCAAGCCAGCACTAGCTCTCTGAAAGAGCATTCCACCTAGTCCCACTTCCCTGCCTTATCCCTATAACCTTGCACATTCTTTCTTTTCAGATAGCAATCCAATTCTCTTTTGAATACCTCAACTGAACCTGCCTCCACCATCCTTCCAGAAAGTTTATTCCAGACTCCAACCACCCTTTGGGTGAAAAAACTTTTCCTCACATCACATTTACTCCTTTTGCCAATTATTTTGAATCTGTGCCCTCAAGTTCATGATGCTCTCTTGAGCGGGAATAGTTTCTCACTATTTACCTTGTCCTTACCCCTCAGGATCTTGAATACCTCTTTCAAGTCTCCTCTCAGTCTTCTTTTCTCCAAGGAAAACAGTCCCAACCTCTCCAATCTATCCTCATAGCTACAGTTCTTTATCCCTGGAATCATTCTTGTGAATCTCCAATGCCTTCACATCCTTCCTCAAGTATGGTGCCCAGAACAGGATGCAGTACTCCAGATGAGGCCTAACTAGTGTCTTATACAAGTTCAACATGACCTCTTTACACTTCTACTCAATGTGCCTATTAATAAAGCCTAAGATACTATATGCTTTATTAACTGATTTCTCAACATACCCTGCCATCTTCAATGACCTATGTACATATACACTGAGGTCCCTCTGTTCCTGCACCTCCTTTAGAGGCTCGCCCTTTATTTTATATAGTCTCGCCATATCTTTCCTGCCAAAATAAATCACCTCACATTTCTCTGCATTGAACTTCATCTGCAACTTGTCTGCCCAATTCACCAACACGTCTATGCGCTTTTGAAGTTCAGGACTATCCCCATCACATTTGACGTAGGGATCGTTCCCTCCGGGACACCCTGGTCCACTCCTCCATCACCCCCTACTCCTCAACCCCCACCTATGGCACCTCCCCATGCCCACACAGAAGATGCAACACCTGCCCCTTCACTTCCTCTCTCCCGTCCGTCCAAGGGCCCAAACACTCCTTTCAAGTGAAGCAGCATTTCACTTGCATTTCCCCTAACTTAGTCTACTGCATTCGTTGCTCCCAATGCGGTCTCCTCTACATTGAAGAGACCAAACGCAAACTGGGCGACCGCTTTGCAGAACACCTGCGGTCTGTCTGCAAGAAAGACCCAAACCTCCCTGTCGCTTGCCATTTTAACACTCCACCCTGCGCTCTTGCCCACATGTCTGTCCTTGGCTTGCTGCATTGTTCCAGTGAAGCCCAACGCAAACTGGAGGAACAGCACCTCATCTTCCGACTAGGCACTTTACAGCCTTCTGGGCTGAATATTGAATTCAACAACTTTAGATCTTAAACTCCCTCCCCCCATCCCCACCCCGTTTCTTCCCCCTCCCTTTTGTTTTTTTTAATAATTTATATAGATTTTTCTTTCCCCACCTATTTCCATTATTTTTAAATCTACAACTAATACCTTGTCAGTCTTTCCACCCCACCCCCACTAGAGCTGTACCTTGAGTGTCCTGCCATCCATTCTTAATTAGCACATTTTCTTAGATAATATCACCACCTTCAACACCTCTTTGTTCCTTCTGTCTGTGACATCTTTTGATTATCTGCTCCTATCACTGCTTGCTTGTCCCTACAACCACCCCCCCTCAACTTCTCTCCCCCCTCCACCACCTTAAACCAGCTTATATTTCACCCCTCTCCTAACTATACTCAGTTCTGCTGAAGGGTCATGAGGACTCGAAACGTCGACTTTTTTCTTCTCTGCCGATGCTGCCAGACCTGCTGAGTTTTTCCAGGTAATTCTCTTTTTGTTTTGGATTTCCAGCATCCGCAGTAGTTTTTTAGTTTTTTGTTTTTATCAATGATTGGAACTGTTTGAGGCTTAAGTAGATCATTTGCAATCCTGTTGCCGTTTTTGACCCCAAGATGACCTTCTTATGGATGCCATTACAAAGACTGTCCTTTTCCATCTTTGTAACATGACTGATTCCTCCCCTGTCTCAGTTCATCTGCTGCTGTAACCCTAATGTATGACTTTCTTACCTCTAGATTTGATTATTCCAATATGCTCCTGGCCAACCTCCCATGTTCTGCCCTCTGTAAACTTGAGGTCATCCTAAGCTCTGCTTACTGTGCCCTAACTCACCCCCAGATCCTTCATCCATCACCCCTGTGCTTGATTTTAAAATTCTCTTTCTTGTTTCCAAATCCATGGTCTTTCCCCTCCCTACTTCTGTAATTTTCTCCAGTCCCTCATATCTCTGAGAGATCTTTGCTCCCCCAATTTTGGCTTCTTGAGCATCCACAATTTTAATCACTCCATGATAGGCAGCTGTGTCATCTCAGCTGCCAAGGCCCTAAACTCTGTAAATCCCTCCTTAAACCTCTTCCATCTCTCTCCATCTCTTCCTCCTTTTTTGATGTCCCTTAAAGCCTATGTCTTTGATCAAGCTTCTGGTCACAAGCCCTGATATCTCCTTATGTTATTTGATATCAAGTTTTAGTTTGATAACACCCATAAGACCATAAGACGTAGGAGCAGAAGTAGGCCTTTCAGCCCATCGAGTCTGCTCCGCCATTCAATGAGGTCATGGTTGATCTGATAGTCCTCAGCTCCACTTTCCTGCCTTTCCCCCATAATCCTTGATTCCCTTACTGATTAAAAATCTGTCTTTCTCCCTTTTTAATATACTAAATGACCCAGCTTCTACAGCCTGCTGCGATAAAGAATTCCACAGATTAACTAGCCTCTGAGAGAAGAAATTCCTCCTCATCTCTGTTTTAAATGCGCGACCCCTGACTCTGAGATTATGCCCTCTGGTCTTCACCCCTGTGAAGTGCCTCGGAATGCTTTTGTTAAAGGTACTATACAACTACAAGTTGTTGTTCTTGATTGAGACCTTTAGGCTGCCAATGCCAGGTTTGAAGTGTAAAAGTCTCAGGGAGGGCAAACCAGGTTAATCCACTCCCCTCCCACCCACAACCCCCATTATCAACAGGTCAGGCTAGCCCAACTATAGACAAGCCCAGACATCCAAGGACAGTGTTGAAGGGAAGTAGACTAGGTGAGCTGGACTTCTGTTCCTTGAAGCCGCACAAGTGCCAGATAATGATCATCTCCAATGAGAGACAGTCTAGTACCAGCCACATAAATATTTTGGTACAGAAGCAGGTCACAGTTTGGGTATTCTGCAGTGAGTGACTCTCCTCCAGACTCCCCAAAACATTTCCACTACCTATGAGGCATAGGTTAGGACAGCTCCCCATCTGCTCAGATGAGTGAGCTCCAACATACCCAAGAAGATCAACACCATCCAGGATAAAGCAGATGACTTGATTGGCATCCTATCCATTACGTTAAATATTCACTTCCTCCACCACCAGCACACTGTAGCTGCAGTATGTTGAACCTACAAAATGCCCTCCAGTAGCTTGCCAAGACTTCTTTAATAGCAGGTTCCAAACAAGCAACCTCTAGCACCTTGAAGAACAAAAGCAACAAACACATGGGAACACCACCATCTCCATGTTCCGCTTCAAGTCAAACACCACCATGATTTAAAAATATATTGCCATTCCTTCATCAGCCCCGGGTCAAAATCCTAGAACTCCTTACTTAACAGCATTGTGGGAACACCTTCATCATGCGGCTGAATGGTCTAATCCTACGTATTTATGTATCTACTAAAACTTATCAAGGTGTATTTTTGTCTTCACTGCCTGGATATAATCTAGTGGAACAAATTGCCCAACCTTTTTAAAACGCATCCGATGTTCATTCCATTGAAAGGGCTTTGCCACCTCATAGAATGTTTCTCACAGTGAAACAAAGATGGTATGCATTGGCTAGTCACTGGTTATTCTTTACATATCATGCTCTAGAATTAAACCTTTACAGGTTACATGGAATTTGAACGGAAACAGGTGATTTGTTCCAATTAGTCTATGGGCGGAATCTTACGGCCCATCCCTCAGGCGGGATTTTCCGGTCCCACCAAAGTCAATGGACTTTTGAATGGCTTGCTGCAGTTTAAGGCCCTGGCCCCGTCTCCGTCCTATGTTTCTGTTGCGACTCAAGCCTCCTCCCAACCTACTTCATCTAAACCTATCAGCATAATCTTATGTCCTTTCCTCTCTCTTGTGGGCAGAATTTCACTCATGTCACGAGGGCTCGGCGGGGGCAGTCGGGAAGCTGATCGGCACCGGAAGGCAATTTCACGCTGGCGGGCCAATTAAGGCCCGCCTGGCGTGAAACACGAGCAGCAGCGCTAAGCGCTGCCTGTGCGGGTAGGGGGAGGGGGGCGAGCTGGGTGAGCGTCACACATGCACGCCAGTGCACACTATGAAAAAAAAATTTAAAAAAATATAATGAAACATGTCCCCTCATGTGACTCTGTCACATGAGCAGGGACATATTATTAATGAAAAGTTAAAGCTTTTATTTTATTTTTATTTCCTTTTGGAAACCTCATCCCGCCCATGGTTGAGGTTGCCAAAAAAGTGCAAAGGCCGCTTGGCCTTTTTGCCTGCCCGCCAACCGTAAGGTTGGATGGGCAGCGAAAAATTTCTTTTAATTAAATTTTTAATGGCCTTAATAGGCCTTTTAATTGTCAGCAGCATGCCCGCCGACCGAAATATCATCATCACGCAATTTTACGCTCAGTCGGGTCGGGCGCACACCCACCCGTTGAGCAAAAAATTTTACCCTGTGTATACCTAGCTTCTCCTTAAATGACTCTATGTTATTTACATGCATCTCTTCTGCAGATGACGCTTTATATTTTAATAGAACAATACAAATTAATACACATTTCAAATATGTACAGTAAATCACAATATGCAATATTGAATTGCTTTGCTCCTAACTCCACATCCAGGCTAAGAAGCTTGGCACCTTATTGTATCCTTTATCACCACTGTGAAAAAAATCATTATGTACTTGGTGTTGTCACAACACATGAAAAGGAACAGAAAGGAATGTACTTACAATTAAAGCCTGGCTTGATTTTTTCATTAACTTGGAGGCTGTAAATTGTAATTTGAAACAAGGCATGCAGCAGTAGAAAGGTGAGGCTTGTAAAGCACAAGGTTTTCAGTAAGCGGCCTGTGTGTCCTGGAATAAAACAAAAATCCAATAATAAGTTCCCAGTAAGAAATTATAATTAAATCAAATAGACTAGTTAACTGTAATACTGTCAATCAATATGTGCTGAACTTAACAATTCATGGCTTTCCTGTTGTCTGGCTCACAACATCTTCATGGACTACATTTTCCATTGTGAATAATATTCACCATCAGTATTTCCATCTCAATTTTTATATGCATCCGTAATGCATTTGCATTCTTTTTTTTCCAGTTTTAGGTGCACAATGATAACCATAGGCTTATCCAAGAAACAATTTACCCATCATTCAAATGTTTCAGAAGACTATAGATCCTCACCATATGGGGTACAATGGTTTAATTGTAGAGAAGGCGGGAATGTTATCCTTAGAGCAGAGAATGTTAAGAGATTTAATAGAGGTGTTTAAAATTATGAAAAGTTTTGATAGAGTAATTAAGGAAAATACAATTCCAATGGCAGAAGAATCGATAACCTGGCGTCACAGATTTAAAATATTTGACAAAAGAACCAGAGAGCAGGTAAGGAGAAATTAGGCAGCAAGGTGTTATGATTTGGAATGCGCTGACTGAAAGGGTACTGGAAGAAGATTCAATAACAAATTTCAAAAAGGAATTGAATAGATGCTTGAAAAGGAAACATTGCAGGGCTATGGGGAAAGATTGCTCTTTCAAAGAAACGGCACAGGCATATTGGTCTGAATTGCCTCCTTCTGTGCTGTATAATTCTATGCTTCTACTTCTATGATTCTAAACCAAGGAATGTGCATTTGATTTTGGTAACTTCATCTAACTTTCATATCAAAATTAAAAGATATTTGCCTTACATGGATACATAAGGTGAATTACAGGAAACCATAATCATAAACTAAAATTAACTGATTGCTTTTCATTTGCTTTTCATTTTTGATCCTCAATACAATAAACTAAAGAAACAACTCTGTCATAAAAAAAAATTGCCAATTTCTTCTGAGTTAGCTTATCTAAATGACGGCAGAAGTTATAGTGCTAAAATTGGTCACAATCCATTCAGCTGTCAGGATGAGGAGAACTTGAACTGTCTCTCCTAAATGCTTTCCTATTGGTATATGTGCATATGCACACATGTGCATGAATGACATAGCCGAGGACAGAATTGGATTTGTCTGTGAATGGTGAATAGACTGCAGCCATACTTATTTTGGATGACACATGGAGAAAATCTCATGACACAGAGGGCTATTGGGCTAATGGAACCATATGCCAGCAAGAAACAGTAACATCAGAAGAAGAGGGGAGGAATAGAGAGAACAATTATACTTGAACACAATCAGTAACCTCATAGCCCGGCATTTCCCCCACCATTAAATCAAGGGATCAACCCTGGTTCAGTGAAGAGTTCAGGAGGGCATGCCAGGAGCAGCACCAGGCATACCTAAAGATGAGGTGTCAACCTGGTGATGCTATAACACAGGACTACTTGCGTGCCAGACAGCATAAGCAGCAAGTGATAGACAGAGCTAAGCGATTCCACAACCAACGAGTCAGATCTAAGCTCTGCAGTCCTGCCACATCCAATCGTGAATGGTAGTGGATAATTAAACAACTCAGTAGAGGAGTTGGCTCTACAAATATCCCCATCTTCAATGATAGGGGAGCCCAGCACATCAGTGCAAAATATAAGGCATTTGCTACAATCTTCAGCCAGAAGTACCGAGTGGATGATCCATCTCAGCCTCCTCCAATGGTCCCCAGCTGGCCCAGCCAGCAAAGCCCACATCCTGTGAATGAATAATAAAAAAAATCACAGATGCCAGTCTTCAGCCAATTCATTTCACTCCACGTAATATCAAGAAATGGCTGAAGGCATTGGATACTGCAAAGGCTATGAGCCCTAACAATATTCTGGCAATAATACTGAAGACTTGTGCTCCAGAACTTGCCACGCTCCTAGCCAAGCTGTTCTAGTCCAGCTACAACACTGGCATCTACCCGACTATGTGGAAAATTGCCCACGTATGTCCTGTACACAAAAAGCAGGACAAATCCAACCTTAAATCCATCTCAGCCTCCTCCAGAGGTCCCCAGCTGGCCCAGCCAGTGAAGCCCACATCCTGTGAATGAATGGGCCAATTACCGCCCCATCAGTCTACTCTCCATCATCAGTAAAGTAATGGAAGGGGTCATCAACAGTGCTATCAAGCAGCACTTGCTTAGCAATAACCTGCTCACTGACGCCCAGTTTGGGTTCCACCAGAGCCGCTCAGCTCCTGACCTCATTACAGCCTTGGGTCCAACATGGACAAAACAGCTGAACTCCCAAGGTGAGGCGAGAGTGGCTGCCCTTGACATCAAGGCCGCCTTTGACCGAGTGTGGCATTAAGGAACCCTAGCAAAACTGGAGTCAATGGGAATCAGGGGGATAACTCTCCACTGGTTGGAGTCATACCTAGCACAAAGGAAGATGATTGTGGTTGTTGGAGGTCAGTCATCTCAGCTCCAGGGCATCACTGCAGGAGTTCCTCAGGGTGGTGTCCTCGGCCCAACCATCTTCAGCTGCTTCATGAATGATCTTCCTTCCATCATAATTGGGAATGTTCACTGATGATTGCACAATGTTCAGCACCATTTGCAACTGCTCAGATACTGAAGCAGTCCATGTCCAAAGGCAGCAACACCTGGATAATATCCAGGCTTGGGCTGACAAGTGGCAAGTAACATTCATGCCACACAAGTGCCAGACAATGACCATCTCCAACAAGAGAGAATCCAACCATCGTCCCTTGACATTCAATGGCATGGAATGTGGAGGCTAGTGGGGTGAAAAAGGCAAGGGGGACCCTATCATGGTTCTGGGGTGGGAGGGAAAGGGATAAGGGCAGAGGTGCGGGAGATAGGTTGGACACAGTTGGCAGCCCTGTCAACCACAGTTGTGGGGGGGAACCTCAGTTAAGGAAAAATGAAAACATGTCAGAAGCACCATTTTGGAAGGTGGCATCATTGGAACAGAGGCGGAGGAACTGGGGTAATGGGATGGAGTCCTTACAGGAAGCAGGATGTGAGGAGCTGTAGTTGAGGCAGCTGTGGGAGTCAATGGGCTTGTAATGAATACTGGTGGACATTCTGTCAGCAGAAATGGAGACAGGGTGGTCAAGGCAGGGAAGGGAAGTGTCAGAGATGGTCCATGTGAAGGTGAGAGAAGTGTGGAAATTGGAAGCGAAATCAACAAATTTTTCCAGGTCCAGATGAGAGCATGAAGTGGCACCAATACAGTCATCAATGCACCGAAAGAAGAGTCGTGGGAGGGGGCCTGAGTAGGACTGGAACAAGAAATGTTCCAACAACCCCACAAAAAGACAGCCAAAACTGGGGCCCCTGTGAGTACCCATAGACACACCTTTTACTTTGAGGAAGTGAGACGTTAAAGGAGAAATTGTTCAGTGAGAGAACAAGTTCAGCTAGGCGGAGGAGAGTGATAGTGGGTGGGGATTGTTCGGGCCTCTGTTCAAAGAAGAAGCGGAAAGCTTTCAGACCATCCCTAGTGGGCAATGGAGGTGTAGAGGGATTGGAAATCCATGGTGAAGAGGAGGCGGTTAGGGCCAGGAAACTGGAAATTGTTGATAAGACATAGGGCATCAGAGGAATCACAAATGTAGGTGGGAAGAGACTGGACAAGGGAAGAGAAATAGGAAGAAATGAGTTCCGTGGGGCAGGAACAGGCTGCCACAATGGGTCTATCTGGACCGTCCTGTTTGTGGATTTTGGAAAGAAGGTAGATGTGGGCTGTGTGGGGATGAGAGACAATGAGGTTGAAAGCTATGAAGGGAAGATCTCCAGAGGCGATGAGGTCAGTGACAGTCCTGGAAAAAATGATTTGATTTTCAGTGGGGGGAGGGTCATGGTCTAGGGGGAGGTAGGAAGAAGAGTCTGAGATTTGGCGCTCAGCTTCTGCAAGGTAAATATCTGTACGCCAGATAACAACAGCACCACCCTTGTGGGCAGGTTTGATAACAGGTTTGATTGTAGTCATTTTGTTTTTGGCTGTGATAAAGACAGGCTGTGAAAGCCATATGTGATGACCCCCCAGGAAGAACTCTGAGAGCCATCATCAAAGGGGTTTTCTCTCTGCAATTGGGAGTCAAAGAGGAAGGTATTAAGAAATCAACTGCTATTTGCGGAAAGAGTCCAGGGAATCTGCAGGTGCAGTATCAGCAGAACTAATGAGGAACAAGCAGCCTCCTCTCTCTTCCAAAACCTGCATGGCCTGCTGAGTCCACCTGAAAAAGGTAAACACTGACTAGTCGATTGCAGAAGCCATTGCAGCTGATAAACGAAACCTCAGGTTTCAGCCCCTTCCCTTCGGAAAGAAGAAATGCAAGCAACAGGCCTGCAACGATATCTCACAAAGATTTGAAATTTCATCTTTATGTATCTTTTTTCCTTGATCTGCATTTTAATCTTTGTAACTGTATTTTAATTAATAGCTTTATGACTTTTATTTAAATAACTTCCAGCAATAGTTTTGTAATAAAGTAACCTTTATCTTGTTTAAGAATAAAGCTGGTCTTCCGGGTTGTTTTTAAATTGAACCACTCTTAAATTATAAGGGGGTTACATAAATACACACATGAATTCTTAGCTCATGAAGCATTTGAGAAAATGCCTTTTACATGGTTGTGACAAAGGATATAGGGCTGTATTTTATATGCTCCCTCAGGGCATGTTTAGGGCAGTTGCCCACCCCACCATTTTCCTGCCCACCCACGAGCTCACCCCAATTATGGGGTAGGTGGGGGGGTGAGCAGACGCCAAAGTCAGCAGCCTGCCCACCATATTCAAATAAGTAATCAGGGGTCAATTAGGCTTGTTATCAAGCCAATTGACCCTGATAATATGCTGCCATGCAATAAAACGTTTGGTGTGTGAAGTCGGGCAGGAGCGGGCAGCCCAATTTTTTAACAAAGGTCGTCAAAGGGCAGGAAGAATGGGGAGGAGCCGCACTATGCCGATCAGAGGCCCTTTCTCTCCTACCCATTCCCAGCCTTAAACCCAACCCCTCCCCGGCCTGCCCAAACCCTCCCTGCCCAAGACTGTGGACTTACCTGCTCTGGGGATCCATGGGCCTTCTTCCTTCTTCTCTTGATGTCCCAGCAGCAGCCACTAACATGCTCTTGGCACTGCCGGGGTTTGGCTGGCAGCTCCTGAGGGTGGGACTTTCTTCCCAGTGAGGGGCGTAAGTCCCACTTGGCCCTCGTTTAGCCCACCTGCAGGGCATATGGCTGCAGGGCAGCTCAGCATGGAGCATATTGGCTCCACGCTGACTTTGCTTCCGGGGAGTCAGACAACGCAGCCCATCCCCAACCTCATATTATTCATGCCATAAACTAAAATAATGTTGGCATAGCCATTGAACAGAATAACAAACATATTTATATTGTATCTCATCGCATCAACAGGCACAACTCAAGCGCTTCATATTGTGTAGTTACTCTTAATAAGTAAATAAACAGGGTGGCCATTTGGTGTACAATAGGGTCCTGTCAAACATTGCTACAGCACCTCTTGCCTCGGAATGAGAATGTTTGTGGGTTCCAGTTCCAAAAATGTACACAAAAGCCTAGGCCAACACTCCAGTGTAGTACTGAGGAAGAACAATGCTGTTGGAGGTGCCATTTTTTGGATAAGGCGTTAACTCAAGACCTCATCTGTTCTCTGATGTGGCATAAAAGATCTCCTGATACAATTCCAAAGAACAACCAGGTCAGATTATCAGGTTCTTAACGCATTACTGTTTGTGGAACCTTGTTGTGCACAAATTGGTTGCTGTATTCCCTACATTACAGCATAGCCTATACTTCAAAAGTACTTCATTGATTGTAAAGTGCTGTGGGATGTTGTGATGTGAAAGCTGCGATACAATTGTAAGCCTTTTTCTATCAAGAAACAACCAATTTGGTGGTTATTGAAGGGGGGAATGTTGGCCGGGAAATTAGGACTGCGTTATTCTTTAAATATTGCCAGCCAAATGGGCAGACATAACATTGATGTTATATTTTATCCTGTGATGACAGTCTTGCACAGAAATATCAACCTAGTTTGTACATTCAAATCCTAGACTGAGTGCTATTAACTGAGCCAACCAATGTTTTTACAGCTGCTTTATAATTACTTGCACCTTTTTCTCAAAATAAGCAGTACGGCTATTAGTATGTATTTTTAATATTTCACATTAAATGAGGCTCCACTCAAAAATAAATAGTAAATTGAAGTTTTAACCATGCTTCGATTGCAGTCAAATTGTACCATGCAGAGCAGTAGCAGGCTTACTATTTAGCTAATTAGAGATGATCTTTTTACCACCTAACAATGTGTATTAAAAGTCATTTAACCTATTAACTCCCTTATGTGATTGGTGCATATTTTGATTCTTTCCCCTTTGCCCCTTTTCTATTTTACCCAACCTAACAAAATGCCTGCCTGATGCTTTTATTCTATTCTGATCAATGTCATACACCCAGACTGTTTTTAAAAGTTTTGTTTACAAATTGTGCAGTATAAATACTGACATTAAACAAACTAGGGTTGTGTTCCTTGGAATTTAGAATAGTAAGGGGTGATTTGATCAAGGTTTTCAAGAGATTAAGGGGAACTGAGAGGGTTGATGGAGAGAAACTCTTTCCACTGGTTGTAGAATCTGGGACAAGGGGACATAGGCTAAAAAACCAGGTGTTCCAGGAGGGAAGTTAGGAAACACTTCCACACAGGAAGGAATGTAGAAGTTTGGAACTCTCTCTTACAATTGGAAATTGATGCTGGATAAATTGTTAATTTAAATCTGAAATTCATAGATTTCTGTTAATCAAAAGCACTAAGGTATATAGGACAAAGGCAGAAGTTAGGTCACAGATCAACCACAATCTCATTGAACGGCAGAACATATCAAGGAGCTAAATGGTCTTCTCCTATTCTTCTGTTCATGGACCTGGTGGCCTGTAACTATGCTGTAAATATTTTGCAGAATGTTCAAGCTTTTTTGTAATTACATAGGAATAATATTTCAGTCATAAAAATCCTGATCGGATGATGCTTATTTTGTAATGCAAGTGTTTGTTTCAACATCACTATGTATGAACTACAAATTTAAAACGGAAATTGTTGGACATAGCCATCTGGAACTTCCCTAGTCTTGTTGGCAGTCTAAAGGTTAAGAACTAATTTTGAATAATCAATTTGTAAAACATAATTGCTTTAGGAGAAATAAGATATACTTTCCCTGATAGATGCAGCAATCTTAGAGTTTAATAAGCAACGTCAACATCTAGCATCTGTTAGTAATTTTATGATCCTATCCTGACAGACATTCAATTAAACTAAGCTTAGTGTGCATATTTATTTTGCTCCAGTTACACCATAGGTACCAGTTTGGGGCCAGTGCCTGCTTAAAGCCATATAATCAGGCAGTACTGAGTTTTACAGCTGGCTCCTCATTGCTCTCCAGCCAGGCAAAGCAAAGCTTTACACACATACATAAAGCTTCTCTCACCACCATACAATTGTCAGTTACATTTTTTTACATTAGTGAAGAGCCAACAAAACAGTCAGCTCTGCCAAAATTAAACAATTAATGAGGCTTGTAGCATTCCCAAGCTGTTCAAACCTGGCATGATTTATTTCATGGTGCTTGCAGTTATATCACATTCAGTGAAAAATGAAAGTAGGATTCACCTTTGAGGTGGTCTCACACTAGTCGCCAAAATTCATTCTTGGCAACTTCACCCCTGAGTTATGCTACATCGCTTTCATTAACACAGTAATGTAGTATAACTGGCATGCTCGATGTAAAAACATCATTGAAGTAAAATAATGAACAAAGCATTTCATCTGCAATGAATCACAAAAATATGCTGCCGGTGGCAAAATAGAAAATTACTTCTGTGAGAAATATGAAATAAAAAACAGATGTTTTTGGGTTGTGTGGCTATCAATGACAAAAATGCAATGATAGAGTAAACAGATACTAAAGATATAATTACAGTAGCAGTCATTTAATTCCAATATGATATTCTGACTAGCGACAATAGTTTGATATGTACATGGTATAATTAATGCCATGAAAATTATATAAATTCAGTGTAGCATTGTTTATTTTATTCGTTTGTGGATGTGGGTGTTGCTGGCTAGGCCAGCATTTATTGCCCATCCCCAATTGCTATTGAAAAGGTGGTGGTGAGCTGCCTTCTTGAACCACTGCAATCCATGGTACACCCACAGTGCTGTTAGGGAGGGAGTTCCAGGGTGAAGGAACGACAATATATTTCCAAGTTAGGATGATAAATGGCTTGGAGGGGAACATCCAGGTGGTGGTGCTCCCATCTGTTTGCTGCCCTTGACCTTCTAGATGGGAGTGGTCGTGGGTTTGGAAGCAGCTATCTAAGGAGGCTTGGTGAGTTCCTGCAGTGCATCTTGTAGATGGTACACACTGTTACCACTGTGCGAAATTGGTGCAAGGAGTGAAAGTTTGTGTATGGGGTGCCAATCAAGTGGGTTCTGCTTTGTCCTAGATGGTGTCAACCTTCTTAAGAGTTATTGGAGCTGCACTCATCCAGGCAAGTAGACAGTATTCCATCACACTCCTGACTTGTGCCTTGTGCATGGCGGACAGGCTTTAGGGAGTCGGGAGGTGAGTTACTCATCACAGGATTCCTAGCCTCAGACCTGCTTTTGGAGCCACAGTATTAAATGTCTAGTTCAGTTTCCAGTCAATTATGATGTTGATAGTGGGAGATTCAGCGATGGTAATGCCAATAAATGTCAAGGGGCAATGGTTAGATTCTCTCTTATTGGAGATGGACATTGCCTGGCACTTGTGTGGCACAAATGTTACTTGCCATTTGTCAGCCCAAGCCTGGATATTGTCCAGGCCTTGCTGCATTTGGACGTGGACTGCTTCAGTCGCAAAGATCTTTGATGAAGCAGAAGAAGATGGTCGGGCCTAGGACGTTACCTTGAGGAACTCCTGCAGTGATGTCTTGGAACTGAGATGATTGACCTCCAACAACCATAACCATCTTCCTTTGTGCTAGGTATGACTCCAACCATCAGAGAGTTTTCCCCCTGATTTCCATTGACTCCAGTTTTGCAAGGGCTCCTTGATACCACACTCAGTCAAATGTTGTCTTGATGTCAAGAGCAGTCCCTCACCTCTGGAGTTCAGCTCTTTTGTCCATGTTTGAACCAAGTCTGTAATGAGGTCAGGAGCTGAGTGGCTCTGATGGAACCCAACTTGAGCATCAGTGAGCAGGTTTTTAAAAAAAAATTCATTCATAGGATGTGGGCGCCACTGGCTAGGCCAGCATTCATTGCCCATTCCTAATTCCCCTTGTTCGGAGGGCATTTAAAAGTCAACCACATTGTTGCGGGTCTGGAGTCTCATGTAGACCAGACCAGGTAAGGACGGCAGATTTCCTTCCCTATAGAGTATTAGTGAACCACATGGGTTTTTATGACAATCGACAATAGTTTCATGATCATCAGTTAGACTTTCAATTCCAGAATTTTTTTTATTGAGTTCAAATTTCACCATTTGCCATGGTGAGATTTGAACCCAGGTCCTCAGAGCATTCCCCTGGATCTCTGGGTCACTAGTCCAGTGACATCACCACCACCTCCCCCACTTATCTTTCAATATTGCTCATTTTAGTTTTCATTAATTTAGTTTTCTATTTAGTGATGTGTGGTACAATTAAGATGCAATCCTGTAATTCCTACTTCTCAACACTGTTGTGCAGATTAAAATTAGTTTTTATTTATTAATTCTCTCTCTGTGGGCATAGCTGGCAAGACTGACATTGATTTCCCATCCCTAGTTGTCCTTCAGAAGGTGGTGGTAGGCCTTCTTCTTGCTGTCCATCTCTAATCAGTTCTAGTAGCCACAGTATTTATCTGGCTAGTCTTGTTAAATTTACAGGCAATCCAAACTTTCTAAGTTTTATTTTACAGCACTTGCAGTTATACCACAGTCAATAAGAAGTGTGTGTGAGGGTGGGTAGTGTGGGATGGGGGAGGGGTGCGGGGTGGTGGTGGTGCTTAGAATTTAGATGGTGGTGGACTTTGTGATGCCAATGTCATAGAGTATCAAGAGGAGCTAATCAATGTCTCTCTTGTTGGAGATGGGCTTTGCTTGACGTTTACATGGCACAAATATCACACAGCACTTGTCAGCCCAAGCCTAGATGTTGCTGAGGTCTTGCTGGATGAGGGTATAGACTACTATATCACCTGAGGAGTTGCATTCATCTGCGACCAACTCAACCTTTGACCTTATGATGGAAGGAAAATCATTGATTAAAAAACACGAAGATGGGTGGGCCTGAGGAGCCAAATTGATGAGGAAAACTGCACAGTCCTCATTTTCACTGAACTTCACCCAAATTAGTTTGCTCACCAAAAACCCAACTCCAGGACCACCCTTGTTGCTCACACATGAACACATAAGTGCTTGAACAGGCTTCTTCAAGGTAACGGTAAACTTAAAAGCTTTTTTTAATGTTGCATCTGGCCCATGTTTAGATGATTTTACTGGAAAGGCAGACATATTGCATCGTTTTTGCAGCATCGATTTCCTTCAGTATTTTGGTTTCTGTGAATATTTAAAAGGCAAAATTCAATTTTGCTGACCACGGACAGTCTTCATTCAATTTGGAAAATGCTGGATGTTACACAGCCTGTATGTACAACTGTACCTGATGCATTCTGCCCCAGGGTACATTTTTATGCAGATTTACACATAACAACACCAACAACTTGCACTTATATATGCTCATAATGTAGTAAAATGTCCCAAGGTACTTCACAGGAGTGCTTTCAAACAAACTTTGACACATGAGAACATCAAATAGCAGCAGGAGTAGACCATTTGACCTCTCGAGCCTGCCCCATTAAGCAATAAGATCTTGGTTGATCTGATTGTGGTCTTAACTCCACTTTTCTGTCTGCACCTAACCCTTAACTCCCTTGTCAATGAAAGCTCTGTCCAACTCAGTCTTAAATATATTCAATGACCCAGCCTCCACGATGGGGAAAAGAATTCCAAACATCAACGACCCTCTGAGAGAAGAAATTCCCTTTCATCTCCATCTTAAGTGGAAGACCCCTTATTTTAAAACTGTGCCACCTAGAGGAAACATCCTCTCAGCATCTATTCTGTCAAGCTCCCTCAGGATCTTACATTTCAATAAGATCACCTCTCATTCTTATAAACTTCAACAAGTATAGGTCCAACGTGCTCGACCTTTCCTCATTAGACAAACCCCTCATCCCAGGAATCAGCTTAGTGAAACTCCTCTGAATTGTTTCCAATCCAAGTATGTCCCCCTTGAGCAAGTTGACCAAAACTGCTCTAGGTGTGGTCTCACCAACGCTCTGTGCCATTTTAGCAAGGCTTCCCTACTTTTATGCTCTACACCTCCTCCCATGCAATAAATGCTAACATTTCATTTGCTTTCCTAATTACTAGCTACACCTGCATATTAACTTTTTGTGATTCATGTACAAGGACACCCAGTGTACTGCAGCATTCTGTAGTCCCTCTCCATATAAATAATATTCCATTTTTCTATTCTTCTTGTTAAAGTGGGCAACCTCACATTTTCCCACATTATACTCTATCTTCTAAATGCTTTCCCATTCGCTTAACCTATTTATATCCCTTTGCAGAGTCTTTGTATCCTCCTCCCAACTTGTTTTCCTACCTATCTTCATATTGTTAGCAAATTTGGCTACAATAGGTCCTTTCATCCAAGTTATTAATATAGATCAGAAATAGTTGAGGCCCCAGCACCGATCCTCGTGGCACCCCTCATGTTAGTTTGCCATCCCGAAAATGACTCATTTTTCCCGACTCTCTGTTTCCTGTAGCCAATCCTCTATTCATGGGCAAAATTTTTACCTTGGCGGGCAGGTGAGTGCTCAACCTCTTGAGTGTAAAATTGACATCGGATATCCGTCCCGACATCAATGCACAGTTGCGTGATATTTCGGTCAGCGGGCGTGTGCCGGAGTCAGCAGCACGCCCGCCGACAATTAAAAGGCCTATTAACAAGGTAATTAAAGAAATTTCTCGCTGCCTGTCCAACCATACGGTTGGCGGGCAGGTGCAAAGGCCAAGTGGCCTTTGCACTTTTTAGGGAACCTCATCCATGGGATGGGTTTCCTAAAGCAAATAAAAATAAAATAAAAATTTTAAAATGTAATTCATAACATGTCCCTGCTCATGTGACAGTTGCATGAGGGGACATGTTTTATAGCATTTTTCGTTTCTTTCTTATTATTTTTTAAAACTCTTCATCTCCCTGAGGCAGCTCTGTGCCTCAGGGAGATTATCAAGTGCACACTCGCATGCATGCACGAAGTTCACCCTCGCCCCGCTCGCATTCCCCACCACCACCTACAAAGGTAGCACTGAGCGCTGCTGCTCGCATTTAAAGCTGGGCGGACCTTAATTGACCCGCCAGCATGAAATCGCCTTCCGGCCTCAATCGCAGGTAGCGGTCGGTTTCATGACCAGCCCCGCCCACCCCTGCCGAGCCCACCCGACACGGGCTAAATTCTGCCCCATGTTAATATATCAGCCCCAACTCCATAAGCTTTTATCTTGTGTAGTAATCTTTTATGGAGAAACTGGATCTGTATTCTCTAGCGTTTCGACAAATGAGAGTTGATCTCATTGGAACCTACAAAACACTTAAAGGGATATTCAGGGGCAATGCAGGTGAGATGTTTCCCCTGGTTGGGCAGTCTAGAATCAGGGAACATAATTTCAAAATATGGGGGAAGCCACTTAGGACTTAGAAAGTTTTTGACTCAGAGGGTTGTGAATCTTTGGAATTCTCTACCCCAGAGGGCTGTGGAAGCTGAGCATGTTTAAAGCGGAGTATGTTTAAAGCAGAGTATGTTTAAACAAGAGATTGACAGATTTCTAAATACCGATGACATAAAGGGATATAGGGATAGCATGGGGAAAAGGCACTGAAGTGGATGATCAGCCATGATCATATTGAATGGTGGAGCAGGCTCAACGAGCTGAATGCCCTACTCCTGTTCCTATGTGGCACCTTATTGAATGTCTTTTGGAAATCCAAATATGCTGGCCTACATTTTCACGGAGTAATGGAGACTCCATGGCGCTAGGAACCAGGATCTGGAAATCCTGCTCTGATTTCTAACAGATCCTATTTTCATTGCAAGGGTAAATGGGGGCTGGACATGACTCACACATGGGGGAAACCCAAACTCAGCAAGGCCATTTGAACTCAGTGCTGAATTCAAACAGACCCCATTTTCATTGGAGCATGAGTCAATTCCCATACTGTGTGAGTTACACAATTTTAAAGTAGGCACAAATGCTCTTAAAAGGACATATAAGATCTGTGGAACTGTCAAGCTGCCTTTAAATTTTGAAAGAAAAACAGCCTGCCTGATTCTGTGAGTTGAAAAATCTATCCTTGTAGTTTCAATAGATGTTTGTTGTCAAAGCCCTAAGTTCTGTCATTATTGCATTATTACTGCTTGACTGCTTCTACAACCTGTCATTATCACAGCAGTGTGCTGTAATAGTTTGACAGCTCCAAGAGATTGTCAAAGGGTTAGCTGTTTTTAATGTGGGGTTATGAATACCAGTGCTTGTTTTTTGTAAGAAATTAAGTTCTTGAGGGGATGTAAATGTGTTGAATGGGCTTTTATGAATGAGACTGTTATATATATATATGTAGTGAGGTCTGTAATAGAAACTTAGATCTTATTTTATTCCATCTCAGCATGGCTCCTGCAGTCTGTCCATGTGGATTATGGGTAAGTTGGCATGGAGGGCTTAAGAGCAAAGGGTTGTGGGTGGAGGTCATGAGTTGGCACTAAATTAGCATAGGGGCTACAAGATTCCATAGGAATGAGTGGAGGTCATGGGTTGGTGTTAAGTTGGCATAAGCACTATAAGGGGCCATGGGTATGAATGGGGTCATGATTTGGCACTAATTTGGCACAGGGGCTATAATGGGCCATTGGGATGAGTGTGGGCATAGGTTGGCATGGAAGGTGTTATGGCATGGCAGATGATGTGACCAAATCCACAAGGGAAACTTGGCCACGCTATCACAACAATTTTGCAATTTATATTTATTATGGGCCGCAACTTCCGGTCGGCAAGCCGGGGGGGGGCGGGGCCTGCTCGCCGATGCATAAAATGTCGCGGGGTGACGTCGGGCGTGCATCCCGACGTTATCCCGCGTCATTTAGATTTTTAGTTCAGCGACAGTGGCACATGAGGGGACATGTCAATAATTTTTTTCCCATCTTTAATTAATGTTTCAAACCTGAGCCGATCTCCCTGAGGCAACACTTTGCCTCAGGGTGATCTGCGTGCTCTTTTGCGTGTATGCACAAAAGAGCGCACTCCCGGCTCAGGGAATCCCTCCCACCTGTATAGGGAGTACATAGCGCTTCCTGGCAGACGTCATGCTGGGCGGGCCTTAATTGGCCTGCCCACATAAAATGCCGGTGCGCCCCTAATCCAGGCGCTGATCGGGAACCCGCCCACCCGCACCCACTCCCACACATCCCCCCCGACTGAGGGAAAATGGTGCCTGTGAAGGTGTGTGCACTGAATGCAGAAGTAATGAGTCCACCAAGACCTTTAGAGATTTTAAAAGTTAAATTAAAATATTTACACAAGAAAATATTTCAAGCACATACATAAAACTACAATTATGTAATACTATAACAACTCCAAAAATTCCGAATTAACCTGACTTCCAGTTACACATTCACTTTAAGGCAATGGTCCAAAATAGATTTTAGATTTAAAAAAAACAGCAAGTTAGCACAGTACCCACTTGACAGTGTAATTCCAAATGGCTTTCTCCAACTTTAATTACTGGAGGTTTCTTCAAGGCTGTTTCACACACTCCTGTTAGATCTTACATGGCCTTTCATTCTCCTTTATATATGTTTATCTCTCTCTAATATGTAAATTCCATTCTTCCATATGTCTTTGGGAACTGCACTTTTCCCATAATATAATAGCTTTCATGTTTTCAATAATGTCAGTTACCTTTGGGAAAAATAAACACACTGCTTAGCCTTGCTTATCTGGCTAGTTGTAAACATACTTACATCCCTTTGAAATCCAAACAATCCCTTCATTTATCTAAAAATGCAAATTCCCTTCACACCTTACATGCTAAGGCAGCTTCCATGTTTACTCATTAACATTTCAAATTCATAGCTTCTTTGATTATTTTAAGCTTGCAGCCTACCTGACTCCAAATGTAATTAAATATTACGGACAGAACCTCTAAACTCACATCCATAAACCTATTTTACAACAGACCAGAAAAATATTATGAAAATTATTATACTTCCGTAACGCCTCCACCCTCACGGAAAAATGAACTGTCATAATTTCAAAAGATAGCTTAATTTTCTCAACTCATCTTGCACTACTTACTATGCTTATCTATACACCCAGACTATTACATTACCAGGTGCATGCATTAACACATCAATATATACAAATCATTTGTATCAACAGAAGTCATTTCAGTCCAGCATCCAGGTTTTAAATGTTCAATTTCCTTTGAGCTTTAAACTCTCAACAACGCATCTGTAATTAGATTTTCTCATCCAGCCGCATGTATAATCTGTAAATTAAATGGTTGCTGTAATAAACTCCATCTGAACGGTCTTGCACTTCCATCTATTTTTCACCTGCTGAAACCTGATATGGCCTCCACTTCCACATTAACACATTACCTTTAAAGTAATAACATTCTGGAATACATTCTGCCTCTGTTTCTGAGTAGGCTGTTTGATATAACTGCTTTATTCATGGATCCTTTTATTGTAACTCTACCAATCTCTTCAGCTTCATCATATTCCATTCTCTCTCCCTGAACAACCTTATCAAAGATAGTATCAGCTAATTGAACTTAAACACCTTTCCCCTGGATTTTAACTTCCTTCTCTTACTGTTTCAACCTGTGAATTTGTGGTCTCATTACTACACAATCTGGGAACAATTCAGGATGTTCTTTCTGCAACACCTCTGTTGAATGCACATCCACAGGCTGTTTGACTACCAAAGGCATCGCTCACGTCTGTGACCCAGCTATATCATTACCTAAAATAAATGGAACCCCTGCGATGGGCAATTTTTCCACTACTCCAACAATCACCTCACTTGTTTTCCACTTTTTAAATTTACCTTCCACAATGAAATAGGTTTAGCATCTCCATGAACCCCATTTATTATCACTTTTTCCTTGATTCATGGGATGTGAACTTCGCTGGCTGGGCCAGCATTTTATTGCCCATCCCTTGTTGCCCTTGAGAAAGTGGTGGTGAGCTGCCTTCTTGAACCGCTGCAGTCCATGTGGTGTAGGTGCACCCACAGTGCTGCTAAGAAGGGAGTTCCAGGATTTTGACCCAGCGACAGTGAAGGAACGGTGGTGGTGTTCCCATCTATCTGCTGCCCTTGTCCTTCTGCAATACCCCCTCTGAACAACAAATATTACTATCCCATAACATTAAGGATTGACTAGCTGCTGTGCCTCTTAAAATTTTAATGCCTTTAACTGCTCCACCCTGCACACATGGAAAGGCTTCCCCTTCACATACAAAATCTTTATACATGTCTGCAACCTGCCCTTCAGAACTCCTTTGGGTAACTTGTGAACACATTCCCACTTCTTTATCTACCACTGCGTCTTCCTGCTTTACCTGTACACAAACCACTGGTTTTTCCTGTGCCCGGACCTCAGAACCCACAGCACTTTTACTTTTAGAACTTTTCTGCATTCCAATTACTGCAACAGATTCTCCCTGTAACCTCCCACATTGGCTTCACATGCCCAACCTTATTACAATGGAAACACCTCAATTTTTGAGTGTCATTTCTACCCTCAGCACCTTCCTTTTTAGTCTGAGAAAAAACTTCCTGAGAATTTCCAATTACTCCTTCTCTTTCCTGACCACCTACCGTCCTTTCACCTTCCCACTTTCTATCCCTCTCAGATTTTAAAGGGTGACAAAAAAAAGGTTTAGATCTAAGAACTAACTCATAGGGCTGAATCTTCGGCTCAGCGAGCGGGGGTGGGGCCTGCTCGCGAGGCGTAAAATGACACTGGGTGACGTCGGGTGTGCGTCTCTATGTCACCGCGCGTCATTTAGATTTTCAGTTCGGCTGGCGCGCAGCCGAGCCAAACTGTCAAAGGCCTATTAAGGCCATTTAACTAACAATTAAAATAATTAATGGAGCTGTCCGTCCAACCTTAAGGTTGGCGGGCAGGTGAAGAGCCCAGGCGGCCTTCTCATTTTTCATGGAACCTCATCCATGGGCGGGATGAGGTTTCATGAATGATTTTAAATTTTCTCAAAAATTTTTATTGAAATTAATGCACATGTCCCAGCTCATGTGACAGTTTCACATGAGGGGACATGTCATAAAAAATTTTTCAACACTTTATTGAATTGTTAAAACTTAAAACTAATCTCCCTAAGGCATCTCTGTGCTTCAGGGAAATTTCTGCGCTCTTTCGCGTGCATGCATGAAAGAGCGCACTCCCGACTCAAGAAACCCCCTTCCAGCCCACTTCCAGGTACGTGTAATGCTGGGCCTTAATTGGCCTGCTCACATAAAATGGCAGCATGGACCTGATCAGGGGTACTGATCGGGTCCGCGCCCACCTGAACCCACCCCCACACAACCCCCCTGACAGGGGGAAAATTCTATCCATAATCATCATCTATCTCTGCTGCTTGTCTTACCATTATAACCCTCTGTTCTTCCACGTGAGTTCTCACTACCAAAGGAATTGAATCTTTAAATTCTTCTAAAATTACTTCTCTAAAAGCTGCATAAGTTGTCTCTATCTTTAATGGCCATGTCCACCGGTCAAAATTACTTTGTTTTACTCTCTCAAACTCAATATAAGTTTGCCCAGACTGTTTCCTTATATTCCTACATTGCTGCCTATACACCTCAGAAACCAAGTCAAATGTACGCAAAATGTCCTTTTTTTACTGCATCATAATCCACCGATACTTCTTCTGACAGTGAAGCATAAACCTCATGAGCTCTACCTACTAACCTAGACAGTAAAAGTAATGTCCAAATTTCTCGTGGCCATTTCATCTGCTTAGCTATCTTCTCAAATAAGATAAAGAATACTTCAACATCCCTTTCTTCAAACTTTGGAACAGCTTGTACAAATTTAAACATCTTCCCACTGGGCTTTAGACTGGAAGTGGTTGTTTCCACATCAGAACCTTCCTCAGCATCTGAGATCTCTCTTTTAACTTCCAGCTTTTTAAGCTGATATTCTCTCTCTCTCTCTCCTTCTTTCTTTCCACCCATGCCAATTTCTCTAGTTCCAATTCCCTTTCATGTGTTCTTTCTCTCTCCTTCCTTTCTGCTTGCTCCCCTTGGAATGCCCTTCCTCTCCCCTTTTCTGTTTCTTTTGCCTCTAGTTCAAGTTTTTTTCATTTTCATTGCTTGTTCAAGTTCAAACTTCTTCATTTGTAACTGAAGTCTCACTACCTCCAGCTGTGGCTCACTAGTTTCAGGTATCCCTTTCAACTTCAAATGCTGTGCCATCACTTCAATTATGTCTGCTTTCTTTGCCCTACAGTTAACCTCAACTGCAACTTATCTGCCAATTGTTAACTTACCCTTAGATACTGCTTATAACCCAATCAGAGTTATACCTTCCACTTCTAGAAAAGTTTTAGCCATGGATACAGCCACTTTTGCAGTCTCACCACTTTAAATTCCCTTACACCAACTCCTGAGTCCAATGTGTTTCTCGTACTCATAACCTTAAGATTCACCAGCTCCAGACCGATCAAGGAATTTCAAGTATCCAGGACAAACCCCCAATTTTGTTATGATGTGGCAGATGATCTGTGCCAGGTGGACCAAATCCACGAGCGAAACTTGGCCATGCTATCATAACGGCTTTGCAATTTGTATTCTAAACAAGAAGATGTGTGCACTGAATTCAGAAGTAATGAGTCCACCAAGACCTTTAGAGATTTTAAAATTTAATTTAAAATATTAACAGGAGAAAAGATTTCAAGCACATACATAAGACTCCAATTACTTAATACTACAACAACTCCTAAAATTCCTAATTAACCTGACTCCCAGTTATACACCCCCTTTAAGGCAACAGTCCAAAAATAGATTTTAGATTAAAAAAAAACACAGTACCAATTTGACAGTAGAACTCTACATGAATTTCTTCAACTTTAGTTACTGGGCACAGCAGACTTATGCACAAATGGCTGGAGGCTGTTTCACACCTGTTAGATCTTGCATGGCCCCCCCACATAGCCTTTCATTCTCCTTTAAATGTTTCTCTCTCTCTCTAATATGTACATTCCATTCTTCCATATGTCTTGGGGAACTGCGCTTTTCCCATAATATAAAAACTTTCATGTTGCCAATATTGTCAGTTTGAGAATATAAACACACTGCTTAGCTTGCTTATCTGGCTAGTTGTAAACATATTAACATCCCTTTGAAATCCAAACAGTCCCTTCACTTATCTAAAAATGCAAAGTCCCTTCACATCTTACACGCTAAGACAGCATCCATGTTTACTCATTAGCATTTCAAGTACATTTCTATACATAACTTCTTTTGATAATTTCAAGCTTGCAGTCTATCTGACTCCAAATTTAATTAAATCACATGGATAGAACCAGCTACATTCACACCCATAAACCTTGTCAGGAAAATATAATAATTTTCATAATGTTATTGGAATTTATTGTAAGGTAGAAATAGTGTATGTTGGCCTGTGTGTGTGTGGGGGCGGGACTTAATTGAGATAAAGACAGCTGGTCTGATGGCTTTGATGTATCAGAAGAGAAGCTAGGTTTGAAATGTTAAATAGGTAAATGTGAATGTTAGATTATGTGAGGTATAAAGGGAAAATTTGCATTTTTAGATAAACCAGAGTAATTTGAATTTCAAAAGAGAGGTGAAATGTCACACTTAGCCAGAAGAAGCCAAACAGTGTGTGTATTTTTCCCAAAGCTTACTGATAAAATTGGTACTATGAAAGATTTTTATTCTTAGAAAAGTAGAGCTCAAAAGACATATTGGGACAACGGGGTTTACATTAAAAAGGGAGAAACCTATATAAAGGCGATGAGGTTATGTGTAAGAGGAAGTCATTCTAAGATCTAACAAGTGTGAAAAGCCTCCAGCTTCTAAGCCTCAAGTTGCTGTCTACACGGACTGAAGTGAAGAAAACTCACTTTGAATTCGAATGTTCAGGGTATCACGTTACTTTACCTGAGTCTTTCAAAGTCTATGGGGAGGATTTTTCTCTCGTCAGGCAGGCTCAGCAGGGGCAGTCGGGAAGCCGATCGCAGGGCCGGACCACGATTTCACGCTGGCAGGCCAATTAAGGCACAGAGCTGCCTCAAAATAAAAAATAAAGATTTCTAAAATGTTATAACAATGTCCCCTCATGTGACCCTGTGACATGAGCAGGGACATGTTATAAACAAAATATAAAAAATTTTATTCTATTTTTATTTGCTGTTGGAAACCTCATCCCGCCCATGGATGGGGTTTCCTAAAAAATGCAAAGGCCGCTTGGCCTTTTCATCTGTCCGCCAACTGTAAGGTTGGATGGGCAGTGAAAAATTTCTTTCAATTACCTTTTTAATGGCTTTAATTGTTGGCGGGCACGCTGCAAACTCCGGTGTGTGCCTGCCAATCAAAATATTGTGTAACTGTGCCATGACGTTGGGACACTCACCCTACGTCATCGCGCATCATTTTACAGTCGGTCGGGTCGGGCACATGCCCACCCGAGTTAAAAATTCTCCCCATGTGTCTTACTGTTGCCTTAACGGAGGTGTAACTGGGAATTAGATTAACTAGGGGAGCTAGGAGTTATCATAGTAGTGATTTGTAAATCTATGTGCTTAAAATCATTTTTTTATTAATAAAGTTTTAATTTAGTTTTGTAAGAAACCTGTAAGACTTGGTGGTCTTATTACTACTGAATTCAAGGTACGCATCTCAAAATAAATACAAATTGTGAAATGGTTGTGGCAGTTGTTTCAAGTTTCTTTCTGGGATTTGAACAGCGCAGCATTTACCATCCGCTGTGATATAACAACCTACTTTACAACAAACCAGAAAAATATTATGAAAATTATTACACTTTCGTTACAAGGGTACGAGGGCCATTGTGGGTAGGCAGAAGGACTTGGGTTGGTATGGATCGGGCATGGGGAGTGGGTAGAGGAGGTGAGTGATGAGGGATAAAGGGTCTAATATTTAACAACACAACTGGGGCGAAGTCCCAACGAACCAAGACTGGCCTTTTCACCAGTTGCCTCGACACAT
Source organism: Cetorhinus maximus (assembly GCF_964194155.1). NCBI lineage: Eukaryota > Metazoa > Chordata > Chondrichthyes > Lamniformes > Cetorhinidae > Cetorhinus > Cetorhinus maximus. Next base: position 161,185,880 of record NC_135882.1, read on the forward strand.
GACAGATTCTGTGGCAGCCTCCAACCTGTGTCCTGGGGTGATCAGCCCAACCTAAACTACCCCCCACAACACTCCCACCCTCAGAAAGAAGATCCCTGCTATTCGGGCTACTTTTTCTCAAGGTGGGTACTATGAGACAGAAAATTTCTCAACTGCGTACCCCCCTTGGGCGTGAAAATCCAGGTCACTGTATCTACTGGGTCCCCTTTATCCACTGTGCTTGTTACATCCTCAAAGAACTCTAATCAATTTGTCAAACATGATTTCCCTGTCACAAAACCATGTTGTCTCTGCCTGATTATGTTATGATTTTCTAAATGTCCTGCTGCCTATTTAATAGTGAATTCTAACATTTTCCCAATGACAGATGTTAGGATAACTGGCCTATAGTTTCCTACTTTCGGTCTTCCTCTTTACTTGAACAAAGATGTTACATTTGTGGTTTTCCCAGTCCACTGGGATCTTTCCAGGATCTAGGGAATTTTGGATGATTACAACCAATCTATCTGCAGCCACTTCTTTTAAGACCCTAGTATGCAGGTCATCAGGTCCAGGGGACTTGTCATCCTTTAATTCCATTAGTTTTCATATTACTTTTTCTGTAGTGATAGTGATCGTTTTACATTCCTCCCTCCATTTTACCTCTAGATTTTTTTCTATTGCTGGAATGCTTTTTGTATCTTCTATTGTGAAGACGGATAAAAAATACTTGTTCAAAGCCTTTGCCATTTCCTTGTTTCCCATTGTTAATTCCCCAGTCTCACCCTCTGAGGGACCAACACTCACCTGAGTTACTCTTCTTTTTATATACTTACAGAAACTTTTACTGTCTGTTTATATATTTCTTGCTAGTTTTCTCTCATGCTGTAATTTCTCCCTCTTCATTGTTTTATTTAGTCATTTTTTGCTGGTTTCTAAAACTTTCCCAACCTTCTGGCCTACCTCTAACCTTCGCAGCATTGTACACTTTTTCTTTCAATTTGATATCACCCTTAACATTCTTGGTTAGCCACGGATGGTGCATCATTCTGGTAGAGTCTTTCTCAATGGAATATATCTTTGTCGGGAATTATGAACTACCTTCTTAAATGTCTGCAACTGTTTCTCTACCTATTTACCCAGTTCACTTTAGCCATCTCTCTTGATACCCCTGCAATTATTTGCCTTTATTTAAGCTTAAGACACCAAACTACATAAGGAGATATTAGGACAGATGACCAAAAACTTGGTCAAAGAGATAGGCTTTAAGGAGCTTCCTACACGAGAAAAGAGAGGTAGATAGGAAGAGAGGTTTAGGGGGAGAATTCCAGAGCTTAGGGCCTAAGCAGCTGAAAGCATGGATGACAATATTTGAACAAGTAAAATAGGGGATGTTCATGAGGCCAGAATTAAAGGAGTGCAGAGATCTTGCATGGTTGTAGGGCTGGAGGAGATAAAGAAATGGGGAGGGGCAAGCAATTGGCAGATTTGAAAACAAGGATGAGAATTTTAAAATTTAGTCTTTGCCAGATCGGGGGACAATATAGGTTAGCAGGCAGAGTTTTGCAAGCACTAGGATGAAGGAAGGACAGGACTTGGCATGAATTAGTATACAGGCAGTGGAGTTTTGCAATAACCATAACTTTATGAGGATGGAAGATGGGAGGCTAGCCAGGAGGGTATTGGAATAATCAAATTTATATTCTGACAAGACTATAAATGGGTGGGATTTTACGGCAGTGGGATTTTACGTTTCCCCCGAAGTCAATGGAGTTCAGAATGGCTCGCTGCATTTTACAGCCATGTCTTCGCTGTGATGGGGCTGTAAAATTCCGGCCAGTATTTGGATAACTGAAGATCTTCTCTGGCCTTAAGAAGCTTACACTCACATATGGAGAGTGACCGAAATGTTTAACTTGAAAATACATCTGGGATTTTAAAAAAAGAGCTAAAATATAAGTACCCATGTTGGAAAATCATCAGTGCACCTGAACTACTAGTCATGCATTACAGAACTCAAAATGAATACAAACAGATTTTGATGACCCTGACTTTATTGATTCGGAGATTTTTTTATTGCTTTGTATAGTGCTTAATGTTACACAAAAGCCAAACTCATGTCAGAAGACTTATACAAATGCCTCATAAGAGATGGCGAAGTAAACAGTAATCTTGCTATGTACTATAAAGCTGCATAAAAATCTATAGCTGTTCACAAAGTTCATCCGTTAAGAAACCTTTTTCCAAGTTTAGTTTGAAATAAATGAGTTTTATCGAATATCAGATGACATCTTCCTTTTAATGAAGCCTCCGCACCTGGCTATATCTTCCACAACTTGCTCAGTCAAGACTGTCACAGTGGCGGTGTGGGGCTTATCACAAAATCTCACCTTGGCCTGATTCACAACTCCTATGGCTCTTTCACCTCTTTTGAGCATCTCACCTAGTTCTATCCTTCGTACCTCTCATTCAAAATCATCATTTTCTACTGCCCACCCAAGTGCGACAAAAATTTTCTCAGAGATATCTTCATTGCTTTCCTCTCCCAGCCTCAGCACTGAATGACTACATTTTTTTCTTTGTAAGTTGCTATTGAATTTGCTTCCACCCCCCTTTCAGGAAATGGATTCCAGATCATACCAGCTCATGGAATTTTAAAAAAATTTCAAATCCTCTCTGTTTCTTTGCCAATTATCTTAAATGTGTGTCTTCTGGTTACCAAGCCTCTTGTCAGTGCGCAGCTACTCCATATTTACTATATCAAAACCATTCATAAGACAGAATCCTCCCAGATTTGCACTAAGTGTGGTGGCGGGCAGGAACGGACGTTTTACCCACCTGTCGCAACGGCAGTGTTTCACGCCATATCATCCCCTTCCCGGCGCATCTCGCCTCATCAATAATGCATCCCCAGGAAACATGCTGGTGGGGCGGCCTCTAATTTGCCCGCCCAGCCGTCACCTCAGGCCTTCAATAAACCGGGCACCATATTTAAAGGGTGCCTCTGCACAGGGGTGGCACAGGATGCTGACTGGAACTGATGGCTGCTAAAGGAAGTAAACTTGCTGCATCCAAATTTAGCGATGCCTCCCTTGAGTGCCTACAGGACACAGTGGAGTCCCGCCATGAAGTCCTCTAGGCAAAGACCAGCAAGCAAGGTTACCAATCCAGCATGTGAGATGGTGGCAGCAGAGAACAGTGCCAACGCCTTGCAAAAGAAGACAGCTATCCAGTACAGGGGGATGATGAATGCTCTCATCCATTCCGCAAGTGTAAGTCACTATTCTCATCACTCTCAACTCACACACTCACAACCCCACACAACCACAGGGATCTCACACCTCATGGGACAAAAGCACTAACTCTCACGCACACTCTCACATCTCCATCAGGCTCATATACTCTGCAGCTCACGCCCTCATCCCATCCATGGCTCCACTCACCACATAAACATTCCACGCAGTGCCATGCATCCTGCTCACACTCTCTCCTTTTATTTTCATGTAGGAGAAGCTGGCTAACAACAGCAGGGAGAGGTCCCAGACCGGGAACGGAGTGGCCGACATTAGATCCCTCACTCACTTTAAGGAGCCTGCCTCACGCTGACTGGTAAGGATGTGGACCATGCCTGTGATGACAGTGAGGTCAGCAGCAAAAACCCACGTGAGGATCTGGCACCACATCATCTCTTTCTCAATGCAACTGTGAGTGCTCTCTTTCCTGCTTTTGACTCTGCTGTCATACACTAATTATCTCGACTTTGATTCGCAGGGAACTCTGCCAAGCGACCGACACCCTCAGCCAGACAGTCCCTCAGCTCCATCCAGATCCTCACGTCCCACCAAGAGGACACCTCCTCCATTGAAAAGCTGGAAATAAGCAGCCTGAAAGACCCTTCACAGTGCTTACACACACCCTCCACCAGTGCAGAGGCACACACCCCCATGGGACTTAGATCCAGTGCATGCTCGGGTTCACAATCTGATGGTCACCGCATGGACACGTGTCTTCAGAAGAAGGAGACAGTTTCGACCGGCCTTCTTAGCACTCGGAGAATGGCTGGGGAAGAGGCATCTGTGAGGTCCGAGTCAGGTGACGAGCTTTTCAGTGTGGGGAATCAGCAGTAGGCAGGGGGAAATCATGCAGAGCTGTTTAAAGCCTTCAACAGAGTGGCACATGAGTCGGAGGATTGCATCCGCCTGTTCTCTGATGAAGTGGTGTCCATATGTACGAGCATTGAGGTCTCCATGGGGAGGATGGTGGAAGCTGTGGAGACCATGGTCCAGCAGAACGTGGAGATACGTGCAGACCTGCTCTCCATCGTGGTAGCCATTGGTGAGCTCCTGCAATGGCAAGTGAGAGGCAATCGAGGTACCTCAGCATCCCACCAGGTGCTCCTTCCTCTCATTGAGTCAGGCTGGGGCCATCAGGCACTTGAAGGGAGGAAAAACAGCAGCTGGACACACCTGGGTCATCCACTCAGGAATCTCAGAGGTTGTCCTCTCCTTCCAAGCCCCCATTGCCTCAACCTCATCCTCTGTCACCACAGAGGGAGTAGCTGGCCCACAGGAGGACAACCAAAGCACGCCAGGGCCCTCAGGGCCTCAGCTCTCTAGAGGACCCATGCCAAAGAAATCAGAGGCAACAGGGTCAAACATTGCACAGGCTGTCTCCACCCCTGCTGTGGATGTCAGGGCAGCACCCAGAAGAAGTGGTAGGCCTAGGAAAGTTAAGAATTTCTGATCACAAGTGATTGCACGGTGGACACATTTTGTCACTTCATAATCTGAAAATTTATTCACTTTCAATGAGTAATGTGTAATGGTGTCTTTCAGCATCATTTAGAGGCTTCGTAAGATCTCCCCCTGCATCCCACTGCAACGCCACCACCCGCCTCCCAGACCCACTTGTAGTTCAGTTGAATGCAGCCTGACCACAAGTGATTCTGCAGGGAGAAGTGTGTGTGTGGCAGGGCCTTTTGGAGCCTCTTGCAAGCACTCTCCCACGCACGAGGAGCCTTCTTCTATCACGCTGATCTCAATGTCTGGAGCATTTTCAATGCTGCCTGTTGGGGTTGTCTTTCAGTTGTCCATCTGAGGTGACCTGCATCTCCGCCCACACCTTGATCATATCCCCATGCAGCATCTATGCCCACCCAACATGAGGCTCCTCTACTTTCGACTTCAAAAACATGGTCATAGTAAGGTTCCTTCTCAGCTCCCCCATAATTTCCCCTCACCCAGTCACCTATTTCCTGCATCACTGTTGACCCCCCACTGTCGTCACCTTCCACCTCCCCACTGTCACATACCAACCAGAACCCTTTTCTTTGCAGGATGTTCCGGTTAACATGCACATTCCCCACCTTCCTGAGAATCCCACCCCCACCCACATTGACTTCCCTGAACTCCTCCTTCTCACCCCCAAGGTCTGTAACTGCCTCCGAGGCCCCACCAACCATCCGTGCTGTCCTTTCTACCACTAGCGTTGCACCCTCACCCTCCCAGTCTTCCCCCTCTCATTATCACCCTCCTGCCACGCCCACTCTCAGTTCCCCAGGAGGCAGTCATTGACTCCACAGCCCTCTCCCTTGCATGTTCCCCTGGACATCACACCCCTCTTACTCTGTCCTCCCCCAGACTCCCTCCTCCACCTAGACTCCTTCACCCCCTCCAAACTCCTTCATCCCCCTGGACTCCTTTCCCCCCTGAACTCCTTCCTCCCTCTGAACTCCTTCCTCCCCCTGGATTCCTTCCGCACTCCAAACTCCTTCCCTTACACCTTCCTGCCCCCTTACACCTACCTTCCCAGTTGCTGCATTCTCCCTCATTATACCCTCCTTCTCCTGTACTCCCTCCCCCACCAACCTCAAACCCCTTGACACCTTCATTCCCCCTCTTCCAACCTCACACCCTCCTGACACCTTCGTTCCCCCACCTCGCAACCTCACCCCTCCCTGGTACACCTTCCACTCCCAGTCAAAACTAGACCTCCTTCTCCCACCCCCACCACCACCCCATCCCGGTACCTCTTCATCCCCCACTAACAGCTGGACTTTCCTCTCCCCACTCGCCCTCTCAACGATCATCCGTAGCAGCCCATGACCAAGAATGTGATGTCCCAAAGCAAGCCCCAGACATCAACGGAGACATCGCACCTTCCGTGAGCTGCTTCGTGGCGGAGCCATGTCCATGAGAATCCAGCCAGCATACGATGCACGTGTTCTTCCAGGGTCCAGTGGCTGTAGGGCTTCAGCATTTCTGCTCCTTGGATGTTGGCAATGTGAGCAAGGCCCTAATGGTAATTCCCGACTTCTGCACGTTACATTTATCAAGACGTATTCTGGGCCAGTGTGTTTTCCTGCCAATGTTGGCGGTAAATTTGATGTGGGGGAATGATTAATGGATCTTAATGGATAAATGGGTCTTTTTCTGGTTGGCAGGGCCTTCCGGAACCTCGTGCAAGCACTTTCCCACGCACGCGGAGTCTTCCTATATCACACTGATCTCAATGTCCGGAGCATTTTTAATGCTGCCTATTGGGGTGACCTGCATCCCTGCCCCACCCACTGATTGTACTCCCATGCAACACCCATGCCCGCCCAACACGAGGCTCCTCTCACTTTTGACTTCAACTTGGGCTGTGGCAAGTAACATTCATGCCACACAAGTGCCAGGCAATGACCAACTCCCTTGATGTTCAATGGCATTACTATCACTGAGTCCCCACTATCAACATCCTGGGGGTCACCATTGACCAGGAACTGAACTGGACTACCCATATGAATTCTGTGGCTACAAGAGCAGGTCAGAGGCTAGGAATACTGCAATGAGTAACTCACCTCCTGACTCCCCAAAGCCTGTCCACCATCTACAAAATACAAGCCAGGAGTGTGTTGGAATACTCCCCACTTGTCTGGATGAGTGCAACTCCCACAACACTCAAGAAGCTTGTCACCATCCTGGGCAAAGCAGCCTGCTTGATTGGCACCACATCCACAAACATTCACTCCCTCCACCACCAACGCACAGTAGTAGCAATGTGTACCATCTACAAGATGCACTGCAGGAATTCACCAAAGCTCCTTAGACAACACCTTCCAAACCCACAGCCACTACCATCTAGAAGGACAAGGGCAACAGATAGATGGGAACACCACCACCTGGAAGATCCCCTCCAAGTCACCCACCATTCTGAATTGGAAATATATTGCCGTTCCTTCACTGTTGCTGGGTCAAAATTCTGGAACTCCCTTCCTAACAGCACTGTGGGTGTATCTACGCCACATGGACTGCAGCGGTTGAAGAAGGCAGCTCACCACCACCTTCTCAAGGGCAACTAGGGACGGGCAATAAGCGATGGCCTAGCCAGCGAAGCCCACATCCCGTGAATGAATGCAAAAAAAACCATGGTCATAGTTAAGTTTCTTCTCAGCTCCCCCATATTCTTCTGGTTGGCAGGATGTGACGAGTGGTGTATCACAGGGATCAGTGCTGGGGTCTCAACTTTTTACAATTTATATAAATGACTTGGATGAAGGGATCGAAGGAATCCTGGCTAAATTTGCTGATAACTCAAAGATAGGTGGGAAAGTAAATTGTGAAGAGAACGTAAAGAGGCTACAAAGTGACATAGATAGGCTAAGTGAGTGGGCAAAGATCTGGCAATTTGATTATAATGTGTGCAAATGTGAAATCGTTCATTTTGGCAGGAAGAATAAAAAAGAAGCTTATTATCTAAATGATGAGAGATTGCAGAGCTCTGAGATTCAGGGAGATCTGGGGTTACTAGTGCATGAATCACAAAAGGTTAGTATGTAGGTACAGCAGGTAATTAGGAAAGTTAATAGAATGCTATCATTTATTGTGAGGGGAATTGATTACAAAAGTAGAGAGGTTATGCTTCAGTTGTACCACATCTGGAGTATTATGTACAGTACTGGTCTCCTTATTTAAAGAAAGATGTAAATGCATTAGAAGCAGTTTAGAGAAGGTTTACTAGACTAATACCAGGAATGGGTGTCATGAAGCTATTAATGTATATAATACTTTGGAAAATATTTTTCTTTTAAAATAGAGGTTTAGTCTGCAGGTGTGTCTTAATTAGATTAAAGTCAGCTAGTCTGGGTGCTTTGATATGTACTAGTTTGAGATGCAAACGGAGAGGTAGAATGTATTTGCATTTTTTGAATGGAGCATTCAAGCAGTGGGGTGAAAACTTGACACCTTTCTAGCAGCTACCAACCAATATGGTTATATTACTAATAAAATTTGGTACAATGAATGGGGTTTCATTGTTAAAAGGTAAAGTTCAAAAAGACTGATGAGACAATGAGAATTTGGATTCAATCAGGTGGTAGGTATAACTTTAGTAGGTTTTGGATGTGCAGGCAGAGGCAATGTAAGATCAAAAGGCAGCTGCAAGACTCCAACTGGCTCCACAGTGAAAGAACCTCATTTTGAATTCGTAGGGTGAAAATGCTAGTGTTTGGGCAAGTCTATGCGTTGCTGTTGCTTTAATGGAGATTAGTTTGGGAATTTGTTAAAAGTTATGATAGTAGTAATTTGTAGCCATGTATATATTTTTTTTAACCTGTGTAACTTATTAAATCGTTTCAATTAGTTTAATGTAAAACCTCAAGAACTGATGGTCTGATTCCTGAATTTAGGATCGCATCTCAAACCTAACACTTAAAATTACAAGTTATGACAGTTGTTTAAAGTTTCCCTCTGGGATTTTTAAATAACTTTAGCTTTACCAACTGCATTGGTCATAACATGGGCAGGTTGCCTTATGAGGAAAGGCTGGGCAGGTTAGGCTTGTATCCACTGGAATTTAGAAGAGTAAGAGGTGACTTAATTGAAACCTTTAAGATCCTGAGGGGTCTTGACAGGGTGGATGTGGAGAGGATGTTTCCTCTTGTGGGAGAATCTAGAACTAGGGGTCACTGTTTGAAAATAAGATCATTTAGACAGAGATGAGCAGAAATTTCCCTGCTCTCATAGAGTTGTGAACCTTTGGAACTCTCCTCCTAAAAAGGTGGTGAAAGCAGAGTCTTTGGGAAAATTTTTTCCCCAGTTGGGGGGGAAGTGCAGGAGCGGGTGCGGGCAGGCGTGTCTCTAATCGGCACCCCCGATCGGGCGCGTGCTGCTATTTTACAAGGGCGGGCTAATTAAGGCCCACCCAGTGTGACGTCCACCAGGAAGCACTATGCACTCCTTGTGCAGGCCGGGGGTGGGGTTCCCTCAGCCGAGAGTGCGCTCTTCCGCGCATGCACACAAAAGAGCACACTGATCTCCCTGAGGCTAAGTGCTGCTTCAGGGAGATTGGCTCCAAATTTAAAAATGTTAAACAAATGATAGCAAGATTTCCCTGACCTGACCCTCATGTGACATTGTCACATGAGTTGGGACATGTCCACACTGTTACTGAAACCTTTATTAAATATTTAAAAAGCCTCATGAAACCTCATCCCACTCGTGGATGAGGTTTCATGCTTTTTCTTAAGCCCGCCAGGGCTCCTGGCCTGCCTGTCAACCCTAAGGTTGGAAGGGAAGGTCCAGTAATGAGGTTAATTACTTTTTAAATAGCCTCAATAGGCCGTTGACAGGTTGGTGGGCGCGTAGCTGATTCGGCTACGCCCCTGCCGACCTGAAAATGGAAACGACATGGGGTGACGTTGGGTAGAACTCCTGACGTCATCCTGTGACATTTTACGCCTTGAGGAGTGGGCCCCACTCCAGCTCGCCGACCGGAAGATCCTCCCCTTTGAATATTTTTAAAGCAGAGCTAGGTAGATTCTTGATTAACAAGCAGGTAAAAGATTATCGGGGGTAGGCAGGAATGTGGGTTGAGGTTACATTCAGATCGGCCATGATCTTATTGAATGGCGAAGCAGGCTCGCGGGCCGAGTGGCCTACTCCTGCTCCTAATTCATATATTCATATGTATCATATATATATTTGTATGTTCCGTTGAGCAAGCAAGATGGTGAGATGCAAATATATTCAAATTAGGTTCCCGACGTCCGTCGGCAGGAATGGCAGCCCATCATTGACAGGTTGAGCAGATGATCGCAGACTGGTTTCATGACGGTGTGAAACCGATTTTCGGCCTTCCCACCATATCGTCTGCTCACACCCGCCATGACGCCTGACGCCAACGGGGCCAGAAAATTCTGGCCATAGTTTTGAACACCTCTATTAAATCTCCCTTTAAACTCTTTGCTCTAACATTCAAGAAGAGGTATTAAAACTAAATTAAACTATAACTGCCTAACTTCACACTTCTCATGAGGCAAAACTCACTCACCAGTAGAGCACAATAATAATTTGGCAACACTGTGCATTACCAATTGTGGCCCAATTTTTGATATGTACTCTTAGGAGAAGGGTGCATGTGAAACAATCACCAGAGGCACAAGGAGGAAAAATTACACTCTAATTTTAACCATTCAAATAAACAGATTGTATAAATGCCTAGGTGTGTGTATTGATGGGTTGCGGTAGGAAAGAATTCTTAACCACATCACAGACAATCCAGTTTAATTAGCCGTACATTGCTTTTGTCATTGAAATTATGCCATGATGCTAATGCTTCATGCATTTCTTTGCTATTCCTTGATCTACTATTTTAAGAGCTGTTACTTCATTCAAAATAAACAGATTATTCTTCTCTTAAAGTAGTGAACAAAGGAATTTCATATACCAATAAGCATACTGTAATTTAAAGATTTAGATTTTTCTACTTAAAACATGTTAGCAGAGATTCAAAAGCCATAGAAATCTTAATATTGCTTAATATTTCATAGAAAATCCTTTGTTAACAATGTTAATGCACATTGATTCCTGGAATCCTCATTAAAGATTTTTTGAAAAACCTAAAAATGTGATTCACGTTTATACTTATTCATTGTTGTGCAATCAAGCTTCAGGTGCTAAAAGTCCTCAGTATTAATTTCCTTTGCAGAAATCCTTACACAAAAACATCTCAGCCTGAATGATATCAATACTAATCAAAAGGTGCAATTCATATATTATTTTTCTTTCTCAAAAATGCACTCCTGCCAGTAACAGTCACTAATACAGATTAAATGTGGCATTGCTGGCAGAATTGGAGTACTTGCCATTTTCACAAATGGGGTTCATAATATTTTAATTTAAATATTTTTATGAAGTTGATACCCATTTGTATTGATCTTAATTGATAATTTAAGAATTTATAAGCATAATTATTATATATCTATGTTTGTGTGTGTGTGTATTACAAGAGCTATAAAAAAATGAACTATTCCATTTATTGGGATATTGATCCTTTACTTATTTGAGGCATTGGTTCTGCCTGAGCAACATGTAAATCAATATAATCTTGTGTTCCATTTTGGTACATACGCTGCATGAGCAGTTCATTTTTTTGACAGCGTGCAAGGCTTTTATATCAAGTGCACAGCTCCAGATGCAACTTTTTTAAACAGAGAAAGAAGACAAATCAGCAGAGCTGCCAAGACATCCATTATGTACTAAATGGAAGAGGTTAATTACACCCATCCCAAACCTCACAATTAAAATATGTATCATATTGTTAAAGGACTTTTTCATAATGTTTCATAAAAACATATTTCTACATTTTTTTTGTCCTCCTTCTTGCCTGTGCCAGATCTCACACACAGGCTGAGAGGCAAATGAAATGGTTCCAGGCTTTGACAAAATATTTTTCTTAATCTGCTGGTGGAGATGTGGAAGATGGCCTGAGATTTCTTGTCATATGACATTTCCCTTCCTAGTGCATGAATAAAATTAGAAACTGACATTGTAGGAAATTAGGATTTCTAACATATTTGTTACTCATCTGTAGCAATACTCATTGGAGCATCAATGTACAACATAAATTGTGCCCCCAAGGTGGAATAACTGCTCGTTAAATATACCACAGCTGTAACACATGGGCCAAAATTTTCCGTTTGGCGGGAAGACGGAGCAAGTGCCGACATGGGCGGCCACGGGCCCAATCGCCACCCGCAATTGGGGCCGTGCTGCCATTTTGCGCGGGCGGGCCAATTAAGGCCCGCCCAGCTAATTTCCAACTCCCGTGGAGAGCAGGAGTCTGAAGTTTGTGGCGGGCGTGTACAGACCGCCCGGTCCAATGGTGACCCAGCAGTCTGTTTAATAAAAAGCCTGGCAGCCTCCTTTAGGCTGTTTGGTATGGCCAGCTGCAGGTGGTACCGCAGGGGTTCTGCACCGCAGGCCAATGTTGAGGGAAGGCCAGAGTGGGAGGGTAGGCTGCAGGGTGTGGATCCCCAGGAGTAGGGCAGGCTGCAGGGTAGGCTAGTGGGCGGGGGGGCAGTGTGCCCCTCACTTTACTGATGATTGCCTTGCTGCCCTTGTTGAGGAGGTGGCAGCATGGCAGGAGGTGCTGTTTCCCAAGGATGGGAGGAGGAGGCCCCCCCACATGACGAAGCGTGCCTAGGAGGTGGTGGTGGAGGTGGTGAGCTCCCACGACATGGCGCGGTGCACCTGGATCCAGTGCTGAAAGCACTTCAACGATTTGTTGCGCTCTGGAAGGGTAAGTACCATGTTGGTATTGGGCATTTAACCCAGCAGGTTAGCCTTTGAGGGTCCCCCTCTCAAGTCTTGATGTCGTGGCTGCACTGACTCATATTGGGCATTTGTCGCACGCTGGGTGGCCAAGCAGGTAGTGACCATGCTTACATCAGCCTCAGTGGTTCATGAGAAGATGGGTTCTCCCCACACCATGTGTTGGTCTTAGTCGCACATGACTAGTCTGGGGGCAACCTGCAGGAGATGCAGCTAGGTGCATACTCTGAACTCCAGTACATGTCCTATTCACGGTGATGAGATTCTGGAAGGGGAGCCTCAAGGTCTTGTGGCCAAGAGCCATCTAGTGCCCTCGGCGCCGCACCTAGTTGTGCCTCCTTGTCATGGGAGCTAAGACCGTGTGTTTCTGAGAGTGATACAGAATGTGTTCAAGGTGACCGTTGGGGGATGGGGGGGGGGGGGGGGGTGGAGGGAGGGGGTGGTGGTTAGGAGCGGTTAGGAGCAGTCGTACTATATTTTTGTGACCGATCAGCAGTAGCATGGAGAGGAAGCACTGGAGGCCTCAGATGGGCCTGTGGTTGGGCTGCGGCGTGCACGTGCAGAGTACATGTGCGATTAGCCCAAATGCATGGTCTTCTCTGTTTTGCAGGAGAACAATGCGCACAATGCTTATGAGCTTTTGTGCACTGGAGGCGGCCAGGCCCAGTTGGTGATATTGAGCCGTTTTGAGCAGGAGGCCCTGGAGCTTGAAATGCGCCATGTGCCCAAGTCCACCGGTGTCGGTGAAGCTGGGGTGGAGCGGCCAGGTATTTGAGGTCAACAGTCACATCTGCTCTGTCTTCCCACCATCCAAAGCACTGATGATTGTTGGAATCGATAATGTAGCAACACTGCTCATTCACAGACTGATAGAGTCAGAGGTGTGGGTCATAGACAAAGGTTCCTCAGCCCTTTGAAGATGCACGTGTCCAGCACTTTCCAAAGTCGCCTTATCCCATTTCTGACCACTATCCCCATGGCCTTGTATGCCATGGCATCGCAACTGTACATCCAAATGCTTATTGCATGTTAGGAGGGTTTCTGCATCCACCACCCTTTCAGCCAATGCGTCCCACATTACTGTGTGCAAGAGTTCCTCATCACCTCAACTGTCAACCTCATGTCCCTTACCTTAAATAAATGCCACCAGGTTAGTCATCCCTCCGCCAAGAGGAAAAGTTGCTTTCTGTCCACCCTATTCATGCCCCTCATAATGTTATGAAGCTCAATAATGTCAGCCCTCAATCTCCTGTGCTCCACGGCAAATATCCCCAGTCTATGCTATAACCTCATAACTCCAACTCTCCAGCCCAGCATGCATCCTGGTCAGTGACCTCTACACTCATTCCAATCACATCCCTCCCATGAAGCACTGATCACAACTGCATGCAGAAGTAAAGCTGTGGCTTCAGCAGCGTTTTCTGCACTTGCAACAAGACTTCCCTGTTCCTACATTCTATTCCTCGGCTAATAAAGGCAAGTATGGCATTTACCTTCTTAAACGCCTTATGTACCTGTCCCCCTACCTTAACAGCCTGTTGACATGCCCAGCAAGGTCCCTCTGATCCTCCTTACTTTCCACGGTCCTACCATTCCTTGTGTATTCCCGTACCTTGTTTGTCCTGCCCAAGTGCATCACCTCACACTTATCCACATAACATTCCATTTGGCGTTCCTTAGGCCATCTGACCAGCCCGTCTGTATCCGCCTGTAATGTTTGGGCCTACTCCTGACTATTTGCCACACCACCAATGTTCGTCTCCTTATGCATAATGAGCCTGGGGGAGGGATGAAGTGTGTCACTGAATGGACGCGAAACGATCCACTGTTCTTGTTGTTATTTTCAGCATCATCAGAGGCTGGCGACCAGGATCCATTACAGATGCCCCCTCTCACACCTGAGGGCCGTGAACTGTCACCTGCATCACACCATTTCTGCCAGGCAGGCACAGTGCAGATACTAGCACATCGGTTGGAATTGCAACATTGGCTAGTGTCCTGGAGCACAGTGGAGAAGGCACTTCACAATCACTGGAGGAGATGGCAGAGACAGAGAGTACCGATGGCGCCAGCAGCTGGAGGACTGCAGAGAACCAGGCACATGCTGAGTCGGGGCATGATGATGTGCCTCTGGAGTCATCCGCAACGCAGCAGCTGCAGGAAATGCGGCCGGGTGTGCGGGAGCATCTGGGAGTGTTGCATGAGACCGTGCTTCGCTTGGTGTCCGTAGTGGAGGAGTCCACGTGGAGCATGAGTGATGCCATGAGCCTCATGTCAGAGCGTCATGCTTCCTCCATGGAGAGAGTGTCGACTCTCCTGGAGAAGGGCTTCCAGGAGAACAAGCAGCTTCTCCTGGGGATACGCTCGGACCTGCAAGCTCTCACAGCGTCAATGGCTACAGCTTCTCATTGGCAATGTGGGAGATGGTCTGGGCACCAAGTTTCCCAGCTCGGTGCCCATTCATCTACGGTGAGCAGAGAGGTCCGAAGCAACCTCACGTCGGTGCAGCGGCTGCCTGTCATCTCTGCGGGCTCCTCTCAGGGTGCTGCGGATGAGGGCAGCAGCTCCTCCGCCCCTCTGCCAGTGGCCGTTGCATTCGTTGAGGCTGCAACAACTGGGGAGATGCCAGCTTTGGAACTGGCCACTTCCTCCCAGGCGGGGCCAGCACAGGCTCCACAGGCCAGAGGACATCCGCCAAGGTCATCGAGGCCACCAGGACAGCAGGCTGTCTCAGAAGCCACTCCAAGCAATGGGACAGCACCAAGACATAGCACCCGTAAACGTAAGCAGAAGGCACCTTAGGCACACCACGGGTTTCTCACTGGTGCTTTTGTGTTGGCCCTCGATTAGGGAATTATTATTTATTGCTGTTGTAAAAAAGTTTTCCTTTCATTTTGTTGCACCATATCATGAATGAAATTAAATCCAGATGTGTTACTATGGCTGAGGGTGGCTCCATTGTGCTGCATTTGTATGTTTTACAGACATGTCATGAGTGTTTGAGTGGACATTGAGGTTTATGTCCAAAGCCCTTAGTTGCAGCTAATGAAGTGGCAGATGCAGCACTTAAGTGCCGTGTATGGAAGCGCCAGGCGAAGCTGGCCTTCCTGATCCATTTGTGCAGAGCTAGCTGAAGGTTCGTTGGATTAAAGTCTCCTGGATGTCCCTGCCTATTTGGTGTAGTGCCGGGTCAGTTGTTCATCCATCTCTTCAAGCCTCCTTCCACCATTCAACTGGATCCTTGCTGATGATGTTAACTTCTTATAGCCAATTGGGGAAGGAGGAGACCAAAAGTCAATCTTTACTCAGTTTTACAGTTATTCATAAAGATTGCATAATCATTACAGATGCATAGCTCTTAACTCTACAACCCCACCACCTGAATAAACTTTCAATAATCTACTATATTAGGATTTTACACTAATTGGGACTAACATTTTGGGATCTCATACCAACCACATTTTAAATAGACTGGCTTAAGCTCTTGCCTGTTGAGAGGTAATTAAACAGGTAAAGACTATGCTGCTAGCAATGGCAGCTGAGAGGCAGTTTAAAAACAATTCAAGGCTGTCAGTAGTGTGTGAAGAATTGCCTGTTGATAAGAGTTAGCTTGCCTGCTTGTCTGGAGTGTTCACAGCATCCCTTTGTTTTAAAGGCACACTCAAGGCCTCAAAAGAAATCTCAGCATGAATCCCTCCCAAAGGGATAACCAATACATGTACCTTTTAATTAGAATAGTTTTCTAACATACTGATAATTTAATTATAATCAATAGAGTAGAACATAAGACTTATTTGTTGTATTTCCTGTTTCACCATGAGAGACACTGCTCCTAATAGCTCTCAGGACATGCATGACCAGTCCTCAAATGTGTGAAAGCAACATGAGAAGGCAAACTAGCCATATTTTGTAATAAGGGTGCAACTTGTTTAATGGGGCTGCCATTTGTACTTCTAATATATGTAACATCTAGAGATAACATTGAGTACAAGGAATGAACATGTGTTTTTCAGTTACTGGCTATGTAACTTGAACCGTGGAGGTGGCGATAAAGCTAGCGATCTAACTTTTAACCAATTGATAGGGTTAATACAACCTATGTCAAAATATGGCACAAAACGACCCTTAATTAGGGATAAATATTAAGGGCAACATTTTCCTACATGGTGGGGTGGGGGGGGGGGGGCAGGGGGGTGTACAGCAGCGGGCGTAGGCGGGTGGGTTCCCGATCGGCGCACTGCCATTTTATGTGGGCGGGCCAAATAAGGCCCATCCAGCGTGACGTCCGCCAGGAAGCGTGTGCTCCCTGTACAGGCGGTGGAGGGATTCCCTCAGCCGGGAGTGTGCTCTTTCGTGCATGCTCGCGAAAGAGCGCATAGATCTCCCTGAGGCAAAGTGCTGCCTCAGGGAGATCGGCTCAGGTGTTAAACTTTAAACGAAGCTGAGAAAAAAAATTTCACTGCCATGTCCCCTCATGTGACACTGTCACATGAGTTGGGACATGTCCATATCTTTTATTTTGAAATATTCTTACATTTTTAAATCCCTCATAAAACCTCATTCCGTCCATGGATGAGGTTTCATGCTTTTTCTAAAGGCCACCTGGCCTCCTCGCCTGCCCGCCAATCTTAAGGTTGGATGGGCAGGTCCATTAATTACCTTAATTACTTTTTTTAAAGGCCTTAAGTGGCCATTGACAGTTTAGTGGGCATGCAGCCGACTCAGCTGCGCGCCCGCCAAACTGACAATCTAAATGACACATGGTGATGTCGGGATGCCCGCCTGACGTCACCCCGCGTCATTTTAAGCGTTGGCGAGTGGGCCCTGCCCCCGCTCGCCAACCGGAAGATCCTGTCCTAAGGGTTCTGAGATATCATCGGCACAGTCATCACCATTGCTCCTATGGTGACAACTCTCCTGAGACAAAGCTCAAACTAGGGCAAAGAGGAAGACTTTGACTTTACTGTTAACACTCAAAGGATCCCTGACCTTTGAGGGTTAATCCATACTCTATTCACTGCCATTTGTTAAGTATATTTACCATTCTTGCTTAATAAATTCTACTTTGATTCACTACATCTGATTGTCTCCATCGCTTGAGTGTAACCTTGTAGGTCAGATCAGTGAGACCAGTAAAAACTGTGAATTTGGGATACAAAGCTAAATTGATTAAAGACACCTGCAGCCCTAAATTTTAATCAGGTCCAAATTCTTACACCAGTGTCAATAGTGTCACTCTTTATGTGCAATCATCCAATGACTGGCACCCGCCTTGCACATTCCCTTTTTTCTTTATTAAACTTTACTTGACAAGTAATATTCACAAACAATATTTCAAAAGAAATGAAAGAAGAAAAAAATTGATTTCTATATTCTCTATAATGCATTATATTACTAGAGTCCCTTTTCTAGGATCCTCAAAACTCTTTTGGTACAAGCACTTCTTGTGAAACAATTAGATAATTGATGACTTGCATCAACCTATTTGACCTTGGAGATTTCCATTTTTTTATAACATTTGTTTCACATAGACCAGGTCAATCCTTTTTTTTTCACTTACATATTTTGTTGAATGCAATTGTCAAGATATAGTGTCTATAATATTATTGAAAATTATTTTAAAATAGAGTTTAGTGGTGCCTGTGTCTATGTGTGTGTATCTGCGTGTGTCTTAACTGGATTAAAACCAGCCGGTCTGGAGGCTTTGATGTATAGAGGAGGGGTAGGATTCAATGGTGATTACATAAACATAGGGAAATAGAAGGTGAGGTGTAAAGGGGGCAATTTGCAGTTTTGAATAGACCATTCAAAAGAACAGGTGAAATATTACAACTAACCAGGTGAAGCTCAGAAACAATGTGTTTATTTTTTTCAACTCACTAGTAAAGTAGGTATTATGAAAAGGTTTGATTGTTAGAAGATATAAAGTTAAAAAAACCTAGGGTCAATGAGAATTTGCATTCAAAGAGGAAAATATGTATAAAGGAAGAGACAATTGTAAAAGGAAGAGGGATTCTAAGATCTAAAGCCTCCAGCCTCTAAGCGTCAAGTCTGTCTGCAAGGACCAAGAGCTGAAAGAAAGTCAGGTATGAATGTGACTGTCCAGGATGTCCTTTGCCAGGGGTCTGTTTAAATCTATGTGTTTTACTGTTGCCTTACCAGGGGTCTAACAGAGTTAGATTAATTAGGGGATTTTTGTACTTATTATAGTAGTAATTTTGTAGACATATGTATGTGCTTATAATCTTTCTTGTATTAATAAATGTTTAATTTAGTTTTATAAAAACCCTCTTGAGACTCAGTAGCCTTATTGCTACTGAATACAAAGCCTGCATCTCGAAACGTACAAATTGCAAAAATGGACTATGACAGTTGTTTCTGAGATTTGAACTCAGCCTTTACCATCAGTTGTGTCATAATAGCTATCACACAAGGAATGATTACCTGTGCAACACTGAATGGGAAATTGTTTTCAGTACAGACCTTGCATAGAATTTTCCCTAATGTATTTGACAAATAGGGGCCAGTTAGCTCAGTTGGCTAGATAGCTAGCATGTGGTTCAGAATAACAGCAGGGATTAAATTCCCAGTTGAGGTAGACTTCCTCACCATACCCCTGAGAGTGGAAGGCAATTGTAAACCACCACTGAAAAAAAAACTGCCAAGAAAATGGCTCAGGATGAAGCATCAGCAGACAATGAGCCAAGGGCCTGCCTTTGAGCAGAGTATGCATCACATTGTTTGACAAACAGAATCCCATATCTGCTGCTTCCACAAGACGCAGTGTTTCTGCAGATAACGTATATTTAACAACCTTTTTATTTTTCTTAGCTTCCAAGACTAAAGGGCAAAATTTCCCTTTTTCATGCACCAAAATATTATGAAACCAGCTATACTTGAATGGGTGGATGAGCGGACTGACCATGGCGCCATGGTGAACGATGCCATTCAAGCGGGGGGAGCAAAGAGGAATGTGGTAGTGATAGGGGACAGCATAGTCAGAGGGATAGAAACATTTCTCTGCAGTTGAGAGTCCAAAAGACCTCCTCGGTGCCAAAGTTTGGGCTATCTGCTCAGGGCTGGAGAGGAACTTGCAATGGGCTGGGGAGGATCCAGTGTTCATGGTCCTTGGAGGCACCAGCGACATGAGTAAGACTAGAAAGAGGTTAAGTTTAAGACTATGAGGAGCAAGGCACTAAATTAAAATGGAGAACCCCAAAGTTAATAATCTCTGGATTATTACTTGAGCCACATGCAAATTGTTATAGGGTAAATAAAATTAGGGAAATGAATGCGCAGCTCAAAGATTGGTGTGGGAGAAGATGCTTCTGGTTCATGAGGCACTGGTACTAGTACTGGGGAAAGTGAGGGATTGTACCATTGAGACGGTCTACACCTGAACTGTGTTGGGACCAGTGTTCTAGAGAGCCGCATAACGAAGGAAGTTGAGAGGGATTAAAATTAAATAGTGGGTTTAAAGGATAAAATTTGGGAAGATGTGGTAAATCAAAGAGTAGAGACAAGCATGAGAAAAATATTTGTTTGGTAGTACAGAATTCGAGTATTGCTGAAAAAAGACATGTTCTCGAAACTTTTCATCTCGCACTCATCAGGACAATTGCAAGAATACCAATGTCAGGTGTATGTAATGAAAGCTACATATATTAATACACAGAGCCCTGTTTTTGCATACAGAAAGAACATGTACACACATTGTTCCTGTTTCAGCTAAGCAAGATAAGTGGTAGCCATTCGCTGGTTCATCCCTTGGGCAATGCCTTGACCAATCAGAGTCAAGCTGCCCGGTTTAAAATTCAAACAATGCTTGGCAATTAACTGTCAGTCACAATTAACTGATATATTCTCCATGGCAATGCCTCTACCAATCAGTACTCTCTTTTCATACAGTATAAAGTGGTTGCTTCCCCTGACATTGGTATTCTTGCAATTGACCCGATGAGTGCAAAATGAAAAGCTTTGACAAAATGTCATTTTTCAGCAATATGCAAGAGAGAAAGATACTAATATGAGAAAGGATAAACAGGCTGTGACAGGAAGGGACAGCGAGTACAAATCTAAGAGCAGATCAGCAGATAAGGCTAAAGGTCACAAAAATAATAAATGGACAAAATTAAAGGTTCTGTATCTGGATGCACATAACATTTACAAAAAAACAGATGAACTAATAGTGCAAATAGAAATGAATAAGTGCAATCTGAGAGCCATTACAGAGATGTGGCTGCAGGGTGACATAGATTGGGATCTGAATATTGAAGGGTGCATGACATTTAGGAAGGACAGGAAGCTAAAAAATGGTGGAGCACTGGCTCCATTAATTAATGATGGTATTAGCACAATAGAGAGGGATGACCTAAATTCAGGAAACCAGGGTGTAAAAATGGTTTGGGTAGAGATGGGAAATGATAAAGGCAAGAAGTCACTTGTGGGAATGGTGTACGGGCCCCCTAGCAGTAACCACATGGTTGGATAAAGTATTAAGGAAGAAATAATGGGAGCTTGTCAGAAAAGTACAGTGATAATCATGAGGGATTATAATCTACATATAGACCGGAAAAATCAGATGGGCAAAGGTATCCTAGATGAGGGATTCATTTAATGTTTTTGGAATAGTGTCTTAGAACAGCACATTCTGGCACCAATCAGAGAGCAGGCTATATGAGAGCTGGTATTTCTTTTATTCATTTATGGGATGTGGGTGTCGCTGGCTGGGCCAGCATTTATTGCACATCCCTAACTGCCCTTGAGAAGGTGGTGGTGAGTTGCCTTCTTGAACCGTAGGTATAGCCACATGCAAATTGGCACAGGGCAAATAAAATTAGGGAGATGAATGCGTGGCTCAAAGGCTGGTGTGGAAGAAGTGGGTTCCATGTGCTGTAGGTACACCCACAATACAGTTAGGGAGTGTGTTCCAGGATTTTGATCCAGCGACAGTGAAAAACTGGCAATATATTTCCAAGTCAGGATGGTGAGTGGCATAGAGGGGAACTTCCAGGCGGTGGTGTTCCCATGTGTCTGCTACCCTTGTCCTGCTAGATGGTAGCGGACGTAGGTTTGGAAGGTGCTGTATAAGGAGATTTGGTGAGTTCCAGCTTGTAGATGGTACACATTGTTGCTATTATGTATTGGTGGTGGAGGGAGTGAGTGTTTGTGGATGGGGTGCCAGTCAAGCAGGCAGCTTTGTCCAGGATGGTGTCAAGCTTCTTGAATGTTGTTGGAACTGCACTTATCCAGTGGAGAGTATTTCATCACACCCCTGACCTGTGCCTTGTAAATGGTGGACAGGCTTAGGGGAGTCAGGAGGTGAGTTATTTACTGTAGGATTCCAAAGCTCTGACCTGCTCTTGTAGCCACAGTATTTATATAGCTAGTCCTGATCAGTTTCCAGTCGATGGTAACCCCCAGGAATTTGATAGTGGCATGGCAAGTTCTGGCAGGGGCGCAGCAAGTTCTGGAGCACAAGTCTTCAGTACTATTGCGGGAATGTTGTCAAGGCCGACAGGGCTGAGTGTGCCATTGTCGTTTCCGGTGCCTAGGTCGATGCCGGGTGATCTGTCTGGTTTAATCCCTTATTGACTTGTTTTGAGCAGTTTAATATGACTGAATTGCTTGCTAGGCTATTTCAGAGGGCATTTAAGAGCCAATTACACGTGCAAGATGTATCATTAATTAATGACCTCATAGTGGCGACACCCCTAGGTAGCAGTGATAATAATATGATTGAATTTTACATTCAGTTTGAGGGAGAGAAGAGTGGGTCTAAGGCTAGTATTGTAAACTTAAATATGGGCAATTATGAAGGCATGAAAGTAGAGCTAGTTAAAGTGAACTGGCAAATAACATTAAGGGAGAGGTCAATAGAGGTGCAGTGGCAGACATTCAAGGGGGTATTTCAGAATCAGCATACACAGAATAGATACATTACATTGAGAAAGAAACAATCCAAAGGGAGGACCCATCATCTGTGGTTAACAAAAAAGTTAAAAGTAACATCAAACCTAAAGAAAAAGCATATAATTGAAAAAAGAAGATTGGACAAAAACAGCAAAGAATGACAAAAAGATGATAAGGAGGGGAAATTAGAGTTTGAGAGAAAGCTAGCTAGAAATATAAAAACAGATATGAAGAGTTTCTATAGATATTTAAAAATGGAAAGAGTGAACAAACTGAGCATTGTTCCTATAGAAAGTGAGAGTGGGGAATTAATGGAAAATAAGAGAAGACAGATGAATTGAACAGGTATTTTGCATTGGTCTTCACTATAGAGGATACAAGTAACATCCCAGAAATCGCTGTGAAACAGGAAATGAAAGGGAGGGCAGAACTCAAGATAATTACAATCATCAGGGAAGTGGTACTGAAAAAATTGTTGGAGCTGCAGGGTGACAAGTACCCAGGTTCTGACAGACTTCATCCTAGGGTCTTAAAAGAGTTTTTTTTTATTCATTTATAGGACGTGGGCTTTGCTGGCTGGGCCAGCATGTATTGCTCATCCCTAGTTGCCCTTGAGAAGTTGGTGAGCTGCCTTCTTGAACCGCTGCAGTCCTTGTGGTGTAGTTACACCCACAGTATTGTTAGGAAGGGAGTTCCAGGATTTTGACTCAGCGACAGTGAAGGAACGATTATATATTTCCAAGTTAGGACATTCAATGAATTGGAGGGGAACTTGCAGGCGGTGGTGTTCCCATCTATCTACTGCCCATGTCCTTTTGGATGGTAGTGGTCATGAGTTTGGAAGGTGCTGTCTGAGGAGTCTTGGTGAATTCCTGCAACGCATCCTGTAGATGGTACACACTGCTGCTACTGTGCGTCAGTGGTGGAGGGAGTCAATGTTGGTGGATGAGGTGCCAATCAAGTGGGCTGCGTTGTCCTGGACAGTTTCAAGCTTCTTGAGTGTTGTGGGAACTGCACTCATCCAGGCAAGTAGGGAATAATTCATCACACTCCTGACTTATGCCTTGTAGATCGTTGACAGGCTTTGGGGAATCAGGAGGTGAGTTACTTGTCACAGGATTCCTAGCCTCTGACCCTCTCTTGTAGCCACAGTATTTACATGGCTAATCTAGTTCAGTTTCTGGTCAACAGTAACCCCCAGGGAGCAGGTTATTGCTAAGCAAGTGCCGCTTGTTAGCACTTTTGATAACCCCTTCCATTACTTTACTGATGATCAAAAGTAGACGGATGGGGCAGTAATTGGCTGGGTTGGATTTGTCCTGCTTTTGCGTACAGGACATACCTGGGCAATTTTCCACATAGCCGGGTAGATGCCAGTGTTGTAGCTGTACTGGGACATCTTGGCTAGGTACGCAGCAAGTTCTGGAGCACAAATCTTCAGTACTATTTCCAGAATATTGTCAGGGCCCATAGCATTTGCACTATCCAGCACCTTCAGCCGTTTCTTGATATCACGTGGAGTGAATGGAATTGGCTGAAGACTGGCATCCGTGATGCTGGAGACCACCGGAGGAGGCCGAGATGGATTATCCACTCAGCACTTCTGGCTGAAGATTGTAGCAAATCTTTTGCACTGATGTGCTGGGCTCCCCTATCATTGGGGTTGGGGATATTTGTGGAGCCTCTTCCTCCTGTGAGCTACTTAATTGTCCACCACCATTCACAACTGGATGTGGCAGGGCTGCAGAGCTTAGATCTGATCCTTTGGTTGTGGGATCGCTTAGCTCTGTTTATCACTTGCTGCTTATGCTGTTTGCTATGCAAGTAGTCCTGTGGTATAGCTTCACCAGGTTGACACCTCATTTTTAGGTATGCCTGTTTCTGCTCCTGGCATGCCCTCCTGCACTCTTCATTGAACAAAGGTTGATCCCCTGGCTCGATGATAATGGCAGAGTGGGGGATATGCCAGACCATGAGGTTACAGATTATGTTCCAGTACAATTCTGCTGCTGCTGATGGCCCACAGCGCGTCATGGATGCCCAGTCTTAAGTTGCTAGATTTGTTTGAAATCTATCCCATTTAGCATGTTGGTAGTGCCACACAACACGATGGAGGGTATCCTCAATGTGAAGGTAGGACTTCTTCTCCACAACGACTGTGCAGTGATCATTCCTACCGATGCTGTCATGGACAGACGCATCTGCAGCAGGCATGTTGGTGAGGATGAGGTCAAGTAAGTTTTCCCCTCTTATTGGTTCCCTCACCACCTGCCACAGACCCAGTCTAGCAGCTATGTCCTTTAGGACTCTGCCAGCTCGGTCAGTAGTGGTGCTACCGAGCCACTCTTGGTGATGGACATTGAAGTCCCCTGCCCAGAGTGCATCCTGTGCCCTTGCCACCCTCAGTGCTTCCTCCAAGTGGTGTTCAACATGGAGGAGCACTGATTCATCAGCTGAGGGAGGGCAGTACATGGTAATCAGCATGAGGTTTTCTTGCTCATGTTTGACCTGATGCCATAAGACTTCATGGAGTCCACAGCCAATGCTGAGGACTCCCAGGGCAACTCCCTTCTGACTGTATATCACTGTGCCGCCAATTCTGCTGGGTCTGTCCTGTCGGTGCGACAGTACACACCCAGGGATGGTGATGGTGGTGTCTGAGACATTATCTGTAAAGTATAATTCTGTGAGTATGATTATGTCACACTGTTGATTGACTTCTCTGTGTTTTCAGTTCTCCCAATTTTGGCACTAGCCCCCAGATGCCATTGTTGTTTCCAGTGCCTAGGTCGATGCCAGGTGGTCCGTCAGGACCATTCCTTTCATTCCTTTTTTGAGAATTTGTTGTGGTTTGATGCAACTGAATGGCTTGCTAGGCCATTTCAGAGTCAACCACATTGCTGTGGATCTGGACTAACATGTCGGCCAGACCAGGTAAAGAATGGCAGATTTCCTTAATAAACTTCCCTAAAGGGCATTAGTGAACCAGTTGAGGTTTTACAACAATCGGCAATGGTTTCATGGTCATCATTAGGCTTTTATTTCCACATTTTTATTGAATTCAATTTCCACCATCTGCCGTGGCGAGATTTGAACGGGATTCGCATTACCCAGGTCTCTGGATTACCAGTCCAGCGACAATATTACTGCCTTTCAGCCCACAGCTCCATCAGTTTGCTCAGTGTTGCTTCCCTAGTGATTGTAATTTCATCAATTTCCCCTGTCCCTTCCATGTCCGGATTTACAACTATTACTGGAATATCTTTTGTATCCTCTATAGTGAAGACAAAAGCAAGAATTTGGTCATTTCATCTGCCATTTCCTTATTATCTGCTATTAACTCCACATTCTCATTCTCTAAAGTGAGACACTCACTTCACTTAATCTTTTCCTTTCAAAATACCTGATGGACCACCCGGCATCAACCTAGGCACCGGAAATGACAACAGCAAACTCAGCACTGTCCTGCTTACTAACATCTGGGAGCTAGTCCCAAAATTGTGAGAGCTATGACACAGACTAGTTGTGCAACAGCCTGACATAGTCATACTCATGGAATTGTACCTTTACAGATCATGTCCCAGACACCTCCACTACCATCCCAGGGTATGTCCTGTCCTACCGGCAGGACAGACCCAGTAGAGGTGGCGGCACAGTGATATGTAGTTGAGAGGGAGTTGCCCTTGGCGTCCTCAACATCGACTCCAGCCTCCATGAAGTCTCATGGCATCAGGTCAAACATAGGCAAGGAAACCTCTTGCTGATTACCACATATTGCAACCTACCCTCAGCTGATGAATTAGTACTCCTCCATGTTCAATACCACTTGGAGGAAGCACTTAGGGTGGCAATGGCGCAGAATGTACTCTGGATGGGGGACTTCAATGTCTATCACCAAGAGTAGCTCAGTGGTACCACCACAGACCACAATGGACATAGCTGCTAGACTAGGTCTGTGACAGCTGATGTGGGAACCAACAAGAGGAAAAAAAACACTTGACCTCATCCTCACCAAGCTGCCTGGCGCAGATGTATCTGTCCATGACAGTACTGGTATGAGTGATCACTGCACAGTCCTTGTGGAGACAAAGGATAACCTCCATCATGTTGTGCGGCACTACCACTGTGCAAAATGGAACAGATTTAGCAACTCAAGACTGACCATACATGAGGCATCAGCAGCAGCAGAATTGCACTTAAGCACAATCTGTAACCTCATGACCTGGCATATTCCCCAGTCTACCATTACAACCCAGCCGGGGCAGCAACCTTGGTTCAAGAAGCGTGCAGGAGCACATGGCAGGAGCAGCTCCAGACATACCTAAAAATGAGGTGTCAACCTGGTGAAGCCACAATGCAGGATTACTTGCATGCCAAAAAGCATAAGCAGCAAGTGATTTTCTTATTTTATATTCATTCAAGGGATGTGGGCTTCACTGGCTAGGCCAGTATTTATTGCGGATCCCTAATTGTCCTTGAGACGGTGGTGGTGAGCTGTCTTCTTGAACTGCTGCAGTCCATGTGGTATAGGTATACCCACAGTGCTGTTAGAGAGGGAGTTCCAGGATTTTGATCCAGCAAGGGATTGGCAATAAATGCTGGCCTCACCAGCAACACCCAAATCCTATGAGTGAATAAAAAAAAATCATTTTGCCCAATTGCTCTCCTTCTACCCCTCTTTATCTAACCCAATCAGCAAATCCTCCTATTCCTTTCTCCCTCAACTACTATATCACCTCCCATTAAAGGCATCAATACTATTAGTCTCAACTCCCCATACAGTAGCAAATTCCACATTCTAACCACTCCCTGGGTAAAGACTTGAAGTAGAAGTATGTCCAAAGGGCCACGGATTTACAACTCTAATTCTTATACTGCAAATATGATACAGGGAATGGATGCTCGTGTGATGTACTTTATGAAACTGCACTGCAAGAAACATTCAATATGCTCATAGAATCACAGACATCTACAGCACAGAAGGCCATTCGGCCCTTCGTGTCCACGCCAGTCAACAAAGATCTGTCTACACTAACCCCATTTTCCAGCGCTTAGCCCATAGCCGGGGAGAGCAACACAAGTGAATATCTAAATACTTCTTAAATATTACGAGAGTTTCTGACTCAACCACTCATTCAGGCAGTGAGTTCCAGACTCCCATCACCCTCTGGGTGAAAACATTTTTTCTCAACTCCCCTCTTAAACTCTTACTTTAAATATATAGCCCCTGGTTATTGACCCCTCTACTCATGGAAAAAGTGCCATCCTATCCACCCTATCTATGCCCCTTTTAATCTTATACACCTCAATCAGGTCCCCTCTCAACCTTCGTTGCTCCAAGGAAAACTACACCAGCCTATCCAATCTTTCCTCATAGCTCAGACCCTCCAGCCCAAGCAGCATCCTGGTAAATCTCCTCTGCACCCTCTCCAGTACAATCATACCCTTCTTATAATGTGGTGACCAGAACTGCACGCAATACTCCAGTTGTGTCCTAACCAACGTTTTATACAGTTCCAGCATAACCTCTCTGCTCTTGTATTCTATGCCTCGGCTAATAAAGGCTAGTATCCCATATGCTTTTTTAACCACCTTATCCACCTGCCGTGCTACCTTCAAGGATCTATGGATATGCACACCAAGTTCCTTCTGATCTTCAGTACTTTCCAAGGTCCTACCATTCATAGTGTAACCCCTTGCCTTGTTAGCCCTCCTCAAGTGCATCACCTCACACTTTTCCAGGTTGGATTCCATTTGCCGTTGTTCTGCCCACCTAGCCAGTCCACTGATATCCTCCTGCAGATTACAGCTATCCTTCTCACTACTTACCACCTTACCAATTTTCATGTCATCCGCGAACTTCTTGATCATTCCCCTACATTTGAGTCCAAATCATTTATGTACACCACAAACAGCAAGGGCCCCAGCACCGAGCCCAGAGGAGCCCCACTGAAAACAGGCTTCCAGTCGCAGAAACATCCCTCGACCATCACCCTCTGCTTCCTGCCTCTCAGCCAATGTTGGATCCAACCTGTCACTTTGCCTTGGATCCCATGGACTCTTACTTTCTTGACCAGTCTGCCATGAGGGACCATATCAAAAGCCTTGCTCAAGTCCATGCAGACCACATCAAATGCATTACCCTCATCAACACTCCTGGTTACCCCCTCAAAAAATTTGATCAAATTTGTCAAACACGACCTTCCTTTAACAAATCCATGCTGACTATCCCTGATTAATCTGTGTCTGTCCAAGTGCAGATATATTCAATCCCTCAGAATTCTTTCTAGTAACTTCCCGACCACCGAAGTTAGACTGACTGACCTGTAAGTTCCTGATCTATCCCTTCCTCCCTTTTTTAATAATGGGACAATGTTAGCAGTCCTCCAGTCCTCTGGCACTTCACCTGTGGCCAGAAAGAATTTGAAAATTACGGCCAGGGCCCTTGATATCGCTTCCCTTACCTCCCGCAACAGCCTGGGATACATCTCATCTGGGCCTGAGGATTTATCCACTTATAAGGCCGCTAAACCCGCTAGTACCTCCTCTCTCTCTAAGTTAATTTCCTCTAATATTTCACAGTCCTCCACCCTGATGCCTATACCTGCATCATCCTTTTCCATTGTGAAGACCAATGCAAAGTATTTATTGAAGACTGCACCCACGTCTTCTGGGTCCACGCAAAGGTTACCTCTATGGTCCCTAATTGGCCCTACTCTTTCCTTAGTTATTCTCTTGCTCTTTATATATTTAAAAAACCCTTTGGGTTTTCCTTTATTCTACCCACCAATGCTTTTTCATGCACTCTCTTAGCTTTCCTAATTTCCTTTTTAAGTTCTCCTCTGCACTCTTTATACCCTTGTAAGGACTCTGCCGTATTGAGCCCTCAGTATCTGCCATAAACTTCTCTTTTTTTCTTAATCCTAACCTTTATGTCCCTTGACATCTAGGGTTCACTGGACTTGGTCTCCCCATTTGTCTTTACGGAAACATATTTGCCCTGTACTCTCTCGATTTCCTCCTTGAATGCCTCCCACTGCCCTGACACAGTTTTATCTGTAAGTAGCTGCTCCCAGTGCACATGGGCCAAATCATATCTCATCTTAGTTAAATTAGCCTTTCACCGGTTTAGAACTTTTATTCCTGGCCCAACCTTATCCTTTTCCATAATTATCCTAAATCTAACTGAGTTATGGTCACTATCTCCAAAATGCTCCCCTACTGAAACGCCTTCCACCTGCCAGGGCTCATTTACGAATATTAGATCTAGAACTGCCCCTTCCCTTGTTGGCCTTTCTACATACTGGCTAAAAAAGTTCTCCTGTGGCAACTTACGAATTTTCCTCCCTCCCTACCTTGCACACTAAAACTATCCCAGTTAATATTTGGGTAGTTAAAATCCTCTACTATTAGTGTAAGAAGTGATTACCACACATTGTGCTGATGTGCCATTTTCATTCGATATTTTGCACCCAATCCACGTGATGCATTCATCAATGGAGGAAAAATCAGAATCCACTGCCAATTTCTTTCTGAATTATAAATTCACTCCGCGATCAGCAGAGGAAGCAGCCACACCTGGAACAGCCCAGGCACCAAAGGTAGCAGTTAGGCTTTTGGCACATGAGTTGTTTTTTTGAAGCAACTAGCAGATGTATCAAGTTTTGAATCAATTGTCAGTGCTGATAAGGAAGTCCTGATGTCTGATTGCTGGACTGATGTGGAAATTGACAATGTGTGGGAAGATGCAGCTGTTTCCACAGCTGAGACCATTCAGCAGTATCTCCATTCCACTGACATGCTTGGAGTCGGGCCTCTGAAGCTTTTATGCCCACTCAAGCAACGCAAAAGCATGAATGTGCCACCCCTTGAGCGCAGACTGCAAATTAATGTGCATTTTAGGGGCAGCAAAATAGTTAGCCAACTGGGCAAGTTGTGGAATCCCCTTGCGAAAAGTGGCCATGGCGCAGTCACTGATGGAGGCACTCAGAGCCCCTTGCAATGTCTTTATTAAGGTTTGGACCAGTATCCTTCATGGTTCAAACTAACAGTGCAGCCTTACAGTGTGGGTTAGTAGAATGCCTGCACCTGAGATGAGAACACAGCATGCAGCCCAGTGGCGGAAGCTGCCGCCAATTGGTCAAGTGGAGTGGGGCGGAGGTGGGTGGGGTTTCAGACAGTCATGAAGCGCACTACACACTGGACATCCAAGTGGTGACCAGCATTCTCCAGCATGCATGGGCCTTGAGATGCAGCCAGATCCGGAGACTTAACCAAGAGAGATCCTTAGGACATATATGCTAGCCCACACATCTCCCTATTTGATGCTGCAGGAGGAGAAAATCAGGATCATGGGGCCTCTTGATTTAGCGGTATGCCTCATAGCATACAGGGAGCAGAGAAGTAGGAGAAGAATGTGACGGAGACACCTGGCTCGCCAATGGGAGGAGCACCACCCTCAAGATGAAACGGCAGCAGGGCCTCCTGCACGTGCAGCTGAAGGTCCACAGTAAGCCTTTACTTGCAGGTGCCTCGCTAGACCCAGGGTCTATAGACGGCACTTGTCATTCCTGCAGATGACTGAAAACCAGTGTTGCTGAAGACTGCGCATGTCTAGGGAACAAGTCAGGCACATATGCCACCTACTGCAGGTTTAGGTGCCATAGGGACATGGAGGGCATCTACTGGCGGCTGCCATGGACACCTTGGTCCAGTACATCGGTCCTGCACTGCTGCATGGGCTGAATCCACTGCTGATGCCATAGTTGGCCTCCAACAGTGTCAATGCGAGAGGAGTGCGGGGCTGCTCAATCTCGCTCCAGCTTCGCCTTCTCCTCAAGGAGTCAGCCAGGTACCCATAGGGAGGAGGACCAGCATCTCAACACCCTGGGGCCATCCACCAAGGTGAATCCGGGAACGTCTGGCCAATCCAAATCCCCTCTTCCTGTGATCCCATCATCTCCAACTCCACAGGCTGAGGAGGGTGCAGCTGGCCCACGGCAGGAAACCCAAAGCAGGCCGTGGCTCTCCAGGTCTCAGCCATCCAGAGGATGCCTGCCAAAGTCAACACAGACAGGGCATAGCAGTCAGTGACTGCAGCACTCCATTTTTATGCCAGTGGCTCCTTCCAGGGCTCCTGTACGGGATCTAGCAAACCTCCACCCACCAGTGCATCCAGGAGGTCACAGACACCATCTTCGCGAAGGCACAGAACTTTGTGCATTTTGACCAGGATCAGACAAGCCAGGGAGCAACTGGGATTTGCAACGATCTCTGGTTTCCCACAGATGCAGGGTGCCATCGACTTCCCTCACATGGCACTTAGATCTCCATGGCAACTGGCAGTCCAGAGCGAAAACTGCATGGGCTTCCACTTGCTGAATGTTCAGCTCACCTGTGACCACCACAAATGCATCCTACAGGTCTCTGTACAATTTCGAGGGAGCATCCATGACTCTGACATCCTTAGCAGGTCTTAGATCCCAGATCCCAGGGTCCGCAGAGGCTGCAGGGTTGGCCCCTCAGGGACAAGGACTACCCACACATTCGTGGCTGATGACGCCTGTGCGGTGACCTCAGATTGCAGCAAAAAGACAGTATAATGCAGCTAATGCCACAACCCAGACCTTGGTGAAGCAAGCGATTGGCATATTGAAAATGATGTTCTGGTGCCTCAACAGGTCTGGTGGAACACTGCAGTACAGTCCCCCTGCGCGCTACACAGCCTGGCACTGCAAAGGGAAAGGGCCCAGGACTGAGACACTTGCCTTTATCTTGTGCAGGAACCAAGTTTTCACATCTGAATGACATGAGCACTGCTCATCATAATAAGGAACCATAGACAAGGAGACACTCTTGGGAGATTATTTACAATAGTGAATATTATGTACATGTGATTAACACCTGTTCTCACGTGGTGCAACTACATCTTAACCTTTGTTTGTCCCTCTTCAGCGGCTACGTTCGCAGCCGGGTGTCCCTGGAGAGGGAGCACTTGGTGTCTGCCGGCACTCTCGAGGCCTTCCGTGCTCGGTGGGCACCGCGGGGACTGGGGTGATTTGTCGACCCCTTTAATCACATTTTGGTTTAATGTTTGTAAGTTTCCTTTAAACTTTGTCCTTGGTTTTACAGCTGACCTGACTTAGGGGCTGTGCTTGATTTATCCCTTATTTTGATAATTTAGTTTAATTGGTTGACTCTAAAAGAGTTACATCTTAACCTTCCTAACCATGCCGCTACGTCTTGGTGCTCTCCTGACATTCAACGTGGAGGTGGAGGCAGCCTACTGACGGCTACACCTTGTCTGTGATGACCTTGGCAGGTGTTCTCTGGAGGGCCAAGACCTGGAGAGCTATGGCCTGCTTTGGGTTTCCTGCTGTGGCCCAGCTGCACCCTCCTCAGCCTGTGGAGTTGGAGATGATGGGATCACAGGAAGAGGGGTTTTGGATCAGCTGAGCATTCCCAGATTCACCTTGGTGGACGGCGCCGGGATGTTGGGATGTAGATCCTCCTCCCTATGAGTGCCTGAGAGCCCCTGGATGACTCCTTGAGGAGAAGGGGAAGCTGGACTGAGATTGAGCCGCCCTGCACTCCTCTCGTACTGACGCTGTTGGAGGCCAACTACGGCATTAGCGATGGGTTTCAGCCCGCGTAGCAGTGCAGGAACAATGTACTGGACCAAGGTCTCCATGGCGGCTGCCAGTGTTGACTTTGATGCATCGGCATGATGGCTTGAACACCTCAGACCTAAGACAGACAGGCTCCTCCATCGTCCCTTGCAATCTGAGGAGTGCATCAGTCATCCCTTACTGATGTTCCCGTGATTCTCTTCACTGCTCCAACAAATTTCGGCACAGACTAGAAGGGCCGAATGGCCTGTTTTCTGTGCTGTAGTGTTCTATGGTTCTAAATGATTGAGTACCAAGTCCAGAGGCTCATCATCTGATTCGATTGCCGGTAACGTCAGATGTCCCTGCCTCTACCTGCTGTGGAACAGTTTGTGTGCTATGCTCACCAGATTGTGATCCTGAGACTAGGTCCC
This sequence comes from Cetorhinus maximus, assembly GCF_964194155.1. Lineage (NCBI taxonomy): Eukaryota > Metazoa > Chordata > Chondrichthyes > Lamniformes > Cetorhinidae > Cetorhinus > Cetorhinus maximus. Next base: position 161,219,405 of record NC_135882.1, read on the forward strand.
ACCAAGGTATGTGTTGCTGCGCTGGTGGAGGGTGTGGGTGAGCACTGCGACGGGTCTTCAACGGTGTTGCTCTTGGAGTCCTCATCTGAGGTGTTCTCGATGCTGGAGTCGGGGTCAAGGTTGCCTGAGGGTGACGTGAAAGATGTGCCTAGGAGAGCAAGTGCAGATTATTAGTGCTTGGCAGCCACGTTAAACACAAAAGTGGACTCAAAGTAGCATTGACAGAAAGATGATCTCGTGCAGTATCCTCATGTGGATGCCTGCCGGTGACCTCATCATCACCGCAGGAGTGGCCCACATCTGCACCGGCCATCTCCAACGCTCGACTCTTGAACAGTGAGGACCTTAAGGCCCAGAATCCACCCCTCGTCTGGGACCTCTCCCGTTGATTATGCACAATCTTGTCCTGTATAAAGACGGATGGAGAGAGTGTGAGCAAGGCGCATGCCAGGCCAAATGAAAAGGAAGCCAGGCATGCGTGCATGCTGAGTGAAACCATGGATGGGATGAGGAGAGAGCGCCTCCGGAGGAGATGAGGCCAGATGCAGATGTGAGGGTGTGTGTGAGATTGAGTGTTGATGCCCCTTGAGCTGGCAGTGAGTGAGATGCCAGTGAATGTGTGATGGGCCTGTGAGTGGAAGAGTTCAGAGTGATGAGATGGTTGACTTATCATTCATCCTTTTTCTGCACTGGATGGCCGAACTCTTGTGTGCAACATTAGCACTGATTACCTCTGCCACCACCTCCCCCAAGCTGGCGTGGTGAGACTGATGGGCCTCTTGCGGCCAGGGTGGCGGTAGAGAACATTGCATCAGTCCTCCACGGTGTCCAAATAGCATTCCAGGGTTGCATCACTGAATCAGGGGGTTGCACTCTTCTTGGCTTTTGGGGCCATGTCTTCACAGGAGCTGTCCTGGGCTGCAAGCATTGACAACTGTGCGCAAGGCTGCAGTTTAAATATGGCGCCCTGCACGGCGAGGTAATAGCGTAGTGGGCAATACTGAGGCCACTCGCCAATGAGACGGCGTGTTTCCTGTGACTGGATAATTTATGAGGTGGGAAGGGGACAATACAGAACGAAAATCCACCACTGTAGTCGGCAGGTAAAATGTTTCTTTTCATGCCCGCTACTGCGCTTAGTGCAACTATGAGTTAAAAAAAAATGTAACAAAGGGTGTTGGATGAACAACCATGCAAAAAATAACAGTATAGCTCATGTGGAGGAAAAACATAGGCATATACTTGTTGATTCAAATACATGTTTCTGTGCTGTAGATGTAATTATATAACTTTGAGTCTGGTTAGTGATCTCCAAAGTACTGAAGAGGAGAAATGAGGACTACTCCAGAGACCTAGGGTAATGCTTTGAGGACCCAGGTTCAAATTCCACCATGGCAGATGGATGAAATTTGAATTCAATAAAAAATCTGGAATTAAAGGATGGTGACCATGAAACCATTGTCGATTGTTGCTTGTTGTAAAAAACCATCTGGTTCACTAATGTCCTTTAGGGAAGGAAATCTGCATCCTTACCTGGTCTGGCCTACATGTGACTCCAGACCCACAGCAATGTGGTTGACTCTTAAATGCCCTCGGAAATAGACTAGCAAGCCACTGAGTTTTCAAAGGTAATTAGGGATGGGCAATAAATGCTGGCCCAGCCAGCAATGCCCACATCCCATGAACGAATAAAAAAAAAATAGCGAATAATTATGATCCAGAACACACTACCTGAATGCATAGATTCTATAGTAACTTTCAAAAGGCAACGGGACATGTATTAGATCTCCTAGTTCTTTTGCCAATTATTTTAAATCTATGACCTCTAGTTATTGACCCTCTTGCCAGAGGAAAGAGTTTCTCCCTATTGCCTCTGTCAAATCCATCATAATTTTGAATACCTCTATTAGGTCTCCCCTTATCACTCTTTGCTCTCAAGAAAATAATCTCAGTTTCTCCAATCTCTCCATATAACTGAAGTCCCTCATCTCTGTGATCATCCTGATAAACTTTCCCTGTACTCACAACTCCTCAGATAGTGAAGCAGTCAATGCCTGCTGTGATGGCTCATATGCTTTTGGGGGGGGGAAAAAAACTATATTTTATGTTGGGCTAATGGCCCCTTTAAGAACTAGGTTTCTCTAAAAGGGGATTTCTGGTAAAGCCCCTTGCTTTCAGTAACTGATCATGTGATCAAGTTGCCTGTAAGAAAAACAATGGGATAGTAAAGTGTCAACTAGAAGTTAATTATGGGGTCAGTAAGTTCCTGGATGTGGTTCTGTTTCAAGTAGTTGAGATTTAGTTTTCAGCTTTAGAACAAGCTGAGTGTGGGGAAACTCTTTTAAGCAGAGTTCAGTTGAAACTCTGTATGTGCTAGTTTAAAAGGGTGTAGAAACATTTATAACTGAATGACTCTAGTAACAGTGAGTTGAACTTCTGGGATAGCTAAGCTGAAGGGAGAGAGGGAGAGAGTTTTAGATGCAAGACTCAAGAATTAAAGAATATTAGAACCTCTGAGTGAGGTGGCTACGTTTAAGATGCCAGCAGCACTTGTGTTGAACTAGACGTCTACAACCGTGGGATGGTTGGGGGAGCTTGAAAGGGGCAATTTTACCTGAAATAAGCAGAAGGCTCAAAAAAATGTCAACCCTTATACGAATTTTTGGAATTGCAAATAAATAAAGTACCTGACTTGACTTATTGTGGGCGTAAGGCAAATGGGTGTAGAAGGAAAGTTGGGTAATGAAGTTTGGTTTAGAGTATAAGTAACTTCCTCCCACAGCTTCCAACTTGATAGTCGCCCAACCTCGGACGGCCCGCTTCTACCTCCTACCCAAAATCCACAAACAGAACTGTCCTGGCAGACCGATCGTGTCTGTCTGTTCCTGCCCCACAGAACTCATTTCTCGTTATCTTGACTCCCTTCTCTCTCCCCTTGTCCAGTCCCTTCCCACCTACATCCGTGATTCCTCTGACACCTTACATCACATCAACAATTTCCAGTTCCCTGGCCCCAACCGCTTCCTCTTCACCATGGATGTCCAATCCCTCTACACCTCCATCCCCCACCAGGATGGTCTGAGGGCCCTTAGCTTCTTCCTTGAACAGAGGCCCCAACAATCCCCATCCACCACTACTCTCCTCCGTCTGGCTGAACTTGTTCTCACACTGAACAATTTCTCCTTTAACTCCTCTCACTTCCTCCAAATAAAAGGTGTGGCTATGGGCACCCACATGGGCCCCAGCTATGCCTGTCTCTTTATGGGGTATGTGGAACATTCCTTGTTCCAGTCCTACTCCGGCCCCCTCCCACAACTCTTTCTCCGGTACATCGATGATTACTTCGGTGCTGCTTCATGCTCTCGTCGGGACCTGGAAAAATTTATTAATTTTGCTTCCAATCTCCACCCTTCCATCATCTTCACATGGTCCATCTCTGACACTTCTCTTCCCTTCCTTGACCTCTCTGTCTCAATTTCTGATGATAGACTGTCCACCAATATCCATTACAAGCCTACCGACTCCCACAGCTACCTCGACTACAGCTCCTCACACCCCGCTTCTTGTAAAGACTCCACCCCATTCTCTCAGTTCCTTCGCCTCCGTCGCATCTGTTCTGATGACGCTACCTTCAAAAACAGCTCCTCTGACATGTCCTCCTTCTTCCTTAACCGAGGTTTTCCATCCACGGTCGTTGACAGGGCCCTCAACCGTGTCCGGCCCATATCCCACGCATCCTCCCTCACGCCTTCTCCTCCTTCCCAGAAACATGATAGGGTCCCCCTTGTCCTCACTTATCACCCCACCAGCCTCCGCATTCAAAGGATCATCCTCCGCCATTTCCGCCAACTCCAGCATGATGCCACCACCAAACACAACTTCCCTTCACCCCCCCTGACGGCATTCCGTAGGGATCGTTCCCTCCGGGACACCCTGGTCCACTCCTCCATCACCCCCTACTCCTCAACCCCCACTTATGGCACCTCCCCATGCCCACGCAGAAGATGCAACGCCTGCCCCTTCACTTCCTCTCTCCTCACCGTCCAAGGGCCCAAACACTCCTTTCAAGTGAAGCAGCATTTCACTTGCATTTCCCCTAACTTAGTCTACTGCATTCGTTGCTCCCAATGCGGTCTCCTCTACATTGGAGAGACCAAACGCAAACTGGGCGACCGTTTTGCGGAACACCTGCGGTCTGTCCGCAAGAAAGACCCAAACCTCCCTGTCGCTTGCCATTTTAACACTCCACCCTGTTCTCTTGCCCACATGTCTGTCCTTGGCTTGCTGCATTGTTCCAGTGAAGCCCAACGCAAACTGGAGGAACAGCACCTCATCTTCCGACTAGGCACTTTACAGCCTTCCGGGCTAAATATTGAATTCAACAACTTTAGATCTTAAACTCCCCCTCCCCCAATCCCCACCCCGTTTCTCCACCCCCCCCCGCCCCCCGCCTTTTTTTTCAATAATTTATATAGATTCTTCTTTCCCCACCTATTTCCATTATTTTTAAATCTAAAACTAAAACCTTGTTAGCCTTTCCACCCCACCCCCACTAGAGCTGTACTTTGAATATCCTGTCCTCCATTCTTAATTAGCACTTTTCTCAGACAAAACACCTCTTTGACCCTTTTGTCTGTGACATCTTTTGATTATCTGCTCATCTCCACAATCACCACACCCTCAATGTCTCCCTCTCCCCCCACCACCCGCCCCCCCCCCGCCCACCTTAAACCAATTTATATTTCTCCCTTCTTCTAACTATGCTTCAGTTCTGCCGAAGGGCCATGAAGGCTCAAAACGTTAACTGATTTCTTCTCCGCCGATGCTGCCAGACCTGCTGAGTTTTTCCAGGTAATTCTGTTTTTGTATAAGTAACTGTGTTCATTTTACTTTAATATCTTTAATGTAACTGACTATTTAAGATAGAGAGTGGTAATTAGTGTTTCATGTTCTTTGACTTTTGTGTGTAATATTCTTTTGACTTAAACCGTGAAACTTGTGGCTTCATTCTTTCCATGAATACCTAATGTTTTTGGATTTTTAAAATTCATTCATGGGATGTGGGCATCACTGGCTAGGCCAGCATTTATTGCCCATCCCTAAATGCCCTAAAAACAACTAAACACATTACTGGTCTCAACCAAGATCATAACACTGCAAATAGCAAGACCCGAACAAAATTCATCCTTGAACTGATAAATCGCAAGTCCCAGGCAATGACTGTTTCCAACAAGAGGCATCTAACTACCTCTCTTGATATTCGATGGTATTATCATTATCAAATTCACCAGAATCAATATCCTGGGGGAGTTACCATTGATCAAAAACTTAACTGGACCAGCCACATAAACACTGTAGCTACTAGAGCAGGTCAGAGGTTGAGTATTCTGTGGTGAATGACTCACCTCCTGACTCCCCAAAATCTTTCCATTATCTACAAGGCAAAATTTAGGCATGTGAAGGAGTGCTCTCTACACGCCTGCATTAGGAACTCGACACCATCTGGAACAAAGCAGCCCACTTGACTCGCATCACATCCATCACATTAAGCATTCAGTCCCTCCACAGCTAGTACAATCTACAAGATTCATTGCAGCAACTCAATAACAGTCCTTCGGTAGTATCTCCGAAACCCACACCTAGGACATGGGCAGCAGACATCATGGGAACATTACCACTTCCAGGTACCCTACCTGACTTGTAAATATATCACTGATTCTTCATCGTCATTAGATCAAACTCATGGAACTCCCTCCCTAATAGCACTTTGGGAATATCTTTACTCAACAGACTCCAGAAGTTCAAGAAGGTGCCTCTCACCAATAAATTCTCAAAGGCAATTAATGTTGATTAGGAAGACCCAGCATGGGGATTTTCTAAATGGGGAGTTTCTAAAGGGGAAATCATGTTTAACCTACTCGCTGGACTATTTTGAAGAGGTAATAGAAAGGGTTGATGAGGGTAATGCTGTTGATGTGGTGTGCATGGACTTTTAAAAGACATTTAATACAGTGCCATACAACAGACTTGTGAGAAAAGTTATAGCTCATGGAATAAAAGGGACAGCAGCAACTTGGATACAAAATTGGCTGAGCAATAGGAAACAGAGAGTAATTTTTCAGGCTGCAGGAAGGTTTGTAGTGGAGTTCTCCAGGGGTCAGAATTGGGACCCTTGCTTTTCCTGATATATATTAATGATCTAGATCTTGGATGGGCAGGGGACAGTTTCAAAGTCTGTGGATGACAAAACTTGGAAGCATTATAAACTGTAAGGAGTACAGTATAGAACTTCAAAAGGACATAGGCAAGTTGGAGTGGGCAAATAGGTGGCAGATGAAGTTCAATGCAGAGAAGCGTGAGGTAATGCATTTTGGTAGGGAGAACATGGGGAAACAATATAAAATAAGGAGTACAATTATTAAGGGGTGCAGTGAAGGACCTGGGTGTATATGTGCATAGATCATTGAAGGTGGCATGACAAGTGGAGTGAGCAATTAATAAAGCATAAAGTGTCTTGGGCTTTATTAATAGGGGCATAGAGTACATGAACAGTGAGGTTATGCTGAGCTTATATAAGACACTCTAGGAACTCTTTGTTGATTTTATATAAGACACTAGTTAGACCTCACCTGGAATACTGTTTACAGTTCTAGGTACCACGCTATAGGAAGGATGTGATCACATTGGAGACAGTGCAGAAGAGTTTTACAAGAATGGCTCCAGGGGTGAGGAACTTCAGTTATGACAATAGATTGGAAAGGTGGGGACTGTTCTCCTTGGAGAGGAGAAGGCTAAGAGGAGATTTGAAAGAGGTGTTTAAAATCATGAAGGGGCTGGATAGAGTAGTTTTCAATGCAGGTTGCTGAGCACATTGGATAGCTTTGAGCACACTTGATAGCTTTGAGTGTGCAGGATTGCTTTGAGCGCACTTGATGTCTTGGAGGTGTCCTTTGCCATTTGATGGCAAAACACTCCTTATCTGCGCTCAAACTCATTCCAAATTAAAACATTTTTTGTCAATTGATCGCTGATAGTTTTTGAGTGCATTGAACACAAAAATAATGTCAACATTTCAGGTAGGGTAGTTTATCCTTGCCATAGTCAAATAGTTCGATGTTTTACCAATACATTAATGCTAAAAGGTTAGTTAAGGAAAAAGTGGGACCTATTAGAGATGAAGATGGAAACTTGTGTGTAGATGCAGAGGCTGTGGGAAAGGTTTTGAATGAATATTTTGTCTCCATGTTTACAAAGGAAAGGGAGGATGTAGATATAGTAGTCCAGGAGGAACACTGCGAGATATTGGACGGGATAGTCATAAAGAGAGAGGAAGTACTCGAAGGGTTGAAATGCTTGAAAGTTGATAAGTCACTAGGGCCAGATGGATTGTTTCCAAGGCTGCTGAAGGAAGTCAGGGAGGAGATAGCAGATGCTGTGAGGGTGATTTTCCAATCTTCACTAGATACAGGGGAGGTACCAGAGGACTGGAGAAATGCAAACGTAGTTCCATTGTTTAAAAATGGATCCAAGGAAATGCCAAACAATTATAGGCCAATAAGTCTTACATCGGTGGTGAACAAATTAGTAGAATCAATCCTGAGAGATAGAATTAACTGTCATGTGGAAAGGCATGGACTAGTCAGGGATGGTCAGCATGGATTTGTTAAAGGAAGGTCTCGCCTCACAAATTTGATTGAATTCTTTGAGGAAGTGACAAGAAGGGTTGATCAAGGTAGTGCAGTGGATGTTGTGTACATGGATTTTAGCAAGGCATTTGACAAGGTCCCACATGGCAGATTGGTCAGGAAACTAAAAACCCATGAGATTCAGGGTAAAGTGGCAAACTGGATAAAAGGTTGGCTTTGTAACAGGAAACAAAGGGTAATGGTCGATGGATGCCCTTGCGAATGGAAAGTTGTCTCAAGTGGTGTTCCACAGGGCTCGGTGATGGGACCCTTGCTGTTTGTGTTATATATTAACAATTTGGATATGAATGTGGGGGGCACAATTGGGAAATTTGCAGATGACACAAAGATTGGCCGAGTAATGGATAGTGTAGAGGATAGCCATAATGTCCAAAACGAAATAGATGGGTTGGTGGAGTGGGCGGTAAAGTGGCAGATAGATTTTAACATAGAGAAGTGTGAGGTCATACATTTAGGGAGGTCAAACAGTTACAGGGATTACACAATAAATGGGAATATACTAAGAGGGGTACATGAAGTGAGAGATCTTGGCATACAAATACACAGGTCCCTGAAGGCAGCAGTTCAAGTAGACAAGGTTGTAAAGAAGGCATATGGAATGCTCTCCTTCATTGGCAGAGGTATAGAATATAAAAGTAAGGATATAATGTTGGAATTGTATAAAACACTGGTGAGGCCATAACTGGAGTATTGTGTGCAGTTCTGGTCACCACATTACAGGAAGGACGTATTAGCTCTGGAGAGAGTCCAGAGGAGGTTTACAAGAATGTTGCCAGGGTTAGAAAAGTATAGCTACGAGGAGAGATTGGATAGGTTGGGGTTATTTTCTTTAGAACGAAGAAGGCTGAGAGGTGACTTGATTGAGGTATACAAAATTATGAGGGGAATAGATAGAGTAGACAGGATAAAATTGTTTCCCTTGATGGAGAATTCTAGAACCTGGGGACATAGATTCAAGATAAGTGGCAGAAGGTGTAGGGGGGACATGAGGAAGATCTTTTTTATGCAGAGGGTAGTGGGTGTCTGGAATTCGCTGCCCAAGTTGGTGGTAGAGGCAGAAACATTAAACTCTTTTAAAAAGTACCTGGATCTGCACCTAAAGTGCTGTACGCTGCAGGGCTATGGACCGGGTGCAGGAAGGTGGGATTAGAAAGGGCACCTGGGTGTCCTCGGGCTGGCATGGTCAAGATGGGCTGAATGGCCTCCTTCTGTGCTGTAACTTTTCTATGGTTCTAAGATGTCATTTGTGCCTTGTTTAAGAGCCCTCATTTACCCATGCTTCTCCAAGTAAGAACTAATTTTGCCTTTGACAATGGTGTCTTGTAGTTTTCCCAATACTGATGTCAGGCTGATTGGCCTGCAGTTACGCTAGTCCCCTCTTCTGAACAGGAGTCTAACATCTGCAATACTCCAGTCCTCTGGCACTGCTCCCATATCCAAGGAGGATCGAAAGATTGTGGTCAGAGCTTCTGCTAACTCCACCACAACTTTCCCCAAAATTTAGGATGCATCCAATCTGGGCTGGGTTGCTTGTCAACTTTGAGTGAAACCAATTTACTTAGCACCTCTTTTCTATATATAGTTATTCTATCCAATATTTCTATTCTCTTCTCCTCTGCTGCAACATTAACTTTATCCTCTTCTTTTGTGAAGACAGGTTTAAAGTATTCATTTAGTACATCAATCATGCCCTGTGACCTTAAGAAGATTTCCCTTTTTTCATCCTTGATCAGCCCCACTATGCCTTTAACTTTTATTTTTTTCTATTTATAAAGTTTCTTGGGGTCCCCTTTAATGTTACTCAGTAATCTTTTCTCACATTCATTATTTTCCCTTCTAATTATTTTTTCAGTTTTTCCCTGCAACTTTTGTATCCTATTTAGTTTCCTACTCTGTCCTGTACCTGACATTTCTCATAAACCTCCTCTTTTTCTGGTTTATGCTAACTCATGTTTTCTTTGTCATCCATGGAACTCTAGCTTTGACTTAAGCATTTTTTTGGAAGGAAATGGGATTTGGAAGAAAAAGATATGCTAACATATTAGTTCAGCCCCTGCTTTATTGAGAAAGTCCATTGTTTAGAGTGGATATTTATTCAATATCCAGCTGAGACCACTGTCATCATGTTTTTCATTTAATGGTGCCTGCAGATCCGGGATGAAGGCTAATGAGCAGACGTAGGATGAAAGTCAAGGAAGTTGGCTCTAGTTTAGATGGCATACATCTCTTACTAATTTTGTTATACAACATTATTTTATATTGTATTTGTCATTTGCTGTATTTACAAAATTCACATCATAGGTTGATTTATTCTTTGTATTTTTCATCACTTTTTCCCTGCCCCTTAAGAGCCTCATTTGGGGTAAGGGTGGACATGTCAAGACATGCCTTGCCTGACCCATGTAAAATTTCAGACAGGTTGGGGATAGGGGCAGGGTGCAGGGGACGATTGTACGAAGGACACCCAGGGAATTTAACAGCCCCCTCCAGCTGCAAACCTGCCAATGGGGATCATAAAAGTTTGCTGATAATTTTAAAGGGAGGAAGTCTACAGGGAGGAATTTATATACTCATGACAGCATTCCAATCCCTATAAAAATATATACTCACAAACATAGCTACTTTTGGAATAAAAAAACACATTTACTACCTGAAAAGATCCCAGCATCTTAGGTCTTTTTGTCCCTTGGCCATCACTGGGAATGTTACTGATTGGGAGTTGCCGTATGTGTGTCCTGGGCAAAGTCTGTTCATTTCAGTTGAGCCCACAATTGTGGAAGGGAGTAGGTGTCTTGCTGGCTTATTACTATTACACTCTACAGGCCAAAAGATTTTGGACAGCTCCAGGTTAAATCTTACAAAGTTGTGGGTTACATTGAAATTAATGGAATTGCTCTCAGGGCCAGACAGCTCCTTTCTATTAAATGAATAGCTAAATATGCTGACACCACTGTGCTGCAAATAAAAGAAAAAAACATATCCTCATCACCAGGACATCAGAGCACAGTATGCACCCAGCACTTTGCCTGGAAAGTGTAATTTGATCCAGCATGCTGTTGACTCATTCATTTCTCTACAATGAGTAATTTCTCCAGTCATTGTGAAACAATAGGGACTATATTTTTATAGAGGGATGGCACGGTGGCTAGGAAACAGAGTTTGCGGCAAGAACCAAAGATAATGACTTTGGTCTTCCCAATATTTAATTGGAGGAAATTTCTTCTCATCAAATACCAGATGTTGGGCAAGCACTCAGACTACTTAGGACAATGGAGCAGTTGATAAAGGTACTGGCAAGGTAGAGCTTGCAGTCATCTACATACATATGGGCTGGGTTTTTGCTTTGGGAGAGAGAAACAGGAGCTGGGACTGTTTCCGGGAGGTTTGGGGCAACAGTCACTCATTGAAATTTTGATCAGGCCACCTCCTTAATTGGAGGTTTCCTATCTAATTAAGGGCAATGGGCAGGGTCTCGAAGCTGAAGGGTCAATTAGAGGCTCTCCAGCTTCTGGGAAGCATCCGGCTGCGGTAAAAGTTAAGAACTGAGAAGGTGCTTCAACATGAAGATGCCCTCTCAACTATTTTCTTTAAAAATTAATTAAAAAATAGAGAAATCAGCCAAGTCATCACTGTGGTGGGGGAATCCCTCTACATGGTGACCGTTAACTGGACCCCCACCCAGGCAGACAGGAAGGGCAGTAGGCCTCCCTGGAGTGCTGGGACCCCAGCCTGCCACTGGGTACCTGCCTCCAGGCAACTGTTCTGCCCCATCGTGTTGGGAAACCAGGGGCCAACTTGAAAATTCCAGTCAACCTTCTTCACTTACCTTTAACAAGGTTCTTAATTAACTTAATTGGCTCCCAGCCCCGAATCCACCCCAGCTAAAGTGGGTGGCACTAGGAATAGGGTTGGAAAACAGGCACATTTGTTGATTCTGGTATTTTTAGGCCTTTTCCACCTCCATTCCCAGCCTTGACAGGAGCCAAAAAACCTGTCCATAGAAACTGACTTTGTGATCTGAGATGGTGGCAGTGAGGGGCAGCATCTGGATGAGAAATAAAAGGAGGCCATGGATAGATCCTTGGGGGAGGACAGAGATAACAGGTGGAATCTTCTGTTCTTAAGTCTGTTCGCTGGTGGGAGTGAAAATCAGAGTGTTTTCCACTGGAGCAGGTGGGACAGCTGACCATGCATGATATTACACTGCTCAGATAATTACTTATGTAACCGTGCAGAGCACAGCAAAACTTGTGGCAGAGGCGGGCAGGAAATATCCTCCTGCCCTTACCTCATGAGATCAAACGTCCAGGCAACATATTTCAAGGGCACCCAGACAGTCTCCCTCCCTTCCCCACTTAGCCTGCCTCCCAGGTCCAGCCTCCAATCCACTCTTCCATTCTATGCCCCCTTTCAGCCTTCGCACAGGTTGTGCTACCAGCATCCAATATGAGTCAAGTTGTGAGCAGTCCCCAAGAACACAAAAGCAGCATGTACTCACTCAAAGTCATAGCAGTCAAGCTGGCCAGGTGCATGCCACTTATATACAGTTGTAAAAGCGAACATTCTAATTACTCTTAAACTTAATTTGGAGGGGGAGCCTAATTCCAGTGAGGTGGCCTTTTAATAGGCATGCATGACATGTTAATACACGCAAAAGAGCTTCCCGACATTGCTCGTTGGGAAGCTTGATGCACCTTTAGCACACCTTTAAAGTCCCGCGAACAGGATTCCTACAGTTCATCCTGCCATCGGGAAACAGGTTTTGGCCTCCCACCAAATTAAGTTACCCTGCACGCCACACTTCCCACTGCTGGCGGGACCAGAAGATTCTGCCCAAATGTGCAGGAGCAGAAAGAGAAGCCATTGCTACAATGAATTCATTTAAGTAGCTTTGGTGAGAATGATGCCTGAGCTAACAGGTCATGTGGGCAAAGAACTTGGTTATTTTTAAAAACAAGCATACCTTTCAGAATTTTTTTTCTGTGCAATATTGGGGAAGTACATTGAACAGAAAGTAGTGGCGCTTGATTTTCCTTCACCTTTCTATTAGCTAACAATATAAATGAATTGCAATTTTACTATATCAGGTTACGGTATGATTCCAGGCAACACAATAAAAAACGTCTGCAAAATTAAAACAAGATTACATAATACTAATAAGATAAATTCCACAGACATCATCAATGTGTGCACATTGAAACCACCGGTCACTGTGCACCAAGCTTATCTTGTGTTCAGTACATGTAAATACAACTATCAGGGAAGATTTTCTCTGTTCACATTCACAGTGAAATAGTAATTATGTTTTTTATGCTCACATTTATGGTTTCACGACAAGTAGCTATCAGGGTAAATCGCCCGTGTGTATTCAGGGAGCTATAGGGTTGTATCTTGCATTTTGGGTCAGGATCCTGTCATTGAGGTCAAATACAGATACCGACCCCACACTGTGTTGGGAACAGCCACCCTACAGTGTTTTGCCAGGTCACCTACAGCCCATTACTGGTTATTCATTCACCTCTCTCGCTCTCTCTCTCCTCTCTATGTTGACAAGTCCCTAAGACATGAAAGAAATCATAAACTATGTAAATAAAACTTAATTCTTTTTGCTTATTTAAAAATGTACTTTGCTGAACCAAAAGATGGCCACCACAAGTCACCCAATGTCTGGAATTGTAAAATGACCATTAAGGTATTACATGGATTGCACTGGAGACATGTTGTTCATGGAATCTCACACCTGGGACTATCAAGTCCATTTCAAAAAGGAACTATTGAAAGGATATGGACACTATTTGCCTCTTTATAAGCTTGCCCCTCTAGCAGAGTCCGAAGGTCTACCAAGATGATAGCTACCTGCAACAGGATCATCAATTTGGTTAATGACTCTTTCAGAGGATGTACAGGGACATTATACACCACAAAACAACAGACAGATCTAGGCAACAGATAGACATGCCTTTATGAAATCATTGTGCAGGAAGGTCACATGACTCGAGTGACCATTTTGAAATCTCTACATAAACTTGAGAACTCCGCAGCAAGGCAGTCTGTTAATTTAACCCCAACCTGCAAACATTCAACAGCAGGACTCCAGGCTGACCAAGCAGCCTGCAACAAGCCCTCCTCGAAGCCTGTTTACCTGGAAGTCACTGGCCACTGCCTGCCAAGCAGACCAAGTCTCTCATCTCACTGTTTCGCCATCATCTTTAAATTCTGCACTTCTGCCTTCAGCCAGGAATCTGCCTGAACTGGAATTTCTCCCACGGCCCACGGCCCACCCCCAGATTTGGACTTTTTGGACTCTGGCAATCATGTGAACTGATATCCATTTATGTGATTAATTTTATTGTTAAATTATTCATAGTTGTAAAATCCCTTTTTCCTATCCCCTGTTGTGTACTTGTGTGTGTGTGTGAAGTTGCAAGCACCCCGTACCACACCGCACCCCCCTCCCCCGCCCACCCTGCAACTGGGTTTGATTGTATACATAAACTTCCAATTTAATCCTAAGAAAGTGTGTTGTGAGTCACTTTAAAAATTGACTCAAAAACAAAGGGTTTTGGAATACTCTGCCAGCCTATTTTTAAAAGAAAAAACACCTCTGCATATAGACAGACAACAAGAGAATAAAGGAATTCAGTTTTGCCTCTCTCCTGTCCATAACAATGTGTATATATCACTGTTATGAGGAGAGATGACAGCAGAGTCAAATTAAAAACCTATGGGCCCTCACAACATTTCGGCAGTAGTACTGAAGACTTGTGTTCCAGAACTAGCCGTGACTAAGCCAAGCTGTTCCAGTACAGCTACAACACTGGTATCTAGCTGACAATGGGGAAAATTGCCCAGGTATGTCCTTCCACAAAAAGCAGGACATATCCAACCCAGCCGATTACCACCCAGTCAGTCTACTCTTGATCATCAGCAAAGCGATGCAATGTTTTGCCGACTAGCACTATCCAAACATGATCAAAAGAGCTGAACTCAAGAGGTGTGAAGTGACTGCATTGCCATTAAGGCATCATTTGAACGAGTATGCATCAGGGAAGCCTAGCAAAACCGAAGTTAAGGGAATCGGGGAAATCTCTCCATTGGTTGCAGTCATGACTAGGATAAAGGAAGATAGTTTTGGAGGCCAATCATCTCAGTACCAGGGAAATCATGTTTGACAAACCTACTGGGGATTTTTGAAGATGTGACTTGCAGAATATATAAGGGAGAACCAATGGATGTGGTGTATTTGGATTTTCAGAAAGCTTTTGGTGAAGTCCCACATAAGAGGTTAGTGTGTGCACTTGGGATTGGGGGTAATATACCCCCATGGATTGAGAATTGGTTATCAGACAGGAAACAAAGAGCAGGAATAAACGGGTCTTTTTCAGAGCGGCAGGCGGTGACTAGTGGGGTGCCACAGGGATCAGTCTTGGGCCCCAGCTATCGACAATAGATATCAATGATTTGGATGAGGGAACTAAATGTAATATTTCCAAGTTTGCTGACAGCACAAAACTTGGTTGGAATGTGAGCGATGAGGAGGATGTTAAAGGCTTCAAGGCAATTTAGACAGGTTGAGTGAGTGGGCAAATACATGGCAGATGCAGTATAACATGGATAAGTGTGAAGTTATCCACTTCAGTAGGAAAAATAGAATGGCAGAGTATTATTTAAATGGTGATAGATTAGGAAATGTTGCTGTACAAAGGGACCTGGGTGTCCTTGTACACCAATCACTGAAAGCAAGCATGCAGGTGCAGCAAGCAGTTAAGAAGGCAAATGGTATGTTGGCCTTCATTGTGAGAGGACTTGAGTACAGGAGCAAGGATGTCTTACTGCAGCTGTACAGGGCCTTGGTGAGACCACACCTAGAGTATTGTGTGCAGTTTTGGTCTCTTTACCTCAGAAAGGTAATAGAGGGAGTGCAGCAAAGGTTCACCAGGCTGATTCCAGGGATGGCAAGATTGTCATGTGAGGAGAGTTTGGGCTGACTAGGTCTGTATTCACAGGAGTTTAGAAGAATAAGATGGAATCTCATTGAAACGTATAAAATTCTGACAGGGATGGACAAACTGGATGCAAGGATGATATTTCCTCTGGCTGGGGGCTCTAGAACAAGGGGGTTACAGTCTTAGGATATGGGGTAGGCCATTTAGGACTGAGATGAGGAGAGGCTTCTTCACACAGAGGGTGGTGAACCTGTGGGTTTCTCTACCACAGAAGGCTGTGGAGACCAAGTCACTGAATATATTCAAGAAGGAAATAGATAGATTTCTGGATTCTAAAGGCTTCAAAGGGTATGGGGAGAGAGCGGGAATATGGCGTTGAGGTAGAGGATCAGCCATGGTCCATATTGAATGGCGGACCAGACTCAAAGGGTTGAATCACCTACTCCTGCTCCTATTTTCTGTTTCTAAATGTTTGTGTTCTTTCATACGGGTCTCAGTAATCTGTAGCTGGAGAAACGGGGAGTGGGGGGGAGGGGGGGGAGCATCAGTCCACCTGAGGAAGTAGAGGGATTTTCAATGGGTACATCATTCCCCCACAGCTTTCGCCAGCGCAGATACTCTCATAATGGTGGATATCTGTTCACGAAAAGATTCAGGGTCACAAGCCGGTGAGCATATCACAGACGCACCCGAGAAGCTGACAGAGGCTGTGACAGTCAAGGCTACTGGCAGTCAACGGATTGTGGGAGGCCAGACCCATGCTGACCCCCAGGTTGATGACATGCCCCTGAAATTGTTGGCCACAAAGCACCTGCTGGAGATGCAGCGAGAGGTAAGGGAACATCTGGCGCAGCTGCTAGATGTTATGCACACCCATTTGCAGAAATGATGGAGTCCATCTAGGTTTTCAGTGCTGCCATGTCTCAGGCATGTGCGTGCAGAGTTTTATCCACGGAGAGGCTGGCAACCGTCATAGAGAGGCAGAATCAGTGAACCACTTAGTGGGTGTCAAAGATGCACGCAGACCTGCATGCCATCACCTTGTCAATGAACTCTATGCAGCAATGGTAAGATGAAAGGGGGAAAATACCTGGAGTCTCTACCAGGTGTTCATTCTTCTCGGATGAGCAGGGAGGTGCAAGTGTGCCTTTCAAGGGAGAAGGAGCAGCTGCCTTCTGCACCAAGGGGCAGGGGCTCCTCTCAGGATGCTCTAAGTGTGGACAGCTGCTCCTCCACTCTTTTACCAGCGAGCCCAATGCCTCCAGTCAACCCAACAACAGAGTAAGATCCTGCACCTGTGCAGGAACTCCTCAGCATGCCAGGGCCCTCCAGGCCTCAGGCAGATGGAGGACAACCAGTAAGGTCAACCCTGCCACAAGGCAGCTCAATCAGTAGCCTGTCTCCACCTCAGCTGTAAGCACAAGATTGGCATCTCATAGAAGCACACACTAGGAAGAGTTACAAAGAGCTCTTGATGCACTTGGGGTGCACAGATGTTTAGCCTTTGTGCATATTAAGGTTTTAGAATACTCTGAATATTATTAGGCTCACTGATGTTGGTCACACTTTCAACTGTTGCTGCCTTGTAGCTGGCGTCTACAGCCTTCCTCCCTCAATGGGCTGCTAGTGTTGGAGTAGGCTGTATCTGATCAACTCATCTGCTTTGTCAATGCATGTTGTCAACCTGGGCACTGAATGATGGAATGAAAAATGAAGGAACATACATACGAACATACAAATTAGGGGCAGGAGTAGGCCCCTCGAGCCTGCTCTGCCATTTGATAAGGAGGCCACAGCAAGTCTGCTTAAAGGTGAGCCTTTATTGCACAGATTGTGAAAGGACATCAGGATCATAAGAAACTGGTATGTATGAGCTTCCCTTGCACATCTTTCAGTTCCTCTTGCTTCTGCAAAGGGTTCTTCATGCTGTGTCGCCTGTTCAGCAGCCTTCTCCACATACTCCTCATCGATTGAGGAGCGGTGATCAATAATGTCCTCATTTTTCTGGGCTTCCCCCCCACTGCAGTGCTAAGTTATATAGAGCACAGCAGACCATGATGATCCATGAGACCCTCACTGGGGAATACTGAGGGATCCTACACATGTTCCCAGTGGATCTCTGGAAAGATCTGGAAGCACAGAATTGAGAGCCACAGTGATTATCAGGATCACTGACATTAGGCATCCACTGAATCTCATGGGCCTCAATTCATCCTGAAGCATGGCACATAAATCGTTGACCACTACCCTGGAGAGGCTCAGTCTTGGTTGACATTTGATGTTAACCTGCAGATATTTGAGCTGTGTACAGCAGACTTTCTCTCCTCATGCAGGAGGCTATTACTGCACCTTTCTATTCCCTCCTCTGGCATGTCCACCCAAAAGGCGGCTCTCCTGCTGAGGCCCCATCGGTGCCTGGACCTCCCTCTCTCTGAGAAGACTGGGTTGATCAGTCCCATGCCAGATAGGCTCTCCTACACTTGCATGTTCTTGGCAGCACACCTCACCCAAACCTTTCCTTTCTAGTCCCTTAGGGACATACGCCACTTTCTCTCTCTGTTTCTCTTGCAGAACATCTCCAGCCCCTCATTAGTGTTACCCCCTTCACATGCCTTTTGTCAGCATCCAGCAATGGCCTTCATTCCCAACTTTCCCTTTCATTGCATGTTGGCTCTCAGTGTGGCCGGTAGGCAGAGACAGCACTGAACTCTCATTTCAGCGAGAGAGGAAGTTGGAGAATTAAAATGGTAGGCAACTGGAAGCTCGGTGTCACGTTCCAGAATGAACAGAGGTGTTCTGCAAAGCAGTTGTTCAATTTGCATTTGCTCCCTCCAATGTAGAGCAGACTGGATTCTGAGCACTGAATACAGTATTTTATGTTGAAAGAAGTACAATAAATTGCTGTTTTCCTGGAAGGTGTGCCTGGGGCCTTGGAGGGTGCGCTTGCATGGAAAGAAGCCGAGGAAAGGGATGGGGCTTTGGAAAGGGATGGGGTTTTGGAGGCAATTGAGGAGTGCACCAGAGTGTAGTGGAGAGAACATTGCCTTTGGAACGTTGAAAGGTGATGGGAGGGGAAGATGTATTTGGTAGTGGCATCACACTGGAGATGGCATAGATAACACAGGATAAGTCATTGAATATGGAGTTCAGTGGGGTGGAAAGTGAGGACAACAGGAACCTATCATAGTTCTGGAAGGCAGAGGAGAGGCAGGGGAAAGGGTGAGAGCAGAAGTGCAGCAAATGGGACAGAGACAGTCAAGAGTCCTGTCAACTACTTTATCCTGGAGACCCCTTTGCTTTCATTTTTCACATCACCCGCCTCCTTATTCAATAGGTCATCCTCTGCTATTTCCACCACCTCGAGCGTAAAACCACCACCAAACACATCTTCCCCTCCTCTTTCAGCATTCTGTAAGGACTGTTCCCTCCACAACACCCTGGTCCTCTGTCATCACTCCCAACACCCCCTCTCTTTCTGATGGCACCTTTCCATGCAAGCACCGAGGATGTAACACCTGGCCTTTCACCTCTTCTTTCTCCAAGGACCCAAATACACCTTCCAAGTGAAACATTAATTTATGTGTACTTCTTTCAATTAAGTCTGCAAGGGACTGTGTGTGAATATATGTAGCTTCTAGCATGTGTAAGTGAGCCACACTGTGAGCCTGACTGATAATCTTAGATTAGTTTTCAGTGTAATTCAGTGTAATTCTTAGCACAGTCAGGATTATTTAACAAGTGTTGTCCAATCGCGGAATCACATCTAATGTTGGACACCACGTTTTGAGTTTTGCAAGCATAGGCTGGTTGGATACAGCCTGTACCTTGCCTACTGCAAACGGCTGAAGGGATGTGCTGTTTGATACGATCCGCCAGTCATTGGAATGTACAGCCTACGTAACTGGCATCACACTGACACTGAAACAACCACTGTTACTATGCAATAGCAATGCCAGTAGTCTTTTCCACTAATGGGGTGCCGCTGTCAAGCCAAAAAGATATTCTGCTTATCAGAGAAATGGTATATGAATTTCAAGCAGGTGAGATGCCAGGTATGTAAGCCCAATGACTGGTGAATCGTATCAAACAGCACATCCAATTTAAGATTATCAGTTGGGCTCATAGTGTGGCTCACTTATGTGTGCTAGAAGCTACATATATTGACATACAGGGCCCTGTCCTTTGCAGACAGAAGGAGTATGTCCACACATTGTGCCAACTAAACAGAAGCTTGGGGGACAGCCATTCCCTGGTTCATTCCCCATGGCAATGCCTTGACCAAACAGAGTTGACCTGCCTGGCCTGAATTTGAACAAAAGCTTGACATTAACTGTTCCCTGGTGCACTGAGCATGGCAAGGCCTCTACCAATCAGCACTCTCTTCTCATCCAGTATAAATTGTTGTTCCCTTTACTATTGGTATTCTGGCGAACTGTCCTGATGAGTGCAAGATGAAAATCTTTGACTGCATGTCTCTTTTTTCAGCAATACTCAAGTTCTGTACTACCAAACAACTACCTCCACTTTATCAATTTTTAGCCCATCCAGTATCTCAACTACCTCCTCTTTTACTATGACTTTGGCAGCATATTCCTTGGTAAAGACAGGTGCAAAATACTCATTTAGTGAGCTGCATTTTACGTGCCCAGCCAGGCATGTTTTTGGCACCTCACCACCTTCCCACCCACACTGAGCTCACCCCCATAATATTGATGGGGGGGCATGCGGGTTGCCGAAATCGGCAGCGTACCCGCCACATTTAAATAAATAATTAGGATTCAACTGAGCTTGTTAACAAGCCAATTGACCCTGATAATATGATGCTCATGCTGTAAAATAGTTGGTGTGGGCAGTGAAGCAGGAGTGGGTAGGCCACTTAAAAAAAAAACTCTTTCAAAATACAGGAAGAAAGCGGTGGAGGCTATCTTTGGGGGGAGGCCCTTCATGCACCAGAGGCAGCCCCTTAAGATAGTACCCCCCCACTTCTTCCTACCCATCTGTTCTATAGAATACACCACCCCCACCTCTCTCCCTCTCCCTAAACTGTCAAAACTGTCCCTGCCCAAAACCTCAGACTTACCTTGCTCTGGGACCTTCTTGGGACTGGTTGTAGTCCTGGCAGCATCCACTAATGCGCTCTTAGCACTGCTAGGACTGCTGGAGCTGCTGGCTAATCAGGTTGGCTGGCAGCTCCTGAGGGCAGGGCTTCCTCGCCAGTGAGGGGCAGAAGTCCCACACTGTCCCAAGTCAGCTCACCCACGGTGCCATGCCATGGCTGCAAGGCGGGCAGGCGTGGAGCAGGTTGGCTCCATGTTGACTTTGCTTCCAGCAGGCAGGAGGCGATCCACTCCCTTGTGATATTCTGTCCAGTATGTTCTGAAGAAGAGTCATATTTGACTCAAAACTTTATCTCTGTTTCTCCACCAATGCTGCCAGACCTGCTGAGTGTTTCCAGAATTTTCTGTTTTTATTTCAGATTTCCAGGATCCGCAATATTTTGCTTTTACTAGCTCATACATGCCTTCTGTACCCATGCATACTTCCCCTTTCTGGTATCCAGATGGTCCCACTCCTCCTCTTACTACACCTTTTTATAAGTTTATGGAGGACATTTGGATTCTCTTTTATGTTAGCTGTTCGTCTTTTTACTTGCTTTCAGATAGTTGCCAGACTGCCAACCTCAATGTGATTTAGATGATCTTGTTCTCAAATTATTCTCCTGTAGTTATGTTGTTGAAACTGCTCCAACTTATCTGGTCCACAATAAATTCTGTGGTAGAAATTTGTTATGGCCTATTCTCAGGCACATAACTGGCTTTATCACCTGACACACAACTGAAGTAGGAAGCGTAAGGCTCTTCTGATATTGAGTCTCAACCCTCATTGTAATAATTGAGGTCATTTGCTGGTTCCTGTCATACTTCCAGAGCCAACTTTCCCATTTCAAGCCATACAATTTGGGACACCTGCAACATTAACAACAGCCCTCAAGCAGATCCTGGAGAGGTAGTAAAAGGGGAATGAGAGGGGACAATCATGACCGAGAGCATCCATCTAGAGTGCTGTGGAGGTGAGAAGAACACAACTGCTCCTCCTGGCTTCATCTTAAAGCTTCTTTTAAAACATACCTTTTTGTGGTCTCATTCACCTGAGCAAAGCAACATGGTGATTATTCATCTCAATGCAGCAGAATTTCAGGATGAGGTCCAAAAAAAGACTTTAGGGCCCTTATTAGCATATGAAAACAGACCGATGCCTGAGACAGCTGCAAGATTGCTAGGCTACAATACCAGGTCAGGCATATTTCAGTCATCGTGGAGACATAGCCTTTAGATATTTTCCACGTTAAAGGTAATAATATATGTAAATATATATGTGTATATCCAAGTTGTTGTTGTAGCCCTGAGAGTGGCCCATTTAGTTTCCCATTTTACAAACTGAAAAGGGTCGCAAAACTATCTGATTTATATCCACTGATCGCGTGTAGTTGTGCAAACATTTCCTATCAAGCCATTACTTTCAATATAATTTTTTTAAGTGATAGTTACACAATGGCTATCTGTTATGTAACTCTTGCAATTTTTTTTCTTTTGGAATTAGATATCTGTTTATTCACTGTCTTGGTATGAAAATGCATTTTCTTTTGCTGGCAATGTTGTATTGGAGGTTATGTCAAGCCAACTTACGGAGAACCACAAACACGTTTGGATTTCAAGTCTCTACATAAATAGAAGAATATTATATACAAAACTGTTAAAAGCTTGAATAAATATTTTTGGAAATATTAAAACACAAATGGGATGTGGCGGTAGTTTATGTTGCATTCAGCTACACATTGGCGTGATTGGTTTCCGCATTATACAAAAGCACCCTTTTATCCCTGTTTACCAGTGTTTGCAGCACCTAGTGAGACTAAAATTGGTCCTTGCAAGTACATATTTACTTAATATTTTAGCCTAACTAAATATTTGTTACATTTTTATGTTCAAATTCCTGCTCACACTAAAGAAGCAGGAGAACAATCTTCAGTTCCACTTAAATCTAGAAAGCAGAGCATTAAGTTGAAGTTGAGAGGAATTCAATGGATAGAAAATGTCCTAGAAGGGACAAGAACAGAATATATTCGATTAGAGTTCAGAAGCAAAAAGAGGATGATCATGCGACTTTGGGTATTCTATCGGCCTCCAAATTGTGAGAGAGCACATATTATAACATTGGCTATAATATTCCAAAATTCCCGGGATTCTGGAAAGGTTCCAGTGGATTGGAAAAATGCTAATATAACGCCCTTATTCAAAAGGAAGGGGGGAGGCAGAAAGTAGGAAACTATGGACCAGTTAGTTTAACGTCTGTAGTTGGGGAATTGTTGGAATCCATTATTAAGGAAGTAGTAATGGGGCACTTGGAAAGTCAAAATGCAATCCATCAGAGTCAGCATGGTTTTATGAAGAGTAAATCGTGTTTGACTAATTTGCTAGAGTTCTTTGAAGATGTGACAAGCAAAGTGGATAATGGGGATCCTGTAGATAGTATAGATGTAGTATATCTGGACTTCCAAAAGGCCTTTGATAAGGTGCCACACAAAAGATTAATATACAATATAAGATCACACAGAGTTAGGGGTAATATATTAGCTTGGATAGAGGATTGGCTAACCAACAGAAAGCAGAGAGTCGCGATAAATGGGTCTTTTTCCGGATGGCAAGCTGTAACTAGTGGGGTGCCACAGGGTTCGGTCCTTGGGCCCCAACTATTTACAATCTATATTAGTGACTTGGATTCAGGGATAGAAGGTACTATAGCTAAATTTGCAGATGACACCAAAATAGGTGGGAAAGTAAGTTGCAATGAAGAAATAAGAAATTTACAAATGGATATGGACAGGTTAGATGAATGGGCCAAATTTTGGCAGATGGAGTTTAACGTGGATAAATGTGAGGTTATCCATTTTGATCGGAAGAATAAAAAGGCGACTTATTATTTAAATAGAGAGAAACTTCAGAATGCTTCAGTGCAGAGGGATTTGGGTGTCCTCGTTCATGAATCGCTGAAAGCTAGTATGCAGGTACAGCAGGTAATAAGGAAAGCAAATGGAATTTTGGCATTTATTGCTAAAGGAATAGAGTATAAAAATAAGGAAGTGTTGTTGCAACTGTCCAAGACATTGGTGAGACCACACCTGAAGTATTGTGCACAGTTTTGGTCCCCTTACTTGAAGAAGGGTGTAGTTGCACTGGAAGTGGTTCAGAGGACGTTCACTAGACTGGTTCCAGAGATGCGGGGCTTGTCTTATGAGGAGAGATTGAGCAGTTTAGGCCTAAACTCGCTAGAGTTTAGAAGGATGAGAGGAGATCTAATTGAGGTATATAAGATGCTAAAGGGGATAGGCAAATTAGACGTGGACCGGATGTTTCTCCTTCTGGGGCATTCTAGGCCATAGTTTTAGGCTAAGGGGTGGTAGATTTAAATCAGAGATGAGGAGGAATTACTTTTCTCAAAGGGTCATGAATCTGTGGAATTCACTACCTCAGAGTGCAGTGGATGCCGCGACGCTGAATAAATTTAAGGAGGAGATAGACAGGTCTTTAATTAGTAATAGGTTGAAAGGTTATGGGGAGAGGGTGGGAAATTGGAGTTCAGGCCGAAATGAGATCAGCCATGATCGTAATGAATGGCAGGGCAGGCTCGAGGGGCTGAATTGCCTATTCCTGCCCTTAGTTCTTATGTTATGTTCTTATGTTATGAGAGATAGAGGAGCAAATCTGTAGGAAAATCACAGAGGTGTGCAGGAAATGTAAAGTGGTAATACTGGGGACTTTAATTCCGCAAATATTGATTGCGATGTTAGAGTAAAGGGGAGCAGCAGAATCTCTGAAATGTGTTCAGGAGAACTTCCTTGACCAGTAAGTTTTCAGTCCAACTAGGAAGGGAGCATTGCCGGATCTGGTGCTAGGGAATGAATGGGGCAAGTGAACCAAGTGTATGGGGGGGAACACTTGGGGAACAGTGGTTATTGTCACATAAGATTCAGATTAGTAATGCAGAAAAGTAAGGAACAATCTAAAGTAGAACTTCTAAATTGGAAGAAAGCTAACTTTAATGGGATGAGAGGGAGTCAAGCCAGAGTAAAATGCAACCAAAGAATGACAGGAAAGACTGAACAATGGGTGCAGTTAAGGAGAAGATGTTTCAGGTACAGCACTGAAACAAGGGAAAAAGGTAAGGGTGCCAAAGCCAGGGCTTCTTGGATGATGAGGGAGATACAGAATATCATGAAACAAAAAAAAGTGTGATGCATGTCAAGTGAATTCTTCAAACAAGAACCAGGCCAACTGGGTAAGTTTTAGAAACAATAATCAGGGAAAGAATCAATAGGTACTTGGAGAGTTTTGAGTTAATTAAGGGGAGGAAGCGTGGATTTGTAAACAAAGGATCATGCTTGACGAATCTAACTGAATTTTTTGTGAATAGAGAAGATGGATGCAGGGAATGCAAAGGATATTGTATATGTATTTTAAAAAAGTGTTTGACAAAGAGCCACATAGAAAACCAGTTTACAAAATTTTGAGACCCATTGAAGAGGAGGGTCAGTGTCAGCTTAGAGCAGGCTTGAGGAGCCAAATGGCCTATCCCTTATGTTCTTACGGTCACTCTCACTTTTGCACCCACTAGCTGCGATACTAGCACTGCACAGATTTTAGAGGCTAGCACAGCTGTGTCATCTGCAAGGGGTTAGTCACTGGCACTTTCAAAATTCCCTCCTCATAAAAGATAATCAGCAAAAGTTGAAGTTTAAAAATTGATACTTCTCTAACTTTTTCCAGTTCTGATGAAAGCTCATCAACCTGAAAAGTTAGCTTTGCTTCTCGCTCCCCAGATGCTGCCTAACCAGCTGAGTATTTCCAGCATTTTCTGTTTTATTTGAGTTCGAGCATCTACAGAGTTTTGCCTCAATATAACATAGGGTTCTTCCAGATCACAAAATAGGAGATTGGTTGCAGAGGAAGCTACTCACTAATAAACCTCTATTTTACGTTATTGAACATTAGCATGTCTGTTCTACAGTGTAATGAACACAATACTGTTCTCATAAATAAAAGTCCTTAAGGAGATAAAAAGATAGATTTTCTGAAGCTCCATGGGTAGCATTATACAGCTCATCATAAACTCACAGGTGCTGACCTTATTAAGAGTCACTTGGTAGTGCAGAACTTGAATATTGATGAAAAGAGAGACATGTTGCTGAAGCTTTTTGTCTTGCACTCATCAGAACAAATGCAAAAATGCCAAATTTCAAACGGTCACAACAATTTATACTACAGGATGCTAATTGGTCGGCAAGTTGACTCTGATTGGCTAAAACTTTGCCATGGAGAAAGCAACAGGGAACTATAGGCTGCACAAGCTCTCAGGTAATTTTAAAAAGTCACATGGCTTGACATATTTCTTTTGTTTACAGAGAATGGTTCCTTGCATATGAATGTCACTTCTAGCAAGTGTAAATGAGCCACATTACAAGCTCAACTGATTATATTAAGTTGGTTAAAAGCAAAAAACTGCAGATGCCGGAAATCTAGAACAAAAACAAAAATACCTGGAAAAACTCAGCAGGTCTGACAGCATCTCCGGAGAGGAATACAGTTAACGTTTCGAGTCCGAATGACTCTTCATCAGAACTAAGGAAATTAAGGGGGACCCTATCATGATTCTGGGAGGGAGAGGAAGGTGTGAGGGCGGATGCGCGGGAGATGGGCTGAACACGGTTGAGGGCCCTGTCAACCACCGTGGGTGGAAAACCTCAGTTAAGGGAGAAGGAAGACATGTCAGAGGAACTGTTTTTGAAAGTGGCATCATCAGAACAGATGCGACGGAGGCAAACGAACTGAGAGAATGGGATGGAGTCCTTACAGGAAGCAGGGTGTGAGGAGCTGTAGTCAAGGTAGCTGTGGGAGTCGGTAGGCTTGTAATGAATATTGGTGGACAGTCTATTACCAGAAATTGAGACTGAGAGGTCAAGGAAGGGAAGGGAAGTGTCAGTGATGGACCACATGAAAATGATGGAGGGGTGGAAATTGGAAGCAAAATTAATAAATTTTTCCAGATCCAGACGAGAGCATGAAGCGGCACCAAAGCAGTCATCGATGTACTGGAGAAAGAGTTGTGGGAAGGGGCCTGAGTAGGACTGGAACAAGGTATGTTCCACATACCCCATAAAGAGACAGGCCTAACTGGGGCCCATGCGGTACCCATAGCCACACCTTTTATTTGGAGGAAGTGAGACGAGTTTAAGGAGAAATTGTTCAGTGAGAGAACAAGTTCAGCCAGACGGAGGAGAGTAACGGTGTATGAGGATTGTTCGGGCCTCTGTTCAAGGAAGAAGCGGAGAGCCATCAGACCATCCCGGTGGGGGATGGAGGTGTAGAGGGATTGGACGTCCATGGTGAAGAGGAGGCGGTTGGGGCCAGGGAACTGGAAATTGTTGATATGATGTAGGGCGTGAGAGGAATCGCGGATGTAGGTGGGAAGAGACTGGACAAGGGGAGAGGGAATGGAGTCCATATAGCAAGAAATGAGTTCCGTGGGGCAGGAACAGGCTGACACGACCGGTCTGCCGGGACAGTCCTGTTTGTGGATTTTGGGTAGGAGGTACAAGCGAGACGTCCGAGGTTGGGAGACTATGAGGTTGGAAGCTGTGGCGGGAAGATCTCTAGAGGAGATGAGGTCAGTGACAGTCCTGGAAACAATGGCTTGATGTTCAGTGGTGGGGTCATGGTCGTTAGTTGGTTAGTTGGTTGTTAGTTTAGTTATTAGCACACTCAGCATTGTTCAGCAAGGGTTGCCCAATCACAGAATCACGTCTAATATTAGACGCTTTGTTTTGGGTTTTGTAAGCTGCTTGAGTTCGGTCTGTACTATGTCTATTTCGAACAACTGAAGAAACATGTTTTTGATACTGCTGCTATGTAACGGCTACATGAGTCGTATTTTCCACCAACAGGATTCTGCCATGAGTCCACAATGATGTTCTGCCTACCACACAATTGAGTAATGTAATGTATGAATTTCAGTGCCAATGTGATGCCAGGTACATAGGCCGTACGTCCCAGCGATTAGCTGACTGAGTTCCTTCAGTTGTTCATGACAGAGTACAAACCATACTCAACCAGCCTGCAATTGTAAAACACAAAACAAAACATCTACTGTTAGACATGATTCCCTGATGGGCAGCACCTGCTGAACAATCCTGACTGTGCTAATAGCTGTACTAACAACCCATTTAAGATTATCAGTTAAGCTTGTAACATGACTCAGTTATGCTTGATAGAAACAAGGAACCCATTCTACGTAGGCAAAAGGAATATGTTCAAATCTTGCTCCTTTTTTGAATTACCCAGGAGGTTGAGGAGTCTATAGTTCCCCACTGCTTTCTCCATGGCAATACCTCAGCCAATCAGAGTTGACTTGCCCTCAAATCAACACACTCTTCTCCTGTAGTACGAAATGCTGTGATCATTTGAAATTTGGAATTCTTACATTTGTCCTGATGAGTGCAAAATGAAAAGCTTTGGCATCATGTCTCCCTTTTCAGCAATATTCAAATTTTCTCACGGTATGTAAATCAACTATTATAATTGAAGACCACCTATTCTTCTTTAATCGAAAGAAAACTAAAATTTCAAAATATTTAGTCAATACTTTCTTTTCCATTTAGTCTAAGCAGCAAATGGCCCAGTTGCACAAAGGCAACAGAAGGGAACTTGAAATTGTTATGTACAAATTGATGCTAGATACAATTACCTTAGCTGCATCTTCTCTGATCTCTTTGAGCAGCACAATTTAAGCC
Source organism: Cetorhinus maximus (assembly GCF_964194155.1). Lineage (NCBI taxonomy): Eukaryota > Metazoa > Chordata > Chondrichthyes > Lamniformes > Cetorhinidae > Cetorhinus > Cetorhinus maximus. The sequence goes on from NC_135882.1 coordinate 161,247,901, forward strand.
ATAGCCGGGGTGGGAGGGGGAAGACTGGAGGGGGTGGCCTTAAAAAGTGACTGAGTTCGAGGAGAGGGCAGTCCAGCTGGCAGGGGTGGAGCAGGACAAGGCCATTTGAGATGGGGAGACTGGATTTGGGCCTCCAACCAGTGTCATGAACACTTTAATCATAGAAAATGGTTCATCTTCAAGGGATTGGGGTATTCTGGAAGAATTTGTGTTTGAAAAGACACTGTCCCTTAAATGGTTAATGCAGGAAGCTGATTGCTATTCCTGGAAAAAATGTAATTTTACAAGAAAGGGTAATTAAGTAGTTGAAAAAAACTATTAACCTCTTAACCCAGAGAACTGTGTACATGGGTTGTCTGGCTCTGAAAAAAAGCCATGCCTGCAAGGCTGTGTTTTAAAAATTAGGTTTTGATTTTGCTTTGAGAAGAGAAGGACCAACTGCTTGAGAAAGAAGACAGCAGCCTTTTGCAGTCCAGAGCCAGTCCACAGTGGAAGTGAATATAAGCTGCTCCTGAGATGCTCTACTTGCTGTGATAGAGTACCCTTGAGTATTCCATGGAAAGCGGTGCCATTCAGTGATTGTTTCGTGGAGTGGATCATGCTGAGAGACCAATTGCATAACCCAGATACCATTTCAAGAACTCCACCATCTATCCTTTGCCTTTTAACCATTCACTGTTAACCTTTGGCTGAATTCCTCCATTTCTATTTTATTTTCATTGTTTTTTTTGTGCATGTGTGTGGTGCTTGAGACTTAGAGTATCTCGAAAGAGCAATTAGTATAATTTCATACTCCATACAGGATGTTGATAAGCTTTGCCTTTCTATTTGACAAGACAGGTTTTATAATAAACTAATAAGTCTATTGTTTATGGAAAGATGCCTGGTTAAAGTCATTTTTATTCTGGGTACCAGTAGTGAAGGTAAACAATTGGCCATGTTGGTGAGTAAATTAAACTTTTAAACTAATGATACAACCTGTGGAGTAGTGGGGCTAGATCAACTGCACACTCCTCCCATCATGGTCATAACACCAGTAAGGATCCATGCATGTAATAGAAACCTCAGGTCCAAGGGTGCCTCCATGTCACTCTCTCACTAACAGGTGCCGCCAGAAAGAGGGCAAGGCCAAGACAGAAGAAGGCCTGTCCAGCTTCAGCCTGGAGAAGAGCAATGACATAACAAGAGAGCCATGTGCAACTGTAGAGGCCTCACAACAGACACCTTCCCACCCTCACCCTCCAAATCCATGCCAATCTCTGTGTCCCCACTCAACAACCCTCGGTGCAACCCTTCATGCGACATCATTGCACCCTCACCCTCTCACCATGTTGCCCCCTTTAACTCTCACCATTCCCCCTATCAAGGCTACCTTCAGTTTTCACCCCGGGAGTCCACCATCAATTTACTGACCACTCCCTGTGAACCCTTTCACACCTTAAGACAGCCCCAAGGCCCTTCACACCTAAACACACCCCTCATCGTCCTTCAGGACTCACAACATCCCCATGCCCCTTAATGCCGGCAGAAGATCCTCCGCCTGCAATCTACCACAGTCCTTCCTACCCCTCCACTGCTCCATTCCATCTGATGTTTTGAAAGACCCCTCTGATACCCTCTTTCCCTAGCACCCCCAGCCGTCAACACCCCCATCTAGACCTGAACTCCTGCACCACTTCTTCATCCCTCTCCCACCCTTCTTTCAAACACGCATCCCAACAGACCCTCGCTGTCCAACAGTACATCCTGTTGCTTCCATCCACAGCTAGACAATCAGATCATTTGGATGAAGGTCCGCGCCTTTGGCAAAGTTACTGTGCCAAGTACTCCCACCTGTGGATGCTGCTTCATGGAGAAGATCCGCATGGTTGAAGCTCCACCCATCCAGTGCTGCACGTGGTGCTCCAGGGTCCGATCGCTGGAGGCCTCTGTCTTCTATTCAGATCTCCGCGAGCTGCCCAAGGTCATCTTCAGATAAGCCCTGACTTTTGCACACCATGTTGGTCCAGACGTGTTCTGGATAGATATGATTTCTCGCTGGCATCATGTACGATCGGGCACGGGGGATGGGGGGGGTTGATTCCGGTGAGGCCCTCATCTGCATACCATTAGTGGGATGCAAATCGGTTTCGTGCCAGCCTCTATTTGGAATTGCCATGGCGGGCAAAAGCAGAAGTTCACACCGGCATGAAACCAATTTTTGGACCTCCCACCAAATTCTGCCCCCCACCCAGCCCGCCATTAAATCCACCGACAGGGCATGGGAGAGTTGCGCCCATTCTACATGTAACTGTCATATTTTATTCAGACAATACCATGAACAACAGAAAGCTGTTATTCCCCTGACACTTTTAATGCTAATTATTACAACCCACACTCTCACTATATAAATATATAAAACTGAATCAATCAATAGATTAAGAATCTGATACCAAAATCTATTTCCTAGCATAGTTTCAAAGAAAGATAGACTTGCTTGGCACCTTTCACAACCACAGGATGCCTTAAAGTGCTTTAAAGCCAATTAAGTATTTTTGAAGCGTAATCACTGTTTGAATTTCGCAAACAGTAAAATTATTTGATACCAGTCAATCTACTGTCCTGTTGCACCTGAGTCAACATTCAGGTCACATTAGAAGATGAGGGAATATTTGAATTCAGGCAGGGAAGAGACAGGGGAATGGGGTAGGGGAAGGGGGCAGACAGGAAGAAAGAGGAGGGAAGGGCTAAAAACAGGAAGAGAAAAAGAGGAGCAGTGCTGGGAGTTGCAACGAGGAGAGAGAGAGGGAGATAGAAAGAGAAAGAAAGTGAGATTTGATGAGAGAAAGGAGGAGTGGAAGAGTTATCCAGGAAAGAGGAAGAGATAGGAGCCATGTTAGTATCACATATTCTGTGCAATTGCACCAGGCCCACAACCAGTCAGGACATCAAATAGCTGCAAAGATTAATTTCTTCCTGAGCCTTTATCAACACTGGGCCCCTTCAATCCAAAGAAACATGTCCCGCCCCTCTCATGCCATAATTGGTTGTCAGACAGCCACCTGCTCATCCTTCCATTTTTATTGGTTCAGACCCATCAATCAGAAGAAGGGCAGACTCAAAGCAGCAAATGATATAATGCCAAATATTGGATTGATATAAATAGGGCAAATAATGAATCACAGCAGCTTTGCCTCAGCCAAAAATAATTAATTTAACTTACCAAATGAATTTTAAATTATACTTAACTATTGATTAGTCCACATACATAACTCTTTTCTGAGGCTGTCTTAGTGAGCTTGTGCACTGTGACAGCAGCTCCTTGGCTACTTGGCATGAATCGCACTGTTGAAACCGCTTTATGAAATGCTGATCATTATCTCAGGAGGTTTGGAATACAAGGGAAGATGGATCAAACCAGAAAATTCTGGAAATACTCAGCAGGCAGCAGCTGTGGAGAGAGAAACAGGTTTAATGTTTCAGGTCTGTTGTGATTTAACTATGGGTTGCTTTGCTCGCGAACCGGTTGCACACTTATCTGGTGGCAGACGAGTCGATTACAACGTATGGCAGACACGGAGACCAATATGAAATGAAGCACATACTATTTGTTTACACAAACAACAGAGCATTAACATGATGTGTGCTTCTCCAGCCAGACCCTACTCGAGACAAACATTTACATGGTAGCCCGCACAACACAGCTATTGGGTCTTGCAGTCACATGGTCCATCTGCTCACAGTCTCTTAATGGTGTATTACATCTCAGGTTACCACAATGTCGATGATTTTTCATCAGAACTGGGTAAAGTTAGAGATGTAATAGGTTTTGAGCAAGAGGTAGGTGGGACAAGGGAAAAAAGGTAGGTTTGTATTGGGATGGAAGATAGGACAGATTGAATGACAGAAGAGTTAATTTTCCAGGGACAAAGCAAATGGTGATGGGCAAGAAAGAAACAAAAGATGTGCCTAGAGCAGTTATGCCACTGTCTGAAAGCGAAAATAAGAGACAAAACCAAAACACACAAAGGAAACAAAATAGAGGGACAGTGTTTACGGTCTGAAATTTTTGAACTCAGTGTTGAGTATGACAGGCTATGAAGTACATAATCGAAAGATGAAGTGTTGTTCCTCAAGCTTACATTGAGGTTCATTGTACAGTGCAGCAGGCCAAGGATAGAGATGTCAGCGTAACAGCAAGGTGGAAATTTAAAATGACAAGCCATCAGAAATTCTGGATCATGCTTGCGGACTGAAGGGAGGTGTTCTGCAAAGTGGTCATCCAATCTGCGTTTGGACTTGCCAATGTACAGCAGGCCAAAAACCATCCTCACTAATGTCCCTATGTCATCCTTTATTGTCCGGGCCACTCCTCCTCCTATGTCATTCTGTATTTTCTGAAATATCGTTCCTGGAATATTTATTACCTAATCTTATAAACCATGTAACCATGTCTCTGTAATGGTGATTAGATCTAAATCACTTATCTCTCTTTGCACCACTAATTCATCTATCTTATTGGCATGTTTGTGCGTTCAGACGAAGGACGCTTAATTTCATTTTTTTACAACTATTCCCTACATGGACCTTACTTGCTGATGCACAGTTATTGGTGAACTGGCTCCTTCAACCACTGCAGTCGATGAGGTATAGCCACACCTACTGTGCTGTTCAGAAGGTAGTCCGAGGAGTTGACCCAGTGACAGTGAAGGAACAGTTCCAAATCAGGATTGTGTGTGGCTGGGAGGGAAACTTTCAGGTGATATTGTTCTCATGCATCTGCTACCCTTGTCCTTTTATTGCTGGATGCCGCGAGTTTGGAAGGTGCTGTTGAAGGAGGCTTTACAAGTTCCTGCAGTGCATCTTTAATATGGTACACACCACTGCCAATGTGTGTCAGTGGTGGAGGAAGTGAATGTTTGTGGATGGGGTGCCAATCAAGCAGGCTGCTTTGTCCTGGATGGTGTTACGCTTCTTGAGTGTTGTTGGAGCTGCACTCATCTAGGCAAAGGGAGAGTATTCCATCACATTCCTGATTTGTGCCTTGTAGATGGTGGACAGGCTTTGGGGAATCGGGATGTGAGTTGCTCGCTGCAGGATTCCTAGCCTCTGACCTGCTCTTGTAGCCATAGTATTTATATGGCTAGTCCAGTTCAGTTTCTGGTCAATGGTAACTCCCAGGATGTTGATAGTGGGGGATTCAGTGATGGTAATGCCATCAAATGTCAAGACGGGATGGTTAAATTCTTTCTTGTTGGAGATGGCCATTGCCTGGCAGCCCAAGTTTGAATGTTGTCCAGGTCTTGCTGCACATGGACACATAGGGCAGAATTTTCAGGTCGGCGGGCGGCCGAAATCGGCGATCCTGGGACCGGCCATGGAGTGGAACGCTGCCCGTGATCAGCCCCCGACCGCGATTTCACGCTGGCTGGCCAATTAATGGACAGCCAGCATGAAACGCTCGCTGAAAGGCTCAGCACTGCCAGGTTGGGGGCAGGAGGAGTGTGATCGCTGAAGTCAGCGCAGGCGCTAGGGAACACAGAATGAAAGACCCCTGAAGGCAGAGAGCTGTCTCAAGGAGCTGAAGAAGTTAAATTCAATAAAAACTGATTTAATAATCCGGAAAAAATACTCAAGCATCGGAATGAGTCACCTAAACATATGGATGCTGAAATTTGTGTCCAAACATTTTTATCTTTTTTAAAATTAATCTTGGAAACCTCATCCTGCCGTTGGATGAGATTACCTCAAAAATGCAGAGGCCACCCGCCAAACATAATGTTGTATGGGCAGCGAAAAATCCACGTTAATTGAAACTTTGATGGCCTTAATAGGCCTTTTAATTATCAGCGGGCACGCTGCCGACTCTTGAGTGCATCCGCCAACTGAAATATCGCGCAAGTGTACGATGACATCGGGACGCTCACCCAACGTCACCGCGCACTACTTTAAGCCCAATCGGGTCAGGTGCGCACCAGCCTGTGGGACATAAAATTCTGCCCATAATATAAGAAATAGGAGCAGGAGTAGGCCATTCAGCCCTTCAAGCTCGCTCCGCCATTGAATGGGATCATTGCCGACCTTCTACTTCAACACCATTTTCCCACACTAACCCCATATTTTTAAAAACCATTTATGGGATGTGAGCATCACTGGCTAGGCCAGCACTTATTGCTCATCCCTATTTGCCCTTGAGAAGGTGGTGGTGAACTGCCTTCTTGAACTGCTGCAGTCCATGTGGTGTAGGTACACCCACAGTGCTGTTAGGAAGGGAGTTCCAGGATTTTAGCCCAGTGGAAGTGCAGGGACGGCGCTATATTTCTAAGTCAGGATGGTGAGTAAAAGCAAAATATTGCAGATACTGGAAATCTGAAACAAAAACAAAAAATGCTAGAAAAACTCAGCAGGTCTAACAGCGTCTGTGGAGAGAATGACAGAGTTAACATTTCGAGTCCATCTGACTCAAAACTTTAATTCTGTCTTTCTCTCCACAGATGTTGTCAGACCAGGGTGGTGAGTAGCTTGGAGGGAAATTTCCAGGTGGTCGTGTTCCCATGTGTCTGCTACCCTTGTCCTAGTTGGTAGCAGTCATGCTGTCGAAGGAGCCTTGGTGAGTTTCTGCCATGCATCTTGTAGATGGTGCAGGCTGCTGCCAGTGTGTGTCAGTGGTGGAGCGAGTGAATGTTTGTAGATGGGGTGCAAACCAAGGGGGCTGCTTTGTCAAGCTTCTTGAGTGTTAGAGCTGCACTCACCCAGGCAAGTGGAGAGTATTCCATCACATTCCTGACTTGTGCCTTGTAGATTGTGGATAGGGTTTGGGGAGCCAGGAGGTACTTGCCACAGGATTCCTAGCCTCTGACCTGCTCTTGTGACCACAGTATTTATATGGCTAGTCCAGCTCCATCTCTGGTTAATGAGAACCCCCAGGATGTTGATAATGGGGGATTCAGTGATGGTAATGCCATTGAACATCAAGAGGTGATGATTAGATTCTCTCTTGTTGGAGATGGTCATTGCCTGACATTTGTGTGGCACAAATGTTATTTGCCAATTGTCAGTTCAAGCCTGGATATTGTCCAGGTCTTTTTGTATTTGAACATGGGCTGCTTCAGTATCTGAGGAGTCGCGAATGGTGTGGAACATTGTACAATTCACTCAGTGAACATCCCCACTTCTGATCTTATGATGGAAGGAAGCTCATTGATGGAGCAGCTGAAGATGGTTGGGCCTAGGATGCTATCCTGAGGAACTCCAGCGGTGATGTCCTGGAACTGAGATTATTGACCTCCAACAACCACAACCATCTTCCTTTGTGCTAGGTATGACTCCAACCAACAGAGAGTTTTCCCCCTGATTCCCATTGACTCTAGTTTTGCTAAGGCTCCCTGATGCCACACTCGGTCAAACACTGCCTTGATGTCAAGGGCAGTTCACCTCACCTCACCTCTGGAGTTCAGCTCTTTTGTCCATGTTTGAACCAAGGCTGTAATAGGTCAGGAGCTGAGTGACCCAGACGGAATCCAAACTGAGCATCAGCAAGGAGGTCATTGCCAGGCAAGTGCCACTTGGTAACACTGTCGGTGACCCCTTCCAACACTTTACTGATGATTGAGAGTAGACTGATGGGGTGGTAATTGGCCGGGCTGGTTTTGTCCTGTTTTTTGTGTACAGGGCATATCTGAGGAGTTTTCCACATTGCCGGGTAGATGCCAGTGTTTAGCTGTACCGCCATGCTTGGCTAGGGGCATGGCAAGTTCTGGAGCACACGTCTTAGGTACTATCACCAGAATATTATCACGGCCCATAGCCTTTGCAGTATCCAGTGCCTTCACACATTTCTTAACATCACTTGGAGTGAATCGCATTGGCTGAAGACTGGCATCTGTCATGCTGGGGACCTCCGGAGGTGGCCGAGATGGATCATCCACTTGGCACTTCTGGCTGAATATTCTTGCAAATGCTTCAGCCTTATCTTTTGCACTGATGTGCTGGGCTCCCCCATCATTGAGGATGGAGATATTTATGGAGCCTCCTCCTCTGATGAGTTGTTTAATTGTTCACCACCATTCTGACTCGATGTGACAGGACTGCAGAGCTCAGATCTGATTCCATTGGTTATGGGATTGCTTAGCTCTTGTCTATTGCTTGTTGCTTATGAGGTCTGGCACACAAGTGGTCCTGTGTTGTAGTTTCACCAGGTTGGCATCTCATTTTTAGTTATACCTGGTGCTGTTCCTGGCATGCCCTCCTGCACAGATTGAATCATGGTTGGCCCCCTAGCTTAGTGGTAATGGTAGAGTAGGGGATGTGCCAGGTCACGAGGTTACAGATTGTGGTTGAGTACAATTCTGCTGCTGCTGATGGCCCACAGTGCCTCATGGTTGCCCAGTCTTGAGTTGCATCCTTTGATGTTTTTAATATGTGGAAATCTATTAATTTCAGCCTTGAACATACTCAACCTTCTAGGGCAGAGAATTCCAAAGATTCACCATCCTCTGAGTGAAGAAATTCATCCTCATTGGAGTTCTAAATGGCCTGTACCTTATTCTGAGGCTGTGTGCCCAGGTTCAAGGCCACCCCCCCACCCCACCCCCAACCCCCAGCCTGGGGAACCATCCTTCCTGTTTTTACCCTTTTGAGCCCCGTAAGAAATTTGTATGTTTGAATGAGATCACCTCTCACTCTTCTAAACGCCAGAGAATAATGGCCCATTCTATTTAATCCTTCCTCATAGGACAATCCCTCCATCCACAGATGGCTTCAGCCTCTGAGGAGATGCAAATGGCACTGAACATTGTGTAATTATTAGCAAACACCCCCACTTCCGGCCTTATGATGGAGGGAAGCTCACTGATGAAGCCACTGAAGATAGTTGGGCCGAGGACACTACCCTGAAATACTCCTGCAGCAATACCCTCGGACTGAGATGATTGACCTCCAAAAACCACAACTATCTTCCTTTGTCCTAGGCATGATTCCAACCAGTGGAGAGATTTCCCTGATTCCCAAACCTCGGTTTTGCTAGGGCTCCTTGATGTCATACTCATTCAAATGATGCCTTAATGTCAAGGCAGTCACTCCACCTCACCTCTTGAGTTCAGCAGTTTTGACCATGTTTGGATAGTACTCATCGGCAAAACACTGCTTTGCTATCAAGAGTAGACTGACTGGGTGGTAATCGACTGGGTTGGATTTGTCCTGCTTTTTGTGAAAGGACATACCTGGGTAATTTTCCACATTGTCAGCTAGATAGTGTTGTAGCTGTACTGAAACAGCTTGGTTCATGCATGGCTCATACTTTTTTTATTCATTCATGGGACATGGGTGTCCCTGGCTAGGGCAGCATTTATTGCCCATCCCCAATTGCCCTTGTTCAGAGGGCATTTAAGAGCCAACATGTAGGCCAGACCAGGTAAGGATGGCAGATTTCTTTCCCTAAAGGGAATTAGTGAACCAGATTGGTTTTTACAACAATTGACAAGGTTTCATGGTCATCATTAGACTTTTAATTCCAGATTTTTATTGAATTCAAATTCCACCATCTGCCGTGGCAGGATTTGAACCAGGGCATTACCCTGAGACTTTGGATTACTAGTCCAGCGACAATACCACTACACCCATCACCTCCTATGCCAAAATGTTGTCAGGGCCCTCAGCCTTTGCAGTACCTAGTGCCTTCAGCCTTCTTGATGTCACATGGAGTGAAATTAATTGGCTGAAACTGTCATCTATTACTGACTGACTGCTTGGGACCTCAGCAGGAGCCGAGATGGATCATCCACCTGGTACTTCCGTCAGAAGATGCTTGTCCTTTGCACTGTTGTGCTGGGTTCCCCTATCATTAAGAATGGATGTATTTTATGGAGCCTCCTCCTCTGGTTAGTTGCCAAGCAAGATTCAGTCCAGCTAATTAATTTGTCCTGAAATTCATGAGACTTAATTTGCTTTAAAAGCCTTTATCTAATGCTTTCTGATAATCTAAGTAAATGTTATAGTCTAGAGAAGTTTTGCTTTCTGCTTAACGCTCTGTCACACCAAAGCACTGGTGTAAACAAACTTATGCCAGCAGGTTTGCGCTGTCTGTACTAAGTAACGTGCCATTTTCCCCAAAAATCAAGACATGTACATCCAGAGTGGCACAATAACTTCTGAAAGAAACTAGGGTTTGCACACTTTTGTAAGCTGTTGTTTGGGTTTACATCTATTTATTTGGTACATGTTCATTGTCTTGGGTATCAGACTTCTTCTGTCAAATACATGGACTAGTTTCAACGTACATTACAATGATTACATGGTGAAAAAGGCATACGCAGGTATATGGGATTTGAACTACTTGGACTACTACTTTTGAGGAGAACAGACACAAACACAAATTAGCTGGGGCAAATAGCCTGTTTCAGTTTTGGAATTTCTATGCAATTTTAGTGTGCATTGTTTTCTGAGATGTCTTAATTCCAACTGATTCTTGCTCAAATGCTACAGCCATCAGGAATTACCAGCATTAGACTATCTGCTTACATTACTTCACTGGAGATACAGCAACCAAATTAGAATTAGCCTGCTTTATTCTTAGATTTCTTTTGCTGAATTCGTACTGCTACTACTGTAAATCTGACATAAAAGTTCCAATTCGACAAGGAAATTAGCTCCCTTCTCAGAAATTCTAGCAGTTATTTTATTCATTCACAGGATGTGTGTTGCTGGGAAGATCAGCATCTTTTGCCCATCCCTAATTGCCCTTGAGAAGGTGATGGTCAGCTGGCTTCTTTAACACTCCTAAATGGCTTCTAGGCCATTTAAGAGGCTGGTTAAGAGTCAACTACATTGTTGTGAGTCTGGAGCTACATACAAGGCAGACCAGGTTCATTTCATCTGTGCTCTGCCAGAAGGCAAGTCCTTGGCTTATCGTCTACTGTTGCTTCATCCTGAGCTGTTTTCATGGCAACTTTTATCAGTGGTCACTTGCTATTGGCTTCCACTCTTAGGGACAGGGCAAGGAGGCAGGTCCCAAGTCTACCTGAGCCAGAATGGGAATTGAACCTGCACTGTTGGCATTATTCTGAATCACATGTTAGCCAACTGAGCTAACCGGCTCCCTTCAGACTGGGTATATTTCCTTCCTTAAAGGATATTAGAGAATCAAATGGGTATTTATGACAATTTGGTATCTCCATGGTCATCATTACTCATGTTTGCTTTTTTTAATTCTGAATTTATTTTAATTAATTGCATTTAAGTTCTGTGGCTGCCATGATGGGATTTGAACTTGATTTTACAGGGCACCATGTTGCCTGAACCATGCCTCCTCCAACTGACAAGTCATTCAGGAGATGCCCACAAAAAAGCCAGCTGTCCCGCAGTCATTTTACATTTGGTGGGGTGTTAATTGGCTCATGGCGAGAGGAAGTCCCGCCTTGGCCATCAGCTCTGTAGTCCCAGCAGTGCCAGGTTCAACTGCTGGCCACTGCTGGGACTACAGGCAGTACCCAAAGAAGAGGAAATAATGGAAGCCAGGCCTAAGGTAAGTCTGGAATATCAGCAGGCCCTGGCTGGTAGGCCCCAGCAAAGAGGTGCAGAAGGACAGTGTCAGGGAGGGGGGTGGTGCTGGGTTTGAGAGGGCAAGTGGGAAGGGTTAAATAGGGGGGGGGTAAGGTCCCAGTGGGGGGTGCTTCCGTTGGGCACAGGAGACTGCCCAAAAGAGCTGGCCCTCTCCCTTGCTCCACGCCAGCTCACTCAGTAAAAGCTACTGGTGTACCCGATGGCCTGGGCCTCCCGCTGCCATGGGTAAAATAGTGGCAAGGGCAGCATAAGGTATTTAAATGGTCATTAATCGGCCGCTTCAGGGCCTCAATAGGCAGAAGGGTAAGCAGGCCTTCTGGTGCCTCCATCAACTCCTGTATAATGGGAGACAGGCAGCAGGCAGGCTACACGCTGGATTTTACGAGAACCCCAGCTTTCAAACACACCAACAGGGGGCTGTAAATTCCAGCTGCATGTCTCTGGATCATTAGTCAAGGCCCCTGGATTGCTAGTCCAGTAATATCAGCACTATGCTACCATACATAAGAACATAAGATTATAATAAATAGGAGCAAGAGTAGGTCATTCAGCCCATCAAGCCTTCTCTGCCATTCAGTAAGATCATGGCTTATCTGATTGTGGCCTTAACATCACTTTCCCTGACACCTTGACCCTTGAAATCCTTGTCAATCAAAAATCTGTGTAACTCAACCCTGTATATATTCAATGACGCAGCCTCCACTGCTCTCTGAGGAAGAGAATTCCAAAGACTAACAACCCTCTGAGAGAAGAAATTCCTCCTCATCTCTGTCTTAAATGGGAGACCACTTATTTTTTAAACTGTGCCCCCTAGTTCTAGATTCCCCCATGAGGGGAAACATTTTTTAACTATCTACCCTGCCAAGCCCCCTCAGAATCTTATATGTTTCAACAAGGTCACCTCTCATTCTTCTAAACACCAATGAGTATAGGTCCAACCCGCTCAATCCTTCCTCATTAAACAACTCTTTCATTCTAGGAATCAACCTAATAACCTTCTCTGAACTGCTTCCAATGCAAGTATATCCCTCCTTATATTAAGGAGGCCAAAACTTTACACAGTACTCTGGGTGTGGTCTCACCAATTTCCAAATTACTACCCAAACTTTACCTCAGTTTCTGCCATGATTCCAATCAATTTTCGGGCAGCACAAAAGAGAATTCCTCTCCTCATAACCTCTGAACTAAATACAGATGCTATCAGCTGCAACATTGCATTGCATTACAATGTGTGTCAGCTTAAATTTAAAGTCAATGTATGTCCATTATGCAGTTAAGCAATATATAATGGCCCACCTTAAGTCATCATGAAGCCTGCTGATAGAAACCAGAGACCTTGGGCAGGATTTTCTGGATGGCAGGGGGGGCGGAGCGAGAGCGGGCGCGGGCGGGCGGGCGCAGACCTGATCGCCGCTCGCAATCGGGTCCGTGTCGCCATTTTATGTAGGCCGGGCAATTAAGCCAGTGTACTTCACGGCTCCCATGCATAGTGGGAGTGGGTGGTCAGTGGCAACATTCAGCTTTATTAACAAGGCCCTTAGTTACTGTTCCTAACCTGGAAGATTTGGCACATAGGTATCGAGTATGGAACCTACAGCCCAGGCTTGTCCTGGAGGTCCATCTGTGGTGTGCTAGCTGAAGGCTCGTTGGATTAAAGCCTCCTGGATGTCCTTGCCTCCATGGATTATGCCCAGGTCAGCGTCTACCCACTCAGCATTTTTCTGTGCATGCTCATCCTCACGCGCCCGCCCAACGAAATATCACGATGGCGCGCAGAGACGTTGAGACGCTCGCCCAACGTCACCGTGCATCATTTTACGTGCAGACGTGCGGGGCCCGCCCCCACATGCCAACGGGAAAATTCTGCCCATGAATTTATTAGCTCTACCGCATCTGCAGTGCATTGAAGCATTGTTTATGTGCTACAGATGTTATCGCAAAGTGTTTACTCAGGGTGAAGTAGGAACTGTAAAAATATTGCAGTGAAAATTGATGGGAAGTAGATATTTTTAATGGCATAAAATCTGTCAATATAAGAAAGATACTGTTGTATCAATGCAGAAAATGCACTAATGAACCTGAAAATTCGCTGAAGGGCTAATAATGTACTTTTGTCCCGCAACAGGGTTTCAGCACAACAGGCAATATTATCCAGATATTATTGACGGAATATTGTCAGAGCCCATAGCCTTTGCTGTATCCAGTGTCTTCAGCAGTTTCTTGATATCACATGGGGTGATAGTAAAAGAGCTGCTCCTTCAGACAACTCCTCATTTTTCTCCTAGATCAGAAGTTACCAGTGGCTTTAAAGGTCCACATAGCTCACAAATGGTCTAGAGTATGATACCTACAAACTCTCTATTGGTGCTATTCCCATGTTTCCCTCAGCAACAGGCTGCCCTGCCGTGACCCATTCCACTTCCGTTGTCTCCTCCTCATTGACATCACCACTGTGATAATTACCTCCTGTACGCTGATGCTTCCTGGCATTGTGAGTACATTTCTCCTGCAAGCATAAACATACATATGCCTCATGGCCCATCTGTACTGCTTACTCGAAGATTGCAAAGGTACAGCACTACCCCGCTGGGATGGGATGTGATAGCATTGTCACCCTGCTGCTATTCAGCCATTTCAATGCAGCGTTCACCCATCACTGACCACAGGGTCCAGGTGCACGTGAAGTGGGCACATCAGTGTGGATGTTGGTACTTTGTCTTGCCCCATGCATGAGTCTACCATCTGGCCTCACATTTCATGGGCACCTTTTAATTCATGCTGCCCTTCCACCTTATCATTCCAAAGGTCTTAAAGTTCATTCGCCTTTGCAGACCGCACCAGGCCATTAAATCTCTTTCAGCACTAGACCCACAATCTTGCAACTTGCTGACATCCTCAGCTACCTCAAACCATGTTTCTTCATCGGGCTTGCTGGCCTCCTCCTCCTGTTTGTAAGAAAGAGCACCTCTTTCCATTGCCTTGCTGCCTGTAAGAGCACCTCCAGGGAGGAGAGGCTACCGGTGCAAATGGAGGGCAAGGTGCCGGGGTCATGCAGAGGACAGGCTTTTGGGGCCACAGGGACGACAAGCTACTGGAGACAAAGGTGGAAAGGCTTTTGGGGCCACAGGGTGGACAAGCTACCGGAGCCACGGGATTGAGAGACTGCCAGTGCCACGCTGAGGAGGGGCTGCTGGACCCAGTGGAGAACAGGCTGCTGGGGTCACATGGTGGAGAGACTGCTGGGCAGGCTGCCAGGTCCACGGGAAGGAGAGACGGCCGGAACCTTGGGGAGGACAGGCTGCTGGGGCCATGCGGAGGAGAGACTGCCAGGTCCATGGGAAGAACAAGCTGCCAGGGCCACAGGGAGGACAGGCTGCTGGGGACACGGGGAGGGCAGGCTGCTGGGGACATGAGGATGATGTGTGTGTATGTGTGTGCATGAAAGAGAGGGGGGTTGTGTGTGTGTGTGTGTGTGTGTGTGAGCGAAAGAGTGGGTGTGTGTGTGTGTGTGTGTGGGTGTGAAAGCGCGGGTGGGTGTGAGGGAGTGGGAGTGGGAGTGTGTCTGCCTTACTCCCAGTCTCAGCTTTCTCACTCATTCTCACCACCACACACCAACACATACCCACACTCATTCGCATAGCGGGTGATGGTCAGTGAATGAGCACCCTGAGACTACAGCCGGAACATTGCGGCCTCGTCACGGTGAGGACAGGGCCGTAAAATGCAGCGAGCCATTCTAAACTCCATTGACTTCAGCAGGAACATAAAATCCAGCTGTCGTAAAATTCCACCCTAGGAGTGAGCTGGACACTCAGACTCTGACCCCCTCGCACTCCAATGGCCATCTGCATTAATTACTCTTTTTTTAACGTATTTTATTGCTTTGACATTGCTTTATTTTTGCTCAGCAAGTAGTTTCTTCCCTTCATTCCTCAACTTTTTTCAGTTTAATGTTGTGCCAAACCTTATCTTTCTGAAATGTGTTCATCGGCCCAGTGAGTGAGAAAAAAATGGAAATGTGGCCCCCAAGCAAAAAGATTGGACAAGCCTGACTTAAATTGTATTTATCCAGCAACAACAACAGAAGCTGAGGCAGAGACAAGGGATCCGGCTCCACTGGACATCCCAGAGGATTCACCACCATCTCAGGATAGAATAGATTGAGAAAAACAGTTCCCATTGGGGAAGGATCAAGAACCAGATGACGCCGAATTAAGATGATTGATAAAAGAACCAACAACGATGTGGAGAAAAACCTTTTTATGCAGCAACTGCTTAAGATATACCTGACAGCATGATGGAGGCAGATGTACTATGGGCTTTTAAAAATTGGATAATCACCTGAAGAGAACAAATTTGCAGAGCAATGGGGAAAATACAGGGAATGGGACTAGCCAAGTTCCTCTTGCAAGCTGGCAAGGACAGGCCAAACTGAATGGCCAGCTTCTGTTCTGTAACCATTCAACAATTCGAGTGATTAAACTGGCATTTGTGATATTTAAGTGTAGCTTTATACCCCATGAGACCAACCAGAACTCTGCAGGATTGCGATGAATCCGACAATTTAGCACTGGAAACAATAAAGCAATTTAAAGCCAAAGCAAGCTGGGAGCCTTACTCAGGGTTGAACCTAGGGCAGAATCATCCAAGATTTGCACTAAATGCAGTAACGTTTTACCCGCCGGCCGCAATGGTGGGTTTTCATGCCGTCTTGTCCCAAACCCGCCGCATTGGTATGCGTTCCCAGGAAACATGCCATTTCCATGGCGGGCGGGCTCTCAGTCGCCTGCCACGCCATCACCTTGCTGCTTCATCACACCAAGCGCCATATTTAAAGTCCAGACGCGCGCACATCCCTCAGTGCTTCCAGCCCCGACTACTTCAGGGAAGATGTCCACAAAAGGCAAAAAGACTGCAGCCCCCAGGTTTAGGCAGAGTTAGGCCTGCCGCAGTGCCCTCTACCCCGCTCTGGCCACGGGATGGGTGGCGGCATGACCAACCAGGCTTGGGAGGCAGTGGCAGTGGTGATCAGTGCCGATGCTGCACAGAAGAGTTTGGTCATCCAATGCAGATAAAGGATGAATGATCTCATCTGTGCAGTCAGGGTATGGCAATCATCTCATCTAAACTCACACACTCAAGTCCATCACACATTCACTGGCACTAACTGCTTGCTCAAGGGACATCATCACCCATTCTCACACACATACCCTCAAATGTCCATCTGGCCTCATCTCCTCTGGAGACTGCCTCCTCAGCCCTCATCATCTTGAGGCCACTGGCATGGATCAACATGTGCCCCCACACACACCCTAGGTTACCCTCCTTACCCAGTACA
This sequence comes from Cetorhinus maximus, assembly GCF_964194155.1. Lineage (NCBI taxonomy): Eukaryota > Metazoa > Chordata > Chondrichthyes > Lamniformes > Cetorhinidae > Cetorhinus > Cetorhinus maximus. Next base: position 161,264,777 of record NC_135882.1, read on the forward strand.
ACCCTTGTCCTGCAGCCTCTTCCCTTGCCTGAGGCCACTTCTCCCTCTTTGACCTCTTCAGCCATTGAAAGTCCACCCATGTATAACTGATTTGGTAGGTAGATACCTGCCGTGAGCCCTCCTAAAAGTGATGTGGTGCTGTCTGTGAAGCCTGGCGCTGATTACTGCGAGTGCTGACCAAAGCAAGGTAGGCAAACAAACCTTGAAGTCCCAAGTGAAGTGCAGCCCACCAGATGCACATCGCTTATGTGCTGTTGTGAAACACGTCAGCAGGGCGCATGATCCAACAGGGAAGCCTAATAATATGCTGATGTATTACAATGAGACTCCCGACATCCCATGGCGGAGAACACGGCCCATCATTAGCGGGCTGAGCGGACAATTGCGAATTGGTTTCATACCGTCGTGAAACCAATTGCGCCATATTGTCCACTCATGCCACTGAACACGCCCGACTCCAGCGGGCACGCAAAATCCCAGCCCTAGATTATACAATTAATAACAGTAAGTTAATTGTTGAGCAGGGTTCACTAACAATTTAACACCTGGGACTTCTACACTCAGAACAATCTGTAGCTGCCAGGGGCATTATCTCAAAGATTTTCACAGATAATATCAGAAAATGCATTGGTCCAACAGTGGGAAATGCTGAGAATGTTGCCTTGAGCATGAATGAAAGAGGGGTGCAGAAAAGAGAAAGAGAGAAAGGGAAAGAGTGAGCGAGAGAGCAAGGGAACAAGAGAGAAAAAGAGAGATAGAACGGGAGAGGGAAGATACCCAGCTCCGAAAATTGGAAACGGAGCTCGTAGTTCAAAGGGAGAGAGACCAGAAAATTGGAAGCTGCTCTGTACCCAATATACCCCCTATCTCTCTAACCCCAAACCACTCTCTGAGACCCTCACGTATGCTAGATTCATTCCCAATTTTGAAGAGGGTGAAGTAGAGTCATTTTTTGCCACTTTTGAGAAAATAGCAGGACAGTTAAAATGGCCATCTGGAGACCTGGACATTTTTAATTCAAGAGCAGCTGTCAGGGAGAGCCCAAAAGGACTACTCCATGCTGACTCCTGATATGTCCATCAATTATGAGCAGACCAAGGCTGCCATCCTAAGTGCCTAAGAGTTAGTCCTGAAGGCATATCGACAGCACTTCCAGAATGCTCGAAGGAAGCCCAGACAAACTTACATCGAGTTTGAATGTCTGAAGCAAATCACGTTCAATTGATGGGTAAGATCCCTGAGAATCTCACACACCTATAAAGGGCTGTGTGAGGTGGTATTGTTGGAGGAATTCAAAAACTGCCCAAGGTCTGGAGCAGGCTACCAGCCTGATGGAATGCCAACCCAAAGCACCTAGCAACAGAAGCTGAAACACCTGAATTGTGCTAGTGCCTGAGCCAGAAACTAAACTGGAATCCCCTAAAGAGGCCAAAGTCCCTTTAAAACACCCCAATCTCCTGACCCTCAGCCTAACCACAGTCCCTGAGTTTGAACAGCTGAACCCACAGATTACCAAGGTAGACAGACAAGAGATAAGCTGGATCAGAGCAGTTTAGCTCTATGATCAAAAGACCTAACACTCATAGAGTGCAGATAGCCCAGGACAGCATGACTATCACTCAGTTTGAGTGCTAACCACCTTGTAAAACACCCAGACCCTTTAGAGGACACTTAATCAGGAGTTGAACAGGCAGAGTTCTAAAACCAATGGCTTTGCATATGCCTGATCCCTAACAGAGGAAAATTCAGAACTCTAGCTCAATTATATTTCCCCATAATGACAATAACCTTGCTGATGCACTAACCCAGGTTTAAACTTCAAAAAGAAAATGTAGCAAAGAACTGCCATTGGTCTTGCCAGCTGTGTGTCTGGCATGCCAGTGTGAATGAGAGAATGCATGTATACTTTATTGCTTCCTATTCTTCCTTCCTAAGGCCATTTATAAAAACAATGAAACAGAATTCATTTATTTTTCTCCGAGGCCACGAGGACTGTAGCAGGGCTAAGACCTCACCCTATATCAGTGGTCTCCAACCCTGGTCCTAGAGAGCCCCAATCCAGTTCGTCTTATAGGTCACCTGTTGCTAAAGACTGGGAACACCTGTCAGTTATTGATCAATGAAGCATGTTAATCTAATTAACTAAGAGAACTCTGGTCCTTGATGGCTGAACTGACAGGTGTTCCCAATCAGATTTTGGTTCCAAATGATCTTTAAATTACTTAATTTAACATATCATCTGCTTAATTGATTACAATGAAATTGATCCAAGTCTTAAATTGGTGAATTAATGGTGATCTTCTTTAAGAGACGCCTTTCTGTAACCAACACCCTCCCAACAACTATGACAAAGGTAAACTATTCCTCCTCATCCTTCTTGACCTGTCTGCAGTCTTAGATATGGTTGATCATTCCATTCTCATCCAACATCTCTCCACTGCGCCCAGCTGGGTAGGACTGCACTTGCATATTTCCAATCTACATGCTGCTCCTCGGCGACATTATCCAAAAACACACATCAGTTTCCATGTGTACCTTCACAACTCCCCGGGGTACCTCACCACCACCTCTCTTGATCCCTCCACTGTCTCTAAATCATGAGTCTGCTTGTCTGACATCCATGACTGGATGAGCAGAACTTTTCTCCAATTAAATATAGGGAAGACCGAAGCCTTTGCTTTCAGTCCCTGCCACAAACTCCATTCACTAGCAACTAATTCCATCTCTCTCCCTGGCAACTTTGTGAGAATGAACTAGACTCTTTGAAACCTTAATATGACCCCAAGCTGCCATTTGACCACCTACTCGCACCATCACCAAGACCAGGTAATTTCACCTCCATGAAAACACCCAACTCCACCCTGCCTCAGCTCATCTGCCACTGAAACTTTTAACCATGTCTTCGTTACCTTTCGCTTTGATTCTTTCAATGCATTCCTGCCTGGCCTCCCAGGTTCTACTATCCGTAAATTTGATGTCATCCAAAGCTCTGCTGTCTGTGTCTTAACTCATACTAAGTCCCATTTACTCATCACCTCTGTGTTCGCTGACCTACATTGACTCCCGGTTAAGTAACACCTCTGTTTTAAAATTCTCATCCTTGTTTTGAACTCCCTCCATATTCTCATCCCTCCCTATCACTGTAATTACCTCCAGCTCCACAGCCTTCCAAGATACCTACACTCCTCCAGTTCTGCTCTCTTTAGCATCCCTTATTGTAATCACTTCTCTATTGGTCGCTGTGAATTCCCTTCTTTAACCTCCTACTTCTCTATTCTCTTTTAAGACACTTAACCTCTTTGACCAAATTGCTCCTTATCTAGTTCAATGTCACACCTTGTATTATAATGTCATTGAGAAGCACCTTGGCATTTATATTATGTTAAAGGTACTGTATAAATTGCTGTTGTTGTTCCTGCTTGAAACTACTGTGGGCCAAATTTGCATTCCCTAAGTGTTGTAAAAGACATTTTTGTGGTGCAATATTGATGTTGTGCCCCAGTGCACAAGGAAATTCCACCACAGATCATTAGAATGATAATGCATATCTACTTGCATAGCCTTGCCTTTCTGAAGAGAAGCTAGCCCAATGGACCAAGCAGAATTTCTGGCTATCCAGTTCAAATGAATCGGATTTGTGCATTTAAGCATCATGGCTGCATATGAAGCAAACATTTATTTCAGGTCTATTAAGCTTCAATATCATTTTTGCATGTTCCTGAGTTTTGGGCAAGATTGAGTCAGAAAGGGATTGGAGTTAAGAATAAGAAAGTGAATCAAAAAGTAATATTTTTTTCATGTTCACTAGACGTGGATAAATGGTACAGCAGCTGCTCCCCTATTTCAGAGGCGGCTAAATAGGCATGCAACTGCATACCTATTTAGTATACAACTAAGTATAACTCAGTATACAACTAAGAGAGTTGCCCAATTTTATATTTCAAAGCACCTACTCCAGAAGAGGCAAGATAACCATTCGTGGTTGCAGATGGTATACAAGGTCAATATTGTGGACATTACCTGCATTACTTGGAACAGATGGAGCAAAAAGCCACAGAAAAAGAATCTGGCGATGAAACTGTGCCCAAATGTAACATATGTCTCATAGATTATTCAAATATTGCTTTCCACAAAGTGTTGCCTTTGCATAAGGCACTCTTCACTCACGACTATGCCTCGCACAACCTTACAATATATTCTTTGCATCTGATGTATACCAACACCTCAGGATTGCACAAAATCAAGATGCAGTGTAGATTTGGGAAGTTTTCCATATTCATGTCTTTCAAGTCGGTACCTCAAGTAATGTTAAAACAACATATTTGCAAAATAGTTGCAAGGTGCACATCTACTTAGTGATAATATGTTGGCATGTAGTTTGCGCATATTTTTTGTCACTTTGCATGTGCTCCTTCAACTTTCAACCTCTTCAGAAAAATTTTCTTCCAAGGGATAGAGATGGCTTCCCAGTGGCATACCAGGGTGTCTGTTCCATTCCACAATTTAACCGTTCCTGTAACTGCAATTGGCAGAGGGCCACAGCTGCAGTCGCTGACAATCCTGTAGAAGAGTTCACCCTCCACGATGATGGCCTGGCAGCTTTGGTGTCCTTGTAACCTTTGATGATGGGGCTGTCAACCTGTCAGTGCTGAAGGGCATACTATTGGTCTCAAGGCTCAGCAGCCAACTAAATGTTTTCAATTAGATGGGCCTCGAGGAGGCAGCCCTTTAATTCCGGGGTCCAGGCCCAGGATTCAGCCTGGCTTCTGAATTAGGACGTTGGAATGAAAATCCAGCCATTAACTATGTTACTCTCGCCGAAGATGGGCAAGGTTGAGTCAGAAAGGGATTGTTGAATATTTTCAGCATTTTCTGATTTTATTACACCCAATCTCATTAGAAGGCCAAACTTTAAATGGGAGGAAAGTAACAAATGGTCGGGCCCAAGGAAAGAGCTAAATTCATACCAAAGATTTCTTCATCAATTTTGAATATTTAAGTTTAAATTCAACTAACCATCATTCATGCACATCCCCAGGCATAGCACATTCAGGGACCTAAAATTAGGTGGCAGAAGAATGCATGGAAAGAAAGAGAAAGATCTCACCGAGGTCCATTTTTATATAAAGTGCACAAAAATTGCAATCATATCTGTTGTGTTGAGATGGCTGCTCACAATGTGCAGGCACTCCTCACACAAGCACAGCTGGAGGACACTTACAATTTGAGATTATGAGATTCGAGATTCATTACCATGATCAATTTTGTGTGTTTTTTGTATGATCCAGTTAGGGACCCATACCTTTTTGTTTAAAGTAGACAAAGTTTAAGATTCAAGACACTTGCTAAGAGAATAAAGCTACAAGAATCCATGAATTTTGAACAAAAAAAAACTTCACTATACAAGGTCAGAGAATTGCGTGCAGTTCTGGAATCCACATTATAGGAAGCATGTGATTGCACTAGAGAGGAGATTTACCAGGGTGTTGCCTGGGCTGGAGGGTTTTAGTTATGAGGAGAGATTGGATAGACTGGGGTTATTTTCCTTGGAGCAGAGGAGATTGAGGGGGGACATGATCGGGGTGTATAAAATTATGAGGGGCATAGATAGGGTAAACAGAAAGGAACTTTTCCCCTTGGTGGAGGGATCAATAACCAGGGGGCATAGATTTAAGGTAAGGGGCAGGAGGTTTAGAGGGGATGTGGGGAAGAATCTTTTCACCCAGAGGGTGGTGGGAATCTGGAACTGACTGCCTGAAAGGGTGGTAGAGGCAGAAACCCTCATAACATTTAAGAAGTATTTGGCTATGCACTTGCGATGCCATGGCATATAAGGCTATGGGCCTAGTGCTGGAAAATGGGATTAGAATAGTTAGGTACTTGTTTGACCGGTGCAGACTCGACGGGCCGAAATGCCTTTTTCTGTGGTGTAGATCTCTATGACTCTATGGACAGGATTTTACGCGTCAGCGAGCCGACGCGTAAAATGACACGCGGTGATGTCAGGGGGAACTCCCGGCATCACAGCACTCCATTTAAATTTCAGGAAGGTGGGGGCGCAGCGAAATCAGCTGCTCGCCCGCTGACCTGTCAATGGCCAATTGAGGCCATTGACAGAGGCTATTAAGTAATTAGTGGACCTGGCCGTCCAACCTTATGGTTGGCGGGCAGGCCAGGAGCCCCGGCGCAAATTGGAAAAAGCATGAAACCTCATCCACGGGCAGGGTGAGGTTTCATGTAGCTTTTAAAAAATGTTAATAAAGTTTTTGTCAAAATTATGGACATGTCCCAACTCATGTGGCATTGTCACATGAGGGGACATGTTAAGGAAATTTTACTTTTCTATTTTTATCTTTTTGACATTTACAGCTGATCTCCCTGAGGCTGCACTTAGTCTCAGGGAGATGAGTGCACTCTTTCGTGTGCATGCGCGAAAGAGCTCACTCTCAATTTTGGGTATCCCTCCCCGCCCGCACAGAAAGCGCATAGCGCTTCTGTGCAGGCATCACACTGGGCGGGCCTTAATTAGCCCGCCCACATAAAATGGCGCCGCACCCCCGATCTGGGGCTACGATCGGAAGCGTGCCTGGTGCGCCTGCCATTTAACTTCCCCACAGACGGGGGGAAAATTCAGCCCTATGACTCTATAAAGATAAGCAACTTACAAAATCTATCTTTTACTTTCCATATTTAGGCTTAATATGAAGTACATGTGAATTGACGGGCTGATTCCTCAGCAACCCACCCAGACATTAGTAAATAATGTGAGTCATCCAATCTCAGTGAAACTCTTGTCTCTCTCTCTCTCTCTCTCGGGATTCCAGTCTTTACTTTCGAGGATCTTGGCTTGAATTTCCACCAAAAGTGGCTCCAATTCGGACAGCCTCAATGACAGTCCACCTCGCAGGGTTTCAATCTCATCTCCCGAGACTCCATTCCCCTGGATTCCCGAGTTTATACTCCAACACCAATTCACGAACAGAATTTCAGCTCTTCGACTGCGCCAAGCAAAATACACTATTCCAAAGAACACCCCATTGGCCAGCAACACAGAACCTTCTGTTGCCTTCTTTGATCTCCAGGGCTTCTCCCGAGCCCTCGGTACTTAAAGTCTGCCAACCACAGTCCTTTTGCTACTGGGAGCCTCTTTCCTTGATCCTCTATTTTTTCTTTTTAACAGGGATCTCTCCCTGTCCCCTACCTAGGACTCTTCCCGATTATGGTGCTCCGCTCCTGGGTCACATGATCTGGGTTTTTGCACCATTTGTTTTTTTTTCTCTTCATGCAGGTGCACTGGGCTTGTCCTTGGCCCTGGCCCGGACAACTACAAAACACCGGACTACCCATGTGCCACCCGCTCCCGGTCCGCAAAGGTGAATAAACCCCTGAGGCATGTTGGGACTTGGAGTTCCTGGCCCCCGCTCACTAATAAGTTTGGATCTTGTAACACTTATGCAAAGATTCAGGCAGACAGATGGTTTGATGGATGGCCATAAAAGGCAAGGAACATGGACATATTGTAGTCACGCACATGACTCACTTTATTCCCAAAATTATATGATCCTTTAAGCTGAGCAATTGATTTGTGCCTACATTACACATAAATCTGGGCTGCGAAGATGGATTTTTTTAAAATATTTTTTTAGAAATATGGTGGTATACTGTAAAGAAGGCTGTGAGTGAGTGTGTGTGTGTAATTAAACTGGGGGAAGGTTAGTAAAGACAGCTTGTCTGTGGGAGCAGAGAGGCAAAAGGTAAAGGTGCTAAAAGTAATGATAGGCTATGGTGAAGCTGAATGTATGAGTAAATAGGTTGGGTTTGAAATTTGCATTATAAGATAAGCAGCAGCTTGACTTTTTAGCTGTTAAGTTTCAATGGGAGTTTAGAAGTGACAAGGGACTTTTACAACTTACAAAGGTTGCATACGGAAACAAGGGAAAGTTATGAGATTTTATTTTACCCAAAAGTGGAGGCAATAGGAAGACATGAAAGATTTTTATATTTTGGAAAAATTGAGTTCAAAGAGGTACTTCGAACATTGGATTCTAAGATCAAAGGGAAGAAGGATATTTAAGGAAAGATGCTTAGTGGAGTTATGCTGGGTATGTGAGAAGAATGTCCTGAGACCAGCTCTATGTTGAGAAAAGTTGTGAATTTGAAGCAGCCATCCAGTTTCAAGCCACAGAAGTCTTTGTTATCAGAGAGTAGTCTGTTTTCTGTACCCTTCTTTCTGGGAGTTCCACAGCAGAGTGGAAGTGAGTGAGAAGTGGTGCGGTATACTTTATTAAAGTAGCAGCGGTTTCTGCCTTGGGTAATATTACTGGATTTTTATGGTTCAATTCTATAAGGGAGCTGTTGCCAAGTAGTTTACTTGTCTTTTCTGACCAAGTGGGTTTTTTGGGGAATGCTTTGCAAGAGTGTTTTAACTGTGTCATTTTAATCTTGTGTGTTTAAGTTTTTTTTTTCTTCGTGTTAATAAATCCTTTAATTTTAAAATCCTAAAAGTGTTACTGGGATTCTATGCTTCTGGGATTAGTAATCTTCCTTTTGATTTGAAAATACAAAAAAGTTATGATTAGTAAGACAAGTTTCCTTCTGGGATTTGGCTTGATCAGCAAATAACATCAGCTGCAGTCATGACAGGGTATAAACACAGAGGAGACTCCAGACCTTTATATTTAATCGTGATCTTACTTGGCAGACTCAAAACAGAACATGCAGTCATGACAGATATTTTAGCTAAAGCAAATTTGTATCAAAAATAGGAGTTGGTTGAGTAAGTACAATTCAAATAGCAGCAGTCTTGGTCCGTCATCAGAAATAACTCTGAATATAAATTTAAATGGACAATCTCCATTAGATTCCTTTATTATGTTTGTGCAGTTGAAATCCTTGGCCACCAATTACTAAATTTTAGATTTTACCACCTCTTCCATTATCAGGTTAAGTTCCATGTCTCCTGTATCTCTCTCCCTCCTTTCTCTCTCTCTCTCTCTCTCTCTCTCACTCTCTTTAGGTACCGTGCCCTAAGATGGCATTGGCAACAATGGACTTCCATGTGTTGGTCCATTGTTATGCTTGGCAAGATATTACAGCGGCTTGCTGTTGTCTTTTGCAGGTTCTGGCTGGCCAGGAGGCTCTCCCACTCTTAACGCCTGCCACAGGTGCACTGGAAGGATTTGCAGGTTGATAATCAACTTGTTTGGCCACATAATGAACACAGCTCTTGCATATACCATGACTATACTTTAAATACAAGTAATGTGCTTAGTGTACAACACATGCCAAAATGTTGTAAAACTAAGATAAAAGCAAAAAACTGCGGATGCTGGAAATCCAAAACAAAAACAAAAATACCTGGAAAAACTCAGCAAGTCTGGCAGCATCTGTGGATAGGAGCACAGTTAACGTTTCGAGTCCGAATTACCCTTCAACAGAACTGTTGAACATGTGTTGGTCCATTGTTATGCTTGGCAAGATATTACAGCGGCTTGCTGTTATCTTTTGCAGGTTCTGGCTGACCAGGAGGCTCTCCCACTCTTAACGCCTGCCACAGGTGCACTGGAAGGATTTGCAGGTTGATAATCAACTTGTTTGGCCACATAATGAACAGTTCTGTTGAAGGGTCATTCGGACTCGAAACGTTAACTGTGCTCCTATCTGCAGATGCTGCCAGACTAGCTGAGTTTTTCCAGGTATTTTTGTTTTTATGTTGTAAAACTAAGATTGTTTCTGCAGCTCCTGCACAAATCTCTAACTACTTCAACTTATTTTTCTAAGCTAATTATTCCAGGAGAATCAATTTTATGTGACGTTAGTTGTACATTGATTGAACCTTTTCACTTTAAAACTATTTAGAGATTTAGTAATAACTAAGAAGTGTGAAAACAACATTGAAGACTCCTAGATGCAACTGTATTTCTCAAATAAGTCTTTTCAAGCTGCTATTCAAGTAAATCCAAAGTAAACTCATCCTTTATTTCAAATGAACATTCTCCTAAAAAATAAACTAAGCGAGCTGGCAATATCATCTAAGATGCCACTTAACTGCAATCCACAGCAGGAAGATAAACTGGCGAGCAAACTCTAATTAGTTTTTATGATGTGACTCATAGTTTAGTGATTTTCCAGAATCTAATCATGGTGCACTCAGTAAAATCAATTAAAGAAGAGGCTCAGAATTTGTTATGGCTCTGTGTAAAATTCTGTAGCTTCATGAGCTCAGTAATTTCACTACAATATTTCATGAATGAACAAAGGTTAGTTTTAAAAATCAAGCTGCAAGGAGCCAACAACGGCAGTGCTTATCTCTATTGCAAGTGAAGAGACATTGCAACTGGCATGATGCCACCACCAAACACATCTTCCCTTCACCACCCCCCCCGGTGGCATTCCGCAGGGATTGTTCCCTTCGGGACACCCTGGTCCACTCCTCCATCATCCCCTACACCTCAACCCCCTCCCACGGCACCTTCCCATGCAACCGCAGAAGGTGCAACACCGCCTCTTTACTTCCCCTCTCCTCACCGTCCAAGTGCCCAAACACTCGTTTCAAGTGAAGCAGCATTTCACTTGCACTTCCCTCAATTTAGTCTACTGCATTCATTGCTCCCAATGCGGTTTCCTCTACATTGGAGAGACCAAACGCAGACTGGGTGACCGCTTTGCAGAATACTTTCAGTCTGTCCGCAAGCATGACCCAGACCTCCCTGTTGCTTGCCATTTCAACATTCCACTCTGCTCTCATGCCCACATGTCCGTCCTTGGCCTGCTGCATTGCTCCAGTGAAGCTCAACGCAAACTGGAGGAATAGCACCTCATCTTCCGACTAGGCACTTTACAGCCTTCCGGACTGAATATTGAGTTCAACAATTTTAGATCATGAACTCTCTCCTCCATCCCCACCCCCTTTCCAATCCCCCCCTTTTTTTTCCAATAATTTATATAGAATTTTATTTTCCCACCTATTTGCATTATTTTTAAATGTATTTCCATCCATTGTTTTATCTCTGCCTTTTAGACTATTTCGCTTCCTTCAGCCCACCCCACCCCACCCCTACTAGGGCTATCTGTACCTTGCTTGTCCTGCTTTCTACCCTTAATTAGCACATTCCTTAGATAATATCATCACCTTCAACACCTCTTTGTTCTTTTGTCTATGACATCTTTTGGTTATCTCCCTCTATCCAGCTCTACCAGTCCCACCCCCCTTAAACCAGCTTATATTTCACCTCACTTCTATTTTTACTTAGTTCTGTTGAAGAGTCATACAGACTCGAAACGTTAACTGTGTTCCTCTTCGAAGATGCTGCCAGACCTGCTGAGTTTTTCCAAGTATTTTTGTTTTTGTTTTGGAACTGGCTGACTGTTTTATTAGCTCACGTTGCTAAGATCCATTTGTATTGCAGAAAGACCTGCAGCAACAATGAATTTTACTATGCTGAGCCTGGGAGCAACATTTGATTATTCAGCTATAACTTGGAAATAATAGTATGGTTTAAAAAATAGCAGGTTCTTAATGCCATTTTGCAGCAGACAGCATGAAGAAAATATCTTACATTGGTTAAAGGATACAATGTCTTTGCAAAATGATTCAATGGAATGTGTCAATACAGAGAGAGATTTTGGCCCCAATATTTACAGTTTCAGGGGAGTGAATGGGAGAAATGTGTTTGCAGGGGGTTGTGGTGGGGGCATCTGGAAATCTTGGGAATGTGAAAGTCCTACAAATTTAAAGTCAGTATCTTATCAACATTTTTTTCTGTTTTCCATCTGCCAGATGGCAAGGCTAGAAGGTTGCCTGCAAGCAGGCCCAGCAATCAGGAAAGAGCATGAGTTGAACTGCAGTGGGGGAGTGGAGGGGGTATGGTCAGACAGATAATTGGGAGCAAGAGAGGGAGAGAAAGATTGTGGGCTCAAGAGGAGATTCAGACCAACAGTCGTGAGTAAAGGAGGAAAGGAAAGATCATAGATTGTTGGTGGGGTGGGGTCAGACTGACAATCATGAGGGAGAAAGGAAGGGAAAAGAGGAGGGTCAGCTCTGAATGCACGCAGCAATCACAATAAGGTAGATGAGCTGAGTGCACAAATAGAATTAAACAGATATGTCTTAATTGCTACTACAGAGATGTGGCTGCAAGGTGACCAAGGTTGGCAACTGAATGTTCAAAGATATTCAACATTTAGGAAGGATAGACAAAAAGGAAGAGGAGGTGGGGTAAAACTGTAATGCTGTTAATAAAGGATGGGATCAGTACATTAGTGAGAGAGGATCTCAGATCAGAAGATTGAGATACGGAATCAGTTTGGCTGGAGCTAAGAAACAACAAGAGGCAGCAAACATTAGTAGGAGTTGTTTGTAGGCCACCAAATAGTATTGGTTATGTAGGGCATGGTATAAATCGGGAAATTAGAAGTGCATGTAACCAGGGTAATACAGTAATAATGGGGGACGTCAACCTACGTATAAACTGGGTAAACCTAATGGCCACTAATGCTGTGGAGGACAAATTCCTGGAATGTAAACAAGATGGTTTTCTAGAACAGTATGTTGAACCAACTAGAAAACCAACTATTTTAAATCTAGTATTGTGCAATGAGAAAGAGCTAATTATTAATCTTGTTATAAAGGAGCCTTTAGAGAAGAGTGACCATAATAGGATAGAATTTTACATTAAGTTCAATCCGAAATTAGGGTCTTAAATCTAAACGAAGGAAACTATGAAGGTATGAGGGGCAAGCTGGGTGGTAGATTGGAAACAACATTAGAAAGCATGACAGTAGACAGGCAATGACTAGCATTTAAAGAATTAATAAATGGTTTGAAACAAATTTACATTTCTTTAAGGCACAAAAACACAGCAGGAAAAGTGATCCAATCATGGTTAACAAGAAAAGTTAAGAATTATATTAGATTAAAGGAAGAAGCTTATAAATTTGCCAAAATAAGTAGTAAGCCTGAGGATTGGGAGCATTTTAGAATTCAGCAAAGGGCAACCAAGAAATTGATAAAGAAAGAGTAAATAGAATATGGAAGTAAACTAGCAAGAAATATAAAAACGGACTGTAAAAGCTTCTACAGGTATGTAAAAAGGAAAAGATTAGCAAAGACAAATTTGGGCCCATTACAGGAAGAGACACAAAAATCTAGAATGCGAATAAGGAAATGGCAGAGAAACTAAACAAATACTTTGGGTGGAATTTTCCATGCCCGTTTGCAATGGGCATGTTTGGCGGCATGAGCAGACAATATGACAAGCAGGCCAAAAATCAGTTTCACGATGTTGTGAAACCAGTTTGTAATCGTCCACTCTGCCCATCAATGGCGGGCCACGTTTCCTGCCGACGAACATCGGGAACTTCATTATAATACATTAACATATCATTATAAGCCCAACTCGCCAGAATCACCTCCCCATGCTGGATGATCTGAGCACGTTGGCGGGTTTCACAACTGTATATAATCAATGTGTACCCGGCGAGCTGCGCTTTGCTCAGGAATTTGAGGTTTGTTTGCCTACCTTGCTTCGGGCAGCACTCGCCGTCATCAGTGCCAGCTTCGCAGACAGCACCACATCATTTTTAGGGGGCCTCATGGCAGGTCTTTACCTACCAGACCAGCCATAAGGAAGGGGTGGTTTTTCAAAGCTGATGGGCTAGGACTTGCTTGGGGAAGGGGGAGAAGTGGCCTCAGGCAAGACGAGGGCTGTACTGGGGAAGGGGAGTGGTATCCCAGGGTGTGTGTGGGGCACAAGTTGATCTGTGCAAGTGGCCTCAAGATGATGAGGGCTGAGGGGGCAGTCTCCAGAGGAGATGAGGCCAGATGGAGATGTGAGGGTATGTGTGAGAGAGTGAGTGGTGATGTCCCTTGAGCTGACAGTGAGTGAGATGCCAGTGAATGTGTGATGGCCTTGAGTGTGTGAGTTTAGAATGATGAGATGGTTGCCTTATGCTGGCGGCACGGATGAGATCATTCATCCTCTTTCTGCATTGGATGGCCAACCTCTTCTGTGCAGCATTGGTACTGATCACCACTGCCATCGCCTACCAAGCCTGAATGGTGAGATTTCTGGACCTCCTGCGTCCAGAGTGGGGGTAGAGGACATCACGGAGGGCCTCCATGACATCCAAAAAGTGTTCCAGAGATGCATCACTGAAACAGGGGGCTGCAGTCTTCTTACCCTTGTCTTCTGTGCAGCAGTCCTAGGCTGGAAGTACTAAGAGGTGTGCGTGCAACTGCACTTCAAATATGGCACCCGGCGTGAGGAAGTGTCGAAGTGATGGCTTGGTGGGAAAATGAGAACCCTCCCACCATCTAAACGGCATGTTTCCTGGGAATGCATGATTAATGAGGTGGGACTGGGATGATAAGACATGAAAAGCTGCCATTGCAGGCGGTGGGTAAAACATTCTTTTTCCCACCCACTACCGCACTTAGTGCAAATCTGGGACGATCCCACCCTTTGGGCAGAATTTAGCCCTTGGCTGGCGGGCAGGCCCCACTGGCTCGGCGGCGGGCAGGCAGCCGAACCCCGATGCCGAAACGGGGCCCGCCGCCATTTTGAGTGGGCAGGCCAATTAAGGCCCACCCAGCGGCCTGCCCGACAGGAAGCGCTATGCGCTTCCTGTTTCGGGGGGAGGGAATCCCCAACTGTCAAAGTGCGCTCTTTTGCGCATGCACGTGAAAGAGCACACTGCTTCCTGAGGCAAAGTCCTGTCTCAGGGAGTTTAGTGAAAGGTAAGTAAAGTCAAAAAGTAGAGACATTTTAAAATTATTAACATGTCCCCCTCATGTGACAATGTCACACGAGATGGGACATGTTGATAACAAACTCATAAAATTTATTAAATTTTTACAAAACGCCAGTGAATGAAGTTTCATTAATAAGCTACAGACATCTGGGGCTCCTGGCCTGCCCGCCAGCCTTAAGGTTGGCCAGGCAGGGCATTTAACTATCTTAATGAGCCTGTCAATGGCCTCAATTGGCCATTGACAGGTCGGCCAGCAGACAGCTGATTTCGTTGTCCGCCTGCCTTCCTTAAGATTTAAATGGCCCAGGAAGACGTCGGGGATTCCTCCTGATGTCATCCCGTGTCATTTTCCCTCAGTGAGCGGGCCCCGCCCCCAAATCACCGAGGGGAAAATCCTGGCCTTTGTGTCTGCCTTCACAGAGGAGGATACAAAAAACTTTCCTGAAATACTAGAAAACCAAAGGCGAGTGAAATTTTCCTGAAAGGAATTAGTATCAGTAAAAAAGTAGTGCTGGAGAAATTAATGGGACTAAAAGTTGATAAATCCCCTGGACCTGACGATCTACATCCCAGAATGTCGAAAGAGGTGGCTATGGAGATAATGGATGCGTTGGTGATCATCTTCCAAATACTTTTCATAACTCATCTTCCAAATAATAGATTCTAGAACAGTTCCTGCATATTGGAAGGTTGCAAATGTAACCCCACTATTTAAGAAAGGAGGGAGAAAGTAAATGGGGAACTATAGACCTGTTAGCTTGACATAAGTAGTAGGGAAGGTGCTAGTATCTATCATAAAGGATATGATAACTGGGCACTTAGAAAATAATGGTAGGATTGGGCAGAGTCAACATGGAATTAAGAAAGGGGTATCATGTTTGTTATGCCTGTTGGAGTTTTTTGAGGATGGAACTAGCAGAATAGATGAGGGAACCAGTGGATGTGGTGTATTTGGATTTTCAGAAGGTTTTCAATAAGGTCTCACACAGGAGGTTAATAAATAAAATTAGAGCATATGGGATTGGAGGTAATATATTGGCATGGATTGAGGATTGGTTAATGGACAGAAAACAGAGAGTACGAATAAATAGGTCATTCTCAGGATTGTAGGCTGTGACTACTGGGGTACCACAAGGATCAATGCTTGGGCCCCAGCTATCCACAATATATATCAATGATTTGGATGTGGGCACCAAATGTAATATTTCCAAGTTTGCTGATGACACAAAACTTGGTGGAAATGTGAGTTGTGAGGAGGATACAAAGAGGCTTCTAGGGATTTAGACAGTCTGAATGA
This sequence comes from Cetorhinus maximus, assembly GCF_964194155.1. NCBI lineage: Eukaryota > Metazoa > Chordata > Chondrichthyes > Lamniformes > Cetorhinidae > Cetorhinus > Cetorhinus maximus. The sequence continues at coordinate 161,280,825 of NC_135882.1, forward strand.
GTGTGCAAGAACATGGCAGTTGGAATATAATGTGGAAAAATGTGAAGTTATCCACTTTGATAGGGAAAATAGAAATACAGAGTATTTCTTAAATGGTGCGAGCCCGGGTAGTGTTGACATCCAAAGGGACCTGGATGTCCTTGTTCATAAATCACTATAAGCGAACATGCAGGTTCAACAGGCAATTAAGAAGGCAAATGGCATATTAGCCTTTATTGCAAGAGGATTTGAGTACAGGAGTAAGGAAGTCTTACTGTAATTGTATAGAGCCTTGGTGAGATCACACCTGGAGTATTGTGTACAGTTTTGGCTTCCTTACCTAAGGAAGGATATACTTGCCATAGAGGAAGTATAACAAAGATTCACCAACTGATTCCTGGGATGGCGGGATTGTCCAATGGGAAACATTGAGGAGACTGGGCCTGTATTCTCTTGAGTTTAGAAGAATGAGAAGTAATCTCATTGAAGTGTACAAAATTCTTACAGGGCTCAACAGTGTAGATGCTGGAAGGATGTTTCCCATGGCTAGGGGTCCCAGAACCAGGGAGCACAGACTCAGAATAAGAGGTAGACCATTCAGGACTGAGATGAGGAAGAATTTCTTTAGTTAGAAGGTGGTGAATCTTTGGAATTCTTTTAACCCCCAGCGGGCTGTGGAGACTCAGTCATTGAGTATATTCAAGTCAAAGATTGATAGATTTCTGGATATTAAAGATATCAAGGGTTATGGCAACAGTGCAGAAAAATGGCATTAAAGTAGAAGATCAGCCATGTTCTAAATGAATGGTGAGCAGGCTCAAGGGGTCTAATGACCTACTCCTGCTCCTATGTTCCTAATTCATGGGGTAGGAGGTTCCCCATCGCAGGTCAGACTGGAGAGGCGACTATCTGCAAAAGAAAAATCAGGGGTGCAATCTTTTTCCTTCTGTCTTATAAGCAATGTTCTAAGAAGCACATACCTTCTGCAGCCAACTGCCGCAATCTCTGAACCTTAGTTGCGCACCCTCTGTGACAAGTATATCTTTCCTTGGGTAAAGAGACCAAAACTGTACACAATACCCCAGGTGTGGTCTCACCAAGTCTCTACATAATTGCAGAAAGATGTCTTTACCCCTATACTCAATTCCTCTTGTAATAAAGGCCAACATACCATTTGCCACCTTAATTGCTTGCTGTACCTGCATGTTAGCTTTCAGTGACTCAAGAACAAGGGCACTCAAGTCCCTTTGAAGCTCAACACTTCACAACCTCTCACCATTTAAGAAATACTCTGTATTTCTGTTTTTCCTACCAAAGTGGATAACCTCACATTTCTTCACATTGTATACCATCTGAATCCCCCACTATCAACATCCTGGGGGTTACCATTGACCAGAAACTGAATTGGACTAGCCATATAAATACTGTGCCTACAAGAGCAGGTCAGAGGCTAGGAATCTTGCAGCGAATAATTTACCTCCTGACTCCCCAAAGCCTGTGCACCATCTACAAGACACAAGTCAGGAGTGCATTGTCCACTTGCCTATATGAGTGCAGTTCCAACAACACTCAAGAAGCGTAACACCATCCAGGACAAAGCTGAAACTCACCAAGGCTCCTTAGGCAGCACCTTCCAAACCCACGACTGCTACTATATAGAAGGACAAGAGCAGCAGATACATGGGAACACGACCACCTGGAAACTCCCCTCCAAGCCATTCGCCATCCATCACTGTTGGAAATACATCATTGTTCCATCACTGTCACTGGGTCAAAATCCTGGAATTCCCTTCCTAGCAGCACTTTGGGTGTACCTGCACCACAGGGACTGGAGCGGTTCATGAAGGCAGCTCACCACCACTTCAAAGGCAATTAGTGATGGGCAATAATTGCTAGCCTAGCCAGTGAAGCCCACATCCCGTAAAATGAATTTTAAGAAAAGCTTTCTGAAAACCTGAATGTACCACATCTACTGGTTCCCCCTTATCTATCCTGCTACATCCTCAAAAGACTCCAGCGGGTTTGTTAAATATTATTTCCCTTTCATTAATCCAGGTTGACTCTGCCCAATCCTACCATTGTTTTCTAAGTGTCCTGTATCGCATCCTTTCTTATAGATTCTAACATTTTCCCTATGACTGATGTTAGGCTAACAGGTCTGTAGTTCCCCGTTTTCTTTCTCCCTCCTTTCTTCAATAGTGAAGCTACATTTTCTACTTTCCAACCTGCAGGAACCATTCCAGAGTCTATAGAATTTTGAAAGATAACCATCAATATATCTACTATCTCTACAGCCACCTCTTTCAATACTCTTGGATGTTGATAATCAGGTCCAGGTGATTTATTTACTTTAAGTCCCATTAATTTCTCTAGTACTGTTTTTTACTAATAGTAATATCTTGCAGTTCCTCATTTACACTAGTGCCTTGGTTCTCCATTATTTCTGAGAGGTTTTTTGTATTTTCCTCCATGAAGACAAACACAATGTTTAGTTTCGCTGCCATTTCCATATCCTCCATTATAAATTCTCCAGACTCCGCTTGTAATGAACCCACATTTGTTTTTGCTAATCTTTTCCTTTCTACAGACTTATAGAAGCTTTTAATCATTTTCTTGGTCTCCCTTTGTAGAATTCTAAAAATGCTCCCAATCCTCAGACTTACCTTTTTTTTGGCAACTTTACACGCCTCTTCCTTTGATCTAATACTATCCTTAATTTATTTTGTTAGCCATGGTTGGAATACTTTCCTTGTTGGATTTTTGTGCATTAAAGGAATTATTCTTGTTGTAAACTATGGGCAAAATTTTTCATTCGGCACGTGGGAGCGGACCCAACACACCGACGTGTAAAATGACGCACAATGACATTGGGCGTGTGTCCCAACATGATCGCGCAGTCTCGCAATATTTCGTTCGGCGGGCGCACGCCAGAGTCGGCTGCATGCCCACCGATATGTAAACAGGCTATTAAAGCCATTAAGAAATTAATTGAAGTACTTGTTAACACTGCCCATCCAGCCTTACGGTTGGCAGGTAGGCAAAAAGGCCAAGCAGCCTTCACGTTTTTTTAGGAAACCTCATCCACAAGCGGGATGAGGCTCCCTAATGCTTTTATTCAATAAAATTTTTTTTTCTCATAAATATAAAAACATGTCCCATCTCATGTGACACAGTCACATAAATTTATAAATCTTTTATTTAATAATTTCAGAAGCCCTCCAATCTCCATGACGTAGCTCTGTGCCTCAAGGAGATTAAAGCACTCTTTAGTGCTTGTTGGCCCCGACTCTCCCTCCTCCCCCAACCCACACAGGTAGCGCTGAGCGCTATCGGTCGCTTTTTATGCTGGGCAGGCCTTAATTGGCCTGCCCTCGTAAAATGGCAGCTTAGAGCTATTCGCAGGCGGTGATCGGCTCTGTGGCTGCCCCCACCGAGCCCGTTCGCTGCCTGAAAAATTCAGGCCTATTTATTAGTTCTTAAAATTTTAGGCATTACCTGTCTACCATCATACCTCAGCATGGTTTTCCAATCCACAATGGCCAATTTGCCCCTCATACCTTCATAGTTTCCTTTGTTTAGATTTAAGACCCTAGTTGCTGATTAAGCTACATCACTTTCAAAGTTAATGGGCAGAATCTTCTGGCTGGCGTGGGGGTGGCGGAGTTCGCACACCACTTAAAATGTCGCGCGCTGACGTCACGCGAGCGTCCCAACGTCAGCATGCGGCATTGCGATATTTTGGTCAGCAGGCACACTATGCAGTGGGATGTGCGCCCGCCATTAATTAAAGGCCTTGTTAAGGCCCTTAACTTGCCAATCGTCAACGATTTTGAGGGGCCCGTGCGAACCTCATCCAGTGGCGGGATGAGGTTTGATAGCGGTTTTTAAAAAGTTTAATAAAGTTTTTGTTTATTTCATTAACATGTCCCATCTCGTGTGACATTTTCACATGAGGGGGACATGTTAATTAATTTTTTATTGTTCTATTTTTTATATTTGCCAGCCTTTCAGCTTTCTCCCTGAGGCAGCACTTTGCCTCAGGGAGATGTGTGCTCTTTTGCATGCATGCGCGAAAGAGCGCACTCTGACAGTTGGGGAATCCCTCCCCTCCCCTGCAGAGGAAGCGCATAGCGCTGCCCGTCAGGCAGCCCGCTGGGCAGGCCTTAATTGGCCCGCCCACTTAAAATGGCGGTGGGGCCCGTTTCAGTGGCGGCGATTGGCTGCCCGCTCACCGCCGAGCCAGTGGGGCCTGCCCGCCCATCAAGGGTAAAATTCTTCCCAATGTAAAATTCCATCATATTATATCATATATTACTCTTTCCTAAAGGCTCTTTTGCAACAAGATTATTGATTAAAATAGCCTATTCTCTCGTTCGTTCCTCAATGTACTGCTCTAGAAAACCAACTTATATACATTCCAAGAATCCACAATTCACAACACCAGTATTAATTAGGCTGACCCAGACTATGTACATTGAAATCCTCCATGATTACTGTATTACCTTTGAGAGTAATGGAGCAATGTGCCCAGGTAACTTTCCCCCTCCCTGATGCATCATAATGTGCGCAGCTTGGCCTCTAGCTCATTAACTCTGAGCTGAATCTCCTCAAGCTGCAGTTACTTACTACAGATATGGTTGCCATGGATTGCAGTGGCATCCAGGAGCTCCGACATGCTTCAGCCATGACAAATTACCCATCCTGTCATATTTATTGTATTAATTAAATTTATTTTTAAAATTAATTGATAGTTCGCCTCTTCACCGAACTCCCTCACTCATCAAATCCACGGCTTCACACCCTGTGTACTCAAGCAGCACTCCTGTTTCATACTCTGAAAACCAATGATGACTCAACTCAGCTAAAGTTCAGAAACCAGTTTAAGCTAGCTACCTAATTAACTAGTTACAGCTCCTCTTAGAGAGCTTGTCTATCCCTGTTCAAGGTTGGAAGATTTAAGATTGGAAGAAACTTAATTTACCTCTTAACTAAAAATTACTGTATAAGTTAATTGCTAAATGCAATCAAAAACTAGACTTTAGAGATCGATTAACCCTTAAGATCCCCTCACTCACCAAACTCCAAGCTTCATACTCTATGCACTCAAGCAGCACTCAATGCAGACCTAATGGCGATGTCGAACAACCAATGGCGAGAACATGGGGGAAAGGGTGGGAGGGTTGGAGGCAGGAATTTATGTGATGAAACCTCCAGGAATATGGCAATACTAGATGAAAATTACTATCTACCCCAATATGCTGCTGAAAAGAGACATGTTACTAATTTTTTTTGCATTTCACCATCAGGACAAATATAAGAATGACAAATTTCAAACGATCACAACAATATATACTACAGGAGAAAAGGGTGCTGATTGGTTGGCAAGTGGACTCTGATTAGCTGAGGAATTAACATGGAGAAGGCAATGGGGGATCATAGGCTACCCAAGCTCCCTGGTATTTCAAAAAAGGTTCAAGACTTTTTTTTAAAATTCATTCATAGGACGTGGGCATCACTGGCTAGGCCAGCATTTACTGCCCATCCCTAATTGCCCTTGTTCAGAGGGCATTTAAGAGTCACCCACATTGCTGTGGGTCTGGAGTCGCATGTAGGCCAGAACAGGTAAGGACAGCAGATTTCCTTCCCTAAAGGACATTGGTGAACCAGATGTGTTTTTACTACAATGGGTTTTTACAAAAATGGGTTTTTACAAAAATGGGTTTTTACAAAAACTTCAACATATTCCTTTTGTTTGCAGAGAACAGAACATTGCTTATAAATATCTGTCACTTCTAGCAGTTTAAATAAGCCATGTTATAAGCTCAAACAAAAACAGAAAATGCTGGAAAAACTCAGCAGGTCTAGCAGCATCTGTGGAGAGAGAAACTGAGAAACAGAGTTAACATTTCAAGTCCGAATGACCCTTCTTCAGAATTCAACTGATTACCTCAAATTGGTTGTTAGTGTACCTATCAGCACACTGAGGGTTGTTCAGCAAGCGCTGCCCAATGGTGGAATCATATTGAACAGTGGATGTTTTGTTTTGCATTTTGCAAGCACAGACTGGTTGCGTACGGCCTGAACTCCTCCTATTATGAACAACCTGAAGGAACATACTGATTCGATCAGCCAACTGTTGGGACATACGGCCTACGTTCCTGGCATTGCACAAGCATTGAAATTCATATATGATGTTGCTCAATTGGTGGTAGGCAGAACATCTTTTTGGACTGAGGACATCACTTTTCAGGCCTGAAAGTGGTGGCCGTTGGCCGATATGCTAGTTTGTGCAATATCTATAATAGCTACACTGACAACTAGTTTAAGATTGCTTTCTCCACTCATGCCTCTGCAAATCAGAGTCGACTTGCCAACCAATCAGCACCCTTTGCTCCTGTAGCATAAATTGTTGTGATCATTTGAAATTATGCCTTCTTGCATTTGTTCTAATAAGCGAAAGACTAAAAACTGGCAACATGTCTCTTTTTTCAGCAATATTAAAGATCTGTAGTACCAAGTGACTGTTGTAGCTGTATTGGAACAGCTTGGCTATGGCATAGCTATGTCTGGAGCATAAGTCCTTAGCACTACAGCCAGGATGTTGCTAGGGCCTATAGCCTTTGCTGTATTTAGTGTACACATCTGTTTCCTGATATTATGTGGAATTGCTTGGAGACCGATATCTGTGATGCTGGGGATGTCAGGAGGAAGCAAAGATCAATTATCCACTTGGTATTTCTGGCAGAAGATGTGAACTGAGAAGGGGAAAAGGTCAGAAATACCTGGAAAAACTCAGCAGGTCTGGCAGCATCAGCGGAGGAGAGCACAGTTGACGTTTCGAGTCCTCCTGACCCTTCAACAGAACTAAGTAAAAATAGGAAAGGGGTGAAATATAAGCTAGTTTAAGAAGGGGGGCGGTGTTGTTGAGACAAGCAGCCAGTAATAGGTGGAGATAACCAAAAGATGTCACAGACAAAAGAACAAAGAGGTGTTGAAGGTGGTGATATTATCTAAAGGAATGTGCTAATTAAGAGTAGAAGGCAGGACAGACAAGGTACAGATAGCTCTAGTGGGGGTGAGGGAAAACTAAAAGGTAGAGATAAACATTTAAAAATAATTGAAATAGGTGGGAAAAGAAAAATCTATATAAATTATTGGAAAAAACAAAAAGGAGGGGGAAGAAGTGGAAAGGGGGTGGGGATGGAGGAGAGAGTTCAAGATCTAAAATTGTTGAACTCAATATTCAGTCCGGAAGGCTGTAAAGTGCCTAGTCAGAAGATGAGGTGCTGTTCCTCCAGTTTGCGTTGAGCTTCACTGGAACAATGCAGCAAGCCAAGGACAGACATGTGGGCAAGAGAGCAGGGTGGAGTGTTGAAATGGCAAGCAACAGGGAGGTCTGGGTAATGCTTGCGGACAGACCGAAGGTGTTCTGCAAAGCGGTCACCCAGTCTGCGTTTGGTCTCGCCAGTGTAAAGGAAACCGCATTGGGAGCAACGAATGCAGTAGACTAAGTTGAGGGAAGTGCAAGTGAAAAGCTGCTTCACTTGAAAGGAGTGTTTGGACCCTTAGACGGTGAGGAGAGAGGAAGTGAAGGAGCAGGTGTTGCATCTTCTGTAGTCGCATGGGAAGGTGCCGAGGGAGGGGGTTGAGGAGTAGGGGGTGATGGAGGAGTGGACCAGGGTGTCACGGAGGGAACGATCCCTATGGAATGCTGCCAGGGGGGGTGAAGGGAAGATGTGTTTGGTGGTGGCATCATGCTGGAGTTGGCGGAAATGGCGGAGGATAATCCTTTGAATGCGGAGACTGTTGGGGTGATAAGTGAGGACAAGGGGGACCCTATCATGTTTCTGGGAGGGAGGAGGAAGCGTGAGGGCGGATGCGCGGGAGATGGGCCGGACACAGTTGAGGGCCCTGTCAACCACCGTGGGTGGAAAACCTCGGTTAAGGAAGGAGGAGGACATGTCAGAGGAACTGTTTTTGAAAGTGGCATCATCAGAACAGATGCGACGGAGGCGAAGGAACTGAGAGAATGGGATGGAGTCCTTACAGGAAGTTGGGTGTGAGGAGCTGTAGTCGAGGTCGCTGTGGGAGTCGGTAGGCTTGTAATGGATATTGGTGGACAGTCTATCACCAGAAATTGAGACAGAGAGGTCAAGGAAGGGAAGGGAAGTGTCAGAGATGGACCATGTGAAAATGATGGAGGGGTGGAGATTGGAAGCAAAGTTAATAAATTTTTCCAGGTCCCAACGAGAGCATGAAGCAGCACCGAAGTAATCATCGATGTACCGGAGAAAGAGTTGTGGGAGGGGGCCGGAGTAGGACTGGAACAAGGAATGTTCCACATACCCCATAAAGAGACAGGCATAGCTGGGGCCCATGCGGGTACCCACAGCCACACCTTTTATTTGGAGGAAGTGAGATGAGTTAAAGGAGAAATTGTTCAGTGTGAGACAAGTTCAGCCAAACAGAGGAGAGTAGTGGTGGATGGGGATTGTTCGGGCCTCTGTTCGAGGAAGAAGCGGAGAGCCGCCAGACCATCCCGGTGGGGGATGGAGGTGTAGAGGGATTGGACGTCCATGGTGAAGAGGAGGCGGTTGGGGCCAGGGAACTGGAAATTGTTGATGTGACGTAAGGTGTCAGAGGAATCACGGATGTAGGTGGGAAGGGACTGGACAAGGGGAGAGTGAAGGGAGTTAAGATAGCGAGAAATGAGTTCTGTGGGGCAGGAACAGGCTGACACGATCGGTCTGCCGGGACAGTCCTGTTTGTGGATTTTGGGTAGGAGGTAGAAGCAGGCCGTCCGAGGTTGGGCGACTATCAGGTTGGAAGCTGTGGAAGGAAGATCCCCAGAGGAGATGAGGTCAGTGACAGTCCTGGAAACAATGACTTGATGTTCAGTGGTGGGGTCATGGTCCAGGGAGAGGTAGGAGGAAGTGTCTGCGAGTTGACGCTCAGCCTCCACGAGGTAGAGGTCAGTGCACCAGGCAACAACCGCACCATCCTTGTTAGCGGGTTTGATGACAATGTTAGGGTTGGACCTGAGAGAACAGAGTGCAGTAAGTTCAGAGAGAGACAGGTTAGAATGGGTGAGAGGAGCAGAGAAATTGAGACGACTAATGTCACGCCAACAGTTCTCAATGAAAAGATCAAGAGAAGGTAAGAATCCAGAGGGAGGGGTCCAGGTGGAGGGAGAATATTGGAGGTGGGTAAAAGGATCCATTGAACGGGGAAAGGACTCCTGCCCAAAGAAGTGAACACGGAGACGAAGGCGGTGGAAGAAGAGTTCAGCATTGTGCCGAGCCCGAAATACATTGAGATGAGGGCGTAAGGGTATGAAACTAAGTCCTTTGCTGAGCACTGAACGTTCAGCGTCGGAGAGGGGAAGGTCAGGGGGTATGGTGAATGCACGGCCGGGGCTGGGATTGGAAGACAGGATGGGGACAGAGGGACAGGCAGGGGTGGAGGTCCTGGATGGGTGTTGGTGTCAATGAGTTGTTGGAGCTTGCGTTCCTTAGCACTTGAGAGAAAGAGAAAAAGTTTCTTGTTGAGGCGTCGGATGAGACAAAGAATAAAATGAAACTGGAATTGCCATTCATGCACTTTCGTGCTTTTTTACAACATCGGATTGTGGCATAACTGAGTGGCCTGCTATGGAAAGGCTGGACACTTAAATTAATATATTTAAATCAGGATCCCGCAATGGAATTGGGATTCCAACTTAAAATTCACTGCTGCTGCTCAGATTTTCCAGGGGTCAATTCACCTGGTATTAAAAGAGACAGAGCTGCCACTCCAGTGCATGAATGGAAAGGGTCAACAGTCAGTGATGGGGGTGAGATTTTGGCAATTAGGAGCCAGGTCAGCAACTGGGAGAGAAGAGAGATTGGGAGGGAATACAAAGGCCACGATTAGGAGGGGAAGTCACGATCAGATGGGGAGAAGGACAACGATTTAGAGGAGGAGAAAAAGGCCACAATTGGGACACGGGGGGAGGCCACGATCAAGAGTGGAGAGAGAGGCCACTTTCAGAAGGGGCAGAAAGGTGACTTTTAGGAGGGGGGTGAGGCCACGATCAAAATGGGGAGAGTCACCGCCATTGGAAGAGGGCGGGGGGAGACCATGATTGGAAGAGGGAGAGACATCACAATTAGGAAGGGGAAAGAAGTCGTGATCAGGAGGTCAAAGGCTCTCTTGTGAGGCCTTGGGTAAACGCTTCAAGGTCCACAAGGAGTGAGAAAAAAGTCATAAGCTTTGTGGAGTAGCAGCTCTGTCTCTCTTTTAATACCAGGTGATTTGACCCCTGGGAAATCTGAGCAGCAGCAGTGAATTTTAAGTTGGAATCCCAATTCCACTGCAGGATCCTGATTTAAAATTTAAGTGTCCAGCCTTTCCATAGCAGGCCACTCAGTTATGCCACAATCCGATGTTGTAAAAAAGCCGGAAAGTGCATGAATGGCAATGTGAGTACATGTTCCCCTTCTTTGTCCCCCACTGACCCTCTCCTGGTTGTCATGGGGATCTTAATCTCAAGACCCTTGAGTCTTACCGTTATTTGTTCTTCATATTAGGAAAGAATAAAATAGTACCATAGGTCCCAGTCTATTAAAGGCAGCTTGATTTGATCAAGAAAATATCAAGTTCTGCAGTCCTGCCACATCCACTCGTGAATGGTGGCGGACAATTAAACAACTATTTGGAGGAGGAAACTATAAATATCCCCATTCTCAATGATGGGGGAGCCCAGCACATTGGTGCAAAGGACAAGGCTGAAGCACCTGCAACCGCCTTTAGCCAGAAGTGCCAGGTGGATGATTCATCTCAGCCTCCTCCTGATCTCCCTAGTATCACAGATGCCAGTCTCCAGCTAATTCAATTCACTCCACATGATATCAAGAAACAGCTGAAGGCACTAAATACTGCAAAGGCTATGGGCCCTGACAACATTCCAGCAATTAGTACTGAAGACTCGTGCTCCAGAACTAGCTGTGCCCTTGGCCAAGCTGTTCTAGTACAGCTACAACACTGGCATCTAGCCAACAATGTGGAAAACTGCCCAGGTATGTCCTGTTGACAAAAATGCAGGACAAATCCAACCCAGCCAATTACCGTGCCATCAGCCTATTATCTCTATCATCAGCAAATTGGTGGAAGGGGTCATCGACAGTGCTATCAAGCGGCACTTACTGAGCAATAACCTGCTCACTGACACTCAGTTTGGGTTCCACTCAGCTCCTAATCTCATTACAGCCTTGTTCCAAACATGGTCAAAAGAGCTGAACTGCAGAGGTGAGGTGATGGTGACTGCCCTTGACACCAAGGTAGCATTTAACCGAATGTGAGGTCAGGGGCCCTAAAGCAAAACTGGAACCAATGGGAATTGGGGGGAAACTCTCCCCTGGCTGGCATCATACATAGCACAAAGGAAGGTGGTTGAGGCTGTTGGGGGTCAATCAGCTCAGTCCTAGGACATCACTGCATGAGTTCCTCAGGGTAGTGTTAGTTAGGTAAGGGGTTAGGGCTAAAGAGCCTGACACTCATGATTAAAGGTGGACCAATGTCCCAGTAAACGCAGGCGGGTTTTCTAGTCTGCTGGCCTCACCATCTGCCTAACTCTGTTGTCACCTTGGGCCTGCATCCAGAGGTGGCAGGCCTGCCTTCAGCCCATGGCCACCTCCCTGACATGAAAATAGGGTGGGCCAGCTCCTCCATTGCAAGGATGGAATTGTGGAGTTGGGTAAATTCCTGACTCCTGATACCTGTCTCTGAAGATAATCAAAGGTTATCGGGGGTAGATGGGAATGTGGAACTCGAAACACAAACAGATCAGCCATGACCTTATTGAATGGCGGAGCAGGCTCAACGGCTGAATGGCCTACTTCTGCTCTTATTTCATATGTTCATATACAGTGTCCTAGGCTCAGCCATTTTCAGCTGCTTCGTTAATGACCTTCCATACATCATAAGGTCAGAAGTGGGGATGCTCGCTGGTGATTTCACAGAGTTCATTACTATTCACAACTCCTCAGATATTGAAGCAGTCCATGCCCATATGCAGCAAGACTTGGACAACATTCAGGCTTGGGTTGATAAATGACAAGTAACGTTCATGACACACAAATGCCAGGCAATGACCATCTCCAACAAGCGAGGACCCAGCCAGCTCCCCTTGACATTCAATGGCATTACCATCACTGAATTCCCCACTATCAACACCCTGGGGGTTACCATTGACTAGAAACTCAACTGGACTAGCCATATAAATACTGTGGTGTTGAGCTTGCCTGGATGGGTGCAGCTCCAACAACACTCAAGAAGCTCGACACCATCAAGGATTGGCACCCCATCCACCACCATCAATATCCACTCCCTCCACCACCATCTACGTCTTGCACTGCAGCAACTCACCAAGGATCCTTTGATAGCACCTTCCAAACCAGCGACTTCTAGCATGTCGAAAGACAAGGGCAGCAGATGCGTGGGAACACCAACATCTACAGGTTTCCGTCGAAGCCACATACCATCCTGACTTGGGCTATATCACCATTCTTCCATTGTCACTGAGTCAAAATCCTGGAACTCCCTCCTCAACAGCACTGTGGGTGTACATACACCATAAGGACTGCAGTGATTCAAGGAGGCAGCTCACCACCACCTTCTTAAGGGCAATAAAAATGTTGGCCTAGCCAGCAACGTCTATGTCCCGTGACAGAATAAAAAAATTATCGACTGCAAAAGTCAAAAAAAAAAATTTCAGGCTTAACAATGTTTTATAAACACATCTTATTCCATTTCTCCTGTTAAGAGTTAAGCAACATTACTTGACATTTTATTTTTGTCAATAACTGTAGCTTTTCTAATTGAAAATTTTATATGGTATAAAACCAAACAATTACTACTTGGTGGCTGCCATCACATGCAAAATTTTAAAGCTTTCCTTTATTCATTCTTGAAATGTGGGCATTGCTATTCGTTTCCCTCATTGCCCAAGTCTGGTGCAATTTGAATGGCTTGCCAGGGCACTTCAGAAGGCAGTTCAGAATTAACCACATGGGCCTAGAATCTGTTTCAGCTAGACAAGGTATTGGCAGCAGTTTCCTTTCCTAAAGGACATTAGTAAGTAAGTTTGGTTTCTGCAATAATCTAAAAGCTTTATGATCACTTTTATTTCCAGAATTCCATGGTGGGACATGAACTTATATTCTCTAGATTACTGTTGCATAACCGCTCTGTGACTGTATGCCTGTAAAGAATGATTTTATTTGGTGTAAAATTTGTCATGAACATAGCTCAAACTGATTCAATTTTTAAAAGAACAATGTGAGCAAGAATGCACATGTTAAGGTTCAGAGCAAGCCCCTTCAATTCTTCTCTTCATTGCTGCTTTTGCCAATCAAGCAATTTGTATGCAGAGACGAGTAATAAAAAGCCTTTACAAATCCTTATACATTTCAGTGTATTCTCTATATGACAAACACCAGCTGATAATTTTTCTGTCTGAGAATGTACATCTATTTTTCCCAGAAGATGTCTAGAAATTTTCCTACTGTTATTCATACCATAGCATAAAGGGTAGTGATTTTTGATTCATCATTATAGTTTGAACCTTTCTACTGTCTGCTATGTATTATCTAAAGTATGAAAATTATTGTGACTAGCCATACCTACCTGCTGATACCTCTGTTAAAGGTCACGCTGCACCCAATTATCCCAAAGGCATAAGTAGCACAATAACTACATTTTATTGTCCTCAATATCTTTACACTGACACACTCATTTATGCTTCCGGGTCATTGGCTGACTCCTCTGTCATCTTGATGGATAGACTGAAATATTTAGAAAGTGCCAGGGGCTTTCATGTTGGGACACAAGAGAGCTTCAAGCCCCGCTCTCTTTTTTAAACATAATGTTTGCCTTGGCTTTAAAAGCCTTTTCAAATGAGAATGTTCTAAATATTTGATGGATGACATATGGCTAAGTGACAGAAACATTTGCTAAAGCACAGGCATATAAGCAGGTGAAATAGCATACAATCTTTGTCTTGATCTAACCTGACACTAATGGCAGGAATTAGCCTGTAATAATGGGATCTTTATTAATTAGTGTAAGCTATATACATAAAGTATTTGTGCACATTTTGTGGTAAAAGCTCTTTCAATAGCACCTTCCAAACTTGTGACCTCTACCACCTAGAAGGACAGGGGTAGCAGATGCATGGTGACACCACCACCTACAAGTTCCCCTCCAAGCAACGTGGAACCATATCACTGTTACTTTAATGTCGTTGGGTCAAAAACCTGGAATCCCTCCCTACAGCAATGTGGATATACCTACGCCCCATGTACTGCACGGTTCATTACAGTGGCTCACCACCATCACCTTCTCAAGGATAATTGGGATGGACAACACATGCAACACTCAGATTCCATAAATGAATCAAAAAAATGCCTTGGGACATTTTGAGATTGTGAAAGACATTATATAAATGCAGAGACAAAAACAAAAAGCTACTGCGGATGCTGGAAATCCAAAACAAAAACAGAATTACCTGGAAAAACTCAGCAGGTCTGGCAGCATCGGTGGAGAAGAAAAGAGTTGACGTTTCGAGTCCAACATGACCCTTCAACAGAACAGAACAGAAAAGAACATGACCCTTCTGTTGAAGGGTCATGTTGGACTCGAAATGTCAATTCTTTTCTTCTCCACCGATGCTGCCAGACCTGCTAAGTTTTTCCAGGTAATTCTGTTTTTGTTTTATATAAATGCAGGTCTTCTTCTATCTTTAAACCTAGCCTCTTGTTAAGATCCTCCACAGACATAATCCCAAGTTTCAAGCTAAAAGCAAAATACCATGAATGCTGGAAATCTGAAGTAAAAATGGAAAATAAAAACAGAAACTAAGTCAAATTAGGATGGGATAGAGGTAGGTTTTAAGGAGCATCTTAAAGGAAGAAAAAGCGGTTGAGGAGCACAGATGTTTAGATGAAATTCCAGTGCTGAGGACCCAGACTGCTGAAGGAATGGCCACCAAAGGTAGAACAATTAAAATCAGGGATGCACAAGAGACCAGAATAGAGATAGGAAGGGAAACAACATCTCCCTTCAGCATGGTGAATCGAACTACATGACAACATGCTTCAACACTTTTGCTGCTGGATATAACTCTCAATATTGGTTAAATATCCAAGTTCAAAGGACAGTAAGGGAAAATTCTACTGGAAATAGTGTTGTAGGATATTAGTGTATAAAGATTTAAAACATTTCATAGAATCAAAGCATGATACAACACAAAAATGAGCCATTTGGCCCTTGCCTTTGCCATTGCTTTGAAAGTGTGATTGTTTCTCCACTATTTTTGCTCTGTTTGTTTTGTCTCTCCTTAGAAAATTCATGGTTACAGGGGTGGGCTTGGAGGCAAAGGGGACATGGGAGGGAAGAAATGTTTTGTCAAGTTGGCCCCATCATCATGGTGTGCGGCAAACTTGGTGAACCTTACATGCCCATCAATTTTTTTACTTTCGTTAGCATTAACTCCTTTAAGACAAAGTCAGTGGTTCATATACTAATATACACAATGTAACTTCAAGGATTGGGTCTTTCAATTGTGAAATATTTGCACCTTTGCAAATTATGGGTTTCCTTTCTCGTACCAGCCTCAATCAGGTGCGACTAATCACTCCAATAATCTTACAATTTAACTTAATTCAGCACGGCCACTTTCAAATTTTCAGAACTGCCAGGAATGAGAAGAACATGTTTGACTCTGTTCCTTCCTTTAAGCTATACAGCTTTTCTTGTCAAAATAATTCCTGTCATGCAGGTGCTCAGCAGGTTTTCTAACAGGTTTTAAAAGGGTTACTTTGGACCCGCAGACATTCCAATTCCATTGTTGGTCAACCTCTTTACTCATTAGAGACCTTAACTGGTTAGTTACAGAAAAATACATAATTTATTCTAGACAAGTATGCTGCACAATATTAACATAGCTACTGCACATGTGGAATTATTTGGTTCACTATTTTAACAGATGCGTTAAAATATATGTATTAACAGAAAAGGTTATTCTATATAAATGTATCAGCCACTTGTGCAAATATGCAACAATGTAGTTGCTCATATTTTTTAAAGTATTGCATAATCCTAGAATGTTACAGCACGGAAACAGAACTATTTGTTCAATCAAGTTTGCGTTGGTTTTCTCCACGTGAGCTTGGTCTAATTCCAGTCTCCTACTTGCTTTCCCAATTTTTTGAATATTCTCTTAGCAAGCTAATATATAGTTCCCTTTTAAAAACAATTTTATAGCCTCCACTTTAACATTGATTTGTGCCAGGGAATCTCAGAGAAAAAAACTAAGAATACATCAGCAATCAAGACTAGATGTTACAAAGGTAACAAAAAGACAAAACTGAAAGCTCTCTATCTGAATGCATGTAGTATTCATAACAAAGTAAATGAATTGATGGATCCACATTGAAGTAAATAAATATGACCTGATAGCAATAACGGAGATGTAGCTGCAGGATGACAAAGACTGAATCCTTAATATTGAATATTGACATTCTAGAAGAATAGGAAGCTAGGTAAAGGTGGAGGGGTAGCACTGTTAATCAAAGAGAGCATTGGTGCAAGAGTTAGAGATGACCTTGGTTCAGGAGATCAGGATGTAGAATCGGTTTGGGTGGAGATGAGGAAATTTAGGGGGAAAAAGTTATTAGTGGGACTGGTCTACAGCCCCCCCCCCCCCCCCCCCCACAGTAGCCACAGTATAGGACAAAGTATTCAAGAGAAAATATTGTGTGCTTGTGATAAAAGGACAGCAATAATAACGAATGATTTTAATCTACACATAAACAGGAAAAATCAGATTGGCAGTAGTAGCCTGGATGAGGAGTTCTTAGAATGCTTTTGAGGTAGTTTCTTAGAGCAGCATGTTCCGGAACCAACCAGAGAGCAGGTTATATTAGACTTGGTATTGTGTAACGTGACAGGATTAATTAATGACCTCAGGGTGAAGGCACCCCTAGGTAGCAGCGACCACATTATGATTGAATTTTACGTCCAGTTTGAAAGGGAGAAGAGTGGGTCTAAGACTAGCAGCTTAAACTTAAATAAGGGCAACTATGTGGGGATGAAAGCTGAACTAGCTGAAGTGAACTTGGAAACTAGGCTAGAGGATAGATCAATAGAGAAGCAGTGGCAGACGTTGAGGGGGATATTTCAAAGTATTCAGGATAAGTACATTCGTTCTCACTATAAAGAAAAATTCTAAGCGGAGGACCCGCCATCTGTGGTTAACGAAAGATGTTAAGGAAAGCATCAAACTTAAGGAAAAAGCATACATCTCCACAAAGATGTGGCAGCACAGATAATTGACAGAATATAAAGAATGGCAGAGAATGACTAAAAGGTTAACCAGGAAAAATAAATTAGAATATGAGAGGAAGCTAGCTAGAAATGTAAAAATGGATACCAAGAGTTTCTTTAGGTATTTAAAAAGGAAAAGAGTAAGTAAAGTGAGTGTTGGTCCTCTAGAGAGTGGCAGTGGGGAGTTAATAGTAGATAATAAGGAAATGGCAGAAGAAATGAACAAACATTTTGCTTCAGTGTTCACTATAGAGGATACAAAAAATATTCCAGTAATAGCTGCAAATCAGGAGGTGAACGGGAGAAAGGAACTTGATGAAATTGAAATCACTAGGGAAATGGTACTGAGCAAATTAATGGAGCTGCAGGCTGGCAAGTCTCCGGGACCCGACGGGCTACATCCTAGGGTCTTAAAAGAGGTGGTTAATGAGGTAGTCGATGCGCTGGTGTTGATTTTCCAAAATTCACTAGATTCTGGAAAGGTTCCATCAGATTGGAAAGTAGCAAATATAACCCCTCTATTCAAGAAGGGAGGGAGGCAGAAAACGGGAAACTATAGGTCACCACTATCATTAATACCCCTTTGTCCTTTTATCCATGACACCCCAGGCAATCTCTCCTTTGCCTCCACCTAGCACTGGCCTTCTATCCAGCTTCATCTGCTCCACCTCCCTTAAACAGTATAAATTTTATTTCATTTTTACTTCTCTTTAGCTCTGAAGAAGAGCCATAGGACTCGAAATGTTAACTTTTTTTTCTCTCCACAGATGCTGTTAGACCTGCTGAGTTTTTCCAGCATTTTCTATAGGCCACATCTGTCGTGCAGAAGTTATAAGAATCGATCATTAAGGAGGAACTTAGAAGAGCTCAAGGCAATATGGAAGAGTCAGCATGGTTTTGTGAAATGAAAATCATTTCTAGCCAATTTATTGGAGTTTTTTGAAGGAGTAATATGCACAGTGGATAAAGGGGAGCCTGTAGACGTACTGTGCTTGGACATCAAGAAGGCATTCGATAAGGTGCCACATCAAAGATTATTACGGAAAATAAAAGCAAATGGCATAGGGGGTAACATATTAGCCTGGATAGAAGATTGGCTGGCTGGCAGAAAGCACAGAGTATGCATAAATGGGTATTTTTCTGATTGGTAGGATGTGACAAGTAAAGTCCGTACTGGGGCCTCAACTTTTTATGATCTACATCAATGACTTAGATGAGGGCAGTGAAAACATGGTAGCTAAATTTGTAGATGGCACAAAGATAGGTGGGAAAGTATGTTGTGAAGAGGACATGAGGAGGTTGCAGATGGATATAGATAGCTTGAGTGAGCAAAGACGTGGCAAGTGGAGTTTAATGTGTGAAAATGTGAAGTTGTTCACTTTGGCAGGAAGAACAAAAAAGCAGAGTATTACTTAAATGGAGAACGGCTGCATAATTCTGAGGTGCAGAGGGATCTAGGTGTTCTAGTACATGAGTCACAAAAAGTTAGTATACAGGTACAGCAAGTAATTAAGAAGGCTAATGCAATGCTATCCTTTATTATGAGAGGGATTGAACATAAAAGTAAGGATGTTATGCTTCAGTTATACAGGGCAATGTGAGACCGCGCCTCAAATACTGTGTGCGGTTTTGGTCTCCCTATTTAAGGAAGGATGTAAATGCATTGGAGATGGTTCAGAGGATGTTTACTAAATTGATACCTGGAATGAGTGGGTTGTCTTATGAGGAAAGGTTGGACAGACTTTTTGGGCTTCTTTCCACTGGAGTTTAGAAGAGTGAGGGGTGATCTGATTGAAGTAGACAAGATCCTGAATGGCCTTGACAAGGTGGACGTCGAAAGGATGTTTCCTCTTGTGGGTCAGTCCCAAACTAGGGGGCACTGTTTAGGACAGAGATGGGGAGAATTTTTTTCTCTCAGAGGGTTGTACGACTTTGGAATTCTCTGCCTCAATGGAGGCCGGGTCATTGAATGTTTTTAAGGCAGAGGTAGATAGATTCTTGTTAGGCAAGGGAACCAAAGGTTATCGGGATTAGATGGGAATGTGGAAATCGAAACACAAGAAGATCAGCCATGATGTTATTGAATGGCGGAGCAGGCTCGAGGGGCCGAATGGTCTACTCCTGTTCCTGTTTCTTGGGCAGCATTTTCCGGTCAGTGAGCGGGGGCGGGGCCCGCTCGCCGATGCATAAAATGACACAGGGTGATGCTGGGCGTGCGTCCCGACGTCACCCGCGTCATTTAGATTTTCAGTTCAGCAGGCACGCAGCCAAGTCAGCTGCGCACCCGCCGATCTGTCAACAGCCTATTAAGGCCATTAAAAAAGTAAGTATAATGATTAATGGACCTGCCCGTCCAACCTTAAGGTTGGCGGGCAGGCGAAGAGCCCAGGTGGCCTTAAGAAAAAACATGAAACCTCATCCACGGGCGGGATGAGGTTTCATGAGGGATTTAAAATTTGTGTTACATTTTTAATAAAAGTAATTGGCATGACCCAACTCATGTGACAGTGTCACATGAGGGGACATGTCAATTAAATTTTTCTCATTCTTTATTATCTTTTTAAAAGTAACACTGATCTCCCTGAACACTTTGCCTCAGGGAGATTTGTATGCTCTTTTGCGCACATGCGCAAAAGAGCGCACTCCCGGCTTAGGGAATCCCCCCTGCCCACAGCACTTCCAGGCGGATGTCACGCTGGGCGGGCCTTAATTGGCCTGCCTACGTAAAATGGCGGTGTGCCCCCGGAACCCGCCTGCTCACACCTGCTCCCGCATAACCTCCCCCACCGACAGGGGGAAAATGCTGCCCTTTATGTTCTTATATTCTCGTGTTAAAGTCTTTCTATCTCCATGCAAATAAATGTTTAACTTTCTGATTAATTCTGTATTTGTGTCTTCAAAACAGCCTGCTCGACTGGCACCCCATCAGCTGCCTTCAACATTTACTCCCTTCACCACCGATGCACAGTGGCGGCAATGTGTACCATATACAAGATGCACTGCAGCAACTCACCAGGGCTCCTTCGACAGCACCTTCCAAACCAGAGACCTCTATCACTTTGAATGACAAGGACAGCATATACATGGGAATACCAACATTTGCAAGATCCCCTCCAAACCACACACCATCCTGACTTGGAACTATATCGCTGTTCCTTCACTGTCACTGGGTTAAAATCCCAGTACTTTGGGCGTACCTACACCACATGGACTGCAGTGGCTCAAGAAGGCGGCTCACCACCACCTTCTCAAGGGCAATTAGGGATGGGGAATAAATACTGGCCTAGCCAACGACACCCACACCCCGTGAAAAATAAATTAGACCCCCTGATCAGTACATACAATCTATCCTCATTGACGTAACCATAACCTTTATAAATTGAAGAATCCTATTAGCTAACCAGCTAAACCATTTTAGCTCTAATCAAAAAGATCAGAATTTCTCAATTCTTGCTTCAAAATTGTAACTTCTCAGCCATGGTTAAAAAGATCAACATTGCATCTGTTCCAATAAATTTGTATCCCTTCGATAATATGATTCACATAGTTGCTGAGATTTAACATGGAGGCAGTGGCCCTGTTAATTGGCAGGAAATTCAGGGGGACAGCCCACTTCTGCCAGCCAGATAAGCCAGAACCAGATTTTATAGTCTTCAAGCAATTAGTTGCCGGAGGGCTGTAGTATTGTGTTTTATATGGTTCATGTGTGGGACTGTGTAAATAGCAATGCCCATGATGATGATGTTAAGAGAACACATGACGAGGAGGCAAGAGGGAGAATGTTCATCGCTTCAGCTGTACATAGTAAGTTGTATATAATAAACCAGTTATTGTTTGGACATACCAACGTCTCTGCAATCATTCTGAAGCTAAACTAGGCAACATACAACAAGGGACTGCTGGGACTGCAATATACCCTGGACAAGGAGTCCTCACACCTTCCTCTCCCTCCCAGAACCATGATAGGGTCCCCCTTGTCCTCACCCCACCAGCCTCCGCATTCAAAGGAGCATCCTCCACCATTTCTGCCAACTCCAGCATGATGCCACCACCAAACACATCTTCCCTTCACCCCCACTGGCAGCTTTCCGTGGGGATCGTTCCCTCCAGGACACCTTGGTCCAAACTTCCATCACCCCCTACACCTTAACCCCCTCCCACGGCACCTTCCCATGCAATCGCAGAAGGTGTAACACCTGCCCCTTTACTCCCCCTCCTCACCGTCCAAGGCCCCAAACACTCCTTTCAAGTGAAGCAGCGCTTCACTTGCACTTCCCTCAGTGTAGTCTACTGCATTCGTTGCTCCCAATGCGGTCTCCTCTACATTGGAGAGACCAAACGCAGACTGGGTGACCACTTTACGGAACACCTTCGGTCTGTCCACAAGCATGACCCAGACCTCCCTGTTGCTTGCCATTTCAACACTCCACCCTGCAATCATGCCCACATGTCCGTCCTTGGCTTGCTGCAATGCTCCAGTGAAGCTCAATGCAAACTGGAGGAACAGCACCTCATCTTCCGACTAGGCACTTTACAGCCTTCCGGACTTAATATTGAGGTCAACAGTTTCAGATCCTCCATCCCCACCCCCTCTCCGATCCCCCTTTTTCCAATAATTTATAATTTTTAAAAAAATATATTTTTCTTTTCCCACCAATTTTTAAATTTATTTCAATCTATTGTTTTATCTCCACCTTTTAGCCCATTTCGATCCCTTCCCCCCACCACACCCCCACGAGGGCCATCTGCCACTAGCTTGTCCTGCTTGCTACCCTTAATGTCCCCATTAGCACATTCCTTAGACAACATCACCACCGTCAACACCCCTTTGCCCTTTTGTCTATGACATCATTGGCAATCTTTTCTTTGCCTCTACCTATCACTGGCCCCCTTTCCAACTCTACCTGTCCCGCCCCCTCTACCAGTTTATATTTCACCTCATTTCTCTATTTCCTTAGTTCTGATAAAGAGTCATACGGACTCGAAACGTCAACTGTATTCCTCTCCGCAGATGCTGTCAGACCTGCTGAGATTTTCCAGGTACTTTTGTTTTTGTTTCAGATTTCCAGCATCCACAGTATTTTGCTTTCAGCTGGAACTGTTGTCACTTTGATGAATTATTTTTTGAACAAATGCTGGAGACATAGTATAGCTAGTGGCTTGCGTGATACAAAGTTCATAAATTATTGTACCCGGATGTCCAAGTAAAAAAGAGCATAGCTGGTGATTGGTAGAAATTTGAGCTGAAAAGCAGTGGGAGAAATGGGACAAAAGTAGCGTATATGAAGCAATGGATGAGAAAAAGATCTTGGAAATAGGGCAGCATGGGGGGGATCAAAGATCAAAGAGGGAGTATACCATAAAGGGCCTTTGTAAACAACCACTTAAAATATTGCAACGTATTAATTCTTACCTGTGTCAAAATGAGTCATAAACATTACCAATCTGGTGTCCGTGTTCAACAATTGAGCAGGGAGCTCATAAAACTGGGTTTTATGAGCTCCCGGATACAATTATCACTCAATTCCCATTACTCCCTAACACCAGCATTTTACTGATGTTAGAAGGGCTGCCACCACATGACAAGTCCACCAGCTAAGTCCCACTTCATGGCTATTCCATGGCACGATCCTCCATGCACAAATAGCCATCCATGCAGCTATGGCACTGCCACCGGAAAGTACATTACACTCACCCAGCCCCTATCCATTTGGCGGCACCTGCCTGTGTGGTCCCAGAAAAATAAATTTTAAAAATTTATTTGCCTTAAGGGTGCCTCAGCATGGAGAAGCTCTCTTCTTTTTCCTGCAGCCTTAGCAGTGTTTCGAGTTCAAAGAGAGCAGTGCTTCTTAGTGTCTTTCTCAGTGAGAGTCTTTATTGAATTGATTGTAAGATGACAGCTTACAGGGCTTCTCTCATGGCAGAGCTTACATGACTATAGAAACCCAGATAGGACATGTATCACTGTTGGATTTCAAAACCCAAACACCCCCCTTTTCATGATGACCAAGAGGTCCAAACATCTCACTTTTCCTAACAAACAGACAACACATTTCCATGCACAATCATGTGTAACTGTGAGTTACCCAGGTTACCCACTATACACCCACTATTCTCATGCATTAACAGCTGTTTGTTCTACTGGTCAGTTTCTGACCCTGCATTACATACATACATACATACATACATACATTGCATGCAGACACCAGCGAAATGTTGGTGTTGGGGAGTAGTGGGAAGTTTTTTATCCAGGGGGCTCGTAAAACCTAGTCCCATGTAGTGAATTCTCATTCTCTGTTCAATTGTTGAACATGGATACCAGATTGGTAATATTGATGATTTTATTTGACACAGGTAAGATTAATACATTGCAATATTTGAAGGGTCGTGTGGACCCGAAACATCGACTCTTTTCTTCTCCACCGATGCTGCCAGACCTGCTGAGTTTTTCCAGGTAATTCGATTTTTGCAATATTTAAGTGGTTGTTTACAAAGGCCATTTAAGGTGTACTCCCTCTTTGATCTTTGAATAAAAGGTGTGACGCTGTTATCCATTCCCTTTGCACCCCCCATGGTGCTTTAATTCCAAGATTTTTTTCTCATCCATTGCTTCATATATACTACTTTTGTCCCATTTCTCCTACTGCTTTTCAGCTCAAATTTATATCAATCATCAGCTATGCTCTTTGTTCCCTGGACATCTGGGTACAATGATTTATGAACTTTGGATCATGGAGGCCACTAGCTATACATCATGCAGGTCACTAATGCTACTGATTCGAGGTGACAATTTCTCTATGCATGTCCCAAGTTTCCACGTGGGCTGACTCCTGTTGAAAGCATTGAAGGTTTGTACCCCGTATCATGTCAAGAAGGCATGAGGAAAAAAAATCTAAAGAAATTTGTCTCTCTTACATATTCTCTTGGTTAACTTTTTTTTTAAATGGACAATTGCTAGGCTGATAAAATGTCCACAGCTAGTCACATGCTGGTAGTTCTGCAAAATTCTAAGTAGTTCCAATGGACAAAGGCGAGCTCATCAACTTCCTAGAATGTGATTTGTATTGCATGAACATTCCAGACAAACCAACACAAAGAACTTGTACAAAAACAGAAAATGCTGGAAAAAAAACAGCAGGTCTGGCAGCATCTGTAGGAGAGAGAAACGGAGTTAACGTTTCGAGTCCAATGACCCTTCTTCATAGCTGAAGAGAAGTGGAAATGTGAAATGCTATGACCCTTCTTCAGCTCTGAAGAAGGGTCATACGGACTCAAAACTTTAACTCTGTTTCTCTTTCCACAGATGCTGCCAGACCTGCTGAGTTTTTCCAGTATTTTCCGTTTTTGTTTCAGATTTCCAGCACCCACAGTATTTTGCTTTTAACAAAAAACTCGTAGGTGAGATGTCTGCACCAGCCAATTCTGGACAAAGGTAGAGCTATTTGTGACTCCTCATTTCCAATGTTGTGCTGATGGTTCCACAGTTACCTACTCAAAATACAACAGGTTTTAGCGAGGGACCCTGTTAACTGAATGGCACAATCTGAAACTACTCTGTCACATGATCGAGACTTGAGCTGTTTGAATTACTTTAATTGGACAGCTTTGAGTTTCATCTTTTTTTTCTTCATTCATGGGATGTGGGTTTCACTTGCTGGGCCAGCATTTATTGCCCATCCAGAGTTGTCCTTGAGAAGGTGGTGGTGAGCTGCCTTCTTGAGCCACTCCAGTCCATGTGGTGTAGGTACACCCACAGTGCTGTTAGGAAGGGGGTTCCAGGGTTTTGACCCAGTGACAGTGAAGGAACGGTGATATATTTCCAAGTCAAGATGGCGAGTGACTTGGAGGGGAACTTGCAGGTGGTGGTGTTCCCATCTATCTACTGCCATTGTCCTTCTAGATGGTAGAGGCCGTGGGTTTGGAAGGTGCTGTTGAAGGAGTCTTGGTGAATTGCTGCAGTGCATGTTGTAGATGGTATACACTGGTGCTACTGTGCGTCGGTGGTGGAGGATGTGAATGTTGAATTGCTGCTTAACCTCAGAAGAGAAACAGGACTCTAGGCTATTGCAGCCTGCCTCTGTCTGCCATCTTCCATCAGCTAGGCAACAGCAGAACCAGAGCTGTCCAGCATTAAATTGCCTGGCTCCCATGTACGCTGTTTTCTACGGGAACACCTGAACTTCTGTGCCGGTGCCTACAAGACTAAATTCATCCCTATTTATCATGGAAGTCATCTCTTCAGCCTGCAGACTCTGAAATAATACACTGATTCCGGACTCATGTGAAATAATAATCCGTATTTTATCTGTGGCCTTTGCCCTGTACCTCTTTCTTTCCCTTACCCCTCTTTGTGAATGTACCAGGGTTATGTGCATAAAATAAACTAGCCCTCTGATTTTACACTATATCAAGTTTGCTGTGGGGTTATTAATAGAGGATTGGATCACTCCAAAACTGAGGGGTTGGGGAAGATGCGCCACCACTTATAAAGGGGAGAAATCAAAAATCAAGAACACCCTTTCTCTTTACGGATTGGCAGTGAGTGGAGAAATCAGGACTGCTTTAAATTAAACCCCCATCCTGTCCGTAACACCTGACTGACTCTCCAATGCTCAGCTTTGGCAATGGTTTGTCAATCTTGTCTAAATGAAATTTGGCTTTCTACCGTTTCACTTTGATTTTTTCACCTGTGCCTGTTACTACCTCTGGTTTCAGTAGCTTTTTTGCTATTGGAAGAGTAGTGCGATGTGTTTCTTTGGACGAGACTACTTTCCGTGCCTTCAGTCAGTGTGGTTCTCCCCTCAAGGATTGCCTTGTATACATCTGTGCTAGATTTGCTCGATTTCTGGATGGTTCCTTTGGCGATTTTCACTGTCACTTCAGCCTTTCCATTTGACTGGGGATAGTGTGGAGATGATGTGTAGAGGTCAATTTCCCAATCCTTTGTGAAACAGCTGAATTCTTCACTCATGAACTGAGAACCATTGTCACTCATCACAATGTTTAGAATGTCTTACTGACTGAAGTGTGCTTTCAGGCATTCTACCATTTCTCCTGTAATCGTTGAAGTCAGCTGGTCTAACTCCCAGTAGTCAGAATAGTAGTCAACAGTGATAAGATAATCAGTACCTGCTGTAGTGAAGAGATCTACAGAATCACACAGTGCAGAAGAGGCCCTTCGGCCCATCGAGTCTGCACCGACACGTGAGAAACACCTGACCTACCTACCTAATCCCATTTACCAGCACTTGACCCATAGCCTTGAATGTTATGATGTGCCAAGTGCTCATCCAGGTACTTTATATAGGATGTGAGGCAACCCGCCTCTACCACCCTCCCAGGCAGCGCATTACAGACAATCACCACCTTCTGGATAAAAAGGTTTTTCCTCACATCCCCCCTAAACCTCCTACCCTTCACCTTGAACTTGTTTCCCCTCATGACTGACCCTTCAACTAAGGGGAACAGCTGCTCCCTATCCACCCTGTCCATACCCCTCATAATCTTGTACACCTTGATCAGGTTGCCCCTCAGTCTTCTCTGCTCCAACTAAAGTCTATCCAACTTCTTCATAACTTACATGTTTCATCCCAGGCAACATCCTGGTGAATCTCCTCTGCACCCCAACCAGTGCAATCACATCCTTCCGATAATGTGGCGACCAGAACTGCACTCAGTACTCCAGCTGTGGCCTCACCAAGGTGCTGTACAACTCCAAGATGACCTCCCTACTTTTGTAATCTATGGCTCGATTGATAAAGGCATGCGTCCCATATGCCTTTTTCGCCACCCCACTAACATGCCCCTCCGCCTTCAGAGATCTATGGACACACACGCCAAGGTCCCTTTGTTCCTCAGAACTTCCTAGCATCATGCCGTTCATTGAATACTTCCTTGTCAAATTACTCCTTCCAAAGTGCATCACCTCACACTTTTCAGGGTTAAATTCCATCTGCCACTTATCTGCCCATTTGACCATCCCGTCTATATCTTCCTGTAACCCAAGACACTCAACCTCAGTGTCAACCACCCAGCCTATCTTTGTGTCATCCGCAAACTTACTAATCCTACCCCCCACACAGTCATCTATGTTGTTTATATAAATGACGAATAATAGGGGACCCAGCACAGATCCCTGTGGTACGCCACTGGACACTGTATTCCAGTCACTAAAGCAGCCTTCTGTCATCACCCTCTGTCTCTTACAACTAAGCCAATTTTGAATCTACCTTATCAAATTACCCTGTTTCCCATGTGCATTTGCCTTCTTTATCAGTCTCTCTGTGGTACGCCACTGGACAC
This sequence comes from Cetorhinus maximus, assembly GCF_964194155.1. NCBI lineage: Eukaryota > Metazoa > Chordata > Chondrichthyes > Lamniformes > Cetorhinidae > Cetorhinus > Cetorhinus maximus. The sequence goes on from NC_135882.1 coordinate 161,308,470, forward strand.
TGTATTCCAGTCACTAAAGCAGCCTTATGTCATCACCCTCTGTCTCCTACAACTAAGCCAATTTTGAATCTACCTTATCAAATTACCCTGCTTCCCATGTGCATTTGCCTTCTTTATAAGTCTCCCATGTGGGAACTTGTCAAAGGCTTTGCTGAAATCTATATAAACTGCATCAACTGCACTACCCTCATCTACACACCTGGTCAGCTCCTCAAAAAATTCAATCAAATTTGTTAGGCATGACCTCCCTCTGACAAAGCCATGCTGACTATCCCTGATCAAACCTTGCCTCTCCAAGTGGAGACAGATTCTCTCCTTCAGAATTTTATCCAATAGTTTCCCTACCACAGACGTGAGACTCACTGGTCTGGAGTTCCCTGGCTTATCTCTACAACCCTTCTTAAATAGCGGAACCACATTAGCTGTTCTCCAGTCCTCTGGCACCTCCCCCATGGCCAGAGAGGAATTAAAAATTTGGGTCAGAGCCCCTGCAATCTCCTCCCTTGCCTCCCTCAGCAGTCTGGGACACAGATCATCTGGACCTGCAGGTTTGTCCACTTTTAAGCCTGCCAACACCTCCAATACCTTGTCACTCCCTTTATCAATTTGCTCAAGAACCTCGCAGTCTCTCTCCCCGAGTTCGATACCTTCATCCTCATTCTCTTGGGTGAAGATGTATGTGAAGTATTCATTCAACACTCTACCAGTGTCCTCTGGCTCCATCCATAGATTGCCCCATTGGCCCCTATGGGACCTACTCTTTCTCTGGTTATTCTCTTCCCATTGATATACTTATAGAATATCTTGGGATTTTCCCTACTTTTACCAGCCAGAGCTTTCTCATATCCCATCTTTGCTCTCCTAATTGCTTTCTTAAGCTCCACCCTGCACTTTCTGCACTCCACTAATGCCTACTCTGATTTGCTCCCTTTGTACCTGCTAAAAGCCTCTCTTTTCCTTCTCATTGTATCCTGAATATCTCTGGTCATCCATGGTTCTCTGGGCTTGTTACTCCTTTCTATAACCCTAGAGGGAACATGTTGAGCCTGTACTCTCCCCATTTCCTTTTTGAATGCCCCTCACTGCTCTTCTGCAGATTTCCCCACAAGTAGCTGTTCCCAGTCTACGTTGGCCAGATCCTGCCTTATTTTACTAAAATCAGTTCTCCCCCAATCCAAAACATTTTTTTGCAACTTGTCTATTTCTTTGTCCATAACAAGCTTAAATTGTACCATGTTGTGGTCACTATCGCTAAAATGCTCCCCCACCACCACCTCAGCCACCTGTCCGGCTTCATTCCCCAGAATTAGGTCCAGCACTGCGCTGTCCCTTGTTAGACCCTCTACATATTGACCTAAAAAGTTCTCCATGATCTGGCTGGAATGTCATGTGTCCTCAATGGCTCTCTAGCTTGTTTAGCTTGGCATTTCTTACAAGCACCACACTGACCTATGTGGTGTTTCATTCCATTGCTCATGTTTGGCCAATAGAGCACTTCTCTTGCCTTTCTCAGACTTGATTCAATTCCTTGATGGCTTGCATGGATGTGCTTCAGCATCTCTCCTCTCATCTCCTTAGGGATGATGACTCTATTTCCTTTGTACAAGATGCCATCTTGGGCTGTCAATTCATCTTGGTATGCCCAATATGCTCTTGTGGCTACAGCTGTGTCCTTGATGGTCTCAAGCCATCCTTTCATCACTACTTCTTGTAGTGCTTGGAGAGTTGCATCATTCTGGGTAGTTCGCTTGATTTGAGCAAGGCGCTTACCTGTCAGATTCAATGTCTCTTCTGGTTTGATGACTTCTAGATCATGTCTAGCTGCTGCTTCACATTGAACCTGGAAGATTTCACATTCTGTTGTAGCATCCTCAAATTTCTTCATGGGGAGTGCTGCTCTTGACACCATGTCTGCAATGTACATCTGTGTCCCTTACTTATAGGTCACGTCCAGATGGTATCTCTGTAAACAAAATAACATTCCTTGCAGACGCTTTGGTGCAGATAGTAGCGGTTTCAGAAAAATGCTTTTAAGTGGCTTGTAGTTGGACTCCTTGTTACCTTGTCTCACCCAAACAGGTATTGATGAAAATGCTCAAAAGCAAAAACAATAGCTGGGTTCTCTTTCTCAATCTGAGCGTAGTGTCATACCATTTGCATTCGTGCCTTGGATGCAAATGCGACTGGTTGTCCTTGCTGCATTAAAGTTGCTCCAAGACCTCACTTGCTGGGTAGAGCCCTTGCGCCCCACAATAGAACTGCCCAGCAGTGTAGAAAAAGGACGAATAATCTGCTGCACTCCGCCAGGATAAGTGGCACAATCTACTCACTTCAGAATGATACTCTTAAGGGCATCAAGAGTCATACGGACTCGAAACATTGGCACTGTCTTCCACTCCATGGATGCTGTCAGACCTGCTGAGTTTTTCCAGCTATTTTTGTTTTTGTTTCAGATTTCCGTCATCCGCAGTATTTTGCTTTTATTTAAGCAGTGTAAGTTGTTGAGCGCAGAGGGATGTCAGACAGAAGTACCAGCAGGATTTTATGCTGGGTGCACATTCTGGAGTTGGCTCAGGGTCATAATCTGGTGAGCACATCACTGACACAGATCCACAGTTGACAGAAGAAGTGACAGCCAAGGTCCCTGACACTTGGAGAACTGCTGGAATCCAGGCCCCTGCTGAGCCCCATGCAGATGACGAGCCTCTGACCTCGACCATAAGAGACATGTTAGAGATGCAGAGATAGGCAGAAGATCATCAGGCAGAGGTGCCAGAGGCCATGCGCAGAAAACAGGTCTGTCTGCTGTCGTGGCTCCGGCATGTGAGCGTTTGGCTGCCTCCATGGAGAAGTTGGTGGCTGCCTTGGAGGCCCAGCTTCAGCAGAATACACGCTGGCTGCCGATACGCACATGGATGTGCACTCCATCACTCTAGCCATGGGTGCAGTGCAGCAATGGCTAGGCAAGAGGGGACAGGGCACCTTGACTTCCCTCCAGGTGTCCTTTCTCCTCAGGGAGTCAGAGAGGTGCTATCACACACCGACAGGAAGGCAAAGAGCCAGCAAGACACCCCGGGAGCTTCATCCCAGGATGCATCAAGGGTGCCCTGCTAGTGACCCCATCGCATCCAGCAGGTCAGATCGAGGAACCTGCACCTGTGCAGCAGACCCTTAGCATGCCAGTGGCCCTCTAGGCCTCCTGCCACTTGAGGGTGCCCACCAAATTACTCACAGTCAACAGGGCATAGTAGTCAGCAGGCTGCCTCCACCTCAGCTGTGGATGTCAGGGCTTACCTAGGCGCAGTGTTAGGAAAAGAAAGATAAAAAAAAACATTAAGGGCACAAAGGTGGCACAGGCGTATAATCACTGTAAATATCAACCACTATTGTAAATATATGTATAATTGCTCCATGTTTATGCTTTCAGGTCAAGCATCACAGCTGCTCCAGACCTTGCTGGAATGACGCTGCAACAAGACACAGAAGTTATGGAGGAATTGCGAGTTTGACCATAGAGAAGAGAATGCACCTGTGCATGGCTCTCCATCCAGTTGACTAATGATTATTAAGGTGCCGCTTTAGTTGGCCCACTAAGCACACCAGTAACTTCACCCACTGCTGAAGACCCTTTTCCCACTTTGACTCCTGGCTTTCATTGTGGGACTGTATTGCAACATTGCAAGGAAAATAATGGTGCGCATCTCATATCGACAAAGGTCCAGCACCTTTTCCTGTCACCCACCAAGTTCCCCCTCACTTCCTTAACCAACACCACATTATCCTTCATCTCTGCCTTACACATCCCCTGTTATCCTTGACCCTATAATACTATATATCTTTATCTCTGCTCTCCCCCCTCAGCTCCTAACCGTCCAAGTGCAGATGCCCACTCTGATCCTGACCCCTCCTGTCCTCAAGGCCACTGTTAACCTGACTTTTCACAACAACCCACATGAAACCCAACAATACCTGACCAAGACCCTGCCATTCCCAACCTACAGGACCCTGTCATTGTCACCTTACCCTCTGCCTCCCAGTACCCTAATCTTAATGCTCAAGACCAAAACCTCAACATTAAAGGCACCACCCTTTTGACTCTTCGCTCTGCCACCATCACTGCCCAGACAGCTCCTCCCCCAACCAAAAGAATGACCAACACCCACTTGAGTGGATTAGCCTGCCTGTCTTAGCTGTGGACAGCCTTCAGTATTCCTCCCCAGACAGCATGTACTCTCCCTCCCTGGACAGCCTGCAGTATCCCTCCCTGGAAAGCCTGCAGTATTCCTCTCCGGACAGCCTGCAGTATCCCTCCCCGGACAGCCTGCACTAACCCTCCCCAGACATCCTGCATTAACCCTTCCCAGACAGCCTGCATTAACCCTTCCCAGGCAGCCTGCACTGACCCTCCCCGGACAGCCTGCACTATCCCTCCCTGGACAGCCTGCAGTACGCCTCCCCAGACAGCCTGCAGGATCCCTCCCCGGACAGCCTGCAGGATCCCTCCCCGGACAGCCTGCACTAACCCTCCCCACTCAACCTGCATTAACACTTCCCGAACAGCCTGCACTCTTCCTCATATAACAAAAATGCTGAAAATCTGAGTAGGTCTGGCAGCATCTGCTAGGAGAAATACAGAATTTTACAGCCCTGTCACAATGGAAATGGGGCCGTAAAATGCAGTGAGCCATTCTAAACTCCAGTGACATTGGCAGGACCGTAAGATCCTGCTGGTGTAAAATCCACACAATGTTTCGAGCTACTCTTCTTCAGAGCTAAAGCAAAATAGAAATGTGATGTATTTTATACTGTTTAAGAGGGAGTGGAGCAGGTGGAGCATGATAGAAGGTCAGGGATAGGTGGGAGCTAAGGAGCAATGATGTAGAAGGCAAAGGGAATTTTAAGGGTAGTGGTAAAGACTAAAGAAGGTGCTGAAAGTGGCATAATGGTAAGAGCAGAATGTGTTAATAGCGTTCCGTGAAAGCAAAACACAGAAACCAGTGACAGATGGATCTAGAGGGTGCGAGGGGTGGTGGTGAGTGGGGGTTAGGGAAAAAGAATTATGAAACAAATAAAGAAATAACAATAAGCAAAAAATTTAAAATTAAAATAAAAAAACAAAAAAAGACAAAGAAAGAAAAACCAATTGGATTAATAAAAGGGGTAAAGATGGGGGAGAGAGTTCATGGTCTGAAGTTGTTGAACTCAATGTACAGTCCAGAAGGCTGTAAAGTGCCTAATCGGAAGATGGGGCACTGTTCTTCCAGTTTTCATTGGGCTTCACTGGAACATTGCAGCAGGCCAAGGATGGACATGTGGGCGGGCATGAGAGCAAGATGGTGCGTTTAAATGGTAAGCGAAAGGAAGGCAATGAGATGAAGATGTGTTTGGTGGTGGCATCATGCTGGAGCATGCTGGGGAACTGGCAGAGCATGATCCTTTGAATGCAGAGGCTGGTGGGTTGAAATGTGAGGACAAAGGGGGCCCTATCATGGTTATGGGGGGGAGGAAAAGGGTGAGAGCAGAGGTGTGGAAAATGGGCCAGACATGGTTGAGGGCCCTGTCAACCACAGTGGGGGGGGAACCCTCAGTTGAGGAAAAAGGGAGACCTGTCAGAAGCGCCATTTTGGAAGATGGCATCATTAGAACAGATGCGACAGAAGCGGAGGGACTGAGAGAATGGGATGGAGTCCTTACAGAAAGCAAGATGTGAGGAGCTGTAGTCAAGGTAGCTGTGGGAGTGGGTGGGCTTGTATTGAATATTGGTAGACAGTCTATTGTCAGAAATGGAGACAGAGAAGTCAATGAAGGGAAGTATGAAGGTGAGAGAGGGGTGGAAATTGGAAGCAAAATCAATACATTTTTCCAGGTCCAGATGAGAGCACGAAGCAGCACCGATGCCATCATCGATGTGTCAAAAAAAGAATTGTGGGAGAGGACCTGAGTAGGACTGAACAAGGAATGTTCCATAAACCCCACAAAAAGACAGGCACAAATGGGGCCCATGCAGGTACCCACAGCTTTTATTTAGAGGAAGTGAGACAAGTTAAAGGAGAAATTGTTCAGTGGGAGAACAAGTTCAGCCAGGCGCAGGAGAGTGGAGGTGGATGGGGATTGTTTGGGCCTCAAAGAAGAAGCGGAGAACCCTCAGGCCATCCTGGCGGGGGATGCAGGTGTAGAGGGATTGGAAGTCCATGGTGAAGAGGAGGTGGTTAGGGCCAGGAAACTGGAAACTGTTGATATGACATAGGACATCAAAGGAATCGCGAATGTAGGTGGGAAGAGACTGGACAAGGGGAGAGAGAATGGAATCAAGATAGGAAGGAATGAGTTCCCTTTGGGGCAGGAAGAGGCTGACACAATGGGTTGAACGGGACAATCATTTTTGTGGATTTTGGGAAGGAGGTAGAAGCAGGCTGTACGGGGTTGAGAGACTACAAGGAGTTGAGGGAAGATCTCCAGAGGAGATGAGGTCAGTGACAGTCCTGGAAACAATGGCTTAATGTTTAGAGGTGGGGTCATGGTCCGGAGGAGGTAGGAAGAAGTGTCTGAGAGTTGTGCTCAGCCTCTGCAAGGTAAGGGTCAGTACTCTAGACAACAACAGCACCACCCTTGTCGGCAGGTTTGATAACAAAGTCAGGGTTGGACCTGAGAGAATGGGTTGCAGCAAGTTCAGAAGCAGACAGCTTGGAGTGGGTGAGAGGAGCAGAGAAATTAAGATGGCCAATGTCACAGCAATAGTTCTCAATGAAAAGATCAAGAGCAGGTAAGAGGCGAGAGGGAGGGGTCTAGGCAGAGCGAGAATACTGGAGGCAGGTGAAAGGATCCCTTGAACAGGGGGAGAGAACTCCTGCCCAAGGACGTGTGCACGAAGATGAAGGCAACCGAAGGAGAGTTCAGCATCATGCCGTGCCCTGAAATCCATTGAGGGGAGGGCATTATGAGAAGAAACTGAGTCCTTTGCTGAGTACAGAATGTTCAGCATCAGAGAGGGGAAGGTCAGAGAGTATGGTGAATACACGGCAAGAACTGGGATAAGAAGAAGGGATGGGGTCAGAGGGATGGGAAGGGGTGGTGAGTCCTGGATGGGCGTTAGTACCAATAAGTTGTTGGAGATTGCGTTCCTTAATAACTGAAAGGGAGAGAAAAAGTTTCTTGTTAAGGTGTCAGATGAGATGAAGAATAAAATGAAACTGGGGGCAAGGGCATCGTTGAGATAGGGTGAGTTGGTGCTGCTGGGGAGAGAAGTCGAGTGTGTACATATCACGGTGCATGGCACTGAGTGTTGATCTCAGGATGAGGCGAGAAAAGCAGTCTAAGGAATGTTGTGTATCCTGGAGATGCCTGTAATCTGAGGTGGATTCGAAACTAAATCTAAGAGTGACTTGTTAGCACAGTACAGGCCGAACTGGCCAAGTCCTGCTAGACTGGGTCTACGGCAGGTGGCGAGGGAACCAACAAGAAGGAAAAACATACTTTACCTCATCCTCACCAACCTGCCTGCCACAGATACATCTGTCCATGACAGTATCGGTAGGAGTGACCTACGCGCTGTCCTTGTGGAGACGAAGTCCCGTCTTCACATTGAGGATACCCTCTATTGTGCTGTGTGGCACTAACACCGTGCTAAATGGGATAGACGTCAAACAGATCTAGCAACTCAAGACTGGGCAGCCTTGAGGCGCAGTGGGCCAGCAGCAGCAGCAGAATTGTACTCAACCACAATCTGTAATCACATGGCCTATCATATCCTCCATTCTACCATTAGCAATACAAGTCAGGGGATCAACCCTGGTTCCATGAAGAGTGCAGGAAGGCATACCAGGAGCAGCACCAGGTATATCTAAAAATAAGGTGTCAACCTAGTGAAGTGACAACACAAGGCTACTTACATGCCAAACAGCATAAGCAACAATTGATAGACAGAGCTAAGTGATTCCACAACCAATGGATCAGATCCAAGTTCTGCAGCCTTGTCACATCCAGTCGTGAATGGTGGTGGATGATTAAACAACACACTGGAGGAAGAGTCTCCACAAATATCTCCAACCTTAATGATGGAGGAGCCCAGCACGTTAGTGCAAAAGATAAGGCTGAAGCATTTGCAAGAGTGGATGACCAATCTCAGCCTCCTCTGGAGGTCCCCAACATCACAGATGCCACTCTTCAGCCAATTCGATTCACTCCACGTGATATCAAGAAATGGCTGAAGACACTGGATATTGCAAAGGCTATGGGCCCTGACAATAGTACTGAAGACTTGTGCTCCAGAGCTTGCCATGCCCCCAGCCAAGCTGTTCCAGTACAGCTACAACTCTGGCTTCTACCCGGCAATGTGGAAAATTGCCCAGGTATGTCCAGTACACAAAAAACAGGGCAAATCCAATGCAGCCAATTGTCGTCCCATCAGTCAACTCTCAACCATCACTAAAGTGATGGAAGGGGTCATCAACAGTGCACTTGTTTAGAAATGATGCTCAGTTTGGGTTCTGCTAAAACCACTAAACTCCTGACCTCATTACAGCCTTGGTTAAAACATGGACAAAAGAACTGAACTCCAGAGGTAAGGCAACATCAAGGCAGTATTTGACCAAGTGTGGCATCGAACAGCCCTAGCAAAACTGGGGTCAATGGGAATCAGGGGGATAACTCGCTGCTAGTTGGAGTCATGCCTAGCACAAAGGAAGATGGTTGAGGCTGTTGCAGGTCAATCATCTCATTTCCAGGACATCACTGCAGGAATTCCTGTGGGTAGTGTCCTAGGCCAAACCATCTTCAGCTGCTTCATCAATGACCTTCCTTCCATCATAATTTGGAATGTTCGCTGATGATTGTACAAGGTTCAGCACCATTCATGACTCCTCAGATACTGAAGCAGTCCATGTCCAAATGCAGCAAGACCAGGACAATATCCAGGCTTGGGCTGACAAGTGGTAAGTAACATTCACGCCACACAAGTGCCAGGCAATGACCATCTCCAACATGAGAAATGTAACCATCGCCCCTTGATATTCAATGGCATTACCATCGCTGAATCCCCCACTATCAACATCCTGGGGATTAGCCATATAAGTACCATGGCTACAAGAGCTGATAAGAGGCTAGGAATTGTGTGGCGAGTAACTCACCTCCTGACTCTCCAAAGCCTGTCCACCATCTACAAGACATTCACTCCGTCCACCACTGACAAACAATGGCGGCAGTGTGTACCATCTACAAGATGCACTGCAGGAACTCACTAAGACTCCATAGACAGCACCTTCCAAGCACAAGGCTACTACCATCTAGCAAGACAAGGGCAGCAGACAAAAAGGAACACCATTACATGGAAGTTCCCCTCCCAGCCACTCACCATCTAGGCTTAGAAATATATCGCTGTTCCTTCACTGTTGCTGGGTCAAAATCCTGGAACTCCCTCCCTAATAGCACTGTGGGTGTACCTACCTACACCACATGAATTGTAGGGTTCAAGAAGAAGCTCACCACTGCCTTTTCAAGGACAATGAGGGATGGGCAATAAATGCTGGCCCAGCCAGCGAAGCCCACATCCCTTGATCGAATAAATAAAAAAAGTTGCACTGCCACCACCTGGTCTCAAGCATAGGATGGCATTTACAGATGGTCCCCAAAGAAGACAACGCAGCAGCTACTCACTGGTAATCGTGGAAGAAGGCTACCTCGCTGGGTGCACATCACTTATATGCAGTCAAAACTGTGAACATCCTAATTTCTCGCTGGCGGAGAGCTTAATTTGAAGGGCGCACTTAATTCTGGCAAGGTGGTTTTTTAATGAGCATGCATGACATGCAGATGTATGCAAAAGGATTCCCAACACTGTTTGTCGGGAAGCTCAACCCGCCTTTAAAGTCCCATAAACAGAATTGCAAAAGCTGATCCTACTGTCGGGAAACTGATTTTTGGTCTCCTGCCAAATTACATTCTCCCAACCGCCAAGCTTGCCACTGCAGGCAAGCCTGGATGATTCCAGCCTTTGTATCCTCCTCACAACTTGTTTTCCCACCTATCTTCATATCATCAGCAAATTTGTCTACAATATAGTCGGTCCCTTCATTCAAGGCATTAATATAGATTGTGAATAGTTGAGGCCCCAGCACTGATCCCTATGGCAATTCATTTGTTACCATTTGCCATTCTCAAAATGTCCCTTTACCCCGGCTCTCTGTTTCCTGTTAGTTAACCAGTCCTCTATCCATGCTAATATATCACCCTTAACACCATAAACCTTTTTTGTGTAGTAACCTTTTTTGGTGGCACTTCATCATATCCCTTTTGGAGATCTAAATACATTACATCTACTGGTTGTCATTTATCCAACCTTGCTTGTTACATCCTCAAAGACCTTGAGAACTTATTTGAAATTCACTGCTGTTGCACAGGTTTCCTGGGGACTGGGAAATTTGGAAGTGAAAGGGAGGCAGAAATTGACAGCTCCCAAAAATGCTCCTTGTAGACCAGGCCCCACAAGGAAGCCTTTGTTCTCCCTCAGACCAGATTCGCATGCCTTCCTTCACCACCCTGCCCCACTGCACTGTTTGCTGACCTACAGCCTCAACTGCCCACCCCTACCAGCCCTCCAAGTTGTGGACTTTCCCCTCCCAATTTCAACGAATTGTCCACAAAGGTCACAAAGGCTATCCTGCAGCTGATGTTCTTGTTCATTTAGCTGGCAGCAAAATGTTAATGAGATCCTTCCATTAAGATCAGGAGGACTTTTTGGGTTTTTTGGCTGTTTTCAGCCTCACCCAGTATCCTCCCTGCCTCTCCATTGGAACCAGGCTCTCTAACAACTATCACAAATCCTACTGTCTTTCTTGCTCCCTCATCCCTTGAGAAAATTTTAACTGCTACTCCTGACAAAGTTCCAGCTAAACCACTTGGGTCATGGTCGCGCAGCAATCTGTAGCATATACTATTTATTCAGTTAATCAAACAAAAGGCCACGCTCAACCAAACTTCCCTTTATTGTGTGTGCACAGGAATCTTTGCACACTGAACAAACAGGCTGCAAACAAAGGAGAAAAATTGGATGGAACGTTGCTCCCGGCTCAGCCATAGTGTGTTTGCAGTTTTTTTTGTTCATGGGATGTGGGCGTCACTATCGCTGGCTAGGCCAGAATTTAGTGCCCATCCCTAATTGCCCTTGTTCAGAGGGCATTTAAGAGTCAACCACATTGCTGTTGGTCGGAAGTTACATGTAGGCCAGACCAGGTAAGGACAGCAGATTTCCTTCCCCAAAGGACATTAGTGAACCAGATGGGTTTTTACAAAAATTGACAATAGTTTCATGGTCATCGATAGACTTTTAATTCCAGGTTTTTATTGAATTCAAATTCCACCATCTGCCATGGTTGGATTCAAACCTAGGTCCCCAGAGCATTACTCTGGGTCTCTGGATTACGAGTCCAGCGACAATACCACTCCACCAGCACCTCCCCGTATCCAGTTTCCAGGTTTTTTTGGGAAAAAAACAAGAAAAAAAGCTGAAAATGCACAGCAAGTCAAGTCGCACCTGTGCAGAAACAGAAGTCAGTCAGTTGCTGTTCAAAGTAAATGCTTCAATTCCATTTGGCTTCATGGTGAATGAGCAGAAAATATTTGGCCGTTTTATGAAGAAAAATAATCTCCAAATGTAAAAAAATAAAAATGTTTTCATAAAACCGCTAGATAAAATTAATAACAGAGTATAGTATTGGAAATGTACTGTAAAACCGACAGTATAAAGACTAAAAGTCTTGAAGCTTTAAGATCCCCACTGTTCCACTCCAGATCGGTGAAGGATACACCCAACCTAATCCCATCCTAAACAGACAGGAAATCACTTTAGATTTCCTTTAAATGCTTTATCATATTTATATTGAAATTATTACTCCTTTTTTTTGAGACCACTTTAAACTGGTTTAAAAGCACTGCCAGATAATTATGCTTGGCACAAAAGAGGCATTGGTCTGGCTAGATGACACTGAACCGTGTTTCCCGGTCACTAGAAATCTGTTCAGTTCCTATGCATTGACCTTACTGATTAGGTAATATATTTTAGTATTACTGAGGTCAGCTACGAGTAAAACTTCTGATTCTCTCTACCGTCCCCTTACCATGGCCTCCAGGTTAATCTCAGAAAAACAGTGGCTTCATCTCCGATTGAGCCTGGACACCTAATCAAAGCTCCAGGGCACAAGATTTCAATATGCCATTCTCACTCAGTGATTTTTATTCTGATTAAGCATAACATTCCTGGGTAAAATAACTATGCATTTATCAGCAATCATCAGTGTATTCATTTTATGTTCTTGCAAAACTAGTTCTTTCAGAGCTAAGTATTAGCTCATAAATTTAAGCAGTGTTGCAATGTGGATACAAATCAAGTGAGAACTAGATTGGGACTGCCAAAACTGAGCTCACTTAAGATTCTAAACAGCTGTCAATGAGAGAAAATTTTCACTTCTTTTCCCAATGTTGGATTTGAACCAGAAACAAAAGCCTATAAAACAGCCAGTTGGTCTGTCCAGCTTAACCTAATACTTTTTTTTAGGTAGCTGTGCCACTGGCAGAATTGGCAATATTGCAAAAAAAGAAATGGGGCTCAAAGCTTTTGAATAAGGGACAAACTGTTGTGATTCCTTGAACTACATTACCTGTTAATGTTTTAATACTGGAAGCATTGGAACTGCATTGAGTTCCTAAACAGACTGTAGGCACATTTCATAACACAGATTTTTTTTTTCTTCTTCTATGGGATGTGAGCGTGACTGCCAAGACCAGCATTTTCTACCCATCCTAATTGCCCTCGAGAAGGTGATGGTGAGCTGCCTTCTTGAACTGCTGCAGCCAATCTGGTGCAGGTACACCCACAGTGCTGCTGGGAAGGGAATTCCAGGATTTTGATCCCTTGACAATGAAGGAATGGCCATATATTTCCAAGTCAGGATGGTGTCTGGAATCCACTGCCCGAGAGTGTGGTGAAGGCAGTTTCAATCGAGGCATTCAAAGGGTTGTTAGAAAAGGGAGAATGTGTAGGGTTATGGGGAGAAGGTGGGGAAAGGGGAGATGGTGGGGAAACAGCACTAGGTAAATTGCTCATTCAGGGATCCAGTACAGACACGATGGGCCAAATGCCCTCCTTCTGTGCTGTAACAATCATGTAATTCTGTGTCTGGCTTGAAGGGGAACTTGCAGGTGGGTTTGTTTTTCTCAGGCGTCTGTTGCCCTGTCCTTCTAGGTGGTAGAGGTTGTGGGTTTTGAAGGTGCTGTCAAAGGACCCTTCACGAGTTGCTGCAGTACTTTTTGTATACAGAACAAACTGCTGCCACTGTGGGCTGATGGTGAAGTGAGTAAATGTTTAAGTTGGTGAATGGGATGCCAGTCAAATGGGCTGCTTTGTCCTGGATGTTGTCAAGCTTCTCGAATGATACTGGAGCCACATTCAGTGGAGAGTATTCCATCACATCTCTGACTTGTGCCTTGTAGATGGTGGACACCTTTGGGGAGTGAGGAGGTTAGTTATTCACCAAAAGATTCACAGCCTCTGACTTGCTCTTGTAGCCACAGTATTTATACGGCTGGTCCAGCTCAATTTCTGGTGTTTCAGGATGTTGAGAGTGGGGTATTCAGCAATGGTAATATCATTGAATGTCAAGGGGAGATGGTTAGATTCTCTCTTGTTGGAGATGGTCATTGCCTGGCACTTGTGTGGCATGAAAGTTAATTGCCACTTAGCAGCCCAATTCTGAATGTAGAAATAGGAAGATAGGGAGAATCAACGCATGGCTTGAGTCATGGTGCAGGAAGGAGGGCTTCAAATTCTTGGGCATTGAAACCAGTTCTGCTGGCAAGAAAGGAGAAGGCAATATCCAGTCTCCAGTGGAACTGGAAAGGTAGCAGAAAAATGATTTAAGAAAACAAAAAACATATTGGACCAGATCTTCCAGTTTGCAATAATGCCACAGCGGTTGCAGTTGGCCATGATTAAAAGTATGGCCTTACCTTTCTTGCCCTTCCAGTATGCCCATAGTGAGGAGTCAGGCATCTTTGCCATGACCAGGACTGGTGAGGAGAAGAAGCGACAAGCCCTCACTTCCTCCTGATGTCACCAGCTCAAGTAATCCCCTTAAAGACAGCAGGCTTTTGGTGTTATCATTTTTTAAAGCTCCTAAAGGTTTTATTTTAACCATTTCTAATGTTTAACACTTTTAATTGCTGTTATGAGTTTATGTTGGGGTTGCTGGGGGCGATGATGGGGGTTGGGGTGGGTGGGGGGGTGGAGGAGTTGGGGCGTGGAGGACTGAGGGATGGGGATGTGCAGTGTAAGGGGTGTAAAGCAGTTGAGCATCATTGGGGGTGACGGGAGTGAGCATTGACAGGAGGCGTTGGTTAGAGGGGGCATGAGCATTGTGAGGGATGAGAGGCGTCGGCATTATTGGGGGTGCATGAGGTGAGCATTGTTCGGGGGGGTTGGGGTGAGCACTGTAGAAGGTGCGGGGGTGAGCATTGTTTGCGGTGTCAGGAGGAGAGGCGAAGGGAGGCTGCATTGTCAGGGATGCGAGGGGGTGAGCATTGTCGGGAGGGTATGAGGGGGGCTGAGCATTGTTGGGGGTGCTGAGGGTGTGAGAATTGTTGGTGCTACAGGGATGAGCATTGTCAGGAGGGAGGGTGAACCTGTGGAGGTTGCCAGGGTGGGGAGGGGTGCTTATCAGGCCCTCTGGGTACACCACGCACTGTTAATCACTGTCCTATCCCTGAGATTAACAGCGGGAGAAGGATAGGGTAAATAAATTAAGCCCTTCAAGACTAAAGTCAGTATTAGAGACATTCTCAGATGGGCCAGGCGGCTAATTTTCTCCATCAGAATTTTAAACTTCTCAGGTAAATAATGTGCATGTGCGCTGGTTGGGACTTCCTCAGAGATCAGCAGCAAACATCTCAACATTCACCACTGTTGTCATTGGATGATCCAGGCCAGTATTTCAGATACCATGGCCCAGTTTTTCAGTTGCCATTAAGGTCAAGAACTGGTGCAAGTGCGATTTGAAAGTCTATTGTTCCTGATGCCTCCAGGATGACTTCAATTTTCAAAGCGCACTTGGGGAAGAGGGTGTTGGGAATCCGTTCGCCTCCAATTAATGCCCTGTTAAGCTCTTTGAAGAGCTTGTTAACGGACCGGGAGGATGAGAATGTAATTTTCAATTTCGAAATTGGCAAACCTGAACAGTCTGGTGCATGTTAGTGCACAACATTCGGGCTCAATGCAGAGGGATGTTAAAGTTTTTTTTATCAGGTATAAAATCTCATCACCTTGGGGATCTTGCAGCAGATTGTGTGCATCACCTCTCATTTGGGTATGGCCACTTTCATGCCAATTAGGCTGCTGGTCCTCGAGCTACCAATTCTCTTCTGCAAAACAGTAGCAGGCCAAATCATGGCTGCCGTCTGCATCTGCTGCTCCCGGGTGGGGCCAGCACAGGCTCCACTGGCCAGAAGATGACCACCAAGGTCATCAAGGCCAACAAGACTGCAGAGTCAGTAGGCTGCCTGCAATGCCAGTGCCAGTGAGGGTGGGCACCAAGACATAGCTGGAAACGTAAGTTAAAGGCGCCAGGAGCACGAGGATAGTTCACGGGTAATTTTCTACTCATTTATGTTTAGTTTATATGTTTGCTGGCGTGGACATCAACACCAGTAATGGTAATGTCATTATGCATTCAATGTAACAATAACGTTAAATTTGCTTTGGTTCCGATGGCCTGAGTATGCTTCACCTTTTTTCTTTCTGGTGCAGGGTACGTCAGTATGTAATGCTGGACGTGAGTGGCTGGATACTTTATTGCACAGGCATTGAGTGAACTTTGGCTGCAAATGAAAGGGTCATTTCAGACATCCTAGATGGAGGCGGCAGTCCTGGCATGAGGTGGAAGTGGATCTTTGGCAGCCAAGCTGAAGGAGTGTGGGATCAAGGCGTCCCTGGCGTCCCTTTCCTGGAGGTTACCGAGGTCTGCCTCCACACCCTCAGCGTTCTCCTCACTGTGCTCCTCTTCTGACTCATTATTGGATTCATCATCTGTGGCCTGTGGAGCTGTGTCAAGATTCTCTTCCTCCTGTGGGCCTCCCCTTGCCAGTGCCAGGTTGTGGAGGGCGCAGCATGCAACCACTATCAGTGACACCTGCTCTGGGGGGTATTGTAATGCACCCCCTGAATGGTCCAGATGTCGGAAGCGCATCTTGAGAAGACCTATGGTACTCTCTACCACCGCCTTGTGGAAGTATGACTCCTATTACAACGCTGCTCTGCCTCTGTTTTTGGGTGGTGGAGAGGCGTCATAAGCCACCTTTTCAACAGATAGCCCTTGTCACTCAGCAGCTATCCATCCAGTCGGACTGGAGCACTGAAGAGCCTCGGCACCTGGGAGTGTCTCAGGATGTAAGCGTCATGGGAGCTGCCAGAGTACCTTGCACAGACGTGCAGAATATGCATCCTGCGGTCACACACTATCAGAATGTTCATGGAGTGGAATCCCTTCCTGTTGACGAAGGTACCCGGCTGACCCACTGGCACCTTGATGGCCACATGTGTGCAGTCGATGGAGCACTGGATGCGGGGGAATGCAGCAATCGCTGCAAAACCTCTCGCTCGCACAGCCTGGCTGGCCTCGTCCATACAGTAAAGAATCAATATCAGTAGCCGCCTGAACAGAGCTTCTGTCACCAGCTTCAAATAACTGTGGGCAGCTGATTAGGGGACTCCACACAGATCCTCCACTGAGCCCTGGAAAGAGCCAGTGGCATAGAAGTTGAGGGCCGCTATGATCTTCAGAGCCACTGGCATGGGGTGTCCACCCACACAGTCGGAGCTGATCTCATGCCCAATCATCAGGTAAATGGACGTGACAGTCTCACTTGAGAGGCGGAGCCTCCTTCGGCATTGCACCTCAGACATATTGAGGTAGCTGCATCACGGCCTGTAAACCCTGGCAGCAGGATAGTGGCATCTTCTGCGGCCCCTTCCACCTTGGACTTCCTGCTGACCCTTCACCCCTTCTGCCTGGGCCTATCCTCCCACAGGTCCCTCTCCTGAAAGCTGCATTGGGACACGTGGCCTCCTCTCTCTTCTGTCCCTCTCTTCCTCTTCAGAGGAGGTGCCACCAGCGGAGACCACAATCCCCATTACCAGGGTAACGGAAGGCAGTCTGATACCTGGAAGGGTCCACACGGTCTGAATCCTCTGGGGGCCTTGGAGACACCAATAAGTCCTGAAATGAAGCCTGGAAATGCTAACAATGAAGCCCGAACAGAGATGAAACAGCTAAGTACCAGTAAGCAACCAGCAGCAAACTATCTCCAAAACTCCTCACTACTCACACTGGCAAGGCTGCTGACCCTTTTTATCCTGCACTTGGATGAGGTTTAGCAAATTGGCAGCTGCCCGCCTGTCCATTTTGCCTATGTGACGAGCACAAAATCACATAGGCAATGTAAAATCTAGCTGAATTGCCTTTGTAATGGCCTTAACTGGCTTCGTAATTGATGGTGGGCGCGGCTCCAACTCCCGTGCCTGCCGACCAAAATATCGCCCAAGTGCGCAGTGATGCTGTGACGCTTGCCCAACATCATCATGTGCTATTTTAAGTTCAGGCAGATTGGGCACATGCCCAGCTGCTCAAAATTCTGAAAAATTCTGCCCATAGAAAATCCAAATAATTCAGTCCTTTCTTGATCGTGGAGGCCAAATGTAGATCGGGCAAACACTTTGCTAAACTCTTACATTTTTTCCACAAATGTGGCCCTGAGTTCATTGTTGCTTATCATTCTCCAACCCTCTACCACTCTGATCTCTCTGCCCTTGGCCTCATATATTATCCCAATGAACTTGAACACAGCACCTCATATTTCAGCTGGGCAATTTACAGCCGCCGGGCCCTAATATAGACTTTAACCACTTCTCACCTTAGCCACAGCTCCCATTTTCTCTCTGAC
Source organism: Cetorhinus maximus (assembly GCF_964194155.1). Taxonomy (NCBI): domain Eukaryota; kingdom Metazoa; phylum Chordata; class Chondrichthyes; order Lamniformes; family Cetorhinidae; genus Cetorhinus; species Cetorhinus maximus. The sequence continues at coordinate 161,326,452 of NC_135882.1, forward strand.
AGTACATGCTGATAATGTTGGATGGGTCTGCCAGCACTTTCCAGGCATAGAATATAAGAGCAGGGAGATTATGGTGGAACTGTATAAAACGCTGATTAGGTCACAGCTAGAGTATTGTGTGCAGTTCTGGAACCTGCATTATAGGAAGGATGTGATTGCACTAGAGAGAGTGCAGAGGAGGTTTACCAGGATGTTGCCTGGGCTGGAGAGATTTAGTTATGAGGAGAGATTGGATAGACTGGGGTTATTTTCCTTGGAGCAGAGGAGATTGAGGGGGGACATGATTGAGGTGTATAAAATTATGAGGGGCATAGATAGGGTAGACAGGAAGGAACTTTTCCCCTTGGTGGAGGGATCAATAACAAGGGGGCATAGATTTAAGATAAGGGGCAGGAGATTTAAAGGGGATGTGAGGAAGAATTTTTTCACCCAGAGGGTGATGGGAATCTGGAACTCACTGCCTGAAAGGGTGGTAGAGGCAGAAACCCTCATAACATTTAAGAAGTATTTGGATGTGCCCTTGCGATGCCATGGCATACAAGGCTATGGGCCTAGTGCTGGAAAATGGGATTAGAATTAGGTACCTGTTTGACCGGTGCAGACTCGATGGGCCGAAGGGCATTTTTCTGTGCTGTAGACCTCTATGACTCTATGGAAGAGGAGTATGTTGTTGATTGGGTAGGGATCCACTCACTGTCAAGTTCTGCATTCCTGGTGTTAATCTGCCTCTTTCCTTCCAACTGATACCTGCAGCACTAAAACTTGTTCCACTTTGCTGGGTTTTCACACTCTCCTTTGTCAACTTAGTAATATTGCTTTAATTGTCCACATATTCTCTGGATCTCATAAATATGCTTCTTATTTCTCAAGTTACTCAAGATAATGCAACTCTTGTAGAATTGTCTGACTTCCTGAATTTAGGGGTGTGTGGTACAAATTGTAAGTATTTTTCCTGTAATGATAATTATCTTTTGAGTTTCAATTTTTTTATATTAATAGTCTTTAGCTTCACCTGTTGCTCAAATTTTTCACCTATGAAATGGAGCAGCAAAATGAACTCCACTTCCTTGACGTACTATTTGAGAAATCTGCCGGGGTATTCTCTACCATGGTCTACTGCAAGCCTAGATTCACTGGTCAATTGGAATTCTTACAGTTCCACACGCTATAATATTGATCTTAATGGCAATCTTGTAAATAGGATCCGAGTGATTTGCTCACCACGCAAGCTTGATGCTGAAATAGGACACATCAAAGGCATCCTGTAGGATAATGGCTACCCTAATCAGATCATTTCATGCTGTATATCACGCAAACTCATAAACAGGCCTAAGGTGGTCACTTTCGGCCCTGAAAAGTGTCCAGCTTACCTCAGATTACCCTGCAAGGTATCTCAAAATTTGAGCAACAGGTGAAGCTAATTTTTTCATGCTGCTAATATGCAGTAGCAACACGAGTGGTATTCGCCACCGACAGGATGCTGCCGTCAAGACAAAAAGGCGTTCTGCCTAAATGAGTAATGCGGTACATGAATTTCAGTGCCAGTGCAATGCTAGGTACATAGGCCGTATGTCCCAAATACTGGTGGATCATGTCAAAGAGCATGTCCCAGTTACTGCTCGCAATGGGCAGGTCCAGACTAACCAGCCCATGCTTTTGAAAGTCAAAACACAGAGTCTAACATTCCGCAATTGGACAACATTTGCGAAAGAATTCTCAATGTGCAAAGAATTACGGTGACAACCAATTTAAGATTGTCAGTTGGGCACACATATTAAATATGTATTTAATAGAACTAATTTACAGGGCTATGAAGAAAAAGCTAGGGTGAGATACTAAATTTGACAGCTCTTTCGAGAGCCAGCACAGGCATAATGGGCTGAATGGCCTCCTTCTGTACTGTTAAGTTTTATTATTCTATAATGTCTATTTATTGCATTAGTAACCAACAAGTGTCTCATGAGCTGCATGCAACTCCCAAGAGTAGCATTTTGTAACAATTCAAATGTAAAATTACTTTATGAAATATAAAATTCTGAACAAAACAGACATGATCAACCACAATAAAAAGCACATTCTTTTCATGAGAGAATCAGAGAGGGAGAGTAGATGGAGAATTAAAGGAAGAGAATGCCTCCACAACTGCCCAGTAAGATATATGTTTTCAACCATGGGTTGAAAGGGATCATATTCAGAATAGGGAGTGACAAGGTATTGGAGGTGTTGGCACGCTTAAAAGTCGACAAATCTCCAGATCCGGCTGACTTGTGTCCCAGACTGCTGAGGGAGGCAAGGGAGGAGATCGCAGGGGCTCTGACCCAAATCTTTAATTCCTCTCTGGCCACGGGGGAGGTGCCAGAGGACTGGAGAACAGCTAATGTGGTTCCGCTATTTAAGAAGGGTTGTAGAGATAAGCCAGGGAACTCCAGACCAGTGAGTCTCACGTCTGTGGTAGGGAAACTATTGGATAAAATTCTGAAGGAGAGAATCTATCTCCACTTGGAGAGGCAAGGTTTGATCAGGGATAGTCAGCATGGCTTTGTCAAAGGGAGGTCATGCCTAATAAATTTGATTGAATTTTTTGAGGAGGTGACCAGGTGTGTAGATGAGGGTAGTGCAGTTGATGTAGTTTATATGGATTTCAGCAAAGCCTTCGTCAAGATCCCACATGGGAGACTTATAAAGAAGGCAAATGCACATGGGATACAGGGTAATTTGATAAGGTGGATTCAAAATTGGCTTAGTTGTAGGAGACAGAAGGTGATGACAGAAGGCTGCTTTAGTGACTGGAAGACAGTGTCCAGTGGTGTACCACAGGGATCCGTGCTGGGTCCTCCATTATTCGTTATTTATATAAACGACATTGATGACTATGTGAGGGGTAGGATTAGTAAGTTTGTGGATGACATAAAGATTGGCTGGGTGGTTAACAGTGAGGTTGAGTGTCTTGGGTTACAGGAAGATATAGACGGGATGATCAAATGGGCAGATAAGTGGCAGATGGAATTTAACCCTGAAAAGTGTGAGGTGATACAGTTTGGAAGGAGCAATTTGACAGGGAAGTATTCAATGAATGGCAAGACACTAGGAAGTTCTGAGGAACAAAGGGACCTTGGCGTGTGTGTCCATAGATCTCTGAAGGCAGAGGGGCATGTTAGTGGGGTGGTGAAAAAGGCATATGGGACACGACTTTATCAATCGAGGCATAGGTTACAAAAGTAGGGAGGTCATGTTGGAGTTGTATAGAACCTTGGTGAGGCCACAGCTGGAGTACTGTGTGCAGTTCTGGTCGACACATTATAGAAAGGATGTGATTGTACTGGAGGGGATGCAGAGGAGATTCACCAGGATGTTACCTGGGTTTAAGTTATGAAGAGAGGTTGGATAGACTTGGGTTGTTTTCGTTGGAGCAGAGAAGGCTGAGGGGCAATCTGATCGAGGTGTACAAGATTATGAGGGGCATGGACAGGGTGGATAGGGAGCAGCTGTTCCCCTTAGTTGAAGGGTCAGTCATGAGGGGACATAAGTTCAAGGTGAGGGGCAGGAGGTTTAGGAGGGATGTGAGGAAAAGCTTTTTTACCCAGAGGGTGGTGACGGTCTGAAATGCGCTGCCTGGGAGGGTGGTGGAGGTAGGTTGCCTCACATCCTTTAAAAAGTATCTGGATGAGCACTTGGCACTTCATAACATTCAAGGTTATGGGCCAAGTACTGGTAAATGGGATTAGGTAGGTAGGTCAGGTGTTTCTCACGTGTCGGTGCAGACTCGATGGGCCAAAGGCTTCTGCACTCTGTGATTCTGTACACAATTTTCAAGTTGCTGCCTATGTCCTGGCTGTCAGGTAACACAAATCAGATCTGAATGTATGAATATATGAACTGACTATCTTCTGGGAAATGCAAAAAACACAGAAAAACCCATTTAGGTAAATTCCACTCCGACTTCTTTAAGGAATCAAACTGCTCCAGAAGACAATGGTGTCGTCTAAGCTGACTAACTATTCGCTCTTCTTCTCTCAAGTGCAAGAGGACATAGATCCCAGATTAAATGTGGAAAATTAAAGATATACAGCAGAATAAACTTTGTTGCACAGACGTTTGTAAGGCTGTGGAATGTAGTACCAGAATCGGTGATGGAAGCAGAGACCACATTAACATTTAAGAATTGGTCAGAGAGGTAGATGAAGTTTTGTTCCAGAGGGTGCATGTGAAAGCTCTATGAAAATTATTGACTGTTAACCAACCAAATTCCCTATCTATAAATTTTAGAGACATGAGTTTTAGTTGCACCATGTCCGTCCCTATTCAGGATGGAAGAAACTCATTATCCATTTCAAAAGATTTAGTTGAGGTTCATTCAATCATGGTAGTTTGTATGAACAATATTACTCACATTCGGTAGTGCATCTAGCAAAACTATTTTACAAGTCATTATTTTTCTGATCAAGCCTTTAATTCAGTTAGAAATGCAATCAATTGCTGCAGTGAAATCTTAAGTATTAAATATATGCAAAATTAAAATATTGAACCAGGACAGTAAGACAATAGATTGAATTTTACCACAGGCTCCAGGACCCCACGCTGGACAAAATGGGGGTCCCTAAGCCACACTTGCCAGCAGCAGGACTGGTTCAGCAATGTTTCAGAGGTGGCCTCCTAATTGACTGCCTCCAGGCTCACCATTTAGTTAAGGACAGCAGGTGAGTTGTAGATGCTGGCGACCAAATCAAAGGTCTGGCAGCTTTGAAGCCTCAGCTTCCTACAGGCAGATGTCTACGCTGCTGAGGCAGGATGGGAATTCACCCTGTCTTGGAACTGTATCACCGTTCCCTCACTGTGCTAGGACAAAAAACCGGCCATCCCTCCCTAACAACATTGTGGCACCTACACCACATAGAGTGCAGCAGTTCAAGAAGGCGGCTCAGCACTCTCTTTTCAAGGGCAATTTAGGATGGGAAATAAATGCTGGCCTTTCCAGCAAGGCCCGCAACAAATGAAGTAAAATCAAAAACATTAATTCCTAGGCTATCACCTGCTATTAAATGCAGCCATAGAGCTTGTATACAAAATAATAATTCAAAATTTCTTACCTTGCATTGTCTTTTTTGCGGGTTCAGAAAAAAGTGGAATGAGGAGGAGGAAAATGAGGTACACAAATGATAGCCCATTGTATCGGAACAAACAAGCTGAAAGACAAGTGAAAAAGGATAATTATTTCTGCACTGTGAGAAGTAATATGGATTAATGTTTATCATCAAAAGGCACATTATGGATTACTTATTTGCCCAACGTTTGAGTAAAACTTATTAATAGAGATAATAGTGAGATAGCTTTCTCATGTATCATTTGAAAGATAGCCGGTGGGATATTCCGCACCCACCCACATGCCGCCGCGATTCTTCTGGTCCCACCACAAGTCAATGGACTTCTGGTTGGGGCGCCGCCTTGCCTGTGGCGGGTCCCGCCCGCAACGGAGCCAGGGAATCCCAGCCAGTTTCTTAATTAGCTACCAATTTTAATTTTTTTTATTCATTCATGGGATGTGGGTGTCGCTGTCTCGGCCAGCATTTATTACCTAGCCCTAATTGCCCTTGTTCAGAGGGCATTTAAGAGTCAGCCACATTGCTGTCGGCCTGGAGTCACATGTAGGCCAGACCAGGAAAGAACAGCAGATTTCCTTCCCTAAAGGATATTAGTGAACCAGATGGGTTTTTACAACATTCGACAATGGTTTCATGGTCATCATTAAGACTTTTATTTCCAGATTTTTTTATTGAATTCAAATTCCACCATCTGCCGGGTCCCCAGAGCATGACCCTGGGTCTCTGGATTATTAGTCTAGCAAAAATACCACTACGCCATCGCCTCGCCATAATTTTAATATCTCAACAAAAGTGAAATACTGTGGATGCTGGAAGTCTGGATTAAAAACAGAAAATGCTGGAACAGTTCAGCCATTCAGGCAACATCTGTTGAGAGCAAAATAGAGTTAATTTTCCCAAGCGGATTTCAATCCCAGCATTGGCCTCAATTTTGGGTAGGGAACCCTGAAGTGGCCACGGTAGGGCGTTGGTCACAATCATCCCAGAGCCTGCCAGTTAAGAGGCCATCCCTGGAATTATGATCTATTTAAATTTGGCAGGAAGAACATGGAAGTAGGAGGCTCAATAGAAGGGCCCATAGCAATGTCCGGCCGGCAACACTGCTAGGAGATGGGCATTGATGAGGCTCAAAATGGAGGCGATCTCAGCAGTAATGGGAGAAATTAGAAACAACTCAAGGCCGCAGCTATCATGCTGTTATTGTTGAAGGAAAGCCCCTGCACAGCCCCTCCAACGCTTGTAGCCATGGCTTTGGCTGTTGCATCCAAACAGATTTGTGTCAGGGTGAGTGAAAGGAGGCATCAATGGCCGTGGCATACCCCCAGGATGCCACCTCCAGTTAAATGACTTACTCTGGCCTCATCAGGGGTGAAGGGCGGCAGGGGGAATGGAGGTGGATGATCCACCATCAGGAATATCCCACCTGCGTCATCACCTTTCCCCCAATGCAGCTAGGCAGCCGCTGGACATTAACCCTGTCTCGTTCAAGTACAGGAACACTCTGATGGCCGAGCTCACAAACTATTTTACAACTTTGCTCCAAGTCCCGCCACTTAGCCCACCTCTGCAGGACCAGGAAAATTCATCTCAAAGTTTCAGGTCGATGACTTTTTTTCAGAATTAATGAAAGGTTATCAACCTGAAAAGTTAACACTGCTTCTCTCATGCTGCTTGACCTGCTGGGTATTTTCTGTTTTTATTAAATATTCAGATATTAATTGAATAGTGTTATGATCCTGGACCAGAGCCCCAAATTTTTGGTTAGGGACCAGTAACATTTTGTTTAAGGTAGACAAAGATTGAGATCCAAGGTATATACTAAGAATAAAGCCACAAGATTCCACAGTTTTTGAACAAACTAAACTTTACAGTACAAGGTCTGAAAGCTAAAACAATTTACAATATCTATCTTATACTCTAACATTCAGAATCAACATGAGAGACATGTGAATTAGCAGGCAAATTGTGGTCGAACACACTAAATTCCACAATGGCATATGCAACCAAGACAGATCCCACAAATTTCTCAACAACCCACCCAGATGTCAGTAAACACTGTGAGTCAGCCAATCTCTTTGAAACTCTGTCTCTCTCATGAGGGATTCCAAATTTTTCACTATTGAAAATCAAGTCTCTGAATTCCCTCAAAGCTGCTCCAACTCGGACTGCCCCAATGACTGCTCACCTCACAGGATTCAATCTCGTCTCCTGAGGCTATGTGCCCCCGGATTCCCGAGACTGCACTCCAGAACCAACTCACAGGCACTACTTCATCTCTTCAGCCACGCAAAGAACACTAATGCTCCAAAGGGTTACCCTTGTCCAAACAGCCCTCAGCACGGAGTCACCAATTTCCGGCTGCCTCTTCAGCTCTCCAAGGCTTCTCTCAAACCCTCTCTCCCTGAAGCCTGTCAACCATTGCAGATTTACAACTTGGAATCTCTTTCCTTGCTTCTCCCCCTGGTGGTTTCCTACCAGTGGTCTTCTCCTCCCAGTGGCTCCTTCCCCAGTCCTCTCTCTGTGGGACCTCTCCCTGTCTCCTCTCCTTGGGTTCCCTCTCTGGGTTCCATCTTTGGGACGTCTCCCTGTCCCCTGTACTGGGACTCCTCTCCGGTGAGGTGCCCACTCCTGGGTCCCGTGATCCAGGTTTTTGCACTGTTAGGAAATATATAGCTTTAAGTTTAATTTATATTTTGTATTTGGGTGTTAAGAAAGGTGAAACCTGGCTTTAGTTTCATTTAAAAGTTTTTTATGAGTTGGGTGCAGTCTGGGGCCCTGTTTGTAAACACACATTTTTAATAAGGTTTTACAATGCTTAAAGTGAAGAGATGGGTTACCAAGGGCTTAGTAGTTTAGTGAAGTTAAAAAAAAACATAAAGTAGAAAAAAACTGTGCTGTTGCCTAGCAACAGAGGTCCAGAGACACACAGAGAGGCAGGGAAATACAGAAGGGAGTTCAGTAAGTGTTTGTATACCAAAGAGTCAGGCAGAAGATCTAATGTCTCTAATAAGAAATCCTGCAAGTCCGCTGGGGAACTGAGTTTAAAGAACTCATGTATTTGCTCTGAAGTTTAAATAATAGTAAGTTTAGATTACGGTTTTTTGGGGTGTCTCACAGGGAGATGCTAGCTGAAGAAAAGCATCTGGTGAATGTTCAGAAGTCCACCAGAAAAAAAATTTGAAACTGAGCTAACCCAACCAAGAAACCTTGGTGTTGAGACAGGAGTAAATCTTCAATGGGGTTTTGTGTCTGTAAGGGTTGCATTATTGGAGCAGGAGGCTTCACAAATATCCCCATCCTCAATGTTGGGGGAGCCCAGCACATCAGTGCAAAAGATGAGGCTGAAGCATTTGCAACAATCTTCAGCCAGAAATGCTGAATGGATGACCAATCTCGGCCTTCTCTGGAGGTTCCCAGCATGACAGATGCTGGTCTCCAGCCAATTCAATTCACTCCATGCGACATCAAGAAATGGTTGAAGGCACTGGAGACTGTAAAGGCTATGGGCCCTGACAATATTCCAGCAATAGTACTGAAGACTTGTGCTTCAGAACTTGTTGCACCCCTAGCCAAACTGCTCCAGTACAGCTACAACACTGGCATCTACCCTGGAAAATTGCCCAGGTATGTCCTGTACACAAAAAGCAAGACAAATCCAACCCAGCCAATAACTGCCCCATCAGTCTGCTTTCAATTGTCAGTAAAGTAATGGAAAGGGTCATCAACAGTGTTATCAAGCAGCACTTGCTTAGCAATAATCTCACTGATGCTTAGTTTGCGTTCCACCAGGGTCACTCAGCTTCTGACCTCATTACAGCCTTGGTTCAAACATGGACAAAAGAGCTGAACTCCCGAGGTGTGGTGAGAGTGACTTCCCTTGACATCAAGGCAGCATTGACCGAGTGTGGCATCAAGGAGCCCTAGCAAAACTGGAGTCAATAGGAATCAGGGGGAAACTCTCAGCTGGTTGGAGTCATACCTAGCACAAAGGAAGATGGTTGTTGGAGGTCAATCATCTCAGCTCCAGGACATCACTGCAGGAGTAGTGTCCTAGGCCCAACCATTTTGAACTGCTTCATCAATGACCTTCCTTCCATAAGGTCAGAAGTGCGGATGTTCGCTGATGATTGCACAATGTTCCGCACCATTTGCGACTCCTCAGATACTGAAGTAGTCCATGTCCAAATGCAGCAAGGCCTGGACAACATCCAGGCTTGGCTGACAAGTGGCAAATAACATTCACGCCACACAAGTGCCAGGCAATGACCATCTCCAACAAGAGAGAATTTAACCATCGCCCCTTGACATTCAATAGCGTTACCATCACTGAAACCCCACTGTCAACATCCTGGGGCCATTGATCATAAACTGAACTGGACTAGCCATATAAATACTGTGGCTACAAGAGCAGGTCAGATGCTAGGAATCCTGTGGCAAGTAACTCACCACCTGACTCCCCAATGCCTGTTCACCATCTACAAGGCACAAGTCAGACATGTGATGGAACACTTTCCAATTGCCTGGATGAGTGCAGCTCCAACGACACTCAAGAAGCTTGACACCATCCAAGACAAAGCTGCGTGCTTGATTTGCACCTCTTACTTAACATTCACTCCCTCCACCGCCAACATACATTGGCAGCATTGTGTACCATCTGCAATATGCACTGTAGAAACTCACCAAGGCTCCACTGACAGCACCTTCCAAACCCACGGCCACTACTATCTAGAAGGACAAGGGCAGCAGATACATTGGAACACCAACATCTGCAAGTTCTCTTCCAAGCCAGTCACCATCCAGACATGGAAATATATTGCCATTCCTTCATCGTCGCTGGGTCAAAATCCTGGAACATCCTCCCTAACAGGACTGTGGGTGTACCTACACTGCAAGGGCTGCAGTGGTTCAAGAAGGCAGCTCACCACCACCTTTTCAAGGGTAATTAGGGATGGACAATAAATGCTGGCCTTGCCAGCGATGCCCACATCCCATAAATGAATAAAGAAAACAGATAAAAGGAATAGTGCGGGTTTGAATCATTTTCTTGTAACTGTATTGAAATCTTTCCAACCTTTTTGTCCAATGTAATATTATTCATTTTCTCTTACTTAATAAACGTTTTATTTTTTGTGTTAACAGTATACTGGCAGACTCTTGTGGATGTGTTCAGTAACTGACCTCCATGGTTTCTAAAAAAACAAAGTTAGGATTTACCAAACCAGATTTCACCCTGGGATCTGACTTGTCTGGTATTAACATCAGCTGGGGTCATGATAGCGCTATTTCTTCCCATGCAGGTGCATTGTCCCCTGCCCAAAGAACTCTAAAACACGAGATTGTGCATGCGCAACTCACTCCCGATCCACGCATGCACAGAAATTCGCGAGGCATGCTAGGACTTGTCGTTCCCAGCCTCTGCATGGGAATCAGTTCAGTCAGGATTCTTAACAATAGCCAAATAATGTAGCCTTAAGGCAATGGTGCATAAACATCTTATTTGTTCAAAATAATACATTCATCATAAGATAAGGCATTTGGGAATTATCCTCCATCATGCTAAATCTATTATACTTAATAATATCATAGCTATCACATTTGTTTAATTGTGGACAATTGGAGCTCCTGTTCATACAAATTCATCCAGAAAGACGTTCTCTCAGGCTCAACTTTTTCCTTATTAAAGTTGATGTTAATGTTACCAGCATTCGGTTATATACCAAAACATTAATTTGGGAGTCTTACTTGCACAATATTGCATAGGTGGCCTAATATTTTAAAAGAACACTCTTCCTTGATAATCAAGTTCAACTAAACAAAAATTCCATGGGCAGAATTTTCTGTCTGTCGGGCGGGCCATGTGTGAGCAGGCGCGGTCCTGATCGCTGCCCGTGATCGGGTCCACGTCGCAATTTTACGCGGGCGGGCCAATTAAGGCCCGCCCAGCATAAAATGCAGCTCCCGAGGGCAGCAGGAGTGGGCGGGCGGGACTGCTATGACCACGCCGGCCTGTTTAAAAGAGCTCCTGCAGCCTTACAAAGGCTGTCAAACATGGCCAGCAGAAGGGCTTCCCAGAGCGCTGCTGGTGAGCAGGCAGGCAGGATGGTAGGGCAGGGGGGCACTGTGCCCCTCGTTTCTCAGGCACGTTCCTTGAGGAGGCGGCAGCACAGTGGGAGGTCCTCATTCCCAAGGAGGGGAGGAAGAGGCCCCCCCACATGACCAAACGTGCGTGGGAGGAGATGGCAGAGATAGTGAGTTCCAGCGACATGGTGCAGCGCACCTGGATTCAGTACCACAAGCGTTTCAACAACCTATTGCGCTCGGGAAGGGTGAGTACCATGTTGGCATTGGTCACTTAACCCAGCACGTAGGCTTTATCCTCTGGTCACTCCCCTCCCCCCTACCCCCGCAAGACTGAGTGTAGTTACAGCATTGAATCATTGATGGCATGTGTCCTTCGCTGGGTGGGCCAGCAGATATTGCCCATGCTTAGGTCACCCTGAGAGGGGGGTGGTGAGATGGGTTCTGCACCTGCAACATGTGGTTCAGTGACATCCACATTACTGTTCTGGGGGCAACCTGGATGGTCTGCACCTAGGCGCAGTGCTGGAGCTGCAAAACATGTCAAAGCCATGGTGCTGACATTCTGGGAGGGGAGCTTCCAGGTGGCGGGGCACCGATCCATCTGCTGTCCTTTGCGTTCCACGTGCTTACGCCTCCTTGCTTTGCAAGGTTAGACCGTGTGGTGCCAAATGTGGTGTAGGCAGGATCTGGCCAAGGGGGGGGGGCGAGACAGGTCTGGCATTTGTGTGAGTGTGTGGCACCTGCGGGGTGAGGGGGGCACTGGAGCCCTGCAATGTCCCACTCTGGTTGAGGTGGGATGGCAGTGAAGAGATTCCAGGTACAAGTTGCACTAATCAATGCTCTTCTCTCCTTTTTAGGAGAAGAATGCTAATAATGCCGCTGAGGGGTTGAGGACTGGCGGAGGGCTGGCCCAGTTGGCGATCATTGGCAGGTTCGAGTAGGAGGCCCTTAATCTGGAGAGGCGCCATGTGCCCAGGTCCACCGGTGTCGGTGAGGCTGGGGTGCCACGGGCAGGTATGTTTGCCCAGCACTGAGGTCGCCATTAGTGTCCCAGCAGCCATGGCACTGCTGAATGTTCAGTGATTGAAGTTTGCAACATGATTTGACCATTGCTCACGGAAGAATGAGCGCATAATGATCTGGGGGACAGGGATGCACACTGACATTGTCTCCACGTTAACTAATCAAATGTCCTTGTTCTTCCTTTCAGCATCAGCGGGGCAGGGTTGGGAGGAGGAGGCACAGGGGCCCCCTCTCACACCTGAGGGCCCTGAAGTCTCTGACCCATCACATCATCTCTGCCAGGCAGGCACCAGCACAGATACAGTGGGAATTAGATCATCGGCTAGTATCCCAGGGCACAGTGGTGAGGGCACTTCACAGTCGCTGGAGGAGCTGGCGGAGACAGAGAGTGCCCATGGCGCCAGCAGTCGGAGGACTGCAGGGGACCAGGCACATGCTCAGTCGGTGGCTGATGATGTGCTTCTGGAGTCATCCATGAGGCAGCAATTGCTGGAAGTTCAGCAGGGTGTGCGGGAGGATCTGGCGGAGATACATGAGGCTATGCTTGGCTTGGTCTCCATGGTGGAGGAGTCCACAAGGACCATCTGCTAATGTAATGAGCCTCATGGCTGAGCACCATGCTTCCTCCATGGAGAGAGTGGCGACTTTCGCGGAGGGGCTCCTCCAGGAGACCAATCAGGCCTTCTTGGGGGATGTGCTCAGACCAGCAAACCCTCACATCGGCATTGACCTCAGCTGGTCAGTGCCAGTGTGGGTGATGGTCTGAGCACCAGGTTTCCCAGCTCGGTGCCCATCCATCTACGATGAGCAGGGAAGTCCGAAGCGACCTCTCGTCAGCGCAGCAGCTGCCTGTCATCTCTCGAGTTCCTCTCAGGGCGCTCTGGATGAGGGCAGCAGCTCCTCCACTGCTCTGCCAGTGACCGCTGCATCTGATGAGGCTGCAATGACTGGGGGAGATGCCAGCTGTGGAACTGGCCGCTCCCTCCCAGGCGGGACCAGCACATGCTCCACAGGCCAAAGGACAGCAGCCAACGTCATCGAGGCCATCAGGACAGCACAGTGAGCAGGCTGTCTCAGATGCCAGTGCCAGTGAAGGGAAGCACCTAGACGTAGCACCCGAAAGCGTAAATTTAAGGTACCTTAGGCACACCACGGGTTTCTCACTGGTGCTTTTGTGTTGCCCCGTAATGAGGTCATGATTAGTTGGTGTGCTGTTTAACACCTTTGTCATTTTGTTTCCTTAAGTTCATTTTGTAATATCATTAAATTTAGACATTGACCATGACTGAGGGTGACTCTTTTCCCCTGCAGGTGGATGGTTACCCATGATGTTATGAGTGAGTTATGTCACATCGAGCTTTATTGACAAGGCCCTTCGTTAATGTTCCTATACAGGCAGATTTGGCACTCATGTATCATGTATGAAGCCTGCAGCACAGGCTTCTGTTGGAGGTCCATCCGTGGTGTTCTAGCTGAAGGTTCATTGGATTAAAGCCTCTCGGGTGTCCCTGCCTCCCTGGAGTATGCCCGGGTGAGTGTCTACCCCCTCAGCATTTCTCTGTGTGTGCTCATCCTCGGACCCACTGCTGAACTCATCGTGTGCAGCCGCAGCAACTTCATCTACATCTTCTTCGTCCACAGTGTTGCCCCTTTCCAGCACAAGATTGTGGTGAGTGCAGCATGCAACCACTATCAGCAACACATGATCTGGGGGGGTACTGCAATGCACCCCCTGAACAGTCCAGGCATCAGAAGCGCATTTTGAGAAGACCGGTGGTTCTCTCCACCACAGCCCTTGAAGAGGCGTGGCTCCTATTGTACCGCTGCTCAGCTTCTGTTCTTGGATGGCGGAGAGGTGTCATGAGCCACCTTCTGAGGGGATAGCCCTTATCACCCAGCAGCCATCCATCCAACCGGGCTGGAACATTGAAAAGCCCCGGCAATTGAGAGTGCCTGAGGATGTAGGCGTTGTGGGAGCTGCCTGGGTAGCTTGCACGGGCTTGTAGAATCTGCAGCTTGTGATCACACTCTATCTGCACGTTCATGGAGTGGAAGCCATTCCTGTTGACGAAAGCACCGGGCTCACCTGCTGGCGCCTTGATGGCCACATGTGTGCAGTCTATTGCACCCTGGACGTGGGGGAAGCCAGCAATTGCTGCAAAGCCTCTGGTTTGCTCTGTCTGGCTGGCCTTGTCCCAGCGGTAGTGGACGAACGTCAATGCACGCCTGAACAAAGCGCCTCTTATCCCGCCCATGGATGAATTTTATTTAAAAGTCTCTTACCCGCCTGCCCGTTGAGCCTGTGCACCGACCCGAAGATCACACGGGCGCCTGAAAATCAGCATTGATTGCTGATTTAAGGGCCATAACTAGCCCGTTAATTAATACCATTGACACCAAGGCAGTATTTGAGTGAGTGTGGCATCAAGGAGCCCTAGCAAAACTGGAGTCTATGGGAATCGGGGGAAAACTCCGCACTGGTTGAAGTCATACTTAGCACAAAGGAAGATGGTTGTCATTGTTGGAGGTCAATCACTCAGTTCCAGGATATCACTGCAGGAGTTCCTCAGGGTCATGTCCTAGGCCCAACCACCTTCAGTTGCTTCATAAATAACCTTCCCTTCATCATAAGGTTAAAAGTGGGAATGTTCGCTAATGATTGTACAATGTTCAGCACCATTCGCAATGCCTCAGACACTGAAGCAGTCCATGCCCATATGCAGAAAGACCTAGACATCATTTAGGCTTGGGCTGATAAGTGGCAAGTAACATTCGCGGTACACAAGTGCCAGGCAATGACTATCTCGAACAAGGAAGATTGTAACCATCTCCCCTTGATGTTCAATGGTATGACCATCACTGAATCCCCCACTATCAACATCCTGGGTTACCACTGACTAGAAACTCAACTGGACCAGCTATATAAATACTGTGACTACAAGAGCAGGTCAGAGGCTGAGAATTCTGTGGTGAGTAATCCACCTCCTAAGTCCCCAAAGCCTGTCCAACATCTATAAAGCACAAGTTCGAGGTGTGATCAAATACTCTCCACTTGCCTGGATGAGTGCAGTCCCATCAACCCTCAAGAAGCTCAACACTGTCCAGGACAAAGCAGCCCAATTGATTGGTACCACATCCACCACCTCCAACATCCACCGACGCTCAACGCAAGCAGTGTGTAGCATCTACATGATGCATTGCTGCAACTCACTGAGATTCTTTCAACAGCACCTTCCAAACCCGTGATCTCTACTATCTGGAAGGGCAGATGCAATAGATGCATGGGAGCACTATCACCTACAAGTTCCCCTCCAAGTCACACGCCATCCTGACTTGGAACTATATTGCCGTTCCTTCACTGTCACTGGGTCAAAATCCTGGAACTCCCTCCCAAACAGCACTGTGAATGTACCTACACCACATGCAGTGGTTTAATAAGGTGGCTCACCACCACTTCCTCAGGGGCAATTAGGGATGGACAATAAAAATGCTGGGCTAGCCAGCAATGTCCACATCTCCTGATAGAAAAAATAGATGATGAAATGAGGAAAAAAACAATTAAATGTTGATGGAGTCGCTCTCTTAAAAAAAAAGGATAGGAACCAAAATGGAGTCACATTACTTCAGCAGAAAACATGGGCAAAATAATTTTTTTAAGTATTAAAAGGCACATTTAATATTCTTTATCAAACTAAAGACAAATGAAGAACAATAATTTTATTGTATATTGTATAAAACATTAGGTTTGACAACTTTGTTCTAGTTATTCTCCTGATAATTAAAGAACAACTGTAATGTTGAGGAACTGAATTTCAAAGTAATTTAGTATCTTCTGTCAACTTTAAATATTAAGGCTTTTAAATGTCTCTTACCTGTTCAGACAACCACTTCATTTGAGCTCAGGGCTCAAGTCCCATAGAAGCCTAAGATTTCATTTTGCACAAAGTTACCTATATCCCTTATCTGGTGTTAAAAACTGAGTCAAAAAGAGTCTGAAAATATGAACATCCTTCTCATTTTTAAATGCTGATCCCAGACAGATAATGATTCCCTACTTCTTTTGTAGTACTATTATCTGTTAAGTTCAAAAACAAACAGTCATGTCTGTTATGATGTAAGGTAAGGAAAGGAATCAGAAACAATTCCAGCAACATTTACTTTTACCTTTGAGTCCCAAAGTAAATTAATTAAAATCAGTTAGACACAAACTTCTGCCCAACTCCACCCCACAAAATAGCTATAGATGCATAATTCAGGACTTCTGTATAAATGAGATGGAAGTTCTAGGCAAGCTGACAAGATTTTCCCACTGTTTTATTGCAGTATTTTCAGGTTATAATAAATTCACTCTGAGTGTGTCATTTTCAGTTCAGGGAGAAGCCATGTGTTCGCTTCAAGTTTGAGTTGAAATTATCATGTGTCCAATTAAATAATTAATTAGGATTTCTCTTCACAGATGCACTGACCACAATGTATTTATTACAGTTCATATAATGACATGATGTCACAAGAAATCAGTTAAATTCGCCTTAGAAGGATTTCTAAACAGTTCAATGTCTCTTGTAATTTTTTAAAAATTTGGCATGCAGACATAATTACAACTCAAATATTTCTGTCACCACTTTCATACAAAGCAATTGTCAGTTCACCTGTAGGAGTATGGTTACCAAAGAGATTGAAGCAGTGTGGATAAATTCAAGTACCAAAGTTTCATGCATAAAATATTAAATTGAAGTGTATTACCTAGCTGAATGTTGTATATTTTTGGCATTTATTTTTCTGTTTTGTTAAAATCTAAATAAAGTTTATTTTTCAAAGCACTTCCAAATTGAGAGGGTGCAGAAAAGATTTACGAGAATGGTTCCTGAGATGAACAACTTAATTTACCAGGAAAGATTGGAGAAGCTGGGTTGTTCTTCTTAGAGTAGAGAAGGTTGAGAGGAGATTGGATAGAGGTGTTCAGAATCATGAGGGATCTAGATAAGTAGATAGAAAGAAACTGTTCCCATTGGCAAAAGGGTTGAGAAGCAAAGGACATAGATTTAAAGTGATTGGCAAAAGGACCAAAGACGACATGAAAAACTCTTTTACGCAGCAAGTGGCTATGACCTGGAGTACACTTGCCTGAAAGGGTGGCGGAGGCTAATTCAGTCACGGCTTTTAAAAAGGAATTAGATAAGCACCTGAAGCAAAAAAAAACGTAGGGCTACAGGGAAAGGGCGGGAGAATGGGACTAGGTAAACTGCTTTTGCAGAGAACCTGCACGGGTTCAACAGGCCTAGAACCATAGAACCATAGAACACTACAGCACAGAAAACAGGCCATTCGGCCCTTCTAGTCTGTGCCCAAATATTATTCCGCTAGTCCCATTGACCTGCACCTAGTCCATAACCCTCCAGACCTCTCCCATCTATGTATCTATCTAATTTATTCTTAAAACTTAAGAGTGAACCCACATTTACCACGTCAGATGGTAGCTCGTTCCACACTCTCACCACTCTCTGAGTGAAGAAGTTCTCCCTAATGTTCCCCCTAAACCTTTCCTCTTTCACCCTAAAGCCATGTCCTCTCGTGTTTATTTCTCCTAATCTAAGTGGAAAGAGCCCACTAGCATTTACTCTGTCTATACCCCTCACAATTTTGTAAACTTCTATCAAATCTCCCCTCATTCTTCTACGCTCCAAGGAATAAAGTCCTAACCTGTTTAATCTTTCCCTGTAACTCAACTCCTTAAGACCCGGCAACATCCTAGTAAATCTTCTCTGCACTCTCTCAATCTTACTGATATCCTTCCTGTAGTTAGGCGACCAGAACTGCACACAATACTCCAAAGTTGGCCTCACCAATGTCTTATACAACCTCACCATAACATCCCAACTCCTATACTCAATACTTTGATTTATGAAGGCCAGTATGCCAAAAGCTTTCTTTACAACCCTGCCTATCTGTGACGCCACTTTCAGGGAATTATGTATCTGAACTCCCAGATCCCTTTGTTCCTCCACACTCCTCAGTGCCCTACCATTTACTGTGTATGTCCTACCTTTGTTTGACCTTCCAAAATGTAACACCTCACACTTTTCCACATTAAATTCCATCTGCCATTTTCTGGCCCATTTTTCCAGTTGGTCCAGATCCCTCTGCAAGCTTTGAAAGCCTTCCTCGCTGTCCACAATGCCTCCAATCTTAGTGTCATCAGCAAACTTGCTGATCCAATTCACCACCTAATAGCCTCCTTCTGCACTGTAACCTTTCTATGATTTTAGATTTTAACTTAACTAATACCAGCTTGATAATTTAGGATCAACATAATAAAAATACAGGAAAGGCTATGCAACATCAGAATTCTTATTTGTTTTCAATCAACATTTGGCTCCAAGCACATTTATTACAATACAGCACACAAAAGAAATATGTTCAAAACATCTGTCAAAAAGTGACAAGCAAAAGGGCTAGAATCCAGTGTCTTTAATTGCTTGCCAAAGGGTTTATCTTTGTTTATCAATGATGCAACATGATGATGATGATTCATCGTTTGGATCTAATGGTAGGAATAGTATTTGCATAACACGAAAAAGGTGTTTTTCGTAATGTACTATTTGATCTGTCATGGCTTCCTCATAGTTAGGTAGAATTTCTATTTTTGGGGATTGCAGGGGCAGTTCTGCCATGGAAAATGCTCTATCTACTGTAATGAGATAGCCTGATCCCAGCTTGTATCCTTGGGGCAGTGGTGAGGGGGAGGGCTCATATTGAAGGCAGCCTCCACAAGCTTCACCAAGGGGTCCTTCAACAACAGCCTTTGGTGGCCTAGAGCAATGTACTCCTTCTAAGATATTTGTGAAAGTTTAAAACATTTTTTCAGAAATTTTAAACCCCACCAAACTGTGCCATCAAGTGCTCTGTGATTATTTGGCTGGACTTCCTGCACGAAGAAAATTCAAATCTTGTCTCTCTGCCAATGTAACAATGTTGGATGCCAGAGATCAACATGAATCCTTGGCATTGAGTGCTAATACCATGCAAATGAGGGGAAATGCTGCTGCACCTTGAATGTGGGAAATTGGGACATTGGAAAAATTGGTGGGACACAGTATAATGCATCCTTGATATATTTCATGCCTCAGTTCTGCCACAAAGTTAGCTATATCCTGTGATATTGCTCATGCTGAGTCCAAAGAAACATTACTTTATGATGATAGCAAAGTGATATCAATTTCTCCAATATACTTCTCACTCACCTTTCCAACTGAGTAAAGTACCACCACCTACGACTTAACACACAAAAAATTCCTATCGCGCCTGTCCTAGCTAACCACAAGTTAGTTCCCATTGCTCATTGGGGTAATTCTAACTTTTAAAAAGGGCTTTTTTAAATTGATTGATGAGAAATGGACATCACTGGCAAGGCTAGCATTTATCGCCAATCCTTAGTTTCCCTTAGGTGGTGGTGAATCACATTCTTGTAGTGCTTGCGGACCCACAGTGCTGTTATGGAGGAGTTCCAGGATTCGGATCCAATGACGTTGAAGGAGAGGTGATATATCTCCAAGTATAGATAGTGTGTGACTTGGAAGGGAAATTGCAGATGGTGATATTCCCATGCATCTCCTGCCTAGGTGGTAGAGGCCATAGATTGAGAAGTGGTGTTGAAGGAACCTTAGCCTCTACAGAGCATCTTGTAGATAGATGAGGGGAGGCAGTGGCGTAGTGGTATTGTCACTGGACTAGTAATCCAGAGACCCAGGGTAATACCTGGGGACCTGAGTTCAAATTCCACCATGGCAGATGGTGGAACTTGAATTTAATAAGTATGTGGAATTTAAAGTCTAATGATGATAATGAAACCATTGTCGATTGTCGTAAAAACCCATTGGGTTCCCTAATGCCCTTTAGGTAAGGAAATCTGCTGTCCTTACCTGGTCTGGCCTACATGTGACTCCAGACCCACAACAATGTGATTAACTCTTAAAAATGCCCTCTGAACAAGGGCAAATAGGGAAGGGTAATAAATGCTGGCCTAGCCAGTGATGCCAACATCCCACAAACGAATACAAAAAACATATTGCTGTGACTGTACACCCTGGTGGAGGAAGTGAATACTTAAGGTCATGGATGGTTGTTCTGTCTCGGATGGTATGAAGTTTCTTGATCGTAGTTGGAGCTGCACACATTCAGGCAAGTGGAGAATATTCCATCACACTCCTGACTTATGCCTTGTAGATGATGGACAGGCTTTGAAGAGTCAGGTGATGATCATTTTTGGTGGCTCTGCTAATTTCTCATGAATAATTCACATGTGCAATTCTTTCCCAGTTTTTTTCCTAAACTAACTTAAGGTTCTTTGGCCTTTTGCTTCTCCTACCAGATTATGTGACTCTGCGGAGGAGCCTGGGGATT
The DNA here is from genome assembly GCF_964194155.1 of Cetorhinus maximus. NCBI lineage: Eukaryota > Metazoa > Chordata > Chondrichthyes > Lamniformes > Cetorhinidae > Cetorhinus > Cetorhinus maximus. The sequence goes on from NC_135882.1 coordinate 161,347,055, forward strand.
AAGAAGGGAGCACAATAGTTTGCACAAATTGTACCACGTTGGGATGGGATAGGCTAGTCTATTCATCTCTGGGGTCATGTTAATATGAATAATTTCACAATAAGACTACACACATGAAAGAAGTCATTGTGGATCTCTGTGATGCAGTGAGAGGCACGGCCCATCAGCTCAGCTGCAAAGTCATCCAATAAAGCATTAGTCAGTTCATTACCAAGATGTAGTACCAGTGAAATCAGTGAAGCATTGGTCTTGATTGCTCTCTTGTGTTTTACTCATTTAAACAAATTATAGCTCTTAGGTACTCAGCAAGTTACTGAAAACTCAGAGAACTGTAGTAACTTAAGGAAACCAAATAACACAGACACAGTGAGAACACAGAGGGCTGAATTCGTGCTCCTGAGTTGGGTATGCAGCGTCGGGAAATTTCCCAACTCTGGAAACCTGATTCAGGAGAAACTGCCCCGAACTGCCGGATTTTCATTCTGGGGAGTGGGGTGGGTGCTAACTTTTCTTTTATTCGTTCATGGGATGTGGGTGTCGCTGGCCAGGCCAGCATTTATTACCCATCCCCAGGTGCCCCCTAGTTCAGAGGGCATTTAAGAGTCAACCACATTGCTGTGGGTCTGGAGTCACATGTAGGCCAGACCAGGTAAGGATGACAGATTTCCTTCCCTAAAGGACATTAGTGAACCAGATAGGTTTTTACAACAATCGACAATGGTTTCATGGTCATCATTAGACTTTTAATTCCAGATTTATATTGAATTCAAATTCCACCCTGGAATCTGGTCTGCTACCCCCAGAAACAGCATGAAGGCAGCCACTGGGTTGCCAGGGTCAGAGCTGAGCTGGTTAAGAGGACCCCGGCAGTGCTCTGAGATTTCGTCCCAGTTATAATAATAACAGTACAATAAAAAATAGCCCACTAACCCTCACCCCTCACACTCTCATCCCCCACACACTCCCCATGCCAAGTCCATGCCAACTCATGCCCCCACCCACCCATCATTGCCCTCACTCCCTCCATGTCAATATATGCCCTCTACCCAACTCTCATAACCCCTCATACCAATCTATGTCCCTCTACGAATCCCATGACACTTTATAATCCTTATGTCAACAGTACTAACACGTGCCAACCCATGACCACCCCTACTCATCCCCATGGCCCCTTACAGCCCCTTTGACAACTTAGTGCCAACACATGCCAACACATGCTGCCCCACCCACCAGCCTTTGCTCTTACACCATCCATGCCAACTCACCCAGTATCCACCATGGACAGATGTCAGGATCCATCCTGGGATGAAATAAAATGCAATTCTAAGGGCATTCTGGAGACAAAGATCGGTAGCAGGCGGGATCATCGGCCTGATTCCCGCTGGATGGCAGTGAACACGCGCGATCTTCCGCTTTTGAACTCATTAGTTATGCGTCTGCGTGAAGCTTGGCAAATTTTGTAGTGGGGTGGGCAGGAAATCGCCTACCCTGCCCTCACCTCATGGGGTCGAATATCCTGGCGCCATATTTAAACATCACCTGGACAGCAGTCACTCAATGCAGACCAGGTGCTCCGGATTACTCCTCCAGAGTCCTCGCAGCCGCAGCTCGTACTGGAAAAGTTTGCAGATGTGAACAATGACAGACTAGGACATATGAGGGCACCTCGGGCATTGCATTTCGCTCGTCTCTAGATGAGCATGGCCAGCAATACACCCATGGTCAGGCCAATGCTCGCCATTGTAGTGTCCCATGTGTGCTTACCTCTTGACCTTGTAGAGGCCCTGCTGTATCTTGCTGCTCAGGCCCTTGCTCCTCATGGCCCTGTTCAAACTGGCAACGGGTCCTCCTTCTGCCAGACTTGCTGAGTTTTTCCAGGTAATTCTGTTTTTGTTTTGTTTTGGATTTCCAGCATCCGCAGTAGCTTTTAGCTTTTTGTTTTTACCTCCTTCTCCTCATCTGGATGAGAACCATTAGTAAGACAGGGTTGCTTGCAGCTGCATCATGACGCCTTAATGAATGTGTGAACAAGTTGAAGTGGTACATTAAGTGAGCATATCCTTTACAGGTTTACAGATTTCTAGAGGGCATGGAGATAATAAACAAGTACTTTGCATCCGTCTTTACAAAGGAAGAAGATGCTACCCAGGCCGAGATGAGAGAGGAGGTTATTGGTACACTAGAATAATTTACAACTGAGAAGGGGGAGGTGTTAGAAAGGCTATCTTCACTCACAACAGATAAGGTACCAGGACCGGATGAGATGCATCCAAGGGTACTGAGGGAAGTGCGAGTAGAAATTGCAGAGGCACTCGTGATAACCTTCCAGTCTTCTTTAGACAGGATGGTGCCAGAGGACTGGAGAATTGCGAATGCTACACCTTGTTCAAAAAGGGGTGCAAAGATAAAGCCTGCAACTACAGGCCAATCAGTTTGACTTCAGTGGTAGGGAACCTTCTGGAAACTATAGTTTGGGACAAAATCAATAGTCATTTAGACAAGTGCAGGATAATTAAGGAAAGCCAGCATGGATTCATTAAGGGAAAATCATGCTTAACTAACTTGCTGGAGTTATTTGAGGAGGTAACAGAAAAAGTTGATAAGGGCAATTCTGTTCATGTTGTGTATATGGATTTTCAAAAGGCAGTTGATACAGTGCCACACAACAGACTTGTGAGCAAAATTCTAGCTCATGGAATAAAAAGGAAAGTAGGCACTTGGATAAGAAATTGGCTGTTACTCAGACAGGAAACAGAGGCCTGAATTTCACACTTGACATGCGCGCCAAGTCGGCGAGAGCTAAAGCAGATTTGGAATCCGCTCACAGGCGCGGTTGCATTTCAAATGCGATTTCATGGCTGGATGGCCAATTAAATTCTGCCCAATGTGAAATGCGTCTTCTCAATGGTCAGGAATAGCCAGCGGGAGCCTGTTGGGCGCTAGGTCCAATGGCGACCCGGTGGGCGCTTTAAAACCGGCAGAGGCAGCTCCCCAAAGAGGAGAATATATGGAGTCTGTGCAGGAAACCATTTCATTCGAACAATGGCCTCACCAACGGCTGGAGACTTCAGGCGGGAGGTCAAGTTGGCAGGGGCCCTTGGCAGGTGAGGTGGCAGGATCTGGCAGAGATCCATGAGGGTATGTGTGCCATGGTCTTTGTTGTGGAGGGGTCCATGTGGAGCATGAGCGTTGCATTGACCCTTATCGCCAAGCGCACGGCCTCCTCCATTGAGAGAGTGGCGACTCTCATGGAGAAGCAACTCCAGGGACAGAATCAGGGGTTCCTCAGGTTGTACTCGGACCTGCAAGCCCTCACACAGGCAATGAACTCAGGAGGTCAGTGTCAGTGTGGGAAATAGATGAGGCACCCAGTATCCCAGCTAGGTGCCTGTCAATCAATGGTGAGCAGAGAGGTCCAGAGTGACCTCACGTTGGCGCACAAGCTGCTTGCCGTCTCTGCAAGTTCCTTTCAGGGAGCTCCTCCACCCCTCTGCCGGTGGCCATGGCATCTGATGAGGCTGTGATGACTGGGGAAAGACCTGCCATGGCACTGGCCACTCCCTCCCAGGCATGGGCTCCATTGGCCAGAGGATGACTGCCAAGGTCATCAAGGCCAACAGGACCGCACTGTCAGTAGGCTGCCTCCAACGCCACTGCCAGTGAGGGGGGTGGAGGGCAACAAGACACAGCACTTGCAAACTTAATTTTAAGGCTCCATGAGCACAAGAGGGACTGTTCACGGGTGATCGTCTGTTCTGCCATGTTTTGTTAATATGTTTACTGGTGTGACCATTAACACCATATAATGTTAAGTTCATTTGATGTGAGTGCCAACATGATAGCAATGTTGCTTTTGTCTTAATGGCCTGAGTATGTTTCACTTGTTTTGTAGGTGCAGGGCATGCCGGTATCTAATGCTGGACATGAGTGCCTCTAAACTTTATTGCACAGGCACTGAGTAGGCTTTTGGTTCAAAGGAAAGGGTCATTTCAAATATCCGGGATGGGGGCGGCACCCCTAGCATGAGGTGGAAGCAGATCTTTGGCCGCCTTGCTGAAGGAGCATTGGATCAAGGCGTCCCTGGTGTCCCTGCTTCCCTGAAGGATCCAGAAGTCTGCCTCCACATCCTCACTGTGCTCCTCACCAGGCTCCTCTTCTGAGTCACCACTGGGTTCATCATCTGTGTCCTGTGCAGCTGCGTCAAGATACTGTTCCTCCAGTGGGTTCCCCCCTTGCCAGAGCCAGATTTTGGAGAGTGCAGCATGCAACCACTATCAGTGACACCCGCTCTGGAGGGTATTGTAGTGCTCCCTCTGAATGGTCCAGGCCTCGGAAGCACATCTTCAGAAGACCTATGGTCCTTTCTATCACCGCCGTTTGTGGAGGCATGACTCCTATTATAATGCTGCTCTGCCTCTGTTCTTGGGTGGCAGAGAGACGTCATAAGCCACCTTTTCAACAGATAGCCCTTGTCACCCAGCAGCCATCCATCCAGTCGAGCTGGAGCAGTAAAGAGCCTTGGCACCTGTGAGCGTCCAAGGATGTAAGAGCCATGGGAGCTACCAGGGTACCTAGCACAGACTTGCAGAATATGCATCTTGTGGTCACAAACTATCTGAGCATTCATCGAGTGGAAGCTCTTCCTGTTGACGAAGGCTGAGCCGCTGGCGCCTTGATGGCTACATGTGTGCAGTCTATTACACCCTGGATGCGGGGGAACCCAGTAATCACTGTGAACCCTCTGGCTTACTCAGCCTGGATGGCCTCGTCCATATGGAAATGAATAAATATCATTACCCGCCTGAACAGTGCACCAGTCACCAGTTGGATGCAACTGTGTACAGCTGATTGGATCACTCCACAAAGATCCCCCACTGACCTCTGGAAAGAGCTGGAGGCATAGGAGTTGAGGGCCACTGTGACCTTCAGAACCACTGACATGGGGTGTCCACCCATACAGTTGGAGGTGATCTCAGGCCCAATCATCTGACAAATGGAGGTCACAGTCTCTCAGGAGAGACGGAGCCTCTTTCAGCATTGCACCTCAGACATGTTAGGTTAGTTGCATCACTGCCTGTAAGCCCTGGCAGCAGAATAGTGGTGTCTTCTGCGGCCCCTTCTGCCTTGGACTACCTGCTGGCCCTGCACCCCTTGTGTCAGGCCTCTCCTCCCACAGGTTGCTCCCTTGGAAGCTGCATATGAACACCTGGCCTCCTCTCCTTCTGCCGCTCTCTTCCTCCTCAGAGGGGTTGCCACCAGTGGAGACCACAATCCTCAATACCAGGGTAACAGAAGGCTGTCTGGTGCTCGGAAGGGCCCACACAGTCAAACTCCTCTGGGGGCCTTGAAGACACCAATGAGTCCTGAAATGAAGCCTACAAATGCTAAGGCTGCCCGTCTGTCCGTTTTGCCCATGTGATGAGCGCGATGGGCAATGTAAAATCAGGATCAATTGCCTTTTTAATGGCCTTAAGTGGTTCTTTAATTGTTGGCAGGCGCGGCTCCGACACCTGCGCATGCCCTCCGACCTAAAGATTGCTTGTGTGTGGGATGATGTCAGGACTCTCGCCCAGCATCATCTCATGCTACTTCACGTTCATTTGGGTCAGGCACGTACACGCCTGTGAGATATAAAATTCTGGCCAGAAATTAGTGATAAATGGTGGTTTTTCAGATTGGAGGCAGGTTTGTAATAGAGTTCCCCAGGGGTCAGTGTTGGGACCCTTGCTCTTCCTGATATATATTAGTGACCCATGGTGTTCAGGGCATGGTTTCAAAATTTGCAGATGGTACAAAGTTTGGAAATGTTGTCAACTATGATGAGGATAGTCTTGAACTTCAAAAGGATATAGGTATGTTGATGGATTGGGCAGGCAAGTGGCAGATGAAGTTCAATGCAGAGAAGTGTGAGGTGATTCATTTTAGCAGGAAGGATATGGTGGTAAAATAAAGGGAAAAACTCTAAAGGAGGTGCAGAAACAGAGGGACATCAGTTTATAAGTACATAAGTCATTGAATTTGGCAGGACATGTTGAGAGAGCAGTTAATAAAGCATATAGCATCTTAGGCTTTATTATAAGGCCATAAGACCATAAGACATAGGAGCAGAAATTAGGCCATTCGGCCCATCGACTCTGCTCCGCCATTCAATCATGGCTGATAAGTTTCTCAACCCCATTCTCCCCATAACCTTTGATCCCCTTACCAATCAAGAACCTATCTATCTCAGTCTTAAATACACTCAATGACCTGGCCTCCACAGCCCTCTGTGGCAATGAATTCCATAGATTCACCACTCTCTGGCTAAATAAGTTTCTCCTCATCTCTTAATAGGGGCATTGAGTCCAACAGTAAGAAGGTCATGTTGAACTTAAATAAGACACTAGTTCGGCCTCATCTAGAGTACTGCATCCAGTTCCTTGCACCATACTTGAGGAGGAATGTGAAGGCATTGGAGAGAGGCGTGAGAGATTTACAAAAAAGATTCCAGGGATAAAGAACTGTAGCTATGAGGATAGATGGGAGAGGTTAGGACTGCTTTTCTTGGAGAAAAGCAAGCTGAGAGGAGACTTGATAGAGGTATTCAAGATCCTGAGAGGTATGGATGGAGTAAATAATGATAAACTGTTCCCACTCAAGAGAGAATCAAGAACCAGAGGGCACCGATTCAAAATAATTGGCAAAAAGAGTAAAAATGATGTGAGGAATTTTTTTTTCACCCAGAAGATGGTTGGAGTCTGGAACGAACTTCCTGACAGCGTGGTGGAGGCAGGTTCGATCGAGGTAATCAAAAGAGAATTGGATTGCTATCTGAAAAGAAAGCATGTGCAAGGTTATGGGGATAAGGCAGGGTAGTGGGACTAGGTAGAATGCTCTTTCAGAGAAGCAGTGCAGACTTGATGGGCTGAATGGCCTCTTCCTGCACTGTAAAGTTTCTCTGATTCTGTGATCTCAAAGCCAGCAGGCAAGTACTAAGCCCTTTACCTGTCCTCCACCCCACCCCTTCCATGTAAAGGACATCCTGGAGGACCAGAGATGGGTATTCCTCCTGTTCATGCATGAATGTGTATGGAGGCATTTCTCTTTGCCCACAGTGATGAGCGCCATGCGCAAGAAGGCTCACATGGATACTTTTCCACTTGTCTCCACTACCCTTAAAACACAAAGACAGACCATTGCCTTAACAGCATAGAAAGACCAACCTCATAATCCCTTGGCAGCCATGGCCATTCAGTGGGAGGATGGAGGTTTGGAGGGCGGAGTTAGCTGCACTCCACAAGCCATGGCCCTTGGAGGCATTCCACCTTCATCCCTCCCTTCATCCCCTCCTCTGACTCTGACTGCAGCCAATGGCAATTGGCACAGAATGAATGGCAGCTCCACACCTTGCTGGGATCTTGATGTTATGAGACCCATGAGTTGGGAACAAACCTGCCGCAATGCAGGCTTCACCATAGAGAGGAGGACATAAGTGGGCATCTTTGAGATCCAGTTGCCTCATAATTATTCAGGTGACCCTTTAGTTGGCCACTTGAGCTGACCTTGAACGCTGAAGGGCTGAGGCCTACAACCACTAATTTTTGCAATTTTGTATTTTTGCATGTTTTGCTTTATTCTTGATTTGAAGAGAACATGTATTAAGTCTGCATTGAATATTTAAAGTTACTTTGTGGACCTTGATTCAAAACTATGCGTGATTTGTGCTTTGATTAAATCAAATAATTAATAAATAGTAATCAGTAGTGATATTATTAACTGTAGACTTATTTTCCCAAGGGCGGAATCAACCCAGATTTGCACTAAGTGAGGTAGCGGAAGTGGCAAAAAAAGCATTTTACACACTGGCCGCAATGGCAGTTTTCGTGCCGCATTATCCCATCCTCATTAATAATGCATTCACAGGAAACACGCTGGATCACTGGCGGGCAGGCTCGGATTTGCCGGCACGCCGTGACCTCAGCGCTTCCTCCCTTCGGGCACCATATTTAAAGAACACCAGAGCGCAGCCAAATTCATGTCTCCAAACCAGGACTGCTCCAGACAACAGGTGTCCCCGAAAGCAAAGAAGATGGCAGCCCCAAACTTAGTGAAATCTCTCTGGAGCAACTGCTGGATGCAGTGGAAGGCCACCGCAATATTCTCTATCCCTGCTCTGGCTGCATGAGGTCCAGCAGTGTCACCAATCTGGCATAGGAGGCAGTGGCAGCAGCGGTCAGTGTCAGCGGAGCACAGAGGAGGTCAGCCATCCAGTTCAGGGAGAGGATGATTGATCTCTTCTGTTCTGCCTGGGTAAGTCAACCACCTCATCACTCTCAACTCACACGCTTCCAAACCCAGCACACATCCACAGGAATCTCACATCTCAAGGGACAACACCATTAACTCTCACACACACCCTTACATCGCCATCAGGCTCATACCCTCTGAAGCTCATGTCCTCATCCTGTCCATGACTCAGCTCACCACACAAACATTCCATGCAGTGCCATGTGTCCTGCTCACACTCTCTCCATCTGTTTCCATGCAGGAGAAGCTGGCTCATAACTGTAGGGAGAGGTCCCAGACCAGGGGTAGAGTGGCCCACATTCAGCCACTCACTTATTTTGAGGAGCCTGCCTTCATGCTGACTTGGACTGTGCCTGCGGTGACAGTGAGGTTGGCAGCAAACATCCATGCGAGGATCCTGCACCACATTAATCCTCTCTCAATGCAACTGTGAGTGTTCTCTCTCCTGTTTTTCACTCTGCTGCCATGCACTAATTATCTCACAGGTTCGCAGGGAGCTCTGCCAAGCAACCACCACCCTCAGCCAGGCAGTTTCTCAACTCCATGCAGGTCCTCACCTCCAGCGAAGAGGACACCTCCTCCATTGATGAGCTGGAAGTAAGCAGCTTCAGAGATGAATCACAGCGTTTACCTATCCCTCCACCAGCGCAGAGCCACACACCTCAGTGGGACCTAGATCTAGAGCAGGCTCGGGTTCGCAATATGGTGGTCACCGCACGGACACGTGCCCAAAGCAGGAGGAGAGAGATTTAGCCGAGCTCCCCAGCAATCAGAGGACTGCTGGGGGAGAGGAATCTGTGAGGTCTGAGTCAGATGATGATCCTCTGAATTTGGCTTCCAACTCATCCTGGAGAGTCAGCAGAAGGCAGGGTAACGTCACACAGAGCTGTTGGAAGCATTCAACAGAGTGGCACGCATGTCAGAGAAGTGCATTCACCTGCTCTCTGATGAAGTGGTGTCCACATGTGTGCGCATGGAGGTCTCCATCGGAAGGATGGCAAACGCCTTGGAGACCCTGGTCCAGCAAAGATGCGCACAGACCTGCATGCCATCATGGTAACCATGGGTGAGTTCCTGCAATGAAAATGTGAGAGGGAAATGGGGCACCTCAACATCCCTCCAGGTGCTCCTTCTCCTCAAGGAATCAGGCTGGCACCCTCGGGCACCCAAAGGGAGGAGGAGTGGCAACTGGACACCCCTGGGTCATCCATTCGGGAATCTCAGAGGCTGTCCGCTCCCTCCAATTCCTCTTTGCCTGTGACCCCCTCAACCTCATTCTCACAAGGAACAGCTGGCCCACAGGAGGACAGCACTGATTGAATTCCCATGCAGCATCTGCGCCCATCCAACACGAGGCTCCGCTCACTTTTGATTTTGTGTCAAGTATACTGTTAGCTCCCCCAACCTTTCCTCTCCCCAAGTCACCAGGTCCTTTCCCCCATCACTATCCATCCCTTGGCATCACCTTCCACCTCCCCGCCATCACCTACCAACCCAAACCCTTGTCTTTCCAGGACGTCCAGGTAAACATGGGTGTTCCCTACCTTCCTGAGAATCCCACCCCCATCCACACTGACCTCCCCGACTACCTCCTTCCCACCCCCAGGTTCCATGTCTGCCTCCTAGACTCCACCCTCGCCATCGCTTCTACCACTATCAATGCACCCTCACCCTCCCACCCCACCCCTCTCTCTTACACTCAGCATTCTCTCCTACCATGCCCACCCTCAGTTCAATTCTCAGGAAGTAAACGTTCACTCCACAGACCCCTCCCTTGCATGTTTACCTGTACATCCGGCCTTACATGCTCCTCCACCCTTACTCCTCCTCCCTTGGACCCCTTCCCCCCACCGAATTCCCTTTACCGGCCCATGCCCACCCTGACCCTGCCCCCTCCTGTTATCCGAGCCACTTGTCTTGCCCCCCTCCTTGACCCACCCAATGAGACCTCCACCTGCCAGACTCTCACCCTTGACCTACCCACCCTACCATACCCCCGCCACCTGCCTTCTGAATGTGACTGTTCCTTCCTATCACCAGTACCCTGAGTCCTCCCCCACAAGACCCCCTTCATCGATACCACCCTCTAAGACACTACTCCTCCCTGGACATTCCTCCCCCCTTCCCTGAACAAGTTCCCCCCTCCCTGGACACTCTTCCCTCCCTTCCCCCATATGCCTGCCTCCCCTTTTGCAGCCTTTACTCCACCCTTCCACCCTAGGTCTCTACGCCCCACTCCCACTTCCAGCCTTTGCCTGTCTCCCTTGTCCAGCATTGGCGCAGTGTTTGCTAACGGCACGCGAGTAAAATTATGCAAGGCCCCCAAGAAGGAGAAAGAAACAGCTATAGAACTCAAAGTTGTGGAAGAATTGAAGCTCACCAGGTGTATGCTACTTATATACAGTCATAAAATTGAACATCTCAAATTTAAACTGGTGGGAACTTAATTTGGAGGCTGAACTTAATTCCGGCAAGGTGGCCTTTTACTGAGTATGCATGAGATGCTAATGTGTGCAAATGGGGTTCCCGACATTGTTTACTAGGAAGCTTGACCCGCCTTTAACCCGCTTTGAAAGTTGGGAGAACAAAGTTCTAACAATTTATCCTGCCGTTGGGAAAGACTTTTAGCTCCCGCCAAATTAAGTGGCCCACCAGCCATGATTCCCGCTGCTGGCAGGAGCAGAAAATAAGTATCTGTTACAGACTTCATTAAATTTAAAAAAAGATCCCATTGTTTAATGCCCATTCAAAACATTTAAATCCCATCAAGTACTTAATCCCTTATAAAAAATAAACTTTGTATTCATAGCCCAAATCAAAGACAGCTAATCACTTTATAAACCACTTGGAGCTCTCAATCAAACTGTGAGTTTACAGGTCCCCACTTCTGCAATGATAGGTTATGAAAGCAGTCAATAAGTAATAATCCTATAATGAAAGCCCTCAGGCTTATGTCAACAAACAGCTAGTGAAATTGCAAGCACTATTTTTAGCTGCAGTCTTTTTTTCCCCAAAATTTAGAGCAAGGGATTTAAATGACTTGACATCTTAACAGTTCCACAGGCCTTATCCACTTTACACACATATTCACGTGCACTCCTAACAATCCCAAAGGGGTATCTGACCTCTCCCAAAAGGTTATCTAACCTCTCCAAAAAGTTACCTTACCTCTCCAAAGAACTGCAGCAGGTCTAAAACTTTTCCTCAAATGTATAATGCCCACGAGTTGTGTTTCAGAAACCTGGGTGACCAAAATTGTTTCTGAGTGAAGGCAGCTGCAGTTTTAAATGTGCAGCTGCCTCTGTGAGCTGCAGATGGGCAAAATATGTCCCACCCCACCCTCCGGTTGCGGCCACCCCATTAAAAATGGTGGGTGCTGGGTTCAGGGACAGGGCTTCTTGAATCGGGGCTGCAGCACCATTTTGGCTAAGGTGTGGAGCCCTTCCAACATGTGAAAATTCAGGCCAGTGATTGAAATACTGAAATAAACTAATTTAGAGAACCTGTGTCCTCTTGTTCATTCTGGAAGACAAGCCCTGTCACCAGTTTGCTAAGAATGGAACGAAGAATCATAGCAATTACAATGCATGAAAAGCAAAGCATATGTGATCTTCTGAATAGTTGGGGATTGCAGCATGAATACTGTAGAGATGTACTTTCAAAATTCTTGCCTCTGACTGAAAAAGGATTGCAGGTTGAGCTGAAGGGGGGATTGCAGAAGAATGCAAGAATCCTGAGAAAATGAAGACATGCGCTGGCTAAAGGTGTTTTAACTTTTGGAAGAGGAGATGGCTGAGTTTATTGATATAACTTGTGCTTTGAACAACTAATTAATATTTTAAGTATTTATTATCTCATAAAGTTCGTTGTTCAATGTACATAGTTGAGTGGCTCGGGAAACAAATTTTCATCAATTTCGTTCGTTTTTTGGTCATTGGAATTGTAGCAGCATAAAGTGTTTGATTGCTTGCTGCGCAATTTTAGGCAGCTAGGATGCTTCACATACTCCACACAGGTTGAGCATGTCAGACATGTAAAAATACAAAATATCCATTGATGCAGATAAATAAGTCAAAAGTGAGATTTTATGAACATGCAGAAATTGGCTGATAAAGAACATTCTGTGAAAATCATATTGTACTTTCATAAGAACATAAGAAATAGGAGCAGGAGTAGGTCATTCAGCCTTTCAAACCTGCTCCACCATTCAATAAGATCATGCTGATCTGCCCCAGGCCTCAACTCTTCTTTCATGCCAGCTCCTCATAACCCTCAACTCCCCAATATTTCAAAAATCTATCTACCTCCTCTTTAAATACTTTCATCTCATCAAAGTGACCAAAGAGCATAAAAAGTAAGACGGCAAGGTCAGAAACTGTCTGCCAATTCTATTTCACTTATAGTGAGAAGGAGGAAGATATTTTCATCCAACAACAGTTCATGGATACAGGCCTATGGCCAAAAGTGATCTGTTACATATAATAACAAAGAATGGAAGGGCTTCAGGACTGCAATCTCATTTCATGATTGACATCATTTACAAGGCAATTCCCCTCAAATTGAATAGATTATGATTCATAACTAACTTCCAGCTATCTATTGTTAAAACTAGACTTTATGTATTAAAATGTCACCTTTGAAATTATAGTTTAGCAATTCCCTGATAAGATTGCATCACTGAAATTGTGTGCAAAGTAGAGAAGTACGAACAAATGTACTTCTGTATTATTACAAATAAATAAACAACATTCCTTTACTTTTAATTGGCAACAATACCCCCAACTTGAACATCTTTTGATACCACTTTTTACAACCAGTTTAAGTTTCAAAGGAAGTTTCAAAGGAGATGATTAACATTTTAGTGAACATCACCAGAAACAAGAATGAGGCACGAGAACTCTTCAGAAAAGAGTAAGATATAGTTTCTAATTATTATATTTATTCCTTATATGCATGTTATATATGTAGTATGACTTTGACTCAGAAGCAGTACAGTAAGGAAAATTTGTAATTTCTTCAAAATGCCGTGGATTCTGTATTTGCTTTTAACAATGGGTGAAATTGTCCCAGATTTGTACTAAATGTGGTAGCCGGCATGTAAAAAGATGTTTTACCTGCCAGCTGCAATGGTGGGTTTTTGCACTGTATCATCCCCTTCTCACCTCATTAATTATGCAGCCACAGGAAACATGCAGTCTCGTTGGTGGGCGGCCTCCTATTTGCACACCACACTGCTTCCTCACATTGGATACCATATTTAAACTGCAGCTATGCGCCAAGTTCTCAATGTTTGCAGTCCAGGGCTGCTCTGATGAAGACATGGCCCCAAAAGCCAAGAGTGCAGCCTCCCAATTCAGCAACCCTGGGACACCTTCTGAATGCCGTGGAGGTCCACCATGATGTCCTCTATCCCCTCTCTAGCTGCAGGAGGCCCGTCAGTCTCACCGCTCCAGCTTGGGAGGCGGTGTCAGAGGTGGTCAGTGCCAACACTGCCCACAAGAGGTCGGCCATCCAGTGCAGAAAATGGATGATCTCATCTGTGCCGTAAGGGTAAGGCAACCAACTCATCAATTTCAACTCACCCACTCAGAAGGCCAGCACACATCCATTGGCATCTCACCCACTGCCAGCTCAAGCGATATCACCACTCACTCTCTCACACACACCCTCATGCCTCCATCTGGTCTCATTTCCTCTGGAGACTGCCTCTTGAGCCCTCACCACCTTGAAACCACTTGCAGAGATCAACATCTGCCCTCACATACACCCTGAGCTATCCCCCTTCTCCAGTACAGCCCTTGCCCTGCAGCATCCTCCCTTACTGGAGGCCATTTCTCCCCCTTCCCTAATCAAGCCCTAACCCTGAAGCCATTGAAAAGCCACCACAGCCTCACAGTTTATCTGGTAGGTAGAGACCTGCCTGTGAGCCCCCCGTAAAAATGATGTGGTGCTGCCAGAAAAGCCTGGCGCTGATGACCGCGAGTGCTGCCCAAAGCAAGGTAGGCAAACAAACCTCGAAGTCCCGAGCAAAGTGCAGCTCGCCAGGTGCACATCACTTATGTACAGTTGTGAAACATATGGTTGTGCAACCGTGCCGACACGCCCGAACGATCCAGTGTGGGGGGATGATGCCGGCGAGCAGGGCTTATAATGAGATGCTAAAGTATTGAAATTAGGTTCCCGACATGCGGCGGCAGGAAACGCAGCCTGTCATTGAGGAGTGGAGGGGACGATCACAAACTGGTTTCATGACGGCGTAAAAGCAATTTTTGGCCTTCTCACCATGTTGTCCACTCACGCCCGCCATAACACCCACCACCAACAGGCCTCAGGTAAGGGAAGAGGCTACAGGGCGAGGGCTGTACTGGGGAAGAGGGAAAGCTCAGGGTATGTGTGGGGGCACATGTTGATCTGTGCAAGTGGCTTCAAGGTGGTGAGGGCTCAGGAGACAGTCTCCAGAGGAGATGAGGCTAGATGGAGGCGTGAAGGTGTATGTGAGAGAGTGGGTGGTGCTATCCCTTTAGCTGGCAGTGAAATGCCAGTGGATGTGTGATGGCCTTGTAAGTGGACGAGTTGAGATTGATGAGGTGGTTGCCTTACCCTGGTGGCACAGATGAGATCATTCATCCATTTTCTGCACTGGATGGCCGACTTCTTGTGTGCAGTGTTGGCACTGATCGGATGATCCCGCTCAATGTTTAAGGGGATCAATTGTAATTTTCTTGGATAATAAGAAATATTGGTCAATGTAACCTGACAACCTTGACCTGGAAATAGGGCCAATAGGAAAGAAGTTAAGACAGAAGCTGAGTGGCCAGGCACAAAGGAGAGCTACAAGCAGGAGAGCTGGAGGTGAAAGCAATCAGCACACGGATGCAGACACAAAGAGTAAGCAGACAGAGACTGAAAGTGGAACACAGAATTCATGTGAGGAGGAGCCAACAAAGCTCTACAAAAAGGTCATTTTTCTGTTTGGCAGTAAGGAGGAAAAATAGAATTCCCGATGCTCTTGGGGGAGTAACGTACAAGTGAGCTAAAAGGGACTGAAACCTAAAAAGCGGTGTGAATAGCACAGGCATGCAAAAGAGCTGAGAGGTCCAAATCATGAACCGGGCGTTGTTGGTTGGTCAGTTAAAAAGGAACTTTGGAAAGCTACACCATCAAGACTGCTGTGACCAAAGTGAGAAAGTGGGTTTGTAGAGATGCGTCTTGTTGGTGTAAACCATAGTCGGGGACTTGGATGGAATATGCTTGCCGGTGAATACGACTCAAATGCCAAATCAATTGTGTTAGGAAATAGAGATAATTTAGGTAAGTTATATTTGTATTTGTGGGTGTTAGGAATGAGTTTTAGCTTTAAAATTTAAGTTTGATCTGCATTTGTGTGTTAAGAAAAGATCAAGTTGAGTTTCAGCTTCAATTTAAAAGTTGCCTGCATTTCTAATGAGTATTATGAATCTAAGAAAAATAAAAGCAAACAAGTGTAGAAAAAAACTGTGCTGTTGCCTAGCAACAGGGGTCGAAAGAGTCTGGCCCCACCCACACAGAAAAAACAAAGAAACAGCGGGCAGAATTTTCTGCCTGTTGGGCGGGCAGGCCTGACCCAATCTCCGGCGGGCGGGGAGCTGACCCCTGCCGGAGAAGTGGGCCCCGCTGCTATTTTATGTGGGCGGGCGAATTAAGGCCTGCCCAGCGTGACGTCCGGCGGGAAGCGCCATGCCCTTCCTGTGCGGGTGGGGGGGGGGAATTCCCCAAAAGCGAGAGTGCACTCTTTTGCACATGCGCACGAAAGAGCGCATATCTCCCTGAGGCTAAGTGCTGCCTCAAGGAGATCACTTACACTTTTAAAAATATGAAAATTAGAAAAAAAAAATTCCCTAATATGTCCCCCTCATGTGACAATGTCACATGATATGGGACATGTTCATAATTTACATAATAAGTTTATTAAACTTTTTAAAACCCTACATGAAACCTTATCCCACCAGTGGATGAGGTTTCATGTTTTATCTATTTGCCGCCGGGGCTCCTGGCCTGCCCACCAACCTTCAGGTTGGACGGGCAGATCCTTTAATTGTATAATTGATCCTGTCAATGGCCTCAATTGGCCATTGACAGGTCGGCAGGCCCACAGCTGATTTTGCTGCAGACCCACCTTCCTGAAAATTTAAATGGGCCGGGATGACATCGGGGGTTCCACCAACGGCAAAATTCTGCCCAGTAGTTTTGAATTTAGTTGGGAGCAGCTGCCATGAAGAAGCAACCTAGAAGGCTCATATAGCCAGTTCCAAGCTAAATTTGGTTGAAAGTAGCTGCCAGGGAGACTGGAGCAAAGGGGACAGAAAGCAAATTCCGCACTCAAGAAGAAAGTCCCCAAATCCAGAGGAGTGGAACAGGAGAAAGTCCCAAGCAGACCTTCTAGTCAAAGGAAGGACATGAGCCGGGAAAAGGTCCTGTTAAGTGAAGTTAAAAGGAGCAGAGAGGCAGGCTTAAAGGTTCAAAGGACAATAGCTGCAGGAAGCAGATTTAAAGAGATATAAAGGCTTACGAGAAGTCAGAAGGTCCAAAGAGACAACTGAAAGTCTGCAATTCTTTGCTATGGGCATGTGAAGCAGTGGTGTACTGTTGACAGCTGAGTCAGTGAGAGAGACTGCGTGGAAGAAACCTTGAATTCACATTCCAGGGGGAGGGATATCGGAAGGAGAGGTGGAGGTGGGCCCTTGCAGGAGGTGTCTGAGAGAAAGCGTCGGTTTGGGAGAAGATTCCAAAGCAAGTTCTTGGAGAGTGGAAATTGGAAACTCTCATGTGAAAGACAGAGTTCAGTGAGACTGGTTGGCTCATGGTGGGACAAGCATCTACAGGGATATGATGAGAAAGTCATAGCATCTGATTGAAGTGGCATCTGTCACTTGGTTTCAGAATGTGGTGTGTCTGACTACAGGTTGCCTAGTGGTTTACATGGACTGCGTACTTACTGTGAACATTAGAGTGTAAGATAGCCTTTGTACTTGTGCTATCCTGACAAATCTGTATACATCTGTAAAGGTATAGTTGTGGGTGAAGAGTATTGTAATACAGTTCGTCTTTCCTTGTTTGATAAATGTTTTATTCTTTTATTGAAAGTTCATCAGCTGACTCCTGTGACTCTGTTCAGTAGCTACTCTCCATGTATCTAAACAAACAAAGAAAAATTAGGAACCATCAAGCCGGGTTCCACCCTGGGATCAGGCTTGTACAGTAGTAACATCAGCTGGGATCATAACAATTGAGTTGGAAAGACTGTGGGAAAAGTTTTTCCCCGTTGGGGAGGAAGTGCTGGAGCGGGCACGCCTCCGATCGATGCCCCCGATCAGGGGCAAGCTGCTATTTTACGTGGGTGGGCCAATTAAGGCCCGCCCAGCGTGACGTTCGCTCGGAAGTGCTATGCGCTCCCTCTGCGGGCGGGGAGGGATTCCCTCAGCCGGGAATGCGCTCTTTCGTGCATGTGTGTGAAAGAGCGCACAGATTTCCCTGGGGCTATGTGCTGTCAAATGAGTTGGGACATGTCCATAACTTTTACTGAAACCTTTAATAAAAATTTAAATACCCTCATGAAAACTCACCCCGCCCGTGGATGAGGTTTCGTGCTTTTTCCGAAGTCCGCCGGGGCTCCTGGCCTGCCCGCCAATCTTAAGGTTGGATGGGCAGGTCCATTAATGACTTTAATTAGTTTTCAATGGCCTCAATAGGCCGTTGACAGGTTGGCGGGCGCGCAGCTGACTCGGCTGCACCTCCGCCAACCTGAAAATGGAAATGATGCAGGATGATGTCGGGAGTTTCACCTTACATCATCCTGCGTCATTTTACACGTCGGCAAGAGGGCCCCGACCCCGCTCGCCGACCGGAAGATCCTGCCCTGTGAGGTTACATGTGGTGCCACATTTGTGCATGGAGTGATGCAAGTGCTTGTGGTTGCATAAAACGCATCTTTGTTATATCGATTATTTAAAATGAAATTGATCTTTTAATTTGAAGTATCATTTACTTGTTAATTCATGCTTGATTTGTGTTGGTTCCAATTTTGTTAAAGTAAAAGCTACAAAAAGTGGAATCTTGTTGATAATTTATGCATTTGGGAGTTATCAGTAAATTTGGTTATTTCGGTTTTAGATTCCCCCATGGGAATTTTCCACAAAAATGTACATACTGGAAGAGTTGCTGGACAGCGATCAAGAGAGGCAACTAAGTAAACTTTCTTGTTCCTAAACTAGAACACTGATGTAGCTGAGGTCAGCTGATTCATACACAGGTTGAAACCTGAGACCACCTTAATCTTTTGTTTCAGTGGCACAGCACACTACAAGGCCATCAGAGAAGCTCCAAAAGGTGCAGATCTTAAACATACTCTTATAAGTTTAATTTTTAGCCTTCGGCTTTGGCCAACCAACTTCTGATTAAAAACTAGCTAAATTGTATGGCTTACATGAGATAAGTGATTTAGCCTGCCAAGAAGTGTGGCCGGAATTCATTTCTTTTACTCCTAAGAAGGTTGCACACCTACCATATATATTATCCTCCACTTTTCAATTATCCAGTTACAGTATTGTATCTCAAAAAAACTTGCTCAGGTCAACAAACAGGCAGCTGCATATAACTTTCACAGCCAAACCTGACCAACATGTACATTTACTTGTATTTTAAAGTTCAAGCTGTCTTTAATCAGCCAAATACAAGAAAATACCATGTAGTGAGTAAATGAGGCTTATCTTCCAATCGGTTTCAATAGACTGATTCAGAGACTTTTGACCTATGACATATATTTCCTGTCTGACTGCAGAGGCAAAGTCAAGCACATGCATGGCATGAGCTTGAGCTATGCCAGTGGTCATGGTAAGCTTTTGTAAATATTAATGTTAACACTTTATGGAGATCCCGCTAAAAGATAGGGCTATATTTTAACATAGAATTGTAAACTGTGTTTGTTATTTTGGGGAACAGCTGAATACTAGGCTGTTAAGAAAAATAATTTTGAGACCTTTTCTAGCAAAATATGTCAAAATGCCATAAGATTGCTATAAATCACATAAATTGCTTCAACATTTTAAGTTTTGTGAAAAAACCTTTCACAGGAAACTAACACTTTGAACGTATTTTAATACATGCAAATTGCTTTCAGTAAAGGGCAAATCAATGATTGTCTCAAAGATTTTCACTTATGTTCCAAATCTTTCGGCCCATAATTATGCCAAAGGGATACTGGAATACAGGCTAGTGTCACCAACCTGGTTTGATAGTGTAAAATAGGAACACAGGAATCATTAAATGGAAAAAAACAAACATCTATCTAGTTTGCCTTCTACTATCCTTGTGGTGGCATGAAATAGCTTTAATAGAGTTGGTGACTAATCATAGCAATCAGTCTCTATCAATTAGTTTACAATGATTAAGATACAGGGAAAACACAAATTAAGGAAAACCCTTAGAATTATAGTTCCAATGTCATCTGTTCCTCTTAAGCCATAATACACTTACCATTTGTTATGTCTCAAACGGGATTCAAACTACATGGGGGGAGGCAGATGAATTTGCTCTTCAAAACCCCCAGAAGAATTTATTGACAAGTAAGAGAAAAGTCACCCCCATATGCGGAAGAAACAAAATCTGTGAGGAGCTACTCCTCCAATCACAGGTTCTGTCTCTCCTGTGCTGACTGCTCCAGCTCCTCCAATCACAAGTTCCTTCCCTCCCACTCTTTCTTCTTCTCAAGAGGCAGAATCTATGATTGGAGGAGCAGCAAGAGCGGGCGGGAGGGAACCTGTGATTGGAGGAACTGGAAGAGTTATTCTGGTCAGCCCACTGCCACAATGCAAGAGATTTTCAGCTGTGCTATCACCAATTGTTGGAAAAAAAGGAGGGCTGATAACAAGGCCAAAGCAGGCCCAGGGAGCCGTCACTGAGCCTTTCAAGGATATTGAGCAAGGTGAGTGCTCATTAGCGGGTGGGTGGCTTTCAAGTCTCAGCCGGGGCGGGGGTGGGTCCTGGACCAAGCTGGAATCTGAGTCTTGGCTGGGGAGATGAGGGGGTGAGCAACAGTGTATCCCGATTCTCGGTTGCTAAGTGAGTGGGGCGGTGGGAGGGGAGTTGGGAAGAGGGGCTTGTGTGTGTATGGGGGTGGGTAGAGATTAAAGTATGGTGTGTGGGCAGGGGAACGAAAGGCTGCACTAAATCTTTGAAAATGGAGAGCAAGATTGAAACCTACATGAGTATCTAAAATAACATTTTTACACAGTACTTTAAAAACACAGATTTGCACATTTACATGCAGCTTTATGAGCTCTTGAAGCTATGTTCTGAGTTCCTTTTGTTTTCAATTTCATTAAATATTGATTCTCCACAACCAATTACATTTGAGAATAAAACACCTGTCCTTTATTTTTAACAGGGGTACAAAGAACCACAATTAATGTTCCTTTGTCCATCCAATCTATGTCTCATTAAAGTGTGGATGATCATGCGAGGAAGTGCACTGGCTTGGAAAAATCACTGAAATGTGAAGTATATGTGAATTAAACCATTTGTTATCTGGTGGTTAGCTTGGTGTTGCAGAATTAATGGGCTGAATTTTACGTGTCCCTAGCAGGCGTGTTTCCCGTAGCGAGTGCATTTAAAATGGGGTGGGCGCCCACCCCCGATCTCATCCCCATAATATGGGGGGAAGGTGGGTGCCGAAATCGGCAGCCCGCCCGCCATATTAAAATGGCCAATTAAGACTTATTATCAAGCTTATTGACCCTAATAATATGCTGACCATGCCATAATACATTTGCCATGGGCAACAGAACAGGAACGGGAAGTCCAATTTTTAACCTGAAATGGTTAAAGGGCAGGAAGGAAGGGTGAGAGGGATCACTCTTCAGGGGCTACCCTGTGCCAACCACAGGGCAACCCCCCTCCTCCCCCTTAGACTGAACCCCCGCTTCCTCTCTTCAACCAACCCTTTCCCCCCCCACTGCCCTGTCCTTAACACTCCCAAACCCTCCTGGCCCAAGATCGCGGATTGATGTTCTCCAAGGATCCTAGGCCTTGGGTTCCATGCCTCACCTGCAGGCCTGGCAGCTGCCATTAACACCTTCCTGGTGCTGCCGGGACTGATGGAGCTGCCAGCAGCCCTAGTTAATGCGCCGCAGCGCGTTATGCAGAGCTGCTCAGCGTAAAAGTGATCAGCTTCACTCCAACATTGTTTTCAGGGTGGCATAACATATTCCCCCACCCCCCCATATTATTCAGCCCAATTTGTGTGTATTCCCCTCGTTGTAGAGTTGGACCTTTGGAAGTCACTATTATGATTTGTTTGTCAGCATTTATTTTAAACAGAAGTATTGAGGGGAAAGAAACTTGAAATTAACGGAGAAAAAAAAATGCTGGAGAGTGCTAATTGCTTGCAATTAATTTTTAAAAGGGGCTGTGGACGTGAAATTTATTCCCAATGAGTGGGAGTGACTGCCCTTGATATCAAGGCCGCATTTGACTAAGTGTGGCATCAAGGAGCCGTACCAAAACTGGAGTCAATGGGAATCATGGGGAAAACTCTCTGCTGGTTGGAGTCATACCTAGCACAAAGGAAGATGGTTGTGGTTGTTGGAGGTCAGCCATCTCAGCTCCAGAGCATCACTGCAGGAGTTCCTCAGGGTGGTGTCCTCAGTCCAACCATCTTCAGCTGCTTCATCAATGACCTTCCGTCCATCATAAGGTCAGAAGTGGGGATGTTCACTGATGATTGCACAATGTTTGCACTATTTGCAACTCCTCAGATATTGAAGCTGCCCATATCCAAATGCAGCAAGACAATATCCAGGCTTGGGCTGACAAGTGGCAAGTAATATTTGTGCCACACAAGTGTCAGGCAGTGACCACCTCCAACCATCGCCCCTTAATGTTCAACGGCATTACCATCACTGAATTCCCCACTATCAACATTCTCGGGGTACCATTGACCAGAAACTGAACTGGACTAGCCACATAAATACTGTGACTACAAGAGGAGTTCAGAGGCTAGGAATCCTGTGATGAGTAACTCACCTCCTGACTCGCCAAAGCCTGTCCATCATCTACAAGGCACAAGTCAGGAATGTGATGGAATACTCCCCACTTGCTTGGATGAGAACACTCCCACAACACTCAAGAAGCTTGACAGTGTCCAGGAAAAAGCAGCCCGCTTGATTGGCATCACATCCATAAACATTCACTCCCTCCACCGCCAACACACAGTAGCAGCATTGTGTGCCATCTACAAGATGCACTGCAGGAATTCACCAAGGCTCCTTTGACAGCACCTTCCAAACCCACTACCATCTAGAAGGACAAGGGCAGCAGGTAGATGGAAACACCACCACCTGGAAATTCCCCTCCAAGTCACTCACCATCCTGACTTGGAAATATATTGTCGTTCCTTCACTGTTGCTGGGTCAAAGTCCTGGAACTCCCTTCCTAACAGTACTGTGTGTGTACCTACACAATGGACTGCAGCGATTAAGAAGGCAGCTCAGCACCACCTTCTCAAGGGCAACTAGGGATGGGCAATAAATGCTGGCCCAGCCAGGGAAGCCCACATCCCTTAAATGAAGGGAAAAAAAAGTTCCTTTGTGCTGAGTAGTTAGAATTTTGGAAATGTTTATATAATGTGTGTCTGTGTCTGTGTGCGTACGTGTGTGTGTACAATGTTCAGTATTTGTGCTACCTTATCCACATAAAGGGGAAAACCCTAAGCTCAGAGCAAGTCTAAAGTGAATAGTTTAAACAGGGCACTGCTAGAGAGAGGAGTTTTTTTTAAACACCATGGATGGGCATCTGCAACCTGTTGCTTGCAACTCTTGCAACATGTGAGAACTTCAGGACACTTCATGTGCCTTGGGTGACCATGTGAAAGAAGTATCTCAAGCTGCTTGAGCTCAAGCTCAGTATTTACAAGTTTCAGAGGCAGCTGGAGTCGCTACGGAGCATCATGGAGGATGAGTATTTCCTGGATCATATGTTCAGGAGGTGGCCACCCCACAGGCTGTAAGAGATCAGGATAATAGATGGTGGATGGCCATCAGGAAGAGTAGGAAGAGGCAGGAAGTACAGGAGTCTTCAGGGTGTATGGCAGTCTCAAACCGATAATCAGCATTGGAGACTGCTGGAACTGATGATAACCAGGTGGAGTATAGTCCAGACCATGGCACCACTGGCCAAGGGACTCTACAGGTGGGGACCAAAGTGTAAAAATGTGATTGTTATAGGAGATTCCATAGTTAGGAGGACAGTTAAGTATTTCTGTAACTGTCATTGTGAGTTCCACATGGTATGTTAGAGCTTAAATATTTCTGGATTCAAGATGTTCAGGAAAGATAGGAGAGGAAGAAAAGCCAGAGGGATGACAGTAATGATAAGGATAACAACGGAGAGAGAGAGTATGTCCCAGAGGGGTCAATGATAGAATCTATGTTGCTAGACCCATGGCATAAATAAGGTGCAATTACATTGCTCGGTGTAGTCTATCAGCCACCAACCAGTGGGATGTAAAGGGACAAATTTGCAAGAATTATAGTGCAGTTATAATGGGGGACTTTAAGAATCCAAATATAGACTGTGTCACAAATATCTAGTTCATGGGTCATGTTAATATTTTAGAGATAATGTTTAGTTCTGAGAAGATTATTGTGAAGTTAAAGTAACTAAAATCCTGGGCTTTGGAGATTGCTGGAACACCTAAAAGAAAATGGCACGTTCAGGAGGTTATCCCTGTCTGTTTAACAGGGTCAGAGTGGAAGAGATGGAGCCATAAAACAGAAGGTGGGCTTACTTAGCTGGAGAATTGGAGATGTGATTTCTAAACTGTTTGCAAAGAAGTGCAGTCAAGCGAGATGTTTTGTTTTGGGAGTTAGAGTGAAATTAGATCAACCACATTCAGTTAACCCTGAAAGGCTGCATCATCAAGGAGATGGATGGAGCTTAAGAGGGCCTCCTGGTTTCAATTTATAATTTATCTGTGAATCAGCTGGGAGAGAATGTTCTGCAACAGGGAAAGAGGCTATACCATAAAAATGCTGCTGTAAGCAAACTCCAAGCAGTTATGGCTCAGGACAAGTCCTAGGGAGCTGAGGGGGTGGCCGATGGTCACTGGGTCCATGCTAGAAAGGGTTAAGGCTCAGAAGAGGCCTGGAGCCATTTGTATCTTGGTACAGCCGGGAGATCGGAGTTTGGTGAAACCTAGGGGTAGTGCCAGCTTAGTGAAACTAGTGATCTGTGAAAGAGCTGGAATTAGAGTCATTGAGTTATACAGCACAGAAACAGGCCCTTCAGCCCATCGTGTCCATGCCGACCACCAAGGACCTATCTATTCTAATCCCATTTTCCAGCACTTGGCCTGTAGCCCTGTATGCCATTGCATTTCAAGTGCTCATCTAAATACTTCTTAAATTTTGTGAGGGTTCCTGCCTTTCCCACCCCATCAGGCAGTGTGTTCCAGATTCCAACCACCCTGAGTGAAATGATTTTTCCTCAAATCCCCTCTAAACCTCCTGCCCCTTACCTTAAATCTATGCCCCCTGGTTATTGACACCTCCGCTAAGGGGAAAGGTTTCTTTCTATCTACCCTACCTAAACCCCTCATAATTTGTATACCTCTATCAGGTCACCCCTCAGCATTCTCTGCTCTAAGGAAAACAACCAGAGCCTATCCAGTCTCTCTTCATAGCTGAAACACTCCAGCCCAGGCAACATCCTGATGAATCTCCTCTGCACCCTCTCCAGTCCCATCACATCCTTCCTACAGTGTGGCGACCAGAACTGCACACAGTACTCCGGTTGTGGCCTAACTAGCATTTTATACAGCTCCAACATAACCTCCCTGCTCTTATATTCTAAGCCTCGGCTAATAAAGGCAAGTATCCCATATGCCTTCTTAACCACCTTATCTTGGGAAGAGTGTCCTGCAGTCAGCATTGCTGTGAAGCAGTCTGGGAAGAGTGTCCTGAAGTCAGCATCACAATCTGCATTGGAGTGCTGCTTTGGGAGTTCGGTGAGGAGGGAATGAGGCGATTTTTGAGTACCGTACGGTTGGGAAAGTCTTTATTACTTTTATCGCTTGTAGTTTTTAAGGTCTTATTTTGTGGTTCATCGTTTGAAAGGGCTATATTCTGTAACAACGAGGAGCAGGGAAGAAGGGCCCTAGAGTAATTGGTATTATTTGATATTAAGTATCTTCCAAAAGGTTTCATTTAACATAAAGCGGTAAGTCATGGCAGGAGAGCTCAAAGCCATGGTGTGCTCCTCCTGCTCAATGTGGGAAGCTGGGAACATTTCCAGTGCCCGGGGACAGCATGTGTGCAGGAAGTGTCTCCAGCTGCAGCTCCTGGAAGCCCGGGTTTCGGAGCTGGAGCGGTGGCTGGGGACACTCTGGAGCATCCGCAAGGCAGATAGTTTTGTGGATAGCACGTATAGAGAGGTGGTCACACCGCAGACTAAGAGTCACAGACATGAAGGGAATGGGTGACCACCAGGCAAAGCAAGAGGACTAGGCAGGCAGTGCAGGAATCTCCAGTGGCTATTCCGTGCAAAACAGATATACCGCTTTGGATACTGTTGAGGGAAATGGCCTCTCAGGGGAAAGCAGCATCAGCCAAATTTGTTGCACCACGGTTGACTCTGCTGCACAGGGCAGGAGTAAAAAGTGTGGGAATGCAATAGTTATAGGGTATTCAATTGTAAGGGGAATAGATAGGCATTTCTGTGGCCCCACACGAGATACCAAGATGGTATGTTGCCTCCCTGATGCTAGGGTCAAGGATGTCTCAGAGCGGCTACAGGGATTCTGAAGGGGGAGGGTGAACAGCCAGTGGTCGTGGTACACATTGGTACAAAGGACATAGGTTAAAAAAAGGGATGAGGTCCTAAAAGCAGAATATAGGGAGTTAGGAAGTAAGTTGAAAAGTAGGACCTCAAAGGTGGTGATCTCAGGATTATTACCAGTGCCACGTGCTAGTCAGAGTAGAAATAGCAGGATATATTGGGTGAATACGTGGCAGAAGAAATAGTGTGAGGTGGAGGGTTTCAGATTCCTAGGACATTGGGACCGGTTTTGGGGGAGGTGGGACCAGTACAAACTGGACGGGTTACACCTGGGTGGGACTGGGACTGATGTCCTAGGGGGAATATTTGCTCGAGTGGTTGGGGAGGGTTTAAACTAAAATGGCAAGGGGATGAGAACCTATGCAAGGAGTCAGAGGAGGGGGAACCAAGGACAAGAACAAAAGACAGAAAAGGGAATAAGAAAAGTGACAGGCAGAGAAATCAAGAACAAGAATCAAACAGGGCCTCAGTGAAAAATAGAGGGAACGGGGCATGTAATGTTAAAAAGACAAGCCATAAGGTTTTGTGCCTTAATGCGAGGAGCATTCGCACTAAAGTGGATGAATTAGCCATGCAAATAGATGTAAATAGGTCTGATATAGTCAGGATTCGGAGACATGGCTACAGGGTGACCAGGGATGGGAACTGAACATCCAGGGGTATTCAGTATTTAGGAAGGACAGATAAAAAGGAAAAAGCGGTGGAGTTGCATTGCTGGTTAAAGAGGAAATTAATGCAATAGTGAGGAAAGATATTAGCTTCAACGATGTGGAAACTGTATGGGTAGAGCTGAGAAACACTAAGGGGCAAAAAATGTTAGTGGGGATTGTATATCGACACCCAAACTGTAGTGGTGATATTGGAAATTGCATTAAACAGGAAATTAGAGATGCATGCAATAAAGGAACATCAATAATTATGGGTGACTTTAATCTGCATATAGGTTGGGCAAATCAAATTAGTAACAATACCGAATTCCTGGAGTGTATACGGAATATTTTTCCGGACCAATACGTTGAGGAATCAACTAGAGAACAGGCCATCCTAGACTGGGTATTGTGTAATGAGAAAGGAATAACTGGCAATCTAGTTGTGCGAGGCCCCTTGGGGATGAGCGACCATAATATGATGGAATTCTTCATCAAGATAGAGAGTGAAGTAGTTGATTCTGAGACTACGGTCCTGAATCTTAATAAGGGAAACTACAATGGTATGAGGCATGAGTTGGCTATGATGGATTGGGAAACGTTACTTAACGGGATGACGGTAGATTGGCAATGGCAAACATTCAAAGAGCGCATGGGTGAACTGCAACAATTGTTTATTCCTGTCTGGCGCAAAAGTATAACAGGAAAGGTGGCCAAACCATGGCTTACAAGGGAAATTAGAGATAGTATTGGATCCAAGGAAGAGGCATACAAATTGGCCAGAAAAAGCAACAGACCTGAGGATTGGGAGCTGTTTAGATTTCAGCAAAGGAGGTCCAAGGGATTGATTAAGAAGGGGAAAATAAAGTACGAGAGTAAGCTTGCAGGGAACATAAAAACTGACTGTAAATGTTTCCATAGGTATGTGAAGAGAACAAGATTGTGAAGACAAGTGTAGGCCCCTTACAGTCAGAAACAGGGGAATTTATCATGGGGAACAAAGAAATAGCTGACCAACTAAATACATACCTTGGTTTTGTCTTCACAAAGGAGGGCACAAATAACATACCAGAAATGTTGGGGGACACAAGGTTTAGTGAGAGGGAGGAACTGAAAGAAATCAGTATTAGTAGGGAAATGGTGTCAGGGAAATTGATGGGATTGAAGGCCGATAAATCCCCAGGGCCTGATAATCTACATCCCGGAGTACTTAAGGAAGTGGCCCTAGAAATAGTGGATGCATTGGTGTCATCTTCTGGGATTCTATGGACTCTGGAACAGTTCCTGCAGATTGGAGAGTAGCTAATGTAACCCCACTATTTAAAAAGGGAGGTAGAGAGAAAACAGGGAATTATAGACCAGTTAGCCTGACATCGGTAGTGGGGAAAATTCTAGAGTCCATTTTAAAAGATTTAATAGCTGAGCACTTGGAAAACAATGGCAGAATCAGACGCAGTCAGCATGGATTTACAAAAGGGAAATCATGCTTGACAAATCTACTGGGCTTTTTCGAGGATGTAACTAGTAGAGCTGATGATGGGGAGCCAGTGGATGTGGTTTATTTGGACTTTCAGTAGGCTTTCAGGAAAGTCTCACATAAGGGGTTAGCGTGTAAAATTAAAGTGCATGGGATTGGTGGCAGTGTATTGAGATGGATAGAAAACTGGTTGGCAGACAGGAAACAAAGAATAGGAATAAACGGGTCTTTTTCCGAATGGCAGGCAGTGACTAGTGGGGTACCGCAGGGATCGATGCTGGGACCCCAGCTATGCACAATATATATTAGTGATTTAGATGAGGGAACTGAATGTAATATCTCCAAATTTGCAGGATGGGGATGCGGGAGGGTGAGCTGTGGGGAGGATGCAGAGATGCTTCAGTGTGATTTGGACAAGCTGAGTGAGTGGGCAAATGCATGGCAGATGCAGTATAATGTGGATAAATGTGAGGTTATCCACTTAGGTAGCAAAAACAGGAAGGCAGATTATTATCTGAATGGCTATAAATTGAGACAGAGGAATATGCAACGAGACCTAGATGTCATCGTATACCAGTCGCTGAAGGTAAGCATACAGGTACAGCAGGCGGTAAAGAAGGCAAATGGTATGTTGGCCTTCATAGCGAGAGAATTCGAATACAGGAGCAGGGATGTCTTGCTGCAATTATACAGGGCCTTGGTGAGACCACACCTGGAGTATTGTGTGCAGTTTTGGTCTCCTTATCTGAGGAAGGATGTTCTTGCTATCGAGGGAGTGCAGCAAAGGATTACCAGACTGATTCCTGGGATGGCGGGACTGACATATGAGGAGAGATTGAGTCGGTTAGGATTATATTCGCTGGAGTTCAGAAGAATGAGAGGGAATCTCATAGAAACCTATAAAATTCTAACAGGACTAGACAGGGTAGATGCAGGAAGGATGTTCCCGATGGTGGGGAAGTCCAGAATCAGGGGTGACAGTCTGAGGATATGGGGTAGACCATTTAGGACTGAGATGAAGAGAACTTTCTTCACCCAGAGAGTGGTGAGCCTTGGAATTCACTACCACGGAAAGTAGTTGAGGCCAAAACATTGTATGTTTTCGAGGAGTTTGATATAGCTCTTGGGGCAAAAGGGATCAAAGGATATGGGGAGAAAGCGGGAGCAGGCTATTGAGTTGGATGATCAGCCATGATCATGATGAATGGCACAGCAGGCTCGAAGGGCCAAATGGCATACACCTGCTCCTATTTTCAATGATTTGTGTCCCAGACTGCTGAGGGAGGCAAGGGAGGAGATCGCAGGGGCTCTGACCCAAATCTTTAATTCCTCGCTGGCCATGGGGGAGGTGCCAGAGGA
Organism: Cetorhinus maximus; assembly: GCF_964194155.1. Lineage (NCBI taxonomy): Eukaryota > Metazoa > Chordata > Chondrichthyes > Lamniformes > Cetorhinidae > Cetorhinus > Cetorhinus maximus. The sequence goes on from NC_135882.1 coordinate 161,376,692, forward strand.
CTGGAGAACAGCTAATGTGGTTCCGCTATTTAGGAAGGGTTGTAGAGATAAGCCAGGGAACAACAGGCCAGTGAGTCTCACGTCAGTGGTAGGGAAACTATTGGAGAAAGTTCTGAAGGAGAGAATCTATCTCCACTTGGAGAGGCAAGGTGTGATCAGGGATAGTCAGCATGGCTTTGTCAGAGGGAGGTCATGCCTGACAAACTTGATTGCATTTTTTGAGGAGGTGACCAGATGTGTAGATGAGGGTAGTGCAGTTGATGTAGTTTATATGGATTTCAGCAAAGCCTTTGACAAGGTCCCACATGGGAGACTTATAAAGAAGGAAAACGCACATGGGATACAGGGTATTTTGATAAGGTGGATTCAAAATTGGCTTAGTTGTAGGAGGCAGAGGGTGAAGACAGAAGGATGCTTTAGTGACTGGAAGCCAGTGTCAATGGTGTACCACAGGGATCTGTGCTCGGTCCCCTATTATTTGTCATTTATATAAACGACATAGATGACTATGTGGGAGGTAGGATTAGTAAGTTTGCGGATGACACAAAGATTGGCCAGATGGTTAACAGTGAGGTTGAGTGCCTTGGGCTACAGGAAGATATAGACGAGATGGTCAAATGGGCAGATAAGTGGCAGATGGAATTTAACCCTGAAAAGTGTGACTTGATACACTTTGGAAGGAGTAATTTGACAAGGAAGTATTCAATGAACGGCAAGGCAGTAGGAAGTTCTGAGGAACAAAGGGACCTTGGCATGTGTGTCCATAGATCTCTGAAGGCAGAGGGGCATGTTAGTGGGGTGGTGAAAAAGGCATATGGGACACTTGACTTTATCAATCGAAACATAGATTACAGAAGTAGGGAGGTCATGTTGGAGTTGTATAGAACCTTGGTGAGGCCACAGCTGGAGTACTGTGTGCAGTTCTGGTCGCCACATTATAGGAAGGATGTGATTGCGCTGGAGGGGGTGCAGAGGAGATTCACCAGGATGTTGCCTGGGATGAAACGTTTAAGTTACGAAGAGAGGTTGGATAGACTTGGGTTGTTTTCATTGGAGCAGAGAAGACTGAGGGGTGACCTGATCGAGGTGTACAAGATTATGAGGGGTATGGACAGGGTGATTAGGGAGCAGCTGTTCCCCTTAGTTGAAGGGTTAATCACAAGGGGGCATAAGTTCAAGGCGAAGGGCAGGAGGTTTAGGGGGAATGTGAGGAAAAACTTTTTTACCCAGAGGGTGGTGATGGTCTGGAATGCACTGCCTGGGAGGTTGGTGGAGGCAGGTTGCCTCACATCCTTTAAGAAGTATCTTGATGAGCACTTGGCATGTCATAACATCCAAGGCTATGGGCCAAGTGCTGGTAAATGGGATTAGGTAGGTAGGTTAGGTGTTTCTCACGTGTTGGTGCAGATTCCATGGGCCAAAGGGCCTCTTCTGCACTGTGATTCTGTGATTCTATATTTCTATCTACCTGTGCTGCTGCCTTCAGGGATCTATGGACCTGTACAGCAAGGTCCCTCTGATCCTCTGTACTTCCTCGGGTCCTAGCATATTCCCTTGCCGCAGTAGTCCTCCCAAAATGCATCACCTCACACTTTTCAGGATTAAATTCCATTTGCCATTGCTGTGCCCATATTACAAGTCCATCTATATCGGCCTGTAATCTAAGGTTTTCCTCCTCACTATTTACGACACCATCAAGTTTCGTGTCAACTGCGAACTTGCTGATCATACCTCCTATATTCATGTCTAAATCGTTAATGTACACTGCAAACAGCAAGGGTCCCAGCACCAATCACTGCGGTACACGACTTGTCACAGGCTTCCAATCACAAAAATAACCTTCGACCACCACCCTTTGCCTTCTGCCACCAAGCCAATTTTGGACCCGATTTGCCAACTTGCCCTGGACCCCAAGGGCTCTTACCTTCTTGACTATTCTCCCATGCAGGACCTTGTCAAAAGTCTTACTGAAGTCCATATAGGCTACATCGACTACACTACCCTCATCTACACAACTAGTCACCTCCTCGAAAAATTCAATCAAATTTGTTAGACATGGGCCAGGATTTTCCAGTCATCGGGCGGGTTTGGCGGGAGCGTGCGGGGGCGGTTGGGGACTGACCGCCACCCACGATTGGCTATGCATTGTGATTTCACGCAGGCGGGCCAATTAAGGCCCACCCAGCGTGGATCGCGAGTGGTAACGTTTACCTGTGCAGGCGGTGGGAGGAGGGAGAGCCAGGCTTCGCGCGCAGTTCCCACATGCGCACGAAAGAGCACTTCAATTTCCCTGAGGCACGGACTGCCCCAAGGAGATTGAAGCACTTTTTAAAAAAATAGGTAAGGACATTAAAAATTTAATGAAACATGTCCCTTCATGTGACTGTGTCACATGAGATGGGACATGTTTTTATTTTCAAAATAAAGATTTTAAATAAAGTTTTTGTTTCATTAGTATTAGCTTTACTCCCAACAAAGTGATTGCCCTCTTTTTGTTTTTAGGCTCTACCCATATGGCATCATTTGAGGAACCTTCTAAGATACCATTCCTCCTTACTGAAGTAATTGACTCCTTGATCAATAGTGCAATGCCACCTCCTCTTTTACACATCCTCCCCCCACCCCCCCATCAAGCCTGAAGATTCTATACCTTGGAATATTGAGCTGCTCGTCTTGTCCTTCCCTGAACCATGTCTCTGTGATAGCAACAATATCATATTCCCATGTGTTAATCAATGCCCTCAATTCATCTGCTTTACTTGTATGGCTCCTTGCATTAAAATAGATGCAATCCAGTCTTGCATTATTCCCTTGTGCCTTAACAGGTCTATATTTGCTCTACTTTCTAGACTAACTTAGTTTGTTTTCTATATTTGGCTGTGCATCAACCCCTACTCTATCTCCACTCTGTATCCCATCCCCCTACCAAATTAGTTTAAACCCCCCCAACAGCACTAGCAAACCTCCCTGTAAGGATGTTGGTCCCGTTCCAGTTCAGATGCAACCTGTCCGATTTGTACAGGCCCCACCTTCGCCAGAAACAGACCTAGTGATGGAGGAAACTAAAGCCCTCCCTCCTGCACCATCTCTTCAGCCATGTATTCATCCTCTCTATCCTCCTATTCCTATACTCACTAGCATGTGGCACAGGGAGTAATCCAGAGATTACAACCTTTGAGGTCCTGCTTTTAAATCTGCTACCTAGCTCCCTAAATTCTTGTTGCAAGACCTCATCACTCTTTCTAGCTATGTCGTTGGTACCAATGTGAACCATGACCTCTAACTGTTCGCCCTCCCCCTTCAGAATGCCCTGCAGCCGTTCTGTGACATCCTTGACCCTGGCACCAGGGAGGCAACATACCACCCTGCAGTCAGGTCTACACAGCCGCAGAAGCGCCTGTCTGCACCCCTCACTATTGAGTCTCCTATCACTATTGCTCTTGCACTCTTACTCCTTCCCCCTTGTGCAGCTGAGCCATCCACAGTGCTGCGAACTTGGCTTTGGCTGCACTCTCCAGAGGAACCTTCACCCTCACCATTTTCCAACACAGAAAAACAGTTCTTGAGTGAAATGCACTCTGGGGCCTTCCTGACTACCTGCCTACCCTCCCTGGTGGCATTCCGCAGGGCTCGTTCCCTCCGGGACACCCTGATCCACTCCTCCATCACCCCCTATACCTCAACCCCCTCCCACGGCACCTCCCCATGCAACCACAGAAGGTGCAACACCTGCCCCTTTACTTCCCCTCTCCTCAACGTCCAAGGGCCCAAACACTCCTTTCAAATGAAGCAGCTTTTCACTTGCACTTCCCTCAACTTAGTCTACTGCATTCGTTGCCTCCAATGCGGTTTCCTTTACATTGGAGAGACCAAACGCAGACTGGGTGACCGCTTTGTAGAACACCTTCAGTCTGTCCACAAGTATTACCCAGACCTCCCTGTCGCATGCCATTTCAACACTCCACCCTGCTCTCATGCCCACATGTCCGTCCTTGGCTTGCTGCATTGTTCCAGTGAAGCTCAACGCAAACTGGAGGAACAGTACCTCATCTTCCGACGAGGCACTTTACAGCCTTCCGAGCTGAATATTGTGTTCAACAATTCTAGATCATGAACTCTCTCCTCCATCCCCACCCCCTTTCCGATTTTCCCCCTCCTTTTTGTTTTTTCCAATAATTTATATAGATTTTTCTTTTCCCACCTACTTCCATTGTTTTTAAGTGTATTTCCATCCATTGTTTTATCTCTACCTTTTAGCCTATTTCGATCCCTTCCCCCCACCCCACCCCCACTAGGGCTATCTGTACCTTGCTCATCCTGCTTTCCACCCTTAATTAGCACATTCCTTTAGATAATATCACCACCTTCAACACCTCTTTGTCCTTTTGTCTGTGACATCTTTTGGCTATCTCCACCTATCACTGGCCCTCTAACCAGCTCTTCTTGTCCCACCCCCACCCCCCCTCAAACCAGATTATATTTCACCTCTCTTCTATTTTTACTTAGTTCTGTTGAAGGGTCATTTGGACTCGAAACGTTAACTGTGCTCCTATCCGCAGATGCTGCCAGACCTGCTGAGTTTTTCCAGGTATTTTTGTTTTTGTTTTGTTTTGGATTTCCAGCATCCGCAGTTTTTTGCTTTTACCTGCCTACCTCCCTTCTTCTGACTGATGGTCACCCTTCCCTCTCTGACTGCACTTCCTTAAGCTGCAGAGTAACCACATCTAAAAATAACTCTCAGCCTCGCGGATACCCCACCAGATCTCCAGCAGGTGCTCAAGCTCCAAAACCCATTGCTCAAACTGGTCAAGCCGATGGCACTTCCTGCATATGTGGTCATCCAGACTGCAAGCAGTGTCTAAAAATTCCCACATGCTGCAGGCTGAACAACACACAGGACTGAGCTCCTTTGCCATACTTTTTGTTTGTTTTTAATTAAAAGGCTATTTCCTTAAATTTAAGCGCTGCTCTGCTCACTGAAGTCTCGCTCTTTACAGCCCTGCTCTGCTCACTGAAGTCTCACTCTTTACAGCCCCGCTCTGCTCACTGAAGTCTTGCTCTTCACAGCCCCACTCTGCTCACTGAAGTCTCGCTCTTTTCAGCCCCGCTCTGCTCACTGAAGTCTCACTCTTTACAGCCCCGCTCTGCTCATTGAAGTCTCGCTCTTTACAGCCCTGCTCTGCACATTGAAGTCTCGCTCTTTACAGACCCGCTCTGCTCACTGTGCTAATGGCCTAATCCCAATTGTTAACATGGAATATAATTAGATTCTAATTATCAAAATGTTAGATCCACTGCTTTGCCAAATTGAAAATAGATTTCATGATTAAAAGATACATTTGGGTTCCAGTTTATCTTTCAGTTTGTCAAAAAACAGATAAATGAAATATAATTGCCAATCTTTCACAGTACAAATTATTAGAAGCTCCAATTAACTTTTCTTGTATCTTACCTTATCTATCAAGCTTTACAAATAATTGTTTGGTGATAGAGAACTTGAGTATTGCTGAAAAAAGATATTTTGTCAAAGCTTTTCATCTTGTACTCACCAGGACAATCGCAAGAATCCAATTGTGCCAATAATTCGAGGCGAGAGCGCAGCTTTGTGAATCTTGTGGAATGCAATCTCAGGAGAAGAGATTGAACCATCAGGACGTGAGCAGTCTTTGGGACAGTCCGAGTCAGAACAGCTTGTGAGGGAATTCAGAGGCTAGATCTTTGAAAATAAAGACTGGCAATCCCTCATAAGGTGAACAGTTTCAAAGGGATTTTGTGACTCGCAGTTGTCTGAGTTGGTTGCTGAGAAATCCACGGGATCTGTCTCTGTTTGACCACAGTTGTCTGTTAATTAATATCTGCCCCATGTTAATTCTGAATGTTAGAGTATAAGACAGATATTGTAGATTGTTTTATTTTCTGACTTTGTATAGTAAAGTTTTTTTTTGTTTAAAACTATGGAATATTAAGGCTTTATTCTCTTAGTGGGTAACTGGGATTTCTTACTTTGCCTACTTTAAACAAAAAGTTACTGGTTCCTAATCAATCGTAGCAACTGGGATAGTAGTAGTGTAAAGGGCAGAGCGGGGCAAGAATTCTTAGAATGCGTTCAGGAAAATTTTCTACAGCAGTACAGCAGAAAGACGGTACTGCTATACCTGGCACTTGGGAATGATATGGATCAAGTGGATCAAGTGTCAGTCAGGGAACACTTAGAGGGCAGCGATAATTGTATCATAAGATTTAGGTTGGGTTTGGAAAAGGACAATCTAGAGTAAGAATAATTAACTGGAGGAAAGTCAACTTCAAGGGCTGAGAATGGATCTGTCCCAGATAAATTCGAATCAAAGTTTGGCAGGCAAAATGGCATCTGAACCATGAGCTGCCTTTAAAAAGATAGTTCAGGCACAGACATGAAGTGGATAGGGAGGGCAAACAAATCCAGAGTTCCCTGGCTGACAAAAGAGATAGAGATTAAGATGAAGAAGAAGAGTGTGGCTCTGACAGACGTAAGGTGGGCAATACAACCAAGAACCAGGCTGAATATAGAAGGTTCAGAGGGGAAGTTGAAAAACATATGAGAAGCAAAGAGAGTGTAGGAAAAGAGACTAGCAGCCATTACAATATAAAAGGGAATCCAGAAGCTTTCTATAGGCATATAAATTGTAAAAGAGTGGTAAGAGTAGGAGTATGCTGATCAGAAACCAAAAAGTGGATTTATGCATGGAGGCAGGGGAAATAACTGAGTTATTAAATTAAAAATTTGCATCTGCTTTTACCAAGTAACAAGATGCTGCCCAGAGCATGGTGAAAGATGAGGTAATATAGAGACTAGAAGATCTTAAAATTGATAAGGAGGAGGTATTGGATAGTCTGTTTGTAGAGTTGATAGAGCACCAGGATTTGAGGGAATGTATCTAAGGATACTGCAGGAAGGGAGAGTGGAAATTGCAGAGGCACTGACCATAATTTTCCAGTCTTCCTTAGACTCGGGGCGGTGCCAGAGTACTGGAGAATTGCAAAGACTACACCCTTGTTCAAAAAGGGATGTAAAGACAATTCCAGCAACTACAGGCAAGTTAACCTTGGTGGTGGGGAAACCTCTAGAAATGATAATTCACAACAAAACTAATAGTCACTTGAGCAAATGTGGGTTAATTGATGAAAGCCAGCATTGATTTATTAAGGGAAATCCAAGTTTAACTAACTTGCTGGAGTTTTTTTTGATGAGGTAACAGAGAGGGTTGATGTGGTGTACATGGAATTCCAAAAGGCGTTTGTTAAAGTGCCATACAACAGACTCATGAGCAAAGCTATAACTCATGGCATAACAGGGACAGTTGCAACATGGATACAAAATTGGCTGAGTGACAGGAAATAGAGAGTAGTGGAGGGAGGTTTGTAGTGAAGTTCCCCAATGGGTTGGATTTAGGACCCTTGCTCTTCCTGATACATATTAATGACCTGGATCTTGGTGTGTAGGGCACAATTTCAAAATATGCGGATGATATGGAGCTTGGAAACATTGCGAATTGTGAGGAGGATAGTTTAGGGGTTGAAAAGGACACCGTGGCTGGGGGAGTGAGACTACACCAGTTAAGAAACATATTTGTCTCATGAACATTTAATTACTGAGCATGGCTTTTAGACCCTTCTATCTGCCCCATGAAATTAATCAATTAAACATTATTTTGGTATATATTCCACCAGATGCCAATGTGGAGGAGGAATTGTTTATGAAACAGTCCAAGAAATGGCTGCTCATTCTTCAGATTCGCCGAAGATCATCCTTGGTGATATTAATCATGGTGACTTGGCTGTGAGGGACTCTGTCTGCCGGGATTTTCCGGTTCTGTCACGGGTGAGGCAGTGCCCCAGCCAGAAGTCCACTGACATGCGGTGGGACCGGAAGCTTGCAGCGGGGAACGGGTGCGAAAAATCCTGCCGTCTGTAACTACACAAATTTTGTTGACAAATCAACTGGTGGATAAAAAACACTGAAGCAATGTTTTTGCTCCATTCTTGACTCTAAAAGGGCTGAATTTTGCTCTCAGCGGACGGGCCCGGGAGAGGCTGCAAAACCAACCGCCACCCGTGATCAGGCCCCAACCGCAATTTCACTCTGGCGTGCCAATTAAGGCCCTCCCAGCGTGGAACGCTCTCCGCACTGGTTGGGAAGGACTTAATGGAGGCCCGTCGGCCTCCGGGTCCAATGGCGACCCAGCGGCCTGTTTCAAAATGGCTCAGGCAGCCCCTGGAAGGCCACCGTGGAAGGAGGTCTGTTCTGCAGTCTCAATATTGAAGTTATGGAATCAAGTGCGGCTGGACAAGGCAGGCTAGAGGGCAAGCTGGGTGGGCACTCGGCCCCCTGCTTTTCTGATGTGCCTCGCCGTCCTGCTGGAGGAGGTGGCTGCCAGGAGGGACATCCTTGTCCCCTGAGATAGGAGGAGGAGGCCACTGCATCTCATCAAGAGGGCATGGGAGAAGGTGGCGGACCAGGTGAACAGCCATGGTGTGGTGCTTTACACATGGGTGCAGTGCTGGAGGCGCTTCAATGACCTGCTGCACTCAGGAAGGGTGAGTGCCGTGTTGGCATGGGTCACTGTGCAGAAGTTGTAAGGTGGGGCTGTCGCCCTGTGGACCTCAACGATGCTAGAGTCTGAGTGCCAACTGTCAATCACGTCGGAGCTAGCCAAGAGGATGAGCTCTAGTTGCTTGGACTGAGTGCCTTGCAGCTTGAGGGCCACGACTCGGATGTGCCCTGCGAGGTGTTTTTCAGCCAGAGGACTGGAGAACAGCTAACATGGTTCTGCTATTTCAGAAGGGTTGTAGAGATAAACCAGGGAACTACAGACCAGTGAGTCTCACGTCAGTGGTAGGGAAACTATTGAAAGTTCTGATGGAGAGTATCCATCTCCACTTGGAGAGGCAAGGTGTGATCAGGGATAGTCAGCATGGTTTTGTCAGAGGGAAGTCATGCCTGACAAATTTGACTGAACGTTTTGAGGAGGTGACCAGGTGTGTAGATGAGGGTAGTGCAGTTGATGTAGTTTACATAGATTTCAGCAAAGCCTTTGACAAGGTCCCACATGGGAGACTTATAAAGAAAGCAAATGCACATAGGATACAGGGTAATTTCATAAGGTGAATTCAAAATTGGCTTACTTGTAAGAGACAGAGGGTGAAGACAGGAGGATGCTTTAGTGACTGGAAGCCAGTGTCCAGTGGCGTACCATCCGTGCTCGGTCCCCTATTATTCGTCATTTATATAAACGACATAGATGACTACGTGAGGGGTAGGATTAGAAAGCTCGTGGATGACACAAAGATTGGCCGGGTGGTTAATAATGAGGTTGAGTTTCTTGGGCTACAGGAAGATATAAACGGGATGGTCAAATGGGCAGATGGAATTTAACCCTGAAAAGTGTGACTTGATACACTTTGGAAGGAGTAATTTGACAAGGAAGTATTCAAACAACGGCATGACACTAGGAAGTTCTGAGGAACAAAGGGACCTTGGGGTGTGTGTCCATAGATCTCTGAAGGCGGAGGGGCATGTTAGTGAGGTGGTGAAAAAGGCATATGGGACACTTGACTTTATCAATCGAGGCATGGGTTACAAAAGTAGGGAGGTCATGTTGGAGTTGTATAGAACCTTGGTGAGGCCATAGCTGGAGTTCTGGTCGCCACATTATAGGAAGAATGTGATTGCGCTGGAGGGGGAGGAGATTCACCAGGATGTTGCCTGGGATGAAACATTTAAGTTATGAAGAGAGGTTGGATAGACTTGGGTTGTTTTCATTGGAGCAGAGAAGACTGAGGGGTGACCTGATTGAGGTGTACAAGATTATGAGGGGCATGGACAGGGTGGATAGGGAGCAGCTGTTCCCCTTAGTTGAATGGTCAGTCACAAGGGGACATAAGTTCAAGGTGAGGGGCAGGAGGTTTAGGAGGGATGTGAAGAAAAACTTTTTTACCCAGAGGGTGGTGATGGTCTGGAATGCACTGCCTGGGAGGGTGGTGGAGGCAGATTGCCTCACATCCTTTGAAAAGTACCTGGATGAGCACTTGGCACATCATAACATTCAAGGCTGGTAAATGGGATTAGGTAGGTAGGTCAGGTGTTTCTCACGTGTCGGTGCAGATTCGATGGGCTGAAGGGCCTCTTCTGTTCTGTGATTCTGTGGGGTTGGCCAGGCTGCAATTGCGCTGCAGGTACAGAGTGGGCTATTCAATGCTCCCCTGTCCTTTCAGGAGAAGACAAGCCATAACCAAGCAGAGAGGTCACATACAGGCGAAGGCCCACCCAACCTGCTGCTACTCTCCCGGTTTGAGCAGGAAGCCCATGAGCTGGAGAGCCAGCATGCTTCCCATGCAACTGGGCGTGGAGAGGCAGGAGTGTCAGACAAGGTAAGACAGCAGTGCACAGAGGTGACACTCCCAGATTGTGCAACCATTCTCGTACAGACCCCTTATTGATGTGAGCCTCGAATCTGGCATCCCCATTGATCGTTGGAAGACAATGGCACCGTGATGCAGGTCGCCATTGTCTCATCAGGGTGCCTGGCATGCGTAGTGACAGTGTAATGACTTTAACTAATGACATGTCCTTCTTCTCCCTTTTAGGTTCACCAGCAGGCATCCCATCCGTGGACCCCGAAGGGCCACCACTGGCGCCAGAGAACCACCAGGTGTCACTGTCACCTGCATCACACCCGTTCTCTGAACCAGACACCAGCACAGATACCAGCACCTCAGTGGGCATTAGTTCTGCGGCTAGTATCTCGGTGCACATTGGTGAGGGCACTTCACACTATCTTGAGGTGCAGGCAGAGGCAAAGAGCGCCCAGGCCACTGGCAGTCAGTGTACTGCTGGGGACCAGGACGATGCTCAGTCAAAGGCTGATGATGAGTCTCTGGAGTCATCTATTAGGTGGCAGATGCTGGACATCCAGTGGGGTGTGCGGCAGGATCTGACAGAGATCCATGAGGGTATGCGTGCCATGGTCTCCGTGATTGAGGAGTCCATGCAGAGCATGAACACTGCGTTGAACGTCATGGGTGAGCACACTGCCTCCTCCATTAAGAGAGTGGTGACTCTCATGGAGAGAGAGCTCCAGGGGCAGAACGGGTTCCTGGTGTTGCATTCGGACCTGCAAGCTCTTACACAGGCACTAATCTCAGGTGGTCAGTGTCCGTGTGGGAGATGGATGAGGCACCCAGTATCCCAGCTAGGTGCCTGTCCATCAAAGGTGAGCAAGGAGGTCCACAGCAACCTTACGTTAGCATTTGAGCTGCCTATCATCTCTGCGGGCTCCTCTCAGGGCATTCCGGATAATGGCAGCAGCTCCTCCGCCACTGACCATGGCATCTGATGAGGCTGCGACGACTGGGGTGATGCCAGGCGTGGCACTGGCTGCTCCCTCCAAGGCGGGGCCAGCACGGGCTCCACTGGCCAGAGGATGACCGCCAAGGTCACCTAGGCCAACAAGACAGCAGGGTCAGCAGGCTGTCTCCAATGCCGATGCCAGTGAAGGGGGAGCACCTAGATGTAGTACTCACAAACGTAAGTTAAAGGCACAATGAGCACAAAAGGGACAGGTCACAGGTGATTTTATGCTCATTTATTTATAGTTAACGTATCCTGATCTGGGACTTAAGACCTGAGAGATTGATGTAAATAGTCTGTACCTGTCAAAATGATATAAATCTGGTTTTGTCATCATGGCCCAAGTATGGTTCACCTTTTTATTTAATTGGTGCAGGGAACACCAGTAAGTAATGCTGGACGTACATGGCTCTGAACTTTATTGCACAGGTACTGAGTGTTCCTTGTGTTCAAATAAAAGGGTCCTTTCAGATATCCAGGATGGAGGAGGCAGCCCTGGCATGCGTTTGAAGCAGATCTTTGACAGCCTAGCTGAAGGAGCATTGGATCAAGGCATCCCTGGTGTCCCTCCCTCCCTGGAGGTTACCAAGGTCTGGCTCCACACCTTCAGCATTCTCCTCACCATGCTCATCTTCGTACTCACCACTGGACTCATCATCTGTGGCCTGTGCAGCTGTGTCAAGATCCCCTTCCTCCAGTGGGTTCCCCCCTTGCCAGTGCCAGATTGTGGAGAATGCAGCATGCAAGCACGATCAGTGACATCCGCTCTGGGGCGTATTGTAGTGCTCCACCTGAACAGGCCAGGCATCGGAAGCGCATCTTCAGAAGACCTATGGTCCTCTCTACCACCACCCTTGTGGAGCCCTGACTCATATTGTACCGCTTCTCTGCCTCTGTTCTTGGGTGGCAGAGAGGCATCATGAGCCACCTCTTCAACGGATAGCCCTTGTCACCCAGCAGCTATCCATCCAGTCGGGCTGAAGAATGTCTGGGAGTGTCTGAGGATGGGAACTGCCAGGATACCTTGCACACACTTGCAGAATCTGCATCCTGAGGTCACACGTTATCTGCACATTCATGGAGTGAAATCCCTTCCTGTTATTGAAGGCACCTGGCTGGCGGCTTAATGGCCATATGTCTGTATTCGATGGCACCCTGGGTGCAGGGGAACCCAGCAATCGCTGCAAAGCTTCTGGCTCGCTCAGCCTGGCTGACCTCGTCCATACGCAAAAGAATCAAGGTCAGTACCCGCCTGAACAGAGCTTCTGTCACCAGCTTCACACAACTGTGGACATCTGACTGGGAGACTCCACAAAGATCCCCCCACTGTACCCTGGCAAGAGCCGAAACTATAGAAGCTGAGGGCCACTGTGACCTTCAGAGCCACTGGCATGGGGTGTCTACCCACACAGTCAGAGCTGATCTCAGGCCCAATCATCTGACAAATGGAGGTGACGGTCTCCCTTGAGAAGCGGAGCCTCCTTCGGTATTGCGCCTCGGACATGTTTAGGTAGCTGCATCGCCGCCTGTTAACCCTGGCAGCAGGATAGTGGTGTCTTCTGTGGCCCCTTCCACCTCGGACTACCTGCTGGCCCTGCACCCCTTGTGCCTGTGCCTCTCCTCCCACAGGTCCCTCCCCTGGAAGCTGCATGGGGACACGTTGCCTCCTCTCCCTTCTGCCCCTCTCTTCCTCCTCAGAGGAGGTGCCCACAGCAGGGACCACAATCCCCATTACCAGGGTAAAGGAAGGCTGTCTGATACCTGGAAGGGTCCACATGGTCTGAATCCTCCGAGGGCCTGGCAGACAGGAATGAGTGCTAAAATTTATTTTTTATTCATGGGATGTGGGCGTCACTGGCTAGGCCAGCATGGCACATCCTGAATTGCCCTTGCTCAGAGGGCATTTAAGAGTCAACCACATTGCCATGGATCTGGAGTCATATTAGGCCAGACCAGGTAAGGACAGCAGTTTTCCTTCCCTAAAGGACATTAGCAAACCAGATGGGTGTTTACAACAATCAACAATGGTTTCATGGTGGAGTCTTCTGCAGCCCCTTCTGCCTCAGGCTACCTGCTGGCCCTGCACCCCTTGTGCCTATGCCTCTCGTCCCACATTAGACTTTTTAATTCCAGGTTTTATTGAATTCAAATTCCACCATCTTCTGTGGTGGGGGTTGAACCCAGGTCCCCAGAGCATTATCCTGGGTCTCAGAATTACTAGCCTAACAATACCACTACACCATTGCCTGGAAATGCTACAAGAGAAGCCCTGAACAGAGATGAAGCTGCCAAATAGCAACCAGCTGCAAACTATCTCCAAAACTCTTCACTTCTAACACTGGCAATGCTGCTGACCCTTTTCATCCCGCCCTTAAATGAAGTTTGAGTAAATGTCGGCTGGCCGCCTGCCCATTTTGCCCATGCGACAAGCAGAAAGTCGCACTGGCAATGAAAAATCTCAATTGCATTGTTAAGGGCCTTAAGTGCCCTGTTAATTAATGGTGAGCATACCTGCCGAGTGAAAGATTGCAAGTGCGCACGATGACGTCAGGACGCTCACTCAACGTAATCGCGCACTATTTTACTCTCGTTCGGGTCGGGTGCGCGCTCACCTAAAGAGGGAAAAATTCTTCCCAAATTCTTTGTTTTGACCAGGGATTGGAGATTCAGACCATAATGTTGTGCATCACCTCCCTAAACATCGACAAACACCGAAAACAATAAAACCTGGCAGGAAAGCTGTTAAAGTCTGGGGCAAAGTGATCATTCAAGATCTGAAAATTTGCTTTGATAACATGAATTAGGATATTTTTATGGAGGATGAAGACAGAAATAAGAGCACAAATCATAAATGATTATATCATCTATGTGAACAGCTTCGTATCCAAACTAAAATGATTAAGATCTATCCAGTGAGAAACTTTGGATTACAAAGGACTTAAAAGCAATAATGAAGGAAAGATAAATTGCATTTAGTTGATGAACTAAAAAATGTAAGGTGAGAAAGAAAATTCAGATTGCAAAAGGTGTGTATAGGCTGCATAATCGTTTTCAGACAAATAATCCCAGAGACGCATGGAAGTGTACGCATAAACATCGTAAAAAAGAAATGACCCTTTTTTGTCTGCAGACAATCCTCATCATGCGGCAAATAAATACAACTGATTTTTTAGCCGAAAATTATGAATTTACAGAACATTTTGTTTTGCAACAGGCTTCACTTCATGAATTAGAAGGATCTTGTGTTAGTATTAACAAATGGGAAGTAGAGAATCAATTCAAGCTAGTGAATCCATGGAAAGCATATGGCCCAGATCAGATCAGTGGGAAAATTCTTAAGGAATGTGTTCATCAGTTGGCAGTTCTTTTCTCTCTGGTCTTTCAGAAATCGTTTAACGTGTATACTGTTACTTGCTGTTAGAACTCAGTTGTCATCGTTTCGGTTGCTAAAATGTTGCGGTCTGCTGGACTGAATGTTTACCGACTAGTTGCTCTTACGTCAATAGTCATGAAGTGTTTTGAGCATATTGTTATGATCCTAGGCCAAACCCCTGAGGTGAAACCCAGTTAGGGACCAATAACATTTTGTTTAAAGTAGACAAAGTTTGAGATTCCAGTGAGTGAAGAAAGCCACGGGATTCCACAGGTTTATACAAGGTCAGAAAGATAAAACAATTTGTAATATTTGTCTTATACTCTTAACATTCAAGGTAAGTATGAGCTACATGTGTATTGAAAGGCAACTGTGGTCGTACACACTACACTACACAATAAATACCAGATGCATCCAAGATAGAATCCACGGATTTCTCAACAACCCACCAGTAACACTGAATCAACCAATCTCACTGAAACTCTGTCCCTTTCATGAGGTATCCAAGTCTTCACCTTCGAAGATCTTGCCTTGAAATTTTCTCCAAAGATTGCTCCAACCCAGATGGCTTCAATGACGGCCTACCTAGCAGTGTTTCAATCTTGTCTCCCAAGATTCCGTTGCCCTGGATTCCTAAGTATACACTTAGTTGTACCAACTGACAAGCACAATTTCAGATCTTCAGCCATGTCAAGTAGAACACTGCTGCTCCAAAGGGGTGCTTTTGCCCCAGTGGCCTACGCCACGGAGTCACCAACCTTTCGCTGCCTCCTTAGATCTTCAAGGCTTCTTCTGAGCCCTCCTTGATTACCAAAGCTTCCATTGAGCCACCTTTAATTAAAGTCTGTTACCCGCAGCCCTTTCCTTATTTGGAGCATTTTATTTTGCTCCTCGCTTTTTAACTGAACAGGGACATTTTCCTGTCCCCATCCCCTCTCTAGGAATCTTCTTTTGGTATCTCTCCCTGTCCCCTCTCCCCTGTCCCCTGGCTGGTACACTCCTTCTTAGTGGCGCTTCATTCACAGTCACCTGACTTGGGTCTTCATGGTGATTCTTTATGCACAATCGCACCGAGCCTAAAAAAAATCAAAATGCCTTGGGCATGCACAATAGCTCCCAGGCCCATCGGGAGTTGCATTTTCCAATGTGGCAGGGCTGGGTTTCATAATGGTATTGTGTCAAAGCATCTTTTAGATCCTCTTGATCCACATATTGATCAGTTAGTTTCCTTTCAACCTCATAAGTCAGTGAATGATACTGTTCTGACCTTGGTCCATTTGATCCAACAGCACACCGACAGATTAGGCAACTATGCTCACACTACATTTGTTGATTTCTCTTCAGCTTTTAACACCATCCAAACATTAAAGCTTATTGAGAAACTGAAAACCTTGATGTCAATCCTACTCTCCAACTTTGAATCAGTGACTTCCTTCACAACAGGACCCAGAGGGTGTTAGTCTCTGGATTTACTCAGAGCCCATGTTAATGAGTACTGGATCGCCTCAGGGCTGTGTACTTTCACGTTTCATCTTCTACATGAATGATTGTTGATCAGGGCACAATGACATAACAATCCTGAAGTACGCTGATGAAGAGGTATTTGTGGGTCTCATAAAGAATAATGAAGTAAACTATGGGAACTTGGTGGAGGAGTTCATAAATTAGTGCGACAACAATTCTCTTAAATTAAATGAAAACAAGACTAATGAACCAGTTATAGACTTTAGGAAAATGTCAGTTAATCATTTTTCCCTTGTGAAGTTTCATGATGTGAACATTGAAATAGTTACTAACTATATGTATCTAGATATTGAAGTGGATGCTAAGTTGAATTGGAGGGAACAGTGTACACATGTGGTGGCCAAGGGAGATACACAATTATGCTACCCCAGAAAATTAAATCCCTTTTGAGTAGATCCCACAATCATGAAACTCTTCCACATGGCTGTAGTTGAGAGTGCTATCCTTTTTCGATGTCTCCCCTGGTACTGCTGTTTTAGGAAAGCAGGATCCTTAAGGGTAAAAAGATTATTGAACCAGGCAGGAAGGGTATTTAATGAGCAAATCTTTCTTGAAATTTGCTCTCAAAGAATCACCCCTTGTCTCAGTACTACTGTTGGATGCATTCACGGAAAAGGCTACAATCCCTCGATTGCAGGACAAATTGGTTCCTGAACTAATTTGTGCCCTTCTCTGTGAGAACTTTTAAAGGAATTTGATGTATGGATGAGGGTATGCACTCACTGTGAGACTCACTGACTGATTACTTAATGCATTGGGATAGTTTTTAATACATTTTTAAATTAAAGTTAGACTTCTGTGACAGGGTAATTTTCTTTCAACTTATTGTTATAAATTTAAAAATTATATATAAATGAATAATATGTAATTTTTTATGAGCAATGTACCCAAAGTGAATTTCAGTATTGTCAATAAAGTGAATTTGAATTTAATTGAATTGAATTATATTGAAAATAAAGGGTACAATTTTAAAGGTAAAGCAGGAGCAGAGGGATCTGGGTGTATGTGTGCATAAATCATTGAAAGTGGCAGGACAGCTTGAGAAAGCAGCTAATAAAGCATACAGGATCCTAGGCATTATTAATAGGGGCACAGAGTATAAAGGCAAGGCAATTACATTAAACTTGTATAGAACACTGGTTTGGCCTCAGCTGGGTGCCACATTTTAGAAAGATGTGACGGCATTGGAGAAAGTACAAAAAAGATTCACGAGAATGGTCTCAGGGATGAGGAATTCCAATTACATAGACAGATTGGAGAAGTTGGAACTACTTCCTTGGAGCAGAAAAGGTTGAAAGGAGATTTGTTGGATGTATTCAAAATCATGAGGGGTTCCAGATAGATTGGGGAAAACTGTTCTCATTGGTGGATAGATTGAGAACAAGAGGGCAGAAGTGTCAATGCATCTCAGCCTTAACCTGAGGTCCCAAGATCACAGATGTCAATCTTCAGCCAGTGCATTTCATTTTACATGATATCAAGAAACAACAAAAGGCACTGTGGACACAGCAAAGGCTATGGACTCAGACAACACCCCGGCAGTAGTACTGAGGACTTGTGCTCCAGAACTAGCCCATAGCCAGGCTGTTCTAGTGCAGCTACAACACTGTCATCTAGCATCAATGTGAAAAATTATTCAGGTATATATATCCTGTCCGCAAAAAGCAGGACAAATCCATCTGGCCAATTACCGGCTCAGTCTACTCAGCAAAGTAATGAAAGGTGTCGTGACAGTGCTATCAACTAGGACTTATGTAACAATAACCTGTTCACCTGTGTTCAGTTTGGGTTCCACCAGGGCCACTTGGCTCCTGACCTCATTGCAGCCTTTGTCTAAACGTGGACAAAAGAGCTGAACTCAAGAGGTGAAGGGAGAGTGATCGTCCTTGACATCAAGGCAGCATTTGACTGAGTGTGGCATCAAGCAGCCTTTCAAAAATTGAAGCCAATGGGAATCAGTTAGAAAACACTCCACTAGTTGGAGTCATACCAAGCGCAAACAAAGGTAATTGTGGTCATTGGAGGCCAATCATCTCAGCCCCAGTCGCTGCATGAATTCCTCAAGATGTTGTCCTACACACAACCATTTTCAACTGCTTCATCAATGACCTTCACTCCATCATTTTATTTGTATTCATTCATGGGAGATGGACATCGCTGGCCAGGCCAGCATTTATTGCAATGAGGTCAAAAGTGGGGATGTTGTTCATGTCCATGTGCAGCAAGTTCTGAACAACATTCAGGCAGAACTGGTAAGTGGCAAGTAACATTTGCATTACAAAGTGCCAGACAATGACCATCTTCAACAATAGAGAATCTAACCATCTCCCCTAGACATTCAATGGATTTACCATTGTTGAATCCCCCACTATCAACATCCCGGGGATTATCACTAATCAGAAACTTAACTTGATTAGCTTTATAAATACTGTGGCTACAAGAGCAGATCAGAGGGTGAAAATTCTGCAATTCTGAGTAACTCAGCTCCTGGCACGCCAAAGCCTGTCCACCATCTACAAGGCAGATGTCAGGAGTGTGATGAAACACTCTCCACTTGCCTGGGTGAGTGCAGTTCCAACAACACTCAAGAAGCTTAACACCATCTAGGACACAGTGGCGTAGTGGTATTGTCACTAGACTAGTGTTCCAGAAACCCAGGGTAATGCTCTGGGGACTTGGGTTTGAATCCCACAGCAGATGGTAGAATTAATCTAATGATGGCCATGAAACCATTGTCGATTGTCACAAAAACCCATCTGGTTCACTAATGTCCTTTAGGGAAGGAAATCTTCCATCCTCACCTGGTCTGGCCTATATGTGACTCCAGACCTACAGCAATGTGGTTGAATCTTAAAAATGGCCACTGAACAAGGGCAATTAGGGATGGGAAATAAATGCTGGCCTAGCTAACGATGTCCACATCCCATGAACGAATAAAAAAAAGTTATTTCGATTTGAACAGCTCAGCATTTACCATCTGCTGTATCATAACACATTCCCTCACTGTCGCTGGGTCAAAATCCTGGAACTCCCCTCCTACCAGCACTGTGAGTATACCTATACCACATGGACTGCAGCAATTCAAGAAGGCCACTCACTACCAGTTTCTCGAGGGCAATTAGGGATGGGCATTAATGATGGCCTAGCTGGTAATGACCACATCCTTTGAAGGAATACATTTTTAAAAAAATATTACATGTTTAGCTCATTTTTGAGCAGCAGTTGAAACATATCAGGTCATAAAACAATTCACACATTAGATGATTTTCTACATAAGCCTCAGCTTCCAAAGACCACAAATTGGCCTCAGTCACTGGTACAACAATAAGATTTTTTCCACTTGTGCTACAAAGCTTATTCCATTTAATATTCCATTAGTCACTTTTCACCACATATAAATTATGCAAGCTTGATGGACATGCAAGGCTGATGGTATCACAAAACAAAACATGCTCGTTTGATCAAATATTAACCACTACAACATTAAGATCAAGACTTGTGGACAAAAATTAATGTTAGCAGTTTTAAAACTGGAGAGATGCTAAGTAAAGGTGACTCATTCATTTGACACAGTTATCCATTAAAACTTTAATGAAATACACAATTGTTATTTGATTACCGTAACTTTTTATATATTGAATCACCTCAGATTTCAATAGATTGTTCATGTTGCTTAACTTTCAATCCTGGTTTTGCAAATAATCAAAAGCTGCATAAGGTTTGACATCACTAGTTTTTAAAAGTATGACATTTACATTTATTTAATTTTTCTCACGAGATTGAATTGTGTAATAAGCTATAAGCAACATCATTTCTATCAATTATGCTTAAAGGAGATTGAAGTACGTTTAAATCACTCTATGATAGACAATTTCACAAACCACCTTATGCCCCAACTTTTGAGCACATAGGCTACTACTTTGGGTATCAAAATTACCTTAGTTTCAAATCAAATAACTTAGTCTTATTACATCCATCATGTGCGGCCTTGTGGTGTAGTGAACAGTTAGTCCACGGTTGAGGCTTTGTATCTCTCATGCCGCCATACTCCAAACCCTACTGTACACAACAATGACTAAAGATTGGGTCTCAACCAAAGTGACAATGAACCTTCAAAATGCAGTGTTAGTACTACCTACTCTGAATCAACTGACAGCAATGCTTCACAAATGACATTATCCATAAACAGACTGAATCAGGTGCATTACCTGCAAAGTTGCTCAATAACTTTTAGAGTTGATCAACAATGCTAAATGTCTAGTTGGGCTAAATGTCTAGTTGGACATCTGTCCAACTTGGAAAAGATTTTGTGAAGTTCCCCTACTGCCACAGAACCTCACCCCATTGGACCTCAGTTTTAAAAATCCCTGGCTCTTGGTAGAAGCTTCAAATGAGGAGCCTCAAAAAAATAAATCTGTATCCTGTGACCCACTTGATCAGTATCATACATAATATAAATGATTTTTCCACTTACTCCCAAGTTCAATACAACAATAATGACAATGTGGAATTGAATTAATGAATCTTAAAATTTATGAAACTGCTTTTTTCAACGAAAAATAGAATTTTAATGAATGCTCTTTGGGTCTTGGTGCAAGCGTTTGTCAATCGGCTCATCATGTCCGCACCAGCTTTCTGAATGAAAATTATGACTCAGTGCTATTCTCCTGCCTTTTCCCATAACCCTGCACGTTGTTTCTATTTAAATAATCATCTAATGCCATCTTGAATGCCTCAATTGAACCTGCCTCTACCACATTTCCAGGCAGTGCATTCCAGACCTGCATCACTCACTGTATGAAAGTCTTTTCTCACATCACATTTGCTTCTTTTGCAAATCACTTTAAACCTGCACCCTCTCATTCTCGATCCTTTTACGAGCAGGAACAGTTTCCCCCTATCTACTCTGTCCAGCCCCTTCAGGTTTTTGAACACCTCTATCAAATCTCCTCTTAGCCTTCTCCTCTCCAAGGAGAACAGGCCCAACCTCTCCAGTCTATCTTCCTAACTGAAGTTTCTCATCCCTGGAACCATTTTTTGTAAACCTCTTCCGCACTCTCTTTCATGCGTTCACATCCTTTCTAAAGTGTGGCACCCAGAACTATACACAATACTCCAGCTGAGGTCTAACTAGTGTCCTATACAAGTTCAGCATAACCTCCTTGCTCTTGTACTCTATGTCCCTATTAATAAAGCCGCGGAGACTGTATGCCTTATTAACTTCTCTCTCCACCTGTCCTGCCACCTTTAATGACTTATACACATATACACCCAGGTCTGTCTGCTCGGGCATGCCCTTTAGAGTTCCACCCCTTATTTAACCAGCTTATATTTCACCCCTCTCCTAACTTTACTCAGTTCTGCCGAAGGGTCATGAGGACTCGAAATGCCGATGCTGCCAGACCTGCTGTGTTTTTCCAGGTAATTCTGTTTTTGTTTTGGATTTCCAGCATCCGCAGTAGTTTTTTGTTTTTATCTCTGTGTTTAATTGACTGCCACTCCTCTTCAAGAAATGCCTACCTTGAAGAAGTATTGCTCTGTTCTCCGACAGGATTTCCGCCTGTCTCTTCTGCCTTGTTCCCCCCACCCCACCACCCCCCCCAACCTTAAACCAGCTTATATTTCACCCCTCTCCTAACTTGACTTAGTTCTGCCGAAGGGCCATGAGGACTCGAAGCGTCAACTCTTTTCTTCTCCGCCGATGCTGCCAGACCTGCTGAGTTTTTCCAGGTAATTCTGTTTTTGTTTTGGATTTCCAGCATCCGCAGTAGTTTTTTTGTTTTTACCCCTTATTTTATGTTGTCTTTCCATGTTCTTCCTACAAAAAGAATCACCTCACACTTCTCTGCATTGAACTTCATCTACCACCTATCTGCCCACTCCACCAACTTGTCTATGTCCTTTTGAAGTTTTACAATGTCCTCCTCACAGTTTACAATGCTTCCAGGTTTTGCATCATCCGCAAACTTTGGGCAGAATTTTGCCTTCGGTTGGTGGGCGGGGCCCACTGCCTCGGCGGCGGGCAGGCAGCCGAACTCTGCCGACGAAATGGGGCCCGTCGCCATTTTGAGTGGTCGGGCCAATTAAGGCCTGCCCGACAGGAAGCGCTATGCGCTTCCTGTGCGGGGGTGGGGAGGGATTCCCCAACTGTCAAAGTGCGCTGTTTGGCGCATGTGCGTGAAAGAGCGCACTGCTCCCTGAGACTAAGTGCTGCTCAGGGAGATTAATGACAACTTAAAAATCATGAAAAATGGAAAAATAAAAAAATTATTAATATGTCCCCCTCATATGACAATGTCACATGAGGTGGGACATGTTAATAAATCTCACATAAACTTAATTAAAGTTTTTAAGACCATAAGACCACAAGACATAGGAGCAGAAATTAGGCCATTCGGCCCATTGAGTCTTCTCCACCATTCAATCATGGCTGATAAGTTTCTCAACCCCATTCTCCCGCCTTCTCCCCGTAACCTTTGATCCCCTTACCAATCAAGAACCTATCTATCTCTTTAAAAACAAACGTGAAACCTCATCCTGCCAGTGGATGAAGTTTCATGTATTATCAGAAGCCCGCTGGGGCTCCTGGCCTGCCCGCCAGCCTTAAGGTTGGACGGGCAGGGTATTTAATTATCTTAGTGACCCTGTCAATGGCCTCAATTGGCCATTGACAGGTTAGCGGGCGGACGGCTGATTTCGCTGTCCGCCCGCCTTCCTAAAAAGTTAAAGGGACCGGGATGATGTCAGGGGTTCCTCCCGATGTCATCCTGCGTCATTTTCCCGTCGGCGAGCGGGCCCCACCCCCAAATCACCAACGGGAAAATTCTGGCATTTGAAACTGTCTCCTGCACATCAAGATCTAGATCATTAATATGTATCAGAAAAAGCAAGGGTCCCAATATCAACCCCTGGGGAAGTCCACTACAAACCTTCCTCCAGCCCAAAAAATTTCCATTAGCCATCACTCGCTGTTTCCTATTACTCAGCCAATTTTGTATCCACGTTGCTACAGTCTCTTTTATTCCATGACCTATAACTTTTCTCATAAGTCTGTGGCGCGGCATGGTATTGAATGCTTTTTGGAAATCCATGTACACCACATCAACAGCATTACCCTCATTAACCCTCTGTGTTATCTCTTCAAAAAACTCCAACAAGTTAGTTAAACACGATTTTCTCTTAAGAAATCCATGCTGGCTCTTTATAGTCAACCCACATTTTTCCATGTGACTATTAATTCTATCCTGAATAATTGTTTCTAGAAGTTTTTCCACCACCAAAGTTAAAGTGACTGGTCTGTAATTGCTGGGCTTATCTTTACAACCTTTTTTGAACAGGTGCGTAATGTTTACAATTCTTCCAGCTAATTCTTACAGTAAAGGCAGCTTCCACAGGAAGGCCTGCACCTCCCCAGAGCTATAACTTAATCTTGTGCATAGCTTTTTCTAAAATGCAGCCAGGGTCTAGAGTTGTCATTTATCAGAATAGTTGTTCAGGGGGACAAGATGTTAATAGGTGGGACTGCAATCAGTGTTTGTCTAAGCTTTGTATATTCATAGCTGAGATCGGTCCTCAGCTTCCTTTAAATGACTGGGGCAGTTTGCCTCAGGGCTAACAATCTGCTCTTGTACTACAGGATGTGTACCAGAAACAGTATGGTCTGTATTACAAAACCTACTATATATGAAATAAAAGCAAAAAATACTAGAAAAGGCAGCAGGACAGGCAGCATCCATGGAAAGAAACAGTTAATGTTTTAGGTCGAGTGGCCTTTCATCACAATTGAAGAAAAGGTAAAAAAGTTTTAAAAATTTAAACCAGTGGAAGTGGGTGGGGGCAGGAAGAACAAAAAGGAAGCTCTCTGATAAGGTGGAGAGCAGGCGAGATTAAATAAAGATTTCATGATACAACAACCAAAGGGAGTGGTGATGGGTAGAGGAAATAAACAAAGGTTGTAACCAAATGAGATGTGAATGGCCATATAGAAATCATCATAAACCATCATGAAATCTTCTGTTATTTAATTGTGCCTTAATCTGTGAGTTCACCAACTTGCTTTCCCACTCATGGGTGCCCCGTAAATTCAGCCCTATGACCTAGATTTTTCAGTAGAAATAACAGCATGGCTACCAATGCTCATGGTTACCAATGCTTAGGGAAATTCAGACAGCAATTTCTAATGTCTGCATTTGCACTGTAAAATGGAGAAATCACATGAGGGACGTGAAATTGTGGTATTACCCAATAGTTACTCATTAACTATACTAGTAAGAGTTAGGATTGTCCATTCTGGTGTAAGTAAATTTTTAATGGCGTGATATATCTTAATGACTACCACACAACCTCCCAACCACTGAAAATTTACTTTTACAAATGTGGAGTTTCATTCCTTCATATTTTAATTAATGTGTAACTAGTACTTCCTCAGTGCCTGCCCATGGACAGTGCAGCACTCCCTCACTACTGACCTCTGGCCATCCAATGCTACCTCAGTACTGACCCTTGCACAGTGCAGCATTCACTCAATCCTGATGCTCCAACAGTGCAGCACTCCTTCAATACCTTACAATCCGACAGTGTGGCACTCCCTCAAGACTGGGCCTCCGACATTATGGCGCTCCAACAATGCTGTGCTCCCTCAGTACTGAGTCTCCAACAGCATGCGCCCACTCAGTGCTGACCATCCGAAAGTGTGGCATTCCCTCAGTACTGACCCTCCAACAGTGCGGCACTCCCTCAGTACTGACCCTCCAACAATGCGGCACTTCCTCAGTATTGACGTCCCTACAGTGCAGTATTCCCTCTTTCATGGGATGTGGATGTCACTGGCAAGGCCAACATCTGATACCCATCTCTAATAACACTTGAGAAGGTTGTGGTGAGCCAGCCTCATGAAACGCCTCAGTCTATCTGGTATAGGTACACCCACAGTGCTGTTAGGAAGGGAGTTCCAGGATCTTGATCAATGACAGTGAAGGAGCTGTGATGTAATTTCAAGTTCAGATGGTATGTGGCTTGGAAAGGAACTTGCAGCTGGTGGTGTTCTCTTACATCTACTGCACTTGTCCTTCAAGGTGGCAGAAGTCATGGGTTTTGAACTTGCTGTTGAAGTAGGCTTGGCGAGTTGCTGCATCTTGTTGTTAATACACACTTCTGCCACTGTGCACTGGTGGCAGAGGAAGTGAGTGTTTAAGGTGGTGGATGGGGTGCTAATTAAACTGGTTTCTTTGTCCTGGATGGTGTCGAACTTCTTTAGTGTTGTTGGAATTTCACTCAGCCAGGAAAGAGGAAAGTATTCTATCACACTCCTGACGAGTGCCTTTAGGTTGTGGGCAGACTTTGGAGAGACAGGAGGCGAGTTACTTGCCTCAGAATTCCAAGCCTATGACCTATTCACGTAGTATTTATAGCAGTGCAGCATTTATATGGGTGGTCCAGTTCAGTTTCTGGTCAATGGTAAACCCTAGGATGTAGATACGCTCCCTGTGAAAGATCTTACATATTAAGTGTGAAGACAGAAGCACCAACATCAGTGTCCTCTTACAAGTAGGCACCACAAGCATCCAGGCTATGATCATTTATCATCATCTTTGGTGGGTTGGTCATATAGTTCGATGCCAGACACCAGGCTCCCAAAGCAGGTCTTCTTCTTCCAGCTCTGTACAGTATTGGTCACCTTATTTAAGGAAGGGTATAAATGCACTGGAAGCAGTTCAGAGGTTTACCAGACTAATACCTAGAATGGGTGGGTTGTCTTTTTACAAAAAGTTGGACAGACTAGGCTTATATCTGCTGGAGTTTACAAGAGTAAGAGGCGACTTGATTGAAACATATAAGATCCTGAGGGGTCTTGACAGGGTGGATGTGAAGAGGATGTTTCCTCTTGTGGGAGAATCTAGAACTAGGGGTCACTGTTTAAAAATAAGGGGCCGCCCATTTAAAACAGGAATGAGGTGACATTTTTTCACTCAGAGGGTCGTGAGCCTTTGGAACTCTCTTCCTGAAAAGGTAGTGGAAGCAGAGTCTTTGAATTTTTTTAAGGCAGAGGTGTATAGATTCTTGGTAAGCAAGGGGTGACAGGCTATCGAGGGTAGTGGGATGTAGATTTCAGGTTACTATCAGATCAGGCATGATCTTATTAAATGGTGGAGCAGGCTCGAGGGGCTGAATGCCTACTCCTGCTCCTTGTCCGTATGTTCAATCAAGGCAAATGCACCTGTGGAGGTCAGAAGAAGCACTTCAAGTATGTGCTGAAAGCCAACATTGACATAACTCCCAGGAGGCCACCACCTTGGATAGAACCAAATGGCAGCAGTGCCTGTGGGAAAAGCAAAAGCGACAAAAAGAATAAGCCATGACCCGAACTGATAACACACAACCTACATGACAACAAATGTGCAGATCCTGAATCGGCCTCATCAGCCATCTTCAGACTCATGGAAAATAACCATCCTTGCTAGTGGCGGATAGCCAATAATAATAATAAGTAATGGGGGAATCAGTGATGTTAATGCCATCGTATATCAAGGGGTGATGATTAGATTCTTTGTGTTGGAGCTGGTCATTGCTTGACACTTGTATGGTGTGAATGTTACTTGCCACTTATAAGCCCAAGCCTGAATATTGTCCAGGTCTTGCTGCATTTGGACATGGACTGCATCAGTATTTGAGGAGTTGTGAATGGTACTGAACACTGTACATTCATCAGCAAACATCCCTATTCCTGATAAAAGCAAAAAACTGCGGATGCTGGAAATCCAAAACAAAAACAAAAATACCTGGAAAAACTCAGCAGGTCTGGCAGAATCTGCGAAGAGGAGCACAGTTAACATTTTGAGTCCGAATGACTCAAACATTAACTGTGCTCCTCTCCGCAGATGCTGCCAGACCTGCTGAGTTTATCCCTACTCCTGACTTAGGTGAGAGCGAAGGTCATTGATGAAGCAGCTGAAGATAGTTAGGCCTAGAACACTACCCTGAGGAACTGCTGCAGTGATGTTTTAGGACTGAGATGATTGACCTCTAACAACCACAACCATCTTTCTTTTGTGCTAGGTTTGACTCCAACCACAGGAGAGCTTTCCCATGACTCCCATTGACTTCAGTTTCGCTAGGGTTCCTTGATTCTAAACTCGATTAAATGTTGACTCGATGTCAAGGGCAGTTACTCTCACTGCACCTCTTGACTTCAACTTTTTTATCCATATTTGGATCAAGGCTGTAATGAGGTCAGAGCTGAGTGGTCCTGGAAACAGCATCAGTGAGTAGGTTCTTGCAGTGGAAGTGCCACTTGATGGCACCATCAATGCCACCTAGAATCATAGGAATTTTACGGCACAGAATGAGGCCACTTGGCCCATTGTGTCTGCACCAGCTGAAAAAAAAACAAGACAACCAGCCAAATCCCACAATTCTGCAGGTTATGATACTTCAGGTACACATCCAGGAATCTTTTAAATGAGATGAGGTTTTCTGCCTCTACCACTCTTTCAGGCAGTGAGTCCCAGACCCCTACCACTCTTTGGGTGAAAAAAGAAAATCCTCATCTGCCCTCTAATCCTTCTCCCAATCACTTTAAATCTATGCCCCCTTGTACCTAAGGTAAAAAGGACCTTCCCACCCACTCTATCTAGGACAACGTTGTACATCTCAAGCAAATTTCCACTCAGTCTCCTCTATCCCAAGAAGGACAACTCCAGCCTGTCCAATCTTTCCTCATAGCTGCAATTTTCCAGCCCTGGAAATATCCTCGTAAATCTCCTTTGCACCCTCTCTCATGCAATTACATCCTTTCTGTAATGAGGTGAGCAGAACTGCACACAGTACTCAAGTTGTGGCCTAATTAATGTTTTATATAGTTCTAGCATAATCGCCCTGGTCTTATATTCCATGCCTCAGTTAATAAGGGAAAGAATTCCATGTCTTCTTAACCACCTAATCAGCCTGTCCTGCTACCTCCAGAGATCTGTGGACGTTCACTCCAAAGTCCTTCACTTCCTCTACACTTCTCAGTATTCTCCCATATATTGTGTATTTGATTACCTTGGCTGACCTTCCTAAATGCATCATCACACACTTTTCTGGGCTGAATTCCATTTGCCACTTTCCTGCTCACCTGACCAGTCCATTGATATCTTCATGCAGTCTACAGCTAACCTCCTCACTATCAACCACCCACCCAATTTTTGGGTTATCTGCAAATATCTTGATCATCCCCCTACATTTATGTCCAAATCATTAACATATGCCACAAAAAGCAACAGGCCTAGTACTGAGCCCTGCAGAACCTCACTGGAAACAGTCCTCCAGTTGCAAAAACACCCATCAACAATTACCCTTTGTTTCCTGCCACTGAGCCAACTTTGTATCCAGCTTGCTACATTCCCCAGATCTCATGGGCTTTTATTTTTTTAACCAGCCTGCCATGTGCGACCTAGTCAAAAGCCCTGCTAAAATCTATGTAGACCACATTAACTGCATTACTCCGGTCAATCCTCCTTGTAATTTCCTCAAAAAAATTCAATCAAGTTAGTCAGACACGACCTTCCCTTCACAAATCCATGCTGACTATCCTTGATTAATCCGTGTCTTTCTAAGTGACAGTTAATCCTGTCTCAGAATTGATTCCAATAATTTGTTTACTGCCGAAGTTAGACTGACAAGCCTGTATTTATTCAGTCTATCCCTTACTATCTTTTTAAACAAAGGTACAATGTTAGCAGACCTCCAATGCTCTGGCGCCACACCTGAATCCAGTGAGGATTGGAAAATGAAGATCAGACATTCCGCTATTTCCTCCCTGGCTTCTTTTAACAGCCTGGGGTACATTTCATCCGGCCCTGGTGATTTATACACTTTCAAGGATGCTAATCCCCCTCTAATCCCCTTTACCTATGTTTATCACATCCAATACTTCACACTCCTCCTCCTTAACTACAATATTTGCATCGTCCCCCTCTTATGTGAAGGCAGATGCAAAGTATTTATTGAGAACAATATCCATGTCTTCCACTTCGAAAATTAGGTTACCTTTTTTGGTCTTTTCTGGGCCCTGCTCTTTCTTTAGTTATCCTCTTATTCCTAATGTATTGACAAAACATCTTTGGGTTCACTTTGATTTTGCTTGCCAATATTCTTTCGTGCCCTCTCTTTGCTTTCCTAAGTTCTTTTATGATTTCACCCCTTCACTTTCTATATTCCTCTCAGCTTTCTGTAGTATTATGTTCTCAGTGTCTTGACATAAGCTTTCCTTTTCTGCCTTGTCTTATCCTGTAAGCTCCTTGATATCCAGGTGGCTCTCTCTATATTTGGCTGTCCCACCCTTTTCCTTTATGGAAATATGTTTATTCTGAACCCCCTAAATTTCCACTTTGAATGTTTCCAACTGCTCTGATACTGATTTACCTTCAAGTGGCTGTTCCCAGTCTACTTCTGCAAAATCACTTCTCAGCTTAGTAAAATTGGCCTTACAGAACTTTAACTCCTGTTCTATCTTTGTCCCTTTCCAAAATTATGTTACAGCTAGCTGAATTATGATTACTACCATCAAACTGCTCCCCCACTGCCACTTCTTCCACCTGCCCATCTTCATTACCTAAAACTAAGTCCAGAACTGCACCCTCACTTGTTACAGACTGCCCAAAAAAGTTCTCCTGAATACACTTTAAGAATTCTGTTCCCTCCATTCATTTCACACTAAAACTATCAGAGTTAATATTGGGGTTCTTAAAATCCTTTACTTTTACTGCCCTATTGTCTTTGCATTTCTGAGATTTGTTCTTCTATCTCCCTCTGACTGTTTGGGGATCTATAGTACATTCCCAGCAGTCTGACTGCCCCTTTTTTGCTCCTAAGCTCAATTTATATGGCCTTAATTGATAATCCTTCTAACATATCATCCCTCTTCAAAAAATAAAAAATACCTGGAAAAACTCGGCAGGTCTGGCAGAATCGGCGGAGAAGAATCCTCAGGACCCAGGGTGGGTGGGGGGGGCAGAGAGAAGGAGCTGGGGGGTGGTTGTTGGGACAAGCAAGCAGTGATAGGAGGAGATATTCAGTCCGGAAGGCTGTAAAGTGCCTAGTCGGAAGATGAGGTGCTGTTCCTCCAGTTTGCGTTGAGCTTCACTGGAACAATGCAGCAAGCCAAGGACAGACATGTGGGCAAGAGAGCAGGGTGGAGTGTTAAAATGGCAAGCGACAGGGAGGTCTGGGTGATGCTTGCGGACAGACCGAAGGTGTTCTGCAAAGCGGTCACCCAGTCTGCGTTTGGTCTCTCCAATGTAGAGGAAACCGCATTGGGAGCAACAAATGCAGTAGACTAAGTTGAAGGAAATGCAAGTGAAATGCTGCTTCACTTGAAAGGAGTGTTTGGGCCCTTGGGCGGTGAGGAGAGAGGAAGTGAAGGGGCAGGTGTTGCATATCTTGCGTTCGCATGGGGAGGTGCCGTAGGACGGAGTTGAGGAGTAGGGGGTGATGGAGGAGTGGACCAGGGTGTCACAGAGGAAACGATCCCTACGGAATGCCGCCAGGGGGGGTGAAAGGAAGTTGTGTTTGGTGGTGGCATCATGCTGGAGTTGGCGGAAATGGCGGAGGATGATCCTTTGAATGTGGAGGCTGGTGGGGTGATAAGTGAGGACAAGGGGGACCCTATCATCTTTCTGGGAGGGAGGAGAAGGTGTGAGGGCGGATGCGAGGTTTTCCACCCACGGTAGTTGACAGGGCCCTCAACCGTGTCCAGCCCATCTACCGTGGGTGGAAAACCTCGGTTAAGGAAGAAGGAGGACATGTCAGAGGAACTGTTTTTGAAGGTAGCATCATCAGAACAGATGCGACGGAGGCGAAGGAACTGAGAGAATGGGATGGAGTCCTTACAGGAAGCGGGGTGTGAGGAGCTGTAGTCGAGGTAGCTGTGGGAGTCGGTAGGCTTGTAATGGATATTGGTGGACAGTCTAACACCAGAAATTGAGACAGAGAGGTCAAGGAAGGGAAGGGAAGTGTCAGAGATGAACTATGTGAAAATGATAGAGGGATGGAGATTGGAAGCAAAATTAATAAATTTTTCCAAGTCCCGACAAGAGCATGAAGCAGCACCGAAGTAATCATCAATGTACCGGAGAAAGAGTTGTGGGAGGGGGCCGGAGTAGGACTGGAACAAGGAATGTTCCACATACCCCATAAAGAGACAGGCATAGCTGGGGCCCATGTGGGTACCCATAGCCACACCTTTTATTTGGAGGAAGTGAGACGAGTTAAAGGAGAAATTATTCAGTGTAAGAACAAGTTCAGCCAGACGGAGGAGAGTAGTGGTGGATGGGGATTGTTCGGGCCTCTGTTCGAGGAAGAAGCTGAGAGCCCTCAGACCATCCCGGTGGGGGATGGAGGTGTAGAGGGATTGTACGTCCATGGTGAAGAGGAGGCGGTTGCGGCCAGGGAACTGGAAATTGTTGATGTGACGTAAGTTGTCAGAGGAATCACGGATGTAGGTGGGAAGGGACTGGACAAGGGGAGAGAGAAGGGAGTCAAGATAACGAGAAATGAGTTCCATGGGGCAGGAACAGGCTGACATGATCGGTCTGCCAGTCCTGTTTGTGGATTTTGGGTAGGAGGTAGAAGTCGGCCGTCTGAGCTTGGGCGACTATCAGGTTGGAAACTGTGGAAGGAAGATCTCCAGAGGACATGAGGTCAGTGACAGTCCTGGAAACAATGGCTTGATGTTCAGTGGTGGGGTCATGGTCCAGGGAGAGGTAGGAGGAAGTGTCTGCGAGTTGACGCTCAGCCTCCGCGAGGTAGAGGTCAGTGCGCCAGACAACAACAGCAACACCCTTGTCAGCGGATGACAATGTTAGGGTTGACCTGAGAGAACAGAATGCAGTAAGTTCAGAGAGAGACAGGTTAGAATGGGTGAGAGGAGCAGAGAAATTGAGGCTAATGTCACACCGACAGTTCTCAATGAAAAGATCAAGAGAAGGTAAGAATCCAGAGGGAGGGGTCAGGTGGAGGGAGAATATTGGAGGTTTTTGTTTTTATATCATCCCTCTTCACAGCTGTAATTTCTTCTCCAACCAAAAGTGCCACCCTGCCCCACTTATAATCCCCCCCGCCCCCATCTCGTCTGAAAACCCTGTAACTAGAAATAATAAGCTACCATTCCTGTCCTTCGTTAAGCCATGTTTCTATAACAGCTATGATAGCAAACTGCCATGTTTATATCTGTGCCCTCAGCTCGTCTCCTTTTTGTGCTATACTCCTTGCATTGAAGTATATATATATTCTTGAGCACTGCCAAACTCTTTTTGTTTTCTATCCTCTATTTCCTCTGCCTTCCAGATTCACTCAGTAATTTTCTGCTTTCCATTTCATTTCTGATTTTGCCCCATCTAAGTCTACCCTCGGCTTCCCATCCCCCTGCCAAACTAGTCTAAACCCTGCTCAACAGCACTAGCAAACCTGCTGGCAAGGGTATTGGTGCTGGCCATATTGAGATGCAAACCATCCAGCTTGTACAGTTCCCACCTCCCCCAGAATTGGTCCCAGTGCCTCAGGAATCTGAACCTCACTCTCCTGCACCATCTCTCCAGTCCTAGCCTCCTATTTCTATGCTTAGTAGCTGCACGCTAGTACTGCATGCTGCACGCACTGGCAGCAGGACCTATGAGGTCCTGCTTTTTAATCTCTTACCTAAATCCCTAAAATCTGCTTTCAGAACCTCATCTCTCTTTCGACTTATGTTGGTGGTACCAATGTGAACCACGATCCCTGGCTGTTCACCCTCCCCCTTAAGCATGTCCTGCAGCTGCTCTGTGACATCCTTGACCTTGGCACCAGGGAGGCAACATACCATCCTAGAGTCACGCCAGGAACACATATTTCCCTAACTATCGAATCCCCTACCACTATTCCTCCTCCACTCTTCTTCCTTCTTGCCCATGTAACTGAGTCACTCGTGGTGCCCCGAACCTGGCTCTGCTACACACCTCTGAGGAACCATCACCCTCACCAGGGTCCAAAATGGAAAACTAGTTCATAAGCGAGATAGATTCAGAGGACTCCTGCACTACCTGCCTGGCCCTCCTAAGCTTTCTGGTAGTCAACCATTCCCTCTCTGCCTGCATGCTCCTAACCTGTGGTGTGACCACCTCCCTAAACATGTTATCCACATAGTCCTCAGCCTCATGGATGCACCACTCCAGCTGCTGCTTGAGTTCCAAAACATGGAGCGCAAGTTGCTACAGCTGGTGACACTTCCGGCAAACATGTTCATCTAGGCCACGTGAAGTGTCCATGACTTCCCACATACCACAGGAGACACATTTCACTTAGCTGAGCTGCCCTGCCATACCTTAACCTTACTTTTAAACGAGTTGCTAGTAGAATGCAGAATTACACACCCTCACCAGCCAATCAGCTCATTCTCCTGTACATAGTTAAGGGTTATTTAAAACTTTTACAATTTTCTATTATGCAGCTATTTACACATAATCCCCTACATTGGATACTAACTGGCCAAATAGCTTACAAGTTGAGTTGCACACTCCTAACTTAGAGACAAAGTGAGAAAACTCACCAACTACTGGAGGCTGAAAAAGGTAGAAAAGAAGTGAATCTTCCTTCCCGTCTTTACCAAACTCCCTCACTCACCAAACTCCCAACTCCACATTCTGTGCCCAAGCTGAATTCTGTGACAAGCTGCACTTGATACCCATGTATTTATGCCACCTGAAACTCAGAGGTGAGTCAGCTCTGCTACAGCTACAGAAACCAGATTAAACTAGCTACCTAATTAACTGATTACAGCTGTTCTCCAGCAGAGAGTTTTTTTAAAAATTCATTCATGGGATGAGGGTGTCACTAGCTAGGCCAGCATTTATTGCCCATGCCTAATTGCCTTTGAGAAGGTGGTGGTGAGCTGTTTTCTTGAACCGCTGCAGTCCATGTGGTGTGGGTACACCGACAGTGTTGTTAGAGAGGGAGTTCCAAGATTTTGACCCAGCGACAATGTAGGAGCCATCAGGATGGTGAGTCGTTTGGAGGGGAACTTCCAGGTGGTGGTGTTCCCATGTATCTGCTGCCCTTGCCCTTCTAGATTGTAGCGGTTGTGGATTTGGAAGGTATTGTCGAATGAGCCTTGGTGAATTCCTGCAGTGCATCTTGTAGATGGTACACACTGCTGCCACCTTGCATCAGTGGTTGAGGGAGTGAATGTTTGTGGATAGGGTGCCAATCAGGCACAGGACATACAGGGAATCAACCCTGGTTCAATTAAGAGTGCAGGAGGGCATGCCAGGAGCAGCATCAGGCATACCTAAAAATGAGGTGTCAACCTGGTGAAGCTATAACACAGGACTATTTGCGTGCCAAACAGCATAAGCAGCAAGTGATAGACAGAGCTAAGCACTCCCACAGCAACGGATCAGATCAAAGCTCTGCAGTCCTGCCACATCCATTCATGAATGGTGGTGGACAATTAAACAACTCACTGGAGGAGGAGGTTCCACAAATATCCCCATCCAAAATGATGGTGGAGCCCAGCAAATTAGTGCAAAAGATTAGGCTGAAGAATTTGCTACAATCTCCAGCCAGAAGTGCTGAGTTGATGATCCATCTTGGCCTCCTTCGGAGGTCCCCAGCATCACAGATGCCAGTCTTCAGCCAATTCAATTCACTCCTCATGAGATCAAGAAATGGCTAAAGGCACTGGATACTGCAAAGGCTATGGGTCCTGACAATTTTCTGGCAATAAGACTTGTGCTCCAGAACTTGCTGCACCCCTAGCCAAACTGTTCCAGTACAGCTACAACACTGGCAATCTCCCGGATATGTGGAAAATTGCTCGGGTATATCCTGTACACAAAAAGCAGGACAAATCCAACCCGGCCAATTACCGCCCCATCAGTCTACTCTCCATCATCAGAAAAATAATGGGAGGGGTCATTAACAGTACTATCAAGCTGCACTTCCTTAGCAATAACCTGCTCACTGACACCCAGTTTGGGATCTGCCAGGGCCACTCAGCTCCTGACCTCATTATAGCCTTGGTTCAAACATTGACAAAAGAGCTGAATTCCCAAGGTGAGGTGGGAGTGACTGCCCTTGACATCAAGGCAGAATTTGACAGAGTGTGGCATCAAGGAGCCCGAACAAAACAGGAGTCAATGGGGATTGGGGGAAAACTCTTCGCTGGTTGGAGTCATACCTAGCACAAATGAAGATGGTTGTGGTTGTTGGAGGTCAGTCATCTCAGCTCCAGGACATCACTGCAGAAGTTCCTCAGGGTAGTGTCCTCGGCCCAACCACCTTCAGCTGCTTCATCAATAACATTACTTCCATAATAAGGTCAGAAGTGGGGATGTTCGCTGATGATTGCACAATGTTCTGTACCACTTGCGACTCCTCAGATACTGAAGTAATCCATGTCCAAATGCAGAAAGACCTGGACTATATCCAGGCTTGGGCTGACGAATGGCAAGTAACATTCGTGCCACACATGTGTCAAGCAATGACCACCTCTAACAAGAGAGAATCCAACCATCACCCTTTGATGTTCAATGGCGTTACCATCACTGAATCCCCCCACTATCAATATTTTGGGGGTTACCATTGACCAGAAGCTGAACTGGACTGGCCATATCAATACTGTAGCTACAAGAGCAGGTCAGAGGGTAGGAATCCTGTGGTGAGTGACACACTTCCTGACTCCCCAAAGCCTGTCCACCATCTACAAGGCACAAGTCCGGAGTGTGATGGAATACTCCCCACTTGCCTGGATGAGTGCAGCTCCCAAAACACTCAAGAAGCTTGACACTGTCCAGGAGAAAGCAACCCACTTGATTGGCAACACATCCACAAACCTTCACTCCCTCCACGACCGACACACTGTAGCAGCTGTGTATGCCATCTACAAGATGCACTGCAGGAATTCATCAAGGCTCCTTCGACAGCACCTTCCAAACCAACAACCATTACCATCTAGAAGGACAAGGGCAGCAGGTAGATGGGAACACCGCCACCTGGAAGTTCCTCTCCAAGTCACTCACCATCCTGACTTGGAAAAATATCGCCATTCCTTCACTGTCGCTGGGTCAAAATCCTGGAACTCCCTTCCTAACTGCACTGTGGGTATGCCTACATCACATGGACTGCAGCAGTTCAAGAAGGCAACTCACTACCACCTTCACAAGGGCAACTATGGATGGGCAATAAATGCTGGCCCAGCCAGTGAAGCCCATATCCCATGAAAGAATATTAAGATCATAAGACCATAAGACATAGGAGCAGAAATTAGGCCATTCGGCCCATCGAGGTCTGCTTCGCCATTCAATCATGGCTGATAAGTTTCTCAACCCCATTCCCCTACCTTCTCCTCGTAACCTTTGATCCCCTTACCAATCAAGAACCTTTGATCCCCGTAACCTTTGACCCCCTTACCAATCAATAACCTTAAAAAAATCAAGCGGGTTGCTTTGTCCTGGATGATATCAAGCTTCGAGTGTTGTTGGAACTGTGCTCATCCAGGCAAGTGGAGAGTATTTGATCACACTTCTGACTTGTGCCTTGTAGATGCTGGATAGGCTTTGGGGGGTCAGGAGGTGAGTCACTCGCCACGGAATTCCTACCCTCTGACCTGCTCTTGTAGCCACACTATTTATATGACTAGTCCAGTTCAATTTATGGTCAATGGTAACCCCCAGGATGTTGATAGTGGGGGATTCAAGGATGGTAATGTCATTCAATGTGATGGGATGATGGTTACATTCTCTCTTGTTGGAGATGGACATTGCCTGACACTTGTGTGGCGTGAATGTTACTTGCCACTTGTCAGCCCAAGCCTGGATATTGCCTAGATCTTGCTGAAATTGGACATGGACTGCTTCAGTATCTGAGGAGTTGCAAATGGTGCTGAATGTTTGTTTATCCCTGCTTTAGGCTGGAAGAACCTTAAACCTAACTTAAACAGTAAATTTTAGTGAAATGGATTAGCATTTCCAAAAGCAAACAAGAAGAAATTTTAAGAAGGGCCTAACCCTCAAGATTCCCTCACTCACCAAACTCCCAACTTCACAGTCTGTGCTCAAGCTGCACTCTGTGACAAGCTGCAATCCAGGCCCCTGCATTTATATTGCCTGAAACTCAGAGATGAGTCAGTTCTGCAACAACTACACCTTCCACTTTCCGGATGACCGAGAATAGGCTGATGGGCCAGATTGGATTTATCTCATTTTCAGCAAACAAGACATACCTGGACACTTTTCCACATTGTTGGGTAGATGCCAGTGTTGTAGCTGTACTGGAACTGCTTGGCTAGGGGCACGGGTAGTTCTGGATCACAAGTCTTCAGTACTACTGCTGGGATGTTGTCAGTCACATCCCAAGTGAAAATTCAGAACATGTACTATGGCAATCATAGAAGGCCAGTAATTAGGTTTGTCTTGCCAGATACTTATCACTTCAGGCAAAGAAAGCTTTAATGTAAGTCAATCCAAATCATTTATAGTAGTACTGAATTTTATCGAATAACTGCTTTAGAGAAGATCTTGTGAAGATAGTTACACACTTTGCTCTTTACAACAATATTTGGACTGAATTGAAAGTGAAGAACTAATATCATTAAAAGTACCTCTTTTTGTCATTTTGATTATCTTTTGGGAGATACTAAAAAGCTAGCACAGTTTATAATGATTTATTTTAGTCCTATGTATTAATTTTGAACAAAACTGCCTTTCAGACTGGCTCTGCTTCTTTGAAGCAAAGTTGGCAAAGCAGAAAGACATTATCCAGATGTTCTTCTAACTAACTACATTTAACTTGCATAAAATGAGGTAGGTCACAAGCGTAGTAGATAATCCTCACAATGATGTTAATAGAGATGATTCACTATTGTATACCCTCCATTGTCAGCAACAAAATGACTTCTAGCTTCTGTTAGTTTACAATAAAAGTATTTTAGAGCATCATTTCTGAAATCATTAATAACGACTAAAGACCAGGCACCTCTTATTGCTGAGCTATGCGGGCTCTGCTACATAAATACATTTAGTTGATTACAATCAGATTTTGAGAAATGTTAAATTAAGTGATTTAAATTTTGTTAATCTTTTTTCTCTAATTGTAGTCTTACCTAAACCACTTAAAAGCAGCTGCATTCATTACATTGGTCATAACAACCATTTTATTATCATGGCCCATTATGTTATGTACATGAATAGTTTCAAAAACTACTCACTAAAGCATATATCAATTCTAAAGAATGAGCTTTTGTATATCATTATATCTTATCACCCACACTGACATTGGATAGACTTAATTTCCAGTCTGAGCTAGCTGATAGCCTAGGATGGCAGAAGCTGAAGCACAACTGGACTGAGCACACAAAGGGCAAGTATCAACCACGCTTCTGCTAATGTAGAAAGGGGGAATCATAGAATCGGACTGCACAGAAGGAGGCCATTAGGCCTTTGCCAGGTCTTTGGAAAAGATAGACAATTAGTCCAACTCCCCTGCTCTTTCATCACAGTCCTGCAAATATTTTACTTTTTAAGTAATTATCCAAATTCCTTTTGAAAGCTACTAATATGTAAATATTAAGCAAAACCAGGGTTAAGCATCCCACTGATGGCCTCCACAGTCCAATAGCCTGCCAACACTCACTTTCTAGACTCACAAAGAACCTCCACTTCAATAAAGTGGAGTGCCAGAACCTTTTCAATAGTGTACCAGCAATAGTCAGTGGTTTCAGGAAAAATGTGAAGTTAGGAAAAAGTACAGATCATTTCGGAGCAAATTTTACGCTTATTACATTTGGCAAATAGAAGCACATGTGTGAAGTGCAAAGCACATGTGTGAAGTGCAAAGAGAAAGGACAGGCAGAGAAGTTCAAATGCCCAAAACAGCGGCAAGCTGATGTTATATCTATTAATTGATGGAAAATTGGGCAGGATCTAATACAGGTTTATGATCCATCCTATCCACTTTTCTTCCATATGATGTGCCCTGGTAATTCCTTATACCAAGCAAAAGAGGAAAATCAGTTCCTTAATATTCACTATATTCATTAATAGGTTTGTATTTCTATCAATTTATCTGTACTAAAACTACTATAACAGTTCAGGTAACATGTTCAGGAACTACTGTTAGAACTGCACTTAAACAATATTTCTTTCTTCTTCACCAGGGTACTGAATGATACATACATGTCTCTTCCTGAATTCTGAAAAGGTTGCTTACTCAACAACAGATGTTAACATCGAGCAAGAAGTTTTAAGAAACACAACAATCATATTGCTTTGCTTCCAAAATATGTTACCTCCTTCACTGAAATAGAACATCCATAAAAATGTAGCCAATACCTAAACAAAATCCGTAACTGTCATTAGGTTCCTTTTATTGTTGGCATAAAATTACATCAACGAGAATAATGCATTTTTAATAATAAAACTCAAGTTATTTTTTTATAATCCAGCAAAAAGGAATCACAATGTGCAGCATTTTGTATTATGTTACTGACCTTTTACTGATGTGCCTGCAGACACTCACTGAAAGGGCACTCATGAGTCACGGACTAAAATTCATGCTCTGTTTACATGTACTCTTGTCAACACATCAATGATCCTCTTACAGGCTGTGCTTTAGACTCTGGATGAATAGTTACACATTTTTGCAGATGGCTGTTGTACTAGGAACTGTAATGCCTTTGTACATGAAGTTTAATCTATTTCAGCGTTTTTGCCGAAATGTAATACTACCATTTCAGTTCTGAAAACATCTGGAATTTATTAAAATCCTTGGCAGGATGCCTGCATTCTAGTCTGCACTCTTCCCTGCAACTTTGCCTCCCAAAATACTATCTTTGATCAATAATCCCAATACAGAGAACAGCTCCCTGCAAGTACCAACTACTCCAAGGGAATCATTTTTGGTTGGCAAGCGGGGGCGGGGCCCGCTCACCGACAGATAAAATGACAGGCGGTAACCTTGGGCAGGCGTCCCGATGTCACCACGCATCATTTAGATTTTAAGTTTGGCGCCCGCCGAACTGTAAAAGGCCTATTAAGGCCATAAAGAAACTAATTAAAGTAATTAAGAATGCAGGTGCGCGAAAGAGCGCAGGCCCCGACACAGGGAACTCCCCCCCCGCCTGCAAAGGGAGTGCTCACCACTTCCGGGTGTGTGTCTCACTGGGCGTGCCTTAATTGGCCTGCCCACGTAAAATGGCGGCGCGGCCCCGATTGGGGACGCCGATCAGGTTCGCACCCTCCCCCGCCCACCCCCGCACAACCCCCGCGCCACCGACTGGGGGAAATTTATGAAAACTGATCGGCTCCAATTAAAATCATTAATCTAAAATGCTATAGTCTCAAATAATTCAAGGGTTTTGAGATTCATAAAGAATAAAAAATTACTTGTAGTATTTAGGTGTTGTTGATTTTGTCAGATTTCAGCTACTGTAATATCTCAAAGCTAATCACAGTTTTTTTTCCACTCTTTCATGGGATGTGTGCATTGCTGGCAAGGCCAGCATTTCTTTCCGGTCCCTAATTGCCCTTCCATCTGTGTGGCTTGCTAGCATTTCAAAAGGCAGTTAAGAGCTAACTATATTGGTGCGGGTCTGCAGTCACATTTAGGCCAGACCAGATAACGGTAGCAGATTTCCTTAGTGAACCAAATGGGTTTTACAATTATCGATGACAGTTGTAATGGTCACCATTATTGAGGCACCTCCATGCCTCAGGGGGATTTGTTCTAAGTTTCAGAAATTTGAATAAAGGTGGGAAAAAAATTTAAGGACATGTCCCCTCTTGTGAAACTGTCACATGTGCTGGGACACGTCCTTATTTATTTCAAAAATTTTTATTTAAACAATAAACCCTTCATGAAACCTCATCCCGCCCATGGCTGGACGGGCAGCTCAGTTAATTACTTTAATTACTTTTTAACGGGCCTTAATAGGCCTTTGACAGCCCGGCGGGCGCACAGCCGGTTCGGCTGCGTGCCTGCGAACTGAATATCTGAATGACTTGCGGTGACGTCGGGACGCCCACCCGTCACTGCGCACCATGTTATGCGTTGGGGGCCCACTCGCCGACATGTAAAATGATGCAGGATGACGTCGGGGGAACCCCAGATGTCATCCCGCCCCATTTAAATTTTCAGGAAGGCGGGGGCACAGCCAAATCAGCTGTGCGCCTGCCAACCTGTCAATGGCCAA
The DNA here is from genome assembly GCF_964194155.1 of Cetorhinus maximus. NCBI lineage: Eukaryota > Metazoa > Chordata > Chondrichthyes > Lamniformes > Cetorhinidae > Cetorhinus > Cetorhinus maximus. The sequence goes on from NC_135882.1 coordinate 161,418,176, forward strand.
TTGAGGCCATTGACAGGATCAATAAAACAATTAAAGGACCTGCTCATCCAATCTTAAGGCAGGCCAGGAACTCTGGCAGGCATTAGAAAAAACATGAAACCTCATCCACTGGCGGGATGAGGTTTCATGTAGGGTTTAAAAAAGTGTAATAAAGTTTTTGTGAAATTTACTAACATGTCCCATCTCGTGTGACATTGTCACATGAGGGGGACATGTTAAGAATTTTTTTTTCCCCATTTTTAATGTTTGTACAACTTTCAGCGATCTCCCTGAGGCAGCACTTCGCCTCAGGGAAATGTGAACTCTTTCGTGCGCATGCACGAAAGAGCGCACTCTCGCTTTTGGGGAATTCACCCCCCGCACCCGCGCAGGAAGCACATAGCGCTTCCCACCGGGTGTGACGCTGGGTGGGCCTTAATTAGCCCGCCCACTTAAAATGGCGGCGGGGCCTGCTTCTCCGGCGGGGATCGGCTCCCCGCCCGCCGGAGATTGAGTTGGGCCCACCCGCCCGGTAGGCAGAAAATTCTGCCCAAAGTCTGAATGACGTGCCGTGATGTCGGGACGCATGCCCAACATCACCACGTGTAATTTTACGCCTCGGCGAGTGGGCCCCGCCCCCGCTCGCCAAGCCGAAGGTTCAGCCCCCTGGAGCCACCAGGTTCCCACCATCCCTGAGTTTAACCTGAACCCCTAGTCAGATAGTTTTGACTCAATAAAGTGTCTTGCACTTGTTTTATCTTCCAGTGAGATACAATGATGCCCCCGAGATGGTAAGTATAGTGGTGCCATCAGAGACACTTTATAGATCCTACTTTTTTAAAGTCTCTTCATGTTCCGCAAAATAGTTGCAAAAGCCTTCTGTACAGTGTTGGTAAAATTTGTTAATGCTTCTCTCATTACATAAATATTCATTTCTTAGACTGAGAAAAGCTGCAGAATTAAAGGAAGAAACAATTCATATTCAAAACTTTGGATGATTTTTTAAAAAATCGTAACAGAAACATTAGCTGTGAAATAAAAAAAATACTCCAAATATCTGAAACTTAATACTCCAAACGTTACCTAAAATATAAAGAAATAAAAAAAACTTCCACAATTCTTGTATATTTTGGTACTTTATATTAGGGCAAAGCAGCCACTTGATTTGCACCCTATCCACCACCTTAAACATTCACTCCCTTCACCACTGGCAGACAATGGCAGCAGTCTACAAGATGCACTGTAACAACTTGCCAAGGTTCATTCAACAGCACCTTCCAAACCTGCGACACCTACCAGCTCGGAGAAAAAGGGCAGCAGGCGCATGGGAACACCAAGGGCAGAATTTTCCAGTCGTCGTGCAGGGACGGGCCCGACATGCTGACTTGTAAAATGACGCGCGATGGCATCAGGCGTGCATCCCGGCGTCATCGCATGCCATCGCAATATTTCATTCGGCGGGCACGCAGCCGGCTCCAGCCTATTAAGGCCATTAAGAAATTAATTGAGCCCTTAAGGTTGGCAGGCAGGCAAAAAGCCCAAGCAGCCTTCACGTTTTTCAGGAAACCTCATCCTGAAACTTTTATTAAATAAATAAATACATTTCCACAAATATAAAAACATGTCCCTACTCATGTGACACAGTCACATGAGGGGACATGTTTAAATACATTTTTATATCATTTCTTTAATTATTTTAATATACATTCAATCTCCCTGAGGCAGCTCCATGCTTCAGGGAAATTGCTGCGCTCTTTTGCACGAATGCTGGCACCGACTCTACCTCCTCCTCCCACCTGGTGCTGAGCGTTACCAGTTGCGCATTACGCTGGGCAGGCCTTAATTGGCCCGCCCGCGTAAAAGGAAGCACGGAGCCAATCATGGGCGACGATTGGCTCCGCACCCACCCCCACTCGCTCCTACCCAGCCCGCCCGCCATAGGAAAAATCCTGGCCCAAGTTCTCCTCCAAGTCACACACCATCCTGGCTTGGAAATACATCGTCATTCCTTCACTGTTGCTGAGTAAAAATCCTGGAACTCCCTCCCTAAACAATATTTTGGGAGTACCCACACTTCAAGGACTGCAGCAGTGCAAGAAAGTTGTTCATGGCCACATTCTCAAGGGCAATTGGATAGGCAATAAATAGCAGCACAGCTGACATCCCATGAACAAATGCAAAAGAAACTTTAATTAGCCACTTCCTCTTCCCAACAGAATGTAATAGAAATAACTGCTGATGGGTGATATTTCTGCCTAAAGATTGAAAGTTTTAAGGACCTGCTGATCATCTTCATTAACAGATTCAATGCACGAATAATTATGCTCCCATTCAAAAGGAACGGAATGAGCTAAACAGCAGTAAGTTCCAACCGAAACATGGCCAAGAGTGCAGGGCTGGCAGGGTCTGAGTCAGAAAGTAAAGAATGAAATAAAGTGCATTTATGTCGTGCTTTTCGTGTCCTGAAGACATCCCAAAGTATTCATAGTCAACAGCTAGCTTTTGACATGCAGCACTATTGTTTTGTAGACAAACAACACAGCCAGTGTTCTAGAAACAGCAAGTGAGATGCCGTTTAATTTGCTTTGCTGGTGTTGGGCATATTTTGGATACAGAATGAGCAGGTGAAGCCATCCATATAATCATTAGTAAACAGGCAGGTGAAACTTTGAAAATTGCCCCAGCACCCCTTCAGTACTGGCTCATTCAACCAAATTCTGTCAACAACAGAATAATTGCCTGTTGGAAAATTGTCCTTATCATTTTAAAATAAATCCTAAACATTATTCCTTATGAAAAAATAATAAAACTGCCTTGCAATTCTATAATTCTTCAAAGTCACTCTCCATACATACCGATGCTATTTTTAGCATACTGATATAAACTATTACAGTAGCAATAAGAAATTGCCAGGAGAATTGTTATACTTTAGGAAAGGATATTACCTTCAGGAAAAACCCACAGGATTGTTTGGCTGAAACTAGAACCACTTTGAAAATCCAGAAGTATTATTTATCAAGTCAATTTGAGTAGCAGGTCATTTTCCGAAAATGAAAAATATCTGCTGCAAAATACATAAGGTACTTGTGTCTTATATATATATATTTTATGAAGCTAGTGTCTGTTTTACAGACTGCATATAAAATAATGTAATAATTTCAGTTAGCTGGCAGTGGGCTACAAAGAACAAATATTTTATGCAGTTACAAGAATCTCAATATTTTGTTTTTTTAAATCGTTGTTTTGCTGTAAATGGGAAAAGTGGCTATTCCTGCTCCTAATTCGTATGTTCATATGTTTTTAATGTATGTTTGTATGTTCATATGAAATAAAATACCAAAAAACTGCATTTATGCAAAGCATTTTTCATGACCTCAAGGTACCCCAAAGTGCTTTAGAGCCAATGAACTACTTTTAAAATGTAGCCACTGTTCTAACTCTTGGTTACCAAATAATTAAGAATTAAGTGGTGAGAGTTAGGTTGGAACTGATGCAGTATGTTGGAATACAAACATACATAGCAACATACGAATTAGGAGCAGGAGTAGGCCACTCGCCCCTCAAGCCTGCTCTGCCATTCAATAAGATCATGGCTGATCAGATTGTAGCCTTCTGCCTACCCCCGATAACCTTTCACCCCCTTAAGCAGAATTTCACCCTTGTCAGGCGTGCTCGGCCCAGCGTGAAACATGAACGGCAGTGCTCAGCGTTGTCTGTGTGGGCGGGGGGAGGAGGGCAAGCGGGGCGAGCGCGACCTTTGCGCATGCGCATGGGTGCACGCTTCATAATCTCCGTGAGGCACAGAGCTGCCTCAGGTTGATGAAGCATTTTCAAAAAAAAAGAAATACATAATGTAATAAAACATGTCCCCTCATGTGACTCTGTCACATGAGCAGGGACATGTTATTAATTAAATCCCGCCTGTGGATGTGGTTTCCTAAAAGATGCAAAGGCCGCTTGGTCTTTTCGCCTGCCCAGCAACCGTAAGGTTGGACGGGCAGTGAAAAATTCTATTTAATTGATCCTTCAATGGCCTTAACAGGCCTTTTAATTGTTGGCAGACATGCTGACAACTCTGGCGCACACCCGCCGAATTAAATATTGCGCAACTGCATGTTGACGTCGGGACGCTCTCCCGAGGTCAACACATGTCATTTTATGCCTGAGTGTGTTGGGCGTGCACCCACCCACCGAGCTAAAAATTTTGCCCATTGGTTATCAAGGGCAGAATTTTCGGTTTGGCGGGCGGGCGGGCGGCCGATTGCAGCTGGAGAAACGGGTCGTGCCGCCATTTTCCACGGGCTGGCCAATTAAGGCCCGCCCAGCGGGTAAGCAACTCCCGTGGAGAACGGGAAAATAGTCTCGGGGGCAGGCGGCCTCAGACTGCTGGTTCCAATGGGTAACCGGCAGCCTGCATAAAGAGTGGTCAGGCAGCCTGCTTGAGACAGTGCACCATGGCCACTCATGGAGAGAGGGAAAGAGGGAGAGAGGGAGGGAGGGCCGATTGGACAGCAGCATGTGCAGGAGGAGGGGGGCAGGCTGCAGGAGAGGCCAGCGGGGGGGCCACTGTGCCCCCCGATTTTCAGATGCATGCCTTGCTGTCCTCCTCCAAGAGGTGTCTATCCGTCAGCACGTGCTGTATCCAGAGGATGGGAGGAGGAGGGCCCCCCATGTCACCAGCCAGGCATGGGAGGAGGTGGGAGATGCTGTCAGTGCCCATGATGATGTGCGGCACACTGGCACCCAGTGCAGAAAAAGATTCAATGATTTGCTGCGCTATTAATTTCAGCGTCACCACCAGAGCGAGCCGCACCTTGACACCGCAGCGCCCCCTCCACAACTGAGGGCCAACATGTGCAACTTGCGGCACATCATTTCAGCCAGCCAGGCACCAGTGCAGACACACACACCTCGGTGGGGACTTTATCGTCGGCTAGTGTCCCAGGTCACAGTGGAGAGGGCACATCACAATCGCTGGAGAAGATGGTAGGGGCAGAGAGTGCCAATGGCGCCAGCAGCCGGAGGGCTGCAGGGGACGAGGAACATGCTGAGTCCAGCACTGATGATGTGCCTCTGGAGTTGTTCCCAATGCAGCAGCTGTAGGACAGGCAGCAGGAAGTGCGTTTGCAGCTGGCAGGGTTGCATGAGGGAATGCTTCAGTTGCTCTCTGAGACGGAGGAGTCCAGGCAGAGTGCATGTGAAGGTTTGACCCTCAGGGCAGAGCTTCAGGCTTCCTCCAATGATAGATTGGTGACTGTCATAGAGAGGGGTTTCAATCGAATGGAACATTTTATGATTGGGGTACGCTCTGCCTGCAAGCCCTTACAGCAGTACTGGCCACAGGTGGTCATTCCCAATGTGGGAGATGTTGTGGGCACCAAGCATCAGCACTCGGTGCCCATGCATCTGCGGTGAGCAGGGAGGTCGAAAGGGACCTCACGTCAGCGTGGCAGCTGCCTGTCGTCGCTGTGGGCTCCTCTCAGGGCGCTCCGGATGAGGGCAGCAGCTCCTCCGCCCCTCTGCCAGTCAACGTTTCTTCCGTTGAGGCTGCGACAACTGGGGAGGTGCCCATTCAGGAACTGGCCACTCCCTCCCAGGCGGAGCCATCACAGGCTCCATGGGCCAGAGGACGCCCGCCAAGGTCATCGAGGCCAATAGGAAGGCAGAGTCAGCAGGCTGTCTCACCAGCCACTCTGAGCGATTGGGCGGCACCTAGACATAGCACCCGAAAACGTAAGCATAAAGCACCTTAGACACTCCATGAGTATGTCACTGGTGATTTTGTGTTGCCCTTAGAATAGGGAGCCAAATTTTTCTTCTTGCAATGGAGTGTTGTTTGCTTTTATTTTGGACAAAATAAAGTCCCCCTTTGTTACCATGGCTGAGGGTCTTTTGTTTGTGGTGCATTTTCCTTTATCACATATTTATCATGAGTGTTTGAGTGGACATTGATGTTTCTGTATTAAGCCCTTAGTTGCAGCTGAACAGGTGGAAGATGTGGCACCTAAGTGCCACGTGTGGAAGTGCCAGGCAATGCTGTTCCTGCTGGTCCATGTGTGTGGAGCTAGCTGAAGGTTCTTTGGATTAAATTGTCCCGGGTGTCCCTGCCTTCTTGGTGTAATTGCGGGTCGTCGTTTTGCCCCTCATCATCGCCCTGTGCTTCCTCATCCTCTGAGGCACTGCTGGATTCATCATGTCCAGCCTCATCCAGGGCGTCAAGGTCTTCATCGTCAACTGCATCCCCCCCTTTGCAGCGCAAGATTGTGCAGGGCGCAGCAAACTACCACTATCAGAGAGATGCGATCTGGGGGATACTGGAGTGCGCCCCCGAGCGGTCCATGCAACGGAAGCGCATCTTGAGGAGACCGATGGCTCTCTCCACCACAGCCCTTGAGGTGCCCTGGCTCCTATTGTACCGCTGCTCAGCTTCTGTTCTTGGACTGCGTAGTGGCGTCATGAGACACCTTCACAGGGGATAGCCCTTGTCACCCAGCAGCCAACCATCCAGCCAAGCCGGAGCACTGAAGAGCCCCGGCACCTGGGAGTGTCTGAGGATTTAGGCATCATGGAGCTGCCTGGGTACCTTGCCACAGACTTGTAAAATCTGCATCCTGTGATCATACACTATCTGCACGTTCATGGAGTGGGAGCCTTTCCTGTTGACAAAGGCACCGGGCTCACCTGCTGGCGCCTTGATGGCCACATGTGTGCTGTCTATAGCACCCTGGATGTGGGGGAAGCCAGCAATGGCCGTGAAGCCTCTGGTTCGCTGTGCCTGACTTGCCTGGTCGAGGCCTTCAATTAATGGCGGGCGAACGCCCCGCTGTTGAGCGCACCCGCCGACTGAATTATCGCGATGCCGCGCGCTGACATCGGCACGCTCGCACGACGTCAGCATGCGACATTTTAAGCGCTGATGTGCAGGCTCCGCCACCTGCACGTCAGCCGGAAAATTCTGGCCCAAGAATCTATCTACCTCTGCCTTAAAAATATTCAAAACCTCTGCTTCCACTGCCTTTTGAGGAAGGGAGTTCCAAAGACTCACTGCTCTCCGAGTAAAAAAACTTCACCTTATCTCTGTCATAAATGGATGACCCCTTATTTTTAAACAGTGACCCCCTAGTTCGAGATTCTCCCAAGAGGAAGGACACCCTGCCAAGAGGCCTCAGGATCTTAAAGGTTTCAATCAAGACATCTTCTAAACTGCAGTGAATCCAAGCTTAGCCTGTCCAACCTTTCCTCATAAGACAGCTCACCCATTCCTGATATAAGTCAAGTAACCCTTCTCTGAACTACTTCTACAGCACTTACATCCTTCATTAAATAAGAAGGCTAATACCGTACACAGTACTCCAGATCTCACCAGTGTCCTGTACAACTGAAGCATAACTTCTCTGCTTTTATATTCAATTCCCCTCGCAATAAATGACAACATTCTATTAGCTTTCCTAATTACTTGCTGTTAACTAACCTTCAGTGATTCATACATCAGGGCACCCAGGTCCCTCTGAATCTCAGAGCTCTGCAATCTTTTATCATTTAGAGAATATACTTCATTTTTATTCTTCCTGCTAAAATGGACAATTCACATTTTCCCACATTATATTCCATTTGCCAGGTCTTTGCCCACTCATTTAACCTATCTATGACCCTTTGTAGCCTCTTTATGTCCTTCTCACAACTTACTTTCCCACCTACCTTTAACCATAGAACCATAGAACACTACAGCACAGAAAACAGGCCATTCAGCCCTTCTGGTCTGTGCCGAAATATTATTCTGCTAGTCCCATTGACCTGCACCTAGTCCATAACCCTCCAGACCTCTCCCATCCATGTATCTAATTTATTCTTAAAACTTAAGAGTGAACCCACATTTACCACGTCAGATGGTAGCTCATTCCACACTCTCACCACTCTCTGAGTGAAGAAGTTCCCCCTAATGTTCCCCCTAAACCTTTCCCCTTTCACCCTAAAGCCATGTCCTCTCGTGTTTATTTCTCCTAATCTAAGTGGAAAGAGCCCACTAGCATTTACTCTGTCTATACCCCTCACAATTTTGTAAACTTCCATCAAATCTCCCCTCATTCTTCTACGCTCCAAGGAATAAAGTCCTACCCTGTTTAATCTTTCCCTGTAACTCAACTCCTTAAGACCCGGCAACATCCTAGTAAATCTTCTCTGCACTCTCTCAATCTTACTGATATCCTTCCTGTAGTTAGGTGACCAGAACTGCACACAATACTCCAAAGTTGGCCTCACCAATGCCTTATACAACCTCACCATAACATCCCAACTCCTATACTCAATACTTTGATTTAGGAAGGCGAGTATGCCAAAAGCTTTCTTTACAACCTTGTCTACCTGTGACGCCACTTTCAGGGAATTATGTATCTGAACTCCCAGATCCCTTTGTTCCTCCGCACTCCTCAGTGCCCTACCATTTACTGTGTATGTCCTACCTTGGTTTGACCTTCCAAAATGTAACACCTCACACTTATCCACAATTCCATCTGCCATTTTCTGGCCCTTTTTTCCAGTTGGTCCAGGTCTCTCTGCAAGCTTTGAAAGCCTTCCTCACTGTCCACAACGCCTCCAATCTTAGTGTCATCAGCAAACTTGCTGATCCAATTCACCACATTATCATCCAAATCATTGATATAGACAACAAACAATAATGGTCCCAGTACAGATCCCTGAGGCACACCACTAGTCACAGACCTCCAGTCTGAGAAGCAATCATCCACTACAACTCTCTGTCTTCTCCCACACAGCCAATTTCGAATCCAGTTTACAACCTCTCCATGGATACCAAGTGTCTGAACCTTCTGAACTAACCTCCCATGTGGGACCTTGTCAAAGGCAAGGTGTGTCAGCAGCCAATTTAGCAACCATACCTTCAGTCCCTCCATCAAAGTCATTTATATAAATTGTAAAAAGTAGAGAGCCCAGCACTGATCCTGTGGCACACCACTCGTCATATCCTGCCAGCCAGAAAAAGACCCACTTGTGCTTATTCTCTGTTTCCTGTTAGCTAGCCAATCTTCTATTCATGCCAATATGTCACCCCTTACACCGTGAGCTTTTACTTTCTGCAATAAACTTTGATGTAGCACCTTATCAGTGACAAATGGAAATCTAATTATAGTGTATCCACCAGTTCCCCTTTATCCACAGCACATGTAACTCCTGCAAAGAACTCCAATAAATTGGTTAGGTTTAGCTTTCACAAAAACCTATTGACTCTGCCTGATTGCCTTGAATTTTTTAGTGCCCTGCCATAACATCTTTAATAATAGCTTCTAACATTTTCCCTATGACAGATGTTGTTAACTGGCCTGTAATTTCCTGTTTTCTGTCTCCCTCCCTTTTTGAATAAATTTAATAGAACCTTTTCCAAATCTAAGGAATTTTGGAAAATTAAAACCAATGCATCAGCTTTTTCACTAGACACTTGTTTTAGGAGCCTAGGATAAAGTCCACCAGGACCCAGGGATTTGTCAGCCTGTAGCTCAAACAACTTGCTAAGTACCACTTCCCTAGCGATTGTAATTTTCCTGAGTTTCTCCCTCCTTTCCAATTCCTGATTTTTGGCTATTTCTGGGATGTTACTTGCATCCTCTATAGTGAAGATTGATGAAAAATACCTGTTCATTTCATCTGCCATCTCTTTATTTTCCGTTATTAATTCCTCAGGCTCACTTACTAAAGGACCAACGTTCACTTCTTTAACTCTTTATTTAAACATCTATAGAAACTTTTATTATCTGTCTTTATATTTCTTCCTAGCTTTCTCCCATATTCTAACTTTACCCTCCTCATTAATCTTTTAGTTTTTCTTTGCTGTTCTTTATATTCTGCCCAGTCCTCTGACTTGCTATCCATCCTTGCACAATTGTATGCTTTTTTTTTCACGTTTGATAGTATCTTTAACTGTTTTAGTTAACCACAGGTGGTGGATTCACCCCTTGGGGGAGAATTTTCTCCCTGTCAGGCGGGCCAGTCGGGAACGGGTGCGGGCAGGTGTGGAGTTGATTGCCGCCGGCGATCGGCTGTGTGCCGCCATTTAGAGTGGGCGGGCCAATTAAGGCCTGCCCAACGTGACACGAGCCCAGTAGCGCTGAGTGCTAGCTGTGCAGCCGGGGTGAGGGGAGGAGGGAGAGTCAGGGCCTGTGCTCTTTCACGCATGCACGTGAAAGAGTGCAGAAATCTCCCTGAGGCACAGAGCTGCCTCAGGGAGGTTAAGTTGAATTTGAAACTTAGCAATAAAAAAAGTTAAAAATAATTTACACATGTCCTCTCATGTGACAGCGTCACATGAGCTGGGACATGTTTATCAAATGTTTATTAATATTTATTAATTTAACAAACCCTTCAGGAAACCTCATTCTGCCCGTGTATGGGGTTTCATGAAAAATGCGAAGGCCGCCTGGGCTCTTCGCCTGCCCGCCAACCTTAAGGTTGGATGGGCAGTCCTGTCGAATTGCTTAATTAGGTAATTAATGGCCTTAACGGGCCTTTGACAGTTTGGCAGGTGCACAGCGACTCTGGTGAGTGCCCACCAAATGAAAGATTGGAATGACACGCAGTGACATCGGGACGCACGCCCGACGTCAACGCACGTCACTTTACGCATCGGTGTGCGAGGCCCACCCCCGCATGCTGAACAGGAAATCCTGGCTTTGGAATTTTTCTTTCTCGTTGGAATGTATCTATTCTGAGTATTCTCAGATATCTTTTTAAATGTCTACTACTATATCTTTATTGACCTAGCCCTTAACCTCATTCGCTAGTTCACTTTAGCTAGTTCTGCTTTCATGCCCTCATAATTGCCCTTATTTAAGTTTCAAATACTAGTCTTGGACCTACTCTTCTCTCCATTAAACTGAATGTAAAGTTCAATCATATTATGATCACTGCTACCTAGGGGCACCTTTACTATGCGATCATTAATTAATCCTGCTTCTTTGCACAATACTGGGTCTAGTATCGCCTGTTCCCTGGTTAGCTCCAGAACGTGCTGTTCTATAAGAAACTATCCCAAAAACACTCTATGAACTCCTTGGGTGGAATCATCCCAGATTTGCACTAAGTGCGGTAGCAGGCAGGAAAAAGAATATTTTACCTGCCGGACGCAATGGCGGGTTTTCATGCCGTATCATCCCAATCCTGTTGTCCTGCAGCTTCGATTCATCCTCCATGCCATCAGCTCACCGCTTCCTCAGGCCGGGGGCCATATTTAAAGTCCAGCCATGCACACACTTCTCAGTGCTTACAGCCCAGGATTGCTGCACAGAAGGCATGTAATACACACGCCCTTCAGCCTCTTCCATTGCCTGAGGCCACTTGTCCCCATTCCCCAAGCAAGCCATAATCCTGTAGCCGTTGAAAAACCACCCCCGCCTTACAACTGGTCTCGTAAGTAGAGGCCTGCCCGTAAGCCGCCCCCAAATTGATGTGGTGCTGCATGCAAAACTTGGCGCTGATGACCGTGAGGGCTGCCCGAAGCAAGGTAGGCAAACAAGCCTCAAAGTTCCAGAAGAAGTGCAGCTCGCCAGGTGCATGTCACTTATGTTCAGTTGTGAAACACGTCAACATGCCCGAATGATCCAGCGTGGGGGGATGATTCCAGCAAGCTGGGCTTATAATGATAAGCAGATGTATTACAATGAACCTTGCGACATGCGGTGGCAGGAAATGCGGCCCGCCAACTGATGGGCGGAGTGGGCGATTGCAAACTGGTTTCATGATGTCGTGAAACAGATTTTGTCCTTCCCACCATATTGTCCGCTCATGCCCAACGGCAGCAGGCACAGAAAATTCTGCCACTTATCTAGGTTACCTTTTCCCATCTGATTTATCCAGTATATATATATATAGATTAAAATCTCCCATGATAATCGCCATATCTTTTGACAAGCTCCCATTATTTCTTCACTTATACTCTTTGATTTACCACATCTTTTCAAATATGGTGCATTAAATGAAACCTGGGTTTTAATCCATCTGATGAAATAAATACCTTCTGTCTCTTTCATAACTGCAGTAATCTTATACAATGTCAGCATGAGCAGTCTCAACTTAGTTCCTGTAGATATGAATATGATAAGAATGAAGTATTTCGTATCATGGTATTCAGTTATTTCTTTCTGTCATGGTACATGGGTGGCAGTGTAATACAGTTCACTCAGGGAATCCAAATTGCTGAGGTAACATGTACTTTTACATGCACATAGTAGTCTGGAGCTATGGATAGTGATGGTAGAGGCTTCAACATTCTTTCCATCACATGGTTGACCAGGGGTCTCTCCCGCTCTTTCCACCTGCCATTACTGTGTGGTGGGAGGGTTTGCAGGCTGATACTCAACCTGTTCGACCATCAACATGGAGCTTTTGGCCAGAGGTAGGACATTACCCACTGTCAAAAGATTTCCCATATCATGGTATATACAGAGGTTAAAAAAAACACTCACAGATAATAAGCCTCTCTCTCTGCCTCTGCTTGTAGCTACTCCTACCAGGAGATCTGCTATCATGATGTCTGCTTGTCTGTTTTGCACCATCCTCACACATCCATTTAGATGACTGTCAGGAAGATATAATAATTTTCATAATGTTATTGGAATTTATTGTAAAGTAGAGTAATAGTGGGGTCTGTATCTATGGGTGTGTGTGTGCGTGAGTGTGTGTATTTTAATTGAATTATAGACAGCTGGTCCGGGCGCTTTGATGTATCAGATAGGAAATTAGGTTTGAATTGCTAAGTAGGTAAGCATGGGTGAAGTTTCAGAATGTGAGGTGTAAAGGGAACACTTTCATTTTAAAATAAACCAGAGTAGCTTGAATTCAAAAGAGGGGGCGAAATGTTACACCTAGCCAGAAAAGGTTAAGAAACAGTGGGCAGAATTTTCCCCCCATTGGGGGGGAAGTTAATGGGCTGGTGCATGCGGGCGCGCTTCCCATCGGCGCCCCCGATCGGAAGCGCAGCGCCATTTTACGTGACATCCGCAGGGAAGCGCTATGCACTCCCTGTGCAGGCAGGGGGGGAATCCCTAAAATCGAGAGTGCGCCCTTTCACGCATGCACACGAAGGAACGCACTCATCTCCCTGAGGCTAAGTGCTGCCTCAGGGAGATCGCCTCTACTTTCAACAATATTAAAAATAGAAAACAAAAAAATTCCCTTACATGTCCCCTCATGTGACAATGTCACATGAGTTGGGACATGTTCATAATTTCCATAACAACTTTATTAAAATTTTTAAAACGCTACATGAAACCTCATCCCGCCGGTGGATGAGGCTTCATGTTTTTTCTAGTTGTCGCCGGGGCTCCTGGCCTGCCCACCAACCTTAAGGTTGGACGGGCAGATCCTTTAATTGCTTCATTGATCCTGTCAATGGCCTCAATTGGCCTTTGACAGGTCGGCGGGCGTGCAGCTGATTTTGCTGCGCCCCCCCTCCCCACCTTCCTGAAAATTTAAATGGGGCGGGGTGACGTCAGAAGTTCCACCCGATGTCATCCCACGTCATTTTACGCGTCGGGCCCCGCCCCCACTCGCCGACGGTAAAATCCTTCCCATGAGTGTTTATTGACAGGTCTGCGGGTGCCCAGCTGATTTTGCTGCGCTCCCGCCTACCGGAAAATTTAAATGGGGCGTGGTGACGTCGGGCCCCCTGCTGGGAGAATCCTGCCCTAGGAAACTTCATGGAACAAATTAGGCATTCCATCACTTGGGCATTCCTGGGATTCATTCATCTACTTCTGTTGTTCCAATTCTGTCTTCTACTGTAAAAGCCAGATTTGCCAAAGATGCATTCATCCTCATTCTGTTGGCCTTTAATCTTTCCATTGTGTTAAGCCTGCATCCAGTATCAGGACAATTTAGAAACCTGGCAATCATTGAGTGTGTCAGTACAGAATGTCCCATTTGTTCCATGGGGCAGAATTTTGCCATCGGCGAGCAGGGGGCGGGGCCCGCTCGCCGACACGTAAAATGACGTGGGATGATGTTGGGCTGAATCCCTGACGTCATCCCGGCCCATTTAAATTTTCAGAAAGGCGGGCCCGCACCAAAATCAGCTGCGGGCTAGCCAACCTGTCAATGGCCAATTGAGGCCATTGACAGGATCAATTATACAATTAAAGGACCTGCCCGTCCAACCTTAATGTTGGTGGGCAGGCCAGGAGCCCCAGCAGCAAATAGATAAAACACGAAATCTCATCCACCGGCAGGATGAGGTTTCATGTGGGGTTTTAAAAAGTTTAATAAAGTTATTATGTAAATTATGAACATGTCCCATATCATGTAACATTGTCACATGAGGGGGACATGTTAGGGAATTTTTTTTTTCTATTTTTCATATTTTTCAAAGTGTAAGCGATCTCCCTGAGGCAGCACTTAGCCTCAAGGAGATGTGCGCTCTTTCATGCGCATGCACAAAAGAGCGCACTCTTGCTTTTGGGGAATCCCCCCCTGCCCACTTAGGAAGCGCATAGCACTTCCCTGCGGACGTCACGCCAGGCGAGCCTTAATTGGCCCGCCCACATAAAATGACGGCGGGGCCCGCTTCTCTGGCGGGGATCGGCTCCCCGCTCGCCGGAGATTGGGTCGGGCCCGCCTGCCCGACAGGCAGAAAATTCTGCCCATGATGTTTCCTAAGATTTTTTTTCAAGGTCGTAGACATCTTATCCAACAGGGTCTCCCTCACTGAGCCAAAGACCAGTTAGAACCAACAGCCAGTCCATGTGAAACAACTTAGCACAATTGAGCAATTTAAGCACTAGTACTGATCCAGGATTCCCCAAACCAAATGGGCGCACTGATGACATGGATGGGCCTGGGATCCCATAAGGCTCTGACATTGGGCTTACAATGCCTTTCAGAAAATCCAACCCTTGTTTTCCATGGGGTATGTACTTCCTTTCTCTTCTTATCAAAATGTTCCACCTCACAGTTATCTATATTGAGGCCCATTTGCCAATTCAACCCATTTTGCAAGTAAATTGATGTCTTTCTGTATTTTGTTGCAGTCCTTCTCTTTATTAACTGCACCCCATAATTTGTTGTTGTTTACAAATTTTGAAATTGTACTTTCGATTCCTAAGTCCAAATAATTTATGTAAATGGTTAACAACAGTATTGATCTCTGTGGAACACAAATTCTCGCTTTTTACTGATTTGAGTAATTACTTCCGATTCTTTCTTTTTTCTGTTTAATAGCCTGCTTGTTATCCATTCTGCTACTTGACCCTAACTCTACATGTTCTGACATCAGTCATGAATATACTCTGCAGTACTTACCCAGGCCATTGGGAAGTCCAAATATATTCAGCTGAATTTTCCTGGCCCCACAGAGTCTGATTTGAAGGTGGGACCAGGAGCAAAATTAGATAACCTCACATTGAGGAGCCACCCCGATGCATTCCCACCTCCAAGCGACCTTTCCAGAGGTAGGCTCTGACCAGCAGCAGCAGGTAGCTAACTAAGATAAACTAAATGCCCGCTTGGCTGAAAATTGGTGCTACCGCCGGGATCCTCCTGACCGAGGGTGGGCCCCAGTTCAGGCCAAAGACCAGTCATTGCCTAGGATGACCTCACAGCAACAGACTGGATGGCCCATCAACATCTCTTAAATCCACACCCCCACATCCTGGACTCACGGGGATTAGCAAGCCACAGTTGCAGTCGCATGCCATCCTTTGGAGGGGTTCTCCTCTACAATGATGCCCTGGTAGCTATAGTCACACTTGTATTTAACAATTTTAGAAGTGTTCAGAGGGCTGCTGGCCACCCACAGCCTTGGGTGCTCTAATTGGTCCTCCTACCTGCGCAACCCACCCGCCATCCCTAAATTGACAGGGCTCCTAAAAGCAACCTGTTAATTGGTTGCCTCCATGAAAATTGCGCAAACAGGTGGGAATCAGACACCATCAGGGTCAGGACCCGTATATGGCCTTGACGTCAGGGTCCCAGTGCCCACCAGAAAATTTAGTCCATTATGTATACTATGTTATCATTATCTACCCTTTCTGTTACTTCTTCAAGGAATTCAATTTGGTTAGTCAAACATAACCTTTCCTTTTGCAATCCATGCTGACTACTCTTTAATATATTTTCAGTTTCTAGATGTTTTTCCATTACATCTTTGAGTAAAGGTTTCATTATCTTTCTTGCTGCTAATGTTAAGCTAATTAGTCTATCGTTCTCTGCACATGTTCTATCTCCCTTTTTCAATGTAGGAACCAAGTAAGCTGTCTGCCAGTCCTTTGGCACCATTCCCTTTCCTAATGAATTTTTATAGATATATATGTAACCTGTCACTCAATCCGTTCTGTCTCTTAACTCCATTTATCTATCTTAATAACTTTGCCTAACGAAACTCTTATCAATCTCAGTTTTGAAATTGTCAATTGACTTATCCACAACAGCTTTTGCAGGAGAATCAATTCCAGTTCCCCGCTATCTAACTGCCTCTTAAATGATTCCAAACATTTTGCCTCATTAGTTTACCAGGAAGACTTGCAATTACTTGTCACTCTTTGGATAAATACTTACTAGCATATTTTTTTATCAGTTTCTTGTGTTCCCTTGTCCTACAATTGTGGTTTATCTAATGAATAGTGTTCTTGATTTATCTTGTCTATTCCACTTAGAATCTTGTATAACTCTGTAGAGTCACCTCATTCGACAGCTTTCAAGGCTGGACAATACCATATTGCTTTTCAGAGCTCATTCCTCTGACATTAAGAATCAGCTTCATAACCCGTTACTCTATCAAGTCCAAGGGCTGAATTATTCCCCCGTCAGGGGGAAAGTTGATGGGTGGGCACGTGCAGGCGCGCTTCTGATCGGCACCCCCGATCGGAGGCGCGGCGCCATTTTACGTGGGCGGGCCAATTAAGGCCCGCCCAGCGTGATGTCCGCATGGAAGAGCTATGCGCTTCCTGTGCGGGCGGGGGGAATGCCTTAAATCAAGAGTGCACTCTTTCATGCATGCGTACAAAAAAGCGCACTCATCTCCCTGAGGCTAAGTGCTGCCTCAGGGAGATCGCCTCTGCTTTCAAAAATATTAAAAATAGAAAAAAAAATTCCCTTACAATGTCACATGAGTTGGGACATGTCCATAATTTCCAAAAAAACTTTATTAAAATTTTTAAAACCCTACATGAAACCTCATCCCGCCTGTGGATGAGGTTTCATGTTTTTTCTATTTCCCGCCGGGGCTGCTGGCCTGCCTGCCAACCTTAAGATTGGACGGGCAGGTCCACTAATTACTTTAATTGCTCTGTCAATGGCCTCAATTGGCCTCAAGCTGATTTTGCTGCGCCCCTGCCTTCCTGAAAATTTAAATGAGGCGCGGTGATGTTGGGAGTTCCGCCCGACGTCACCGCGTGTCATTTTACGCGTCGGCGAGCGGGCCCCGGCCCCGCTCGCCGACGGTAAAATCCAGCCCAAAGGGTTTAGATGTCTCCCTTGTCGTGTGGTGCTAGAACTGAAGACAAATGCAACCTGATTTGTATGCTGTACAGCTTCAGCATGGCAGCCTTATATTATCCCTGCAGATTTCTTACAGCATTTCAGCTACCTAGTTTAAGACCACTTAATAATGATATGCCATATTTTTCATTCAGTATGAGAGACCATGCAGTTATTTGTATGACATCCTGTGCCAGACAAAACCAGATACTGCATTTCATGTGATGCACATTGCCTGTGGGAAAGTACCCTATTCTATCCTTGAACCCACATCTCTGTCCAGTTTATCTTCTATCACCCTATTTAAACTCAACATGTCAATGATAATCTTGTTCTATCAATTCCATTTCTGCTGAACTCTTGACCATCTAATTTGTCTTCCTGGCCCCCATGTTAGTTCACATTGTAAATAATTTCCTGGTTAACAAGTTCTGATGAAAGAGTATTGATCTAAAATCTTAATGCTGTTTCTCTCTCCACAGATGCTGCCTGACCTTCTGAGTATTTCCAGCATTTTATGTTTTTATTTCTGATTTCCTATATGTGCAGTATTTTGCTTTTGAAACAATTTCCTCTACACAGTGGTTTGCTCCAACTTCCCCACCATCTTTCAAAATATCATCATTACCTCCTCAAAAAAAACAAGCTTAATCATTTTGCCCTTGTAAACTATGGCCCCATCTTTAACTTTGGGCAGAATTTTCCCATCGGTGATTTGGGGGCGGCGCCCGCTCACCGATGGGAAAATGACGCGGGATGATGTCGGGAGGAACCCCCAACGTCATCCCGGTCCGTTTAAATATTGGGGAAGGCGGGCAGACAGCGAAATCAGCTGTCCGCCCGCCGACCTGTCAATGGCCAATTAAGGCCATTGACAGGATAATTAAGCTTGTTAAATGCCCTGCCCATCCAAACTTAAGGTTGGCGGGCAGGCCAAGAGCCCCAGCAGGCTTCTGATAAAACATGAAACCTCATCCACTGGCTGGATGAGGTTTCATGTCCGTTTTTAAAAACTTCAGTAAAGTTTATGTGCTTCTTATTAACATGTCCCATCTCGTGTGACATTGTCACATGAAGGGGGACATGTTAATAATTTTAATATTTTTCTATTTTAAAAAATTTTTACACTGTCAGTAATCTCCCTGAGACAGCACTTAGTCTCAGGGAGATGTGCGCTCTTTCACGCACATGCGCGAAAGAGCGCACTTTGACAGATGGGGAATCCCTCCACATAGCGCTTCCTCTCGGGCAGGCCACTGGGCGGGCCTTAATTAGCCCGCCCACTCAAAATGGTGGCTGGCCACGTTTCGGCAATGGAGTTCGGCTGCCCGCCTCCACTGAGCCGGTGGGGCCCGCTCGCCCATCAAGGTAAAAATTCTGGCCATTGTTTACTTCTTGTCTCGAAAATGTCTCTTTATTTTCAAAAAATGAATTATAAAAAACTTTCAAATGACTGGAAATTTGGTAATTTAAAAAAATGAGACAGCAAACTGCTTTAAAATGCAAGGCCACCTTCCAAGCTGAAGGTGAGAAAAGCAAACAAGAACCCACTCCAAATGGAAGTGTAGAAAGACGTTTCAAAGGAAACTTACATCCATCAAAAAACAACACTGTAACTAAGGAAGAGATTAAAAATGCAAAGTGCTGAATTTTAATCATTAGCAAAGACAATGAGAACTGTTAACCAACCAAATAAGAACATAAGAATATAAGAAATAGGAACTGGAGTAGACCATTCAGCCCCTCGAGCTGATCTTCACATTCCCATCTACCCCTAACAACCTTTGATTCCCTTGCCTAACAAGAATCTATCTACCTCTGCCTTAAAAAATTCAATGACCCCGCCTCCACCACCTTCTGAGGCAGAGTTCCAAAGTCACAGAACCCTCTGAGATAAAAAAAATTCTCCTCATCTCTGTCCTGAAAGGGCGACCCCAAATTTTAAAACAGTGTCCCCTAGTTCTGGATTCACCCAGAGGAAACATCCTTTCAACATCCACCTTGTCAAGGCCATTCAGGATTTTGTATACTTCAATCAAATCACCCCTTGCTCTTCTAAACTCCAGCGGAAACAAGCCCAGTCTGTTCAACATTTTGTCATAAGACAACCCACTCCATTCCAGGTATCAATCTAGTAAACATCCTCTGAACCACCTCCAATCCATTTACATTCCTTCCTTAAATAAGGAGACCAAAACTGCACACAGTATTCGAGGTGCAGTCTCACATTGCCCTGTATAACTGAAGCATAACATCTTTACTTTTATGTTCAATCCCTCTCGTAATAAGGATAGCATTCCATTAGCCTTATTAATTACTTGCTGTACCTGCATACTAACTTTTTGTGACTCGTGCTAGAACACCTATATCCCTCTGCATCTCAGGATAATGCAGCCGTTTTCCATTTAAGTAATGTTCTGCTTTTTTGTTCTTCCTACCAAAGTGCATAACTTCACACTTTCCCACATTAAGCTCCATTTGCCAGGTCCTTGCCCACTCACTCAAGCTATCTATATTCATTTGCAACCTCCTCATGTCCTCTTCACAACATACTTTCCTACCTAACTTCATATCATCTGCGAATTTAGCTACCATGTCTTCACTCCCCTCATTTAAGTCATTGACATAAATTGTAAAAAGTTGAGGCCCCAGCACAGACCCCTGTGGAACTTCACACATCACATCCTGCCAATCTGAAAAAGACCCATTTATGCATACTCTCTACTTTCTGCCAGCTAGCCAATCTTCTATCCATGCTAAAATGTTACCCACTACATCATGTGCTTTTATTTTCCATAATAGTCATTGATGTGGCATCTTATCAAATGCCTTCTGGAAATCGCCTACAGACTCCCCTTTATCTAGCTCACATGCATATTCCTTCAAAAAGCTCCAATAAATTGGTTAAACATGATTTTCCTTTCACAAAGCCATGCTGACTCTTCCCAATTGCCTTGAGTTCTTCTAAGTGCCCAGCTATAACTGCCTTAATAATTGATTCTAACAACTTCCCCATGACAGACGTAAAGCTAACTGGCCTATAGTTTCCTGTTTTCGGCCTCCCTCCCTTCCTGAATAGAGGGGTTATATTTGCTAATTTCCAGTCTGATGGAACCTTTCTAAAATCTAGCAAATTTTGGAAAATTAACACCAGCCCATCGACCACCTCATTAGCCACCTCTTTTAAGACCCTAGGATGTAGTCCATTGGGACCCGGAGACTTGTCAGCCTGCAGCTCCATCAATTTGCTCAGTACCATTGATTTCAATATCACCAAGTTCCTCTCTCCTTTTCACCTCCTGATTAGCAGCTACTACTGGAATCTTTTTTGTATCCTCTGTAGTGAACACAGAAGCAAAATATTTGTTCACTTCTTCCGCCATTTCCTTATTATCTACTCTTAACTCCCCACTGTCACTCTCTAAAGGACCAATGCTCACTTTATTTATACTTATCTTTTTTAAATACCTGTAGAAACTCTTGCTATCCGTTTTTACATTTCTAACTAACTTCCTCTCATACTC
This sequence comes from Cetorhinus maximus, assembly GCF_964194155.1. Taxonomy (NCBI): domain Eukaryota; kingdom Metazoa; phylum Chordata; class Chondrichthyes; order Lamniformes; family Cetorhinidae; genus Cetorhinus; species Cetorhinus maximus. The sequence continues at coordinate 161,439,154 of NC_135882.1, forward strand.
TAATTTCTTTCTCCTGGTTAACCTTTTAGTCATTCTCTGCCATTCTTTATATTCTGACCAATCATCTGTCCTGCCACTCATCTTTGCGGAGATGTCTGCTTTTTCCTCAAGTTTGATGCTCTCCTTAACTTCTTTAGTTAAACATGGATGGTGGATCCTTCCCTTAGAATTTTTCTTTATAATAGTAATGTACTTATTCTGAATGCTCTGAAATATCCCCTCAAATGTCTGCCACTGCTTCTCTATTGATATATCCTCTAGCCTAGTTTCCCAGTTCACTTCAGCTAACTCAGCTTTCGTCCCGACATAGTTGCCCTTATTTAAGTTTAAGATGCTAGTCTTAGACCCACTCTTCTCCCTTTCAAACTGGATGTAAAATTCAATCATATTGTGGTTGCTGCTACCTAGGGATGCCTTTACTCTGAGGTCATTAATTAATCCTGTCACATTACATAATACCAAGTCTAATATAACTTGTTCTCTGGTTGGTTCCAGAACATGCTGCTCCAAAAACTATCTCAAAAGCATTCTAAGAACTCCTCAACCAGGCTACGACTGCCAATCTGATTTTTCCAGTTTATATGTAGATTAAAATCACCCATGATCAGTGCCGTCCCTTTATCACAAGCACACAATATTTTCTCTTGAAAACTTTGTCCTACACTGTGATTACTGTTAGGGAGCCAGTAGACCACTCCCACTAATGATACATCCAACAGGCACTTAAACACCACTGTGGAGGATGAAATAACCCCATCTCCTGTTGGTTTCTACTATCCTGAAATGTGTCAAAAGTTTCTGAAATGAAAGATCAAAATGTGATTACTTCTTCTACAACAATGACTGCAAGACATGTTAATCAAATTCCTTTTTGGGAATATACAGACAGGAGGATTTTAAGAGCTGGTTCTGACAAGCCAGGCATGGAAAAGAAGTCATGAAAGTCATCTGGGGAAACTGCTGAAGGGAGCAGTAAGGAATCTCTCTCTCTCTCTCTCTCTCAAGTTAAGAAAAACCCTATCTCTACAGTATAAAAATCCAATCCAAGAGAAAGAACCTCTGGAGAAACCTATCGATTTCTGGGAGACTGATCATGGAATTAAAAGAAAGGAAATTATCTCCAGCAAAGTGCAGTTACTTTAATTCAACTCCAGGATTTTAAAGGAAATCTGTTAACTTCAAACAGCCTCAAAATTCAACAGTCTAAGCCTCAAGGATAAGCAAAGGACTTAATCGTATATTCTTTTACTTTTATTTGGACTCTAACTCTTCTTACTTCTGGTTTCTGTGCACACATGTGTGTGTGCGTGTATTATGTCGCATCTTTTATTATTTTTCCTTGGGTTTAGTCACTAATAAACTTGCTCTTTCTTCGACTCAAGAAAACATTGTTTGATTGGCTCCTTATCAAAAAGTAAATAAATTTCAATTGGAAAAGTAACCAACAGGAGAAAGAAATTGAAAAACCTTTGTTGTCACCAACTGAGTAGGTTGAATAAAGGGGAGCCAGTTCATCCCTCCTCACTCGATCATGACAAAATTAGGGGTTTGTATCCAGGGATTATTCCCACAAAACATTAACAAAAGGATAAGAGTGGGGAAAGTAAATTGTTCCTTTGAAAAAAATTTTAAAACTGCAAAAGGTTTTCTTAGGTCTATAATACTAAAGTGTAAAATGTCCACATTTGATGCCAATGCTTTTCTAGAACAGAGGGAAGTTACACATGAGGATTTAAAAGTTCTGTCCCTTGACGAGTTAAAAGTGATAGCTAGGCAAGTAGAATTAGAGTTTCACCCAATAGCCGTAATATGTACAATGTTAAAATGCATGGCTATAGAATCAGATTGTGAACCTAAGCCAAGTGTCGGAAAAGAATTAGAATTGGCGAGAATACAGCTGGAACAGAGAAGAGAGTCAGAACTCCAAGAATTAGAGAGGAGCTTTCCAAAGAAGACAGAAAGAAAGAGAGAAAGTTTCCCAAAAAGACAGCAAGAAAGGGAATGGAGAGAAGAGAGAGAATTCCAGATGAGTGAAAGAGAAAAGGAAAGGGAGTTTAAATTAAAACAGCTCAAGCTGAGAAGTAGGGATTCCACTGTGTCCCTTGAAGACACCTCCAGTTTAGACTTAAGGGCTGAGGCATTCAAGGTTTACCATTTAATCCCTAAATTTGAAGAGGCAGAGTTGGACGCATTCTTCATCTCTTTCAAAAGATTAGCACAGCAGATAAAGTGGCCAGTCCAACACTGGTTCCTGCTGTTGCAAAGTAAGCTTTCAGAAAAGTTCACGAGATTTACTCCCTCTTGTCTGAGGAAAGTGCCACAAGCTATGAGGCAGCAAAAAGGGCTATTTTAAGTGCGTACCAGTTAATGCCAGAGGTGTACCGTCAGAAATTCTGTACCCTCAGGAAGCAATCTGACCAGACACACCTGGAATTTGAAAGGCTTAAGCAACTCACTTTTGACCAATGGGTACAGACACTTAAATGAAGCCTATCTACAAAAACCTTCATGAAATAATTCTCTTTCAGGAGTTTAAAAACTCCACCCACAAATCTTCATCCCAAAGGAAACTCTTCCCTAGTCAGCCCCAACCAACTGAAAATGATAAAAGGTGAGAGACTGATAGGAAATTGAGCACCCATGGGAGAGAAGGGACAGTTTAAAATACGGAGAGCCCTCCTCAAGCAGAAAGGATGGTGCTGAGAAGAAAAGCTAGGAAGCCTAGATAGGACACGTTTGTGCTGACTGCTGGAGGTTATGGGAAAAAGCTGTGGGATTTAGCGGGGCACATAAGCCCCGTGCGTAAAATGGGAGTCAAACAGACAGCATAGCAGACTAGGCCAAGGCTCTGACTGCTGTAGCACATCCCTGCAGACACACTACTGTGAGAGCAGATGAGTTTTTTTAAATCCCTGGGAGTTTCAAGAATTTCATATCAGAAGGAAAAGTGGCCACATTTCCCCAGAGCAAAGCGAGTAAGCCTATAGTGATGCTGAGGGATACAGGGGCTAGCGAAACACAACTGTTGGCAAAAGGCATGACCTTCCCACCAGAGGGTGCAGTAGGTGCCAAGGTATTGATAAACAGTATTGAAGGGGGGTACACACCCATTCACTTATGCCGGGTGCACCTGGAGTGCAACCTTCTGTCAGGACTGGTGACCATGTTGTCCCCAGTTTGCCTGTGAGTGGGGTCAACCTGCTCCTCAGCAATGACCTGGCGGTATCAAAAGTGATGGCAGCCCCAGTAATCCTGGAGAAGCTGAGGGAGGTCAGAAAGACAGAACAACTACAAGAGAAAATACATTTTCCCTGACTGTGATAACACAGTCTATGGCCAGACAGACTCCCTCAGAGGGGACTGAAGTGGCACTGCAGACAGAGGACACTACAGTATGGTTATCTGAAACTGGCAGCTGAGTCAATCTGGAGAATGGTACTCCCAAAAGTACAGGAACAGTATGAAGAGGCTAGAGAAAGCCTGCAGGAATCTGTAGGAGTACAGGGAATCAAGAATGGTTTAAACACCCTGAAGAGGTAATAGAATCTGTGAGGGTTGCAGTAGCTAATGAAAAGCTGCTTGAATTTAAAAAGGCCAAGGTTAGGCTAGTAGAATTAAAGGACGTCAAGGAAGGACCAGTGGAATTTTAAACAGGCACAAGCAAAGGGCTTAATTGTATATTCTTTTAACTTTTATTTGAACTTATTATTTTAATCTCTTCCTTGGTTTTGATGTATGAAGGTTTCATTTGAAATGTCTCTCTCTTCGCACTTCCTTTCAGAGGGGGTTCTTGCTTGCTTTCCTCGGGTTTAGTAGGTAACAAACTTCCTCTTCCTTTGACTCAAGAAAACCTGATTTGATTGGTTCCTTATTAAAAAGTAAGTACATTTGAATTGGAAAAGGCACCTACAGGGAAAAGAAATTGAAAAACCGTTGTTGCGACCAACAGAGGTGGCTAAATAAAAGGGAGTCAGTTCGTCCCTCCTCATCCGTTCTTAAAATGCTCATAACACTCTCCAAGGTTCATGCACATATCACCTCATTTGCAATTCTCTCTATGATTCTCTGTAATCAAATTTCCATCCCTTCCAGTATTGAAGCTGCTCTAACTAAAGTCGTGTAGGACAATTTCCAGCTCCCAATTAATTAGCTTGAACTCTGCTGCTTTTATCTCTATGCTGTCAGATTGCTTATCTGACACCAAGGCCGAGATTTTCCGCGCCCTTTGGCATCAGGTGTGTTCAGTGGTGTGAGCAAACAATATGGCGAGAAAGCCAAAAATCAGTTTCATGACATTGTGAAACCAGTGCCAGAATCTTCGGGTCAGTGAGTGGGGGCAGGCCCCGCTCACCAACGCGTAAAATGACGCGCGGTGACGTCAGGCATGCGTCCCGATGTCACCACGCATCATTCAGATCCTCAGTTCGGCAGGCATGCACCGGAAGCGGCTGCACACCCGCTGTCAAAAGCCTAATAAGGCCATTTAAAAACCAATTAAAATAATTAACTGAGCCGCCCATCCAACCTTAAGGTTGGCGGGCAGGCGAAGAGCCCAGACAGCCTTTGCATTTATCATGAAACCTCATCCACGGGTGGGATGAGGTTTCATGAAGGTTTTAAAGTTTAATAAAATTTTTAATGGAATGCATTCACAAGTCCCAGCTCATGTGACATGTTCTAAAAATTTTTCTTTATCAAAATTTTTTAAATTCAAATTAATCTCCCTGAGGCAGCTCTGTACCTCAGGGAGACTTCTGCGCTCTTTTGCACGCATGCACACAAGAGCACAGGCCCTTACTCAGCCTACTCCTCCCGCCTGCATAGGGAGCACTCAGCGCTTCTGGGTGCGCGTCACACTGGGCGGGGAGAAAATTCTCCCCCAGTTTGCGATCATCCACCTCGCCCACCAATAACGGGCCACGTTCCCCGCCTTTGGATGTCAGGAACCTCATTGTAATACATCAGCATATCATTATAAGGCCAACCCACTGGATTTTTCCCTGCATCTCTCCCCCCGCCACCAACTTCAGGCCGGATCGTCCGCCTACATTGGCAGGAAGAGGTGTCAGCTGTGGCTCAGTTCATAGCACCCTCGCCTTTGAATCAGAAGGTTGTGGGTTCATGTCCCACTCCCAGAAACCAAGAACTGTGAATGTACTCGAAAGAGTTACATTGGCAGGAAAACACGCCAACGTGTTTCACAATAGCATATATAAGGCATGCACTTGGCGGGCTGCACTTCGTTCGGGACTTCACGGTTTGTTTGCCTACCTTGCTTTGGTCAGCACTCACTGTCATCAGTGCCAGGCCTCACAGACAGCACCACATCACTTTTAGGTCTCTACCTACCAGATTAGCCATATGTGGGTGGCTTTTCAATGGCTGCAGGGCAAGGTCTTTCTTGGAGCATGGGGAGAAGTGGCCTCAGGCAAGGGAAGAGGCTGCAGGAGCTGTACTGGGGAAGGAGGGTATCCCAGGGTGTACGTGGGGCACATGGTGATCTGTGCAAGTGGCCTCAAGATGGTGAGGTCTGAGGAGGCAATCTCCAGAGAAGATGACGTCAGATGGGCATGTGAGGGCATGTGTGTGAGAATAGGTGGTGATGTCCTTTGAGCTAGCAGTGAGTGAGATGCCAGTGAAAGTATGATGGGCTTGAGTATGTGAGTTTAGAGTGATGAGTTGGTTGCCATACCCTGATTGCATGGATGAGATCATTCATCCTCCATCTGCATTGGATGGCCAATCTCGTCTGTGCAACATTGGCACTGATCACCACTGCCATCACCTACCAAGCCGGAGTGGTAATGTAGCTGTCCCTCCTGCAGCCAGAGCAGAAGCAGAAGACTTCATAGCAGGCCTCCACGGCGTCCAAAGGGCACTCGAGGGCTGCAGTCTTCTTGCCCTTCGGGAGCCATGTCTTCTTTGCTGCAGTCCTGGGCTGGAAGCACTGAGTGCAGCTGTGCTTTAAATATGGTGCCTGGCGTGATGAAGCGGCCAGGTGATGTTGTGGCGGGTGAATGAGAGCCTGCCCGCCATGGAAAAGGCATATTTCCCGGGAATGCATAAGTAATGCAGCGGGTTTGGAACAATATGGTGTGAAAACCTGCCTTCGCAGCAGGTGGGTAAAATGTCATTTTACCCGCCCACTACCGCACTTTGTGCAAATCTAGGACGATTCCGCCCCTAAGGTCAGATTTTCCAGATCAAGGTAGGAATCAGGAGGTGGGAGTCATCCCGGCCAGGGTTCTTGCCTCCACTGCCAGCCTGCTGGGAGATGGGAATTTCGCACAGAGCTGGCTCAGGGAGATGAAGCGCTGTTTAAAAAAATTAATAAAGAAATTAAGAATGTCATGAAACATGTCCTCTCATGTGACTCTGTCACGAACAGGGACATGTTTTTAATTCAAGTGTAAAATTTTTATTAGATTTTTATTTGCTTTAGGAAACATCATCCCGCCTGTGGATAAGGTTTCCTAAAAAGTGAAAAGGCCGCTTGGCCTTTTCGCCTGCCCGCCAAGCGTTAGGTTGGACGGGCAGTGTAAATTTGAATTTATTTACCTTTTTAATGGGCTTTACAGGCTGAATGAAATATCACGGGACTACGCAATGATGTGGGGATGCTCGCCTGAGGTCATTGCGCGTCATTTTACACGCAGCCAGGTTGGGCGCACGCACGCCAGCCAAGATTAATATTCTGCCCTTGATGTTCTGCATCTGTTCCATCCCAATTTGGGGCAGGGAAATCCAGCCCTTAGTCTTAAATAAATCGCAATTTATGGCTCATGGCCAAAGGAATCACTGAAATTACAGTTTTGGGAAATTCCTCATTTCCAGCTTCTGCTGAATCACTCTTTGCTAGCAGAGTCATTTTTACCCTATTAGTTGCATATCATGCATGCACCTAGTAATTTTCAGCAACCAATACCAAACCCACACTACCTTTGAACGACCTTTGGTGCAGTTTTAAACAGAAAGAGATGCTGAAACATAGATAGACAAGAAATTCCAGAAATTTCAAAACACGTATGCATACAAACCAATGTGCAACACATCATGCTGTAAGCAACTAAACACAGTGATGCCTAAAGCCACTCTAGCTAACTATTCATCCAATGAAAACTGTATCCATTTAGAACAGATACATAGGACAGAAGGGCCTTGATTACATATTTACTGTGCTGTTGTCACCATCCCAGAGAAGAATATTATTTGACGTCATGGGCAGGATTTTACGCGTCGGCGAGCGGGAACGGGAAAATGACGCACGGTGACGTCGGGCAGAAATCCCGACGTCACGCGCCCCATTTAAATTTTCAGGTAGGCGGGGGCGCAGCAAAATCAGCTGCATACCTGCCAACCTGTCAATGGTCAATTGAGGCCATTGACAGATTCAATTAAGTAATTAAAGGTCCTACTCGTCCAACCTTAAGGTTGTCGGGCAGGCCAGGGGCCCCGGCGGGGATTAGAAAAAGCATGAAACCTCATCCACAGGTGGGGTGAGGTTTCATGTAGGTTTTTAAAAATTTTAATTAGGTTTTTGTAAAAATTATGGACATGTCCCAACTCATGTGACAGTGTGACAGAAATTTTATTTTTCTATTTTTAGCTTTTTGACATTTAGAGTCGATCTCCCTGAGGCTGCGCTTAGCCTCAGGGAGATGAGTACGCTCTTTCGTGCGCATGTGTGAAAGTGCGTACTCTCGATTTTGGGATTCCCCTGCCCCGCCCACACAGGGAGCACATAGCGCTTCTGTGCGGACGTCATGCTGGGCGGACCTTAATTGGCCTGCCCACATAAAATGGCACCGCGCCTATGCACACTCGCCCTTCAACTTTGCCTCCGATGGGAGGAAAATCCTGCCCCATGGCCCAGATTTTCACTCCCAGGTCAGGTGCGGAGAGTCACATTTAAAAATGGCTGCCCAGACATTGGGTTTTGAGTCCAGGGTTGCCGGCTAGAGTAGAAGTCGGGGCGGACAACCCAGGAAGAAGTGAGGAAGCTGTCAGGTGCAGAGGCTGGCTGGGCAGAAGGCCTGCCTTGGGGCTCTGGCACTGTGTCCAAAAATAAAAAGAATAAAACATAAAATATCCTTCCACCCTTTATCCCCTCTCACACTCCCCATGCCCCTGTGCCCACCACCATGGCCCCTCATACCCTCCATGCAAAGCTATGCCCTTTCACCCACCCCCTTTCCCCTTTACAGCCCCGATGCCAACTTAGTGCCAACCATGCCTCCCCACCAACCACCCTTTCTCCTTACATCTATCATGCCAACTCACCTAGTATCCACCATGGGCACGCCTCAGGACCCATGCAAAGATGAGATGAAGTAAAGTTCTGTAAAATAAAGTTCTAAGTGTCTATTGCAGACTTCGCTATGTTGAAAGAGACACTCTCATTCATAAAAACCCATTTACCATGTTTACATTCCTTCAACAACATAAAGCTTTATAACACACATTTCATTCAAGTGCACAATCCATTATAACAACAAGCATTGGAATTTATAGACCCACTTCAAAGAGTCCAAAACCACTTACAACTGTCAATTAAAATGTGAAATGGCAGACAGCCTACTGCGATAATCGATGGTTGTGAAATCAGATTTGCGGCACTAATCCAGTAATGGAAGCCCTCAGGCTTATACCAACAGAGTGAAATAGCAAGCATTCATGTGTTTCATAACTTCAGGCATTTTTTTCAAAGATTTAAAGGAAAGGTCTTTTAAATGTCATAACAGGTCCCTTTGACAGATGCTTTAGGCAGGTCCTCTTGGCAGGTGCTTTTGACAGTTCATTTTGACATATCTATTGACAGTTTCAATGAACTTTAAACTTAATGAGTTCATGCACTTTCTATGCACATTCATGCCTAATTTTAGCAATTGCAAAGGGCACCTGACCTCCCCCAAAGGTGTCCTGGGACCAGATCCAAAGGGTTCATTACCACTCCAAAAGTTTACTATAGCGAGCAAAACAAATCCACAAAGTTCAGACCAGCTCTTACCAGGTCTAATCTGCATACTGAGGGCTTCACACTCCTGGCCTACCAAAATCTGACTTTAGTGGAGGCAACTGAAGATTTAAATGGCCAGCTGCCTCCGTAAACCGTGCATGTGCAAAACACGAACCGCCCCCATTCCACCCCCAGCAAAAATGGGCGGGACCCCAATTTTCACCCATTTTCACCATGACAAAGAGGCTATCCATCGCGGCAAAAATCTGAGCATATATTTGATTATGGAGTTGAATGTTGCTACCTGATATATCAAGTTACTGAGGAGCATTTTATACAATAGTGCAATAACTCATCTGAGCTTTATGAAGGCAAGCACATAATAGACTCATAGACTCATAGGTGTTTACACCACAGCAAGAGGCCATTCGGCCCATTGTGTCCGCGCCAGTCAACAAAAATCTAATTACACTAATCTCACTTTCCAGCGCTTGGCCCATAGCAGTGGAGGCTATGGCAACGCAAGTGAATATCTAAATGCTTCTTCAATGTTACGAGGGTTTCTGACTCAACCACCCTTTCAGGCAGTAAGTTCCAGACTCCCATCACCCTCTGGGTGAAAACATTTCTCCTCAACTCCTCTCTTGGCCTTCTACATCTTACCTTAAATCTATCCCCCCTGGTTATTGATCCCTCTACTAATATAAAAACTGCCTTCGTATCCACCCTATTTATGCCCCTCATAATATTATACACCTCTATCAGGTCCCCTCTGAACCTTCGCTGCTCCAAGGAAGACAATCCCAGCCTATCCAAATTAAAAGCAAAATACTGCGGATGCTGGAAATCTGAAACAAAAACAGAAAATGCTGGAAAAACTTAGCAGGCCTGAAAGCATCTGTGGAGAGAGAAAAACAAATTTAACGCTTTGAGTCAAGTTTCAAGTTCTTCAGAGCTCTGAAGAAGGGTCATACAGACACGAACCGTTAACTTTGTTTTTCTCTCTCTACAGCTGCTGAGTTTTCCCAGCCTATCAAATCTTTCCTCATAACTCAGGCCCTCCAGCCTAGGCAGCATCCTGGTAAACCTCCGCTGCACCCTCTCCAGTGCAATCACATCCTTCCTATAATGTGATGACCAGAACTGCACGCAGTACTCCAGTTGTGGCCTAATCAGCATTTGATACAGTTCCAGCATAACTTCCCTGCTCTTGTATTCTATGCCTCGGCTAATAAAGGCAAGTATCCCATATGTCTTCTTAACCATCTTATCTACCTGCCCTGCTACCCTCAGGGATCTGTGGATATACATACCAATGTCCCTCTGATCGTCAGTACTTTCCAGGGTCCTACCATTCATAGTGTAATCCCTTGCCTTGTTAGCCCTCCCCATGAAGTCTCATGTCATCAGGTGAAACATGGGCAAAAACTCTTGCTGCTAACCACGTGCCGCCATCCCTCAGCTGATGAATCAGTGCTCCTCCATGTTGGACACCACTTGGAGGAAGCACTGAGGGTGGCAAGGGTGCAGAATGTACTCTGGGTGGGGGACTTCAATGTCCATCACCAAGAGTGGCTCGGTAGCACCAATACTGACCAGGCCTAAAGGATGTAGCTGCTAGACTGGGCCTGTGGCAGGTGGTGAGGGAACCAACAAGAGGGAAAAACATACTTGACTTCATCCTCACCAACCTACCTGCCGCAGATGCATCTATCCATGACAGTATCAGTAAGAGTGATCACTGCACATACTTCGTCGGAGACGAAGTTCCGCCTTCACATTGAGGATACCCTCCATCGTGTTGCGCGCCACTACCATTGGAATAAATTTTGGACAGATCTAACAACTCAAGACTGGGGTGCTGTGGGCCATCAGCAGGAGCAGAATTGTACTCAAACACAATCTATAACCTCATGGCCCAGAATATCCCCCACTCTACCAGTACCATCAAGTCAGGGGATCAACGCTGGTTCAATGAAGAGTGCAGGAAGGTATGCCAGGAGTAGCACCAGGCGTACCTAAAAATGAGGTGTCAACCAATTGAAGCTATAACACAGGACTACTTGTGTGCCAAACAGCATAAGCAGCAAGTGATATTCAGGGCTAAGCGATCCCACAATCAAAGGATCAGGTCTAAGCTCTGCAGTCCTGTTACATCCATTCATGAATGGTGGTGAACAATTAAACAACTCACTGGAGGAGGAGGCTCCACAAATATCCCCTTCCTCAATGATGGAGGAGCCCAGCACATCAGTGCAAAAGATAAGGCTGAATCATTTGCTACAATCTTCAGCCAGAAATGCCAAGTGGATGATCCATCTCGGCCTCTTCTGGAGGTCCCCAGCATCAGATGCCAGTCTTCAGCCAATAGATTCACTCCACGTGATATCAAGGAATGGCTAGGACACTGGATGCTGCAAAGGCTATGGGCCCTGACAATATTCCGGAAGATGGTTGAAGTTGTTGGACGTCAGTCATCTCAGCTCCAGGGCACCAATGCAGGAGTTCTTCAGGGTAGTGTCCTCGGCCCATCTTCAGCTGCTTCTTCAACGACCTTCCTTCCATTATAAGTTCAGAAGTGGGGATGTTCGCTGATGATTGCACAAAGTTCAGCATCAATTTGCGAATACTCAGTTACTGAAGCAGTCCATGTTCAAAATACAGCAAGACCTCGACAATATCCAGGCTTGCGCTGACAAGTGGCAAGTACCATTCGCACCAGTGTCAGGCAATGACCTTCTCCAACAAGAGAGAATCCAACTATCACCCCTTGATGTTCAATGGCATTACCATCACTGAATCCGCCACTATCAACATCCTGGGGGTCACCATTGACCAGAAACTGAACTGGGTTAACTATATAAATACTGTGGCTACAAGAGCAGGTCAGAGGCTAGGTATCGTGTGACGAGTAACTCACCTCCTGACTCCCCAAAGCCTGTCCACCATCTACAAGGCACAAGTCCAGAGTGTCATGGAATACTCCCCACTTGCCTGGACAAGTAGAGCTCCCAAAATACTCAAGAAGCTTGACACCATCCACGACAAAGCAGCCCGCTTGATTGGCACCACATCCACAAAAATTCACTCCTTCTATCACCAACACACAGTAGCAGCAGTGTGTACCATCTATAAGATGCACTGCAGTAATCCACCAAGGCTCCTTCAACAGCACCTTCCAAACCCACGACCACTCCCATCTAGAAGGTAAAGGGCAGCAGACACATGGGAACACCACTGCCTGGAAGTTCTCTTCCACATCACTCATCATCCTGACTTGGAAATATATCGCTGTTCCTTCACTGTCGCTGGGTCAAAATCCTGGAACTGCCTTACTAACAGCACTGTGGTTGTAGCTACACCACATGGACTACAGCAGTTCAAGAAGGCAGCTCACCACCACCTTCTCAAAGGCACCTAGGGATGGGCAATAAATTCTGGCCCAGCCAGCAAAGCCCACATCCCATGAATAAATTTTTAAAAAGCACATTACCTCACACTTTTCAGGGTTGAACTCCATTTGCCATTGCTCTGCCCACCTGACCAGTCCATTGATATCATCCTGCAGTCTACGGTTATTCTCCTCACTATTTACCTACCAATTTTCATGTCATCCACAAACTTCTTGGTCATACCCCCTACATTTAAGTCCAAATCATTTATGTATGCCACAAACAGCAAGAGCCCCAGCACCAAGCCCTGCGGAACCCCACTGGAAACAGACTTCCAGTCACAGAAACATCCCTCTACCATCACCCTCTGCTTCCTGCCTCTCAGCCAATTTTGGATCCAACGTGCACTTTGCCTTGGATCCTATGGGCTCTTACTTTCTTGACCAGTCTGCCATGAGGGACCTTATCAAAAGCCTTGCTAAAGTCCATGTAGACCATATCAAATGCATTACCCTCATCAACACTCCTGGTTACCTCCTCAAAAGATTTGATCAAATTTGACAAACATGACCTTCCCTTGACAAATCCATGCTGACTATCCCTGATTAATCCGTGTCTCTCCAAGTGTAGATATATTCTGTCCCTCAGAATTCTTTCTGGTAACTTCCCCGCCACTGAGGTTTGACTGACTGGCCTGTAATTTCCTGGTTTATTCCTTCCTCCCTTTTTTAATAATGGGACAATGTTAGCAGTCCTCCAGTACTTTAGCACCTCACCTGTGGCCAGAGAGGATTTGAAAATTACTGCCAGGCCCCTGATATCTCATCCCTTGCCTCTCCCAACAGTCTGAGATACATTTAATCCAGGCCTGCAGATTTCTCCACTTTTAAGGCCGCTAAAACTGCCTCTCTCTGTTAATTTCCTCTAATATTTCACAGTCCTCTACCCTGATGCCTAAACCTGCGTCGTCCTTTTCCATTGTGAAGACCAACGTAAAGTATTCATTGAGGACTGTACCCACATCTTCCGGGTCCACCCACGGATTACCTCTATGGTCCCTAATTGGCCCTACTCTTTCCCTAGTTATTCTCTTGCTCTTTATATATTAAAAGAAAACCCTTTGGGTTTTCCTTTATTCTACCCACCAATGTTTTCTCATGTACTCTCTTGGCTTTCCTAATTTCCTTTTTAAGTTCCCCCCTGCACTTTTTATACTCCTCTAGGGACTGTGATGTTACTGTTTTGAACATCATTGCACTGGACCTCATAAGTCATGTGCTGTGCTTATTGAAAGCAAGGACAAAACAACCAGCCGTAATGCAAAGAACGCAGCAGCAGTTTTTTTAAAATCCTGGAATATAAATTTTCTAAATATGCACCTAGTGGTAAAAAAATTCCTTTGCACAACATATCACAAAACGCTCCCCAGACCATAATTACCTGCCTTTAAAATTAATGAATGCAAAATCACAGGTCGGAATGCAAAATTCCTTGTGTGCTCTTGGCATTCCTGCAAGTGCAACATTTTACCTCTTAACTACAAGGTAGAGAATAAAAGGATTTTCTTCGATAAGTTACCAGTTCTTGCTGAGTTATTTTAATTTAGCAGCTATCTACATGTAATATATGAACTGACTGAATGAAAATATTTAAGCAGTAGTAAAGGAACAATTTATTACAGGAAGTTAATACAGTGTTATTAAAAGAAGTTATTAACTGTATCTATGGTTTAATAGATCTCCTGTGACATTGTTCAGTTAGTCAGAGAATACACATTTTGAGACAATAGCATTATGGTATATAATACACAATGTTTTCATCTCTTGTGGAATGTCTGATGGCCCAAAATTATAGGGCAGACTTTCTGGGTCTTGATACAAAAGGAATCAAGATTGGTCTACAGCAAGAAAAGCACCCATCAAATGTTACAAAGTTTATCCTCGCGTTATTTTTGTGTTTTTTTGAATAATTTCAGCACAGAAGGAGGCTATTCAGCCCCTTGCATCCATGCCAGCTCTCTGCAAGCGTAACTCTGCTGGTCCCATTTACACACTCTTGCCCCATGGTCCAGCACTTTCTGTTCTCTTCAGGTGCTTATCCAATTTCGCTTTTGAAAGTCACAATTGAATTTGCCTAAACAGCACACTCAGGTAGTGAATTCCAGACCCCAAAGACTCTCTCACTTATAAAAAACTTATCCTCATGTCACTATTACTTCTTCTGACAACCACCTTAAATCATTCCCTTCTGGTTCTTGACACTTCTGCCAATGGGAACAGTTTCTCCCTATCTACTCTGTCTAGACCCTTCATGGTTGTGAACCCCTCCATCAAATCTCTTCTCAACTTTCTCTTCACTATGGGAAACAATCCTAGCTAGCCATGTAACTCATCCTTGGAATCATCTTTTCTGCCTTCACATCCTTCCTAAAATGCAGTGCCCAGAATTGGTCACAATGGTTTAGTTGAATCAGAACCAATGTCTTACAAAGGCTCATCATAACGTAAAGGTAAAATACTGCGGATACTGGAAATCTGAAACAAAAACATGCCACTTTAAAAACAACAGTGGGCATGTACATGACAGGTTGAGGTCATATTCCCTGTCTGTAATTTTTAATCCCCTAGCCCAACATTCTCCCAACCATCTTGATGGGATTTAATGTTTAGGCCATGATTTCTGGACTACTAGTCCACTACTATAATCACATATCCTTTCCTTTGTCATTAATCTCGCCATGAGGTGCAGCTGCTAGTTATACATGGGTGCTTTACAGAAACCAATTATCTGTAGAAAGACAACATTATTTGTCTCCTGAGGGAGGTGAATGCGCCAAACTAAACTTTTAAAGAGGCTTAGCTACCAGAATGCTTTCCCTTAATCCTTTAACTTACCCTTTCTCCCTGGCACTGTAATCAAGCAAACGTTCTAGGATACTAATCTAGTATTACAGTCTACATTATTCAACATTACCCGATTGAATCACAAAAAAACCACATCCACCACAGTTATTTCAAGCAAAACAAAATTTTACACTTCTCTGCTAATTTAGCAATGTCTTCTAATTTGAAGAAAAAAATGTGTATTTTTAGAGTCATAGAGTTATACAGCACAGAAACAGGCCCTTTGGCCCATCATGTCCGTGTCGGCCATCAAGCACCTATCTATTCTAATCCCATTTTCCAGCACTTGGCCCATTGTCCTGTATGCTATATAAGTGCTCATCTAAATAATTCTTAAATGTTCTGGGGGTTCCTGCCTCTACCACCCCCTCAGGCAGTGTGTTCCAGGTTCCAACCACCCTTCCTCAAATCCCCTCTAAACCTCCTGCCCCTTACCTTAAATCTATGCCCCCTGGTTACTGACACCTCTACTAAGGGCAACAGTTTCTTCCTATCTACCCTATCTATGCCCCTCATAATTCTGTATACCTCTATCAGGTCCCACCTCAGCCTTATCTGCTCTAAGGAAAACAACCTTAGCTTATCCAGTCTCTCTTCATAGCTGAAATGCTGCAGCCCAGGTAACATCCTGGTGAATCTCCTCTGCACCCTCTCCAATGCAATCACATCCTTCCTATAGTGTGGCGACTAGAACTGCACACAGTACTCCAGCTGTGGCCTAACTAGCATTTTATACAGCTCCAACATAACCCCCCTGCTCTTATATTCTATGCCTTGGCTAATAAAGGCCAGTATCCCATAGGCTTTCTTAACCACCTTACCTACCTGTGCTGCTACCCTCAGGGATCTATGGACATGTGCACCAAGGTCCCTCTGATCCTCTGTACTTCCTAGGGTCCTACCATTCATTGTGTATTCCCTTGCCATGTTAATCCTCCCAAAATGCATCGCCTCACACTTCTCATGATTAAATTCCATTCGCCACTGCTCTGCCCATCTTACCAGCCCATCTATATCGTCCTGTAATCTAAGGTTGTCCTCCTCACAACCTACGACACCATCGATTTTCGTGCCATCTGTGAATTTACTGATCATACCTCCTATATTCACATCTAAATCATTCATGTACGCTACAAACAGCAAGGGTCGCAACACCGATCCCTGCGGTACACCACTCGTCACAGGCTTCCAATTGCACAGACAACCTTTGACAATCACCCTCTGCCTCCTGCCATTAAGCCAGTTTTGGAACCAATTTGCCAAATTGCCCTAGATCCCATTGGTTCTTACCTTCTTGACCATTGTCTCATGCGGGACCTTGTCAAAAGCCTGACTGAAGTCCATGTAGACTACATCAACTGCACTACCTTCATCTACACAACCAGTCACCTCCTCAAAAAATGCAATCAAATTTGTTAGCCATGATCTCCCCCTGACAAAGCCATGCTGACTATCCCTGATTAATCCCTGCCTCTCCAAGTAGAGATTAATCCTGTCCCTCAGAATTTTTTCCAATAGTTTCCCAACCACTGATGTTAAGACTTACTGGCTTGTAATTACCTGATTTATCCCTACTACCCTTCTTGAATAATGGTACCACATTCGCTGTCCTCCAGTCCTCTGGCACCTCTCCTGTGGCCATAGAGGATTTGATTTAAGAGGATTCTCTTGATTTAACAAGCATTTGGATTTAAATTATTTTGGAAAATAGAAAATATAGGCCAGGAATTCTCTAAGAGCTGCTCCCGCTCCTCTGTTGTAAATTCTTTGAGTCTCTGCAAAACTTCCTGTGAAGTTATTGCTGCACAGAAAGAGAATCTCTGAGGAAATCACTGAATTTAATATTTCTGAATCAAGTTACATGCCCTTTCTAAAATAATAACTTTTGATTGTTGTGAACAACATCAGGGGTTTCTTTTATATTGAGAAACCCAGATGATGGCTAAGACCTATAGTGTAAGATACCAAAAGATTTTTAAAAATTAGGTAACCTTCTTACTCATCACAATCCCCTATTACAAATCATTGTTTAAGCAGGGTCCATAGTTTTCTTTGAAAGGGAGTTAGATATTTGCTTTAAAAAATTCTGTACAGTAAAATTTATGTTATCTGGCACTCTACCAACCAGAATTCTCTATTAACCAGAATTCTGGGGTCAGGTCTGTTGGGTCTGTTTTTTTATTGGAGATGTCAAACTCACCAGTGATAGTTATCGACGGCTTGTCCTCACTCCAGTCTCGGTCTCCCACTGCTCTGCAGCACCATCTCCCCTCTGCACTGCTCATTCCATTCACGCTCCAGCAAATGTCGCACAACCTCAATACCCACATGATCATCTTGGAGCTTTCTCATTGAATGAAAATGTGGAACTCACCTTACATCTCAGTTAACTGGCATATTTTGGTTAGCCGGTGCCTCCCATTCCCAAAACATGCCGGATAACAGAGCTTTTTCCTGCATTTAGGGAGTTAGTGTGTGGGTGTCGTTAAGTCAAGTGGCTCATGTGATGCCTTGATGGGGCAAGTGGTCTTTTTCTGGGATGTAACATTCTATAACTTGATTCTAAAGGCTTAACTTCTTTCTGCAGGTCTAAATCTTCTTAGAAAGTCACTTGGTAGTATAGAACTTTCCTGCCGAAAAACATTTTTGCCAAAGCTTTTCGTCCTGCACTCATCAGGACAACTTCTTCTTAGAAAGTGCAGAGCATAAATGTCTTAAAGGTAAAGGACAAATAGAACTCAATGTTCAAGCTTAAGGTCATTTCTACAATTGTTTACAATGCCAAGTGCAGACTTAGATGTCTGGGAAAGTGATGGTAAAAGAAAATTACACACAAGTCAATTTTAAAGTGATGGTGACATTAAAGGAAACATCTCACAATTTCTAAAATTTTTTTGGAAAACCCCAAAGGCACCAACCCAGCCTTTGTTAAGGAGAGGCTGAGGGTTATCAACTCAGGTGTGGTTCTGTTGGTGGCAGTCTCACCTCTGGCTCAGAAGAGGTTGTGAGTTCAAGACCTGCTCCAGAGGTTTGAGAACATAATCCATGCTGAAACACCAGAGCTGAACTGATAGAGTGCTGCACTGTTAGAGGTGCTGTCTTATAGATGAGATGTTAAACCTGGTTGCTCTCATGTGGATCTAAAGGATCTTTATTTGAAGACGAGCAGGGATGTCTCCCCGCAGTGCCCCTCAACCAACATCACTAAAACAGATTATCTGATTATTATCATACAGCTGTTTGTGGGAGCGAGTTGTGCCCATATTGGCTCAGCATTTCCTACATTCCCAAAATGAATACACTTTAAAAGCACTTCATTGGCTGTAATGTGCCTTACAGTGTCATGGGGTCATGGGGAGTAGTATGAAGAGAAAGGGCAACTTATATTCAGAAAAGAATATGCAGATAAGTAGCCTGCTCTTAAAAGTGGAGGTGGTGTTGTCTTTTAAATGTCCTCCTACTTTTAAGGTTTACACACAATACTGGACCTCACACTTCATGCCTATGAATTGGATCTGGAATACTAAATTGCTTGGGGAGCATTACACTCCCTTTTGGATGAAACTCCTACCTGTATCAGGTTCAAGCTTGAGCTTCACACTCCAAACCTGAACAGAAACCTGAGCCTGAATGAAAATAAGCAGAAAGTATTCTCTTTTACTCTGGCTATAATTGTTTCAGGATGCAAAGGAAACTAAAATCGTCATCTTATTACCCTAATGCAATATTTAATAAATTTAGTTTGTTCTGTATTGACTATGTCCATCCCTACTTGAAAGTGATTACAACAAATTTAAATTTATCCATCTAGTAAGTAGCAGGTGCAACTACAAGCAAAGTTAAACTTATCTGTGCATTAATGAAGCTAAATCAGTTCTGTCATTAATCCTTATAGAATAGCTATAACCTCTACTCTTATAGGAAATGACTTGCTGTCAGTTTAGATACATAATTAAAACATCCAATAATTTCACTGAGCATGAACCACACTGAAAGCCATTGGAATGCTTAGATGTTTATTTCCTATGACACATCATCTTCCTTAATGTTATCTATTACTTAAAGTCCAGCTTAGCCTGACCAAGGTTTTTTTTGATGTTTCTTATAAACTAGTAAAATTTATTTAAGTCAAACAAAACAGCTCATGATGAGAACTGATCTTTCCAATGTCTATTGAGTTTTGCTTCATAAATTCTGCAAATCACAATGCAAAACAACAGTTATGCAGATAATTTTATAGATGTTTCTAAACAGTAAGAGGCCTAAAACAAAAGTAAGTAGCATGGGAGGTGGCATGCCAGATGAATTATTTATGTGATGTGATGTGATGACAAACAAGTTTGTTAAGTGTTCGTTCCATGTTCATTAAAGGGGTTTTAGTGTGCCACAGGTGCTAAGCATGCATTTTTTATGCTGCATCATTTACCAAATTCAAAACATGCATTGTTCAGTTTTCAGAAGTTCGTATTAGTTAAATGAAGTAAATTTAATACTACCAGAGAAAATACTGACTCTGTTTCTAAAGTCTTCATTTGTCAGTTGAATAGAATATCAAAATCTGAATAAATCCTAACAAAACGTATAATATTAATCAAATATAACAAAATATCATGAGGAGTAAAGAAAACAGAACATTAAAAGGATTGCATACAGTAAGCCTGAACATTGAAGGTTCAAACTTACTGTTAAAGCCCATACTAGTTTTTGTCTCCCATGATATTAAGACAAGCTTGCAGAGAGTTTGTGATTCTAACCAGATGGAAATAGGTTTAAGCTATGAAGAGGCTGTGGAAATGATGTGATTGAGAGAGCATTTATGCTGCAGCTATTAGCCTGAGACTGATAGCTGCCATTCAGGTTCCTACCACACAAAACTCATTTAACATGGTCTGCTTGCTGTGCGGCAGGAACTTTAACTGCCCTGTTTAAACTAGAAATTGGTTCATACTGATTGCAGGAATCCAATCCCTGTGCTGGAATGAGTAGGTCAGAGACACACTCAATGCTGAATTTCAAGCTTAGCTCACTTAAATGAAAATCGGTGAGTATGCATCAGTTGGGCAGTACCCTTTAGGTAATTCACAGGAGAGGAGTAAGTGGTTGGAGAGATGAGGGGTAGGGTGCCATGTGATGCTCTAACTGTGGTGTTCAATTGTTCTGTATTTGATTAAGTGAGTATGTTTACTTTTGATGCTCACTGTGCTTGATTTGTTAAGCTTGAGTGTGAACTCAGAAAAAGTAAACAAACTAGATGGTACTAGAAGTCAGAGCTGCAGCATGAGTGCAGACATTTTTTGACTGCAGAACTCTTGTAAATAAATTTCCTACATACATATAACCTGTATAATCTGCATTGTGCTGAGATATAAATACGCAATTAATCAACAAACAAACAGATTAGCAATGAGGATGACGGAGAAAAGTTTAAATTTACTAGCTCCAGCACCATTTCTTTCTTCCCATGTCGTGGGATCGATGGGTTTCAGGGTTCAAGACCTACTTGCTGACTTCAGGGAGGACAGTCCAGGTGTTGTAGTGATACTTGTACATTGTCTTGGAGCAGAAGGCCAACAAATATTTGAGCAGCTCACAGAAGACACGCCTACGATTGATATGGCGATAAGTGCTCTTGGAAAATACTCCAGGCCACAGAAAATTGTGACGATCAAATGATATACATGATGGAATTATGCGCTCATTAAACAATGAGGAGGCTCCCCTTCGATAGCTCAGCTGGTAGAGTGGAGGACTGTAGGTGACTATAGAACTGGTATCCTTAGGTCGCTGGTTCAATTCCAACTCGAAGGAAACCCTCCTTGTATTTGCTGTAAACAGCACTTGGCTGATGGCAGCGCTCTGAACTCGTCACTTAGACTACACTTTAGAGATCAGAACCAGCGCGAGTGCAGGGAAGCTTCAAAAAGTGACATCAGCACAAAGGTGAGAACTGATTGGTGAGTAGTGGGTAAGTGTTTTTCTCTAGTTTAAAATAGATTAAGCTAAGGAAACGTAAGAGTTCTAGTTTTTATTTAAAGTACATAACTAATTTAACTTTTTTTTACTGTATTTAACTTAAAGTAAGGGTTTTTTTTCAACTAGAGGCATGGCAGAGCAGCTCAGTCCCATGTTATGTATCACCTGCAACATATGGGAAGTCCTTGCACTCTGACCGACCACGTGTGCAGGAAGTGCCACCAGCTGCAGCTACTTCAGCTCCAAGTTTCAGAGCTTGAGCAGCAGCTGGAGACACTGAGGTGCAGCCATGAGGCTGAGAGTTTCGTGGATAGCACGTTTTTAGACGTGGTCACCCCACAGCTTACGGAAGTGCAGACAGAGAGGGAAGGGGTGACCATCAGTCAGAAGAAAGGTGTCAGTCAGGTAGTCAGGAAATCCCCAGGGTGCATCTCGCTCGAGAACTGTTTTTCTGTGTTGGAAAACGGTGAGAGTGTTGGTTCCTCTGGGGAGTGCAGCCGTGCTCATGGCAATGTGAGTGGCTCAGCTGCACATGGGGGGAAGAAAAAGAGGGGAAGAGCAAAAGTGGTAGCACACTCAATAGCAAGGGGAGCAGACAGGCGTTTCTGCAGCCGTAGATGTGACTCCAGGATGGTATGCTGCCTCCCTGATGCCAGCGTCATGGATGTCACTGAACGGCTGCAGGGCATTCTAAAGGGGGAGGGCAAACAGACAGAGATCGTGGTACATATTGGTACCAACAACACAGGTAGAAAGAGGGATGACGTCCTGCAAGCAGAGTTTAGGGAGCTAGGAAGCAGATTAAAAGACAGGACCTCAAAGGTAGTAATCTCTGGATTACTTCCGGTGTCATGCACTAGTGAGTATAGAAATAGGTTAGTCCAGATGAATGCTTGGCTGGAGAGATGGTGCAGGAGGGAGGGCTTTAGATTTCTGGGACATTGGTACTATTTCTGGGGGCGGTGGGACATGTACAAGGCAGACGGGTTGCACCTGAACCGGAATGGGACCAACATCCTTGCAGGGAGGTTTGCTGATGCTGTTGGGGAGGGTTTAAACTAACTTGGCAGGGGGATGGGATCCTGAAAGGAGGTTCAAACAAAGGGGGATGAACAGCCAAAATTAGAAGAGAGAGCAAGTAAGTCTGGGAGGCATAGATATTATAGGCCATTTAAGGCAGAAGGGAGTTTGGCAAGGTTGGATGGTATTTATTTTAATGCAAGGAGTCTGACGAATAAGGCAGATGAGTTGAGGGCACAAATTAACAAATTTTCCCCCAGTCCGGGGTGGGGAGCGGGCGCGAACCCGATCGGGTCTGCACTGCCATTTTACGTAGGCGCTGGTTCTGAT
This sequence comes from Cetorhinus maximus, assembly GCF_964194155.1. Taxonomy (NCBI): domain Eukaryota; kingdom Metazoa; phylum Chordata; class Chondrichthyes; order Lamniformes; family Cetorhinidae; genus Cetorhinus; species Cetorhinus maximus. The sequence goes on from NC_135882.1 coordinate 161,461,728, forward strand.
CTCTAAAGTGAGGTCTAAGTGACGAGTTCAGAGCGCTGCCATCAGTCAAGTGAAGTTTACAGCAAATACAAGCAGGGTTTCCTTCGAATTGGAATTGAACCAGCGACCTACGGACGCATGCCCAAAAGCGCTGAGCACTCCCTGCGCGGGCGGGGGTAGATTCCCTGAGTCGTGGCCTGCGCTCTTTCGCACAAACGCGCAAAAGAGTGCACAAATCTCCCTGAGGCACAGATTAGTTTATGGTTTAAACATTTAAATAAAGAAATTAAAAACTTATAAAACATGTCCCCTCATGTGACAAAGCTGGGACATGTCAATGAATTTTTTTTTTAAATGTTATTGAATTTTTAAACACTTCATGCAACCTCATCCCACCCGTGGATGAGGTTCCATGACAAATGCAAAGGTCACCTGGGCTTTTCGCTGACCCGAAAATTCTTCCCATAGATGTCATTGCTGTCACAGAGACATGGTTGAGAGAGGGGCAGGATTGGCAGCTCAATATTCCAGGATATAGGGTCTTCAGGCGAGACAGAGAAGGAGGTAAAAGAGGAGGGGATATAGCAATATTGATCAAGGAATCAATTACAGCAGTAAGGAGAGCTGATATCTTAGAAGGCTCCTCAAATGAAGCCATATGGGTAGAACTGAAAAACAAAAAGGAAAAATCGCATTGCTGGGAGTGTACTATAGGCCGCCAAACAATCAGAGAGAAATAGAAGAGCAGATATGTAGGCATATTTCAGAGAAGTATAAAAATAATAGGGTAGTAATAGTGGGGGATTTCAACTTCCCCAACATTAACTGGGTTAGTCAAAGTGTGATAGGTTTAGCGGGAGCAGAATTTTCAAAATGCATCCAGGAGAGCTTTTTAAGCCAATACGTAGAAGGTCCGACAAAAGAGGAGGTGGTCCTGGACTTAATTTTAGGGAATGAAGCCGGGCAAGTGGTAGAGGTATCAGTGGGGGAGCATTTTCCAGGTAGTGATCATAACTCCGTGGAAGGGGAGCCTCAAGGTGTCGTGGCCAAGAGCCATCTGCTGGCCTCGGCGCCGCACCTAGTTGCGCGTCCTTGCCATGGGCGCTAAGACCCGTGTGTTATTCAAAGTGATGGACGCCGAATTTGTCCAATGTGGCAGTTGGGGGAGGAGGTTAGGAGCAGCAGTACTATCTTCTGGTGACTGATCACCAGTAGTATGGACAGGAGCCGCTGGAGGCCTCAGATGGGCCACTGTGGTTGGGGTGCGGCGTGCATGTGCAGAGTACATGAGCGATCAGCCCCAATAAATGTTCTTCTCTGTTCTGCAGGCAAAAACAGAGCACAATAGCCAGGAACGTTTGCAGACTGGTAGTGGGCACGCCGTGCTGCAGCACCTAACCACATATTAGGAGCAGGCCATGGAGCTGGGGAGGAGGCAAGCGGCCAGGTCGGCAGGTGTCAGTGAGATGGGGTGCAGCAGCCAGGTATTTGAGGGCCACAGTCCCATCCACTCTGTCTCCCCACCATCCAAAGCACTGATGATTGCTGCAATCGTTAATACAGCAACACTGCTCATTCACAGACTGATACAGTCAGTCGTGTGGGTCATACACAAAGGTCCCTCGGCCCCTTGAGGATGCACGTCTCTAGCACCTTCCAAAGTCGCCTTATCCCATTTGTGACCACTATCCTCTTGGATATCCCCGATGGTGTGTAAGAAAATGTTTCCTCATGTCACCTCTGGTCCTTTTGCCAATCACCTTAATACAGGCAGCCCAGCATAAGCTACATTCAAAGAAGCCCAATTTTGCATGAAATAGGCATTCAAAAAAGCATTAGGCCCTCTGGTTGCATATGCAAAGTTTTAAATACCTGTTTCAGGCAAGGGGCTTGGACACATAGGTAGCTGTTTCAAATTTCTAGGGCTAAGTGTCCAAGGATTCTAATCAACCCACTGAGGACTTTGTAAACCAGGTTTGATAATTTACATATCATAGTGTCAAATCCAAGAGCATCTGAAATTCTTAGGGAGGCAGACAGAGATTTGAAGAACTTTAAAACCGAGATTGATGACATATATTCTGAGTGGACTGCCCAACCATTTCATATGACCTGTCCTGGCTGCATCTGCCTTTTAATGTGTAATTTATAGTTTATAATTGACCACAATTTGCCTGTTAATTCATGTTTAACTTATGTTGATTCTGGGATTTAGGCAATTTGCTAAGGTAGAATTTAGTGTTTGCTTTGTTTGACTCTTGTATACCAAATTTCTTTTATTTTAAACCGTAGAAACTTGTGGATTCATTCTTTCAGCAAATAACTGGGATTTTGGATGCTTTTTTTTTAGAAGAAGGTTACTGATCTCGACTGAGATTGTAACACAATGAAGAGTAAGCATTTTAAGGACAGTAGGAAAAAAATTGGGGAAGTAGTTATGGTACTGGATTCATAATCCAGAGATTATAACTCAACTCCCATCATGGCAAATTATAAAATTGAAATCAATAAAACAGGCAATTAGTGAGTTGTCACCATAAAAGCTGCTGATTATGCTAATGAGGCAAATGGTTTGCTAATGTCCTTCAGGTATGGAAAACCTATTATCCCTAGTCAGTTTGACATAGAGATGACTCTCATCCAAAACCACACAGTTAATCTTAATCCCTTCAAATGTGGCTGCACACGCCACTCCGTTGTAAGAACAATTATAATGGTTCAAAAAAAAAAGGGCCACCACTGCCTACTCAGGCTAACAAGAGACAAGTAATCTTGCCAGTGTCATTTATATTCTGAAAACGTGGAGACAATTGATCTTAATTGAAAACTGCCTAACTTTCCATTGTCAAATTATAACTATAATGTTTATTTTATCTAATGATCACATTTTTCCCTAAATATATACCAAAATTATTTAAAATCTTCAAAGTTTCACAAGTAACACTTCCCATTTCAGCATGCCAGGATATTCCCAGCAAGTACAAAATCTAAATCATTTCAATTTGCACTAGTGAATGAAAGAAAAGAATAGTTTTCATTCCCAGAGTTTTAACTGGTATAATGAATTCCATGCGAAACAGCTAGATAGACATAGGCAGAAAATTGGTATTGATGGGCATTTTGGAACGCTGCAGTAGGGCAAAAGTACTGAAAACAACCAAAAGGAAAATTGATATGTACAGGTCATTTCTTGTCATTTCAAAGATGAAAAAAACCACTAAGAATAATCTGTTTTTCACTTCCTGTGTAGAGTCTTATACAGCAATATCATTTCTCTGGTCAGGCTGGGACAGCTCTTTCTTTCTTGCTCGTTCTCTATTTGTCTCTATCACACAGACACTTTCTTTCTGGTATCTCTTCTAACTTTTTTCTCTCTTAGCTCTTCTATTATTACACTGTTTTACCATTAAATCCCTTCATAGCAATTGTTCTTCAATTAGTATCTTATTGTGCTGCAATCATTAACTCAATTGATCCAAATGGGAATTTCATAATAAAGTCAAACATGAATCATTTTACTTAATGGTAACACCTTAATGTTGTTTTTTTAAAATGCGATAAATATTTGAATATATTGTTTAAATAGAAACTGATGACATCATTATTGGTACTTGCTTGAGAGATTGTTGAAGTTGTGTGAAAGAATTGAGTCAACATGCATGGTCGATACTGCGTCATTCTTGTATTTATACCATAGCTTTGATAATGAAAATTCAGCTTGCTCATCCCTTCAATTCGGCATCTTAATTGTTTATTGACATCAGATGTTTAAATTATATTTAAAACTTAAACAGATATTAGAAGAACAAAGCAAAGTGGTCTTGATAGTAAACATAACCTTTTGTAATTGACTCTTTTAAAATGTTCTAATTGTAATTACTGAAAGAACTAGAATTTTTTTAAAATTTGATTGATTAAATAATTTGTGAAAAAACTTCAAAGAACGATAAAGTATTTTTAAAATTGTTATGCTTTAGATTTATAATGATTTGAGTTAATTTGATTGCAGGGTGAGAAGGGCGTTCATTTATAAGAATAATGTCACTCTCTTGGAAACGTGGCAAAGAACTTCACATGCAATGAAATTTAGTGCCTGGTATTATGTAGTTTCAGAAAACAGATTCCAAATAAAATCTTAAAGCCAAAATACAACACAGATGCCTGAAATAAAGAAAAGCATACACTTTACATAGCACAGACATACTGCTTTGACATTTTGGCACAGGTTTAAGAATTTGATATTGAAACACTTCAGGTGGTCAGCACAATCTTAAGTGTATTGAATTCTTAAAATTGATAGAAGTTGCAAACGTTCTGACTTGTTGAAATTAAACTAGATAGTTGACTCCACTCATTTCATCACCCATCTCATCACTCATCCCTCATTTCATCACTCGTTTAATCATTAAGGGGCGCACGAGGAGATAGGTGACTACGCCACAGTGAGACAGAGACTGGGTGAGTAGCGAATTAGGTTCATTTGGGAATTCAGTGCACGGGGGAAAGAGGTGTGATATACATAGCAATCGTTCTAAGTTAATTAAGTGAGTAATTAAATTAACTAAATAACATAAGTAACAATGGCAGGTCAGGTGTTATGCTGCAGCTGTGGAATGTAGGAGCTTTTGGACACCAAGGCAATCCAGGACAACACATCTGCAGAAAGTGTAAGCAGCGAGATGAATTCCGGATCAGGGTTATTGATCTGGAAGCTGAACTGCAGACACTGCGCAACATAAGGGAGGGTGAGAAATACCTGGGCACTTTGTTCCAGAAGATGGTCACACCTCTTAGAATAGGGTCGTCTGTTTTGGTCAGCAGTGAGGGACAGGAGGATGTGACCATGAGTGAGGCAGGTAATGGAACCCAGCAGACAGTAGTGGAGGAGCCTCAAACTTTGCAATTGTCAAACAGGTTTGAGGCGCTCACAACCTGTGTGAACCAAAGCGAGGTCCGCAACATGGATGAGCAGGCTGGCCATGGCACCATGGTACAGGAAGCCGTTCAAGCGACGGTGGGCGGGGGCCAAACAGGAATGTAGTAGTATAAAAGCAAAATACTGCGGATGCTGGAAATCTGAAATAAAAACAGAAAACGCTGGAAAAACTCAGCAAGTCTGACAGCATCTGTGGAGAGACAAACAAAGTTGACAGCATCTGTGGAAAGAGAAACAGTTAACGTTTCGACCCTTCTTCATGACATTCAAGAAGAATAGGAATAGGGATAGAAAGAATAAGCAGCTAGGTAAAGGTGGAAGGGTAGCACTGTTGATCAAGGATCGCATCTGTGCAATAGTTAGAGATGACCTTGGTTCAGGAGATCAGGGTGTAGAATCGGTGTAGCAATAGTAGGGGACAGTATAATGAGGGGGATTGACATTATTCTCTGCAGCAAAGTGAGAGGGTCCAGATGGCTGTGTTGTCTGCCTGGTGTAAGGGTTCAGGACATCTTCTCAGGGCTGGAGAAGAACTTGCATTGGGAGAGGGAGGATCCAGTTGTCATGGTCCATATAGGTACCAACAATGTAGGAAGGACAAGTAAGGAGGTTCTGCATAGTCAGTATGAGAAGCTAGGTACCAAATTAAGAAGCAGAACCTCAAAGGTAATACTCTCTGGATTATTACCTGAGCCATGTGCTAATTGGCATAGGGCAAATAAGATCAGAGCGATGAATACGTGGCTCAAAGACTGGTGTGGGAGAAGTGGGTTCCTGTTTGTTGGGCACTGGCGCCAGTACTCAGGAAAGTGCGGGCTGTACCCTTGGGACACCTGAACCATGCTGGGATGAGTGTTCTTGTGAATCACATAACTAGGGAAGTAGAGAGGGCTCTAAACTAAACTAAGGGAGGGAGGGGGGTGAGGGATCAAGTATTAATAGATGTGGCAATCAAGGAGTAGATTCAAGGCAGGAGACCACAATAGTAATATGGGAAATTAGGGTCATAGAATAGCAGGAAAGGGGCAAAGAGATAAAACCTAAGAATACTCCAATAGTCAAGACCAGATGTTACAAAGATAACAAAAAGACAAAACTGAAGGCTCTGTATCTGAATGCGTGTAGCATTCATAACAAAGTAAATGAATTGATAGCGCACATTGAAGTAAATAAATATGATCTGATAGCCATTACAGAGATATGGGTGCAGGATGACAAAGATTGGGTCTTGAATATTATGGGGTATATGACATTCAAGAAGAATAGGAAGTTAGGTAAAGGTGGGGAGGGGTGGTGGTAGCACTGTTGATCAAGGATGGCATTTGTGTAATAGTTACGAGATGACTTTGGTTCAGGGGATCAAGATGTAGAATCGGTTTGGGTGGAGATGAGGAATAGTAGGGGATAGAATTCACGTGTGTGAGTGGTCTACAGGCCCCCTAACTATAAACACAATTTAGGACAACGTATACAAGAAAAAATATTGGGTACTTGTGATAAAGGGACAGCAATAATCATGGGTGATTTTAATCTAGGTATAAGCTAGATTAATCAGACTGGCAGTAGTAGCCTGGATATGGAGTTCATAGGATGATTTTGAGATAGTTCCTTAGAGCAGCACATTCTGGAACCAACCAGACAGCAGGTTATATTAGATTTGGTATTGTGTAATGTGACAGGATTAATTGACCTTAGAGTGAAGGCACATTAGGTAGTAGCAACCACAATATGATTGAATTTTACATCCAGTTTTAAAGTGAGAAGAGTGGGTCTAAGACTACTATTTTAAACTTAAATAAGGGCAACTATGTGGGCATGAAAGCTGGGCTAGCTGAAGTAAACTGTTATACTAGGTTAGGGGATAGATCAATAGAGAAGCAGTGGTGGACATTTAAGGGGATATTTCAGAATACTAAAGGGAGGACCCACCATTTGTGGTTAACTAAAGAAGTTAAGGAAAGAATCAAGCATTATAAAAAAGTATATAACTCCACAAAGATGAGCGGCAGGTCAGATGATTGGTCAGAAAACAAAGAACGGCAGAGAATGATGAAAAGTTTAATCAGGGGTAAGAAATTAGAGTATAAGAGGAAGCTAGCTAGAAATGTAAAAATGAACAGCAAGAGTTTTGACAGGCATTTAAAAAAGAAAGTAAGTAGTGTATTGGTCCTCTAGAGAGTGACAATGTGGAGTTAATAGTAGATAATAAGGAATTGTCAGATGAAATGAACAAATATTTTGCTCTGTCTTCACTATAGAGGATACAAAAAGCATTCCAGTAATAGCTGTAAATCAGGAGGTGGAAGGGAGAGAGAGAAACTTGATAAAATTACAATCACTAGGGAAAAGGTACTGAGCAAACTGATGGGGCTGTGGGCTGACAAGCCTCCGGCGTCCTGATGGACTTCATCCTAGAAACTTAAAAGAGGTGGCTAATGAGGTAGTAGATATGTTCATGTTAATTTTCCAAAATTCCCGAGATTCTGGAAATGTTTCAACAGACTGGAAAGTAGCAAATATAACCTCTCTATTCAAGAAGGGAGGCAGAAAACAGGAAATTATAGGCCAGTTAACTTGACATCTATCGCGGAGAAGGGGTTAGAATCGATCATTAAGGAGGAGCTGGGCATTTAGAGAAAATCAAGGTAATAGGGAACAGTCAGCATGGTTTTGTGAAAGGGAATTCATGTTTAACCAATCTATTGGAGTTCTTTGAATGAGTAACATGCGCTGTGGATAAAGGGGAGCCTGTAGACACACTGTACTTGGATTTCCAGAAGGCATTTGATAAGGTGCCACATCAAAGACTATTGTCGAAAATAAAAGCTTATAGTGTATGGGGGTAATGTATGAGCATCGATAGAAGATTGGCTGACTGGCAGAAAACAGAGAGCATGCATAAATGGGTCTTTTTCTGATTGGCAGGATGTGATGAGTGGAGTCCTGCAGGGGCCTCAACTTTTCACGATTTATATCAATGGCTTAGGTGAGGGGCGTGAAGGCATGATAGCTAAATTTGCACATGACATAAAGATAGGTAGGAAAGTATATTGCGAAGAGGACATAAAGAGGATGCAAACGGATATAGATAAGTTGAGTGAGTGGGCAAAAATATGGCAGGTGGAGTATAATATGGGAAAATGCGAAGTTGTTCCCTTTGGCAGGAAGAATAAAAAAGCAGAATATTACTTAAACGGAGAATGGCTGCAGAATTCCGAGCTGCAGAGGGCTCTATGGGCACGATCTTCTGATCGGCGAGTGGGACACGGGTTGACGTCGGGTGGAACTCCCGATGTCACCCTGTGTCATTTCCATTTTCAGTTCAGCGGGGGCGCAGCCAAGTCAGCTGCGCGCCTGCCGACCTGTCAATGGCCTATTGAGGCCATTGGAAAACTAATTAATGGATCTGCCTGTCGAACCTTAAGGTTGGCGGGCAGGCTGGGAGCTCTGGTGGGCTTCAGAAAAAGCATGAAACCTCATCCACGGGCAGGATGAGGTTTTATGAGGGTATTTAAACTTTTATCAAATCTTTCAATAAAAGTTATGGACATGTCCCAACTCATGTGACAGTGTCACATGAGGAGACATGTCAGGGAAATTTTTTTATCATTTCTATTAAAAATTTTAATTCCAAGCCAATCTCCCTGAGGCAGCACATAGCCTCAGGGATATCTGTGTGCTCTTTCATGCACATGCGCGAAAGAGCGCACTCCCGGCTGAGGGAATCCCCTCCCCCCACTTCCGCACAGGGAGCGCTTCCTGGCAGACATCACACTGGGCGGGCCTTAATTGGCCCGCCCACGTAAAATGGCGGCGAGGCGCTCTCGCCCTTGCCTGCTCCCGCACTTCCCTCCCGACGGGGGAAAATTTTTCCCTATGTGTTCTAGTGCACAAGTCACATGTTAGTGTGCCGGAACTGCAAGTAATTAAGAAGGCTAATGTAATTCTATCCTTTATTACGAGAGGGACTGAACATAAAAGTAAGGATGTTATGCTTCAGTTATACAAGTCATTGGTGGGACCACATCTCAAATATTGTGTGCAGCTTTGGTCTCCTTACTTAAGGAAGCATTGAAGACAGTTCAGGGAAGGTTTACTAGATTGATACATGGAATGAGTGGGCTTATGAGAAAAGTTAGACAGACTGGGCTTGTTACCACTGGAGTTTAGAAGCATGAGGAGTGACTTGATTGAAGTTTATAAGGTTCTGAATGGTATTGACAAGGTAAACGTGGAAAGGATGTTTCCTCCTGTGGGTGAGTCCGGGACTAGGGGGTACTGTTTTGAAATTAGGGGTTGCCCTTTTAGGACAGAAATGAGGAGACTTTTTTTCTCTCAGAGGGTTGTGAGACTTTGGAACTCTCAGCCTCAGAAGGTGGTGGAGACGGGGGTCATTGAACATTTTTAAGGCATAGGTTCTGGTTAGGCAAGGGAATCAAAGGTTATTGGGGGTAGATGGGAATGTGGAATTCGAAACACAAACAGATCAACCATGATCTTAATAAATGGCGGAGCAGGCTCAAGGGGCCAAATGGCCTACTTCTGCTCCTATTTCGTGTGTTCGTATTTGGTTATGGTAATTTAATGAACGGTTCTCTGAAAATCACTTGAAATAAATAAAATTAATTTAGGTGATTTAAGTGATTGGTGAAAGAACCAAGGCAGCATGAGGAAAAACTTATTTACGAAACAAGCGGTTAGGATTTGAAACCAATTCCTAATAGGGTGGTGGATATAGATGTACTAGTAGCCTTTAAAAGTGAGTTGAAAAATACTTAGAAGAGGAAATTGTTTCAAAAGAATAGGCAGAGAGTGGGGTAGTGCAACTAACTGAATTGTACTTCAAAAGAGCCAGAGCAGATTCAATGGGTCGAATAGCCACCTTCTTTGCTGGTACTACTCGATGATCCTATGAATTTTTAAAAATTGGCCACTAAAATAGGCAACATTGTATATCCAATTATCTGCTTCTCTTTGTGATTATACTGTACTGTGCATGCTATTTTACGTCAGCTTCACAAAAAACAAAACATTTAACTTGTTTTGTCTTTTGCTGTTAAAGTGTGGTCACTGTTGTAATATAGGCAATGCAGTAGCCAATTTGCGCACAGAGAGCTCCCTCAAACATGACCAGATAATCTGTTTTAGTGATACCAATTCTGCAATAAATATCAGCCAGGACACCAGGGATAACTCCCCTCCTTTTCCTCAAAATAGCTATTTTTGCTATAGGGCAGAATTTTGCTGTCAGCGAGCAGGGGGCGGGGCCCACTCGCCGACGCGTAAAATGACACGGGATGACGTCGGGAGAAACCCCCGACGTCATCCTGCCCCATTTAAATATTCAGGAAGGCGGGCGGACAGCAAAATCAGCTGTCCGCCCACCGAACTGTCAATGGCCAATTGAGGCCATTGACATTATAATTAACCCAATTAAAGGCCCTGCCCGTCCAACCTTAAGGTTGGTGGGCAGGCCAAGAGCCCCGGTGGGCAATAGAAAAAACATGAAACCTCATCCACTGGCGGGATGAGGTTTCATGTCCATTTTAAAAATCTTTAATAAACTTTATGTCATATTTATTAGCATGTCCCATCTCGTGTGACATTGTCACATGAGGGGGACATGTTAATAATTTTTTAATTTTTCTATTTTTGAGGTTTTTTAAACTGTCACCAATCTCCCTGAGACAGCACTTAGTCTCAGGGAGCAGTGCGCTCTTTCGCGCGCATGCGTGAAAGAGCGCACTTTGACAGTTGGGGAATCCCTCTCCCCCCCCAGCACAGGAAGCGCATAACTCTTCCCATCGGGCAGCCTGCTGGGGTGGGCCTTAATTGGCCTGCCCACACAAAATGGCAGCGAGGCCCGTTTCAGCGGGGGAGTTTGGCTGCCCGCCCGCTGCTGAGCCAGTGGGGCCCGCCTGCCCATTGAGGGCTAAATTCTGCCCATAGGATCTATTACATCCACCTGAGGGGGCCAATGGGGCCTTGGTTGTCTCACCTGAAAGTTGATACTTCTAAGTGCATATTCACTCTGCCCTGCAAAGGACTGTCTGCTGAGATTTTTGTGCTCTCATCTCTGAAGTGGGAGTTGAACCCACAACCTTAGACCTAGAGGCAATACAATTAACTATGCAACTAGTGCAATTGTCTAGTAATATGTTTACATCCAAAAGAATAGAATTCTAGAGTGTAAATAAGTACTATGTAAATTGCTACTTTTGAAAGCATTTAAAAGTTGGTGAAGAAAAATCTCCAAACTCAGAAACAAAAGTGAAACAAATGGTTGCTTTTTTTTCAGTTTAAACCTAAAGCAGCAAATGCTACTTAAAAGTAAATAAGTAAATCATCAACAATAAAATGCTTTGCCCATTATTTAATTACACCAATTTATCTTAGTTCAGGACAACTATCCTTGGCATTGTGCTACCTGATCGGCCCTCAAAATACCCTTGCTTTCAATTTTAACACTTTTAATACAGCAGCTGAATGAATGTTTATGCTGAATAATTCAGTTGTTTTATTAGTCAATAAAATGTTTTGTGGATCTTGTTCTAAATTACATCATATTACCCAGAAAAACATGACCTTTAGCATTGTGTTACTTGTGTGGTTTTTAAAACATGACTCCACTCACTTTAAACATTTCTAATGATGTGCTATGCTCAAACTTCCATAGAATCACAGAATTGTTACAGGACACTTTAAAGTTATTCTCAAATGCTGCAAAAATAATCTCAAAACATGCATTTTTGTGCTCGGATACTTTAATCTCCACATATAATGTTGTCCCTTATTTTTCTACAAAAACGTTTTATCTCTTGTTGAATAAACATTAGTCTCTACCCACCCTATCAAGAGACATTTTAAAAAAGGTTAATCCAATGATCCACAGTTTCTGCATAAACTCATGACTATCCCCCTCTCACATAACCACTGCAGGAGCTCACCCATAGCTACAGCGATGGGGTGCCGGTCTGCGCACATCTCTGGCAGAATCTGCTCAACTTGGTACTCCATGGAGTCCACTAACCTCCCCATCAAGACTTCCATGCGTGCACATGTCAGCACCCCTTCATCAGCCAGCAGGCAAACGGATTTCTCCACCTCTCATGCCACCCTGTTAAGGGCCTCCTGCTAATTTTCCCCTGTCTCTTGCTGCCTTTCCAGCACCTCTTGGATGACCGATTCCAGAGGCCCATCATCGGGCACGAAACTCACAAATGCCTCTTCCCCAGCACTCCTCCAAGTGCTGGTGAGCTTGGCTGACCGTGCCTTCTCCTGCTGCGGACACATGTCTGTGCAGTGGCACCTGTAATTGAAAGAGGAGACAGCGAGTGACTGCATGGAGCCATCTTTGACCCTTATTTCTATGACATGCATGGATTCTTACTGGATGGAGGCCGCAAGCCAATCTCTCCATCTCCAATGGATTTGTCCTGCTCCACCCCTGCCAGCTGGGCTGCCTGCTCCTCGAAGCCGGTCAGTTCTTTTAAGTGTGTCCAGCACTTTCCTGTCTTCTCCCTCTCTCTTCTATTATGGCTTAATTTGTCCATTGCAAAGAGAGAAGATGGGATTGTGTGCTATGTGATTGATGTACTCCAGGTTGTTCAGAAGGGTTCTGGGCCAGCATCCTCCAGAGCAGTGAGCTCATACAGATATAAGGATAAGGCTCAGAGAGGCATGTCATTAGTGGTGCTTGCTGGTGTCCTCAACACCTGAGCCCCACCCCCCATCCCTCCCCAGACACCATGTGAGGTCTCTTTGTGGAAGGGTGAGGGACCTACAGTGGTCTCCTCACCTGAAGAGTAGATGGACTGCAGTGGGGCTATGAGGCATCATCTTATCAAGTTGCCACTGAGGCCCATGTCCCCTGGAACATTCATTGAGGTGAGTGTGAGCAGTTGAGGGTTGACTTGCCCTGGTGGTGCGGATCGGCATTGCAGGACAGTCCTTAGCTGGAGGCTCTGGGCAGTGACTGCCATGGAGACTTGCTCCCATGCAGGGTTCATCTCCCTGCTTGGCTTCCTCCTTCTCCTATCCGGTGGATAGAGGATGTGCTTCCTGGCCTCCACTTGTCAAGCATGTCGCCCAGGGAGGCATCACTGAACTTGGGCGCCAGAGCTCCCTGTCCTCTTCTGGCCATTTCCTCAATCAGCGTGGTGGATAAGTTGCTGTCCAGGCACCTTTTAAACATGGCGCCTGACATGACAGCGGGGCATGCACTATCCATCCCACCCTGCTTTAAAAAAGTGGGAAACCCTCGACTGCGTAATTAATGAGGCCAGGGTTGCATGATACAGCGCGAATTCCCAGCGGTCTCTGCAACAGGAAACACTCCCTGTCCCTGCCCCTGCCAAGGGACTTAGTCCCCGAAGGGAAATTTCCACCCTATGCCCCTATTGATAAATTCCAGGATGTCGTATGCTTTATTAACTACTACGCTCTCAACCTGTTTTGTCACCTTCAATGATTTATGCACATATACAGCCAGGTCCCTCTGCTCCTGCAGCCCCTTTAGAATTGTACACTATATTATTGTCTTCCTTCCTACCAAAATGAATCACTTCACACTTCTCTGCATTAAATATTATCCGTCACTTGACTACTCGTTCCACCAACCTGTTTATGGAATTAAGGATATAGAATGAATAGATGAGACAACCTAATCTCCTGCTTTATAAAATTCATAAATAGTATTTAAATGATTGAGAAATTAACGAACTCAACCTGACAACATATGATCTATGAACTTTAATACAAAATGGAGAGTGCAATAGACCTTCATTTTTATTTTAAAAATTAAGGAGACCTGCATTTTGCAACATAATTAATTATTTGTATACTGAAATGTTCATATTTGTTCAATCCTTGTATTATTTTATACTTTATTTTTATTTTAATGATTGTGAAGTTCTACACTATCCTGCACATGGTTCACAGTACTTCCAAATTGATCGCATAAAAGAAATACTGAATGATTATTTGATTACTCTTGTGAAAAGTGTTGGGTGCTGGTCTGATTGATGATGGAAAGTTTTGGTGGTAACTTTTGTGACTTGTCGAGGATTTTCCTATTTGGTAATGACAATTTTTGATCCAATCAGCATGGTGAACTTGAAAAGCTAGCAGCCAGTCAAATTGATTATGTATTGATTTATAGGGTGGCAGTTTAAAGTATTTTAGATTAGGAGTCTGACAGCAAATTACAAATCAATAATTCTTCCTACTTGTATTAAACATCACATGAAGATGAGTGACTTCACATTCACACTTGGTCCAAGTGATCTCCTGGACATGTATCGATCAATTGAAGGAATTGGAGAGGAATTTTCCAAAACATTTTTTCCCTTAATGACCCTGGGTTTTTTTCTCAGATTTTTTTGCCTCCCTTTGAAGGGGTGCGAAGGAGGTGGGAGGAAGGGAAGCAGTGTTCAGTCATGATGCCCTGGCGATCATATTATGGGGCAGACTTGAGAGAACAGCTTGGCTTTTCTGCTGTCAATTTTGAATGATCGTATATTATAAACCATGTGCAGAAATTTTTCCCCATCGGGGGCGGTTGTGTGGGGGCGGGCGCGAACCCAATCGGCACCCCCGATCAGGGCCAAGCCACCATTTTACGTGGGCGGGCCAATTAAGGCACACCCAGTGTGACACACACCCGGAAGTGCTGTGCGGTCCCTGTGCGGGCGGGGGAGGGCTTCCCTGAGTCGGGGCCTGCGCTCTTTCGCGCAGGCATGTGAAAGAGCGCAGAAATCTCCCTGAGGCACAGAAAGCTAGTGTGTTGCCAACTTTTTTTTATAATATGGGATAAAGTGTACTTTTAAAAGCGTTTTCTTTGGTATAAATTGTAACTTAAAATTAAAATTTGAAGCAAAAACTGTGCCTTATTATACTGAATAGTCCTTTATTTTATGTCAGCAAAATTCCTGAGATTAGAGAGGGGTATTATTTCAGGTTAAACTTACAGCCCAATTATTTTGAGGTCAAGATCAGTAAACTTTATTATGCACTGGTTCTGGATCAATAAGCTGAAGGATATTATTTTTTATCCTTCAAAATATGTTATAAGAACTTATTCATTGTTGTAATGGTCAGCACAGCTTCTAATTTTCACTGTATTTCTCCCTGATTCTAGTTCAGCTGGTTTAGGAAGAAGCCTAGAAATTAGTCCATGACAACGATAGCTTACACTTATAATAAGCTTGCACTTATAATAAGAAATCCCAAAAGTTTAACTGAATATTGCTTAAGCAGTTTCAATACGATAAATCATGGTTATAGACACTTTAGCTCTTACTCTTATGTGTTCAGTCCAAGATGCCTTGCAGTGTAATGATTGCTCAAAGGTGTACTCAATGAAAGAGCCACTCATGTGATCATGTCCAGCACTCATTTCATGTGCTAAGCAGCTACTTAAGACTTTAAAATAGAAAGCAGCTGTATTGTTTCATGCACTAAACAACTGCATTATGGAAATTGTACTCCAGAGGCAGAAGCTGCATTTGATGTCCAGGTAGATGAAGCTCTAAACCATGAAGTAAAGTAAAGACTTGCATTTATACAGCACCTATCAAAACCTCAGGACATCACAAAACATGTTACAAATAATGAAGTACATTTGAACTGTAGTCACTGAAAATAGGAAACACGGCAGCCCATTTCCACTCAGCAAACTCTCATAGCATCATAGAGGTCTACAGCACAGAAAAAGGCCCTTCAGCCCATCGAGTCTGCGCCGGTCAAACAAGTACCTAACTATAATCTCTCATAAATAGCAATGTGATAACGACCAGGTAATCTAATTTTTAGCAATTTGTTGATTGAGGGATAAATATTTGCCAGGACACTGGGGTTTACTCACCCACTCTTCTTTGAAATAGGGCCATGGACTCTTTTTACATCCACCTTACAGAGCAGAAAGGATTTTGATTTAAACATATCATTCAAAAAGGCACCACCTCCAACAGTACAGCACTTTTTCTGCTAAAGTTTCGGGAGTGAGGCTTGAACCTACAAACTACTCAGTCAGAAGCAAGAATGGTACCCACTGAGCCACAGCTGGCAATGGTACAGGAGATGTTATGTATATGATGGAAAGTCACGATCTCAAACAGTTCCTGCTTCACAACTTCAGCATGGGATGAAATCACTGGTCAATTTAAAGCTCTGTTGCAAATCTGCCAAATAACTTATTGAGAAATCAACTAGGGGAAGCAGATAATGCATAACTGCCAATAATGGATACAAATATGTCATCCTGACAACCCTCTCACAATGAGCTACTTCTCCATGAAATTTACTTGAGGAAGTTAATGCTCATGTTTACATGAAATCAATGGAAGTAAAAATTGGGAGGCATGCTGACTTGCGATCACCCGATCCACGCAATCATACACAATTAGGATCCAGCTACTGGAATGCTGCTTTATGCCTACACTCTTCTGTTGCATCTGTCTCAGTGTACCATGAACATTTGCAGGAAAAGGCACAAGGAGTTGAATATTTTGTTCTCAGAAAGATTTTATTGGTATTTGCAAGTCAGGGATCAGCAACCTGCCTTTTTATCACTGACATCACTCACATTCCCCCGTGGATTTTGGCCTCTATCTCAATGCAACAGCAACAACAAAGTTATTATTCAATAACAACGAAGCCTCCATTATGAACATGTAAACCAACTAAAAGCAGCTTTTACAGACATAACCGCTTCATTGCAACTTACCCATAAACAGGCCAATGGTCCATCACATAACATAGTAGAAACTCTAGTAGTAAAATCCTAAATATGGAAATCTCAGTATAATTTTTCAAATTAAGCAAAACTCATCATTTTATTTCCAAAACCCAAGAATTTCACAAGTGTTCAAATGAAGACTTTCAAGCGTGTGTTCTCCTTAATTCAACAATAGTCTTCACCCTACTTTGGAGAAAGTAAAGCTTCACATAAGACAACAGCCAGTACATATGAGAAAAATAAGCTTCTGTTTTTTCAGCCTGTGTACCTTCAACCTAGCTGTCTATGCACTACAAAGTGAATATTAAGGTGTTAAGGAAAATGATTTCAAGTATTATAAAATAAACCCGTTGTAATTTAGTTTGCTACTTTCAATAAAACCCATAAGCACAAGGCATTTTATGCCTTCATTGTAAAGTTGTGGGAAATTATTACAATATAATCATTGTAAATCTTTCACTGTAGTTCTTTGTCAGTTATTTACAGATGATATCAGTTTACTACAGCTGCGCTCAAAACCCTCAAATTAGTGCTCCTGTGAAGTTGTACAAACAGCAAACAACAGACATCTAAAAACACAGATATTTATAATAAACACACACAAAATGTCTTTTCCTAGATCTTTCTTTAGAAATACTGTGCTTCATATCATTTCCAGACATTTTTCAACAAAAGACTTATTACAGTCTTCCCAATCAATCAGCAAGTCCTATACTGTAATATATTTTCCATACACCGGATGCGCAGCTGTTGGCCTTACCTTTGTCTTTACTAAGATATCAGATAATCAGCAGAAGCTGAACGTGGTACAGTAGCAAAACAACCTGTGTAATTTGACCTTGCTAAACATCACACTTCATATTTTTGGTTTGTAATTTAAATGGAAAGTCTAAGGCTAAGTTTCACTTCAGGTTTCAACTTTTAACCTTTGCAATCAGATCAATTCAAGTTACTCATTGAAACATCACTATATTACCCCTTTTATAAATACAACACAAATGCTTATGAAACAAAGAGGAATATGAACTTATTAAAAACATTAGCAGCAGCATCAAGCTATGATTAATTTTGATTGCAACATCATATCTTCCATACACACATAACAAGCTGGTAATACTGGACAATTTATGCTAATCCAAAGTGGTTTCAGCCTCATTGTGAACTGGATAAAGTAGTTCAGATGGCAAGTTGCACAAATCAAAGTTAGGGTAGCATTGTAAGACCACCTCCAGGAAATCATTAAACATTACTTCACCACTGTACCTGTTGCAGTATAACTGCACTAAGTACAATGCAAAAGTTAAATGTCATTTTCTCTCATCAGTTCAATTAATATTAAAACGTAATCAGTATCCATGAATCCAGTAAGAAACTCAGGAGAAAGTTCCTTGCCCAAAGGATATATTTAGAATGTGGAACTTGGAATAGTCGAGGCAAATAACAGAGATCTATTTAAGAGGCAGCTAGGTTGAGTACATGAGGGAGAAAGGAACAGAAGGATAGGCTGATAGGTTGAAATGAAGCAAGGAAAAAGAGAAGAAACACTGCATTTCAATGACATCTTTCACAACACCCAAAACTTTAGAGTCAACAAAGTACTTTTGAAGTGTAGTCAAAAGGGGACAGTAACACAACAATAATGTTGCCGGACTAGTAATCCAGTGGCCCAGACAAATGCTGCAGAGATATGTGTTCAAATCCCACCATGGGAGCGGGGGACTTTAAATTCAATTAATTCAAAAAGCTGGAATGCAATGCTAGTCCCATTAAAAATTGACAAGGATGTCATAAAAACCCATCTGGTTCATTAATGTTCTTCAAGGGAGGAAATCTGCCATCCTTACCTCATCTAGCCTACATGTGGCTTCAGACCCATAGCAATGTGGCTGACTCTTAACTGTCCTTTGAAATGGTCTAGCAAGCCACTAAGTTGTATCAAATCGCTACAGAAAAGTCAAATAAAAGTTAAAGAAACAGACAAACCACTCAGCATTGACGTAAGCAAGGCAAACAACACAGGCACACCCTGCCCAGTTGACCCTGCAAAGTTCTCCACACTAATATCTGGGGACTTGTGCCAAAATTGGGATAGCTGTCCCACAGGTGAGTCAAATAACAGCCTGAAATACTCACCAAATCATATTTTACACCCAATGATCCAGATTCCTCCATCACTATTGCTGGGTATGTCCTGACTCACCAGAAGAATAGACCCACCAGAGGTGGCAGCATAATGGTATACAGTCACTTACCCTTTCTAAACAAAGTCCTAGGAAGGTATTTTACTTATCATACACCATTACATTATAGCATGTGAAATAGGCAACACCTTTTGAACTTACCTATCAAAAAGTTCCTGACCCCAGACTAGGGTTCCCCATGGCTCACAGCTTCTCTGAGATGCCATAAACCACGTTGCCTATCAAAACAGGCCCGACTCCATGAAAATCGCAGGGGCTCTAAAATGCCAATCTCCACAATGGTGCCAGCAAGGTCCGATGTGCTGTGGTGGTCTCACTGCCCAAACCGTTATCCCACGCTGCAAAAAGTAGTTGACAATGGGAATAGGGTGGGAATCCCAGAATCAGGATTAATGGATGCAGCGGTTCAAGAAGGCAGTTCATCACCACCATCCCAAGGGCAATCAGGGATGGGCAATAAATGCTGGCCCAGCCAGCGATTCCAACATCCCATGAATGAATTTTTAACAAGGTACTGCCTGCCATTTTTAAAGCCCACCTGCCTCTGTCTGACATGAACAGAGGCTTGAAAATCCAGCCCGTAATCTTTGTGGTGAAAGTAAAGCTATTAATCAAACAAGGGGCACAAAAAATAAATTAGCGGTCATGGTGAAAATTTCCTCTGTGCAATTGATATAGCAGAACTATTAATCCATTCTTTACAAACGAGTTTGCAATTTTGCTACAACTAGTAGACAGAGGAAATGTTGCTTCCCCAACACCCATATTATTTTATTCATAATGCAGAAGTTATGAACAGCATCTAAAATGCAAAGGAATTTGAAGTTTTTGTATGTATTCTGTCAAATTTAATACCACCCACTTCCGTCAACATATTTCTAAAAAATTCTATTTTGGAATGCTTTAAGCTGTTTCAAGCTTCACTAAATTAACTTAAGTATGCTTTGAGCACGCTTTAAATAGCATTTTGAAATATATTGAAACCTAAGCCGCACTTGCAGGGAAGCAAAGAGTTAGTCTTCAACACATCTACTGCCATTTTGCAATTGTACTGTGAAGAATTGAGTTTTGTAGCTCAAGCAGTCTCATGCCTGGCAACCAACCAAAACAAAACACACTCCTGATCCTGTCAGGTAAGCTAATTTGTTTGGTTGGGTAGATGTTGCCAGCACTCAGCTAAGTTTCTGGTTGGAATGCCATGTGGTAACAAAATGTTTGTTTGTCTGCGAGAAGAAGAAACTAGCAGAGGATCACCCTCTCTGTTTGACCAACAGAAAGAAGGTACAAATTAATCAGGCAGTAGTAGGACAATGCGAATGAAACTGGACAACTGTAAAACCAATCATGAACAATAATAAATCAGCAACCTGTTGTGCACTGCATCCAATTTTCTTTTACACTGATTTCACTGGTTTTCTTAAATATTAAGCTTACAGAGGTACTTGCTATGTTATATAAATTATGAAAGGTGTTTTCTTCAACAAATATCTCTGCGGCAAACCAACAAAGCTCTCCCTTCAGTGCATTTACACTGTGGGTTTTTGTCCTGGAACTTGTGTTCATTAGAAAGCCAATTGTCACACGCTGGGCAGGGAATCTGTATGAACAGGGCAGCAGCTGTGTACCTCTTTAACCAATTACACTGAAGAATCTTTACTGAAGCACGGAAATTCTGAACCAGAAAATGAAAAGTAAAGTATTTATTTCAATGCCAAATCATGCATAGCAAGTGAAATAAAAAATGGAAAGGAAATATAGGATTAATAGAGAGAGAGATAAAAGAAGCGAACATTTCAAAAATAACATTTTTTTTTACTTTTTAAATCTCCGGCAATAATTAAAATCTGAAGAAATGAGAATTATCCCTGTAAAAGTTTATTTTTAGTGTCTAAGAGATGTTGGCATTACTCACAAGCTGTAAAAATCAACTTACAGGATAATGAACACAGTTACCTTTAATCGGTGAGCTTAGTGGGTATCCAGTGGGCAACCACCACACAACATAAGACGTTCCATGCATTTCAATAATAAGTCTTTGGGCGAGATACTGGGATAGTGAAGCTCCTGAAGGAGCAAGGCATCTCAGTCTGTAATTTACTGATTTCCCCATTTAATTCAAATTTGTAGTCGCCAGAAGTTGCAATCCAATTTACACTTTAATAACAGTGAGTTCTGATTTATATTGTATGGCTGTTTTAGATCCATCACAAATTATATAAAATTTGACCCTACAAAAATAAAACCAATGTTTAGAAACATAGGGCAACATTTTCCCCCGTCAGGGGGGATGTGCGGGAGCGGACGTGGGGTCGGGCTGGTTCCAAATCGGTGGCCCCAGTTGGGGGTGGGCCACCATTTTATGTGGGTGGGCCAATTAATGTCTGCCCAACGTGATATCCGTCAGGAAGCGCTATGCACTCCCTGAGCCGGGAGTGTGCTGCCTCAGGGAGATTGGCTCAGGTTTAAAACATTAAATAAAGATGAGAAAAAAATGCCCGTGGATGAGTTTTCATGTTTTATCGGAAGCCTGCTAGGTCCATTAACGATTTCAATTACTTTTTTAATGGCCTTAATAGGCCGTTGACAGGTTGGCGGGCGCACAGCCGACTTGGCTGTGCGCCCGCCGAGCTGAAAATGTAAATGTTGCGGGGTGACGTAGGGATGCCCATCTGACATCACCCCACGTAATTTTACGCATTGACGAACAGGCCCCACCCCCTGCTCGCCAACCGGAAGATGCAGCCCTTAGAACACTTCTTAATTCACCATAAAGAAAGGATTTTTTCTGGTCACTATGATTTAGCCACAATGTAAACATGGGTGAGGATTTGCTCTCTACTATTTCTAGCTGAATCATTCTTGTAGAAGAACAATTTTGCTAGAAATAACAAACATAAAGGGTGGAATCTTATCATCTCAGTCCCTACTAGAAAAGTGGGACCATTTTCTGACCTGAAAACTGTTGTGATTCTTGACCAGGCCCCAAGTTTTCGGTGAGATTCTGTTAGGGACCAACAATGTTTTGTTTAAAGTAGGCAAAGTTTGAGATTTAAGACACTTGCTAAAAGAATAAAGCCAGAAAATTCCATGGATTTTGAACAAACAAAAATAAACTTTACTATACACAGCCATAAAGATTAGACAACTTATAATCTTACACTCTAACATTCAGGGTTAATATAAGGGACAGGTGAACTAATAGGCAATTGTGGTCGAACACAACACACTGCACACTAAATAACAAATGCAAACAAGACAGAGTCCATGCATTTCTCAACAACCCACCCAGACATCAGTAAACATTGTGAGTCAACCAATTTCACTGAAATTCAATCCCTCTCACAGGAGATTCCAGTCTTCATCTTCAAAGATATAACCTGGGAATTCTCTCCAAAAGTTGGTCCAACTCAGATGGCCTCAACAGTGGCCCACCTTGCAGGGTTTCAACCTCATTTCCTGAGATTCCATTCCCCTAGATTCCCAAGTGTGCACCCAAGCAGCAACTCACAAACACAACTTCAGCCCTTCGGCCGCACCAAACAGAACACTACTGCTCCAGTACTACTTCACCCCAACAACCTGCAGCATGGAGTCACCAACTTTCTGCCGTCTTCTTGATCATCAGGTCTTCTCCCAAGCCCTCTTCGATAGCCAGAGCTTCTCTTGAGCCCTCTTCACTTGAAGTCTGCTAACCACAGCCTTTTTCCTGCTTGGAGCCTCTTTCTCAGCTCCTCTCTCAACTTAATTGGGATCTTTTCCTGTCCCCTGTCTGGGACTCTTGTCTTCAATGGCGCACTGCTCCCGATCACATGACCTGGGTTTTTGCACCATTTTTCTTTATGCACAGGCACACTGAGTCCAAGGAACTTACATTGTTGAATTGTATGTGTGCAGTCCACTCCCGGTCTGCGCATGCACAGAAACTCTGAGGCCTGCCAGGACCAGAAACTCCTAGCTCCAAGGTAAGTCTGGCTTTTGTAACAAACCTAACACTCTGAGTTGTACACCCAGTAGTTGCTCTTCACCAGAACAAACCAACTGACATCACACCTTGGCGCTCCCTGGCTAATTAGGGAGGAGGGATAGGATGACTGGTCGATTCCATCAAAGGAAAAATGTCGAATAACAGGGTGCACAACATGGATCAGAAAAGTTCACCAGCCCTTGGATTTTTTTAAGGTTACAGCAACCACAGGAATGGAGAAGAGACCTGAGAAGGCAGCCCTGCTGCAACCACCCCCACCCCTACACCCCCACTTCATCCCCACCCCTCACCCCAGGTCTCTTACTCTTACCTTGAGGTCCTGCTACAAGATCAGAAGGCTACAAGGTGGGTTCTCTCAAGAATGGGAGGAAGTAGACTACCTCTCCAAATAAACGTTCATGGATGAAGTGGCCGAGGAAGTCAGCAGCAGGAGTGTGCTCCCTTCAACCTGGAGGTAATGCACCAAGAGGATCCAGAATCTCAAGAGGGCATGACAGGTGAGGGGCATAACACTTTCAGGCCCTACACTCTGATCTTCCCAGCATTCTTCTGCACAGCATTCCTCAAGTCAACATATCTTATGGCTCCATTCATTCCTCTCTCTCCAGTCAGATCATATTCCCATCTGCACAGCTGACACTCATACTCACCCTCAGTTTACTGTCCTCTAGCACCTATGCTCATAGTCACACTCCACAAATAGTGTCCTTCTCTCCCTACACAAGCCATTGGAATACTGACACCTTTTTGCTTTCTCACCTTGCCAAGGACAGCACAAACTTGGGGAAAGGCCAAGGCTCGGGGTGTGGATTGCCATCCACTGACAGGCAGATTGTTGGCCATTGGCATTGCTCTACTGGGAAGGAGTTCTTGTTCCAGGAAGGTGCAGAAGCCTGAGCCTCCTGAAACACTGCTACTCAAACATGTCAAGACAGCAATCCTCTGCCAGCAGACCATTTTGGGAGCCCCACCTCCTTACAGCTCACCTTAGTGTTCAACCCACTTGCCCTATGGAAGGGCAAACAGCTTAGGAGAAGGCAGCTGGTGCTGCTACTCTGCTCTTGACCCTTGGCAGAGGTGGAATCTGAAGTTGCATAAGCTACTTGCATGATCTGTTGAAGGCTCGAAGCAGGGAAATGCAGCTAAGAGTGAATGGGCTGCTGCATAGGTCCAAACATGGACAAAAGAGCTGAATTCCAAAGGTGAGATAAGAGTGACTGCCCATGACATCAAGGCTGCATTTCACCAAGTGTGGCATCAAGGAACCCTAGTAAAATTCAATCAAGGGGAAAACTCTCCACTAGTTGCAGTCATAATAGTAGATAGTTGTGCTTGTTGTAGGCTAATCATCTCAGCTCCAGAACATTGCTGCAGGGGTTCCTCAGGTCCTTGGCCCAACCATCTTCAGCTGCTTTATCAATTATCTTCCCTCTATAAGGAACTCAAAGGTGAAAACTGTTATCGGACACAACTCCTGATCTACCCCGCATGAATAAAGTACAGCATATTGTGGAACTGTCTAGCTACATAGTGATACATTTTGAACGGAGTGTGATATAAATGTTTGTTACCCCATCAGATAGTCTCTGTTGTATTTTTTTAATTCATTCATGGGACGTGGGCATTGCTGGCTAGGCCAGCATTTATTGTCCATCGCTAATTGCCCTTAAGAAGGTTATGGCCTCCTTGCTGTGGCTCAGTCCATAGCACCCTCGCCTTTGAATCAGAAGGTTGTGGGTTCATGTCCCACTCCCGGAAACCAAGAACTGTGATTGTACTCAAAAGAGTTGCAATCTGTGACTGTTGATAACTCGAAAGAATTTTTGAACAACTGCAGTCCATGTGGTGTAGGTGCTGTTAGGGAGGGAGTTCCAGGATTTTGACCCAGAGACAATGAAGGAACAGCGATATACTTCCAAGTCAGGATGGTGAGTGGCTTGAAGGGGAACTTCAGGTGGTGGCGCTCCCATGTGTCTGCTGCCCTTGTCTTTCTAGATGGTAAGTTCGTGGGTTTGGAAGGTGCTGTCTAAGGAGACTTGGTGAGTTCCTGCAGTGCATATATGCTATTCGATGTAATTTATATTTTGTACCGACCTTAATTTGCCTGTTAATTCAGGTTTAATTTATATGGATTCTGATTTGTGTTAAAGTGAAAACTACAAAAGAGGCATCTTGCTGGTAATTTCTTCATTTGGGTCATTCAGTAATTCTGGTTATTTTATCTGGTTCCCCCACAGGGATCTTAACAGCCAGGCAATGACTATCTCCAGATTCTAAAAGAAATTGAAATAAAAGTAAAATACTGCGGATTCTAGAAATATGAAATAAAACAGGAAGTGCTGAAAAAAACTCAGCAGGTTTGGCAGCTTTTGTGGAGAGTGGAACAGAGTTAATATCTTGAGTCCAATGTGACTCTTTGGAGCTCCGGCGTGTGTAATTCCAAAGAATAGTCACATTGGAGTCAAAAAGTTAACTCTGTTTCTCTCTCCACAGAAGCTGCCAAACATGCTGAATTTGCAATGACCATCTCCAACAAGAGAGGATCTAACCATCTGCCCTTGACATTCAATGGCATTACCATCATTGAATCCCCCACAATCAACATCCCAGGGGTTACCATTGATCAGAAACTGATCTGGACCAGCTATATAAATACTGTGATTAGAAGAGCAGGTCAGGGGCTGGGAGTTCACACAAAGTACCTCATCTCCTCACTCCTCAAAGCCCGTCCACCATCTAAAAGGCACAAGTCAGGAGTGTGATGGAATACTTACCTGGATGAGTGCAACCCTAACAACTCTCAAGAAGCTTGACACCATCCAGGAAAGAGCAGCCTGCTTGTCTGGCCATCAATGCACAGTGGCATCAGTGTGTACCAGCTACAAGATGCACTGCAGCAACTCACCAAGGCACCTTTGTCAGCACCCTCCAAATCTGCAACATCTACCACCTAGAAGCTCAAGGGCAGCAGATGCATGGGAACACCACCACCAAAAAGTTCCCCTCCAAGCCACACACCATCCTGACATCCCATGAACGAATAAAGAAAACTCCCACATTGCAAATTAATGCACCTGGAGCAGCAAAAATTGCACCTGTTTAAATTCATATCTATTTTCAAATGGCCCGGCAGTTTCGTGTTTTGTACCTGTGCAATTCACAACATGCCCCCTTTCCCCTACTGGCAAAAATGGCGCTGGCCAGAAATAGGGGTGGGAGTTCCACACCTAAAGCCCAGCCCATCATTTTTAAAGGTCCACAAGGTGCTCCCAACTCTGCAAATATTTGGCCCATGATCTCCAAAGCACATGCCAAAATCTCACATCTAACATTCCTTCACTACCATTTTAGTGAAAGTGTAGCTCCAACTTGGAAACTAACACAGAATCAATCACAGGATTAGAGAATGTTATGGCACAGAAGGAGGCCATTCAGCCCATCATGTGTGCGCCAGCTGTCTGAATGAGCATTATGACTTAGTGCCATTCTCCTGCCTTTTCCCCATACCCTTGCACATTGCTTCTATTCAAATAATCATCTAATGCCTCTTGAATGCCCCGATTGAACATGCCTCTACCATGCTTCCTGGCAGTGCATTCCAGGCTCGAACTGCTCGTCGTGTGAAAAAGTTTTTTCTCACATCACATTTACTTCTTTTGCAAGACACTTTAAATCTGTGCCCTCTCATTCTTGATCCTTTTACAAGCAGGAAAAGTTTCTCCCTGTCGACTTTATCTAGTCTCTTCATGATTTTGAACACCGCTATCAAATCTCCTCTTAGCCTTCTCCTCTCCAAGGAGAACAATCCCAACCTCTTCAATCTAGCTTCATAACTAAAGTTTCTCATCGTTGGAACCATTCTTGTAAACCTCTTCTGCACTCTCTCCAATGCGTTCGCATCCTTCCTACAGCTTGGCATCCAGAACTGTACACAATACTCTAGCTGAGACCTAACTAGTGCCTTATATAAACTCAGCATAATCTCCCTGCTCTTGTACTCGATGTCTCTATTAATAAAGTCCAGGATACTGTATGTTTTATTAACTGCCCTCTCCACCTGTCTTACCACCTTCAATATCTATGCACATATACACCCAGGTCGCTCAGTTCCAGCAAAATTCGGAAAAGCCTTTCCCAATGTATCACATGAAGATTACTAGAGAAGATTAAGCGATGTGAAATCATGGGTAGGATAACAAACATGATTAGAAAGGAAATTACGAAGAGTAGGAGTTAAAGGTTCGTCGGAAGTGGCAAGTGGTGCCACATAAGGTTCAAAAAGTTCTTTTGTGGGGCCCTTTCTGTTCACTGTATGTATCAGCGATTTAGACATAAGCTTAAAGGGAGCAATGTCAACATTTGCAGATGATACCAAAATGGGGGGTATAATTAATTCTTTAGAAGACCAAAGAAACCTACAAAACGATATTGATAAAATGGAAGAACAGGCTAAAAGATGCAAATGGGATTTAATGCGAGTAAGTGTGAGGTGGTACATTTCAATCAAAAAAATGCACAGCAGTAATTATATTTGACATGAAAATGGTCTTGGCGCTTTGCAAGACTAGTTAGACTTGGGCATACAGGTTCACAGGATAGTAAAGGCAGCACCTGAGGTTGGTATGACCGTCAAGAAAGCTAATGGAATGCTAGGTTCTAGGTTCACAACATAAATAAAAACCAAAACATAGGGCAGAATTTTCCTGTCGGCAAAGGAGGGGACTGGCCGACGCGTAAAATGACGCGTGGTGACGTCACCGCACCCCATTTAAATTTTCCGGCAGCAAAATCAGCTGCGCGCCCGCTGACCTGTCAATGGCCAATTGAGGCCATTGACAGAGTAATTAAACTAATTAGTGGACCTGCCCGTCCAACCTTAAGGTTGGCAGGCAGGCCAGGAGCCCCGGCAGGAATTAGAAAAAGCATGAAACCTCATCCACGGGCGGGATGAGGTTTCATGTAGGTTTTTTAAAATTTTAATAAAGTTTTTGTAAAAATTATGGACATGTCCCAACTCATGTGACTGTCACATGAGGGAACATGTTAGGGAAATTTTATTATTCTATTTTTAGCTTTTTTATATTCAGAGCTGATCTCCCTGAGGCAGCACTTAGCCTCAGGAAGATGAGTGCGCTCTTTCGTGCACATGTGTAAAAGAGCGCACTCTCGATTTTGGGATTCCACCCCTCCCCCCCACCCCACCCACACAGGGAGCGCACAGCGCTTCTGTGCGGACGTCACGCTGGGTGGGCCTTAATTGGCCCACCCACGTAAAATGGCGCTGCGCCCCCAAATGGGGGCACCAATCGAAAGCGCACCTGTATGCGCCCACCCTTCAACTTCACCCCCAGTAGGGGGAAAATCTTGCCCATAATCTGTTATGGCAGGTGGATGGTAAATGCCAAGCTTCCCAAATCCCAGAGGGAAACTTGAAGCAGCTGCCACAACTATTTGCAATTTGCACTTATTTCGAGATGTGGGCTTTGAATTCAGTAAAGAAGGCCACCGAGGCTTAAAGTTTTTTACACTTGTGTTAGATCTCAAAAATGCCATTCTTTGCACAGCCTTCTCGCCTTTATACATATTTTCCCTTTTGAATGCAAATTCCCATTGTTTCACTATGTCTTTGGACTTTACCTCACTAATAATAAAAATTATTATTTTTATCAGTAGCAATTTTATCAGTAATCTTTGGGAATAATAAACACACTGGGCAGCATTTTCCTGTTGGTGAGCAGGGGGCGGGGCCCACTCGCCGACACGTAAAATGACGCAGTGATGTCACCGCGCATCATTTAGATTTTCAGTTTGGCGGCGGGCACTTAAGGCCTTTAGAAAAGTAATTAACCCAATTAATGGACCTGCCCGTCCAACAGGCAGGCAAAGAGCCCAGGCAGCCTTCAGAAAAAGCATGAAATCTCATCCATGGGCGGGATGAGGTTTCATGAGGGATTTAAAACGTATATAAAATTTTTAAAAGGTAATTGACATGTCCCTGCTCATGTAACAGTGTCACATGAGGGGACATGTTAGGAATATTTTTTTCTCCCTTTAATAAAGTTTTCAAACTTGAGCTAAGCTTCCTGAGGCAGCACTTTCACGTGCAAAGCTGCCTCAGGGAGATTAAGTAGGTAATAAAAGTTTTTACACAATAAAGTAAAAAATTATTTAAACATGTCCCCTCATCTGACAATGTCACATGAGCTGGGACATGTTTGTGAAGTTTATAAAATTAATTTATTAATTTTATAAAACCTTCAGGAAACCTCATCCAGCCTGTGGATGAGGTTTCCTAGAAAACACGAAGGCTGCTTGGGCTCTTCGCCTGCCCGCCAACCTTAAGGTTGGACAGGCAGTGTTGTTAATGAGGTCAATCGCTTTCTTAATGGCATTAATAGACCGTTGACAGATGGGCGGGTGCGCAGCCGCCTCCAGCGCGCACCTGCTGAACGCAGTATCGAAATGATGCGCAATGAATTTGGGACGCATGACCAACGTCATCTTGTGTCATTTTACACGTGGGCGTGTCGAGCCCACCCCGCCCATAGACACAGACCCTACTATTACTCTACTTTACAATAAATTCCAAATAACATTATGAAAATTATTATATCTCCCTGACAAATCATGAACCTGTACAAACTACATGCAATAGTGAACTCCACACTATAGGAAGGTTATTGAGGCTTTAAAGAGGGTTTTGTTTATTAGAATAATACAAATTATGGGATGATATGATAGAAGTTTTTAAAATTATGAAAGTATGGGGCAAGCTGTACAAAAACATACAATTTTAAGTACTTGAGGGGCCTGGATACAAGATTAATTGTAAGAGGTTTAGAACAGAGAAATGGAAACTTCATAACATAAGGGAGAATTTTCTCCCCGTCAGGCGGGCCGGTGGGGAGCGTGCGCAGGCGGGTGCGGAGCTGATCGCTGCTCACAATCATCTATGCACTGCCATTTTACGTAGGCGGGCCAATTAAGGCACGTCCAGCATGATACACGCTGAAAGCTCAGCGCTACCTGTGTGGGTGGGGGGGGGAGGGAGAGTCGGGGCCAACCTTAAGGTTGGACGGGCAGCTTTCTCAATGTCACCGTGCATCATTATACACGTCGGCATGTGGGGGCAGCCCCCGCACGCCAAACAGAAAATGCTGGCCATAGAGTATTCTGAGGCAGGGTTAGTGGTTGAGGTAAAAACAATGTCAACATTGATGATTAGATTGAATTGGTGACTGAAAGAGCAGAGAATGAAGGGAGATAAGAACTGGATAGGTAAATATGATTAAGAGTCTTCACTCACATGGCGTATAAGGGCCAATTTAAAATACGTGCGACAAATGGCCTGTTTCTGTGTTGTAATATCCATGTATAACTAACTTCAATTTTGGATCTTGCAGCATCAGTTTTGTATGGGCATTCAGCAAATGATCAACTGCATCATAAAACTTGTTATAGGATCTATTACAGTGCAATAACTTTGTGAAGTCCAATAATGCCTTCCCTCACATGTAGAACTGCCTCCAAAAGTGAAAGAATTGAGACCTCAGTACTTAGTGTGTTGAAGCCTGCTTTGCCAAAATTCCACAGGCCTTGCATACTCCAGGCTGGAAGGCTGCTCATTGTGGAATCAAGTCATGGCTAAAAAAAGGAGTTAACGTGCTGCCCCAAATTTAGCAATGCCTCCATGGGAAACCTACTGGATGCAGTGGAGGCCCGCTCTGAAGTCCTCTGCCCCCGCTTTGGGCGAAGGCCAGCAAACAATCTCACCAATCCGGCATGAGAGGTGGTGGAAGCGGTGGCCAATGCCAATGTCCTGCAAAAGAGGGCAGCCACCCAGTGCCAAATGAGGATGAATGATCTCCTGCGTTCCACCAGGGTAAGTCACTCTTCTCATCATTCACAACTCACACACTCACAAACCCATCATATATCAACAGGGATCTCACTCACTGCCGGTTCAAGGAACATAACCAATTACTCTCTTACACACACCTTCATCTGCCCTGCAGACCATGTCCTCATCCCACCCATGGCATCACTCACCACCCACACGTCAGGCATACTTATCATCTGACCTGGCCGGTGTCCTGCTTACACTCTCTCCATCTCGATTCATGCAGGACAAGCTGGCACACAACAAAAGGGAGAGGTCGCAGACTGGTAGAGGAATGCCCGACATCAAGGTCTTCACAGACTTTGAAAAAAAAGTCATACAGCCGGCTGTCAACAATCTGGACTGTTCCTGTGCTGACGGTGATGTCGGCAGTGCTCATCCAAGTGAGGATCCAGCAGTGCAACATAGATCAGGCAACCATGCTGTGAGTCAGTTCCCCTCTTCCGCAGCCCCCTGCCAAGCACTAATTATCTCTCCTTGCTTTCGCAGGCACATCTGGAAAGCAGCCAAGGAGGCTTATGAGCCAAACCCTAAAGACACCTTGGAGGAAGAATCTGATGACACCCTAATTGAAGACCAGTCATAACGCTCACCCACATCCTCCACCAGTGCAGTAAAACACACCTCGGTGGGACCTAGTTCTAGAGTAGCCTCGGGGTCACAACCTGGTGAGCATATCGCATTGGCAGATCCACTGCAGGTGGCAGCAGGGACTTCTCAGGTTTCCAGCACTCAGAGGACTGCTGGAGACCAGAAATCTGCTGAATCCAAGTCAGATGACTCGGTCATACCTCAGTTTCTGGAGCTGCAAAGGCAAGCTCGGGAACATCAGGGAGGAATGTCCGCTCAGGTTTCAAGGCATGATCGAGCAATCCATCTTCAGCCTGAGGTGAGAGGGCCGGCATGCCAACGCACCAAGATCAACACTGGTAGGATGGTAGCTGCCATGGAGACCTTGGTCCAGGACATCAATCCTGCACTGCTAAGCGGTCTGAACTCCAGCGCTAACACCACACTTGGCCTCCAACAGTGTTAACGCAAGAGGGTGCAGGGCAACTTGATCTCACTCCAACTTCCCCTTCTCCTCAAGAAGTCAGCCAGAGGCCCTCAGGCACCCATAGGGAGGAGGATCAGAAGGGGCATACCCCGGGGCCATCCACCCAGATGACTCCAGGAGTGTCTGGCCCATCCAAATCCCTTCTTCCTTCGACCCCAGCAGCACCATTTCCACAGGCCGAGGAGGGTCTCACTGCACATAGCAGGAACCCAAAAGCAGGCCAGGGCCCTCCAGGTCTTAGTCCTTTAAAGGACGCCCGCCAAGTCATCACAGACAGGGAGTAGCAGTCAGCAGGCTGTCTCCACCTCCGCTGTGGATGTTAGGGGAGCACCAAGACGTAGCGGCAGGGTTAGGAAGGTTAAGAGAATATAGTTGCGCAACCTGTACATAAGTGTTAATCACTTGTCCATAATGTTCACCACTGTAAATAAACTCCCAAGAATGTCTCCTGGCCTATGGCTCCTTGTTATGGTGAGCAGTGTTCGTGTCCCTCAGATGTGAAGCCTTGGTTCCTGCACAGGATAAAGGCAGGTGTGTCAGTCCAGAGCCTCCTCCCTATGCATTTTGTGACCTTCAGACAAAAGTAATGGTCAGTTTCACACTCACTGGACACATTAGTAATGCCTGCTTGCGAGATCCCGCACAGGTCACCTGTGGAACCCTGGAAGGAGCCACTGGCGCAAAAATTGAGTGTCACATTCACTTTCACAGCCACTGGCAGTGGATGTGCTCCAGGTGCCCGTGGTGCCAAATCCTGAAGCAGGTGGCATATATGACTGACCAGTTCCCTAGACATGCGTAGCCTTCGGCAACACTGGTTCTCGGTCATCTGCAGGATCAACAGGCGCTTTCTATAGAACCTGGCTCTCGCAAGGCACCTGCGAGTGACAGATCACAGTGAATCTTCATAAAAGCAAAAAACTGCGGATGCTGGAAATCCAAAACAAAAACAGAAATACCTGGAAAAACTCAGCAGGTCTGGCAGCATCGGCGGAGAAGAGCAAAGTTGACGTTTCGTAATTGACTGCCACTTCTCTTCAAGAAATGCCTACCTTGAAGAAGTTATGTTCTATTTTCCGTCAGGATTTTCGAATATCTCTTTTGCCTTGTTCCCAACAACACCCCCCCCACTCTTCCACCCACCACCCCTCTTAAACCAGCTTATATTTCACCCCTTTCCTATTTCTACTTAGTTCTGTTGAAGGGTCATGAGAACTCGAAACGTCAACTTTGCTCTTATCCACCGATGCTGCCAGACCTGCTGAGTTTTTCCAGGTATTTCTGCTTTTGTACAGTGAATCTTCAGTTGTGTGTGCAGCAGGCCCCACTGCCCCTTCATCTTGAGGGAGGTGCTCCTTCCTTTGCCAAGCCAGGCATCTCCGCCGTTCTCTTCTTCTTCTTCTCTATTTCTGTAAGCTATGAGGCATACCGCTAAATCACCAGACTCCACGATCATGATGTTCTCCTCCCGAAGGTTCAAAGACAGAGACGCGTATGTTAGCATAGGTGTACTAAGAACCTCTCTTGGTTAAGTCTGAGTGCCCCTTCACGCACGCGAGTGCTGGCCACCACTTGGATGGCCAGTGTGTAGTGCACTCATTGGCTGTCCGAAACCCGACCCACCTCTGCTCCACTCCACTTGACTGATTGGTGGCAGTTTCGGCCACTGGACTGCATGCTGTGCTTTTAGCTCAGGCGCAGGCATTCTGCTAACCTACACTGCAAGGCTGTGCTGTTAGCTTGAACCATAATGGATACTGGTTCCAAACCTTGAAGACGACATTGCAAGAGGCTGTGAGCGCTTCCACCAGTGACTGCACCATGGCGACCTTTCACAAGGGGATTCTATAACATGCCCAATTGGCCAATTGCTCTGCTGCCTCCTAAAATGCTCATTACTTTGCAGTCTGCGCCCGAGGGGTGAAAAGTTCTAAAGCATTCGGTGGAACTTTCATGCTTTTGCTTTGTTTGAGTGGGCAGAAAAGCTTCAGAAGCCCAACTCTAAGCATGTCAATGGAGCTGCAACGGTCTCAGTTGCAGAAGAATATTCACTTTTGACAAGCTAATCCAAGTGCGTGGCCTCTTCCCTCGCCCCCTCCCCCCACTCTCCCAGCTTGTACTTGAGTATTTCCTTCAGTCTGTGCTACCTTGCCCCCCACCCCACCACCTCCCACTGCCCCACTCCTGCTGCCCCAGCCTGACACCCACTGGAGGCCTTGCCCGGCACTGCATTGAAAGCTAGCTGGGATAAATTAACTTGCCTGTGCCCCCGACGAATGTGTGGCGCCTCTTCCCTGGTGTCCTATAGGCGATGCTCATGAGCACTGTGCAAGGTTCTGTGCACTCACCTCCGAGTTCCCCTCGAAGTTCAGGTTGCCAGATGCACAATTTTTCAAGACAACCGTGAAGCACGCCATTCTGAAATCACGACAACGTGGGCGGTAAATTTGACGGGGGAGGCTGATTCTGGCAAGCAGAGCTTATAGTTGTTTGCACATGCATTAAAATGACATTCTCGACATGCAGCAATGGGGAATGTGGCCCACCATTGACAGGTGGAGCGGACGAACACAAGCTTGTTTCACGATGGCCTTCTTGCTATATTGTCCCCCTCCCCCGTCCACCCGCCATGATGCCCGACGGCAACAGGCCGTAAAATGCCTGTTAACATTTCAGGATCTGTGTTGTTGTATCGAGAATCATTGAATGATATAGCACAAAAGCCTATTCAGCCCATCATGCCTGTACTGACTCTTTGAAAGAGCTATTAATTTAGTTCCATTCCCCTGCCCTTTCTCCATAGCCCTGCGGTTTCTTTCTCTTCAAGTATTTATCTAATTCCCTTTGGAACATTATGACCTGAATGCCTTAATTTAGTGGTAAAGAAACAGCTTTCACTGTTCATCTCACATGTAGTGGCCTGCAGGCTTTTAGCGGGAATTGTCAACGGAGGCTTCCAGTCATCCAGCATCCGTTTAAATTTGGCGACCTTTACAAGAGAGCTGTGGCATCTGTAAATAGGCCAAGCAGTAGGGAGGCTTTTCAATTCATCAGATTAAAGAATTGTAACCGAATCACACAATCTACAAAGCAGGAGGTAAAAAAACGTAAATATAAATTGCATTTAAATCATTGCATACGAAACAAAAAAAAGATTGGGATAAGGAATCACAGGCAGAATCATCCCCAAGTTGCACTAAATGCAGTAGCGGGCGTGAAAAAAATACATTTTACCCGCTGGTCGCAATGGCAGGTTTTGGTGCTGTATCATCCCCTTCCCAGCACGTCCTGCCTCATTAATAATGCATTCACAGGCAACACTCCGGATCGCTGATGGGCGATTTAGTTTGGCGGCCATGCCATGACCTCAGCACTTCTGCGCTACGGGCACCATATTTAAAGCACACCAGAGCGTATGCCTACTTCATGTCTACAGATCAGGACTGCTCTAGACAAGAGATGGCTCTGAAGGCAAAGAAGACAGCAGCCCCCAAATTTAGTGACGCCTCTCTGGGGCGACTACTGGGCACAGTGGAAGGCCGCCTCGATGTCCTCTACCCCTGCTTTGGCTGCAGGAGGTCCACCAGAGTCACCAACCCAGTCTGGAATCCGGTGGCAGTGGCGGTCAGCATCACCGGAGCTCAGAGGAAGAGGATGAATGTTCTCATCCATTCAGCCAGGGTAAGTCAACCACCTCATCACTCTCAACTCACACACTCACAAACCCATCACACATCCACACGGATCTTACACCTCAAGGGACAACAACACTAACTCTCTCACACACCCTCACATCACCATCAGGCTCATATCCTCTGGAGCTCACATCCTCATCTAGTCCTTGGCTCCACTCACCACACAAACATTCCACACAGTGCCATGCGTCCTGCTCACACTCTCTCCATCTGTTTTGATGCAGAGGAAGCTGGCTCACAACAGCAGGGAGAGCTCCCAGACCGGGGGGTGGAGTGGCCCACATTAGGCCCCTGCGCTGACTGGTGAGGACATGGACCGTACCTGTGGCAGCAGTAGGTCAGCGGCAAACACCCATGTGAGGATCCTGCACCACATCATCCCTCTCTCAATGCAATTGTGAGTGCTCTACCTCCTGCTTTTGACTGTGCTACTATGCTGTAATTATATATACTTTCATTCACAGGGAGCTCTGCAAGTGAAACAACACCCTCAGCCAGCCAGTCCCTCAGCTCCATCCAGGTCCTCATCTCCAGCCAAAAGGACAACTCTTGCTTTGAAGAGCTGGAAATAATCAGCCTGGAAGACCCATCGCAGCACTTACCCACACCCTCCACCAGTGCAGAGACACACACCTCGGTGAGACCAAGATTTAGAGCAGGCTAGGGTTCACAATCTGGTGGCCACTGCAAGGACACATGTCTGCAGCAGGAGAGGGCAGGTTCAGCCGAGCTCCCCGGCACTCAGAGGACTGCTGGGGAACAGGCATCCGAGAGGTCCGAGCCACGACAAGCCTCTGGATTTGGCCTTCCAATTCATCATGGAGAGTCAGCAGAAGGCTGAGGAACATCATGCAGAGCTGTTGGTAGCCCTCAACAGAGTGGCACGTGAGTCAGAGGAGTGTGTCTGCCTGCTCTCTCATGAAGTGGTGCCCACATGGTTTCCATGGGAAGGATGGTGGGTGCCATGAGGACCCTGGTCCAGCAGGACGTGAAGATGTGCACAGACCTTCACTCCATTGCGGTAGCCATGGACAAGTCCCTGAAGTGGAAACACAAGAGGGAAATGAAGTGCCTTCATGTCCCTCTAGGGGCTCCTTCCCCTCAAGGAATCAGGCAGGGGCGCTCCAGCACCCAAAGTGAGGAGGAATGGCAGCTGGACAACCTTGAGACATTCACTCAGGAATCTCAGAGGCTATCCGCTCCCTCCAAGTCTGCTTTGCCTGTGACTCCCTCAACCTCTTCCTCTGTCATCGCAGTGGGAGCAGCGGGCCCACAGGAGGACATCCAAAGCAAGCCTCAAGGCCTCGACTCTCCAGAGGATGCATGCCGAAGTCATCAGAGACAACAGGGCCAACCATTGCACAGACTGTCTCCACCCTTGCTGCAGATGTCAGGGCAGCTCCTAGAAGTGGTAGGCCTAGAAATTTTAAGAAATTCTGATCACAAGTAGATGCACTGGTGAACACACTTTGTCACTTTATAATCTGAAAATATATTCACTTTTACTGAATAATGTGTAATGTTGCCTTTCAGTTACGTTGACTGGCTTCGCGAGTCTTTCCACTGCATCCCACCCCACTAGCAGTTCAGCTGCACACAGCCAGACCATGAGTAATTCTAGAGGGAGAAGTGTGTGTGTGGCAGGGCTTTCAGAACATCATGCAAGCACTCTCCCACTCAGAGCCTTCATCCATCACACTCACCTTACTGTCTTGAGCATTTTCAATACTGCCTGCTGGGGTTCTCTTTCAGTTGTCCATCTGAGCTGACCTGCATCTCCCACTGATTGCACTCCCGTGAAGCACCTGTGCCTGTCCATCACGAGGCTCCGCTCACTTTCGATTTCGACATTCATGGTCGTGGTCAAGTATACCGTCAGCTCCCCTGTCCTTTCCCCCCACAAGTCATCCTGTCCTTTCCCCCTTCCACCTCCCCACTGTCACCAACCAACCCAAACCCTTGCCGTTCCAGGATGTCCAGGCGAACGCGCACATTCCCTACTTTCCTGAGAATCCCACTCCCATCACATTAACCTTCCCCGAGCTCCTCCTTTCCACCCCCAAGCTCAGTGTCTGCTTCCAAGTTCCCACCAACCACCCTCGCAACCACCATGCTACTGCTACCGACACACCCTCATCCTTCCACCCTATCAGCTCCCTCTGCCCTGTCACACTCACCATTCCCTCCTACCATGCCCACCCTCAGTTCACTCCCCAGGAGGCAGTCATTGACTCCACAGACCCTCCCTTGCACATTCACCTGGACATCTTCCCCGGCCTCTTACTCCCTCCTCCACCCTTTCACCGTTCTCCACCCTTACTCCAACCTCCACCCTTACTCCCTCCTACCCCCAGACATCTTCCCCTTTACGTACTCCCTCCTCCCCCTGGACATCTTTCCCCTCCAAACTTCCTCCCTTACACCTTCCTCCCCCCTTATGCCTACCTCCCCACTTGCTGCATTCTCTCTCGTTACACCCTCCTCCCTTGTACTCCCTCCTCCACCCTCCCAACCTCACTCCTGACACCTTCATTCCCCTCACCCAACCTCACCCCCCGACACCTTTGTTCCCCCGCCCTCCCAGCATCAGATGATCCACTGTGCTTTCACACCAGGATGAAACCGATTTCTGCCCCTCACGCCGAGCTGTCCACCCCCTGCCCAGTATGACGCCCGCCGCCAACAGAACTGGACAATTCCACCTACAGGATTGTAAAAGCACAGAAGGTCATTTGGCCCATCATGTCTGTGCCAGCCCTTTGGATAGCAATTTACTTAGTGCCACTCCCCTGCCTTCTCTCTGTAGCCCTGCAATTTTTTCCTTTTCAGATAATAATCCAATTCCGTGTTGAAACCTCAATTGACCCTGCCATCTCAGGCATTGCATTCAAGACCCTAACTATTCGCCACATGAAAAATTTTTCTTCATTTCGCCATTGCTTCGTTAGCCATCGCCATCATCTTAAATCTGTGCCCTCTGGTTTTCAATCCTTCCACTAATGGGAACAATTTCCCCCAGGCCCCTCATGATTTTGAATATCTCTATCAAATCTCCTCTCAACCTTCTCTTCTCCAAGGAAAACAGTTCCAACTTCTCCAATTTATCAATGTAACTGAAGTTCCTCATCCCTGGGACCATTCTCATGAAACTTTTCTGCACTCTCTCCAATGCCTTCACATCATTCCTAAAGTGTGATGCTCAGAACTGGACACAATACTCCAGTTGTGGCTGAACCAGCGTTCTATATAAGCTTAACATAACTTCCTTACTTTTATACTCGATGCCCCTATTAGTAAAGCCTCGGATGCTACATGCTTTATTAACCTCTCTCTCAATCTGTCCTGCCACCTTCAATGATTTATGCAAATATACATGCAGTGGCCTCCGCTCCTGCACCCCTTTTATAATTATATGTTTTATTTTATATTGTCTCTCTGAGTTCTTCCTCCCAAAATTCACATTTCTCTGCATTAAATTTCATCTGCCACTCGCGCGCCCATTCCATCAAACTATGTCCTTCTGAAGTTTTACACCATCCTACTCACAGACATACCCATGGAATAAGGGAAAGACATAAAGCAGTAAAACAGAAAAACTACAACATGATTATTTCAAAAAAAGATCTGCAACTCTAATTTTCTTCTGCGGGAATGAGATTCCACATTTATAAAATTAACTTTGCGGGCCCAGAGAGGTTGTTCAAGAGTAATTATCACTTACTATGCCATTAAAAGCTCAGTTATTCCTGGATGAATAGGTCTTAACTTTATTTAGAATGAGAATAGTGGGTAATTAGCCTAAATTCAGCTTGTGGCATAATCTCTGTGTCAATTCCATCGGCAAAGCCTGTAACTGCGCAGCCTGAAGAGGAGCAGAGTATCACTGAAAGTAACTCTCCACATAAAAAATTCTCCTCATCTCGCCCTCTTTTCCCAATTATCTTAAATCCTCTGGTTACTAAGCCTTCAGTCATGCCAAGATATTTTTACATCTTGATGCCAAAGCTTCACCTGAGCCTGAAAATTAAAAACATTTAATGTATTTGTTACAAATTGCTCTCTCTCTGCTATTTTAGTGGGGCACTCTGTCAGCTCTTTTCAATCAGAAGAACAGCAAGCCTATGAATTGTCCTTCATTTGTATATTTCAGTATGCATCCGTAGAGCTTTTTGAAAGCAGCCATCGTAACAGCTGCGTGTTTTCCAGTCTCACAAACAATCTTTGGACTGTAACAATATGGCAACATAGTGACAAAACTATAATAGATGAATAATAACAGTTTAATGCTAGTTTCATAACTAGTAAGGGTGATCTGATAAACTCAAAACATGTGCCAGGATTTTATGTGGAGGCAGTGCACTGGCCAGAAAGTTGGGGGCAATCCACCTCTGCAGGCTGTGGAAGCCATGATGATATCTTAAATTGAGAAGTCAATTAATTGCCTGCAATCATGGCTTCTGCCCCTCTAAGGCAAGATTCCCCTCCTCCAAGAGCCAGAGGCCTGAGGTACAGCTCAGAGAGGTCAGGGATCACCAGGATCAATCAGACAAGGATGGGGGAGGTCAATCATGAGGGCAGGGAGGTCTTCGAGGTTGGGCCCAATCAGGTGGGATCTTCCTTCTACATTGAGCCTGCCGGGAGGCCACCAGGTTTTGCTGGGCAGCCTTACCAGTTGAAGCTATCTGCTACTTATCCCATCACTCGTAAAATGCCAGCAGCAGCAGCAAGGCGACGGGCATGGAAACCCCAAACCATCCCACCCCCTATTTCCCAGCCCACTACCAGAGCGGGGGGGAGGACCTTAAAATTCCAGTCATTAAGTTTGAGTAGTTTAAGCAGGTTATCTAAACTATTCGGATTACCTTGCTGCCTTTTAACTTAATACCAATTATGTTTTTTTAATACATTAAATTTGGATTCTGATATGGTGGAAGATGTAATGCCCTGTTGGCTCACTAATATTTAGCAATGTCTCAAACTATTACAAACTAAGGTCAGTAAGAAAATAAGGGAACCCTTACAATATTAGCAAATGCATAGAGTTACTAATGTCACTTGCTGAACAACATACAGTTTTTCTTTGCAATGAAATGTTGGGTCACTCATGATCTCATTCATGAATAAAGATGTACAAGATCAAAGATAAACAAGCCACGATCAGGAGACACAAAGGAGAAAACATCCAACAGGCATAAAAACAGCAAGACTAATTTTCTCCATTACAAAAATGTTACACCGTAAGGAAGTGATAACATTTACTTAGCGATAAAAAGATTTTTCAAAGAAATCAAATCTGCTCAAATAACCTTTGGGGTAAAAGCACTGACATTTAGACCACAAGGTCTCACAGTTAATTCTAAGTCTCTGCTGAGTTATCTGATCTCAGTTGAGCCAGCAGTTCAAAGATAAGTTCGGCATTCATGGATCTTCCACTCAGGACTGGTTGTGGTTCCAGCAGTAGCCACTAGTAAGCTCTGGCACTGCTGGGACTACTCAGCTGCCAGCCAATCTGATTGGCCGGCTGCTCTCGCAGGCAGAACTTCCATTCCCTGAGGGGTGGGAGTCCCTCTCTCAGCTTGTTAAGGCCACCTCCAACATATTGTCGCAGCAGGGAAGCCTTTTTTTTTAAAGTCAGTCGGCTCAAGGCCAACTTTTCTACTGGGTGGGGGGGTGGGGAGGGTGATCAAAATTGCCCCCCAAACCTGTAAAACTCATCCCCTTATATCCAAATTTTTTCTACTTTAATTATTATCTAATTGTTGTTTGGTAGAACAGAACTTGAGTATTGCTGAAAAAAGAGACATGTCGAAGCTTTTTGCCTTGCACCCATCAAGACACTTCACAAGAATACCAATATAAGGGGAAAACAACAATTTATACTGTATGCGAAGAGTGTGGCAATTGGTTGGCAAGTGGACTCTGATTGGTAGAGGCGCTTCCATGGAGAATGCACCAGTGATGGTGCCTGACAGATAACTACCAAGCATTGTTTGAAATTTAAACTAGGCAACTTGACTCCGATTGGTCAAGGCATTGCCCTGAGGAATGAGTCAGCAAATGGCTGTCACTTACTTTGTTTAACTGAAACAGGCGCAATGTTCTTCTGTCTGCAAAGAACAGGGCCCTGTGTATTAATATATGTAGCTTCCAGCACACGCAAATGTGCCACACTGCGAACCCGACTGACAATCTTAAATTGGCTGTCAGCGTAATTCTTGGCGCACTGAGGACTATTTAGCAAATGTTGCCAAATCAGGAGTCACATCTAATGTTGAACACTATGTTTTGAGTTATGCAAGCAAGGGCTGGTTGTATACGGTCTGTACCTTGCCTGTTGCAAACAGTGGCTGGGACATGCTGTTTGATACGATCCTCCAGTCTTTGGGATATACTGCCTAGCATCAGACTGGCACTGAGATTCATATACCACATTACTCATGTGTGTTATAGGCATTAGGTCTTTTTGGCTTAACAGCAGCATCCTGTTAGTTGCAAATACCACTGCACAGTAGCAGCTTGAAACAACTAGCTTCACCTGTTGCTCAAATTTTTGAGATACCTTGCCCTTCCAGGGTAATCTGAAGTAAACTGGGCACTTTTCACGGATGAAAGTGGCGGCCTTAGGCCCGTTCATGAGTTTGCGTGATATTCAGTGCAAAATGATCTGATCAGGATAGCCATTTCATGCTTGGCAGTTAACTGTCAGTCAATATCACTGGTGCATTCTCCATGGCAACGCCTCTACCAATCAGAGTCCACTTGCCAACCAATCAGCACTCTCTTCACGTACAGTATAAATTGTTGTTTTCCCCTTATATTGGTATTCTTGCGAAGTGTCCTGGTGGTTGCAAGACGAAAAGCTTTGATATGTTTCTTCTTTAGCAATATTATTTAATTCCCTTTTAAGGCTACTACTGAGTTCCTATGTACCTTCTTATTAGGCATTGCA
This sequence comes from Cetorhinus maximus, assembly GCF_964194155.1. Taxonomy (NCBI): domain Eukaryota; kingdom Metazoa; phylum Chordata; class Chondrichthyes; order Lamniformes; family Cetorhinidae; genus Cetorhinus; species Cetorhinus maximus. Next base: position 161,504,167 of record NC_135882.1, read on the forward strand.
TTCCAAATCCTAACAACTTGTTGCATAAAAACAGTATTCCTCATGTTACCTCTGGCTGTTTTGCTAATCACCTTAAATAGCTGGGGCAAAAAAACTGCCTTAATGCCTCTAGGCCAGAGGGGGCAAAGGATTCCTACTCCTGAATCGCGATCCAGTGACCTCATGTAAAATGTTTACGTGCAAGTGGATGTCAGACACAATTATATCAATTTGGCATAATGCCCTCTTTTGTGGAATAGCTTAAAAAACTTTTCTAAGCCAAAGTATGAAGAACGGCCACTTACATGCATTGGTTAGTAACACCATTGGAACTATACCACAACAGGGATTAAAACTTTTTTAAAAAGCAACATAAAAAGGAGAGCAAAAATTGAGGGATCAGAAAGAAATCAAACTATTTCTGATGTGGATATTCACATTCCAACCAAGTATATCACAATTCTATTCAACTAGTTCAGATCATTTGAAGTGTTGAAGACAGCACCATATTTTCATCTTACAATAAGTTGCATTTACATAGTGCTTTCAACATACAGACGTATCCCGTAGCATGTTGAAAAGGTGTAATCAGTCAAAAATGGACACCAAGCCAAATAAGGAGATATTAGGACTCATCAAAAGCTTGGACCAAGAGATGGGGTTTAAGGAGGGTCTTAAAGGACAGGGAGGTGTAAAAGCAGAGCAGTTTATGAAGGGAATTCCATTGCGTTGCCTAGATGGCAGAAGGCAAAACTGTTAATGGTGGAATGAAGGGGAGGATATAGAAGTGACCAGAGTTAGAAGAAGCTCTGGTGGCCAGGCTGGAAGAGCGATATCGAGTACAGAACACACAACTTTGAATGAATTGAAGTTTACTGAAGGTAGCACCCAGGAGAGCATTGGAATAGCTAAGTCTGGAGGGGACAAAAGCATAGATGAGGGGTAAGGGAAAACAATAAGTGCAAAATTAGGTGCAAATGGCTCCAATTGTAGCCCAAAATGCAAACTTGTAACTTTCCTTCTGGCTCAGCCCAGAGTCTACCTAACTTTGGGTACTCCAGAAACAAATTGAAAATCACAGGAATGGTGAAAGAAAAAATGAACAAAAGAAATAACAAAGGATTTGCATGTATATATCATCGTTCATGAACAATGGACATCCTAAAGCACTTGACAGCCAATGACATACTTTTGAAATGTAGTCATATTTATAATGCAGCCAATTTGCATACAGCAAACTCCCACAAACAGCAACATGATGTCAACCAGATAATTTGTTTTGTGCTGCACCGGTGGCAATTTCCACGTTCTTCTTCAAAATAGTGCCATAGATCTTTTATATCCAACTGAGAAAACAGATAGAGACTCAATTTAACATCTCATCTGAAAGACAGCACCTCTGACAATGCACTGGAGTGTCAACTGTGGTAGAATTTAGTGGAGCCTGCAGAATTGGCCAAAATGTCGGGCAGGCCCAGAGAACTGAGTGAAGGGCCACGTGTCCAACTTTCAGAGGTGGCAAGAAAATTATCCCGCATTATTTGAATGACAGGAAGGGTCCTACAGGGGAAACTCACCCTTTAACAACAAGAAGGCAATTAGGCTATATTTTCACAGAATCACAGAATTGTTACAGCATAGAAGGATCTCATTCGGCCCACTGCTCCCCGAATGAGCAATTTATTTAGTGCTATTCTCCCGCTTTCTCCTTTTCAAATAACAATCTAACTCCCTTTTGAATTCCTCAATTGAACCTGCTTACTCCACACTTTCAGGCACTGCATTCCAGACCTTAACCACTCACTGCGTAATTTTTTTTTTCTAATATCGCTTTTGCTTCTTTTGCAAATTACTTTAGATTTTTATCCTCTCGCTCTTGATCCTTTCAGAAGTGGGAACAGTTTCTCCCCAGCTACTCTGTCCAGACCCAGATTTTGAATAACTTTAACAAATCTCCTCACAGCCTTCTTTTCACCAAAGCATGCAGTCCTAACTCCTCCAATTTATCTTCCTTTTTAATAGGCCACTTAAATCCAATTATCCCTTTGCCTATTGGGATTTAGTGGTGGCTCAGGGATTAAATGAAACCCGCACAGGTATACCGTGCCTCTAGAAAGCTGTCCTGCAAACCCTGTCGGGGCTGAGAGCAGCCTACAAGGGCAGTCCCTTGTTCAGAGGCACTCTGTGCACGGCCAAGGGGCCCGGGATTGGGAAAGGGGGGCTGGCTGAAAGCCACCTCTGCCTTGCACTGACCACCCTTCCATCCCTCTCGCTACCGACCTCCTCCCTGCGACTCCCACCCCATCCACTTACCTCTCTCCAGGGATCCAGCGATGATCCCTGCTGAAGGCCCCAGTGTTTTACCAGCAGTAGCCACCACTCCCGATGGTGCTGGTGGTTTGGAGAGCTGTTGGCCTCTGATTTGCAGTATTTCCACATTCCTGGGGACTTAATCTGACAGGCGGTAAGTGCCTGCTTACTTGGTAATTGTGTCAGCCTCATGCAGAAAAGTGACACGAGGGGCAAAATTTCGCCGTCGGCGAGCAGGAGGCGGGACCCGCTCACCGATGCGTCAAATGACGCAGGATGACGTCGGGCGGAACCCCCAATGTCACCCCATCCCATTTAAGTTTTCAGGAAGGTGGGGGTGCAGCAAAATCAGCTGCGGGCCCGCCAACCTGTCAATGGCCAATTGAGGCCATTGACAGGATCATTTAACCAATTAAAGGACCTGCCCGTCCAACCTTAAGGTTGGCGGGCAGGCCAGGAGCCCCGGCGGCAAATAGAGAAAACATGAAACCTCATCCAGCGGCGGGATGAGGTTTCATGCAAGGTTGTAAAAATTTTAATCAAGCTATTCTGTAAATTATGAACATGTCCCAACTCTTGTGACATTGTCACATGAGGGGGACATGTAAGGGAATTTTTTTTTTCTATTTTAAATATTTTTCAAAGTCCAGGCGATCTCCCTGAGGCTGCACTTAGCCTCAGGGAGATGTGTGCTCTTTTGTGCACATGCGCGAAAGAGCACACTCTTGATCTCAGGGACTCCCCCCCCCGCCTGCACAGGAAGCACATAGCGCTTCCCACCGGATGTCACGCCAATTAAGGCCCACCCACATAAAATGGTGGTGCGGCCCACTTTGCCGGCGGGGATCGGCTCCGCGCCCGCCGGAGATTGGGTCAGGCCTGCCCACCCGACAGGCAGAAAATTCTGCCCGAGGTTTCCATGGTTCTCCAACTGGTGGGAACACTAAATTCTGCTCTTGGAGTGGACTGACACTCAAAAGTGCACACTTATGTGCACAGTCACACATGAATATCAACTATTTTATATAAACACAAGAGATATGCATATTTATTGCTCATAAGTACAGTTTGTTTCTCAATTTTAACTATATTAAATATATTGGTGAATGACTATTTAGTTAAAGAGACGTAGCTCAAAAAATGCTCACTTATAAAAGGTAAGGGAGTGGAAATTTGGAAGTGCTCTTCCTAACCATACACAAACACACAGGATAATTCTGCATACAAATGGTGAAGCCCGAGGAGCTCCAGATATTACGCCCTGGACCTCATAGGAGGCCAGATAAGTAAATTTGGCCTTCTTCCTGTCTGTCATATTTGGACCATCAGGCCTTGTAATGCCTGATAAATGGGTGCTCCATGGCCTAATTAAACCCCAACATTTTTCACTACCTCTGGAATCCAGTTTTGAATTCAGCCCAGACAGCTGAAATCGTAGGAATTATTCTGCTGGTTGTGAAGGTCCTACATTAAGAATTTGAACATTCTCAATGCAGTTCTTAGTGGGCATGGGCTCACAGCACGAAACTGTTCTTCATGCATTAAATTAGCAGTTTACTTAGGAAGAACACAAAGATAGATTATTTTGGGGAAACAGAAAAGTCATCGAATGCAACAGGCTGTTCTTCTAAAGTTTCTGTCAAGGCACATTATTGAAACGAACAAAAAGAAGCTTTTGTGTGTGTCTAACTTGTGATTTACTTTGGCGTTGGAGTTTGAAATCACAGAGTTTCCTCATATTAATAGCCCTTATCTTGATAAGCATAAATGTTTGCAAAAAAAAAATTAAGGAATAATATTCTAGCTTTTATCTGTGTGGAGTTTTCCAAAGAGTAAAATTGTCAAGTTGGACACATACAATTATTTTCAAGGGGTCTTCTCCCTGATGTCCTGGCCAACATTTATCCCTCAACCAACATCACCAAAAAACTGATTGTCATTTATCTTACTGAAGTTTTACCTCCCTATGCACAAAATAGGGTGCCACATTTCCCCTATATTACAACAGTGACTGCACTTTAAAAATATTTTATTAGCCCTAAAGTTCTTCAGGATTTCCTGAAATTGTGAAAGGCACTATTTAAACCAAACATTTTCTCAACTAGGGGGGATGGGGAGAGTTGCTGACTGGGGTTGGGATGGAAGGGACATTGTGGGGAGAGCTGTTGGTAGTTCAAACCGCAGGAGTACAGACACACAAAGAAACTAAGACACCCACCATTTTGCAGGCTCTGTTGGAGAACTGTGGTCTCACAGTTCACTTCATTAGGCCATGTTCATGAGCAAAAAAAATGCACACATTTAAAGAGGCCATCCCAGGACTGTCAAACCTGACTCTCCATTCTACAGCCACCCCATTGCTGCCTCGGAACTCGCAACTCAATTGCTCGTCCCACAACCCCATTGGGGATTGCGACCCAAAGTTTGGAAAGCCCTGATTTAAATGTAAGAAGGGGTGAAGCGGGGTTCTCAAACTTATCTCCTCCACAGACCCACTTATTAATGCCAACAGTAATGTGCCACAAAATATCAACATGCAGGTTATCATTGACCAGAAACTGAACTGGACTAGCCATATAAATACTGTGAATACAAAAGCAGGTCAGAGGCTAGGAATCGTGCAAAGAGTAACTCACCTCCTGACTCCCCAAAACCTGTCCACCATCTGCAAGGCACAAGTCAGGAGTATGATGGAATATTCTCCACTTGCCTGGACAAGTGCAGCTCCCACAACACTCAAGAAGCTTGACACTGTCCAGGACAAAGCAACCCACTTGATTGGCAGCACATCCACAAACATTCACTCCTTCCACCTCCAACACACAGTAGCAGCAGTGTGTACCATCTACAAGATGCATCACAGGAATTCACCAAGGCTCCTTCGACAGCACCTTCCAAACCAATGACCACTACCACCTCGAAGGACAAGGGCAGCAAATAGATGGGAATGCCACCACCTGGAAGTCCCCCTCTAAGTCACTCACCTTCCTGACTTGGAAATATATCACCGTTCCTTCACTGTCGCTGGGTCAAAATCCTGGAACTCCCTTCCTAACGGCACTGTCGGTGTACCTACACCATATGGACTGCAACGGTTCAAGAAGGCAGCCCATCACCACCTTCTCATTGGCAATTAGGGATGGGCAATAGCTGCTGGCCCAGCCAGCGAAGCCACATCCCATGAATGAATTAAAAAAAGGTTAAATAAAATGTACACAATGGAAAAATACAACTTTTCAGCATAATCGCAGTTTCGTTCTTGTGTGATGTTTTATTTTTGTTCTCATGAAGGAGGTCACCATGACTTCTAAATTTGCATTTGGTGTTGAGCAAGTTGTGGCCTAAAGAGACATGCCTCACCATCAGCCTAGGGTCATCCTAATTCCCCACTTCTGAGTATTAAAAATTAATCAACTTAATCAATTTGATAATTCTGCCAAAAAAAAAAACAAGAAAACTATCAAATGGAAATATGTGGCTTTAAATTACTGATAGCCAATTGGACCTTCATCTAAACACCTTTAGTGGTCAGTTAAATCGTTCCTGTATTGACTGGCTCTTCCATATTACAATAGAAATAGGAACATAATCATGTGAAATTATTTATTACAATAGACAGTCATTCCAATCGTCATTCAAAGTAGTACTTCTGCAAAATTTCTATTACCTAATGGAGCCATAATATGCATTAAAATGCAGCAAAAATGTGGCAAACTCCTTGGGCTGAATTTCGCGTTTGTCGGGCGGGGAGCCGATCCCCACCAGCGAAACGGGCCGCGCTGCCATTTTGCGCGGGTGGGCCAATTAAGGCCCGCCCAGCGTGTTTCAGAATCCCGTGTTCAGCGGGAAATTCAAATCAGCGGCGGGCGTGTTCAAACCGCTGGTTCCATTGGGGAACCGGCAGTCTGTATAAAGCACGGCCAGGCAGCCTCCTTTAGGCTGTTCACCGTGGCCAGCGACCAGGCACCAGAAGAGGTGAGGGCAGGGGAGGAGGAGGGGGGCAGGCTGCAGGGTAGGCCAGCGGGGGGCCACTGTGCCCCTCGGTTCTCTGATGCCTGCCTTGCTGCCCTCTTGGAAGAGGTGTCAAACCATTGGGAGGCGTTGTTTCCAGAGGATGGGAGGAGGGCCCCCCACGTGACCAACACAGTGCCGCAAGCGCTTCAATGATTTGCTGCGCTCTAGAAAGGTGAGTACCATGTCAGCTTTGGCCATTTTACCCAGCAGGTAGCCTTAGCCTTTGAGGCCCCGCACCCCCCACACACCTTAGTGTCGTTACTGCATTGGGCATTTGGCGCACACTGCGTGGGCAAACAGATAGTGACCATGCTTACATCAGCCTTAGTGGTTGAGGAGAAGATGGGTTCTCCCCGCAGCATATGTTGGTGTTTGTTGCATTTGAGTAGTCTTGGGGGCAGCCTGCAGGGGAGGCAGCTAGACAGATACTCAGAACTCCAACACATGTCTTATTGATGGTGATGAGATGGTGGAAGGGGAGCCTCAAGGTGTCGTGGCCAAGAGCCACCTGCTGGCCTCAGAGCTAAAACCTAGTTGCGCCTCCTTGCCATGGGCGCTAAGACCCGTGTGTTATTCAAAGTGATGGAAGCCGAATGCGTCCAAGGTGGCCGTTGGGGGGAAGGGGGGGGTGGTGGTGGTTGGGAGCAGCCACAATATTTTCTGGTGACTGATTACCAGTAGTGTGGACAGGAGCCGCTGGAGGCCTCAGATGGGCCACTGTGGTTGGGGTGCGGCATGCGCGTGCAGAGTACATGAGCGATCAGCCCCAATGAATGCTCTTCTCTGCTCTGCAGGCAAAAACAGAGAACAATAGCCAGGAGCGTCAGCAGGCTGGTGGTGGGCACGCCGTGCTGCAGCACCTAACCACTTATGAGGAGCAGGCCATGGAGCTGGGGAGGAAGCAGGCAGCCAGGTCGGCAGGTGTCGGCAAGGCTGGGGTGCAGCGGCCAGGTATTTGAGGGCCACAGTCCCATCCACTCTGTCTCCCCACCATCCAAAGCACTGATGATTGCTGCAATCGTTAATGCAGCAACACTGCTCATTCACAGACTGATACAGTCAGACGTGTGGGTCATACACAAAGGTCCCTCGGCCCCTTGAGGATGCGCGTCTCTAGCACCTTCCAAAGTCACCTTATTCCATTTGTGACCACTATCCCCATGGCCTAACATGACATGGCCAATGTATATTGGCCATAAATATTGTACATAACATGTATAATTCACAAGCATAGATATAAGATTTTTTTTTCTATTAAACAAGGTTTGTGTAAATCTATATAACCAGATTTGACAAGCATTGTTCTATCAAAAGGTTTTGGCATTTCAATTAATATTTGTAATATGCCTCATACTGCCCCACATAATAGCAAAATTGTACTAAAATTGCATTATTGGGCATGCATCCGGGGGGAAAATAAAGAGTAATTTGGGACTACATTGTAGCATTCAAATGAAACCAGAGCATTGGATTCTTCACTTATTCTAGTGATGTATTGTACATTTTATTTACACTATCCTTCTGGAATTAGGCTTTGTTAAACTTTGTTTACAGTTTACAAGTTTGTTTAAACTTGTATAATTTGTTTAAAACTCCAAGGCATTATAACCAGCACCTCGTTAAGGGAACATGTCTAACTCCCAAGCTTCTTTCCACCCCCACCTCCATAGCAAGATAGAAAAGCTATTCGCCATTGGCATCTGTGTTGGTTCTTTGAAAGAGCTAGCCAACGAGTCTCACTCCCCTGATCTTTCCCCAAAGCACGGGAAAGTTTTCACTTTGACTAATGTCCCTTGTTCATAAATCTTTTGGTAATTTTCTAGAGAACAACTTTCCTTTATTTAAACTTGTGGTTGCAAACCAAATGGCATTTTGTGAAAATTTATATAAGTCTGCAGAATCTTTGCAAAAAGGGCCTGAATGAAGAAGTCAAGTGAAACAAACACAGAATACAACATAACATCAGTGTCTCTTTATATCTAAGGATGCCAGATTTAATTTTTGATTACCCAACTTATTTTTAAATCAAAGGTGGAAAAATGGTATTGACCTTTAATATTCTTAATGAGCATTCACAAAGGGGAAGCCCTATAATAATTTGGAGCTTCAATTAGGCTAGAGATCACATTTCCAGGTTATTTGGTCATTATCACATTACTCTTTGGGGGAGTTTGCTGTCTACAACTTGACTACCATCTTTCCTGTATTACAACAGTGACTACACTTCAAAAAGTATTTCATTGGCTGGTAAAGTCTGATGGCATGTTATATCAACGCAGGTCTTTCTTTTTATTTCATTTTGATAAATTGTATTGTGTCCACAGTCCTTCAAGCCTTGCAACTCCAGTTCTCAACAATGTTGGTGTGCTGAATATATCCCAGGCAATTCCATAGAGAGAACTGGAACAAGAGTCATCTTCAGATTAATACCTTGATGTGTTCAACAGATAGATTTTATATTGAACTTAATTACAGAAGAAATAATAAGTAATTTACAAAATTGAACATTATGCCTCACAAAGAGCATTATTTGTTTTCACAAAATCTTTATGCAACAATTTTCATACCTAAAATTTAGATTGCATTCCTAATCTATAACAAATGCTTTAACTGATGTTTATTTTCTATTTTTACTATTTCTGAATTACTTTTATTATGAGAATGTAGACACATAGCATAGATTATGAACTTTTAGAAAAATATTTGCTTTATCTTCTAACTTTGATGTTTGTTCAACTTTGTTATTGCACAAAATATTAATGTTGACTCATGCAATTTTATCTGAAAGGAATGTTTAAAAGACTTCAGAAAGTATTTTCACCATTTGAGTACCATGAAGAATAATAAACAAGAGATGTGCACTAAGACTTACTCATTTACAAATTGAAGTATTTATGGGGTTGAAGGGCAGGGATTTCATAGTCATGTAAGTTACAAATTTATTCTCTGGATATTTCCATCAAAATCTTGCATGCATTTTGCACACAAACCTGACCAGACTTTTGCTGAAGTAAATAAAAATTGCTGATTATTTACACAGCCCAAAAACAAATGGCTGAATGGAGTGGTATAAAAGTGCATAATTTTGTAGAATACATTATGAAAAAGGCTCACTCTAGAACCATATTGTTGCGAATGGGCCACATAAGAGTTCTTAACATATATACCTATACAGTGGTATGCTTTAGAATGTATTTGTTTTGAATATGTGGCAGTACCCTTGTGGCTACCTAGAAGATAGATAAATAATGAGAAGATTTTGAGTCATTAATTACTGGATGTTCCTCAAAAAGAAACTCAGACTACATTACTTAAGGTCACCAGAGACATATGAGGATTCATAACTTTACTCCAGCATGTTTATTTTCCTCATATGCATGCAATGTAAACTCTAAATGATAATACTTATTATTTTTTACGTCTGAGATCAGTTGTAAAATGAAATGCACCTTTATCAATTCAAAAGAGGGGTTCTGACTTCTAATATAAAAGTAACAATTAACTCAATTTTATTCCATTTTGGGTTGTGTATTCTTCTGCCTAACTGCTGCTGTTAAGTCAAAACAATCCATGAGATAATGGAAAATAAAAGTAAAGTTTTAATTTGTAAGAAAACAGACATGAGTCAACTGTTAGTATTTGTATGGGTATTACATTCTGGCACTGCCATTTTGCACTGGGCTTCATCCTACACTAGAACAATCTCCTATGTTCAAATGTCCTCATACGCTGTTCATTACCTAATCTGTCACTTGTGTGAATATTAAAGTACAGCTACTTTGCATGGTACCTTACCAATCATATTTGTGGCCTAAAAGTAAGTAATCTCATGTAATGAAAAATAAATAATTGCTAAATGAATCCAAACTGGCATAAAAATCGTTGGCCCCCTTATCTCACATCGTTGTGATTTGATTTTTTTTACTTCACCTTTCAGATCGTTTAATTTTTGGCGCCACAAATTGCTGGAAATTAGGACTGCTAACGACCCAGCAACGTCAACAATGTATCAGGGACCTCCTGAACATCAAGTCAAGTGGTCTATTTGCAAGGGTTCTCCCAAACTAAAGGTTTGAAAACCGGTGTTTAAAAAGATAAAGGTTATGGGTTACACAGGAAGACAAGTGGACGTAAATGTGTTCATGTAGTAACTGTAATATTGAAAATCAGGAAATTCCCACCAGGAATCCCTAATTTTCAGCCGTCATCTTCAGTTTCACAGTAATTTTCCAAGCTGCATGTTATTGCAACATTACGATTCCCATGTTTCGCCCCATAGTAAGGAGCTCCATTATAAAGGTAGCTTCATCAAACCACACTTTTATGTTACAGTGTGAATCACCTCCTCTATTTAAAAAAAAACATAAAATTACATACTTCATGAAATGGGGGAACTTCGTAAGCAAACTAGCAACAGTACCTTTTGTTTAAAAAAAGTTTGGTTCTTTGTTTCTTGCTCTCGGCTATAACATCCTTGAGTTTGTGGGAGTCTGTTTCACTTGGTGGCCGAAATTACTTCCCCCAACACCTCTCCCCCCCACCCCCCACACTTTTGAGGGATCTTTTAACTGTCAAATATCAAGAGGCACTTCAAATACACAGGAGAAAAATGGAGGAGTGGGCGGTTGACTCGGCGCGAGCTCATTCGAGAGCTTTCAGAGCGAGCGAACGAGCGCTCCTGGGATCAGGCGCGCGAGCCCAGGTGGCACCCGGGAGCAGGCGATACGTCGGCCCGCGCGAGCCCAGGTGGCACCAGGGATCAGTGGACACGGCCCGCGCGAGCCCAGGTGGTACGCGGGATCAGGTCAGCGCGCGCGAGAAAGCAGCACGTGCGCTCACCCCGCCCAGCACGAGGAGACCAGCTCACAGCCTGCGCTTTGTACACCTTGGAGCGAGTGAAAGCACTCCACTCTCCTCTCGCCTAAAAAAAACAGGCACACAAACTTCTCACACGTACAAATACACTTTAAAAAAAAAATTGTAGTGCACCAATGAGGCAACAGACAACATTTCTTTAGCTGCGAGTGCTGCATCGCCATGTCATCTGGAAATCCTTAAATGTAAAAACGAACGGTTCTTCGAAATATGCTGAGTGCGTGACTCTGCACCGAGTTAGCGGGAGGGAGGATGTTTATTTAAACTAGCTCACCGGACGTCTGGATTTCTACCTGATACATTCCGGTCACGTGTAGGTAAAAATTCGCAAAAGAAAAAGATGTTGCAACCTTACACAAACCGTGCTAAGAGATTTTTTTTAAAAGCATATTTATCGCCAAGCCTTTTCCAGACTTTGACTCTCCAGGGCTTGCGTTTCCCCTTGCACTTTCATGTGAAATTGGGAGTTGGACAAGTTCGTATTTAACACGTGTAAAAAGTGGACATTTGCTCGATGACACCGAAATAAATTTAACATGCAACATGGAAACTGGTTGGGAAATAGTTTGCTGAGCTGAATTTCAAGGAATTGTCAGGTAACGATGTCACAAAGCACCGTCTATTCTTTAATGCGCGGACGGTTCTACTACAAATTTCACAATTGACCCAGAAATATTGACGGTTAACTAATATACGCTTCGGCCGTAAAGTTGGAAGCCCCTAGCAATAATGTAGCCCTTAACGGGATTGATGTTAGCCCCAGTCCAGTGGGACAAAGCCGAGGGCTGGCGATCCTCCCCTTCCTCCTCTGGCATTTCGAGAGGAAAAGGATACGAGGTCAGGCGACGGATATAGTTCACCGGCAGCCGGCCCGAGCTGATGCCTTTCCTTTCTTCACGCCAATTACAATGAAACTTTGAACTAGTTCAGAAACTCATCTGACTTGGAGCAAAGGCGAACCGTGCACTCGATATTCTGTTCAGACGTTAACCACATTTACGGCTTAAGGTCAGAGCTAATTCTCTCTTCACTTGTCATTTAAGCTAATCAGTTTCATTCTGTTACTACAAGTCCTGCCCCTCAAACCAGTTATATTCCTTGCAGTGGAATAAGCTTCCCGGTATTGCTAAACTTTGAGCACAGAGCAAAATAACCTGCAATTTTAATTATACCAATTTGTATTTTGTTCGGCACAGTTTTTGATTAAGTGGGGAAACACACTATTTTATTTCAGTCGGCGTTGACATTTACTGTCGCCTTGTGAAAGAGTGATAGATATGGATAAATACACCTGATCGATTGCAAAACAGCTTCCTGTTGGCGATCATTACTTCTAAAATGCATTTTAAAAGTACTCTTTAAATGAGAGAAAAATCAATTGTATGTGAGGTTTTGCCCCCCTCTTGCTGTAAATTCCGGCATGCACTCACGGACGCGGGTCGCTCACTGAACGTCTTTTAGGTAATATATCTGTCTAAAAACGTAATATTGTATATGACATCCAGTGGCTACAATGTGAAAGAAATAAATGAACTTCGCCCAGGGAATTAAAAATAATTTAAAAACCACGTTATCATTGATTTCATATGATGCATCCTTTTCCGAAGTTTGCATTCACAGAGAGCCAAAAAAATGCCTTTCGGTCTAAAGGCTGTGCAGTTTATTTTCCTTATCTGAAAGCACTCTTACCAGCTACTAAACAGACGGGAAGAAGCAATCTGAAGATCAGCCCACACACCACCTCTGATGCCATTGTCAGTAGACGGTTGTCTTCTCAAATATGCAGAGGGTGTTGAAATACTTGTTGACCGCACCGAACCGGTTATCATTGACAAAGTGCAAAAAATCCCAGTCAACTGCAGGTCCGGCTTCGCCGAAATTTAAAGCGACCTTATCATGGTGTCCTCGTGAACTTATTTCGATTTAGCCTCCAGAGCCGGAAAGTCTCAAACGATTACTAACATCGCCGGAATAGCCCATCAAGTACCAGTTTATCTGATGGAGTCAATTTTATTTTCATGAGATAACGCCCGGGGGTTTGGACACGACAATCCGGCAAGCAAATCCCGCCTCCTTCCAAGTTGTCCTTTTTTCAAAAATCAGCTTTGTGCAGCAACAACAACAAAAAGGCAACGATGCTACGAACGGGTTGCAAGAAATGATCCAGCGGCGAATTGGCTTTCTATTTTGTAGCAAGCGGACTTCGCAAACTTCTGCTCTTAAATCCCGTGGCCCGTATGACTCATCGCTACAGCAGAATCGGAGCCCAACACGTTTCAGTGATGGAGCTTCTGGGCTAGCTTTTTTTTCTCTTCATCCAGCTTTTATCCAAGAAGATTCACATCTGCAGCGTGAATACGTGGGCACTCCATTGCCGAAGGTCAATTTATTCGTTACTTTGTGATCCCTGCTTTTTGAAAAATGATCTTTTCAGAAACCCGTACGGTTCTTTTTTGGAAAACCAGATGCGCGTGGGTGCGTTCTGTGACAGGCTGAATGTATGTGTTTTAAATCCCGCTGGTACAGGGTTGAAATTTCAGCCTCCCTGTGCTGCCCCTCTCTGGCTCTGGCTTCCAGCTGCTCTTGCTGCTCTGCTAACATCTGACTGAACTACCTTCAATGAAACTTTGTCAAACCAATTCTCACCTCCCCCTTCATGATTGACGTTCGAACCGACCATTCACAAATGATGCGATGCGAGTGGAAAAAAAATACTGCCTAGTATATTAGAATAAAAGCCGATCTTACAAATCACACTATCGTGCTGATGGGACTTGTGCCTTGGGATGGAGTGTGGAAACTCTTCCTTTCACTGCTCCGAACGAAGACTCGAGCCACTTAGAAATACACGGGACGTTATATAAAAAAAACGCAGCAATGATCTTTACGATATAAAACAGTTGCAAACATTGCTAGAAAGAAAATTCATAAAATGATGCTGCAAATTCAATATCAAAAAGGGATACTTTATTTATGGCCGTCCACTTTTTAAAAATTATTACATAGATAAAAATAATCTTTAACAGAAACTCATCTTGATAGCTATTTCGTCTCGGGTTTATTTCGTCTTAGTGGGTTAATTTTTTAAAGATTAAATCACACCCCGACGATTTATTTGGTATGTAATATATGATCTATATAAAAATATATGACCGCTGAATGAAGAACCCAATTTATTTAAAGTTGATTTAAACCAGTTTCATTTTTGGAATGCCAGGATTTAAAATATGAAAACGATATAAATAGAGACAGGGTAAAACATACAAAGAGAAAAAACGTTGTATTCTGAACAGAGAGCGATCCTTTTTTAAATTCATAGCTATCTGCTAAAGGGATTTAAGGATGGATGTGACCTTCCAAAAGAAAAAGATTACACTCAAGAGAAAAACGTGGCCTCTAAAAGTAAGCAGCTATCTCTGTTTTTCGGACCCTCTTCTAGTTCCACGTAGTATTTCCTTCAGGCGCAGACCTTTGGGGGGCATTTGGTCAGGCGCCTAATGCCTGGAGGCAGAAAGATCCACTGATTTTATTGACTGCCAATTAACTTTTATGGTCCCAAAATTTTTGGAATTCGTAATGTTTTCCTGGAAATTCGAAGTCAGTCTTTTAGCATTGTAACAGGAAAGGGATCCACCTGGAATATCCTAAACACTGAACGGTTTTCCGTTAAAAAAAACACAATCATTTTTGAAAGTATTTGTTGGAAAGAAGTTGGATTTTTTTTTAAAAAAAAACAGAGCGACATCCGTTTCAAACTTTCAACGCTGACTTTTATTGAAAACGTACATTTGGAGGCCCAGGCACCTCTGCGTTAGTTCTGCAGATGGCAAATGAACCTATCCAATTGACCTGCTGCGATTGTGTTCCTTTGATATCTATCAAAAACGACTGATTGTTTTAAGCTCTTCTAATTATTCAGAATTATCTATACAAAATGACTGATTATTTTTAAACTCTTTCAGATTATTGAAAACTTCTGAACAGTAGAAATTCCAGTTACAGTAACAGGTAATAAACGTTAGAGATCATAAGAGAAATATGAGCTGTTCAGTTTGCTGCAATAGAGGTTCTGCATTTCCTTTACGCCAAAGGTTTAATTATTTATTACACCTGTGTGCAATTGTCAAAAACATATTAACATTAAATAGTTGTAGCTCTAAAGGGCCAAAGCACATGAAGGTAACAGACAGTGACTAATTTCCTAAAAATTGACCTGTCATCCGATTTGCCGGCTGCCACCTAATTATTATAATTTTGTGATGTGTTGAGAAAGGCTGCATTATTAAGTAACCAGGCAATCAACTCATTGTTAGTTGGCAATAGCGGAACTGCTGAAAATTCTGGACAATACATTAGGTGATTGAGCTAGTCACTAAAAACTGCGCACAGAAGTCACCTAATAAAAGATAAAAATATTAAATAGGAACATAGTTACACCAGTGCGTGATTGATAGTCATTTATTTGACGTGAGATAACTATCTAAATAAAGGACTCATTCTTTACTGACACGGTAAAATACTGGGACTGCTGGTTTAATTGATACATGAGATCATGTGAAATTCCAGAACCAGGCAAGTCAGAACATTTGGTAACACTTGCAGCACATATGGATGTAATTAGTTAATAAACAAGGAGATGTATGCTAACAACATAGATTATTGAATAAATAATAGCACAAGAACATATGAAATATGAGTATAAGTAGGCTGTTTAGCCCTTCAAGCCTGCTCTGCAATTTAATGAGGTCATAGCTGATCTGCCCTAACTTTACCCTCCACACTATCTGCAAAATCCCTTGATTCCCTTGGTACCCAAAAATCTATCAAGCTCCATCTTGAATATACTTAACAATTCAACATCCACAACACTCTGAGGTGGAGAATTCCCAATGTTCACTACCTTTTGAGGAAAGAAATTACTCTTCATCCCAGTTCTAAATGGCCAACTCCTTATTCTGACATTTTGACCCTGACTTCTTGACTCCCCAGCCAGGAGAAACATCCTCCCTACATCTGCTCTGTCAAATTTCTGAAGAATCTTATATGTTCCAGTTCTTCCATTCTCCTAAGTCTAAGAAATATAGCCCTAGTCTACTCAATTCCTTCTCATAGTGCAATCCCTTCATCCCAGGAATCAGTCCATGAATCAGTTGCAGCCCCTCGAAATGCAAGCATGTCCTTCCTTAGTAAGGGGAGCGACTGGAACCTGTACTCCGGGTGTGAGCTCAACAAGGTCCAAACAACTGCAGTAAGACTTTTACTCTTACACTCCAATTCCTTTGTAAAAAATATTAACATATAATTTGTTTTCCTAATTGCTTGCTGTATCTGTATGTTACCTTTCTGTGATTTGTGTACAAGGTCACCCTGCTCTCTTTGAATACCAACAGCTCTCACTCAATATCTCCCAGTCTCTGACCATTTAAAAAATTTATGATCTATTTTTCCTAGCAAAGTGGAAAATGTTACAGTTCTCCACATTATGTTCCATCTGCCACATCTTTCCACTCAATTAACTTGTCTAAATTTTATTGCAATCTCTGTATCCTCCTCAGAGCTTACTTTCCCACTTAACTTTGTATCATCAACAAACATGGATACGTTGCATTCAGTGCCTCATCTAAGTTATTGATCTAGATTGTAAATAGCTGAGGCACAAGAACTGATCCTTGCACTATCCCAGTATTTTGCAGTCAACATTCAATTTTACCAATCACATAGGCGACATTAATACTAACTCAAAAGGTTGCAGATTCAAGCCCTTCTCCAGAATCTCGACCATGTAGTCTAGACTAACATCTCAGAGCAAGATTAAGGGAGTGCTAAACTGTCAAATGTGCTCTCTTTTGGATGTGACATTAAGCTGAGGACCTCTCTGCCACCCAGTGGTTGTAAATGATCCCATGACATGATAAGAAGAGCAGGTGAGTTCTCCCTGATTCCCTGGCTAATATTTATCCCTAACCAACATCACTAAAACAGATTACCTGATCGTTCATCACACTACTGTTTGTGGGAGCTTGCTGTGCACAAATTGGCTAGTGCACATCCTGAATTACAACAATAACTTCACTTCAAAAGGTATTTCATTGGTTGTAAAACATTTTGGGACATCCTGAAATCATGAAAGGTACCCATATATAATGGCACAACAATGATACTTTTAGACCTCTATACATGAAAGTGTGGTTTTCTGTTAATCTTCTTCATATCATTCACTTAGAGTTCACTCATCTTTCCTCATAGCACTTAGCTCATGGCTGTTATTTCAACCTTACATTTGCAATCATCCTTTTTCCCTACAACATATCCAATGCAAAATGTTTGAACTAAAGTCTGACCAGTACAGTATAAAATCTCAACATAAACTCTTTGAATTTACGTTCAACTTTTCTGGCTCTGTATGCAAGTATCATTTTTCCCTTTTTTAATTGCTTCCTACTACCTTACATTTGCTTACTGAAGGCCCTAGTTAGAGGCAAAGCCTTCAGCAGGGGTATCCCCTCTTTCCTGTAATCATTGGGCCACCTTTTCCCTGTATATGCCCTTGCCAAATCCTCTGATACTAAAATCCATTCCTCTCCAGCCACCCACCCTTTCTTTCACCACCTCCTCTGCTATCTCCACCCTCCCATTTCCAACTTTGCAGTGGCAGACTCTCTTTTGATTTTGGAATCCTGCAAGAAGCAAACTGTGCTTATGTAATGAACCCTGACCCGTGAAATAAAGTTTACAGACTGAGGGGTGAGTGGAAGTCCCGCCCAACCAGAACTCTGCTCTGAAAGGAGAATCCTTTCGCCCACCCCATGCATCTCACAAGTCAAGTCTGCTTTTGATTTCTTATCCCATTTCACATCTCACGTACCACCCTGGATTCTCATGGATTTCTGTTTTAATTAGAAGTTGTTCAAAAGGATTTTGTTGAAAACCCAGATAAACCAAATCATGGATTTTCCACTTTCTAATTTTTGTAGCATCCTCAAAAGAGTGACACAGAACGTATTTTGCTCTCTTATTGCCTGTAATCAGTATGTTTTGTATGGAAAGAGGTGTGGCTTTTTTTACCCTTGGAGTATGAATTCCAATTAAGTAATTCAGCAGAAACTTTTGTGATTTTCAATAAAGGTTATTTATGTTCACTCACTTGGCCTGAATTAATGCAACCACACACACTCAGTCACACACACACACACACACAAAGATTGAATACAGATAAAGGCAAAATAATTTTACAGAATACAGGCAATTCAGGACAGAATTGTCCCAGATTTACACTAACTGCAGTAGTGGGCAGGAAAAAAGATATTTTACCCGCTGGCTGTAATGGCAGCTTTTCATGGCGTATTGTCCCATTCTTCATTAATTACGTCTTCTTGGGAAACACATCGGGTCACTAGTGGGGCAGCCTCTGATTCACCCGCACCACCGTCACCTCAGAACTTCAGTAAACTGGATGTCATATTTAAAGGCCGCACCTGCACAGAGCTAGCACTCTTCAAGGGGTAGGAAGCTGCTGGGAACTGATGGTTGCCAAAGGGAGGAAACACGCTGACCCCAGTTTTAGCAACGCCTCCCTTGAGCACCTACTGGATGCACTGGAGACCTGGTGCAAAGTCCTCTATCCCCGCTCTGGGTGAAGACTAGCATGCAAGGTCATCAAACCAGCATGGGAAGCGGTGGCAGCAGTGGTCAGCGCCAACACCCTTCAAAAGAGAACAGCAATCCAATGCAGGAAGAGGATGAATGGCCCCCTCTAAGGTAAGTCACTCTTCTCAGCACTCTCAACCCACACACTCACAAACCCATCAATCCACAGGGACCTCACATCTCAAGGGACAACACCACTAACTTTCACACTCACCCTCACACCTCCATCAAGCTCATATCCTCTGGAGCTCGTATCCTTACCCCGTCCAAGGCTCTGCTCGCCACACAAACATTCCACACAGTGCCATGCATCCTGCTCACATTCTCCACATCTGTTTTCATGCAGGAGAAGCTGGCTCATAACAGCAGGGAGACGTCCCAGACTGGGGGTGGGGTGGCCCACAGACCCCTCACACTTTGAGGAGCGTGCAAAAGGCAACAGTGAGGTTGGTGGCGAGCACCCACGTGAGGATCCTGCACCACATCATCCCTCTCTCAACGCAACTGTGAGTGCTCTCTCTCCTGCTTTTGACTCTGCTGACACACACTAATTATCTCCACTTTGGTTCACAGGGGCCCCTGCCAAGTGATCAACACTCTCAGCCAGCCAGTCCCTCAGCTCCATCCAGGTCTGCACCTCCAGTGAAGAGGATATCTCCTCCATTGAAGAGCTACAAATAAGCAGCCTGGAAGACCCTTCACTGCGCTTAGCCACATCCTCCACCGCCACATAGACACACACCTCCATGCGACCTAGATCTAGAGCAGGCTTGGGTTCACAATCTGGTGATCACCACACGGACACATGTCCGCAGCAGGAGTAGGCCTGCCAAACTCCCCAGTATTTGGAGGACTGGTGGGTAAGATGCATCTGTGAAGTCCGAGTCAGATGACGAGCCCCTGGATTCAGCCTTCCAATTCATCCTGGAGAGTCAGCGCAGAAGGCAGCCAAAATCACACACAGCCCTCAACAGTGTGGCACACAAGTCAAAGGAATGCATTTACCTGCTCTCTGATGAAGTGGTGCCCACATGTGCACGTATGGAGGTCTCCATGGGAAGGATGGCTAACGCCATGGAGACCCTGGTCCAGCAGAACGCAGGGATGCGGGCTGAGCAGATGATTGCAAACTGGTTTCAAGCCATCGTGAAACCGATCATGCCATATTGTTCGCTCACGCCACCAAACACACCCGACACCCGCCATCGGACATCGGGAACCTCATTGTAATACATCAGTATATCATTATAAGGCCAGCCTGCAGCACGTATTTCCCCCCGTTGAATCGTCCATCCACATTGGCGGGAAAACACGCCGACGTGTTTCACAACAGCACATAAGCAACATGCACCTGGCGGGCTGCACTTGGTTCGGGACTTCAAGGTTTGTTTGCCTACCGTGCTTTGGTCAGCACTCACAGTCGTCAGTGCCATGCTTCACAGACAGCACCACATCACTTGAGCTGGCACTGAGTGAGATGCCAATGAATGTGATGGACTTGAGCATGTGAGCTTAGAGTGATGAGATGGCTGGCATACCCTGACTGCACGGATGAGATCATTCATCCTCTGTCTCCATTGGATGTCCAACCTCTTCTGTGCAGCATTGGCACAGACCACCATTGCCGCCGTCTGCCATGCTGGATTGGTGATGCCGCTGCCCATGCTGCGGCCAGAATGGGGGTAGAGGACATCACAGCGGGCCTCCACGGTGTCCAAAAGGCATTCCAGTGATGCATCATTAAACCTGGCGGCTGCAGTTTTTTTGCCTTTTGTGGACATCTTCCCTGTAGTAGTCGTGGGCTGGAAGCACTGAGATGTGTGCGCACGGCTGGACTTTAAATACGGCACTCGGCGCAATGAAGCGGTGAGGTAATGGCGTGTTTCCCGGGAATGCATAAGTAATATAGCAGGTTTGGGACGATACGGCGTGAAAACCTGCCATCACTACCACAATTAGTGTATATCTGGGATGATTCTGCCCAAAGTCTAGGAGTCCATTGACTCTGTGTTTTGAGAAAGCTTTAAACAATGGCAAGTGTGAATCCCACTGATAACATTTGTTTTGGTCCGTCCATTCCAGAGGGAGGCCCATGTCCATGTTTATTCAATTTGGAACTTTCTGGAAACTTGATAGGATCTGTGTTAAGTAAGCAAATGCCACCTGACCCCTTGGCAGCTATCTTAACAATGCATTAGTATCAATTGTAAACAAATAAAAGTCAGTTCCAGATGCTTCTATATGAGCTCAGTCCGTGTGTAAATTTAGGAATATGACGTGCCTTTACTGGGCATGACAAAAATCAAATACATTTTTCAACTAGAATAGTTTATTCTTTTTCCATGCTGATTGTTATTCATTAAGTTATTGCTACATGGTCACTCTTCAACCTACAATGGTCATTATTTAATTTGGTGTTGATGTAGTGTTCACCCTTTTTAAACATAGCCACCATATTTGCTTTCTGCTAACCCTATAAAATTATTCCTGTAGCTAATGAATATTTTAAAGCCAGTGCCCCACAAACTCAGGACATAATGTTTAACATTAGATATGATTCAGCAATAGGACAGTACTTGCTAAACAACCCTGAGTGCACTAAGAATTACACTAATGACCAACTTATGATTATCAGTTGGGCTCACAATGTGACATTTGCTAGAAGATACATATCTTCATAAACAGGGACCAATCCTCCGCAGGGAAAAAGAACATGTCCAAAAATTGCATCTTTTTCTGAATTAAACAAATGGGTGGGGTCAATAGATCCTCGGTGCATTCTCCATGGAAACACCTTAACCAATCAAAGTCGACTTGCCAACCAATCAACACCCTTTTCTCGTGTAGTACAACTTGTTGCTCCCTTTGAAATTTAGCATTCTTGTGCCTGCTCTGATGAGTGCCAGACAGAAAGCGTCAACAGCATGTATCATTTTTTGACAATTATACACAGCAAAATTTTTAGCTTGGCGGGTGCCGCCCAACCTGCTTGAGCATAAAATGATACGCATTGACGTCGAGCGAGTGTCCTGACATCAACGCACAGTTGCGCGATATTTCAGTCAGCGGGCGTGTGCGGGAATTGGCAGCGTGCCCGCCGACAATTAAAAGGCCTGTTAAAGTCATTAAAGTATCAATTGACTGACACTTTTCGCTGCCCATTCAACCTTACGGTTGGCAGGCAGGCGAAAAGGCCAAGCGGCCTTTGCACTTTTTAGGAAACCTCATCCACGGCGGGATGAGGTTTCCTAAAGCAAATAAAAATGAAATTAAAATTTTAAAATTTAATTAATAACATGTCCCTGCCCATGTGACAGAGTCACATGAGGGGACATGTTTTATAACATTTTTAATTTCTTTATTTTTAAAAAAAATTCTAAATCTCTTTGAGGCAGCTCTATGCCTCAGGGAGATTCTGAAGCACGCACTCACATGCATGCGCGAAGTTCTCGCTCGCCCAATTACCGTCCTCCCACACCTGCACAGGCAGCACTGAGTGCAGCCGCTCATATTTCATGCTTGGCAGGCCTTAATTGGCCTGCCAGCGTAAAATTGCCTTCCCGCCTTGATCATGGGCAGCTTCCTGACCGCCCGCCCCCGCCGAGCCTGCCCAACAAAGACAAGAGTTTTTTTAATGTAGCTAAATATCCCAAGGTGCTTCACAGGAGCATCATCAAATAAAATTTGACACAGTTAAATGAGGGGATATTAGGGCAGTTGACCAAAAGCTTTGTCAACTAAGTCATTTTTAAGGAGCATCTTAGAGTAAGAAAGAGAGGAAGAGAGGCAGAGAGATTTATGGAGAGAATTGCATTGGCAGCTGAAGGCATGTCTCAATGGTGGAGAATTAAAATCAGAAGTTCTCAAGAAGCCAAGTTGGAGGAAGGTAGATATTTTGAAGAGTTGTAGTGCCAGAGTAGATTACCGACATGGCGAGGGCAAGGCCTGAAGGCTCTTGAAAACTGGGATGAGAATTTTAAAATTGAGGTGCTGCTTAACTGAAGCCAATGTAGCTCAGCGAGCATCGGAGTGGTGGTGATCAAGACCTTATATCTTTCTGGTTAGCTTAGCCTTTCTCTTTACTGACCGGGCTCTTGAGTATTTCCAGCATTTTCTCTTTGATCCCACATATCCATGTCCCAGTGTGCTACCCACAGTCCCTTCAACATAGGCATTTAAATTATGTGAAATTGACTAGGAATTGATGCACTGGCCATAACTTCTTTCATCCAGTGGGGATGGTGGGTGTTACGAGCTCAAAGACTCAGGGTTTCTTAGTGTAAGGTCTTTATTGAACTGATTGTAAGATGGCTGCTTGCAGAGAGAGACCCTTATGACAGAGGTCACTTGACTGCAGCAAACCAGCAAGGACATCTAATAATATTGCATTTCAAAAAGCAAACATCCCCCTTTTCATATCAAACAAACAACACAAACCTCCCCTTTTCCCTAATAAAGAAAATACCTAAATATCTCCTTTTTCCTAACAAATAGAAGACAAATTTGCATGCATGATCGTGTGTAACTGTGAGTTGCCCAAGTTACCTACTATACACCCACTGTTCTCATATATTAACAACTGTTTGTTCTTCTAGTTAGTCTCTGCACCTGCATTGCATACATAGTCTTTATATCATGCAGGTCTCTTAATGGTGCGCTTTGTCATTGGTCGTTCGTCTGGGTGATGTTCCTTGTCTGGGGAGTGTCGTTTCTGTGACACTTGTTGCCGTGGTAACTGTTGTTATTCCATTGCCATTGTTGGGGACAAGTGGACCTCTGAAATTGATGGTAGTTTTGTACTCAGTGCAGCTGGTGAGATCCCTTCTTTCTGACCAGCCGATTGCAGCTTTGCTCGTTGTTCGTATATGCCAGTGGTTGCGCTGGTATATTTGGTCGTTCAGTTTCACCACGTACAATTGGGGTGACAACTTCTCTACGCATGTCCCAAGTTGCCATGTGGGCTGACATCTGTTGAGAATGATAAAGGCTTGTGCCCTGACTGGCTCAGCTCTGGCAATGGTTTGGCAGACTTGTCAAAATGATATTTGTCTTTGTGCCATTTAACATTGATTTTTTCACACACACTTGTTACTACTTCTGGTTTCAGTAGCTTTTTTGCTATTGGAAGAGCAGTTTGAGTGCGGCATGGCATTAGCTTTTGAACTGGACTACTTTCCATCCCTTCAGTCGGTGTGTTTCTCCACTTAAGGATTGCCTTGTATACATCTGTGCTAGATTTGCTCAATTTCTTGATAATTCCTTTGGTGATTTCCATTGCCACTTCAGCCTTTGCATTTGACTGTGGATAGTGCAGAGATGATGTATGGTGTTGTATTTCCCAATGCTTTAAGAAGTGGCTGAATTCTTCACTCAGGAACTGAGGGCCATTGCCACTCATCACAATGTCTGGAATAACATTAATGACTGAAGTGTGCTTTCAAGCATTCTACTATTTTTCCAGCCATTGTTGAAGTCAGCTGGTCTAACTCACAGTAGTCAGAATAGTAGTCTACAGTGATAAGATAATCAGTTCCTGCTATAGGGAAGAGGTCAACTCCCAGCTTCATCCATGGTCTGTCTGGAATGTCATGCATCATCAGTGGCTCTCTATCTTATTTAGCTTGATACTCATTACAAGCACTGCTCTGGCCAATGTTGTCTTTAATTTCATTGCTCATGTTTAGCCAGTAGAGCACTTCTCTTGCATTTCCCAGACTTGATTCAAACCCTTGATGGCTTGCATGGATGCACTTCAGCATCTTTCCCCTCATCTCCTTAGAGATGATGACTCTATTTCCTTTGTACAAGGTGCCACCTTGGGCTGTCAATTCACCTTGGTAGGCCCAATATGCTCTTGTGACCACAGTTGTGTCATTGATGTTCTCAGGCCATCCTTTCATCACTACTTCTTGCAGCACTTGGTGAATTGTATCTTGTTGGGTAGTTTGCTTGATTTGAGCAAGGCTCTTGTCATGTCAGCTTCAATGTCTCTGCTGGATTGATAACTTCCAGGGCATGTCTAGCTGTTGCTTCATGATGAATCTGGAAGATTTCATATTCTGTTGTAGCATCCTCAACTTTCTTCATGGGGAGTGCTGCTCTCAACAGCAACCTTGCTTGTATGTCATGTCCAGATGCTATCTCTGTAAGCGAAGTAACATTCTTTTCAGGCGCTTTGGAGCAGATAGTAGTGGTTTGGAAAACACTGCTTTGGAGTGGCTTGTGGTCACACTCCACTGTTACTTTGTCTCTCCCAAGTAGGTATTGATGAAAATATTCAAAAGTAAAAATAATAGCCAGGCACTCTTTCTCGATCTGAGCATTGCATCATTCAGTTTGTGTTAGCGCCCTGGATGCAAATGCAACTTGTTGTCATTTTTGCATTAGGGTTGCTCCAAGGCCTGTCTCACTGACGTCACACTGCAAGGTGACTTCATCATTGAAGTCATGGTACTTCAGCATTGGCATGTCATCACAAGTTGTTTGATTTTAGTAACACTGCTTCTTGTTCTGTGCCCAAATACCACTCCACACCCTTGGCAGTGAGCTTGCGTAATGGTTCATACTCCAGCAACAAATTAGGAAAGATTTTGCTAAATATTTCACAAATCAAGCAAATCATTGCACTGCTTTCACATCTGTTGGTTGCTGCATCACTGCTACAGCTCTCACCTTGTTAGGATCCAGGCGAAGACCTTTTGCTGTCAGTACATGACCAATTTACTTGACTTCAGGCATCTTCAATTGCAACCATTTCTTGTTCAGCTTCAGGTTCATATGGCGAGCTTATCTAGCAATCATATTAAATTTCAATCATGGTCAGCTATGGCTTCTTCCATTGTGTCTCCACATCCATAGACTAGCAGATCATCCACTATGGCTTCCACTCCGGGAAGATCACTGACTATCTCATCCTGTCTGTGTTGATACTCTTCTGCAGCCATGGAAATACCAAACAGCATGTGCAACAATCTGTATCTCCCAAACAGGGTCCAAAATGTTGTTAGAAAGCTGCTGCTTTCATCCAGCTTCACTTGCCAGCAACCATCCTTTGCACCTGGGGTAGTAAAGATCTTTGCCTTGGCAAGTTATGGAAAAATTCCTTTGATGGTAGGCATGGGGTAGTGAGATCTCTTCAGCACTTTATTTCGATCCTTTGGGTCTATGCATACTTTTAGCTTTCTAGGTTGTTTCACTGCTACCATGCTGCTAATGCAGTCTGTAGAAGTTGTCACTTTCTCGATTCCTCCATTCTTTTCCCGCTCTTCTATCTTGTTTTTTAGGCTTGACTTGAGGGCAGCTGGAACTCTTCTCGGCAGATGCTAAATTGGCCTTACACTCTCCTCTACTTCTAGTTGATATTCTCCAGGTAGACATCCCAAAGATGTGTAAACACATCTTTGTACCTCCTCTAGGATCTGTTCGGCAGTCAATGGTTTTGTGTGCTGCAACACGCTGTAAATCTCCGTTGGCACATTTAGGGTTACCAGTCCAAGCTTTAGACTTGCTCCAGCTGAGATGAGTGGATGTTGCGTACCACATATAATCTGGAAATCTAAATATTAATTCTAGCCATTGCATTGGGCTCACAGACTAATTTGTCCTTTCTGTGTGAGTATTGTGCCATCATATATCCTCAACCTTACTTTCGAGGACTTCATCTTTGGATTGCCATGTTGAGCCACTTCAAACAGGCCTGTGAAGGTCATGATGTTGCATGGTTCACCAGTGTCTATCTGACATTTATTGTTCACTTTATGCTCTCTTCCTGCGGTCATCATTGTAACAGTCACGAACTATTTATCACTTTAGAATTGACGGAGCCAACCTGTTGTATGGTGTGTTGTGCTTCAGCAGACTCTTCTGCTGGTATCTCTCCAATAGTCATGTTTTGCTTGTTTTGCTTCTTTCTAGCCAAACATTTGTGTGCGAAACACTTGTGCGCTTTGCCACACTGGGCAATCCTTCTTTTTCTTTGTTTGATGTCCTCCGCAGTATTTGCATCCTACCCTTTGTCTGCGATTCTTCTGCTCTGTTGGCCTCAAATGTCTTTCAGCATAATCTACCTCCTGGTCTGTTCTGCCATACTTGTTCTCTAGCTGATGTTTTACAACATCTGCATTTCTCAACATGTCAATCGCTTTCTTGAGATTAAGTTATCCCTCTTTCAGTAGACTTGCTCTCATTGAGGGGTCTCATGCCTAAAACAGCACTATATTTAATGAGATCATCTTTTAGTTGACCAAATTCACATGAATCTGTGAGCTGTGTTACTGCAGCCACATGCTGATGAATAGGCTCTTTTTCACCTTGAGCTGGTGTGTTGAATACATAGCATTCATAAGTTACATTCACTTGGGGTTCAAGGCATGCCTCAAGGCTTTCAAAATCTCTGTTGTCGGTTTCCTTTGTTCGTCGGATAGATTTAGGGTGGAATACAATTTGTAGCAGTCTCTCCCCAGCAGTGTTAGGAGTGTGGTCACTCATATTCACACAATGACAGGAAAATTGGTGGTGTTGTAAATAGTGAGGAGGAAGCCTTAGATTACAGGACGATATGGATGGGCTGGTAATTTGGGCAGAGCAGTGGCAAATGGAATTTAATCCAGAAAAGTGTGAGGTGTAGCAAGGTCCCGCATGGGAGAATGGTCAAGAAGGTAAGAACCAATGGGATCCAGGGCAATTTGGATCCAAAATTGGCTTAATGGCAGGAGGCAGAGGGTGATGGTCGAAAGTTGTTTTGCGATTGGAAGCCTGTGATGAGTGGTGTACCAGAGGGATCGGTGTTGGGACCCTTGCTGTTTGTAGTGTACATTAATGATTTAGATGTGAATATAGGAGGTATCATCAGTAAGTTCACAGGTGACACGAAAATTTGTGGTGTCATAAATAGTGAGGAGGACAACCTTAGATTACAGGATGATGTAGATGGGCTGGTAAAATGGGCACAGCAGTGGCAAATGGAATTTAATCCTGAGAAGTGTGAAGTGATGCATTTTGGGAGGACTAACATGTCAAGGGAATACACAATAAATAGTGGGACCCTGGGAAGTACGGAGGATCAGAGGGACCTTGGTGCACATGTCCATAGATCCCTGAAAGCAGCAGCACCACAGGTAGGTAAGGTGGTTAAGAAGGCATATGGGATACTTGCCTTTATTAGCCGAGGCTTAGAGCAAGGAGGTTATGTTGGAGCTGTAAAAAAAATACTAGTTAGCCCACAGCTGGAGTACTGTGTGCAGTTCTCGTCGCTACACTATAGGAAGGATGTGATTGCACTGGAGAGGGTCCAGAGGAAATTCACCAGGATGTTGCCTGGACTGGAGCGTTTCAGCTGTGAAGAGAGACTGGATAGGCTAGGGTTGTGTTCCTTGGAGCAGAGAAGGCTGAGGGGGGATCTGATAGAGGTAAACAAAATTTTGAGGGGCATAGATAGGAAGAAACTATTCCCCTTAGTGGAGGTGTCAATAACCAGGGGACATAGATTTAAGGTAAGGGGCAGGAGGTTTAGAGGGGATTTGAGGAAAATGTTTTTCACCCAGAAGGTGGTTGGAATCTGGAACACACTGTCTGAGGGGGTGGTAGAGGCAGGAACCTTCACAACATTTAAGATGAGCACTTGAAACACCATAGCATACAAGACTACGGGCCAAGTGCTGGAAAATGGGATTAGAATAGATAGGTGCTTGATGTTGGCACGGACACGATGGGCCAAAGGGCCTTTTTCTGTGCTGTATAACTCTATGACTCTATAACTCTATTCGCTCTGGCTTGAATTAGGATTTTAAAAAATTCATTCTTGGGTTTTGGGCATGGCTGGCTAGGCCAGCATTTATTGCCCATCCCTAGTTGCAATTGAGAAAGTGGTGGTGAGTTGCCTTCTTGAACCACTGCAGTCCATGTGGGGTAGGTACACCCACAGTGCTATTTGGGAGGGAGTTCCAGTTTTGACTCAGCGACAGTGAAGGAACGGCAATATATTTCCAAGTCAGGATAGTGAATGGCTTGGAGGAGAACTTCCAGGTGGTAGTGTTCCCATCTATCTGCTGTCTTGTCCTTCTAGATAGAAGCTGTCATGAGTTTGGAAGGTGCTGTCTAAAGAGCCTTGTTGAGTTCAAACAGTGAATCTTGTAGATGGTACACACTGCTGCCACTGTGCGTCGGTGGTGGAGAGAGTGAATGTTTGTGGATGGGGTGCCAATCAAGTGGGCTGCTTTGTCCGGGATGGTGTCAAGCTTCTTGAGTGTTGTTGGAGCTGCACTCATCCAGGCAAGTGAAGAGTATTCCATCACACTCCTGACATGTGTCTTGTAGATGGTGGACAGGCTTTGGGGAGTCAGGAAGTCAGGATTCCTAGCCTCTGATCTGCTCTTGTACCCACAGTATTTATATGGCTGGTCCAGTTCTTATCCTGGTCAGTGGTAACCCCAGGATATTGATAGTGGGGGATTCAGCAATGGTAATGTCATTGAATGTCGTGGCAATGGTTAGATTCTCTCTTGTTGGCGATGGTCATTGCCTGGCACTTGTCAGCTCAAGCTTGGATTTTATCCAGGTCTTGCTGCATTTGGACATGGGCTGCTTCAGAATCTGAGGAGTCGCAAATGGTGCTGAACATGGTGCAATCCACAGTGAACATTCCCACTTCTGACCTTATGATGGAAGGAAGGTCATTGATGAAGCAGCTGAATATGGTTGGGTAAAGGACACGGCCCTGAGGAATGCCTGGAGTGATGTCCTGGAGCTGTGATGATTGAACTCCAACAACCACAACCATCTTCCTTTGTGCTCGGTATGAATCCAACCAGCGGAGCGTTTGCCCCCTGATTCCCATTGACTCCAGTTTTGCTATGCCTCCCTGATGCCACACTCGGTTAAATGCTGCCTTGATGTCAAGGGCAGTCACTCTCACCTCACTTCTGGAGTTCAGTTCTTTTGACCATGTTTGAACCAAGGCTGTAATGAGGTCAGGAGCTGAGTGGACCTGGCAGAACCCAAACTGAGCGTCAGTGAGCAGGTTATTGCTAAGCAAGTGCTGCTTTATAGCACTGTTGATGACTCTTTCCATCATTTCACTGATGATCGAGAGTACACTTATGGGGCGGTATTTGGCCGTGTTGGATTTGTCCTGCTTTTTGTGTACAGAACATACCTGGACAATTTTCCATATTGCCGGTTAGATGCCAGTTTTGTGGCTGTACTGGAACAGCTTGGTTAGAGGCGCGGCAAGTTCGGGTGCACAAGTCTTCAGTACTATTGGCAGAAGATTGTCAGGACCCACAGCCTTTGCAGTATGCTAATGGCTAATATTTAAGGAACATATGCATGAATTACAACAATTATTCATTCCTGTCTGGCGCAAAAATGAAATAAGAAAGGTGGTTCAACCATGGATTACAAAAGAAATTATGGATAGTATTAGATCCAAAGCGGAGACATATAAAATTGCCAGAGAAAGCAGCAAGCCTGAGGATTGGGAGCAGTTTAGAATTCAGCAAAAGTGGGCAAAAAGATTGATCAAGAAGGGGAAAATGGAGTATGAGAGTGAACTTGCAGGGAACATAAAAACTGACTGTAAAAGCTTCAATAAATATGTGAAGAGAAAAAGATTAGCAAAGACAAATGTAGGTTCCTTACAGTCAGAAACGGGAGAAATTACAATGGGGAACAAAGAAATGGGAGAAGAATTGAGCACATATTTTGGTTCTATCTTCACAAAAGAGAACACAAATAATTTCCCAGAAATGTTAGGGAACCAAGGGTCTAGGGAAAGGGAGGAATTGAAGAAAATCAGTATTAGTAAAAAAATGGTGCTAGAGAAATTAATGAGGTTAAAGGCTGAAAAATCCCCAGGGCATGATAATCTATATCCCAGTGTACTAAAGGAAGTGGCCCTGGATATATTGGATGCATTGGTGGTCATCTTCCAAAATTCTACAAACTCTGAAGCAGTTCCTACAGATTGGAGTGTGGCAAATGTAACCCCACTATTTAAAAAAGGAGAGAGAGGAAAAAACAGAGATTTACAGACCAGTTAGCCTAACATCAGTAGTGGGAAAAATGCTAGAGTTTATTATAAAAGACGTGGCAACAGGACACTTGGAAAGCATTAACGGGATTAGACAAAGTCAGCATGGGTTTATGAAAGGGAAATCATGCTTAATTAATCTACTGGAGTTTTTTGAGGATGTAACTAGTAGAATAGATAAGGGAAAACCAGTGGATGTGGTGTATTTGGATTTCAAGAAGGCTTTTGATAAGGTCCCACATAAGAGGCTCGTGGACAAAAATAAAGCGCATGGGATCGAGGGTAATATACTGGCATGGATTGAGAATTGATTGACAGACCCGAAACAGAGAGTGGGAATAAATGGGTCTTATTCTGGATGGCAGGCAGTGCCTAGTGGTGTACCACAGGGATCAGTGCTTGGGCCCCAGCTATTCACAATATATATAAATGACTTGGATGAGGAAACCAAATGCAATATTTCCAAGTTTGCTGACGACACAAAACTGGGCAGGGTTGTGAATTGTGAGAAGGATGCAAAGAGGCTTCAGGGCGATTTAGACAAGTTTTGTGTGTGGGCAAACAAATGGCAGATGCAGTATAACGTGGATAAATGTGAAGTTATACACTTCGCTGTGAAAAACAGAAAGGCAGAATATTATTTAAATGGTGATATATTGGGGAAATGTGGATGTACAAAGGGATCTGGGTGTCCTTGTATACCAGTCAATGAAAGTAAAAGGCAGGTTCAGCAAGCAATTCGGAAGGCAAATGGTATGTTGCCTTCATTGCAAGAGGATTTGAGTTCAGAAGTAGGGATGTCTTACTGCAGTTATACAAAGCCTTGGTGAGACCACACCTCGTGTATTGTATGCAGTTTTGGTCTTCCCACCTAAGAAAGGATATACTTGCCATAGAGGGAATGCAGTGAATATTCATTAGACTGATACTGGGGATGGCAGGACTGTCATATGAGAAGAGATTGGTTCGACTGGGCCTGTATTCACTGGAGTTCAGAGGAATGAGGGGGAATCTGATTGAAAGGTATAAAATTCTAACAAGGCTAGACAGACTAGATGCAGGGAGGATGTTTCCCCTGGTTGGGGAGTCTAGAACCAGGGGCCACAGTCTCAGGATATGGGGTAGGCCATTTAGGACTGAGATGAGGAAAAATTTCTTCACTCCGAGGGTGGTCAACCTGTGGAATTCTCTACCACAGAAGGCAGTGGAGGCCGGGTCACTGAGTATATTCAAGAAAGAAATTGATAATTTTTTGGATATTAGGGGCATCAAGAGGTGTGGAGAGAAAGTGGCAATATGGCGTTGAAATAGAGGATCAGCCATGATCATATTGAATGACGGACCAGGCTCGAAGGGCCGGATGGCCTACTCCTGCTCCTAGTTTCTATGTTTCTATCCAGTGCTTTTAGCCGTTTCTTGATACAACATGAAGTGAACTGAAATGGCTGAAGGCTGGGACCTATGATGCTGGGGACATCTGGAGGAGGCCAAGATGGTCAACCTACTCAGCACTTCTGGCTGAAGATTGTTGAAAATGCTTCAGCCCTATCTTTTGCACTGATGTACTGGGCGTCCCCCATCATTGAGGATGGGGATATTTGTGGAGCCTCCTCCTCCAGTGAGTTGTTTAATTGTCCGGCACCATTTATGACTGGATGTGGCAGGACTTCAGAGCTTAGATCTGATCCGTTGGTTGTTTAGCTCTGTCTAACGCTAGCTGCTTATGCTGTTTGGCATGTAAGTAATCCTGTGTTGTAGCTTCACCAGGTTGACACCTCGCTTTTAGATATGCCTGGTGTTGCTCCTGGCATGCCCTCCTGCACTCTTCACTGAATCATGGTTAATCCCGTGGCTTTAGTGGTAATGGTAGAGTGGGGAATATGCCCGGCCATGAGGTTACAGATTCTGGTTGAGTATATTTGTGCTGCTGCTGATGGCCCACAGTGCCTCATGGTTGCCCAGTCTTGAGTTGCTAGATCTGTTCGAAATCTATCCCATTTAGCACAGTGGTAGAGCCACCCAACACAATGGAGGGTATCCTCAATGCGAAGATGGGACTTCATCTCCACAAAGACTGTGTAGTGGTCACTCCTACCAATATTATCATGGTCAGGTGCATCTGCAGCAGGCAGGTTGGTGAGGATGAGGTCAAGTATGTTTTCCCTCTTGTTGTTCCCTCAACACCTGCCGCAGACCCAGTCTAGCAGCTTTGTCTGATAGGACTCAGCCTGCTGCGTCTGTGGTGGTGCTACCGAGCCACTATTAATGATGGACACTGAAGTCCATCACCTCCAGAGTCGATGTTGAGTGCTCCCAACACAATTCCCTCCTGACTGTATACCACTGTGACACCACCCCTGCCAGTGGGACAGGGCGTACCCAGGAATGGTGACGGTGGTGTCCGGGACATTACCTGTAAGGTATGATTCAGTGAGTATGACTATGTCAGGCTGTTGCTTGACTAGTCTATGAGACAGCTCTCCCAATTTTGGCACAAGGCCCCCGGATGTTAATAATGCGGACATTGCAGGGTTGACAGGGCTGAGTTTGGTGTTGTCGTTTCCAGTGCCTAGGTCGATCCCAGGTGGTCCGCCTGGTTTCATTCCTTATTGATTTGTTTTAGCAGCTGGACACATCTAAGAGGCTTGCTAGGCCGTTTCAGAGTATAGTTAAGACTCAACCACATTTTTGTGGGTCTGGAGTCACATGTAGGCCAGACCAGGTAAGGACGGCAGATTTCCTTCCCTAGAGGGCATTAGTGAACCAGATGGGTTTTTATGAAATTTGACATGGTTTCATGGTCATCACTAGACTTTTAATTCGAGATATCTTATTGAGTTCAAATTCCACCATCTGCCTTGGTGGGATTCGAACCTGGGACCCCAGAACATTACCCCGAATCTTTGGATTACTGGTCGAGTGACAATACCACTAAGCCTCTCTCTCTCAACTCCAAAGCACTTTGCTCGAAATAGCTGCAATTTTTAACATGGAAAATCAGGCCATTGACGAGGGTCCCTCTAAACGTATGTGAAGGGCTATTTAACACTCAGATGTCATGGCTCAATGATTTTATCAGCGCACAGCTTAAAATTAATGTCAGGTCGTGTGCCGCACTCTGCAGAACCAGGGTACGAGAAGTTGACTTGTCAGAAGAGGCCAAGGTACATTGAAGAAATTTGTTTCTGTTTGCACACCTGTGGGCCAGGAAGAGCAGGTATGTTCCCCACAGATCCTGCAAAGTGCCCTCGGGCCTCCCTAATCCTAGCCTCCCCGTGATCAATCAGGGCATCCCCAACCTCCAATCCCTGATCATTTTCAGATCTGACCGCCAACCTCCTGACGCTAAATTCCCACTGCCAGCTACCTTTCAATTCGTGAATCTGGTTGGATACCGGACGGGCTTCCAGGAACTTTTATTTAAATGGTGGGACCTCCAGAGTGTGCTGTTTGCTTTGAGGCTCACCCGCACTGTTGCTACACCCTTTTGGGGCCACAACCTCAACAGGAAATTTGATATTATTATTAGAAATTACACCAGCAGGAATAGTAATCTAGTCCCTTAACACATTCTGCAATATTACTCTTATCTTGCCTATACTTCTAGATTGAATATTGTTGATACATTTTGGCTTAAAAGTGAAGCTACCATTTTCAGATCACTAAATCCACCTACTACCCTTAGTTAACCCAAAGTTAATTGTTTAAGCGCCCAGATCACAAAACGTTTTGTTGTCAAATTTATAAAATGTACAAATTGACCTCCATAAAGCTTACGATAAAACATTTATTTAAGGTTTAATAATTTATACCATCAGACCTTGGCTTTGACAAGTAAACTGTAACATCCTGCTATGGATTTGCTCTGTGTTTTCATTGTGACCATCCATCTTGAAGTTGAAATGTTCACTTCACTTCACAGCTCAAACATGAATTGAAAAAAAGTCCAAGTAATATGATCCAGAAAAAAACTCACCAAGCTTTATGCTTTATTTTAACTATATTTCACTGGACCTAAAATAAGCTGCCGGAAAGCTAAACATTTATGAAAAAGATATGAAAAGCTTTTTGTCCAAAAAATAAATGTCTTATTGATTCCAAAGCACCTTTTAAGTCCCCACCATATGATTCATTCCCTCGTGGGGTCCACTATGGGCGTATACCATGCTTCAAAATTTTAATGCTTTGACAATTCAGGGTGAATATTATTCATGCCATGTTCAATCTTTCATATTGTCTGTCTGGCTATTTTTTTTTGGTTCTATTGTTTGTTCTGAGGAAGTATGATTATGTAGTAAAATCTAGAAGTAATGTATAAATAAACTCAACAGCTGCACCATTGTGTTCCTTGTATTACAAATGACAAGTCTTAGCTCTTAAATATTAAAAAAAATGAACTGTGCATTTCTGAGTGTGAAATCAAATCCCAAATCAAAGGGTTTGCAGTCCAGGCCATTACTTTTCTCTAAACTTTGCATTCATGGCGCTTCCCATGATTTGAAAGTGGAAACACCAAAGTGAAGTGTAACAAATTGATGTCTATTGTCTTTATTTTAATTTGCTAGTTATCTCTCTAAAGCTCATTGTGTTATATTTCCATCTTCACCTCACGGGCAGTAATCTGACAGAGCACATTGTCCGCCTTTTTAAAAATTCTTTCATGTGATACGGGCATCGCTGACTAGGCCAGCATTTGTTGCTCATCCCTAATTGCCCTTGAGAAGGTGGCAGTGAGCTGCCTCCTTGAATCACTGCAGTCCATCTGGTGCATAGTGCTGCTGGGAAGGGATTTGGATTCCAGGATTTTGATTCCGCAACAGTGATGGAATGGCAATATAGTTCCAAGTCAGGATGGTGTGTGTCTTGGAAAGGAGCTTGCAAGTGGTGGAGTTTCCATACATCTGCTGCCCTTGTCCTTCTAGGTGGCAGAGGCCACCCATTTGGATGGTGCTGTTGACAGAGCCTTGGTGAGCTGCTGCAGTGCATCTTGAATATGGTACACACTGCAGCCACTGTGCATCAGTGGTGGAGTGAATGGATATTTAATTCGGTGGATGGTGGGGGAAGGGGAATCAAATGGGCTGCATTATCCTCGATTGTGTTGAGTTTCTTGAGTGTTGTTGGAGCCACACTCATCCAGGCAAATCATACATTCATACTCCTGACCTGTTCATTGTAGATGGCTTTGGGTAATCAGGAGGTGAATTACTTGCCTTAGAATTCCCAGTTTCTGACCTGCTCTTCTAGCCGCAGTATTTATATGGCTGGTCCAGTTAAGTTCTGGTTAATGATAATCTCCCAGGATGTTGATAGGGGTGGATTCAGTGATGGTGATGCTATTGAATGTCAAGGGGCGATGGTTAGATTCTTTCTTGTTGGAGATGGTCATTGCCTGGCACTTGTGTGGTGCAAATGTAACTATAATAAAACCCAACTGGTTTTCATTCCATCAAAAAGAAATCCATGTCAACGATAGCCACTGATTTGATTTTTCCAAGGACAACTGTCTCTTCAAATGCATCTCTTTGGCCCACACCACCCTCAGTTCCAACAAAAAGTACAAGGAGCTTAT
The DNA here is from genome assembly GCF_964194155.1 of Cetorhinus maximus. Lineage (NCBI taxonomy): Eukaryota > Metazoa > Chordata > Chondrichthyes > Lamniformes > Cetorhinidae > Cetorhinus > Cetorhinus maximus. The sequence continues at coordinate 161,540,592 of NC_135882.1, forward strand.
AGGATTCTTTGTCACTAAATTGGAAACCATTGGTTCAACTGTTTCTGCTGCTTCTTCACCTTCCCCTTGCCACCAAAACAAAGCTCTCCTTCCAGTCTCCTATCTGCCCTAGTTCTAAGAACATAATAAGTAGGAGCAAAAGTAGATCACACAGTCCATCAAGTTTGCTCCAGCATCAAATATAATCTTGGCTGATCTTCAGCTTCAACTCCATTTTCCCATTCACTCCCCATATTTCTTGAATCCCTGACAGAGCAAAACTCTGTCTATTTCAGTGTTAAATGTAGTCAATGATGGAATGTCCACAGCCCTCCAAAGATTCACAACCCTTTCAGTGAAGAAATTTCTCCTCATTTCAGCTGTAAATGATTGGCCCTTAATTCCGAGACTGTGCCTCCCATGTTCTAGATTCCCAGCCAGGGGAAACAACCTCTCAGTATCTACCCTATCAAGCCCCTTCAAAACCTTGTATGTTGCAATGAGATCACCTCTCATTCTTCTAAACTCCAGAGAATATAGCCATAATTTACTCAGCCTCTCATCATAGGACAGCCCTCTCATCCCAGGTACCTTCACTGCACCCTTCCTTAAATATGGAGACCAAAACTATGCATAGTACTCCAGGTGTGGTCTCACCAAAGCCTTGTACAATTGTAGCAATGCTTCTTTATTCTTGTACTCCAGTCCCCTTGCTGTAAAGGCCAACATGCCATTTTGCTTATTTGCTTGCTGTATCTCTGTTCCTTGTATGAGAACATCCAAGTCTCTCTGAACATCAACATTTAGAAATATTATACCTTTTAAAAAATATTCTGCTTTCCTATTCTTATTATCAAAGTCAATAACCTCACACTTCCCTGCATTATGTTCCATCCTGTTATGCTCCATCCTGTTTCCCACTCACTTAACTCGTTTATATCACTTTGCAGTCTCTTTGTGTCCTCCTGTCAGATTGTATTCCTACATAGCTTTGTCTCACCACTAAACTTAGATTCCACCACTGTTCTAATCATAGCCAGTGCATCTCCAGCAATGGCCTCCATTCTTTCTTCCTCCCCTCCCCACCCAACCCCACCCCACCACTCTGCTGCAGAGCCACCTTTGGACTCCTTAAGGATCAACCTTTGATCCTTTCCTCTTCCCTATTTACACACTACCCTTGCCCAAACACAAGGCCTGTTTCAACATGTATGCTGATGACACCCAATTCCAAATCTGTGGCATCATTCACCCTTAATTTTCACAGGAATTCCCAAGTTAAATTCTGTATATCTATAAGAAAAAGAAAAGCATAGATAAATATGTCAGGTAAATAAAACATTTTCAGTGAAAGTGTAACCACATTTAATTAATCGCTGGAGCTTGTAATAAAAATGGTTTATTCAGAATAAATCACTTCCAAAACAATAGAGCACAGATAAACAATCATTGCAATGACTAACTTTATTGAAGGCAAGCCTCTGAAGTAGGCTCCAATGGTATGATACTAAATTAAGATAAATACATTTCCCTATAGACGGGTACACATTTTACTATTAAAAATAAATGGGATATTGGGTTGAAATGGAAATTCTAAATGTTAATGTATCTGATTGTTTGTTGTGCAGTGCTCAATAATCTATACCCAACCGTCATTCAGTCTAATATGACATCAACCATTAAGTTACAAGGATAAGAACAGATATAAATTACTTTTTGCATTTGCATTATTAATAAATTCAACTCCATTATAATACCCAACAACTCTTTACTGACCAGGCAATTTTTGGGAAGCTAACATGAGAAAGGTAATTAAATTCTTGAGCTCTGAGCCATTTCACCATAATGTATTTTTCATTGACCAGGAAAAATTATGGGGCCAATAATGTGAAATTTGGTGCCAGTAAAGCCAGTGTGAATTGAACGCAGGTGACCCATATTATTTGGTGCTTTTTGTGTGCTCATCATACATATCGCCAGATAATGTGGTGGAGAAGTATGTGTGGTGCCAAGGGTCTGTGCAACAGGGGCACACCAATTTTGTTAAGGCCTCAAAAAATGTTATTAAGGTCCTTGCCCCATAATATGCTCATAGTAAACTCTTACAGAATAATTCAAGATATGTCTTTTGACATGCACTTTTCTAGGATCGAAATAATGCAAGAGAAATCAAAACTAACAGCAGAAGTTTTTAACAGAGATATTAAGAGAAGAGAAGGTTAAAGAGGAATGTAGGCCCTTTGACACTCGTAAGTGAGGCAATAATGGACAATAATGCTGAAAAGAGAAATGTGTTGCTGAAGCTTTTTGTCTTGCACTCATCATGACAAGCGCACAAGAATGCTAAATTTCAAACGATCACAGCAATTTATACTACAGGAGAAAAGCGTGCTGATTGGTTGGCAAGTGGACTCTGATTGGCCAAAGCATTGTCATGCAAAAAGCAATGGGGAATGAGAGGCTCCCCAAACTTCTGGGTAGCTCAATTCAAGGCTTATAGTTTCATGTTGCTTTCTCCATGGCGATTCAGGTTTACTTCCTACTTCCCCCAAGCATTTTCTTATAAGACAAATCAATCTGAAAGTTATTTACTTCTGTAGGGACCATCCATAAGTATGCCAGAGTCCACTGGAGAATTTTCCTCGGCTCCAGCTATTCTCAGAGGTAAAACTTTCATTCACCTGCCTGAAGGAAGAAGACGGCTCAGTAAAGTTATTGCAGTCCAACATTTTGAGGATCAGCAAATCCTTTTATTTTGGATTGTATGACGTGAATCCCACAGACAGCGCAGCCTCCCAGTCCTTCCTGTCCTCTATCATGGAGGTCTTAGATGACAGTACACGGGAGAGTCTGGACAAACCGTTAACTCCTGACGAACTGACGAAGGCCCTTGAGTCTTTCGAGAAGAGTAAAACTCCCAGTAGTGACAGCTTACAGGCTGAGTTATATTCGGCTCTGTGGGACTGGATCAGCCCAGACCTGCTAGAAGTGTATGAGAGTATGCTTCTGGCTGGCAGCGTGTCAGAATCCATGAGGTAAGGCACCATCACCCTTATCTGCAAGTGGAAGGGGGAAAAGGAGGAAATTAGAAATTGGCGACCTATTCCACTGTTGAATGTGGACAATAAGATTCTGTCCAAGGTCATCGCCAGTCAGGTCAAGTCTGCACTTTAGTTGGTGATCCACACTGACCAGACCTATGTTGTACCCGGCAGGAAGATCTCTGACAGCCATGCGCTACTCAGGGATACGATTGCCTATGTACAGGACAGGGGTGTGGACACCTGCCTTATCAGCCTGGATCAGGAGAAGGCCTTTGACAGAATATCACACACCTACATGGTGGATGTGCTCTCCAAAATGTGGTTTGGGGAGGGAATCTGCACTGGATCCAACTGCTCTACACTAACATCAGGAGCGCAGTTTCAATCAATGAGTGGGAATCAGAAAGCTTTCCAATTAAATCTGGAGTCAGGCAGGGCTGCCCTCTCTCCCCTGTCCTGTTTTTATGTTGCATAGAACCCTTTGCTGAGTTCATCAGGAAAGATCCGGGCATAAAAGGAGTGACGATCCCAGACAGTGGAGGCACTCAGGTCAAAGCCTCCCTGTACATGGACGATGTCACCATCTTCTGCTCAGGTCCAATGTCGGTGCACAGACTGATCAACATCTGAGACCAGTTTGAACTAGCCTCGGGAGCCAAGGTAAATTGTGGCAAGAGCGAGGCCATGTTCTTTGGGAACTGGGCTTTGTCCCCTTCACCGTCAGGTCAGACGGCCTGAAGGTGCTGGGGATATGGTTTGGAGGGACCGGGGCATGCGTTAGAAACTGGAAGGAGAAAGTGACTATGGTGGAAAGAAAACTGGGCATGTGGGAGCAACGCTCCCTCTCCATTGCGGATAAGAATCTGATCATCAGGTGTGAGGCACTCTCAGTGTTGCTGTACATGGCACAGGCCTGGCCCATTCCTCACTCCTGCACAGTGATGATCACTCGAGCCATCTTTCGCTTTATCTGGAGGTCGAAAATGGATCATGTTCGCAGGAACATGATGTACAAGCCTCTAGATAAAGGAGGAAAAAACGTGCCCAACATCGCCCTCATCCTGATGGCCACCTTTGTGTGTGGCTGCATTAAGCTGTGCATAGACCCCCGGTACACAAACACCAAGTTTCACGACGCGCTGAGGTTCTACCTGTCCCTGGTGTTGCGAAGGATGGTTCTGGCCACGCTGCCGCGGAACGCTCCAAGTAGTTGGACCGTGCAGTACCGCCTGTCACTCATGGAAAAATTTATGCAGAGAAATACCTTTGACCACAAGTCCATCAGGCAGTGGGCGGCACATAATGTCCTAGAAGCCCTAAGGGAAAAAAGATGGATCCTGTTGGATGGTTCCCCGAGCAGGCTGTCAAAGTAATTTGGCAGAATGCCTTGTCGCCAGAGCTTTCCAACAAGCACCAAGATGTAGCTTGGCTGGTGGTGAGAAAAGCCCTCCCCTCAGATCCTTCCTACATGCCAGGAGTCTCACCCCCTCTGCACGTTGCCCTCGAGGTGGCTGTGGTGGGGAAGAGACCATTGTTCACCTCCTTGTGGAATGTGCCTTTGCAAAGAAGGTTTGGAGAGAGATGTTGTGGTTTTTGTCGAGGTTCATCCCGAGCAGTGCTGTGACACAGGACTCTGTGCTCTATGGGCTGTTCCCAGGGATGCACACCGAGACAAACATCAACTGCAGCTGGAGGATCTTTGGTCTGCCCGAAACTTGTTGGTCTTCCAGTGCAAAGAATTGTCCCCGACCGAGTGTTGCAGGTTGGCACATTCCCAGGTCCAGGATGTGCTGAGGGACACACTAAAGCTTGGGGCAGCCGCCGCAAAGGCACGGTGGGGAAAGGTCGCTGTATAAAACCTTTCTGCCATAGTGCACTGAGGAGCTGGGAATTGTATAGACCCCTTGGGATGTATGACTCACAATGAATGTATGCATTGAATACTAGATGTATCATAATTGTATTGAAGCACCTCAGAGTGCAACATGATGTTTGTCGATAACTCCAATACCATTGCACTGTCTGACTGTCTGTAATGACCATATTGAAATGACTGTAATATTCATTGATTGTATTGAAGCACCTCGTGATCCATGTGGAAAAGTTAAATATGATTGCACTTTTGTGATAGCCATTTAGAAATGTTTTGTAATGTTCTTTCAGGTATTTTTGAATAAAGTATATTTTTCCAAAAAAAAACTTTCATTCCCTTTCTTGATTGATGTGGTCTCAGTCCCTTATTCTGGTTACTTTTCCAATACTTCCAAGCTAATCTGCTGGTACTTACTTTTGCAATGAGACATTGTGGGGCCCACTGTAGATTCTCCCACTAGCTTCAAACTAGGCAATATTTCAGCTTCTGTTCCTCACAAGATCCAAACTGGGATTAAGTCTCACTCATCTTCCATGCAGTCAATGTTGGAGTTAGTATTTACTCTGCTTACTGTGCAGGTCTGTCTAAGTGTCATTTAATTTGGCCAACTTCTCTCATTGAGCTGCAAACCACATGAGGTCCAAACTGCAACTAAAAACTTCTCACAGCAAACACCCAGATAAATAGGAACCAGACCGCCTTCCTAAGAACTTCCAGAGAACTTTTCCATCCATCTTCATGATGACATAATCTGATCTGGGTTACCCTTAAACTAACCTTTAAGTTAATTATCCCTGATTTACAATTTCTCCAGCTAAGTAAGCCCACCTGTTGTTTTATAGCTGCATCTCTTCTATTCTGAGTCTATTAAACAAACATGGATAACCTTCTGAACTGCCATTTCTTTAGATGTTCTGGTGATCACTAAAACCCAGCATTTTATTACCTTATATTCACAACAATAGTCTTCCCATAACTAAACATTAGCTCTAAAATTTGAACATGAACTATGAACTAGATATTCACAACAGGAGGTATAGTACATTCTGTAAATGGGAGAGAGAAATTATAAAAGAATATAGGCAGACTAAGTTGGGACTGGTGCCAAGGTTTGGAGAGCTGTCCCACACAAGTTAAGTAACAAATTGGCATAATCATACTCACAGAAACATACTTAAGGACCAACATCTAAACTCCTCCATCACCATCCTTAGATATACCCTGTCCCACCAGCAGGACAAAGGTACTACAATAGTATATAGACAAAGGTGATTCATCTTGGGAGTCCTCAACATGCACTCTGGATCCCATAAAGTCTTTCCGATCAAACATGAGCAAGGACATTTCTTGCTAATGACCAATGCTGAGTCACTTGAAATGTTCAAGATTGAGTTTGATAGATTTTTATTAATAAGGGCATCAAGGGATATGGAGCAAAGGCAGGTAAATAGAATTGAGGTACAGGTTAGCTGTTAGCTAATTTAAAAAAAAACCCTGAGTATTGCTGGCAAGGCGGCATTTATTGTCAACCCCTGGTAGCTTTTGAGAAAATGGTAGTGGACCTTCTTCTTGAATCATTGCAGTTTGTGTTGACAACCTTTTTGAAACAACTGAGTGGCTTCCTAACCATTTCAGAGGACAATTAAGAGTCAACCATGTTGATATGGCACTGGAGTCACTTATAGGCCAGCCCAGGTGTGGTCAGCAGGTTTCATCCCCTAAATAACATCATGAAATCATGGGGTTTTACAACAATCTGCCAGGTTCATGGTCACCTTTACTGGTATGCTGCGAATGATGGTGGTGGGGGGTTGCGGATGCAGTGGAGTGGGTAGAGAATCTAATGTAGACCAGAGTCTGAGGGCCAGTAGGTGTTTGCTGAAGTTATGAGCTTTTACTATCATGAGCTTGTACTACATGCATATTGTAACATATTAGCACAGATAAAGGATTGGTTGGCTAACAGAAAGCAGAGAATCGGGATAAATGGGTCTTTCTCAAATTGGCAAGCTGTAACTAGTGGAGGGATCAGTGCTAGGTCCTCAACTATTTACAATTTATGTAAATGACTTGCAAGGAGGGAGCAAGTGTATGATACCTAAATTTGTCAATGACACCAAGATAGGTAGGAAAGTAAGTTGGTAAGAGGAGGTAGAGAGACTGCAAAAAGGTATAGACAGGTTAAGCGAGTGGGTAAAAATTTGGCAGATGGAGTATAACATGGATAAATGTGAACGTGTTCACTTTGGCAGGAAGAATAGAAAAGCAGTAAACTATTTAAATAGAGAAAAATTGCAGAACACAATGGTACAGAGGGATCTAGGTGTCCTGGTACATGAATCACACCAAGTTAGTATGCAGGAACAGCAAGTGATTAAGAACACAAATGGAATGTTGGTATTTATTGCAAGGGGAATGGAATATAAAAGTAAGGAAGTTTTACAGCAGCTGTGCAAGGCCTTGGTGAGACCACATCTGGACTACTGTGTGCAGTTTTGACCTCCTTATTTAAAAAAAATATATAATTACTTTAGAAGCAGGTTAGACAAGGTTTACTTGACTCATTCCTGGGATGAAGGGTTTTTTTCATTCATTCATGGGGCGTGGGCTTAGCTGGCTAGGCCGGTATTAATTGTCCATCCCTAATTGCCATTGAGGGGTGGTGGTGAGCGTTATGCAGAAAGGTTTTTTTTTTAACAGGTTGGCCCTATACCCATTGGAGTTTAGATGAATCAGAGGCAATCTTACTGAAATATATAAGATCCTGAGGGGACTTGATAGGGTACTCAGGGGATGTTTCCTCCTGTGGGGGAGACTAGAACTAGGGGACATAGTTTAAATATAATAGATCTCCCTTTTAAGACAGAGATGAGGAGAGCTTTTTTCTCCCAAAGAGTCGCTGGTGTGTGGAATTCTCTTCCCCAGAATGTAGTGGAGGCTGGGTCATTGAATTTATTCAAGGCAGAGTTAGACAGATTTTTGTTAGGCAAGGGAGACTAGGGTTATTGGGGTGTGCGGAGGTGGGCGGGGGGAAGTGTGGTTGCAGACAGGAAAGTGGACCTGAGATCACAACCAGATCAGCCATGATCTTATTGAATGGTGGAGCAGGCTCGAAGGGCCAAATGGCCTAATCCTGCTCCTATGTTCCTATGGATGTCAACATTTAGTTTTGATATGCACAGCCAGTATCGAGGACAAGTTGGTCATCTAATCTAATTTGGATTTGAATCACAATACTTTCCTAAGGAGATTTTTAAATTTAAAATATCAGCCTTTAGGACAGCTGGTAAATGTTAAAATAGGAGTCAAAGAACTATTTCAAATTGCAATTGCATTAGTTTAAAATCCTCTATTCCATAAAATTGTGGACATATTTCCACACTACAGCTTTAAGATACCATTTTAGTTTGTTATCTCTTAAATAATGTTTACAGTATACTTCTAAAAATTCCAGCTAAACTGGCAAATAGTTGGCTCTGTTTGAGATTATTGCCCTCTTTTCAGCCATTCACTTCATGTATTGAATCATTATTTTTTGTCCTTACCCCTTTCAGAAGCCTGTCACAATACACACTGTGCCCTGGATGAGAGAGCAGAAGGCATGCTGCCAGAACTCTATCAATACTTCTCTGTAATGAACCATTAGGAGGTGCAAGAGGGTAAGCAATCAGATTGAATTGTCTTGTAATTTTTTTTCAGTACCTCCTTCAGAGTGTCTGTTTACCACATGCCTCTTGTTTTAATGACTCAACTGAAACAAAGAACTTGCCATGAATTTGTGCTCAATGATGCAATGCATTGGTACAACAGTAGGCTGTGCTACCTTGCCACCAAGGCACCATGTTCCATTACCAAAAGCGAACCTGTCAATTTTAGGGAATATTCACCTAGTCAATTATAGGAAAGTTTTTGGGTTATATAAAACCAGAAATGCCACAATTACTTCCATTTATTATAAATATATGACCACAATGAAATTTTAAAAGAATTGATGAGCTAGAATTAACTTCTACTTTGATACTGACCTCAATTGAATACTTAAAAGTATAATACAGGACTGGAAAGTCAGTAAGTGAAATGGAACCAGTGAATAATTTTACCAACAAAGTCACGTGAACACAAAACCACATGATGTTCTGTCTGCATGGTTCAGTGGTAGCACTCTCACCTATCAAGTCAGGAAGGATGTGAGTTCAGATGCTTCTCCAGGGCTTAACATTTAATCAAATGCTGAATGGGTCACATTTCTGTTTTTTATTTTATGATCCCAGCTGATATTACTATTGGACAAGCCAGATCTCAGGGTGGAACCCAGCTTGATAGATCCTAACTTTTATTTATTTGTTTAGATACGTGGAGAATGGCAACTGAACAGAATCACACGAGTCAGCTGATTAGCTTTTAACAAAAGAGTAAAACATTTATTAAACAAGAAAAAATGAATTATATTACAATACTCCTTCACCCACAACTATACCTTTACAGATATATACAGATTTGTAAGGATAACACAAGTTACAAAAGCTATCTTATACTCTAATGTTCACAGTAAGTACACAATCCATGTAAACCAATAGGCGAGTGGTCAGGCACCACTCACTGAAACCAAGTGACAGAAACCAACCCAAACAGATGGTATGGATCTCTTCTCAACTCCCCCCAGACGCTTGTCACACCTTGAGCCAACCAGTCTCATTGAACTCCATCTTTCACACGAAGGTTTCCAATTTCCACTTTCTAAGAACTCACTCTGGAATCTTCTCCCAAACCAAAGCTTACTCTCAGACGCCTTCCACAAGAGTCAACCTCCAGGGTTTAGAATGCTTCTTCCGCTGTTCCTCTCCCCTGGCAAGGAGGCAGACCTCTATGAACTACCACAGCTGGTACGGGGTTTGAACCCATGCCATTTGCATCGTTTTGCATCACACTGTAGCAAGTACAAAGGGCACAATTTTCAACTATCACTTATGCAGTAACCTAATGGAGCAGATTGGCCACCCTTTATAGAAACAACCCTATTTTAATTGCATTAATCTGAAGAGAGTGACAATTTTGCAAGTTCTATCAAGGGCTATGGGAGATTAATGTAGAATTATAGTCCACAATCTCGATAATCTTTGAAATAATAAACCAATGTGACCTTAAATTGGGAGATATCTCATGGGAGATAAAAAGAGTTGTTAGCCTAGTCTCCCTATGCACAAAACACCATCTCTGTTCTAAACAACCAGTGTACTAAGTGGTAGGGTGCAGAGCTATCTCAGGTGGCAGTAATGAGAGAAAACTAAATTGCTATTTTTGAGCTGTATAAACTGATCACCATGTCTGTTCCATACATTCAGGTGCCTCATGCTTACTTAAAGCGTGTTGCCAGAATCAGAGAGGAAATCATAGCCCAGCTCCTGAACATTGTTTAGAGGCCGCTGAAGTGAAGATGATGCTGCATGAGGTGAGTCACAGGAGGGTAGCCCTTTATAGCACTCCATGACACAATCATCACCACCACCATCTTAGGGATGGGCAATTATTGCCAGGGATGCCCACATCCCACAAACAAGTAAAAACATTCATGTGTTAAGTTACAAATGACCATTGCTGTCATTGGATTAGTAGAATTTCCCTCTTTGGGGAAGAGTAGCAATAGAGCAAGACTTCCACCCACTCTGCCAACCCAACCCTGTCTTAACCTATAAAAATGGCCAATTTGACATTAAGGGTGATCTGTTAGTGGATTCCCCCACTGAAAAGTGAGCGCTATAATACCAAAAATGGAAATAAGGGAGTGTTGTAGTGAGACTGCCACTGCACCATCAGAAGAGGAAGCTTACAAAAACAGGAATCTCGGCGATGAAAAATTATCCCAGCTTTGTAGGCCTCAGCAAAGGAGGCTAAATTGGAGAGAGTGAAGGTCTTGACTAGACCCTCTCCCCAGCTACAAAACCTTTGACCACTACCACAGGCCTGAAGTCACTGGACAGCCCTGGTGGATTCAGAGTTTGAAATTTAATACAATTATTACTTTACTAAACAAAGCATTTATGTAATCATTTTGATGCTGGTTACATTTGAAAAAATGGTGACACTACTACTTTTTTTCTATTCATTCAAGGGATTTGAGCATGACTGTAAGGCCAGCATTTATCCCTCATCAATATTTGCCCATAAGATGGCGGTGGTGCAATCACAATGCTGTTAGGAAGGGTTTTTCAGGATTTTTACCCAACAACAGTGAAGGAGTGATAAGATAATTCCAACTCAGGATGGTGTGTGGCTTGGGGGGTGATCTGCAGATGGTGGTGTTCCCATGCACCTGTTGCTCTTCTTTTTCTGGGTGACAGAGGTCAAAGGTTTGGAAGGTGCTGTTGAGTTGCTGCAACGAATGCTGCAGATGGTACACACTGCCGCCACTGTGAGGAACTAAAGGTGATGGATGGGTCACCAAACAAGTGTACTGCTTTGTCCTGCATTGTGTCAAGCTTCTTGACTGCTTTTGGAGCTGTACTCATCCAGGCAAGTGGAGAGTCTTTCCTTACACTCCTGACTTGTTCCTTGTAGATTGGGATAGGTTTTGAAGAGTCAGGAAGTGAGTTCCTCGCTACAGAATTCTCAGTCTCTGACCTGCTCTTGTGGCCACAATGTGGCTGATACAGTTAAGTTTCTGGTCAATGGGAACATCAAGGATGTTGGTGGTTGGGGATTCAGTGATGCTAAAGGAGATAGTTAGATTCTCTCTTGTTGTGATGTGTCATTATCTGGAACTTGTGTGGCACAAATGTTACTTGCCACTTATTATGCCTGAATGCTGTCCAGGTTTTGCTGCATGCGGGCACGTATTGCTTCATTTTCTGAGGAGTTGCAAGTGATGCTGACCTCTGTGTAATCACCAGCAAACATTCCCACTTCTGACCTTATGTTGGAGGGAAGGCCACTGGTGAAGCTGATGAAGATGGTTAGTTTCAGGATATGCCATACTCCATAAGTAAATAGCTCCACTTGGAATGTAAGTTCACCAGTACTTAAACACAAGCAGCAGACTTGGATCCCCTGTGGCAGGTTTGACTGTCAGATGCCTTTATAGTATATACAGATTGCCGGGTTTGTCCTATATTCAAAGTATAAGTGACAACATATTGCACAACATATAACACAAGACTATAGACAAACATGTTCATCCAGGCAGCTGTTTCATAACTCAGTGGGTGAGAGCAAGGTCAAAGTGACCCCTGCACACAAGACCCCATGTCGTACAGTTGGAGTACTGCAGTTGGGGAGGGGGAAAGGTGGGGGAAGGGGGACATTTCAATGTAAACTTGTCCATTGCCAGTAGCTGTGTTGTGGGTCAAAGCACCCTGATGATAGGGGGCCTTGTGGAACCACAGCCTGTGGTTCAGACAGTGCAGGAAGGTTTAGTCCATTGGAATGAGTTGAGAAGTCAAACGCTTTTGACCATTAGGTAATCACTGCCATTGCAGTATTTGGATTATGTTTTTTTTTCATTCGTTCAGAGGATGTGGGCTTCGCTGGCTGGGCCAGCATTTATTGCCCATCCCTTGTTGCCCTTGAGAAAGTGGTGGTGAGCTGCCTTCTTGAACTGCTGAAGTCCATGCGGTGTAGGTATACCCACAGTGCTGTTAGGAAGGGATTCCAGGATTTTGATCCAGTAACAGTGAAGGAACAGCAATATATTTACAACTCAGGATGGTGCGTGACTTGGAGGGGAACTTCCAGTTGGTGGTGTTCCCATCTATCTGCTGCCCTTGTCCTTCTAGATGGTAGTGGTCGTGGGTTTGGAAGGTGCTGTCTAAGGAGTCTTGGTGGATTCCTGCAGGGCATCTTGTAGATGGTACACACTGCTGCCACTGTGCGTCGGTGGTGGAGGGAGTGAATGTGTGTGGATATGGTGCCAATCAAGTGGGCTGCTTTGTCCTGGATGGCATCAAGCTTCTTGAGTGTTGTGGGAGCTGCACTCATCCAGGCAAGTGGGGAATATTCCATCACACTCCTGACTTGTGTCTTGAAGATGGTGGACAGGCTTTGGGGAGTCAGGAGGTGAGTTACTTATCACAGGATTCCTAGGTAAGAATTTTCTCCCCATCGGGCGGGCTGGTTGGGAGCAGGCGCAGGCGGGCGCGGAGCTGATCGCCACCCGCCATCAGCTACGCGCTGCCATTTTATGTGGGTGGGCTAATTAAGGCCCGCCCAGCGTGACATGCACCCAGAAGCGCTCAGCACTACCTGTGCAGCCGGCGGGGAGGAGGGAGAGTCGGGGCCTGTGCTCTTTCGCACATGCGCGTGAAAGAGCATAGAAATAGATTAATTTCATTATGAAACATTGAAAAGAAAAAGAGATAAAAAAATTATTCAGACACGTCCACTTGTGTGACAGTGTCACGTAAGCTGGGACATGTTCATGAATTTTGATAAAAAATTTTATTTAATTAATAAACCCTTTGTGAAATCTCTTCCCGCCCGTGGATGAGGTTTCATGAACAATGTGAAGGCCGCCTGGGCTCTTCAACTGCCCGCCAACCTTAAGGTTGGACAGTCAGCCCTGACAATTACTTCAATTAGTTTATTAATGGCCTTAACCGGCCTTTGACTGTTCGGTGGGCGCGCAGCCGACTCCAGTGCACGCCCGCCGAACTAAAGATCAGAATGACGCACGGTGACGTCGGGACACACGCCCGACATCACCGCGCATCATTTTACGCATCGGCATGCGGGGCCCACCCCCACACACCGAAGAAAAGATTCTGCCCCTAGTCTCTGACCTGCTCTTGTAGCCACAGTATTTAGTGGCTAGTTCAGTTCAGTTTCTGGTCAATGGTACCCCACCTTGATGTTGACAGTGGGGGATTCAATGATGGTAACGCCGTTGAATGTCAAAGGGCAATAATTAGATTCGCTCTTGTTGTCAGGGGGACAGAGATATTTGGGCAATTGGGGACTAGATGCGGGAATGGAGAATGAGGGACCCCAGAAGCGCAGTAGAGAGAGTTTGTGCTGTGTGGAATCTAATGGACTAAAATTTTTAATACCGAAAAGTTACAAGTAAATATTAATTTATGTATCACAGATCCCTTTTAGGCAGATATCATTTTGCTAGGCAGAGTCCCCTGCCTAGCTTTCTAAGAATCTGTCGATAGTTAAGACTCCAATATTTTGTGTGTTTTGCGCTCCTTTCAATATTGCAGATGCTAATCAGTTCATTGTTCATATTTGGCCAGCACGGCTCTAAATCATCCTCTACAAGTAAACCTGAAACAGGACTTTCTATATTAAAGCCCTGAGTTGTCACTCTCCAGTGCCCGCTCCCTGCTGTGGTAAATGAGTGAGATTCCCCCTAAACAGGGGCAGTTCAGGTTGGGTACTAGTCACTTATATCTTGTACCCTAGCTATTTCATGGAGCCATTTATTAAACACTGGTGTCCACTTATGGCACTAAATACAGAAACATAATTTCATTTTATGACACATTTTGTATAGGCCTCCTAAGGTAAGCACAGTAACACTTGAATAGTGCAGCCCCTCGCTAAAGTGATATTGTCCATTGTCTTGAAAGGAAGATTCCTCCAGGTGAGCAGACAGCAGCAGCCTTTTGAATGTTTTTCTGCCGGGAAGTGGAGCTTAGGACTCTGTGCTACTATACAGGATTGATTTGGTGTTTGCCATGAGACTGGGAACTGTATCATAGGTTAGAATGTACAGTGTTAATAGCACAGCACCAGGAATGTAGTTTAAAGACGAGTCTGGGAAGAAGTCTAGCTAGAGGGATGGGACACTTGTATTTAATACACTTTCACTGTATAACTCGGAACAGCGATAAGCCGTTCAACCCGACAGGTGTGTACATAGGAATGGGGGTGAGGGCTGGCACTGTTTTTCAGAAGAGCAGGGGAATTTTCCCTGCAGCCCTGCTATCCATCATCCAGCATCACAAAAGCGGGTTATCCTGTAAAGGTCATGTGTTGTTTGTGGGAGCTTCATGTGTGCAACAGTGGCTGTAGCTCAAAATTACTTTATTGGCTGTATTGTCATTGTTCATGACTACCTGATGTCTCAAAGCGTTATTACATTTCAGTCTTTCTTATAAAAAGACTCCAGCAAAAAGACGGGTAGAGAAATCAAAGAGAGTCACAGGTTAAATTAATCTGGAGACTGCTGGTTGGGAAACTACATGATGATCCCTTCCTGCCCACACCACCTAATGTACTTTGAGAATTCTATTGCCTATTTCATATATTGAAGCATTTTAAAGGACAATAAATAAGTTGCGAGGTGAGCTCAGGTATAAATTAACTGTTTTATAAGATTGAACTTAACCACGGATTTTAATCTCTATCATGAATGTTTAACCTATTCATAACATCTTATATTACCAATAAACATCAGATGGTTTTGGATTATAGTAATCACCGCTGCGACTTTTTTCGGTCTGAGAAATTGGCAACAAATTGAACAACATGAAATGAGCTAAAGAGTCAATACTGTGATGAAACACACAGTGCGAGATCAGTGATATCAAGAGGATCATCACCTTCATTTCTCTCTCCACAGAAGCTGCTTCATCTACTGAATACTTGCAGCATTTATGTTGACACTTGAGAGATTTAACTTGGACAGATCCGTTCTCAATCTACAGAAATTGGTCCCTTCCAATTAAGTTATTTTATTGTTCAATATTGCACAGCCAGTTGAAAGCTCATGGCCAGGATTTTACAGTCGGCGTGCGGGGGTAGGCTCGACACGCTGGCGCATAAAATGACGCGCGATGATGTTGGGTGTGTGTCCCGACGTCATCGCCCTGTCTTGCGATGTTTCATTGAGCGGAGGTAGCTCTGTGCCTCAGGGAGATTGAAGCATGTGTGCAAGAAAGCGCTAGACCTAAATCTCCTTCCTCCCCCTGCACGCTCAGGTAGCGCGCTACCGCTCGCATATTACGCTGGGCGGGCCTTAATTAGCCCGCCCGCGTAAAATGGCGGTGTGGAGCCAATCACGGTCAGCTCTGCGACCGCCCCTGCCGAGCCCGCCCAAAGCGGGAAAAATTCAGGCCCATGTTTTTCGCAGTATGAGCAGTTCAACATAACTTCCTCTAGGTTTGGCTTGAACTCAAAACCTTGGCATTGCACACGCCATTAATGTGCCATGTGCTAACAGATTGTGCCACGAGAGCAAAGCATTTGCATATATATTTTAAGTTGTATCATCTCGTTAGAGGTACTAATTTTTTCGATTGAGTGGCAAGCACTGAGGTTATATGATAGTTTGCAGAAGTAGTTATGTGACTCTGGAAAAGCCGGTGAAATAAGCAACGCCCCGTAGTTTTGGGCTGTGTCAGGGAGGGAGGGTTCCGGGCCGCGGAGGGGCGGGGCTACCTAACAATGAAGCTGAGCACTAACTAACTGTAAATCCGCCAATGTGGCACATTAACACTACCTTCAAACTGTGGTGCCAGCTCATATTTTGAGGTTCAGAGTGAGCTTGTATTGGCAATTATGCCGGCTGAATTTTTAGCTTAGCTTGCTAAGGTTAAATAAACAGCAAGCGTAAATATAAGCAATAAATTTAATATTAAGTTTCTTCTCTAATGCTGGAGAGAATGAAACTGTACACTATTAGGACTAGCACTTATTAGGGAGTCAAACCATTGAGCAAACAAACAATGCATCTCCCTTTCTTCATTTATCAACATTCCATCAGGACAGGATAGTCATATCAGATTTATTTCCCAGCATTTACATTAGGTAAACAAGCATAGATTTTTTTAAATTAAATATTTCTCCTATGACCTGGAGCCCATTTATACCGTGAAACCTTTGACAGCAAGTTCCTGCCCGTCCAACTGAGATGGGTGACCAAAGAAGCAAACAATAAGTGAAATTGGAGTCTTGAAGTGCTGGCTGGTACTATTAAATGCAGATACCAATTTCCAACCTGGTACCTCCTGCCGACCATCTTTCTGTACATTTTGGGCTTCCACAAGGTAAAAGATAAAAAAGGAGGTACGCAGGCAAAAGAAGCTAAAATCATAATATTCAAGGCTACTAATCTACAGCTTTCATCGGACAGAAAATTGGCTAGAATGGGGGAATCTGAGCAGCAAAATGTCAGTCAAATGCCCAGGATACTATGTAATTAAGACCATAAGACGTTGGAGCAGGAATTAGGCCATTCGGCCCATCGAGTCTGCTCCGCCATTCAATCATAGCTGATAAGTTTCTCAACCCAATTCTCCCGCCTTCTCCCCATAACCTTTGATCCCCTTACCAATCAAGAACCTATTTATCTCGGTCTTAAATACACTCAAAATACTGGCCTCCACAGCCTTCTGTGGCAATGAATTCCATAGATTCACCACTCTCTGGCTAAAGATGTTTCTCCTCATCTCTGTTCTAAAAGGTCTTCCCTTTACTCTGAGGCTGTGCCCTCGGGTCCCAGTCTCTCCTACTAATGGAAACATCTTCCCCACATCCACTCTATCCCGGCCTTTCAGTATTCTGTAAGTTTCAATCAGATCCCCCCTCATTCTTCTAAACTCCATCGAGTATAGACCCAGAGTCCTCAAACGTTCCTCATATATTAAGCCTTTCATTCCTGAGATCGTTCTCGTGAACCTTCTTTGGACCCTCCCCAGGGCCAGAACATCCTTCCTGAGATACGGGGCCCAAAATTGCTCACAATATTCTAAATGTGGACTAGAGCCTTATAAAGCCTCAGCAGCACATCGCTGCTTTTATATTCTAGTCCTCTCGAAATAAATGCCTACATTACATTTGCCTTCCTAACTACTGACTCAACCTGCAAGTTAACCTTAAGAGAATCCTGGACTAGGACTCCCAAGTCCCTTTGCACTCCAGATTTCTGAATTCTCTCCCCATTTAGAAAATAGTCTATGCCTCTATTCTTCCTACCAAAGTGCATGACCTCACACTTGCCCACGTTGTATTCCATCTGCCACTTCTTTGCCCATTCTCCTAACCTGTCTAAATCCTTCTGCAGCCTCCCCGCCTCCTCAATACTACCTGTCCCTCCACCTATCTTTGTATCATCTGCAAACTTAGCCAGGATGCCCTCAGTTCCTTCATCTAGATCATTAATGTATAAAGTGAAAAGTTGTGGTCCCAACACTGACCCCTGCAGAACTCCACTAGTCACCGGCCGCCATCCTGAGAAGGATCCCCTTATCCCCACTCTCCTGCCAGACAGCCAATCTTCCATCCATGCTAGTACCTTGCCTCTAACACCATGGGCTCTTATCTTACTGAGCAGCCTCCTGTGCAGCACCTTGTCAAAGGCCTTCTGGAAGTCCAAGTAGATAACATCCATTGGCTCTCCTTTGTCTAACCTACTCGTTACCTCCTCAAAGAATTCTAACAGATTTGTCAGGCATTACCTCCCCTTGATGAAACCATGCTGACTTTGCCCTATTTTACCATGCAATTCCAAGTATTCTGAAATCTCATTCTTAATAATGGACTCTAAAATCTTACCAACGACCGAGGTCAGGCTAATCGGCCTGTAATTTCCCGTCTTTTGCCTCACTCCCTTCTTAAACAGGGGGGTTACATTAGCGATTTTCCAGTCCTCTGGGACCCTCCCTGACTCGAGTGATTCCTGAAAGATCACCACTAACGCCTCCACTATCTGTTCAACTATCTCCTTCAGAACTCTGGGGTGTAATCCATCTGGTCCAGGTGATTTATCCACCTTCAGACCTTTCAGTTTTCCTAGCACCTTCTCCTTGGTAATGGCCACCATACTCACCTCTGCCTGTGACTCTCTTGAACTTTGGGGATGTTACTCGTGTCTTCCACTGTGAAGCCTGACGCAAAGTACCTATTCAGTTCCTCTGCCATTTCTTTGTTCCCCACTACTACTTCTCCAGCATCATTTTCCAGCAGCCCAATGTCCACTTTTGCCTCTCTCTTACCCTTTATATACCTAAAAAAACTCTTGCAATCTTCTTTTATATTACTGGCTAGTTTACCCTCATATTTAATCTTCTCCCTCCTTATTTCTTTTTTAGTTGTCCTCTGTTGGTCTTTGTAGGCTTCCCAATCCCCTGCTTTCCCATTCCTCTTCACCGCATTGTATGCTTTCTCTTTAGCTTTTATGCTGTCCCTGACTTCCCTTGTCAGCCATGGTTGCCTCGTCCTCCCTTTAGTATGCTTCTTCTTCCTAGGGATGAATTTTTGCTGTGTCTCCCAAGTTACTCCCAGAAACTCCTGCCATTGCTGTTCCACTGCTAGGCTCATCTCCCAGTCAATTCTGGCCAGCTCCTCCCTTATGCCTCTGTAGTTGCCTTTATTCAACTGTAGTACCAATACATCTGATTCCAGCTTTTTCCTCTCAAATTGCAGGGTAAATTCTATCATATTATGGTCACTTCCTCCTAAGGGTTCCTTCACCTTAAGCTCCCTTATTAAATCTGCCTCATTACACATCACTAAATTGCCTGTTCCCTAGTGGGCTGCACCACAAGCTGCTCCAAAAAGCCATCTCGTAGACATTCCACAAATTCCTTTTCTTGGGATCCACTACCAACCTGATTTTCCCAGTCTACCTGCATATTGAAATCCCCCATGATCACTGTAACCTTGCCTTTCTTACACGCCTTTTCTATCTCCTGGTGTATCTTGTGCCCCACATCCTGACTACTGTTCGGAGGCCTGTACATAACTCCCATTATGGTTTTTTTACCTTTGCGGTTCCTCAACTCTACCCACACAGATTCTACATCCTCTGACCCTACGTCATTTCTTGCTATCGATTTAATTTCATTTCTTACTAACAAAGCAACCCCACCCCCTCTGCCAACCTGCCTATCTTTTCGATAGGATGTATATCCTTGGATATTTAGCTCCCAGTCCTGATCCCCTTGCAGACATATCTCCGTGATGCCCACCACATCATACCTGCCAATTTCAATCTGCGCCACAAGCTCATTTACCTTATTTCGTATACAGCGTGCATTCAGATACAACACCTTCAGTCCTGTATTTCCCGTCCCCTTTCTCATTGTCGTCCCTTTATCTGATGTGCATGAAGTTAGATTCCTAGCCCTTTTCAAACACTCTGTCCTATTTTGTATTCTGGAGACTTTAATAGCCTCTCCTGGGCTCTCCTTTTCAGTTTTTTCACAATTTTCCATGAAGTTGAATCCACCCCCCCAAATGCTAACCTGCTGCTTTGTTTCCCATTAGTCATACTTCTTGGAGTTTTACCCTTCCCTCCCCCGCCCACTTTCTAGTTTAAAGTCCTGTTGACTTTAGAAAAAACATTATTTTACTTATTCAGTCACCATAGATCAGTGGGCCTTACGTAGTTGCATTGTGCTTGGGCTCGCAAAATGCGAATTGATCCCTCAATTTACATCCTATTTTAACCTGAGAAATTTTGCTCATTTCTTATGACTGCCATATTGATAAGTCCTTAGCAAGCATTTCAATATACTAATTTTGCATGAAAATAGAGGTAAAGTTTAAATTTAGCATTTTCTATTGGTATAGTGGGCAGTTCTATATTCCTCCGCAGACCTTGCAATGTACTTTACACAGAAATGTGACATATTTAGAAAATCCCACTGAGGCAGCAACCTCTGTTTGTAAATAGGGCTAATGAGTCGGGTTGCCAACTCTGGTTAGATATATTTCTAGAGGTTTCATTTCAGTATCCTCCAACCACTCTCCACAGCCAAATAGATTTATTTTCCCATCACCAATATTTTCATAACTATTAGACAGAAGTGTAACAAGAAAAGGCAGAAGAAACATCATTTCTTTTAATGCCCTCCTACGAGTTTGTTCCTCAGTAGTGTCCGCAACATTGAACTTAATTACTGGACACTCTTGGACTCCTGAAGAGTTTGTAATCTATGGTAACCCACATGCGGTAACCCTTATTTTTGATTGTACAGGTGATTGTTTAAATATGCAGTCCCTTTAATTTTTCTTTTTTGCTTGCATGGGTCCAAATGCATGATAATTGAAAGGGGTTGACTTTCACTTGGCCTGCATGGGAGCTTTTGGGTTGCAGCATGGCCATGCGGCCACGCAGCTTAGATGGATATTGTTCGTAACCTTACTTCCACCTCAGCAACATCCATTCTACTCCTCTATTGACCGACCACGCACCTTGCACCCTCTGTAAACTCAAATTCACCCATAAATCTGCTGGTTGTATCCTAACTCACCCCAAGTATCCACACCTATCCATCTACATTGGCTCCCAATCCTGCAAAAACTCAATTTCAAAGTTCTAATCCTTGTTTTCAAATCTCTCCATGACTTCACCCCTCCCAACCTCTGTCACCCTACAATTCTCCAAGATGTCTGCACTCCTCCAATTCTGGCCCCTTCGTACCCTATTGTAGCAGTAGCGAAAAATGTCAAAATGTCCTGTCGCTCATCACCCCTGTGCATTGGCTCCCAGTCCAAAAATTTTCTCTAAACTCTCACCTAACCAACCCATAGCATAATCTCTTCCTTTTTCAGTAACATCCTCCAGTAAAACAATCCTCCAATTCAGATCTCTTGTACATCCTTGCTTTTCATACTATCTTTAGTACTACTTTCATTTTTGCAGTTAATGGATATGGTTCACCTTGGAGACTTGTTACTAATGGTGTAATCCAGGGATTGGTCCTAGGTTAATTGCTCTTCACAGTCTTTATTCATGACTTTGACAGTGCGTGTACGGTATGTTAGTTTTCAGATGACACCAAAATCTATGCAAGGATTTAAGATGGTAGAGGAGTAAAATCCTATCAAATAAGAAGTGAAAAATTTACTTATAGCTATGGCAAAGAAGCAGGAGTTGGATAATTTGATAGCTTTACCAAAGAGTCGACACATGTACAATGTACCACCTTCTGTGCTGTATCATTCCATGATTTTATGATTTGGATATACCGGGTGGGCGGGCTACACATTGGCAAATGGCATTTAATGTAGGCAAATACAGTGTCACTAATGTTGGTAGGGCCAACACAGTGTGTGGCCCACTTACCTAATTAATGGCCACTCAAGGGCCTCATCTACCACTGCTGGTATTCAACCAGTGCTGAGTGGGGGAGTCGCCACACCGGAAGTCCAAAAAAGCAATCACAGCAAGCTCCCAGGTGAGGTCTGTCATTTAAAGGCATTCAGTGCCTGATTGAGGGACCAGGCATCAGGAAGGGAGGGCTGCTGAAAGCCACCCCTCTGACTTGCCTCTGAACCCCCATTCCTGCGAGCCCCAATCCATGACACCCATCCTGTCACCTTTGGCCTCGAGTCCCTTCTTGATCCAGGCATCTGGTGAATGCATTGCTTTCAGCTGCCATCATTCCCAGTGGTGCTGACTGCCAATGGAGCGCTGTTGGCCTCTGATTGGGCCAGCAGGTCTTGAAGTTGGGGGAGAGGGGGTGCTGGATTTCTGTCCCTGAGGTCCTTAATCCCAGGGAAGGCCCGACAGTGGTCTTTAAATGCCAGATAGGCCCGTTTCTTCTGGATTAAGTTCTGTCCACTGTTTGTGATGCTATTCCAGCTGGGTGGGTTACTGTATGACATTTAGAGTCATAGAGCTGTACAGCACAGAAAAAGGCCCTTTGGCCCATCATGTTCATACCAGCTATCAAGCACCTAACTATTCTAATCCCATTTTTCAGCACTTCGCCAGTAGCCCTGTATGATATGGCGTTTCAAGTGCTCATTAAAATACTTCTTAAATGTTGTAAGGGTTCCTGCCTGTACCACCCCCTCAGGCAATGTGTTCCAGATTTCAACCACTCTCTGGGTGAAAAAGTTTTCCTCAACTCCCCTCTAAACCTCCTGCCCCTTACCTCAAATCTATGCCCCCTGGTAAGTGACACCTCCACTAAGAGGATAAGTTTTTTCCTATCTACCTTATCTTTTTGCCAATACATTAATGTTAAAAGGTTAGTTAAGGAAAAAGTGGGACCTATCAGAGATGAAGATGGAAACTTGTGTGTAGATGCAGAGGCTGTGGGAAGGGTTTTGAATGAATATTTTGTCTCCGTGTTTACAAAGGAAAGAGAGGATGTAGATATAGTAGTCCAGGAGGAACACTGCGAGATATTGGACAGGATAGTCATAAATAGAGAGGAAGTACTCGAAGGGTTGAAATCCTTGAAAGTTGATAAGTCACCAGGGCCAGATGGATTGTTTCCGAGGCTGCTGAAGGAAGTCAGGGAGGAGATAGCAGATGCTCTGAGGATGATTTTCCAATCTTCACTAGATACAAGGGAGGTACCGGAGGACTGGAGAAATGCAAACGTAGTTCCATTGTTTAAAAAGGGAACGAAGGAAATGCCAAACAATTATAGGCCAGTTAGTCTTACATCAGCGGTGAGCAAATTAGTAGAATCAATCCTGAGAGATTGGATTAACTGTCATGTGGAAAGGCATGGACTAGTCAGGGATGGTCAGCATGGATTTGTTAAAGGAAGGTCTTGCCTCACAAATTTGATTGAATTCTTTGAGGAATTGACAAGAAGGGTTGATAAAGGTAGTGCAGTGGATGTTGTGTACAGATTGGTCAGGAAAGTAAAAGCCCATGGGATTCAGGGTAATGTGGCAAACTGGATAAAAAGTTGGCTTTGTAACAGGAAACAAAGGGTAATGGTCGATGGATGCCCTTGCGAATGGAAAGTTGTCTCAAGTGGTGTTCCACAGGGCTCGGTGTTGGAACCCTTGCTGTTTGTGTAATATATTAACAATTTGGACGTGAACGTGGGGTGCACGATTGGGAAATTTGCAGATGACACAAAGATTGGCCGAGTAGTGGATAGTGTAGAGGATAGCCATAATCTCAAAAACGATATAAGTGGGTTGGTGGAGTGGGCGGTAAAGTGGCTGATGGATTTTAACATAGAAAAGTGTGAGGTCATACATTTAGGGAGATCAAACAGTTACAGGGATTACAAAATAAATGGGAATATACTAAGAGGGGTAGAAGAAGTGAGAGATCTTGACGTACAAGTACACAGGTCCCTGAAGGCAGCAGTTCAGGTAGACAAGGTTGTAAAGAAGACATATGGAATGCTCTCCTTCATTGGCAGAGGTACAGAATATAAAAGTAAGGATATAATGTTGGAATTGTATAAAACACTGGTGAGGCCACAACTAGAGTATTGTGTGCAGTTCTGGTCAGCACATTACAGGAAGGACGTAATAGCTCTGGAGAGAGTACAGAGGAGGTTTACAAGAATGTTCACAGAATCTTAGAATCACAGAATCACAGTGCAGAAAAGGCCCTTCGGCCCATCAAGTCTGCACCGACACATGAGAAACACCTGACCTACCTAACTAACCCCATTTACCGGCACTTGGCCCATAGCCTTGAACGTTATGACGTGCCAAGTGCTCATCCAGGTACTTTTTAAAGGATGTGAGGCAACCCGCCCCCACCACCCTCCCAGGCAGTGCATTCCAGACCGTCACCACCCTCTGCGTAAAAGATTTTTTCCTCACATCCAGCCTAAACCTCCTGCCCCTCACCTTGAACTTATGCCCCCTTGTGACTGGCCCTTCAACTAAGGGGAACAGCTGCTCCCTATCCACCCTGTCCATGCCCCTCATAATCTTGTACACCTCAGTCAGGTTGCCCCTCAGTCTTCCCTGCTCCAACGAAAACAACACAAGTCTATCCAACCTCTCTTCATAACTTGAATGTTTCATCCCAGGCAACATCCTGGTGAATCTCCTCTGCGCCCCCTCCAGTGCAATCACATCCTTCCTATAATGTGGCGACCAGAACTGCACACAGTACTCCAGCTGTGGCCTCACCATGGTGCTATACAACTCCAACATGACCTCCCTACTTTTGTAATCTATGCCTCGATTGATAAAGCCAAGTGTCCCATATGCCTTTTCAACCACCCCACTAATGTGCCCCTCTGCCTTCAGAGATCTATGGACACACGCGCCAAGGTCCCTTTGTTCCTCAGAACTTCCTAGTGCCATGCCGTTCATTAAATACTTCCTTGTCAAATTACTCCTTACAAAGTGTATCATCTCACACTTTTCAGGGTTAAATTCCATCTGCCACTTGTCTGCCCATTTGACCATCCCGTCTATATCTTCCTGTAGCCCAAGACACTCAACCTCACTGTTAACCACCCAGCCAATCTTTGTGTCATCCGCAAACTTACTAATCCTATCCCCCACATAGTCATCTATATCGTTTATATAAATGACAAATAATAGGGGAACGAGCACAGATCCCTGTGGTACGCCATTGACACTGGCTTCCAGTCACTAAAGCATCCTTCTGTCACCACCCTCTGTCTCCTACAACTAAGCCAATTTTGAATCCACCTTATCAAATTATTCTGTATCCCATGTGCATTTGCCTTCTTTATAAGCCTCACATGTGGGACCTTGTCAAAGGCTTTGCTGAAATCCATATAAACTACATCAACTGCACTACCCTCATCTACACACCTGGTCACCTCCTCAAAAAATTCAATCAAATTTGTTAGGCATGACCTCCCTCTGACAAAGCCATGCTGACTATCCCTGATCAAACCTTGCCTCTCCAAGTGGAGATAGATACTGTCCTTCAGAACTTTCTCCAATAGTTTCCCGACCACTGACATGAGACTCACTGGTCTGTTGTTCCCCGGCTTATCTCTACAACCCTTCTTAAATAGTGGAACCACATTAGCTGTTTTCCAGTCCTCTGGCACCTCCCCCATGGCCAGAGAGGAATTAAAAATTTGGATCAGAGCCCCTGCGATCTCCTTCCTTGCCTCCCTCAGCACTCTGGGACACAAATCATCCGGACCTGGAGATTTGTCCACTTTTAAACCTGCCAACACCTCCAATACCTTGTCACTCCCTATACCAATTTGCTTAAGAACCTCGCAGTCTCTCTCCCCGAGTTCGATACCTTCATCCTCATTCTCTTGGGTGAAGACGGACGTGAAGTATTCATTCAACACTCTAGCGATGTCCTCTGGCTCCACCCAAAGATTGCCCCCTTGGTCCCGTATGGGCCCTACTCTTTCCCTGGTTATCCTCTTCCCATTGATATACTTATAGAATATCTTAGGATTTTCCCTACCTTTACCAGCCAGAGCTTTCTCAAGTCCCCCCTTTACTCTCCTAATTGCTTTCTTAAGCTCTACCCTGCACTGTCTGTACTCTACTGCTGATTTGCTTCCCTTGTACCTGCTAAAAGCCTCTCTTTTCCTTCTCATCGTAACTTGAATAACTCTGGTCATCCATGGTTCTCTGGGCTTGTTACTCCTTCCTATCACCCTAGAGGGGACATGTTGAGCCTGTACCCTCCTCATTTCCTTTTTGAACATCTGCCCCACTGTTCCTCTGTAGGTTTCCTCACAAGTAACTGTTCCCAGTCTACCTTGGCCAGATCCTGCCTTATTTTACTAGAATCCACTCTTCCCCAATCCAAAACATTTTTTTGCAACTTGTCGATTTCTTTGTCTATAACAAGCTTAAACTGTACCATGTTGCGGTCGCTATCACTAAAATGCTCCCCCACCACCACCTCAGCCACCTGTCCGGCTTCATTCCCCAGAATTAGGTCCAGCAATGCACCGTCCCTTGTTGGACCCTCTACATATTGACCTAAAAAGTTCTCCTGTACACATTTCAAGAAATCCACTCCATCCAAACCCTTAACACTATGTCTATCCCAATTAATGTTGGGAAAGTTGAAATCACCTAATATAATTACCCTATTGTTATTGTTTTTACACACCTCCACAAATTGTGCACATATTTGCTCCTCAATTTCCCACTGACTATTTGGGGGTCTATAAGAAACACCTAATAATGTGGTTGCCCCTTTTTTATTCCTAAGCTCTACCCACAAAGCTTCACTTGATGCCCCCTCCAAGATATCATCTATTCTTACTGCAGTAACTGACTCCTTAACTAATAATGCAACGCTTCCTCCTCTTTTACCCCTCCCCTGTCTCGCCTGAAGATTCTATATCCCGGAATGCTGAGCTGCCAATCCTGCCCTTTCCTCAACTGTCTCAGTGATGGCTACTATCTCACAATTCCACGTGTCAATCCTCACCCTTAACTCATCCGTTTTACCTGTAATACTCCTGGCATTAAAGTAGAGGCCATCCAGACTTGCCTTACTCCCTTGAAGCTTATTGCAGCTGTACTCCCTCTGACTTCATTGTTTTACTGTATTGTGATCTGTCCCTATTCTGCTAACATTCTGTGTCCCCTCCCCCTGCCAAATTTGTTTAAACTCCTCCCAACTGTACTAGAAAACCCGCCCGCAAGGATATTTGTCCCGCTCTGGTTCAGAAGTAGACCGTCCCGCTTGTACAGGTCCCGCCTTCCCCAGAAACGGTCCCGTGATCCAGGAATCTAAAACCTTCCCCCCTGCACCAACTCTTAAGCCACGTATTCATCTGTACTATTCTCTTATTCCTGTGCTCGCTAGCACAATGTTGCCAGGGTTAGAAAAGTGTAGCTACGAGGAGAGATTGGATAGGTTGGGGTTATTTTCCTTGCAACAAAGAAGGCTGAGAGGTGACTTGATTGAGGTGTACAAAATTATGAGGGGAATAGATAGAATGGACAGGATAAAATTGTTTCCCTTGGTGGAGAATTCTAGAACCAGGGGACATAGATTCAAGATATGTGGCAGAAGGTGGAGGGGGGGGGCATGAGGAAGATCTTTTTTACGCAGAGGGTAGTGGGTGTCTGGAATTTGCTGCCCAAGTTGGTGGCAGAGGCAGAAACTCTAAACTCTTTTAAAAAGTACCTGGATCTGCACCTTAAGTGCTGTAAGCTGCAGGGCTATAGGCCGGGTGCAGGAAGGTGGGATTAGAAAGGGTACCTGGGTGTCCTCGGGCTGGCATGGACAAGATGGGCCAAATGGCCTCCTTCTGTGCTGTAACTTTTCTATGGTTCTATGGTTCTATCTATGCCCCTCATAATTTTGTATACTTCTATCAGGTCCCCCCTCAGCCTTCTCTGCTCTAAGGCAAATAACTCCAGCCTATCCAGTCTCTCTTCATAGCTCAAACGTTCCAGCCCAGGCAACATTCTGGTAAATCTCCTCTGCACCCTCTCCAGTGCAATCACATCCTTCCTATCGTGCACACAGTACTCCAACTGTGGCCAAACTAGCGTTTTATACAGCTCCAACATAACCTCCCTGCCCTTATATTCTAAGCTTCGGCTAATAAAGGCAAATATTGCATATGCCTTCTTAACCACCTGTGCTGTTGCCTTCAGGGATCTATGGACATGTGCACCAAGGTCCCTCTGATCCTCTGTACTTTCTAGGGTTCTACCATTCATTGTGTATTCCCTTGCCATGTTAGTCCTCCCAAAACGCATCACCTCACACTTCTCAGGATTAAATTCCATTTGCCACTTCTCTGCCCATCTTACCAGCCCATCTATCTCATCCTGTAATTTAAGGCTTTCCTCCTCACTATTTACAACACCTCGCATATTCACGTCTAAATCATTAATGTACAGGACAAACAGCAAGGGTCCCAGCACCGATCCCTGCGGTACTCCACTTGTCACAGGATTGCAATCGTAAAAGCAACCTTCGACCATCACCCTCTGCCTCCTGCCACTAAGCCAACTTTGGATCCAAATTGCCCTGGATCCCATGGGCTCTTACCTTCTTGACCATTCTCCCACGCGGGGCCTTGTCAAAAGCTTCACTGGTGTCCACATAAACTGCACAACTCATCTACACAACTAGTCACTTCCTTGAAAAATTCAATCAAATTTGTCAGACATGATCTCCACAGACAAAGCCATGCTAACTATCCCTGATTAATCCCTGCCTCTCCAAGTGGAGATTATTCCTGTCCCTCAGAATTTTTTCCAATCGTTTCCCTACCAGTTCAGTAGGCTACATAATGTGACATGAATATCATGGTACCAGTACCGAATTCAAGGGAAGCTCCAAGCTTCATTGTTCCTCACTGTATTGGTACTCTCATATCCAATGATCTTAAAGGTGGCACCTTTGAAAAGATATTAACCTGCTTTGGAAAACTGTCTGCACATGTTATGCATAATTTAAAACCGTCTTGCCCTGCAAGCAAAGCAATAGTATAGAGTACCTAATCAGTATTTTACAGCTGCATAGTGTCAATGCAATGCTGCAAATTGAGCATTCATTTCATTGCGTGAATTGCCCCTTTAAGAAATGTTTCTGTCCACACAGTTCGACACAAATATCTGTTCAAACAAAACATTTCTTGCTGTGGTTCTTTTATGCCACTGCTACAACTAGCACTAGATATAGTGCTTAGTATCTTGCAGAAATAAAAGGGTAAATTGTTAGCAGAGCGGTCATGTTTGCTTATGTACTTGGCCAGGGACTTAGGCTATGTAGAGCATTATTATTGACTTACCGTAACAGATTTCTTGAGACTTGACATCTATTTCCTGCTTTTCCTGGTTTCTGCAGATCCTGGACACTGAATTGACTCTTTTTGCCTTCTTCTCCCATGCCCATTGAACAGACAGTGTGTCTCTTCTCTGGTTTCTTCCAGTAAGGCATCTAGTACCTGTTTATATATCTGGCTATCCTTACTCTGCTGCATTCCATTCCTCAACAAAATTGTTCAGTGAATGTGTGCCCTGGTCTCTCTCATCACCATTCAAAGTATTTAAATGGCTTCTAACTGCAGCTCGCAGACCAATTGTTAGGACCCTTTCTTGATCTGTTTCACTGGATGGTTCACTGTTTCGAACATTGAAGCAAGGGTTTTAGTGCATGCACTTAAGTCAGTGGTATCATGGGTAAAAATTTTAAAACCCAAAGTTCACCCCTCAATAACACACTCACATCAATTTTTGGATTCTGATATAAGTACCTCAACCTGTCCCCTTAGTTTAGGTGAGATGGAGTAAATCCAGTGCCACCATAAGCACCTACATGTAATTTGAACTGCAATCATCAGATAGTGGTCAAACCCATGGTAGATACTGCGTGTCTATACATCAATATTACCCAAGCACAAGACCAAGCTGAAAGCACGGTCGCCCCTTCCCTGATGATCCTATTGACGTTGATACATAAGTGTCAAGTTTCAAGTGTATCGTGTCACTTTCAATGTATAATATAGAGAAATTTCCTCAAAAATCAACATCTGGCAACCGACAGACTTGGCCTCCATGCATGGCCTAAAACCTGTGTATGATGCAAAGCAGCCTGGCACATTCCACTCTGCCAGATGGAAGAAGGACTACTCACCTAATCTTTGTTTTGTGACTCACGACAGCAATGGCTGACTGCTAATGTGTTCCCAACAAGTGCTGCCCATCTTTCCCCAGTCCCAATATCAACCAACCCTCTCTCACATTGACTTCAAACTAACATTCATGACCCAGATGGCTACTGCCCCATTGCCCTGCTCTCAATAACATATCCAGTCCTGGAACGTCTCCTACTAAACACGCTGAGTCCCATCCTGAAAGCGGCAATGTCCCTCCCTGCCCCCACCCCCCCCACCCCCCCAGCCCTAATCCCAACAGCAGGTTTTCACACAGGCCACAACTGCTCTGAGCAAGTTCCTGACACTCACCTCACATATTGAGGCCGGTTTCCAGAAAGGCCTGAAGACTGGAACTGCCTTTGTTGCACCTATGTCACAGTGTGTAGCACAAGCATGCTGCTGAGACTCTCCAAAATCATCTGGTGCATGAATACCCTACAACTAATCAACTCTGCGATCAGCAGCTGACAGTTCCGTGTGCACCCTGGGTATCAAATCAGCTGTCCATGCATAACCAGCAATGAAGGGATCAGTCCTCTCACTGGCTCGTTTCAACAACCTTGGGAGATTGAAAACAGGGCGAGTGGAGAGGCAGTCGGGAGATTGAACAGGGTGAGTAGAGAGGCAGTTGGGAGATTGAAAACAGCGCGAGTACAGAGGCAGTTGGGAGACTGAAAACAGTGCGAGAAAACAAACCTTCTGCTCCGAGGGTTTAAAATAGTACAGGTACTGTACTTTTGTAAGTTCATAGTAAGTTGATTGGTCGATAAGTGTTTAGTGTTAGGAACAATGTGTTAATAGCTTGCTTAGGTCACAGGAATTAAGATAGATCTTTAAATAAAACCTTAAACTAAAACCTTAAAATTAAATAAACACCTAAAACACATGCCAGTGTAGTTAAGAAACATGTAACTTTTAGTTGTCAGTGGTACTAGCATTTAATAAGCACAGTAAATTGTAGCATACATAGGAATTACTCTAAGGCCTGAATTTTCCCGTTGGTGTGCGGTTTACGCCCGTGCGTAAAATGACACGCGGTGACGTCGGGCGAGCGTCCTGATGTAACTGCACGCCATCGCGATATTTCGTTGGGCGGGCATGCGCTGATTTCCGCTGCGCACCCGCCATTAATTAACGGGTCACTTAAGGCCCTTGAGGCGCCAATCGACGGCGATTTTTCAGCACCCATGCGATCTTCGGCTCAGCGCACGGGCACAACGGGCAGGCGGGTAGGACAGATTTGTATAAACCTCATCCACGGGCGGGATTAGAGGGCTCAGTGGGGTCGTGAGTGTGCTCTGTCAAATATTGTTTTTTCAAAGTTACTGATACTTGCCTGTGTGATCTGCAATACTTCAAAACACATACCAGCTGCTTGGTCTGGAATCACAACTTTCAGGTCAGCACACTACAGTGAGGAATCTTTTTTGGGCCTGCAGGTTTCAGGAAGCCTTCCCTTAGCCTGGAAAAGGGAGCTGAACTCTCCACTGGAGGCATCTCCTCTGAGGTGGAAGGGAGGGCTAGAAGGGGGAGGAGGTCAGTAGTGCACATTCAGCCTCCAGGGGAACCACCTTTGGGAGGACAGGTGCAGGCACAAGGGGTGCAGGGCCAAGAGGTGGAAGGGGCCACAGAAGAAGCCACTATCCTGCTGCCAGGGTATACAGGTGGCGAAGCAGCTACCTCAATATGTCTGAGGTGCAGTGCCGAAGGAGGCGCCGTCTCCAAGGGAGACAGTCAACTATATCTGTCAGATGATTGGGCCTGAGATCTCCGCTAATTGTGTGGGTGGACACCCCATGCCTGTGGCTCTAAAGGTCACAGCTGCCCTCAACTTCTATGCCACTGGCTCCTTCCAGGGATCGGTGGGTTATCTTTGCGGTGTCTCCCAATCAGCTGTCCACACTTGTGTCAAGCAGGTTACAGACGCTTTGTTCAGGCATGCATTGACCTTCATCCACTTCCGTTGGGACCAGGCAAGCCAGACACAGCAAACCAGAGGCTCCGCGGCGATTGCTGACTTCCCCCGCATCCAGGATGCAATAGACTGCACACATGTGGCCATCAAGGAGCCAGCTGGTGAGCCCGGTGTCTTTGTCAACAGGAAGGGCTTCCACTCCATGAACGTGCAGATAGTGTGTGATCACAGGATGCTGATTTTACAAGTCTGTGCAAGGTACCCAGGCAGTTCCCATGACGCCTACATTCTCAGACACTCCCAGGTGACGGGGCTCTTTAGTGCTCCAGCCCAGCTTGATGGAAGGCTGCTGGGTAACGAAGGCTATTCCCTCAGAAAGTAGCTCATGATGCCTCTCTGCCAACCAAGAACAGAAGCTGAGCAGCGGTACAATTGGAGCCACACCTCCACAAGGGCTGTAGTGGAGAGAGCCATTGGTCTTCTCAAGATGTGCTTCCGATGCCTGGACTGGTACCAGTACCCCCCAGATCATGTGTCGCTGGTAGTGGTCACAGCTAGCACACCACATATGGACCTCCAGGACAAGCCTGAGCTGTAGGCTCCATACTTGAGACCTAAGTGTAAAATCTGCCTGGTTAGGAACATTAACTAAGGGCCTTGTTAATAAAGCTGAATGTCCCACAAAACACTTATAACATTTTTGGAAACCATCCACCTGCAGAAAAAAAGAGGCACCTTCAGCCATGGTGACATGTCTGAATTTAATATTACAACCAAAGGAACTTAAGAAAGCAAAATGACAAAGGTGTTAAAAATCACACCAACTCATAAAGACCTCATTGCAGACCAACACAAAAGCACCAGTGTTAAACCTATGGTGTACCTAAGATGCCTTATGTTTACGTTTTCGGGTGCTACGCCTTGGTGCTGACCCCTCGCTGGGTGTGGCATCTGAGACAGCCTGCTTACTGTGCTGTCCTGTTGGCCTCAATGACCTTGGCAGTCGTCCTCTGGCCCATGGAGCCTGTGATGGCGCGGCCTGGGAGGGATCTACCAGTTCCACAGCTGGCATCCCCCCAGTTGTTGCAGCCTCACCAGATGCAACGGTCACTGGCAGAGGGACGGAGGAGCTGCTGCCCTCATCCAGAGCATCCTGAGAAGATCCTGCAGAGATGACAGGCAGCCGTTGAGCCGACGTGAGGTCGCTTAGGACCTCCCTGCTCACCGTGGATGGATGGGCACCGAGCTGGGAAACTTGGTGCCCAGACCATCTCCCACATTGGCAATGACCAGCTGAGGTCAATGTCGATTTGAGGGTTTGCTGGTCCGAGCGCAACCCCGGGAAGCCCTGACTGGTCTCCTGGAGGAGCCTCTCCACGAGACCCGCCACTCTCTCCATGGAGGACGCATGGCGCTCAGCCATGAAGCTCATTGCTTCGGCGATAGTCTGCATAGACTCCTCCACCACGGACACCAAGCCAAGCATAACCCCATGTATCTCTACCAGATGCTCCCGCACACCAGGCCGCATTTCCTCCCAGCCCTGCTCCGCTGATGCTAAAAGGAAGAACAAGGGCATGGAGGCAATGTCAATGTGCATCCCTGTCCCCTGGATCATTATGCGCTCATCCTTCCATAAGCAATGGTCAAGCCATATTGTAAACTTCAATCACTGAACATTCAGCACTACCATGGCTGTTGGGAGAACAATGTTGACCTCAATGCTGGGCATGCATACCTGCCCGTGGCACCCCAACCTCACCAACACTGGTGGACCTGGGCGCATGGCGCCTCTCCAAATCTAGGGCCTCCTGCTCGAAGTGGCCGAGAACCGCCAACTCTGCCTCACCCATTCAGCGGCATTATATGCATTCTTCTCCTGAAAAGGAGAGAAGAGCATTGATTAGCGTTACTTGTACCTGGATTCTCTTCGCGGCCAGCCCACTGCAACCAGAGTGGGACATTGGAGGGCTCCAGTGTCTTCTCACCCTGCTGCTGCCGAACACTGACACAAAGATGCTAGGTCTGTCCCCCCCTCCCCCACCCCCTTGGCCAAATGCTGCCTACATCGCATTAGGCACCACACGGTCTAACCTTGCATAGCAAGGAGGTGCAAGCACGTGAAGCGCAGAGGAGAGCAGATCGATCACTGCCACGCCACCTTGAATCTCCGCTCCCAGCTTGTCACCACCATGACTTTGACATGTCCTGGAGTTCCAGCACTGCGCCTAGGTGCAGTTCCTCCAGGTTGCCCCCAAAACAGTTATGTGGGTCTCAGTGTACCACATCCTGTGGGGGGCAGAACCCACCTGTTCACCACCCTCTCAGGGTGACCTCAGCATGGGCAATATCTGCTGGCCCACCCAGTGAAGGACACATGCCATCAATGATTCAATGCAGTCACTACACTCAGACTTTGGGGGGGATGTGGGGTGGGGGAGGGTGCGACAGGGCGGGAAAGCCTATCTGCTGGGTTAAATAAGCAATGCCAATATGGTACTCATCCTTCCTGAGCACAACAGGTCATTGAAGCGCTTGCGACACTGGATCCAGTGGCACGTCGTGGGAGCTCACCAGCTCCGCCATCTCCTCCTGGGCACGTTTGATCATGTGGGGGGCATCCTCCTCCTGTCCTGGGGTACGATGACCTCCCGCAGTGCTGCCACCTCCATGAGGAGGGCAGCAAGGCAATCATCCGAAAAACGAGGGGCACAGTGCCCCCCTGCCCTACTCTCCTGCCTGGCCTGCTCACCAGCAGTGCTCTGAGGAGCCCTTCCACTGGCCATGATTCACTACTTTTGCAAGGCTGCAGCAACATTTTAAAACAGGCCGCCGGGTCGCCATTGGACCCAGTGGTCATTGCAGTCCTGCTGCTGCCCGCCCACTCCCGCTGTCCTCGGGAGCCGCGATTCACACTGGGCGGACCTTAATTGGCCCGCCCACGTAAAATGGCGGCGCGGACCCGATTGCGAGTGGCAATCGGTTCCATGCCTGCCCGTGCCCGCCCCACAAGCAGAAAATTCTGCCCTAAGTGAATTAAGTAATTAAATTAAATTAAATTAACTAAATTACATAAAATAACAATGACAGGAAAGGTGTTGTGTTGTAGCTGTGGAATGTGGGTTGATTTGGACACCAAGGCAATCCAGGACAAACACATCTTCAGAAAGTGTAAGCAGCGAGATGAATTGCGGATCAGAATTATTGATCTGGAAGCCAAACTGCAGACATCACGCAGCATAAGGGATGGCAAGAAATACCTGGACACTTTGTTCCAGGAGATGGTCACACCTCTTAGGATAGGTTAATCTGTTTTGGTCAGCAGTGAGGGACAGGAGGATGTGAGCATAAGTGAGGCAGGTAATGGGACTGAGCAGACAGAAGTGGAGGAGCCTCAGACTTTGCAATCGTCAAATAGGTTTGAACTACTCACAACCTGTGTGGACAAAAGCGAGGTCTACAAGATGAATCAGCAGTCTGGCCATGGCACCACGATAATGGAAACCATTCAAGTGGGGGGAGCAAACAGGAATGTAGTGGTAGTATGAGACAGAATAGTGAGAGGGATTGACACTATTCTCTGCAGCAAAGAGCGAGAGTCTAGAAGGCTGTGTTGCCTGCCGGCTGCCAGAGTTTGAGACATCTGCTCAGGGCTGGAGATGAACTTGCAGTGGCTCAAAGAATAGTGTGGGAGAGGTGAGTTCTGGATTGTGGGGCACTGGTATCAGCATTTGAGAAAGTGGGGCTATACTGTTGGGATTGTCTACACTTGAATCATGCTGGGACGAGTGTTCTTGCAAATCACATAACTTCGTTTTTTTATTCATTCACTGGCTGGGCCAGCATTTAATGCCCATCCCTAGTTGCCCTTGAGAAGGTGCTGGTGAGCTGCCTTCTTGAACTGCTGCAGTTCATGTGGTGTAGGTACACCCACAGTACTGTTAGGAAGGGGGAACGCACTGCTGCTACTGTGCGTTGGTGGTGGAGGGAGTGAATGTTTGTGAACGTGGTGCCAATCAAGCCGGCTGCTTTGTCCTGGACAGTGTCAAGCTTCTTGAGTGTTGTGGAAGCAGAAAGGGTTTTAAACTAAATCATGGGGGCAAGGGATCAAATGTGGGAAGTTGTGGTAAATTAAAGGAGTTGAGACAGAGAAAGAGAGGGAGGTATTAATTTGAGAAATAATAAACTGACCATAGCAGGAAGAGACAGAGAGTACAAGTCTAAGAGTAAACCAATAGATAAGGCTAGAGGTTACAAAAATAATAAAAGGACAAAAATTAAGGCTCTGTATCTGAATACACATAGAATGTGAAACAAGACAGATGAACTAATACTGCAAATCGAAATAAATAAGCACAATCTAATAGCCATTACAGAGACATGGCTACAGGATGGGATAGATTGGGAACTGAACATAAAAGGATATGTGACTTTCAAGAAGGATAGGAAGTTTGGAAAGATCGTGGGGTAGTTCTGTTAATTAAAGATAACATTAACACAATAGAGAGGGATGGCCTAAGTGCAGGAAAGCAGGAGCAGTTTGGGTAAAGGTGAGGAATGATAAAGGCAAGAAGTCGCTTGTAGGAATGGTGTACAGGCCCCCTAACAGCAATCACATGGTAGTACAGGATATCAAAGAAGAAGTAGTGGGAGTTTGTCAGAAAGGTACAGTGATTATCATAGGGGATTTTAATCTACATACAGACTGGAAGAACCAAATAGGCAAAGGTAGCATAGATGACAAATTCATAGAATGTATTCGGCATAATTTCTTAGATTAACATGTTCTGGAGCCAACCAGGGAGCAGGCTACACTGGACATGGTATTGTGCAATGAGATAGGATTAATTAATTACCTCATAATGAAGGCACCCCTAGGTAGCAGTGATCATAATATGATTGAATTTTACATTTAGTTTGAGGGAGAGAAGACTGGGTCTAACACTAATATTTTAAATTTAAATAAGGGCAATTACAAGGGCATAAAAGCAGAGCTAGCGAAAGTGAATTGGCAATTTAGGTTAAGGGATGGGTCAATAGAGATCCAGTGGCAGACATTTAAGGAGATATTTCAGAATACATAGAATAGATACATTCCAACAAGAAAGAAAAAATCCAAGGGGAGGACCCATCATCCGTGGTTAACTAAAAGACTTAAAAATAGTATCAAACTTAAAGAAAAAGCATATAATTGTGCAAGGATGGGTGGCAGGTCAGAAGATTGGACAGAATATAAAAAAACAACAGAGAATGACTAAAAGATTAATAAGGAGAGAAAAATTAGAGTACGAGAGAAAGCCAGAAATATTAAAACAGGCAGTAAGAGTTTCTATAGATGTTTAAAAAAGAAAAGAGTTAACAAAGTGAGCATTGGTCCTCTAAAAAGTAAGTCTGGGGAATTAATAATGGAAAATAAGCAGATGGCAGATAAATTGAATAGGTTTTTTGCATCGGTCTTCACTATAGAGGATACAAGTAACATCCAGAAATAGCTGTTAATCAGGAATTGGAAGGGAGGGAGAAACTCAAGAGACTTAAAATCACCAGGGAAGTGGTACTTAGCGAATTGTTGGAACTATGTGTTAACAAGTCCTCGGGTCCTGATGGATATTATCCGAGGATCTTAAAACAAGTGACTAGTGAGATAGTTGATGCATTAGTTTTAATTTTCCAAAATTCACTAAATTCAGGGAAGGTTCCATTAGAATGTAAAATAGTTAATGAAACTTCTTTGTTCAAAATGGGAGGGAGACAGAAAGCAAGAAACTATAGGCCAGTTAGCTTAACATCTGTTATAGAGAAGATATTAGAAGCTATTATTAAATATGTCACAACAGGGCACTTAGATAAATTCAAGGTAATCAGGCAGAGTCAGACTTTGTGAAAGGGAAATCATGTTTATTGATGTTTATTGATGTTCTTTGAAGAAGTAACTGGTGCTATGGATAAAGGGGAACTGGTGGATGTGCTGTACTTAGATTTTCAGAAGGCATTTGATAAGGTACCTCATAAAAGATTATTGCGGAAAATAAAAGCTCATGTGTAGCGGTTAACATATTGGCCTGGATAAAAGATTGACTAGCTAACAGGAAACAGAGTAGGCATAAATGGCTCATTTCCTGGTTGACAGGTTGTGACGAGTGGTGTGCCTCAGGAATCAGTGCTGGGGCCTCAATTCTTTACAATTTATATAAATGATTTGGATGAAAGGACCAATGGAATGGTTGTCAAATTTGCCAATGACACAAAGATAGGCAGGAAAGTAAGTTGTGAGAAGATGTAAGGAGGCTACAAAAGAATATAGATAGGTTAGGTGAGTGGACAAAGATCTGGCAAATTGAGTCTAATGTAGGAAAAGCTGAGGTTATCCATTTTGGAAGGACAAAAAAACGAGGCATATTAACTAAATGGTGAGAGATTGCAGAGCCCTGAGATGCAGAGGGATCTGGGTGTCCTAGTGCATGAACCGCAAAAGTTGATATGCAGGTGCAGCAAGTTATTAACAACGCTAACAATGTTATTGTGTATTGCAAGTGGAACTGAATACAAGAGTAGGGAAGTTATGTTTTCAGTTACATGGGTCATTGGTGAGACCACATCTGGAATACTGTGTGCAGTGTTAGTCTCCTTAGTTAAGGAAAGATGTAAATTCATTAGAAGCAGTTCAGAGAAGGTTTACTAGATTAATACTTGGAATGGAAGGGTTCTCTTATAAAGAAAGGCTGGACAGGCTGGGCTTGTATCCACTAGAGTTTAGAAGAGTAAGAGGCAACTTCATTGAAACATTTCAGATCCTGAGGGTACTTGACAGGGTGAATGTGGAAAAGATATTTCTTCTTGTGGGATAAACTAGAACTCAGGGTCACTGTTTCAAAATAAGGGGTTACCCATTTAGGACAGAGATGAGGAAAAAAAATTCTCTCAGAGGGTTGTGAGACTTTAGAATTTTCTTCCTCAAAAGGTGGTTGAAACAGAGTGCTTGAATATCTTTAAGGCAGAGGTAGATAGATTTTTGATAAGCAAGGGGGTGAAAGGTTATTGGGGGTAGGCAGGAATATGAGGTTAAAATCAGAACAGCCATGATCATATTGAATGGTGGAGCAGGCTTGAGGGGCTGAGGGGCCTACTCCTGTTCCTAATTTGTATCGTATGAACATATATACCAGTGACCTCACTCCCACAAAGCCACCGCTCTTCGCATTTTCGGGATGGAAATCTGCTGTCCTTACCTGGTCAAGCCTACATGTGACTCTTAAATGCCCTCTGAAGTGACCTAGCAAGGCATTCATTTGTATCAAACCACTCTAAAGTCAAAAAGGAATGAAACCAGAAGGCCCACCCGGCATTGACCTAGGTACCAGAAATGAAAATAGCACAGACCCGTCGACCCTGCAAAGTCCTCTTTACTAACATCTGGGGGTTTGTGCCAAAAGAGTTGTCAAGCAACAGCCTGACATAGTCATACTCACAGAATCATAACTTAAAGACAATGTCCCAGAAACCACTATCACCAGCACTGGGGATGACCAATCCTACTGGAAGGATAACCCCACCAGAGGTGGTGGCACAGTGGTATACAGTCAGGATCGAGGGAGTTGCCCTGGGAGTCCTCAATATTGACTCGGGACCCCATGAAGTCTCATGGCATCATGGGCTAGGAGGCCTCCTGCTGATTACCACCTACCACCCTCCCTCAGCTGACATATCAGTACACCAAATGGAAGAAGCACTGAGTGTGGCAAAGGCACAGAATATACTCTGGGTGGGACACTTCAATATCCATCACCAAGAGTGGCTCGGTAGCACCACCACTGAGCAAGCTGGCCAAGTGCTGAAGGACATAGCTGCTCGACTGGGTCTTTGGCAGGTGAGGGAACCAACAAGAGGGAAAAAGCTTCTTGACTTCATCCTTACCAATCTACCTGTCACAGGTTAATCTGCCCATGACATTATTTGTAGGACTGACCACTGCACAGCGCTTGTGAAGACGAAGTTCCATCTTCAAATTGAAGATATTCTCCCTTGCGTTGTTTGGCACTACCAGCATGCTAAATGGGATAGACTCTGAATGGATCTAGCAACTCAAAACTGGGCATCCATGAGGCACTGTGGACCATCAGCTACAATCTGTAACAACCTGTAACCTCATTGCCCAGCATATCTCTTGCTCTACCATTACCATCAAGCTGGGTGATCAACCCAGGTTTAATGAAGAGTGCAGGAGGTCATGCCAGGAGCAGCACCAGGCATATCTAAAAATGAAGTGTTAACCTGGTGAAGCTACAACATAGGATAACTTGCATGCCAAACAGCAGAAGCAATGTGCGATTGACAGAGCTAAGCGATCCCACAGACAATGGATCAGATCTAAGCTCTGCAGTCCTGCCAGTCGTGAATGGTGGTGGAAAATTAAACAATTAACTGGAGGAGGGGGAGGTTCCACAGATATCCCCATCCTAAATGATGGGAGAACCCAGGACACCAGTGCAAAAAACAAGGCTGAAGCATTTGCAACCATCTTCAGTCAGGAGTGCTGAGTCAATGATCCATCTTAGCCTCCTCCTGAAGTCCCCAGTATCACAGATGCCAGTCTTCAGCCATTTTGATTCACTCCACACAATATCAAGAAATGCCTGAAGGCATTGCAAAGGCTATGGGTCCTGGCAACATTCCGGCAGTGGTATTGAAGACTTGTGCTCTAAAAGTAGCCGTGCCCCTAGCCAAACTGCCGCAGTACAACTACAACACTGGCATCTACCAACAATGTAGAAAATTGCCCAGGAATGTCCTCTACACAAAAAGCAGGGCAAATCCAACCAAGCCAATTAATGTCCCATCAGACTACTCTTGATCATCAGCAAAGTGATGGAAGGCATCATTCTCACCTCACCTCTTGAGTTCAGCTCTTTTGTCCTTGTTTGGACCAAGGCTGTAATTTCCCAGTTCCTGCTCCTATGCTGCAAGGAAGCCTGAATATGTTCAACTCCAATTTTCCAGCCCCGTTTGCATCCTGCATTATGGCAGGCATAAGTAGACAATATGGCAAGAAGGTCAAAAATTGGTTTCACACCATCGTGAAACGAGTTTGCTATTGTCCGCTGCGCCCTTCATTGGCGGGCTGCATTTCCCACCGCCAGACATTGGGAATGTTATTTTAATACCTTTGCATCTAATTATAAACCCTGCTTGCCGGAATCATTCCCCCACACTAGATCATCTGGGCACATTGGCATGATTGCATGCTGACATGTTTCACAACAGCATTTAAAAAGTGTACACCTGGTAAGCTGATCTTCACGGGGATCTCAGAGGTGAGTGCGCAGCGCTCGCGAGGGTTGCCCATTCGACTTCAAGGAAGAGGTGCCGCACATTCAGGCGAGGGCACAGGCAAGTTGCTTTTTCCTGGCTGACTGACAATGCGGTGCCGGGGCAAGGGCTGCACTGCGGTTGGAGTGAGTTGAGGAGGGCAAGGCAGCACACTGTGAGACGAGTTGGAGGAGCAAGGCAGTATTGTCTGATGGTAGAGCACAAGCACATGCGGGGGTAGGGGGAGGGAAGTGGTCACGCATTAGGGAAACCTTGTATAAAGTGAGCATTCAACCGCAGCTGAGACAGCTCAGGCGTGGCTGCATTGACATGCTTGGAGTCGGGCCTGTAACTTATCTGCCCACTCAAGCAACGCAGAGGCATGAAAGTGCCACCAAATGCTTCAGAGCTTTTCACCCCTCGGGCACAGATGCAAACTAGTGAGCGCTTTAGTGGACTGCAGAACAATTAGATGATTGGGCAATTTGTACGATCTCCTTGCGAAAGCTGGCCATGGAGCAGTCACTAGTGGAGCTGCTCACAGCCCCTTGTAATATCCTTTTTCCAGTCCACCACCCCACTTAGTGCACATCTGGGACGATTCCACCCTATATTGCGTGAGACGATATCAGGTGCCCTTGGTGACCACCTAAAACCAGTATTAGTCCCTTTTCAAATCTTAATGAGGAGCCCAAACTCAAGACATCTCTCAGAAATTCATTAGCACTGAGCTCCAGTCAGTTTCCTGTTTCCTTCTGCACATAGCCCGTCTGATGACAAAAATGAAAAATCTTTATGTGGAGCCAGGGTCCTGCCAGTTCATCAGCTTCACATGTTTGTACAATAATAATTTCAATCTAGATGTTATTAATATTTAGCCCATAAGTTTTCAATTAAAATATCTGATTTAAATATAACCAGATTGTAGATTTTCTCCAAGTTAA
This sequence comes from Cetorhinus maximus, assembly GCF_964194155.1. NCBI lineage: Eukaryota > Metazoa > Chordata > Chondrichthyes > Lamniformes > Cetorhinidae > Cetorhinus > Cetorhinus maximus. Next base: position 161,582,897 of record NC_135882.1, read on the forward strand.
GATAATGCCATTCCATTTTGTCAGCAGCTGTCTTTTATCACTATTTTGTGGGTTAACCAGAGTATGGATACTTCCTGTTAATATGCATTTTATAATCAGGCCTATGCAACAACAAAATTTTATATATATCATTATTAAATATATATTTTTCTTAATTAGACAAAAAAGTAGGTTGATTGTCAGATGGATTAAGTTTCGAATTTAACAAGATGGAAAAAGCAAGACTGGCTGTGTTAGGAAACGATGAATCACTTTTCATTAGGAAACACATCATTACCCAAGAGATATCTGCTTGTTTATTTGCATATGTAACTCTTTTGTTGCACATTGTCAGGGGATAATATATAGAAAAATTAATGGTCAGGGATATGTTTATATTTCTAAGATTTGTGGACTTCTATGTACATGCAGTCCAAATGTGCAGACAAGCAGACAAGCCTCAAACAATTGTATATAAACATGAACTAATGCAATTCTTGGGGCTGAGATGATTGGCTGCCAACAGCCATAATCATCTTGCTTTTTTCCAGATAAGCTACTGGAGGGTTTTTTCCCTGATTCCCAATTACTTTAGCTTCACTAAGGCTTCTTGGTGCCACACTAGGTCAAATGCTGCCCTGATCTTAAAGGCTTTCACTCTCACCTCATCTCTTGAATACAGCTTAGGTTGAAAGGGAAAGTGGAAGTGGAAAGTTAAGTGGTAAAGTACAGCCTGGGGTAATGGGACAGGAAATTACCCATTTCGTGTTTCTGGCATATGCCAGGAATGTCAAAATGGAAAATCTTCCATTTAAAGCATTATGTTGAATGGATGGGAAATGTGCAAATTGAGGAATTTGAAATTTTCTCACTCCTGCATGTATAGTTCCCACCAGCAAAATCAGTTGCACTGACAGATATGCAGGCTGTATTAATTGGAATGGAAATTGCTGCAATGATTAAAAAAAAAGCCTAAGAAAGCTCAGAACAAGAAATCCTATTCTTCCCATGAATCATGGACAATGTGCTCTTTCATTGGACTGAACTAATACAATTTACTCTCCAGAAATTCAGCAATATTTAGCCCGAGCCTATACATTTAGATAATTATTGTGAAAATTGGATTGATTTACCACTGGGCAGGTGCAAGGAGAAATTTTGGAGAATATTGACTTACAAGCTGTCACATTCCACAAAGCGGCAATTCCCTTTCCCTAACAAAGGGCCTGTCCCTAAAATGTTAACTTGTCTTCATCTTTAGAGATACTGATGGATATGCTGTGTATTTCCAACATTTTGGCATTTCATTATCTCTGCCTGTGCTTTACTTTATAAGCTGTTCCTTATCAGCTGTTCATCCAGTTCTTCCAGCAGGCACTTGTTAACGCAGAATTGATTGCTTTACCTGGGAGTCTATTTTACATGTTCATAATCTGCAGAACACAATTTCTTCTCATTTCACTACAGTTAAAATCAATAAGGCTAAAGTTAGAAACTTATAAATTCAATTTCCTTCTCGCGCAGAGAAACTAAGTAGAAAGGTTCATCAGCACCTTTTTTATTAATTGACTGAACCCTCAGTTAGTGATTAATGTGTCACAACTGAATATGTTGTATTATTAATTATCTTTGGTGCAGAATTGTTGTCCTGAAACTGTATTTTACAGGGCAGAATAAAATAAAACTGTCAATTAAAGAAAGGATTCGACATTTCCATCTACAGGGTTCATTTGGCCTGTGTAGCTAGTACAAAAGTTGACTGCGTGCTAAGGGAATAGAAACTTTATGACATGGATTTATTAATTATTTATTGAGCATATGCAGACTCAGCATATATTTCCCGTCATTTTTGAGAATCATCACCACAGTAGGAATATGGAATTCTCTGCTACATATTAGGTTGAAGCAGAATTCATAAGTTCTTTTCAAAGTAAATTGGTTACTTAAAAGACTAATTCTAAAGGGTAGGTGGTGTAAACAGGAGGTAGCACTTTTCTTCCCTCTTTTAAGATGCTCCTTAAAACCTACCTCTTAGACCAAGCTTTTGGTGATCTTCCCTAATATCACCTTATATGTCACCGTGTCAAATTCTGTTTAATAATGCTCCTGTATGCAAAACTAATTATTCATCAGATAGTTGATAATGTGGGACATGACTTGTATTTGTCTGCTTGTCCACAAGGATATTTGTCATATTCACAAAGGCCCCATAGGTGAGGATTTAAGTTACACTGTGCTGATCCAGTTTGAAAGTGGTTAAGAAGCACCCAACTACAAAGGGCCTAGTTAAATCCTGGTTGACAGCCTGTAGGGTTGGGGGAGAGGTGCTCATTTATGGGAGTATCGACTGTTCACACTTCATGCCAGTGAGTTGGTGAAGAAAATCAAAGGAATCATGAAAGGCTGAACAGATTGGACATTTCTAAGATCTATTAGTGGATAGAATAAATCAGACTGAATGGGAAGCATGATTTTGGCACAAAATCGATTCACCAACTTTTGCTACTGCATCTGAAGGATTATGTTACAAGAGGCTGGTGAACATGAAAGGGGATTAGGGTGCAATGTGCCTGACACAAGATGCATAGGAGCATGCAGTCAAATATCCACCAGCTTTGTAAGTGGTGACCAAGCCCAAGTGGGGTGCAATGTTCCGCAACTTAATAGAAAAGAATGGAAGTAGATGAGTGTGAAGTGGAAGCATTTGCTCCTGAAGTGGAGCTAACAAGTTTGGCCATGAGGTTATTTCTAGTTTGACTTTCTCAGCAGTTTTCAGATTTTGTTTTTTGTAAGTTAGCGATTGGCCGAGGGTGATGGCCAGACAAACAGAGATAAACATCATGTTTGAGATGTTCTGAGTGAGTTTATCAAAGGCACTAATGGAGTAGTTATTAACTTCTGTTCACCTTCCTAAAAATACTCCAAGGAAGCAAATATTTTAATACATGTTAATGTCAACTTTACATGAATGCTTTCTTTCTGCTTGTTACAGGACAATTGGCATGGAATTTGCAAATTTACTCACATTCATTAACCCTATTTAAAGTTAATATTTAAGCTCTCAAGAGAGACTGCAGAGATCGATTGCAGAGATACTGTAGAAGAGGATTCGTAGTAATCATAGAAAAGAATAACCTGGAATGCTTGAACCAATAAGAGATTTCCTGATGCAAGATGAGAATTATTCATGTGACTCCTATCTAAACTTATGTAAGAAGGTTGCACAGTCTTAGTCTTGTGTCAACTACAAAAACCAGATCTGTTAAAACAACCAGGTCTCATTCTAGGTGTAATAAAAACAGAAAATGCTGGAAATACTCAGCAGGTCAGGCAACATCCATGGAGAGAGAAACAGAGTTTAAGTTTCAAGCCTCTGACCTTTCGTCAGACGTCACAGATCTGAAATGTTAACTCTATTTATTTCTTTACAGATGCTACCTGACCTGCTGAGTATTTCCAGCATTTTCTGTTTTCATTTCAGATTTCTAGCATTCACAGTATGAGTATGTGCTATTATAGCGCTGCAGGTGGAAATGAGAATGCACACTTTACAAAACATCTATTTTCCAGACACCAAAAGGAGGCATCACTCAGATCACCAAGATATCATATACTGCTGCATTACTTAAGTTTCAGATTAATTGTGCCTGTGTGTATTTCATGAGCCACATATAACAACAGCTTGTATTTATATAACACCTTTAACATAGTAAAATGTCTTAATGTGCTTCACAGGAGCATTATTAAACAGAATTTGACACAGTGACATTTAAAGTGATATTAGGAAAGATCACCAAAAGCTTGGTCTAAGAGGTAGGTTTTAAGGAGCATCTTAAAAGAGGGAAGAAAAGTGCTACCTCCTGTTTACACCACCTACCCTTTAGTATTAGTCTTTTTAAGTAACCAATTTACTTTGAAAAGAACTTATGAATTATGCTTCAACCTAATATGTAGCAGAGAATTCCATATTCTTACTGTTATGATCCCCTGAGGTTACCCCTGGTTACCCTGAACAAGCCTGATCCCAGAGTGGAAACCAGCTTGATAGATCCTAACTTTTAATTTGTTTGTTTAGATACGTGGAGAGTGGCTGCCGAACAGAGTCACTGGAGTCAGCTAATTAACTTTTAACAAAAGCATAAAACGTTTTTTAAACAAGAAAAGATGAACTATATTACAATACTCCTATACCCACAACTATACTTTTACAGATACATACAGATTGCGAAGGATAGCACAAGTTACAAAAACTATCTAGTACTCTAATGTGCACAGTTAGTACACGTCCATGTAAACCAATAGGCAACCCTGTGGTCAGACACACCACACTCTGAAACCAAGCGACAGACGCCACCTCAGCCAGATGCTATGGATTTCTCCTCAGCTCTCCCCACCCCGCCAGATATTGTCACACCGTGAGCCAACCAGTCTTACTGAACTCCATCTTTCAGACAAGGACTTCCAATCTCCACTTTCCAAGAACTCACCTTGCAATCTTCTCCTAAACCGATGCTTTCTCTCAGATGCCTTCCGCAAGGGTTCACCTCCAGTGTTGTGAACTCTGCTTCCGATATTCCTCTCCCCTGATTCACCACATACACTCAAGCTTCCTTCCACGCGCTCTCTCTCACTGACTCAGCCGTCAACAGTACACCACTGCTTCAGGTACCCATAGCAAAGAATTATAGATCTTCAGCCGTCTCTTTGGACCTTTGGGCCTCTCACTTTAAATCTGCTTCTTTTAAGCTTGAAGCTTGGAGCCTCCCTTTCTGCTCCTTACTTTCAATTCCACAGAACAGGACCTTTTTCCGGTTCCTGTCCTTCCTTTGATTAGAAGGTCTGCTTGGGACTTTCTCCTATTCCACTTCCCTGGATTTTTAGGGTATTTCCTTTGGCTTAGGACTGGCTATCTGGCCCCTCTGCTCCAGTCTCTCCTGGCAGCTACTTTCAAAACCAATTAAACTCAAACAGCTTCCAAATCAAACTGCTTTTTCTAGTTTCTTCTGTGTGTGCCTGTGGGAGGGACCTGCCTCTCTGATCCCTGTTGATAGGCAACAGCCCAGTTTGTCGACTCTAGTTTGTTTAACTTAGCTGAGAGTCATAAAGAGTCATAAAGCTCTCATTAGAAATGCAGGCATCTTCTAAAGTAAAACTAAAACTCAATTTGACCTTTCTTAACACGCAGATACAGAAATACAAATCAAACTTAAACATTAAATCTAAAACTCATTCCTAACGCCCACAAATACAAATATAGCTTACCCAAATGTTCTCTATTTCCTAACATTACCAACCTCAGTGCACATGTTTTTTTTCTAATAACTTGTCACCTCCAGACTTGACTATTCTAATGATCATTGAGCCAACACCCATCCTCCACCTTCCACAAACTTCAGCTCATCCAAAACTCTGTCTGTAACCCATCCCACCCCAAGTCCTAGTCACCTGGGGAGGTGGTAGCATAGTGGTATTGTCACTGGACTGGTATTCCACTGCTCTGGGGAATTGGGTTTGAATCCCACCATGGCAGATGGTGAAATTTGAATTCAATAAAAATCTGGAATTAAAAGTCTGATGATGACCATGAAACCATTGTTGATTGTTGTAAAAACACATCTGGTTCACTAATGTCCTTTAGGGAAGGAAATCTGCTGTCCTTACTTGCTCTGGCCTACATGTGACTCCAGACCCACAGCAATGTGGTTGACTCTTAACTGCCCTCTGAATAAGGGCAATTAGGGATGACGAATAAATGATGGCTTAGCCAGTGACACCCACATCCCATGAATGAATTTTTAAAAACCCTCATGTTGACCTACTTTGATTCCTAGTCCATCAATACCTCCAGCTTAAATTTTCCATCCTTGTATTTAAATGCCATCATAACGTTTATCTTTGTAACCTCCAGCGCAGTTATCATCCAGCATTCCATTGACATCATAATGATCCCAGGCCAGACCCCCAAATTTTCTTAAGGTCCTGGACGAGATCCCAAAATTTGTTACTGTCCAGTTAGGAATTAGTATTTTTTTTTTAAAAAGTAAAAAAAAATTGAAATCATAGTTACTCACTAAGAGAATAAAGTCACAAGATTCCCCGATTTTAAACAGAAGAAATTTTACTATACACAAGTTAACAAAGCAACAGTCAATACTACCTATCTTACAATCTAACAGCTAGAATTAACAAGAGGTAAATATGAATTAACGGGCAGACCGTGGCTGAACACATCACAAACTACACATTAAAAGGCAGACACAACCAAGACAGGTCTCCCAAATTTTTCCAGCAACCTGCCCAGATGTCAGTCACAAACATTTTTTAAATCTCTGATTTCCTCACGAGAAATTTTAGGTCTACTCCTTCAATTAGCTAGTCGGATCCCCAGCTGATAGCAGCTCTAGTCTGCCCAAGTTCCATTGGGACAATGTTAACCCAAAAGGTACGCTATTCCAGATTTCTCTCAAATTTGCTCCGAGGTCCAGCCATCTTGGTCTTCTTTTCTAGCTGAGCTGACCTACTATCAACACTACATCCCTTTCATTTTTGCACAAACAACAATTGTAGCGACCATATTCTTAGTCTCCAAACATTGTATATATTTATCTACTGCTTTTTATCATAGTGCTTAATGGCAATGTATTAAATATGCTTCTTAACAATTATCTGGTGATTAGTTGCTGCTTCATTTGCAGGAGGGCATGAAGTTGCTAGTTACTCTATGTTAACAGGAACTTTGTGGTAGCTGAATCCTGGGGTGGTCTTGCTGCAGGATGCAGTACTTCTGATACAGTACAGTCTGAAACTGTACTGTGTTTTCTGTCAGCTGTGCAGGTATTTGAGGTGCTGGTATTGCACATATGGTTAATGAACTCATGTACCTGAACCACCTGCTTGGCAGAGTCCCCTAACATTGACACCTTAGGCTTGATTCTCAAAACATTTTTCGCAAAATATTAGAACCATGACATCCAGATCCCTCGGCCCATCAGCTGAGGTGCGACACAAGTTAGCCTTTGGTCTGCTGGTTCCTGCTTCTCCTGAGCCACCACCAGCTATTGTTGCTCACTCATGCTGCATATCACCAAACACACCCCCTACAGCTCAAATACCATGGGGTGGATGTTTTTGAACTGGTGTTTTTGAACTGGTGTTTACAATGAATTGAGTGGATGACAGTGCAAGTACTGCAGGGTCAGATTTACTGGATCAGCTACTCCTCAGATATGTATAGAGAGAGAAAGTGAGACACATTACAATAGCATTCTGGTGAGCAGATTTCCCAACTAACTTACAGTACAATCAATGACCTTTTTGAGGGTTTCATGATGTACCTTCTGTGAGGGATACAGAAGGATGAACAGGAAAACAAGCAGAAGTTCCTCGTAAACCTGCAAGTGGATCCTGTCTTGCTTTGACCCCATTACCGCAGTCTCAATGGGTTCTTTGACCAAGATTTATAGAACTTCTTGCTCAAACAGTGTAAGAGCTATCAAGACTGTGAGGCAGCTATCTGTTACTGCTGTCTCTGTTTTGTTGTGGGCTATTTCCTCCTTATCTGTTACTGCTGTCTCTGCTTTGTTGTGGGCTATTTCCTCCTTCAGAAAGAGGACAATATGTGCATCATAGCTATTGTTACAATGTCATACAGTAATACTGATGTGTTGACATACAGCACATAATTAATGTGATGGCAGGTGGGTGCAACAGGCAATATATTACTGAGAGGCTTCCTGTTCATGTAAGGATGTGAGTTGAGGAACATTTTCAGGTGAAGAGTAGGGGAATAAAAGTACCTTGTTGCCTCTTAGGTACTCACAATAAGCATTAAAAATACATTAAAAATAGTTTGAAATTGTAAGAGGAAGGTAACTGTTGGTTATAAACTATTTAATACAATGCATTAATGGATCTTGACTCAGCTGATCTGTTAAGATCATTTAAGCTCTTCTTGCACTGTATCCACATGGAATGGTGGTGTTGGTAGTGACAGATGTGGCCAGCTGCTTTCCCCAGGCCTGCTCTACCTGCTCAAAGGCAGCTTCTTCATTTACCATATTTCGTCTAGCCTTACCCCTTCTAAAAGGGTATGATGACACATCTGTATCATCCAACCAATCAAAATGATGTAACAATGTTGGAAAACAAGCAGCCACCTAAGCCACAGGCAATTGCAGAGCCACCTAAAGGTCTATCACAATGCGATAAAAAGCCACCTGAATCCCAAACGGCTCTGACTAAAGTCCTATAGGAGGTTAGGTGTCTTTCAATCAAAGACTCCTATCACTTGCATATTTCCGATATGTGGATGATATGTTTGCAACATTTAAGTTAGTAGCAGCATGTAATAATTTTCCTGCATGTCTTAATGCACTCAAATTCATCTTTGAAATGGAGCAGTCAAATGAACTCCCTTTCCTTGATGTACTAGTTGAGAAATCTGCCAGAGGATTCTCTACCACAGTCTACCGCAAGCTTACTGTCATTGGTCAATACACGTGTTGGGATTCTTACAGTTCCACGCACAAGATGGCCGAATCGGCAATCTCGGAAATAGAGCCATTTTATCACAATGCAAGCTTGATGCTGAAATGGGGTGCATCAAAGACATCCTGTGAGATAATTTTTTTTCTGGACCAATACGTTGAGGAACCAACTAGAGAACAGGCCATCCTAGACTGGGTATTGTGTAACGAGAAAGGAATAGTTGGCAATCTAATTGTGCAAGGCCCCTTGGGGATGAGCGACCATAATATGATAGAATTCTTCATCAAGAAGGAGAGTGACGTAGTTGATTCTGAGACTAGGGTCCTGAATCTTAATAAAGGAAATTGCGATGCTATGAGGTGTGAGTTGGCTATGATGGATTGGGAAACGTTATTTAAAGGGATGGTGGTGGATCGGCAATGGCAAACATTCAAAGAGCGCATGGGTGAACTGCAGCAATTGTTTATTCCTGTCTGGCGCAAAAGTAAAACAGGAAAGGTGGCCAAACCATGGCTTACAAGGGAAATTAGAGATTGTATTAGATCCAAGGAAGAGGCATACAAATTGGCCAGTAAAAACAACAGACCTGAGGATTGGGAGCAGTTTAGAATTCAGCAATGGAGGACCAAGGGATTGATTAAGATGGGGAAAATAGAGTACGAGAGTAAGCTTGCAGGGAACATAAAACTGACTGTAAAAGTTTCTATAGGTATGTGAAGAGAAAAAGATTGGTGAAGACAGATGTAGGTCCCTTACAGTCAGAAACAGGGGAATTTATAATGGGGAACAAAGACATGGCTGACCAACTAAATACATACTTTGGTTCTGCCTTCACAAAGGAGGACACAAATAACATACCAGATATGTTGGGGAACACAGGCTTTAGTGACAGGGAGGAACTTAAAGAAATCAGTATTAGTAGGGAAATGGTGTTGGAGAAATTGGTGGGATTGAAGGCCGATAAATCTCCAGGGCCTGATAATCTATATCCCAGAGTACTTAAGGAAGTGAGCCTAGAAATAGTGGATGCATTGGTGGTCATCTTCTGAGATTCTATAGACTCTGGAACAGTTCCTACAGATTGGAGGGTAGCTAATGTAACCCCACTATTTAAAAAGGGAGGTAGAGAGAAAACAGGGAATTATAGACCAGTCAGCCTGACGTCGGTGGTGGGGAAAATTCTAGAGTCCATTATAAAAGATTTAAAAGCTGAGCAGTTGGAAAACAGTGGCAGAATTGGACAGAGTCAGCATGGATTTGCGAAAATGAAATCATGCTTGACAAATCTACTGGAATTTTTCGAGGATGTAACTGGTAGAGTTGATGAGGGGAAGCCAGTGGATGTGGTTTATTTGGACTTTCAGGAGGCTTTCGACAAAGTCCCACATAAGAGATTGGCGTGTAAAATTAAAGCGCATGGGATTGGGGGTAGTGTATTGAAATGAATAGAAAACTAGTTGGCAGACAGGAAACAAAGAGTAGGAATAAACGGGTCTGTTTCTGAATGGCAGGCAATGACTAGTGGGGTACCGCAGGGATCGGTGCTGGGACCCCAGCTATTCACAATGTATATTAATGATTTAGATGAGAGAACTAAATGTAATATCTCCAAATTTGCAGATGACACAAAGCTGGGTGGGAGGGTGAGCTGTGAGGAGGATGCAGAGATGCATCAGTGTGATTTGGACAAGCTGAGTGAGTGGGCAAATGCATGGCAGATGCAGTATAATGTGCATAAATGTGAGGTTATCCACTTTGGTCGCAAAAACAGGAAGGCAGATTATTACCTGAATGGCTATAAATTGCGAGAGGGGAATGTGCAATGATACCTGGGTGTCCTTGTACACCAGTCGCTGAAGGTAAGCATGCAGGTGCAGCTGGCTGTAAAGAAGACAAATGGTATGTTGGCCTTCATAGCCAGAGGATTCGAGTACAGGAGCAGGGATGTCTTGCTGCAATTATACAGGGCCTTGGTGAGACCACACCTGGAATATTGTGTGCAGTTTTGGGCTCCTTATCTGAGGAAGGATGTTCTTGCTATAGAGGGAGTGCAGCGAAGGTTTACTAGACTGATTCCTGGGATGGCAGGACTGACATATAAGGAGAGATTGAGTCGGTTAGGATTATATTCGCTGGAGTTCAGAAGAATGAGGGGGGATCTCATAGAAACCTATAAAATTCTAACAGGACTAGACAGGGTAGATGCAGGAAGGATGTTCCCGATGGTGGGGGAGTCCAGAACCAGGGATCACAGTCTGAGGATACGAGGTAGACCATTTAGGACTGAGATGAGGAGAAATTTCTTCACCCAGAGAGTGGTGAGCCTGTGGAATTCGCTACCACAGAAAGTAGCTGAGACCAAAATATTGTATGTTTTCAAGAAGGAGTTAGATATAGCTCTTGGGGCAAAAGGGATCAAAGAGTATGGGGAGAAAGCGGGAGCAGGCTATTGAGTTGGGTGATCAGCCATGATCATAATGAATGGCGGAGCAGTCTCGAAGGGCCAAAAGGCCTACTCCTGCTCCTATTTTCTATGTATGTTTCTACGTATGTTTCTATAATGACTACCGTGATCAGATCATTTTGTGCTGTATAATGTGCAAACTCATGAATGGGCCTAAGACATGTCACTTTCGGCCCTGAAAAGTACCCAGTCTACCTCAGCTTACCCTGGAAGGGCAAGGTAATTCAAAAATTTGAGCAACAGGTGAAGCTAGCTGTTTCACGCTGCTGCTATGCAGTAGCAACATGAGTGGTATTCGCCACTAACAGGATGCTGCTGTCAGGCTAAAAAGGTGTTCTTCCTATCACACAAATGAATAATGTGATATATGAATTTCAGTGCCAGTGTGATGCTAGGTATATAGACTATACGTCCCAAAGAGTCCCTTCTGCTATTTGCAATGGGCAAAGTACAGACCGTACTCAGCCAACCCGTGGTTGCAAAACTCAAATGACAGTGTTCAACATTAGATGTGAGTCTACAATTGGACAACATTTGCTAAATAATCCTGAGTGCGCTAAAAATTATGCTGATGACCAATTTAAGATTGTCAGTCAGGCTCGCAGTGTGGTACATTTGCGTGTACTGGCAGCTACATATATTAATACACAGGGCCTTGTTCTTTCAGACAGAAAGATCATTTACACACATTGCACCTGTTTCAGCTAAACAAAATAAGTGACAGCCATTGTTGTTTCTCCTGACACTGGTATTCTTGCAATTGTCCTGATGAGTGCAAAATGAAAAGCTTTGACAAAATATCTTTTTTCAAGAATACTCAAATTGGTATTTCATTGGATCTCTCTCTAGAGAGTTTCTTTCTGATGGTTCAGAGTAAGGCAGCACATCGGAAAATAGGGGCATAACTGGGAATTGAAGTAGTGTTGAGAACGATGTGGAACATGCGGGAGATGGTAGCATGGTGGTAATGTCACTGGATAGTAATCCAGAGGCCCAGGCTAACAGTCTGGGGGCAGAGATTTGAATCCTTCCATGGCAGCTGGTGGAATTTGAATTTAATCAGTAAATCTGGAATTAAAAGCTGGTCTCAGTAATGGTAACCATGAAACCATTGTCAATTGTTGTAAAAGCTCACCTGGATCACTAATGCCCTTTAGAGAGGGGAATCTGCCATCCTTACCTGGTTTTGCCTACATGTGACTCCAAACCCACAGCAATGTGGTTGACCCTTAACTGCCCTCTGAAATGGCCTAGCAAGCCACTCAGTTGTATCAAACTGCTACGACCTTTAAAAGGAAGGAAACCGAACAGATCATCCAGTATCGATCTAGAACCAGAAACGACAATGGCACACCCAGCCGTGTCAACTCTGCTTGTGCCAAAATTGGGAGAACTGTCGCACAGACTAGTCAAGCAACAGCCTGACATAGTCATACTCACCAAATCATACCTTACAGACACCATCATCACCATCCCTGTGTGTGTCCTGTCCCACCGGCAGGACAGGACCACCAGAGGTGGTGGCACAGTGGTACACAGTTGGGAGGGAGTTGCTTTACAAATCCTCAAGATTAACCCTGGGCCCCAAGAAGTCTCATGGCATCAGGTCAGACCTGGGCAAGGAACCTTCCTGCTGATCCCGATTGGACAACATTTGCTAAATAATCTTCAGTGTGCTAAAAATTATGCTGACAACCAATTTAAGGTTGTCAGTCGGGCTTGCACCACCCTTGTACCACCCTCGCTCAGCTAATGAATCAGCATCCCTCTGTGCTGATCACAAATTTGAAGAAGCATTGAGGGTAGCAAGGGTACAGAATGTACTCTGGGTGGATGACTTCAATGTCCATCATCAAGAGTGGCTCGGTAGCGCCACAACTGACTACGCTGGCTGAAAGCTAAAGGACATAGCTGCTAGACTGGATAGTAGCAGGTGGGAATGGAACCAACAAGAGGGAAAAACCTCCTTGAACTCGTTCTCACCAATCTACGTGTCGCAGATGCATCTGGCCGTGACAGTATTGGTAGGAGTGACCACCACACAGCTCCTATGGAGACGAAAGGCGGAATCATCCCAGATTTGCACTGAGTGCGGTAGTGGATGGGAAAAAGAACGTTTTACCTGCCGGCCTCAATGGCAGGCTGTTCATGTCGTATCGTCATAATCCTGTCTCATCAATCATGCATTCCCAGGAAAAACACCGGGTTGCTGGCGGGCGGGCTCTCACTCGCCCTCCAAGCCATCACCTCACCACTTCCTCACGCTGGGTGACATACTTAAAGTGGAACCAATTGTACACCTCTCAGTGTTTCCAGCCCAGGACTGCTGCACAGAAGATATGGCCCCAAAGGGCAAGAAGATTGCAGCTCCCGGATACAGTGATGCATCCCTGGAACACCTTTCGGACACCATATAGGCCTGCCGTGAAGTCCTCTATCCCTGGTCTGGGTCAAGACCAGCAAGCAAGGTGACAAATCCAGCATGAGAGACAATGGCAGCAGTGGTCAGTGCCATTGCCTTGGAAAAGATGACAGCTACACTATGCCAAAGAGGATGAATGATCTCCTCTGTTCCGCCAGGGTAAGTCATTCTTCCTTCTCATCACTCTCAACTCACACACTCACAAACCCATCACACATCCACAGGGATGTCACTCACTGCCAGTTTAAGGGACATCACCATTTACTCTCTCACACGCACCTTCATTGTCCTCTTCCTGTCCTTGGGACCACTCACCATCCACACATGTCAGGCATACTTATCATCTGGCCTGACCGGTGTCCTGCTTACACTCTCTCCATCTGTATTCGTGCAGGACAAGCTGGCACACAACAAGAGGGAGAGGACGCAGACTGGTGGAGGAATGCCTGACATCAAGGTCCTCAGAGACTTTGAAAATAGAGTCATACAGCTGGCTGGTGAAGACCTGAACCATTCCTGTGCTGACAGTGAGGTCGGCGGTGCTTAACCAAGTTAGGATCCAGCAGTGCAACATGCATCAGACAACCATGCTGTGAGTGATGTGTCCTGTTTCACAGACCACTGCCATGCACTAACTATCTCTCCTTGCTTTCGCAGGCACATCTGGGAAACAGCTGACAGAGTCCATGACCCAGGTCCTTGACCGAAGCCTCAAAGACATCTCAGAAAAGGAATCTGCTGAATCCCTAATTGAAGACCCATCACAGTGCTCACCCACATCTTTCAACAGCGCAGAGACACACACTTCGGTGGATCCAAGCTTTAGAGTAGCATCGGGGTCACAATCTGATGAGCACAGCGCGCTGCCTGATCCACAGCAGGCGGTGGCAAGGACTTCCCAGTTTTCCGACACTCAGCGGACTGCTGGAGGCCAGAAATCTGCTGAGTCCAAGTCCGATGACGAGCCTCTAGACTCGGCCATACCTGAGTTGCTGAAGCTGCAAAGGCAAGCTCAGGAACTTCAGGAAGGGATATCCGCTGCACTCCTCAGATTGCAAGGCACAATGGAGGAGACGGTCCACCTTCAGCCTGAAATGACAGTGCCGGCATGCCACCGCACCAAGGCCAACACTGGTAGGATGCTAGCTGCCATGGAGACCTTACTCCAGGACATCAGATCTGCACTGCTACGCAGGCTGAACTCCATTGCTGATGCCATAGTTGGCCTCCAAAAGTGTCAACACGAGAGGGGTGCCGGGCAACTCGATTTCACTCCAGCTTCCTCTTCTCCTCAAGGACGCAGCCAGGGGCTGTCGGACACCCATTGTGAGGCAGATCAGCTGGTGCACACCCCAGGCCATCCACTTAGGTGACTCTGGGAGTGTCCGGCCCATCAGAATCCTTTCTTCCCCTGACCCCAACAGAAGGTGAATGGCCTACTTCTGCTCCTACATCCAGCTCCACAGGCCAAGGAAGTTGCCACTGCCACACAGCAGGGCGCCAAAAGCAGACCAGAACCCTCCAGGTCTCGGCCCTCCAGAGAATGCCTGTCAAGGCCATCACAGACCTTGCAGTCAGCAGGCTGCCTACACCTCTGCTGTAGATGTCAGGGAGACACCAAGACGTAGTGGCAGGGTTAGGAAAGTTAAGAAGATGCTGTTGCACAGCCTGGGCATGGTGTTCATCACTTGTACATGATGTTCACTTTGTTAATAGACTCTCAAAAATGTCTCCTTGCCAATGGCTCCTTGTTCTAATGAGCAGGGTTCGTGTTGTTCAAATGTAAAACCTTGGTCCCTGCACAAGATAAAGGCAGGTGTCTCTGTCCAGGGCCTCTTCCCTGTGCTTCCTGCAACCTTCTCAGCACAATGATGGTGCACCTTCGCACTCACTGGTCACATTAGCCATGCCTGCACCTCGATGTGGCTTATCATTATTGGCAGAATGTCTTGGGCTAGTGGTACAGAGTACCGTCATTTTCTCTGTGTGCTCCCAGCATGTTTGAGGTGCGGCTGACCCCTCATCCCATCAGCATCTGTGTCCGGTGATAGTGTGGACCTGAAAGGTTCAGCTCATAAAGGATGCAATAAGATCAGAAGAAGTGAAAGTTTCCCCGCTACATCTCCATGATATGATCCTATTCACAGAGCACAAGCGAGGTACCATCAGCTAGACAGGAGTCAGTCATCCACATAAGTTTTATGAGGATCTATGGAGTGACCCCAATGCATGTCGTCATCATCCTCCTGAAATGTAGGGATTATGGGCATCTGCTGAAGGTAGTTAATCTGTTGAATTCTTTACCGCTGAGGGCTGTAGAGGCTGGGTCATTAAGTATATTCAAGGCAGAGATAGATAGTTAATCAGTAAAGGGAACCAAGGGTTAATGGGAAAAGGCAGGAAAGTGGAGTTGAGGATTATCAGATCAGCCATAATCTCATTGAATGGCGGAGCAGAGTCGATGGGCCGAATGGTCTACTTCTGCTCCTACATATGGTCTTTTCACAGAGGGTGTGTGCGCTGCCATCAGCCAGATTGGAGTCAAACATTCACAGATGTATGGTGTCTCCTCACTGCATGTAATTATCATCCTCCACAAATCTAGCAGCTATGAGGGCCTCCCGAGCATGGCTGTCTCGCCTAGCCATTGCGATGGTCTCATTTCCATCATCCTCGCCTTTGAGGATCTCTTCACCCTCATCCTCGTTGATATCCTCCTCATCGGAAGAGACGTGCAGCTCCTCCATCTCCTCCTCAACCAGCTTCTCTCCCTATTGCAGCGCAAGAATGTAAAGGGCACAGCAGATGACAACGATGTGTGACACCCTCTGTATTGCAGGGCTCCGACAGACTGGTCCAGGCACCAGAACCTCATCTTCAGCATCCCAATGGTCTGCTCCACCAAGTTGCAGGTTGCAGCATGAGCCTCGTTATACCATCGCTCTGTTGCAGTCTGAGGCCACCACACAGGTATCATCAGCCATGTCCTCTGCGGGTAGCCCTTGTCCCAGACCAGCCAACCCTGCAGCCTCTGTGGACCCTGGAAGATGTCAGGGATCTGAGACCTATTGAAAATGTAGGAGTCTGTGGGATATCACAACATATCTCCCTGGAAACTGTGCACAGACCTGCAGGATGCACTTGTGGTGGTTGCACACCAACTGAACATTCAGCAAGTGGAAGCACTCGCAGTTGACATGGTTGATCGCTTGTTGCCACGGAGATCTGAGTGCCTTGTGAATGCAGTTGATGACACCTTGCACCTGTGGAAAGCCTGAGATCTGGGCAAATCCCAGCACTCTTGCATTCTGGCTTTCCTGATCCCGGGTGAAATGCACAAAGTTGTGTGCTTTCGCGAAGGTGGCGTCCATGACCTCCTGGATGCATTTGTGCATGGAGGCTTACGATATCCCACAGAGGTCACCTGTGGAGTCCTGAAAGGAGCCACCGGCGCCAAAATTGAGCGTTGCAGTTATTTTCATGGCCACTGGCAATGGATGCCCTCCATGTCTCCGCGCCACATCCTCCAGCAGGTGGCAGTTGTGACCAATCAGTTTCCTGGACATGTGCAGTCTTCGGCAACACTAGTTCTTAGTCATCTGCAGGAATGGCAAGTGTCGCCTGGGTCTAGTTAGGCACCACCCAGTGACAGCTCTTCAGCGTCGTGCTTGGGAGGCACAGCCACCCCGTCTTCCTGATGGTGCTGCTCCTCCCTCTGCACAGCGAGATGCCTCCGTCGCTCTCTTCTCCTTCATCTCCACTCTCTGTAAACCATGAAGCATACAGCTAGGTTACCAGACTCCTTGATCCTGATGTACTCCTTCTGCAGGATGAAAGAGAGAGACACATGGATTAGCATGGATGTACTAAGGACCTCTCTTGGCTAAGTCTGAAGGCCCCTTAATGCATGCTAGAGAGTGCTGGCTGCCACTTGGATGGTCAGAGTTTAATGCGCTGCATGGCTGCCAGAAACCCCACCCACCTTCGCCCAGTCCACCTGACTGATTGGCGGCAGCTTCGTCCACTGGACTGCATGCTGTGCTCTCAGTTCAGGCACAGGCTTCTCCTAACCCGCACTGCAAGGCTGCACTGTTAGCTTGAACCATGGGGGAAACCGGTCCATCCCGGAATGATGACACTGCAAGGGGCTGTGAGCGCCTCCACCAGTGACTGCTCCGTGACCAGCTTTCGCAAGGAAATTGTACAATGTGTGCAGTCATTCAATTGTTCTGCAGTCCACTAAAATGGGCATTGTTTTGTAGTCTGTGCCCGAGGGTTGAAAAGTTCTGGAGCATTTGGTGGCAATTTCATGCCTCTGTTTTCCTTGAGTGGGCAGATAAGTTAGAAGCCTGAATCCAAGCATGTCAATGTAGCTGCGCCTGGACTGTCTCAGCTACAGAGGAATGGTGACTTTATACAAGGTTTCCCTGATGTATGGACGCTTCCCTCCCCACCACCGCCCCCCCGACCCCCGCCCCTGCCCCCTGCATGTGCTTGTGCACTACCATTAACTGCAGTGCAGCCCTTGCCACCCCTGCAACTCGCCTCAGCTACAGTGCAGCCCTTGCAGCCCCCACCAACTTACCTCAACCTCAGTGCAGTCCTTGCTACCCCACCAACCCATCACAACTAAAATGCAGCCCATGCCCCCTCCAAGTCGCCTCAACTGCACTGCAGCCCTTGCCCCACTGCCCCCCCCATCTTGCCTCAACTGCAGGGCAGCCCTTGCCCCCACCCCCCCTCCTCAGCTCGCCTCAACCTCAGGGCAGCCCTTGTCCCAGCACCGCACTGTCAGCCAGCCAGGAAAATGCAACTTGCCTGTGCCCACACCTGAATGCCGGGTGCCTCAACCTTGAGGCCCTACAAGCGACCCCTGCAAGCACTGAGCAAAGTAACTGTGCACTCACCTCTGAGTTCCCCTCAAAGTGCAGCTTGCCAGGTGCACACCTTATAAATGCTATTGTGAAACATATCGGCATGCAATCACGCCAACATGCTCAGCTGGTCCAGCGCGGGAGGATGATTCCGGCGAACAGGGCTTACAACGATATGCAGATGTATTGCAATGAAGTTCCCGATGTTTGGCGGCGGGACACGTAGCCTGCCATTGACCGACTGGCGGACGATTGCTAACTGGTTTCACGACATTGTGAAACCGATTTTTGGCCTTCCCGCCATATTGTCTGCTCATGCCCACCATGATGCCCAACACCAGCGGGCACAAAAAATTCCACCCAAAATCTCGTCTTCACATTGAGGATACCCTCCCCCCTGTTGTGTGGTACTACCACCATGCTAAGTGGGATAGGTTTCAAAGAAATGTAGCAACTCAGAACTGGGCAACCATGAGGCGCTGTGGGCCATCAGCAGCAGCAGCAGAACTGTATTCGACCACAATCTGTAACGTTATGGTCCAGCTTATCCTCCACTCTATTACCATCAAGCCTAGTGATCAACCCTGGTTCAATGACAAGTGCAGGAGGGCATGCCAGGCATACCTAAAAATGAGATGTCAACCTGGTGAAGTTACAACACAGAACTACTTGCATACCAAACAGCAGAAGCAAGATGTGATAGACAGAACTAAGCGATCCCACAACCAGCAGATCAGATCTAAGCTCTGTGTTCTGCCACATCCATCATGAATGGTGGTGGACAATTAAACAACTAACAAGAGAAGGAGGTTCCACAAATATCCCCATCCTCAATGATGGGGGGGCCCAGCACATTAGTGCAAAAGATAAGGTTGAATCATTTGCAAGCATCTTCAGCCAGAACAGCCGGTTGGATGATCCAACTCGGACTCCACCTGAGGTCCATTGCATTACAGATGTCAGTTTTCAGCCAGTTCAATTTACACCACGTGATATCAAAAAACAGCTGCAGGCACTCAATACTGCAAAAGCTATGGGTCCTGGCAACATTCTGGCAATAGTATTGAAGACTTGTGCTCCAAAACTAGCCTCAGCCCTTGCCAAACTGTTCCAGTACAGCTACAACACTGGCATCTACCCAGCTAATGTGGAAAATGGCCCAGGTATCCATCCATTGTGAACATCCAAGCAGATCCAAACAGAGCAGAACAGAGCCAAACACAGCAAAACAGAGCCAAACAGAGCAAAACAGAGCCAAACAGAGCCAAACAGAGCAAAACAAAGCCAAACACATTCAAACAGAGCAAAACAGAGCCAAACAGAGCAAAACAGAGCCAAGCAGAGCAAAACAGAGCTGAACAGATCCAAACAGAGCCAGACAGAGCCAAAGAGAGCTAAACAGAGCAAAACAGAGCCTGGCAGAGCCAAACAGAGCAAAACAGAGGAAAACAGAGGCAGACAGAGCCAAACAGAGCAAAACAGAGTCAAACAGTGCTGAACAGAGCCAAACAAAGCCAAACAGAGCCAAGCAGAGCAAAACAGAGCTGAACAGATCCAAACAGAGACAAACAGAGCCAGACAGAGCCAAAGAGAGCTAAACAGAGCAAAACAGAGCCTGGCAGAGCCAAACAGAGCAAAACAGAGGAAAACAGAGGCAGACAGAGCCAAACAGAGCAAAACAGAGCAAAGAAGAGCAAAACAGAGCCATACAGAGCAAAACAGAGCCAAACACAGCAGAACAGAGCATAACAGAGGCAAGCAGAGCAAAACAGAGCTTAACAGGTCCAAACAGACACAACAGAGCCAAGCAGAGTCAAAGAGAGCCAAACAGAGCCAAACAGAGCAGGACAGAGCCAAACAGAGCTAGACAGAGCAAAACAGAGCCAAACAGAGCACAACTGAGCAAAGCAGAGCCAAACAGTGCTGAACAGAGTCAAACAAGGCCCAACAGAGCCAAACAGAGTGAAACAGAGCCAGACAGAGCAAAACAGAGGCAAACAGAGGCAAACAGAGCAGGGCAGATCCAAACAGAGCAAAACAGAGCCAAACAGAGCCAAACAGAACCAAACAGAGCAAAGCAGAATCAAACAGAGCCAAACAGAGCAAAACAGAGCCTGGCAGAGCGAAACAGAGCACAACAGAGCAAAGCAGAGCCAAACAGTGCTGAACAGAGTCAAACAAGGCCCAACAGAGCCAAACAGAGCCAAACAGAGTGAAACAGAGCCAGACAGAGGCACACAGAGGCAAACAGAGCAGGACAGAGCCAAACAGTACCAAACAGAGCCAGACAGAGCCAAACAGAACCGAACCGGGCAAATCAGAGGCAGACAGAGCCAAAAAGAGGAAAACATAGCCAAACAGAGCCAAACAGAGCCAAACAGAGCAAAACAGAGCAAAACAGTACCAAACAGAGCAAAACAGAGCCAAGCAGAGCCAAACAGAGCAAAACAGAGCCAAACAATGCAAAACAGAGCCAAACAGAGCCAGACAGAGCCAAACAGAGTCAAACAGAGCAAAACAGAGACAAACAGAGCCACACAGAGCAGAACAGAGCCAAACAGAGCAAAACAAAGCCAAACAGAGCAAAACAGAGCCAAACCAAGCAAAACGGAGCCAAACAGAGCAGAACAGAGCCTGGCAGAGCCAAACAGAGCAAAACAGAGCAAATCAGAGCAAAACAGAGCCAAACAGAGCAGGACAGAGCCAAACAGAACCAAACAGAGCGAAACAAAGCAAAACAGAGACAAACAGAGCGAAACAAAGCAAAACAGAGCCTGGCAGATCCAAACAGAGCACAACAGAGCAAAGCAGAGCCAAACAGAGCACAACAGAGCAGAACAGAGGCAAACAGTGCTGAACAGAGTCAAACAAAGCCAAACAGAGCCAAACAGAGCAAAACAGAGGCAAACAGAGGCAAACAGAGCAGGGCAGATCCAAACAGAGCAAAACAGAGCCAAACAGAGCCAAACAGAACCAAACAGAACCAAACAGAGCTAAACAGAGCAAAACAGAGCCAAACAGAGCAGAACAGAGGCAAACAGAGCAGGACAGAGCCAAACAGAGCAAAACAGAGCCAAACAGAGCCAAAAAGTGCTGAACAGAGTCAAACAAAGCCAAACAGAGCCAAACAGAGCAAAACAGAGGCAAACAGAGGCAAACAGAGACAAACAGAGCCAAACAGAACCAAACAGAGCAAAACAGAGCCAAACAGAGCCGAACAGAGCAGAACAGAGCAGAACAGAGGCATACAGAGGCAAACAGAGCAAAACAGAGCAAAACAGATCCAAACAGAGCCAAACAGAGAAAAACAAAGCCAAACAGAGCAAAACAAAGCCAAACAAAGCAAAACAGAGCGAAACAGAGCCAAACGGAGCACAACAGAGCCAAACAGAGCAAAACAGATCTAAACAGAGCCAAACAGAGCAAAACAAAGCCAAACAGAGCAAAACAGAGGCAAACAGAGCCAAACGGAGCAGAACAGAGCCAAACGGAGCAGAACAGAGCCAAACAGAGCAAAACAGAGCAAAACAGATCTAAACAGAGCCAAACAGAGCAAAACAAAGCCAAACAGAGCAAAACAGAGCCAAACAAAGCAAAACAGAGGCAAACAGAGCCAAACAGAGCCAAACAGAGCAAAACAGATCTAAACAGAGCCAAACAGATCTAAACAGAGCCAAACAGAGCAAAACAAAGCCAAACAGAGCAAAACAGAGGCAAACAGAGCCAAACGGAGCAGAACAGAGCCAAACAGAGCAGAACAGAGCCAAACAGAGCAAAACAGAGCAAAACAGATCTAAACAGAGCCAAACAGAGCAAAACAAAGCCAAACAGAGCAAAACAGAGCCAAACAAAGCAAAACAGAGGCAAACAGAGCCAAACAGAGCAGAACAGAGCCAAACAGAGCAGAACAGAGCCAAACAGAGCAAAACAGAGCCAAACAGAGCAAAACAGAGCCTGGCAGAGCCAAACAGAGCAAAACAGAGCAAATCGGAGCAAAACAGAGCCAAACAGAGCAAAACAGTGCCAAACAGAGCCATAGAGAGCAAAACAGATCCAAACAGATGGATTTGTGGACACCTGCCAGGTGTCCACAAAAAGCAGGGCAAATCCAACCCAGCCAATTAACGCCTCATCAGCCTACTCTCGATCATCGGTTAAGCGATAGAAGGTATCATTTTACAGTGCTACCAACCGGCACTTATTCAGCAATAGTCTGCTCACTGACGCCAGCACCACTTAGTTCCTGACCTCATCACAGCCTTGGTCCAAACATGGACAAAAGAGCTGAACTCCAGAGGTGAGGTGAAAGTGACTGCCCTTGACATCAAGGCAGCATTTGACCGAGTGTGGCATCAAGTAGCCCTAGCAAAGCTGAAGTCAATGGGACTCAGGGAGAAATCTCTCCACTGGTTGGAGCTATACCTAGCACAAAGGAAGATGGTTGTGGTTGTTAGAGGTCAATCATCTCAGTCCTGGGACATCGCTGCAGGAATTCCTCAGGGTAGTATCCTAGGCCCAACCACCTTCAGCTGCTTCATCAATGACCTTCCCTCCATCATAAGGTCAGAAGTGGGGATTTTCACTGATGATTGCACGATGTTCAGCACCATTCATGACTCCTCAGAAACTGAAGCAGTCCGTGTCTATATGCAGCAAGACTGGGACAATATTCAGGCTTGGGATTATAAATGGCAGGTAACACTCATGCCACACAAATGTCAGGCAATGACCATCTCCAACAACAGAAAATATACCCATCTCCTCTTGACATGAAATTGCATTACCATCGCTCTGCTGAATCCCTAATATCAACATCCTGAGGGTTACTATTGACGAGAAATGAACTGGACCAGCCGTATAAATACTGTGGCTACAACAGCAGGTCAGAGGCTGGGAATTCTGCAGCTTGTAACTCAGCTCCTGACTCCCCAAAGCTTGTCCACTAGGCACAAGTCCAGAGTGTAATGGAATACTCTCACTTGCCTGGATGAGTGTCGCTCCAACAACACTCAAGAAGCTCAACACCATCCAGGACAAAGCAACCCGCTTGCTTGACACCCCATCCACAAACATTCACTCCCTCCACTGATGCATAATGGCAGCGGTGTGTACCATTTACAAGATGCACTTCAGCAACTCACCAAGGTTCCTTTGAAAGCACCTTTCAAACCTGCAGCCTCCACTGCCTAGAAGGATAAGGGCAGCAAGTTCCCCTCTAAGCTACAGATCACCCTGATTTGCAAATTTATCGCCATTCCTTCAATGTTTCTTGGTTAAAATCCTGGAATTCCCTTCCTAAC
This sequence comes from Cetorhinus maximus, assembly GCF_964194155.1. NCBI lineage: Eukaryota > Metazoa > Chordata > Chondrichthyes > Lamniformes > Cetorhinidae > Cetorhinus > Cetorhinus maximus. The sequence continues at coordinate 161,606,423 of NC_135882.1, forward strand.
AACACTGTAGATGTACCTACACCAAATGGACTGCAGCGTTTCGACAAGGCAGCCCACCATCACCTTTTCAAGGCCAGTTAGAGATGGGCAATAAATGATGGTCCAGCCAGCGATGCCTGCATCCCATGAACGAATAAATAAAAAGAAACTTATTAAATCCATGTAAAACCAAAGCTACCTTAAAGGGTTGGCAGAATAAAAACAGAAAATACTGGAAATATGCAGCAGGTCAGTCAGTACCTATGGAGAGGAATAGAGAAATACTAACTCTGTTTCACTCCACAGATGCTGCCTGACCTGCAGCATTTTATGTTTTTATTTTAGATTTCCAACGTCTGCAGTATTTTGCTTTTGTAAAGCAAGAAGAGGCTTGTCAGGGTTGTCAAATGTCTTGCACAAGATTCTTCCTGACCGCATGAGTGGTTCTGCAGGCACTTAGAATCATGGAATCTTAAAAGACAGCCAGGGGGCCATTCGGCTCATCATGCCTGTGCTGATTCTTTGAAACAGCGGTCCAAGCTAGTCCCACACTCAACTTTTACCACATCGCCCTGAAAATTAGTTCTCCTCCAATACACATCTAATTGCCTGTGGAAAGTACCTATGGAATCTTATTTCAACAGCCTTTCAGGGAGTGCCTTCCAGATTTTACCAGACTCCTTCTTGGTCAGACTATGTGTCACGCTCTGGATTTGATTCTGGGTTGGCCTCCTTCTTGTCAGACTCCCTTTGGGGAACAAAGTTGTCATGTGATCAGCAAACAGATAATTATGATGACCATGGCAGGATGATACTTGTGGCATCACTTGATCTGCAAAGACATTTGAGAAGTGGCTGCAATGTCCCCTGTGGTATGCTGAATGATTATTGTAGGAGCTGCATGGGGCTTTTTGTATTAGTGCTCAGCTTGTATACTATGGTGTAAATTGGTAATTATCCATGTTGGAAGGTTAGACCATCTCTACAGTCCAGTGCCACCTTCACATGAGAACCTGATTTCCTCGACATTTCTTCTTTGTTCTTCAACCTATTCTATCAAGCCTACTGTTAGGGAAGCACTGAATCCAATCCCTGAAACATTGAGCACAATTGCAATTCAAAGAATTCAAGTTGTTCAGTTTAAACAATGCCATTCAGCCAGGCCATTATATAATTGGCAGGGGTCTACAAGTGAGAATGAAGTTGCTGAATGCATCAACAATCCATCACTCAAAAGCACAGCCCTAGTTACCCACTAGCAGCATCTGTGGAGAGAGAAACAGAGTTAACATTTCGAGTCCGTATGACCTGCTTCAGCTCTGAAGAAGGGTCATATGGACTTGAAACGTTAACTCTACTTCTCTCTCCACAGATGCTGCTAGACCTGCTGAGTTTTTCCAGCATTTCCTGTTTTTATTTCAGAATTCCAGCATCCACTGTATTTTGCTTTTATCATTATATAATTGGCCTTTAACTGTCTACTTTTGATGAGCTTTTGATTGACACACAGATAATGCATATCATACATTTCAAAATATCATGCACTGAAAACTTTGGCCTTCATTGGCAAAGTTTCTGAAGGGCATAATGAGGCTGTTGCACATTCAATGCAAAAGTAAAGAGTGCTAATGGGTAACTAGGGCTGTGATTTTGAGTGATGGATTGTTGATGCATTCAGCAACTTCATTCCCACTTGTAGACCCCACTTACAAAATTTGCACTTAGGAGGACAAATTTCTTAGAGGGTTGTGAATCTTTGGTATTCTCTAACTTAGGGGAATGTGGATGCTCAGTCATTGAGTATATTTAAGACCGTGATCAATAGATTTTTGGGCACTAAGCTAATCAAGGGATAAGAGGGGAGGAAAGGAAAGTGGAGTTGAAGAATAAGCTCATCCATGGTCTTATTAAATAACTGAGTAGGCCTCAGGGGACGTGTGACCTAATCTTGCTCTTATTTCTTATGTTCACATGAGGGAAAAAGGAATAGAAGGATATGCTTGTAGAATTTGATGAAGTGAGGTGGAAAGAGACTCGTGTGGAGTATAAATGCCACATAGACCAATTGGGTTGAATGGCCTTTTTCTGTTATGTCAACTCAAAGTACTTCAGTAAATTGCCATATTTTTGAAAAAGGGATGATAATGGTTATTCAATATGCTTCAATAGAGTAATGTGGCTACGTGGGCTAGCTGAAAAAAAACTTGCATTTTTCTAGTATCTTTCACAATCACAGGACATCCCAAAGTGAAGTAATATTTGCTACTTATTGTGCCCTCGTCAAAATTATGGGCAGAATTTTTAGCTCGGCATGCGGGCACCTGCCCGACCAGCTCGAGTGTAAATTGGCACGTGATGACGTCGGGCAAGCCTCGCACGATATTTCAGTCGGCAGGCATGCGCGAAAGTCGGAAGCGTGCCCGCCCGCCGACAATTAAGAGGGTAATTAAGGCCACTAAAGTTCCAATTGATTCCGATTTTTCGTGGTCGGTCTCACTTTGCGGTTGGCGGATGGATGAATCCGCCAGGCGGACTTTGCATTTTCGATGAAACGTCATCCAAGGGCAAGATGATTAAATTTTTAAAAAATGTTTAGACAGAATTTTCATCATCTATATGTTAAGGTGACTGATTCTGATGCATGGACATTTTTTTCTGGATTTTAAAATCTTTATTCATTGTTTTTAAATTCTTTAGCTCCCTGAGGCAGATCTCTGCCTTCAGGGAGCTTTCATTCTGCGCTCCCCCACGCCCGTGCTTACGTCAGTGCCCACCCTCCCCCCGCCCCCACCCTGGCAGCGCTGAGCATTTCACCACGCCTTTCATGCTGGCTAGCCGTTAAATGGCCAGCCAGCATGAAATCGCAGTCAGGAGCCAATCACGGTCGGACGTCCATTCCCTGGCCACTCCCAGGACCACTGATCATGCACGCCCACCGAACTAAAAATCTTGCCCGAGGGAACAAATGGCCATTCATCCCACATACCTGTGGTGGAACCAGTCCTTCTACTAGGGATTCTACTCTAATCCTATTACCCAACTCTTTCCCATACTCAATTATGATACATGTTTGCTCAGCATTTAGTTAGAGCTAATAGTGTCCTTTCTTTGGTTTTGTTTCTAAAAACTGAATGGCAGATTCAACACATGGCAGAGTCATTTGTCAAGACTCCAAATGGAATCTTACCAAAGGCGGGCATTTTAATTTGGCCGCAAGTATGAAGCTGCCTTCTTGAACTGCCGCAGTCCATGTGGTGTAAGTACACCCTCAGTGCTGTTAGGAAGGGAGTTCCAGGATTTTGACCCAGTGACAGTGACAGACAATATATTTCCAAGGCAGGATGGTGAGTGTCTTGGAGGGGAACTTCCAGGTGGTGGTGTTCCCATCAATCTGCTGCCCTTGTCCTAGGTGGTAGTGGTCGTGGGTTTGGAAGGTGCTGTTTAAGGAGCCTTGGTGAATTCCTGCAGTGCATCTTGTAGACGGTAAACACTGCTGCTACTGTGCGTTGATGGTGGAGGGAGTGAATGTTTGTGAATGGTGCCAATCAAGCGGACTGCTTTGTCTTGGTGTCCAGCTTCTTGAGTGTTGTAGGAGCTGCACTCATCCAGGCGAGTGGGGAGTATTCCACCACACTCCTGACTTGTGCCTTGTAGGTGGTGGACAGGCTTTGGGGACTCAGGAGGTGAGTCACTCGTGGCACGATTCATAGCCTCTGACTTGCTCTTGTAGCCACAGTATTTATATGGCTAGTTCAGTTCAGTTTCTGGTCAATGGTAACCCCCAGAATGTTGATAGTAGGGGATTCAGTGATGGTAATGCCATCAAGGGGCGATGGTTGGATTCTCTCTTGTTGGAGATGGTCATTGCCTGACACATGTGTGGCACGAATGTTACTTGCCATTTGTCAGCCCAAGCCTGGATATTGTCCAGGTCTTGCTGCATTTAGACATGGACTGCTTCAGTAGCTTCACAACTCCTCAGATACTGAAGCAGTCTGTGCCAATATGTAGCAAGATTTGGACAACATTCAGGTTTGGGCTGATAAGTGACAAGCAATATTCATACCACGCAGTGCCAGGCAATGACCATTTCTGACAAGAGAAAACCTAAACCATCATCCCTTGACATTCAATGGCATTGCCATGAATTAATCCCCCACTATCAACGTCCTGGGGGTTACCATTGACCAGAAACGTAGCTGGAACAACCATATACTATAACTACAAGAACAGGTCAGAAGCTTGGAATTCTGAGGTGAGTAACTCACCTCCTTGACTCTGTGAAGCATGTCCACAATCTGCAAGGTACAAGTCAAGAGCGTGATTAAATATGCTCCACTTCCCTGGATAAATGCAGCTCCAATAACACCATTCAAAAAGCATGGAATCACCCAGGACAAAGTAGCCCCACCATCCGCCAATTTAATACATTCCCTCTACTAAATGCAAAATGCAGTGCAGCAACTTACCACTGCACCTTCGACAGCACCTTCCAAACACCTGTGACCTCTACTAACTAGAGGGAAAAGGGCAGGAGACACATAGGAACACCACCACTTACAAGCTCTCCTCCAAGTCACACACCATCCTGACTTGAAATCTTCACTGTCACGCAATCAAAATCTTGAAACTCCCTTCCTAACAGCATTGCGAATGTACCTGCACCAGGTGGACTGCAGCAATTCAAGAAGGCAGCTCACTATCACCTTCTCATGGGCAATTCACAATGGACAACAAATACCGACCTTGCCAGTGAGGCCCACATTGCACGAAAGAGTAAAAGAAAATTTATATTTGTAATCCGTATGTCCCCATGCCAATTTTTATGTGTGGCTCAGGTAGTGATCCAAAGATTATCAACTATGAGGTTTTGCTTTTTAATTTGAATCTTAGCTCCTCAGCAGAACTTCATTTTTAGTTCCACCCATGTAGTTGGTTCCTATATGGGCTCAATAATTGCATCTTCTCCCTCCTTCTTTAACTGTGAGGAGCTTAGCATAGCGCAAGCAACACAGCTTTCCAAACTCCCGGTTGCAGCTACATAGAACAGTATCTATTCCCCCCCTGACTAATCTATCCCTACGACATTCTTTTCTTTCCCCCTAACTGAGTGACCTCCAGTACCACAATCATTCAATTACCCATCATCCTTGCAGTCTTAACCAGACCAGTATCAAGAACCTCACATCTGTGGGACAATATAAAATGTTGAGCTCCTTCACCACTGCATCTGTAGTGTTCTTACCTGCCTGAATAGGACTAACATCCTCATAACCCTGATCTCTAATCAAATCTAACCTCAGGGGTGTCACTGCCTCCTGGGTCAAGATATCTTTGTAACTCTCCCCTCCCTGATGCGTCGCTCAACACCACTAAGCCAAAGTTCCTCAAGTTGCAGACACTAACTGCAGGTGTGCAAACTTACAATCATAAGTGCTCTTCACAAACACCAACATGTTGCAGGTGCCACATACCTCCTCCTCTCTAGCTAACCTTGTTTTATATTTTAATTAAAGTTTCAAGTATTTAATTTACCTGGTATATTAAACTACTGTAATTAATATATTTAGTTTAAATTATTAATTTACTAAAGTATTAAAGGTTCCTAGTTTTAAATTCTTATTGCTGAAAGTGTATCCAATCCACTACAAGTATTAAAAGCAAAAAGAAACGCCTCCTTTTCCATCGGCACCAAAATTCCCACTCTCACCAAATTCTCAACTTCCCATTCTCTTTGTGATGCACTCAGTTAAAGTGTGATCTGTGATTACAGTCCGTGCCTTAGCGGATGCCTTAACTGATACCTTCTACGTTTATGTTTCTTCTGAGCCACATACAACTATCCAGTCACTTTTAGCTCACAGTAATTAACCTCCATGCAGGCAATCACTTATGAAAAGGTTCTGATGAAAAGTCATCAACCTGAAACATTAACTCTGTTTCTCTCTCCACAGATGCTGCCAGAACTGCTGAGAATTTCCAGCATTGGTGTTTATTTCAGATTTCCAGCATTGCAGTAATCTGATTTTGAATCGCTTTCAGCTGATCAACTGTTAACTGTTAAATTGCTAACTACAAAACCACCTTGCAGTTTTTAAAGTTCGATGTTAACTTCTAAGTGTTAAGATTAAATTTCAATTCAACTTAGTGTGGCTACACTCTGTTCCTTAGATCTACACCTTAGCTGACACATTCTAACCAAAATGTGCTTATCTAGCTTCCCCCCAAATGCATCAATACTATTTCCCTCCTCCACTCCTTGTGGTAACCCATTCCACTTTCTTACCATTCTCTGGGTAAAGAAGCTTCTCCTAAATTCCCTATTGGATTTATCAGTGATTACTGTATATTTATGACCTCTGGACTTCCCCACAAATGAAAACATTTACTCAACATCTACCCTATCACACCCTTTCATTAATTTGAAGAACCCCAGCATTTCACCCTTCAGCCTTCTATCTTATAAACAAAAGAACCCCAGTCTATTCAGCCTTTCCTAATAACTATAGGTATCTCTGATTTAAAGCACATTCTTTTTGCTTAATTTTTGTTTTAGCATAGTTACTACACAATAACTAAGAACTGCATTGTAACTACACAAATTCAGTCTGCTTTTTTAAACACATTGCCACTTCACTCACCGCCTCTCCTGGCCCTTTCGCTTCCTCCTGCTAGCTACCCCTCTCGTCTCTTCCTTCTCCTAACCCCTTCACTCCCTCCCACTCACCGCCCTTCTCCAGAACCCCTCACTTCCTCCTTCCTATCGAACCTCTCACCGCTGCTCTCCCAACCTGCTCACTGCCTCCTGCTCACCGTCTCAATCATGGCCCCTAGGAATGAAAGCTCGGGAGAGGAGCAGCAAGAGGGAAGCAGGGGAGGGGCAGTGAGCAGCAGAGAGTGATTGGGAGAAAGTGAGTGAGGAAGTGAGAGGGGCAGCAACTGAGGGGGGAGTGAGGGGGTTGGGAGAGTGTTGGCGAGTGGGAGGGAGTGAGGGGATTGGGAGAGGGATGGTGAGTGGAAGGGAGTGAGGAGATTGGGAAAGGGGTGGCGAGTGGGAGGGAGTGAGGGGGTTGATACAGGGGTGGTGAGTTGGAGGGAGTGAGGGGATTGGGAGAGGGATGGCAAGTGGGAGGGAGTGAGGGGTTTGGGAGAGGGATGGTGAGTGGGAGGGACTAAGGGGATTGGGAGAAGCATGGTGAGTGGGAGGGAGTCAGGGGATTGGGAGAGAGATGGCGAGTGGGAGGGACTAAGGGGATTGGGAGAAGCATGGTGAGTGGGAGGGAGTGAGGGGATTGTGAGAGGGATGGTGAGTGGGAGGGAGTGAGGGGATTGGGAGAGGGTAGCAAGGAAAGGTTGGGAGTGAGAGAGCGGTGAGCAGACGATGAGAAGCGGCAAGCAGGAAGCAGCAATGGGAGGTTGGAAGCTGTGAGTGGAATGTGAGTCAATGGCCAGGATTTTTCCTATGGTGGGCGGGCTGGGCGGGGGCGGGCGCTGAGCCGATCACCGCCGGCGATTGGCTCCACACCGGCATTTTATACGGGCGGGCCAATTAAGGCCCTCCCAATATAGTACACAGCCGGCAGCGCTGAGCGCTACTTGTGCGGGCGGGGGGAGAAGGGAGAATCGGGGCCAGTGCTCTTTCGCGCATGCTTGCGAAGGAGCGCAGCAATCTCCCTGAGGCACAGAGCTGCCTCAGGGAGATTGAATGTATATTAAAATAATGAAAGAAATTATTTTAAAATTTATTTAAACATGTCCCCTCATGTGACTGTGTCACATGAGTGGAGACATGTTTTTATATTTGTGGAAATTTATTTATTTATTTAATAAAAGCTTCAGGAAACCTCATCCCGCTCATGAAAAACATGAAGGCCACTAAGGCCAGTGTTCACAAATGGCTCAATTGATTTCCTAATGGCCTTAATAGGCTGTTTACATTTCGGCCGGCGCGCAACTAACTTTGGTGTGTGCCTGCTGAACAAAATATCGTAATGGCGCGCGATGACATCGGGCGCATGTCCGAGGTCATTGCGTGTCATTTTATGCGTCGGCGTGTGTGGCCGGGCCCAGCAAGCCAACCAGAAAATTCTGCCCAATAAGTTAGTAAGAGCAGTAAAGTAATAATAGTAAGTAGAAAAAGGACTTTTGGGCCAGTTAGGTTCAAGGCAGCCAACTTTCTAATGTAAAAACCAGGAACGTAACCCACCCTTACTATATGTTTTCTTGTGAGAAAGCGATTTTTGCTTAGCACATTTTCGTTTAGCATGCTGTTTTTTAGGAATACAATAGGAGTGCTAAACAAGGGTTAGTCATTCAGTTCTGGTGAATCTTTTTGGTACCTTCCCCAGTGCCTCTATATTATTTTTATTATATGGAGACCAGAACTGTGAATTGTACTTTGTGTGGTCCAACCAAGGTTCGATACAAGTTTAACATAACATTTCTGCTTTTCAATCCTATCCCACCAGAAATGAATCGCAGTGCTTGGTTTGCATTATTTTATCAGGTTGAGGATCTGTTTGAACAACATATAAACACTTGATTCTCAAAAGTGCATTGCATCCAATATAGACACAGCTGTGTCAGCATTCCTAATGCATTTTATTCTCCATTATGTATCTGTGCATTGAAACTCCACAGTGATTTCACTAACTATGTGAATATAAGTGTACAAAAGGATCTGGGCATTTTATACAAAGCTCATTTCCAGATAATTGTGTGTTTTGTTACAGCAGGTCAAACCATTCTGCTAAATCATATATATAATGTTGAGAATGTGAATAATATTTGGGAAAGCAGGTTCACAAAAAATGAACATCAGCAAAAATGTAATTTGAAAAAGAGTTATAATCAATTCAAATCTGATAGAGGATTCTTAAAAGCCTAATATGTTGACAATGAGTAGCAATTCCTCCTGGAACTCCTGCACAGTAATGTTTCTAAGCAATATGAAAGCAAATCAGATTTATATCTAAATTATGATTTAAATATTAATCTCACAGTATATCATTCTGTACTGTGCCATTTATTGAATTAGGGTTTTACATTGTGCCACTTAAGAAGCCTTTCATTGATTACCCAGATTATAAGGATTGGTTTATCATTAACTAAAATGTCCCATATCTAGCGGAAAGAATAATCAGTTTTACCAGAACAGCAATTGCCCTCGACTGCAAAAGAACAAAGGCTGGTTCAAAATGCACCTTTCAATGGTGAACTTTTCAGACAGCACTCTCCTGGTGTTCTAGACCCATAGACAGCAGATGAGCTCCATGTTTTGTACTTTTTGTATTGCTCCAGGATCACTAGGTTTCCAGATGTGAGCCCCATATGGCTGGTTGTTAGCCTCATGTAAAACTGTTGAGACACACAAAGACCAATGGCCACCAAGAACGTAAATAATTATTGCATCTACCCAGCAATGCAGGAAATTGCCCAGGTGTGTCCTGTCCACAAAAAGCAGGACAAATCCAACCCAGCCAAGTGCCGCATCATCAGTCTACTCTCGATCATCAGCAAAGTGATGGAAGGTATTATCAACAGTGCTATCAAGCAGCAGTTACTCATCAATAACCTGCTCCCTGAAACTCAGTTTGGGTTCTGCAAAGGCGACTCAGCTCCTGACCTCATTATAGCCTTGATCCAAATATGAACAAAAGAGCTGACTTCAAGAGCTGAGAGTGACTGTCCCTGACATCAAGACCAAGTATGGCATCAAGGAGCCCTGGCAAAACTGAAGTCAATGGGAATCAGGGGGGAAGCTCTCCACTGGCTGGAGTCTACCTAGCACAAAGGAAGACAGTTGTGTTTGTTGGAGGTTAAACATCTCAGTCCCAGGACATTGCTGCAGGAGTTCCTCAGGGTAGTGTCATGGGTCCAACCATCTTCAGCTCCTTCAACAATAACCTTCCCTCCATCATAAGGTCAGAGTGGGGATGTTTGCAGATGACTGCACGATGTTCAGCACCATTCACAATTCCTCAGGTTCTGAAACAGCCTGTGTCCATATGCAGCAAGACCTGGGCAAAATTCAGGCTTGGGATGATAAGCAGCAACTAACATTCACACCACACAAGTGCCAGGCAATGACCATCTCCAACAAGAGAAAATCTAACCATCTTCCCTTGACATTCAATGACATTATGACATTACCATCGCTGCATCCCCCACTATCAGCATCCTGGGGGTTCCCATTGACCAGAAACTGATCTGGACCAGCCATATAAATACTGAAGCCACAACAGCAGGTCAGAGGCTGGAGAGTAACTCACTTCATAACTCCCCAAAGTCTGTCCACCATCTACAAGGCACAAATCTGGAGTGTGATGGAATATTCTCCAATTGCATGGCTAAATGCAGCTCCAACAACACTCAAGAAGCTTAACACCATCCAAGACAAAGCAGCCCATTTGATTGGCACTGCATCTACCACCTTAAACATTCACTCCCTCCACCACCAAACCACAATGGCAGCAGTGTGTACAATCTACACGATGCACTGTAGCAACTTACGAACACTCCTTCGATCGTACATTCCAAACCCGCAACCACTATCATCTAGAAGGACAAGGGCAGCAGATGCATGGGAACACTACCACTTGGAAGGTCCCCTCCAAGACGCACACCATCCTGACTTGGAAATACATCGCTGTTCTTTCACTGTCACTGGGTCAAAATACTGGATCTCCCTCCCTAACAGCACTGCGGGTGTACCCACATCACATGGACTGCAGTGGTTCAAGAAGGCAGCTCACCACCACATTCTCAGGGGCAATTAGGGGTGTTAAATAAAGATGGCCTAGTCCAGACTCCATGAAAAAAATAAAAAATAAAAAATAAGTAAATAATACAGTCTATGTAAAAGAAAGTAAGACTTGCATTTATATAGCAACTTTCACATCCTCAGGAAAGCATTTTACAGCCAATGAAGTACTTCTAAAGTGTTTTAACTGCGGTAATGTAGGAAACCTGGCAGTCAAATTGTGCTTAATATGTTCCCATAAACAGCAATGTGAGGAATTGCTCAACTTGTTGATTGGCTTTGCAGTTATTTTAAGCATGGTGCTTAGCCAGTGAGAAGCACTCAAGTTCAAGAACTTTGCTGGCCCTGCTCACACAATTCCTAATGGTATAAGCAATAAAGCAAAAGCTGCAGGGTATTGTTATGTCATTATAATCTCTATTATTCAACCTTGACTAATTTCGCTCTGCAGGTGGCATTTCCCAGCAAAAGTAGATCTGAGCGATCCACAGAGTATTTGATCATCTGTGTTGAATAGCCATCAATGGAATCTTCAGCCAGATGGTCTTTTAAATTCCTTTTTAAAGCAGTTAATAAATTAAGAACTGCTTTCTGGACAAAAATGACCTTATTCCAGTCCCTAGTTTCGCTTGATGCGTGCCTCTGTTATTGGTACTTTGGACTGAGTCAATTGGTGTGTGTGTTTGAAATTAACCCTCAGACTGTTAGCAGATCCAAGAAAATTGCTATTGCTCTGGGAGTTAAAAAAAAAAGTTAAAACATGCACTCCCTGTTGTCCCTGTTCTTTTTTCCTTCCTATTCCTCTTTCTTCTATTTAATGTAATTGGCAAAACAGCCAAAGGATGATGAAAATGTTTTTATGCAGGGAGTTGTTATGATCTGGTATGCACTTTCTCAGAGGGAGTTGGAAGTGGATTGAATATTAACTTTCGAAAATAAACTGAAAAATACACCTCTAAGGAAAAAATTTGAAGAGCTATGGGCAAAGAGCGGGGAAGTGGAACTAACTGGAAAGCTCTTTCACAGAGCCAGGACAGGCACAAAGGGCCAAATGGCCTCCTTCTCTCTAACTCTGTCCTTTTATATTGAAGGTAATTTATATATTTTTATGTCTAATATATATATTCACTTCTCTATGGCTGTAAGGCATGGACAACCTACAAGCATCACATAAAGCAACTCGATGTATTCTACTTTTGCTGCTTAATATCTATCTGCAACATCAAGTGGTAAGACAAAACCCCTAACATCGAAGTTCTTGCAAGGTGTCACACACCTGGTATCGAGAGCATACTCATCAGAGCTCAGCTTTTCTGGGTAAGTCATGTAGCTCACATGGAGGATTCCCTCATACCAAAGGTGGTATTCTACATCCAGCTGAGCACAGGAAGCCACATCATAGGATGTCCCAACCTTAGATAGAAACACATTCTGAAAACCAATCTCTGACCTGTAAGTTGAACCCCACTATGTGGGAAAAAAATCAACTCTGGACAGATCCAAATGGAGAAGTCTCTGTCATCAAGCTTTCTCAACAATTGAGGGGAACAGAGTCAGGTCCCTACAGGACAAGCAAGCATGCCACAAAGCCAGTGCCTTCACCCACTCCTCCAACATCTGTAATATTTGCAATCAGATCTGCAAATCAAGATTTGGTTGAACAATGCATATGAGACAACATCAACCTAGATGATGTGAACAACTGGTCTCTTTTCTGAATACTCATCTGTTGAAGCGATGGGAGAATCCTCATAATATATTCTTTAAGATGTACTGCTAATTTTTCCAAGTTTAAAGTCTTTAACATTTCTTTTTACTTCTGGCCTTATTTTTAGATAGGAAGAAACTTTCAAAACAGGAAAATGGGGATACTGCATGCACCAGTTTAAGTGGTTCCAGGGATCACCTGAAATTAATGCTGGGATCACATGTTTCATGTTAGAGCCAGTATTCATTGGATTCTGATTTCACTGGTCCAGGTTCCACTAGGGCCATTTGAGGTGTCAGCTGTGGCTCAGTTCATAGCACCCTCGCCTTTGAATTAGAGGGTTGTGGGTTCATGTCCCACTCCCGGAAACCAAGAACTGTGATTTATGAGGTGTCAGCTGTGGCTCAGTTCATAGCACCCTCGCCTTTGAATCAGAGGGTTGTGGGTTCATGTCCCACTCCCGGAAACCAAGAACTGTGATTGTACTTGAAAGAGTTGCAATCTGTGACTGTTGATAACTCAAAAGAGTTTCCACTAGGGCCATCTGTCACTTGCTCATTCTGCTTTCTACTCTTAATGTCACCATTAGCACCTCCATTAGCCAGTATCACCACCATCAACACCCCTTCGACTGTTTGTTTATGACATCTTTTGCAATCTCTCCTTTGCCTCAACCTATCATTGGCCTTCTATCCAGCTCTACCTGTCCCACCACCCTTAAATAGTATATATTTCACACGTTTTTACTTCTCGTTAATTCTGAAGAAGAGTCATACGGACTCAAAACGTTGACTCTGTCCTTCTCTCCACAGATGCTGTCAGACCTGCTGAGTTTTTCTAGCAACTTTTGTTTTTGGGCAGAATTTCCCCCCCGCACGCCGATGCGTAAAGTGGTGCAGGGTGATGTCGGGCGTGCGTCCTAGCATCACCCTACGTCATTTAGATTTTCAGTTCGGTGGGCGCGCAGTCGAGTCGGCTGCGCGCCTGCCGAACTGACAAAGGCCTATTAAGGCCTGTTAATTACCTAATTCAGATTGTGGTCAGGACTGCCCTTCCAACCTTACGGTTGATGGGCAGGCCGGGAGCCCAGGCAGGCTTCCTAAAAAACATGAAACCTCATCCGCAAGCAGGATGTGATTAAAAATGTTTACTAAGTTTTAACATTCAAGTAATTGACATGTCCCAGCTCATGTGACAGTGTCACATGAGGGGATGTGTCAATTTTTTTTTTCTCCATTCAGCACAGTTTTTAAAGTTGAAGCGATCTCCTTGAAGAGATCTCCTTGAGGCAGCATTTTGCCTCAGGTAGATCTGTGGGCTCTTTTGCACGTGCGCGAAAGAGCGCACAGACCTGCTCAGGGAATCCACCCCCAAGCCCGCACAGGGAGCGCACAGCGCTTCAGGGCGGACATCACACTGGGCGGGCCTTAATTGACCCGCCCACATAAAATGGCGGCGCGCCCCCAGGAAGCTGCCCAACAACATGCCCGTACAACCCCCCCCCCGACAGGCAGAAAATCCTGCCCTTTGTTTCTGATTTCCAGCATCTGCAGTATTTTGCTTTTAACTGGAAAAGACTGATGGGCATATACCAGAAAAAGACATGTGCACTAGGTGAGCTTGGGCTAAATGGCTCAAAGCAAGGAGGAATCTAGTTTCAACCTGTATCAGTACAATTCCACACAACATGATGCCATTGGTCAGCTCCATAAATACAACAGTGACACCCACTATAATAGAACCTCTACTGACAACCCCGACAGGAGTGCACACCACTGCTATGGAAGATCAGACAGTTACCATCTTGGCTTTGGGGGGCTAGCATTGACAGGGGCTCTTCCAGAGTGCATTACTCCTGCCTCTGTTCTCATGCAGTGCTATAGAACTCTTGAGACACAGCCCCAGGTGAGAGACCTTGGCTCCATTGGCCTCTTTCATGCTTCCCTCACCACCCACTCCAGCAATTCCCTTGTTAGTGCTACACAGCCAGTTGGGCCAGAATGCCCTGTCCCACACCAAGATACTCCATTCTGCATCCAGGCCTTTGAAACCTAGAGCTTATCAAGGTTGACCACTACAGCTACCTGAAGTCAATGGAATCTGAGTATCCTTCCATGTCCCAAGCTGTAGCTACTGGGGAAACACTCTTGTCTTCCTCCTGTTCCTTCTTCTCTTCCTCCTTCCCCTCTGCCTCCTGTTTCTCCTCCTGCTAATCTTCTACTGCTCCTCTTGCTTGCCCTCCTCTTCTGCCACCTGCTTTCTCCATTTCCTCTCCCTCCTGCTCCTCACCCTCTCGCTCCTCTGCCTCCTCCTCCTCCACTTCCTGCTCCTATTCCTTGCCTTGCTGCTGTTCCCCCTCCTGCCCTTTCTCCTCTTCTCCCCATTCCTCCTCCTCCTTATTCTCCTCATTCTCCCTGTCCGTGTCCTCATTCTCTTCCTTCTGGACCTTCTGATTCTCCTGCTGCCACTTCTTGCTGCACAGGTAGTGGTAAGGGCTAGTTACTCATGATGACAAAAATCATCTTTCACAAATCTGGAAATCTGCTCAGGTGTATGCTGCAAAGCTCCTCCCAAGGTCCAGGCAACAGAAATGTTGAGTGACGTTTCTGGTGAGGGTATGGCTCTTGTTGTAAGCCACCTGTGTAGTTGTACCTGTTAGGGTGTCATGAGTCAAGTCTAAAAGGGATAGCCAGCCTGTAACCTGATCGACTGGCTGAAACAAAGGCAGCACAGAGGGCTGACACAGGATGAATGTATCATGACTGTGGCCAAGAAACAAGGCACAGACCTGAATGATGCACTACCTTTGATCTCAAACAAGGTAGGTACTGAGGAGTGAAATGCCATTCAATTCAGAAAAAGTGCCAGACTGGTGATAGGGAGGAAGCAAGGCAATGTGAGTGCACCTAGGGAAGTTTGCAATATCAAGGACAAGTTTAGTGTTTTCTTATCCTGTTTTCTCTTGGCCATGGTAAAAGAGGTAAAGGTGTTCTTCCTCCAACAACAAGTAAACCCTAGACATCTACAATATGGTGAGTGGTGCACTTCAGGTGCAGAATGAGCGTGTGCCTCCCACCCACTAAACTGAAAATTTAGGTGAACTTGTGAAAATGAACATGTACCTTAAGGTTTTAAGGAGCATCTTAAAGGAGGAGACAGAGGTAGGGAGATGGAGGGATTTAGGGAGGAAATTCCAGAGTTTAGGTCCTAGGCAACTGAAGGCATGGCCACTAACAATAGAGCGAAGGAAATTGAGGAGGCACAAAAGGCAAGAATTGGAGCAGTACAGAGATCTCAGACGGTTGTAGGAGATTACAAAACGCGGAGAAATCTTGGAGGAATTAGAAAACAAAGATGAGAATTTTTAAATTCAGGTGTTTCCGTAGATGGCACAAGGGAATGGAATTTAGCATGAGTTCGGCTACGGGGCAGCAGTGTTTTTGGGGAGCTCGAGTTTAAGGAGGATGCAATATGGGCCAGGATAGCATTGGAATAGTTCAAGTCTAGAGGTAACAAAGATATGGGTAATTTGCATGCTACTTGCCCCTTGCTTCCTGTGGGGCTCTGTCAGCCTTCTTCTGACTGCATCCTGTAAACGCTCATCCAATATTCTGTGGGAAATTATAGATGGAATTCCTTCCTACCACTCTGTAAGCCAGGTTGAATGTTCTTTGAAAAGTGTCAGCACAGCTGCAGACTACTCACAGAGTAGTTGAAGTAACTCTACTTCATACCACTATAATGGTCCTCCAGGTACTTCTAAAAACTACAGGCTGGAAGATAATTTAAAGACTGAAAATTTGTTAAAAATCTGGAAATTATTCCATAGTGTGCAATCTATGAAGTTAAACAGATGGCTAAGTCAGCTGCTATTGCTGTTGTATTTTACTTTTAGCACCATAGCACATTTGCTTCCCTAAATTAAGTAAACAGCCCAACAGTTCCAGACATAGGCTGCACTCAGCTTTATGGCAATCATAAGTCTAACTTTTTAGGAGATGCAAAAGAGTAGTGTTAAGATTTTCTTCAGATAAATTTACTCATGAGGTCATGAAACATGTTTCTGAATATGCAGATTTGCAGACCATGCCAATCGAGACTTGGAGATCAGACAAGTTCTTTTTTTGCGGGATCCATACCCAAATGGTGCAGGCTTCCATCTTCTAGTCAGCTTAAAATGCTCTTGGGTAAACTGTGATATGATTTAATTCGGATGTTTTGATCAATAGAAGTGGGCAAAATGGGATGAATGACTTACTTCTGGGCTGTATGGGTACAAATGTGATTTCCCAATTTTCTTAGAGGGAATGTTGTTGTGTGCTCTGCTCACCCATGTGAAATGGGAAAGTTAGAGCCTTGAAAGACTTAATTGTAACTATATTCACCTCAATCTAACAGTACTTAGAGCTGGACCCATGGTGAAGCAGAAAACTTACGACAAAGATTTCAGTGTAAATGTTTCTACACTTAAAATCATTAATGCTTACTATCAAACATGAACATCAATAATAAATGCAAACAAAGATAAGGTGTACACACTAACACCAGCAAGTGACTAATTCAGTGTAGATTGTTTATTCTTTCTGTGCGATTGATCACGTTGCCCAACTCACTGCAACAGCCATGAATTCCCTCGGACTGCTACTTTTATCCACAAAAACTTAGCCAGCCTCCCAGTACATACGTGTCCCAGACCTCATTAACAGTTATCTGTCATTGCTATCTCCTATCTGCAGCCGTTGGGCCTCGATGCCAGCTCTGCAAGGGTTGCAGGTTGCAGAAGTTTGCCACAGCTTAAAGGTTTGTCTTGCAGAGTGTCTTCCCTTGTCTGAGATGCAACCATAGTTTTGGGGTTTTCTAACCATGCCTAGTTCTAACCAGCTTGACTTCATCAATTACTGCAAACAAGGATAGTTGCTTGCACGGGCTGAAAATCTACTAACTGTGTTTAGATTAGTAAGAATAATTTGAAACTGGGGCAATCCTATTTTACAGAAGTTTGGTCAGCAACTTAGCCCTCAGCTTCTCAAGGCATGTTGGCCTCAAATTCAGTAGGTAACAACAGAGATTTTATCATTTTTTAAAATATTTTTCTTCCATCAATTCTTTTATAGTGCAAGTTTCAAGAGAGTAATGTTGCATTTTTCATGGGATAGGATTTGATTGTGGTCTTTAATACTACAATTTCCCTTTGCAGGGTGGAGTTCCATTGAGATGGGATACATGCCTACTTCTCTGGATCTAACCCGAACCTTGATCCAGTTTAGTGAGTGGGGTATCTCCCCATAAGCGCAGTGGCAGGTTCTGCTGGCATTCCCATATAGAGACTGCCACTGTGAAATCACATGCTAACCACATGTTCCTCTCTTTCATCCTGCAGGAGGAGTGCATCAGGATCATGGAGGCTGGTGAACTAGTTGTATGCCTGATGGCCTACAGAGTGCGAAGATGATGTAAGAGAGAGTGACTGAGGTTCCTGGTTGCACAGGGGCAGGAGCAGCAACCTCAGGAAGAAGGAGCGGCTGGGGCTCCCGCACCGTCTGCCCAAGAGCCACAGCGAGCCATCACAGGCCAGTGCCTAGCGACACCCACTGAGCCCTGTGGAACATCACTGGAAACCATTTTCCATTTGCAAAGACATCCATCAACAATTACCCTTTGTTTCCTGTTGCTGAGCCAATTTTGGATCCAACTTGCCACCTTCCCCTGTATCCCAAAGGGTCTCACTTTCCTGACCAGTCTGCCATGTGGGTCCTTGTCAAATGCCTTACTAAAATCCATGTAGACAACATCCACTGCACTGCCCTCATCAATCCTCCTTGTCACTTCCTCAAAAGATTCTATTAAGTTAGTAAGACACAATCTTCCCCTATCAAAACCTTGCTGACTATCCCTGATCAACCCATGCCTTTCTACGTGACAGTTTATCCTGCCTCTCAGAATTGATTCCAAAAATTTGCCCACCATTGAAGTCAGACTGACCAGTCTATAATTTTATGGCCTATCCCTTGCACCCTTTTTAAATAATGGTACAACATTTGCAGACCTCCAATCCTCTGGTACCTCACCTGCATCTGTTGAGGATTGGAAAATGATCCTCAGAGCATCTGCTGTTTCCTCCCTGGGTTCCTTTAATAGCCTGGGATACAATCCATCCGGCCTTGGTGATTTATCCACCTTCAAGGATGTCAGTCACTCCAGTACTTCCTCCCTCACTATGCTGATTATATCTAATGTTTCACACTTCTCTTTAACTAGAATGTCTGCTCATCCCTCTCCTTAGTGAAGATGGAGACAAAGTACTCATTGAGAACCCTGCCCACATCTTCAGCTTCAACACATAAGTTACCATGTATATCTCTGGTAAGCCCTATGCTTTTCTTAGTTATTCTCATGCTCTTAATGTATTATTAAAACATCTTTGACTTTTCTTTGATTTTACCTGCCAATAGTTTTTCATATCCTCTCTTTGCTTTCCTAATTTCCATTTTTACTTCACCCCTGTACTTTCTATACTCTCTTAGGCTTTCTTACCTGACTTGTAATATCTACAGACCCAGGTGCACCTAGCTGGAAATGTCCAAGGAAAGTCACCTTTGGAAGCCCAATTTACATAGGTTCAGATTAGAGAATGCTGCTTTCATTGCAGATGTCAAGAAATTCTTCTTCATGCAAAAAGTGTTAAATATGTTCAATAACCTTTCAGATTGAGTAGTGGAGGCAAAACCTCTAGAATTATTTATGAAACAATTAGAGGCTACAGTGGGATAATGTTATGATCTCCCAGGATGAATGAATTAAGGTGAGCCAAAAAAGATCTAATATAATGGTTATGGCACTAAACCCATTCATGTATTTAAATCTCAAGTTGTGCAATTGAATTCAATAAATCAGATAA
This sequence comes from Cetorhinus maximus, assembly GCF_964194155.1. NCBI lineage: Eukaryota > Metazoa > Chordata > Chondrichthyes > Lamniformes > Cetorhinidae > Cetorhinus > Cetorhinus maximus. Next base: position 161,625,770 of record NC_135882.1, read on the forward strand.
AAAAGGCTATAAAATCTGCCAGATTGCTGTGAAAAACAAACATCCTCTGATATTTTTTAGTGAAGGAAATCTTCCAGCCCTACCTAAACATAACTTCAGTTCCACACTCCCACGCTATGTGGTTGGCCTTTAATGCCCTCTGAAGTACCTTGGCCAGTGACTCAGTTGTAAAAACAATCACTACAGTGATAAAAGCCCAACATCATCTTGAATAGGCTGGGATGTAAATGCTGCCTTGCCAGTGCCACCCACATCCTGAAAGCAAATAAGAAAAAAATGTTTTGCCACCAGCTATTACTTTTGCCTCATACAACCTTTGAAAAGACTGAAAAGAAATTTCAAAAATCTTGCACCTTTTAGGAGCATGTGAAATATCAGCATGAGTAAACCATAGGACCCCTGGAGCCTGCTGTGTCATTCAATAAGATCTTGACTGGTCTTCCACTTCAACTTTATCTTTCCATCCTATTCCATATCCCTTGATTCACGTGGTGTCCAAAACCAGATTGATCACAGCCTTGAATATACTTAATGACTGAGCATCCACAGCCCTCTGGGATAAAGAATTCCAAAGATTTACAACTTTCTGAGTGCATGAATTTGCCCTTATCTCCTCATTTCAGTCCTAAATGGCTGACCCCTTATTCTAAGACTTTGACCACTAGTTTTAGACTCTCCAGCCAGGACAAACCACCTCTCAGCATTTTATAGGTGGGAAGGCTGAGACAAGACATAAAGCAGTATTTCTAAAACTGCTGACTATTCCAGGATCAGCCTGGATTGCAAAGATAATCCTTTTCATTAAAAGGTAATTATTTTCTCTACTGTCTTCTTAAACCCATTTCCACTGCCTCCTCTTCCACACATCCAACAAATGTAAGGAGCTCATTGACCTCTTTGTCATTAAGATTGAGACCATCCGTTTAGCTTACTCTACCACTTCCAACCATTTCCCTCACCTACCAGGCTAAATTTCCTCTAAGGCTACCCATGACTGGGCCATGAAACTTGAATCTTTCTCTAATTCCTCTCCTATATCCCCTTATTCCCTCTTGGAGCAAATCATTTCAACGAGACTCAGCTCCTGCTCTCTCAGCCCTTTTTCCTCTAAATTACTGACCACCCAACTTCCCTTTCTGGCCCCAGCGCTAGCTATTGTTAATGGTTCTCTTTCCTCAGGGCCTGTCCCTCTCTTCTTCAAATCTGTGGCATAGTGGTATTGTCACTGGGTTGGTAATCCAGAGACCCAGGGTAATGCTCTGGGGACCCGGGTTTGAATCAGATGGGATTTGAATTCACTAAAAATCTGGAATTAAAAGTCTAATGATGACCAAGAAACCATTATCGATTGTCATAAAAACCCATCTGGTTCAATAATGTCCTTTAGGGAAGGAAATCTGCCATCCTTATCTAGTCTGGCCTACATGTGACTCCAGACCCACAGCAATATGGTTGACTCTTTAAAAAAATGCCCTCTGAACAAGGGCATTTAGGGATGAGCAATAAATGTTGGCCTAGCCAGCGATGCCCACATCCCATGAACAAATAATTTAAAAAACCCACTCCGTACTTGCAAACTACCACTGCATTTGCAACCCTCCCTTTCCTCTCCAAAGAGTTTGAGCATGTTGTCGCCTCCTAAATCCATGCCCATCTTTCCCAGAATTCCATAATTGAATCCCTCCAATCAGATTCCCAACCCTGCCATAGTACCGAAACTGCTCTTTCAAAGTTATAAATGACACCTTATGTGACTCCGACAGTGGTAAATTATTCCTCCTCTTCCTTCTAGACCTGTCTGCAGCCTTTGACATAGTTGACTACACCACGTTCCTCCAACACCTCTCCACCCTCATTCAGCTACATGGGACTGCACTCCTCTGGTTCCATTCTTATCTATACAGCTGTAGCCAGAGAAACACCTGTAATGACCAGCCACATGGTTACCTCCTCCAAGGGATCAATCCTTGGCCCCCTCCTATTTCATATCTACATGCTTCCCCCTCTGTGATATCATCTGAAAGCACAATGTCAGTTTCCAAATGTACGGTGGCGACACCCAGATCTACCTTACCACCACCTCTCTCTTGACCCCGCCGCTTGACACCTGTGTCACCTGACATCCAATATTGGATGAGCAGAAATTCTGGCTCGCTAAATATTAGGAAAAGCAAAGCTGTTGTTTTTGGCCCACGCCACAAAATCATTTCGCTAGCCACCAACTCCATTCCTGCCCCTGGTAACTATCTGAGGCTGAGCCAGTCAGTTTGCAACCTTGGAATCATATCGTGTCATAAGATGAGTTTCTGATAAGGACCAAGTTCCCTCCTTTGCATGCCACTGTGGTGCAGCTGAATGCTTTTCTTCCGAAGGACATAGGAAAGAGGAAATTGCTGCACCTCTGACAGGAGGCCAAAATGTAGTGAAAAAAATTGGCCTCTTTTTCAAGAATAAAGGCCTGAGCTACCACGTGAGCCCCACTGACACCATTCGGCAGAGCAGTATGCTTGGACTCATTCAATGCACCAGCGTTCAATGATCCATCCAGCTACTGAGAAGTCAGGGATGTGGGAACTCTTAGTGTTGGGACTCTCTATTCCTCTGGCCCTAACCCTTACTAAATAATTGGCATTCATTAGGGCAAGCGGAGGCTCTGCTCCTAATGAAACTGTGCTGCACCGGAGTTCCAGCAGGATTGCACCAGAAGGACCATGAATTTTTGATCCCTTTGTCATGGAAGCTCTTACATTTATGTGGAATATCCTTTTAGCTCTGGTGCACAAGAAACATTATTTCCTGCCCCCTTCCCTTTTTGCTTGAAAATCTAATACAAGCCAGCAGCTTATCTTAAATACAGTGCTGGAAGAAAATAGCTTGCAATACTCCTACCTCTTTAGTCCCAACACTGAAACCTAAGCCCTATAATCTTTAGCACAATATAGCATGTGTCAGCATATTGACAGCACCCTGTAATGCATTTCAGCTGTGTACCCAAATTAAAATGCTTAAAATAATAGAAATATCATCAAATATAGAAAAGAATAGCAGGAGGAGGAATGCAAGAGGAGTGAAATTCCTCTTTGAACCAAAAAGAGTGAATGCCTGTTTTCTCTGCAGTGCGTGACTGCTACCAAAGTCACAAGAACATACTCGACGGAGTTTAGAAGGATGAGGGGGGATCTGATTGAAACTTACAGAATACTGAAAGATTGGATAGATTGGACATGGGGAAGATGTTTCCATTAGTAGGAGAGTCTAGGACCCGAGGGCACAGCCTCAAAGTAAAGGGAAGACCTTTTAGAACGGAGTTGAGGAGAAAATTCTTTAGCCAGAGAGTGGTGAATCTATGGAATTCATTGCCACAGAAGGCTGTGGAGGCCAGGTCATTGACTGTATTTAAGACTGAGATAGATAGGTTCTTGATTAGTAAGGGGATCAAAAGTTACGGGGAGAAGGCGGGAGAATGGGGTTGAGAAACTTATCAGCCATGATTGAATGGTGGAGCAGACTCGATGGGCCAAATGGCCTAATTTCTGCTCCTATGTCTTATGGTCTAACACACAGATTTGAAGTAAGGATTTCCGAGATTGTGCAACCATTAGCAGTTGTCAATTACTGAGAAAAGAGTCATATTCAAGTTTTTAATCAAAATAGCAATTTTACTCCCAGTGTTTGAACTACGATAGGTAGGGTTTCAAGGTCTGCTATAGACTGCAATGAGAAAACTCTCACAAGCAATTTTCATGGACCATGCCAACCTCTGCCATTACTTAGGGTCCTGATTATATTCTGTGTGCCTCCTCTACAGTACAGTCAATATATATCCTTCAGGCCACTTTCTTTAGTTCTAAAACTCAGAATCCAGCATTTAGAATCCACAATCCATTTCCTCTCCCTTTCAGAAGGATGTTTTTCGGTTAATGAATTTATCAGGAACAGGGTTGGGCTGCTTTTTGATTCTTTCATGGAATATCGACTCACTGGCAAGGCCAACACTTCATGTTCATCCCCAATTACCCTTGAGAAGGTGGTGGTGAGCTGCCTTCTTGAACCACTGCAGTCCATGTGGTGTAGGTACACCCACAGTGTTACTAGGAAGGGAGTTCCAGGATTTTGACCCAGTAACAGTGAAGGAGTGGCGATATAATTCCAAATCGGGATGGTGTGTGACTTGGAGGGGAACTTGCAGGTGTTGGTGCTCCCAAGCATCTGCTGCCCTTGGCCTTGTAAATGGTAGAGATCACGGATTTGGAAAGTGTTATCAAAGGAGCCTTGGTGGGTTCCTTGTATATAGTTCACAATGCTGCCACTGTGTGTTGATGGTGGAGGAAGTGAATGTTTAAGTTGATGGATGGAGTGCCAATTAAATGGACTGCTTTGTCCTGGATGGTGCTGAGCTTCTTGAGTGTTGTTGGGATTGCATTCACCCAGGCAAGTGGAGAATATTCCATCATGCACCTGACTTGTGGCTTGTAGATGGTGGACAGGCTTTGGGGAGACAGGAGGTGAGTTACTCGCTGCAGGATTCCCAGCTTCTGACCAGCTTTTGTGGCCACAGTATTTATATGGCTGGTCCAGTTAAGTTTCTGGTCAATGGTAACCCCCCAGGATGTTGGTACTGCGGGATTCAGCGATGGCAATACCATTCAATGTCAATGGGAGATGGTTAGATTCTCTCTTGTTGGAGATTGTCATTGTCTGGCACTTGTGTGGCATGAATGTGCAACGAGACCTGGGTGTCCTTGTACCCCAGTCGCTGAAGGTAAGCATGCAGGTGCAGCAGGCGGTAAAGAAGGCAAATGGTATGTTGGCCTTCATAGCCAGAGGATTCGAGTACAGGAACAGGGATGTCTTGCTGCAATTGTACAGGGCCTTGGTGAGATCGCACCTGGAATATTGTGTGCAGTTTTGGTCTCCTTATCTGAGGAAGGATGTACTTGCTATAGAGGGAGTGCAGTGAAGGTTTACCAGACTGATTCCTGGGATGGCGGGACTGACATATGAGGAGAGATTGAGTCTCATAGGACTATATTCGCTGGAGTTCAGAAGAATGAGGGGGGATCTCATAGAAACCTATAAAATCCTAACAGGACTAGACAGGGTAGATGCAGGAAGGATGTTCCTGATGGTGGGGGAGTCCAGAACCAGGGGTCACAGTCTGAGGATATGGGGTAGACCATTTAGGATTGAGATGAGGAGAAATTCCTTCACCCAGAGAGTGGTGAGCCTGTGGAATTCATTACCACAGAAAGTAGATGAGACCAAAACATTGTATGTTTTCAAGAAGGAGTTAGATATAGCTCTTGGGGCAAAAGGGATCAAAGGGTATGGGGAGAAAGCGGGAGCAGGCTATTGAGTTGGATGATCAGCCATGATCATAATGAATGGCGGAGCAGGCTCAAAGGGCCGAATGGCCTATTCCTGCTCCTAGTTTCTATGTTTCTATGAATGTTACTTGCCGCTTATCAGCCCAAGCCTGAATGTTGCCCATGTCTTGCCGCATATGGGCACAAATTGCTTCAGTATCTGAGGAGTTGTGAATGTACTGAAAATAGTGCAATCATCAGTGAACATCCCCACTTCTGACCTTATGATGGAGGGAAGGCCACTGATGAAACAGTGAAGATGGTTGGGCTTGGGACACTACCCCGAGGAATTCCTGCAGCAGTGTTATGGGACTAAGATGTTTGGCCTCCAACAACCACAACCATCGTCCTTTCTACTAGGTACGACTCCAACCAGTGGAGAGTTTTCCCCGATTTCCATTGACTTCAATTTTGCCAAGGCTCCTTGATGCCACATTCGGTCAAATGTAGCCTTGATGCTAAGGGCAGTCACTCTCACCACTCCTCTTGAGATCATCTTTTTTGTCCATGTTTGGGTCAAGGCTATAATAAAGTCAGGAGCCAAGTGCCCCTTATGGAGCCCAAACTGAGCATCTGTGAGCTGATTATTGCTGTGTAAGCACTGCTTGATAACAGTATCAACAATACCTTCCAATACTTTGTTGCGAGGAAGCTGATGAGACAGCAATTGGCTAGGTTGGATTTGTCCTGATTTTTGTGAATATGATATAATTGGGCAATTTTCCACATTATTGAGTAGATACTAGTGTTGTAGCTGTACAGGAATGACTTGGCTAGAGGCACAGCTAGTTCTGGAGCCCCTTGATGCTGTTCAGCATTCTGTTAGATCATGGCTGACCTGCACTTCAACTCCAGTTACCTGCCTTTAATTGAAGCCAAAACATTAATTAAATAATAATAACTTTTTTCCATATAATTTCCACAGATAACTTTCAAAACAGTACAAATGGAAAAAATCCTACATGAACCTTGCTATGAACCAGCTTCCTATTATATTTGACAATAGAGGCTGCATTTGTTAAAGCTTTACATATTAGAAATCACATAGAGGATTAAAACATGTGAAATTAATGACTTATTATCCAGCTGGATTGAAGATTGGCTTAATATTAACCTGGACGACTAATGTAAAATGTAAGCTTAGCCAGGATATGTTCAACAGTATCTCTTTAACCCATGATCTCTACCACCTAGAAGGACAAGGACACCAGAGACCTCTAAGTTCCCCAGCAAGTCACACATCATCCAGACTTGCAAATATATGCCACTCCCAATTTCTCTCTTGTACTTCCACCTCTTTTTACTTCCACAAAGGATGAGCGGCAAGAGACATCCAGGGGTTTTGTCTACAAGACACTTACCTAGTCCATCCCAAGTGTTAATCACTCACTACATGATTTTATTTTTATTCATTCATAAGATGTGTCCATCACTGGCAAGACAAGCATTTGTTGCCCATCCATAATTGTCTTTTAGAACGTGTTGGTGAACTACATTCTTGACCACTGCAGTTTGTGAATCTGTCCTTACAATAGTTTTTTTTTAGCTGCTTGGTACAACAGAGTGGCTTGCTTGGCTATTTCAGAGGGCAGATAATAGTCAACCACACACTGCTATGGGATTAGAATCACATTAGGCCAGACTGGTGAGGATGGCAGATTTCCTTTCCTAATGAATATTAGTGAACCAGATGGAATTTTAAGATAATCTGGTAGCTTCATGGGTCACCAATGCTGAGACTGGCTTTTTGTTCCTATTATTCCTGATATTCATTGCCTGTAAAGTTCTTTGAGATGTCCAGTGGTTGTGAAAGGTGCTAAATAAATGCAAGTCCTTCTTTTATTTATGAGGTACATAGGGACAGGAGCATGCCATTCAGCCACTTGAGCCTGTCCCACCATTCATTTAGATCATGGCTGACCTGTATCATAATTCTCTCTATCCATCTCGGCTCTGTTAGTTTTAATAACCTTAGCTAACAAATATGTATCAACCTTGGTTTTGAAAATTTCAATTGGCTTAGTCTCAGGTGTGCCTTTAACACCTCTGCCGGATTTTACTTTAGTGAGGGTTCTTGGTCCAATTCTGTTAGTCCCAAGTGGTTTAGCTTAAAAATGCCCCAAATGAGTGGGGTTTAATTACAGTGACGAAGCTATTCTAGGGCTAGGTGGGTCAGAGTGCTTCACTCATCCCACAGCCTGCACATGATCTCCCTCCATCTTTGTCATGTGAGCCGACATCACATTGCCATCCTTGGAAGGAAAAAGCAATGTCTATTTAGTGTTATGATCCCCATAGAGACCGATAACTTGTAAAAGAGAAATTCAAACTTCCAGCTAATAGGTGAAAAGGATGATGTGTCAAGATTTTGCATTTTAAGACATTGACTATAACACATGACTAAAAACACTATTAACTAAACACTACTTTTGTAGACAACTCATACTTTAAACCACAGAAACGAATGTTCCTTTTTATACTTGTCGCACATTGCACCATCTGCAGAATTACAGTCCTTATAGCAAACAGCCCACACTCGCTTCCAGCTTCCAATGGGTTCACATTTTCTACAACTTGCCAAGGAGTAACTTCGAGTGACCATCTCCAGGCACTTCACTTAGTTTCCGGAGAGCTTACTAAATACCCTACTAGCAATAAAGCCTGTCCCTATGATTCTTCCCCTCTGGCCATGCCAAGAGGAATCTCATAGAATCTTTATATGGCTGCGGGTTGCATTCCTTTTAACTAGAGACTATCCCCATCCCACATTCAGCTGTAATAATTTGCAAAGCCAAGCAGCCTCTTCTGTCTGCTGACCACATAAAATTGCTGTCTGTCTGTGATATTCATTGATTTGTAGGGAAGCTGTGACCTGATCTCAAAAATGGTTTTCTCTGACCTCTTTGCCATGGCAACATGGAACACATTAGCCTTGCATACAGCTAGAAGTGTTGATTAACTATTTTTGACCCCAACTCTCTTTCATCTTAGAAGTAAATGGACAGTTTACAGCATAACCCTTTGCAACTTGATACTGTCTCAACTATTTTCTGGGACTTTGGAGGCTCACAGACTCCACTGCTAACATGCAAGCTTATCTCTAAGTGTAAACACCTTGCACTTTCTTCTCAGAGAAACAACCTAAGCCTTCCTTTGATCTCGAACCATCAAACCATCCAGGTTTACAGTCAGGCAGACTTCAGAACAGGTCATATGACCCCCTTCATTTTACCTTAAATTTAAAGACACAGTTCCAAAACATAATGTTATAAACCTCACAATATACCTTAGCTAGAATGTTGAGCAGCAACTCATATTAACGGTCCAAACAGCAGAATTGTTGTTTTAGTATTTCTTTGATGTTTTCCACAGTAATTTGAATGTTAATATGAACCTCATCTATGCATCACAGCCAGAGGGGTGATTCTAAGTGGGTTACCATTACAATGATCCTTCTAAACTGCACAGAATGCATGGTCAGGCAGCAATCAGGTATGTGCCATGGACAAAGAACATGCCCATGTGCCAATCTTAAAGGAACCACATGATACAATAAGCAGGTCATATACAGCAAACAGAAGTGAAAGTTTATCAACATGGATGCAAAGGATAGCCCTAGTGTCCCAACAGTCATCTGTTCATTTTCTTTAAACAATTAAGCAACCTGTTAAAAGAAAAGTATGGGAGTTTCCTCGATAAAGAGGTGTTAACGTGCAGTTTCATGTTTTTCTATTCAAATACCATTGATGAGGTGAATTTCCTTTCTGTTCACAAATTGCATTGGGAATGATTTGTAAAGACCTGATGGTCACTTGGGTGCCATCTACAATCCTTGGGGAAGCCTGCCGGGCAGTAAAATTTCTGTGCCCTCTGCTGTTAATCTCACCTTTCACCAAAACTGTTAGGAGTGTGTTTCCTCTGGCAAACATGGCATCAGTCACTTCTTTATGTTTGGTATGTGCTGCAACTGCCATTTGCCATGGCCTGGAAGTATCCTGTAACATAGGAGTTACATACCTTTACAACCAAGGAAAGAATGGTGTCAGTTCCAAAAGTTCTCTGTCATTCAACACTCTGCTATGGGGAGTGAGCAGGGGAATGGCATTAATGTGATAGCTCTGTCAAACAACACGCACAGACATGATGGGTCAAGATTCTATGAACTTGGAGCAGATAGCATAATAGAGCTGGTCTCCTCTGAAGATAGGATTGGCATAATCCATAAATATGGTTCCTTGGGTATTGATGAGAGTTTCCATACTTCTCAGAATCACAGAATCACACAGTGCAGAAGAGGCCCTTCGGCCCATCGAGTTGCACCGACACGTGAGAAACACCTGTCCTACCTACCTAACCCCATTTACCAGCACTTGGCCCATAGCCTTGAATGTTATGACGTGCCAAGCGCTCATCCAGGTACTTTTTAAAGGATGTGAGGCCACCCGCCTCCACCACCCTCTCAGGCAGCGCATTACAGACTGTCACCACCCTCTGGGTAAAAAAGCTTTTCCTCACATCTCCCCTAAATCTCCTGCCCCTCATCTTGAACTTGTGTCCCCTTCGTGACTGACACTTCTGTTGAACTAAAAGATTTTTGTCTCGTAAAATTGTCGATGAAATGAATGCCAAGTAGTATGTCAAAAATGATCCATTTTCCTATATATTTGACAGGCACTTTGAAGTTAAGGAAGCAAAGCATGATTTATAAAAAAATAAAAAATAAAGTTCAGGACTAGGATCATCAGATTTTAAGTTACAAGTTACTGCAGGGTGTAGATGGAGAAGGTAAATGTTTTGTGATCCAATTCATGCAGTACAATGGAAACATATCCATAGGTTTTCACCCTAAAAAATTATCTGAAATTCAACAGCAGCAACTGAAATTCCCTAGAAAAGTGAAAGGCTTTTCAAGAATACAGAAATACATGGGGGTAATTTTTAAAAATTTACTCTTTCACAAGATGTGGGCATCACCGGCTGGGCTAGCATTTATTGCCTATCCCTAATTGCCTTTGAGAAGGTGATGGTGAGTTGCCTTCTTGGACCGCTGCAGGACATGTGGCTTGGGAACACCCACAGTGCTGTTAGGGAGGGAGTTCCTGGATTTTGACCCAGTGACAGTAAAGGAACGGCGTTATATTTCCAAGTCAGGACGGTGAGTGGCTTGGAGGGGCACTTCCAGTTGGTGGTGTTCCCATGTATCTGCTGCCCTTGCCCTTCTAGCTGGCAGAGGTCGTGGGTTTGGAAGGTGCTGTCGAAGAAGCCTTGATAAGTTGCTGCAGTGCATCTTGTAGATGGTGCACACTGCTGCCATTGTATGTTGGTGGTGGAGGAAGTGAATGCTGGATGTGGTGGATGCAGTGCCAATCAAGTTTTATCCTGGATGCTGTTGAGCTTTTTGAGCGTTGTTGGTGCTGCACTCATCCAGGCAAGTGGAGAGTATTCCATCACACTCCTGACTTGTGCCTTGTAGGCAGTGGACAGGGTTTGGGGATTCAGGAGGTGAGTTACTCTCTGCAGAATTCCCAGCCTCTGACCTGCTCTTGTAGCCACAGTACTTATGTGGCCATCCCAGTTCAGTTTCTGTTCAATGGTAACCCCCAGGATGCCATATACATACAAATACAAATTTAGGGAGATGTTCACTACCAAAATGACACCAGTTCACCTCCAGCTGAAATAGGAGTGACCTAATTTAAGGATTATACATGTATGGATGAGGCTAGAAAGCCATTATTTGCTTGTCTTATTTGGACTAGCACACTGGAGGTGAAATTTATTGTGAAATTTATTCACCGATCTCATGAATGAAATTATTCAATTTAATTGAAGCTTGCAACTGCGTGAAATATGGGCTGGGATTTTTCGTGCCCACAGGCATCGGGCGTGTTCGGTGGCATGAACGGACAATATGGCATGACACCGTGAAACCAGTTCACGATTGTCCGCTCAGCCCGCCAGTGGTGAGCCATGTTTCCTGCCATTGGACGTCGGGAACTTTAAGGGGGGGCTCACGGGTAGACCTGTACCTACGAGATCAGTCATATGTGGGTAGCTTTTAAATGGCTGCAAGGCAAGGTCTTGCTTGCAGAAGGGGGAGAGTGGCCTCAGGCAAGAGAAGAGGCTACAGGGCTGTACTGGGGAAGGAGGGTGTCCCAGGGTGTGTGTGAGGGCACCTGCTGATCTATGCAAGTGGCCTCAAGGTGGTGAGGGCTGAGGAGGCAGTCTCCAGATGAGATGAGGCCAGATAGACATGAGAGGGTACGTGTGTGAGAGAGTGAGTGGTGATGTCCCTTGAGCTGGCAGCTAGTGAGATGCCAGTGAATGTGTGAGAGGCTTGAGTGTGCGTTTAGAGTGATAAGATAGAGTTGCACAGGAATAAACGAACACATGAACAAGGAGCAGGAGTAGGCCATTCAGCCCATTCATCCGCTATTTAATAAGATGATGCCTGATCTGATAGTAACCTGAAATCTGCATCCCACCTACCGCCAATAATCTATCACCCCCTTGCTCACCAAGAATCTATCCGCCTCTGCCTTAAAAATATTCAAAGACTCTGCTCCCACCATCTTTTCAGAAAGAGCGTTCCAAAGACTCACGATCCTCTGGGTGAAAATATTTTGCCTTATCTCTGTTTTACATGGGTGACCCCTTATTTTTAAACAATGACCCTTAGTTCTAGATTCTTCCACAAGAGGAAACATCCTCTCCACATCCACCCTGTCAAGTCCCCTGAGGATCTTACGTGTTTTAATTAGGTCGCCTCTTACTCTTCTAAACTCCAGCGGATAGAGTAGACTATCCAACCTTTCCTCATAAGACAACCCACCCATTCCAGGTATTAATCTGGTAAACCTTCTCCGAGCTGCTTCAAAAGCATTTACATCCTTAAATAGGGTGACCAATACTGTACATAGTACTCCAAATGTGGTCTCACTACTGCCCTGTACAGCTGGTTGCCATATCCTGCTGCACGGGTGAGCTCATTCATCCTCTATCTGCATTCGACAGCCAACATCTTTTGTGCAGCATTGGCACTAAACACCGCTGGCATCGCCTAACAAGCCAGAGTGGTAATGTAGCTACCCCTCCTGCAGCCATGGCGGGGGTGGAGGACATCACAGTGGGCCTCCACTGCGTCCAAAAGGTGCTCAAGGGCTGCAGTCTTCTTGTCTTTCAGGGACATGTTTTCTTTGCTGCAATCCTGGGCTGGCAGCACTGAACGTGGATGTTCTTTAAATGCGGTGCCTGGCATGATGAAGTGGCAAGGTGATGGCGTGGCAGGCGAATAAGAGCCTGCCTGCCATGGAGACAGCGTGTTTCATGGGAATGCATAAGTAATGCGGTGGGTTTGGGATGTTACAGCATGAAAACCCGCCATCGTGGCCGGTGGGTAAAATGTAGTTTTACGCGCCTGCTAATACACTTAGTGCAAATCTGGGATGTTTCCGCCCATAGACTCATAGGGCAGAATTTTCCCCTGTCAGGGGGGAAGTTGATGGGCGGGCGCGTGGAGGCGCGCTTCCGATTGGCGCCTCCGATGGGAGGCGCAGTGCCATTTTACATGGGCAGGCCAATTAAGGCCCGCTCAGCGTGACGTCCATACTGAAGCGCTCTGCGCTTCCGTTGCAGGCATGGGGGAATCCCAAAATCGAGAGTGCGCTTTTTCACGCATGCATACGAAAGAGCGCACTCATCTCCCTGAGGCTAAGTGCAACCTCAGGGAGATCACTTCTACTTTTAAAAATATTAAAATTAGAAAAAAAAAATTCCCTTACATGTCCCCTCATGTGACAATGTCACATGAGTTGGGACATGTTCATAATTTCCAAGAAAACTTTATTAAAATTTTTAAAACCCTACATGAAACCCCATCCCATCTGTGGATGAGGTTTCATGTTTTTTCTAGTTGCCGCCAGGGCTCCTGGCCTGCTCGCCAACCTTAAGTTTGGGCGGGCAGGTCCACTAATGACTTTGATTGATCTGTCAATGGCCTCAATTGGCCATTGACAGGTCGGCAGGTGCGCAGCTGATTTTGCTGCGCCCCCGCCTTCCTGAAAATTTAAATGGGGTGTGGTGACATCGGGAGTTCCACCTGACGTCACCGCGCATCATTTTACGCATCGGTGAGCAGGCCCCGCCCCCGCTCGCCAACAGTAAAATTCTGCCCACATTGTGCAGCAAATTAATAAAATTGTCACAGTAAGAATCCAGTGAGATCACAAGGTGGGTTACACATTCTAGGCCTGCTCCCACCGTGCTGAACCTCGTAAAATTCGTTGTTTTCTGTAGAATAAGTTACAGTGCAATGTTTTTGTGATTATAGTTCTGTGTTTTATGTGCCCAGGTGCTTGTTGTTGTTTTAAATTAATTCCCTGTGTAATTGAGGGATTTTAGCTGTCAAATTCGTCTCTTCATTCTGAACTCCTCTCTTCTGAGGACATTATTTTAAACAGAATACCGGGTTTAATCAGTGTGGGGGAGAGAGATGACCATCAGAAAGAAAATCATTCCAAATTGAGGCACATTTAACAGCCAGTTTAATCTCTCTGCATTTGAATTAGTAACTTGACCTCGGATTAATATTTTCACTACAAATGATAAAATGCAACTAATTGCTTATTGTTGAATGAATTCAATTGTTTTTAGTTCCTTCATACAATGAACGTGGTGTCTAGCATCCCGCAGACATTGTAGTGCTTGGTCTAGAGGCTGTCCTCAGTGTGGTATTGTTTGCCGGAATTATTTCGGTTTGATCTTGCTGAACTTCCTGAGATAATTAAATATTCATAGTGAGCACCCTTCCCAGATGGGGCCTGACGCAGGGAGTTCACTTGCACGTTGGAGGGGAATAGCATCCGGCAGCTTAAAGCTCTTAACACGGCAGCTGCTGTTTAAAGGCTCTGATTAATGTTTGCTGGCAACCAAGAAAGAAGCGGCTGTAGCAAGAAATAGGTCTGGTGCAAATCTGAATGTTCTTGTAGATAAAGTGCAGCCTGACAGGCCACCTTCCTCTACAAACAAATGCATGTGGTGCTTGGCAGGGGGTGATAACAGAGTGAACGATGTTTTCAACATACAGAAAACCTGGAGGCAGATGAGGAAAAGTTAATAAATAGCTTTAGGAAGTCTGCCAAGGGAAAGCTAGCCAGTATTTCACTATATCAAGTAGATGGGCAAAGTATACAGGGCACTAATAGTGTCCTTTCACCTAGTTAAACCCTGATTGAGGCTGTAGATGAAGCATTCAGGAACCATTATTTCCCAAATTTAGCATCCATGCCTATACCACAGCAGGATAAATGTTATTGTGGTTATAGCTGCAACTGTTGTTGCTTGACCATTTAGAGAGGTTCCCTACAAACCAAATTTACTATTACTAACCTGCAGCTGCAACATAAGCTGAGATCCAGGATGGCTATTTGGTTGGCTCTTGTCCACATCCTTTCAAACTTCCAACACCTCAGCACTATTTTGTCACTATTAGTCAGTCAAAGCTGCATATAATAGAGGAGGACCCTCTAATTTTACAGCCATCACTCTGCATGAGTAGTACACATTTGGCATGTTCAATTAGAGAACGAGGTCAGCAATGGTGAAGCCAGATGGCTTATTGTAGAACAAGTCAAACACAATCCTTTTCTTGTTATTCTTTCTCCACTCACTCACTCTGCCATTCAATTGCATGTATATATTACAGCAAATCATCATTACATGCACTATTAACTATGTCAATTCTGTTTTAGGAGATGCTATGCAGACATCATTGTAACACAAGCCATAACTAGAGCATTGCATCCAGTCCTGGCCACCATAGATTTGGAAGGATGTGAGTGTCCTTGAGAGGGTATGGAGGAGATGCTAAATTGCTCCAGGGATAAAGAGTTAGGTTAGGCTGGAGAAGCTGGGTTTGTTCTCTTTGGAGCAAAGGAGATTTAAGGGGAGATTTGATAGTGATGTACCAGATTATGACAGGTTTGGATAAGGTAGGTAAAGAAAAGCCGTTCCCAGTAGTTGATGGTACAAGGAACTAGGGCCACAGATTTAAAGTTTTGGGCAAGAAATGCAAGGGGTATATGAGGAAGAATTTTTTTAATGTATCGAGTGGTAATGGCGTGGAATGCACAGCCTAGGAGGGTGGTAGAAGCAGAGACTATGAATGATTTCAAAAGGAAATTAGATGGGCACTTGAGAGAAATAAACTTACAGGGCTATGGGAGTAGAGCAGGGGAAAGGCTCTGATTGAATTGCTCTATAAAGCACTAGCATGGGCTTAATGGGCCAAATGGCTTCCTTCTGTGCCGTAATGACTATGATAGGGACTGAATATCCTGCTGAAAGATCATCGACCTGAAACATTGGGCTTGATTTTCCTGGCCCCATGGAGATGGGGTTGGAGGTGGGAAAGACTGGAAAAGTAAAAGAGAACTGCCCCCGTGATGTCCTTCCAACACATTCCTGCCTCCGGGAGATTTTCTGATCTACAGAGGCAGGCCACTTATGGGCTATTTTGCGATGGCACCAGTAATTTTCCTGTCATCAGATCAGCCCCCCTGCCATGTGCGGAGGCCTCAGCTCAATTGAGGTAGCCTCCAGTGGCAGGCCAGGTGGCTGAGTCAGGGTTCATGCCCAAGTTACCACAGGGATAAATTGCCACAGTTTTTTTCATCACTAGTCCTGCTGGGGTGTTTACCTTCATCCTCTTCATGCCACTGGCTTCAAACTTCTGAGGGCACCTCCATGCTCTCCTCTCTGCCTTAGCAGTGCCCACTTTTCCTGGTGTGGCTATTGGCCTGACATCATTGTGGGCCCTCTAATTGGGCCTGCAACTCTGGAGCCAGACCGCTGTCCTTAATAGGAAGGTGAGCAGGGAGGCAGTCTAAAAGGAGGCTTCCTTCCGAAAGTTGTGCCAGTGGGAGCGCTGATGACATCAGTGGGCTTGGGACTTTCATATGGGCCCAACATCAGAGTCCTTATGCCCACTGGAAAATCCAGCCTGTTAGCTCTGTCTCTCTCTCTCTTTCTCTCTCCACTGATGCTGTCTGACGTGCTCAGTACTTTCAGTATTTTCTGTTTTTATTCTAGATTTCTAGCAACCGCAGTATTTTGCTGCTGTTGACAGAATATCCTGTTCCTGCACATGGGATGTATGGAATTGTCTAGGCAGAACGCGCAGAGGAAAGACCAAGGGCAAATAACCCCATGCCTGTGAAAGTGCTCACCCAATTTCAGTGCATTAATTTAAATGAGCAGAGGAGGAATAAAAAACAGCTGTCCAGAAGGCCAGTCGTTGTGCATTCTCAGCTGCAGAGCCTTGGGATGCAGATTTCACTGAGCCTGCATATCCAGTTTTTTAGCTGTTGCTGAATCTCATGAGTCTGTCAAGAACCTTGCAAGCATGTTGGTAGTGCACTGGAATCCATTGGCAGCATCTCCTTTGAATGCCCACACTGCTGCTATGTAAAACTTGAGTACTAATTTCCCAGATGTGTCTTCTCCAGCTTGGGGAATTGGCTGCAGAGAGCCACTGTGATGGGCTTGATTGCTCTCAGCCCACATAGATCAAGATAGCTGTTGGGAGAATGCTCATTACTGGCAGAGATATGGCTGGTGTGGACCCTGATGAGAATGCTGCTTTTCAGCATGCTGAAACAATAACTCCTCCAGTCCCCTCGTTTCATTGAGAATAGATATCAGAAAATAAGCAGGACCAAGCAGCCTCCCATAGCAGTGGATATTTTGAGTGGCAGTTAATTGGAACAACTCTATCACTATCTCTTAAGTAAAGACAATAGCCCTGGATATGCTACATCTCAATTTCCTGGATTTTTTGGGAGCACTGTTTTAACTCAGATTAGAACAATTGAGATGCACCCAATGTCCATTGAGTGCACCAAAAAAAGAGAGAAGTAACTAAATCCCATTTTATGCATAATTAATGCACAAAAAATAAATTATATTCCTATGTATTCTTCCACGTCAAGTGCAGTCTGGAGCACTGAGAAAAAGGAGGAAGGTTCAGGAGAAGCTAAAGGTTAGCTTGGGATCTGGAACACTCTGGCAGGTAGATGGTTTCAAAGTTTCAGAGCAGACAGCAAATCCTAGGAGCATTTTAAGGGAGTAAAGTTGCCACTTGGAAACATTCAGAGTGTGCAAACAGTTCAGAAGTTCATTTGTGGTGGAATGGGGGTGCGGTGGGGGCTGGGAATAGGGTGATCAAGGAACACGCTAGGTTGGGGAATGATGGGAATGAGACTAGGGACGCTTTGAATAGGTAATCAAGATCTACAAACACTTGAATTGAGTGGCTGGACCCAATAGTTCTCAGAGCACATGATAGTGATTAAAAATATTTGTGGTAGGCAGGGTTGGGGGCAATAGAGTGAACAGGTGAGCTATGACCAAAATGGAATGCTCAGATGAGATAGTACCTTAAAGCAGTGCTTCCTAAACCTCTTCCCAATGTGACCACATTTTAATGCCTCAGACTTTGTGTGATCCCAAAGTGAAAAATGGGGGGAGGGAAGAGGGTGGGAGTTAGCGACTTGTTGAAGGGGGAAATCACTCCTCAAAAATCCAGGCCTGACAATCTACCCATCTCCAGCACAGCTGCCCTCGTCATTGTTTGCAGGTGTGAATAACTCACAAGACAACCTAGAACCACCGCCCCCCCCACCCACCCCCCCACCGTCTTTTAACCTTTAATTACCAAGCCACCCAAGCTTGTCGTCAGCAGAATTCAGATCAGGTCACATGACTCCCTTCATTCCTCCATTTTGTCCTAAATTAAAGAACATAGCAATCTTAAAAACTTCATATTTGTAACAGCATCAAGAAGCAGTTTAAGCCTTCAGAAAGATTTTTATCAGAAACTATTCCATTCCTTCTTTTGT
This sequence comes from Cetorhinus maximus, assembly GCF_964194155.1. Taxonomy (NCBI): domain Eukaryota; kingdom Metazoa; phylum Chordata; class Chondrichthyes; order Lamniformes; family Cetorhinidae; genus Cetorhinus; species Cetorhinus maximus. The sequence goes on from NC_135882.1 coordinate 161,644,032, forward strand.
GCATTTAAAGAGGAAATTATAACAAGTTTTGACATGAGTCACAATGTACAGAAAGGGGTGTCTGAGTAACGACAGTGGCCAGGATTTTCGCCATGACAGAGAGCCTCTCCGTTGTGACGGAAATGGCAGACAAGTCTGGGAATCACAAGTCCCACCTGCCAACACGTTTAGCTGGCCATTTAAATCATTGGCTGCCTCCACTCAAGTTGGATTTTGGTAGCCTATGAGTGCAGAGTTGACCTGGTAAGAGCAGATCTGAATTTTGTGTATTTCTTTGGATAACCAGGGTATCCCTTTGGACAGGTGCAGGTACCCCTTTGGAATTAGTTTTAAACTTCTTCCCTGGGAGTCCACAACATCGACTCCAGACCCCATGAAGTCTCATGGCATCAGACCAATCATTGGCAAGGAAAACTCCTGCTGATTACCACGTACCGGCACCCCTTAGCTGATGAATTAGAGCTCCTCCATGTTGAACACCACTTGGAGGAAGCACTGAGGGTAGCAAGGGCGCAGAATGTACTCTGGGTGGGGGCTTCAATGTCCATCACTAGAAGTGGCTCGGTAGCACCAGTACAGACTGAGCTGGCCGAGTCCTAAAGGAAATAGCTGCTAAACTGGGTCTGCAGCAGGTGGTGAGGGAACCAACAAGAGGTAAAAACACACTTGACCTCATTCTCACCAACCTGACTGCCATAAAGGCATCTGTCCACGACATATCGGTAGGACTGGAGACCAAGTCCCATCTTCACATTGAGGGTACCTTCCATCCTGTTGTGTGGTGCTACCACCATGCTAAATGGGATAGATTTCAAATAGATCTAGAAACTCAAGACTGGGCAACCATGAGGCACTGTGGGCCAACAGCAGCAGCAGAATTGTACTGAACCACAATCTCATGGCCCGGCATTACTCCACCCCACCATTACCACCAAGCCAGGGGTTCAACCCTGATTCAATGAAGAGTGCAGGGGGGTATGCCAGGAGCTGTACTAGTCATACCTAAAAATTAGGTATCAACCTGTTGAAGCTACAACACAGGACTACTTGCGTGCCAAACAGCATAAGCAGCAAGTGATAGACAGGGCTAAGCAATTCCACAACCAATGGATCAGATCTAAACTCTGAAGTCCTGCCATATCCAGTCGTGAATGGTGGAGGACAATTAAACAACTCACTGGAGGAGGAGGTTCCACAGATATCCCCATCCTCAATAATGGGGGAGCCCAGCACTTCAGTGCATAAGATGAGGCATTTGCAACAATCTTCAAACAGAAATGCAGAGCAGATTACCCATCTTGTCCTCCTCCGGAGGTCCCCAGCGTCACAGTTGCCATTCTTCAGCTAATTCGATTCACTCCACATGATATCAAGAAACAGCTGAAGACACTGGATAGTGCAAAAGCTATGGGCCCTGACAATATTCTGGCAATAGTACTGAAGAATTGTGCTCCAGAACTTGTCACACCCCCTAGTCAAGTTGTTCTAGTACAGCTAAACACTGGCATCTACCCAGCAATGTGGAAAATTGCCTAGGTATATCCACAAAAAGCAGGGCAAATCCAACCCAGCCAATTACTGCCCCATCAGTCTGCTTTTGATCATCAGTGAAGTGATGGAAAGGGTTATTAACAGTGCTATCAAGGGGCACTTGCTTAGCAATAATCCGCTCCTGACAGGGCCACTCAGCTCCTGACTTCATTACAGCCCTGAGTCAAACATGAGCAAAAGAGCTGAACTCCAGAGGTGAGGTGAGAGTGACTGCCCTTGACATCAAGGAGGCATTTGGCAGAGCGTGGTATCAAGGCACCCTAGCAAAACTGGAGTCAATGTGAATCGGAGGAAAAACTCTCTGCTGGTTGGAATCAAACCTAGCACAAAGGAAGATGTTATGGTTGTTGGAAGTAAATCATCTCGGTCTCAGGACATCACTGCAGGAGTTCCTCAGGGTAGTGTCCTTGGCCCAACCATCTTCAGCTGTTTCATCAATGACCGTCCTTCCATCATAAGGTCAGAAGTGTGGATGTTCGCTGATGATTGCACAATGTTCAGCAATTTGCAACTCCAGATAAGCAAAGCTTATATTGAAATAAGTCAGTCAGTTCCTCTAAATTCAGGTGCTGTCATCACCAAGAGAGAATCTAACCATCACCCCTTGGCATTCAATGGTATTACCTACCATTGCTAGGGCTGAATCCCCACTATCAAAATCCTGGGGGTTACTATTGACCAGAAAATGAACTGGACAAGCCATATAAATACAGTGGCTAGAAGAGCAGGTCAGAGGTTAGGAATCTTGCTCCTGACTTCCCAAAGTCTGTCCACCATCTACAAGGCACAAGTCAGGAATGTGGTGGAATACTCTCCACTTGCCTGGATAAATGCAGCTCCAACAACACTCAAGAAGTTTGAAACCATCCAGAACAAAACAGCCTGCTTGATTGGCACCCCATCCACAAACATTCACTCCCTCTACCACTGACGCACAGTGGCAGCAGTGGCACCAAGACTCCTTATACAGCACCATCCAAACCCATGACCACCACCATCTGGAAGGACAAGGGCAGAATACACATGGAAACACTCCTACCTGGGCAATCCCCTCCAAGCCACATACTATCCTGACTTGGAAATATATTGCCGTGACACTTGGTAACAAGGTGTGGGGCAGAAAGGGAAATTGAGTCTTAAGCTTGCAGCCCATCAGGAGTTTGCATGGGGCAAGCCCATTATATAATGTTGTTGAGTGATAGCTAAGCAGAGTGAGTCATCCTTCAAGAGGTCTTTGGCGGAGCGTACTCTTCGCTCAGCTTCTCCATTAGCCTGGGGATATTTTGGGGAGCTTGTGGCCTGTACAAATCCATAGGTCTTTGTGAAGGGGTGAAAGCACTCATTGCTGAATTGTGATCTATTATTGGAAATGACTTTGTCCAGAATGCCATATGTGGAGAACATTTTCTTCAAGGAGATAATAATGGCTTGAGGTGAGACCATGTAACTTTTGCACCTCTAACCACTGGGCATAATAGTCGATCACTAGAAGAAAAAAATTCTCTTTGTAGTCAAACAAATCCATGCCAAGGTGTTCCCAAGGCCTTGATTGGAAGGAGGAGGCTCTTTCTGCTCCTGCCACTGGTTGGCACAGGTGACACAGCTGGAAATCATCTCTTCAGTTGAGGGCCACAGACAGATTGGAACCCCTGGCCACCATGCAAACTGCTGTGCCCTGGCTTGACACTTGGTTATGCTAAGATGCCCTCTATGGATCTTCTGAAGGACTTCCAGGTGGAGGTGGGACTTACTATGGTCATCCGTCCAGACAGTACCTGCAAATCTGGATGCATTCTTCATCTTGTTGAGCTGTATGAAATTCACGCAAATTCTGATATGTTGCCAGCAAGTATCTGGTCGTCAAGGCTGTAAAGGCTTCTGCTATGAAGGTTTTGCCTTTGTGTACTGGCTAAGTGGTGGGTATCCTAGACAGTGTATTGGTCGAAGTCTGATATTTACCCTGTATGTACTCCATAGCAGCATCGTAGCACATGAGTCTAAGCCAGAATTGTTGAATCCTGGGTGGCATCTTTGCAATTCCCTTTGTATTTGACAACGTTACTAATGGTTTGTGATTGGTTGCAATCTTAAAGCCTGGTATATAGTCCAAAAATTTCTCACATTACCAAGTTGCTGCAAGGGTTTCCTTTTCGAGAACACCATAGTGCTGTTCAATCTCAGTTAATTAACTGGATGCACAGTAAGCAGGTCTTCTTTTGCTATCACTTTGGACCTGAAATAGCACTGCTCCCAGTCCCATTGTAGATGCAATGTCTACCACAATTATGGGAAGTTCAGAGTTGTAATGGGCTAGGATCCCTGAGGATGTTAGCATCATTTTAATTTGTTCGAATGATCACTGTTGATACTCTGTCCAGCACCATGCTTAGTCCTGTCATGAAAGATGTCTGAGGGGTTCATTTATCTGGCATAAATGAGGCAGGAATTTTCCCATTTGGTTGACCATGTCCATAAACCTTTGGAGCTCTGTTACATTTCTAGGTGGCAGAAATTCCCACCTCCTCAAGAGGAACTAGGGATGGGAAACAAATGCTGGCCCTGCCAGCAAAGCCCATATCCCGTGGATGAATTTTTTAAAAATTGCCTTCATTTTTTAGGGTCTTTGTTAATTCCCCCGTTTGTTGTGTTCCTGCTTCATTGACCCAGGATCAAGATGTCATCCATGTGGCAAATAACTCCGTCAATGCCCCGCAGTTTATTGGACATCGTCCTTTGGAATATTTTAGGGGCTGATGGGATGCTGAATGGCAAACAATTAATACAGTACTATCCGAAGGGCATAATAACTGTAGTTCAGAGTTTCAACTCTTTTTTTTATTCATTCATGTGACGGGGCTTCGCTGGCTGGGCCAGCATTTATTGCCCATCCCTAATTGCCCTTGAGAAGGTGGTGGTGAGCTGCCTTCTTGAACCTCTGCAATCCATGTGGTGTAGGTACACCCACAATGCTGTTAGGAAGGGTGCTGGAGGATTTTGACCCAGCGACAGTGAAGGAACGGCGATAAAGTTCCAAGTCAAGATGGTGAGTGGCTCGGAGGGGAACTTCCAGGTGGTGGTGTTCCCATCTATCTGCTCCCCTCGTCCTTCTAGGTAGTAGTTGTCATGGGTTTGGAAGCTGCTGTCTAAGGAGCCTTGATTAATTCCTGCAGTGTATCTTATAGATGGTATACACTGCTGCTACTGTGTGTCGGTGGTGGAGGGAGTGAATGTTTGCGAATGTGGTGCCAATCAAGCGGACTGCTTTGTCCTGCACGGTGTCCAGCTCCTTCAGTGTTGTGGGAGCTGCACTCATCCAGGCAAGTGGGGAGTATTCCATTATATTCCTGACTTGTGCCTTGTGGATGGTGGACAGGCTTTGGGGAATCAGGAGGTGAGTTTCTCATCGCACGATTCCGAGCCTCTGACCTGCTCTTGTAGCCACAGTATTTATATGGCTTGTCCAGTTCAATTTCTGGTCAATGGTAACCCCCAGGATGTTGCTACTGAGGGATTCAGTGATGGTAATGCCATTGAACATCAAGGGGCGATGGTTGGGTTCGTTCTTGTAGGAGATGGTCATTGCCTGACACTTGTATGGCACGAATCTTATTTGCCTCTTGTCGGCCCAAACCTGGATATTGTCCATTTGGACAATGCTTCAGTATCTGAGGAGTCACAAATGGTGCTGAACATTGTGCAATTTCTGACCTTATGATGCAAGGAAGGTCATTGATGAAGCAGCTGAAGATGGTTGGGCCAAGGACACTAGCCTGAGGAACTCCTGCAGTGATGTACTGGAGCTGAGATGACTGACCTCCAACAACCACAGCCATTTTCCTTTGTGCTAGGTATGACTCCAACCAGTGGAGAGTTTTCTCCCTGATTCCCATTGACTCCAGTTTTGCTAGGGTGCCTTGATGCCACACTCAGTCAAATGCTACCTTGATGTCAAGGGTGGCCACTCTCACCTCACCCCGAGAGTTCAGCTCTTTTGTCCATGCTTGAACCAAGGCTGTAATGAGGCCAGGAGTTGAGTGGCTCTGGTGGAACCCAAACTGAGCATCAGTGAGCAGTTCATTGCTAATCAAGTGCCGCTTGATAGCACTGTTGATGACCCCTTCCATTACTTTACTGATGATCGAGAGTAGACTGATGGGACGGTAATTTGTTGGGTTGGATTTGTCCTGCTTTTTGTGTACAGGACATACCTGGGCAATTTTCCACATAGCCTGGTAGATGCCAGTGTTGTAGCCGTACTGGAACAGCTTGACTAGGGGCGCAGCATGTTCTGGAGCACAAGTCTTCAGTACTATTACTGGAATATTATCAGGGCCCATAGCCTTTGCAGTATCCAGTGCCTTCAGCTGTTTCTTGATATTAAGTGGAGTGAATAGAATTGGCTGAAGGCTGGCATCTGTGATGCTCAGGACCTCCGGAGGAGGCCGAGATGGATCATCCACTCGGCACTTCTGGCTGAAGATTGTTGTGAATGCTTCAGCCATACCTTTTGCACTACTGTACTGGGCTCCTCCATCATTGAGGATGGGGATATTTGTGGAGCCGCCTCCTCCTCCTCCAGTGAGTTGTTTAATTGTCCACCACCATTCACAACTGGATGTGGCAGGACTGCAGAGCTTAGATTTGATCTGTTGTGGAATCGCTTAGCTCTGTCTATTGCTGCTTATGCTGTTTGGCACGCAAGTAGTCCTGTGACTTGTTGCAATAGCAGTTGCCAAAATCCGCCTTTGATATTAAGTTTGTTGAAGCTGGTGCTCTTGGCAAGTTTGGCCAAGTTCTCATCCACTGATGCCATCGAATGTATTTTTCTTCCAACTGCCTTGTTGAGGTGTGTTAGATCATCCCGGATGCAAATGGAGCCATTAGGCTCAGGGACTGATACCATAGCAGAACACCACCTGGCTGGTTTAGTGACTGGTGAAATGACTCTTCGTTGCAGCATCACCTCCATCTCATTCCTAACTCTTTTCAGAAGTGGGTGTGGGGCCTATCTTGCCTTGAATAACAATGGGCTAAGCATCTATTTTGAGTGTAATGTGATACACGGTCTTCAGCTTAACCAAACCTATGAAGAGGTGGGGAATTCCCTCCTAAATTCATTTTCTTGTATCTTTGCATTGACCTCACCAACTTTTTGAAGCCGATTTAGAGGTGTGTAAGCTTTTCTGTTCAATAGAGAGTATGCTTGCTTCCTGTCGACATACAATGTTTCATGAATTTTTCTAACATGTATTTTAGTGTCATCTCTAGCTGGCCTTGAACATTTAACTTGAACCCCTGGACCTTGGAGTTGAATGGAGGATAGTTGCAGTGTCACTTTATTAAGCCATGAAACTCTGTCAGATAACACTGAGACACCAGCTCCTGCATCAAACTTGAATTCAGTCAAATGCTGATTTTGTTATGATTCCAGCTATTGTTACTACTGGACAATCAGATCCCAGGGTGGAACCTTGCTTGATAGATGCAAACTTTTATTTTTTTGTTTAGATATGTGGAGAGTGGCTACTGAACAGAGTCACAGGAGTCAGCTGATGAACCTTTAACAAAAGAAAACATTTATTAAACAAGAAAAGTTGAACTATATTGCAATACTCCTTCACCCACAACTATAGCTTTACAGATACACATAGATCGAAAAGGATAACACGTTACAAAAGCTATCTTATACTCTAATGTTCACAGTAAGTACACAGTCCATGTAAACCAATAGATGGCCTATGGTCAGACAAGCCACACTCTGAAAGTAAGTGACAAGTGCCCCCCCACCCCAAACAGATGCTGTGGATCCCTCATCAATTCTCCCCAGACGCTTGTCACATTGTGAGCCAACCGGTCTCACTGAACTCTAACTTTTACACGAGGGTTTCCAACCTCCACTCTCGAAGAACTCACCTTGGAATCTTCTCCCAAACAGACGCTTTCTTTCGGTTGCCTTCCACAAGGGTTCACCTCCAGGTTTTTCATCTCTCCTTCCGATGTTCTTCTCCCCTGGATTGCCACTTGCATTCAAGCTTTGCTTGCCATGCACTCCTTCTCAGATACTCGGCCGTGCCAACAGAACACCACTGCTTCACGTACCCATACTAAGGAATCACCAATCTTGACTGTCCCCATGGATCTTCTGGCTTCTCACAAGCCTATTTTGCTTTAAGTCTGCGCCCTGCAGCTTTCTCCCTTCAAGCTTGGCGCCTTCCTCTCTGCTCCTTACTTTCACTTCCACTGAACAGGATATTGTTCCAGATTCCTGTTCTTCCTTTGACTAGAGGACTTCTTGGGACCCTTCCGTTCTGTGTTTCTGCTTGGTTTTGGGACCTTTTGGTTCTTTTGGGAGATTTGCGCTTTCTGTAGTTCCCTCTGCTGTGTCCGGCTCCCCCTGGCTCCTGGCTTCAACTGAACCAAAAAACTGCTGTTCTATTTCTCCCTCTCACTCTGTGTGGGCCTCCTGTTGCGAGGCAACAGCCCAGTTTTCTACCATGTGTTTATTTTAACTTCCCTATAAGAGATAGTAAAACCTCATTAAATTGCAGTTATCTTTTAAAGTGAAACTAAAACTCAGTGTCCCCACTTTATTATACAAATACAGAAATATAAATTAAATTTAAACTTAAAGCTAAAACTCATTCCTAATGCTCACAAATATAAATGTAACTTACTTAAACTATTTCCAGTTCCTAACACCATTTCCCTTGAACGAAAGAAAGCTTCACAACAGTGAGGGTTTCTTTACAATTGCCTTACACCTGCCTCACACAAACTTGACATCATAAACCTCAAACAATAGCTTATTACAGTCTATACTAGTACATTTTCCATCTCATTTCACAACTACATGTCATTGTACAATTACAAAATTATACATAAACAAAGTAAATTAATGTAACAAGAGTAGCAGAATTTGTACATCACAGCATTATCATAGAAAACATAGAAACATAGGAAATAAGACCAGGATTAGGTTATTTGGCCCTTCGAGCTTGCTCCGCCATTCATTATGATTATGGCTGATCATCCAACTGAATAGCCTGCTCCCGCTTTCTCCCCATACCCTTTGATCCCTTTTGCCCCAAGAGCAATATCTAACTCCTACTTGAAAACATACAATGTTTTGGTCTCAACTACTTTCTGTGGTAACGAATCCACAGGCTCTTTGGGTGAAGAAATTTCTCCTCATCTCAGTCCTAAATGGTCCATATCCTCAGACTGTTACCCCTGGTTCTGGACTCCCCCACCATTGGCAACATCCTTCCTGCATCTACCCTGTCTAGTCCTGTTAGAATTTTATAGGTTTCTATGAGATCCCCCCTCATTCTTCTGAACTCCAGCGCATATAATCCTAACCGACTCAATCTCTCTTCATATGTCAGTCCCGCCATCCCTGGAATCAGTCTGGTACACCTTCCTTACATTTCACCTATAGCAAGAACATCCTTCCTCAGATAAGGAGACCAAACTGCATACAATATTCCAAATGTGGTCTCACCAAGGCCTTGTATAATTGCAGCAAGACATCCTTGATCCTGTACTCGAATCCTCTCCTATGAAGGCCAACATACCATTTGCCTTCTTTACCGCCTGCTGCACCTGCATGCTTACCTTCAGTGAGAGCTGTACGAGGACACTCAGATATCGTTGCACATTCCCCTCTCAATTTATAGCCATTCAGATAATAATCTGCCTTCCTGTTTTTGCTACCAAAGTGGATAACCTCACATTTATGCTCATTATACTGCATCTGCCATGCATTTGCCCACTCACTCAGCTTTTCCAAATCACACTGAAGCATCTCTGCATCCTCCCCACAGCTCACCCCCCACCCAGCTTTGTGTCATCTGCAAATTTGGAGAAATTACATTCAGTTCCCTCATCTAAATCATTAATATATATTGTGAATAGCTGGGGTCCCAGCACTGATCCCTGTGGTACCCCACTAGTCACTGCCTGCCATTCGGAAAAAGACCCGTTTATTCCTACTCTTTGTCTCCTGTCTGCCAACCAGTTTTTTATCCATCTCACTACACTACCCCCAATCGCATGTGCTTTAATTTTACACTCTAATCTCTTATGTGGGACTTTGTCGAAAGCCTTCTGAAAGTCCAAATAAACCACATCCACTCCGCATCAACTCTAATAGTTACATTCTCGAAAAATTCCAGTAGATTTGTCAAGCATGATTTCCCTTTTGTAAATCCGTGCTGACTCTGTCCAATTCTGTCACTGTTTTCCAAGTGCTCAACTATTAAATCTTTTATAATAGACTCTAGAATTTTCCCCACTACCGACGTCAGGCTGACTGATGTATAGTTCCCTGTTTTCTCTCTACCTCTGTTTTTAAATAGTGGGGTTACATTAGTTACCCTCCAATCTGTAGGAACTGTTCCAGAGTCTACAGAACCTCGGAAGTTGACCACCAATGCACCCACTATTTCTAGGGCCACTTCCTTAAGTACTCTGGGATGTAGATTATCAGGCCCTGGGGATTTATCGGCCTTCAATCCCATCAATTTCTCCAACACCATTTCCCTACTAATACTGATTTCTTTCAGTTCCTCCCTCTCACTAAACCCTGTGTTGCCCAACATTTCTGGTATGTTATTTGTGTCCTCCTTTGTGAAGACAGAACCAAAGTATGTATTTAGTTAGTCAGCTATTTCTTTCTTCCCGATTATAAATTCCCCTGTTTCTGACTGTAAGGGACCTACATTTGTCTTCACCAATCTTTTTCTCTTCACATACCTATAGAAACTTTTACAGTCAGTTTTTATGTTCCCCACAAGCTTACTCCCGTACTCTATTTTCCCCTTCTTAATCAATCCCTTGGTCCTCCTTTGCTGAATTCTAAACTGCTCCCAATCCTCAGGTCTGTTGTTCTTTCTGGCCAATTTGTATGCCTCTTCCTTGCATCTAATACTATGTCTAATTTCCCTTGTAAGCCATGGTTTGGCCACCTTTCCTATTTTACTTTTGCGCCAGACAGGAATTGCTGGAGGAACAGAATTGATGAGCTGGAGTCTGTGCTCCGTATGCTGCGGCACACCTGGGAGGGGGACAGTTACCTGGACGCTTTGTTTAAGGAGGAGGTCACACCCGGTAGATTAAGTACCTCAAATTCGGTCAGTGGCCAGGGTCAGCAGGGTGTGACTGCAAGCGAGGCAGGTAGAGGGATCCTGTGTTCAGGAACAGAGGAGCCTCAGCTTTTGACCTTGTCCAACAGGTACGAGCTACTTGCTCCCCGTGTGGATGTGGAACAGGGCTGTAGGGAGGATGAGCCAGCTGACCACAGCACCGTGGCACAGGAGGCCATTCAAGAGGGGGGAGCAAAAAGACAAGTGGTAGTTGTAGGGGATTCTATAATTAGGGGAATTGATAGCATCCTTTGTAAGCTGGATCGAGAGTCCCGCATGGTATGTTGCCTGCCTGGTGCCAGGGTGAGGGACATCTCTGACCGACTTGAAAGGATTTTGGAGAGGGAGGGGAAGGATCCAGTTGTTGTGGTCCACGTCGGGACAAATAACATAGGTAAGACTAGGAAAGAGGACCTGTTTGGGGATTATCAGGAACTAGGAACTAAATTAAAGAACAGGTCCTCAAGGGTTATAATCTCTGGATTACTACCCGAGCCACATGCAAATTGGCATAGGGACACGAGAATAAGGGAAGTAAACACGTGGCCAAAGGAGTGGTGCGGGAAAGAGGGGTTCCATTTCAAGCGGCACTGGCATCAGTATTGGAACAGGAGGGATCTGTACTGTTGGGATGGTCTCCACCTGAACCGATCTGGGACCAATGTTCCAGCGAAAAGGGTAAATAGGGTGGTCAACAGGACTTTAAACTAGAAAGTGGGGGGGAAGGGAAGGGTAAAACTCCAAGAAGTATGACTAATGGGAAACAAAGCAGCAGGTTAGCACGTGGTGGGGTGGATTCAACTTCATGGAAAATTATGAAAAAACTGAAAAGAAAGGAGAGCCCAGGAGAGGCTATTAAAGTCTTCAGAATACAAAATAGGACAGAGTGTTTGGAAAGGGCTAGGAATCTAACTTCAAGCATATCAGATAAAGGGACGACAATGAGAAAGGGGACGGGAAATACAGGACTGAAGGTGTTGTATCTGAATGCACGCAGTATATGAAATAAGATAAATGAGCTTGTGGCGCAGATTGAAATTGGCAGGTATGATGTGGTGGGCATCGCGGAGACATGGCTGCAGGGGGATCAGGACTGGGAGCTAAATATCCAAGGATATACATCCTATCGAAAAGATAGGCAGGTTGGAAGAGGGGGTGGGGTTGCTTTGTTAGTAAGAAATGAAATTAAATCGATAGCAAAAAACGACGTAGGGTCAGATGATGTAGAATCTGTGTGGGTAGAGTTGAGGAACCGCAAAGGTAAAAAACCATAATGGGAGTTATGTACAGGCCTCTGAACAGTAGTCAGGATGTGGGGCACAAGATACACCAGGAGATAGAAAAGGCATGTAAGAAAGGCAAGGTTACAGTGATCAATATTTCAATATGCAGGTAGACTGGGAAAATCAGGTTGGTAGTGGATCCCAAGAAAAGGAATTTGTGGAATGTCTACGAGATGGCTTTTTGGAGCAGCTTGTGGTGGAGCCCACAAGGGAACAGGCAATTCTAGATTTAACGATGTATAATGAGGCAGATTTGATAAGGGAGCTTCAGGTGAAGGAACCCTTAGGAGGAAGTGACCATAATATGATTGAATTTACCCTGCAATTTGAGAGGAAAAAGCTGGAATCAGATGTAATGGTATTACAGTTGAATAAAGGTAACTACAGAGGCATAAGGGAGGAGCTGGCCAGAATTGACTGGGAGATGAGCCTAGCAGGAAAGACAGTGGAACAGCAATGGCAGGAGTTTCTGGGAGTAATTTGGGAGACACAGCAAAAATTCATCCCTAGGAAGAAGAAGCATACAAAAGGGAGGACGAGGCAACCATGGCTGACAAGGGAAGTCAGGGACAGCATAAAAGCTAAAGAGAAAGCATACAATGCGGCGAAGAGCAGTGGGAAGCCAGAGGATTGGGAAGCCTACAAAGACCAACAGAGGACAACTAAAAAAGAAATAAGGAGGGAGAAGATTAAATATGAGGGTAAACTAGCTAGTAATATAAAAGAAGATTGCAAGAGTTTTTTAGATATATAAAGGGTAAGAGAGAGGCAAAAGTGGACATTGGGCTGCTGGAAAATGACGCTGGAGAAGTAATAATGGGGAACAAAGAAATGGCGGAGGGACTGAATCGGTACTTTGCGTCAGTCTTCAAGGAGGAAGACACGAGTAACATCCCCAAAATTTAGGAGAGTCGGGGGGCAGAGGTGAGTATGGTGGCTATTACCAAGGAGAAGGTGCTAGGAAAACTGAAAGGTCTGAAGGTGGATAAATCACCTGGACCAGATGGATTACACCCCAGAGTTCTGAAAGAGATAGCTGAAGAGATAGTGGAGGCATTAGTGGTGATCTTTCAGGAATCACTGGAGTCAGGGAGGGTCCCAGAGGACTGGAAAATCGCTAATGTAGCCCCCCTGTTTAAGAAGGGAGTGAGGCAAAAGAAAGGGAAATTACAGGCCGATTGGCCTGACCTCGGTCGTTGGCAAGATTTTAGAGTCCATTATTAAGGATGAGATTTCAGAATACTTGGAATTGCATGATAAAATAGGGCAAAGTCAGCATGGTTTCATCAAGGGGAGGTTATGCCTGACAAATCTGTTAGAATTCTTTGAGGAGGTAACGAGTAGGTTAGACAAAGGAGAGCCAATGGATGTTATCTACTTGGACTTCCAGAAAGCCTTTGACAAGGTGCTGCACAGGAGGCTGCTCAGTAAGATAAGAGCCCATGGTGTTAGAGGCAAAGTACTAGCATGGATAGAAGATTGGCTGTCTGGCAAGAGGCAGAGAGTGGGGATAAGGAGGTCCTTCTCAGGATGGCGGCCAGTGACTAATGGAGTTCCGCAGGGGTCAGTGTTGGGACCACAACTTTTCACTTTATATGTTAATGATCTAGATGAAGGAACTGCGGCCATTCTGGCTAAGTTTGCAGATGATACAAAGATAGGTGGAGGGACAGGTAGTATTGAGGAGGTGGGGAGGCTGCAAAAGGATTTAAACAGGTTAGGAGAATGGGCAAAGAAGTGGCAGATGGAATACAACGTGGGGAAGTGTGAGGTCATGCACTTTGGTAGGAAGAATAGAGGCATAGACTATTTTCTAAATGGGGAGAGAATTCAGAAATCTGGATTGCAATGGGACTTGGGAGTCCTAGTTCAGGATCATCTTAAGGTTAACTTGCAGGTAGAGTTGGTAGTTAAGAAGGCAAATGTAATGTTGGCATTTATTTTGAGAGGACTAGAGTATAAAAGCAGGGATGTGCTGCTGAGGCTTTATAAGGCTCTGGTCACACCACATTTAGAATATTGTGAGCAATTTTGGGCCCCGTATCTCACGAAGGATGTGCTGGCCCTGGAGAGGGTCCAAAGGAGATTCACGAGAATGATCCCAGGAATGAAAGGTTTAACATATGAGGAACGTTTGAGGACTCTGGGTCTATACTCGATGGAGTTTAGAAGGATGAGGGGGGATCTGATTGAAAGTTACAGAATACTGAAAGGCCTCGATAGAGTGGACGTGGGTAAGATGTTTCCATTAGTAGAAGACACTCGGACCCGAGGGCACAGCCTCAGAGTAAAGGGAATACCGTTTAGAACAGAGATGAGGAGAAACTTCTTTAGCCAAAGAGTGGTGAGCCTATGGAATTCATTGTCACAGAAGGCTGTGGAGGCCAGGTCATTGAGTGTATTTGAGACCGAGATAGATAGGTTCTTGATTGGTAAGGGGATCAAAGGTTATGGGGCAAAGGCGGGAGTATGGGGTTGAGAAACTTATCAGCCATGATTGAATGGCAGAGCAGACTCGATGGGCCGAATGGCCTAATTTCTGCTCCTATGTCTTATGGTCTTATGGAATAAATAATTGCTGCAGTTCACCCATGCGCTTTTTGAATGTTTGCCATTGCCTATCCACCGTCATCCCTTTAAGTAATGTTTCCCAATCCATCATAGCTAACTGAACAGGACAGGGTTAGATACAGAGTAAAGCTCCCTCTACACTGTCCCCAACAAACACTGCAATTCAAAGTAACTCAATTTTTTAAGTACGCTGAGGCTTGTGAAATAAGGGGATGTTTGCTGGAAAGATGTGTTAAAAGGATAGCCCATCCATCTTATAAAGTCTACTCCTGCTCCGGAATTTGTCTCAATCTCCCAAGAATCTGAACCGTACCCTCCTACACCATCTCACTAGCAATGAATTTAGCTTCCTTATGCCTGTGCTGACTAGCTCATGGCAACTAGATTAATCCCGAGGTTAGCAGTCCTGTTAAATTAAAGAGCCATTGCCTATCCACCATCATCCCTTTAAGTAACGTTGCCCAATCCATCAAAGCCAACTCACACCTCATACCATCGTAGTTTATTAAGATTCAGGACCCTAGTCTCAGAATCAACTATGTCACTCTCCATCTTGATGAAGAATTCTATCATATTATGGTCGCTCATCCCCAAGGGGCCTTGCACAACTAGATTACCAATTATTCCTTTCTCAATACACAATCCCAGTCTAGGATGGCCTGTCCTCTAGTTGGTTCCTCAACGTATTGGTCCAGAAAACTTCCCATATAAACTCAAGGAATTCCTCCTCTATGGTATTGTTACTAATTTGATTTGCCCAATCTATATGCAGATTGCAGTCACCCATAATTACAGATTTATTTATTGCATGCATCTCTAATTTCCTGTTTAATGCCATTCCCAACATCACCACTACAGTTTGGGGGTCTATATACAACCCCCACTAATGTTTTTTGCCTCTTAGTGTTTTGCAGCTCTATCCATACAGATTCCACATCATCGGAGCTAATATCTTTCCTCACTATTGCGTTAATTTCGTCTTTAACCAGCAATGCAACTCCACCACCTTTTCCTTTTTATCTGTCCTTCCTAAATACCGAACACCCCTGGATGTCCAGTTCCCATCCCTGGTCACCCTGCAGCCATGTCTCCGTAATCCCGACTATATCATATCTGTTTACATCTATTTGTGCGTTTAATTCATCAACTTTATTGCGAATGCTCCTCGCGTTAAGGCACAAAGTCTTAAGGCTTGTATTTTTAACATTACTTGTCCCATTCCCACTATTTTTCACTGGGGCCCTGTTTGATTATTGCCCTTGATTCCTCTGCCTATCACTTTTCTTATTCCCCTTATTGTCTTTTGTTCTTGTCCTTGATTCCCCCTCCTCTGACTCCTGACATAGGTTCCCATACCCCTGCCATTTTAGTTTAAACGCTGCCCAACCACTCGAGCAAATATTCCCCCTAGGACATCAGTCCCAGTCCTGCCCAGGTGTAACCCGCCCGGTTAGTACTGGTCCCACCTCCCCCAGAACCGATCCCAATGTCCCAGGAATCTGAAACCCTCCCCCTCACACCATCTCTTCAGCCATATATTCCTCCGATATATCCTGCTATTTCTACTCTGACTAGCATGTGACACTGGTAGTAATCCTGAGATCACTACCTTTGAGGTCCTACTTTTCAACTTACTTCCTAACTCCCTATATTCTGCTTTAAAGACCTCATCCCTTTTTTTAACCTATGTCGTTTGCACCAATGTGTACCACGACCACTGGCTGTTCACCTTCCCCCTTCATAACTCAACCCTTGTGTTTCTTTTTCCTCTTATTCCCAGTCTTTAACTCAGCAAAGAATGTTACATTTAAATCGACAGCCCAATCATCCTTTTCATTAGCTGTAGGTGTAATTCCATCCTCAAGCTAATTTTCTGAACTCAAATGTGGTAAATTCTCATTTCGATTTAGCAAAGTCAAAATGGCAGTTTGCGTATTAATACCTCATTTCTTCTCTGATAAAAATCTCTTTTCACCCTTGCAAGATGGTTTTTATGTTCACACAAAAGGGTTTCGTACTCCTGCCTGGATTGATCTTTAAACTTTTTATGGTCTTGTTGTTCCTCCCAATACCATTTCAAACATGTCTTTTCCACATCTTCTTGAGCAGCATCAATCGTTTTCTCCCTCAGGGGTTTCGTAGTTCGTGCCAACCCTCCAGCTCTTTTACATAATCCACAAACTATATCATGCTTCTCCTCTACAGGTTTTGAATGGTCTTTTACAAGCTGTCCACTTGCCTGGATTCCAATTGCTATACTTTGTGTATTAACACCGGCAAACATGTGTAAATCAGTGTTTCTGGTCATTGAACTAGAAGGGTCATTTTGTACTTTCAGTCCTTTCACTTGACACTTCTCCATTTTCAATTCTGCAAGCATTTCACTTGCTTACAAATTGTCCATTACTAAAGTTGGTACATCGGTAACATTACTTGGATCAATCCTTTGCCCACCAACGTTCAAGGATTTCTAATCTCAGAAGAGATCCCACCTTATAACTATAATCCTGGAGGAGCCCCCACATTGTCATGATCCCAGATGTTGTTACTACTAGACAAGTCAGATCCCAGGGTGGAATCTGGCTTGATAGATCCTAACTTTTATTTTTATTTGGAAATGTGGAGGATGGCTACTGAACAGAGTCACAGGGGTCAGCTGATGAAACTTTAACAAAAGAATAAAACATTTATTAAGCAAGAAAAGATTAACTTTTTATAATATTCCTTCACCAACAACTATATCTTTACAGATACAGGTTGGTAAGGATAATACAAGTTACAAAAGCTATCTTATACTCTAATGTTCACAGTAAATACATAACCCATGTAAACCAATAGGTGACCTGTGCTCAGACACACCACATTCTGAAACTGAGAGACAGGTGCCAACCCAGGCCGATGCTATGGATATCTCATCAACTCCACCCAGATGCTTGTCACACCATGAGGCAACCAGTCTCACTGAAATCGTCCTTTACACGAGGGTTTCCAACCTCCACTCTCGAAGAACTCACCTTGGAATCTTCTCCCAAACCCACGCTTTCTCTCCGATGTCTTCCACAAGGGTTCACCTCCAGGGTTTTCATCTTTCTTCCAATGTTCCTCTCCCTGGATCGCCACTTGCATTCAAGCTTTGCCTTCCATGCACTCTCTCTCAGATACTTAGTGGTGCCAACAGAACACCACTGCTTCACATGTCCATAGTCACCAACCTTGACTGTCCCCTTGGATCTTTCCGCAAGCCTATTTTTCTTTAAGTCTGCCCCTGCAGCTTTCTCCCTCAAACTTGGAGCCTTCCTCTCTGCTTCTTAATTTCGCTCCCACTGAACATGATATTGTTCCAGACTCCTGTTCTTCCTTTGGCTAGAAGGTCTTCTTGGGACCCCTGCGTTCTGTGTCACTCCTTGGTTTTGGGACCTTTCACTTCTTTTGGGAAATCTGCTGTCTCTGAAGTTCCCTCTGCTGTGTCCAGCTCCTCCTGGCTCCTACCTTCATCTGAACTAAAAAAACTGCTGTTCTGTTTCTCCCTCGCTCTCTCTCTCTCTCTCTCTCTGTGTGTGGGCCTCCTGTTGCTATGCAACAGCCCAGTTTTCTACCTTGTGCTTGTTTTAACTTACCTTCAAGAGTCATAAAACCTCATTAAAATGCAGGCACCTTTTAACGTGAAACAAAACTCAGGTTCCTCCCTTTCTTAACACACTAATACAGAAATACAAATTAAATTAAACTTAAACCTAAGACTCATTTCTAACATTGACAAACACAAATATAACTTACTTCAATGTCAGCACTCCAAAACTGGTTTTGATTTTCCTTCATTTCTCTCAGGAAAGTGCTTTCCTGATTGTCAAAGTCTGGCATTTCTTGAATGGAGGTTCTTTTGACAAAATTCTCATTCTGTCTTGTAAAGTCAGATGTCCTGGAATGACAGGCCATTTAAAACTGGCCACACCCATGGCACTGTGTAATCTGGGCAGGACATTCTTCCCATCTGTGGACCTTCTCCTCATCACAGCGAGGGCATTGGAAAATGATGGTTGGCACTTTTTTCAGAGTGTTTTCCTGGTTGCTGTCTTGCTCTACTTTCAATTTTACCACCCACAAGTTGAATGACTTCATCGGGCTGTGCTTGGGAAATTTCCTTCACATCTCGAACAAAAATCTTATTTTGCCTCTGCTTTTTGGCCTGCTTGGCCACCTGTACAGCTTTGTTTAAGATTAGATTTTCCTCAGATTGTAAGGAGTCAGGGAGGTTCTCGTTTAAAACATCAATGACTATTCAATCTCTGATTAGGTTTTCTCTTAGTGTTCCGTATTCACAATTTACAGCTAGGTGATACAATTCATTGATGAATTGGTCAATCCCGGTTTTTGACTGTGCCAGTTCAACTTCACCTTCTCAAGAACAATATTTTTATGAACACTGAATTATGAATCAAAGCCCCTGATGGCATCCTCGCAGGAGATTGTCTCTGCGTTCACCCCTTGTCTGATGAGCTATGCTCCCAACAACGTGTAACAAAATACTAACTTGATCTTTGTTCTCTTTAGCTGTAAGGCCTGAGGTGTTGTGGTATCGGGTAAAATGTTTTCCCCAATTTTGCCATTGTTCAGCCTGTTTGGGGCCTTCAATATTTTGAAAAGATTCTGGTAGAGGCAAAGTAGCAGCCATTGCTGACCAGAAGCCTTTTCCTGCAATGCTTGTTTTGCCAGTTGCTGGACTGCCATCATTATTCGGTGCTCTCATTGTGGCTGCTGGGCTGGCCTCGAAGTCCTTCACCAGCTGAGCTGCACTGTTGCTGGGCTTCACTTGAGGCTTTTCCTACTGTTGTCTACCATTCTGTTGTGGGTGCAGTCATGCTGCCACCATCTGTTATCATGGGTTTGTCTTGGGATTCATTACCTCCTTATTCTAGAAGACATCTTGCTGGAGGCAATGGTCTTTGTTCAAAAAGCATTTATTTACATGCTAACTATTGACAAAAGTTAAATAAGACTAACGTATAGCTAGAGCTGCCATCCAAGATACTACTCAGACATTCACTCTGAGTGACTTCACCGTGACAAAGCTTCTTTTGCACATGCTTATTATGCTCCTATTAGAGTTAACCCTTTACTCTACACTGACAAGGCAATGATTTCTCCCCTGAGGCACAGGGAGTTAACCATGGGTGTCCAACCTCTCATATGGGCTTTCCTGAAGGCTCACTTTTTCTATGTGCCTGAGTCATCCAGCCAGAATCAGGCCTACCTCCAAACCCTCAATACTCCCGGGATCTCTTGCCCCGACTCCTAATACAGCCCACCCGCTCAGACTGAAAATCAGATGTGCGGGCAGACGTTTTTAAAATTCGAGGAGGAAAAGAAAACTAAAAGCAAAATGCTGCGGGTGCTGGAAAGCTGAAATAAAAACAGAAAATGCTGGAGAAACTCAGCGGGTCTGGCAGCATGTGTGGAAAGAGAAACAAAGAGCAGAATTTTGCCCTCGGATGGCGTGCGGACCCCACCGGCTGGGCGGAGGGCGGACAGCCGACCACCGCCACCGAAATGGGGCCCGCCGCCATTTTGAGTGGGTGGGCCAATTAAGGCCCACTATGCACTTCCTGTTCCGGGGCGGGGGGGAGGGAATCCCCAACTGTCAAAGTGCGCTCTTTCGCACACTGTTCCCTCAGGCAAAGTCCTGTCTCAGAGAGATTCGTGAGAGGTAAGTAAACTCTAAAAATAGAAATATATTAAAATTATTAATGTCCCCCTCATGTGACAATGTCACACGAGATGGGACATGTTAATAATAAACACTTAAAATTTATTACATTTTTAAAAAACGGGCATGAAACTTCATCCCGTCAGTGGATGAAGTTTCATGAATAATCTGGAGCCCGCTGGGGCTCCTGGCCTGCCCGCCAGCCTTAAGCTTGGACGGGCAGGTTTTTAATTATCTTAACTAGCCTGTCAATGGCCTCAGTTGGCCATTGACAGGTCAGCGGGCGGACAGCTGATTTTGCTGTCCGCCCGCCTTCCTAAAAATTTAAAGGGACCGGGATGATGTTGAGGATTCCTCCTGACGTCATCCCACGTCATTTTCCCCTCGGCGAGCTGGCCCCGCCCCCAAATCACCGAGGGGAAAACCCTGGCCAAAGTTAACGTTTCGAGTCCGTATGACTCTTCTCGAGAGCTGAAGAGAGAAAAAGAAAACTACTTTTAAGAGACCATATCTCTTTAAAATAAAGTTTCTGACTCAATCATTTAGCAAGCCATATTGAGGAGGTTGTGATTTAACATTGTTAAAACAGTAAAATCAATAGCTTTCAGAGAGTAACTGGCATACTTAGGATAAAATTGCGTAGACTTTGGATGAATGCAAATATGGCTGTGCACAACATTAATTTTTCTTTTATGAGTTTTAGATGCAATCATGCTCTCTAATTGTTATAGCATTAGCAAGGAGTTATGGTATGGGAGGGACAATCCACCATGCAGAGGATTATCTGAACTGAAAATAAATGAGATTATTCTGCTGAGTTTGGTAGTGCACTAAAAATTGTAATTTCTTGTCATAAAATTTTACCCAACTTGGCAAGCAATAATAATCCACCTCACTAGGGGGTATTCCATATCGAGAGGGACAGCACGATTGGCTATGTTAGAGTCCCTGCTTTACATGGATTTATGTTTCCTACCCCTCATCTGAAGTAAATCTACCTTTCTAAAGACTCATAGTGATCAAGGGATATGATGTGCAAGTGTACTGCCTTGTGACAGTTCATCTTGCACATTGTACTGTTTTCCACTTGAACATAAGAACTGCAGGAGGCCATTCAACTTCTTGATCCTGTTTCACTATTTAATTAAATAATGGCTAATCTGTGACATAGGGCTTGATTTTCAGGTGGGTGTTGGGACACTGACATCGGGCCCATATGGGGGTGCCAAGCCCACTCATGTTGTCAGCATACTGGCACAACCTACAGGGAGGTGGCCTCCTAATTGGCCTACAGCAGGCAGGCAATGTCAGGCCAGCAGCCCCATCATGAGAAGCGGGTGCTGCTGAGGCAGTCAGGCGAGCATGAGGACGCCTGCATAGAAGTAATAGATTAAAGAGACTAGGAGCCATTAGGAGCATTGGGTTTGAAAGGCCCATTCACAGAGGGGCTGCAGCCTTTCATCCCTCAGTACTATCCTTGGGGCAAGGAGCCTCCAGTTCCGATGGCCCCCTGACCTGCTGCTGGGAGACCACCTTGATTGAACTGGTGACCCTGTATATGGTGGGTGTTGTGGGGGCTGCTCTGATGTTGATAAAATACCAAGGCTGCCACAAAATGGAACTGTAAGTTTTAAGGTTCGGGAGTCACAGGTTACACAAAGTAAGCGGTCGAGAGCTCATAAGTGATTTTAAGATAATTCGTCAAGTTTTTTAAGAAGCAACAGTTTATTTATGATTTATAAGCTAAATAGATAGGAAAAACACCTTCCAAACTCACAACCACTACCATCTAGAAGGACAAGGGCAGCAGGTAGATGGGAGCACCACCACCTGAAAGTTCCCCTGCAAGTCACTCACCATCCTGATTTGGAAATATATCACCGTTCCTTCACTGTTGCTGGGTCAAAATCCTGAAACTCCCTCCCTAACAGCACTGTGCATGTACCTACACCACATGGACTGCAGTGGTTCAAGAAGGCAGCTCACCACCACTTTCTCAAGGGCAGCTAGGGATGGACAATAAATACTGGCTCAGCCAGCGAAGCCCACATCGCGTCAATGAATTTAAAAAAAGAAACCACTATAGACCATTACAGTTCCTATTGGTAACAGATTGTGGGCTCCATTATGTTCATCTGTTCATCATTAATCTGTTCAATTTTCTTTCATTTCAGGGAGAAGGATAAAACAGTTATGGATCCAGGGCTCAATGCTGCCTTTTTGAGGGTTCTACTTCAATGAAGGAGGAGAAGGAGACAGAGGTGATGCTGAGCGCAGCTCTAGAAGGAGGTGCTGCCTGAGGTCCAGTGTCAAGAGGAGCCACAGCAAGCACATGAGGGCCAGGAGGAGAGACCCAGACAATGGAGATGACTCAACAGACCTAGGGTATACCAAAGAAGACTCTCCTATTTACAAATGAGTGAGAGAAAATGCCAGGCATGTCTGCGCTTGTCCCGAGCTCTGGTAGATCACATCCATCGTATTCTTTGTGAAGACCTGATGCCACGTGGAATGGGAGGCTATCCACTGCCAATGGCTTTAAAGATGACCGCCATGCTCAATTTCTTTGCCCGCGGGCTGTTCCAGGAATCCACAGGAGTCCCGTGCAGCATCTTCCTACACTGGATGGCGTTTCGGGACCGGTGGCCAACCGCGCTGACATCCTTTGCGATGGCATTACAGGCTGGAGAGGTGAACCTGGTTTGCTTTCTGGAGCCATCCCTGGGATAAGCACACTCTTATGCACCCGCACTCTTCATATCAATGCCTTGAAAGTAGCGGGGTTCAATTTCAGTATCTGCAGATTCCTCTTCCGTGGTGTCCTCAGGACTGTCGAGTCGAAAACCTGGACGCGGACCACCTCGGCTACTTCCCAGATATGCCTGCAAAATCAAGGAGAGATAATTAGTGCATGGAAGGGGACTGCAGAACAGAGGAGCTCACTCATAGCATGGTTGTCTGATCTAGTTGCGATGCTGAATCCTCACTTGGCTGAGCACCGCCGACCTCACCGTCAGCACATGAATGGTCCAGATCGTCATGAGCCAGCTGGGTGGTTCTATTTTCAAAGTCTGTGAGAACCTTGATGTTGGGCATTCCTTTACCAGCCTGCGACCTCTCCGTTTTGCTGTTTGCCAGCTTATCCTGCATGAATACAGATGGAGAGAGGGTAAACAGGCCAGATGAGAAGGATGCCTGGCATTTGAGGGTGCAGAGTGAGTGGTGCCACAGACAGGCTGAGGACACGACCCACAGGATAGATGAAGGTGTGTGTGAGAGAGTGAGTGGTGTTGTCCCTTGAGCTGGCAGTGATTGATCCATTTGGATGAGTGATGGGTTTGTGAGTGTGTGATTTGAGGGTGATGAGAAAAGTGACGTAGCCTGATGGAATGGAGGAGATCATTCATCTTTTGGAGGGCGTTGGTGCTGACCATTGCTGGCACCACCTCCCAAGATGGAGTTGTCACCTTGGATGAAGTTCCTCGCCCAGAGTGGGGGCAGAGGTCACTGCGGTGGGCCTCCACTGCACCCAGTAGGTGCTCGAGGGAGGCATTGCTAAATTTAGAGGCGGCATGTTTCCTCCCTTTGACTGCTGTCAGTTCCCAGCAGCTTCCTATCCCTTGAAGAGTGCGAACTCTGTACAGGGGCGGCCTTTAAATATGACGCCCAGTTTACTGAAGGCCCGAGTTCACGCCAGGCCGGGGGAATCAGAGGCCTCCCCGCCAGCAACCCAATGTAAAACCTGTGCCTCTCAATTTTTTAAACAATTTGGCGCACAATACAGTGGAAAAAGCCGATTTCCACGCCCAATGTTGGACTTTGCCGATTTCTGGGACAATTCCGCCCGTAGCTTCTAGCCATACGGTGAGCCCGACTGTCAATCTTAAATTGGTTGTCATTCTTATTCTTAGCGCACTCAGGATTTGTTTAGCAAATGTTGTCCAGTCGTGAAATCACATCGAACGTTGGACAGTGTGTTTTGAGCTTTGCGAGCACAGGCTGGTTGGGTATAGTCGGTACCTTTCCTGTTGTGTACAGTGGAAGGGACATGCTGTTTGACACAATCCACCAGTCTTTTAGGATGTAAGGCCTACATTCTTATCATCACACCAGCACTGGAATTCATATACCACATTACTCATTTATGTGATAGGCAGAATGTCACTTGATTTCGCACTTTGGATAAGACTGGGTCTCGATTTGTCCAATCTTTAGCACATATCAGTAATAAGTCCAGGAAGTTCAATAATAAAATGAATTCTTGAAGAATTGGAACATCCTCATCTTTTACTTGCACTGGCAAACAACTGAGTGCATCTGCGTTTGCAATTTGACTTCTGGGTCTATAAATGAAAGTATACTCATATGCTGCCAAGATCAATGGTGTTATTTGTGCTTCTGTGTCTTCTTTTGATGGGCATTCTTTATTCTTGGCCTTCTTTTCGACTTCCATATTGGCCAGACTAATCTCAGATGCAAGCTCAATTTGAGTGAACTCAGTTGTTGAATTTTCCAGAATTTCATCATCTGCCTGCTTCTTAGAAAATTCTGCGACTTTTGCCTCCAAAGCCCCTTTGGTTTCACATAGCTGATTTTTCAGCTCTTCCATCTCTCTTTTGCATTGGTCTACTGCCTCCTGGAAAATTGAGCATTGTCGTGTCTTCTCTGCCAAGCCATCCTTCATTTTACTTAGAGAAGTGCAGAACTCCTTCTGTTTCTCTTTATATTTTTCCAGAGGTACATACTTAGACAAGAGGGAAACTGGTTGTGTGAAGGTCTTTCAGCAGGTTTTCACTTTTCTTTTGGAATCTCTGTGACAAACCAAGGTTGATTTCCCTCAGCCAGTTTCATCCTAGTATGCTTGGTCCTCTGCCTGCTACCACCATCGAGCGTAATTTCACTGTTTGACCTCCGTAGTGTACTATGACTTTACATATGCCCCTGACTTGTATGTGTTCTCCCGTATAAGTTTTTAATTTGGCATCAGTTTCTTACAAATTTAGTTTACGTTCCCCATGATTCAGGTATTTATAAGTATGCTCACCTATCACCGTATTGGCTGCTCCAGTATCCACCTCCATTCTGATAGACCTCTCGTTCACTCCCATGGTTACATAAATAGATTCT
Source organism: Cetorhinus maximus (assembly GCF_964194155.1). Lineage (NCBI taxonomy): Eukaryota > Metazoa > Chordata > Chondrichthyes > Lamniformes > Cetorhinidae > Cetorhinus > Cetorhinus maximus. The sequence goes on from NC_135882.1 coordinate 161,669,411, forward strand.
GTTCTTCCTACCTTTAAAATATAATGAATAAATATCTGAATCTATTACTTCGTGCTGTTAATCTCATTGGGTTTTTGCTTATGTCTGAAAGTCTGCCTGATTCTATCTTTACAATGTCTCAAGAGGTGTCCATTTCGATGACAGAAAAAACATTTGATCTTTTTAAACTGTGATTCATTACAAGGTTGTCTGCTTCTACCTCTGTTACCATTATGCCATGTTTTTGCTGCTAAGTTATCTCTTTTAATTTGTGTGCTAGCAGTGGCTGCTTCCCACTTCTGAGTAAAGCTTTGCACTTTTGTGCTCTTTTTGGCTGAGGTTCCCCGCCCAGCATGGAGGACGGCGCCATTTTGCGCTCCCTGTATGGCTTTCGATTCTCCACTGAACCTTCCATTGCCAGAGTGATTTCCAATGCCTTCTGAAAATCTAAATTTGTTTCGGACAGTAATCTCTTCTGAATCAGATCTTCATTTGTACCGCACATCAAACGATCTCTAAGCATATCATTGATAGATGTACTAAACTCACAATATTCAGTTAACTGTTTCAGACTGGCCACATAACAAGCAACTGTCTCCCCCGCAGCCCTATTCCTTGAGTTAAGTTTGAACCATTGCATTGTCACCGATGGCTTGGGTTGGCACTGATTCTTTACGAGGCCCACTAAGTCATCAAAATGTTTCAAATCTGGAGCACTGGGTGCCAACAAATTTTGAATTAATCCATATGTCTTATCCCACGTGGATAAGAGGATTGTGCGCTTCTTCTCCTCCCACGCAACATCGTTCATCTGGCAGGGGAACGTGAGGCGTTCATCATAATGAGACCAGTCATTCAAGGTTGGATCGAAAGGCTCCGCTCTTCCAAATTGCAGCATTGCTCTGAGGGGATGACTTCGACAATCAGGAAGGACATTTTTCTTCACTGACAACTACCGTCCGAGGCTTCGGCCCGATTTCGGTTCTTCTGATTTCCTTTGTTCTTTCTTGCTTTTCACCTCGTCCTTTCATGTCTTTTTACTCTCGTCGCTGTTTTGTTGGATCCAGTGCCCTTGGTTTGTTGGGCTAAAGGTTCCGGGTTGCACGCTTGTTTCGGGGTGACTGAGTTGGCACCAAGACAGAGAAGATCGGTCGGCCGTTCTTAGAAGAAACACATTCTGTTTATTTACAAAAGGAACTCAGCAGCTACACTTGTGTGCTTACAACTCAAAACTCTGTCTTTACTCTTCAGACTCTAACTCAAGACTGCTATTGGGTATCAAGATCATGTGATCTTACATTACAATATTTGTTTTAAAGATATATTACACACCAGATTACTACATGGCAGCATTCTGTTCGTGGTGAATACCACTCATGCTGCTGCTGCATAGTAACAGCAGGAAGCAACTAGCTTCACCTGATGCAGGCTGGAGTAGTGATTAGGGTGGATTTGAATTGCCCTCATCACTGATGCAGTTTTAAAATTAAATAATTAGCCATCAGTGACGCCCATTACTGCTGGTTTGCTGATTAACATGAGAAAGCTCAAGGGATGCAATACATTTTTATTACTCCAGTGAAATCAGTAGAGATTTGGTACTGTCATCCAAATTCTGCACAGCAAAGATACTGTTTATCCAAAATATGCCTTTTAAGCTCATTTCCTTGATCTGAATCCTTCTTTGCAGGGCGATGTCAGGTGACATATTTTTGTACGGCTAGAAAGTGGGCACAGGCTACCAAACGGTTTCACAATGGTGTGGACCAGAAGACAAGTTAGCAGGCATTTGGACAGACTGTAAGAGACATTATCAGTGGTAAGCACAAAAATCACTTAACCGCATGAAATTTTATTGACATCGATTGTACCTCATTGTGTCAAATAAATTATATTTCAGTGATTAATAATAGTGATTTTCTTATCTGAAAAACACCAACCATTAGTCGCTAGCTACTTTTCAACAAATCAATGTAACCATTGACAAAATAATTATATTTTCTTTAAACCATGCACTGCAAGTTTATAACTTAAATTTGAGCTGTGTTTTCAATTTTTGCACGTTGAATTTACTTGATATTGGAAACTCTGCTAATAAACCAAATGCTTATATGAAAAGGACTTTTCTTCCGCCCAAAAAGCCTTTAGTCAAATGAGTGTAAAATAAGGACTTTTTCATCATTGGAGTCAACTTGCAATATTTATCAGTTTTCAAGTGTGTATACAAGAGAGTAACAGTGTGGTATTAGCTTTTACACTGACTCATTTCATGAGGCTCTGGGTAGTATTTATTGCAGCTCATAAATTCCAACAAAGGGTTTAAAAGAAAAGTAACTGTTTTATGATAGCGAGCCAAAAACATCAGTCAGGCCAAATATTGCAGAGCAGATTCAGCGAGCTTCAGATGGACCACAAATTCCAAATTGTTACGTGGTGTACTCAACTGGCATTGTAAGTAACATTCAGATCTGGTCATAATCAATGGACCTGATGGATAGTAATAAATAGAACAGATTTGGCAACTTTCTTGCAAGCTGCACTTTTATCTCAAAAGGGGAATTGTTGAAGTAAAGGGCTGGGTACATCTGAGTTCAAACAGCTGGCAACATTGACCAAGGAAGAGGGTCTATTGGTTGCACGAGTCCTAAGTTTACATTTTAAACTGATTCGGATGAAAGGTCATTGAATTGAAATGTTAACCCCGTTTCTCTCCACAGATGCTGCCTGACCTGCTGAGTTTGTCCTGTCTTATTTGTCTTATTTCAGCTTTCCAGAATCCACGGTATTTTGCTTTTGTACATTTTAAACTTTACTTTCTTCTTAACCAATCTATTTGACACATGGTAGCTCAGAAGGCTTTAGAGCTATGTTTGATTAAAGTTCGATGAAAAGCTTGTTTTTCTTCAAAATTGATGAAACGTTAATGACATTGCAGGAACCTGTGGTTTTCAAATATGTGATTTATAAAAATAAAACTTTCCCAATGGCAATCAATAGAATCTTGATACATATGCATAATACATATACATAAAACTTTTTCCTTTTAGCTAATGAGCCACTTGGCCAGTGGAAAACTTAAAAGGTTTGATAATTGTGCATTTCTGAGAGAAAATATCTGAACTTCAGCAAAGTAAAACTGAACTTAGAAATGAGTCCCAGCAAATGTTGGGAAACAGTGTGAGGGAGTATGGCAAATACATTTTTGGTTGGGTAGATATGCAAAAAGGTGTAAAGTGAGATGAAAAAAAAGTCACAAAAAGTGCTGAGAGGGGTATTCTATAATATGTATCACTAATCAGATGTTCCATGATTTGCAAAATATATGTTACCTCAATGTTTCCAAACATAATGAAAATGTACAAACTACTAATAGTAGCTATAATGCCCCAGATGCATGCCCTGACATTTGTACCTTCTGCTTACATCACAGAGCAAGAAGAACCAAGTGGGATCACCAGATACATCTGAAGTACAACACATAGGTAATTTCCTTACCCTGGCTGGAAGCAGTCATCAGCATTGATGTACATATTTTGGGAGAAAGAGATAGTTGTATGGATGAAAAAAAGCATAGGCCGGGATTTTCCACGCCCGATCAGGACGGACGTGTTTGGTGGCAAGATCGGAAAATCTCACGAGAAGGCGTTCCTGGTGATGTAAATCCGGGAAGCCATTGTGCCCCCACAACCACCACCCCCCCAAACCCCCCACCCCCCCAAACCCCCCACCCCCACACCCCTTCCCGTCAATGGCGGGCATCGTTTCCCACTGTCAGATTTCGGGGTCTTAATTTGAATACATTTGCATATCATTATAGTGGCCCCATACTGCAATTATCCCACCACATCAGATTTAAATCCCATATCAGTGTGATTCTGGAAAGGCATGATTTACAGCTGGCTTTAAAAGGCATGCACCTGGCGACCTGAACCTCGAAGGGAACTCGGAGGTGAGTGCACACAACCTAGTGTAGCTCTTACAAGGATCCCAATGCAAAGAAGCAGCTCAGCGGATTCGAGGGGCCGTCGCAGGCAAGCTTCTTCATGGCTGGCTTGTGGTGCTGGGGCTAGGCCAACATCTATAAGGCACAAATCAGGAGTGTGATGAACTATTCCCCACTTACCTGGATGAGTAGAGCTCCCACAATACTGAAGAAGCTTGACACTGTCCAAGACAAAGCAGCCCACTTGGTTGGCACCACATCCACAAACATTCACTCCCTCCACCACCAACACACAGTAGCAGCAGTGTGTACCATCTACAAGATGCACTGCAGGGATTCATCGAGGCTCCTTCAACAGCACCTTCCAAACCCACCACCACTCCCATCTAGAAGGACAAGGGCAGATAGATAGGAACACCACCACCTGGAAGCTCGCCTCCAAGTCACTCACCATCCTTACTTAGAAATATATCACTGTTTCTTCACTGTCGCTGGGTCAAAATTCTGGAACTCCCTTCCCAACACCACTGTGGGTGTACCTACACCACATGGACTGCAGCGGTTCAAGGAGGCAGCTCATCACCACCTTCTCAAGGGCAACAAGGGATGGGCAATGAATGCTGGCCCGGCCAGCAAAGCTCACATCCCATGAACGAATAAAAAAAAAACAGTGCCAGAGAGAAGGGACCTTGGGGTTAGGGCAACAGTGCACGGGGGGCTCATAGCAGCATAGACTGAAAACTGCACACTGACAACTGGGAGTGGGGGATGAAAATGGGCAGGCAAATGAAAAAACATGCCAAAGATGAACACTCTTCAGCAGCTGAGGCCATCTAGCATAAGATTAATTAACATGCTTGGAGTCAGGCTAGGCAAGCAACTGTGCCCACTCAAGCAGCACTAATTCCTGAGTGCCAATGATTGCTCCTCTACTTTTAACCCCTCGCATGCAGAATTCAAAATCAATTGAGTGCTATGGTGCTGCAGAACCATTGGACGGCTGGACAAGCCTGAGGATCCCCTTGGGAAAGGTAGTCATGGAACAGTGACGGAGGTGAGTACTTCTAATTCTTTGCATTATGTTTAAGTACTTTTAGGAAATAGAGATAATTTAAGTAAGTTGTATGTGTATTTGGATGTGTTAAGAATAAGGTATATCTTTAAGTTTAAGTTTAATGCGTATTTCTGTATTTGTGTGTTAACAAAAGGAGAAGTTGAGTTTTAGTTTCACTTTCAAATATGCCTGCATTTTAATGGAGATTTTATGACTCTTATAGGGGAGTTAGAAAAACAAGGTTAAAAAAACTGTGCTGTTGCCTAGCAACAGGGGTACAGAGAGTGAGCCCCCACCACACACAGAAAACTAAAGAAAAGCAATGTCAGCTCAGTTGAAACCAGGGGCAGAATTTTCTGCCTGTCGGGCGGGGGCCATGCGGGAGCGGCCGCGGGCGGGTGCGGACTCGATCGCCGCCTACGATCAGGCCCGTGCCACCATCTTACGCGGGCGGACCAATTAACGCCCCCCTAGTGTGAAACGTGGCTCCCAACGACAGCGAGAGTAGGCGGGCGGCGGCCGGACTGCTCTGACCGCCGGGTCCAATGGCGACCCGGCGGCCTATTTAAAAGAGCTCCTGCAGCCTTGCAAATGACTAGCAGAAGGGCTGGTGAGCAGGCCAGGCAGGAGGGTAGGGCAGGGGCCCACTGTGCCCCTCATTTTTCAGATGATTGCCATGCTGCCCTCCTGGAGGAGGTGGCAGCACGGCGGGAGGTGCTGGTTCCCCAGGGTGGAAGGAGGAGGCCCCCCCACATGACCAAACGTGCCTGGGAGGAGGTGGCGGAGATAGTGAGCTCCCATGACATGGTGCAGCGCACCTGGATCCAGTGCCGCAAGCGTTTCAATGACTCTTACGCTCGTGAAGGGTGAGGACCATGTTGGCATGGGTCGCTTAACCCAGTAGGTAGGCTTCCCCCACTGGCCGCCACCCCCCCAACTCTGAGTGTAGTTACTGCATTGAATCATTGACAGCATGCGTCCTTCGCTGGGTGGGCCAGCAGATATTGCCCATGCCTAGGTCACCCTGAGAGGGTGGTGATGAGATGGGTTCTGCACCCACATCATGTGGTACAGTTGCATCCGCATTACTGTTTTGGGGGCAACCTGGAGGATCTGCACCTAGGCGCAGTGCTGGAACTGCAAAACATGTCAAAGTCAGGGTGCTGACATTCTGGGAGGGGAGCTTCCAGGTGGCGGGGCACCGATCTATCTGCCGCCCTTTGCGTTCCACGTGCTTGCGCCTCTTTGCTTTGCAAGGTTAGACTGTGTGGTGCCAAATGTCGGCAGCATTTGGTCAAGGGAGGGGGACAGGCCTGGCATCTTTGTGTGAGTATGCGGCAGCTGTGGGGTGAGGAGGCACTGGAGCCCAGCAATGTCCCACTCTGGTTGGGGTGGGATAGCAGTGAAGAGATTCCAGGTGCAAGTTGCACTAATCAATGCTCTTCTCTCCTTTTTAGGAGAAGAATGCTCATAATGCTGTCGAGCAGTTGAGGACTGGCAGAGGGCCGCCCCAGTTGGCGATCATTAGCAGGTTTGAGCAGGAGACCCTCGATCTGGAGAGGTACCATGCGCCCAGGTCCACCAGTGTCAGTGAGACTGGGGTGCCACGGGCAGGTATGTTTGCCCAGCACTGAATTCACCATTAGTGTCCCAGCAGCCATGGCATTGCTGAATGTACAGTGATTGAATTTTGCAACATGGCTTAACCATTGCTTATAGAAGGATGAGCGCATAATGATCCGGGGGACAGGGATCCACATTGACATTGTCTCCACGTTAACTAATCAAATCTCCTTGTTCTTCCTTTCAGCATCAGCGGACCAGGGCCGGGAGGAGGAGGCACAGGGGCTCCCTCTCACACCTGAGGGGCCTTGAAGTCTCTGACCCACCAGCATCACACCATCTCTGCCAGGCAGGCACCAGCGCAAATACTTGCACCTCGGTGATAATTAGATCATCGGCTAGTGACCCAGGGCACAGCAGTGAGGGCACTTCACAGTCGCTGGAGGAGCTGGCGAAGACAGAGAGTGCCGATGGTGCCATCAGGGGACCAGTTACATGCTCAGTCGGTGGCTGATGATGTGCCTCTGAAGTCATCCATGAGGCAGCAAACGTGTGCGGGAGGATCTGGCGGAGATACATGAGGCAATGCTTGGCTTGGTCTCCGTGGAGGAGGAGTCCACGTGGACCATCACCGATGCAATGAGCCTCATGGCCGAGTGCCATGCTTCCTCCATGGAAAGAGTGGCGACTCTCATGGAGAGGCTCCTCCGGGAGACCAATCAGGGCTTCCTGGGGATGAGCTCGGACCTGCAAGTCCTCACATCAGCATTGACCTCAGCTGGTCAGTGCCAGTGTGGAAGATGGTCTGGGCACCAGGTTTTCCAGCTCGGTGCCCATTCATCTACGGTGAGCAGGGAGGTCCGAAGCGACCTCATGTCCACGCAGCAGCTGCCTGTCGTTTCTGCGGGCTCCTCTCAGGGCGCTTCTGATGAGGGCTGCAGCTCCTCTGCCCCTCTGCCAGTGACTGTTGAATCCGATGAGGTTGCGACGACTGGGGAGATGCCAGCCGTGGAACTGGCTGCTCCCTCCTAGGCAGGGACAGCAAAGGCTGGGAGGGATCCCCTTTGTCCTTTTGTTTATGACATCTCTGGCAGTCTCTCCTTTGCTCCCACCTCTTGCTGGCCTTCTATCCAGTTTCACCTGCTTCACCACCCCTTAAACAATATAAATTTCATCACATTTTTACTTCTCTTTAGCTCTGAGGAAGAGCCACACAGACTCGAAACATTAACTCTGTTTTTCTCTCCACAGATGCTGTTAGACCTGCTGAGTTTTTCCAGCATTTTCTGTTCTTGTTTCAGATTTCCAGCATCTACAGTATTTTGCTTTTATCTTAGTAAGCTAACGGATAAACTGGAGTTAGAATTACCCATCAGGGTGAGGAAAGCAGAACATAGTTGAGATAAAAGCGCAGCAATCGAAACTGGAAGGGAAACCAGAGAGACCACATTCTCCAGGGGTTGAATCAATTGCGTTAGCTAAGTACTAGTTGTGAATGAAGCAACTTGAACATGAAAAGGAACTGAAACTTGAATTATCGGTGAAAGAAAAAGAAAAAGAGTTGGAATTGAAAAGGCTAGAGGCAAAAGAAAAAGAAAAGGAAAGAGAAAGAGAGGAAAAGGAAAAAGAGGGAGCATTTCAAAAGGAGCAAGTAGAAAGGCATGAGAGAGAAAGGGAGCGGGATAAGAAAAGGGAACTTGAGTTCCAGAGGGAGAAGTTAACAATGGATGAAAGAGAGAAGGAATGAGATAGGGAATACCGGCTTAAAAGGCTGGACTTTAAAAATGAGCCCTCAGATGCTGAGGAAGGTTCTGATGATGGAAAAATCTCCGACCCAAAGCCCAGTGGGGAGACGTTTAAATTTGCACAAGCTCTTCCAAAGTTTAAGGAAAGGGATGTAGAGGCGTTCTTTATTTCTTTTGAAAAGGTGGCTAAGAAAATGAAGTGGTCAAAATAAATCTGGACATTGCTCTTACGGAGTAGGTTGGTAGGTAGAGCTCATGAGGTTTATGCATCGCTGTCAGAAGAGGTATCTGTGGATTATGATGCATTAAAAAAGGCTATCCTGAGTGTGTATGAGTTAGTCCCTGAGGCATACAGGCAGAAATTTCATAACGCAAGGAAACAGAGTGGACAGACCTATATTGAGTTTGAAAGGGTAAAACAAAATAATTTTGACCGTTGGATGCAAGCATTAAAGGTAGAGACAAAATATGAAGTCCTTCAAGGAATAATTCTTTTGGAAGAATTCAAAAATTCACTTCCTCCTGCAATTAGAACCCATACTGAAGACCAGAGGGTATAAATGGCTAGACAGGCAGCAGAGATGGCAGATGATTATGAATTTATGATTATAAATCTAAACCTTTTTTCCATCATCTTCACAAACCCAAGAAGGATAGGAGATGGGAAGGTGAAAGGAAAGCAAGTAGCCACGGAAGAGAAGGGGCAGTTGGGAATTCCCAGGAAATTTCTCCTCAGACCAGAAAGAAAGGTACTGAGGTGGCAGTGACATTCAAAGGCCTAAGTGTTTTCATTGTAACAAGCTGGGACATGTTCAGGCTGATTGCTGGAAACTAAATGGTAGACTTATTGCAGCAGTAGGACCTAAGGAATCCTCAGGAAAGGTTGCATCAGAAAAGAAAATGGCTGTTAAAACTGTAGCGGTAGTACAAGCGAAATGCGTTCCCTCAGAACTTACAGGAAAGGGGGACATGGTTCATGATAGTCCAGAGAATTCTCCTCTGATGAAGGGAGTCAGACTATTAGAGGGTTTGGGTGTTTTGTCTTGGAGGGAGAAGTGTTTCCTTACTCCTCCAACAAAATAAGTAAACAGATTAAAATTTTGAGAGATACTGGGGCAGATCAATCATTAATGGTGGCTGATGATATAATTTGTGTTCTGGATAGTTTCATGAAGGAAGAAGTATTAATAAGGGAAATTAATGGGATTTATTAACTTGTTTCTTTGTGTAAAGTCAAATTACAAAGTCACTTTGTAAACAGAATTGTTATGGTGGGAATTATTCCTAGGTCACCCATTGAAGGGGTAGATTTTATTGTGGGTATTGATTTGGCTAGTGGAGACAGTGATATGGCAATGACTGTATTGCAGCAGACCGTTGATCATGCTGAACTTAACCAACTTCAGAAAATTACTGTGGCCAAAACTAAAATGCTTATTGCTGATAACAAGCAATTGAAAGAAAACCTGATTAAGATAGAAAACCGACTTTCGTGTACCAAAGAGGAGTTTGCTAATGAAAAAAGAGAATTGGTGAGAACAATTGAGAATCAGCCATAGAAAGTAGAACACTCGACATTTAGAAACGTCTCAGTGGTAAAATTGTAGAAGCAAATTTAACGAAGGTCAATCTTCAGTTAAAATTTGGTGAACTTCAAATATCAGGGAAAATGCCTTGAACAAGAAAAGGAATTGTTGGTAAATCAGAATAATTGTGGACTTAAATGGAACATTCTTTGCTGAGTTAAAGACTGGGAATAAGAGGAAAAAGAAAAACAAGGGTTGAGCTATGGGAATGCTGTGATGTACAAATTCTACTAATCTTGTTACACTTATTGACTTTGTTTAAGTACATTTATTGACTTTGTTTAAGTACATTTTTATAATTGTACAATATGATGTGTATTTGTGAAATAAGATGGAAAATTTATTTGTACGGTACGTAATGGGCTATGTTAGAGATTTGTGCTGTTAAATTTGTGTGTGGCGGATGTACAACCATTGAAAACAAATCTTCACTATTATGAAGCTTTCTTTCTTTCAAAGGAGAGGGTGTTAGGAAATAGAGATAGTTTAAGTAAGTTATATGCATAATATATGCACACTTTTTTATTTATATATATATTTCTGTGCTATATATCCTATGGTACGTATATCTATGTATGATATATATACTTGGGTGTGTTAAGAATAAGCTATATCTTTAAGTTTAAGTTTAATTTGTGTGTTGAGAAAAGCAGAAGTTGAGCTTTATTTTCACTTTAAAAGATGTCTGCATTTTAATGGAGATTTTATGACTCTTGTAGGGGTGTTAGAAAAACAAGGTTAAAAAAACTGTGTTGCTGCCTAGCAACGGGGGTCCAGAGAGGAGGCCACACACAGAGAGAGAAAGACAGAGAAAACTAAAGAAAAGCAGTTTCAGTTCAGCTGAAGCCAGGACTCCAGAGAGGCTGGACAGCAGAGGGAAAGATAGCAAGTCTTAAACTAAAGTTGAAGCCAGCTGCCAAGAGAGGCTGGACAGGAAAGGAAATTCCAGAAGCAGATTCCAGAAACTGAAGAAGAAAGTCCCCATGTCAAGGGGAGTGGAACAGGAAAGGTCTCAAGAGTACAGTCTTTCTAACCCTGCCGCTATGTCTTGGTGCATCCATTTCTTGGGAGTGTATTTACAATGGTCAACATTACGTATAAGTGATTAACACCTGTGCCCACTTTGTGCAACTACATCTTCTTGAGCTTTCTAACCCTGCCGCTATGTCTTGGTGCATCCCCGACATCAACAGCCGAGTTGGCTGTTTGTTGTGACGACCTTGGTGGGCATCCTCTATAGGGCCAAGATCTGGAGAGCCCCGGCCTGCTTTTGGGGCCATGCTGCATGGCAGTGGCACCCTCCTTGGCCTGTGGAGCTGGAGCTGCGGGGGTTGCAGGAAGAGTGGGTTTGGATGGGCCAACACTCCCAGAGTCACCTGGGTGGATGGCCCCAGAGTGTGCACCTGCTGATCCTCCTCCTTATGGGTGGCACCTGGCTGACTCCTTGAGAGGAAGGGGCAGCTTGAGTGGGCTCAAGATGTCTGGTCACCCTCTCACATTGATACAAATAGATGCCAGCAAGTGCCTCTGTGATGGAGTGCAGCTCCTGCAGCAGTGCAGGACCGATGTCCTGGTCCAAGGTCTACACAGCAGCTGACACCCTACCAGTGTTGACCTTGGTGCGTTGGCATGCCAGCGCTATCACTTCAGTCTGAAGGTGGATAGAATCCTCCATTGTGCCTTGCAACCTGAGCACAGCTTCTCGATGTTCCTGATGTTGCCTTTGCAGGTCCAGCAACTGAGGTATGACCGAGTCCAGAGACCCCTCATCTGACTCAGACTCAGCAGATTCCCGGCTCCAACAATCCTCCGAATGCCAGCACTCTGGGATCGCCCTGCCTCCACCTGCTGTGGATCAACTAGTGCTATGTGCTCCCAAGATTGTGACCCCAAGGCTACTCTAAAACTAGGCCCGACCGAAGTGTGTGTCTCTGCCCTGTTGGAGGGTGTAAGTGAGGTCTGTGACGGGTCTTCAATGTCAGTGTTTGCACATTCATCTTCCGTGGTGTCCTTGGAGCTGGAGTCAAGGTCTTGGCTTGTGTTCCCCCTCAGCTGCATTCCAGATGTGCCTGCAAAAGCAAGGAGAGATAATTAGTGCATAGCAGTGGCCTATGAAACAGGACACATCACTCACAGCATGGTTGTCTGATGGATGTTGCAGTGCAGGAACCTCACTTGGTTGAGCACCGCCGACCTCACCGTCAGCACAGGAACAGTCCGCATCCTCGAAGGCCAGCTGAATTTCTCTATTTTCAAAGTCTGGACCTTGAGGTCAGACATTCCTCCACTAGTCTGTGACCTCTCCCTCTTGTTGTGTGCCAGCTTGTCCTGCATGAAGACAGATGGAGAGAGTATAAGCAGGGTGCCTGCCAGACCAGATGAGAAGAATGCCTGGCATGTGTGGGTGCTGAGTGGCGCCATGGACGGGATGAGGACACAATCCACAGGGCAGATGAAGGTGCGTGTGAGTGAATGGTGATATCCCTTGAACTTGCAGTGAGTGAGATCCCTGTGGATGTGTGATGGGTTTGTAAGTTGAGAGTGATGAGAGTGACTTACCCTGGTGGAACAGAGGAGATCAGTCATCCTCTTTTGGCATTGAGTGGCTGACCTGTTTTGGAATGCGTTGACGCTGACCACCGCTGCCACTGCCTCCCATGCTGGATTGGTCACCTTGCTTGCTGGCCTTCACCCAGAGCAGGGGTAGGGGACTTCACAGTGGGCCTCCACTGCATCTGGTAGGTGCTCGAGGGAGGCGTTATTAAATTTGAGGGCAGCATGTTTCCTCCCTTTGGCAGCCATCAGATCCCAGCAGCTTCCTATCTCTTGGCGAGTGCTAGCTCTGTGCAGGGGTGACCTTTAAATATGGCATCTGGGTTGCTGAAGCTCTTGAGGTAGCGGCGGCGTGGTGAATCCAAGGCTGCCCCGCCAGCGATCCAAATTAAAACCCTCTGACTTATTTTTAACAAGTTCCACACGATACGGGGTGAAATCCCGTCATTGCCGTCAGCGGATCAAACGCTGATTCCCTTGCCCAATATTAGACTCTGCCAACTTCAGGGAAAATCCCGACCATAGAGTGATGGGAAAGACATAGCACTCATAGGGCAGTTAATGAGCTGGCACCAGGTAGAGGTCTAACTCCTTGAGCAGGATTTTTCAGATGACAGGTTTCCTCACCCGCTACACGAAGAGTCGGCGGGGAACCCCCACTGATCACGGCAGTCCTGCAGCCAGCGTTTATTGACTGGAGATGGGCTCCCGCCCCTCATTTAGGTGGAAGTCCCGCTTCAGGAAGCTGTTGGCCAATCTGATTGTCTGGCAGCTCTATAGCCCCAACAGTGCTGCTGACAGTGGTGGCCAGGACTGGATCTACAAGCAAATTTTAAGTCCTAGAGTTCATGATCATGTAAGTGTTGGGGGGAGGGGGGGGTTCTCACAGATTGGGAGGTGAGGGCTGGGGGTAGTGGGGTTGGTGGAGGGAGGAGGTTAGGAGTCTAGATGGAGAGGCCCGGAGGGGTGGGGGCACCTGAAGGGGGCAGATATTGGCCAAGGGTGGGTGGTGGTGGTGGTGGGTTTCCAAATGTGGAAAGGGGGCCCTTGAGGGAGGCCCTGCTCCCTGCCTGAGGCCTGATGGGTGATGTACTGGGCACCTCCCATGTTCCTGAACTCCTCCCGCCAGCCTCAGATTTAAGGTCAATGGGAAGCAGCCCATAAGTGGCCAATAATTGGCCACTAAGGGCCTCAATTAGGGTGAGGGTGGGCAAGCTGCCTTAGGCCTCACCTACCCCCTGTAAAATTGGAGACAGGTTGGGGCAAGTGGTAGGGTGGCAAGAGGGCCATTTGGGAAATTTTACGGGCTGCCCACCTGCAAACCCACCAATGAGGGACTCTATAATTCTGCCCCTTGAGTGTCCCTATAGAGTGGTATGGGAATATGGATGTTAGCGGGCCTGCTTTGAAGCAATGGTTGCAATGGCACCACGACAGTATTTAGTAGGTACTCACCTTCTTGTACAATGTATTTGAAAGTAGTCTGAGTGCATCGCTGTCTTCTACAAGAGTAGTATCATTAAAACATGAGGCAGTCACATTGCATTGGTATATGTGGAATACTTGGGCATGAATGGTGCATGGGGTACAAGTGAGTACACAGCAATAACAGTGACATCTACAGCTTACACATATTGCAATACAGTAAGAGCATCTCTCATGTATACTGCTATTACTCCTATGGCTCCAGGATGAAGTCATAGCTGGAATCAACCTGTAAGACTGGTTATAGTGCACATTTATGAATGGTTATCTATGTTCACATAGGACAGTGGCAAATATGAGTGACAGATGAATAATTGGTTGGCATTCTTACCAACAGTAGCTGTGCACCATTCCTTAAACTTGGACAAATGATACTAGGCATTGTCTCTGACATAGCAAGCCCAAGGTTACTAGAGCAACAGAGATTCCTGGCATTGGTGTCTGTCCATCCTGGTTCATTACAGATGTAGTTAAAAAGCTTCCTGTGTCCTTTCCAGTGCAAAGTTCCACCCATTAGTTCAATCTCTGAACTACAGGAGCACTTAGTAGTAGGTCACATCCACAACCTATATGGAAAAGTGTATATTGTGCAAGGGACCAAGGATCAAATGTAGCTGCTAAATGTATTATGCTCAGACCCAAATAATAATGGGAAACTTAATAAAAACGAATTCACCTTTAATGTTTTATTCAATATGCCATTCTTCTTGTGGAGAAGATAAATTGTCAGTTGGCCAAAAGCTAAACAACAAATGTGAATAAAACGCAGCAGAAAATGAACAGGAATAAGAAATAACAGTTCTGCTATTGTGGATATCTAATAAAGATATAATAATGCCCAACTGCAGAGTTCATTGGAAGATCTGGACATTGAAACCTGAATACACTTGTCCCCTGTTTTACAGTGGATGATCTGTGCTAGATCCTGCTGGAGTGTGGTGCGTGATGCTCCACTGTTTCAGCAAATTTCAGCAACCTATAGTACAGAAAAAAGTGACTCATTCTTTAAATATCTTTTTGTGGAAATCTCTGTGACAGAAACGTTAAGGGCAGTGGTGGCCTTATCTGATATAATGAGCACATTGGAGACGCTTGACTGTTCTTTTTAGATCTTTGTGGACCAGATGGCACAGTCTGCTTGGTAAGTCTGAACCTCCGTTTTCACTTGCTCCTCCCTTTGTGGTTGGTATTTGCCTGCTTCTTCTATTTTGCCTGAACTCCCAGACTGCCTTCTCCTCCTTCACTTCTCTCATTCCTGCTGGGATACTTCAAGATCATAGCTATCAAGCTGGAGAGTTAGAATACTAACTAACCAATACCATCAAAGCAATTTAACTCAATATTTATCACTTTTGCTGTTTGTGGAATTTTACTGCATGAAAAATGGCTGCTGCAAATGCCTAGAAACTAATAGGAACTGTACTTCAAAAATAACTCATTGACTGTTAAGCACTTTGGAACATCCTGAGGATAATAGAGAATCTATATAAATGTAAATTATTTGTTTTATTTTAGTAGAGCTTCATTGGGCTGAATTGTTGCTTCCCATTTATATATTCATACTCCTTAATTGGTGACTTTCAACCCGTTACCTTCTACATTCATCCTATTGGCTCCTCTGCACACAGAACATCCTATATTTTGGCAGTGGAACAGAACTAACTATTTGCTGGTAACTGTTAATTGACATAGTGCTGCTGGAATCTCAGAGAGCCGCAATCAAAAATAAACAATATGAACAATATTCTTACAGTTCCTCTGTCGACAGTATACTTGGCGTTTTCTTCATGCACTAAAAGCAGAATTTTTAGGTTGGTGGGCGGGCACAATCGGCGGGTCCGGGATCGGCCAGGGAACGGACTGCTGACCGCGATCGGCCCCTGACCACGATTTCATGCTGGCTGGCCAATTAATGGCCAGCTAGCGTGAAGTGCACGCTGTAATGTTCAGCGCAACCGGGGTGGGGGGGGCGGGAGGAGCGTGAGCACTGACGTAAGCGCGGGCGTGGGCGAGCGCTGAATGAAAGCTCCCTGAAGGCAGAGAGCTGCCTCAGGGAGCTGAAGACTTCAAAACAATTAAAACAAGATTTTAAAATCACAAAAAAAATGTCCAAGCATCACAATCAATTACCTGAACATATACATGTTAAAAATTCTGTCCATAGATATTTATTTTTCTTTTAATTTAATAACGGAAACCTCATCCCACTCTTGGGATGAGGTTTCGTCAAAAATGCAAAGTCCGCCTGGCAGATTCGCCCGTAAGGTTGGACGGACCACGGAAAATTGGGGACAACTGGAACGTTAACAACTTTAATTGTCTTCTTAATTGTTGGCGGGCCCGCTTCCGACAGTCGCGCGTGCCCACCAACCGAAATATCGTGCGAGAAAGCGCCCCGATGTACTCTCATGCGTCCAGTCAGCTTGGGCGCGCGCCCGCATGCCGACCTGAAAATTTTGCCCAAAGTACTTGTTATTCGCTATACCTAGCCTGCCATTCCTAGGGCAGAAAGCGTTTAAAATCTAACTGTGCCCACCTGTTCCCAACTAAATAAATACAGGTATAAGCAAAACCGGGCATAACGACAAATCTAGCCATTGATGTAAATGACAAGGCTGCATTCAACAGCTCCCTCTCTCTTTCTGCGACCCAGGGTATTCCAGCGACCCAGCGCAATTCTCCAGGGACTGGGGTTCGAATCGCACCACAGTAGATAGTGAAATTTGAAATTTTTTAAAAATCTGGAATTAAAAGTCTGATGATGACCATGAAACCATGAAATCATTGTTGTAAAAACCTAGCTGGTTTACTAATGATGAAATCTGCCATCCTGACCTGGTCTGGCCTACATGTGACTCCAGACCCACAGCAATGTGGTTGACGCCTAAATGCCTGAATGAGGGCAATTAGGAATGAGCAATAAATGCTGGCCTAGCCAGCGATGCCCACTTCCCAGGAACAAATAAAAAAAATCCTATTATTGTATGAAAATAAGGTTAATGGTGTGAATTCTGTGTAGAATGTTTTGTGTATGTTGTGGGATAAGGGCAAATTGACTGAATAAAATGTAATAAAAACAGAAAATGCTGGAAACATTCAGCAGGTCATGCAGCTTCTGTGGAGAGAGAAGTAGGGTTAATTTTTCAAATCCATGAAATTTAAACAGAACACTCCAGCTGGGGCTGAATTAGTTTTTATATAGGTTTGTAAAGTAGCATGAAGCAGCAAACAACCCAACTCATCAAAGTACTGGTAAATAGAGTACTCAATTAACTCCGGGGAGTTGCTGAATAAAGGATTTCTGGGCAGGGAGGGAAGAGGTGCTGTTCTGGTCTTTTACAGAACAAGGAGTGACCCAAGAGAGAATTAGGGGGGAAACTCTCCACTGTTTGGAGTCATACCTAGCTCAAAGGAAGATGGCTGTGGTTGATCAACCATCTCAGTTCCAGGATATCACTGCAGCAGTTCATTAGGGTAGTGTCCTAGCCCAAACATCTTCAGCTGCTTCATCAGTGACCTTCCTTCCATCATAAGGTCAGATGTGGGGATGCTCACCAATGATTGCACAATGTTCAGCACCATTCGCGACTCTTCAGATACTGAAGCAGTCCGTGCCCAAAAGCAGCAAGACCTGGATAATATCCAGGCTTGGGCTGACAAGTGGCAAGCAACATTTGCCCAACAAAAGTGCCAGGCAATGACCTTCCCCAACAAGAGAGAATCTAACTATGTCCCCTTGACATTCAATGGCATTACTATCACTGAATCCCCCGCTATCAACATCCTGGGGGTTACCATTGACCAGAACCTGAATTGGACTAACCATATAAATACTGTGGCTACAAGAGCAGGTCAAGGCTAGGGATCCTGCGGCGAGTAACTCATCTCCTGACTCCTCAAAGCCTGTCCATCATCTGCAAGGCACAAGTCAGGAGTGTGATGGGATACCCCCCACTTGCCTGGATGAGTGTAGCTCCCACAACACTCAAGAAGCTTGGACAAAGCAGCCCGCTTGATTGGCACCCCATCCACAAACATTCACTCCCTCCACCACTGATGCACAGTGGCAGCAGGGAGTACCATCTACAAGATGCACTGTAAGAACTCACCAAGGTTCCTTAGATAGCACCCTCCAAACCCACGAAAGTTACCACCTAGAAGGACAGGGGCAGCAGACACATGGGAACACCACCACCTCGAAGTTCCTCTGCAAGCCACTCGCCATCCTGACTTGGAAATATACTGCTGTTCATTCACTGTCGCTGGGTCAAAATCCTGCAACCCCCTGCCTAACAGCACTGTGGGTGTACCTACATCACATGGAGTGCAGCGGTTCAAGAAGGCAGCTCATCACCACCTTCTCAAGGGCAATTTTGGATGAGCCATAAATGCTGGCCTAGCCAACGATGCCCACATCCCATAAATGAATTTTTAAAAAAGAGGGAGTAGGGCACAGCAAGACCTGAGAGCTGAATTTCAGAGGCATAAATTAGGTAAGCAGGTAATTGATAGGTTGGTCAGTTTTAAGGTTTTTTTTTTCACTGAATTAGTAGTTTAAATTTGGACTAGGAAAGTATAAGCACGTGTTAAATTTATAGCATAGCTAGTTAAACAACTTGATATAACTACAATAATCATTGAATAAAGATTTTGCTTAAGTAAATAAATAAAATAAGTTTAGTCTGAGATGTGGCAGAGCAGATTGTGTGTCTGCACTTCAGAATGTGGGATTTTGTGGATAACGAGACTGTAATGAGAAATACTTTTGCAGGAGATGTCTCCTGGATTGGGTTGGCAAGTGAGGGGTATAAAATTGGGCAACATGGCAGCGGTGCCATGCCCAACCCCTGCAGCTACTCCCACCCCACAGGTGTTTTACTCCTGGTGGGAAGGTGTTGGGTGGCTCACTAGCCCATGGGCCAAATGTCATGCCGACCTTGTGGCTTGACCAGGGTGTGCCTCCTGTTCAGGCTCCCTGTGCCCATCGGAGGCCCCCCCACCCCCCTCCCCCCCACCTCCTCCATCACCCCAAGGTGTTCCAATCCATTCCTCATGTTTCCATTTCCCCTCCATACTGTCGATCCCAGTCACAGAGTCATAGAGGTCTACAGCACAGAAAAAGGCCCTTCGGCCCATCGAGCCTGCGCCAGTCAAACAAGTACCTAACTATTCTATTCCCATTTTCCAGCACTAGGCCCATAGCCTTGTATGCCATGGCATTGCAAGTTCACATCCAAATACTTCTTAAATGTTATGAGGGTTTCTGCCTCTACCACCTTTTCAGGCAGTGAGTTCCAGATTCCCACCACCCTCTGGGTGAAAAAATTCTTCTTCACACCCCTCTAAACCTCCTGCCCCTTACCTTAAATCTATGCCTCCTGGTTATTGATCCCTCCACCAAGGGGAAAAGTTCCTTCCTGTCTACCCTATCTATGCCCCTCATAATTTTATACACCTCGACCATGTCCCCCCTCAATCTCCTCTGCTCCAGGGAAAATAACCCCAGTGTATCCAATCTCTCCTCATTACTAAAACTCTCCAGCCCAGGCAACATCCTGGTAAATCTCCTCTGCACTCTCTCTAGTGCAATCACATCCTTCCTATAATGCGGATTCCAGAACTGTACGCAATACTCTAGCTGTGGCCGAACTAGCGTTTTATACAGTTCCAGCATAACCACCCTGCCCTTATATTCTATGCCTCGGCTAATAAAGGCAAGTATCCCATTTGCCTTCTTACCCACCTTATCTACCTGTCCTGCTACCTTAAGGGACCGGTGGACATGAATACCAAGGTCCCTTTGATCCTCGGTACTTCCCAGGGTCCTACCATTCATCGTGTATTCCCGTGCCTTGTTTGTCCTGCCCAAGTGCATCACCTCACCCTTATCTGAATTAAATTCCATTTGCCACTGATCAGCCCATCTGACCAGCCCATCTGTATCTTCCTGTAATCTAAGGCGATCCTCCTCACTATTTACTACCCCACTCATTTTCGTGTCATCCGCGAACTTACTGATCAACCCTCCTACATTCAAGTCTAAATCGTTTATATACACCACAAACAGCAAGGGACCCAATATTGATCCCTGTGGAACCCCACTGGACACAGGCATCCAGTCACAAAAACACCCCCACAGTCCCCCACCCACCTTACTGGGTCCTGCCCATCTGTAGCTGGTGAGACCCTGGACTTAGCTAAAAGTCCAGGCTGCATCTGTATCTTACCTTTCGGACTTTTTGCAGCTCCCGCATTAGCCACCACTCCCAATGGCACTGCTGGGACAAGAGAGTTGCTGGCCATTTGATTGGCTGGCGCCTCTCAGGGATGGAAGTCCTACCTCAAGCTAATAAAAGGCACGGCCCCAGGTTCCAAGGGTGCCTCACCATTGAGGTGCACACTCCTTGCAGCTACAGCCACAGAAATGGACACTGCTAGTGGTGGTGCTTCTAAGGCTACTGAGCCGCTGGTCCCCTAATTGGGTCAGCAGGCCTCGGAGGCGGGCCAATCAATTGCTGTAGATTGTATCTCATTGCATGGGTAGGAGGGCACATAGGCCGAATTTAGGGGACCAACTTCCTGTGCTTGAATAGCATCAGAAACATTTCCAATGCCAGATTAGGTCAGGGGATCTAGTGTCAGCCTAAAACAGATATTTGGCTTCTTGAAGATGCAATTGAGGGGCTTAAAATCTTTGAAAACCTTGAAACAGACCCCTTCCTGTTCCAGAGGTTTTTTCCACTCAATTTTTCCAGGAGTAGATGCATCCTAAGAAAAACCTTCATGCACAGCCAGGATGAGCAGGAGTGGAGGGCAAAGCAGCTAGTGAATGGAGTCATAATAATGGAAAAGTAAGTGATTGTGGTTGTTGGAAAACAGTCATCACAGAACATTACTGTAGCGGACCCTCAAGGAAGTGTCCTTGACCCAATCATTATCTTCTGTTTCAGCAGTGACCAGCTGTCCATTCACAACTCCTCTGCTAATGAAGTAGCTCATGCTAATTAAACCACAGATAATATCTATGCCACATAAGTACTAAGCAATGGCCATCTCGAGCAAGAGAAAGCCCATAAATCTCCATTTAATCTTCAATAGTTAAGCTCCTCATTATCAGGGAGTCACCACTGACCAGAAGTTGAACTGAACCTGCTATATCAAAACTTTGTCTGCATGAACAAGATAAGGCTCCGTAATTTGCAATCAATGACTCATCTGCTGACCTCTTAAACCTCCCTGTCATATACAAAGCTCAAATTGGAAGTGTGATGGAATAACTCACTACTCATTGAGACACACACAGTACTGATGGACATATTTTGTTGATCATTCATCATCGTGAGACAAAATCCTTGAACTTTACACCACTTATGGGAGTGGTATCATCACCAGGAGTGCTGCAGTTCAAAGAGAAGGCCAACCATCAGCTGCTCAAGGCAAGTATGAGTGGACAACAGAAGCTGCCTTGACACAGTCAACCACATCCTGGAGCATTTTTGTTTAAAATGCAGAATTGCTTAATATCACCAGAACAACTAGAATAGTCAAAGAAAAATCATGGAATATTAGAATGGTTCATTCATCCCATCATATCTATGCCTGCTCCCAGGAAGACTAACCCACCTAGTCCCACTGTACCGTCATTTCCCCATGGCCCTGCAGTGTTTTTTTTTGCCGTCCGAGAATGATCCAGTTCTCTCTTGCAGGCCTCAATTGAATCTGCCTCTACCACAAAGTCAGGCAGTGTATTTCAAATCCTAACTACACCCTGCATAAAGTTTTCCTTCATGTCAACTTGCTTCTTTTGCCAATCATCTTAAATCTATATCTTCTCTTCCCTAAGGAGAACAGCCCCAGCTTCTCCAATTTACCCACTTGGATGAAGTTCCTCACATCTGAAACCATTCTTGTAAATCTTTTCTGCACACAGTCTACTGCCATCACATCCTTTAGAAAGTATGGTGCCCAGAATTGAACACAATACTGAATTCCAGTTGATGCCGAACCAGTGTGTTATAAAGATTCATCATAACTCCTTGCTTTGGTATACTAATGGCCGGGGGTCCGTCTGCACAAAAATTCAGGCCATAGTGTACCAAAGCACGAAGTTACCATGAACTTTATAAAACACTGGTTCAGCAGTGAGGCTCCCCGTCTGCATAAAAATGCTGGCAGAGATCTGAATCCAGAAGTCCTGACCCCGAACCCGGCCTCCACCAAGTTCACGGCAGAGTGGGAGACAGGGTGGGGAATGGGGGCGGGTTATAATCACAGAGGCAGCTGCCTGTATAACTTCAATTATTCCCTTACATGCACTGCTGCGCTTTGCCAATAATCAAGACAGATACACTCTCAAGGTATAAGAGAGGGCAATCTTGAGGAGCGCCATGAGCTGCTTTTATAAAGGTTCTGATAAACCATATGACCATAGAGTCCCTAAGACAGTCAATTCATGTATAATGATCTTGATAACTCTTAATTACTATATTGTAAGTGACTATTTGGACATTGGTAATTTTTGCTAATGGTTTAAGTACTTGCAGTTGCAATATGTAAGGCTCGGCTTCTGTGGCTGAAGGTCCCAATTTTCTGATCCATATGTTTAAAGCATTAGCAACGTGTTTATGATTCAGTCAGAAAGCAGCAATTAAGGAAATTAATTAAATTTAGTTATCTTTTAGTTTCTGAATTATTCAGCAACCTCCATATTCATTATCTATAGCTCAAACTCAGAACTATTGCTAATGTAACAAATATGGCACCAAAAGCAGTAAAAAAGAATGAAATAATGGGCCAGGATTTAACCTTTGCCATGCGTGTGCGCAGCAGTAACGGCACTCGCAAAATGGGACATGAGGATGTTGCGAGGGTTTCTTGACATCATCACGCCGCATCATGACATTTTAGTTGGCGGGCACACGTGGAAATTGGAAGTGTGCCTGCTGGCAATTAAAGGACCAATTAAAGCCATTAAAGCTCCAATACACCCCAATTCTTAGTGGCCCATTTACTTTTACGCTTGGTGTAGGGGCCAATTGGGCAGGCAGTCTTCTTGTTTTTCAATCATTCTAGATCCAGGGTGGTAGACTGTGTATAATTTTGGTCTCCTTATTTAAGGAAGGATGTAAAAGCACTGGAGGCAGTTCAGAGGAGGTTTACCAGATTGATATCTGGAATGAGTGGGTTGCCTTATGAGGAAAGGTTGGACAGACTGGGCTTATTTCCACTGGAGTTTAGAAGAGTGAGTGGTGATTTGATTGAAGTATGCAAGATCCTGAACGGCCTTGACAAGGTGGACATGGAAAAGATGTTTCCTCTTGTGGGTAAGTCCAGAACTAAGGGTCACTGTTTTGAAATTAGGGGTTGCCCTTTTAGGACAGAGATGAGGAGAAATTTTTTCTCTCAGAGGGTTGTGCGACTTTGGAACTCTCTGCCTCAGAAGGCGTTGGAGGCAGGGTCATTAAATATTTTTAAGGCAGAGGTAGATAGATTCAAGGGAATTTCAGGTTATTGGGGGTAGATGGGAATGTGGAATTCAAAACGCAAGCAGATAAGCCATAATCTTATTGAATGGTGGAGCAGGCTCGAGGGGCCGAATGGTCTACTCCTGCTTCTATTTCATATGTTCTTAAGGGATAAAAGGCCCAGAAGATTTTGGAGAGGTGAGGAGTTAGGAGTATTGTAGTAGTTGTTAGTGTGTGGAATATATTTTATTTGTGTAATATTTTTGTTCATTTGGATAACTTTAGGAGGGTTAAGTCTTTGCAAAGGCTTTCTGAGACAGAATCACAGAATCGCATAGTGCAGAAGAGACCCTTCGGCCTATCGAGTCTGCACCGACACATGAGAAACACCTGACCTACCTACCTAATCCTATTTACCAGCACTTGGCCCATAGCCTTGAATGTTACGACATGCCAAGTGCTCATCCAGGTACTTTTTAAAAGATGTGAGGCACCTTCACCACCCTCCCAGGCAGCGCATTCCAGACCGTCCCACCCTCTGGATAAAAAAGTTTTTCCTCACATCTCCCCTGAACCTCCTGCCCCTCACCTTGAACTTATGTCCCCTCGTGACTGACCCTTCGACGAAGAGGAACAGCTGCTCCCTATCCACCCTGTCCATGCCCCTCATAATCTTGTACATCTCGATCAGGTTGCCCCTCAGTCTTCTCTGCTCCAGCGAAAACAACCCAAGTCTATCCAACCACTCTTCATAACTTAAATGTTTCATCCCAGGCAACATTCTGGTGAATCTCCTCTGCACCCCCTCCAGTGCAATCACATCCTTCCTATAATGTGGCAATCAGAACTGCACACAGTACTCTAGCTGTGGCCTCACCAAGGCTCTATACAACTCCAACATGACCTCTCTACTTTTGTAAGCTATGCCTCGATTGATAAAGGCAAGTGTCCCATATGCCTATTTCACCACCCCACTAACATGCCCCTCCACCTTCAGAGATCTATGGATACATTTTGTTCCTCAGAACTTCCTAGTGTCGTGCCGTTCATTGAATACTTCCTTGTCAAATTACTCCTTCCAAAGTGTATCACCTCAGACTTTTCAGGGTTAAATTCCATCTGCCACTTATCTGCCCATTTGACCATCCCATTTATATCTTCCCGTAGCCCAAGACACTCAACCTCACTGTTAACCACCCGGCCAATCTTTGTGTCATCCACAAACTTACTAATCCTATCCCCCACATAGTCATCTATGTCGTTTATATAAATGACGAATAATAGGGGACCCAGCACAGATCCCTGTGGTACACCACTGGACACTGGCTTCCAGTCACTCAAGCATCCTTCTGTCATCACACTCTGTCTCCTACAACTAAGCCAATTTTGAATCCACCTTATCAAATTACCCTGTATCTCATGTGCATTTGCCTTCTTTATAAGTCTCCCATGTGGGACCTTGTCAAAGGCTTTGCTGAAATCCATATAAACTGCATCAACTACACTACCCTCAACAACACACCTAGTCACCTCCTCAAAAAGTTAATTGCTGAAACCTGTACAACCATCAGGTCTGACATGGATATTGTGTTCTCAGCTGGAGGGACCTCCTCAAAAGAGGAGGAGAGGGCAAGAAGGGGGAGGAGGCCAGTTGCCTGAGGCACCATATTCGAGTATGCCCTCAGGACCGAGGGGCATAGGCAGAAGGGGTGGAGAGCCATCAGGTGTTGCAAGGGAGAAGGGTCAGGAGAAGGTGCCTGTACCCAGCTGGTAGAGTATACAGGTTGTGATCCAGCTACCTGGACGTGACAGAGGTACAGTGCTGAAGAAGACTCCACCTCTCAAGAGAAACAGTCACCTCTATCTGCAACATGATCAACCTCAAACTGTGTAGGTTGTAGGCTACGCAATGCCTGTGGCTCTGAAGGTGACAGTAACCCTGAATTTAAGCCTTGGGATTGTGACAGGGTTCTGTGAGAGATCTCTGCGGAGTGTTAGAATCCACTGCGCACAGCTGCATCTCGTGGGTGACAGATGCACTGTTCAGAAGGGTGAACATCTTCATTCAGTACAAGAGAGATGAGGCCAGTTTGGCAGAGCGAGCCAGAGGTTTTGCTGCAGTAGCAGGATTTCCACGATTCAGGGAGCCATTGACTGCACACATGTGCCCATCAAGGCACCTGTGGGTGAGCCTTTGTGAATAGAAAGGAGTTCCACTCTCTAAATGTTCAGGTTGTATGTGACCACCAGCATGAGATCC
Organism: Cetorhinus maximus; assembly: GCF_964194155.1. Lineage (NCBI taxonomy): Eukaryota > Metazoa > Chordata > Chondrichthyes > Lamniformes > Cetorhinidae > Cetorhinus > Cetorhinus maximus. Next base: position 161,695,043 of record NC_135882.1, read on the forward strand.
TGCAGGTTTGTGCCAGGTGTCCTGGAAGCTATCATGGTGCGTACATCCTGCATCACTCCCGGGCGCCGAGGCTCTTCATTGCTCCAGCATGGTTGGATGGCTGGTTGCTGGGGAACAAAGCTATCCACTCAAAAGATGTCTGATGACACCATTCAGATACACAAGAACTCCTACTGAGGAGAGCTACAACAGCAATCATGTTCAGGACAAAGGCCTGCTCAAGATGAAGTTTCACCTGGACCGCTCAGGGGATCACTGCTATATCCTCCGAAACTGGTCTCCCTTATTGTAGTAGTCTGCTATGCTCTACACAATCTGGCTTTCTCAAGGGGAGAGCCTATGGAGGGTGAAGACAGCAATGTTGTTCCAGAGGCCGCAGACGATGAATCCAGCACTGATTCTGAGGAGGAGCTTGATCAGCTCAGAGAGATGAACAAGATTCAGTATTGAGGATGCTTATGGGAGCCAGAGAGGTCAGGGAGGCCCTGATTCAGGGGACTTTCCAGCAGGACTCCAAAGCCAAGAGTCCAAATGATTGCAAACAGAACGCCACCTGACTACTGGGTGCTGATGAGGCCCTCCGGGCACCCTCCACTCCTCTCCCTCCCTCTGAACTAAACTTTGCAGCCCAGCCTAGGGCCAGGATTTTACAGCCCCTCCCTTCCGGCGGGATATTACAATCCCGCTGAACTGAATAGAGATTTAAATTGCTTGCTGCATCCACCGGGGGGCGACACACCACCGTGGGGCTGTAAAATCCTGGTCTAGGTGTTACACACCAGTTCAGGCCTCCTCACTAACAATTTTATAAAGCACAATAAGGCCCCTTGACATGATCTCACATGTTAATAGTGATGTGTGACATGTGCATACCCAATTACACAAGTGCCATTGAGAAATGATTCACCCGTGAAACACCTTCTGCGATCACAGTGACTTCAGTTTCCGCTTTCGAGCGCTACGTCTCGGTGCTTCCCCCTCACCGGCAGCTACATTGGAGGCAGGCTGTTGACTTTGTTGTCCCATTGGCCTTGATGACTTTGGCGGCCATACGCTGGTCGCCAGGGCCTGCATGGGCCCCGACTGGGCAGGAGAGTCCAGCGCCATGGCTGGGCACCCCTCAGTCGCCACGGTCTCCTCAGATGCGATGGTCACTGGCAAAGGGGCGGAGAAGCTGCTGCTACCATCAGGAGCATCCTGAGACAAACCATCAGATACATGGAGCTGCAGGTCATCTGCCAACATGCGGCCGTTTTGAACCTCCCTGCTCACCAGAGATGAATAGAACACCAGCAGAGTCATTAGGTGCTTCATCCATCTCTCACATTGGCAGTGGCTTGCTGAGGTAACTGCCAGTGAGGGCTCGCAGGCCTGAACACAACTCCAGAAACCCCTGATTCTGTTCTTGGAGCTATCTCCGTGAGAGTCACCACTCTCTTGATGGCGGAGGCTGTGCATTTTGAGCTCTGGACCAATGCAGTGCTCACGCTCCACACGGATTCCTCCAAAACAGAGGCCATGGCGTGCAGACCTTCATGGATCTCTGACAGATCTCCACGTGCATCCCGCTGGACATCCATCATCTGCCACCTGATAGACGACTCCAGAGGCCTGTCATCTGCATTGAACTCAGCATCATCCTGGCCCCCAGCAATCCTCCAACTGCCGGCGCCCTGAGGACTCTTTGCCTCCACCAGCTTCTCAGGTGAGTGTGATGTGCCTTCCCCAGTGTGTACTACTATCTGCTGTGGAACACTTATGCCCACCAATGTGCCTGTATCTGCACTGGTGCATGGTGCAGAGAGTTATGTGACGCAAGTGCACCTGGCTGCAAATCATCCTTTGATATCAAGGGAGGATCCTCGGGTTCTTCTGCAGTCTGGAAGATGTACCATCTGAGGGAGCGAGAATGTATGAAATCTCCAGCAGCAGTAACAACTCAAGAGTGCATGCGTTCTGGTAGCTTCTCAGAATGGACATCTGTCTGAGCAAAGACTTCTGAATAGATGAGCAAAGGGGATTAATAGATTTCACGTATCAGTCTTACAACCACTGCCACACTTCTCTCACACCCTCCCCCAGTATCTTCCTTTTCCACAGGATTCTTACCCTCCTCCAAAACCCCTGCCACTCCATGATCAGTGGACCTGGCTCCACGTTGACAAGCCATCTCAAGGATCTGCTCCTCCGCCTGACTCGGTATCAACAGATTTGGGACAGCACCACCCGTTCGTCCTCGGTCCTGTGCATTGTGACCCCTTTTCCCCTGTGACAACAATAGTGCTTCCATTAGCGCCCCCCCCCCCAACACAACCCCCCGCATACCAGAACGCACCATCCTCCACACCGCTCACCCACCAAAGACGTAGGCTTAGGTATCCATCACATTGCAGCACTTCACCCTTACATACATGCCAGTCATACTGTCTACTCACATGCAGTCTTTAAGGGCGCAGGAAGGTGTACCAAATTAAGCTCGGGACTTCACACCCGGGAGCCCCAACAACAGCTGTCATACACAAACACATTTTTCCATAGTTAGATGGGGGCACAATACTCACCCAGACAGAGCACAGAAGCATTGAACCTCTGCACGGTATCCAAGTCCTTCGGATTACATCATGGCCGCTGACCAGAGTTGCCACCTCCGTCCATGCCTTCTTGTTTAATTGTGGAGGCGTCCACTTGCCGTTTCGCGGCACCAATATTCCCCAACATGTACTCACAGTATCCAACAGAACCCACAGGCACTCATCCAAAAAATGGGAGGCCGATTGGCTCCGGCCATTTCCATCCTGCCTGGCATGGGCTCTGGGTTCAGAAGACATTGCTACTCTTCCAGCCACACTTTCTTGTACAGGATATCAACACTGCTATCCGCCTCCTTGGAGATTTCAACTCCTCTTTGAAGCAGATCCTGAGCACTTAACAGACTTCAAGGAGCTACTTTTAAACCTCGGAAAAGCAAGTCTGACAGCATGTGTGGAGAGAGACAAACAAAATTATCGTTTCGAATCCGTATGACCCTTCTTCAGAGGGTTTTACTCCCTTCACAGACGCTGTCAGATCTGCTGAGTTTTTCCAGCATTTTCTGTTTTTGTTTCAGGTTTCCAGCATCTGCAGTATTTTGCTTTTATCCTTTTAAACCCCCCCGCCCACAGCTACATTCATTCTGCGCCCACTCTCTTCCCACCCCCACCACCCCACACCAGAGCACTGAGCCTCTCTTAGCGTGTGTTTCACACTAGCCAGCAGTTAATTGGCCAGCCAGCACATAATTGCTGCTGGGAGCTGTTCATGGGTGGGAGCAGATTTCACATCCGCTTCCGGTCCCATCAATTGCACTCACTCGACAAGCTGAAAATTCAGGCCATGGAATGTTAAGCAGTCAACATTTCTCTGAAAGAATAGAATACGTAGAATATTTATAAAATTTGATTGTCACCCATTGGATTCAAGAGAATCTGCCAGGTAAAACCTTAATCACTAACATAAGCAATAACAGTTCACACATGCCAATACTGCATCCACATACAGCAGGCAGAAATTTCTGGTGTGGAGCCTCACCTATCTTACTGCACAGAAGGGGACCATTTGACCCATCATGCCTGTGCTAGATTTTTGAAAGAACCATCCAATTAGCCCCACTCCCCTGCTCATTCACAAGAACATAAGAAATAGAAGCAGGAGAAGACCATATGGCCCATTGCACCTGCGCCGCAATTCAATATGATTAAGGCTGATCCTAGGCTTCAAAGTCACTTTCCCACATGCTCCCCATGTCTCTTGATTACCTGAGATTCCAAAAATATGTCCAACCCAGCCTTAAATATATTCAATGACGGAGCATCCACAACCCTCTGAGGTACAGAATTCCAAGGGTTCACAATCCTTTGAGTGAAGAAATTTCTCCTCATCTCAGTCCTAAATTGGACTTCCTGAAACTGTGCCCCCTTGCCCAAGATTCCCCAGCCAGGGGAAATAACCTTTCAGTGTCAACCCTGTCAATGCCCTTCAGAATCTTGACTGTTTCAATGAGATCACCTTTCAATCTTCTAAACTCCAGAGAATATAGACTCAAATTACTCAGTGTCTCATCATAGGATAACCGGTTCATCCCAGGGACCAAGCTAGTGAACCTTTGCTGTACTGCCTCCAATGCAAGAATATCATAGAACCATAGAAAAATTACAGCACAGAAGGAGGCCATTCGGCCCCTCTTGTCCATGCCAGCCCGAGGACACCCAGGTGCCCTTTCTAATCCCATCTTCCTGCACTCGGCCCATAGCCCTGCAGCTTACAGCACTTAAGATGCAGATCCAGGCACTTTTTAAAAGAGTTTAGAGTTTCTGCCTCTACCACCAACTTGGGCAGCGAATTCCAGACACCCACTACCCTCTGCATAAAAAAGTTCTTCCTCATGTCCCCCCTACACCTTCTGCCACTTATCTTGAATCTATGTCCCCTGGTTCTAGAATTCTCCACCAAGGGAAACAATTTTATCCTGTCCACTCTAACTATTCCCCTCATAATTTTGTACACCTTCCTTAGATATGGAGACTAAAACTGCACATCCTTTCAAAAATCTAGCACAGGCATGATGGGTCAAGTCGTCTCCTTCAGTGCAGCAAGATAGGTGAGGCTCCACACCAGAAATTTCTGCCTGCTTTATATCTATGCAATATTGGCATAGAACCATAGAAAAGTTACAGTGCAGAAAGAGGCCATTCAGCCTATTGTGTCTGCGCTGGCCAAAAATAGAAACTAGCTGCTCATTTTAACCCCACTTTCCAGCACCTGGTCTGTAGCCTTGCAGGTTACAGCACTTCTGATGCTGATCTAGGTACCTTTTAAATGAGTTGAGCATTTCAGAGACAACCACCAATTCAGGCAGTGAATTCCAGGTGCTCACCACCCTCTGGGTGTAAAAAGATTTTCCTCATGTCCCCTATAATCCTTCCACCAATAACCTTAAGTCTATGCCCCCTGGTAATTGACCCCTCAGCGAGGGGAAACAAGTCTTTCCTGTGTACCCTTTCTAAGCCCCTCATAATTTTGTACACCTCAATTAGGTCACCCCTTAGCCTCTTCTGTTCTAAGGAAAACAACCCTAGCCTATCCAATCTTTCCTCATAGCTGCAATTTTCAAGCCCTGGCAACATTCTTGTAAATCTCCTCTGCACTCTCTCCCGATCAATTGTGTCCTTTGTGGAAGGTGGTGACCACAACACAAAATTCCAGCTGTGGCCTAACCAGTGTTTTATACGGTTCCATCATTACATCCCTGCTTTTGTATTCAATACCTCACCCAATAAAGGAAAGCATTCCATATGCTTTCTTGACCACCTTGTCCACCTGTCCTGCCACCTTCAGGGACCTGTGGACATGCACTCCAAGGTCTCACATCCCTCTCAATAGCTTCCCGTTTATTGAGTATTCCCTTGCTTTGTTTGCCCTCCACAAATGCATTAATTCACACATTTCCAGTTTGAATTCCATTTGCCACTTCTCTGCCCACTCAATCAAACCATTGATATAATTCTGGAGTCAACAGCTATCCTCTTCACTATCAACTACATGGTTAAATTTTGTGTCATCTGCAAATTTGCCAGTCATGCCTCCCATATTTAAGCCTAAATCATTAATATATACAACAAACAGCAATGTCCCCAACACTGAGCCCTGTGGAATGCTACTGGAAACCGTTTTCCATTTGTAAAAACATCCATCAACCATTACCCTTTGTTTCCTGTCCCTGAGCCAATTTTGGACCTGTCATGAAAATATAATAATTCTCATAATATTATTGTGATTTATTGTAAAAGTGGGTGTTTGGATTAGTTTCTCTGTGTCGATGTGTGTGGGGGATTTAGTTGAATTGTAAGCAGCTGGCCTGACACTTTTGAGTTATTAAAAGGGAAGCTATGTTTCAAATGCCAAATATGTAAACACGGCTGAAGTTTTAGAATGTGAGGTATGAGGAACATTTGCATTTTTAGACAAATTAGGTCAGTTTGAATTTCAGGGATGGTATGGTGTTACACCTAGCCATAAGAGGCTAAGCCAAACAATGTGTTTATTTTTCCAAAAGGCTACTGATAATATAAGTACTACAAAAGATTTACATTATGAGAAAAGTAACATTGCAAAGACATATTGGAACAATGGAATTTACATTAAAATGGAATTTATATGCATAAAGGAGACAAGGTTATGTGTAAGGGAGAAGGAATTCTAAGATCTAACAAGTGTGAAAAGCCTCCAGCACACACAGTGCTATTAGGAAGGGAGTTTCAGGATTTTGACCCAGCGACAGTGCAGGAACGGCGAAATATTACCAAGGCAGCATGGTGAGTGACTTGGAGGAAAACCTCCAGGTGGCAGTGTTCCCATCTATCTGCAGCCCTTGTTCTTATAGATGGCTGTGGTCGTGGGTTTGGAAGTTGCTGTCGAAGGAGCCTTGGTGAATTCCTGCGGTGCATCTTGTAGATGGTACACACTGCTGCTACTATGCACCGGTGGTGGCGGGAGTGAATGTTTGTGGACGTGGTGCCAATCAAGCAGGCTGCTTTGTCCTGGATGATGTCAAGCTCCTTGAGTGTTGTGGGAACTGCACTCATCCAGGCAAGTCGGGAGTATTCCATCACACTCCTGACTTATGCCTTGTAGATGGTGGACAGGCTTTGGGGATTCAGGAGGTGAGTTGCTCGTCGCAGGATTCCTAGCCTCTGACCTACTCTTGCAGACATAGTATTTATGTGGCTAGTTCAGTTCAGTTTCTGGTCAATGGTAATCCCCAGGATGTTGATAGTGCAGGATTCAGTGAACATCAAGGGGCGATGGTTGGATTCTCTCTTGTTGGAGAAGGCCATTGCCTGGCACTTGTGTGGTGCCAATGTTTCTTGCCACTTGTCAGCCCAAGCCTGGATATTGTCCAGGTCTTGTTGCATTTGGACATGGACTGCTTCATTGTCTGAGGAGTCACAGATAATTGTGCAATCATCAATGAACATCCCCACCTCTGACCTTATGATGGAAGGAAGGTCGTTGATGAAGCAGCTGAAGACAGATGGGCCGAGGACACTACCCTGAGGAACTCCTGCAGTGATGTCCTGGAGCTGAGATGACTAACCTCCAACAATCATAAGCATCTTCCTTTGTGCTAGGCATAACTCCAACCAGTGGAGAGTTTTCCCCCGATTCCCATTGACTCCAGTTTTTACTAGGGCTCCTTGATGCCACACTCAGTCAAATGCTGCCTTGATGTCAAGGGCAGTCACTCTCACCCCACCTCGGAAGTTCAGCTCTTTTGTCCATGCTTGAACCAAGGCTGTAATGAAGTCAGTAGCTGAGTGGCCCTGGCGGAACCCAAACTGGACATCAGGTAGCAGGCTATTGGTTGATAGCACTGCTGAAGACCCCTTCCATTACTTCACTGATGATCGAGAGTAGACTGATGAGGTAGTAATTGGCCATGTTGGATTTGTCCTGCTTTTTGTGTACAGGGCATACCTGGGCAATTTTCCACATTGCCAGGCAGATGCCAGTGTTGTAGCTTTACTGGAACAGTTTGGCTAGGGGCTTGATAAGTTCTGGAGCATGTGTCTTCAGTATTATTGCCGGAATATTGTCAGGCCCCATAACCTTTTGCAGTATCCAGTGCCTTCAGCCATTTCTTGATATCATGTGGAGTGAAACGAATTGGCTGAAGACTGGCACCTGTGATGCTGGGGAATTCCAGAAGAGGCAGAGATGGATCATCCAATCGGCACTTCTGGCTGAAGATTGGAGCAAATGCTTCAGCCTTATCTTTTGCACTGATGTGCTGGGCTCCCCCATTATTGAGGATGGGGATATTTGTGGAGCCTTCTCCTCCAGTAAGTAGTTTAATTGTCCACCACCATTCACGACTCAATGAGGAGGCCTACAGAGCTTAGATCTGATCTGTTGGTTGTGGGATCACTTAGCTCTGTCTAACATTTGCTGCTTATGCTGTTTGGCATGAAGTAGTCCTGTGTTATAGCTGCACAACTCATTTTTAGGTATGCCTGGTGCTGCTCCTGGCATGCCCTCCTGCACTCTTCATTGAACCAGGGTTGATCCCCTGGCTTGATGGTAATGGTAGAATGGGGGATATGCCGGGCCATGAGGTTACAGATTGTGTTCGAGTACAATTCTGCTGCTGGCCCACAGCGCCTCATGGATGCCCAGTCTTGAGTTGCTGGATCTGTTCGAAATCTATCCCATTTAGCACAGTGGTAGTGCCATACAACACGATGGAGGGTATCCTCAATGTGAAGGCAGGACGTCGTCTTCGCAACGACTGTGCAGTAGGCACTCCTACAGATGCTGTCATGGACAGATGCATCTGCGGCAGGCAAGTTGGTGAGGTTGAGGTCAAGTATGATTTTCCCTCTTGTTGGTTCCTTCATCACCTGCTGCAGACCCAGTCTAGCAGCTATGTCCTTTAGAACTCAGCCAGCTCGGTGAGTAGTGGTGCTACCAAGGTACTCTTGGTGATGGACATTGAAGTCCCCCATCCAGAGTACATTCTACACCCTTGCCACCTTCAGTGCTTCCTCCAAGTGGCGTTCAACATAGAGGAGCACTGATTGATCAACTGAGGGAGGGTGGTACATGGTAATCATCAGGTTTCCTTGCCCATGCTTCACCTTCATGGGGTCTGGAGTCAATGTCGTGGAGTCCTAGGGCAACTCCCTCCCGACTGTGCCGCCACCTTTTCCCCGCCGGTGGGACAGGACATAACCAAGGATGGTGATAGTGGCGTCTGGGACATTATCTGTAAGGTATGATTCCATGAAGATGACTATGTCAGGCTGTTGCTTGACTAGTCTGTGAAACAACTCTCCCAATTTTGACACTAGCCGTCGACAGGGCTGAGTTTGCAGCTGTCTTTTCTGGTGCCTAGGTCAATGCCAGGTGGTCCGTCCGGTTTCATTTTGTAGTGGTGTGATCCAACTGAGTGGCTTGCTAGGCCCATATTGCTGTGGGTCTGGAGTCACATATAGGCCAGACCAGGTAAGGATGGCAATTTCCTTCCCTAAAGGACATTAGTGAACCAGCTGGCTTCTTTAGAATAATCGACAATGGTTTCACGGTCATCATTAGACTTTTAATTCCAGATTTTTATTGAATTCAAATTCCACCATGTGCCATGGCAAGTTTTGAACCCTGAGCATTACCCTGGGTCTCTGGATTACTAGTCCAGCGACGATACCACTATGCCATCACCTCCCCATAAAGTTATGGAGTAAGGCACAATCTTCCCCTAACAAAACCATGCTGACTATCCCTGATCATTCTATGCCTTTCTAAGTGACAGGTTATCCTGGCTCTCAGAATTGTTTCCAATAATTTGCATACCACCAAAGTCAGACTGACCGGCGTATAATTTTCTGGCCTATCCCTCGCAACCTTTTTAAATAATGGTACAAGACTTGCAGACCTCCAATCCTCTGGTACCTTGTCTGTATCTAGTGAGGATTGGAAAATGATCCTCAGAGCATCTGCTATTCCTCCCTGGCTTCCTTCAACAGCCTGGGATACAATCCATTTGGCCCTTGTGATTTATCCACCTTCAAGGGTGCCAGTCCCTACAGTACATCCTCTCTCACTATACTTATTGTATCTAATATTTCACACTCCTCCTCTTTAACAAGAATGTCTGCAACATCCCTCTCCTTAGTGAAGACAGAGGCAAAGTACTCATTGAGAACCCTGCCTACATCTTCTGCCTCCAACCCACAAGTTACCATGTACATCTCTGATAGGCTGTACCTTTTTCCTTTATTATTCTCTTGCTCTTAACATACTTGTAAAACATCTTTGGATTTTCTTTGATTTCACCTGACAATATCTTTTCGTATCCTCTCTTTGTTTTCCTCATTTCCACTTTTACTTCGCCCCTGTACTTTCTAAACCCCTCTAGGCTTTCTACAGCATTAAGTGTTTTGTGACTGTCATAAGCTTTCTTTTTCTGCTTGATCAAGGCCTGTATGCTTCTGGATAACCAGGGGGCTCCAGATTTTGCAGTACCATCCCTTTTTCTTTGTGGGGACATACCTACACTGTGCCTGTAGAATCTTGTCTTTGAATGCCTCCCACTGATTTGACACAGTTTTTCCTTCTAATAGCTGTATCCAGCCCACTCTCGCCAGCTCGCCTCTCAGCTTTGTAAAATTTGTCTTCCCTCAATTTAGAACTTTTACTCCTGTTCTATCTTTGTCCTTTTCCATAATGATGCTTAATCTAAATATATTATGGTTACTATCTCCAAAATGATCCCCCACTGCTACTTCATCCACTTGCCCAAATTCATTTCCTAAGACTAAATCTAGAATTGTGCTCCCTCTCATTGAGCTTGTTACATGCTGGTAATAAAGTTTTCTTGAATGCAGTTTTGTGCCTCTTGTGCCCTTCATGCTGTTTGTATCCCAAATGATATTAGGGTAGTTGAAGTCTCCAATGATTAACTGCCCTATTATTTTTTCACTCAGAAATCTGTCTACATATTTGCTCTTCTAACCCCTTTCCACTATTTGGGGGTCTATAGTACACTCCTAGCAGTGTGGCTGCCCCTTTTTTATTTCTGAGCTCAACCCGTATGGCCTCATTTGACTCTTCATTTAGTATATCATCGCTCCTCACAGCTGTAATTGATTCTTTAACCAATAATGCTATAGCGCCAGCCTTTTTATCCCCCTCCCTATCCTGCCTGAAAACTATATCCAGGGATGTTGAGCAGCCATTTTTTCCCCTCCTTAAGCCAAGTTTTGATTATAGCATTGATATCGCGCTGCCATGTGTCTATCTGTGCCCTCAGCTCATCGGATTTATTTACTATGCTCCTTGCATATACATATATACCTTTAAACACTGCCAAATTCCTTTGCTATAAACTTAATAACCTGAGCTGCTTCTGTCTTTCAGAGTCACCCACTAATTCTCCATCTCCCATTCCCTGCTCTGAATTTGCCCTCAGATTCCCATACCCTTGCAAATCTCCCTGCAAGGATATTCATCCCAGTCCTGTTCAGGTGTAGACCACCTGGCTTGTACAGGTCCCACCTTCCCCAGAACCAGTCCCAATGCCTCAGGAATCTGATGCCCTCCCTCCAATACCAGCTTTCCAGTCATGTGTTTATTCGCTCAATTCTCCTAATTCTATATTTGCTTGCACGTGGGATTCCTGAGATTACCACTTTAGAGGTCCTGCTTTTCAATTTCCTTCCTAGCTCCTTAAAGTCTGCTTTCAGGACCTCATCCCCTTTCTTACCTAAGTCATTGGTACCAACATGGACCATGACCTCTGGCTGATCACCCTCCCCCAGAAGAATGTCCTGCAGCCTCTCCGTGACATCCTTGACCCTGGCACCAGGGAAGCAACATAACATTCCAGAGTTACATCTACGGCCACAGAAACACCTGTCTGTTCCCCCATCTAATGAATCCCCTATCATTACTGCCCTTCCCCTCTTCTTTCTCTGCTCCTGTACAGCAGAGCTGCCTGTGGTGCCACAAACTTGGCTTTGACTGCACTCCTCCAAGGAACCAATGTGCTCACCAGCATCCAAAATGGAAAACCGATTGGTGAGCTGGACCCCAGGGGACTTCTGCACTACATGCCTAATTTTCTTGGACTGCCTGGCAGTCGCCTATTCCCTTTCTGCCTCCAGGCTCCTAAGCTGTGGTATGAACATCTCTCTGAACATGTTACTCAGGTAGCTCTCAGCCTCACGGATACACCACAGTGACACCAGGCTTCGCTTGAGCTCCGAAACCTAGGAGCTCAAGATTTTGCAGCTGGTGACACTTCCTGCACATGTGGTCCTCTAGGACACTGGATGGGAAGGCATGAGTCTACAAATCTGGTGAGTTCTTTTGGACTTCAGACTAACTGTTCTGTGTATGCCAAAAATTCAACAGATTCTGGAATTAAAAAAGGGATCATATTTGATTCACTAATTTTCCTCTTAAATTCCTCACCTATTTATGCCTGTAAAGTTTAACTTGCTGTTACATTCATAAAGCACCCGGCATATTCCAAGTAATTCAAATTATATTTTGAAGTGATGGGAGTATCTTTTATATCAATTGGACAACACTGTAGTGTGCATTTTAAGTGAAAACCCATCTCTTGTGGGTAACCGTTGATTGTGATGGTATGGACTTCAATTCAAAACCTGCAACTTCGAAAGCCCTCATTGGAACAGTTCCCAAAACCAAATAAAAACAGCCCAGTCACTCGGGTGATTGCTGCTGTTCTTTTATACAAGCGGAAGGTTTGTGCTATGGGAACGTTTAATAGAACACAAGCAGCGGAACCCAGGCAATTGTTTAATGAATAAAGGTGCACAGCATTCCCCTTTGAAACTGTTTTACAGTTCATCAGAAAATTCATAACATCTATAATTTATCCATTGTAGGATCAATTCGGCACTTTGCGATGGAAAGCTCAGCTCAAGGTTGAATAGGACATTGAGATTGCAATTTGGTTCAGCTTGGGACAGTGAATAGGGAGCAAGATGGAATGGTGCTGTTTTAACAAAGCTAACTGGAGGATATTTCAGCTTATTTAAGATTGGATCTCAGATGAGGAACCTGGCAATACAGAGGCGGTGGAGGTGTAGTGGGGGTTGGTAGAGAGGGTTGAGCTGGGCAATCTTCACATGTTTGTGAAAGCTGGCATGTAGTGGGGTGGGAAGCAAAGCCATTGTTGGAGAAGTTTTGGCTACGATCAAATAGGTAAGACTGTGACCAAATGAGGGAAGTCTCATGGAGCTGGATAGCAGTGAAAACGAATTAGATAAAGGCTGCATTGGTGGGAGCATGTCAAAAGCTGCAAGGAGATCAAGGCCAGGTATGAATCTCAGTCATAGATTATGTCATTGCAAACTTCGTTAGAATTTGTTTAAGTGCTGTGGCAGTGGTGGAATCCTGATGGGTGAGATTGAAAAATGGACTTACAGGAAGGATGGGCACTGGAGGCAATAACATGTTCAGAGGAAAGGGACGTCGGAGACAGAACGGTAATTTGCAAGGACAGAGGGAGTGAGAGTTGTTTTCTTTTGGGGAGGAGTTTTAAATGTGGAAGGGACGGTACCTGAGGATAGTGAACTTTTAAAACCACTTCAGCTAGCACAGGGACCAGGAAAGGAAGTTGGGTGGTCAGCAGTTTAGTGGGCCGAAGTATAAAAGTCAGGACGTTATTCTAAATCTCTATAAAGCACCAGTTTACCCCACCTGGAGTATTGTGTTCAATTCTGGGCAGCACACTTCAGGAAGGATGTGAAGATTTTGGAGAGGCTATAATAGAGATTTACTGGAATGGTTCTAGGGATGAAGGATTACAGCTACAAAAAGCTAGGGTTGTTCTCCTTTGAGCAGAAAAGGCTAAGAGCAGATTTGATAAAAGTATGTAAAATCGTAAAGGGTTTGGATAGAGAAATTATTTCCAATGGCTGAAGGGTTGAGAACCAGAGGAACAAATTTAAGGTGATTGCCGAAAGGACAGAGGAGACATGAGGAAAAATTTCTTTTTTGCAGTGAATGGTTGGAATGCTCTGCCTAACAAGGTGGTGGAAACAGATTCAATAACAGTTTTCAGAAGGGAATTGAATAAGTATTTAAGTATTTGGAAAGAGAAAAAAATTACAGGAATATGGGGAAGAGTGGAACTAACTGGATTGCTCTTTGAAAGAGCCTGGCCAGACTTGATGGGTCAAGAAGCCTCCTTCTGTGCTATTCTATTCTATTCATTTTTTAGATTCCATGGTGTCTGGCTCCTTGTGTGGAATGACTCCAAATTACAACGGTTAAATCTTACAAATGACAGATGAACTGCCATTCACAGTCCTCTGAGCCAGAGGATATGAAATGAAAGATTTAGCAGTTCAAATGATTTTCAGAAAGACTTTGAACAGGTCATAAAAGTGAATATGGTGCAGTGTGTTTTGATGAGCTGATTGTTCAATTGTTGCCTTTTAATACATATGTATAGTTCAACATCATAGTGTATTCAATTGTATTAAAATTTGTATAGTGTGCAAAGAAATTGAAGTTCCAGAACAAACAGAATTGTCGAACTTATTCAAACATGGACAAAAGAGCTGAACTCAATAGGTGAGGTGAGAGTGACTGCCCTTGACATCAAGTTGGCATTTGACCGAGTGTGGCATCAAGGAGTTCTAGCAAAACAGGTGTCAGTGGGAATCAGGGGGGAACTCTCCACTGGTTGGAGTCATACCTAGCACAAAGGAAGACGGTTGTGGTTGTTGGAAATCAATCATCTCAGTTCCAGGACATCACTGCAGGAGTTCTTCAAGGCCCAAACATCTTCAGCTGCTTCATCAATGACCTTCCTTCCATAATAAGGTCAGAAGTGGGGATGTTCGCTGATGATTGCACAATGTTCAGCACTGTTCATGACTTCTCAGATGCTGAAGCAGTGCGTCTTCAAATATAGCAAGACCTGGGCAATATTCAGATTTAGGCTGACAAGTGGCTAGAAACATTCATACCACACAAGTGCCAGATAATGACCATCTCCTACAAGAGAGAACATAACCATTGGTCCTTGAAATTCAATGGCATTACCACTGCTGAATACCCCATTATCAACATTCTGAGGGTTACCATTGACTTGAAACTGAACTGGACTAGCCATTTAATACTGTGGCTACAAGAGCCAGTCAGAGGCTAGGGATCCTGCAACAAGCAGCTCAAGTAAGTGCTTAAAATCTAGCATAAGCTGGTCATACTGTGGGGCTAAATTTTCTCTAGAGGTGAGGATTCCCGATCCTCCATTGTAACTTCTGCAAAAAAACCACTGAAATCCCGAGAAACAGTATAAAGGGTGTTTACCATAAAGGGCCTTGATAGAAACTCAATCCTATGACTTAAGTGCTCCTAGAAATGAGTTGTCTCAGGATTTTGCTGCCGCACTCTTTATTTTTTGTTGTTGCAGTTTCTTATTTATTAATGACATTTTTTCACTTAATTTGTCTGTTTCTTTCATACCTCAAACAACAATTAGAATTTTACAAATACTATTTGCACATTTATTTATTACAAATGTAATCAAACATCATATGCGGCCTATGGATAGGCCATTAATTGACGGTGTACAACACAATTCTACAACAGTGGGTTGGTGCCAGAGAAGTCAGAATGATAAGGTTGTATTAGCTACAGAGTTAAATTGTCTTGTAGATGTAGTGATTTCTTTGTAGCCACTTTCCTAGCATCAGTAGATTTCCCTGTGATTAATTATCCTTAGAGACTCAGCACTGGGCCTACAATTTCACTATTGCTACAGTCACTCTGCCTACTGCATACAGGTGTATGAAAGAAAAACAAAACCTACATTTAGACATGACCTTTCATGTGTTCCAAATCGCTTTACAGCCAATTAAGTATTTTTGAGCTGTAGTCACTGGTATAATGTAGGCAAAGTTATCAAATGGTGGAGCAGTCTTGAGGGGCCGAATGGCCTACTCCTCCTCCCAATACATATGTTTGTATGTTATTCTGGATTGATGAGACGAGCTGGGCTAGATGACGTTTGTCATCCATAATTATCTTGCACACAGAGGGTAGAATCATAGCTGGAGTTCTGTTTATTTTGCTGCTAATGAAAATTTACTGTGCACAGGCTTCATGGGGTGAGATTGCCAGGATAATAGTGCATAATGTGTCCATTTAAATCAGTAGGCTGTTTTACACTGCACATGGTTCTCAAGAGCCTTTTCCATTGACTTTAATATTGTCCTTTTATCTACTTACCTATTGTCCCACTCTATCCTGTTGCATTTTATAAGTTCTTTGAGGTATTGAGATATCGTGGTTAAATTGTGTTGCATTGTAGATATTGAAAATATATTATAGTAAGAAGTAGCAATCAGCAGAGTCTTCAGACCTGCTGATCAAGAAAACACATAATTGTGAGCCATTCAGTTGTTGGCCTCTGACCTCTAAAAGTTATGTTGCACAGAGATATCTGAGGGCTCCAACACTTCTCCCTGAGCATGAAGACCTATGTTGTTCAATCATTCCACTTTGTTGCTCAAGAGCCATTTGATCTTTTTACCCTGTGAGATTACTGATAAAATAGAGTCCAATTACACCCCTTGTATGAAATAATTACATTGAATAATATCATGCACCCAGGCAGAAGGAAGTCTTCTTCTATTTCTACAGAATGGGAAAGATATTATGTAGTTTATCTGAGTTGCAAGTATTGAATCTTTCCCCAAATATGAATTTACTGTCCCCATGTCCACGCACCATGTGCAGAACATGTTAATGAAGGCTGAGGCAGTCACTGCAATCAGTGTTATCATCTGCACAGTGTTATACATAACTAATGGAGTATTTTAAACTGTCAAATTAACAATACTGCACAATACTGTTCAAGTAAAATTTACACTCTCTGGTTTTGCATCTGGAGTGCTGTGTGCAGTATTAGTCTCCTTATTTAAGGAGGGATGTATATGCATTAGAACCAGTTCAGAGGAGGTTCACTAGACTAAGGTCTGAAGAAGAGTCATGCGTGACTCAAAGCAATAACTCCGTTTCTCTCTCTCCACAGATGCTGTCAGACCTGCTGAGTTTTTCCAGCATTTTCTCTTTTTACTAGACTAATGCCAGGATTGGGCAGATTGTCTTATCAAGAAAGGTTGGACAGACTAGGCTTCTATCCACTGGAGTTTAGAAGACTAAGAGGTGACTTGATTGAAACCTTTAAGATCCTGGTTAGGTCTTGATAGGGCGGATATGGAGAGGATGTTTCATCCTATGGGAGAATCTAGAACTAGGGGTCACTGTTTAAAAAGAAGGGGTTGCCCATTTAAGACAGAGACGAGGAAAACTTTTTTCTCTCAGTGAGTAGTGAGTCTTTGGAATTCTTTTCCTCAAAAGACAGGGGAAGCAGAGTCTTTGAATAATTTTAAGGCAGAGCTAGGTAGATCCTTGATTAACAAGGGGGTGAAAGCTTATCAGGGATAGGTGGGAGGTTACATGGAAGGTCAGATCAGCCATGATCTTACTGGGCTGAATTTTCCAATCCATGTTCTAAGTGCGATAGTGGGCATGAAAATTGGTGTTTTACCCACCGGTCGTAATGGCGGGTTTTAACGTCTGCTACCTAGCACCATGCCGGAGAAACGTCAGATCGCGGGTAGGCAGCCTCTGATTTGCCTGCCCCACCATGAACTCACTTCAGGCACCATATTTAAAGAGCAGCCATGCACAGCTGCCTCACTGCATGCAACGCAGGACTGCTCCACTGAAGCTATGGCCCCGAAAGGCAAAAAGATGGCAGCTCCCAAGTTCAGTGACACCTCCCTGGATCATCTACTGGACACCTTGGATGCCCACTGCGATGTCCTCTACCCCTGCTCATGGCTGGAGGAGGTCCACCAACATCATCATTCCGGCTTGGAAGGCGGCGGCAAAGGTGGTCAGTGCCAATGCTGCACAGAGGAGGTCAGCCATCCAGTGAAGAAAGAGGACAAATGATCTCACCCATTCCACCAGGGTAAGTCAATCACTTCATCACTCTCAACTCGCACACTCACCAGCCCATCAGACATTCATTGGCATCTCACGTGCTGCCAGCTCAAGGGACCTCACCACCAAGAGTTCAAACATGAGCTCGTGTCCTCATCTCATCCATGGCTCCAATCAGCACCCACACATGGCGGCCATCCTTATCCTCTGCCCTGACAAGAATCCCACTCACACTCTATCCATCTGTCTTTATGCAGAACAATCTCACACACAATTAGAGGGAGGGAGTGGCCGAGATCAAGGCCTTCACTCCCTACAAGAACTGAGCCACGACGCTAGCCAGGGAGGATGTAGACTGTTCCTGTGGCGACAGTGAGGTCAGCGACATCACCCAAGTGAGGTTCCTGCACCAGCTCATCCCTCAGGCAACCATACTGTGAGTGCATTGGCCATTTTTCGATTAGCCTGCCATGCACTAATCATCTCTACTTTTTTCCACAGGCACCTCTGCCAAGCGCCCAAGGCTATCAACTCAGCTCTAGCCCCTTGACACCTCAGATGAGGAGCCTGAAGACAGCACCATTGAAGACTCGTCACACCACCACCCACATCCTCCAATATTCAGAGACACACACTTCAGTTCTAGAGCAGCCTCAGAGTCACAATTTGGTGAGCACAGCACACAATCTGGTCCACAGCAGGCAGAGGCAGGCACTCAGAGGACTGCTGGAGGCCAGGATGTTGCTGAGTCCAAGTCAGTTGACAAGCCTCCGGACTCGGTCCTATCTCAGTTGGTGGAGCTGCAGCGACAATCACGGGAACATCAGGCATGGATATCAGCTGCATTCCTCAGATATCAAGGCACGATGGAGGAGTCCGTTGCGTTCGGTCTGAGTTAATAGCACTAGCATGCCAACACACCGAGGTCAACACTGGTAGGATGATCGCCGCTATGGAGACTTTAGTCCAGAACATAGGTCCTGTGCTCCAACAGGATCTGCACTTCATCAGTGGCCTCCATCAGTGGCTACACGAGAGAGGGGGGCAGGCAGCTCGATCTCACTCCAGCTTACCCTTCTCCCCAGGGAGTCAGCCAGGGGCACTCGGGCACCCATCGGGAGGAGGAGCAGCAACTGGACACCACGGGGCCATCCACCCAGGTGACTGTGGCAGTGTCCAGCTGATCCCAATCCCCTCTTCCTGTGACTCCATCAGATTCAGCTCCAAGGCTGAGGAGGGTGCACCTGACCCACAGCAGGAATCCCATAGCAGGCCAGGGTCCCCCAAATCTCGGTCTTCCAGAGGACATGCGCCAAAATCATCACAGACAACAGGACGTAGCAGTCAGCAGGATTCCTCCACCTCCGGTGTGGATGTTGGGGAAGAACAAGACATTGTGGTAGGTTCAGGAAGACAGAAAAATATTAGGATCACATTGGTGGCACAGGAACACATGTATATAGTGTTAATAAATGTAAATAGAATCGCACCCATTTCACATATCCTCTTGTGTATTCCTCCTCTTTATGATCAGCTGTGTTGTTGTCAATCATGTGTCACCATGGACCCTCCCCCCACCTATCGCAGATGTCGCTCTCAAGTTGTATGTTCCAACTGACCACACTGTGTGCCCCTTCTCAGATTGGTTCTGGCATCAGTTATGCCTCGTCCTTAAAGTAAAATGTGCTTGTGGAAGGGAGTTCGTTTTTGCTTTGCTGGGTCATGTCATGTAGAACTTGGCTGTGTAAGTTTGAGGCTGAGGTGTTCAGCTGTCTTCTCAGCATTATTGAAAGGTGAAAGTTTGGTGTGCAAGGAAAGAT
Source organism: Cetorhinus maximus (assembly GCF_964194155.1). NCBI lineage: Eukaryota > Metazoa > Chordata > Chondrichthyes > Lamniformes > Cetorhinidae > Cetorhinus > Cetorhinus maximus. The sequence continues at coordinate 161,714,392 of NC_135882.1, forward strand.
GTTGAAATGCATTGAGAGGGTTTGTATATTCTGGAACTCTATGTTCTCTCTGTCATCCAGCAAGGTTTTCAATCAATGAGCAGAAAATCACAGCCCGTGTATGCACCTGTCTGCCTTAAGCATTGCCCACTGACCCATAAATGTGACCACCTTCCCAGCTCAATGTGCCGGAGCTCTGCCCCTCACAGCCACATTACTGTTCTGGCGCTCGACGCTACGACCTTGAGCTTTTCCCATCTTGTATTATCTGCATAGCACCCACAAAGCTCTTGTCACAATGTAGGGAAGCAGCGCTGTGCCAGACATTCTGCATAGTATCCCCTCACTTAAACAGTCACCGAGGTCAGTGCTGATAGCTCTGATGATGCGTTGCAGTCAGTGGAGGCTTTGAGCATGTTCTTAACGTGCCTAGTGGGTGGTGGCATTGTCACTGGACTAGTAACCCAAAGAGCCAGGGTAATGTTCTGGGGACCCAGGTTCGTGGAATTTGAATCCAATAAAAACCTGGAATTAAAAGTCTAATGATGACCATGAAACTATTGTTGATTGTTGTAAAAAAACCAGCTGGTTCACTAATGCCCTTTAGGGAAGGAAGTCTGACAGCCTCACTTGGTCTGGTCTACATGTGACTCCAGATCGGCAGTAATGTGGTTGACTCTCAAATGCCCTCTGAAATTGCCTAGCAAGCTACTCAGTAAAAAGGAATGAAACAGGATGGACTCCCTGGCATCAACCTAGGCAACTGAAACAACAATGGCAAGTGTCAACCCTGCAAAGTCCTCCTTAGAAACATGTGGCATTCGTGCCAAAATTGGGAGAGCTGTCTCACAGACTAGTCAAGCAACAGGATGACAGTCATACTCACGGAATCATACCTTACAGATAATGCCCAGGACACAACCATCAGCATCCCTGGGTATGTCCTGTCCCACCAGCAGGACGGACCCAGCAGAGGTATTGGCACAGTGGTATACAGCGGAGTCTGTAACATCAATTCCGGCCTCCATGGCATCAGGTCAAACATGGGCAAGAAAATCTCCTGCTGATTTCCATGTACTGCCCCCCACCACCCCCCTCAGCTGATGAATCAGTGCTCCTCCATGTTGAACACCACTTGGAGGAAGCATTGGGGGTGGCAAGGATGCAGAATGTACTCTGGATGGGGGACTTCAAAGTCCATCACCAAGGGGGACTCTGTAGCACCGCCACTAACCGAGCTGGCGAGTCCTAAAGGACATAACTGTTCAACTGGGTCTGTGGCAGGTGGCGTGGGAACCAACAAGAAGGTAAAACATACTTGACCTCATCCTCACCAACCTGTTTGCCGCAGGTGCATCTGTCCATGACGGTATCGGTAGGAGTGACTGCTGCACAGTCCTTGAGGAGACAGAGTCCTGTCTTCACAATGAGGACAACCTCCATCGTGTTGTGTGGCACTACCACTGTGCTAAATGGGATAGATTTTGAACAAACCTAGGAACTCAAGACTGGGTGAACATGAGGCACTGTGGGCCATCAGCAGCAGCAGAATAGTTCTCAACCACAATCTGTAAGCTCATGGCCCGGCATATCCCCCACTCTACCATTACCATCAAGCCAGAGGATCAATCCTGGTTCAATGAAGAGTGTAGGAGGGCATGCCAGGAGCGGCACCTAAAATGAGGTGTCAATCTGGTAAAGCTACAACACAGGATTACTTGTGTGCCAAACAGCATAAGCAGCAAGTGATAGACAAAGCTAAGCGATTCTACAACCAACAGATCAGATCTAAGCTCTACAGTCTTGCCACTTCCAGTTGTGAATGATGGTGGACAATTAAACAACTCACTGGAGGAGGAAGCTCCACAAATATCCCCAATCCTCAATGATGGGGGAGCCCAGCACATCAGTGCAAAAGATAAGTCTGAAGCATTTGCTACAATCTTCAGCCAGAAGTGCCGAGTGGATGATCCATCTCGGCCTCCTCTGGAGGCCCCCAGCATCACAGATACCAGTCTTCAGCCAATTCTATTCACTCCACTTGATATCAAGAAATGGTTGAAGGCATTGGATACTGCAAAGGCTTTGGGCCCTGACGATATTCTGGCAATCGTACTGAAGACTTGTGTTCCAGAACTTGCCGTACTCCTAGCCAAGCTGTTCCAGTACAGCTATTCCAGCACAGCTACAACACTGACATTTACCCAGCTATGTGGAAAATTGCCCAGGTATTTCCTGTACGGAAAAAGCAGGACAAATCCGACCCAGCCAATTACCACCGCATCAGTCTATTTTCAATCATCAGTAAAGTGAGGGAAGGGGTCATTGACAGTGCTTAAAGTGGCACTTGCTTAGCGGCACCTGCTCACTGGTGCCCAGTTTGTGTTTCACCAGGGTCACTCAGCTCCTGACCTCATTACAGCCTTGGTGCAAACATGGACAAAAGAGCTGAACTCCAGAGGTGAGGTGAGAGTGACTGTCCTTGACATCGAGGCAGCATTTGACCAAGGGCAGAATCGTCCCAGATTTGCATTAAGTGCGGTAGCGGGCGGGTAAAACAATGTTTTACCCACTGGCCGAAATGGCAGCTTTTCACACCGTATCATCCCAAAACCACCACGTTAATTATACATTCCTGGAAAACATGCCTTTTAAATGGCGGGAAGGCTCTCATTCGCACACTATGCCATCACCTCATCGCTACATCATGTCGGGCGCCATATTTGAAGTGCAGCTACATGCACACCTCTCAGTGCTTCCAAACAAGGACTGCTGCAAAGAAGACATGGCCCCGAAAGGCAAGAAGACTGCAGCCCCCCCAGGTTTAATGACACCTCCCTCCAATGCCTTTTGGACGCAGTGGAGGCTTGCCATGATGTCCTCTACCCCCGCTCTGGCCTCAGGATGGGCAGCAACCTCACTAATCCAGCTTGGGAGGCGGGGGCAGCGGTGATCAGCGCCAATGCCCTGCAAAATAGGACAGCCACCCAGTGCCGCTCCAGGATGAATGGCCTCATCCATTCCGCCAGGGTAATTCACTCTTCTCATCACTCTCAACTCACACACTCACAAACCCATCACGCATCCACAGGGATCTTACACCTCAAGGGACAACACCACTAAACCTCATATACACCCTCACATCTCCATCAGGCTCACACCCTCTCGAGCTCGCACCCCCATCCTGTCCATGTCTCCGCTCCCCACACAAACATTCCATGCAGTGCCATGTGTCCTGCTCATACTCTCCATCTGTTTTCAAGCAGGAGAAGCTGGCTCACAACAGCAGGGAGAGGTCCCAGACTGGGGGTGGAATAGCTCACTCACTTTGAGGAGCGTGCCATTGCACTGACTGGCGAGGGCATGGACTGTGGCTGCGGTGACAGTGAGGTCGGCGGCAAACACCCTTGTAAGGATCCTGCACCACGTCATCTCTCTCAAATACAAATGTCAGTGCTCTCCCTCTCTTGCTTTTGACTCTGCTGCTATGCACTATTTGTGTCTACTTTGGTTCACAGGGAGCTCTGCAAAGCGACCTTCACCCTCAGACAGCCATTCCCTCAGCTCCATCCAGGTCCTCACCTTCAGCCAAGAGGATACCTCCTGAAGAGCTGGAAATAAGCAGCCTGTAAGGCACTTACCCACACCCTCCACCAGATCAGAGACAAGCACCCTTGTGAAACCTTGATTTAGAGCAGGCTCGGGTTCATAATCTGGTGGTCACCGCACGGACACGTATCCGCAGTGGCAGGAGACAGGTTCATGCGAGCTCCCTGTCACTCGGAGGACTGCTGGGGAAGGGGCATCTGTGAGGTCTGAGTCAGATGATGAGCCGCTAGATTTGGCCATCCAACTCATCCTGGAGAGTCAGCAGAAGGTGGGGGGAACATCATGCAGAGCTGTTGGAAGGCCTCAGCAGAGTGTCACGTGAGTAGGAGGAGTGCGTCCGCCTGCTCTCTGATGAAGCCGTGCCCACATGTGCGCGTATGGAACTCTCCATGGGTGGATGGCAGACGCCATGGAGACCCTACTCCAGCAGAACGCGGAGATGTGTGCAGACCTGCACTCCATTGCGGGAACCATGGGTGAGCTCCTGCAGTGGCAACACGAGAGGGTAACGGGGCACCTCAACTCCTTTCCAGGTGCTCCTTCCCCTCAAGGAGTCAGGTCTGGGTCCCTGGGCACCCGGAGGGAGGAGGAGTTGCAGCTGATCACCCCTGGGTCATCCACTCAGGAATCTCAGAGGCTGTCCTCTCCCTCCAAGTCTCCTTTACCTGTGAGCCCCTCAACCTCGTCCTCTGTCACCGCAGAGGGAGCAGCTGGCCAACTCGTCATTCTGGAGGGAGAAGTGTGCAGGACCTTTCGGAGCCTTGTGCAAGAATTCTCCCATGCATGCAGATCCTTCACATATCATGCTCACCTCAATGTTCTGAGCATTTTGAATGCTGCCTGCTGGGGTTTGCTTTCAGTTGTCCATCTGAGCTGACCTGCATCTCCGCCCGCCCAATGATCACACTCGTATGCAGCACCTGGTCTCTCCCACCACAACTGTCATTTCACTTTCGATTTGGACAGCATGGTCTGAATTCGCTTTTTTGTCAGCTCCCCCATCTTTTCCCCTCCCCCAGTCACCCATGTCCTTTCCCCATCACTGCCCCCTGGCATCACCTTCCACCTCCCCTCCTTCACCTACAAACCACACTTTTTCTTTGGGGATGTCCAGGTGAATGTGCATGTTCCCTTCCTTCCTGAAAATCCCATCCCTATCCACATTCACCTGCCTGACCACCTCCTTCCCACCCCCAGGGTCCGTGTCTGCCTCTGAGTCCCCACCAACCACCCTCGCTGTCCTTTCTACCGCTACCGTCAAACTCTCACCCTCCCACCCTACCCCCTCACTTTGTCCTCGGTCATTCCCTCCATTCCCTCATACCACGCCAACCCTCAGTTCGCTCCCCAGGAGACAGTCATGGACCCATCAGAACCCTCCCCTGCATGTTCACCTGGACATCACCCCACCCCTTTCATCTTGTCAGCTACCAATAACTGTATTCTGAGCTCCTACGTTTAAGACACAGCTCCAGCTTGTCCAGTCGCCCAATAGGCCACACTTTGTTATGACTCTAAGGAATTTCAATGTTTGTAACAAGGGATTAATGCAAGGAGATCGATGAATGCCAGGATTAGGGATTTATCTTGCATGAATGTGCTTCAGTGCTTAACTCTCCTGATTCCCTGCATTGCTCCTGAAAGGGCTCTTATCTTACTGAGCAGCCTCCTGTGCAGCACCTTGTCAAAGGCCTTCTGGAAGTCCAAGTAGATAACATCCATTGGCTCTCCTTTGTCTAACCTACTCGTTACCTCCTCAAAGAATTCTAACTGATTTGTCAGGCATGACCTCCCCTTGAGGAAACCATGCTGACTTTGCCCGATTTTACCATGCACTTCCAAGTATTCTGAAATCTCATCCTTAATAATGGACTCTAAAATCTTACCAACGACCGAGGTCAGGCTAATCGGCCTGTAATTTTCCGTCTTTTACCTCACTCCCTTCTTAAACAGGGGGGTTACATTAGCGATTTTCCAGTCCTCTGGGACCCTCCCTGACTCGAGTGATTCCTGAAAGATCGCCACTAACGCCTCCACTATCTCTTCAGCTATCTCCTTCAGAACTCTGGGGTGTAATCCATCTGGTCCAGGTGATTTATCCACCTTCAGACCTTTCAGTTTTCCTAGCACCTTCTCCTTGGTAATGGCCACCATACTCACCTCTGCCCCCCAACTCTCTTGAACTTTGGGGATGTCACTCGTGTCTTCCACTGTGAAGACTGACGCAAAGTACCTATTCAGTTCCTCCGCCATTTCTTTGTTCCCCACTACTACTTCTCAAGCGTCATTTTCCAGCGGCCCAATGTCCACTTTTGCCTCTCTCTTACCCTTTATATATCCAAAAAAAGTCTAGCAATCTTCTTTTATATTACTGGCTAGTTTACCCTCATATTTAATCTTCTCCCTCCTTATTTCTTTTTTAGTTGTCCTCTGTTGGTCTTTTGTAGGCTTCCCAATCCCCTGGTTTCCCACTGCTCTTCGTCGCATTGTATGCTTTCTCTTTAGCTTTTATGCTGTCCCTGATTTCCCTTGTCAGCCATGGTTGCCTCGTCCTCCCTTTAGTATGCTTCTTCTTCCTAAGGATGAATTTTTGCTAGAGTGCAAAGGGACTTGGGAGTCCTAGTCCAGGATTCCCTTAAGGTTAACTCGCAGGTTGAGTCGGTAGTTAGGAAGGCAAATGCAATGTTGGCATTTATTTCGAGAGGACTAGAATATAAAAGCAGGGATGTGCTGCTGAGGCTTTATAAGGCTCTGGTCAGACCACATTTAGAATACTGTGAGCAATTTTGGGCCCCGTATCTCAGGGAGGATGTGCTGGCCCTGGAGAGGGTCCAGAGGAGGTTCACGAGAATGATCCCAGGAATATGACATTATGACATATGAGGAACGTTTGAGGACTCTGGGTCTATACTCGATGGAGTTTAGAAGGATGAAGGGGGATCTGATTGAAACTTACAGAATACTGAGAGGCCTGGATAGAGTGGACGTGGGGAAGATGTTTCCATTAGTAGGAGAGACTGGGACCCGAAGGGACAGCCTCAGAGTAAAGGGAAGACCTTTTAGAACAGAGATGAGGAGAAACTTCTTTAGCCAGAGAGTGGTGAATCTATGGAATTCATTGCCACAGAAGGCTGTGGAGGCCAGGTCATTGAGTGTATTTAAGACTGAGATAGATAGGTTCTTGATTGGTAAGGGGATCAAAGGTTACGGGGAGAAGGCGGGAGAATGGGGTTTAGAAACTTATCAGCCATGATTGAATGACGGAGCAGACTCGATGGGCCGAATGGCTTAATTTCTGCTCCTATGTCTTTGGTCTTATGGTGTCTAACATGTCTCAGGTGTGCATCTCCCCTTATTTGGTGAAACATAATTCAGCTGGGTGCCCTTTCAATCAGCCTCCCAGTGTAGAACATCAGCCCTCCAATCAGCCCTCAGAGCCCTCACCATTAGGGTCTCAACTCATTTTAATTTTGTGTTGCACCATTGCTTCGGGTTGGAAGATGTCAGTGCTGAGATCTCACTCCCAGAACAGCTTGAACCCTCCCTATGTGACTGTGCAAAGGGCCCCTGGAGGGATCGGCCTGAAGGAGTTCAACTTCCAGGTTTCCCTACATCCAACAACTCTCAATCCTCTCCCTCCAATCCTTGAACCTTTGTGCTTGTGATAGATATCCCTGTGTTGCCTCCTGAATCTTTGGATCCCCTATATTGAAACCTCCTGACCAGTGAAACACATAGCACGCCCCTCCCCAGAACCCTCCAATGACCCCTACACTACCTTTTTCCCATCTGTAGGCTGTAGATGCATCCCCCAACTGTGAGTATGCCATCTGCGAACGAACCTAATGCCAGAAAACCCCCTGACCGAAACACGTGATATTATGATCACTCTCTGTGCACAACGTTCTGGGCACTACTGACCCTGGACCGACATGCTCTCACCCTCCCTGGACTGGGACAGGGACAGACTTTATGAGGTCAGCCATGTAAGCTGAAGTGCTTTTTCACGCCGTGATCCTTCCAATCCGTCCCCAACTCACTTATATCCCTCCAGAAGAGACTCTCCCTCATTCTGGCCCAGAGGACGTCTCCTCTGCCGAACCCCGCATTTCATGTTTCTGAGCTGAAGCTCTGATCATTATTGCCCCTTCCTGGTGGAGGCCTTGCCCTGCGGCCCCTTCCACAACATCCCCATCTTAATGCTGTTCTGGTATGTAGAGCCTTGCCTATGATAGCCTGCTGAGAGCGATGTGGTGCCGCCTATGAAACCTGGCGCTGAGTTGAGATGCCACAGCGCTGCACGGTGAAAGTTAGATGGACAAAGCTCGAAGTCATGAGTGAAGCACTGGTTGCCAGGTGCACGTCGATTATATGCTGTTGTGAAGCACGTCGGCCTCATTAGACTCCAATTTTACCTCTTGAACCAGCAGGCTTTATAATGAGCACTCTTAAGAGTTAAATGTATTCAAATGGCCTTTCTGACATTGCGCATTGGGAAACGCACGCCGCCATTGAAGTCCGGAGCAGACGATAGGAACCTGTTTACTGCCGACGTAAAATGGATTTTTTTCTTCTCGCGATATTTTCCGCTATGTCCTGCCATGAGACCTGCCACAGGTGGGAGCGGAAAATCCCGGCAATTGAATGGTGGAGCAGGCTCAAGGGGCTGAATGGCCTACCCCTGCTCCAAATTTGTATGTTCATTTGTTTAATAATTGCAGTGGAATCGCCTATAGGGTGCATACAAACTAATACTGCATTTATACATGAGTTGTTGTTCTTAATATTAATGAACCATGCTGTATGTATATCAAACAATATTTGTAACCAGATGTCAACAATCAGCATTATAATTTAACTAGTACCTTTCTTTCATTGTTTGGTGCATTGATTGGTGAATCTTAAGGGGGGAAAATATCCTTCTCTATCTGTTGATTCTGAGGCAGAGTCAGAGCAGGCATGTCATACAAGTTGTTCAAAATTCTTGTTTCCTACTGCAATTTACACAACACTTCACCACAAAGCCAAATGCCATGAGCATCGATGCATTGGATGCCTTGACTTGTGTGCTGGGTGACTTAATAGTGGATACCTGAGCAGGGTGAAATGATGTGGCTTTGTCCTGAGACACAACAACATCACTTGTTCACCAACCATTCCCCTGATGCCAGGTATTTTCTCATTGCAAGATGTAATTGGCTAAGCTGAGGACCTTGGCTAAGAGGGGTTCTGTTATAGAGAAATGTTGATCATCACAACAGCCTGGGTCAGGCAGTTATGCAGCATGGATGTGGGTTGTGACCTATTCTAAAGGAATTACGCCCGCCCCTCTCCTAGGCAGCACGCACTGGTACACTCTCAAACCACTGCATGAACTCCTTTTTAAGGCAGGGCCCATGATGTCTGAATTTCTGTACGAGGTAGTTTCAAGAGACCGTGGCACCTCAGGTGTGTGCCCGCTTTCCAGTAGCACAGTCCATGTAGGTACCTGCCTCTTTCCTGTAATACAGTCCATGCAGGTTTGTGAAAGAGAAATATCCAGGTGTCCTGCTGACATGTGGATTCCAGTATCTGATGCACACTTGCAAGGACTGAATGAGTAGAAAGCAGGCATGCATCTGCATGGACTCCACTGCTGAAAAGTAACCACATACATTCATGGATCGTACACTATTGAGCATTCCCCACAAAAAAAAGAAACTGTACTGGAGTTCTATTCGTGTTATACATCTTCAATTTGAAGACTTTGAATGAGGTTTCCACCTGCTTCAGGTGGGATTGTTGCCCACCGATATCTTGGCCCCAATAAAAATGGACTTTTGTAAGAATGAAGCAGTTCTTAGCCCCCACCTCCATTATGCTGTTGACTGAAAACGGGATGAATAATTGGCCCATATCTTTTTCTGCCTTGACATATTCTGGAAGATAGACTCAAACAGAATCCTATTAATTAACAGAGCCCAAGTATTTCCTCTTTGAATAATAATCTCAAACTTAGTTATTCTGTCCATGCAGTTTCTTTGTCTGTCAGCGCTTCCGAATAAAGTTCATTAGTTTTTTGCTGAAATAAATGGAGTCTCTTTCTCAATCAACTCCTGATATCACCAGCACTAGAGAGCTATTAAATTGTTTTATGTAATACAATCATCTGCTCTTTAATCTAACATTTGAACTAATCAATACAAAGTAGTGGATAATACTGTTCATGCTTTGACGCTTGTTCACAGCAGAGACCGAGTGACGGCATTAAATGGGCTCTAAATTTGCACTCCAAGTTTGTTGCTTCTCTATCTAAAAATCACTCAGAAATATTATCAAGCTACTTGCAGTTGTTCTTTCCATAGCTTCGCACTCTTCCCTTGGAGAATAGTGTGAAGTAATGGAAGGACTTGCAGGCAGATGAGTGTGAACCGCTCCTTCCATGGCCGTGACCACCTTTAGACCAGCCAATAGGGGTGGTTAGAGCGCCACGGAGAGTTTTAAGGTCTCCCTTAACCCATAGAGAAAGAAAATGTTGAAAGGGTCACCTGGTTGGGGAGTCTAGAACCAGGGGCCACAGTCTCAGGATATGGGGCAGGCCATTTAGGACTGAGATGAGAAAAAATTTCTTCATCCAGAGGGCGGTCAACCTGTGGAATTCTCTACCACAGAGGGCTGTGGAGGCTGGGTCACTGAGTATATTCAAGAAAGAAATTGATAAATTTTTGGATATAAGGGGCATCAAGTGGTATGGAGAGAAAGCGGGAATATGGCGTTGAGATAGAGGATCAGCCATGATCATATTGCATGGCAGAGCAGGCTCGAAGGGCCGAATGGCCTACTCCTGCTCCTAGTTCCTATGTTTCTATGTAGTACAGAATTTGAGTATTGCTGAAAAAAGCAAAATGCTGTCGAAGCTTCTCATTTTGCACTCATCAGGACGGAGTCGCAAGAAGACCAAGAATATTTATTGCTATATTAAAGAAAAATGGAAGAGTGTATTTATGACACAGCTACTAATATCAAACCAAAGAACATCTCCAGACTGGAGTATTCAGTGGGCAGACTCAACTTATATTGTTGACTATATTTAATACTGAGCTCACTAACAACACAGCTTTACACTAGTGTGCTTGTGCTCCAAACAGAAGTATAAATGTTACAGCATAAACAGGCCAGTCTACATCATCGCCTTTCTCCACATAAGCTATCTAGTCTTTTGTGTAAGAGTAAACAACAGGTCAAACACGAAGCTCTGTGGAACAATACTCACCACGCCTGTGCACCCCAAGAAACTTGCTTTTACTCCTACCATTCCGTTTTTTGCCCTCCAACCATTGCTGTATCCATGTGGCTACACTTCCCTTAATCCCGTGCAACCTTATCATTGCCATATGTCTTAAAAATCATAAACAGGAGGGCTGATTTCCTGTTTATACTATCCTGTGCACAGATACGGCACAATGGCACAGAGAAAGGAAAAGAAATTTCAATCTTTAAGATAGGCTGTGACATCTGATCCGATTGCACAAATATACATGCGAAGTGTTGGCTAGACTTTACGCCGGATGGTTTCTCAGAAGCATCCCAAACACAGCATGCGATACTTTCTATGATATTGAACGAAGGAAGACATGGTGATCATCAATCACCAAAGTCTGAAACAGAAATACCTGGAAAAACTCAGCAGGTCTGGCAGCATCGGCGGAGAAGAGCACAGTTGACGTTTCGAGTCCTCATGACCCTTCAACAGAACTAAGTAAAAATAGGAAAGGGGTGAAATATAAGCTGGTTTAAGGGGGGTGGTTTGTTGGGATATGTAGCCAGTGATAGGCTGCTTGCCCCAACAAACCGCCCCCCTTAAACCAGCTTATATTTCACCCCTTTCCTATTTTTACTTAGTTCTGTTGAAGGGTCATGAGGACTCGAAACGTCAACTGTGCTCTTCTCCGCTGTTGCTGCCAGACTTGCTGAATTTTTCCAGGTATTTCTGTTTCTGTTTTTGTTTTGGATTTCCAGCATCCGCAGTTTTTTGTTTTTAATCACCGAAGTTTGATCGTTTTGGGATCACATTCTACAATTTAGTTTGTTTTTTGCCAAAACTGAAATCCAACATCCTCACATATCAAATACAAAATCAAATGTAACGAGATTGCAGCGGGACGTGAACTTTTCATCACTTGAGCTGTAGCTATATCCAAAATTCCACCAGCAAAAATAAAGTGAAAGTAACAAAAATATAATGTTTGCAGTGTTGGATGTGGAATTGTTTTGAAGGAGGAGCTGAGCTATATGGATACAGAGTGTATCCTTTGGGAGGATCTCATTGGGGTATTATGCCCAAGAAATGTTGATTTAACATTCATTTTTAGTACATTTTCCAGAATCTTTGCAGTGTATTGTAATTAACTGCCCTGCTTGTTTATATTATGTTCTTTCCATGTGATTTAATTTTTATTTTAATTTCGAGGTTTTTGTCCTTTCATTTAAATTCAACCCAACCATGCATCTTTACCACAAGTATGTGTTTTAAACCCATAAACAACGCCATTGAACTTGCACCTACAGAACACCCAAAGCAAACTAAGACAATTGGGCCAGGGGTGAAACATATAAACGCACAAAATGTGAAGTATTGTGAAATGGAAAAAGAAAAATACCACAAAACAAATTATATTCTACAATCATTAAACGGATCTGTGGCTTGGATATGTTTGAAATCAGAAGAGTTTATATGGAGCAATATTAACTTTTTACTCAAGCTATGGGCTGTATTCTCCGTGCCCTTAACTTTAAAGTACAACTATCACTTATTTTCATAAAGGAATCCCTTCAACTTCAACATCCTTGTATCCACTTTTGTTTTGTGCAACCTCGAACATTCGCTAATATTAATTAATTTCCAGCCATTTGTCCTCTACTTCTTCTTTTATAGCTTATGGACCTTAAATGAAACTAAATTATTGCCAGCAAGTGTCCATCAGAGACATTAATCAGCAAGGGGAATTGAAAGTGTGCGTGCACTGCAGTGCCACAAGAAAACTGCAATGAGAGGGAAACGATGGGCTTCAGTATTCTTTATATAATGGACACCATGCATAGCCAATTGAAGCTTAAAGTATCTTCCACAGATCTAGAAAGTGTTAGACAAAAAAATAGTTATCAACTTCTTCCAGGGCACCCACTCTGCTCCTGTAATTAATCATTTTGAGAATAAAGTTTAAACCACTAATAAAGAATCAGTAAGATGCCTTCACTTGTGCATTCCATTCAGCTTTCATGAGAAAAACTGCAAAAATGCTCCCTTTGTTTATTTTATGTATATAGAGATAGCAATCTCACTCTTACGTATATCATCAAGGTGCACCAAGTCAGGACTGTGCCTGCAGTGATGGTGAGGTCGGCGGTGACCACCCTCGTGAGGCTCCTGCACCACATCATCCCTCTCTCAATGCAAATGTGAGTGTTCTCTCTCTGGCTTTTGACTGTGTTGCCGTGCACTAATTGACTCTACTTTGGTTCACAGGGCGCTCTGCTAAGCAACCGACACCCCCAGCCAGCCAATCCCTCAAGTACATCCAGGTCCTCATCATCAGCCAAGGGGGCACCTCCTCCATTGAAGAGCTGGAAATAAGCAGCCTGGAAGACCCATCACAGCGCTTACCCACACCTTGCACCAGCGCAGAGTCTCACACCTCAGTGGGACCTAGATCCAGAGCAGGCTCGGGTTCACAATCTGGTGGCCACTGCAAGGACACATGTCCTCAGCAGCAGGAGGCAGGTTCATGGGAGCTCACTGGCACTTGGAAGACTGCTGAGGATCAGGCATCTGTGAGGTCTGAGTTAAATGGCGAGTCTCTGGATTTGGCCTTCCAACTCATACTGGAGAGTCAGCAGAAGGCAGGGGAACATCACGCAGAGCTGTTGGAAGCCCTCAACAGAGTGGCACATGAGTCGGAGGAGTACGTCCGCCTACTCTCTGATGAAGTGGTGCCAACATGTGCATATATGGAGGTCTCCATAGGGAGGATGGTGGACGCCATGGAGACCCTGGCTCAGCAGAATGTAGAGATGTGTGCAGACCTGCACTCCATCGCAGGAGCCATGGATGAGTTTCTGCAGTGACAATGCAATAGGGAAAAGGGGCACCTCGACGTCGCTCCAGATGCTCCTTCCCCACAAGGAATCAGGCCAGGGCCCCCAGGAACCCGAAGGGAGGACGAGTGGCAGCTGGACACCCCTGGGTCATCCACTCAGGAACATCAGGGGCTGTCCACTCCCTCAATTCCCTTTACCTGTGAGCCCCTCAACCTCGTCCACTGTCACTGCAGAGGCAGCAGCTGGCCAATGAGTGATTCTAGAGGGAGAAATGTGTGAGTGTGGCAGGGCCCTTTGGAGCCTCGTGCAAACATTCTCCCATGCACGTAGGTCCTTCCTGCATCACACACACCTCAATGTCCTGAGTACTTTCAATGCTGCCTGCTGGGGCTCACTTTCAGTTGTTCATCTGAGTTGACCTGCATCTCCACCCACACACCAATCACACTCACATGCAGCACCTGATCTCGCCCTCCACAACTCTTGTTTCACTCTCGATTTAGACAGGACGGTTCTTCATTTTCTCCCCTGTCCTTTCCCCTTCCCCAGTCACCCATTTCCTTTCCCCATCACTGTTAACCCCCCAGCATCACCTTCCACCCCTTCTCTGTGACCTACCTGCCACAACCCTTTTTATTCGGGGATGCCCAGGTGAACAAGCACTTCCCGGAAATCCCATCTCCATCTACATTAACTTCCCTAACTTCCTCCTTCCCACCCCCAGGGTCATTGTCTGCCTCCGAGACCCCACTAGCCACCCTCGCCATCACTTTTATCGTTATCGTCAAACTGTCACCCGTCCACCTTACCGCCTCACTCTGATCTCGGTCATTCTCACCATTCCCTCATACCATGCCCACCCTCAGTTTGCTCTTTAGGAGGCAGTCATGGACTCACCAGAGCCCTCCCTTGCACGTTTACCTGGAAATCCCCCACTCCAGATCCCTTCTCCCCTCAGAACCCCTTCCCCCCCTTGTAACCCCTTCCCCCCCACCCCAGATTTACCCCCACGCTTAGCCCTTCTCCCCTTCCTGACTTCTTCCCCCACCCTTACTTCTTCCTCCACCTTTCTCCCTTCCCTCTCTGCACTCCTTCCTCCCCCCAGACTCCCTCCCCTCTCTACACTCCTTCTTCCCTCTGGACTCGCTCCCCTCTTCACAATCCTTCCTCCCCCTGGACTCCCTCCCCCTCCGAACTCCTTCCCCCCTCTGAACTTCTTCCCTTACACCTTCCCGCCCCCCCTTACACACACATTCACAGTTACTGTCTTCTCCCCTGTTGCCACTTCCTCCCTCCATACTCCCTCTCCTGCAAAAATTCCCCCCCCCCAAACACCTTCATTACCCCCTCCCAACCTCACCTCCCCCTTACACCTTTGTTCCCCCCATCCCAACCTCAGCCCCCATGGCACCCCTTCCTCTCCCAGTTGATCTTAGACCATCCTCTCCCACCCCCTGGTACATCTTCCTCTCCCAAACACATCTAGGCCTTCCTCTCCACCCCCTCGACCATCATCCATTGTGAGCAGACCCTCGACATTGACCTTCCACCTTCCGTGCGTTGCTTCACAGCAGAACCATGTCCATGAGAATCCACCCAGCATGCCATCGACATTCCTCCAGTGTGCCGTTGCTCATAGACTCATAGGCGTTTATGGCACAGAAAGAGGCCATTCAGCCCATTGTGTCTGTGTGCCGGCCAACAAAGATCTGACTACACTAATCCCATTTTCCAGCACTTGGCCCACAGCCCTGGAAGCTATGGCAGCGTAAGTGAATGTCTAAATACTTCTTAAATGTTACGAGAGTCTCTGACTCAGCCACCCTTTCAGGCAGTGAGATCCAAACTCCCACCACCCTCTGGGTGAAAATATTTCTCCTCAACTCCCCTCTTAGCCTCCTACCTCTTACCTTAAATCTATGCCCTCTGGTTATTGACCCCTCTACTAATGGAAAAAGTGCCTTCCTATCCATCCTACCTATAACCCTCAAAATCTTATACACCTCTATCAGGTCCCCTCTTAACCTTCGCTGCTCAAAGGAAAACAACCACAGCCTATCCAATCTTTCCTCGTAGCTCAGACCCTCCAGCCCAGGCAGCAGCCTGGTAAATCTCCTCTGCACCCTCTCCAGTGCAATCACACCCTTCCTATAAAGTGGTGACCAGAACTGCAATAGTACTCCAGTTGTGGCCTAATCAGCATTTTATACAGTTCCAGCATAACCTCCCTGCTCTTGTATTCTATGCCTCGGCTAATAAAGGCAAGTATCCCATATGCCTTCTTAACCACCTTATCTATCTGCCCTGCTACTTTCAGGGATCTGTGGATATGCACACCAAGGCCCCTCTGATCTTCAGTACTTTTCAGGGTCCGACCATTCATTGTTTAATCCCTTGCCTTGTTAGCTTTCCCCAAGTGCATTACCTCACACTTATCCAGGTTGAATTCCATTTGCCACTGCTCCGCCCACCTGACCAGCCCATTGATATCCTCCTGCAGTTTACGGCTATCCTCTTCACTACCACCCTACCAATTTTCGTTTCACCTGCAAACTTCTTGATCATACACCCTACACTTAAGTCCAAAACATTTATGTACACCACAAACAGCAAGGGCCCTGCACCAGGCCCAGCACAGCCCCACTGAAAACAGGCTTCCAGTCACAGAAACTTCCCTCTATCATCACCCTCAACTTCCTGCCTCTCAGCCAATTTTGGATCCAACCTGCCACTTTGCCTTGGGTCCCATGGGCTCTTACTTTCTTGACCAGTCTGCCATGAGGGACCTCAACAAAAGCCTTGCTAAAGTCAATGTAGACCACAGCAAATGCGTCACCCTCATCAACACTCCTGGTTACCTCCTCAAAAAATTCAATCAAATTTGTCAAATATGACCTTCCCGCAAGTACCTCCTCTCTCTCCATATTAATTTGCTCCAATATTTCACAGTCCTCTGCCCTGATGCCTATACCTACATCGTCCTTTTCCATTGTGAAGACCAACGCAAAGTATTCATTAAGGACTGTACCCACCTCTTCCAGGTCCACGCACAGATTACATGTCACAGATATATTCTGTCCCTCAGAATAATTTCTAGTAACTTTGCCATCACTGAGGTTAGACTGACTGACCTGTAATTTCCTGGTCTATCCCTTCCTCCCTTTTTTAATATTGGGACAATGTTAGCAGTCCTCCAGTCCTCTGGTACCTCACCTGTGGCCAGAGAGGATTTGAAAATTACGGCCAGGGCCCCTGATATCTCTTCCCTTGCCTCCCTCAACAGCCTGGGATACATCTCATCTGGGCCTGCGGATTTATCCACTTATAAGGCCATTAAACCCGCTAATACCTCTTCTCTCTCTAAGTTAATTTCCTTTAATATTTCACAGTCCTTCGCCCAGATGTCTATACCTGCGTCGTCCTTTTCCATTGTGAATGCAAAGCATTCATTGAGAACTGTACCCACGTCTTCCGGGTCCACACACATATTACATCTATGGTCCCTATTTGGCCCTACTCTTTCCCTAGTTATTCTCTTGCTGTTTATATGTTTAAAAAAACCCCTTTGGGTGTTCTTTTATTCCACCCAACAATGTTTTCTCATGCACTCTCTTCGCTTTCCCAATTTCCTTTTTAATTTCCCCTCTGCACTTTTTATACTCCTCTAGGGACTCTGCCGCATTGAGCCCTTGGTATCTGCCATAAGCTTCTCTTTTTTCCTTAATACTAAGCTTTATGTCCATTAACATCCAGGGTTCTCCAGACTTGGTCCCCCACTTTGTCTTTATGGGATAATATTTGCCTTGTACTCTCGATATTTCCACCTTGAATGCCTCCTACTGCTCTGACACAGTTTTATCTGCAAGTAGCTGCTCCCAGTCCACTTGGGCCAAATCATAACTCATCTTAGTAAAATTAGCCTTTCCACAATTTAGAACTTTTATTTATTTTCCATAACTATCCTAAATTAACTGAATTATGATCACTATCTCCAAAATGCTCCCCTACTGATACGCCTTCCACCTGCCTAGGCTCATTTCCAAATATTAGGTCCAGAACTGACCCCTCCCTTGTTGGGCTTCCTACGTACTGGCTAAAAAAGTTCTCCTGGATCAACTTAAGAATTTTGCTCCCTCTCTACCTTGCACACTGAAACTATCCCAGTTAATATTTGCATAGTTAAAATCCCCTACTATTACTGACTTATTTTTCTTATACTTCTCTGAAATTTGGTTACATATTTGATCCTTTATCTCTCCCTGACTGATTTGGGGGCCTACAGTATACACCCAACAACCTGTTTGCCCCTTTTGTGCTTTTTACCTCTACACATATGGCCTCATTTGATGATCCTTCCAAGGTATCAGCCCTCCTCACTGCTATAATAGATTCCTTGAACAATATTGTGACCCCCCCCCTTCTCTTCTACCCCCCTCTCTATCTCGTCTGAATACCCAATAACCAGGAATGCTGAGCTGCCAATCCTGCCCTTTTTTTAGTCAAGTCTCAGTCATAGCTATGATATCATACTCCCATGTGCATATCTGTGCCCTCAGCTCATCTGTCTTATTCCTCAGGCTCCTTGCATTAAAATATATTCCATTTAGCCTTGCAAAAGTCACTTCTTTCTTATCTAGCCTATGTTTCCTCTGCCTTCCAGACTCACTTACTCGCGTTTTTGCGACTAGCTGTTGGGCTGCAGCACCTTCTGCTCCTCAGACGTCCGCGATGTGAGCAAGGCCCTAGCAGTACGTTCCGACTTCTTCATGTCACACTTGTCAAGACATGTTCTGCACTGGCGCGTAATCACTCTGACATGGGCAGATAACCCACCAGAGGAATGATTCCAGCGAGCTGGCCTTATAATGATATGCAGATGTATTACAATGAGGTTCCCAACGTCCAACGGCGGGAAATGTGGCCCACCATTGAAGGACTGAGCAGACGATCGCAAACTGGTTTCATGACGTTGTGAAACTGATTCCTGGCCTTCTCGTCATATTGTCTGCTCATGCTGCCAAGCATGCCCGACACCAGTGAGCATGGAAAATTCCACCCATGGGAGATAAAATGTTACAAGACCCACAGGTGCTGTGGATCCACATCAGGGTGCTGAAGATGACTTTCCATCCATTGATTTTCTAATAAGTCACGTAGTTGCTTGTAAACTATGATCTTAAAAAAACTTGCCCAGGGAACAAGCTACAGTTTATAATGCAATAAAAACAGAAAACGCTGGATCAGGCAGTATCTATGGAGGGAGAAACAAATTTAACAGTTCAGGTCAGGTAGTGCCACGCTCATGGAATTTTTTTCATTCATTCATGGGATGTGAGCATCACTGGCAAAGCCACCATTTGTTGCACATCCCGAACTGCCCTTGAGAAGGTGGTGGTGAGCCGCCTCCTGGAACTGCTACAGTCCGTGTGGTGTAGGTGCTGTTCAGAACGGAGTTCCAGGATTTTGACTCATTCACATGGAAGGAACGATGATATAAATCCAACTCAGGATGGTGTGTTGCTTGGAGGGGAACTTGTGGGTAGTGGTGTTCCCATGGGCCTGCTGCCATTCCCCTTCAAGGTACGGGAGGTCACGGGTTTGGAAGGTGCTGTCAAAGGAGGCTTGGTGAGTTACTGCATTGCATCTTGTAGATGGTACACACTGCTGCCACTGTGTGTCGGTGGTGGAGGAAGTGAATGCTGAAGGTGGTGGATGGGGTGCCGATCAAGCAAGTTGCTTTGTCATTGTTGGTGTTGAAGCTTCTTGAGTGTTGTTGGAGCTGCACTCCTCCAGGCAGCGCAGGAAGCACTTTAATGACCTAAACAGAACAAGGTCCTCTACAAATGTTGCTGACCTGACCAAGGCCTTTGACACAGTAAACTGTGAAGGCCTGTGCAAGGTGCTGTACAAATATGGCTGCCCTGAAAAGATGATCAGGTTCATCACTCATTTTATGTTGGTATGATGCCAGTGTGATGCACAATGGTGCCTCATCAGATGCCGTTCCTGTCACCAATGGCACTAAGCAAGGCTGTGTAATGGTTCCAGTTCTGTTTGTCATCTACTTTTCAGCCATGCTCTTGTACGCAATCAAAGATCTTGACATAGGAGTGCACATTCAGTTCAGGTTTTCAATTATTTGTTTGGCTGGGGTAACAGTTATAGTTTGATGTAGGGGTTAACAATCCATTCAAAGGCTTCAGCATATGCAGTGTGAATGGTTGTGATGCCACCAGGAATGGATCCCTCAGGGCAGAAGTTCCGGTATGTGGGCAATGGTCTAACTTGGATGGCCCAATTTGAGTTACTCCTCATGTTCTATTTGTGGAGAAAGCGGCCACATCTCTGACCCATCCTCAAGCAATTGAGGGTTGTACAGATTTCCCGTGGAAGATTGAAACCTAGGACTTCACCACTTGGGTCATTTATCAGGTTGTGGTTGGTGATGTTTGCAGTAAATCAGGAGGTGCGCCAACGAGAGGTGGAGCTGTTGTCAGTGTGTAGGGCATGGAGTGCATTCCAGTTGGGACGATGGGATTTCAGACTAATGCGTGAGTTTTGGTTTGAAGTCCCATGTCACTGATTAGGAAACATTCCCATTGTCACATCTGGTGATCATAGGGCATATTATATGGCATTCATTGTAGATCTCTAACACTCCATTGGTCAGGTTTCTGATGGGTTTCATCAGCCAAGATGGAAGTAGGCATCCCTTGGCTCTGAGCAGTCACCCCCTTGGTGAGCTTGCAGGTCTAAAGATATTAGGGAACTTGATCATTGCAGGACAAAAGCATCATGGCAGGCTCCCAGGGATCTTGCACACACATGCAGAAAACCTCTGTTTATGGTTGCACACAAGCTAAATAGGGATGAAGTGGAAGTCCTTACGACCTATAAATACTTCTGGGTGATCTGAAGGTGCCCGGATTGCCATGTATGTGTATTCGATGACACCCTACACTTGTTGGAAGCTAACCTGAGCTGCAAACCCAAGCAGCAATTCATTCTGACTGGTGTGATTGCAGGCTCTGTTGATATAATTGCCGGTCCTGGAAACTGAGCCAGCAGTCATGTATTCATTGTGGGTCACCCACTGCAAATCCTGAATGTATTTCTGGAATAGCCCTGGAAGGATCCAGAGATAAAAAGGTTGAGGGAAGTGATGGGAACTTTGACAGCACTGATAAAACATGGGCAACAGTGATCTTCGAGGATGCTGCAGATGTCTCCCAACAATTACATGGCAACTTGAACCTCCTGAAAAACTGCTGCTCAGACATCTCAAGGACACTGCCTCTGCCTGTTGATCGTGTTTCATAGGTAGAGCTTCCTGCGAGCTGTTGCTCTCCACTTTACTGGTCTCCTGTCAAAAAATCTGCCAAGCTGTCAAAGAATTGTCAAAGAACTGCCATAGCTATCAAAGCTGTAAAAGCTGTCAAAGAACTGTCAAGCTGTCAAAGAACTGTGAAACATGTCAAATAACTGTCAAAGCTCATTTGAACTGTCAAAACGCATTGGAACAGTCAAAGCTGTCAATAGATTTAACTCTGCTAGGCTTTAAATTTTAAAAAAAGTCCAGAGTTTAAAAAAAATCAGTGCTTGATATTTTGTTCTATCTGCTGACATAAGCCTGAGGGTTCTCATTATAGGATTTGTACTGCAATGGCCAATTTTACAAACTAACATTATCACAATGGGGTGCCTGTTCAGTGAGCATTTTCATTTACAGCTCCAAGTGTTTGTTTTCATAAGATATTAGTTGAAGGAGTTTCAATGTATTTTTTTTCATCTATGCAAGTGTTTTTTGTTTAAACTAGTGACATCATGGGCAGAATTTTCCCATTGGCGTGTGGGGATGGGCCCCGCACGTCCGCGCGTAAAATGATGCGTGGTGAGGTCAGGCGAGCATCCTGACGTCACCACACGCCATCATGATATTTCGTTGGGCAGGTGTGTGACGATATCCAATGTGCGTCCACCATTAATTAATGGACCACTTAAGACTCACCAATCGACGCCGATTTTTTGGAGCCCGTGCAATCTTCAGGTTGGTGCACGGGTGCAACGGGCAGGCGGGTAGGATACATTTGTATAAACCTCATCCATGGGCGAGATAAGAGGGCTCAGTGGGGTCGCGAGTGTGCTCTCTCAAGTATTGATTTTCCTACGTCGCTGCCACTTGCCTGTGTGATCTGCAATTCTTCAAAACACATACCAGCTGCTTTGTCTGGATTCTTAACTTTCAGGTCAGCACTCTGCACTGAGGAGTCATTTTTTTGGGCCTGCAGGTTTCAGGAAGCCTTCCCATAGCCTGGAAATGAGAGCTGAACTGTCCACTGGAGGCACCTCCTCCTCTGAGGAAGGGAGGGCTAGAAGGGGAAGGAAGCCAGGAGTGCACACTCAGCCTCCAAGGGAGCCACCTTTGGGAGGACAGGCGCAGGCACAAGGGGCGCAGGGCCAAGAGGTAGACCAAGGCGGAAGGGGCTGCAGAAGACGCTACTATCCTGCTGCCAGTGTTTACAGGCGGCAAAGCAGCTACCTCAATATGTCTGAGGTGCGGTGCCGAAGGAGGCCCCATTTCTCAAGGGAGACAGTCAACTATACCTGTCAGATGATTGGGCCTGAGATCTCCGCTAATTATGTGGCCAGTGGCTCTAAAGGTCACAGCTGCCCTCAACTTCTATGCCTCTGGCTCCTTCCAGGGGCTGGTGGGTGTACTTTGCGGCAGTTCCCAATCAGCTGTCCACACGTGTCAAGCAGGTTACAGACACTGTTCAGCCGTGCAATGACCATCAGCTACTATCGTTGGGACCAGGCAAGCCAGGCACAGCGAGCCAGAGGCTTCACGGCGATGGCTGGCTTCCCCCACATCCAGGGTGCAATAGACTGCACACATGTGGCCATCAAGACACCAGCAGGTGAGCCCAGTGCCTTCGCCAACAGGAAGGGCTTCCACTCCATGAACGTGCAGATAGTGTGTGATCACAGGATGCTGATTCTACAAGTTTGTGCAAGGTACCCAGGCAGCTCCCACGATGTCTACATCCTCAGATGCTGGGGCTCTTCAGTGCTCCAGCCCAGCTTGATGGATAGTTGCTGGGTGACAAGGGCTATCCCCTCAGAAGGTGGCTCATGACGCCTCTCCGCCACCCAAGAACAGAAGCTGAGCAGCGGTACTATAGGAGCCACATCTCCACAAGGGCTGTGATGGAGAGAGGCATCGGGCTCCTCAAGATGCACTTCCGATGCTTGGTTCGCTCAGGATGTGCTCTCCAGTACCCCCCAGATCGTGTCTCGGTGATGGTGGTTGCATGCTGCGCTCTCCACAATCTTGTGCTGGAAAGGGGGGATGGTGGACAATGAAGACGTCGACGCAGTGGCTGCGGCTGCACATGATGAGTCAGCAGTGAATCCGAGGATGAGCACGCACAGGGAAATACTGAGGGGGTAGATGCTGACCCGGGCATACTGCAGGGAAGTAGGGACGCCCGGGAGGCTTTAATCCAATGAGCCTTCTGCTAGCACACCACAGATGGTCCACCGGGACAAGCCTGGGTTGTAGGCTCCATACTCGATACCTAAGTGCCAAATCTTCCAGGTTGGGAGCAGTAACTAAGGGCCTTGTTAATAAAGCTGAATGTCCCACAATGCACTCCTAACATTTTTGGAAACCATACACATGCAGAAGAAAAGAGGCGCCCTCAGCCATGGTCACATGTCTGAATTTAATATCACGGGCAAAGAAACTTAATGAAACAAAATGACAAGGGTGTTCGAAATCAAAGGAAATCATAAAGACCTCATCTCGGGCCAACACAAAAGGATCAGTGAGCCTGGTGAGCCTAAGGTGCCTTATGTTTACATTTCTGGGTGCTACGTCTTGGTGCTGCCCCATTGCTCGAAGTGGCATCTGAGACAGCCTGCTGACCCTGCTGTCCTGTTGGCCTTGATGACCTTGGTGGCCTTCTGGCCCGTGGAGCCTGTGCTGGCCCCACTTGGGAGGGATCTGCCAGTTCCACAGCTGGCATCGCCCCAGTTGTCGCAGCCTCACTGGATGCTTCGGTCACTGGGAGAGGGATGGAGAAGCTGCCGCTCTCATCCGGAGCACCCTGAGAGGTGCCCGCAGAAATGACAGGTAGCTGCTGCGCCGACGTGAGGCCGCTTTGGACCTCCCTGCTCACCGTGGATAGATGGGAACCGTGCTGGGAAACTTGGTGCCCACACCATCTCCCACACTGGCACTGACCAGCTGAGGTTAGTGCCGATGTGAGGGCTTGTTGGTCAGAGCACACCCCCAGGAAGCCCTGATGGGTCTCCTGGAGATGACTCTCCACGTGAGTTGCCACTCTCTCCATGGAGGACGCACGGTACTTGGACACATGGCTCATTGCTTCGGCGACCGTCCGCGTAGACTCCTCCACCATGGAGACCAAGCCAAGCACAACCTCATGTATCTCCCCCAGATGCACCCACACATCCGGCTGCATTTCCTGATCCTGCTGCATCGCAGACTACTCCAGTGGCACATCATCAGGCGCCAACTGAGCATGTGCTGGTCCCCTGCAGTCCTTCAACTGCTGGCACCATGGGCACTCTCTGTCTCTGCCAGCTCCTCCAGCGACTGTGAAGTGCCCACACCGCTGTGCCCCGGGACACTAGCCGATGTTCGAATTCCCACCGAAGTGCTAGTATCTGCGCTGGTGCCTGTCTCGCAGAGATGTTGTGACGCTGCTGAGAATTCAGGCCCCTCAGGCGTGGGAGGGGGCCTCTGCTGCTCCTCCTCCTAGTCCTGCTCCAATGATGCTGAAAGGAAGAACAAGGACATTGGATCAGTTAACGTGGAGAGAATGACAAAGTGCATCCCTGGCCCCCGGATCATTATGCGCTCACC
Source organism: Cetorhinus maximus (assembly GCF_964194155.1). Lineage (NCBI taxonomy): Eukaryota > Metazoa > Chordata > Chondrichthyes > Lamniformes > Cetorhinidae > Cetorhinus > Cetorhinus maximus. Next base: position 161,738,948 of record NC_135882.1, read on the forward strand.
CTTCCATAACCAATGGTCAAGCCATGTTGCAAAATTAAATAAATTAACATTCAGAACTGCTATGGCTGTTGTGAGAACCTCACTGTTGGGCATAAATACCTGGCCGTGGCACCCCAGCCTCACCAACACCAATTGACCTGGGCGCATGGCGCCTCTCCAAATCCAGGGCCGCCTCCTCGAACCGGTTAAGAATGGCGATCTGCACCTGACCACCGCCAGTCCTCACACACTCTGCCACGTTATGAGCATTCTTTTCCTGAAAATGAGAGACGATTAATGCAAATGGCACATGGACTTGCTTCGCGCACAGCCCACCCTAACCAGAGTGGGACATATCAGGCATCCAGTGACTCCTCACCCCGCTGCTGTTGAACACTCACACAAAGATGTCTGTTCCCCATGCCCCCCCCCCCCCCCCCCCCCACCCCCCTTGGACACATGCTGCCTACATCACATTAGACACCACACGGTATATCCTTCCATAGCAAGGAGGCGCAAGCACATGGAGTGCGGAGTGCAGCAGATAGTTTGTTGCCGCTTCACCTTGAAGCTCCCCTCCCAGCATCTCATCACCCTGAATTGGACATGTCCGGCAGTTCAAGCACAGCGTCTAGGTGTAGCTCCTCCAGGTTGCCCCCAAAACAGTCATGTGGGACTCAGTGTGACAGATGCTGTGAGAGCAAAACACATCTCTTCATGATCTTCTCAGGCTGACCTCAGCATGGGCAATATCTGCTGGCCCACCCAGCAAAGGACACATGCCGTCAATGATTCAATGCAGTCACTACCCTCAGACTTAGGGGAGCGGGGACAGCAGGGGGGGGTAAGCCAACCTGCTGGGTTAAATGACCAATGCCAACATGGTACTCACCCTGCCAGAACGCAACAAGTCGTTGAAGCATTGGCGACACTGGATCCAGGTGCGCCGCACCACGTCATGGGAGCTCACCACCTCCGCCACCTCCTCCCAGGCACGTTTCGTCATGTGGGGGGGCCTCCTCCTCCCACCCTGGGGAACCAGTACCTCCCACCATGCTGCCACCTCCTCGAGGAGAGGAGCAAGGCAGTCATCCAAAAAACGAGGGACACACTGACTCCCCACCCTACCCTCCGGCCTGGTCTGACCCACTGCCCTACCCTCCAGATTTGCATGAACTTCATTGCTCCTCAGCACAGCCCTTCGCCCAGCCATTGCGAGCAGCCTTTCTGAGACTGCCAGGGCCTTTCTTTATACAGGCCACCGGGTCGCCATTGGACCCGGCGGCCTGAGCGCGCCTGCCTCTGCCTACCCATTCCCACTATGCACGGGAGTCATGAAGTACGCTGGGATGGCCTTAATTGGCCCTCCCACGTAAAATGGTGGCGCGGACCCGATCTTGAGCGGTGATCGGGTCTGCGCCCACTCCCGCTCTACCCACCCCCACCAACCAGAAAATTCAGCCCTATGAATAGACATATAACTTTATTTTATGTCAGCATGGCTTCTGAGGTTTGACCATAGTGGATACTAGGTGAGTTGCCGTGGAGGGGTTAAGAATAAAAGGTGGTGGGTGAGGGGCATGGTTTGGCACAGTGGCTATAAAGGGCCATGGGGCTGTAAGGGAGGCATGGAGATGTGAGTGGCCCTAGAGGGCTGGTGGGGACATGTATTTACACAGGTTGGTATGTATGGGGCATGGCACTGTGCGGGGGGGAGGGGGCATTGAGGGGGGTGAGGGGTGAGGAATCATTTTTATTGAATTCAACAAAGTGCTGGAGCACTGAAGCAAGCCTTCGCCCTGTCAGGAATTCTCCTGTCTCCGCGGACCCGACCTGGCAGCAAAAACCTCTGTTCATCTCTCCACAGATGCTGCTAGACCCACTGGGTATTTTTAGCACTTCCTATTTTTATCACCAGAGATAACTCCCAGCTTTTCTCCTCAATCATGCCATGGGATCCTTCCACATCCACCCCAGCAGGTAGATGGGGCCTCAGTTTAGTATCTCGTCCAATAGGCAGCATTCAGACAGTGCAGTGCTTGATTTTATTTTTGTGCTCAAGCCCTAGAGTGGGATTATGAGCCCCAAGCCCTTTGATTCAAGGGTGAGTGTGCTACAAACTGAGCCACAACTGGCAGACATAATTTGCAATTAATTTCTAGACAGCTTTGTGCAATGGACTCACGCCTACAATGAATTGGATTTAAGATGTTAAAACTCATTTTGTGCAGCATGTCTATTTCCACTTGGGAGAGAAACATTCATCCCATTAGCCTGGGCTAGATTCAAGCTCAGTTCCCAGCGGTGAAAGTATAGCATACTAATCCACTATGCTACAAAATACTGTAATTGTAATAGAAAATCTATAATGCATTGGACATTTTGATTTTATGTAGTAACACATTATCTGTAAAATGGATTAATTCCACAGGATGAAAACTGGATTTGTTTCAGCTCTGTATAAAATATTTTGAGGTTAACAAAATCAACTATTTTTTTGATTATCCTTGGCGGGGTTGAGGTAACTGGAAACTATTTGGGGGTTAGATTGGCTCCAGGTGGTGATGAAAGAGTAGAATTAATCAATTCCCTGTGATACCTACAGCACTCAGGACACCACTGACCATTGACCACCAAATCTGGCTCAATAACAAAAGCACAATGGATAGATCTGTCACTGAAAGGTAGGGTTCTACCAATTGAGCTCCAGATAGCTCAGTTGGTAGACTAGGTATCTATCTAGTTAATCGTGTTGCAGTTTTAGATTGTTATGCTAAATTATTTTTCTTAACCACCCGCAAAGGTAAGCTCTCACTCCCTATTGTCTGAGGGAGCTTTAAACCACCCAATATCTAACTAATTTGTCATGAGTCCAGGGATGGCACAGAAAAGGATTGTGAACTGTTCATTGACTTCAGAAAGCAGTAGAATAAACAATTCGCTGGAACAGTGTTGAGACTATAAACTGCCAAACACATTTGTTGAACATAAAACAGATAAATGAACAGAATTAGTAACAGATTTGAGGAGCTAACAGGTTAACTATCTCTCCTTGGAAAGTCAAAAATAATGAGCAGTTGCATCTGCTATGCTAATCCTTATTACGCACTACTTTACACACGGTCCCTGAATATTAATCCTTAAGTGGATCTTTGCTCCTACATGTCCACAGATGCATCTTATCTTGCCTATCTCACTCTCTGATGGCTTCAGAGAACTCACAATTTGAATAAGACAGGCTTATAAAGGGGCAAAACATTAATGTTTCATGTTTCTGCTAATTATAGGGTGTCGTTGGGACTTATTTATGTGGGAAGCCCCCAACAAGTAAACGTGGTGTAAAATACCCATGCTGCCAGAAACTCTTGCGTTTGCCACCCATCTGGAAAAGGGTCTGCCCAGGCCTCACACCTTTCTCAAGACTCCATCTGTGACTCCATTGACCCACCTGTAAGTGGTCAATACTTAATTTTTTTTTAAAACTGAGCCCCGGCATTTTACTACACCATTCAGATGAGCTCCCAGTCGAGGAATGAGGTCCAACTGAGTGGCCAAGAAAATTCCATCCCAATGTAAGTTAAATATATCCCAAACTCAAAATAAGCTGCCAAACAAATATATTACTCAATCAGGGTCAGAAACTTTGGCACCTTCCATAGATTTTCAGGACCAGCATCTATATTCTGCAGCTTTGAGTACCAGGGCTATTTTATGATTTTTAACCCCATATATAGCATGACAGAAAAAAAGTAGTCTGTATAGTGACACATATGGACAGAAACTATTTTCATAGTCACAGGATGGTTGTGGCTGAACACTCAGTGGCATTCTCAATAATACTCTGTGCTGATGCTTTAACTTTTGTGCATTTAATTCATTGTGCACACCTGGAAGTGTCTAAGGCTTGTGCCTGAGTTAAAAGGGAGTTTCGGGTAAGGGGAAAGGAATGACCCTGCAGGAAGTTAATCTACAGTGCAGATCAGCGAAACAGAAACCCTAGCTGTGTGGATTTTCTAGTTTGGGGAATGCTAAGTGCGTTGATGGAATGCTGCATGTATCTTATTTTACCAGACCAAAAAAATAATATTGTTAAAACATTATTTTATTTTTAAAATTAAATTATAAATGAAACGCTAAGTATTTTTCATCAGCCATATAGGAAACATTAACAGAATATTACACTGGCACATTATTAGTAGATATAGTGGAAATGTTTGCTGTGAAGTCGTTGTAGCTGAGGATGTTATCAAGCATCATGAATTTTTAAAGCACAAAGATGTTACTTGCATTGCCAAGGTCGTTGCGCATTATCTGGAAGAGATTATCTACTACAGCAAATGAAGTTATAAATTCACCATACCAATATTTTAAAATAAGCTGTAAAACAGAAGGCAATGGCTGATAATAATTTCTATTATAAATTTTCTTTAGGATAGCAGCTCTCTGGCACTGGTCAGAAATCAAGGACACGTTTTAAAATATTATACACACAGAGGATGAAGGTGAAATTTATCTTCAGCAAGAGTGAGAACGGGGCTTATGGTGAGCCAGCAGTTGGATTTACACCTTGCATTGCAGTGTAAAGCGGGTTGTCAATTCGCAATTAACTTGTTTTGTGCCACTGGCATATACCAGTTTCTCCACCATCATACATGGCTTATTTTTCATAAACTTCCATCTTTGTATGAAGTTTTCAGCAAAATCTTTTTTTATTAAGAGCATAAATTCATTTTTAATTTGTTTTGTTACTGATGTTGAATTGGATTACAATGGAAGTGAGGAAATAGCTATGGAGTGAAACAGTCTAAAATAGGTAAAAAAAATGTGATGTTAGATATGAATGTAAATTTTCACTCTACCTGATAAGCATTTGAAATTAAACAGGACATACTCTCGGAATGCTTGGCTCACAAAAATACTCTCCGAAAAAATAAACTGCAACAAGGTTCAGTGCAGATTTAATTCAGAGCACCGTGCACATTTCTGGTCTCCATAATACAAAAATGATATATTTTGCAAGGAAGGAGGTGCAAAAGGATAGATAATACCACAATTGAGAGGTCGGCCTGAACTTTCAAATGACGGAGGCGGGACTGGAAGCAACGGCCCTGCAATTTCCTGCAGCTGAACCACATGCCAGTCTCCTACCACGGTCACACCTCCAGGTCATTTTCCTTCTGGGCTGAGGATCGGGGGAGGGAGGGGGGTGATGACTGCTTGCCCGCAAGCAGTGGGTAGCCTATTTGGCCAACTAAAGGATTTATTAAGAGCATTTAGAACCATGGAACCATAGAAAAGTTACAGCACAGAAGGGGGCCATTTGGCCCATCTTGTCCATGCCAGCCCGAGGACACCCAGGTGCCCTTTCTAATCCCACCTTCCTGCACCCGGCCCATAGCCCTGCAGCTTACAGCACTTTAGGTGCAGGTCCAGGTACTTTTTAAAAGAGTTTAAAGTTTCTGCCTCTACCACCAACTTGGGCAGCAAATTCCAGATACCCATTACCCTCTGCGTAAAAAAGTTCTTCCTCATGTCCCCCCTACACCTTCTGCCACTTATATTGAATCTATGTCCCCTGGTTCTAGAATTCTCCACCAAGGGAAACAATTTTATCCTGTCCACTCTATCTATTCCCCTCATAATTTTGTACACCTCAATCAAGTCACCTCTCAGCCTTCTTTGTTCTAAGGAAAATAACCCCAACCTATCCAATCTCTCCTCGTAGCTACACTTTTCTAACCCTGGCAACATTCTTGTAAACCTCCTCTGCACTCTCTCCAGAGCTATTATGTCCTTCCTGTAATGTGCTGACCAGAACTGCACACAATACTCCAGTTGTGGCCTTACCAGTGTTTTATACAATTCCAACATTATATTCTTACTTTTATATTCTATACCTCTTCCAATAAAGGAGAGCATTCCATATGCCTTCTTCACAACCTTGTCTACTTGAACTGCTGCCTTCAGGGACCTGTATACTTATATGCCAAGATCTCTCACTTCATCTACCCCTCTTAGTATATTCTCATTTATTGCGTAATCCCTGTAACTGTTTGACCTCCCTAAATGTATGACCTCACACTTCTCTATGTTAAAATCCATCTGCCACTTTACTGCCCACTCCACCAACCCATCTATATCGTTTTGGAGATTATGTCTATCCTCTACACTATCCACTACTCGGCCAATCTTTGTGTCATCTGCAAATTTCCCAATCATGCCCCCCACGTTCACATCCAAATCGTTAATATATGCAACAAACAGCAAGGGTCCCAACACCAAGCCCTGTGGAACACCACTTGAGACAACTTTCCATTCACAAGAGCATCCATCGACCATTACCCTTTGTTTCCTGTTATAAAGCCAACCTTTTATCCAGTTTGCCACATTACCCTGAATCCCATGGGCTTTTACTTTCCTGACCAATTTGCCATCTGGGACCTTGTCAAATGCCTTGCTAAAATCCATGTACACAACATCCACTGCACTACCTTCATCAACCCTTCTTGTCACTTCCTCAAAGAATTCAATCAAATTTGTGAGGCAAGACCTTCCTTTAACAAATCCATGCTGACCATCCCTGACTAGTCCATGCCTTTCCACATGGCAGTTAATCCTAACTCTCAGGATTGATTCTACTAATTTGCTCACCACTGATGTAAGACTAACTGGCCTGTAATTGTTTGGCATTTCCTTTGATCCCTTTTTAAACAATGGAACTACGTTTGCATTTCTCCAGTCCTCCGGTACCTCCCCTTTCCTCACACTGACTAGAATATTCTAGTCTACATGCAAGCCCTCCCCCACTGAGGCTGAAACACAGTCAGGCGATGGAGGCGGTCTCCCAGCAGCAGACCAGGAAAGGAGGCTTGGAGGGCAGCATTCCATCCACTCGAGGACCCATCTCCCGACACCGGCTGTAGCCGTAGGACCACAGCTGCAACCACTGGTCATCCAGTGGAGGTGTTGCCAGCCTGCTAGTTGTGGCCTTTTAATGGTAAAAACTTTTAAAATCTCTTCAGAGGATGCCTCCATCCTGACATGTCCTCTCTCTCTCTCTCTCTCTTGCTCTCTCTCATTGACAGATCCCACCTCTGATGGTGGGCTGTAAATGTATCAGTTCTGGAGGGCCTCCATTGGCCCTCCAGCCTTCGGAGGCTGCATGCCCACCGTCCTTCTTTGGACAGAGCTGTGCCCTGGCCACTAATTGGCCTTCCTATCAAAAATCACACGTGGCATCAAATGCTGACACAAATGGGGTCAGGACCTGGAAATTCACCTGACATCAAGGCCCAAAACAAAAATTCAGCCCATTCTATCAGGAAAGACTGGAAAAGTTGGGGCTCCTTTCTCTAGAAAAGAGAAGGCTGATGGCCTGATGGAGAGCTTTAAGATTATGAAGGGATTTCATGGAGTAGATAGCGAGAAGATGTTTCCACTTTTGGGGAGTCCAAAATAAGGGGCCATAAATATAAAGAAGTCACTAATAAATCCAATAAGGAATTTAGGAGAAATTTCTTTACCCAGAAAGGCATTGGACTGTGGAACTTGCTACCACTTGGAGTAGTTGATGTCAGTAGCATAGGTCTATATTAAGGGGAGCTAGTCAAGGGAGAAAGAGATGGAAGGGATGAGGAAGAAAGGAATAGAAGGACATGCTGATTGGTTTAGATGGAGTAAAGTGGGAGGAAGCTCATGTGAAGCACAACCACTGGCATTGACTAGTTGGGATGAATAGTCTGTTTTTGTACTGTGAATTCTATCTAATTCAGAGTATAAACCATTGATATTCACCAAAATTGAGGAATTATAATAATAACAATCACAGTTTTAGGCAGGTGAAGGTCGGGACCCTGATCCGCCTCCAATCTACGGTCGAATTAATTCTTACCTTTAATCCCAACATCGGGAAGCTGAATTTTGACCTCCTGCACAATTAAGTTCCTCTATCCTCCTCATTTCCCACTCCCAGGAGCAGGATTAGATCCCGCGCTTTGTGTCGAGAAGTGAACAAGTCCTCTGCTTTCCCTGTGAGGATGCAGCAAAATTCCCTGCCATATCCAAAGCCACCACAACATTTCCAACAACATTCCGCAGTGCTTCCAGATACATTGCAATAGCAGACATTCTTTTAAAAAAAAGCACCATACCTGTAAGCCTGGCTCTTAAAGTTATTTTTTAATCATTTATGGGATGTAGGCTTCACTGGCTGGGCCAACATTTATTGCCCATCTCTGTTTACCCTTGAGAAGGTGGTGGTGAGCCGCCTTCTTGAACCACTGCAGCCCATATGGTGTAGGTACAGCCACAGTGCTTTTCGGGAGGGAGTTCCTGGATTTTGACCCAGCGACAGTGAAGGAACGGCAATATATTTCAGGCTGGTGAGTGGGCTGGGGGGGAACTTCCAGGTGGTGGTGTTCCCATCTATCTGTTGCCCTTGCCCTTCTAGATGGTAGTAGCCATGGGTTTGGAAGGTGCTGGGCCCCTCCTGAATGCCTAACTCTTGCTGAATGATGTGCAAATTTTTACAATGGACATTTATGCTCTAAACTTGGGCAAAGGGTGTCATTTCAACCAGTCGTGCTTTGTAATGTCAGGTACAGCTGCTTCCAGCACACGCAGGGGATGCCTGCGCAAGATGGCACACCATGTGAGCTATGCCAGAAGAGCCTGCCAGCGCAGTATGGATGCCCCCAATAGAGAGGAATCAGCTTCTGTAGCGCTGCCCCTGAGGCATTGCAGAGATGAAACTTGCTCCTAATTGTTTTAAAAAGTGTAGTTATGCTTCACAACTAGAATTCTGATTTCATGCTTCAGCAAATAGTCTGACATACTGGGTATTGTAAAGTGGTAGTTTTGGCATTCCAATAATAGGTGTCATTAGAAGAGTGTTATGGATCCATATCACTTTATTGAAGTGTTTCAAGGATTAAATTACATTGCTCTGCCGATTCAACAGTATTGCATATTCAATTATTTGTTTCAATCAGTTCAGGCCTAATTATTGTGAATTGGAATTCTAGAAGGCTCTGCAGTTCAATCACTATTCAGCTCAGAAGACACCCGACACCTGAAGTAAATCAACTCCAAATCAGAAAGAAAGCATGTAATGCACCTGAGGGCAACTCTCAGTAACATCCCTCGGCACTTCACATAACAATTACTCACTGTCACTATTTTATATAGAGAAGTAAAGTAACCATTTTGTAAATAAAATGCTCCTACAAATATCAATGGGATGAATGATTAGTTAACCTACTTCTGACTGTGTTGGTTGAAGGATGAATGTTAAGTCAAGTGAGGTACTGTGGATCATTACTCTTTACCTGAACCACAGAGAAAGGCAGACGAGAGTTCAATTTAACATCAGTCCAAATGACAACACCTTGAGCAATGTAGATCTCACTCAGCACTATACTAAAACTTATTCACTTATGGAGTGCAGAGTGAACCCATAATGTTCTTGTTCAGAGGCCAAAATGCCTTGAACAAACTGAAATGTGTCTGAGACCATAAGACATAGGAGCAGAAATTAGGCCATTCGGCCCATCAAGTCTGCTCCACCATTCAATCATGGCAGATAAGTTTTTCAACCCCATTCTCCCGCCTTCCCCCCGTAACCTTTGATCCCCTTACCGATCAAGAACCTACCTATCTCGGTCTTAAATACACTCAATGACCTGGACTCCACAGCCTTCTGTGGCAATGAATTCCATAGATTCACCACTCTCTGACTAAAGAAGTTTCTCCTCATCTCTGTTCTAAAAGGTCTTCCCTTTACTCTGAGGCTGTGCCCTTGGGTCCTAGTCTCTCCTACTAATGGAAACATCTTCTCCACCTCCACTCTATCCAGGCCTTTCAGTATTCTGTAAGTTTCAATCAGATCCCCCCTCATCCTTCTAAACTCCATCGAGTATAGACCCAGAGTCCTCAAACGTTCCTCATATGTTAAGCCTTTCATTCCTGGGATCGTTCTCGTGAACCTCCTCTGGACCCTCTCCAGGGCCAGAACATCCTTCCTGAGATACGGGGCCCAAAATTGCTCACAATATTCTAAATGTGGTCTGACCAGAGCCTTATAAAGCCTCAGCAGCACATCCCTGCTTTTATATTCTAGTCCTCTCGAAATAAATGCCAACATTGCATTTGCCTTCCTAACGACCGACTCAGCCTGCGAGTTAACCTTAAGAGAATCCTGGACTAGGACTCCCAAGTCCCTTTGCACTTCAGATTTCTAAATTCTCTCCCCATTTAGAAAATAGTCTATGCCTCTATTCTTCCTACCAAAGTGCATGACCTCACACTTCCCCACGTTATATTCCATCTGCCACTTCTTTGCCCATTCTCCTAACCTGTCCAAATCCTTCTGCAGCCTCCCCACCTCCTCAATACTACCTGTCCCTCCATCTATCTTTGTATCATCTGCAAACTTAGCCAGGATGCCCTCAGTTCCTTCATCTAGATCATTAATGTATAAAGTGAAAAGTTGTGGTCCCAACACTGACCCCTGCGGAACTCCACTAGTCACCGGCGGCCATCCTGAGAAGAACCCCCTTATCCCCACTCTCTGCCTCCTGCCAGACAGCCAATCTTCTATCCATGCTAGTACCTTGCCTCTAACACCATGGGCTTTTATCTTACTGAGCAGCCTCCTGTGCGGCACCTTGTCAAAGGCCTTCTGGAAGTCCAAGTAGATAACATCCATTGGCTCTCCTTTGTCTAACCTACTCGTTACCTCCTCAAAGAATTCTAACAGATTTGTCAGGCATGACCTCCCCTTGATGAAACCATGCTGACTTTGCCCTATTTTATCATGCACTTCCAAGTATTCTGAAATCTCATCCTTAATAATGGACTCTAAAATCTTACCAACAACCGAGGTCAGGCTAATCGGCCTGTACTTTCCTGTCTTTTGCCTCACTCCCTTCTTAAACAGGGGGGTTACATTTGTGATTTTCCAGTCCTCTGGGACCCTTCCTGACTCCAGTGATTCCTGAAAGATCACCACTAACGCCTCCACTATCTCTTCAGCTATCTCCTTCAGAACTCTGGGGTGTAATCCATCTGGTCCAGGTGATTTATCCACCTTCAGACCTTTCAGTTTTCCTAGCACCTCCTTTGTAATGGCCACCATACTCACCTCTGCCTGCGACTCTCTTGAACTTTGGGGATGTTACTCGTGTCTTCCACCGTGAAGACTGATGCAAAGTACCTATTCAGTTCCTCCGCCATTTCTTTGTTCCCCACTACTACTTCTCAAGCGTCATTTTCCAGCGGCCCAATGTCCACTTTTGCCTCTCTCTTATCCTTTATATATCTAAAAAAACTCTTGCAATCTTCTTTTATATTACTGGCTAGTTTACCCTCATATTTATTCTTCTCCCTCCTTATTTCTTTTTTAGTTGTCCTCTGTTGATCTTTGTAGGCTTCCCAATCCCCTGGTTTCCCACTGCTCTTTGCCGCATTGTATGCTTTCTCTTTAGCTTTTATGCTGTCCCTGACTTCCCTTGTCAGCCATGGTTGCCTTGTCCTCCCTTTAGTATGCTTCTTCTTCCTAGGGATGAATTTTTGTTGTGTCTCCCAAATTACTCCCAGAAACTCCTGCCATTGCTGTTCCACTGTCTTTCCTGCTAGGCTCATCTCCCAGTCAATTCTGGCCAGCTCCTCCCTCATGCCTCTGTAGTTACCTTTATTCAACTGTAATACCAATACATCTGATTCCAGCTTTTTCCTCTCAAATTGCAGGGTAAATTCATTATATTATGGTCACTTCCTTCTAAGGGTTCCTTCACCTTAAGCTCCCTTATCAAATCTGCTTCATTACACATCACTAAATCTAGAACTGCCTGTTCCCTAGTGGGCTCCACCACAAGCTGCTCCAAAAAACCATCTCGTAGACATTCCACAAATTCCTTTTCTTGGGATCCACTACCAACCTGATTTTCCCAGTCTACCTGCAAATTGAAATCCCCCCATGATCACTGTAACCTTGCCTTTCTTACACGCCTTTTCTATCTCCTGGTGTACCTTGTGCCCCACATCCTGACTACTGTTCGGAGGCCTGTACGTAACTCCCATTATGGTGTTTTTACCTTTGCGGTTCCTCAACTCTACCCACACAGATTCTACATCATCTGACCAACTGCGACTTCTCCCTTTCTCACAATTACCATGCTTTTGGCCTCTCTAAGTCAACAATATATTATTAATTAGGTGAATTACGGACAGCTTCATTTTGTGGATACATGGAAGCTGTTCACTGATATACCTTCCCACCTTATGGTACCCTTATGAGAGCAAGGAACAGAATAAGGATACTTATTGGAATTTCAAAACAAAAGCGTGTTTGCTGCAAGTTGTGGTACAAACGGACTTTTGAAGCCTGGATTCGCCACACTGAATCCTGTGCTGATGAATTGATTTGTCACATTGTAAAGTGCATCTTCAAGCTAAGGAAACCTCAGCAAAGTTTTTGGTTTTACAGCCACTAAAACTGCGATGTTTAAGAAGTGATAGTGTCAAACCAAATAGGGGAGCTGTAAGGTTTGCTTCTTATGTAAGAGGTTAGTGTGTAAAATTAAAGCACGTGGGATTAGGGGTAATATATTGGCATGGATTGAGAATTGGTTAGCGGACAGGAAGCAGAGATTTGGAATAAACAGGTCTTTTTCAGAGTGGGGAATCAGTGCTTGGGCCCCAGCTATTCACAATATATATCAATGGTTTGGGTGAAGGAGCCAAATGTAATATTTCCAAGGGCAGAATCTTCTGTTTGGCGAGTGGGGGCGGGGCCTGCTCGCCGACGCGTAAAATGACGTGGGGTGACGTCAGGCATGCGTCCTGACATCACCCCAGGTCATTCACGTTCTCAGGTCAGCGGGTGAGCAGCTGAGTTAAAGACATTAAAAAACTAATTGAAACCATTAATGGACCTGCCAGTTCATTAAGGTTGGCGGGCAGGCCGGGAGCCCTGGCGGGCTTCTGAAAAAGCATGAAACCTCATCCACGGGTGGGACAGTGTCACATGAGGGAACATGGCAACGAAATTTTTTCCTCATCTTTATTTAAAGTTTCAAGTCTGAGCTGATCTCCCTGAGGCAACACTTTGCCTCAAGGAGATCTGTGGCGCTCTTTTGCGCGCATGCACACTCCCGGCTCAGAGAATCCCCCCCCCCCCCCACATAGCACTTCCTGGCATCCAGGGATGCCGATCGGGAACCCGCCCGCCCGTGCCCGCTCCCTAACGGTGGGGAAATGTTGCCCTGTTTGCTCACGACACGAGGCTTGGTGGGAAAGTGAGCAGCAAGGAGGGTGTTAAGAGGCTTCAAGGTGACTTAGACAGGTTGAGTGAGCGGGTAAATACATGACAGATGCAGCATAACGTGGATAAGTGTGAAGTTAACCACTTTGGTGGGAAAAACAGAATAGCAGAGTGTAATTTAAATGGTGATAGATTGGAAAATGTTGATGTGCAAAGGGACCTGAGTGCCCTTGTACGCCAATCACTGAAAGCAAGCATGCAGGTGCAGCAAGCAGTTAAGAAGGCAAATGGTATGTTGGCCTTCATTGCAAGAGGACTTGAGTACATAAGCAAGGATGTCTTACTGTAGCTGTGCGGGGCCTCGGTGAGACCACACCTGGAGTATTGTGTGCAGTTTTGGTCTCCTTACCTAAGAAAGCATATACTTGCCATAGAGGGAGTGCAGCGAAGTTTCACCAGACTGATACCTGGGATGGCAGGATTGTCATATAAGGAAAGATTGGGCCGACTAGGCCTGTATTCACTGGAGTTTAGAAGAATGAGAGGGGATCTCATTGAAACATATATAATTCTGATAAGGATAGACAGACTGGATGCAGGGATGATTCCTCTGGCTGGGGGTTCTAGAACGAGGCGTCACAGTCTCAGGATACAGGGTAGGCCATGTAGGACTGAGATGAGGAGAAACTTCTTCACTCAGAGGGTGGTGAACCTGTGGAATTCTCTACCACAGAAGGCTGTGGAGGCCAAGTCACTGAATATATTTAAGAAGGAAATAGATAGATTTCTGGACTCTAAAGGCGTCAAGTGGTATGGGGAGAGAGCAGGAGTATGGCGTTAAGATAGACGATCAGGCTCGAAGGGCCGAATGGCCTACTCCTGTTCCTATTTTCTACGTTTCTATGTTTCTATGATGCATTCACCACATTATCAATTACCTGTTCATAATGTGGAAAACTACCAAGTTGAGGAAAATCAAGCCCGTACAGGGGTGTAGGGAAAATCAAGAAAGAGAAGCCTAGCTGCTTCTTATAGCTGATTAAAGAATAGCGCAAACACAGCCCTAGGAAGAGGTCCATGCTATCAGCCAAAAGCAGAGCATCACATAGAGCGATCAGAACAAAATGAGAGAAACATGCTTTAAAGAGAAGAAAGTTTAGTCAGTACTTTCCAAGGTATTCTCAGCCCATCTGTGCATGAAAAGCTGTAGTCACAAATACCTATCTTGTTTGAAACTTTTGTGATTAGTGAATGTGCTGAGGTGTGTCTGTGTTTTCAATTTTAAGGGTCAGGTGTTTGAACTGGCTCTCAGGTTGATCTGAAACTTTACTCCCAATTCAGGTGAATCGATGCAGTCCAGGGCCCCTAGGGCCCAGTCACTGAAATCACCACAGCATCTAAGAAGGGTAACCTGATTTCTGCAAGGCCGCAAAATTAAGGCAGCTTCATAACAATGGCTTTTGATTTGTGGCTACATGCTTCTAACCATTAGATGAAAGAGCAGATTGAACATAAAATATTTGCCCTAGAATTTTCTTCTTAGAGTTATAGGGCTGAATTATCCCCCTGTCGGGGTGGTTGTTGATGGACGGGCGCGTGCGGGTGCACTTCTGATCGGCGCCCCCATTTTACTTGGGCAGGCCAATTAAGGCCTGCCCCGCATGACGTCCGCACGGAAGCAAGCGCATGAAAGAGCGCACTCATCTCCCTGGGGCTAAGTACAGCCTCAGGGAGATCAGCTGTTAATGTTAAAAAGCTCAAAATAGAAAAATAAAATTTCCCTTACATGTCCTCTCATGTGACAATGTCACGAGTTGGGACATGTTCATAATTTCAAAAAAAACTTTATTAAAATTTTTAAAACACTACATGAAACCTCATCCCGCCCGTGGATGAGGTTTCATGCTTTTTCTAGTTCGCGCCGGGGCTCCTGGCCTGCCCACCAACCTTAAGGTTGGACGGGCAGGTCCACTAATTACTTTAATTGCTCTGTCAATGGCGTCAATTGGCCATTGACAGGTCGGCGGGTGCGCAGCTGATTTTGCTGCGCCCCCGCCTTCCTGAAAATTTTAATGGGGCACGGTGACGTTGGGAGTTCCACCCAACATCATTGCACGTCATTTTATGCGTCAGCGAGCGGGGTAAAATCCAGCCCATAGAGTCACAGGGCTACATTTTTGTCTCCCAGTGGAGGTGCAATTTATGTTGTGAAACACTGAACTTAGTATATTTTGGTGGAAAGGCAATTTTTCTCTACCTTTCCAACCCCACACCATTTTTGTGTGTCCTTCTTGCGGGTTGGGAAGTGTGTTTTCATGCATTACTGTACTTTTACCTTTGGAAACTTGTACTCCAATGTACTTCTGTAAAAGCATATATTTTTTTTTTCAAAAAAGACAACAGCCTGATACCGTTTTTTAAATTTTTTTTTACAAAAATGTCCAGTCAGCCTCTGCTGTCATGTTTTATGCTGTGATTTAAGTTAACTGACAGCTCTGGCCATTCAAAAAGCCTGCTTTTGAAAGTTGAAATAAATCTGTTCCATTGGTTGACACTGGAACTTTGCTACAAAATGGAACTGGAACAGCATTCTTGTCAGTTTCAGGTAATGTGGCTGGAAGCTTTTGTTATGGCAGTTATTGCCATTATGAATGCTTGGCTGGAGTTCAAAAGCTGTCCATGACTTCAGTTCAGCAGGTGGTCTATTGATCCAAGAACAATTGAAACTTTTAAGAGGCTGAAATAACAGAATAGGGGGCCTGTTCACCCAGTTAGCTAGATGACTAGCATGTGGCTCAGAATAATGCCAACAGTGCAAGCCTGATTCCCGTTCCGGCTAATGCAGCCTTGGACATGCCTCCTCCCTCTCTCTCTGAGAGTGGAAGACAATGATAAACCACCATTGACAGAAAGTGCCAAGAAGAGCAGCTGAGGGTGAAGCATCAGCAAACAATGAGCTAAGGATCTGCCTTCAGGTACAACACATGTAAAATAAATGAATAAATAACAGAATGTGCCTTTGATATGGTTTCTTGTTTGTTCACAAACCTATTTGGCACTTTAAGGATTTTATTTGCACTAAAATGTGCTTTTTCTTCCAAGTATCAATGGTAGTCTGTTTGAATTCTGAAGTGATTTCAATCTACATATAGATTAGACAAATCAGATGAAAAAGATAGCATGGATGATGAGTTCATTGAGTGTTTTCGGGACAGTTTCATAAGAGCAGCACGTTCTACAGCCAACTAGAGAGTAGGTTACATTAGATCTGGTAATGTGCAATGAGTTAGGATTAATTAATTACCTCAAAGTGAAGGCGCCCCTCGTCCGCAATGATCATAATATGTTTGAATTTCATATCCCGTTTGAGGGAGAGAAGAGTGAATCTAAGACTAATGTTTTAAACTTAAATAAGGGCAATTATGGGGGCATGAAGACAGAACTGGCTAAAGTGGTCTGGGAAATTAGGCTAAGGGGCAGTGGCAGATATTTCAGGAGATATTTCAGAATACTCAGAAACGACACAAGTGAGAAAGAATGATTGTAAAGGAAGGACACACCACCTGTGGCTAAATAAGGAAGTTAAAGATAGTATTAAATTTAAAGAAAAAGCATATAATTCCACAAAATCGAATAGCAGATCAGAAGTTTAGACAGTGTAGAATGGACAGCAAAGCATGATTAAAAGATTAATATGGAGGGAGAAATTAGAATACAAGAGAAAGCTAGCCAGAAATATAAAAACAGATAGGAAGAGTTTCTACAGGTATTTAAAAAAAAGAAGTGTAAGTAAGGGGAGTGTTGGTCCTCTAGAGAGGGAGCCTAGGGAATTAATAACAGAAAATAAGAAAATGGCAGGCAAACTGAACAGATATTTTGTGTCTGTCTTCTTTGTAGAGGACACAGTTAACATCCTTGAACTGTGTAAATCAGGAGATGAAAGGGAGGGAACAACTTAAAATAATTACAATCACCAGGGAAAGGTACCAAGAAAATTATTAGAACTAAAAGCTGACAAGTCCCCAGATCCTGATGGACTTCATCCTAGAGCCTTAAGAGAAGTGGCTGCTGGGATAGTAGATTCATTGGTTTTAATTTTCCAAAATTCCCTCAGTTCAGGTCCCATCAGATGGGAAAATAGCAAATGTGACCCCTCTATTCAAGAAAGGAGGGACACAGAAAGCAGGAAACTACAGGCCAGTTAGCTTAATATCTGTCATAGGGAAATTGCTGGAACCTATTATTAAGGAGGTTATAGCTGGGCACTAAGAAAATCTCAATGCAACCAGGCAAAGTCAACATAGTTTTTGAAAGGGAAATTGTGTTTGACTAGTTTATCGGGATTCTTTGAGGAAGTAACAAGCATCGTGGAGCAAGGGGAACCTATGGATGTGCTGTACCAGAAGACATTTGACAAGGGGCCACAGCAAAGGTTACTATGCAAAATAAAAGCTCATGGTGTAGGGGATAACATTTTAGCACGGATAGAGAATTGATTAACTAACACGAAATAGAGTAGTGATAAATGGGTCATTTTCGGGTTGGCAAGATGTGACGAGTGGAGTGTTTGGACCCCAACTATTTACAATTTATATAACTGACTTGGATGAAGGGACCTAATGTACAGTTACTAAATTTGCTGATGACACAAAGATAGGTAGGAAAGTAAATTGTGAAGAGGACATAAGGAGCCTGCTAAGGGATATAGATAGGTTAAGTGAGTGGGTAAAAATTTGGCAGGTGGAGTATAATGAGGAAAAATGTGAACTTGTCCACTTTGGCAGGAAGAATAGAAAAGCAGCATATTATTTAAATGGAGAGAGATTGCAGAACTCTGAGATACAGAGGGATCTGGGAGTCCTGGTAAATGAGTCATAAAAACTTAGTTTGCAGGTGCAGCAAGTGATTGGAAAGACAAATGGAATATTGTCATTTATTGCAAGGGGAATGGATATAAAAGTAAGGATACTTAGCTACAGTTGTACAGGACGTTGGTGTGATCACATCCGGGATACTGTGTACAATTTTGGTCTCCTTATTTAAGAAAGGATATAAATGCATTAGACGCAGTTCAGAGAAGGTTCATTCGGCTGATACCTGGGATGGGGGTTATCATATGAGGAAGGATTGGACAAGTTGCATATAGATGCAATAGACACAGTTCAGGGAAGGTTCGCTCGACTGATACCTGGGATGGGGGTTATCATATGAGGAAAGATTGGACAAGTTGTGCCTGTATCCATCGGAGTTTAGAAGATTGGGAGGTGACCTTATTGAAACATTAAAAATCCTGAGGAGACTTGACAGGGTGGATGCTGAAAGGATGTTCCCCCTTGTGGGACAGACTAGAACTAGGCGACATGGCTTAAAAATAAGGGGCCTCCCATTTAAGATGGAGATGAAGGGAACTTTTTTCTCTCAGAGGGTCATGAGTCTTTAGAACTCTCTTCTCCAGTAAGCGGTGGAGGCAGGGTCATTGAATATTTTTAAGGCTGAGTTAGATAGATTCTCAATTAGTAGGGAAGTCCAAGAGTATAGGGGGTAGACAGGAAAGTGGAGCTGAGGCCTCAAACAGATCTGGCAGGAACTTATTGACTAGTGGAGCAGGCTTGAAGGGCCGAATAGCTTATTCTTAATGTTTGTATGCTCATATTTTAAATTATTTTTCCAAAGATTTTAATATAATTCCCAGAGCTATTGCCTGGCTTCTGAGGACTATTGTAGTGCATACTGGGTGAGTGGCTATGAAGGACATATGGGGGGCATAGGATGACATGGGGGCTGGTGGGGGTGAGGGGGCAAGGGTGGAATGAGGGGTGGGGAGAGGGGTGTGATGTCATGGAGGTGACATGGGGATCTGAGATGGCATGGGATTTCATGGGTGTCCTGCATGGGCCTGGGGAAGAATGCTCATGATGTAAGAGGTAACATATTGGCATGGTTGGAAGATTGGCTAGCTAACAGGAAACGGGGTATCCATAAATGGTTCTTTTTCTGATTGGCGGGATGTGACGAGTGGTGTGCCACAGAGATCAGTGCTGGGCCCTCAATTGTTCACAATTTATATAAGTGACTTGGATGAAGGGAACAAATGTATGGTTGCTAAATTTGCTGATGGTACAAAGAAAGGTAGGAAAGTAAGTTGTGAAGTGGACATAAGGTGGCTACAAGGGGACATTGATAGGATAAGTGAGTGGGCAAAGATTTAACAAATGGAGTATCATGTGGGAAAATGTGAAATTGTCTATTTTGGCAGAAGAATAAAAAATAAGTATATTATTTAAATGGTGAGAGATTGCAGAGATCTGAGGTAAAGAGGGATCTGGGTGTCCTGGTACATGAATCACAAAAGGCTAGTATGCAGGAACAGCAAGTAATTAGGAAAGCTAATAGAATGTTATAGTTTATTGAGAGGGAAATTGAATATAAAATTAGGGAGGTTATGCTTCAGTTGTACAAGACACTTGTGAGACCACATCTGGAATACTGTGTACAGTATTGGTCTCCTTATTTAAAGAAGGCTGTAAATGCATTTGAGGCAGTTCAGAGAAGGTTCACTAAGAAGGCTCTGAAGAAGAGTCATGCGGACTCAAAACGTTGACTCTTGTCTTTCCCTCCACGGATGTTGACAGACCTGCTGAGTTTTTCCAGCATTTTTTGTTTTTGTTTCAGATTTCCAGCATCCGCAGTATTTTGCCTTTACTAAACTAATGCCAGGAATGGGCGAGTTATCCCCCATCCCAGGTATCAGCCAAATGAACCTTCTCTGAACTGCGTCTAATGCATTTATATGAGGAAAGGTTGGACAGGCCAAACTTGTATCCATGGGAGTTTAGAAGACTAGGAGGTGACTTGATTGAAGCATGGTGGATATGGAGAGGATGTTTCCTTTTGTGGGAGAATCTAGAACTAGGGGTCACTGTTTAAAAACATGGGGTCGCCCATTTAAGACAGAGATGATTCTCTGTATGAACTTCCATCTGCCATTTGTTTACCCATTCTGCTAGCCTATCTATATCCTATTGCAGTCTAATGGTATCATCCTCACTGTCAGCCTCAACTCCAAGTTTGGAATCAGTTGTCAAATTTTGAAACTGTATTCAGTGTTCCAATATCCAAGTCTTTTATACGACTCAGAAAAGCTGTGATCCTAGCACTGAACCTTGGAGAACACCACTATCCATCATCCTCCAGTCTGAAATACAACTGTTTACCATAACCCGCTGCTTTTTGTCTATTACAGACAGGGTGAGAGAGAACTGCTGGAATCCCTATTCCCTTTCCAATTGTCCACAATCAGTAAACTTTTAAAAGGAAGATGTGTATATTTTAATTCCTGAGTGTGTGGATAATTTGAATAACCAGCAGAAAGCTTTTCATGTTCCTAAATAAAGAGTGTTGTTTATTTACCCTATGGCACTCACTCACACAGTCACACATACAAATACACTCAAGGAAAATAGAGTTGAAGAGGATTGTGCCCTTTACAGGTTATAAGCAAAAAAGAAAGGTTCATGTTTCACGTGATTGTTTTATTCTACTTGGGAGGAGGCGGTGGCATAGTTGGGTATTGTCACTTGACTAGTATTCCAGAGACCCAGGGTAATGTTCTGGGGACGTGGGATTGAATCTCACCACGGCATATAGTGAAATTTGAATCCAATGAAAATCTGGAATTAAAAGTCTGATAATGACTGCGAAATCATTGCCGATTGTCGTAAAAACCTGTCTGTCACCCTTACCTGGTCTGACCTACATGTGTTTCCAGACCCACAGCAATGTGGTTGACTCTTAAAATGCCCTCTGAACAAAGGCAATTAGGGATGGGCAATAAATGCTGACCTAGCCAGCGACATCCACATCCCATGAATGAATTAAAAAAAACACACGTTGCAGGCCTGATGAAGAAGATGTATTCACTCCTGAAGGGTAGTTTAGGTGAATTCAACAGCCAAAGCCATATGCTAAAGTCATTTCAGGATTCTCTCTAAGGGATGCTCACAAAGTTATTACTCGGGTGCCAGGTTGCTGTAATGGCAGATCCAAAAGGAACAGGTTGGAGATTTTATGATGTCAAAAGACTTCGGCTCTTAAGGTATAGATGTTATTGCTGTTTCTACTGCTGCTGGCTCTCTGCAGTCAGCATTTAAAGATTACAAAGGGACAAATATGGCTGACTTACCATGTGATTCCTCACAATTTCCAGTTCCTTTTCCAAATACGGTGGTGGCCTTGGGTCGATTAGCCACAATCTGGTTTATTGTTTGAAGACATTCCATCCCGAGTTTGTTTCAAAAAGACCCATTCTATTCTAGAATGTCTTTTGATGGTGTTGGGATACATGCAGTTAACAACCTTTCATCAGGGATGTGCGCTTTTGTCTCTGTTCGACAGTGAGTCAGTTTTTGAATACAGAGGGCAGGTCATCTGACCTTCGGCAACCATCTTTGTAACATATTATCCACTTTTTAAAGGGGAAGCCAATTTCAAAGAGTCCACAATGAATAAAGTTTGTATCTTAAAAATTAGGAATCTGACAAGTCGTTACTGGGCGTGACATGTCCTTAAGCCACTTTTTATCAAGCTGTCACTAACCTCCAATTGCATGTGCCACAATTTTGTTAACCAACCTTTTATGTGGTTCTTGGTCAAACGCTTTCTTAAAATCCATATAGACACTATCCACTGCATTCCCTTCATCAACCTTCCCTGTTACTCCATCCAAAAAATTGTATTAGATTAGTCAAGTATGATCTGCCTTTTACAAAACTGTGCTGGTTTTCCTTACTTAAAACCCTCTGCTTGCCATTGATTATTTTCCCTGATTTTGTTTCTAAAGCCTTACCCACCACTGATGTTAAACTAACTGGTCTGTAGTTACCAGGAGCATCCTTATACCCTTTCTTGAATGAAGATATTACATTTGCCACTCGCCAATCCTCTGGCACCTCCTTTGTATGTAGGGAAGATTTGAAGATTATGGCAAGCCCTTCCACTATCTCCATTCCCACTTCCTTTAGCTGCCTGGATGCATTCAGACCAGGCGACATATCCACTCTAAGTATAGCCAGCTTTTCCAGTATATCCCTTCTGTCATTTCTCATCCCAACCATCTCAACCTCTAATTTGTCAGCATCCTCTTTCTTGGTTAACATCAATACAAAGTATTCATTAGGTATTCTAGCCTATGTGCTAAGTACAAATAAAAACAAACACAGAAAAAAGTTTTTTTTTTAAAATGGTTTAAAACAGCACACACACCTGATGTGTTGTTGTTGCAGTGGATAGTGTTACCAGCTGAAATATCATTGCAAAGATCACAACATCTTGATACCAGGAAAGGTCAAGGGACCATTAATACTTCAATAGAAGAGTTCAAGAAAACTCTTTGTTCTAACTTCAGGAAAAGAGTTTTTAATGTAATTCTTTGGGCTCTTCAGACTAGATGTTATCTCTCAATGGATGTCTCAGCAGCCATTCCAGGATTCTCATTCTCTGTTTATTCTCTTCTTATCTCCCCTGGCTGTTTCTGTTTTTACTGTTCCTCAGATAAGAGATGCTGCTGAAGCATTGGAGGCCTTTTACACTCTAATCATCCAGCCTAGTCCATTACATTTTCTCTTGATCTTGTCAATATAATAACATCAGTCTGAGTCTGCATGCTCTTCAGATTATCTGTTCAATTGATATGTTTCATCCCTTGCAGCAGTATAAAACAGTACATCGATTACAAATAAAATCAAGGTTTTGTATTCTTGAACATCAGGGATTCCATGATTGTTAGTTGTCTACATTCAAAAAGCCAACTTGTTAGCCTGAGGATTTACACTAAATGTATGTATTAGCAGCATATCCTCTGATTATAAACCCACAATTCCCATGACAAACATCATTCACAGAAAGTTTTTGGGTCATGTTGGTATGTAACCAAGGGAAGATGGTGGCATAGTGGTGATATCACTGGACTAGTAATCCAGAGACCCAGGATAATCTTGGGGCACAGGTTCAGATCCCACCATAACAGCTGATGGAATTTAAATTCAATTAATAAATCTGGAATTATAAAGCTAGCCTCAGTAATGTTGACCATGAAACTATCATTGATTGTTGTAAAAATCCATCTGGTTTGCTAATGTCCTTTAGGGAAGGAAATTTGCCATCCTTACCCAGTCTGGCCTACATCTAGGCCCACAGCAATGCAGTTGACTCTTAACTGCCCTCAGTTCAAGAGCAATTAGGGATGAGCAACAAATGTTGGGCTTGCCAGCAATGCCTACATCCCATGAAAGAATAAAGAAACCTGTAGGTCACTTGCCAGAAAATATACCAATGAGATGTATCAACACAGCAGAATTCTCTGACCATCCCTCTTTCATAGTTCCACCACAGCTCATTATGTAGACTAAACATGGAGCTTAAAATCATGTAAAAATAGAAAGAAAATTGAATGGTATAAATGTTTGAAGGATTGGGAGGAATATGATCCAATTAGTTGTGGAAGTCAGTGGGTTTTTAATAAATACCTTTGAAAACCTATAAGACAAGTCCAGAAAGGAGAGGAATCAAGGAAGAATCAGCATCGACATGAAGGTGAGGGTGAGGGGCCTTGGATAGATAAGCAGATGGGCATGAAGAGTGAATTAAATTCACAAAGGTTGTTCTATGTTTAATCAAAATTGACCTATCTGGGTCAAGTTCCAAAGAATGTTAACTCTGTTTCTCTCTCCAGGGATGCTGCCAGACCTATTGAGATTTTCCAGCACTTTCTATTTTTATTTCAGATCTCCAGGACCCCAGTATTTTGCTTTTATCAACCTATCTGGGAACAGTCTTTATCAACCCTTCAGGCCTAGAGTTTTAAAGATCTGAAACTTCCAAGTTTTTAGGCTTTGAAGGAGACAATTGGGGTTGGCAGGGGAAGAGAATAAGGGGGATAAGGTAGGAAGCAAAGGGAAGGATTAAGGGAGAGGATAGGGCCATATTTTGTAATAATTTGAACTTGTTTTATTCTTCAGTACATTTCTCGCAAAAACTGAATCAAGACATTGCACAAAAACACAGTTTGTGTTGAAAGTACCTATCACCCAAAACAACAGTTTACACAGACTGATTTATGTTATAACATCTCCACTTACGAGTCAGTAGAATGCAAGGCCATTTCAATGAATCAAAATGGCTCATTAACTGTCCTGAATTATTTACTATGAAGTTATTTGCTAAAGCCAAAAGCTACTTTCCACAACATGAGATGGCAGCTCTCAGCTTCTCATGACCAGAAACTACCTATGACAACGCATACACAATTCATAATGCAGTACTGAATAGCTTTCCCTAATTTAGGTACATCTGACATCAACATAGCTCAGTGAAGCATGAAAAATGCGTTCAGCGTCATCCTCATGTCTAAGATGGCATTTCAGTGCCAATATTGTTGGTACTGTTGTAGCTACTGCCAGTCTGATCAGCATTCCTCTGCAATTCCCTATCTTATCCACTCATCATCTCTTTGCTCTCCCTCTTGAGCTTTGTCCCTTCAGTTCTCCAAACATGAACATCTCACCTGGTGCGCTCCTTCACTTTGGGCAATATGTCCAAAATGTCCTTCTGTTCATCCTCTTGGGCACTGTTTGCACTGGCTCAACATGTTGATTTCTATTACAACATATTGGGTGGAATCGTCCCAGATTTGCAGTGCGTGTGGTAGCAGGCGGGTGAAACGACGTTTTTACCCTCCAGCTGTAATGGTGGGTTTTCACGCCATATCATCCCAATCCACCCATATTATTTATGCATTCCCAGGCAACGCACCGTTTTGTTGGCGGGCGGGCTTTCATTCGCCTGCCCAACATCATGTCGCCACTTCATCACACCAGGTGCCATATTTAAAATCCAGCCGCGCGCACACATCTCAGTGCTTCTAGCCCAGGACTACTGCAGGGAAGATGTCCACGAAGGGTAAGAAGACTGCAGCCCCCAGGTTTAGCGACACGTCACTGGAATGCTTTTTGGATGCCGTGGAGTCCCACCAGGATGTCCTCTACCCCCGCTCTGGCCACAGGGCAACGGCGTAACCAACCAGGCTTGGGAGGCGGTGGCAGCAGGGGTCAGCGCCAACGCTCTTCAAAGGAGGACAGCCACCCAGTGCCGCAAGAGGATAAATGATCTCCTTCATTCCACCAGGGTAAGTCACTCTTCTCATCACTCTCAACTCACACACTCACATACCCATCACACATCCACAGGAATCTCACTCACTGCCAGTTCAAGGGACATCCTCATTCACTGTCTCACACTCACCGTCATTGTCCTCATCCTGTCCATGGGACCACTCACCATCCACACATGCCAGGCATAATTGTCATCTGGCCTGGCAGGCATCCTGCTTACACTTTCTCCATCTCTATTCATGCAGGACAAGCTGGCCCATGACAAGAGGGGAGGTCACAGACTGGTGGAGGAATGCCTGAAATCAAGATCCTTACGGACTTTGAAAACAGAGCCATGCAGTTGGCCGGCGAGGATCTGGACCGTTCCTGTGCTGACGGTGAGGTCGGCAATGCTCTGCCAAGTAAGAGTCCAGCAATGCAACAGCCATCAGACAACCATGCTGTTAGTGATGCTGTTAGTGATGTATCCTGTTTCATAGGCCACTGCCATGCACTAATTATCTATGCTTGCTTCCACAGGCACATCTGGGAAACAGCCGACAGAGTCCATAACCCAGGGCCTCCTACCAAGCCCAAAGAAACCTCTGAAGAGGAATCTGGAGGCACCCTCCTCAAAGTCCCATCACAGTGCTCACCCACACCCTCCACCAGCGCAGAGACATGCACCTCGGTGGGAGCTAGCTTTAGAATAGACTCGAGATCCCAATCTGGTGAGCACATCATACTGTCTGTTCCACAGCAGGCAGCGGCAGGGATTTCCCTGGTGTCCGGCACTCGTAGGACTGCTGGAGGCCAGACATTTTCTGAGTCCGAGTCAGATGATGAGCGTCTGGATTCGGTCATGTCACAGTTGCTGGAGTTGCAAAGGCAAGCTCAGGAACATCAGGAAGGGATGTCCGCTGAACTCCTCAGATTGCAAGGCACGAGGGAGGAGTCCGTCTGCCTTCACTCTGAGGTGATAGCACCGGCATGTCAATGCACCGGGGTCAGCACTGGTAGGATGGCGGCCACCATGGAGACCTTAGACCAGGACGTTGCTCCTGCACTGCTGTGCAGGCTCAACTCCATCGCTGATGCCATATGTGGCCTCCAACAGTGTATACGCGAGAGGGGTGCCAGCAGCTCGATCTCACTCCAGCTACCCTTTCTCCTCAAGGAGTTAGTATGGGGCCCTCAGGCACCCATAGGGAGGAGGATCAGTAGGTGCACACACTGGGACCATCCAACCAGGTGACTCTGGGAGAGTCCGGCGTATCCAAATCCCTTCTTCCTGTGACCTCAGCAGCTCCAGCTCCACAGGATGAGGAGGGAGCATCTGCCACACAGCAGGACCCCGAAAGCAGGTCAGGGCTCTCCAAGTCTCAGCCTTCCAGAGGCCGCCTGCTAAGGTCATCACAGACAGGGCGTTGCAGTCAGCAGGCTGCCTCCCCATCCGCTGTGGATGGCTGGGGAGCACCAAGACATAGCGGCAGGGTTAGGAAAGTTAAGAAGAATTAGTTGCACAGCCTGGGCACAAGTGTTAATCACTTGTACATATTGTTCACTATTGTCAATAAACTCCCAAGAATGTCCCCCTGCCTATGGCATCTTGTTCTGATGAACAGTGTTCGTGCCACTCAGATGTGAAACCTGTCTGCACAAGATAAAGGCAGGTGCCTCACTCCAGGGCTTCTTCCCTGTGCTCTGTGCAGCCTTCAGGCCAAAGTGATGGTCCAGGCTCACACTCCCTGGACACATTACTGATGTCTGCACCTTGATGGTGCTTGTCATTGCTGCCTGAATGTAGTGGCAGGCGCCGTAGGGTTCCATCATTCTGCGTGCTCTCAGCACATTTAAGGTGGGGCTGACCCCCATCTCTTCAGTATCTGTGACCAGTGATGCTGTACTCCTGAAGGGCCTAGTGCTGAAAGCAGACAAATAATTAGATGCTTCTAAAGTTTCCTGGCTGCGTCTCTAAGATATGACCCTGATCACAGAGCACAAGCGAGCTGCCCTCGGCCAGGCTGGAGTCAAATGTTCACATAGGCAATGTAAGGATCTATGGGGCCACCTCACTGCTTGTCGTCATCATCCTCCACAAATCTAGCAGCAATGAGGGCCTCCTGAGTGAGCCTGGCTTATCTAGCCAGTGCAAGGGCTTCATAACCTTCATGGATAGCCAGAGCTTAGTGCGCTGCATGGCTGCTCTGTGGTAATCTGAGGTGTAATACACCTTTAAGACACTGTGAGCAGATTGACCACATGACTGTAAGATCCAATAGCTGTGTAGCGCGGGCAACCTGGTTAATGTTAGTCTAGAGTAGGGTCTGGCTGGAGAAGCACAGATCATGATACTGCTCTGTTGTTTGTGTAAATAAATAACATGTGCTTCATTTCATATTGGCCTCTGCATCTGCCACATATTGTAATCAACTCACCTGCCGACAAATAAGCGTGCAACCAGTTTGCAAGCAAAGTGACCCATAGTTAAAACATAACAACTGGTGACAAGGCAAAACACCACCAGTCGACGACTCCAAGGAAAGCCGCGAAAACTCAACTGTAGTGAGCCAGCCGTGCCCTGCAGGCTGATTGGAAGTACACTACAATTATAAACCTCGCCATAGCCGTCGAAGCCACCGCCCTCCAATATGCCACAATTTGTACTTTTGTGATTGTGATTTTGAAATGTTTTGAAATGTTCTTCCAGATATTTTATGAGTAAAGTATATTTTTCAAAAAAAAACAATTTGTGTTTGATCAGACCACCGATGACTGGTCACATTATATTGAACGCCTTGCTTTTTTCTTTTTGGCCAACGACATATCGGGTGAGGAGAAGACGCGGGCGATCCTCTTGTCGACATGTGGCAGTAAAACATACAGCCTAATTCATAGGCTGTCGGCACCCAACACCCCAGATTCCAAGAGCTTTGATGAGTTGCTGAATCTAGTGAAAGACCATGTCCAACTGAAACCCTCAGTAACAACGCAGCGTTTTAAATTCATTTCGAGGTGTCGCACCCCTGGAGAGACAGTCACCTGCTATATAGCAGCCTCAAAACAATTGACAGAGCACTGTGAGTTCGGGACATTGACTAATGGCATGGAAAGCGTGTGGGATTAACGAAGACGCCATTCAAAAAAGGTTGCTGTCTGAGACAAATTTAGATATCAGCAAAGCCTGGGAGTTGGCGCTCGCAATGGAAAACGTGGCCAGGCGCTCAGAAGAAATCAAGGGAGCACAAAATGGCGCCATTCTTCACGTCGGGAGGGAGGCACCAGTTAGAAATGGTGTGGGAGCGCAGGGCTCTGCGGAAAGGTGGGAAACAACCGCCATTAACAGACCAGCGAAAAGCAATAGCCTAACAAATAAAAACCACATTCACAATAGCAGAATTGGAACCGGACAGTCTACAAACGAATGACAATTTAAAAGAACTGAGTGCTCCTACTGCCATCGCAATAGGCACATTGTGTGATATTGTGAAGAAAGATTGAGGCCAAAAGTCAAACAAAAAGGCAGAAGTCATGAAATTTATATAATGGAGGAGCCAAAAAAAAAGAGTCAGATATTTACTCCCTGCACAATTTAAAAATGGGGTGAAACAGAGCGAATCTACGTGACAGTAGAAGTCAACAGAAAACCCATTCAAATGGAGGCGGACCCATGACAGTCATAGGGGAACATATGTTTAAGTATCTGAATGGTGGAGGCCACTCACTAAAGTTGGAAAACTCAGATGCCAGACTAAAGACATATACTGGCGAAAACATACAAGTGAAAGGTAACAAAAACAGAAAATGCTGGAAAAACTCAGCATGTCTAGCAGCACCTGTGAAGAGAGAAACGTTTCGAGTCCATATGACCCTTCTTCGGAGCTGAAGAGAAGTGGAAATGTTATGAAATTTATGCTGTTTAACGGGGTGGAGCAGGGGAAGCTGGATAGAAGCCCAGTGATAGGTAGGGACGAAGGAGAGATTGACAAAGATGTCATGAACTAAAGGACATAGGAAGTGTTAATGGTAATTGTAAGGGCTAAGAAAGGTGCTGATAGTGGCAAAAAGGTAAGAAAGCAGAATGTGATAATAGCAGAACAAACGTAGCATTGTGTGAAAGAACAACATTGAACAAGTGACAGATGGGGTGGGGGGAGGGGGTGGTGGCGGGAAAAAAAGGATAGAAAATGGGATAGAGGGGGATAAAAAAAAGGTGATGAAATCATGGATAAATGAATAAAAATTAAAATAAATGGATAAAATAATAAAAATGAATGGAGAAAAGAGGGGATTAAAAAAGGGGAGGAGGATATAGGAGAGAGTTCATGGGCTGAAGTTGTTGAACTCAATGTTAAGTCCAGAAGGCTGTAAAGCGGACGATTCCAGAGGGCTGGCCTAATAATGATATGCAGATGGATTATACAACAAAGTTCCTGACATCCAATGGTGGAAAACATGACCCGCCATCGGCGGGCTGAGTAGATGATCGCGAGCTGGTTTCACGCTGTCGTGAAACCGATCGCACCATATTGTCCGCTCACGCCACCCCAAACACACCCAACGCTGGCGGGCATGGAAAATCCCGGCCATTGACTCTCAGGAATAATTTTAGGAGGATGCGGAGAACCCAGAGGGTTCGAAGGCTGGAGGACATAGGGAGGGGAGAAGCTATTCTGATATTATCAGAAACAGTAGCTATATTTTTATGTGCATGAATACATAAGTATCCAGAATTATTTTTATATTCATTCGCAGGATGTGGGCATCGCTGGCTGTTAGGGAGGGAGCTCTAGGATTTTTACTCAGCAACAGTGAAGGAACGGCGATATGTTTCCAAGTCAGGATGGTGAATGGCTTGGAGGGGAGCTTCCAGGTGGTGCTGTTCCCATGCACTGAACTAACAATGGGCAGATTTTCCCCTCGATGCATTAAATGCAATGGCAGGTGTGAAAATCAGTGTTTGACCCAGGTTTTCGTGCCGCATCGTCTGCTTCCTACCTCATTAAATATGCATGCACGGGAAACACACCGATTGCTAGCGGGCAACCTTTGATTCACCCACGCTGCCATGAGCTCACTACTTCCTCACGCCAGGTGCCATATTTAAAGTGCAGCCGCACACAGCCTTCTCAATGTCTGCAACCCAGGACTGCTTCACTGAAGACATGACCACAAAAGCCAAGAAGAGGGCAGCCCCCAAATACTGTGACGCCTCACTGGTTCGCCTTTTGGATGCAGCTGAGGCCTGCCACAATGTCCTCTACTCCTGCTCTAGCCACAGGAAGCTCAGCAAGCTCACCAACCTGGCTTGGGAAGTGGTGGCAGTGGTGGTCAGTGCCAACGCTGTGCAGAAGAGGTCAGGCACCCAGTGCAGAAAGAATATGAATGATCTCATCATGCCTCCAGGGTGAGTCAACTATCTCATCACTCGCAACTCACACACTCACAAAGCCCATCACACATTCACTGGCACCTCACTCATTGCCAGCTCAAGGGACATCACCACTCACTCTGTCACCCAGACCCTCACATTTCCATCTGGCCTCATCTCCTCTGGAGATCGCGTCCTCATCCCATCCATGACTCCCCTCACCACCCACATATGCCAGACATTCTTATCATCAGCCCTGGCATGTGTCTTGCTCACAGCTTCTCCATCTGTCTTTATGCAGGACAAGATCCCGCACAATCACAGCGAGAGGTCCCAGGCTGGGTGTGGAGTGCTGGAATTCAAGGTCGTCTCTCAGATCAAAAACTGAGCCATTGAGCTGGCCGGAGAGGACATGGACCTTGCCTGCGGTGACGATGAGGCTGGCGGCAAACACCCACATGAGGATCCTGTACCAGCTCATCGCTCAGACAACCAGATGAGTAATAAGATAGGACCAAGGGTAGATCCTTGGAGGACTATGGGAGTGGGAAGAAAAGCATTTGCAGGGGATTCTCTGCACTTGAATGGATAGATAAGAATGGAACCAGGCTTTGGCAGCCCCACACAGCTGGACAGCAAAGGACGAGCGTTGTAAAAGAATGGTGTGGTCAACCCTGTCAAAGACTGCAGAAAGGTCGAGAAACCTGAGGAGGGTTATCACACTACCATCACATTTAAATAGGATGACATTTATGACTTTGGACTCAGGCCATTTTAGTGCTGGTTCAGGGACTGAAACCTGATTGGATGAATTCAAAATGGGGAAAATGGGTATGGATTTGGAGGGCAATAACACGTTCAAGGGCTTGCAGCTTCAAGGAGCCTCCCTCTTCCGGACCAGGAGAAAACATTCTGCAAGTAGGGGAAGTGATTGATCACTGTTGTGATCGAGATAGTGTCCTTGATATTTAAAAAGTCTTCAACAGACCTAACAATGCTGGATGCCTCATGCATAAGCCCTTATGCTCAGCATTGATTTGGATTTGATGGAAATAGATATGATGTCTGAAATTACTTTTTCAATTATTTGGTTATGCCTGCCCTTCATTAGCGGGGAAAATCCAATGTTTAGTGGAAGTCACGTGGAAGATTGACATCGACCAGTTAAAGGATGTTGATTTGGCCAAAGAAAATGACATAATTTCAGATGAAATCCTCTCTCATGTATCTCAGTATGTGAGAAGAGATGCCTCAACAATTGTGGGCAAGGTCCTGTTTTTTTAAACAGAGAATGAAAGCATATGTTTCAAGTCATCTGAGATTCAATCTGTTTATGGAAACTGCCTGGATTAGCCAGAAAAATGAGAAGAGTTCATTATTGGTAATAAGCCTAACCATATAGAGAAGTTTCCAGATAGCCTTAATTTCCAGGGTTATCTGGTTTCCAATAAAAAATTCAGAAAGCCCACAGCCTTGGTTGGTGAGAAACTATGACTGAAACTTACTGCACATATACTGCTTTTGTTTGATAGTAATTTGTAACAGGACATGCAATGGGCAACAAGTTGCAGATGTCTCTTTAAATGAGCAACTTTAACAAGGTTTAAAACGTTGAAGCCCCATTAGAAATAAGCTATTGCTGTTTTTTCTGTCGTGGTGGATTTTACAATTCCCATTGTGTCCAGCCTGTTACTGAGGGGGACCAAATTCAGGCTTTATTCTTCCCAACAAAAATCTCAATGCAGGTCACCCTGCAGCCACTTTAATAAAACTCCTGACACAATTTGCAAAAGATTGCAAGCAAGTCACCTAGCTGCTAGGGAATGATAATCACTTGCTCGTGGAAGGGGACCTCAAGAGAGGGAAATACAAAAAAGGCAGAAATCACTGAAACAAATCAAAGTTTGTTATATTTTTATTGACGTTTACTTATATTTATCTGTTTGTTTGCTTTCTTGCACATGGTAGAATGTTATAATTTATGCTTCTACTGTTCAACATTCTGATTCCAGGCTGCTTTGTCTTAGAGCCAATTGTCTTCAGGAAGCATCAGGTTCCCGTTTTGCTCCTCGATGTCAGTTGTGACTCAGTGGGTGGCTCTCTTGCCTCTAATTCAGAAAATTGTGGGTTCAAGTTTCACTCCAGAGGATTAAGTGCAAAGGTTTAGGCTGACATGCCAGGGCGGTGCTGCTCTCTGGGAGGTGTAAGTCTTTTGAATGAGAGGTTAAACCAAGGGCCTGACCACCCTCTCGAGTCCCAGATCAATGGTCCTATTGCGCTATTTCAAAGAGCATTGAGTTATCCTCAGTTATCCCCTGTGTCCCGACCAATATTTACTCCTCAATCAACTTCACTGTCACAATACTACTTGTGGGACCTTGCTGTGCAAAAACACGCCTGGCAAGTTTTCTACATTGCAACAGCGACCACAATTCAAAAGTACTTCATTGGCTGAAAAGTGCTTTGGGGCATCCTGAGGTCATGAAAGGTGCTTTATAAATGTAAGTTCTTTCCTTTCTTTATGACCAACGAGTGGAATCTGTGGTTGGCTGCATATTGGGGCGGCTGAGAGGGTTCCGTGACTTTGAGGCTCTGGCCTCATTTAAACCCGGGAGATGAGCTATAGGGCGTCAAACAGGAATTCGGACGTGGCTAACCATATTGAAGCCTGAAAATTGGACGGGAGCTGCCACCAGCAAGGTAAAGTCCCAGGAGTGGTGGGGCCTGGAGGTGTGTTGCAACAGCTGCACAGTTTATTTTTATGAGGCCCAAAATATATTTCAAGATTCCCTTAGAGGGATTTTTTTCTTCCATTGCTTGTGGAACTGCAGAGGGTATGGCCAATTCCTACCTAAAATGGCAAAGGGGTCATGTGTTTATTATAGAGTTAAACTTTCCATATTGAACGGGGTCCAGCATCAACAACAACAACTTGCACTTATATAGTATCCATAACACAGTAAGACATCACAAAGCACTTCATGGAAGCATTGTCAAACAAATTTGGCACTGAGCCACAATAAGGAGCTATTAGGACAGAAACATCTTAAAGGAGGAAAGAGGATGAGAGGTGGAGAGGTTTAGGGAAGGAATTCTATAGCTGAGTGTCGAGACAGTTGAAGGTACAGCTGTTAATGGTGAAAGGATTAGAATTGGGGCTGCTCAAGAGGACAGAATTACAAGAAGACAAAGGTCTCAGAGGTAGACACTTTGGACACCCAGTGGTGGAATCTTTTTATTTGGATTCAGCAGCATCACCACGGATAATGGGATTTTAAAGCTACCGACCACCACCTAATTGTAACATCAGAAGGGGGCATACGAGCAAACGAAACGGGAGCAGAAGTAGGACATTCGGTCTCTCAAGACTGCTCTGCCATTCAATAAGATCATGGCTGGTCTGTTTGTGTTTCGAGCTCTACATTCCCATCTACCCCTGATAATCTTTGATTCCCATGCCTAACAAGAATCTATCTACCTCTAGCTTAAAAATATTCAATGACCCCGCCTCCACCACCTTCTGAGGCAGAGAGTTCCAAAGTCTCACAACCCTCTGAGAGGACAACTTTCTCCTCATCCCAGGGCATTTACAATTGACACCATACACATATTGTGACCTCTAAAATATTTCTCTGCTGTTATGCTTCTGATAAGATTAATTGCTTCACAAATAAAAGCTTAGTTTTAATAAGATGACCTTGTACCCTGTGGTTCCATCATCTTTACCACCAATTACCCAAAGCAACAAAGGCATAACCTCAGAATGTTCTTATAGCCTAGTTATGAAATTATGCATCATCTTATTTAACAAGGTATTATAATGGATAACTTTCTCATGAGAAAGTGTTTAGATATTGAACAGATGATAAAGTAGCTTTTTATTAAGGTATCCACAATGAGTTTACTGTTTATCTCACTTTCAGGTGATTGGGAAAAGTACAGTTTACCATGGTGTAGCCTTTTAAATTATGTATGTGTGTTGTGTGCCTGTGTGTGTTCGTGTGTGTGATTGTGTTTTTGTGTGTATGCATGTGTGTACCCTGTGTGCATGTGTGTGTGTTTCTGTGTGCATGCACATGTGTGTGCCTGTGTCCATGCATGTGCAATCTGCATGTGTGTGTGTGCCTGTGTGCGTACATGTGTGTGTGTGCTGTCTGTCTGTATGTGTGTGTGTTGTCTGTATTTGTGTGTGTGTGTGTGTATGTTGTCTGTGTGTGTTTAGGTGGGAAGTTGGTGTCAGCTGATACCAGTCCATGTGCTGGTGCCATATTTAAAAGGGATGCCAGCCTGCCTGCTTTGAAAGAGCCTCTGCCTGCTGCTGCCAAGGAGCTGAACAGATGCCTGCAGCCACAAAGGCAGATGGAAGGTCTCGGGTGGCCCCATGGTTCAATGATGCCTCCCTGCAGGTTCTCCTTCAGGTAGCAAGGGCAAGGCAGAGCCCCCTTCCCCAGGAATAGGAGGAGACCAGCTCACCTGACCAAGCAAGCCTGGAAAGAGATTCCAGAGGAGGCCAACTGCCAAGGGATCACCCAAAGAACCTGGGTCCAGTGTTGCAAGTGCACCAACAGCCTCATTTGGTCCTCAAACAAAAGTACTTCAGACCTCTTTTCCCTTTGGGGTTTGCATGTAGCAACACAAGAGTGTTCGCTTGGTGGAAAGGGGGCGATCACTCAGTCAGTGGCAATGGGCCTGAGCAATGCATATCCTGTCAGAAGAAATGGTTGTATCTTGGTGAGAGGTACCCAACTGTCATTCCTGACTCCCACAAGAACATGAGAGCAAAAGAAATAGGAGCAAGAGTAGGCCATTCGGCCTCCTCCATCATCCAATGAGTTCATGGCTGATCTGATTGTGGCCTTAACTCCACTATCCTGCCTGGCCCCATAGCTTTTGCATCCCATGTAGATTTTAAAAATCTGTCCAATTTAACCTTGAATATATCCAATGACACAGCCTCTACTACTTTCTGGGGAACAGAATTCCAAAGATCAATGATCCACTGAGAGAAAAAAAATTCCTTCTCATCTTCGTCTTAAATGAGAGACCCCTTATTTTGAAACATTGCCCCAGTCCTAGATTCTTCCAAGAGCGGAAGCATCTTTCGGCACCTACCTTATTAAGCCCCTCACAATCATATATGTTTCAAAAAGATCACCTCTCATTTTTCTAAACTCCAATGAGTATAGGCCCAACCTGCTGAACCTTTCCTTATATGACATACCTTCATCCCAGAAATCAATCTGGTGAGCCTTCTCTGAAATGCCACCAATGCAAGTATTCATTCATTCATGTGTGCTTTGCCTGAAGGCAGGTCTTTGTTCATTGTCTGCTGATGCTTCATCCTGAGCTATTTTCTTGGTTTTTGCTACTGGTGGTTTCCCATTGCCTTCCACTCTAAGGGGCAGGGTAAGGAGATAGGTCCCAAGTCTACCTCAGCCAGAACAGAAATCAAAGCCATGCTGTTGGTGTTATCCTCAACAACATGATAGCCATCTAATCAACTGAGCTAATAAGCTCCCTCAATGCAACTATATCGCTCCTTAAAAAGGAGACCAAAACTGTACACAGTACCCTTGATGTGGTTTCACCAGTGCCCTGTAAAGTTATAGCATTGACTTCCCTACTTATATACTCCATGGCCCTTGCAATAAAAGCAGTCAACATTCCATTTGCTTCCTAGAATTATGATCACTCTTACCTAGAGGATGTTTTACTATGAGATCATTCCTGTCTCATTACACATTCCTAGGTATAAATTAGTCTGTTCCCTGAACATATTGTTCTTAGAAACTGATCCCAAATATGAACTCATCCTCAAGATTGCCTTTGGCAATTTGATTTGTTCAATCTGTATGAAGATTAAAATCATCCACGATTATTGCAGTAACTTTCTTTGAAGCCTCTAGTATTTCTTGATTTATACTTTGTCCGACAAAGTAGTTATAAATTTTTCTCACCAGTGGCTTTTTTCCCTTGCTAATTCTTATCTCAACCCAAACTCAATCTATACCTTGATCTTCTGAGCCAAGATAATTTCTCACTACTTTATTAACAGAACTACCCACCTCCTTTTCCTTTCTTCCTAACCTTCCAAATTGCAAAGCGCTCTTCAATATTCAGTTCCTTGTCATTTTTCAGCAATGTCTCTGCATTGGCTGTCATATCAATCCCGTTTATTTCTATTTGTGCTATCAATCCATCCATCTTGATATGAATGATACGTGTGAAATGAAGAGCCATTTGTTCTGTTTGTTTACCATTTTTTTCTTTTTCTGACCCTATTTACTGGTGCACTCTTAAGTTTGTGCACTCTGTCCCTTCTTGTCACACTCTGTTACCTGTCATTACTTGTATCACTATCCTGCACTTTTGCCTTGTCTTTCTCATTACCTTTCTAAATCTCCCCTCAAGTGAACCTCCCCACTGCTGCTAGTTTGAAGCACTCTCTAGGGCCCTAGCTTTACAAATCGCCAAGACTCTTATCCCAGCGCAGTTCAAGTGAAGCGCATCCCAATGGTTCAGCTCCCTCTTCTCCCAGTACTGGTGCCAGTGCCCCCATGAATAGAAGCCCATTTCTCCCATACTAATCTTTGAGCCACGTAGTTTGGTCTTATTTATGCTATGCCAATTTGTCCACTGCTCAGATAGTATTCCAGAGCTAATTACCTTTGTGGTTCTGCTTTAGAATTTAGCCTCTAGTTGCTTATACTCCCTTAGCAGAACCTCTTTCTTAGCCATACCTATGTCATTGGCACTCAAGTGGAGCACAATAACTGGATCCTTCCCCTCTCCCACCACATTCCTCTCCAGCCCTGAAGAGATGTCCTTAACCCTGGCACTGGGCAGGCAACAGAGCCTTCAGACTCATACTCTCAGCTGCAGAAAACAGTATCTATTACCCCTAACTTTACTGTCCCATACTACGATGACTACATTCCTCTTTACTGCCTCCACTTGAATGGCCCATGCATCACACTGCTATGGCCAGTTTGTTTATCCTCCCTGCAGTCCCTGCTGTAGATCACACAGGTTACAAGTAACTCAAAACTGTTGGACAAGTACAAAGGCTGAGGCTCCTCCAATGCTGCCTTCTGGATCTCCATGCCTCACTCATAGTCACACTCTCCTGTACTTGACCACAGACCAAATCTGAAGTACTTAACGTAAGGGGTGTGATTGTCACCTGGAACAAAGTGTCCAGGTAGCTTTCCCCCTTCATGATGCATTGCATTGCCTGAAGCTCAGACTGCAATTCATCAACTCTGAGCCAAGGTTCCTTGAGCTGCAGACACTTATTGCCGATGTGGTTGCTGTGGATCACACTGGTGTCCACCAACCCACATGGAACAGCTGCAACACATCACCTACTCTGCCACCTCTGTTGTATATTATTTAACTAATTAGGATTTCAAATTCAGAAATATCACTCAATGATTTATACTGTACTTATATCTCCCGAATACTATTTTAAACTCTTGCCCCAGTTTAGTGGTTAAAAGAAACCTTAAAACTCACCACCCAATCACCTATCTGCTCACCTAATTAATGCCTCTCAACTTCAGCTCACCAGGTCCCAAGGTGTTCCACTCCCTCTCTTGAACCATTCCTTGTTCTGCAAAAGAGCAGAATAGCACCTCTTCCCTCACTGCATCAAATTCCTTCACTTACTAAATTCCTGACTTCAGTGTTCTGTTGAAGATCTACTCTGTCAAGCTTTATTCCGTGCTACTTAGTTTGAGTTTCAGGTGTGCAAATCCTTGTCTTCTACTAATAGGAACATGGGAAATAGGAGCAGGAGAAGGCCATTTGGCCCCTCAAAGCTGTCCTGCCATTTAATTAGATCACGGCTGATCTTTGACCTCAACAACATTTTCCCACATGATCCCCATATCTTTTGCTATCTTTAATAACAAAATACTCCGGAATATTTTCCCACAGGCAGACAGATAAACCTTTATATCTTCCATATTTAACGATTGCTGGCATTCAGGGTTTGATGAATTGTGTGATTCTGTCCAAACTTGATGTTGCTCATCTACAATCCTCCCTTTCAAATGTGTGGTTGGGGATTCAACATGACTGCCTCCATCCAGTTCCAGAATCTACACTCCCTCCAGAACTGCCATATGGAGAAAGCATTCATATGCCCAAGTCATGGATCACTGGTTTGCCACCAGCATAGACATTGTGGTTCCTTTGTGAGGAAACTAAGAGTGTTCTTTCTTGTGCTTATAGGAGAAGGCAGCACACAACAGTAAGGAAGGGGGTGGGGATGCTGTGCCTGCACATCCTGGGCCCCCATGGTGGTGAATGCCGTGGAAATGCTAGGGCACCAGGACATCTGGTTGCATCTGGAACACTTGAGGCACAGTGCTCACATGTCTACCACTGGATACGTGGAGATCCACAGTAGGGATAGTTGGGATGAAGCAATGTGAAGTCCTTAACTCTTCAATTTATCCAATTGTCCAGAATGGTGATGACTTGCCCATCAAGTTGCATCACGCTTTGAGTCACAACATTTTAATGATAAGGCAGAGCAGTGGCAGAAAAGGAAGCAAATCCTGAATTCCGGATCCCACTTCCTCAGGGGAAGTCATACCCCATGTGCCCAAAGATCTGTGGGTCGAGAATCAACCTGTTCAGTCACATGAAGACCCACAGAAGAAACTCTCAACCCTGAGTAGCTGTCATCCTCGAATCAAGCGAAAACCAATGACAGTATGCTTTTATTTTCCATTACTCCTGCTTTAGTTTAAACATATTTTATTATTACTGTCTATAACCTTTCCTGTTCCAAGGTTTTTTTATATTATCTTAATCTCTTTTTGTACTCCAACCTTTCATTATATCCCCTCCTTTTATTATTTTTAGGCTACTACTATTTCAATCTGGACCCTCCTTCCCCCTTTATTGGTTAAAGTTCTTTCTAGTGTCCTTTTTACCCCTTCCATAAAGACCTTCCTTCCAACCTAGTTCAGGCAGAACCCTTCTTAGTTGTGTATTTTATTCCTGTTCCAGTGATTGAGCCAGTTTCCCATGAAATGGAACCATTTCTTTTCACAGTAATCTTTCAGTCATACATTCACTTTCCTGATCTGTTTATCCCTATGCCAATTTGTACGTAGCTCGGGTTGTAATCCAGAGATTACTAGCTTCTGATCCTCAGCACGACCTCCTCCCTGCTTTTTCTTGTATTATTGGATCACAACAATTGGCCCTTCCCTCTCCCTTTCCAAATTCTTTTCCAGTCACTTTGTGATATCCTTTATCCTTGCTTTGAGTAGGAAACACACTGTCTTGGACTCTCAATCATGACTGCTGTGGATAATCTCTATCCCCATAATTAACGAATCCCCTATAACAAGAATATTTCTATTCTGCTGCTCTATCCCCTCCGCCCAACCTCCAACCCCTGTCTCAGCTGCCTCATATGCCAAAATGGCTTTGATTAGCATTGTGGCTGTTTTCCCTGCAGCCATATTCCTGACTTCCAAAGGTAGGAAGTACATCATACTTTTTGGGTCAGATCAGTTTCTGCCGTTCCTGCTTCTCTGCCTCCATTAGTTTCCCCTTGCTCTGCTGATTGACAGCAACACACTTCTCTTCCTGTATCTTTATATTTTTATGTGGTGTGACTGTGTTCTGGAGTAAACTATCCAGGTTTTTCTGCCCCTTGCTTAAGGGTCAGAGTATCTCTAACTAGTGCTCCAGCTCAATGGCTTTGAATCAATGGTTGCAGCACAGAAGGAGTCTATTCGACCCTTCTTGTTTTTGCTGGTTCTATGCAAGAGCAACCCAGTTACTCCCATTCACCTGCCCCTTACCTGCATCTGCAAATTTCTTTCTCTTCAGGTGCGTATCCAAATTCCTTTTTAAGGTCACAACTGAATCTGTCACCAGCACACCTAAAGACAGTGCATTCCAGACCCTGAACACTTGCAGTGTAAAATAGTCTCTTTGCATGTCGCTTTGCTTCCTTAAACTGGTTCTTGACCCTTCTGCCAATGGGAACATTTTCCCTCTACTCTCTCCAGACCCTTTGTCATCTTGAACACTGCTATCAAGTCTCCTCTTAAGCTTCTCTTGTCTAAGGAGAACAACCCCAGTTTCTCTAAACTATCCACGTGACTGAACTCCCTCATCCCTGAGACCATTCTCATAAATCTTTTCTGCAACCCTGTCTAAAGCTTTGACAGCCTTGTAAAAATACAATGCCCAGAATTAGGCACGACACTCCAGTTGAGGCCAAAAAGTGTTTTATAGAGATTCATCATAACTTCCTTATTTTTGTAACCTATGCCTCTATATATAAAGCCCAGAATCCCATATACCTTTCTAACCACTTTCTCAACCTGTGGTGCCACCTTCAATGATGTATGAACATACACCCCCAGCTGCTTCTGTTCTTAAATCCCCACAATGACTTTGAGGCAGAGTGACTCAAAAGATAATTTTTTTCCCACAGCTGTGGCTGTCAAAGTTAGACACAGGGTGGAATTTTCCTGTCCCGCCAGCCTGGCGGGCGGAAGCGGAAAATTCGGAGTGAGGCCAACATTCGGATTTCCGCCAGCAGGAAAACAAGTCAGACTCTTCCCCTCAGCACTTTCATGGCGGTCTAGTGATGGATTGAATTTCTCGCTG
This sequence comes from Cetorhinus maximus, assembly GCF_964194155.1. Taxonomy (NCBI): domain Eukaryota; kingdom Metazoa; phylum Chordata; class Chondrichthyes; order Lamniformes; family Cetorhinidae; genus Cetorhinus; species Cetorhinus maximus. Next base: position 161,780,349 of record NC_135882.1, read on the forward strand.
CTCCATATCAGGAACACTATTTGCAGGCATTGACATATCATGAATGCTCATTAAAAACCCAACGCGCCAAAATCACATTCTCCCTCCTAATTACGTGCCAGGCCAGCGGGAAATTAGACCAATCTGAGTTACGGCCATATATAAGTGTGTGAGCTGCCCACCTTCACTTCAGTCATGACTTTGAGATAGGTACAACATTGTAAACCTAGCTGCAACAGCACTACTGCTATCTTTTGCCGTCGCTCAGATTATTTTCCTCTGCCAAAGCTGCTCTCTCAGGCGAGACTGGTGGGGTTGGCAGGCTGGGCCGCTCACACTGGGTGCTGTGGGACACAGGCCGGGCTGCTCACACTGGGTGCTGTGGGACACAGGCGGGGCTGCTCACACTGGGTGCTGTGGGACACAGGCGGGGCTGCTCACACTGGGTGCTGTGGGACACAGGCAGGGCTGCTCACACTGGGTGCTGTGGGACACAGGCCGGGCTGCTCGCACTGGGTGCTGTGGGACACAGGCAGGGCTGCTCACACTGGGTGCTGTGGGACACAGGCCGGGCTGCTCGCACTGGGTGCTGTGGGACACAGGCTGGGCCGCTCACACTGGGTGCTGTGGGACACAGGTGGGGCTGCTCACACTTGGTGCTGTGGGACACAAGTGGGGCTGCTCAGACTGGGTGCTGTGGGATACAGTCAGGGCTGCTCACACTGTATTCTGCTGGGCATAGGCAGGGCTGCACTCTCCCAGCAGAGACCAGCATTGGGATGGAGTTGATGAATGAGACATGAGGGCGAAGGGAACAGGGGAGGGGGGATGGCAGGCAGAGGGATAACTGAGGATGGGTAGGTGGGGTATTAGGAACAGGGGAGGGATAGGGATGGCAGGCAGAGAGAATTTTGAGGGTTGGGGAGCTGGAGTCCAACATGGAAGGGGTGCATGCAGGCTCGGGAGTGGGGATGGGTGGGAGTTAGTATGGCATGAGAGGGAGGGGTTCATGCAGACCCATGACTGGGGGAAGGCTGGGCTTAGTGTTGAACAAAAGGGAAGGGGTACACAGAGACACATGACTGGTCAGTGCCTCACATATGGTGGTCCTGGGGATGGCTGGCTGAGTACTGGGCTGCAGATGGAATAGTCATGGTCAGGGGAGGCATCTGCAGATTGTAAATCGGGAAAACATAATGAAGCGGGGGGTACTCAAAGCTCTCGTAGCTGGGAAGGGGCTATTTGGGCCTCTGAATGTAACTATGCAGACGGCCTTAAGGTAGGGAGGGCTGATGTCCACATGGGGCTTGGGGACATCCGCAGTGATGGGTTTAGTGGGGAGGGCAGGTATGTCCACAACAATCATAATGGGCTCCAGGGTTAGTGGGGGGAGGCTGGAGAGTTACCAGAGGGGGTTCTTCCTGCACAATGTGGGGTTCCAGGATGATCACAGGGACATGAACAATGACAGGATGAGGGTCGAAGCTGGTCTGGAAGTAGAAATGCAGCATCATCGTCTGAGGCCCCGAATCAATAAAGAAGTTTAAAATTGAAACTAGAAAAAAATCACCATGTGATGGGGTCCGAGGCAATGTGGGAGGAGTCCACAGCTGGACTCCAGGGCCCTTTGAAGGATCAGCCTAATACTTATTAGAATTTCAACACGGAGATGAAGGGTCAGCTGAAAGAACTCATGAAGACTTTATTGAAAAGCTAAAGAGTTGGAACCAGTAACTCATGGTTCGCTTTTACACAAGACTGGACTAGGTGTTGCGGGTCACATTAGGGGAGGTCTCGTTGAACATCTAACCATCAGAGGATTGTGAGAAGGGATGAGGCAGCCAACCATTAAGGGAGCACAGCTGCTGAATATATGCAAGAAGCTCTATCAAGCCCTGCAAACTGCACTGTCTGTTTGGCATAGGTCACAGGTCACAGGGCACAGGGCATTCCAAAAGTGCAAAGCAGGAGTAATCCCAAACCCAAATTAGAAAGCATACAATCACCTTCTGTGAGGCACAAAATTACATGGCTATGCTCAACCCTCTTCCATCCTAAATGGGATTGAGATGTCAAGTTGTTGGGCTGGCTTCTTAGGCACCTATGATCGGTAGGGAAGCGTCTCAGGGTGGAACTGAGCAAGTTAGGTAGTGCAAACACAGCCCAAGGACATGACATTGGATTTCTGGCTTGTGTAATGTCTGTAATTGATTGGTAAAGTACATTCATGTCTTGGATCTACCTGTCCACAGGAAGAAGGAGGATGGCAGAATGGAGGCTGCAATCAATGCTGCATTCTTCATGGCAATAGTCAGATTGAATAAAAGAAGAAGGACCTGATGCCGTCTAGCATAGCTTAGAGAAGAGCCCGGCCTGAGATGCATGGCCCAGGGGTGCCCCAGGAAGGCTCAGAAACTGAGAAGGCCAGACCCATCCCATGTAGGTGATTGGTGCGACTAAGGGTATACCGAAGACGCATCTGGAGATGTTTGGAGATGAGCGAGAGACAGTACAGTGCACATCTATATTTCTCAAGAGGTGTGGTGGTTCATATCTGCCACATTCTATGGAAGGATCTGACGCCCCATGGTCTGGGAGGCCATCCCCTGCAAGTGGCCCTGGAGGTTACAGTCGCACTCAATGTTTTTGTAAGCTGCTCCTTCCAAGGTTCCACTGGGGACCTATGCAGCATCTCTCAGTCCTCAACGCATAAATGTATAAAGGAGGTGATAGATGCCCTATACAGTAAGGCTCATCATTATATAAACTTCACAATGGATTAAGTTAGCCAGGCTGCTAGTTTTATGGGATTTGCGGTGATCTCTGGCATCCCTAGAGTGCAGGGTGCCAGTGATTGCACACACGTCACTTTAAGAGCTCCCTGGCAGCAGCCCCTGATCTTCATGAACAGGAAAGGGTTCCGCTCCATCAATGTTCAGCTGGTCTGTGATCATCAGAAGCTGATCATACATGTTTGTGCCACGTACCCTGGCAGTTCTCACGACTCTTACATCCTGAGTCACTCACAGGTGCTACAAGTCTTGGAAGGGCGGCAGTGCTTACAGGGTTGGCTGCTGGGTGATAAAGGGGTACCCTCTGAAGAGATAGCTCATGACACCTGTGCATCACCCTCAGAGTTCCTCCGAGGAGAGATACAACACGGCGCACTCTGTGACAAGGACCATCATTGAGCAAATGATTGGCATCCTGAAGATATGCTTCCGATGTTTGGACCATTTTGGTGGGGCTCTGAAGTACACTCTAGAGAGTGTGCCCTGCATCATCATGGTGCGTTGCAGCCTGCACAACCTGGTGTTTCAAAGGACAGATCACTTGCCACAGGGAGACATGGGGGAGGCAGAGATTTCCTCGGATCAGGAGGGCTCAGAAGGGCAGGAACCTGAGGAGGGCGATGATGGTCAGCTTCCACGTGAGGATGCCATCATCACAGCGACATCAACATGGAAGGCGTGCCCATGACACACTGATAGCCAGAAGGTTCGAACAGGAGTAAGGTCCAGGCAAGCGGATACGAGTCCCTAAGCGCCATGCTAGTGATAGGAAAGGCCTTTGCAAGCAGTGACATCGCAAGCAAGGTTGCATTTGGCTGTGGAGCCGTAACCCTCAAGGATTATGCAGCCCTCATTCTTGGAAAGGTCAGCACCCAAAGCTGCATATAGCTGGTGTGCGAGATGAAAGACTTATGTTGTCACCTGAAGGAGACACTTTCAGCAGCCACTGGGATTTGCACATAGTTGTAGAGAGCATAATGGCTCCAGGACATGTGCTTTCACACTCACAATAAACATAGCTCAGTGTTGATACAATGTTAGATTTAACCCTCCAAGACACCTGAGCATACAGAATTCTATGGTGTGTTGCAATATTTAAAGGATCAAATCTCAATGTGCAGTCACTTTCAGGAAATGGCTTGACACATCTTCCTTACATGACACAAGGAACAAGTGACTAACATGAGTCTACTGAACATCACATGAATCTGAGGCACACAAAGGGAGGCAATCACAGAGTGGGAGCTTGGGTCACCCTCGCAATAAGAGGGTACATAGATTCATATGCAAGAGGCATTCACATGCTGAGACTATTATCATGAAATCAAGTTGTATTTACAGAGGTGCATGATATATACAGTGAGTGAATACCCATGCCAGCATTGTGCTCTCATTATTTCTTCATTTTCCTAACCCTACTGCTACATCTTGATGCAACTCCAACATCTGCAGCAGAGGTGGAGGCAGTCTGCTTATTACTACGCCCTGTTGCCTGAGATGGCTTTGGCAGGTGTTCTCTGGACAGCCGATGCCTGAAGGGCCCCAGCCTACTTTGGGTCTCCTGCTGAGGGGCAGGTGTAACCTCCTTGGGCTGTAGAGCTGGAGTTGATGGGGTCACAGGCAGAGGGGATAGGGAGCAGCTGGACATTCTCAGGGTCTCCTGGGTAGATGGCCCCCAGGTGTCCAGCTGATGGTCCTCCTCTGTTTGGGTGCCTGTGCGCCCCTGCCTGACTCCTTGAGGAGAAGAGGAACCTGGAGGGGGGTTGAGGTGCCCGTCCCCCTCTCACCTAGCCATGGTGGATCCCATCAATGCCTAGGGTGATGGAGTGCAGGTCTGAATGCAAATCCGGCAGAACCAGCTGGACCAGGGTCTCCAAGGTGGCTGCCACTCTTCCCATGGTGACCTCAAGCTGCCCACTTGTCGGAGCCGTGACATCAAAAAGAAAGTGGACGTGTTCCTCCAACCTTCGTTCTAGTCTGTTGACTGCATCTCACAACTCTGTCTGATGTTCCGCCACCTTCCTTTGCATCTCCAGCATGCATGCAACAGCCGTTTGCTGAGTTTCATCAAATGACTCGGACTCAGCAGGTGCCTGTTCTCCAGAAGTCCTCCGAGTGCCAGAGACCTGGGCTGTCACTGCCTCCGACTGCTGTGGAGATGTGTCAGTGAGGTGTTGTTCAGAAAGTGACCCCAAGCCTAATCTCAATCTGGGACCCACCAGAGTGTGTGTCTCTGTACTTGTGGAGGGTGCAGGTAAATGCAGTGACGGGACTTCATTGAATGGATCCTCATCTGAGATGGACTAGGGGCTGGCAGGCTGATGAGCTGGCTGGACCTTCGCAAGTTCTCCCCCTGCATCACCCCAACTCCCACACTAGCAGTTCAGCTGTACGCAGCCAGACCACGAGTGAGTCTAGAGGGAGAAGTGTGTGTGTGTGTGTGGCAGGGCCTTTCCGTGTGTCGTGCAAGCACCCTCCCACGCACGCGGGACCATACTACATCACACTCATCTCAATGTCCTGAGCATTTTCAATGCTGCCTGCTGGGGTTCTTTTTCCATTGTCCATCTGAGCTGACCTACACCTCCGTCTATCCATTGATCGCACTCCCATGCAGCATCTGTGCCCGTCCAACACGAGGCTCCTTTCACTTTCAACTTTAAAAGCATGTTAAGTTTGTGTTCAGCTCCCCTGTTCTTTCCCCTCTCCCAGTCATCCATGTCCTTTCCCCCATCACTGTTGTCCCCCCCCGACATCACCTTCCACCTCCCCACCGTCACCTCCAAACACCCTCACCATCTCTAGTACCACTACCATCGCACCCTCACCCTGCCACCCTATCGGCTCACTCTGCCCTCTCTCATCCTCACCCTTCCCTCTTACCATGTCCACCCTCATTTTGCTCCCCAGGAGGCAGTCATCGACTCCGCCCCTTCCTTGCCCATTCACCTAGACATGCTCCCCCTTACCCCTTCCTCCACCCTTATTCCTCCCTCCACATTTACTCCTTCCTCCACCCTTACTCCTCCCTCACCACCTAACTCCCTCCTCCCCCTGGACTCCCCCCATCCAAACTCCTTCCTCCCTTGGAAGTTTTGCCTCCCTTTGAACTCCCTCCTCCCCATGAAGTCCTCACGAAGGACATGGAGTCCTTCCCCCCGTCTAAACTCCTTTCCTTACGCCTTACGCCCCCCTTACACCCACCTCCCCAGCTGCTGCATTCTCCCCTGTAAAAACCCCCTCCCCTGCACTCCCTCCCCCCTCCCAACCTCACCTCACCCGACACCATCATTCCCACTCTCCCAACCTCGCCCCCCGGTACACCTTCTTCTGGCAGTCAAACCTAGACCTTCCTCTCCATCCCCTAGATGATCATTCATAGCAGTCCTTGGCCAAGACACTGATGTCCCAAAGCAGGCCCCAGACATCAATGGTGATCCTTCTACCTTCCATGACCTACCTCTCAATGGAGTCATGTCCATCAGAATCTACCCAGCTTGCGATGCGTGTGTTCCTCCGGGGTCTGGTAGCTGTAGGGCTCCAGCATCTTCTGCTTTCCTTGAATGTCCGTGATGTGAGCAAGGTCCTAATGGTAAGTCCCGACTTCTGCACATCACACTTGTCAAGTCATGTTCTGGACAGGCACGTTTCCCCGCCGACGTGAGCAGTAAATTTGATGTGGGGGGGATGATTCCAGTGTGCAGGGCTTATAATTAGATGCAGTTGTATTAAAATGATGTTACCCACGTGAGGCGGCAGGAAAGGCAGCCCGCCAATGACAAGTGGAGCGGACAATCACAAACTGGTTTCACAATGGCGTGAAACTGATTTTGAACTTCCCGCTCACGCCCACCATGATGCCCCCCACCAACGGAGAGGGAAAACTCCGGCTTATATCTTTCTCTGCCTAACGCTAGGTCTTTTTAAAAACAATACTTATTTAAAGCTAAAAGCGAAATAATTGAGTTCAACAATTTCAGATCATGAACTCTCTCCTCCATCCCCATCCCCTTTCCGATCCCCCCCTTTTCCAATAATTTATAATTTTTTTACAAATATATTTTTCTTTTCCCTCCTATTTTTAAATTTACTTTGATCTATTGTTTCATCTCCACCTTTTAGCCCATTTCGATCCCTTCCCCCCACCCCACCCCCACTAGGGCCATCTCCCACTTGCTCGCCCTGCTTTCTACCCTTAATGTCCCCATTAGCACATCCTTTAGATAATATCACCACCGTCAACACCCCTATGTCCTTTTGTCTATGACATCTTTGGCAGTCTCTTCTTGGCCTCCACCTATCACTGGCCCCCTATCGAGATCTACCTGTCCCACCCACCCACCCCCCTCTACCAGCTCATATTTCATTTCATTTCTATATGTCTTAGTTCTGATGGAGGGTCATACGGACTCGAAACGTCAACTGTATCCCTCTCCGCAGATGCTGTCAGACCTGCTGAGTTTTTCCAGGTATTTTTGTTTTTGTTCTCATTGAAAGCTACTAGTTAGGTTTTTGCCCTTCCCTCAAATTTATTAATTTCGATGTTTTAAGTTTAATAACCCCTTAATCTAGCATGTAGTTAAATGTTAAAGGAAGAGTAAATAATTGAACATTTAGCTTTTGATCCTCGGTTAATGTACTCAACGTCTCCTTTGCCCTTTGCGTTGAGTTTCCACTCTCGGCAAATTTCCATTTAAAAGTCTTCACTCTGCACTGCTCTGTGCTGTGTTACTTATTCACCATGCACATAACTTTCAGACATCCATTAGTTTCAACTGGTCACGCCACAGAGTACCTTTTAACAACTGACCTGTGTCCAATTTACAGTTGTGTTTGAGTTCACTGCCAAATGGCTTGCAATTATTTTTGAATTGAAAGTTAAGCTCAAATTTCAGTTTGATGGAAAAAACATGCCTTCCAAACAACTTAACACTGAATTCCTGTTTTTAAGAGGCCTCACCAGTTCCCAGCTCATTCCAAATTGATTGAAGAAGTTGACAATATTCATGACAGGCTGAAGATAATGTTAGGTGGAGACTCACTGATATCAGTTCCTATACTTCTGTTTCTAATCTACATTATATACTACCTGAATACTTGTCAAGTTTGCTGACAAGCATTCAAATATCGCAAGTGAAATATAACACTTGTTCTTTGGTTGAAAACTGCGTTTTGTAAGTATATAACAAAAGGAACTGAATTGGCAGAGGAGACTTAGAAAGGGAACTGGGATTGAGAGTAGACCCAAAACATTTGACGCTCATAAAATGTGGTAAGGCTATTAAGAAAGCAAATAAAATTCTGGGATGTATCACCAGAAGTGAAATTTGTAGACGTTGTGCAATACTCTCTATTGCTTAAAGTACAATTTTCAATGCTGGCGCTATGAAACAAAAATATGTTTCAGGTAAATAGTTTTCCGCTAATACTGAAGATGGTGAGCATATGACCATCAGGTGCAAAGGGTAGCAGTAGGTACAAGGCTCTGGTCTTCTTCTTCTTGCGAAATCCCATTGGGGACCAACATAGAAAGACAGAGGAAAATCAGCCCCGTATTCCTACCTTTCCATTATCATCCTCTCAAATCAAAATTGATTAGTTTCTCTTCCACTAGATCATATTTTCATACCTCATTAATAAACTGTGTCAATAAATTCATGTCATAAAACATCTCTGCTTAAATTGCAGCCAATGAGGTTTTCATTTGTAATGCACTGTTAAGTCCAGAAGTGCAACAGAATACTGCAATAATAGAGACCTTACTATAACTGAACATGGTAATTGTTACATCATTATGATTTGTAATTGCATTGCTATTGACGCAGCCTAATGGAAAGTGTTTGTAAAGCATTTTAAAATGCACCAACTAGCCAATTGTACTTTCTTCCAACTACATCAACATCTTCACAACTGTAATTAGCTATTCTTCCAGCACAATTTACATAGCGCCAGCCTTTGGAAAAAGAAGTTACAGTGTAACATTTAAGATGGAAACTCTTTGTCAGAACATATTTCCACCCAAAACATTATCTTGACTCTTCCCTTCGCATTTCTGAGTGGTATTACTTTAAGTAAGATTATACAACTCGCTTTAAACCCCACAAGAAACGTTTAACTTAATTGGGTCCCTTATAAAAGGAAGACATTTCTCAGATATTACATAATTTCTTTTGAAGTGGGTAAAGCTGGCTGGCAACCTACTGAACAATCCCGACTGCCCAATACAAACTTCTCCTGCAATGGTTTTTCACAAAGCAGAAGTGAATCTGAAAATGGGGCATTTTTTGAAAATAAATTTAAAATTTTCATTTAGGTCGTGCCTTTCATGACCTCAGAATGCCCCAATTTGCTGGACATCAATTAAACACTTTTTGAAGTGTAGTCACTGTTATAATGCGGGAAACACAATAATTAATTCGTGCACAACCAACTCCCACTAACAGCAATGTGATAATGACCAGATAATCTGTTTTAAATTATATTTATTGAGAGATAAACGTTGGCTACAGCTGCAAGAAACCAGGGGTAATTTCCCTGCTCTTCTTCAAAATAGTACCATGGAATCTTTTAGGCCTACTTGAGAGGACAGACAATTACGAACATAACAATTAAGCGTGGGAGTAGGCCACTCGCCCTTTGAGCCTGCTCCGCCATTCAATAAGATCATGACTGGTCCGACTGAAACCTCAAATCCACATTCCCGCCTACCCCCGATAACCTTTCACACCCTTGCTTATCAAGAATCTATCTCTGTCTTTAAAATATACAAATACTCTGTTTCTACCGCATTTTGAGGAAGGGAGTTCCAAAGACTCACAAACCTCTGAAAGAAAAATTTATTTTCATCTCAATCCTAAATGAGCGACCCCTTATTTTTAAACAGTGGCCCCTGGAACTATATTCTCCCACAAGAGGAAACATTCTCTCCACATCAACCATGTCAAGACCCCTCGGGGTCTTATATGTTTCAATCATGTCACCTCTCATTCTTCTAAACTCCTGCTGATACAAGCCTAGCCTGTCCAAGCTTTCCTCATAAGACAGCCTGCCCAATCCAGGTATTATTTTAGTAAGCCTTCTCTGAACTGCTTCCAACACATTAATATCCTTCCTTAAATAAGGAGACTAATACTGTACACAGTACTCCAGATGTGGTCTCACCAATGCCCTGCATAACCAAAGCATTACCTCCCTTTTTTATATTCAATTCCTCTCACAATGAATGGTAACATTCTATTAGCTTTCCTAATTACGTGGTTTATCTGCATACTTGCCTTTTGCGATTCATGCACTAGAACAACTAGATCCCTCTGCACCTCTGAAGCAGCTGAAGATGGTTGGGCCTAGGACACTACCCTGAGGAACTCCTGCAGTGATGTACTGGAACTGAGATGATTGACCTCCAACAACTACAATCATCTTCCTTTCTGCAGAGTATGAATCCAACCAGGGGGGAGTTTTCCCCCTAATTCCCATTGGCTCCAGTTTTGCTAGGGCTCCTTGATGCAACACTCAGTCAAATGCTGCCTTGATGTCAAGGGCAGTCGCTCTCAGCTCATCTCCAGAGTTCAGCTCTTTTGTCCATGTTTGAACCAAGGTAAAAGCTGAGTGACCCTGGCAGAACCTAACTGTGTGTCAGTGTTCAGGCTATTGCCAAGCAAGTGCTGTTTGATAGCACTGTTGATGACCTCTTCCATCACTTTACTGATGATCGAGAGTAGACTGATGGGGCGGTAATTTACAGGGTTGGATTTGTCCTGCTTTTTGTGTGCAGGACATACCTGGGCAATTTTCCACATTGCCAAGTACATGCCAGTGTTGTAGCTTTACTGGTTATCGGCGCGGCAAGTTCTGGAGCACAAGTCTTCAGTATTATTGGCGTTCCCTAGCCTTTTCAGTATCCAGTGTGTTCAGCCATTTCTTGATATCACATGGAGTGAAGCGAATTGGCTGAAGACTGGCATTCGTGATGCTGGGGACCTCCAGAGGAGCCCAAGATGGGTCATCCGCTTGGCACTTCTGGCTGAAGATTGTTCTGAATGCTTCAGTCTTATCATTTGCACTGATGTGCTGAGCTCCTCCATCATTGAGCATGGGGATATTTGTGGAGCCTCCTCCTCCAGTGAGTTGTTTAATTGTCCACCACCATTCATGACTAGATGTGGCAGGACTGCAGAGCTTAGATCTGATCCATTGGTTGTGGGATCACTTAGCTGTGTCTATCACTTCCTGCTTATGCTGTTTGGGACGCAAGTAGTCCTGCATTGTAGTTTCACCAGGTTGATACCTCATTTTTAGGTATGTTTGGTGCTGCTCCTGGCATGCCCTCCTGCATTCTTCATTGAACCAGGGCTGATCCCCTGGCTTGCTGGTAATGGTAGAGTGGGGGATATGCTAAGCCATGAGTTTACAGATAGTGGTTGAGTACAGCTCTGCTGCTGTTGATGGCCCACAGCACCTCATGGATGCCCAATCTTGAGTTGCTAGATCTGTTCGAAATCTATTCCATTTAGCACAGTGGTAGTGCTACACAACACAATGGAGGGTATCCTCAATGTGAAGGCAGGACTTCACCTCCATAAGGACTGTGCAGTGGTCACTCCTACCCATACTGTCATGGGCAGATGCACCTGCGGCAGGCAGGTTGGTGAGGATGAGGTCAAGTATGTTTTTCCCTCACCACCTGCCGCAGACCCAGTCTAGCTGCTATGTCCTTTAGGACCCAGCCAGCAGTGATGCTACTGAGCCTTGGTGATGGACATTGAAGTCGCCCACACAGAGTACATTCTGTGCCCTTGCCATCCTTAGTGCTTCCTCTAAGTGGTGCTCAACATGGAGGAGCATTGATTCACCAGCTGAGGGAGGGCGGTACATGGTAATCAGCAGGAGGTTTCATTGTGTATGTTTGACTATAATGCCATGAGACTTCATGGAGGCTGGAGTCAATGTTGAGGACTCCCAGGGCAACTCCCTCCCAACTGTATACCACTGTGCCCGCCACCTCTGCTGGGTCATCCAGGACATACCCAGGGATGGTGATGGTGGTATCTGGGACATTATCTGTAAGTTATGATTCTGTGAGTGACTATGTCAGGGTGTTGTTTGACTAGTCTATGGGACAGCTCTCCCAATTTTGGCACAAGTCCCCAAAGGAGGACTTTGCAGGGTCAACAGGGCTGAGTTTGCTGTGGTCATTTCCGGTGCCTGGGTCGATGCCGGGTGGCCCATCCGGTTTCATCCTTTTTTTGTGACTTTGTAGCAGTGTGATACAACTGGGTGGCTTGCTAGGCCATTTGAGAGGCCATTTAAGAGTCAACCACATTGCTGCAGATCTGGAGTCACATGTAGGTGAGGATGGCAGATTTACTTCCTTAAAGGACATTAGTGAACCAAGTGGGTTTTTACGACAATGGACAATGGTTTCATGATCATCGTTTAGACTTTTAATTCCAGATATTTATTGAATTTAAGCTTCATCATCTGCCATGGTGGGATTTGAACCTGGGTACACAGAGGATTACCCTGGGTCTCTGGATTACCAGCCCAGTGAAAATTCCACGACACCACTGCCTCCCCTAAAGTATTCAAATTAATAACAGACTCCTCACAATAGCCAATCACTTCCCACTCTGATCTGCCCAAATCCAATTTTAAATTGCACATGGCAAGAGCACCCTCTTCAAGTCTACAGGAGTCCTCTCTAGATACGCAGATCTGATATTGATTGCATCATTGCAGCCTGATCAACCATTTTAACTTGAGAACTGAGCATTGGCAGGGGGTGGGTTGTAGGTTGATCTCCACCAGGTCAAACTTTCCAAAACGGTAGCCAGAGCCAAAAGCAGGAGTATCTCTCCGGGCTCCAAAAAAACTCATTGCCAGAATTCTCATTCTCACCCCCCTTTTCCTAGCCGACCAGGCATTGATCCTTGATGGTTTTGGGTGGGAGTCCAATCTGCATATGTAATTGAAACCTGAAGCTAAAACATCTCCTGGCCTCAGAGTGCGAGATTGCCGCTCACTCGACCACCCCACAATGTGCACTAATCAAGTCCCAAATTGAATAGGCATAGGCATGATGGCCGAATGGCCTCCTTCCATGGTGTATCGTTCTATGATTCTAAATCCTTTGTGAATTGGTTAGCCTGAGGATAATGCACAAGTTCTCAAGGCTGCGTATGGTACATTTTCATTGCTATAGCGCTGGTAGATTAATAATTAATGAGACAAATGTTAGTTTAAGCTGTTAGTCGAAGGGCTGGTAATTTCAGTGTCTCTAGCATAAAACTATAAACAATGTAAAATCAATGGTGTCCATTTTCTGCAGTATTGATGCTTTGATGGCAGTTAAGACTGCAATGATGTCTTGCATTTTAGTTTGTCATATCAATGTATATTTTTAGAAATTTTCTGCTAAATGTGCTGAAAGTCATTAATGGTGCAAAACATTAAAATTTCTCAAAATAAGAAGAAATTACCTGAACTTGATACCCCACATCCTAGCTGTTAGAACTCAGATAACTGGGAAGATGAAGGCTAGAACACTGGACTGTACACTTGCAAGTTGTTTACAGAGACTCTTTATATATTGTGCACCTCCAACCCAACAAGCACAACAACGCTCTGACTGCACCTATGAGCATAAGTGAGTCCCCAGTTAATGTTTTCTACCTGAATGCAATTAAACGCCAAATCAATACACAATTAACACTAGCCATAATCATGATTGCTTACTTCCATATTTTCAATATTGTCCACCTCAACCCTGTCTGATCACCCCACTTAAACCATTATCTCTGCCTTGGTTACTTCCAGAAACAATTTTCCAAATACCTCTTTGCCAGCTCCCATCCTATAATCTTCAGCTTGTTCAAATCTCAATTGCCCATCTCCTACCCTGGAGTTACCAAACATTCCTACACTTGCTGGCCCTCATTTCATCCTTATCAGCTTTTTCACTCCTTTCATCAATTTTCTTTCTTCCTCCTCTTATGTAAAGCGCTTTGGGACATTGCATTTTATAAGCGTAAATGCAAGTTGCCGTTGTTTCCTCAGATAGTTCCTGTCTGACTATGCTAAGCCCAGCTTCCACATTATTGATCGGGAGCAAAGTGGGAAAGCCAATACCTGAGGCCCATCACACTCTGCTAAACCAGTGCACAGCATCAGCCTCTGTTTTAAATCAAAGCAGGTAGGCCTGAGAGTGTGTTAAAAAGAAAGAAACACATTGGAACTATGGCGAAGGTACAGATGAAAAATGTGGCCTTTCTGGACAACCCAACACCATTTTTCAACCCTGTTTAGTTCAAGATCATTTTAGAGTGCATTGAAGATCTGTCTGAGGATTTGGAATGTCAACTCATTTATGAGCATTCAGCCAAAAGTGAAGAATATGACCAAGTCTTGGGCCACATACTTGTGGGACCTGGTCTTGCTAGAAGACACATGTCTGTTTTTCAGTCTGATGCAGCAAATCCTTCTTTTACCCAAGATGCAGATGCAGTTGGAGTAACTGTTTTAATAACCTCCACTTACCAAGGTCAACAATTTATCAGCATTGTGTATTATATAAATAATGAATATAACAATCTAGAGCTGTGTGAAAATCTTTCTGTGAAACCAGATTTCTCTAAGCCTCAGTGAAGCATTTTGGCATCAAATTCACAAGTTACAAGGTTTCATGCCAACTGGGATAACAGTAATGTAAAAATAGATGATTCAGAATACACATATCCAGCTTTGCAATCCATTCTTTCCACAATTATGTTGTCTATTATGTTCAAAGGGCTACAAAGGGATATCAGGGAAAAATCGAATAAGGTTAAAGCTGAAGGTATTATATCTGAATGTATGACGCATTCCCAACCAAATGGATGAAATAATAGTACATATAAAAGTAATGGGTTTCATCTTATAGCTGTTAAAAAGATGGGGTTGTAGAGTTGGAAATTAAATATTCCAAGATACCGGACTTTTAGAAGAGATAGGCAAAATTGAAAAGGAAGTGGGGGTAGGAGTAAGTGGGGGAGAGTAGCCTGATAACAAAGGGTAAACACAGGAGAGAGAAAGGATCTTGGCTCAGAAAATCAAAATGTAGAATAAGTTTGGTCAAACTAAGAAAAAACAAGCGGCAGAAAACACAGGGTGGGAGTAATTGATAGTAGTTACACTGTTGGACAGAATGTAAATCAGGAAATTAGAGGTAACAAGGGGAATATAGTAATCATACAGGACTTTAATTTTCATATAGACTGGGAAAATCAAGTTTTCAGTAACAATGTAGAGGATTAATTCATGCAATATATACAGGATAGCTTTTTAGCTCGGTATGTGGAGGAATCTACAACGGTACAATATATTTTAGACCTAATATTGTGCAATGAGAAAGGGTTAATTAATAGCCTTGTAGCAAAGGAGCCTCTCCAGAATAATGATCATAACATGATATAATCTTATATTGAGTTTGAGAGTGATTTAGTTAAGCTCAAAGCTGATTCTTATATCTGAACAAAACAGACTATTTGGTATGAGGGCGAGATGGCGAAAGGTAGATTGGGAAACTAGGTTAAATGACATGCCTGTAGATAAGCAATTGCAATTATTTAAAGAATTAATTCATAATTTGCAACAGATGTACATTCCCTTAAAGAATAAAAACCCCACAAGAAAAGTGGTCCAACCATGGCTAAAAAGAGAAGTTATAGATAGTATTAAAGGAAGAGGCTTATGATGTTGTCAAAAAGAGTGGCAAGCCTGGGGATTGGGAGGATTTTAGAATTGAGCAAAGGAGAACCAAGACATTGATAAAGAAAAAGATAAGAGAATATAAGGTTAAACTCACAAGGGATATAAAAACAGATCATAAAAGCTGCTATAAGTATGTGAAAAGGTAAAGATTAGAGAAATTGAATTTGGGTCCCTTAGACATGGAGAGGGGAGAAATTATAATGGGGAATAAGGAAATGGCTCTGTCATTAAACAAATAGTTTCGCTGAGATTCTGTTGGGCTGGCAGGGGTCTCACGCATCGCTCGGAGAACCGGTGAGGAACCCCCTTCAGGTCCATAGGGGAGGCCCGACAGAATCAAGAGCCTTTCAGGCACTTAAGTGGCCACCGTTGGGCCTTCTCCAAGATTGAGTTCCCCGGCGTCTCCTCATTGCAGCCAACGCCAGTGGGAGCGGTGACAACTGGTGGCAATGCATTCACCAGGAGTCCAGGGTCAACATGGGACCCCAGAAAAAAGGTGAGTGAAGGCAGGATGGAGATCACGGTATCATGCGAGTTGGCGGCTGGGAGGTCGGAGGCAAGGGCAGGGTGGTCGTTTTCAGCGGACCCCTCCTTCCCAATGTCAGGCCTCTCAATCAGGCAGAGAATGTCTGACTACGAAGGACACTGTAGAGTAATGGTTATGTTAATAACATAAGAACATAAGAACTAGGGGCAGGGGTCTGCAATTCAGCCCCTCGAGCCTGCCCCGCCATTCAATACGATCATGGCTGATCTCATTTCGGCCTCAACTCCAATTTCCTGCCCACTCCCCATAACCTTTCAACCCATTACTAATTAAAAATCTGTCTTTCTCCTCCTTAAATTTATTCAGTGTCCCGGCATCCACTGCACTCTGAGGTAGTGAATTCCACAGATTCACGACCCTTTGAGGAAAGTAATTCCTCCTCATCTCTGATTTAAATCTACCACCCCTTAGCCTAAAACTATGGCCTCTCATTCTAGAATGCCCCACAAGGGGAAACATCTGCTCCACGTCTACTTTGTCTATCCCCTTTAGCATCTTATATACCTCAATTAGATCTCCTCTCATCCTTCTAAGCTATAGCGAGTACAGGCCTAAACTGCTCAATCTCTCCTCATAAGACAAGCCCCGCATCTCTGGAATCAATCTAGTAAACCTCCTCTGAACCGCCTCCAATGCAACTACATCCTTCCTCAAGTAAGGGGACCAAAACTGTGCACAGTACTCCAGATGCAGTCTCACCAATGCCTTGCACAGTTGCAACAACACTTCCCTATTTTTATACTCTATTCCTTTAGCAATAAATGCCAAAATTCCATTTGCCTTCCTTATTACCTGCTGTACCTGCATACTAGCTTTCAGCGATTCATGCACGAGGACACCCAGATCTCTCTACACTGAAGCATTCTGAAGTTTCTCTCCATTTAAATAATAAGTCGCCTTTTTATTCTTCCGACCAAAATGGATAACCTCACACTTATCCACATTAAACTCCATCTGCCAAATTTCGGTCCATTCACCTAACCTGTCCATATCCATTTGTAAATTTATTATTTCTTCATTGCAACTTACTTTCCCATCTATTTTGGTGTCATCTGCAAATTTAGCTATAGTACCTTCTATCCCTGAATCCAAGTCATTAATATAGATTGTAAATAGTTGGAGCCCAAGGACCAACCCTGTGGCATCCCACTAGTTACAGCTTGCCACCCAGAAAAAGACCCATTTATCCTGACTCTCTGCTTTCTGTTGGTTAGCCAATCCTCTATTCAAGCTAATATATTACCCCTAAATCCATGTGATCTTATCTTGTGTATTAATCTTTTGTGTGGCACCTTATCAAAGGCCTTCTGGAAGTCCAGATATACTACATCTACAGGATCCCCATTATCCACTTTGCTTGTCACATCGTCAAAGAACTCTAGCAAATTAGTCAAACACGATTTACTCTTCATAAAACCATGCTGACTCTGATGGATTGCATTTTGACTTCCCAAATGCCGCATTACTACTTTCTTAATAATGGATTCCAACAATTGCCCACTGACAGACGTTAAACTAACTGGTCTATAGTTTCCTACTTTCTGCCTCCCCTCCTTTTTGAATAAGGGTGTTATATTAGCATTTTTCGAATCCACTGGAACCTTTCCAGGATCCAGGGAATTTTGGAATATTATAGCCAATGCATCCACTATCTCCGCTGCCACTTTCTTTGAGACCCTGGGATGTAGGCCATCAGGTCCAGGGGACTTGTCACCCTTTAATCCCAATAGTTTGCTCAGTACTTTTTCTCCAGTGATGGTGATTGTTCTAAGTTCCTCCTTCTCTATACCCTCCGCATTACTTGTTACTATTGGGGTGGTACTAGTGTCCTCCACCGTGAAAACTGAGAAACCATGATGCTATTAATGATGCAACTGTGACAACAGGGTCAGATGACCAAGAGGCTCCAAGACAGCTCGACACAGAACAGTCTGTTTCCTGAATATCATGTACTCATTATGATTCCTTTTAAATAGTGTAAATAAATCATTTTAGTGGCCTACACAGCCTATCTCCAGTCACTTCTAATTTATCACTGAAATAGACACTGCATCCCCAACACGCCTAACTCCAGAAGGCTATTGGCAAACCCAATTGGTTTGCAGTGGGTTTAGGAGTAATGGTATCAATTGACTTATTAGTGAGCCTAACTGACATGCCACTTCCGATGGCTGGGAATCCCGTGTTAGCCATTTCTGCCCCACAGCTTAATCGGAAGATGTTTTGCCCCCACCGGAAGACTGATGCGCATCCTCTCCCAAGGTAAAGTAGGCCTAGCTGCCATGTTTTCCACCACAGCAGGCTGCATTAAATACAGCATTTTGTATCTGTCTTCATGGTAGAAGACATAAAAAACTTTCTGGAAATAGGAACCAAAGATCTCGTGAAAATGAGTAACTTAGGGATATTTTTATTAGTAAAGAGAACTACCGGAGAAATTAATGGAACTTAAAGTCAACAAATCCCCTAGACCTGCATCCTAGGGTTTTTAAAAATGGTAGCTACAGAGATAGTGGATGCATTGGTTTTGATCTTCCAGAATACCCTAGATTCTGGAATAATCCTCATGGATTAGAAGGTAGCAAACATAAGACCACTATTCAAAAAAAAGGGAAAGGAAAAACAGGCACTATAGATGCAGGTAGCCTGACATCAGTAGGAAAGAGTGGTAGAATCTCTAATTAGGGATGTGGCTGTAGAGCAATTGGAGAACCATAATATAGGCAGAGTCAATGCAGATTTATGAAAGAGAAATCATGTTTCACAAATCTTTTAGAGATTTTTGAGCATGTAACTTGTAGGGTGAATTAAGGGGAACAAATAGAGATGGTGCATCTGGATTTTCAAAGGTGCCACACAAGAGGTTATAAGACAAAATTAGGGCTCATGGGATAGGGGGTAACATATTAGTATGGATTGAGGATTGGTTAATGGGCAGAAAACAGGGAGTATAGAGAACTGGGCCATCTTCAGGTTGGCAGGTTGTAAGTGGTAAGGTACCTCAGGGTCAGTGTTTGGACCTCAACTAACTACAATCTATACCAATGATTTAGGTGAGGCGACTGACTATAATATATCCACATATGGCTGATGAATCAAAGTTATATAGGAAAGTAAGCTGTAAGGAGGAGGCAAAAAACCTACAAAAGGATATAGGCAGGTTAAGTGAGTGGACAAGAACATGGAAGATAGAATTTTGGAGGAAAGGTGAAGTGTGTAAATGGTGAGAGACTAGAAATTGTTGGTATTCAGAGGGACTTGGGTGTCCTTGTACATGAAACACAGAAAGTTAACATGCAGGTAAAGCAAGCAATCAGGAAAGTAAATGGTATGTTAGCTTATGTTACAAAAAGATTGGAGGACCAGAGTGAAGAAATTCTACTACAACTTTGATAAGACCACACCTGGAATATTGTGCACAGTTTTGGTCTCCTTACTTAAGGATAAATTTGCCTTGGAGGGAATGTCACAAAGGTTCGCATAATGATTCATGGATGAGGGGATTGCCCTGTGAGGAAAGATTGAGTAGACTAGATCATATATTCTCTAGAATTTAGAAAAATGAGAGATAATCTCATTGAAATATAAAATTCTTAAGGAGGGTTATTAGGATAGATGATGGGAGGATATTTCCCCTTGTTATGACCTGGCAGATGATGCATGCTAGATGAACGAAATGCACAAGGGAAACTTGGCCATGCTGTCACAACAGTTTTGCAATTTGTATTTATTATGAGAAGATGTGTACACTGAATTCAGAAGTAATGAGACCACTAAGACCTTCAGAGATTTTAAAAATTAAACTAAAATATTTATTACCAAAAGAAAAGATTTCAAGCACATACATAAGACTACTACAACAAACCCTAAAATTCCTAATTAACTTGACTAAATTACACACCTTCTTTAAGGCAACAGTCCAATAGATTTTGAATTTAAGAAAACAAGCTAGCAAGTTACCACAGTACCCACTTGACAGTGCGATTCCAAAAGCTTATCTCCATATTTAGTTACTGGACACAGCAGACTTATGCATAAATGGCTGGAGGCTTCCCAAAGGCTGTTTCACACACTCCTGTTAGACCTTACGTGGCCCCTCAACATAGCCTTTCATTCTCTTTTATATATCTTTCTCTCTCTTTAATATGTAAATTCCATTGTTCCGTATGTCTTTGGAGTTTTACCTTTCCCATGATATAAAAGTCTTTCATGTTGCTAATATTGTCAGTCTCCTTTGGGAAAAATAAACACACTGCTTAGCCTTGCTTATCTGGCTAGTTGTAAACATTCTAACATCCCTTTGAAATCTAAACAACCCCTTCATTTATCTAAAAATTCAAATTCCCTTCACATCTTACATGCTAAGACACCATCCATATTTACTCATTAGCAGTTCAAGTACATTCTACACCTAACTTATTTTAGTAATTTCAAGCTTACAGTCTATCTGACTCCAAATGTAATTAAATCACACAGACAGAACCACCTACAATCACACATAAACCTACTTTACAACAAACCACAATGATATTATAAAAATTATTATACTTTCTAGAACTGAGGGTGGGGGGGGTGGGGGGTGGGAGGGGTGGGGGGTGGCGGTGGGTCGGCCTTTTTTGGCCTAAGGTGAAGACGAATTCCTTCACTCAAAGAGATCTGAATCTTTTGAATTCTCCACCCCAGAGAGCAGTGAATTCATTATATTCAAGAAAGAGATCAATAGATTTTTGTATACTAAAGGAATTGAGGGATATTATGGGAATAGTATATGAAGATGAAATTGAGATGGAAGGTCAGCCCTGACTGTATTGAATGGAAGAGCAAGCTCAAAGGCCTGAGTGACCCTGTCCTGCTCCTATTTCCATGCTCCATGTTTTCTGATGTTCCATGGATCTTTTCCTGGCCCAGCCCATTCCCTCATCTTCAAAGGGTATTGCCTCCTAGCCATGCGGTGCACTAGCTGTATTTAATCATCTACCCTAACATTCTCTGTTACTGCGTAACTTTCAAGAGAAGGGTTATGCTTAATGGCATCATAATTATTTTTCTCACCTCCATATGGTCATTCACCTGAGGCTGTTGTTCCTACATTAAAACCTTTCAAAAGCATTTTGTCGCTGAGCACTTTGGAATGTCTTGCGCTCATGAAGGGCACTATATAAATGCGAGTCTTTCTTCTTCTCACAAGGATATAGTGGTAACTAGATGCTGAAAGAGGCAATAAAGAATTCTGAAATCCCATTAACACTGTTACAGTCAATCTACTGCAAAATCTAAAGAACCAAATGTAATTTCAGGATCTCAGATGAGTCCTTTATCAATATATACCAGTGATACGTCCTTACCATTTTATCTTTCTTATTCATGTCATGGCTTCAGATTAGAGCCCCTATCACCTGACAAAGTGAAAAGCACAAAGTCAAAAGGAAACTGACAAAGAACACAGAAAGTTCTAAGCTTATTACATAATTGGCATTTAGGGTGACTGAACTAGAATTTACAAGGATAAACGCTTTAGGGTTGGAGCCAGAGTAATTACGAGACACGTTCTTGCTGGTATTGCTGGAATGAAACCCCGCTTAAACTTTTGCTGAATGGAAGCCTTTCATTCCACAATAGATGATTGCATTCAGAGTATGTGAAGAGATGGCTTCAGTTGATTGTGCTCATTGTATTAAATAAAGCAGGGTCGCTAAAACAAACCCCTGCTGCTATTGAGAAAAAGGACTGTTTTTCCTAGACCATCTCCAATGGGCTAGGAGGCAAAAGGTCTGGGAAAATGGAAGAGGGAAAGCATTGGAAGGGGAGCCTGATGCCTTATTGCCACCATGACAACCTGGCCACTTACTGCCCCATCAGTCTACTTTCCATCATCAGTAAAATGATGGAAGGCATCGTCAACAGTGCTCTCAAGCGGCACATGTTTAGCAATAACCTGCTCACTGATGCTCAGTTTGGGTTCCGCTAGGGCCACTCAGCTTCTGACCTCATTACAAAGTCAAAAGGACACTTTATTACCTCTTTCATTATCTAGTTACTACTTGGTTCAAACATGGATAAAAGAGCTGAACTCCAGAGGTGAGCTGAGAGTGACTGCCCTTGACAGCAAGGCCCCATTTGATCGAGTGTGGCATCAAGGAGCCCTAGCAAAACTGGAGTCAATGGGAATCAAGGGGAAAAATCTCTGCTGGTTGGAGTCATACCTAGCACAAAGGAAGATGGTTGTGGTTGTTGGAGGTCAGTCATCTCAGCTCCAGGACATCACTGCAGGAGTTCCTCAGGGTAGTGTCCTAGGCTCAACCATCTTCAGCTGCTTCACCAATGACCTTCCTTCCATCATAACGTCAGAAGTGGGGATGTTCGCTGATGATTGCACAATGTTCAACACCATTCTCAACTCCTCAGATACTGAAAACATCCATGTCCAAATGCAGAAAGACCTGGACAATATACAGGCTTGGGCTAACAAGTGGCAAGTAACATTCATGTCACACAAGTGCTAGGCAATGACCATCTCCACAAGAAAGAATCTAACCATGACCCCTTGACATTCAATGGCATTAGCATCGCTGCATCCCCCACCAGCAACATTCTGGAGGTTACCATTGACCAGAAACTGAACTGGACTAGCCATATAAAAACTGTGGCTACAAAAGCAGGTCAGGGGCTAGGAATCCTGCGATGAGTAACTCACCTCCTGACTCCCCAAAGCCAGTCCACCATCCACAAGGCACAAAGCAGGAATGTGATAGAATATTTCCACTTGCCTGGATGAGTGCAGCTCCAACAACGCTCAAGAAGCTCAATACCATCCAGAACAAAGCAGCCCACTTGATTGGCACCCAATCCACAAACATTTACTGCCTTCACCACCAACAAACAGTAGTAGCTGTGTGTACCATCTACAAGATGTGCTGCAGAAGCTCACCAAGCCTCCTTAGACAGCACCTTCCAAACCCACGAACGCTACTATCTAGAAGGGCAAGGTCAGAAGACACACGGGAACATCACCACCTGGAAGTTCCCCTCCAAGCCACTCACCATCCCGACTTGGAAATATATCGCCGTCCCTTCACTGTCGCTGGGTCAAACTCCTTCCCTAACAGCACAGTGGGTGTACCTACACCACAAGAACTGCAGCGGTTCAAGAAGGCAGCTCACCACCACTTCTCAAGGGCAGTTAGGAATGGGCAATAAATGTTGGCCTAGCCCGTGATGCCCACATCCTATGGCCTAGGAACCCCTAGCAATCTCCTAGCTGGTTCCCCAGGGCTGAGGTGGGAGCGGGGTCCCTCCTTGATGCCGATGGAGCAGTCCCTGTCGGCAACAGACACCCCAGCACCTAACTGGTCGCTGGTCGCTAGTGCACCAAGAACCACCACCCCCAAATGCTGGGGCTTGCCGGCTTGATCCCAGCTCCCCCAAAAACATTCAACAGTTTTCAGGAGTGCCTTGGCTTTGAAGACCCACTTATCCTCAGCAGTGGCCACCACTAGCTGTCAGGCATCTGAGCTGCTGGGCCTCTGATTGGGCCAGCAGCTCTGGCGGGGGTGCGGGTGTGGTGGGGGCAAGGGCCCCCATCCTCAATTGGGTGCTGCTGACAACATGATGCCCCAGGACCTGCTCGCCATCACCCTGCTGTTGAAACACGCCGGCCGCCATCTTTAAAAAGCAGCCACCAGCAATGCACTCATCGCCACCAGCTCATCACCGCTGCCTAGGAGACATGGCCAGCAAAGGGAAAAAGACTGCAGCCCCCAGCTTCAACGACAGGTCCCTCGAGCGACTGCTGGATGCTGTGGAGGCCCGTTGGGATGTGCTCTACCCCCACTCTGGCCGCAGGATGGGCAGCAAAGTCACCAACCTGACTTGGGAGGTGGTGGTAGCGGCGGTCAGTGCCAATGCCTGCAGAGGAGGACAGCCATGCAGTGCCACAAAAGGATGAATGATATCTTCCGTTCTGCCAGGGTAAGTCACTCTTTTCATCACTCCCAACTCACACACTCACAAACCCATCACACATCCACAGGGCCCTGGCTCACTGCCAGTGCGAGGGACATCACCATTCATTCTTTCACACTCACTGTCCTCTCCCATCCATGGGACCACTCACCACCCACACAGGCTAGGCATATTTATCATCTGGCCCGGCAGACATCCTGAAACACTATCCCTATCTCTATCCATGCAGGACAAACTGGCTCACAACAGGAGGGAAAGGTCGCAGACAGGTGCAGGGAGGCCAGAAATCAAAGTTCTGACAGAATTCGAAAACAGAGCTATCCAGCTGGCCGGCGATGACCAGGAGCGTTCCTGTGCTGACGTTGGGGTCAGTGCTGCTCTACCAAGTGAGGATCCAGCAGTGCAACATCCATCAGACAACCATTCCATGTGTGATGTGTCCTCTTTCACAGGCCACTGCCATGCACTAATTATCTCTCCTTGCTTTCACAGGCACATCTGCCAAACAGCCAACAGAGTCCATGACCCAAGGCCTCCAATCAAGCCCTGAAGAAACCTCTGAAGAGGAATCTGAAGGCACCCTCCCTGAAGTCCCGTTACAGCGCTCACCACACCCTCCACCAGCGCAGAGACACACACCTCAGTGGGACCTAGATTTCGAGTAGCCTTGGGATCACAATCCGATGAGCACATCACACTGTCTGAGCCACAGCAGGCGGAGGCAGGGGCTTCCCAGGTCCCTGTCACTCAGAGGATTGCTGGAGGCCAGAACATTGCTGAGTCCGAGTCAGATGATGAGCCTCTGGACTCGGTCATGTCACAGTTGCTGGAGCTGCAAAGGCAAGCTCGGGAACATCAGGAAGGGATGTCTGCTGCACTCCTCAGATTGCAAGGCACGATGGAGGAGTCCGTCCATCTTCAGGATGAGGTGATAGCGCTGGCCTCGCAACGCACCGAGGTCAACACTGGCAGGGTGGCGGCCGCCATGGAGACCTTCGTCCAGGACGTCACTCCCGCACTGCTGCACGGGCTCAACTCCATCGCTGATGCCATTGTTGGCCTCCAATTATGTGTATGCGAGAGGGCTGCTGGGCAGCTCAAATTCACTCCAGCTACCACTTCCACTCATGAAGTCAGGCAGGGGCCCTCGGGCACCCATAGGGAGGAGGATCAGCGGTACACACTCCGGGGCCATCCACCCAGGTGACTCTGGGACTGACCAGCCCATTTGAATGCCCTCTTTTTGTGACCTCCACAGCTCCAGCTTGACAGGCTGAGGAGGCACCACAGCCACACAGCAGGACCCTGAAAGCAGGCCGGGGCCCACCAAGTCTCGGCCCTCCAGAGGACACCCACCAAAGTCATCACAGACAGGGCATCACAGTCAGCAGGCTGCCTCCACCTCCGCTGTGGATGTCCAGGGAGCACCATGGCAGGTTTAGGAAAGTTAGGTAAAAGTAGTTGCACAGCCTGGACACGAGTGTTGATCACTTGTACATACTGTTCACTATTGCCAATAAACTCCTAAGAATGTCTCCCTGTCTGTGGCTCCTTGTTCTGATGAGCAGTGTTCTTGTCACTCAGATGTGAAACCTTTCTGCACAAGATAAAGGCAGGTGTCTCAGTCCAATGCTCTGTGTAGCCTTCAGACCACAGTGAGGGTCCAGCCCTGCAGTCCCTGGAAACATTACTGACGCCTGCACCTCAGCAGTGCTGATCATTGCTGCCAGAATGTAGTGGGCAGGCGCAACAGAGTTCTCTCATTCTCTCTGTGTGCTCTCAGCACCTTTAAGGTGGGGCTGGCCCCCATCACATCAGCATCTGCGACCAGTGATGCTGTGCACCAGCTCCTGAAGGGCTGTGGTGCTGAAGGTCGACGCAGCATCAGATGCATCTAAAGTTTCATGGCTGCATCTCTGAGGTGGCCCTGATCATGGAGCACAAGCGAACTGCCCTTGGCCTGACAGGAGTCAGGCATTCTCAGAAGCTATGGGGCGATCTATGGAGTGTCCTCACTGCATGTTGTCATCATCCTCCTGTGATCGAGCGACTATTAGGGCCTCCACTGCACCTACATGACAGGAGCATTGTTTTAAAGGGTATTGGTGCTGCCATCCGCCAGACTGGAGTCAAACATTCACAACTGCGATGTGAGGATCTGCATGTCATCATCATCCCCCACAAATTTGGCAGCTATGAGGGCCTCCTGAGCGTGCCTGCCTCATCTGGCCAGTGCCGAGAGCTTCATCCCTGTCATCATCACCACAGAGTACCCGCTCATCCTCATCCGAGGAGACCTCTAGCTCCTCCATCTCCTCCTCAGCTAGCTCCTCTCCCCGTTGCAGCGCCAGGCTGTAAAGGGCGCAGCAGACAATGACAATGCGTGACACCCTCTGCGGACTGTATTGCAGGGCTCCACCAGACTGGTCCAGGCACTGGAACCGCATCTTCAGTATCCCGATGGTCTGCTCCACCAAGTTGCGAGCTGCTACATGAGCCTCATTATAGCGTTGCTCTGCTGCAGTTTGAGGCCGCAGCACGGGTGTCATCAGCCATGGCCTCTGCGGGTAGCCCTTGTCCCCAAGGAGCCAACCCTGCAGCCTCTGTGGACCCTGGAAGACTGCAGGGATCTGTGAGCGACTCAGGATGTAGGCATCGTGCACACTTCCTGGAAATTATGTGCATACCTACAGAATGCGTTTCTGGTGGTCGCATATCAGCTGCACATTTGGTGAGTTGAAGCCCTTGCGGCCGAGGAAGTCCATTAAGTGTAGCGATGGAGACCTGAGCGCCACATGAGTGCAGTCAATCACACCCTGCACCTGTCAGAATCCCGAGATCTGGTGAATCCAATGGCCCTTGCATCCTGGCTGTCCCAGTCGAAATGCACAAAGTTGTGTGCCATGGAAAAGATGGCATCTGTGACCTCACGGATGTATTTGTGGGTGGCGTATTGTGAAATCCCACAGAGGTCACCTGTGGAGCCCTGAAAGGAGCCACTGGCATAGAAATTGAGTACCACGGGCACTTTCACAGCCACTGGCAGTGGATGCCCTCCATGTCCCCTTGGCACCAAGTCCTGCAGTAAGTGGCAGATGTGAGCCACAAGGTCCCTAGATATGCGCAGTCACCAGCGACACTGGTTCTCAGTCATCTTCAGGAATGGCAGGCGGTGTCTATAGACCCTGGGTGTCGCTAGGTGATGACCAGCTACAGCTCTCTATTGCTTCTGTGCGGGAGCTCCTGCTGCCCCTTCTTCACGAGGTTGCTGCTCCTGCCTTTGCGCAGCCAGGAACCTCATTCGCTCTCTCCTACCTCTTCTATGGTTTCTGTGGACCATCAGGCATACAGCTAGGTGACCAGGATCCATGGTCCTGATGTGGTCCTCCTGCAGCATGAAAGAGAGAGAGACGTGGCTATCATGGCTATACTTAGCACCTTTCCTGACCCTGTGTGACTACCCCTTAATGCTTCCCGGAAAGTGCTGGTCACACCTCGGATGGCCAGAGATGAGTGCGCTGCATGGCTGCCCTGTCAATCTGTGACATGGGGGACACTGGTCCAAACCAGGATGCTGAGATTGCAAGGGGCTGTGAGCACCTCCAGCAGTGACTGCTACATGGCCAGCGTTGGTGAGGAGATTGTACAAACGTGTGTAGTCCAACTGCTCCGCAGTCCAGTAAAGTGGTGGCGGACTCAAAATCTGTGCCGGGGAGGTCTGGGGTCGGTGGGGGGTGGTGGTAAGGTATGGGGTGCTTGGTAGCCCTTTGGTGCTTCTGCGTTGCTTGTGTGGGCGGGCAGGTTAGGAGCCCGACACCAATCATATCACTGAGGCTGCGCCTGATCTGTCTCAGGTGCAGAGACATGGCCAGTTTATACAGGTGTCCCTAATGCGTGGCCACATCCCTCGCTTACCCTGTGCCCCCACTTTGATTGTCAGCACGCGGGATGTAGCACTTGGGCAGCACTTGCATCCTGCCACCCCCCACCCTCAGCAGTCGCCTCCAAGGCTGGCCAGCACTTGCCTCTGCCCCCCCGGCGCCCCTGAGGCCTGTAAGCTATGGGCGAGCTGTGGAGAACGCTGATACTCACTCACCTCAGTTCCCCCAACGTGAAGGCTGCCAAGTGCACGTCGCCTGTGTGCTGTTGTGAAACACGTCGGCGTGCTTTCCCGCTGATGTGGACGGACAATACGGCAGGGTTCCAAGAGCCTGGCGGGATGGCCTTTTAATTATATGCTGATCGATTACAACTAGCTCCCTGCTGATTGATGGCAGGAAACATGGCCCGCCGTCGGCAGGCTCAGCGAGCGGACGATCACAACCTGCCTTCCCGCCATCATGAAGAAGATCACGCCATATTTTCCGTTCACGCCACCTATCACACCCGCCACCAGCAGGCTTAGAAAATTCCACCCGAGGAGAAATATTTTCTCTTTAGAGGGTTATGCGACTTTGGAACTCTCTGCCTCAGAAGGCGGTGGGGGCTGGATCATTGAACATTTTTAGGGCGGAGCTGGATATATTCTTATTAAGCAAGGGAAGCAAAGGTTATCGGGGTTAGATGAGAACGTGGAATTCGAAACACAAACAGATCAGCCATGATCTTACTGAATGGCAGAGCAGGCTCGAGGGGCCGAATGGCTTATTCCTGTTCCTACTTCTTATGTTCATATGGTAATCACATGATACAAAAATAAATGTAGTCGTTGACTAACCATGACAAAAAGTATCTATCAATTAGTCTACAACAGACCTAGGCAAAAATCCCCAGTCATTGAAAACTTTGGGAACAATAGATCTAGATTACTTGTTTCTCCTAAGTCTATTATACTTAGCATGTGTCATGTCTCGATTATTAATATTCTGTCTGCCAGAATATTGTATTCCTAAAGAAACCTATCTCATTTGCATTTCAATTAATCAGGTCTATTCCCTTCCGCCATCTCCCAAGGGAGCCTGTTCCAAAGATTGACTGCTCACAGACTGAATGATTCCGCAAATTAGTTTTCAATAACAGCAACTTTTCATACAAAGTAACCTCTATTTCTCTTTTCAATGGAAAAGTAATTATCACGAACCACAAACTTTTCCTCCATGTGTGAGTTTTAACGATTCTCTAGTTGATGAACACTTTTGCAGGTTCATGAAAATTAATGCACAGGGGAAAACAACAGGAAATAACCTGGAGCAGATTTTCCCTTTTTGCAGTTTGGGTATTAAATAATTGCCTGAACAGAGGCAAGCAGGTAATTGCTCAGACTCTGATACAGTGGTCTGATTCTTCCCATGCAATTTTCCTGAGCTCCACCCAGATAATAATTTAACAGCAACAGGTGAGAGGTGAGGTGAGGGTGACTGCCCTTGACATCAAGGCAGAATTTGACCGAGTGTGACATCAAGGAGCCATAGCAAAACTGGACTCAATGGGAATCAGGGGGAAAACCCTCCACTGGTTGGAGTCATACCTAGCACAAAGGAAGATGGTTGTGGTTGTTGGAGGTTAATCATTTCATTTCCTGGGGATCACGGCAGGAGTTCCTCAAGGTAGTGTCCTAGGACCAACCATCTTCAGCTGCTTCATCAATGACCTTCCTTCCATCCATCATAAGGTCAGAAGTGGGGATGTTCGCTGATGATTGCACAATATTCAACACCATTCGCAACTCCTCAGATACTGAAGCAGTCCATGTCGAAATATAGCAAGGCCTGGACAATATCCAGGCTGACAAGTGGCAAGTAACATTCATGTCACATAAATGCCAGTCAATGATCATCTCCAACAAGAGGGAATGTAACCATCGCCCCTTAACATTCAATAGCATTACCATCACTGAATCCCCCACTATCAACATCCTGGGGAAACTGAACTGGACTAGCCATATAAAAACTGTGGCTACAAGAGCAAATGAGAGGCTAGGAATCCTGTGGCGAGTACCTCACCTCCTGACTCCCCAAAGCCTGTCCACCAGCTACAAGGCAGAAGTCAGGATTGTGATGGAATACTCTCCACTTACCTGGATAAGTACAGCTCCAACAACACTCAAGAAGCTTGACACCGTCCAGGACAAAATAGCCCACTTGATTGATACCCCATTCACAAACATTCACTCCCTCCACCACCGACGCACAGTAGCAGCAGTGTGTACAAGAGATGGACTGCAGAAACTCACCAAGACTCCTTAGGCGGCACCTTTGAAACCCATGACCACTACCATCTAGAAGAACAAGGGGAGCAGAAACATGGGAACACCATGGAAGTTTTTGTCCAAGCTACTTACCATCCTGACTTGGAAATGTATCGCCATTCCTTCACTGTCGCTGGGTCAAAATCTGCCTCCTTATTAGCACTGTGGGTGTATCTACACCACATTCTCAAGGGCAAATGGGGATGGGCAATAAATTCTGGCCGAGGCAGCGAAGCCCACACCCCATAAATGAATTTTTAAAAAGCAATTGACCGAGCGTAGCATCAGGGAGCCCTAGCAAAGCTGAAGTCAATGGGTATCAGGGGGAAAACTCTCCACTGGTTGGAGTCATACCTAGCACAAAGGAAGATGATTGTGGTTGCTGGAAATCAATCATCATCTCAGTCCCAGGACATCACTGCAGGAGTTCCTCAGGGTAGTGTTCTCAGCCCAACCATCTTCAGCTGCTTCATCAATGACCTTCTTTCCATCATAAGGTCAGAAGTGGGGATGTTCGCTGATGATTGCACAATGTTCAACACCATTCGTGACTCCTCAGATACTGAAACAGTCCACAAATGCAATAAGACCTAGACAATATCCAGGCTTGGCCTTGGGCTTGGGCTAACATTCATGTCACACAAATGCCAGGCAATGATCATCTCCAACAAGAGAGAGTCCAACCATCGCCCTATGACATTCAATGGCATTATCATAGCTGAATCCCCCACCATCAACATCCTGGGAGTTACCATTGACCAGAAACTGAACTGGACTAGCCATATAAATACGGTGGCTACGAAAGCAGGTTAGAGGCTTGGTATCCTGCAGCAAGTAACTCACCTCCTGACTCTCCAAAGCCTGTCCACCATCTACAATGCACAAGTCAAGAGTGTGATGGAATACTCTCCACTTGCATGGATGAATGTAGTTCCCACAACACTCAAGAAGCTTGACACCATCCAGGACAAAGCAGCCCACTTGATTGGCACCATATCCACAAACATTCACTCCCTCCACCACCAATGCACAGTAGCAGCAGTGTGTACCATCTACAAGATGCACTGCAGCAACTCACCAAGGCTCCTTAGACAGCACCCTCTAAACCCACGACCGCTACCATCAAGAAGGACAAGGGCAGCAGATAGATGGGAACACCACCAACTGGAAGTTCCCCTCCAAGCCACTCACCATCCTAACTTGGAAATATATCGCCATTCCTTCACTGTCGCTGGGTCAAAATCCTGCAGCTCCCTTCTTAACAGCACTGTGGGTGTACCTACACCACATGGACTGCAGAGGTTCAAGAAGGAAGCTCAGCACCACCTTCTCAAGAACAATTAGGGATGGGTAATAAATGCTGGCCTAGCCAATGATGCCTACATCCCATGAAAGAATTTTTTAAAAAATTCTCAGACCATTCTGAACTATACCTTATTTGTTATGCATTAGTCATACTTTAATATATTGACAAGATAGCACAATGTCCATACATGAAGATGTATGATATCTATAGGATCTTTTTTAAAAAAAGAATACTTTAAAGTCTATTGCCTGTAATTCTGGATTGAAAATTCTCCATATACGGGGATATATTTCCCGAAGACAGCACTCTCTGGGAGAGGCTGGCCCAGGAAGGAGAATTGCTTTGTTCAATTTTACTATTGGAATTACACTTAACACACCTCCCAACTTCCAAAAAAAACACTCGGGGTTAAATGTCACAACAAAATCATGGACAAATGGCCTTAATCAGAGATGTTTGTCCCAGAATGTTCATTCGCGTACCCAGAGTCTGTAGCCAATTTTCACATCTCTGTATACCATACTAGCTCATCTGCTAAACCCATAGCTGCAATAAATTCTAGCAGTGGGCTGTGCTACCAAAAGTGAGGCAGGATAACAGTTCCATTCACCGTGACTTCATAGCACTGTCTCCACCTGAAATTGCAGGGTAGGCTAATTTGAATTCAACCTGCAATCTATTCCAATCCACATCTTAAACCACTTTTCTGTTTGTACTTCATCCTTAGCTGCACATAACTCAATATTTTACCGCAAAAGGACTGGCCCCCCAACATCTGCTGTCACCTCTGTGTTTGTCCAACAGAAGTGAAGGCAGACATTGAATACACCCATCCATATTTGATGGCAATATATCAATTTATGTTTTAACCAGCAGTAACTCCTTCAAAATGCTGGGAACCAGGAAAGTTATTGGATTCATGTTCTCTACAATTTCTGAGGTCAATCCCAGCGGCTTGGCAACTCTACCCCCAACTCTGCGTGCATTGTAAAGCTGCCATTAATGCACACTTTTGCTTTTCTCTATCTGTATCTCTTGGATAGCTCTTTACTGGTTAGAAACATAGAAGCTAGGAGCAGGAGTAGGCCATTCGGCCCTTCGAGCCTGTTCCACCATTCAGTAGGAACATGGCTGATCCTCTATCTCAATGCCATATTCCCGCTTTCTCTCCATACCCCCTGATGCCCCTAATATACAAAAAAAAAATCAATTTTTTTTTTTGAAATTACTCAGTGACCCAGCCTCCACTGCCTTCTGTGGTAGAGAATTCCACAGGCTCACCACCTTCTGAGTGAAGAAATTTTTCCTCATCTCAGTCCTAAATGGCCTGCCCCATACCCTGAGACTCCCCAACCAGGGGAAACATCCTTCCTGCAACTAGTCTGTCTAGCCTTGTTAGAATTTTATATGTTTCAATCAGATCCCCTGTCATTCTTCCAAACTCTAGCGAATACAGGCCCAGTCGAACCTATTTCTCCTCATGTGACAGCCCTGCCATCCCCAGTATCAGCCTAGTGAACCTTTGCTGCACTCCCTGTATGGAAAGTATATCCTTTCTTAGGTAGGGAGACCAAAACTGCACGCAATACTCCAGGTGTGGTCTCACCAGGGCCTTGATTAACTGCAGTAAGACATCCCTACTTCTGAACTCAAATCCTCTTGTAATGAAAGCCAAGATACCATTTGCCTTCCTAATTGCTTGCTGCACCTGCCTGTTTAATTTTGTTGACAGGTGTACAAGAACACCCAGATCCCTTTGTACATCCACATTTCCCAATATATCACCATTTAAATAATACCCTGCCTTTCTGTTTTTCACATCGAAGAGTATAACTTCACATTTATCCACGTTATACTGCATTTGCCATGTGTTTGCCCACACGCGTAACTTGTCTAAATCGACCTGAAGCCTCCTTGCATCCTCCTCACAACTCACAACCCTGCCCAGTTTTGTGTTGGCAGCAAACATGGAAACATTGCATTTGGTTCCCTCATCCAAGTCGTTTATATATATTGTGAATAGCTGGGGCCCAAGCACTGATCCCTGCGGTACACCACTAGTCACTGCCTGCCATCCGGAAAAAGACCCATTTATTCCCACTCTCTGTTTCCAGCCTAAAAACCAATTCTCAACCCGTGCCAGTATAATACCCTCAATCCCATGTGCTTTAATTTTGCTCACTGGCCTCTTATGTGGGACCTTATCAAAGCCTTCTTGAAATCCAAATACACCACATCCACTGGCTCTCCCTTAACTATTCTACTAGTTGCATGCTCAAAAAACTCCAGTAGATTAATTAAGCATGATTTCCCTTTCACCCATGCTGACTTTGTCTAATCCCGTTAATACTTTCCAAGCATTCTGTTACCACGTCTTTTATAATAGACTCTAGCATTTTCCTCACTAATGATGTTAGGCTAATTGGTCAGTAATTCCCTGTGTTTTCTCTCCCTCCTTTTTTAAATAGTGGGGTTACATTTGCCACACTCCAATCTGTAAGAACTGCTCCAGAGTCTATAGAATTTTGGAAGATGAGCACCAATGCATCCAATATTTCTGGGGTCACTTCCTTCAGTACTCAGGGATGTAGAGCAACAGGCCCTGGGATTTTTCAGCCTTTAACCGCAGTAATTTCTTGATCACCATTTTTTTACTAATACTGATTTTTTACAATTCCTCCCTCCCACTAGACCCTTGGTTCCCTAATATTTCTGGGAAATTATTTGTGCCCTCTTTTGTGAAGACAGAACCAAAATATGTATTCAATTCTTCAGTCATTTCTTTGTTCCCCCTTATAATTTCTCCCATTTCTGACTATAAGGGGCCTACATTTGTCTTTGCTAGTCTTTTCCTCTTCACATATTTATAGAAGCTTTTACATACTCTCATGCTCCATTTTCGCCTTCTTGATCAATCTGATTGTCCCATTTTGCTGAATTCTAAACTGCTCCCAATCCTACCTGCTCAGGTTCCCATCCCTCTGCTATTCTAGTTTAAACCCTCCCCGACAGCACTAGCAAACACCTGAGGACATTGGTCGAGGTCCTGCCCAGATGCAACCTGTCCTGGTTGTACTGGTTCCACCTTCCCCAGAACCGGTCCCAATGCCCCAGGAATCTGAATCCACCCCCCTTTACACCATTTCTTCAGCCATGTAATCATCCCGTACATCCTGTTATTTCTACTCTTGCTAGCACATGGCACTGGTAGTAATCCTGAGATTACTACCTTTGTGGTCCCACTTTTAATTTACGTCATAACTCCCTATATTCAGCTTGTAGGACCTCATCCCTTTTTTTAACCTATGTCGTTGGTACCAATATGTATCACAACCATTGGCTGTTGGCCCTCCCCTTCAGAATGCCCCGCAGCCTCTCTGAGACATCCTTGACCCTGGCACCAGGGAGGCAAGATACCACCCTGGAGTTTCCTTTACAGCCACAGAAATGCCTCTCAGTTCCCCTTACTATTGAGTCCCCTATTACTATAGCCCTGCTGCTCTTCTTCCTCCCCTCTTGTGCAGCAGAGCCACCCGTGGCGCCAAGGACTTGGCTCCTGCTGCTTTCCCCTGAGAAGTCATTTCTCCCAACAGTATCCAAAATGGTATCTCTGTCAGAAAGGGGGACGGCCACAGGGGACTCCTACACCAGCTTCCTTCCTCTACTCTGCCTGGTGGTCACCCATCCCCTTTCTACCTGTTCAGTCTTTACCTCCGGTGTGACCACCTCACTAAACGTGCTGTCCACGACAACCTCAGCATCACTGGTGCTCCACAGTGAATCCACCCACAGCTCCAGCTCCGAAATGTGGTTAGCCAGTGGCTGTAGCTGGATGCATTTCCTGCACACATGGTCGCCAAGGGACACTGGAAGTGTCCATGACTTCCCACATAGCGCAGGAGGAGCATATCATGGGTGCGAGCTCTGCTACCATGAATTCCCTTTAGATTAAGCTCATTAGTTACTCCCTTTAAAGAATACTAACTATGCTAGGGGCCTTATTCCACTCTAAAGACTCACACCACAGTCTAAAGTCCTCACCTTATTTTGTTTAAGTTAATGGATTGCAGCAGTTTAATTAGTAGAAAAAATAGAAGTAAAAGTACTCACCTGACCCTAATTACCAATCAGCTGCCTCCCCTGCGTCGCGTCACTTTTTGAATCGTAACATCACTTCGATCTCCAGCGCCTTAAGGTCCTGAGGGTACACCTCTCCTCTCCGATCTTGGCCTCTGTTTCTCGCACCCTTTTATACCGCTCTCACTGGTCTCTCCTCTCTGGTTTCGGCCTCTGTTTTTCATGCCCTTTTTTTACTGCTCTCGCTGGCCTCACCTCTCCAGCCTAAAACTCACCGTCTTCCAACCCTAACAGCAACTTTTAGTTAATTGATTAAAGAAAGATTAGACTTTTGATAGAATTTAACCCTTAATTTAACCCTTAAACTCCCTCAGTCACCAATCTCCAACTGAAGCTCTCTACTGCAGCCAAACAAACATAAGTGCATTACTTTTTCCTAATTTCTTTTCCACCCATTCAATTAACAACAGCAACTTATATTTATATAGAGCCTTGACCATAGGAAAAACAAGTGCATCATTATGGCATAGGAAAAATGGACTCTAAGCTGAAGAGGACAAAAAGAATGAGCAAAACAGTAAAAATTTCATGGAGGGCTTAAAGGAGAGCAGGAGGTATTTTTGGAGGAAATTTCAGAGATCGAAGCCTAGGTGGCTGAAGGTACAGCTACGAATGGGGAACTGAGGATAGAGAGCAAGAGTGCAGGTTATAGGGATATAGAAGGTTACAGATGCAGAGACGGACAATTAAAGCACAAGAATGAAAATGTAAAATTAGAGTTAGTGGGTTAGTGACAGTGGGTGTGCGCGGTTAGTGACTTGGTGTCGGATAGGGTGCCAACGGCAGAGTTTTAACCAACTGAAGTTTGTGAATATTGGTGAATGAGATGTTGACCAGGAGAACCTTAGAATCATCAAGTCTGGAGATGAAAAGGACACGAAGGAGGGTTTCAACATTTGATAGGTTAAGTTGCAGTGGAAACGTGCAATATAAGTGGAGTTAGGGGAGCTTTAAGGTGTTGGAAATATTCAGTTCAGTCAAACAGGAACTAAACAATTTGGTTCTGCCAGAAATGATGGCCACAAAGATGATGGCCAGGGCGAGAATGGTTTTGGCAAGGATACAGGGAATGTGGTGAGGCTAAAGATGATGTTTTATGTATTCCCATGTTTAGCTGAAGCAAGCTATAGCTTAAATGATTGAATGTCAGCCAAGTAGTATAACAGCAATGCAGTTCAAGAGAGGTGCTGGAGAAGGCAGATCATGAAATTATCCGTCTATCTGTGGAAGTTATCCTAGATAATGTCACTAACGGACAGTCTATGAATGAGGAAGAGGAGGTGGTCAAGAATGGATACTTGGGGCCTCTAAAGGTAACAGTGCCAGAAAAGGAAGAGAAGCCATTGCTGCAAATAACCTGATTCTGACATGAATAGGTAAGAATAAAACTAAACAATGGCGCTCCCATGGAGCTGCATAATGGAGGGAAGGCGTTGGAGAAGGATTTTGTGATTGACTGTGTCAAAACTGCAGAGAGTTTATGCAGGGGTGTTGTACGTGGTCACAGTTGCTTCGTTGGTTAGGGCTTTGTTGGTGCTGTGGGAGAGGCAAAATCCTGATTGCAGGAATTCAAAATGGAGTTGTGGCAGAGGTGGTCCACAGACTTGGGATATGAAACTCATTCACAGACTTTGGGAAAGGAGAGGAGCTTGGAGCTTGCATGAGAGAGGACAGAGGAGCTAGAGGGGACAGAGGAGTTAAGTGCTTAGGTTTTTTTGAAGGTGGCAGTCTGTGATGTTAATGCTTTGAAAGGTGTAGGGACAATGTCTGGGGAGAGAGAATTATTTGCAATGCCAACTAAAATGGGAGCCAGGAAGAGAAGCTGGATGATTAGAAGTTTAGTAGGAATTGGGATTGAAAGAGCAGAAGGTTGATCCTATGGATGAAATGAGTGTGGAAAGGGGCGCAAGAGTTGAGGGAAACCTAAGGAAAGGATGGGCAGAATCTTGTGCTGTGCCTCATGGAGAGTTTGGGGGCAGGGGGGCATTTAATCAAGTGGGAGGGTGGCAACTTCCTGCCTCCACCCTGGTCACATCCATGGCAGGAATGAACCCAGTGCGAGCTGAGGTACTATCCATGAGAGGAACACAAGTAAACCTTGGCATGTTTGCTTGCGGGCTCGTGAGGAGGGGGGAATACCCCGTTTACAGGTGCTCAGTGCCTGATAGAGTGTTCTGGCATTGGGAAGGGGGGAGCTCACTCAGAGCTACCCCCCCTGCCGTTGCTGCTGACCTTCATCCCCAACCCTCCCCCATGATACCCACCCCATGACCACTCCATCTCCCCCCCGCCTCACCTCTGGCCTGTGCCCCCTTCAATCTAAGACCTTGGATGGGTGTCATACCGGCAGCAGCATTACCTCCCCAGTGGTGCTGTCGTTCAATAGAGATGCTGGCCTCTAATTGGCCAGCAGTTCTTATGTGGTGGGACTTCTGCTCCGGGGTCCATGATCCCGGGGAAAGTTCTGCCACTAGCCTGTCAATGGTCTGATTGGCACAAGATGTGCTGGGCCTTCCCAAGGAGAGGTGACGCAGAGCACTCGCTGGCTCTCCAGCCAGCAGTGTAGATCCCTGGCATCTCCTCAAGATTCCACCCAATGATTCAATGAGACAGGGGACTGTAGTTTAGAGGAAGGTGAAAACACTAGAGGCAGCTGATTGATTGGGCTCTTACCTTAGAGGTGAAGAAATCTACGAGTCCCACATATTTGTTGTTAGAGATGCTGGTGGAAGAGACAGCGGATGTGATTTGAAGATAGTTGGGAATAGGAAAAAGGTTCCTGTGATACAGACCAGTGAGTCTCACGTCAGTGGTAGGGAAACTATTGGAGAAAATTCTGAAGGAGAGAATCTATCTCCACTTGGAGAGGCAAGGTTTGATCAGGGATAGTCAGCATGGCTTTGTCAGAGGGAGATCATGCCTAACAAATTTGATTGAATTTTTTGAGGAGGTGACCAGGTGTGTAGATGAGGGTAGCGCAGTTGATGTAGTTTATATGGATTTCAGCAAAGCCTTTGACAAGGTCCCACATGTGAGACTTATAAAGAAGGCAAATGCATATGGGATACAGAGTAATTTGATAAGGTGGATTCAAAATTGGCTTAGTTGTAGGAGGCAGAGGGTGGTGACAGAAGGCTGCTTTAGTGACTGAAGGCCAGTGTCCAGTGGCGTACCACAGGGATCTGTGCTGGGTCCCCTATTATTCATCATTTATATAAGCGACATAGATGACTATGTGGGAGGTAGGATTAGTAAGTTTGCGGATGACACAAAGATTGGCCGGGTGGTTAACAGTGAGGTTGAGTGTGTTGGGCTACAATAAGATATAGACGGGATGGTCAAATGGGTAGATAAGTGGCAGATGGAATTTAACCCTGAAAAGTGTGAGGTGGTACACTTTGGAAGAAGTAATTTGACAAGGAAGTATTCAATGAACTGCATGACACTAGGAAGTTCTGAAGAACAAAGGGACCTTGGCGTATGTGTCCATAGATCTCTGAAGGCGGAGGGGCATGTTAGTGGGTTGGCGATAAAGGCATATGGGACACTTGCCTTTATCAATCGAGGCATAGATTACAAAAGTAAGGAGGTCATGTTGGAGTTGTATAGAACCTTGGTGAGGCCACAGCTGGAGTACTGTGTGCAGTTCTGGTCACCTCATTATAGGAAGGATGTGATTGCACTGGAGGGGGTGCAGAGGAGATTCACCAGGATGTTGCCTGAGATGAAACATTTAAGTTATGAAGAGAGGCTGGATAGACTTGGGTTGTTCTCGTTGGAGCAGAGAAGACTGAGGGGTGACCTGATCGAGGTGTACAAGATTATGAGGGGCATGGACAGGGTGGATAGGGAGCAGCTGTTCCCCTTAGTTGAAGGGTCAGTCACGAGGGGACATAAGTTCAAGGTGAGGGGCTTAGGGGGGATGTGAGGAAAAACTTTTTTACTCAGAGGGTGGTGACGGTCTGGAATGTACTGCTTAGGAGGGTGGTGGAGGCGGGTTGCCTCACATCCTTTAAAAAGTACCTGGATGAGCACTTGCCACATCATAACATTTAAGGCTATGGGCCAAGTGCTGGTAAATAGGATTAGGTAGGTAGGTCAGGTGTTTTTCACGTGTTGGCGCAGACTCGATGGGCCAAAGGGCCTCTTCTGCACTGTGTGATTCTGTGACTCTGTGATAATCTCTGTCCTCTAAAATGGCACCAGATCTGTGGTCCATCCTGTCATAGCCCAAATGGACGTGCGATGTTAAATTAGTAGTATTCATTCAGCACTTTATTTTTTCAATCTTTCCTATCTTCTATATAGATCTCAGGTAGAAACTGCTGAAATGAAGTGACATCATGTAAATGGCCTTAATATTGAGACCCTAATGATTCTGTGTCAAAAAAATTGCTTCCAGCCCTACAGTGATGATTAGTTCTGTTTGGAAGAGTCTGTGCTGCATTTCTAAATCATTATAATCCTGAAACCATTCTGATGTGCAGTAAGAAGAAAGCAATTACATTTAGCAATTGCAAGGAATCAAAGTAACAAGTAAGGCTACTTCATGTTTCAACGATTTAATTTCTGACAATTTGAAATAGCTTGTATCATGTTATGACTGGGTGAGGAAGGGTGAAGGGACTCCCTTATTCTCCCCCACTCCTCATTTGACCATAATAGGGTTTTTTGCTTCAGGATTTAGAGAGCTCATGCTTTGCCATTTCTGTACGTGTCCCACTATTTACGTGTCGAGCTTGTGGAGAA
This sequence comes from Cetorhinus maximus, assembly GCF_964194155.1. Lineage (NCBI taxonomy): Eukaryota > Metazoa > Chordata > Chondrichthyes > Lamniformes > Cetorhinidae > Cetorhinus > Cetorhinus maximus. The sequence goes on from NC_135882.1 coordinate 161,820,755, forward strand.
TTACTCAGACACATTTTCTTAGGTTAAACAAAACGAGGTAAATTTATTGAAACCATTCCCATGCTAAGCAAAATAAGAAAAACGCCACAACATTCATACGGTCTCCTAGATTCATCTGGGCCCATGCCACACACAGGTACAGGTAACAGAGTAAGAGGATTTGCTTATAAGGATTTTACACCATAGGAAATAAAATAAGATGGAGCATGTGGTTAGCAGTTCCTTTATTGGTCTTAATGTGATGATTTAATGTTCGTCCGTTTAGCTTAGCTGTTCTCCTGGATGCAGTCGGATGAAGCAGATTTCCATGTTTTAAAAGTTCTCAATTCGCAGTTGTTTTCTTCCCAGGGTGGTCACTTCACAAACTGAGCACAGTACTTCCAGAGAGAGACACAGAAGGCACATGGCTCCAATAGCCCGTTTCAGTACAGCGTTGTCCTTTTCGCTTCTTCCACTCTCCTGCTTGACAGGGGTTCCCTTTAAATACCTTGCTGGTTGTATATCCCAGTGGGGCTTAATTAATTTATGTCTGCTGCAGTTATTGTTTCAGAACAGGTAATTGAATGTCTATATCTCAGCTCAGAAACAGTTCTGAAGTCTCAGTGTGGTGTGAATAGTTAGGAGATGGGGTCTTTCATGCTCCCCAGGGGATTGATTGTCTGTCTTCATTCCAACTTTGTGGAATGTGAAATTGTGTTTTGTAGCAGCTTGGCTTGTCTGGGCTTTTTAAAAAAAACACAATTGTCTGTATAGTGTTGCAGTTTAAAATCTAGCCACATAAAATCAGCAGTCATATCTTCAAAAAGCACACCCTTAAGACAATTAAATGTGTATAAAAGGGCAACTTTTTTTAATATAGGATGTGAACATCACTGGTAAGGCCAACATTTATTGTCCATCACTAACTGCCTTTCCTGAATGCAATAGTGACTTGTTAGACCATTTCAGAGGGTAGTTAAGAGACAATCACATTGCTCTGGAGTCACAAACAGGCCAGACCAGGTAAGGATGGCAGATTTCCTTCTCTAAAGGACATTAGATGGATTTTTACAATAATCCGGTAGTTTCATTGTCTAATACTAGCTTTTCATTCCAGACTACATTTAATTAACTGTGTTTAAATTCCCCAGTTTCCACGGTGCGATTGAGCCAATGGAGTGGACTTACCCAGGGGTTTCGGGACCCTAACGTTGAAGCAAATGGGAGTAATGAGACTGCACTGGCTCAGAATCATCCGTGAAGCGGCCTCCTAATTGGCTGCCTCTGAGTTCACAGTCCAATTAAGGATGGTGGGAGGGCTCCGGTGCTGCAGGCCCAATCAGAGGGCCAGCAGCTCTCGCGTCTCAGCAGCCCCGCCACGCACAGTGAGCGCTACTGAGACAGGTTGGGGACCATGAGGGCATCTCAACATGGATGTGCCCTCACTGCCTGCACATCAGTAATCAGAAAACAGAACAGCGTGGAGGGGAATCCCGTCTGCTGGATTGATCACATCCACAATTGCAGCCTTTCATGAATGCAGCATCCAATGGTCACCTGGTCTTCCACAGGAAGGTTGCCTCAACTGCGTCAGCTGCTTCAGCATTCAGCAGGTAGTGGGTGCAGGGGAGGGGTGGTGGGGGGGGGGTGGGGGGGGGGCTGCTCAGCCAGCAGCAAAATGCTGGTGAGGCCCCAAAATCGCCTCTAATTGGGCCTTAACAAGCGTAATTGGCTGCCTAACTCCACGGAGTGGGATGCCGATCCTCTTCCCAACCTAACCCTGGGAATGTTCCCCGGTGGCAGGAATGAGCCGGTGAGCCATCCCAAAGCAGCTCCCCCAATTTTCCCGGCCCCCACCCTCCCCACCGCCTCGACGCTCACCACCACAGGGCTGGGACAACCCAGCCGCTTACCTCCCGGTTATTAATCCAGGCTTCTGGATAATTCATCCGGTGACATTTCAATGAAACATCGTTTGAAACAGAAAAAATGTTCTGCAGAATATGTTAGCCATTAATTTCATGCAACAAGTAATTAAGAGCAAAATTTGTGGTATTCGGGAAGCTAAAAATGGTCAATAAAGGGCCTCAATGTAACTGGATATTAATATGCTAGACATGTTTAGGTGAGTGAAGTACACCAGTGGGACCTCGTGGAGAACAAGTAGTTTCATAGTATCAGGCAAACAGTAAGGTCTTTGAGATTTATTTGGCCAAGAATTTGTGTTGTGTATCCTGAGTCTGGTATCGGGAGACAGAAAGAAAAGGGAGAGAGAAAAATGTGATTGTATTTAGAAAGTGGTTTATGACATCGTTCAGAAATGTTCCAAAGTGCTTCGCCTATAAGGAATTGCTTTCAATTAAACTGACTGCTGTTATGTAGGTGTAAGCACAGTAATCAAGTTCTGTACATCAAGTTCACACAAAGAGCAGCTGGATGAATAACCAGTTTGCTTGCATTTGGTGAGTGGTTGAGAGAGAAATGCTAGCCAGAACACCAGAAGAACGCTCTGTTCTTTAACGAGTATCAAGGGATCTTTAACATGCAGTCGACCCATAGGAACAGACTGACAAGACTTCACAGTTTAACGGTTTACCTGAAATATGGCAATGCTAACAATGGGCTGAATGTCAACTTAGGTTTTATGCACTAAAGCCCCAGGATTGGGATTGTAATTCAAGTCTGACTCAGGGGCAAGAATGTCACCATTCAAGCTAAATTGGTACTTTAGTGAAACTTGTCGAGCCAAAGAATATCTTGTTGCAGGTTCCTGGCAATGACAACCACCTTTGTCAGAGGGCCTGACTGCAGGGCTGGGCAGGTTAGGGGAAATGCTGCTTCAGATACCTGACGTCTTCTGCAGCTTAGTGTGCCTCAGGGCCTGCAAGGCTAGCCCCAAACTTTAAAAATACTACCTAAACCAAATTCAATTAATATGAGGGCAAAAGCTCTGCCCTATGTGTGGGCCCCTCAAACCCACTCCCACTGAAGGTGTGCAGTACACTGGCTGACACAGAATGGCAGGTTTTAGAATGGCTCAGGGACCACAGGAGCGTGCACAGGTTCTCAGACAGGGCACCGGAGGACCTGGACCAGAGGAGGAGGGATGGCCTGAACTTGGAGTGGGGAAGGGCTCCACCTCTTCCTCCTGTCCCTCTCTCTTGCAGCTGCTTGTGCTGCTCTGTCTAGTCTCGTGGCTTCCTCCCATTCCTCCTATAGGCCAAGCGGGACCCTTAGCAAGATGCTGATGACCAGCCACTCCCTTTCTCCTGGTGACTACTATAAGGTTTCCATTAAGGTAGAGTAGCACAGCATACGCCCTACTTAGGTGAAACCCTCAGAGAATTTTCAGAATAAATGCCAATATGTTGCTGCTGAAGTCTTGACAAGGTGTCCCACAAAGTCTCAAAAAGTGTTTCAAAACTCCTCTTCAAACCTCCAACGGAACAGAGGAAGATGAAATACCCTTAATTAGCATTGAAAATCCTCAGCAACAACTTCTTTATTCCCAATCAGCTGGTCTATGTTAGGAAAGGACAGTAAGTCCAATGCTATCCACCAAAATGAGCGTGAGCAGAAAATTTAAATGATCTCTTCGGTCTGTCCGCAAGCATGATCCAGACCTTCCTGTTGCTTGCCATTTCAACACACCATCCTGCTCTCATGCCCACACGCCCACCCTTGGCCTGCTGCAATGTTCCAGTGAAGCTCAACGCAAACTGGAGGAACAGCACCTCATCTTCCGACTAGGCACTTTACAGCCTTCCGGACTTACCATTGAGTTCAACAACTTCAGATCATGAACTTTCTCCCCTTTTTGATCCCTTTTTTCAAATATTTATTTTTGAATTTTTATATATATATCTTCTCCCATCTATTTTTATTATTATTTTGTTTTAAAATTTATTTCCATTCATTGCTTTATCCTTACCTTTTAGCCTATTTCAATCTTTTCCCCATCCACCCACCCCCACTAGGGCCATCTGTCACTTGCTCATCCTGCTTTCTACTCTTAATGTCACCATTAGCACCTCCTTTAGCCAGTATCACCACTATCAACACCCCTTCGACCTTTTGTTTATGACATCTTTTGCAACCTCTCCTTTGCCTCCACCTATCGCTGGCCTTCTATCCAGCTTCACCTGTCCCACCCCCCCTTAAACAGTATATATTTCACCACATTTCTACTTCTCTTTGGTTCTGAAGAAGAGTCATACGGACTCGAAACGTTAACTCTGTCTTTCTCTCCACAGATGCTGTCAGACCTGCTGAATTTTTATTTTTGTTTTTGTTTGTGTAATTTAAATGACAATCAGCTCTGTAATGATCCTCTGGGCAGCCATTCCTAACTCATAATTCAACTCCTTTATAAAGATAGCACCTTGTACCAAATATGAGCTAAACCAGTCTTTCAGCTCCTGACGCCCATCTTGGCCATTTTGGAAGCCCTTTAGCACTTGAAGGAGCCATTGAAAATCATTCCAAATATGTATATGTTCCTCCATTCACAAGGTAAATAAGTTTGCTGATACTTATTTCATATTGGATCTTTTTTCATCCGTTTAGGGGATGTGCCTAAGCAAGAGTTTATTCTTGTTCCCTAATTGCCTTGAGAAGGTGGTGGTGAGCTGCCTTGTTGATCTGCTGCAGTCTATGTAATGTAGGTACACCCACAATGCTATTAGGAAGGGAGTTCCAGGATTTTGACCCAGTGACAGTGAAGGAACAGCAGTATATTTCCAAGTCAGGATGATGAGTGGCTTGAAAGGGAACTTGCAGGTTGTGGTGTTCCCATGTACCAGCTGCTCTTGTCCATCTAGGTGGTAGAAGTCATGGGTTTGGAAGGTGCTGTCGAAGGAGCTATGGTGAATTCCTGCAGTGCATCTTGTAGATGGTACACACTGCTGCCACAGTGTGTCGGTGGTGGAGGGAGTGAATGTTTAAGGTGGTGGATGGGGTACCAATCATGCAGGTTGCTTTGACCTGGATGGTATCAAGCTTCTTGAGTGTTGTTGGAGCTGCACTCATCCAGGCAAGTGGAGAGTATTCCATCACACTCCTGACTTGTGCCTTGTAGGTGGCAGACAGGCTTTGGGGAGTCAAACAGTGAGTTACTCTCCACAGGATTCCTAGCCTCTGACCTGCTTTTATAGCCACAGTATTTATATGGCTAGTCCAGGTCAGTTTCTGGTTAATGGTAACCCCCAGGATGTTGATACTGGGGGATTCAACACTGGTTAATTCCATTAAATGTAAAGGGGAGATGGTTAGATTCCCTCTTGTTGGAGGTGGTCATTGCCTAGCACTTGTGCAGTGCAAATGTTACTTGCCACTTATCAGCCCGAGCCTAAATATTGTCCAGGTCTTGCTGCAAAAAAGAATTCACCACTAGATTTTTGTCCAGAAAATGTAACATTCTTTTTTAACTATTATAGTCACTTGGATTCATAGAGTCATAGAGTTATAGAATAACACAGCACAGAAACAGGCCCCTTCGGCCCATCGTGTCCAGGCCAGCGATCAAACACGTATCTATTCTAATCCCATTTTCCAGCATTTGGCCCGTAGCCCTGTGTGCTATGGCGTTTAAGTGCTCATCTAAATACTTCTTAAATGTTGAGAGGATTTAATATTTTTGAGGTAAAATTCCTTAAATTTACAGAACTGAAAAAGAGACATTTATATCAGGGGGAATTTAATAACCACGTGAAAGTGATGCTGTTAACTAAATTATCACCTAGCCTGCAGTTAGCTTACTGATGTGATACTAATACATAATATTCATTCGCTTGTCATATTTTTATATGTAAACTGGTTTAACAATTGCATTTTAGCCTTTTTTTATTGTGACAAGATGTCACCTAATTTAGAAACTTTGTAACAAATGCAAGATGTTACCAGCTATGTGTGATATGGCCTAACTTTGAAAGATTATCAGCTGGCTCAAGAGAAAGTTACATGAGTGAATTCATCATAAAATTTATCACAAAATGCCATAGTTCATCTGCTGATTTGAGAACATTAGGCAACTGTATGTCAACAGCTCAATTGGAACAAGACCTGACATCTTACCTCAACCTATACCCATGTTATATTCCAGAAAATGAGTTGAAGTATAGTACTGAAGCCAATCTTTACACACTTTTATATTTATTTGCAGTTACACATTACAAGTATACACCTCCTAATGCAGCAAACACAGTTTCAGTCTGTGTCTATGAGGCGTCAAGTGAATTATCAGTTAATGCCACTTCCTGCATCTAATTAAACATGAATATACAATTATAAATGTACAAATATAAAATATACAATTAACGACCATTATAAATAAATATGATAAGGAAGAATTTGCGCACACACAACTGGTCATGTAGAGAGCAAGAAGACAATGCGTGGGCATGCAACTCAGGAGAATAGTATTTACACACAATAGTCTGACCAAGGTGGAGATGCATGCAGATACCCACATCTTAGGACCAATTCCTCTACTGATACATTAACAATATGCCAGCTGGACCTTTCTGAAAAATACTTTACAGCGCATATTAATTGAATTGTTGTTAGCTGTAAAAAGGATTTGAAATACAATAGCATTGGCCACATGGTAAGTGTACACATTCGCCCATAACATGGCCTCTCAGGTGCTTTTATTCTAAACAAAACCACTGCTAAAAGATATGAACATAGGTCCTTACGAGCAGGAGTAAGTCATTACCACCCCTCAGGCCTGTTTTGCTAAAGTAGAAAACAACCAGATATCTTTCTATAAACTCATCAGCATATATTACAATAGATGTCAGGATTCTACTGACGGTTACAAACTGCTTCAGCGTAACTCCTGTGGTGCACTTACAATCCTTTGATAAACCTGCAGCCTTGTTATTCAGTACCAACTGTTTCTAAATCGTATAATTAGCAAAAAATGAACCTATTGATTCAATAACTAGGATTATTTCCAAACAGGAAAATGTTGCCTAATGACAAAACATGGTCCTTACATTTCCACAAATAAATGAAATGTAATTTTCATTGATACCATGTCATAACTATTCACACTGTAAACTGCTTTAGCTGCAATCCTCAACACATCCGGAATCAAGAGGGTCCGATAATTACATTTATTTGAAATCTTAGAGTGTCAGGGTTTCCTAAAATGTCCAGGAATTTAACTTACCAATGGGAGAATAAATGTAATAACAATACTTATGTATAAGTTCCATTTTCTTCTCTGGTTTCACAGTTTTTATAAAATTTAATGAGATAAGAGGAAAAATGTTGTCATTATGTCAGGACCATGCAAAAGGCATTTCCCCAAAGTGATCCATGAGCTCAGAATTTATGTGCTTGTATGTAGCCCCTTTTTAACTTGCGAGTAATTCAACTTAAAAATAACCAACAGCAAAGCATTTGTCTTATTATAAAAACATTGCCGTAAGTTACTTAAGTAAAAGTAATAGCTACTAATTAACTACACACAGAGATTAAATGCAAATAAGGATACAAGATGCTTATAAAGATGAAATTCAGTCCAGTCCTTTAAGATATCGGTGCAGGCCTATAGCTCGCAATTGAAGTGTTAGTTGTCTGGAGTGAAGGGTTGAAGTTGAAGAGCTATTTTCAGCAGCTGTGATGGCATCTATAGTGGACTAGTTGGAGGTGGACTCAGCAGGTCAGCAGGCTTTCGGGAGGGAGGGAAGGTTTCTTGTTCCTCACTAGTTCTGCAGATACAACACTTGAAGATTGTTCAAATTCTTTTTCAGCAGAACAGCAGTCTGGATATCTTCCTCTTTGGTCTCCCTTGGCCAAGAACCCTCTCCGATCATATCTCTCAGAGTTCTTCCTGAGGGTTCTGCACAAAATGACTGTCCTTAGCCAGACTTTATACAGCTCAAAACTCAAAATGGCTGCTACCCCAAGCGGTCAAATCATGCTTCCATTCTAGCTAATTTGTTGGTCCAAGTCTGGGGCACAGTTCCATCCATTGTCTTTTACCTGTTTAAATGTCTTACCATTAACTTAAATGGCTCCCATTCTTCCAGGTTTGGTGAGATAGGAAACAGCAATCACCTCCAGGGCAGCCATTGTCAATGAGTTTCTGTTAACCCTTGTGGAAATGCACATTGAATTTCAAATGTCTTTACGTGTCTGTATATTTGCAATCCACTTGGAGCCTTCTAGAAGCTTGATAAATATTTGCAGTTGTAAAAGTTCAGGTGACTTTTGGCAGCCATTTTAAGGCTCCTTATGTTCATTTAAAAGAAGGATTAGCTTTTTTACAAGAATCAATAATATCATAACTACATGTCCACAGCCGATGGTAAATGCTGAGCTGCTCAAATCCCAAAGGGAAACTTGAAACAACTGCCATAACTGTTTTGCAATTTGTATAAATTTTGAGATTTGTGCCTTGAATTCAGTAGTAATAAGACCACCGAGTCTTATAGATTTCATACAAAACTAACTTAAACCTTTATTAATAGAAGAAATGATTTTAAGCACACACATACCACAAATTACTACTATGATAACTTCTAAATCCCATAGTTAATCTAACTCTCAGTTACATTTTCATTAAGGCAACAGTAAGACACATAGGACAGAATTTTCTGTTTGTCAGGTGGGCCATGCGATCGGGTCCACGCCGCCATTTTACACGGGCGGACCAATTAAGGCCCACCTAGCATGAAATGCGGCCCCCAAGGACAGCGGGAGTGGGTGGGCGGCGGCGGGACTGCTATGACTGTCGGGTCCGATGGCGACCCGGCAGCTTGTTTAAAAGAGCTCCTGCAGCCTTGCAAAGGCTGTCAAACATGGCCAGCAGAAGGGCTCCCCAGAGCGGCTGCTGGTGAGCAGGCCAGGCAGGAGGGTAGAGCAGGGGGCCACTGTGCCCCTCATTTCTCAGACGATTGCCTTGCTGCCCTCCTCGAGGAGGTGGCAGCATAGTGGGAGGTCCTTATTCCAAGGGACGGGAGGAGAAGGCCTCCCCACATGACCAAACGTGCCAGGGAGCAGGTGGCGGAGGTGGTGAGTTCCTGCTATGTGGTGCGGCGCAACTGGATCCAGTGCCGCAAGCACTGTATTGACCTTTTGTGCTCTGGAAGGGTGAGTACCATGTTGGCATTGGTCACTTAACCCAGCAGGTAGGCTTTCCCCCCTGGTCGCCGAACACCCTCCCCCCACCCCCCACCGACAACTCTGAGTGCAGTTACTGCATTCCTGTCCCAGACCATCTCCCGCACTAGCACTGACCAGCTGAGGTCAATGCCGATGTGAGAGCTTGCTTGTCCACGCACAACCCCAGGAAGCCCTGATTGGTCTCCCAGAGGAGCCTCTCGACGAGAGTCGCCACTCTCTCCATGGAGGATGCATGGCACTCGGCCATGAGGCTCATTGCATCAGCAATGGTCCGCATGGACTCCTCCACCACGGAGACCAAGACAAGCATAGCCTCATGTATCTCCGCCAGATCCTCCCGCAAACCCTGCTGGACTTCCAGCATTTGCTGCCTCATGGACAACTCCAGAGGCACATCATCAGCCACCGACTGAGCATGTGCCTGGTCCACTGCAGTCCTCCGACTGCTGGCGCCATGGGCACTCACTGTCTCTGCCAGCAACTCCAGCGACTGAGAAGTGTCCTCACCATTGTGCCGTTACTGCATGGGACAGGCCTGGCATCTTTGTGTGAGTGTCCTTCGCTGGGTGGGCCAGCAGATATTGGTCATGCCAAGGTCACCCTGATAAGGTGGGTTCTGCATCCGCAGCACGTGGTACAGTGACACCCACATGCTTGTCAGGCAGGCCATCTACAGTGTGGTAGCTCGGTGCCCATCCATCTATGGTGAGCAGGGAGGTCCGAAGTGACCTCACGTCAGCGCGGCAGCTGCTTGTTGTCTCTGAGGGCTCCTCTCAGGGCGCTCTGGATGAGGGCAGCAGCTCCTCCACCCCTCTGCCAGTGACCATTGCATCCGATGAGGCTGCGATGACTGGGGAGGTGCCAGCTGTGGAACTGGCCGCTCCCTCCCAGGCGGGGCCAGCACAGGCTCCACTGGCCAGAGGACGCCCGCCGAGGTCATCGAGGCCAACAGGACAGCACAGTGAGCAGGCTGTCTCAGATCCCAGGTCCAGCGAGGGGACCACACCTAGACAGAGCACCCAAAAGCGTAAATTTAAGGCACCTTAGGCACACCACGGGTTTCTCACTGGTGCTTTTGTGTTGCCCCACAATGAGGTCATGATTAGTTGGTGTGCTGTTTAACACCTTTGTCATTTTGTTTCCTTAAGATCATTTTGTTATATCATTAAATTTAGACGTGTGACCATGGCTGAGGGTGCCTCTTTTCCTCTGCAGGTGGATGGTTACCCATGATGTTATGAGTGGGTTGTGTCACATTGAGCTTTATTGACAAGACCCTTAGTTAATGTTCCTATCCAGGCAGATTTAGCCCTCAGTTATCAAGTATGGAGCCTACGGCACAGGCTTGTATTGGAGGTCCATCTGTGGTGTCCTAGCTGAAGGTTCATTGGATTAAAGCCTCCTGGGTGGCTCCCCTGGAGGCTGAATGTGCACTCCTGGCCTCCTTCCCCTCTGGCCTTCCCCTCCTCCTCAAAGGAGGTGCCTCCAGTGGAGAGCACAACTACCATTCCCAGGCTAAGGGAAGGCTTCCTGAAACCTGCAGGCCCCAAAAAGGATCTTCACTGTAGATTGCTGACCAGTACGTTATGAGTCCTGTCCAAGCAGATGGTATGAGTTTTGAAGTATTTCTGCTCACATAGACAAGTATCAGTAACTTTCAGAATTAAATATCTGACTGAGCACATTCGCAATGCCACTGACCCCTCTAATCCCGCCCGTGGGTGAGGTTTATACAAATGTGTCCTACCCGTCTGCCCGTTGCGTACGTGTAATGACCTGAAGATCGCACAGGCCCCGAAAAGTTGGCATTAATTGGTGCCTCAAGGGCCTTACGTGGCACCTTAATTAATGGCGGGCGTGTATCGCGCGCCCACCCACCAAAATATCGCGATGGTGCGCGGTGACGTCGGGACGCTCACTCAGCGTCACCGCGTGTCATTTTACGCGTCGGCGTGTGGGACCTGCCCCCGCACACCAATGGGAAAATTTAGCCCACAGAATTTAAAAGGCCCAGGCAAAGAAACACGATACCCTGAAAGATCCAATTCAAAATGAGTTTTCTTAATTTCAGTTCTTTGTAGACAGCAGCTTGAGGCTTAGATGCTGAAGGCTTTTCACACTAGTTAGATCTTAGAATGTCTACCGTTACATACAACCTTTGCCCCTTTATACATATTTTCCCCTTTGAATGCAAATTCCCATTGTTTCACCATGTCTTTGGACTTTACCTCTCTAATACTAAAAACCTCTGATAGTACCAATTTTACCAGTAATCTTTGAGAAATTGTTTCTTAACTTCTCCTGGCTAGGTGATACATTTCACCCCACCTTTGAAATCAAACTAGTCTGGTGTATTTAAAAATGCCAGTATTTCCTTTACACCCATGTTTACCTACTTAACATTTCAAACCTAGCTTATCTTCTGTTACATCAAAGCCTTTAAACCAGCTGCCTTTAATTCACACACACATACACACACACACACAGACCCAACTATTACTCTACCTTATAATAAATTCCAACAATATTATAAAAATTATTATATCTTCCTGACAATAAGTATAAATGAAAATGTATTTTCCATTTCCTATCCACTGACGCCCTTCCTCTCCATGGTTGCTTTTTGAGGCTAAACTGTACTGTTCACAACTTTAGCATCTTACTTGACCCTGAGCTGAGCTTCCAACTCCATATCCTCTCCATCATCAAGACGGCTTGCTTCCACCTCCTCAACTTCACTTGTCTCAGCTAAGCAGCTGCTGAAACTCTCGTCCGTGTATTTTTTTTTATCTCTCTAGACTTGACTATTCTAGTCTCCACCTTGTACACTCTGTAAAATTGAGTTCATCCAAAGCTCATTTGCCTATGTCCTGACGCACACCAAGTTGAACACAACAGTCACTCCTGTTCTTGCTGACCCACACTGGCTCCCATTTAAGCAATGCCTTGATTTTAAAATTCTCATCCTTGTTTCCAAATCCCTCCGTGGCCTGAACCCAGCCTATCTCCATAGTATCCATAACCTTCTGGGATATCTGCACTCCGCTACTCCTGGTCCCTTGAGCATCCCTGATTTTCATCACTCTACCATTGGTGACAGTGCCTTCAGCGGACTAGGCCCTAAGCTCTGTATCCCCTCCCTCAACCTCCTCCAGTCCTGCAAAAAGTCGATGGACTTTTGGCTGGCCTGCTGCACCTCCTGCAGGGGTCCTGGCATAGCAGGGCCAGAAAATCCCCACCCTAATGTCTGCTTTTGTAGCTCAGTGTTTGATAATCATTCCTTTGGAGCATCTTGGGTCTTTTTACTATATTAAAGGCTTTATATGAATATAAGTTGTCATTTTATATATTCAGGAAACAATTTATAAAGTTGCTTATCTTTGTTAATTTACACTTTGGTAATAAAATTCAAACTGTTGTTTTACTGCCTATATTTACCCTGATATGCAATAGACAGCTAAACTCTGGATTCTAATCAATTAATCTAATAATGTATACAAATCAATTTAAACAGTGCACTCAGAATTCCTTATAGAAAATATGATGTAATAATGTCGCAATGTGATAACTTAAAAAGATAACTGCTAGCAAGGTGGTAAATTATAGAAGATTTAGAGACATTATTCATGGCTTCAAAAAGCACAATAGTCACAGAAATGCAGTCCAGAGATTGAAATGAGGGAAAGACGGAGATATCACTCCAACAACACAGTGAAAACACAACTAGAACATCACACAAAACATTACAAAATAATAGGAAAGAAAAAGCAAAGTTCACAACATGGAGAGAAAAACAAACTTTTTACTTTTAAAATCTTTATTAATTACTGCCCCCCTCCAGACCTCTGCACCGCTTCCCCCGATCACTGTTCCCTCTCTCAATCCACTGCCCCCTCCCGATCGCTGTCCCCCTCCCGATCTCTGCCCCCTTCCCGATCACTGCCCCTCATTCAATCACTGCCCCCTCCTGATCACTTCCCCCTCACGCAATGACTGCCCCGCTCCTGATCACTGCCCCCTCACGCAATGACTGCCCCCTCACGCAATGACTGCCCCCTCCCGATCACTGCCCCCTCCCGATCACTGCTCCCTCTCATGATCGCTGCCCCCTCCTGATCACTGCCCCCTCACTCAATCACTGCCCCCTCCTGATCACTGCCCCCTCACACAATGACTGCCCCCCTCCTGATCACTGCCCCCTCCCGATCACTGCTCCCTCTCATGATCACTACCCCCTCTCCTGATCGCTGCCCCCTCCTGATAACTATCCCCCTCACAAACACTCCCAAGTTTCATTTAAATATTTTTTTTATTAATTCAGGGGATGTGGGCATTTGTGTGGTGCGAATGTTACTTACGACTTGGCCTGGATATTGTCCAGGTCTTGCTGCATTGGGACATGGGCTGCTGCAATAGCTGAGGATTCAAGAATGGTGCTGAACATTTTGCAATCATCAGCAAACATCCCCACTTCTGACCCTATGATGGAATGATGGTCATAATGAAGCAGCTAAAGGTGGTTGGGCCAAGGACACTACCCTGAGGAACTCCTGCAGTGATGTCCTGGAGCTGAGATGAATGAACCCCAACAACCACAACCATCTTCCTTTGTGCTAGGTATGACCCCAACCAGTGGGGAGTTTTCCCTCTGATTCCAATTGACTCCAGCTTTGGTAGGGTTCCGTGATGTCACACTCGGTCGAATGCGGCCTTGATATCAAGGGCTGTCACTCTCACCTCACCCCGGGACTTCAGCTCTTTTGACCATGTTTGAACCAAGGCTGAAATGAGGTCAAGAGCTGAGTGGCCCTAGTGGAACCCAAACTGGGCGTCAGTGAGCAGGTTATTGATAAAAAAATACTGCTAGATAGCACTGCTGATGACCCCTTCCATTACTTTACTGATGATCGAGAGCAGACTGATGGGGCGGTAATTGGCCGGGGTGGATTTGTCCTGCTTTTTGTCTAAAGGACATACCTGGGCAATATTCCACATGGCCGGATAGATGCCAGTGTTGTAGCTGTACTGGAACAGCTTGGCTAGGCATGCAGCAAGTTCCACTTGCTTTGACAAGTTCAAGGACGGAATATTGCCTTCGGCGTGCAGGAGCGGGCCTGACACGCCGACGCATAAAATGACGTGAGATGACATCAGGCGTACGCCCCGACGTCATCGTGCGTCATTTCGATATTGCGTTTGGCGGGCGCGCGCCAGAGGCGGCTGCGTGCCCACCGCACTGTCAAACGCCTATTAAGGCCATTAAGGAAGTAATTTACCTGATTAACAAAGCTGCCCATCCAACCTTGAGGTTGGCGGGCAGACAAAGAGCCCAAGCAGCCTTCACGTTTTCCAGGAAACCTCATCCACGGGCGGGATGAGGTTTCCTGAAAGTTTTATAAAATTAATAAATAGGTTTGGCTAACTTGACAAATATTTCCCAGCTCATGTGACACTGTCGCATGAGGGGACATGTTTAAATAACTTTTTATTTTAATTTTTAAAAACTTTTATAGTCTATTCAATCTCCTTGAGGCAGCTCCGTGCCTCAGGGAGATTTCTGCTCTCATTTGCTCGCAGGCCCCGACTCTCTCTCCTTCCCCCGCCTGCACAGGTAGCACTGAGAGCTACCGGCCACGCGTTACGCTGGATGGGCCTTAATCAGCCCACCCATGTAAAATGGCGGGGCACAACCGATCGCGGGTAGCGATCAGCTCCGCGCCCACCCCTTGCTCGCTCCCACCCAGCCCACCCGACATAGGTAAGATTCAGCCCCAAATCTTCAGTACTGTTGCCGGAGTATATCAGGGCCAATAGCCTTTGCAGTATCCAGTGCCTTCAGCCGTTTCTTGTTATTACGTGGAGTGAATCGAATTGGCCTCCAGTGGAGGCCAAGATGGATCATCCACTCAGCACTCCTGGCTGAAGACTGTAGCAAATGCTTCAGCCTTATCTTTTGCACTGATGTGCTGGGCTCCCCCATCATTGAGGATGGGGATATTTGTGAAGCCTCCTCCAGTGAGTTGTTTAATTGTCCACCACCATTCACGACTAGATGTGGCAGGACTGCAGAGCTTAGATCTGATCCGTTGGTTGTGGGATCGCTTAGCTCTGTCGATCTTGCTGCTTATGCTGTTTGGCACGCAAGTAGTCCTGTGTTATAGCTTGACCAGACTGACACCTCATTTTTAGGTATGCCTGGTGCTGTCTCTGCACTCTTCATTGAACTAAGGATGATCCCTTGGCTTGATGGTAATGGTAGAGTGGGGGATATGCCAGGTCATGAGGTGACAGATTGTATTCGAGTACAATTCTGCTGCTGCTGATGACCCACAGCGCCTCATGGAGGCCCAGTCTTTAGTTGCTAGATCTGTTTGAAATCTATCACATTTAGCACGATGGTAGTGCCACACAGTATGATGGAGGGTATCCTCAATATGAAGAGGGGACTTCACATTGACTGTGCAGTGGTCACTCCTACCGATACTGTCATGGACAGATGCATCTGCAGCAGGTAGGTTGGTGAGGATAAGTCCAACCTCTTGTTGGTTAACTCACCAGCTGCTGCAGACCCAATCTAGCAGTTATATCCTTCAGGACTCAGTCAGCTCAGTCTGTAGTAGTGCTACCAAGCTAATCTTGGTGATGGACATTGAAGTTCCCTACCAGAGTACATTCTGCACCCTTGCCACCCTCAGCGCTTCCTCCAAGTGATGTTCAACATGGAGGAGCACCTGATTCATCAGCTGACAGAAGGTGGTACGGGATAATCAGCAGGCAGTTTCCTTGCCCATGTTTGGCCTGATGCCATGAGACTTCATGGGGTCCCAAGTCAGGGCAACTCTCTCCCAACTGTATACCACTGTTCTGTCAGTGGGACAGGACATACCCAGGGATGGGGATGGTGATGGCAGTGTCTGGGACATTTTCGGTGAGATATGATTCCGTGAGGATAACTATGTTAGGCTGTTGCTTGACTAGTCTGTGAGAGAGCTCTCCCAATTTTGGCACTAGCCCTCAGATATTAGTAAGGAGGACTTTACAGGGTCGACAGGGCTGAGTTTGCCATTGTCGTTTCCAGGGAGGGGGCATTTAGGGGTCAACAACATCACGGTGGGTCTGGGGTCACATGTAGGACAGACTAGGTAAGGACGGCAGTTTTCTTTTCCTGAAGGGCATTAGTGAACCAGATGGGTCTTTACAACAATCAATAACGGTTTCTTGGTCATCATTAGACTTTTAATTCCAGGTTTTTATTGGATTCAAATTCCACCATCTGCTGTGGCAGGATTTGAACCCAGGGTCTCTGGATTACTAGCCCAGTGACAATACCATTATGCCATTGCCTCTTCAATTTTGGCTTGCCTTCCAACCCAATCCAGACTGGAATCACCACCTGGTTGGCAGGATCAGGGATTTGGGCAGCAAGAGGCCACCGCCTTAAACCCGATCACCTCTGGATCATGAGGAAATCTCTATCCCCGAAATGTCCAGTTATGACACACGCTACCCTGCTCGCCACCACCACCCCACCCATCGGCCCAAAGAAATCAAGGCCAATATTGCTGTTTCATTCCATTACTAAATCAGAAAGTGTAATTTCACAAGAAAAAGTTAGATAACTCTATAAAGGTAATTTATTAATCAGGTCAGAGGCTAGGAATCCTGCAGCGAGTAACCCACCTCCATCTCCCAAAGCCTGTCCACCATCTACAAGGCACAAATCTGGAGTGATTGGATACACTCACTTGCCTGGGTGAGTGCAGCTCCAACAACACTCAGTAAGCTAACACCATCCAGCACAAAGCAACTGCTTGATTGGCAACCCATCTATGGACAGTCACTCCCTCCACCACCAAGGAACAGTAGCAACAGTGTGTACCATCTACAAGATGTACTGCAGGAATTCACCAAGGCTCCTTCAACAGCACTTTCCAAACCCACGACCACTACCATCTAGAAGGACAAGGGCAGCAGATAGATGGGAACACCACCACCTGGAAGTTCCCCTCCAAGCCACTCGCCATCCTGACTTGGAAATATATCGCCGTTCCTTCACTGTCGCTGGGTCAAAATCCTGGAACTCCCTCCCTAACAGCACTGGGGGTGTACCTACACCACATGGACTGCAGCGGTTCAAGGAGGTGGCTCACCACCACCTTCTCAAGGGCAATTAGGGATACTTAAAAAATGCTGGCCTAGCCAGCAACACCCACATCACATGAATGAATAAAAAAAAGCCTTCTGAACAGAAACTACAAAATCACCTAAGTTATTCAAGACAGAGGGAAATGCCTCATAGTCTATTTCATTGACTGATCTAAAACAGATTTAGATTGAACAAACATACTCTGTGTGATAAATTTGAAGAGGGAGAAAAGCCAGTTAAATCTATTTTAACCTGATGATGTTACATACAAGTAGCAAGATGATACATTTCACCATTATTTATGAGACTGTGCCGTGCATCCGTGAATAAACAAAATGAGCTTGCCAAACACATTTTCATGGACACAGTTCTCCTTCAAAGCCTTAGGAATTACATATGTTAGTTTTGCAGTTTCCTTCAAATCTTAGTTCATGTTGAACAAATGTTCATTGTTTCCTTTCCTAAATCAGGATATTTTGCTTCTAATTGGCATGAGAATCCCAGTTTGGAGCTAATTCACTTGGACTGTACATCAAAAAGCTTTGAAGGCTCTTGGAAGATATCCCTTAAGCTGTAAAATTCCCTCCCCAACTCTCTCTGACTATCTCTGCCCCTTTATGATTGTCCTTGAAACCTACTTTTTTGACCAACATTTTGGTTATCCGCTGTATTATTCATCGTGTGTCAAATTTTGATGATAATTCTTGAAGAGTTATGAAGACCCTTGGGATTTATTACTACATTAATGGCGCTATATAAATGCAGGTTGTGGTTGTTATTGTTGAGAGAATACTGGGGTGATTTTCATATCACTACCACCCAAAATTGGGGATGGGGTCAGCAAGATAGGAGGGGAGACAAAAGTCTTAAATTCCACAGGATTGCTGCTCAATTGGGTCTGTGATGGACACCTGCACTTCTCAGAGGAAGCACACTGAAGATTCATTTCCATGTGGCAAAATGGTTTGTGAAGAAGTGTGTGCTATTTTTGGCCATGCGACAGGTTCGATGCCAAGGGCTGGATTTTACAGTCTGCCGAAAAGCCGGTCGCTAGCTTGCCTACCAGCTGCCCCTCAGCAATATTATACTGGCAGCAGCCTTTATTGTTTCTGCCTGACTGCAGCCCATACAGTGAAAGTTACCAGGCAACCTGCCTTCCCCTGCCACATGTAAAATAACAGTGGAGGCAGAATGAGGCCCTTAGGTGGCCACCCCATGGCCTCAATAGGCTGAAGGGTGGGTATGCTGCCTGACACCTTCCCCACCCACTGCAATATGGGAAACAGGTGGGTGGGAAGGTAACCTGTTTTATTTTACGGGCTCCCGCCTCCAAATGTGCCTCTGGGGGTGGGGGGGTGGTGGTGGTGATGGGGGACGGGTGGTGTTGGTGGTGATGGGGGACATAAAATACAGCCCCAACTCTTCAATATGCCAATCAAACCTGGCAAAAGGAAGGGGGGCAAAAGACCACAAACTAAGGTACATGTACTCGGCTTTGTAGAAGTGTAAACGTACGAACATAAGAACTAGGAGCAGGAGTGGGAAATTCAGCCCCTCGAGCCTGCCCCGCCATTCATTACGATTATCGTTGATCTCATTTTGGCCTCAACTCCAATTTCCCGCCCTCTCCCCATAACATTTCAACCCATTACTAATTAAAAATCTGTCTATCTCCTCCTTAAATTTATTCAGCGTCCCGTCATCCACTGCACTCTGAGGTAGTGAATTCCACAGATTCACGACCCTTTGAGAAAAGTAATTCCTCCTCATCTCTGATTTAAATCTCCCACCCCTTAGCCTAAAACTATGGCCTCTCGTTCTAGAATGCCCCAGAAGGGGAAACATCCGGTCCACATCTACTTTGTCCATCCCCTTTAGCATCTTATACACCTCAATTAGGTCTCCTCTCATCCTTCTAAACTCTAGCAAGTATAGGTCTAAACTGCTCAATCTCTCCTCATAAGACAAGCCCCACATCTCTGGAATCAATCTAGTGAACCTCCTCTGAACTGCCTCCAGTGCAATTACACCCTTCCCCAAGTAAGGAGACCAAGACTGTGCATCATACTCCAGGTACGGTCTCACCAATGCTTTGTACAGTTGCAACAACACTTTCCTATTTTTATACTCTATTCCCTTAGTATTTGAACATCTAAGTGAAGCAATGGCAAGAAAAACATGACCTCATTTTACATTCACAAATAACGTCTCATAAGATGAGGCATGGTGCCAGTCCTGCACAAAATATTGCAGACCAAAATTTACGGCCTCTGAGCCTCAGAGGTTACTTAGATTGGGCCAGTGGCATCTTTAAGATGGACAGCAGCTTTGCAGCAATAAGGGCTCTGTTTGGCCATGCCAGGATCTGTTTTGCTCTGTTTCACAGAATCACAGAATCACAGAATCACACAGTGCAGAAGAGGTCCTTCGGCCCATCGAGTCTGCACCGACACGTGAGAAACAACTGACCTACCTACCTAATCCCAGTTACCAGCACTTGGCCCATAGCCTTTAATGTTATGATGTGCCAAGTGCCAGGTACTTTTTAAAGGATGTGAGGCAACCCGCCTCCACCACCCTCCCAGGCAGTGCATTCCAGACCGTCACCATCCTCTGGGTAAAAAAGTTTTGCCTCAAATCCCCCCCTAAACCTCCTGCCTTCATATTGTTTTGTGATTTTCATAAGGCATTGGGGGCAACTATTTCACATCCCTGAATGACAACTTGCACCTTGTATATGTTTGCTTCTTTACAAATCTTACCTGTATATATTGATCAAATGGACAGACACATGGCAGATGAAATTTCATGCTGTAAATTGAAGCACTTTGGGAGAAACAGAACAGAGAGGTTGTATAATCTAAATGGTAATATTTTGAGGGGGCTGCAAGGGCAGAGAGACATGGGGGGCGCATATTCACAAACCAATGATCATGTTCTGAGATTGGACCTTCCGCCTTAGACTCCAGGCATGGGACTTGGTTCTTAGACAGACTGTAGGCATACTCTGGCATTTGTTTAACACCTGTTTATTAATATTACATCTAAACAGGCTACAGAGTAGGCATGTAGCTCCTAAGCATGATTCTGACTTTTTCTCTCAAGAGTCTAACACGTGGCTGACTAGTGTCAGTGTTACATCATCATCCATGTCATACATTAGCATTTCCTCTCTGTTAACCCTTTATACTACACCTCCCCCCAAGTATGCTATCCTGCTTTTTAACAATAACATGAGGCAGGATTTTATACCCTGCGGGCAGGCGCGCACCCGACCCAAACGGACGTGAAAAAGCACGAGATGACGTCGGGCGAGCGTCCCGACCTCGTCCCGCATGCGAGCAGCCTTCAGTTCAGCGGGCGTGCACAGGTGTCGGAACCGTGCCCGCCAACAATTAAAAGGCCACTTAAGGCCATTAAAAAGACAATTGTTCACGATTTTTCATTGCCCACGTGATTTCACGCTTGTCGCATGGGCAAAATGGGCAGGCGGGCAGCCCACTTTTAATGAAACCTCATCCAAGGGCAGGATAAAAAGGTTGCGCTCTCCACAATCTGGCACCCCCAAGGGGGAACCCGCTGGAGGAAGAGGATCTTGACACAGCTCCACAGGCCACAGAGGATGAATCTAGTGGTGAGTCAGAAGAGGTGCCTAGTGAGGAGAACGCTGAGGGTGTGGAGCCAAACCTCTGGATCCTTCAGGTAAACTGGGACACCAGGGATGCCTCGATCCAATGCTCCTTCAGCTAGGCTGCCAAAGATTTGCTTCCACCTCATGCCAGAGCTGCCGCCTCCATCCCAAATGTCTGAAATGACCCTTTCACTTGAACCTAAAGTCCACTCAGTGCCTGTGCAATAAAGTTTAGATCCACTCACATCCAGCATTAGATACCGGCCTACCCTGCACCTACATAACAAGTGAAACATGCTCAGGCCATTAAGACAAAATCAAAATTTATAACATTCTGACACTCACATCAAATGAACAGAGCTATATGTGGTGTTAAAGGCCACACCAGGAAACATATTAACAAAACATGGCAGAACAGAAGATCACCCGTGAACAGTCCCTCTTGTGCTCATGGAGCCTTAAACTAATATTTGCGAGAGCTGCATCTTGTTGCGCTGCCCCCCCACCCCCCTGCCACCGCACCCCCCCCCCCCCCGCCAACTACCCCCCCTTGCTGGAAGCAGCATTGGAGGCAGCTGCTGACGCTGCCGTCCTGTCGGCCTCGATGACTTTTGTGGTCGTCCTCTGGCCAGTGGAGCCTACACAGGCCCTGCCTGGGAGGGAGTGGCCAGTGCCACAGCTGCCATCTCCCCAGTCACTGCAGCCTCATCAGGTGTCACGGTCACTGGCAGAGGGGCGGAGGAGCTACTGCTGTCATCCAGAGCGCCCTGAGAGGAGCCCACAAAGACAATAAGCAACTCGTGAGCCAATGTGAGGTCAGTCTGGACCTCCCTGCTCACCATTGATGGATGGGCACTGAGCTGGGATACTGGGTGCCTCATCCATCTCCACACTGGCACTGACCACCTGAGGCCATTGCCTGTGTGAGGGCTTGCAGCTCCGAGAGCAACCCAGGAACCCTTGATTCTGTCTCTGGAGCTGCCTCTCCATGAGACTCGCCAGTCTGTCAATGGAGGAGGCAGTCCGCTCGGTGATGAGGGTCAACGCAGTGCTCACGCTCTGCTTGGACTCCTCCACAACAGAGACCATGGCACGCAAACCCTCATGCATCTCCGCCAAACCCTCCCACACATCCCGCTGGACATCCAGCATCTGCCACCTAATGGACGACTCCAGAGGCTCATCATCTGCCTTCGACTGAGCGTCATCCTGGTCTCCAGCAGTTCTCCAACTGCTGGCACCCTGGGCACACTCTGCCCCCGCCTGCTCCTCATGTGAATGTGAAGTGCCCTTACCGCTGTGCACCAACATTCTAGCCGACGATCTAATGCCCACCAAGGTGCTGGTATCTTGACTGGTGCCTGGTTCAGAGAGGGGGTGTGATGCAGCTCCATCTAAAGCCCCATGGTCCTCTGGCGTCAAGGGTGGCTCTTCAGGGTCCTGCGTTTGAGTGTGCGCTGGTGAATCTAAGGGAAAACAATGACACGTCATTAGTTTAAGTCATCACACTATTACTATGTATGCCAGACGCCTTGGTGAGACAATAGAGATCTGCATCATGGTGCCATTGGCTTTCAATGATCGATGGGGACTCCAGGTTTGAGGCTCCCATCAATGATGAGACTACACAAGAATGTCTGCACAATCCGACACTCTCACCTCTATGCACTGCACCCTTTCCTTCATCAGAGACCGGCTGACCGAGGTGGGTGGCAGCTCTCCAGTTCCGGTGCATCCATTTCGTACCTCGTCAAGATTCGAAGGTTTAGGGGGCCTCCGTCTGTCCTTGACCTCTTGATGTTGTTATGGTTCATGTTCCCCTGAAAGGACAGAGGAGCACTGATTAGTCCACTCTCTACCTGCAGTGCCATTGGGAGGGAACGCAACAAGATGCAGAACTCACAAATATTAGTTTAAGGCACCATGAGCACAAGAGGGACTGTTCACGGGTGATCTTCTGTTCTGCCATGTTTTGTTAATATGTTTACTGGTGTGGCCTTTAATACCATATATAGCTCTGTTCACAGAATCACAGAATCACACAGTGCAGAAGAGGCCCTTCGGCCCATCGAGACTGCACCGACATGTGAGAAACACCTGACCTACCTCCCTAATCCCATTTACCAGCACTTGGCCCATAGCCTTGAATGTTATGACGTGCCAAGTGCTCATCCAGGTACTTTTTAAAGGATGTGAGGCAACCCGCCTCCACCACCCTCCCAGGCAGTGCATTCCAGACCGTCAGCACCCTCTGGGTAAAAAGGTTTTTCCTCACATTCCCCCTAAACCTCCTACCCCTCACCTTGAACTTATGTCCCCTTGTGACTGACCCTTCAACTAAGGGGAACAGCTGCTCCCTATCCACCCTGTCCATGTCCCTCATAATCTTGTACACCTCGATCAGGTTGCCCCTCAGTCTTCTCTGCTCCAGCAAAAACAACCCAAGTCTATCCAACTTCTCTTCATAACTTAAATGTTTCATTTGTGGGGAGGGATTCCATCATTTGATGTGAGTGTCAGAATGTTATAAATTTTGATTTTGGCTTAATGGCCTGAGCATGCTTCACTTGTTTTGTAGGTGCAGGGCATGCCAGTATCTAATGCTGGATGTGAGGGGCTCTAAACTTTATTGCACAGGCACTGAGTGGACTTTAGCTTCAAATGAAAGGGCTATTTCAAGCATCTGGGATGGAGGCGGCAGCCCTGGCCAACCCCAGCTGAGGGCACATTCAAGTCGTAGCCCTCGACCTGCAAGGCACTCAGGCCAAGCAGCCAGGGCTGACCCCCTTGGCCAGCTCCGGTGTCATTGACAATTGGCACTCAGCCTCTAACACCCCTAAGCTCCATGGGCGAACAGCCAGATCTTAACACTTCTCCACACTGATCCATGCCAACTTGGTACCCACCCTTGCCGAGCGCAGCAGGTCACTAAACCTTTTGCGGCACTGCACCCACGTGTGCCACACAATGTCTTGGCCGCTGACCTTGGCTGCCACCTCCTCCCAGGTTTTTCTGGTCTGGTGCGGTGGTCTCCTCCTGCCATCTCTGGGTACGAGAGTGCCCACCTGACACCAACCCCCTCCACGAGGACCACAAGGAACTCATCCGAGAAATGGGGTGCCGAGTGCCCACCAAACTTGCCCACCTGCCTGACGTTTCCAGCCAATGGTGAGGCCTTTGTTCCAGCCTCCGGACCGGCTCTAAAGATTCTCCCCCGGCAGCCTTCTGGGAGCTGCCTGGACCCGGTGCCCGACAGTCCCCCGCCCGCCCAGCCCTTCCCGACCAGTCAGAAGCGGACCATAACTGGCCATCCAGCGTGAAATCACATTTGCACCGTGACTGCGGCCGGGAGCGGATTCCACATCGACACATCGCACACCAAGCGTGAAATTCAGGCCACAAAACTATGGCCAGAATTTGATGCTCCCCCACCGCTGGGTTTTTAGGTGGTGGGGAGGAGCGTGAAATAGAAGGGACAGGATTCCCTCCATTCCGTCCGCTCCGACTACAGGGCGATTTTACATTCAGGGGAGCAAGGCCTTGGACAGGAAGCCCGCCCTTGTCCCAGCTGAGGCTTTTAAGTGCCCAAACTAAGGTACCTGTACTTGGCTTTATAGAAGTGTAAAGTTCAATATAGTATTTGAACATTTAAGTGGAGCAATGGCAAGAAAAACATGGTCTCATGTTACATTCATAAATCACATCTCAGGTATGCTGCCACTCCTGCATAAAATATTGCACAGCAAAATTTATGCCCTCTGACCACCGCATCAGAGTGGCCTCGCCAATTATTGATCACTTAAGGGCCATTTCCTGCCCAGACTCAATTTTTAGGTTAGCGGGCAGATTGAGCTTGTGAGGGGGAAGCCCGAAAATCAATGGTTAGATCTCGGGCAGGAAGGTGGGGAGGGGGTGGGGAGGTTCCGCCTCCATCAGAAGCCCCCTTCTGAAGCCAGGCATTCCCCATTTAAGCTCCGGTGGCCTCTGGAATCCCTCCCCACAAGCCTCTGCCCCCGAGACTCCAGTCTCCCCAATCACACTCCATCCCCAGGCCTTCCCCACCCTCCCCATGCCTGGGACACGTGGAACTTACTTGGTCCAGCCGCTGGGACAGGACATATCCGGAGATGGTGATGGTGTTGTCTGGGACATTGTCGTTACGTATGATGATGTCAGCCTAGTGCATGACTAGTCTGTGAGACAGCACTCCCAATTTTGGCACTAGCCCCCAGATGTTAGTAAAGACGACTTTGCAGGGTTGTTATGACACAGCAGATGATGTATGCCAGGTGGACCAAATCCACGAAGGAAACTCAGTCATGCTATCACAACGGTTTTGCAATCTGTATTTATTTTGAGATGTTTGCAGTGAATTCAGAAGTAATAAGTCCACCAAGACTTTCAGAGACTTTAAAAAATTAAATTAAAATATTTATTAATAAAATAAAAGATGTCAAGCACATACATAAGACTACAATTACTACTATAATAATTCCTAAAATTCCTAATTAACTTGACTCCCAGTTATGCCCCCTTTAAGGCAACGGTCTAAAAATAGATTTTAGATTTTAAACAGATCCAGCAAATGAACACAATACCCTGGACAGTGAAATTCCAAATGGCTTTACTCCAGCTTCAGTTTCGGTAGACTTATGCACAAATGCGAAAGGCTTCATTAAGGCTATCTCATACACTCTGTTAGATCTTACATGGCCTTCCCCTGACACATAGCCTCATTCTCCTTTATATGTGTTTCTCTCTGTTAATATGTAAATTCTATTGTTTCATATGTCTTTTAACTGTATCTCCCTCATAACATAAAATCTTTCATGTTGTCACTGTATATTGTCAGTAACCTTTGGGAAAAATAAACACATTCCTTAGCCTTGCTTATCTGGCTAGTTGTAAACAGATTGAGATCCCTTTGAAATCCAAATCTCCCTTCAATTTATCTAAAAATGCAACATTCCCTCACACCTTACATGCTAAACCAACATCCATGTTTACGCATTAGATGTCAAGCACCTAGCTTATTTTAATGAGTAAAAGCTTGCAGTCTACTTGACTCCAAATGTAATTAAATCACACACAGACAGACGCAACTATACTTACCCCCATAAACCATTTTTCTTATTCATCCATGGGATGTGGGCTTTGCTGGCTTTATTGCCCACCCGTAATTGCCCTTGAGAAGGCAGTGGTGAGCTGCCTACTACTTTCATGACAGAGCCAACACGGCTGAGTTTGCCGTCGTTGTTTCCAGTGCCTAGATCAATACTGGGTGGTCCGTCTGGTTTTATTCCTTATCCAATTTTCTGTAGTGGCTTTGTACAACTGAGTGGCTTGCTAGGTCATTTCAGAGTCAACCACATTGCTGCGGGTCTGGAGTCACATGTATGCCAGAGCAGGTAAGGGTGGCAGATTCCCTTCCCAAAGGACATGAGTGAACCAGACAATCGGCAATGGTTTCACGGTTATCGTTAGACTTTTAATTCCAGATATTTATTGAATTCAAATTTCATCATCTGCCGTGGTGGAATTCAAACCCCGATTTCCAGAGCATTACCCTGGGTCTCTGGATTATTTGTCCAATGACAATCCCACTGCGCCACCGTCTCCCTCATCTGATGGATAAAGGGTCATTAGCTGAAGCCAGTTTAGGTCATCTGCTAATATGTTAACAGTCACTCCAATATCAATTTTAAAGTTGGTATCGAAGCCTTGGACTTGGACTGTAACTGACCGGTCGTCCGGATTAAGGCTATCTACTTCCCCTAGGAACTCTGTGGAGTTGACTTTTACTAAACTTGCATTTCTGGGGAGGCATGTATTTCATCAACAGTTGCTCGTCTGCAACTTCGATTCAGATTGCTGGGTTTGCAGAAATGCTTGAAATGTCCGGTTTTGCCACACGGGAAGCATTTCACGCCCCCTGCTGGGCAGTCTTTGTACCTGTGCTGAGTTTTCATGCCACAATGCAAGCATCTCAAAATGGCTGCCAGCGTGGAGTTTGCTGCCCTTTCTGCTTGTTTGGCGGGTTTTCGTATGGGTAGGACCGTTGCCTGTGGGCCGAAACCAATCTACAGTCATGTGAAGCCTTGGAGTTGCCACGAATTAAATGCTCGTAGCTCAGCCTGCATCACACACTGGACCGCTGGATCCAAGGTAAAATCACCTTTGGTCTGCAGAAAGTCGGAGAGCTTTTCATCCTGGACACCCACAACTATGTGATCACAGATTAGCTCATCCTCCTGCCCCCTGTATCCACAATAACTAGCTAGGTAACATAGGTTGGTTAGGGATAATTCAGTTGATTGCCCAGGTCGTTGCGAACGCTGGTTAAAACATGCTTATTAATTATTAAATCTTGCTTCGGGCTAAACTAAGTGTCAAAGGCTTTAATAAAGGAATAAAAGTCTGTGGTGGACGCCTGTGCACCCTGCCTTAGGAGAATGAGGTCTGCTACTGGAACTACTGCATAAAGAAAGGAACTAACTTGAAGTTTTCACTCTTTTTCATGAAGACCCGGCACTCCTTGGTATGGGAAAAAATGGTGTTTCCATAACTCCCACTGCTGACCTCTCTGTGGGCCCTCGAGGTAGTCAAATGGGTGGGGCATGGGCGGTGACTGCTCTCTAGGTATGGTCATCATTCCCTCCCTCCAGTAAGCCTCATCTTCAGCCGAAATTTCTTCAAGCTGCTTTCAAAGGTTTCTTCACTATCTGGTTCCTTTAACAACACTAATGTGTTTTCTACATCGATGTGTCCATCACTGCCACCATATTCTGAGATTGGTCCTTCTGTATTGGACTCTAGGCATAGAACTTGGTTCTTAGGCAGACTGTAGACATACTCTTGTATCTGCTTAACACTTGTTGATTCAAACTACATCTAAACAGGTTATAGAGTGGGTATGTAGTTCCTAGAGTCTAACACATGACTGACTAGTGTCAGTGGTACATTATCATCTACATTATACATTAGCATAGCCTATTTGTTTACCCTTTATACTACAGATGGCAACAGGACAAGTTGATAAGGTAGTTAAGAAAGTGTATAGGATACTTGGTTTAGTAAATAGGGACATTGAATACAAAAACAAGAGAGTCATATGCTGATCCTTTACAAATCACTCATTAGTCCTCAACTAAAGTAAATAATCCTGGACACCACACTTTAGGAAGGACAGCAAGGCCCTGGAGAGGGTGCAGAGGAGGTTTATCAGGATGAGCTCATCCCTCATGTGGAGAGGTTGGAGAAGCTGAGATTGTTCTCCTTAGCACAGATTAGATTAAGGGGAGACCTAGTAGAGATATTCAAAATTATGAGGGGTTCTGTTCGAGCAAGCAGAGAGAAACTATTTACTCTGGCAAATGAATTTGTAACAGGTCTTCTTATGAGGAAAGGTTGTACAGATTAGGTCTGTGTCTGTTGTATCTGCTGGAGTTTAGAAGAGTAAGAGGTGACTTGACTGAAACATATAGGCCTGAATCTTGGGGTCGGCGAGCAGGGGCAGGCCCCGCTTGCTGACACCTAAAATGACACGTGGTGATGTTGGGCGTGCGTCCCTACATCACCGCGCGTCATTCCAATCATCAGTTCGGTGGGTGCGCAGCAGAGTCCGCCGAACTGTCAAAAGCCTATTAAGGCCATTAATTAACTAATCAAACTGCTTCTCAGGGTTGCCTGTCCAACCTTAAGGTTGGCGGGGGGGGCAGGCGAAGAGCCCAGGCTGCCTTTGCGTTTTTCATGGAACCTCATCCACAGGCGGGATGAGATTTCGTGAAGGTTTTATGATTTTAATAAAAAATTTTAATAAAATTCATAGACATGTCCCAGCTCATGTGACACTGTCACAAGAGGGGACATGTCCGATTAATTTTTTCTAATTTTTTTTCAGGTTTTCACAATGAAATAAATCTCCCTGAGGCAGCTCCTGCACAGGGAGCGCTCAGGAGAGTTGAATGCTAAGTGAGTAAACCCTGACAAAAAAATAATCTGGAGTGGAGCCCAAGGACAGACTGATGTCTAAATATGTCATCTTTCCAGCAGCCAAGCCAGTGCCAACTTAGTGCTTTGCATTCCTTTGGGCTCAACCAGGGAGGTCAAGGGGGGGACCTGATATTTGGGCAGCCCAGGATCTCTGTAAATATTCCTTCCGAAGAAAAGTCATATTTGACTTAAAATGTTAACTTTGTTTCTTTCTCCCCTGATGCTGTCAGACCTGCTGAGTATTTCCAGCATTTTCTGTTTTTATTTCAGTTTTCCAGCATCCGCAGTGTTTTACTTTTATGTCCATAAATTTTGCCCAGGCTTACACTGCAGAGTGTTAACACAACACGGGAGACAGCAGTTACAAGTGATAAACCCAACTCAATTGGTATAGAGAACGGGTGCTACAGGCTGACTCTGATGCTGGGAGGGACCATCGTGTCCCACTGGTCAGCCACCGCCCACCTCAAATTCGGCAGCCCCCAACTAGTGAGGTTCTGACCCACCACGGTCCAGTTGCTTCATTGAGTGCTTGGAATTTAGAGTCTTTGCCCAACAATTGGATGAAATCCATTGCACCAGGCAGACAAACAGAACAAACAAGAATAAAGATGCCAACTCTTCGAATGACAAACTGGAACATCAGGACCATGTGCATGAGATTGACAGACGATTTGCAGCTGGTCAATAAAGCGTGCAAGACAGTCTCGATCGACATAGGACTTGATAGGCAGAACGTTGACATAGCTTCCCTACAATAGACCAGGCTCGCTGCGAGTGAATCACATAAAGAAAAACATTGAACATTCATCTGGCAGGGGAAGAGTTCAGGGGAAATGTGTGATCAAGGAGTATGCTTTGCTGTAAGAAACTCGCCACTCGCCATAGTAGAACACCCCCAGCACTCCACAAATGGTTCCTTCTCATTGTGTTCCTTCCATCCACCTCTCAACTCAAACAGGACCAGTTAACCTCATGAGCATTGATGCTCCAATTCTGTGTTCCATGGCAGAGTTGACAGACTAGTTCCACAAGGAGCTTGACACTGCTATTAGCAGAAACCCGAAGTCAGAATATCTTTACCCACTGGGGGGTTTCAAGGCAAGAATGGGCACAGACAATGAGGCGTGGC
The DNA here is from genome assembly GCF_964194155.1 of Cetorhinus maximus. NCBI lineage: Eukaryota > Metazoa > Chordata > Chondrichthyes > Lamniformes > Cetorhinidae > Cetorhinus > Cetorhinus maximus. The sequence continues at coordinate 161,850,770 of NC_135882.1, forward strand.
CCTCCTGTCTCAGATGTCATGGCCTAGGAGAGATAAATGAGATTGGACAGACACTGAGCTTTGCTGCTACCATGAGCTTTGTGTAACTAACACCTTCTTTCAGAACAAACCATGTCACAAGGCGTCCTGGAGACATCCAAGATCAGGGCATTAGCACCAGCTGGATCTGATCATCACCAGGTGTGATCCCTAAACTGCATTCTCAACACACACAGCTCCCTCAGTGCTGACTGTGATACCGATCACTCTCTGTTGTGCACCAGGGTTAGGATGCAACTCTTGAAGCTTTTTTCATTCAAAGTTGAATTGCCATCCTTGTATCAAATCAGCCATACTGCCTGCCAGGTAAAAACCAATAGTTTTCCTCAACTCGATTGAACAGGCGCTATTTGGCATTCCCATACAGAGTGCAGAAGCAAAATGAAACATACTTTGAGGCACCATCTACAATACAGAACTCTCAATAGAAGCAAGAGCAGACAAATGCTGACTGGTTCGAGGCATGTCTGAAGGGTTCAAAAAGGCAACAGGTCCATCAGCAAAGAAAATGGCTCCATTGAAAACAAATGCAGGGAGGTGATCACCAGCTGCAATAAACAGTTGGCCCAGAGAAAAAGAAAGGCTAGCGAATCCTGCACCTTCTTAGCTCACTGTCTTCCTCTTCAGCAGACGCGACTGAGCCTGCCTTGCCAGAGCGAAGCGGCTGAGAGAGCAGAAAACTGACATTATTACTGGATTCCTCCAGAAAAGAGTTATACACAGGCACTGAAAATCTCTACATTGCATAATTCTATGTTGGCAGAAGGCTCTGCCACTGAGGGAGGGAGATGGGGAGGTGGCTGCGGGGAGTGGGTACAAATGGCTACAGTCGGCTACAGTCAACAAAACAGAGTTTGTGAGCTGGAATTATAGTTGGAAGAAGTCGCAGAGGTGGGATAGGGAGAAGCCATGAGGGATTGGAAAATGAAGGTGAAACATTTTCAATCAACATATAAGAAGGGGAGGTGGGAAAGGAAAATAATGGAAGGAATGATATGTGAGTTGGATTTAGTGTGGGATAGGACAAAGTTAGAAGAGTTTTAGAAGAATTTCAGTAAATGTAGCGTCTTTGGAAGACTGGTGAGAAGTACTGGAGATGTTGAACCTGAATTTGGTGACGATGGATGTTATATATATATATTGATGCAGGGCACAAGATCCAAATCTCTCTCTCATTTTTATATATATGTACATATGATAGATACATTTTGCTCTCTATAAAATCAATCAGCTCTTCAAATAACTTATTATATTTGTTAAACAAACTTGACTTTAACAAAGCCATATTGGCTGGTCTTTATGATCCCATGCATTTCTAAGCACTCATTAATTTGATCTCAAATTATGGATTTTAAGAATTTGACCACATACAAAAATAAAATAGAAGCATGACGAGGACATACAACCCCTCAAGCCTACACCGCCATTCAATAAGATTGAGTTTGAGTAGGTTTGAGGGGTGGTATGGGCTACTCCCGTTCCCATTTCCGATGTTCTAACATGGGCGAATACATAAATCTATAATTTGAGATCCAGTTCATCTACAACTGGTGAGTATAATGATCCAGCATATTGTTCTCTCCCATCTTCACAAAAATGATCTCTGCACCATGGAATTCCCTGCCTTACAACAATTCCCCACATCTTTAATTGCCACCTCAAAACCCGATTCTAGCACATCTCCTAACTCTGGTTTAGTGTACACTGCTCTCACCCCCTTTCTTTAGTCAAGTGACTTGGACATTTCCTTAATTTATCAGAGGAACCTCATGCTGTTTTTGTCTTTAAAAACTTCAACTTTGAAAACTGAACTGGTACATATTCAACAAGTGTTGATGGTGGCATGAATTTTAATTCAGCTATCGTATCCTGTCCAATTTCAAAAATTCATAATGTGTTCCACTTATCAGATTCAGTTCAAAGAGCCTTTGGAGCAGAAATTTGTATTGGGCAAAAGCTCTAAATGGAGAATGGTGAATGGGCATCCAGCTCTGCACTCTGTCCAACTGGGAAAGAAAATCGGGTGGCCGATAAAACAAGGCTGCTGATTCGTTATCACCGGTTTTACACTACCGCCCTGGATGAATTTCATTGTAACCACTCAAACTTTGTACTGTTATTAGCTGCAGATCCTTTTATATACTTACAAAATCGAGTAAGTGCAGTGTTTCCTCACTGGGCAGGGATAACAGTAGCTGCAGGCTCTAAAGGATATGCAGAAAGGAAGTCTCTCATTACTTCTGCCAAAGCTTATATTAAATAAAGAAATAGAGGAATTGGTTACTGCTGCACCAATGGACCTGAACATTTGAACCTGAAGCAAAATAGATATAGATAAATACCAATTTAAAACTCCAAAAGGGAGCAGGATATTGCAGAGAATATACTGATTGAGCACATAACAAAGTACATCGTGAATTTGTAGAGGAAAAATCAATCACATTTCTGATATATTCTGAATTATTCATAACAAGTACACAAATTTCTGAAACAGAGCACAATAGTCCAAATTTATCTTCAAATAATTGGTTCTCCTGGTTCTAAGTAGAGCATCATGTCTGGCTTTATTGCGCTAGTTTAGAAATTCCTGATGGAAAAACCCTTTTGTTGCCTGGAACTAGGCAAACAGGTGCCAAAAAATTATGAATTCCGAAACTATCTGGCTTTCTGCTTACTCTATACACCATTATTTCCTTAACCTTCTGGCACTGTGTAAAAAAGCCTCATTATAATCATAGTTTCCATTTGGATAAGGAGATAATGAATCTGTTTGTGAATTTCCTGTTTTCTCACACTGCCACAAAGAACTAAGATTGCTTATGTGAAATGACTGTCAAGATCAGAACCTATGGGGAAGCGAGTCCTCAAATGTAATTATGGGATTGTCTCAGTCTTTCACTGAATTCCATGCAAGAGGATAAAAATCAGAGCTATTATACCAGGCAGGTTTGGAAAATCCGATGGCGCCCGAGGTGGATTGCCAGAATCATGTCACTGACATACAGCGGATGGCGGTGAGATGGGTCCACGATCTCAAGCTGAGACCTGACAGCAGTGCCGTCTGCTTCAACCTGCGACGGTTAAAGTGACAACGGCATTTCACATTTATGTCAGCTGTGGCCCAGCTGTAGCACCAACCCTCTGACTCGGACAGTTACGGGTTCAAGTCCCACCTGAGCACAAGATGTTCCGGTGCAGAACTGAGGGAGTGCTGTAGTGTTGGAGGTAACCGCTTTTAAGCGAGATGTTAAACCGAGGTCTCTCTGCCCTGTTAGGTGGGAGTGAAAGATTTTAAAGAAGAGCAGAAGTCTTTTCCCATGAATCAACATTTAAAAAATAGGATAAACTGACATTGTGACATTGCTGTTGTGGGACCTTGCTGTGCACAAACTGACTGCAGTTTTTTGTATATAATAATGTCTACACTGCCAAAGTACTTCATGGGCTGTGAAGCACTTTGGGACATCCTGAGGTCATAAAAGGTGCTATATAAATGTAAGTCTTCTTTCTCTACCTTTGCCGCTTTCAGGCTACCACAGGAGATATGAACAGTGTTAGCAATATCCACAGGTGATTGATGCATTGTTCAGAAGGAAAAAGCATTCATCTCTTCTCCACTTGGTGTTAAAAAATAGTATGACAAGGCCATTCTCACTGCAATGAAGGATTTTTCCAAAGTCCAGGGAATCATAAAGGCATTCAGCATAATGTCACAACCTACAGGAACTGAAAGGGTTCTTACTCTATCAGATGATATGATAGTGTGATGGTTACATTACTGGAGCAGCAATTCTGAGGCTGAAACAGTGGGACCATTGGTGAGTCAGGAACGTGGTAAAATACCCATTGAGTTTCTCCATGACTCTTTAACTGAGCCAGGGTATTTGCATCCCCCTTCTGAGTTCCCTAACCAATCAGGGAGGGCAGGCAGGGCCATGCGCTGGATCTGTCAATGGAGGGGTTTCTGATTAAAGGCACCCGAGAAAGTTACAAGGGCTCACCAGCACTTGGATTTTAGAGGCTGCAGCAATCACAGGAATGGAGATGAGACATGGGAATGCTTTCCTGGAGGTCTGCTGTGGGATCTGACGGGCTGTAGCGAGGTGAGCTACCCCAAGGATGGGAGGAAGAGGATAGCCTCTCCAACCAGGCAGGCTCAGATGGAGGTAACTGAGGAAGTCAGCAATAGAAATGTGTTCTGTCCAACCTGGTGAACCAGGAGGATCCAGGACCTAGGGAGGATTTGAGAGGTGAGCGGTGTAACACTTTTAGGTGTCAAGCCCCACACTCTGAATTGCCCAGCATTCTTTGTAATTGCCCAGCATTCTCTGTAAGGATAAGCCCAACAATTACAGACCAGTCAGTTTAACTTCAGTGGTGGGGAAGCTTCTAGAAACAATTATTTGGGTTAGAATTAGTAGTCACATGGAAAAATATGGGTATATAAGGAAGAGCCAACATGGATTTCTAAAGGGCAAATCATGTTTAACTAACTTGCTGGAGCTTTTTGAAGAGGTAACAGAGAGGGTTGATGAGGGTAATGCTGTTGATGTGGTGTACACGGACTTTCAAAAGACATTCAATACAGTGCCACACAACAGACTTGTGAGAAAAGCTATAGCTCATGGAATAGAAGGGACAGTAGCAACGTGGATACAAAATTGGCTGAATAATAGGAAGCAGAGAGTAATGATCAATGGATATTTTTCAGGCTGGAGGATGGTTTGTAGTGGAGTTCGCCAAGGGACAGTATTGGGGCCTTTGCTTTTCCTGATATATATTAATGATCTAGATCTTGGTGGGCAGGGGATAATTTCAAAGCTTGCAGAACTTGGAAGCACAGTAAATTGTGAGGAGGACAGTATTGAACTTCAAAAGGACATAGACAGTTGTTGGAGTGAGAAAATAGGTGATTCATTTTGGTAGGAAGAACATGGAGAGACAATCTAAAATAAGGGCTACAATTCTTAAGGGGGTGCATGAGCAGAGGGACCTGGGTGTATATGTACATAGATCATTGAAGGTGGCAGACAGGAGCATAGAGTACAAGACCAAGAAAGTTATGCTGAGCTTGTATAAGACACTAGTTAGACCTCAGCTGGAGTATTGCGTACAGTTCTGGGTGCCACACTATAGAAAGGATGTGAATGCATTGGAGAGAGTTCAGAAAAGGTGTACAAGAATGGGTGCAGAAATGAGAAACTTCAGTTACGAAGATGGATTGGAGAGGTTGGTACTGTTCTCCTTGGAGAGGAGAAGGCTAAAAGGGGATTTGATAGAGGTGTACAAAATCACCTAGATAGCGTAGATAGTGTTATGACATGTCAGATGCTGTGTTCCAGGCAGATCAAATCCACAAGGGAAACTTGGTCACGCGATCACAATGGTTTTGCAACATGTATTTAATAATAGATGTGTGCACTGAATTTAGAAGTAATAAGTCCACCTGGCCTTTTAGAGATTTTTTTAAAAATTAAATTAAAATATTTATTAACAAAAGAAAAGATTTCAAACATATACATAAGACTACAAATTACTTACTAATATAACACCTAAAATTCCTAATTAACTTGACTCCCAGTTACACCTCTTTAAGGCAACGGTCCAAAAATAGATTTTAGATTTTAAACAGATCCAGAAAATTAACACAATACCTTGGACAGTGGAATTCGAAATGGCTTTTCTCCAGCTTCAGCTTCGGTAGACGGCAGACTTATACACAAATACTGGAAGCTTCATTAAGGCTATTTCACACACTTCTGCTAAATCTTACATCGCCTTCTCCTCCTACATAGCCCATCATTCTACTTTATATATACGTTTCTCTCTTTTTAAAATGTAAATTCTATTGTTTCATATGTCTTTGAAATTGTATATTCCTCACAATGTAAAAACTTTCATGGTGCCAATATTGCCAGTAACTTTGGCAAAAATAAACACATTCCTTAGCCTTGCTTACCTGACTAGTTGTAAACAGACTGGGATCTCTTTGAAATCCAAATATCCCTTCATTTATTTAAAAATGCAAATTCCCTTCACACCTTACATGCTAAGCCAGCATCCATGTTTACTCATTAGCATGTCAAGCACTTAGCTTCTTTTGATGAGTAAAAGCTTGTAGTCTACTTGACTCCAAATGTAATTGAATCACACACAGACAGACCCAACTACACTTACCCCCCATGAACCTATTTTATAATAAACCAGAAAAATATTATGATTATTATTATACTTTCATGTCAATAGGGGCAAACTGTTCACACTCGTAAAAGAATCTAGAACAAGAGGACACAGATTTAAAGTGATTTGCAAAAGAAGCAAATGTGATGTGAGAAAAAGCTTTTCCACACAGCGATTGGTTCGAGTCTGGAATGCACTGCCTGGAAGTGGGGTGGAGGCAAGTTCAACCGAGGCATTCAAGAGGGAATAGGATGATGATTTGAATAGAAACAATGCGCAAGGATATGGGGAAAAGGCAGGAGAAAGACACTAAGTCGTATGTTCATTTGGAGAGCCGGTGCAGATGTGATGGGCTGAATGGCCTCTCTCTGTGCCTTAACAATTCTGTGATTCTGTGGGCAGAATTTTGACCTTGGCGGGAGGGCTCGGCGGAGGCAGACGGTAGCGGTCGTGGAGCAGGCCGCCGGCCACAACTGACGCCGGAAGGCGATTTCACACCGGTGGGCCAATTAAGGGGGGCGGGGGGTGGGGGGGGGGGGTGGCTGGGGAGGAGGGCGAGCAGGGCAAGTGCAAACTTCGCACATGTGCTTGAGAATCTCCCTGAGGCACAGAGCTGCCTCAGGGGGCTGAAAAGTTTTCCAAAAAAAAATTAAAGATCTGAAAAATGGTATAAAACATGTCCCCTCATGTGACTTGTTATAAGTGAAATTTTTTAAAATGTCATTTTATTTTTATTTGATGTTGGAAACCTCATCCTGCCCGTGGATGAGGTTTCCAAAAAAATGCAAAGGCTGCTTGGCCTTTTTGCCTGCCCGGCCACCGTAAGGTTGGACGGGCAGTGAAAAATCTAAGCTAATTGATACTTTAATGGCCTTAATAGGCCTTTTAATTGTCGGCGGGCGCGCTGCCGATTCCTGTGCGCACCTGCTGACTGAACTATCGCGCGACTGCGCATTGATGTGGGGACGCTCGCCCGACGTCAACGCGTGTCATTTCACACTCGAACGGGACCAGCGTGCTCCCGCCCGCCGAGGTAAAAATCCTGCCCTGTGATTCTGTGATATGTGAATGGTGGATTTTCTCACCTGATTGGTGAATAGAACTAGTTCTCACTTCGTCAATGAGAAATTTTGAAAAGTGTGGTAACTCAATAACGAGTGGTTATTTTGAACAATCACAATATTTTACCCCTTTAAAGATCAATGCTATGGATGTGCACTAGACACAGAACATTTAGTTTTATATTAGATGCTGGTTGCTGATAAATGTTCATTCAGCTTGCAATAATTACTTTACAGTCATTAAGTTCTTCAGTGAGGACCTGTGAGCATTGTATCAAATAATATGAAATTATGATGCCCACCATGAACTAAAGTCAAAGAATTGTAAATGTAATAAAACTGCTCCACTAACCCCGCAGTACAATACCAACAACATCTTATATGGATGTAGTGCCTTTACTATAATGAAACAGCCCAGGAACATTGTAAAAAAATAATGAAATAGAGCCACATAAGAAGATATCAGGCCAGACAACCAAAGGTTTGGTCAAAGAGGTACGTTTTAAGGAGTGTCTGAAAGGAGGGAAGTGAGGTATGGAGGCAGAGCGATGGAGGGAGTGAATCCCAGAGATTGGGGTTTAAGGAACTGAAGTCACTGCCACCAAAGGTGGAGCAATTAAAGTTGGGGGTGCACAAGAGGCCAGAATTAGAAGAGTACAGGTTGAGGGCTGGAGGTGTCGGCAGATTTAGGCAAGGGTGAGGCTATGGAGGGATTTGAAGACAAGGACAAGAATTTTAAAATCAAGACTGAGGCTACAAAAGGGTATAGGTGGGTTAGGTGAGTGGGTAAAGATCTGGCAAATGGCGTATAATGTGGGAAAATGTGAGGTTGGTGATTTCAGCAGTACAAATAAAAAAGAAGCATATAATCTAAATGATGAGAGATTGCAGAGCTCTGAGATGCAGAGGGATCTGGGTGTCCTAGCGCATGAGTCGCAAAAGGTTAGTATGCAGGTACAGCAAGTAATTAGCAAAGCTAATAGAATGTTATCGTTTATTGCGAGGGGAATTGAATACAAGAGTAGGGAGGTTATGCTTCAGTTATACAGGGCATTGGTGAGACCACATCTGGAGTACTGTGTACAGTATTGGTCTCCTTATTTAAGGAAAGACGTAAAAACATTAGAAGCAGTTCAGAGAAGGTTTACTAGATTAATACCTGAAATGGGCAGGTTGTCTTATGAGGAAAGGCTGGACAGGCTAGGCTTGTATCCACTGGAGTTTAGAAGTACAAGAGGCGACTTGACTGAAACATAAAGGGCAAAATTTTTAGCTCGGTGCGCACCCGACCTATTTGAGCGTGAAATGACGCGCGATAGTTTGGTCTGTGGGCACGCGCTGGAGTCGGCAGCGTACCCGCTGACAATGAAGAGGCCTGTTAAGGCCATTAAAGGATCAATTAACTTAAATTTTTCGCTGCCCGTCCAACCTCATGGCTGATGGGAAGGCGAAAAGGCCAAGCGGCCTTTGCATTTTTTTTGGAAACCTCATCCACGGGTGGGATGAGATTTCCAAAAACAAATAAAAATAAAATAAAAGTTTTAAAATGTAATTAATAACATGTCCCTGCTCATGTGACAGCCTGCTTCATCTCCCTGAGGCAGCTCTGTGCCTCGGTGAGATTATGAAGCGTGCACTCACACGCATGCGCAAAGTTCACGCTCACCCCGCTCGCCCTCCTCCCCCTCACACAGGCAGCACCGAGCGCAGCCGCTCGTGTTTCACACTGGGCAGACCTTAATTGGCCGGCCAGCGTGAAATCGTGGTCCGGCCCCGATCATGGGCGACAGTCGGCTTCCTGACCGCTCCTGCCCACCCCCGCCGAGCCCACTCGATATGGGCTAAATTCTGCCCATAAGATCCTGCGGGGACTTGACAGGGTGGATGTGGAAAGGATGGTTCCTCTTGTGGGAGAACCTAGAGCTAGGGACCACTGGTTAAAGATAAGGAGTTGCACATTTGAGACAGAGATGAGGAAAAAAAAATTCTCTCAGAGAGTTGTACATCTCTGCCTCAACCACCTTTTGAGGATGAGAATTTCAGAGTCTTTGAATATCTTTAAGACAGCAATAGATAGATTCTTGATAACCAAAGGTGTGAAAGGAATATGAAGTTGGTAGGCAGAAATGTGAGGCTGAGGTTAAAATTGGATCAGTCATGATCTTATTCAATGGAGCAAGCTCGAGGGGCTAAGTGGCCTACTCTTGCTCCAAATATGTATGTTCGTATGTTGCTTGACTGAGAGCCAACATTGGTCAATGAGGACAGGGGTGATAGGGAAACAGAACTTGCTGCGGGTTAAGACACGGTCAGCAGCAGAGGTTTGGATGGCCTCAAGTTTAAGGAGGGTAGAATGTGGGAGACCAGCCAGCAGTGCATTGGAATAGTTGAGTCTAGAGGTAGTGAAGGCATGGATGAGGGTTTTAATAGCAGGTGAGCTGAAGCATGGTTGAAGTCTCACAATATTACAGAGGTGGAAATAGGCAGTTTTAGTGAGGGCATGAATGAGAGGTTGGAAGCTCAGTTCAGGACTAATTTGATACCAAGGTTCCAAAAGGGTTGGCTTAATCACAGCCAAGGCGAGGGAGGGAGTTGGTTGCTCAAGAATGGAGTTCGGAGCGGGGACCGAAAACAATGGTTTCAGTCATCCCATTATTTAGTTGGAGGAAATGTTTTGTTCATCTAGTACTGGATGTCGGATAAGCGATCTGATAATTTAGGAACAGTGGAGGAGCCGAGAGAGGAGGTGGTGAGGTAGAGCTGGGTGTCGTCAGCATAGATGTTGTTATGATCCTGTAGAGATCGTTAACGATTAAGGACTGATTTACTGAAAGAACAAAGCCACAAGATTTCATTGTTTTAAACCAAATGAATTTTGATACACAAGATTAAAGTAAAGCAAACACTACCCAATAAACACTGTCTTGGATAATTATTTATGCTTTAAATCATGTTATTGGCAAGCTGAGTGAGAAGGGCTGAAATCTCTGTTCTCTTCCCAACTGTCTGTAATCAGCAAACTTTTGAAAGGAAGATGTGTGTGTTTATAACTGCTGAACCTCTCAAAGAGCTGGACTTTCAGCAGGTCACAAAGTTAGTTACTTGTAGTCACAGCACCAAGAGGTCAGTTTGCTACATTGGTGGACTCGAATTGGAACAGGATTATAGATTTTGCCATGTTACAGCCTCTGCTTCTTTAAGGCACAGATGGTGCTGCCTTGTCTGCTGCTGTGTCTTTCTGCAGTCAGCATTTAAAGATTACAAACCCCAGCATGGCTACCTTACCATGTGACCCCTCACAATTTCATTGCTTTATCCAAATATGGTGATGGTCTTAGGTTGATTAGCCACATCCTGGTTTATTATTTGAAGGCAGTCACCCTGAGGGGTTAAGACAATCACCTCCTTTGTTTCAAATAAGACTCATTCAATTTGGGAATGTTTTTCAATGTTATCAGCATATGTGTCATTAACACTTTTTGTCTGGGATGTGATTTTTTTCTCTCTGTTAGACAGTGAGTCTGTTTTTGAATACACAAGGCAGGTGATCTGACCTTTGGTGGCCACCTTTGCAGCAGAATATGATTAATTTTAAAAAGCAAAAGTTAATTTCAAAGAGTTCACATTGAAACAGTTTGTATCTTAAAAGTAAGGAATGTGGTATATCTTTACTAGGCATAACACAACCCCACTTTTAGACTGAAATCCCCAACTCAACTTTCCTTTTCCACTATGACTTCCCCCACCCCAGAACATATTTTAGAAGGTTATTCACTTCCTTGGAGGTAACTCCAAACTTTTCCACAGTTGCCTTGTAAGGTCTGGGACCTTTAAGCTCAAGCCTGAACTCCACTCACAATTCTTGCGCAGTGACTTCGATAGAAAATTAGATACATCCCTGGGGCAGAATTTTACCGTCGGTGAGCGGGGAGGTGGGACCCGCTCGCCGATGCGTAAAATGGCACGGGGTGATGTCGGGTGGAACTCTCGGTGTCACCCTGCGTCATTTACATTTTCAGGTCAGCAGGCGCGCAGCCGAGTTGGCTGTGCGCCCGCCGACCTGTCAACGGCCTATTAAGGCCATTAAGAAACCAATTCAGCTCATTAATGGACCTGCCCATCCAAGCTTAAGGTTGGCGGGCAGGCCGGGAGCCCAGGCAGGCCTGTGAAAACACATGAAACCTCATCCACTGGCGGGATGAGGCTTCATGAAAGTTTTTAAATTTTAGTGAAAGGTTGCCATAAAAGTTATGGACATGTCCCAACTTATATGACAGTGTCATCTGAGGGGACATGGCAAGGAACATTTTTAAACTCGTTCATTATAAGTTTCAAAACGGAGCCGATCTCCCAGAGGCAGCGCTTAGACTCAGGGTGGTCTGTGCGCTCTTTCGTGCGCATGCCTGAAAGAGTGCACTCCCAGCTGAGAGAATCCCCACCCCCCACCCCGCCCACACAGGGAGCGCATAGCGCTTCCTGGCGGACGTCACGCTGGGCAGGCCTTAATTGGCCCACCCATTTAAAATGCTGGCGCACCCCCAACCGGAGCCGCCGATCGGAAGCTTGCCCGTTCGCGCCCACTCCCACTCTTCCACCGCAACGGGGGGGGAAATTTTTCCCCTGGTTTCTAATAGCAATTTTCAATGATTGTGGAATAAGTATTTGCCAGGACACCGGGCTAACTCTTCTAACCTTTTTTGAAATAATGCCATAGGATCTCTTACTTCCACCTGAAAGGGCAGACTGGGCCTTGGTTTAATGTCTCATCTCAAATACGGCACCTCCAACAGTGCAGCACTCCCTCAGTACTGCACTGGAGTGGCAGCCTAGATTTTTGCACTCAAGCCTCTGGAGTGGGACTATGAACCCACAACTTTCTGAGTCAGAGATGAAAGTGCTAAGAACAGAGCCCCAGCTGGCATTATAGGATCTATACGCAGTGTCTAAACAGGCAGAACGTGTCCATATTTTAGATTTACGTCATTTAAGTGCCCTAGATCTTCCCTAAGTGCAGATGTGGGCCCTACTATGGATGGGCTTAGTACCTGGATTTGGGGCGGAGGGATGTCAGCTGCTGCTCCAGGTCCTTTGGCTTCAGCCCAAAAAACAGTGCCCAGAAGATCTCCAGCCAATCCTTAGTCTGCTATCTCTACAGACACCAGACTATGCCTGAGTAAGACATACATTGAGTGAGGAGTTAGGAATTTGGTTTAGGTGGGAATTTCTGGCAAGCTTTTCTTAACTTTAAATTTAGATTAAGAGTTAGGCTCTCACTTTCAAACATTGTTTGTTGAATAGCCTAGTTAAACAGGGAGCTGTCTGAAGTGGCAGGTATTGGTCAAGCAGCTAAAAGTAGTTGCCCTCAATAGGTGTTAATTACTGTAGTAGAAAGCTGAGCTAGCTGGTGAGCCATCAGAGGTTCTATAAAAGCAGGGAGATTTTAAACCCGCATGCTGAAAGAGGTGTGTGGACACCTGAATGAGACGTGGATTGAGTGAGGAGTTGGGAATTTCGTTCAGGTGGGAATTAGGGGCAGAGGGGAAAAGAGGTGTTCCTTTTTTCAGCCTCCAGTGGTTGATGAGTTTCCTTTCTTGTCTCCAAGCCAGGTGAGTGCAACTTTCAATTATGTTATCTGTGTAAATTATTAACTAATTTGCTAATTAAATACATAACGTTGGACAGAAATGGCAGGGTTGGTGGTATGCTGTGGCTGCAGCATGTGGGAATCTTTGGAGTGCACTGCAATCCCAGACAACCATATCTGCAGAAAGTGTCTTAGGAAACTTCGGCTCTGAGTTGCTGAGCTGGAGTCTGAGTTGTGGACATTGAGGGGCATCAGGAGGGGGAGAGTTGCCTGGATGCTTTGTTCCAGGAGGCAGTTACTCCCCTTAGGTTAGGCAGAACCTTAGAGTTGGTCAATGGCCAGGGACAGGGGGATGTGACCGCGAGTCAGGCAGGTAGGGGGAGCCAGTTGTGATGGAGGAGCCTCAACCTGCGGCATTGTACAACAGGTACAAGGTGCTTGCTACCTGTGTCGATGAGGAGAAGGACTGTAATGCGGGCTGACCATGGAACCATGGTGAAGGATACCATTTAAGTGGGGGGAGGAAAGAGGAATGTGGTAGTGATAGGAGACAGTACAGTCATCCAGATAGATACTGTTCCCTGCAGTCAAAAACGTGAGTCCATACAGCTGTGTTGTCTGCCCACTGTCAGGGTTCAGGATATCTGCTCAGAGCTGGAGAGGAACTTGCAGTGGGAGGGGCAGGATCCAATGGTCGTGGTCCATGTAGGTACTAATGACATAGGTAAGGCTAGGAAAGAAGTTCTGCATAGAGAGTATAAGGAGCAAGGCAATATATTAAAAAGCAGATCCTCAAAGGTAATATTCTCTGGATTATTACCTGCGCCATGTGCAAATTGGCATAGGGTAAATAAGATTAGAGAGATGAATGCATCGCTCAAAGACTAGTGTGGGAGAAATGGGTTTCGATTCATTGGACACTGGCACCAGCACAGGGGAAAGTGGGAGCTGTACCGTTAGGACAGTCTACACTTGAACCGTGCTGGGGCCAATGTTCCAGTGAGTTGTATAACCAGGGAAGTAGAGAGGGCTTTCAACTAACTAGAGGGGAAAGGGTTCATATAGGGGAAGATTGAGTAAATGAAAGGGAAATGAGGAAGCAATAGATTAAGGCAGCAATAAAGGTAACGATAATCAGATAATATGGCAGAAAGGAACAGTGATTGCAAACTTAAGAGTGTGCCAGCAGATAGGGCCAGAGTTTCTAAAAACAGTACAAAAAACTGAATTAAATCTCTGTACCTGAGTGCCCCACAGCATTCGCAATAAAACAGATGAATTGTCATCTCAAATAGAAGTTCATATGTATGATCTGATAGCCATTACAGAAACATGGCTACAAGGAAACCAAAGCTGGGACCTGAATATCCAAGTAAGGGCAAGAAAGATATACAGGAAGGACAGGAAGCTGGGTAAAGGTGGCGGGGTAGTTCTGTTGATTAAAGAGGGCATCAGTACTGTCGTGAGAGATGACCTTCATTCTAAATATCAAGACATTGGGCAGAATTTTCAGGTCGGCGTGCGGGCGGACGCCTGACCCGCTCGAGCATAAAATAATTTGTGATGATGTTGGGCGAACGTCCCAATGTCATCCCACGCTCGCACAACATTTTGGTCGGTGGGCACACGCAAAAGTCGGAAGCGCGCCTGCCAACAATTAAGAGGGCAATTAAGCCCATTAAAGTTGTAATTGTCCCCGGTTTTTTGTGGTCCATCCAGCCTCACGGTTGGTGGATGGGCGAATCAGCCAGGCGACCTTTGGATTTTTCATGAAAACGCATGAGATTTCCATTATTAAATAAAAGTTAAATAAAAAGATAAAAATCTATGGACAGTATTTTTTTAATGTATATGTTCAGGTGACTGTGAAGCTTGGACATTTTTGTTCTGATTTTAAAATCTTTATTTAATACTTTTGAAGTCTTCAGCACCCTGAGGCAGCCTTCTGCCTTCAGGGAACTTTCATTCCACACTCGCCTGTGCCCGCACTTACGTCAGCACCCGCCGTACTCCCGCCCCCACCCCTGAGCATTTCAGCGGGCGCTCCATGCTGGCTGGCCGTTAATTGGCCAGCCAGTGAGAAACCGTGGTTGGGGGCCGATTGCGGTCAGCGGTCCGTTCCCTGGCTGCTCCCAAGCCCGCCCATCTCGCCCGCCTGCCATTCTGAAAATTCTGCCCATAGAATAATCAGTCTGTGTGAAACTAAGAAACAGCAAGGGGTGGAAAACATTGCTGGGAGTTGTTTATAGGCCACCAAACAGTGTAGTGTTAGTGGTAATGTAATTGGCAGTATGAATCAAGAAATTAAAGGAGCATGGAACAAGGGTAATACAATAGCCATGGGGGATTTCAATCTACAAATGGACTGGGTAAGCCTAATTAGTACAAATGTGGTGGAGGACGAATTCTTGGAATGTGTGCAGGATGGTTTTCTAGAGCAGAACATTGTGGAATCAACGAGGTAATGGGCTATTTTGGATCGAGTAGCATGCAATGAAAAAGGGCTAATTAATAATCTGGTTGTAAAGAAGCCTTTAGGAAAGGGTGAACATAATATGTTAGAATTTCACATTAAGTTTGAAAGCGATGAAGTTCAATGAGAGACAAGGGTCAAATATAAACAATAGAAACTATGAGGGTATGAGGGGAAAATTGGCTGTCATCATAGATTGGGAAACTTTGTTAAAAGGTATGATGGCAGACAGGCAATAGTTAATATTTAAAGAACCAATACATAGTTTACAACAAAAATACATTCCTTTAATGCTCAAAAACCCAGCAAGGAACGCGTTCCCATCGTGGCTAACAAAATAAATCAAGGATTGCATTAGATCAAAGGAAGAGGCGTGTAAAGTTGCCAAAAAAAATGGTAAGCCTGAGAATTGGGAGCATTTTCAGAATTCTGCAAAGGAGGACCAAGAAAAAGATTAAGAAAGGTAAAATAAAATAAGAGAGTAAACTAGTGAGAAACATAAAACAGATTATAAAAGCTTCTATGAGTATGCAAAAAGGAAAAGACTGGGCAAAAACAAATGTGAGTCCTTTACAAGTGGAGTCAGGAGAATTTATAATGGGGGATAAGGAAATGGCAGAGAAACTAAACATATACTTTGTATCTGTCTTCAAGGAGAAAAATACTGAAAACCTCCTGGAAATAATGGAGAATCAAGGGACTAGTGTAAATGAGGGACTGCAAGATATTAATATTTGTATAAAAAATGTACTAGAGCAATTAATGGGAGTTAAAGTAGTTGAAAGAAGTGGCTGCAGAGATAGTGGATGGTGGGTCATCTTTCAAAATTCTATGGACTCTGGAATGGTTTCTGCAGATTGGAAAATGGCAAATGTAACCCCACTATTTAAGAAAGGAGGGAGAGAGAAAATGGGGAACTACAAACTGTTAGCCTGACATCAGTAGTAGGGAAAATGCTAGAGTCTATAATAAAGATTGTGAAAACAGGACACTTAGAAAACAATGGCAGGATTGGGCAGAATCAACATAAATTTATGAAAGGGAAATCATGTTTAACAAACCTGTTGGAGCTTTTTGAGGATGTAACTAGCAGAACACATAAGGGGGAACTGGTGGATATGGTATATTTAGATTTTCAGAAAGTCGTTTGGGTAGTACAGAAGTTGGGTATTGCTGAAAAAAGATGTACGTTGTCGAAGCTTTTCGTCTTGCACTCATCAGGGCAATTCACAAGAATACCAAACTTAACAGGAACAATATATACCTCTTGAGAAGAGTGCTGATTGGTTGGCACGTGGACTGTGATTGGTAGAGGCATTGCCATGTAAAATGCACCAGTGAACCGATAACTGTGTCCCTCCGGGACACCCTGGTCCACTCCTCCATCACCCCCTACTCCTCAACCCCCACCTATGGCACCTCCCCATGCCCACGCAGAAGATGCAATACCTGCCCCTTCACTTCCTCTCTCCTCACCGTCCAAGGGCCCAAACACTCCTTTCAAGTGAAGCAGCATTTCACTTGCATTTCTCCTAACTTAGTCTACTGCATTCGTTGCTCCCAATGCGGTCTCCTCTACATTGGAGAGACCAAACGCAAACTGGGCGACCGCTTTGCCGAACACCTGCGGTCTGTCCGCAAGAAAGACCCAAACCTCCCTGTCGCTTGCCATTTTAACACTCCACCCTGTTCTCTTGCCCACATGTCTGTCCGTGGCTTGCTGCATTGTTCCAGTGAAGCCCAACGCAAACTGGAGGAACAGCACCTCATCTTCCGACTAGGCACTTTACAGCCTTCCGGGCTGAATATTGAATTCAACAACTTTAGATCTTAAACTCCCCCTCCCCCTATCCCCACCCCGTTTCTCCCCCCTCCCTTTTTTTTCAATAATTTATATAGATTCTTCTTTTCCCACCTATTTCCATTATTTTTAAATCTAAAACTAAAACTTTGCTAGTCTTTCCACCCCACCCCCACTAGAGCTGTACCTTGAGTATCCTGCCTTCCATTCTTAATTAGCACTTTTCTTAGATAATATCACCACCTTCAACACCTCTTTGATCCTTTTGTCTGTGACATCTTTTGATTATCTGCTCCTATCACTGCTTGCTTATCCCCACAATCACCCCACCCTCAACTTCTCTCTCCCCCCGGCCCCCCACCTTAGACCAGCTTATATTTCACCTTTCTCCTAACTATACTCAGTTCTGCCGAAGGGTCATGAGGACTCGAAACGTTAACTGATTTCTTCTCCACCGATGCTGCCAGACCTGCTGAGTTTTTCCAGGTAATTCTGTTTTTGTTTTGGATTTCCAGCATCCGCAGTAGCTTTTAGCTTTTTGTTTTTATTTCGATAACTGTCAAGGTTTGTTTAAATTCAAACCAAGCAGGTTGATTCTGATTAGTGAAAGCATTTTCCTGGGGAATGAACAAGAGAATGGCTTGGCTATTTGGTTTATTTGAAAGAGGTGCAATGTGTGTATATGTTTTTTTTGCCTGCAAAGAACATAGCCCTGTATATTAATATATGTAGTTTCCAGCATGAATAAGTGTGCCACACGGCGAGCCTGGCTGATAATCTTGAAAATGGTTGGCAGTGTAATTCTTAACACATTCTCAGTCCACATGCCAACCAATCAGCACTCTCTGCTCATGAAGTATAAACTGTTGTTCCCTTAACATTTGGTAAACTTGTGAATTGTCCTGATGAGTGCAAGGTGAAAAGGAAATTTCAACAACATGTGTATTTTTCTGCAATTTCCAGAATGCTTTTGATAAGGTCCCACACAGGAGGTTAGTAGACAAAATTAGAGCACATGGGATTGGGGGTAATATATTGCCATGGATTGAGAACTGGTTAACAGAAGAAAACAGAGAAGGAATAAATGGGTCATTTGGCAGGCTGTGACTTGGGCCCCAGGTATTCACAATCTCTATCAATGATTTGGATGTGGAGATTAAATGTAATATTTACAAGTTTTCAGATGACACAAAACCAGGTGGAAATGTGAGTGTGAGGAGGATGTAAAGACGCTTCAAGGGGGTTTGGAGAGGTTAAGTGAGTGGGCAAAAATTTTGCAGATGAAATACAATGTGGAGAAATGTGAGGTTATCGACTTTGATAGATTTCTTAAACGGTGAGAAGCTAGGAAATGTTGAACTTCAAAGGGACCTAGGTGTCCTTGTTCATAAGCCATTGAAAGCTAACATGCAGGTACAGCAAGCAATTAAGAAGACAAATGGTATGTTGGTCTTTATTACAAAAGGATTTGAGTATTGGAGTAAAAATGTCCTGCTGCAATTACGTAGAGCCTTGTTGAAATCACACTGGGGAGTATTGTGTGCAGTTTTGGCCTCCTTACTTAAGGAAAGATATACTTTCCATAGAGGGAGTGCAACAAAAGTACATTAAATTAATTTTTTTACTTAGTTCTGTTGAAGAGTCATACGAACTCGAAACGTTAACTGTGTTCCTCTCCGCAGATGCTGCCAGACCTGCTGAGTTTTTCCAAGTATTTTTATTTTTGTTTTACATTAAATTAATACCTGGGATGGAGGGCTTGTCCTGTGAGGAAAGATTAAATAGATTGGGCCATGATTCTCTGGAGTTTAGAAGAATGAGGGGTGATCTCATTCAAACTTACAAAATTCTCACAGGGCTCATCAGGGTAGATGAAGGAAGAATGTTTCGCTTGGCTGTGGGATCTAGAACCAGGGAACACAGACTCATAATAAGGTGCAGGCCATTTAGGACTGAGATGAAGAGGAATTTCTTCACCCAGAGGGCGGTGAACCTTTGGCATTCACTGCCCCAAAGGGCTGTGGAGGCTCAGTCGTTAAGTGTGTTCAAGAATGAGATTGATAGATTTCTACATATTAAAAACACCAAGGAATACAGGGATAGTTCAGGATAATAGCGTTAAGTAGATCAGCCATGAACTCATTGAATGGCGAGTGGGTTCGAAGGGTTTAGTGGCCTACTCCTACTCCTATTTCTTTCGTTCTTATGTTCTACTGAGGAAAAAAAATGTTTACCTTCTCAACTGTTACCTGACCCTTTCAATCTTCTCAACCCTTCAATCTCATTAAATGATTGCCCATGGCCTGCACTTAGCGCAGTGAATGGATTCTGTGCCGAGCTATTGCATTCAAAGCTTGGGAAGTGTTTCGAGGTGTTATTTTTTTGAGAGATGCAAATAGGGGTCAGTGGAGCCTGGAAATAAGTGCAGTGGGCAACAGAGGTTAAAACATTGACTTTGCTCACATCGGGTTCCTTTTGTTAGACGTACAGCATTCAATGCATTTCCTTTGATATTGCAAATCAGCAAATGAGCAAGAATGACAAAACATTCTACAGCAACTGTATTGACTAAAATATCAATAAAAAAGAGGTAAAGTCATTGATTGGTAGGAAAAAGGAAAACAGAAATTACAACTGTTGATGGAGTAATGGGCTATCGGAAAAATCTATGTCTGTAGAATAAGATTATCTCCAAAATGTTGGCAATCAAAAGCATGTTCAAATAACACAACAAACTGTTGACATCAATAAAAATGCAGTAAGTACTTTGGGCCTCGGTTCCCTAACAAAAATTTTCACCATGTTGCAGAAAAGTTGTGGTGTTTCTTGAAATGTCAACCAAAGGTCAAACTTGCCAAGGGCCACACAACTGGATTTTCAAGTCAAGTCTTCGCTGCAGTTTCTAATCATGCTGGGACAGAAACATGAATGCCAACTTTACAAAACAGCATCATATGTTTGCACTGATTTCAACAACAGGAGACGATTTACCATATAACAATCATTTTGTAATTGACTTATGAATATGAGTTAGAAGCAGGAGTAGGTCATTCAGCCCTTAGAGCCTGCTCCGCCATTCAATAAGATCATAGCTGATCTGACTGTCACTTCCCGCCTACCTCCGATAACCCTTCACTCCTTTGTTTATCAAGAATCTATCTACCTTTGCCTTGAAAACATTCAAAGATTCTGCTTCCACTGCCTTTTGAGGAAGTGAGTTCCAAAGACTCACTACTCTCTGAGAGAAATACATTCTTCTCATCTCTGTCTTAAATGGGTGATCCCTATTTTTAAACAGTGATCCCTAGTTCTAGAATCCCCCACATGAGGAAACACCCTCTCCGCATCCACCCTATCAAGGCACCTCAGGATCTTATATGTTTCAATCAAGTTGCCTCTATTTCTTCTAAACTATAGCGGATTCAAGCAGAGCCTGTCCATTCTTTGCTCATGAAACCCACCCTTTCCTGGTATTAGTCTAGTAAACCTTCTGTGAACTGTTTTTTCATTCGTTCATGCTGTCCCTTATATTCTGTCCAACCTTCTGACCTGCCACCCATCTTTGCGCAATGATATGATTTTTTTTAAGTTTCTTCTGTCATTAACTTTTTTAGTTAAACACAGATAGTAGGTCCTCCCCTTGGAATTTTTCTTTCTTGTTGGAATGTATCTTTTCTGTGTATTCTGAAATATCCATTTAAATGTCAGCCACTGCATCTTCTGCAAGCATTTTTTAAAAATTCATTTCATGTGGGCGTCGCTGCCTGGACAGCATTTATTGCCCATCCCTAGTTGCCCTTGAGAAGGCGACGGTGAGCTGCCTTTTTGAACCGCTGCAGTCCATGTGGTGTAGGTGCACCAACAGTGCTGTTAGGAAGGGAGTTCCAGGATTTGGGCCCAGCGACAGTGAAGGAATGGTGATATATTTCCAAATCAGGATGGTGAGTGACTTGGAGGAGAACTTCCAGGCGGTGGTGTTCCCATCTATCTCCTGCCCTTGTCCTTCTAGATGGTAGTGGTTGGAAGGTGCTGTCTAAGGAGGCTTGGTGAGTTCCTGCAGCGCACCTTATAGGTGGTACACACTGCTGCCACTGTGCTTGGGCGGTGGAGGTAGTGAATGTTTGTGGATGTGGTGCCAATCAAGTGGGCTACTTTGTCCTGGATGGTGTCAAGCTTCCTGAGTGTCTTTGGAGCTGCATTCATCCAGGCAAGTGGGGAGTATTCCATCGCAATCCTGATTTATGCCTTGTAGATGGTGGACAGGTTTTGGGGGGTCAGGAGGTGAGTTATTCACTGCAGGATTCCTAGTCTCTGACCTGCTCTTGTAGCCACAGTATTTATATGGCTAGTCCAGTTCAGTTTCTGGACAATGCAAACCCCAAGGATGTTGATACTGGGGATTCAGCGATGGTAATGCCATTGAATGTCAAGGGGCGATGGTTAGATTCTCTCTTTTTGGAGATGGTCATTGCTTGTACTTGTGTGGTGCGATGTTACTTGCCACTTGTCAGCCCAAACCTGGATATTGTCCAGGTCTTGCTGCATTTGGACATGGACTGCTTCAGTATCTGAGGAGTTGCAAATGATGCTGAACATTGCGCAATCATCAGCTAACATCCCCACTTCTAACCTTATGATGGAAAGAAGGTCATTGATGAAGCAACTGTAGATGGTTGGGTCTAGGACACTACTCTGAGGAACTCCTGCAGTCATGTCCTGGAACTGAGATAATTGACCTTCAACAACCTTAACCATCTTCATTTGTGCTGGATATGACTCCAACCAGCAGAGAGTTTTCCCCTGATTCCCATTGACTTCAGCTTTGCCAGGGCTTCTTGACGCCACACTCGGTCAAATTCTGCCATGATGTCAAGGGCAGTCACTCTCACCTCACCTTGGGAGTTGAGCTCTTTTGTCCACGTTTGAACCAAGGCTTAATTTTCACCATCCACCATCCCCAACCCCTCACCCCTGCCCAGCAGGAGGTGAAATTGTACACATTACATAATAAAAAGAGCAGGCACTAGGGAACACAAGCAGTAAAAAGAAAATGATGGAAATAAACTCTTTGTACATCATTTGGAATGTAGTATGGAGATTTCTATCCAGAAGGGATATTTAATCTTGCTGGAGGATAAGAGTGTTGTGTTGAGTTTTCCAATATATTTTGTTAATGGGAACGAAATAATATGATTGAGTTCCTCAGAATGTTTCAAACCTTCACAACTAGTGAATTCCTTTTGAAATGCAGTCACTG
This sequence comes from Cetorhinus maximus, assembly GCF_964194155.1. Lineage (NCBI taxonomy): Eukaryota > Metazoa > Chordata > Chondrichthyes > Lamniformes > Cetorhinidae > Cetorhinus > Cetorhinus maximus. Next base: position 161,873,165 of record NC_135882.1, read on the forward strand.
TTGTAATGTAGGTAATGGCAGCAACTAACTGCCCACAACAAAATCCAGTAGGTAGTGAATCTGAATTGTCTTTTTCTGCTGTTAGTTGAAGGGAGAACATTGAGGGGAGGTGGTGACGTCACTAGGCTGATAATCCAGAGACCCAAGGTAATTCTCTGGGGACTGGGGTTTGAATCCTACCAAGGCAGATGGTGACATTTGAATCCAATAAAAATCTGGAATTAAACGTCTAATGATGACCATGAAACCATCGCCGATTTTGGTAAAAACCCATCTGGTTCACTAATCCCTTTTAGGGAAGGAAATCTGCTGGTCTGGCCTACATGTGACTCCAGATCCACAGCAATGTGGTTGACTCTTAAAATGCCCCCTGAAACAGGGCAGGGCGATTGGGGATAGGCAATAAACGCTGGCCATCAGTGACACCCGCATCCAATGAATAAAAAAAATTGGGCGGAGCAGCAGAAGATTTTTCCATTCTTTTACAAACAGTGTCATGAGATCACTTACATCTACTGTAAAGATAGAGGGGATTTAAAGTCTCAGCCAAAATGATATCAACTCCATCAATAAGCTACGACCTCAGTACTGCACTGACACATCAAACGTGCTCATGTGCCAAGACCTGCAATAGGGCCCAAAGCCATAAGATTCTGAGTGTTACTGTCTGGTAGAGACCATTAACATTTAAAAAATTAAGCTGAATACCTCATTTTAACCAATAGAACTACGCCATAAGATTTCGCTTTTTTTAACAAAACAAGCTTTATTTTATCTCAAAAACTTAAACAAAACAAGCACTATTAGCTTAATAATGTAGTCTATAACTACGTATGTTATGAACTCTTACTTCCCCAAGAAGACACTTCAATCTTAAAATTATTTACTTTTGTAGGGACCACCCACAGGTATGTTATAACCTTTGAGAGAAATTTCCTCAACTCCAGCTCTCGACTGTGGAGCCTCAGTCCCTTGTTCTGGTTAATTTTCCAATGCTTTCAAGCTAATTGGCTGGTTACTTTCTTTTGAAATAAGAAACCATGAGGCCTACTTTAGATTCTCCCACTAGCTTCAAACTAGGCTTCTCTTCCAATCTGTTCCTCACAAGATTCAAACTGAGATTAACCCATCTTCCATACAGTCAATGACAAAGTTAGTGTTTACTCTGCTTACAGTGCAGATCTGTCAAACTTTCATTTATTCTGGCTAACTTCTCTCAGGGAGCTGCAAGCCACACAAGGTCCAAACCAAAATTAAAAACCTCTCCCAGACAACACCCAGATAAATTGAAACCAGAGACACTTCTTAAGCTCCACCCATCTCCATGACATTGTCACCTGCTCTGAGATGTCCCCAAACTGACCTTTAGGTTAATTATCTTTCACATGCAATTTCACAGGTTGGCTTAATCTCAGCCAGGAAGAGGGAGGGAGTTGGTTGCTCGAGAATGGAGTTTGGAGCAGGACTGAAAACAATGGTTTAAGTCTTCTCATTATTTAATAGGAGGAAATTTTTTGCTCATCCAGTACTGGATGACAAATGAGCAGTCTGATCATTTAGGAATAGTGGAGGAGTCAAGAGACGAATTGGAGGGTTAGAGAAGGGTGTTATCAGCATTGATGTTATTGTGATCCCATAGAGACCATAATGTTTAACGAGTGATTTACTAAAAGAACGAAGCCACAAGATGCCACAGTTTTAAAACAAATGAATTTTACTATGCAAGATTAAAGCAAAGCAATTACTGCACAATGAACACTGTCTTAGGTAATTATTTATGCTTTACATCATGTTATGGGCAAGCTGAGAGAGAATGGCTGAAATCCCTGGTCCCTTCCCAACTGTCCATAATCAGCAAGATTTTGAGAGGAAGGTGTATGTGCTTTTTAACCCCTGAGTTTGTCAACAATTTGAATTACCAGCAGCAAACCTTTCATAAGTTCAAATAAAGAAATAGGAGTTTTTATTTTCATGCTCACCCCAAAATCTAATGCTACAGCACTCACTCACACAGTCACATATACAAACACACTCATGGAAAGTACAGTTGAAGAGAATCGTGCTCTTTTACAGGTCATAAACAAACGAATAGTCCATATTTCATGTTCTGGAAAGCACACGTTGCAGGCCTGATGAAGAAGGCATCTTCACTCTTGAAGGGGATTTGGGTGAATTCAATGGCCAAAATGTTGTCCTGGTGTCGTTTTCAGGATTCTCTCAAACAGCCGGACTTTCAGCAGGTCACAAAGTTAGTTACTTGCAGTCTCAGCACCAGGAGGTCAGTTTGCTACATTGGTGGACTCGAATTGGAACAGGATTATAGATTTTGCCGTGTTACAGCCTCTGCTTCTTTAAGGCACAGATGGTGCTGCCTTGTCTGCTGCTGTGTCTTTCTGCAGTCAGTATTTAAAGCTTACAAACCCAAGCATGGCTACCTTACCATGTGACCCTTCACAATTTCAGTTCTTTATCCAAATGTGGTGATAAGGCAGTCACCCTGAGGGGGTTAAGACAATCACCTCCTTTGTTTCAAGTGCAATAGCAGGTGGGTAAAACAAAGTTTCACCCACCGGCTGCAATGGCAGGTTTTCATGCTGTATCTTCCCAAACCCACCATCCTGACACCTTCATTCCACCCCTCCCAACCTCACCCCAAAACACCTCTTCCATTCCCAGCCAATTCTGGCCCTTCCTCTCCCACCCCCTTGACCATCAACTGTTGTGAGCATCAACGGTGACTATCCAACTTCCGTGCACTACTTTGCAGCAGAGCCATGTCCACGAGAATCCACCCAGCATGCCATGGACTCTCCTCCAGTGTGCCATTGGTGTTGGGCTCCAGCATCTTCTGCTCCTCGGATGTTTGCGATGTGAGCAAAGCCCTGGCAGGTAAGTGCCGACTTCTACAGATCAAGATACGTCGTGCTTTCCCGCCAACGTGGACAGATGATCCAGCGGGGCTGGGGGTACGATTCCGTGGGCAAGCCTATAAATAATATGCTGATGTATTACAATAAGGTTCCCGACGTCTGATGGCGGGAAACATGGCCTGCCATCAGCAGGCTGAGCAGACGATCGCGAGCTGGTTTCATGCCATCATGTCCACTCATGCCACCGAACACGTCTGACATCGATGAGCACAGAAAATCTGGCCTCATTCAATTTGGGAATGTTTTTCAATGGTATCAGCATATGTGTCATTAACACTTTTTGTCTGGGATGTGATTTTTTTTCTCTCTGTTAGACAGTGAGTCTGTTTTTGAATACACAAGGCAGGTGATCCGACCTTTGGTGGCCACCTTTGCAGCAGAATATGATTAATTTTAAAAAGCAAAAGTTAATTTCAAAGAGTTCACATTGAAACAGTTTATATCTTAAAAGTAAGGAATGTGGTATATCTTTACTAGGCATAACACAACCACTTTTAGACTGAAATCCCCAACTCAACTTTCCTTTTTCACTATGACTTCCCCCACCACAGGAGTCTCTGGCTACTTATTAGATTTTAGAAGGTTATTCAATTCCTTGGGATTATGTCCAAACTTTTCCACAGTTACCTTGTAAGGTCTGGAATTTTTCGGTTCAAGCCTGAACTCCACTCACAATTCTTGCGCAGTGACTCCGATAGAAAATTAGATACGCTCCTGGCTTGTAATAGCAATTTTCTCCTGGTCCACAGCTATTCCAGAACTCTTGGCAAATTCTTTTCCTCTGCCTTCTCCAAGCTGTTTGTTCCATGAGGGTTACTGTAGATTTCTCCCCCTAGCTCCAAGCTTGGCAAATCTTCCAGCCTCTTCTCCCTCACAAACTTCATCTCCAAATTGAGCTTGAGCTTCTACCCGCATTCCGAAAGGTGAACAACAAAGTTAGTAAGTTATTATAACAAAAAGCTACTGCGGATGCTGGAAATCCAAAACAAAAACAGAATTACCTGGAAAAACTCAGCAGGTCTGGCTAAAGTTAGTAAGTTCTCTGCTTAGAGTGCAGGCCTGGCTAATATTTATCTCCTTTGCTTCCTTAACTTAGTGAGCTGCAACTGTGTATGCCTGATCCCAAATTGAACTGTTGACTGCCTGCTTTTGTGAGTGAACACAAAGATAAATAAACAAAGGAACCTCCTTAATCCCCACAACCCATTTCCATGGCAAAATGGCACACTTGGGATGCTCCAAACAGAAATGTAAACTAATTACTTTTTACTTTCAAAACCCCCTTTGATTCTGGAACCCATATGATTAATTCATATCTCAAATAGAGTTAACAGCCCTCTTCTCCAGACTTGCTTGTTCCATCAAAATTCTCCCTTGTTTATAAAGATGCTGTTAGCTTCTTTGATCTGGGAACTATGCGAGTAATCCAAATCCCTTATTGAAATAACTTGTAGACATCCTGACCCTACAAAAAGCTCACAGACAGGTCACCCATGGTTTCAGTTTTCTCCCTTCTAATTCTGACCTCATTAAATAAAGACTTTTAACTGTAATTACTCTAGGGCAGTTTGAATCACACTTACTTCAGGTTTGTTCATCAGTTTCCCAATTAGATGTTGCCATTTATATTACATTTAACACATTCATTACTTCATTAAAAACTAAAAGTTCTATCTCTAAAGCACTTGAAGTATGAAATTAGTATTCGCAACAATGTGAAAACTAATGCTGTGCTTTGAGATGATGTCGCTGAGGGGTGAATTTTGGCTGGGCAGGCCAGTGGAAGGGAGGGGCAATGGCAGAGGTAGCTGATAAGATTTTCTCGATCTTAGAAGTTCATGAGCTCCTCACACCAATTGTTACAGTTGAGGGTGGAGGGGACAGGGGAGAGGGGTTGAAGAAGAGGGTTTTCACTAGCGAAAAGAACACAGGTGGTTATCTTTGCGTCCTAGAATAATCTGGAAATAATAAGTAGTTTTAGCAGACAAGAGCAGGACACAATAGTTTTTTAGGTGGTCCAGCGAGATCCAGCTGTGGATGACTAAACCGGTTGTGTGCCATAACTTTGCATGCCTAGTTCCTTTGAACTGAAGAGAGTGGAGATGAGGGCCTTATCAGGGGAATGACCAGGATGGTAGCGAGTATTGTTTTATTGGAGGCTGGGATATCAAAGGTGGAAGTGAGAGTGCCATTGAGTAAAATAGTAGCTGCAGAAATATTGTGGTGCACAGCAGTTCAAAGGCTAGAAAAGTGAGATTCTGAAAGTGCAATTGTAATTAAAGTAGGGGACAGTTTATTTCAGGGGCAGGTACAGAAGGAGGTAGTGTTTGGGCGTGGAAGAGAGGATTTAGATGGTGAATGATGCAAGGAAGTAATCGGAGATGGTATGATTTGTAATTGATACAATGGGACTAGTAAGACCATATGAGACGGCAAGGTCCAGGCGGTGGCTGTGTTGGGGAGTTTACATGGAGGGAGAGATTTAGGAAGGATCAGGAAGGGCAGTGAACTCAGAGGAGAGAGAACATGACGCGTTGAAAGCTGCAAATCACACAAGGTCCAAATTGCCTCTCCCGGGCAACACCCAGATAAATTGAAACCAGTGAGCCTTCCTAAGCTCCACCCATCTCCATGATGTTGTCACCTGCTCTGGGATGTCCCCAAACCAGCCTTTGGGGTTAATTATCTCTCATTTACATTTTCACAGTATCACAGTATTTTTACAGTGCAGAAGGAAGCCATTCAGCCCATTGAGTCTGCACTGCATCTCTGAAAGAGCATTCCACCTAGTCCCACTCCCCTGCCTTATCCCTGTAACCTTGCACGTTCTCTCTTTTCAGGTAGAAATCCAATTGCTTTTTGAATGATCAAACCTGCCTCCATTGCCCTTTCAGGAAGTTTGTTCCGGACTTCAACCAACCTCTGAGTGAAATTTTGTTTTCTCATCACATTTACTCCTTTTGCCAATTATTTTGAATCTGTGCCCTCTAGTTTTTGATGTACTCTTGAGTGGGAACAGTTTATCACTATTTACCTTGTCCATACCCCTCAGGATCTTGAATACCTTTATCAAGTCTCCTCTCAGCTTTCTTTTCTCCAAGGAAAAATGTCCCAACCTCTCCAATCTATCCTCATATCCTCTTTATCCCTGGAATCATTCTTGTGAATCTCCTCTGTATTCTTTCCAATTCCTTCACATCCTTCCTTAAGTATGGTTCCCAGAACTAGACACAGTACTCCAGATGAGGCCCAACTAGTGTCTTAAACAAGTTCAACATGACCTGCTTACTCTTGTACTCAATGCCCCTATTAATAAAGCCTAAGATACTATATGCTTTCTTAACTGCTCTCTCAACATGCCCTTCCATCTTCAATGACCTGTGTACATATCCACCAAGGCCCCTGTGTTCCTGCACCTCTTTTAGAGGCTCTCCCTTTATTTTATGCTGTCTCTCCATATTTTTCCTGCCAAAATGAATCACCTCCCACTTCTCTGCATTGAACTTCATCTGCCACTTGTCTGCCCAATCCACCAACATGTCTATATCCTTTTGAAATTCAATACTGTCCCAATCACAGTCGGCAACATTTCCAATCTTCGTATCATCTGCAAATTTTGAAGTCGTGCCCTGAACACCACAGTCTAGGTCATTAATATATATCAGGAAGAGGCAAGGGTCCCAACACTGACCCCGAGGGAACTCGACTACAAACCTTCTTCCAATCTGAAAAATAACCATTTATCACTACTGTTTCCTGCCAATTTTTTATCCAAGTGCCTACTTTCCCTTTTATTCCATGACCTAAAATTTTGCTCACAAGTCTGTTGTGTGGCACTGTATCAAATGCTTTTTGAAAATCCATATACAACACATCAACAGTGTTTCCCTTATCAACCTTCTCTGTTACCTCCTCAAAAATTCCAGCAAGTTAGTTAAACATGATTTTCCCTTAATGAATCCATACTGGCTTTCCTGCACTCATCTGAATGACTATTGATTTTATCCCGTACTATAGTTTCCAGAAGTTTCCCTACCACTGAGGTCAAACTGACTGGTCTTTGGTGGCCAGAATTACCCCTGCACCCCTTTTTGAACAAGGGTGTAACATTTGCAATTCTCCAGTCCTCTTGCACCTCCCCTCTGTCTAAGGAAGACTGAAAGATTACCACTAGTGCCTTTGCAATTTCCACTCTCAGTACCCTTGGATGCATCTCACCCGGTCCTGGTACCTTATCTATTTTTAAGATAAACTTTTCTAACCTTTAAGTAAGCCTTTCTAACACCTCCTTTCCCTCAATTATAAGTTCTTCTAGTGTACCAGATACCTCCTCTCTCACTTTGGCCTGGATAGGATCCTCTTCCTTTGTAAAGACAGATGCAAAGTACCTATTCAATGCCTGCGCTATCTCTCCAGCCTCCACATGCAAGTGCCCTTTTCTGTCCCTAATTGGCCCTACTCTTTCTTTTACCACCGTTTATTATTTACATGCTATAAAAAACCTTGGCATTCCCTTTTATGTTTGCTGTCAGCTTCTTTTCATTCTCGCTCCTTGCTTTTCTTATTAGTTTCTTCACTTCCCCTCTGGTCCTTCTATTTTCAGCCTGATTCTTCATTGTATTTTCTACCTGACATCTGTTGTATGCACACTTTTCCTTTTCATCTTTACTTCTATCTCTCTCGTCATCCAAGGTGCTCTGAATTTATTTGTCCTACCTTTTCCCTTCAGGTGAATAGACCTTGACATTGCCTGCAATACTTTTCCTTTGAAGGTGGCCCATTGTTCAGCCACTGTCTCTCCTGCCAGCATTTGATTCCAACTCACTCAACTCAGATGCGTTCTCATCCCATCGAAGTTGGCTTTTCCCCAAATGAATTATCCTTGCTCTGGATTGTTCCCTGTCCTTTTCCATAATTAACATAAATGGTCATACAATGGTCACTGTCTCCTAGAAGCTCTCCCATTGATATTTGATCCACTTGGGCCAACTCATTCCCCAGAGCCATGTCCAAAAGTGCATGATCTCTCACTGGTCTGGAAACATACTGCTGCAGAAAATTATCTTGAGCGCATTCCAGGAACTCTCATCCTGCCTGTCCTTTTGTGCTATTCCTAACCCAGTATATATTTGGATAATTGAAGTCCCCCATTATGAGTACTCTATAATTCTTGCACCAATGCATAATTTCTTTGCAAAATTGTTTCTCCACATGTCTTCCATTAGTTGGTGGTCTATATACTACGTCAATCAACGTTATTACACCTTTTTCATTCCTTATCTCTAGCCAGAGAGATTCTGCCCTTGACCCCTCTGAAACATCCTCTCTCTCCAGTACTGTAATGCCATCTTTAACCAATGGCATAAGATAGATAAGGTACCCCCACCCCCCCCACTTTTTTTCCTTTCCTGTCTCTCCTAAACACCTTGTATTCAGGAATATTTAATGCCCAGTCCTGCCCTTCTTTAAGCCAGGCCTCTGTTATAGCAATAATATCATAATTCCATTTGTCAACTTGTGCCTGCAGTTCATCAGTCTTATTAACCACACACCGTGCATTCATATACATGCACATTATCCCTGATTTTGGCATTTTCACTTTCCCCCTTATTCTGGCCCATCTAATTACTTACTACTGCCTACTCTATTTCTATCAAACTCTCCAACTATTCTGTCTACATTGATACTACTCTCTGATATATCTTCATTATCAGTTGATACTTCACTGCTTCCCACTGCCAGTTTTTTTCATCTGCACTCTGAATTTCCCCTCAGATTCCCATACCCCTGCCAATCTAGTTTAAACCCTCCCCAACAGCACTAGCAAACCTCCCTGCAAGGATATTAGTCCCAGTCCTGTTAAGGTCTAACCCATCCTCCTTGTACAGGTCCCACCTGCCCCAGAACCGATCCCAATGCCTCAGAAATCTAAAGCCCTCCCTTCTACTCCATTTCTCCGGCCACATGTTGAGCTGCTCAATCGTTCTATTCTTATGCTCACTAGCACATGACACTGGGAATAATCCTGAGATTTACTGCTCTTGAGGTCCTGCTTTTTAATTCCCTTCCTAACTCCCCAAAATCTGCTTTCAGGACCTCATCCCTTTTCCTACCTATGTCATTGGTCCCAATGTGGACCACAACCTCTGGCTGTTCACCCTCCCCCAGAAGAATGTCCTGCAGCTGCCCTGTGACATCCTTGACCCTGGCACCAGGGAGGCAACACACTATCCTGGAGTCAAGTCTACGGCTGCAGAAACACCTGCTCCCCTAACTATGGAATCCCCTACCACTATAGCACTTCCACTCTTCCTCCTCCCCTCCTGTGCAGCTGAGCCACCCATGGTGCCATGAACTTGGCTTTTGCTACCGTCCTCTGAGGAATCATCTCACTCACCAGTATCCAAAATGGAAAAGCAGCTAGAGAGCGAGATAGTCTCAGGGAATTCCTGCACTACCTGCCTTTTCTCTTAGATACTCTGGCAGCCAACCATTCCCTCTCTGCCTGTGTACTTCTTAGCTGTGGCATGACAACCTCTCTAAACATGCTATCCACATAATCCTCAGCCTTGTGACATCCGGCCGCCGCTCAAGCTCCGCAACTCAGAGCTCAAGTTTCTGCAGCTGGGAGCACTTCCTGCAGCAGTTATCAAGGGCACTTTGTGCCTGCACGGCTTCCCACGCCCCATCAGACATACATTCCACATGGCCAGGCTGCACTGACATACCTTAAACTTTATATAAAGCGTTTACTAGAGTATTTATTTACTAATTCATTCTAATTTACTCATTTATTTAAATTATTTTCTTAACTAATTTGGAATAATTCCTATGTATACTACAATTTACTGTGTTTATTAAATGTTAGTACCACCCACAATTACGACTAAAAGTTATACATTTCTTAATCGCACGGGTATGTGCTTTAGGTATTTATTTCAATTATTTTACTTTAACTATTTTAATTATTTTATTTTATATATTTTTTTATTTTAAAGTTTTACTACTTGTTATTTATAGATATACCTTAACTCCTGCATCCTAAGCTGGCTTTTAACACACCGTCCCTTGCATCAAGCACTTACCAGCCAATCAACATGCCAGTTTCCTGTGATGTCACAGTTGTTTTTCTTCTACTCAGTCTCTTCAGAAGCTGAAATGCTCCTGGTTACCCTATCTGTCTCTGCTCAGGCCCCAGGTAGGAAAGGCCGCACTCCAATCCCTGGGCTCTATTTATGCTGTGCCCAGTTGCAAACCTGTCTCAGTTCAGGTCCCAGGAAAGAAAGGCTGCACTCCGATCCCAGGCTCTATTTATGCTGCTCCCGGTTCCCAATGAAATGAAATAAAATCAGGAGAATTTTTCTCTCTCCGAGGACTGTGAGTTTTTGGATCTCTCTCCTCAAAAGGCAGTGGAAGCTGAGTCTTTGAATATTTTTAAGGCAGAGATATATAGATTCTTGATTAACAAGGGGGTGAAAGGTTATTGGGGATAGGCAGGAAAGTGGGGTTGAGGTTGCATTCAGATCAGCCTTGATCTTCTTGAATGGCAGAGCAGGCTTGAGGGGCCAAGTGGCCTACTCCTGTTCCTAATTCATATGCTCGTATGTATGTTTGTATATGATCTGCCTCGGCTCCACTCCCAGGTAAGAAAGCTGATCTGATGTTGTAAATGGGTTTTATAACCTTTCAGGGTTCATTAATTTTTTTTTAAAAAAACTAATTTAGCTCTAACTACCAAAACAAAAACATCTCTCTGGACTGTATTTCTTTACAAGCAATGTAAACATTACACCTCCAGTTCTCCAGCTAAGTAAGCTCACCTGAGGTTTTATAATCTTACCTTTATAGCTGTTAACCTCTGAAAGCAACATGGCCCCAACCTTTTAGGTGTAATAGACTCCAAGCTGCTTTAATTGCATTTATCCCATTTTCTACAGTTAAACTTTAATTCCTAAAACTAAAAGTTATATCATAAAAAACATTAACCATGGACTAGATATTCGCTACAAGAGGTAAGAGTGGTACTGACTGAGCCAAGCTGACATCATGACATCATGTAGGGACCCATGCAGAGAGCTAAGTAAATGACATATCCATCATAGGTAAACAGACCAGTCTTTCTTGCTGTGCATTGTGCTTAATCATTGCTTCTTTCTCTCCCTTCTCTATCAGGCATTTGGGCAGCTCTTCTTTATCCTCTTATGTATTTTTTTTTTATTCATTCATGGGATGTGGGCTTCGCTGGCTGGGTCTGCATTTATTGCCCATCCCTAGTTGCCCTTGAGAAGGTGGTGGTGAGCTGCCTTCTTGAGCCGCTGCAGTCCATGTGGCGTAGGTACACCCACAGTGCTGTTAGGAAGGGAGTTCCAGGACTTTGACACAGCGGCAGCGAAGGGATTGCAATTTATTTCCAAGTCAGAATGGTGAGTGACTTGGAGAGGAACTTCCAGGTGATGGTGTTCCCATTTATCTGCTGCCCTTGTCCTTCTAGGTGGTAGTGGTCATGGTTTTGGAAGATGCTGTCTACGTAGCCTTGGTGAATTCCTGCAGTGCATCTTATAGATGGTACACACTGCTGCTACTGTGCGTCAGTGGTGGAAGCAGTGAATGTTTGTGGATGTGATGCCAATAAGCGGACTGCTTTGTCCTGGACAGTGTCCAGCTTCTTCAGTGTTGTAGGAGCTGCCCTCACCCAGGCAAGTGGGGAGTATTCCATTACATTCCTGACTTGTGCCTTGTAAATAGTGGACAGGCTTTGGGGAGTCAGGAGGTGAGTTACTCGTCGCACGATTCCTAGCCTCTGACCTGCTCTTGTTGCCACAGTATTTATTCACAGTTTGGCTTCCCTTTAAAGTCAAAATTCTGCAAGATACAGACTTATATTAATTTTGAATGTTTTCTAATGGTACATGCAATTGATATGCTCAAACAACCTCAATCTCTGGGCATGTGAACTGTATGTTCCACCAGGAGTTTGTTGGAGGCAGGAGCTTCATTCTATATCTAGACTACCTCTGGGGCTTCTCAGTGAAGTCATAACTGCAATGGGCATCCTTGGTCCACAATGAGCCAGCAGTCCATTCTGCTTGCCTCTTCAAGTAATAGCGGGAGGTAAATGTCTACAAAATGAAGGCATCGTGGCCACTGCCAAGGTATCACATAATAATTTGCATTATTCTGCTCTTTTGATTGGATGCTTTTAGCTATTTAGGTTCCCTAGTACTCACCCTAGTTACAGCCCCATGATACAATATGAATCAGAAGCCAGATGAAAAGATGACCCACTAACTTCAGACAATGGGGGCTCTTTAAAATACATTCGAGAAAATACTCATACTTCAGGATTCAAATGCCTGGTCCTTTTTGAGTTTTGCATGGGACCAATTTCAAGTCTGGTCCAGACTGGTTGGATTGGCAACAATACTGACCAGCCTTCAGTCCTGAAAGTAGCTAGGAATATAAAGCTCTTTCCTGCCTAGGGAAATATTTGAATGAGCTAGGTTTCAAGGGCAGTGAGTCTTCTAAGTGAGAAGTTACAAGGGCCTTCACTGAGGCAAACATGTCGTAAATATTGGACCAGAGTTTGGGGGCCTCCTGTTTAAGTTAAGGCGAAATGGGTAATGGTGAGTGCATAATTTTCATATCACCTGAAGATAAGTTGCATCAATTGAACCAGGTAAATCTGTGCTTAGCTATTGGTCTGTACATTCACCTTACTGTGGGATAAGGCAGCTTAAAAATGTGAAGTATAGAATCAATCCCTACCTCACCTAGTGTTAACTCCATCCACCTTTGTCCTTGGAGGTTGTGTAGCACAGATTCACAAGAATAATTTTGACCTAAAGGGTTAAATTAGGTGGCCAGGTCTCGTAAAGTTGCCTTGTATATCTTGAGTATAAGAGATCAAAGTGTGATGTGATCAAGGTGTTTAAAATGTTCAACAGATTCGATAGGCTAGATAAGGAGAAACTATTTCCTTTGGTGGGTGAATCAAGAACAAGGGGGTCCTATTCTAAAAAAATTAAGGTTGGGCCATTTAGGATGAAATCAGGAAGCACTTCTACATATAAAAGATGGTAGAATCTTGGAACTCCCTCTTAACCCCTCTCCCCAGTGCCTAAGAAGCTGTGGATGCTGGGACATATGGAGCTTTCAAGACTTCGGTCGCAAGATGTTTGTTAGGTTAGGGTATCAAGGGACTTGGAGTAATAGAAAGCAGATCAACCATGCTCAATTCAATAGCGGAACCAGCTCAGGGGCTGAATAGCCTCCTCCTGTTCCTAATGTCTCTAAGACGTTGAAGGAGTACACATGTGAAAGACACAAAGATTCCATCCAAGTTGTAAAAAGATTTCACTGTCACCCCCCCTCCAGGTCCTGCTATCGTAGAAGTAGGTATTGGGTGGTGTGGGTGAGACTCCATAACAAAATAGGTCACTGCAGTTGCTTATAGGGGCAATGAGTGCCACTGAACAGAGAAAACATAGCAGAGCCAAATACATAACAGTTATGTATGAGACGTACCCACCAATTTGGTAAACCTGCCAGCTGCTAAAGATTCTTCACTCTCTTGAGTTGTTGCCTCCTTTCATGGGGAAAGGCCTCTATGACTTATTTTATTTATTGATGGAGTGAAGACTGTTTGTGTAGCAAATGTCAGCAGTGGTGCTTTAGGAGGACACTGTTGTTTAAGATATGTATGTTGTGATAACATTCACAGCAAGTCTATCCCTGTAGTATGTCTTTTCTGGAGGTCATTCTTGAAGACACAGCATAATTCCTTCATGACTGTTTCCCTCATAAAACACCAGATGGTGACAACATTCTCAAGTGAGTGTGGCTAGGCCTGTGGAGTAGGCTCCTGGAATGAGGGAAAGTGTGATCCAGAAGCAGCCTTTGTTCCCTCTGCCGGAAATTCCTTTCCTTTTCCAAATCTGTCACTCCCATTGGAAACCCCCTGCTAATCTTTGTAGTTGCTGCTAAGGAAACAGCTGGGTGAGAAGACATGTGCCAATGGAGCTTTGCCATGCAAAAATGCAGTAGTTAACACCCCAACAATTTATGCACTAAAGATTATGCAGTTACTGCAAAGCTTAAAAAAAAATACATAAAGAGGGGTGTTGCTTAATGAAATAGTAAACTGTCAATTGCACCTTCCAAAAGTCAGAGCAGCATTTGTGTTAAACAGGTGAAAGGCATCAGCACAGTGAACTGATCATTGAATTTGGCAGGGACCAATTTAATTGATTAGGTTAATTATGAATAGGGACACTCTGCACAAGGACTCACATTTTTCAACAACTGAGTTTGATAACTTGCAAATTGAGTGCTCTGTCTGCCGAACCTGATTCAGTGAGGTACATTCTGAGATTGTGGTAGCGCAGTGTTATTGAATCAGCCCTGCTACCTATGAAGCGAGGGGGTATGGATAACTTCTATTGAGTGGTCAGAAGAAAAAAGAACTAGGTTATACAAAACCCTGTCACTTGGGAATTATAGCACTTATAACAACTAGACCATTTTCAAAATTATACTATTTGTGGTAACTATATAACTTGTTTACCTGCTATGAATGTTTCAACTGAAAAGATGTTGCAGATCTGAAGATTTTAGTTAATAGCACTCTTTGTTTCTCAGTGACAATTAGTATTTATTTGGTGCTTTTAATATACAAAATATCCCAAAGCAATTTTTGGAGTAATAGTGAAAAGATGCCAAGCCAAGGGAGCGAGGTCAGAGGTGGCGACCAAAAGCTTGAGTCAGGGCTTCCCAAATCCATTGCTGTTGCATGGTCACGAATTCTAAAGAGCAATGGCTGGAGTTTAGACCGACTGCTAATAGCTGCAAGGTCCCTTTAAATCGTAATGATTTTTTTTCTCTAACAGCCTAACAGACTGATCTTTGAAGCCTGCTGCAAAAAAAAACACTGAAAAAAATGCTGCAGTTTAAACACTTCCCACCACACTCAACTTCACTCCCCTTTCTTGCTCACAAAAATCTCCCCAACACTCTCATCGCCCCTCCCACACTCTCACACATCTCTACCCCCCTCCGCCCCACCGACTCTGGGGTCACAGCAACTTTCAACCTTCAAAATGGGGTCACAGTGGGGGAAAATGTTTGGGAAGCACTGGCTTAAGTGAAAGGAAGGTTTTTGAAAAGATTGATATAGGAGGAGCCACAGACTTTACCAGTCTGTGCAGCTGAAAGCTTTTCCACTAATGGTGGGGTGAAGGATGAGGGGTTACAGGGAACCAGCGTATATTGATGGGTGAGTTTGGGTTAGTACAGTACATGATACAGACAGCTATATTTTGGAAAAGTTGACATTTATGGATCATGGAGAGGGAAAGGCCACCAGAAGGTTTGTTGTAATAATTGAGACATGAGGTGACCGATTGGTTTAGCCTCAGAGTGACAAACTTCAGTGTTGGAGAGAATTTGTATTTTACACAGCTCTCATTGAAATGAACAATGAGCTTACCTGTCTGGCTCAACCTTAATAAACAACCTGTCTGGCTCAACCTTAATAAACAACCAAGGCGTTGGACAGAGTTGAGAGCAAGGGCAGTGTGTTTTTGCCAGACAGTAAGAGATTGCTTAGAACAAAAACAAAAATACCTGGTAAAACCCAGCAGGTCTGACAGCATCTGCGGAGAGGGATACAGTTGATGTTTCGAGTCCGTATGACCCTTCTTAATGTTCAACCATAACAGGTTCTGGATCGTCCATGATTTGATCAAACAGTTGAAAAGCACAGAACTGGGGGGATCAAGAATGGGACTGGAGCTGTGCCACCCTGCACCAGAACAAGTAGACCCGAGGCCCAATCAAAATGGGGACCTTGAGTTAGAGCAGTGAGCTGTAGGCACACACTGCCCATCCCCAGGTCTTTCACCATCCATCAGTGCACCTCATTCATTCATAAACCCTCTTGCGTTTGAGTCCCAGGAAAGAAAGACAGTAATTAATTAGTTGCATTTATATAGCATCTTTTGTGACCTCCGGACAGCCTGCAGCACTTTGTAGCCAATCAGCTGGAACTATGTTTCAGTGAAGCCCAATGCAAACTGGAGGAACAGCACCTCATCTTCCGACTATGCACTTTACAGCCTTCTGGACTTAACATTGAGTTCAACCAGTTCAGACCATGAACTCTCTCCTCCATCCCCACCCCCCTTTTTAAATCCCCTTTTTTCTACATTCATTTGTACTTTTTATCCGCTTTTATTTTAATTTTTATTTGTATTCATTCGTCCATGGTTGTATCCCCTTTTTTATTCCACCCTTCTATCCCATTTTTATCCTTTTTTCCCCCACCACTGCCCCTCCCCCCCACCCCCCCACCCCATCCCCTAAGGGCCATCTGTTACTTGTTCCATGTTGTTCTTTCACACAATGCTACCCTTGTCCTGCTATTATCACATTCTGCTTTCTTACCTTTATGCCACTATCAGCACCTTTTTTAGCCCATACCACCACCATTAACATTCCTTTTATCCTTTAGTTCATGACATCTTTGTCAATCCCTCCTTTGTCTCCACCTATCACTGGCCTTCTATCCAGCTTCACCTGCTCCACCTCCCTTAAACAGTATAAATTTCCACTGCTCTTCAGCTCTGAAGAAGGGTCATACGGACTCAAAACGTTAACTCTGTTTCTCTCCTCACAGATGCTGTCAGACCTGCTGAGTTTTTCCAGCATTTTCTGTTTTTGTTTCAGATTTCCAGCATCCATAGTATTTTGCTTTTAACTACTTTTGGGGCATAGTTACTGTTGTACTGGAAGTAACACGGTAGCCAAAATTACACACAGCAAACTCCCACAAACAGCAATGCGATCATGACCCGATGATCTGTTTTAGTGGTGCTGACTAAGGGATAAATAAGTGATCAAAAATGTGGATGCTAGCCTTCAACAGAAGATAGTTTGCAAGTGATACTTCTGTTTCCTTTCTTTAAAAAAAAATCTGATCTTTTACCGGAGTTGCAAAAAACAGTGATCAAACTTGAATGAATTATGTCCGTTAGTTCAGTGTGTGTGTGACGAGGGATGAAAACGTGGTCGCAATATTAATGTTCATTAAATGATAACTGAAGTGTTTCTCACCATGTTTCACTTCCGTCATGGTCAAATGAATGCATTTATAATTTATGCCCGTTGATTTATCTCCGGAAATGTTCTATTTATGGGTGCTTGGTACATGAAGCTTTTAAACATTAAATTAGTTTTGAGTAATCAATACAATATGGAAACTTATTTGACACAAATTAATTTTCAATGGTTGAACAGTATTTTATGTGTGTGCACATATAGTATATAAATGTAAATGTGTTTGCGTATGTATATAATGGTAAAAACAAAAAGCTAAAAGCTACTGCGGATGCTGGAAATCCAAAACAAAAACAGAATTACCTGGAAAAACTCAGCAGGTCTGGCAGCATCGGTGGAGAAGAAATCAGTTAACGTTTCGAGCCTTCATGGCCCTTCGGCAGTTCTGCCGAAGGGCCATGAAGGCTCGAAACGTTAACTGATTTCTTCTCCGCCGATGCTGCCAGACCTGCTGAGTTTTTCCAGGTAATTCTGTTTTTGTTTTGTATATAATGGTGCTGGTTATATCTCTGTCAGGCTTAGATTCGTATAAATGAGAGGTTATTGTGCCAAATCCCTTAGCAGATAAACCCTTAACCAAATTTTCAGAAAGCAGTTATCAGAACTTTGTCCACTCTGAATTGAAATACTGGGAAGGAATATGTGGCTTTTAGCATACTAATTAAGATGTAGCAATTATAGTTTCTAAAATATGTCAGTGGTTTCTTTGAATGTGATCCATGTGGTTAAATAGTTCACGTTGATTGGTCATTTGACTTTCTTTCTGATATTTTACGTTATATAAGATATAGCTTTTCACCTAAATCAGAAAATTTTTGAAAGGTTCAGAGGGTCTAGGTTTTTGAAATAAATTAGTAAATTAGGCCAGCAAGTGCATTTAGCACTCACTCTCCCCGTCCCCCATGACCTGCAGTACCCAACCATCAGCCACCACCCCAGCCCTCACTGCCCACACTGAGCCAGCCAAAATCCACACAATGGAAATGAATTCTCCCCCCCACCCCCACCTTAAACCAGCTTATATTTCACCCCTCTCCTATTTTTACTTAGTTCTGTTGAAGGGTCATGAGGACTCGAAACGTCAACTTTGTTCTTCTCCGCCGACGGTGCCAGACCTGCTGAGTTTTTCCAGGTATTTCTGTTTTTGTTTTGCATTTCCAGAATCCGCAGTTTTTTGTTTTCATATGGAAATAGATTATCTGATTACAGTTTGTGGACCTTGCTGGGCACAAAATGACCACCACATTTTACTAAACCACAACAAGTATTACACTTCAAAAGTAACAAATTCACTGTAAAGTGGTTCAGGACATCCTGAGGTGCTGAAAGAAGCTATAGAAATGCAAGTTTCTTCTTTCTTAATCTAGATTGTTATCCTCCCCCTAATTTCATAGCCTTCAAACTTCTCCTATCGTATCTTATGATAACTTGTCAAAGGTTTTCTGAAAGTCCACGTCTGCCACATCCACTGAATTTGTCACATTACAGTTAATGTGACAATGTACAGTTACGTTACATAACGTACAGTTGTTAGCATTGCTTTCCATTCTAATTTGTTTTGTTACTTTAAACACTGATCATCAGATGTAACAACACAGAATCAGGTCATCTTTGAATCATCACTCTTCACGATTCCAATATGAATTGGCATAGTATTATTGTCACTGGACTAGTAATCCAAAGACCAGGGTAATGCTCTGGGGACCAGGGTTTGAATCCCACCATGGCAGATGGTGAATCCAATAAAAATCTGGAATTAAAAGTCTGAAGATGACCATGAAATCATTGTGGATTGTCGTAAAAACCCATCTGGTTCACTAATGTCCTTTAGGGAAGGAAATCTGCCGTCCTTACCTGGTCTGGCCTACATGTGACTCCAAACCCACAGCAATTTGGTTGACTCTTAACTGCCCTCTGAAATGGCCTAGCAAGCCGTTCAGGTGTATCAAACTAAAGTCTAAAAGGAATGGAAGCAGGCAGACCACCCGGCATTGACCTAGGCACCAGAAATGACAATGGCAAACTCAGCCCCGTCAACCCTGCAAAGTCCTCCTTCCTAACATCTGGGGGCTTGTGCCAAAATTGGGAGAGCCGCCTCACAGACTAATCAAGCAACAGCCTGATAAAGTCATACTCACGGAATCGTACCTTACAGACAATGTCCCACCATCACCATCCCTGGGTATGTCCTGTCCCAATGGCAGGACATACCCAGCAGAGGTAGTGGCACCATGGTACACAGTCGGGAGGGAGATGTCCACGGAGTCGTCAACATCGACTCCAGACCCCATGAATTCTCCTGGCATCAGGTCAAACATGGGCAAGGAAGCCTCCCGCTGATTACCACACACTGCTCCCCCTCAGCTGATGAATCAGTGCCCTTCCACGGGCAGGATTTTCCCCTCGTCGGGTGGGTGTGGCCCGTGGCCCACAGCCCGTGATCGGGCCCCGCCCGCAATTTTGCGCTGGCTGGACAATTAACGGCCAGCCAGCTTCAAAGGCGCACTGAGAGCCTCAGTGCTGCTGGGGTGGAGGCAGGAGGAGCGCGAGCGCTGAATGTTTGCGCATGGGTAGGGGTGCGCTCATTGAAAGCTCTCTGAAGGCACAGAGCTGCCTCAGGGAGCTGAAGATTTTTAAAACGAGAAATGAGGAACCTACAATTAATATAAACATGTACCCACATGTGACTCAGGCACATGAAGTGGGACATGTTAAGGATGAGTTTAAAAAAATTTGTTACTGTTTTTTTTTAATTCCCTGTTGGAAACCTCATCCCGCCCGTAGATAAGGTTTTGCAAAAAATGCAAAAAAATGCAATCCACGATGGGATGAGGTTTCCTAAAGCAAATAAAAATAAAATTACAATTTTAAAACATAATTAATAACATGTCCCTGCTCATGTGACAGAGTCACATGAGGGGACGTGTTTCATTCCATTTTTATTTTCTTTATTTTTTTTTATATAGCTCTTCATCTCCCTGAGGCAGCTCTGTGCCTCAGAGAGATTCTCAAGCACGGGCACACATGCGAAGTTCGCACTCGCTCTCCTTCCCCCGCCCGCACATCGCTGCCGCTTGCGTTTCACACTGGGCGGGTCTTAATTGGCCGGCCAGCATGAAATCACCTTCTGGCCCCGGTCGTGGGCGGCAGTCGATTTCCTGACCGCCCCTGCTGAGCCCGCCCAACATGGGTGAAATTCTGCCCCAAGAGTGGCTTGGTAGCACCACTAAAGACTGAGCTGGCCAAGTCCTAAAGGACATAGCTGCTAGACTAGGTCTGTGAGACGTCAGCCTGGTGAAGCTATAACAAAGGACTACTTGCATGCCAAACAGCATTAGCAGCAAGTGATAGACAGAGTCACTCCTACCGATACTGTCCTGGACAGATGCATCTGCAGCAGATCGGTTGGTGAGGATGAGGTCAGGTGTGTTTTTCCCTCTTGTTGGTTCCCTCACCACCTGCCACAGACCTAGTCTAGCTGCTAAGTCCTTTAGGACTTGGCCAACAGATCAGATTTAAGCTCTGTAGTCCTGCCACATCCAGTCATGAATGGTGGTGGGTAATTAAACAACTCACTGGAGGAGGTGGCTCCACAAATGTCCCTTTCCTCAACGATGGAGCCCAGCACATTAGTGCGAAAGATAAGGCTGGTTCATTTGCTACAATCTTCAGCCAGAAGTGCCGAGTGGATGATCCATCTCGGCCTCCTCCGGAGGTCCCCAGCATCACAGATGCCAGTCTTCAGCCAATTCAATTCACTCCACCTGATATCAAGAAACAGTTGAAGGCACTGGATGGCGCAAAGGCTATGGGCCCTGACAATATTCCAGCAATAGTTCTGAAGACTTGTGCTCCAGAACTTGCCGCTCCCCTAGCCAAGCTGTTCCAGTACAGCTACAACACTGGCATCTACCCAACTATATGGAAAGTTGTCCAGGTATGTTCTGCACACAAAAAGCAGGACAAATCCAACCCAGCCAATGTCCTGATGAGTGCCGGACAAAAAGCTTCGACAAGTCTCTTTATTTTCAGAACACTTAAGTTCTCTGCTGCCAAACAACTATTTCTAATCATTCTGTTGCTATGGTTTTACGGGCCAATTTATTTCATTACTATAAATTCCAGTGACCAGTGCAGCAGGGAAGATGTGAGTGACATCCAACAGCTTCTCATCTTTGCTTCAGATCCACTGACACAATACATCTTGTGTTCAGCAGAAACCCACTGTGTGGACCTTTAACCATGGCAAGCCATTCCCGACAGCAGAATTGGAAGTCTGTGCCACTTATGCTCTCTTGCTTTTTGCTAGTTCCCACGTGATTCTAACAAAAACTTTAACTGCCGGTAGCGTGCACAGGAGACGTGCAAGGGAAGCTTTTCATTGGTGAAAGCTGCCATCAGTTCCCAATGCAGCAGGTACAGGCCGGCTATAAAAGGGCCCCCTAGGCAAAGAGGAAGGCTGTGCCTCACGCCCCAACTCTCCACTCAGTTGATCCATTTCTGGTCGACCTCAGCCCCCCTCAAACTTCTCCCCGCTACCATTCCGCACCCCCCCACTCCCCCCCACTTTACTATTCACTCTTGCCCTGGGTCACCTCCCATCAAATCCAAGCCCCTTCAAACTTAGAGACCAGGCCCATGGTTCAGTGATGCCTCCCTGCAGGTTCTCCTCTAGGCCATCAGGGAAAGCCAGGAGGTGCTTTTTCCTGCAAATGGCGTCAGAAGACTTCAGCCTGACCAAGGCAGCCTGGATGGAGCTGGCAGAGGAGCTGAGCAACCGTGGGGTCCATAGTACAACCTGCACGCAGTGCAAGAAATAGGTGAATGACGTGCTCCATTTCACCAGGGTAAGTACCAGGGTTGCATCTTAACAAAGGGCCTCCCATGGGGGCATTAATAATTTTTATCTGCGAGTGGGCAGCAATGCCAGGAGGGTGAATGTGGGATCAGCCTTAGTGCCACAGGGCAATTGAGGCCAAAGCAAGTGGAAGTTCATTTTTTTTTGCGCTTGGATGCAAATGACAGGCCGGTATGTGTGATGGGATACATGGTTATGTTCCACTGATGTCACCACCAGCTGCACATTGTCACATAGGACAAACAGGTGCACATTGCCGGGGAGAGAGCCAAGACAGGAGGTAGAGTAGCCGATCTAAGAATCCTCGCCCCAGCAGAGGAGAAGGTTATCCAGCTTGCAGAAAAGGTGGGAGATCGAGCAATCACAGACGACAAGGCTGGAGTGGCATGGCCAGGCATAAGGATGAAGAGGCATGTGAGAAAATATGTTGCGCTCATACAATGATGCTTAATGTGCTTCTTGTTTCTTCCCCACAGGTCACTCTGATCCAAGGACCAAGCTGCAGCCAAGGCAGGAGTCAGAAGAGCAATGCCCCAGAGGATGCACCATTACCTGCTTCATCAGCAACCTCCGCCAGCGCAATTATATCCATATAGTCCACGGAGGGGTCATGTGTAGAATCTGGGTCAACATCTGGTGAACACATTGCACTGACACGTGGGGGACTGGCAAACACGTTGTATTGACACTCGGGGGACTGGCAAACACATTGCACTGACACTCGGGGGACTGCTGGGGACCAGGCTGATGATGGACCTCTGGTGAAAGCCATATGAAGCCTGCTGGACATGCAAAAAATGTTAGAGGAAAATATGTAGGATATGCCAGGGATCATGTGCAGCTTTGCGTGTGCAATGGAGGAGTCCACAGAAGCTATGAGTTCTGCCATGTGCCAGGCACATGAGCGCATGCCTTTCTCCATTGAGAGGTTGGCAACTGGCATGGGCAGCCAGGTTGAACATTTGATCCATATGCGCTCTGACCTGCATTCCATTTCTCTAGCCATGGGCTTAGTGCAGCAGTGGAAAAGTGGGAAGGGGACATTCCTCCAGGTGTCCCTTCTCTGCGGGGTGACAGGGAGATGCCATTGCACACTGAGTCTGTGCCAGCTGCCCTGAGGCCTTCATCTCAGGCAGCCCCAGAGTTTGCGCTGGCTCCTCATCCCCTCCAACATTGACTCCAATAGCTCTAGCCAGTGAGGCCAAGGGGGATGCCCCTGCACCAGTGCAAGAGTTCCTCAGTAGGCTGGAGCTCCCAACACCGCATACCTCCAGAGGACACGCACCACGACCATCCAAAGCAATGGGGCATCACATTGAGCAGACTGTCTCCACCTGAGCTGTTGATATTTGGTTACTCTCATGTGTACATAATCATCATCTTTGGGAACTGGCTTAGTCAGGGAGCTGAGTGTAATGGCAAAACTCATAGTTTGCACTCATTGATGGTTACACAGGACGTAGGGACATTGCCTTTATTTAACACGTTTTGTGTTTGCGTGCACTCTATTGAATATTTGTGTGAGTTTCCAGTTTTGTACTTGCCACTCTGTGGGACATGGCTTTACATGCAGGCTCAGCTGGCCCTCCCTTCTATGCTCTATAAAGGAGATTGTCTGAGAGGACAGGGATAATTCAGTGGTCTAGGTGCACTCACAGCAATGTAAAGCTGGAGACTGATCACATGACTGATTATGATAGGTTGATATGCATATGTCCAAATGATGCACAGATGTCCTCAACCATTGACTAGTGACTGTATGATAAAGCTCCGCTGGCCTGTGCTACTCAAGGTGGCAGAGGGCATAGGTTTAGAAGTTTCTCCACAAGGGAGGACAGGAGGGATAAGTCTTCATCCCAGGAAGGCAATGGAGTTCTGGTAATGGGACAATGGTGATGTATGCACCTCATTCTTGGGCAAACAGTGTGTACAAAAGGTTGTCCCTCATATCCCATGCATATCTTTCCATGCCCCTGGCATCCAGTAAAGGGTCATTCACATTCTTCCTCTGGCTCACACAATTCATCCTCATCTGAGGAGCAGTTATGCTCCCCTCGCTCATCCTGTTCTAACAGATGCCCATGTTGCATGGCTGGGTTGTGCAATGCAGAGCAGACCACTATTATACATCACATCCTCGATGGTGCATACTGCAGAGCCCCTCCGAAACGATGAAGGCAGTGGTAGTGTGTATTGAGTAATGGTGTGTTCAGTGATTGCTCTGGTGGAGATATGAGCTTGATTGTACTCCTCTTTGGCTGCACTGTGGGGATGTCTCACTGCTTTCATCAGCTATGTTCACAGGGGATAGCCCTTATCATCCAGAGTCCAGCCGGTAACATGGGCTGGGACTTCAAAAAGCTTTGGAGGTTGTGAGGTGAGCAGCTCCCTAGGAAAGGAGCACTGACTTGCATGATTCGTCACCTGTGGTCGCAGACCAGTTGCACATTCAAAGTTCGAAGCACTTGTGATTGACAAATGCAGCTGGCTGGTCCCAGAGAGCTCTAATGGCCACATGAGCACAGCTGATGATGCCTTACACTCTTGGAAAACAAGCAATGGCCCCGAAGTCCACTGACCTTGCATCCTGGCTGACATCATCCGTGGAGAAATGGCATTGGCAATACGGAAGAGGGTATTGGTCACATTCTCAATGCATCTCTGTGTGGCGGCCTGTGATGTGCCACATGTGTCACCCATTGAGCCCTGGAATCCACCACTGGTGAAAAAATTGAGCGCCACAGTAACCTTGAGGGCCACTGGCATGGGGATCCCATCAAATCCATGTGACCGCAGGCCTTGATGAATGATGTCACATCTCAGTGACCACTTCCCGGGACATGTTCAGTCATCTCTGGCATTGCCTCCCAGACATCTGCAACTGGTTCTGGTCTTGAGGACACATTGACACACTAGTGCCCTTCTTCAATGATGCCCTCCCTGGATGGCTGCATCCTAACCAGCCTCCCCGTTTGGTACTGCCTGCTGCTAGTGTTGAGGCCTCTGTTGTTGAGCAGAAAGACCCCTCCTTTGATGCATCCTCTCCTCCTGCTCCTGAGGTTGCAGGAATAACGGGTGTATGAAGCCCATGATTATTTGAACTGTGTGAAGAAGACAGTGAGATGAGAGCATGTGTGTCCTAAGATTTTGCCCATAGACCTGATGAGCAGTGATATTTTCAATCAATTGCATTATGCACAACGAAAACGGCACCCACCTGACTGGGCTGCACCTACTTCAATCTCCAATCCTGGCAGCCACATGTGAGTTTGGAGACATTTTGAAAAAATGGTACGTGTCAGGTATGTGATGGAGGCCATTACCCTCCACCTTCCTCCTGCCACCTTCAAGCTTGTCCCCATCACCTTTAACCCTCCCAATACCACTTTGCACCTTCCCACAATAAACCTTCAATCCCTCACCATTACCCTGGACCCATCCAATTGGAAATGCCATCTCTCCCTCCTTAGCCTATCCCTGTTCCCATTGACATTCCCCCATCTGATCCTATACCCTCCCCACATTATCCTTAGAGGTTTAATGTTAGATCCCATGAGCCACAAGATGAGACATTTGATTATCCCAACCTCAGACTGGACCTGCCCCTCTACAGAATCATACACATCAGCTGATGAGCTTTTAACATTTAGTAAACAAGAAAAAAATGAACTATAATACAGTACTACACCTTTACAGATAGATACAGATTTGTAAGGATAACAGAAGTTTTATAAAGCTATCTTATACTCTAATGTTCACAGAAAGGACACAGTCCATGTAAACCAATAGGCGACCTGTGGTCAGACACACCACACTCTGAAACCAAGTGACAGATCCCACCCCAAACAGATGCTATGGATCTCTCCTCAACTCCCCCCAGATGCTTGTCCCACCGTGAGCCAACTCCATCTTTCACACAAGGGTTTCCAATCTCCACTCTTGATGAACTTGCTTTGGAATCTTCTTCCAAATTGACGGTTTCTCTCAAACGCCTTCTGCAAGGGGCCACCTCCCCTGGAGAGACAGTCGCTTGCTACATAGCAGTCTTAAAACAACTGACAGAACACTGAGAGTTCGGGACGCGATTAACGACATGTTAAGAGACCGATTAGCATGTGGGATTAATGAAGATGCCATTCAACAAAGGTCATTGTCAGAAACAAATTTAGACTTCAGCAAAGTGCTGGAGTTGGCGCTCGTAATGGAGAGCACAGTCAGGGATTCACAGACATCCAGGGAGCACAAAATGGCACCATCCTTCACGTCGGGAGGGAGACACTGTTTAGAAATGGCGCGGACGTGCAGGGCTCCGCGGAAAGGCGGGAAACAGCCACCATCAACAGACCAGCAAAAAGCAGTGGTTTAATGGATAAAAACCACATTAATAATAGCAGAATTGGAACCAGACAGCCTTCCAGGGTTTCGAACTCTCCTTCCGATGTTCTTCTCCCCTGAATCGCCACATGCATTCAAACTTTCTTCCACACACTCTTTTTCACTGACTCAGCCACCAACAGTAGACCACTACTTCATATGCCCACAGTAAAGGGTTACAGACCTTCAGCTGTCTTCTTGGACCTCCTGGCTTCTCACAAGTCATTTTTGCGTTAAGTCTGCTTCCTGCAGCTTTCTTCTCTTTAATCTTGGAGCCTTCCTCCTTGCTTTCACTTCCACAGAACAGGACCTTTTCCAGACTCCTGTTTTTCCTTTCACTAGAAGGTCTTCTTGGGACCCCTCCTTTCTGTCTCACTCCTTGGCTTTGGGACCTTTCAGTTCTTTTGGGAAATCTGCTCTCTCCTGGTATCCAGCCTCTCTGGAATCCTGGCATCAACTGAAGTGAAACTACTTTTCTGTCTCTGTGGGGCCTCCCGTTGCTAGGCAACAGCACAGTTTTTCCGTGCCTTGTTTGTCTTACCTTCCCTTCAAGGGCCGTAAAACCTTCATTAAAATGCAGGCATCTTTTAAAAGTGAAACTAAAACTCAACCCCCCACCCCCCTTCTCTTAACACACAAATACAGAAATATAAATTACACTTAACTTAAAGCTTAAACTTAAGCTTAAAGACATACCTTATTCCTAACACACGCAAATACAAATATAACTTTATCAGGAGGATCCCCATGAAGTTAGTGGTGAGCTTGAGATAGGAACTCCCTTAGATTGGAAGGTCTGACAGTACATCTGTTCGAGAAGGTAATTACTTATACAAAGTAACAAGGAACTAAGTATAAATGATGAATATTACCCCACTCTTTTGTCAAACGGGTAATCAGGTCTTAACTGTTTTTCCTTTGCTCCTGTTCTGACTTTTATCCTTAAGGCAGTTCTTCACATACATCCAACTCCATGTGGCATCCATGTGACCATGACATCAGTGGCTTTCCTGTCACTTTGACCATGTGACCCTCCAGGTGTACTGACATATGCCTGTTATGTGTCTAATGAAACAGCACACACATTCCACAAAACTAGGCTTTTGCACCAGTGTTGGTAATTAGCTGAAATAGAAACTGAAAGTGCTGGAAATACTCAGCAGGTTTGGCAACACCTGTGGAGAGAGAAACAGAGTTAACTGAAGAAAAGTCATATTTGACTCGAAACGTTAACTCTGTTTCTCTCTCCATAGATGCTGCCAGACCTGCTAATATTTCCAGCACTTTCTGTTTTTATTTTGGATTTCCAGCATCCGTCTCATTTTGCTTTTTACTGATTGGCTGACAGATTGTGCTCCATGATACTATACATAAGGCTAGGAACTAATATTGCTGACATTAATAACATTAATAAGGCATTCTTAAAGCCACCCTTTGCTATTTTAGTGAATGTGTTAACTCATTTAAAATAAACCATTTCATGCATATAATAAGATAGCAAATAAAGGAACATCTTACAGTATGTTAAATATTCATCATGCACTGACACTCCAGGGCATTACTGAAGGTGCTGCCCTGCCGTATGACTTAAAGGGACACCAGCATGACAGCACCAGAGCGAAATGTGGCATGTAACCCGTCTTAGTTTCACGTTTGCTTTGAGCAGAGCACACACACAGCTCTGATGTCTTCAAGCTTTATACCTTTGGATAACTATTCTCACGTGCCTAGTCTAAATAAATGAACCCTCAAAATGTTTACCCAATCCCTTCTGAGCGATTGGTGCTTATATCAGTATAATAACATGACATGGTGCCCAGCGGGTGGTCAAACAGCCTGGCAGCAAGATTAAGTACAGGTGTGACATGATGAACGGCCTAGATTGTGTGACCTGGCATGAGAAGACCC
The DNA here is from genome assembly GCF_964194155.1 of Cetorhinus maximus. Classification (NCBI taxonomy): domain Eukaryota; kingdom Metazoa; phylum Chordata; class Chondrichthyes; order Lamniformes; family Cetorhinidae; genus Cetorhinus; species Cetorhinus maximus. The sequence goes on from NC_135882.1 coordinate 161,901,347, forward strand.
TTGACGTTTTGGTCAGACCGCAATGAAGTCGCAGGATCAGAGAGTGTTGAAAATGCAGCAGGTGACTGCAAAGGATATAGTTGAAGGCACTGCGCTGAGCTAGTGCTCAAATAGAGAGCTGGTAAACGGATGGAACCCTCATGGTCAGCCTGTCAGTTCAGTGAGTGGGACAGCGCGTTAAGAGGAACAGCACTGGGTTAGTTCAGTCGGGAAAGGAGATTGGCCAGGTTGATAGCAAGCAAGGCAGAGTCAAACAAAAAAAATGTCTTAAAAATTGGCCAGAGAAGGTGGCCTTTGGAGTTGCCGGAAAACAAATTGACCAAAAAGCAAAGAGGCCATTGCTTAATGGTACGTTCCTGCCACAACTCATCTTCATAGGCGGAGTTTCAGAAAAGCATACGAAAGCGGCCAGAAAGACACTCATCCCAGGTACTACAGAAGAAGGATGGTCAAAGGGATATTGTCAGAATGTCCACAAAATTCCCCAGTTTGAATTGGGATGCAGCTGACCTACTATCTGAATTCAAAATGTTTAAATAGCATACAAGGCTATGGTTTTTTGATTCAGGTGTATCTGAACCAGACAAACAAACCATAAAAATTCACCTAGTAATTGGGAATGAAGGTCTACACAGCCTAAACGTGTCAGGATCAACAGAAGAAGAGCTAAAGGATGCCCAAAAGATATGGACTACATTGGGAGATCAGTTCAGAAGCAGGTTAAACTTCTGCATTCCGTCAACTAGAGTTCATGTCATTTCAACAACAGCCTACAGAATCCAGACCACTTTGTCAGCAGATGCAGAGAAAAGGATACGTACTATGGTTTTTCAAATGCAGAACTAGCAGACAGAATTGTTGAGTTGGTGATCGCATCCACTCCCATGGAAGCATTCCAGGAATATCTGCTAGACAAGCCCAAAACATATAGCATCAAAGAGCTAATCAAGGATGGACATAAATACAAAGTGATCCTTGCAGGTTGATAAAACTTACAGGTCCTAAGTACCACCCCAATTGTTGATGCACTCACTAGAACACCCAAACCTAACAAGACATGTGGAAGGTGCGGACCTCTACATGCACCAAGGAAATGCCTAGCTTTCCAGCAATTCTGCAAAGCCTGTGGGCAGAAAGGGCCATTGGCAGTGGCAGTGCACTAGAGCAAAGGCTGATGCAGCTACAAAGAGCCGTGCACTGATTCAGACAGACTGTACCACAATGGCTACCTTTGAACAATAAGAATGACCAGCCAGTATCATGTCATATACCTGAGCTGATTGCCAAACCAGAAAATTACGATGATTGTACGATGAGATGAAGAGCGGTGAACACGTTTCACACCATCAATCTCGTGGAAAACACAAACGGCATCACACTGTCCGAAATGTTTGCCAAGATTCAAATTATCTGCCCTAAGAAAGTTGGTAACTATTCATTATTGGCCAAGAATTGACACACGGGAAAGTGCAAACATACTACCTCTATGAATTCTAAAAGACACGTATCCACAGACGTAGAAGGCCATGACGAAACCTATTGCTGTAAAACTTTCAGCATACAGCGGTTCGCTATTTCCATGTGCAGGATCCATAGTCCTGGAGTGTAAGTACAATCAACCCTCCTGGGTGTCATAAAGGTTCTATACATTGGAAACTAGAGGCCCAGTGATTGTAGGTTCACTGATATGCCGTGACCTCACACTAGTGACAATCCACGGAAACAGTCACACATCACAAGGCAGATGAACCTGAGAAGCTACTCCCACCACCTCAGTTCACGACCTAACATTGACATATCCAGAATGTTTCAACAAAATTGGCAGTTTCAAGGGAGCTGCAACATTACACTTGCAGGACAATATACCACAAGCCCACATACAAGACAAATTGAAAGTCGGAGTACACAAAATGGAGAAAGCTGGAATCATTGAAAGAGTACAAGAGCACACGGATTGGTGCAGCTCCAGCACGTGTCATAAAGAAAGATGGATCATTGAGAGTATGCCTCAATCCACAGTGTTTAAATACAGCTTTGAAATATCGCCCTTGCAAAACACCCTTGTTAAAAAAGTTAAATCTGAGATTGCAGGTGCAAAATTTTTTTCGAAGCTTGTTGCCAGCCATGGTTACTGGTCAGTCCATCTCGCGAGAAGCCGCAAGAACTTACTACATTTCGTACCCCATGCATACAATTTTGTTTTCGACAACTTCCTGTCTGCTAGCCAGGATTTCTTTCAACCTCACATGGACTGCATTACATGCACTGCTCCAGGGTGCATCTGTATCGTTGATGATATTGCTGATGTGGGAGGGTTAAAGCAAGAACACAATCATAATCCACACTTATTGATGCAAATGATACAAAATGAAGAATTAGTTTTCAACAGTCCGAATTGTGGCATCCACCTACAGCAAATCAATTTCTTAGATTCTATTTATTCCAGTGATGGTATATTTCCCAATCCAAAAAAATAAAAGATATTAAAGCCATGCCAACTTGTCAAGATAATATCGATCTTCGAAGATGTCAAATTTGATTTCTTGTCACCGCACATTCCCAATTTCACTTAAAAATCATCCATGCTAAGGGAGTTGTTGAGAAAGGATGTGCCTTTCCTATGGCACAAAGACCACCGATACATCTACAAAGCACTGAAACAGTCATTATCAGAAGCATCAACATTGAAATTTTACAATCCTAGGGAGACAACTACCCTGGAGATAAATGCCTCACAGGAAGGCCTGGGAGCATGCATACTACAAATAGGCAAAACAATTACATTTGTTTCAAAATCTCTGTCCATAACGCAATCCGACTACTCCAACATCAAGTAGGAAGCATTAACTTTAGTGTTTGGAATCATGCATTTTCATACCCATCTCTTTGGCAAAAGATTTGTGGTAGAGACCGACCACAAGCCACTGGAGATGATTTGGTGAAAACCATTGACCAGTGCACGGCCAAGTTTGCAATATCTCTTGATAAAGATTCAAAGTTATGACTGTGAGATTAAATACGAGCCACGTAACTTGATGATCACGTTGGGTGCACTTAGCAGATTGCCCAACCCAGTGAAAACAGAAGATATATCCTTACATCTATAAGTTGACTTCATTGAAATCGACTTGAAAATGTTCTCCAAATTGATCTGGTATATTTTGCACAATGCAAATTCCAGCAGCTACAAGAAGAAACAGCAAAAGATTCTACACTATGGAAACAGTGGAAAACCATCATTGAAGGATGGTCTGATTCAATTCAGCACATCCACAAACACATGAGACCATTTTAGCCTTATCGGGATGAGCTTGGCATCTCCCGGGGAGTCATTTCTAAAGGCAGGCAGGTCGTCATACCAGAATCTTTGCGACCTGACATTCTTCAACAACTTCATCATTCGCACATGGGCATAGATTGGATGAGAAGACTCATAAGGGAGACTGTCCATTGGCAGGGTAGGAACAATGACATTGAAGTCTTCGTCAAGAAGTGCAAGGCATGTCAAGAGTGTATGCCAAATCAGCACAAAGCACCATTGATTTCATATGAAGTTCCTACCTGCCTCTTTCATGTCCATTGCACTGACTGCATTGTCATCGTCAACTACTTCACCAAGTACCCCATTATTCGACAATTGCACAATACGTCAAGCACAACTGCCACACACACTCTAAGTGTCATTTTCGTTTTATTCAGTGTGCCTAGAGAGATAATTACGGATAACAGTCTGCAATTTATTGGTAAGCCATTTCAGGATATGTGTGAAAAGTGGAATATCGATCACATTACTTCTTCTCCTCATTACCCTAGATCTAATGGCCTGGCAGAACGAATGGTTCGCATGGTGAAATCTCTAATTCTCAAATGTAGACAGACTAAGCAAGATCTGCACATTGTAGTGTTATATCTAAGAGTGAGATCTTTTAAGTGCAACGATTCTATCACCGGCTGAGCTCATGTTTGGCAGACCAGTGCGTACCAATTTACCTACCCTTACTCATTCTACTCCCTCAGAAACTAGAGAGCAACTTTTAAAACTGCAAGATAAGATAACGAACATGTACAATAAGAATGCAGGTTAAGAATTGCCAAGTTTACACTTGGGACAACAAGTTCACACCCAGGATATAAAGGTACGTGGCAACCAGCCGAGGTGAGAAGGATTTGTTCAGAACCAAGGTGCTATGAAGTCATCACACACAAAGGCGCACGATGAGGCATAGCTGAGGACAGATCAGATCCGTTCCAGCTCCTCAACCACCACATGGTCCTATTGCATCTAGCAAAAGATCCCAAATGCAACCAGAAACAACATCCAAGAATGACGATCCCACAGATCACTGTGAGCAATTGAAGAAACCTCCAGACAAGGTTACCATTACAAGATCAGGGTGTACCTGCAGATTATCTCCATGCTTTAGAGACTTATAGATTCATTAGTTCAAGACACTTATGTAATGGTAACTAAACATGAACATGTATTGTAAAGATTTATGCTTATTTGGAAGTGGGAAAATTATCTTTAAAAAGAAAGGAGGATGTTGTAATATGCCTTTAAAGAATATCAGCGTGACAGCACTAGAAGGAAAGTGTGTCATGTGATCCAGTCTTAGGCTGGGATTTTCCGGTCCCGCCAATAGCGGGCATTGTCACAGGTGGGACGGGAAGATTTGGAGAGCAGCCAAAAGTCAATTGACTTTCTTTGTCTTTATTTTTTGAGTTATATTGGATATGTCAAAGCTGATGACTTCAATGACATGTACATAAATGAATGTATAATATATTAAAATACCATTACATTGGTTTGCTGGGCAGAAAGTTGCATTTTTTTTATTTGGTAGCAAAGCATGACTATTCCACTTGTTAGAACTAATTTGCCAATACCAATGCTGGATTGGGTAAGAACAGTCTGTTTTCAATAGTGCTACTAATCTTATGATTTTAATTTTGTAAAATGCGTGTAGTGCAACATTTTGGCAACACATTATATCAAAGATATAACATTTTATTGGATTTGTTCCCTGAACATTCGCTTTCCTGGGAAAAGTTATTAAGTGACTCATTAACGTGAAGCTGCCATTGTCAGCATTTGTTGAGTGGTGTTAATGCACAGAGTGCTGCGCTGATTAATATTTGAGCAGCTATCATTCTCAAGGTCTCAAAAACCTGATGGGGCACATAGCAGCTGAGTTAGTGGAAGTTAGCCGCTATCTCTCAATATCATCGCTACCTGGGGGTGTGTTGCCAAAATGTAGAGCACATTACCTTACAGCGAGAACATTAATGCATTGAGTCACTTCTTTGGATGAATCAAATACATATAAAACATGTGAAGGATTCCGGGAACCTGAGTCCATTAAGGACAGCAAATAAAAAAAGACGAGCTCACTCTGCCAAAGTCCTTGATAGCATCTACAGAGAGCAGCAAAGTATTGAGATGGTTAGTAATATGAATAATGTTGAATAGTGGTTTTAAGTTATTCCATCTACACCTTTCTGTGATAAAACCCATCAGGTTCTCACTGCTGAAAGTTTTATCTCGAGGTTATGTAAAATCTGACCTTCAGTTTTAGTGAGGCTGAATTTTGTCCCTTCCCAGCAGCACCAATGGCAGGCAGGGATAGGGTGGTACCATGTCGAAGGCAATGGCACAGCATTTGCCATTCTATTCTCTCTGATGTGTGGACATCACCACATTACTGAGGCATTGAAAGAAGCAGCTCAGGAAGTAGGCAGGAGCCTCTTTATTGAATTAAACAGAATTTACATCACAGAGACAGGTCATTCGACTTCAACACCTATTGCAATGGTTCACAAAATCCCCAAATTAAAAATAAAATCCTGCAGAGAGCATGTAGATAGGGTAAGAGAGTGGGCAAAGACCTGGCAAATGGAGTGTAATGTGGGAAAATGTGAAATTGTTCATCTTGGCAGGAAGAATGCAAAAGAAGCATATTATCTAAATGGTGAGAGATTGCAGAGCTCTGAGATTCAGAGGGATCTGGGTGTCTTAGTGCATGAATCACAAAAGGTTAGTATGCAGGGACAGCAAGTAATTAGAAAGTTAATAGAATGTTATCATTTATTGCGAGGGGAATTGAATACAAAAGTAGGGAGGTTATGCTTCAATTATACAGAGCACCAGTGAGACCACATCTGGAGCACTGTGTACAGTATTGGTCGCCTTATTTAAGGAAGATGTAAATTCGTTGAAAGTAGTTCAGAGAAGGTTTACCAGACTAACACCTGGAATGGGCAGGTTGTCTTATGAGGAAAGGTTGGTCAGACTAGACTTCTATCTGCTGGAGTTTAGAAGAGTAAGAGGTGACTTGATTGAAACATATAAGATCCTGAGGGGTCTTGACAGGGTGGATGTGGAAAGGATGTTTCCTCTTATGAAAGAATCTCAAACTCGGGGCTCCTGTTTAAGAATAAGGGGTCGCCCATTTAAAACTGAGATGAGGTGAAATTTTTTCTCTGAGGGTTGTGAGTCTTTGGAACTCTCTTCCTGAAAAGCTGGTGGAAGCAGAGTCTTTGAATATTTTTAAGGAAGGGGCGGATAGCTTCTTGGTAAGCAAAGGGAGGTTAGGTTATCGGGGATAGGTGGGTTGCAGATTTGAGATTACTATCAGATCAGCCATGATCTTATTAAATGGCAGAGCAGGCTTGAGGGGCTGAATGGCCTACTCCTGCTCCTTGTACCTATGTTCACATAATGTAAAGACATATGCTTGGTATTGATTGGTTAACCAAACCTATTCAAAATCCTATTGTTGCTAAAATTAAACCAATTGCTTCTGAGATTAAAGGAGCACTGTTTGCACTCCAATAACTCAGTGAGTTTATTCAGTGGTTAGCTGAGCATTACAGACTTTGTTCAGTCCCTGTTCTGTAATGAGTTGGTGGTGATAGTTGAGGCACTCCAATTGACCTCAGAGCTCTTAGATTAGGGGAGTTAAAAACTGGACAGATTCCTGCTCCAGCATGTCCTGCTGCCCAACAATTCTGCTGAAAATGGTACGGGTGTGAAGTTTGTGTTTGGACTTGCCTACAATGCCCTCTCCCACAGTCAAACAAATCACCAAAACTCACATGTAGAAACTTAGCCAGTTGTCGGGTAAGGGACCAAGCGCCTGTGAAACTGCTTCTCGCAAGGAATCGTGAGGCCTTCAGGAGAATGGAGAAAATTAGGGTGAAATGAAAGACTTGCTTTTGGCCTGACAGAACTCCCACATGTAATTTTCATTCTGAAGACACTTGTATGATATGACTGCATGTGATGTGATATCCATTATCACAATGCCTGACAAACACACAAATTATCCTGCTCAAGATAATGTCCTTTAGTTTAGATTCAAAAAGCTGCACACAAAGGGTGGAATTTTATGGACCCATCGCTGCAGGGGCGGGGCTGTAAAATGCAGCAAGCTGTGCAAAAGTCCACTGACCTCGGCAGGACCGGAAAATCCCGCCGGTGGGGGGGGGGGGGGGGGGTGTAAAATTCCACTCCTACAAATGATGTAGAAACTAGGTAACAGCATTCCAGATCAACTGAGTTTGTGTTTTCATGTAGAACGCTGGATAAACCATTGCAACATTACATTTCAGCTCTAAGATTGGACTCTTCCCCGCCCCCTCACCCTATCCAAATGAAAACAATTAGCTGATTGAGATTATTACAACTTGAATTGTATTCAAAGACTCAAACACAAAAGCCCGTTCAGTCCATTGACCCTAATCTCCCAGAACAGCAATCTTCCAACAGCAGCATCTCACTTTTCCTTAAAGGCAAATTCTGACCTGATATGAACCATACCTCTTAGCAGTTCATTTTAGCTGTTAATCAAATTCGGTAAATACATCATTCCTTTGCTTCACGTAGGAAGTAGGACGCCGAAAAATCTGAAGTAAAGGCAGAAAATACTAGAAATAATCAGCAGGTCTGACAAAATGTGTGGAGAGAAAAACAGAGTTAAAGCTTCAGGTCAATGATCTCTCTCAGAACTGATTCCAGATGTCTGTGCTAGAACTACCCTTCATAACTTACTTTCTTTTATCCTATTCATTATCTTATATATCTTTATAAGAACCCCTCTGAGTCTTCTGTTTTCATGACAGTTTTTTTTTCAATTCTTTCCTCACAGCTCTTCCTTCCAACACCACTATCCAACTCCTTGTTCTCACCATTGCTGCCTCTGCTGGCGGTAGAGTCTCCTATGTAACATTGTCCCAGGCTGTACACGCAACTCGAGCTTTGGCCATACTTAGCTAGCTTTAGCATGATCTCTGAAAATTTGAACTTAACTTGTAAACTACATATCAATTGTGTTTAATTATAATCAAGTGGAGGGCGTTAATTGAGGTTTCACTTGAGCAGATGAGACGCTCATGGACACTGGGGTGTTGTTGAGGTAGGAGGTGTATGCTTGTAATATTTCACTCTTGTAAATAAATGTTAGACTGAGTAAAGATCGGATCCAGTGCCTTCCTTCATCAACTGGCTTTCTGCAATATAATATAAATAATTAGGCAAAATGAGCAATGAGTTAACCAGCATATCCAGGTCTCCTTAAAATTTCCGCTTAACAAATTCTACTCTATCCATAGGCCTGAATTTTTCGGTCGTCGGGCGCATGATCAACAGGCCCAGGAGCACCCGAGAAACGGACCCCCGACCGCGATCGGCCCCCGACCACGATTTCACACTAGCTGGCCAATTAATGGCCAACCAGCGTGAACCGTGCACTGAGAAGCTCAGCACTGCCAGGCAGGGGTAGGAAGAGAGCACGGGTGAGCACTTCAGGAGAGCAGCCTGAACGCAGACAGCTGCCTCAGGGAGCTGCAGACCTTCAAACGATTAAATAAAGCAGTAAAAACTTGCAACAAAAAAAAATGGCCATGCAGCACAATCAAGCACCTGAAAGCATATCTCATAAAAATGCTGTCCCCGGATATTTATTTTTATTTTACTCCCCAACAGAAATTTCATCCTGCCCTTGGATGAGGTTTGATGAAAAGTGTAAAGGCCGCCTGGCCGATTCACCGCCCCCCCCCCCACCCCACACCCTACCAACCTTAAGGTTGGACAGGCCATGAAAAATTGCAGACAATTGCACCATTAATGGGCTGAATTGCCAGCAAAAGTCGAAAGCGTACCCGCTGAGCGAAATATTGCGCGAGTGTGCGATGACATTGGGATGCTTGCCTGACGTCAGCTCGCGCGATTTTACGCCTGATCAGGTCGGGCACACGCCCACCCACGGGACATAAAATTCTGCCCAAAGAGTATATGTTCCGTCTTCCAGTGTGCAGCACTTTGTGTCTATGTGGCCTGAATGTCACAGTCGAGATGTGGATCAGATGAGTGGGAGTGGAAGCAGCTGTAATGTCCGCTCGCACCCTACACTGGCTGCCGACAGCGATTCCATGCTGGCTGGCCGAGGAATGGCTGGCCAACAGGAAAGGCGTTCGCTGAAGGCCCAGCGCTCTGACAGGGACAGAAGCAGAGTGAGCTCTTCCATTGAGGTTACTGCCAGTGGAGTTGAGGACTGGGGTGTAGTGGGGGGCGGTGTTTAAAAGGTCCACGGTAGTGTACAATGGGGAAGCAATGAATCTGTAATTGACTGTAATTGCAGGCTCCTCTTCGATGACAGCCCTTCACCGCTGTCCAGCAGCACAGACAGGATCCTGTTCAGTAGAGCAAGATGTAACTGTAGCTTTTTTATGACATTGCAGAGTTTTGGCAACCTAATGGAAGGACATCGGAATGAGTACTTCACTGGTCTCCCTGGCTCCCAAACGTTGCTGCCCTGCTGGCTCCTGACCTTGGCCCTGTGGCTGTTCAGGTTCATTCTCGGAGTCTGTGTTTGAATCATGATCACACGTCTGTGGCTGTACGTCCCAGTCTGCCTCCTCCATCTGATCTCCCCGAGAAAAAGCTAGCTTGTGAAGGGCACAGCGCGTGACAAGAATGAGGGGCATGTAATCTGGTGCCTATTGAAGTGAGCACCCAGACCTACCCAGGCAACGGAGCCTCATCTTGAGCAGCCTGATCGTCCTCTCAATTATGACCCTTGTGGATGCATGGCTTGTGGTGTACCTCTCTGTTCAAGGATGTCTGAGCAGTGGCATTAGCCATCTTTTCAGAGGGTATCCTTTATCCCCCACCAGCCAGTCATCCAATCATGCAGGGGGGCTGAAAAGCCTTGGAACCTGAGAATGCCAGAGAATATACTCCCAGGATACATTGTACAAACCTGGAGGATCAGCTACTGGTGATCGTCAACTAGCTGGACCTGGAGCAAATGAAACCCTTTACGATTCATAAAGGCCCCTGGCTCTCCTGCAGGCACTATGCTTGGCACTTTTTATTCATTCATTGGATGTGGGCATTGAAGGCTAGGTCAGCATTTATTGCCCATCCCTAATTGCCCTTGAGAAGGTGGTGGTGAGCTGCCTTCTTGAATTGCTGCTGTGCATAGAGTCATAGAAAATTTACAGCACAGGAAGAGGCCACTTGGCCCATCGTGTCTGCACCAGCCAAAAACGAGCCACCCAGCCTAACCCCACTTTCCAGCATTTGGTCTGTAGTACTTGAGGTGCCTATCCAGATACCTTCTAAATGATTTGAGGGTTTCTGCCTCTACTACCCTTTCAGGCAGTGCGTTACAGACCCCTATCACCCTCTGGGTGAAAATGTTTTTCTTAATCTCCCCTCTAATCTTTCTACCAATCATCTTAATTCTGTGCCCCCTAGTCACTGACCTCTCTGCTAAAGTAAATTGGTCCTTCCCATTCATTCTATCCAGGCCTCCTCACAATTTTGTACATCTCAATCAAATCTCCCCTCAGCCCCCTCTGTTCCAAGGAGAACAACCCCAGCCTATCCAATCTTTCCTCATAGCTGCAATTTTCCAGTCCTGGCAACATCCTTGTGGATCTCCTCTGTAGCCTCTCTAGTGCAATTACATCCTCTCTGTAATGAGGTGACCAGAACCACATACAGTACTCAAGTTGTGGCCTAACTAATGATTTATACAGTTCCAACATAACCTCCCTGCTCTTATATTCTATAGCTCGGCTAATAAAGGAAAGGATTCTATATGACTTCCTAACCAACTTATCGACTGGTCCTGCTACCTCCAGGGATCTATGAACATTTGCTCCAAGGTCTCTAACTCTCTCTAAACCTCTCAGTATTCTCACATTAATTGCCTTGTTTGCCCTCCCCAAATGCATCACCTCACGCTTCTCTGGGTTGAATTCCATTTGCCACTTTTCTGCCCACCTGACCAGTCCATTGATAACTTCATGTGGTGTAGGTAGACCTACACCGCTGTTAGGGAGTTCCAGGATTTTGACCCAGCGACAGTGAAGGAACAGCGATATAGTTCCAAGTCCAGATTGTTTTTGGCTTGGAAGGGAACTTGTAGGGGATGTTCCCATGCATTTGCTGTCCTTGTCCTTCTACGTAGTAGAGGTTGTGGGTTTGGAAGGTGCAACCTTGGTGAGTTGCTGCTGTGCATCTTGTAGATGGTACACACTGCTGCCACTGTGCGTTGGTGGTGGAGGGAGTGAATGTTTAAGGTAGGTGCAATCAATGACACCCTGAATCTTTAGGAAACCAGCAATTGCCCCAAATCCTCTTGCATGCCTGGCTCTCCTCATCTGTTTTGAAATTTATAAAGGTATTCACCTCCTGAAAGGTGCCTGACAAGCTTTATTCAGTGGTATGCAGCGGACTGTGACACACTGCAGAGATTCCTTATGAGACCCTGGAATGACCCTGATGCATAAATATTTAGGGCCGCAGTCACTTCTAGTGCAATAGGCATAGAGTGCCCCCCCCAACATAGTTGGATGCTATTTCAGGGCCTTTCATTTTGCAAATGAAAGCTACTGTCTTCCTTGAGAGGCAGACCCTTCCTCTGCACTGCCCCTCTGTCATGTCCAGGTGGTTGAATCTTACTTGGTATACTCTGCCAGCGGGGTAGTAGTGCATCCGCTGGCCCCTTCTCCTTCTCAAGCCTCGCTGGCCTTCAACCCCTCCAGGGTGTGCTGCTTGCTCTTGTGGGCAGATGCATTGATGCTGTCTCCAGCCAGTTGGTCTCCTCTCCCTTCCTCTCCTCTTCATCTGAGCAAGAGCCTCCACCTTGCAGAGCAATCCCACTAGTTAAGCAATTGGATTACTAAGGTGCAGACTGACTGATGTTATGGCCAGTCTGTTAGTGGCTCTTTAAAGACAGAAGCCTCTTACCCCCAAATATTTTTTTTTTTAAATAGGCCTGAAACAATCAGACAAAACTCCAGAAAGACAAAACTTAAGCAATGAATATGAACTCCTATTTCCACACTGTTCCTGCTGCAGATTTATATCCTGGATTGAGAAAGTGCTCATTCTAAGTTCCCTGCCTGCCCGACTGTAAAACCACATGGTCTGCCTAAAGTTGAAGTGCTTCTTTAATTATTTGAGTTGTACCTTTAATTGACGTCGGGTGGGCAGCTATCAGAAACCTACCATCCTGTCCACCTGCTGAACTATCACAATGCGGCGTGTTGATGTCGGGACCCCCTTTTCACATTGTTGCAATCTATTTTAGGGCACATCGGGGATGATGTGTATCTGCCCCCATGTTGTAAAATTCAGTTCTATGAATCTAGGGAGCATGCATTGAGGCTGAAATTTCAGGTGATTAATATATTCCAGGGTCAGAAAAGGTCCCAGCAAAAACTTTTGTGATACTTCACTTAGCACCGCCCATCCCATCGTAACCAGTTCGTTTAGAACTAACCCTTGTTTTCTTCCCTATAGCCAATTATTCAAATCTATGACTTACTCTTAAAACCTACTGAGTTGGTAAAGGGTTTTTTCACGCATTGCTTTATCAATGATCTGCCCCCATCAATCCAAGGTATCAGAACTTCAAAAAAGCTATTAGCCAGGCAAGATCTATCATAATTTATGTTGCTATTTGTTTCTGATTTCTTTAGGCCTCTCATCAGAGTTTAGCCTCATGGACCCATATTTACTCACTATCTCTGTATTGTTCTTCTTGAATAAGAGGACCTGAGAACTATATTCCCCATTAAACTCCCTTAAAATGTTGGACAAATTTCCTCCCTTGTTTCTTTAAATATCCTGGATGTAATTCATACATCCCAGAGGATTTACTGTTTAAAACCCCCGCAGCAAATTGAAAACCTCTGTTCCACAAATGTCAAAGTCCCAAGTATGTGCCTGATTTTGGATGGTATATTTATAATATGTTGTAGAGTCAAAGTTTCCAGAAGCAATCATTTGAAATTTTAACTCCCTCCTGTTTACCTCCATATGGTTCACTTAGGGTATTCACTTATTCTCTGCCTATCCTCTACTGCCACAATAATTGGATGGATTTTTTGGTGTTTATGAGGGGTCAAAGGGGTTCTCCTAATCATCCACCATAGCTTCAGCAAAAAAATCCATGGAAATTCTAAGTGGCATCAACACTACTTGTGTCGCTTTCCAGCCTCATTGCCTGCATTATAACAGTGACTGCATTTAAAAGAAGTACTTATTTGGTTGTAAAATGCTTTGGGACATGATGCAATTATGAAAGGTGCTATATAAATACACCTTTCTTCCTTTACGAGCCATTTGAGAAGGCAATCAGGATGCAACAGGCTTTCAGTCTCTGCTAAGAAGTGATGGCTGCCAGCAATTGTCTCGACTAACCAATTGCAATCAGCAGTTTATATTTTGACATCAATACAAATAGTGCATAAATTATGGAAGTCCTTGCAAAGATAATGAGCATTATAGAACATAAATCTATACAGCTTGTGTATTTCTAATTTACCTCAACAATAACTTACATTTATATGGCACCTTTAATGTGTTGAATTGTTCCAATGTGATTCACAGAAGCGTTAGCAAACAAAATTTGAAACTGAGGCACATAGGAAGATATTAAGACACGCAATGAAGAACTTGGTCAAAGAGAAAGCTTCTAAGGAGTGTCTCAAAGAAGGAGAGAGAGAGAGTTAGGGTGCTAGAGAGGCTTAGGAAGGGAATTTCAGAGCTTAGGGCATGGGCAGATGTAGGCACAGCCTCCAATGGTGGAGCGATTCAAATCTGGGATGCTCAAGGTGCCAGAATTAGAAGAACACTGAGATCTCAGAAGGCTTTAGGGACGGAGAAGGTTACAGAGAAAGGGAGAGCAAGGCCATGGAGTGATTTGAAAATAGAAATAAGAAATTTAAATTGTGGAATTGCTTGACTGGGAGCCAATGTACAGCAGTGAGTACATGGTGTGATAGTGAATGAGACCGAGTGCAAGTTAGGATACGGGCCACAGAATTTTGGATGAGTTCAAGTTTATGGAAGATGGAAGATGAGAGGCCAGCCAGGAGTGCATTGTAATAGTCAGGTCTGAGGGTATCAAAGGCATGGATGAAGATTCAGCAACAGGTGAACTAAGGCAGAGTCAGAGGTGGGTGATGTTATGGGAGTAGAAATAAGTGTTCTTGGTGATGGAGAGGATATGTGGTCAGAAGCTCATTGCAAAGTCAAATAGAAGCCATGGTAGTGAACAGTTTGGTTCAGCCTGTCATGAACTATGCCCCTCTAATTTTGAAAAAATTGCTTTTTCAACTCTCAACTGACTGGCTATTTTGCAGTTTGAAATGAGCCAGAAAAAACTACTTAACAATGCAAAGTCACTTTCGAAGGTGAAGGTGAAAAAGCAAAAAGGACACCCTCAGGCAAGTGTGAAGACAGATACATTTCCTATAATTCAAAGACCTATTGAAACTTGTCACTGCCTAAGGAAGAGACATTAAATTTAAGGTGCTGGATATTGAAACAATGGCTGCCACAGGCAGACCCACCCAAAACCCCATGGAAATACACAATGGGTGAAGTATAACAGATCAGGCTGCAGCCACTGGAGAGAGATTGCAAGAAAGACTTCAGCAGAAGAGACAGGCTGAACGTCTCTTCCTCTCTCTCCCTCTCTCCCTCTCTTTCTTTTGGAAAAGTGTGTCACCCAGTTCGAGAAGTCAACTATCAGAAACCTACCAGCAAATCAAGATCTTGTAATAATTGTAACATCTGCATCTGATCCCAAGCAAGAAACCAACTAATCCAAATCGGCTGTAGTTTAAAAATCTACGCCTCAAGGAAAATCAAAGGACATTAATTGTATACTCTTCTAACTTTTTTTATTGGACTCTAACTTCCCTTATTTCTGATAGCAGTTTGTGTGACGTCATGTTTTTATTAATTTTTCTCTCGGGTTTAGTGTTAATAGATTTGCTCTTTCTTTAACTCAAGAAAAAACCTTGTTTGATTGGCTCCTTATTGCTCAGAGCTTAAATAGTTAAGTGCATTCTGATTTGGAAAAGGCCTCTCCTCGGGAAAAACATTTGTTGTGATCAACCGAGGAGGTTGAATAGAGGGGAGCCAGTTCATTCTTTCTCACCTGGTCATAACCAGCCTCAGAAAGTGACCTGGGAAGGGGATGGAGACTGTGGCCAAGGAACGGAGACAATGAGGATGATGGTTTCTGTCTTCCCAATGTTTATTTGTGAGGAAATTTCTACTCATCTAGGACTGAATATTAGACAAGCAGTCTGGTGGTAGTGTTGAGATAGAGGTGAATTTATCTATGTACATGTGGAACCTGACATCTTTTCACATCCCTTGGTATGTGCTTAAAAAAGTGAAATTATTCTAACCATTTCCTGAGTAAGATAATACAATATTAATTTATTCCAATCAAGACACATTACACTATCCCATACTGCAGTTTATTCTTTGCCTGCTCTCAAAATGGTGACACTTTTTACCTCATACAATCCCATCACTTACAACAATCTCTTCCTGCAACAATCTACAGGATTCTAAAACATAAACTGGTGTCACTTGATGACTTATCTTCTGATCTTTTTAATCTTGGTGTCGCATTGTCATTCGTTGTCCTTCACTTTTACAAAAGTAAGATTTATGAAAGAAGATGTCAACTATACATCTTCTTTAGCACCCTTTGGCCCAATAGTGCAGTTATATACCTGCTTTTTAAATTCCAGTGTGTTTTACCATTTATTCTAGAAGAACTGCATTTAACAATAGAAGTCAAGAATGACCCCAGATTTTCCAATTGATTGTGGATTGTAATAGAAATTCTCAGTGTTATAACCATATAAAGATGAAGTTATCAGAAATGTTTTATCTATAGGAATATATCTATGTATCTCAAGACCATCTATCCTTCCTCCCTGTGGAGGTGGGCTGCCCATCAACCCTCTGCTATTATTTACCAGGTGACCTGAAGTTGCATGGTTGATTCTTTGAGGAAGACTTTCCCTCCAAATCTTATGAATATACAGAAGGAAAGGCAAGAAACACACATTGATGTTCACCCTAAGCACCAGCTGGTCCAACCACATTAACCTAACCCCCAAACTCTATTATCACTAAGTACCGAGAAAAGTAAACATTCAGGAAAATGTCCCTCCAATTGTGTACCCTAGTCAAGGAAGCTGCAGCAGTTCTGAGTTAGCTATAGCATTGCCAACTCTGGTTGGACATATTCCTAGAGATTTTATCATATGATATCCTATCTCCAAGCTCCCCACCCAGTTACATAGTTTATTTCCTCCAACTCCAATATTTATTATAACAATAAATATTGTTGATTGTTGCTCTAGCTGTGTCCTGGAGATTCATCTTTAATTTATGGAGGCTCCGGTATAGTCCTTTATTAGAAACGACTAATATGCTACAATGTCCTTTGCATGTGGAAATTATCAATTTTGTACCTTTGGAGCCATAACTTACCTATACCTATGTTACGGATAGGAGGGAGTTTAATTTAAAACAGCCCTGAATTCTCCTCTCACCACCCATCTGTAAACAGAAAGATATTTTAATTTTTGATTTCCCCCTCTATAAGTGGTGATATATTTTCCCAACCCTTCAGTTTTTGACCCCACAGCAAACTCAAGATAAGGTAAAATCAGAGGGTTAGTTTATTTTACACACACTCAAAACGCTGGAAGGGGGTTTACAAAGTAGCCCACCACCGCCCCCCTCCCCCCATACCCTGGTACATTCACACAATAGAGGGATAAGGGAAAGAAAGAGGCAAAGGGCAAAGACCATAGACAAAATAAGAATTATTGTTTCACGTGAGTCCAGAATCAAAAGTCCAATGGTGTATCCTTTCAGAGGGGTTAACCAGCTGAAACTGATGCAGGGTGATCCACTTTTCCAGTAGTGTAAACGCCAACAATGGGAGAAGCATGTCGAGACGAATCAGCCTTGCAGTAGGCACTGGTACCGAAGTTCAGATGTTCCAGTAGAAAACAGTGTGGCTCAGGGCCTGTCAATTTAAACTTGGACAGAGTTCTGTTCCTGCTGCAGAAGTCGGGACTTACCGCCAGGGCCTTGCTCACATCACGGACATCCGAGGAACAGAATATGCCGGAGCCCGACAGCAACATGTCCCAGGAGGAACGTCTATCACCCGCCGGGTGGATTCTCATGGACATGGCTCTGCGGCGAAGCAGCTCACAGAAGGTGGAAATTCACCATTCAGGGCCGGCTCACAACGGATGATGGTCGAGGGGGTGGAGAGGAAGGTCCAGCTGTGTTTGGGAGAGGAAGATGTACCTGGGGGCGGGAGAGGAAGGTCTAGGATCGACTGAGAGAGGGAGGTGTGTCAGCAGGGTTGAGGCTGGTAGGGGGAAACAAAGCTGTCGGGGTGTGAGGTTGGGAGGGGGAAACAAAGGTGTCGGTGGGTGAGGCTGGGAGGTGGGGACGAAGGGGTCAGGAGGGTGAGGTTGGGAGGGGGAATGAAGGTGTTGGTGGGTGAGGTTGGGAGGGGGAATGAAGGTGTCAGGGGGTGAGGTTGGGAGGGGGAATGAAGGTGTCAGGTTGGGGATTGGGAGTGGGGGTGGTCAGAAGCAGTGGGAGGACTCACAAGGCCTGTCAATGAAGCTTAAAGACACCATTACACATTATTCAATGAAAGTGAATATATTTTCAGATTGTAAAGCAATAAAGTGTTCACCCATGCAACCAATTGTGATGAGAATTTCTTAACTTTTGAATGCCTCAGACTTTCAGGTGCTGCCCTGACATCCGCAGCCAGGGTGGAGACAGCCTGTACAACCATTGGCCCTGTTGCCTCTGATAACTTCAGCATCGGTCCTCTGGAAAGCCAAGCCCTTGAGAGCCTCTGCTTGCTTTGGCTGGCCTCCTGTGGGTGAGCTACTCCCTTGAGGTTGAGGGGAGAGAGGACAGCCTCTGAGATTCCTGAATGGATGAACTAGGAGTTTCCAGCTGCCTCTCCCCCTCCCTTCAGGTGCCCGAAGGTCCTGGTCTGACTCCTTGGCGCAGAGGAGCCCCGAGGTGCCTTGTGTGCCACTGCAGGAGATTACCCATGGCTACTACAATGGAGTGCAAGCCTGCACACGTCTCCACGTTCTGCTGGGCTAGGGTCTCCATGGCATCTGCCATTCTTCCCATGGACACCTCCCTATGCACACATGTGGGCACCGCTTCAACAGAGAGGTGACGCTCTCCTCGAACTCAAGTGCCACTCTGTTGAGGGCTTCCAACAGCTCTGCATGATGTTCACAGAATCACACAGTGCAGAAGAGGCCCTTCAGCCCATCGAGTCTGCACCGACACGTGAGAAACACCTCACTGCTCCCCCACCTTCTGCTGACTCTACACGATGAGTTGGAAGGCCAGATCCAGAGGCTCGTCATCTGACTCGGACCTCACAGATGCCTCTTCCTCAGCAGTCCTCCGAGTGCCGGGGAACTCAGCTGAACCTACCTCCTCCTGCTGCAGACACGTATCCGTGCGATGACCACGAAATTGTGAACCTGTGTATGCTCTAGCTCTAGGTCCCACTGAGGTGTGTGTTTTTCTGCTGGTGCAGGGTGTGGGTAAGCACTGTGACAGGGCTTCCAGGCTGCTTATTTCCAGCTCTTCAATGGAGGAGGTGTCCTCTAGTCTGGAGGTGAGGGCCTGGATGGAGTTGAGGGACTGGCTGGCTGAGGATGTCAGTCGCTTGGCAGAGCTCCCTGTGACTAAAGTAGAGATAATTAGTGCATGGCAGCAGAGTTAAAAGCAGGAGAGAGAGCACTCACAGTTACAGTGAGGGAGGGATGATGTGATGGAGGATCCTCACGAGGGTGTTTGCCACTGACCTCACCTTCACCGCAGGTCCACGTCATCACCAGTCAGCGTGATGGCACGCTCCTCAAAGTGAGTGAGGGGCCTAATGTGAGCCACTTCACCCCCGGCCTGGCACCTATTCCTGCTGATGTGAGCCAGCTTCTCCTGCATGAAAACAGATGGAGAGAGTGTGAGCAGGACACATGGCACTGCCTGGAATGTTTGTCTAGTGAGCAGAGACATGGACAGGATGAGGACACAAGCTCAAGAGGATTTAACCTGATGGAGATGTGAGGGTGTGTGTGAGAGTTAATGGTGTTGTCCCTTGAGGTGTGAGGTTCCTGTGGATGCATAACGGGTTTGTGAGTGTGTGAGTTGAGAGTGATGAGGTGGTTGACTTACTCTGGCGTAATGGATGAGACCATTCATCCTTTTTTACAGGGCACTGGCGCTGACCACTGCTGCCACCATCTCCCATGCTGGATTAGTGATGTTGCTGCCCCTCCTGCGGCCAGGGTGGGGATAGAGGAAATCACGGTGGGCCTCCACTGCGTCCAAAAGGTGCTCGAGGGACACGTCATTAAGCCAGGGTGTGCAGTCTTCTTGCTGTTCGGAGACATGCCTTCTTTGCAGCAGCCCTGGGCTGGAAGCACTGAGAGGCGTGATGAAGCAGCGAGGTTTTGGCACGGCAGGCGATCAAGAGCCCGCCCGCCATCGAAACGGCGTGTTTCCCGGGAATGCATGATTAATGAGGCAGGATTGAGATGATACAGTGCAAAAACCTGCCATTGCGGCCGGTGGGTAAAACGTTCTTTTTCCCGCCCGATACCATCCATAGTGCAAATCTGGGATGATTCCGCCTAAGGATCCAAATATGCCAAGTCCTGGTCCTCACTTAAAAGTCCCATTCAACTATGTAAGGCCTTAGCACTTTTATCACCCCTTAAAAGGCCAGCAATATCAGCGGTGGTCAGTGCCAGTGCCCTGTAAAAGAGGACAGCCACCCAGTGCTGCAACAGGATGAATGGTGTCATCCATTACACCAGGGTAAGCCAACCACCTCATCACTCTCAGCTCACACATAGCCAGCAAGGAGAATGGGGACTCCCAGCTCTCTGATCTGTAACGAGTCTAACACAGGTTCTAGGCTGGCACATCGAGTCAGATAAAGTTTACCAGCCTTTGTAAGGATAAAGTGGGCTCCATGGATGGGAGGAGGAAGCCTAGTTATTGAAGCGGAACCCAGAAGATGGGTAAATTTTAAATAAAAATGATTATTGACACAGGGAGAACAAGGGAGTATCAGGGTCTCTGGGATAGCCGAGGGAGGAGTGGCGGTCAGGAAAGAGACTTGGTCCTTTTTCCAATGATGATCAAGAAAGGTACCAGTAGATGCAAATCCAACATAAATCTGGCAGGGCAATAGAAATCACAGCTACCAGGAAGACAGGAACAGCAATCAGGTTTACCATTTTCATCACCAGAATGGAGATGGAACAGCCACATGTCATCTTCATCATGATATGATATGACTAAGTGACAATATAACATTTTCAAACACCATTTCAATATAACTTGTGTCATTACACTGTGCTTGGAAAAAAAGGTTTGGTTGAACTTATTTAGCTGAGTTCTATGCTTCGTTATCTATTTCTTTCTGTATTTTCTAGCAATACATCAACCTTGAATGAACATAAGGGATTATATCATATGGAACTATTCTTTACATTCCAAGTTTGTTTTAATTAACTGGAAACACTGTCCCTACAAATGGATTAATAATTTCACTTCAACTTAGCAATAGTGTATGGTTGAAATGAAATTATAGGTTCTGTTTCCCAGACATGGTTTTCTTTATGAGCCTGGCTTTAATAGTTTAAACCTTGAAATTGATTTTTTATTGAACAATTTCATGGGCAAGTTCTCCTTCCTGCACAAACAAAAAAGAGCTTACAAAGCAAATTTTCATGAAGACTTTGCTTCTTTGAGATTGTTTTTTACTCTTTAATGGGATGGGATGTGGATGTCACTGACAAGGCCAGCATTTGCTACCCACCCTGAACTGCCCTTGGACTGAGTGGTTTGCCACACCATTTCAGAGGGAATTTAAGGGTCATCCACATTGCTATGTGTCTGGAGTCACCTGTAGGCCAGACCAGGTAAGGGCCGTAGATTTCCTTACCTAGTGAACCAGATAGGTGCTTACACCAATCAACAATGGTTTCATGGTCATTATGACTGAGACTAGCTTTTCAATTCCAGATTATTACTTAAGCAAAGTCCACCAGCTCCCATGGTGAGATTTAAACCCTTGTTCCCAGGACATTAGCCTGGGCCTCTGAATTACTAGTTCAGTGACATTACCATTATGCCACTATCTCCCCAATGCACAGCAGTCATACAAACCGACATTTAAAGTCCCTGTTCTGGCGTAACTATGTTGAGTTTTTGTAATGATTCATTATCTTTCATCCATCGTAACTGAATGAAGATGGTGTTCTGATCAGAAAAGGAGGAGCCAAAGGGCTCCCCTCTTTACTCCTCCTCGTTTGACTGTAACAGGCATTTTGTGAAAAGAATATACTTGCCAATTCAGTGAGTGTTTAACTGTTTACGCGCTTTGATCATAAAATACACAATCAGGCAAGTTTTATTGAGTTTTAGCAAAGAAAGACGTTAGTTTTATTACACTTAACCCAGTATAAGTGAAATAAAAAGGGTATTCGGCCTGTGAAGGATGGTCACTTGGCTGCCTTCAGGCTGAATTCGGTGACCCTGCGTCATTCCCTCACTGGTCTCAGTGTTTCCGGTGTTGTGGTGATTTAAAGTTGTAGACAGCTGGTTTGGCTGTTCCCCTGGAGACAGCAGTGTCGGGACTGCAGCAGGGGAGAACCTGGGGGCGGAGTCACCCCAGATTTGGACTAAGTGAGGTAGCAGGCAGGTAAAATAACGTCGTAACCACCGGCCGCAATGGCGGCTTTTCACATCATATCATCCCAAATCCGCCATATTAATTACGCAATCCCGGGAAACACACCATTTCCATGGCAGGCGGGCTCTCATTGCTCGCCACGGCATCACCTCGTCGCTTCAACACACTGGGCACCATATTTGATGTGCAGCCACACGCACACCTCTCACTGCTTCCAGTCCACGGCTGCTGCAAAGAAGACATGGCCCCGAAAGGCAAAAAGACTGCAGCCCCCCCAGTTTCAATGACACATCCCTTGAGCGCCTTTTGGACGCAGTGGATGTCCTCACCGTGATGTCCTCTACCCTCGTTCTGGCTGCAGGATGGCAGCAACCGCATGAATCTGGCTTGGGAGAAGGTGGCAGCGGTGGTCAGTGCCAATGACCTGCAAAAGAGGGCAGCCACCCAGTGCAGGATGAATGGCCTCATCCATTCCACCAAGGTAATTCACTCTCCTCATCACTCTCAACTCACACAGTCACAAACCCATCACACATCCACAGGGATCTCACACCTCAAGGGACAACAGCACTAACTCTCACACACACACTCACATTTCCATCAGGCTCATACCCTCTTGAGCTCATATCCTCATCCTGTCCCTGGCTCTGCTCACCATACAAACATTCCAGGCAGTGCCATGTGTCCTGCTCACACTCTCTTCATCTGTTTCCATGCAGGAGAAGCTGGCTCACATCAGCAGGAAGAGGTCCCAGACCGGGGGTGGAGTTGCCCACTTAAGGCCCCTCACTCACTTTGAGGAGTGTGCCATCGCGCTGACTCATGAGGGCATGGACAATGCCTGCGGCGACAGTGGGGTCAGCAGCAAAGGCCCTCATCCTTGACATCTCCCCAGGTGCTCTTTCCCCTCAAGGAGTCAGGCCGGGGCCCTCGGGCACCCAAAGGGAGGAGGAGCGGCTGCTGGACACCCCTGGGTCATTCACTCAGGAATCCTAGGAGCTGTCCACTCCCTCTGAATCCCCTTTGCCTGTGACTCCCTCAACCTCATCCTCTTTTACTGCAGAGGCAGCAGCTGGCCCACAGGAGGACAGCCTAAGCAAGATGGAACCCTCAAGGCCTCAGCTCTCCAGGGGACGCACGCCGAATTCATCAGAGGTAACAGGGCCAATTATTGCACAGTTTGTCTCCACCCCTGCTGCGGATGTCAGTGAAGATCCTAGAAGAGGTAGTAGGCCTGGAGAAGTTAAATTCTGATCACGTGGTTGAACAGGTGAACACATTTTGTCACTTTATAATCTGAAAATATATTCACTTTGACTGATTAATATGTAATGGTGTCTTTCAGCTTCATTGACAGGCTTCGCGAGTCCTCACACTGCAACCCGTCCACTAGCAGTTTAGCTGCACACAGCAGGACCACAAGTGATTCTGGAGGGGGAAGTGTGTGTGTGGGGCAGGGCCTTTAGGAGCCTTGTGCAAACACTCTCCCGCGGACACGGAGCCTTCCTCCATCACACGCATCTCACTGTCCTGAGCATTTTCAATGCTGCCTGCTGGGGTTCCCTTTCAGTTGTCCATCTGAGTTGACCTGCATCTCCACCCACCCACTGACTGCGCTCCCATGCAGCACCTGCGCCCGTCCAGCACGAGGCTCCGCTCACTTTTAATTTTGACAACAATGGTTGTCGTCAAGTTTTGGATCAGCTCCCCCGTCCATTCCCCTCCCCCAGTCATCCATGTCCTTCCCCCATTGCCTTCCCCCTGGCATCACTTTCCACTCCCCATCATCACCTACCAACCTGAGCCCTTGTCTTTCCAGGATGTCCAGATAAACTGCGCATTCCCTACCTTCCCGAGAATCCCACCCCATTCACATTGACCTCCCTGACCTCCTCCTTCTCACCCCAGGGTCTGTGTTTGCCTCCAAGTCCGCACCAACCACCCTCACCATCCCTGCTACCACCACCATTACACCCTCACCCGCCCACTCCATCGGCTGACTCTGCCCCCCTCATACTCACCATTCCCTCCTATCACATCCATGCTCAATTCACTCCCCAGGAGACAGTCATTCACTCCACAGTCCCTTCCCTTGCACGTTCACCTGGACATTTCCCCCTCCATCTCCCTTCTCCAGCCTTACTCCCTCCTCCCCGGAAACCATTCCCCTCCTAACTCCTTCCTGCCCCAACACACTCCCCCACCGCCCCACCAGACACCTTCCCCCCTCCGAACTCCTTGCTCTCTCCAACCCCTTCCACTCTCCAAACTCCTATCCCCTCCAAACTTCCTCTCTTACACCTTCCTTCCCCTACCTCCCCATTGTCACATTCTCTCCTGTTACACCCCCCTCCACCATACTCCCTCCTCCTCCTCCCAACCTCACCCCCCCGACACCTTTGTTCCCCACCCCAGCCCCACCCCCCCAGTACACCTTCCTTTCCCAGTCACACCTAGACCTACCTCTTCCAAACACACCCCCCCCCCACTGACTCCCCCCCCCACCGTACATCTTCCTCTCCCACTCAACTGGACCTTCGTCCCCCCCCACCCACCACAACACCCGACAATCATCTCTAGCAGCCCATGGCTAAGACCGTGATGAACCGAAGCAGACCTGAGACATCAAAGTGACCTCCCACCTTCCGTGAACTGCTTCGTGGCAGAGCCACGTCCATGGGAATCCACCCAGGATACGATGCATGTGTCCCTCCAGGGTCCGGTAGCTGTAGGGCTCCAGCATCTTCTCCTCGGATGTCTGTGATCTGAGCAAGGCCCCAATGATAAGTCCCGGCTTCTGCACATCACACTTATCTGGACGTGTTCTGGCCCGGCGTGTTTTCCCAACAGTATAACGGTAAATCTGGTGTGGCGGGTGGGGGGGTGGGTGGGTACAATTCCGGTCAGGCCTTACTTTGCATCCCATTACCGGGAGGCAAAGTGGGTTCACATCGGCCTCTGGCAGGATTGGCGTTCTGCCAAGGCAGATCCCATCAAACAATCCTGCTGGGCTTTCATGCTGCCGTGAAACCCATTTTTGGCCTTCTCGCCATATGGTCCCCCCCTCCCGCCCGCCATGACGCCCAACGCCAACGGGGCGGGAAAATTCCGGCCTTAGTCTCTGTTTTACGAAGTCTCTGTTTTTAAAAGTTAAGCTCAGGCTTCCAGTCGGTGGATTAAAAATCTTCTTTTTCGTCATTCTTTCATGGAATGTGGGTGTCGCCGGTGAGGCCAGCATTTGTTGCCCATCCCTAATTGCCCTTGAACTGAATGGCTCTCTAGGCCTTTGCAGAGGGCAGTTAAGAGTTAAGAACGTTGCTGTGGGTCTGGAGTCACATGTAGGCCAGACTGGGTAAGGATGGCGGATTTCCTTCCCTAAAGGGCATTCGTGTACCGGATAGATTTATACAGCAATCAGTGATAGTTTTATGGTCACCGTCACTGAGGCTAGCTTTACAATCCAGATTTATTTATTGAATTCAAGTTCCACCAGCTGCTGTGGTGGGATTCAAACTCTGTCCCCGTCACATTAGCCTAGGCCTCTAGATTATGAGTCCAGCGACCTACCAAGATACCACCGTATCCCCCAAATAAAGCATGTTGACATAAAGGATGTTTTTGTGCCAACTGGTTTTATTATTTCAATAGGAACCACTGTACTGACCTTTCATTAGGCCAATAAAGGTTGAACTTTAGGGCCCCTTAAGTAGGGTTAAGGGGGTTATACCAACTACTCACACTGCTAACTGGCAAAATAAAATCTCAATGGTGCTTTAACAATTTTTTTTTTTAAAAGCAGTAAAACTTAATACTCCATTCATTATTTTGAAAAATCCACACAGCATTAATATAACACACAACAGCTTCGTTAGAAACCAATAGCAGATTTGCTCTGAGCATTGTCCCTGCTGTTCATTAGATTTGAATTTGCCCATAGACATTCTAGAAACATAGAAACATGGAAACTAGGAGCAGGAGTAGGCCATTCAGCCCTTTGAGCCTGCTCTGCCATTCAATATGATCATGGCTGATCCTCTATCTCAACGCCATATTCCCGCACTCTCCATACTCCTTGATGCCCCTAATATACAAAAAATTATCAATTTTTTTCTTGAATATACTCAGTGACCCAGCCTCCACAGCCTTCTGTGGTAGAGGGTTCCACAGGCTGACCACCCTCTGAGTGAAGAAATTTTTTCTAATCTCAGTCCTAAATGGCCTGCCCGGAATCCTGAGACTGTGGCCCCTGGTTCTAGACTCCCCAACCAGGGGAAACATCCTCCCTGCATCCAGTCTGTCTAGCCCTGTTAGAATTTTATTCATTTCAATCAGATCCCCTCTCATTCTTATAAACTCTAGCGAATATAGGCCCAGTCAAACCAATCTCTCCTCATATGATAGCCCTGCCATCCCTGGTATCAGCCTAGTGAACCTTTGCTGCATTCCCTCTATGGCAAGTATATCCTTTCTTATGTAGGGAGACCAAAACTGAACGTAATACTCCAGGTGTGGTCTCACCAAGGCCCTGTATAACTGCAGTAAGATGATCCTACTTCTGAATTCAAATCCTCTTGCAATGAAGACCAACATACCATTTGCCTTCCTAAGTGCTTGCTGCACCTACCTGTTTACTTCCGTTGACTGGTGTACAAGGACACCCAGATCCCTTTGTACATCCACATTTCCCCAATATATCACCATTTAAATAATACTCTGCCTTTCTGTTTTTCACACCGAAGCATATAACTTCAGATTTATCCACATTATCCTGCATCTGCCATGCATTTGCCCACACACACAATTTGTCTAATTCGCCCTGAAGCCTCCTTGCATCCTCCTTACAACTGACAACCCCGCCAGTTTTGTGTCATCAGCAAACTTGGAAATATTGCATTTGGTTTCCTCATCCAAGTCATTTATATATATTGTGAATAGCTGGGGCCCAAGCACTGATCCCTGCGGTACACCACTAGTCACTGCCTGCCTCCTGTAAAAAGACCCATTTATTCCCACTCTCTGTTTCCGGTCCGTCAACCAATTCTCAGTCCATGCCAGTATATTACCTCCAATCCTATGTACTTTAATTTTTCCCACTAGCCTCTTATGTGGGACTTTATCAAAAACCTTCTTGAAATCCAAATACACCACATCCACTGTTTCTCCCTTATCTATTCTACTCATTACATCCTCAAAAAACTCCAATGGATTAGTTAAGCATGATTTCCCTTTCATAAACTCATGCTGACTTTGTCTAATCCCGTTAATGCTTTCCAAGTGTTCTGTTACCACATCTTTTATAATAGACTCTAGCATTTTCCCCACTACTGATGTTAGGCTAACTGGTTTGTAATCCCCTTAACCCTACTTAAGGGGCCCTAAAGGTCAACCTTTATTGGTCTAATGAAAGGTCAGTACAGTGGTTTCTATTGAAATACTAAAACCAATTGGCACAAAAACATGCTTTATGTCAACATGCTTTCTCTGCTTTTTCTCTCCCTCCTTTATCAAATAATGGAGTTACATTTGCCACCCTCCAATCTGTAGGATCTGCTCCAGAGTCGATAGAATTTTGGAAGATGACCACCAATGCATCCAATATTTCCATGGTCACTTCCTTTAGTACTCTGGGATGTAGATTATCAGGCCCTGGGATTTTTCAGCCTTTAACCCCATTAATTTCTTTAGCACCGTTATTTTACTAATACTGATTTTCTTCAATTTCCCCCTCTCACTAGACCCTTGGTTCCCTAACATTTCTGGGAAATTATTTGTGTCCTCTTTTGTGAAGACAGAATCAAAATATGTCAATTCTTCTGCCATTTCTTTGTTCCCCATTACTTCTGACTGTAAGGGACCTGCGTTTGTCTTTGCTAATCTTTTTCTCTTCACATATTTATAGAAGCTTTTACGGCCAGTTTTTTATGTTCCCTGCAAGTTTACTCTCATACTCTATTTTCCCCTTTTTGGTCAATATTTTTCTGAGTATTCGCACGGCAAGCTCCTGTCAACCAACTATCCAAAAAGCACAGCATCCTCTACAGGGCATTTATCAGTTGGGCAAACAGGACTAGAAATTGTGTGTCAGCTTAACCAATCAGATTCACAGGTCATTAATGAGCAACGCAGAGTCTGAACCAGGGAGTGTCAGTTAGAATGGTTCATTCAAAGTCAAATCAGGCACAGAAAGTGAAATAAAGAGAGGAAAGAGAGAGAGAAATAAAAGAGACAGGAAGAAACCATTTTTTAAAATGTTTTTAATTAGATTAATTTAAGTTAAATGTAATTAATTAATAATTAAAGCTGAAGGAAAACGACTCCACACTTGTAAAAGTTAACTTTCAGTGCTAATGTGGTTAACTGACAGTAATCAAGACTTACCTGCCAGGGTGCTTACCTGTCCCTTCTCTGTTAGCTGACGTCCAATCTGTGCATAAATAACAGTGAGTTTTATTAGTCTGAACTTTATTTTACCGCAGCATCCAGTCCAATGTGTCTCACCCGAGATGTGATCTGAATACAGTAATAACACTGGTACACTGAAACACTGAAAAATAAATAGCTATTAGTGGCTTACAGGGCAGTAAATTCATTCGAGGCTTTGGCGACATCATTAATTAGCCAGTTCATAAACATCAACAGAATCCACAAGGTTGAATTACAACTTGCACTCACTGTCAGCTATTAGTGATTCACCATAAAATGTAGTGAATGCATCTGCAATTTCTATTCATTTTCTGACCTTTCCTAGTCATACATAGTGGTCACATTGAGGTTCAAAGTGCAATTATGTTGTTTACTCAAGGCCCCATGATTGTTCAATACTGCCCAACGACCCGTTTCAAAAAATAATCTGAAGGAACAAAGGGAAACTGGCTGAAAGAAAATTAGCCCTGTCTTGGATTTCTAAAGCTGAACTCTATAATGATTTGATAAAAAATAAACATTGCACACATCTGAGCTGATGTCCTTTTGGTTAGAACAATAAAAATATGGACTCTGTTCCCTATGTTCTTTGACAAGAGCTCAAGAAACCCATTCCCTTTTACATATCTATACAGACTATTTAAAATTACTTTGAAATATTTAAATAGAAGAAATCATATATCACATGGAACTGTTTATTGAGGCGTTCTCGTAAGTTGATATTGAGTAAATAACTTTTTGAGCTGCATTTCCAAAATAATTCAAAGTAAACTTAAAGATATTACATTTGTTAAACCCACTTAGTATTAATTTTGAAATAGGCACTCAGTAAGTCTAACAAATGAAATACTGTCCCCCTAATAGCTTCAGAAATGCTGCCTAGTGAAGCAATGTTCCGATGCTGATTCTATTGGGTGTTTAGGCTGTAACAGTTCTTCAGGCATTCTTGTTAGTGTCCAGTCATGTCATTAACAATTTTTAAACTGGACAAGTTGCTGAGTGTACCTAAAAGTTGAAATGATCTTTTCCATGTTTTAACACATAAAGGAATGGTAAGAGTCTAAAACAATAAAATGATTCAATCACAAGTGATGAATGATCTAAAATCCAACTGAGAACTGGTGAAAAATCTGTTCCACTTGCCGAAGATTATTTACAACCAAATGCTGTCAGCAGTCGAAAATTGAAGTAAAGCCTCATCTCCGCTGTCCAAGCAACAAAATTTGTGCTCGGTCCCTGCTGAGAAGAAATTTTTTGACAATGATGTAGGCTGAAATTAACAGAGCATGAAGTGGCTCCCATGGGCAGGGCAGAGACATTCTGGGATCTGGATTCACATCCTTTATTTTTATTCATTCATGGGATGTGGGTGTCACCGGCTGGGCCAGCATTTACTGCCCATCCCTAATTGCCCTTGTTCAGAGGGTAGTTAAGAGTCAACCACATTGCTGTGGGTCTGGAGTCACATGTAGACCAGATTTCCTCCCCTAAAGGGCATTAGTGAACCAGATGGGTTTTTACAACAATTGACAATGGTTCCACAGTCATTGTTACACTTATAATTCCAGATTTTTATTGAATTCAAATTCCACCATCTGCCATGGTGGGATTCAAACCTGGGTTCATAGAGCATTACCCGTCCAGTGACAATACCACTATGCCACTAAGCCACCACCTCCCTGTCTCCTGTCCCCGCTGGTTGTAAAGTCACACTGCTCAATCTCAGAATAATGCCAAGTGGACACTGGACTATAGCAATAAATTGTTCTTGATTTTATTCTAATTAATATTTAATCGGCAATCTCAGTCAGAGAGGTCATGCAATGGCTGGTGTGGGGAAATTGAGAGTGTTACACTGGTACAATCGTGGCAATATAGCCTCTAGTGCAATTTTAAAGGGTGTGCAAGAGCTGGGAGAACTGGGGGTTTCAAAAGGAAATCTTTGAGGGTGACAGGACAAGTTGAGAAGCCTGTTAAATAAAAGAATCCAGGGTCCACAGCTTTATAAATTGAGGCTTAGGGCAGAATTTCACGCTTTGCGGGTGGGCACACACCCAACCCGATCGGGCATATAGTGCGAGAAGACGTCAGGCAAGCGTTCCGATGTCATTCAGGTCGGCGGGCACTTGCGGGTGTCAGAGCCACGCCCACAATCAATTAAAAGGCCACTTAAGGCCATTAGAAACCCTACTGAACCCAATTTTATGTTGCCCATGCAATTTCGCGCTCATCGCATGGGCAAAATGGGCAGGCGGGCAGCCCACATTTTGCAAAGCCTTATCCAAGGGTGGGATAAAAAGGCTCAGCAGCATTGACAGTGTGAGCAGTGAAGAGTTTAGGAGATAGTTTGCTGCTGGTTGCTTATTCGAACTTCACAGCTTCATCTTAGTTCTGAGCTTCATTCTTAGCATTTCTAGGCTTTGTTTCAGCACTCGCTAGTGTCTCCAAGGCTCCCGGAGGATTTTGACAGTACGGACCCTTCTAGGTATCAGACAGCCTTTTGTCACCCTGGTAATGGGGGTTTCCGCTGGAGGCACCTCCTCTGAGGAGGAAGAGAGGGGCAGAAGGGAGAGGAGGCCACGTGTCCCAATGCAGCTTCCAAGGGAGGGACCTGTGGGAGGAGAGGCGCAGGCACAAGGGGTGCAGGGCCAGCAGATAGTCCAAGGCGGAAGAGGCCGCAGAAGATGCCACTATCCTGCTGCCAGGGTTTACAGGCGGTGATGCAGCTACCTCAACATGTACGAGGTGCAATGCCGAAGGAGGCTCCGCCTTTCAAGGGAGACAGTGACCTCCATCTGTCAGATGATTGGACCTGAGATCAGCTCCAACTGTGTGGGTGGACACCCCATGCCAGTGGCTCTGAAGGTCACAGCGGCCCTCAACTTCTATGCCTCCAGGGGTCAGTGGGGCATCTGTGTGGAGTGTCCCAATCAGCTGTCCACAGTTGCATTAAGCTGGTGACAGAAGCTCTGTTCAGCTGGGTAATGACATTTATTCATTTCCATGTGGACGAGGCCGGCCAGAGGGTTTGCATTTATTGCTGAGTTCCCCTGTATCCAGGGTGCACACATGTGACCATCAAGGCGCCAGCGGGTCAGCCGGGTGTCTTTGTCAACAGGAAGGGATTCCACTCGATAGTTAGATAGTCAGATAGTTTGTGACCACAGGACGCAGATTCTGCAAGTCTGTGCAAGGTAGCCTGGCAGCTCCCATGACGCTTATATCCTCAGACACTCCCAGGTGCTGAGGCTATTCAATGCTCCAGCCCGACTGGATGGATGGTTGCTGGGTGACAAGGCTATCTGTTGAAATGGTGGCTTATGATGCTGCTCCGCCACCCAAGAACAGAGGTAGAGCAGCGTTATAATAGGAGTCACGCCTCCACAAGAGTGGTGGTAGAGAGGACCATAGGTCTTCCGAAGATGCGCTTCCGATGCCTGAACCGTTCAGGTAGAGCACCAAAATACCCCCCAGAGTGGGTGTCACTGATAGTCGTTGCATGCTGCGCTCTCCACAATCTGACACTGGCAAGGGGGGACCCACTGGAGGAAGAGGATCTTTACGCAGCTCCACAGGCCACAGAGGATGAATCCAGTAGTGAGTCAGAAGAGGTGCCTGGTGAAGAAAATGCTGAGGGTGTGGAGGCAGACCTCAGTATCCTTCAGGGAGGCAGGGAAACCAGGGACGCCTCAATCCAACGCTCCTTCAGCTAGGCTGCCAAAGATCTGCTTCGACCTCATTGCCAGGGCTGCCGCCTCCATCCCAGATGTCTGAAATGATCCTTTCATTTGAACCTAAAGTCCACTCAGTGCCTGTGCAATAAAGTTTACAGCCACTCACATCCAGCATTACATACTGGCGTATGCTGCATCAAAAAATTAAAAAGGTGAAGCAGACTCAGGCAATGATGACAAAAACAAAATTTGTCATTTTCACAATCCAAACAAATTAACATAAGCTTCTCTGGTCTTCATTCCCAGACCAGTAAACATAAACAAAACATTACAGAACAGAAGATCACCTGTGACCTCTTGTGCTTTAAACTTACCTTTGTGAGTGCTACATCTTGGTGTCCCTCCACCCACTCTGCAACCGCTCCCCCCACCACCCACCTCACTGGCAGTGACATTGGAGACAGCCTGCTGACTGCTGTCCTGTTAGCCTTGATGATCTTGGCAGTCATCCTCTGGCCAGTGGAGCCTACACAGGCCCCGCCTGGGAGGGAGCGGCCAGTGCCACGGCTGGCATCTCCCCAGTCATTGCAGCCTCATCAGGTGTCACGGTCAATGGCAGAGGAGCGGAGGAGCTGCTGCCGTCATCCAGAGCGCCCAGAGAGGAACCCGTAGAGATGACAAGCAGCTCGTGCACCAACATCAATCGCTCTGGATCTCCCTGCTCACCATTGATGGATGGGCACCTAACTGGGATACTGGAAGCCTCATACATCTCCCACACTGGCACAGACCACCTGAGGTCAGTGCCCTGAGTGAGGGCTTGCAGGTCCAAGCGCAACCCCAGGAACCCCTGATTCTGTCCCTGGAGCTGCCTCTCTATGAGAGTCGCCATTCTCTCAATGGAGGAGGCAGTGCGCTCGGTCATGAGGGTCAACACAGTGCTCACGCTCCACATAGACCCCTCCACAACAGAGACCATGGCACACAGACTCTCATGGATCTCTGCCAGATCCTCCCGCACATCTTGCTGGACATCCAGCATCTGCCGCCTGATAGACGACTCCAGAGGCTCATCATCTGCCTTCGGTTCAGCATCATCCTGATCTCCAGCAGTCCTCCAACTGCTGGCGCCCTGGGCACTCTCTGCCTCTGCCTGCTCCTCAAGTGAGTGTGAAGTGCCCTTACCGCTGTGCACCGACATTCTAGCCAATGATCTAATGCCCACCGGGGTGCTGGTATCTGCGCTGGTGCCTGGTTCAGAGAGCGGGAGTGACGCTAGTGCAGCTGAAATCCGGTGGTCCTCTGACATCGGGATGGCTCTTTGGGGTCCTGCGATTGAGTGAGTGCTGGCGAATCTAAGGGAGAACAACAGCATGTCATTAGTTAAAGTCATCACACTGTCACTGTGCATGCCAGGCACCCTGGTGAGACAATGGAGATCTGCATCATGGTGCCATCATCTTTCAATGATCAATGGGGAATCCAGTTTTGAGGCTCCCATCAATGAAGAGGCTACACAAGAATGTTTGTACCATCCAACACTCTCACCTCTGTGCACTCCACTCTTACCTTCGTCTGACACCCCAGTTTCTCTGCAGCTGGCTGACCGAGGTGCGTGTCACCTCTCCAGCTCCAAGGCATCCTGCTCGAATCTGGTTAGGGTTAGGAGGTTTGGAGGGCCTCTGCCTGTCCCCAACCTCTCAATGTTGTTATGGCTCGTCTTCTCCTGAAAGGATAGAGGAGCATGGATTAGTCCCCTCTCTACCTGCAGCGCCATTGCAGCCGGGCCAACCTCAGGTGAGGAATACCTGGCAGGGCACATCCAAGTCGTGGCCCTGAGCCACAAGGCACTCAGTCCAAGCAGCCAGGGCTCACACCCCCTGGCCAGCTCTAGTGTCATTGGCAGTTCGCACTCAGACTCTTAACACTCCTGAACTCCACGGGGGGGACGGCCAGACCTTGACACTTCACCACACTGATCCATGCCAACACGGCCATGGAAGGAAGGTCATTGATGAAGTAGCAGGAGATGGTAGGGCCTAGGACAGTACCCTGAGGAACTCCTGCAGCCAGGTCCTGGAACTAACATAAAAAATGAAAATGCTGGAAAAGCTCAGCAGGTCTGACAGTATCTGTGGAGAGAGAAACAGAGTTGATGTTTTGAGTCCATTCTTCAGAGCGAGCATACGGACTAGAAACGTTAACTCTGTTTCTCTCTCCACAGATGCTGTCAGACCTGCTGAGTTTTTCCAACATTTTCTGTTTTTGTTTCAGATTTCCAGCATCCGCAGTATTTTCCTTTTATCCTTGAGCTGAGATGACTGACCTCCAACAACCACAACTATCTTCCTTTGTGCTAGGTATGGCTCCAAGCAGCAGAGAGTTTTCTCCTAACTCCCATTGGCTCCAGTTTTGCCAGGGCTCCTTGACGCCACACTCGGTCAAATGTGGCCTTGATGTCGAGGGCATTAACTCTCACCTCACCTATTACAGCAAGAGTTTTAAAACATGAAACATTGTCACATCATTCTTTTAGCTAGAAACTGGAAGTCAGAATTTCTTTTTAAAGGTTACTGGCCTCCATGACACATGGAGACGATCATAACATATAATTCAATGAACATGGGAAAGAAGGTTAGGTTGATTTCAACATGAAGGCTGCCATGAGTTTGTCAAGCACGTCACTTGAACAATCAACTGCCAATCTTTTTTTATAAAACACGTTCCCCAGTGATGTTTTCCCATGATAAAATCAAATGGTACATCAGCGAACTATTCTGTTTGTTCCCATGAGTTTTTTTACTGTTTAAAGCAAATTATCCATCCAGCCAAACCCAGTCCATTCTAAGTGACATGTGAGGAGAAACGTTTCACAGGCTACGGGGAAAGGGAAGCGGGAATGTGAACTAAGCAATTGGATAGTTCTTTCAAGGAGCTGGCACAAGCGTGAGGGGCCCACTGACCTCCTGCTGTGCTATATCATTCCATGATTGCATCACTACTAACCCCAGCAATTCTTCCAGGGTCAGCTTCACTAAAATATCTTTGGCACTCTCCCTGTGATTTTTTTTTTCAGGCATCTAATTGGGAACTGGTCACTGGGAGGCTGGGTATTGATGCGCTACTTTAAATTGTGTGTGTCTTCAGCAGCTTAAACAGCCAGGAATCATCAGGGAGAACTTTGGATTTCGGGAAAGGGAAATCTCGCCCACATTGACAGAGAAGGGCAGTGAAGCCCAACGAAGACTATAATGAGGTTTGGAGCTGAAACCAAAGTGAGCATCAGTGAGCAGGCGATTGCTGAGTGTCACTTGATGGCACCGTCAACGACATCATCCATGAGTAGACTGATGGGGCGGTAATTCTTTGCATTGGATGTGCCCTGCTTTTTGTGGACAGGACACATCTAGGCAACTTTCCACATTGCCACGTAGATGCCAGTGTTTGTAGCTCTACTGGAACAGCTTGGCCTAAGGGCGCAGCTACTTTTGGAGCACAAGCCTTCAGTGCTACAGCCAGCATGTTGTCAGGGCCCATTATCACTGCAGCATCCTGTGCCTTCAGCTGTTTCTTGATATCACACGGGCCTAGATTTTATGCTGAGGCTAGGCACCCCAGTGTAAATTTCGGGTAGAGCCCAGCTATGCTTAGCCAACTCGCCACACTTTAATTTTTCAGGCGATACCCCTTTAAATAGTATGAGGTGGAACTCCCATCCATCACCAGGAGGGTGTCCTCCCTCAAAGAGCTGCCAGCCAATCGGAGGCCGGCAGGTCTGCACACTAGCAGCACCAACCAGGAGCAGTGGCTACTGACAGTACTGCAGGTAGGCAACGGAAGTGGTCTTCAGCGATGGACCTGGATATTCGGGTAAGTCCAAGATCTCGCTGGGGCCAGGCCGACAAGCCCCGGTGAGGATGGGGTGGGAGGCATATTGGACATGGCAGGGTGGATGTGGGGAGGCAAAACTGTGGGAGGAAGGCCTTTTTTAGGCACCGGAAGCCTGGGAAGGAGGTACCACCCCCCCTCACCTCCCCCCCCCCACTCCCCCCACTTCCATCCGCATCCCCCCCTCCCTTTAACTGACTAGCAGACTGCAGGGTTAAACATGCTGAGCTACACTTTGGGCACAGGCTTCTCTCGCTGCCTATTTTATCAGAGAGGTGACCAGATGAGGCCTTTAATTGGGTATTAATTGCCCAGTTAAGGGCCTCAATTGGGCCACAGGCGGGCAAATTTCCCAACGCCTCCCCAGCCGCCTGTAAAATCATAGAGGTAATGGGGGTGGGTGGGCCAACTGCGGGTATGCCAACGATGGCACAGCACCCTAATTTATGGGTCCACCCCCCTGTTTTCCCACTCGCAGGGTGCCCATAAGTTCAGTCCATGGACTAAAACAAATTGGCTGAAGGCTGGCATCTGTGATTCTTGGGACCTCAGGAGGAGGCTGAGATAGATCATCCACTTGGCTCTTCTGAATGAAGATGGTTACAAATGTCTTGTCTGATGTGCTGGACTCCCCCAACATTGAGGATGGGGACATTTGTGGAGCCTTCTCCTCCAGTGAGTTGTTTAAGTGTCCACCACCAGTCACGACCGGATATGGCAGAACTCCAGAGCTTTCATCGGGTCCATTGATTGTGAGATCGCTTAGCTCTGTCTATCGCATGCTGTTTCTGCTGTTTGGCACACAAGTAATCCTGTGTTGTAGCTTCACTTGGTTGACACCTCATTTTTAGGTGCTGTTCCTGGCATGCCCTCTTGCATTCTTCATTGAACACCTTGACTTGATAGCAATGGTAGAGTGGAGGATATACCAAACCACGAAATTTCAGATTGAGGTTAAATATAATTCTGCTGCTGCTGTTGGCCCACAGTGCCTCATTGATGTTCAGTTTTGAGCGGTTTATAGCCCCTAACAGTAGCTACACAGAGCAAAAGGTATAAATCAAGAACTAATGGGGGCTGATAAAATGATATTCCCACAAATTGTGGGAGATTTTAATCTTCATATCAATTGGGTGAATAGAATTGGCAAAGGGAGCCTTGAGGATGAGTTCAAAGAGTGCATTCAAGACTGTCCCTGAGAACAATATGTTCTAAGGAATAGGCTATTTTAGATCTGGCAATATGTAATGAGACAGGATTAATGAATGACCTCTGAGTAAAGGATCTTCTTGGTAAGAATGATCATAACATGATGGAATTTCCCATTCAGTTTTGGGGCAAGAAATTTGGGTCTAAAACCAGTGAACCAGTGTCTTAAACTTAAATAAAGTCAATTCTTGGGCATGAAGACAGAGTTGCCAAAAGTGGACTGGGAAAATAGATTAAAAGGTAAGATGGTAGAGAAGCAGTGTCAGACATTTAAGGAGATATTTCATAATTGTCAACAAAGATATATTCTATTGAGAAAGAAAAATGCTTTGAGAAGGATGAACCATCCATGGATAACCAAAGGTAAGGATGGTAACTACTATTGGGAAAATGCAAAAATTCATTATTAATGAGGTAGTAACAGGACATTTAGAAAATCATTCATACAATCAGGCAGAGTCAACATGGTTTTGTGAAAGTGAAACGATGTTTGACAAATTTATTAGAGTTCTTTGAGGATGTAACAAGCAAGGTGAATAAAGGGGAACTAATAGATGCATTGCATTTAGATTTCCAAAAGGCATTCAATAAGGTGCCATATAAAAGATTACCACACAAGATAAGAACTCATGGAGTAAAAACAAAAAATGCTGCAAAAACTCAGCAGTTCTGACAGCATCTGTGGAGAGAGAAACAGAGACAATGTTTCGAGTCTGTATAGCTCTTCTTCAGTCTGAAGAAGAGTCATACGGACTCGAAACGTTAATTTTGTTTCTCTTCCCACTGATGCTGGCAGGCCTCCTGAGTTTTTCCAGAATTTTCTGTTTTTATTTCAGATTTCCAGCATCCACAGTATTTTGCTTTTATCAAAAGATCTCATGGTGTTGGGGGTTATATATTAGCATGAATAGAGGATTGGCTCACTAACAGGAAACAGAGCATCTGGATAAATGGGTCATTTTTAAGTTAGTGAACTGTAAGCAGTGAAGTGCCACAGGGTTCAGTGCTGGGACCTCAACTATTTACGATCTATATTAATGACTTGGATGAAGGGACAGATTGTATTGTAGCCAAATTTGCTGATGACACAAAGATAGGTAGGAAAGCAAGTTGTGAGGAGGATACAAAGAGTCTTCAAATGGATATAGATAGGTTAAGTGAGTGGGCAAAAAATTGGCAGATGGAGTATAATGTGGGAAAATGTGATTTTGTCCACTTTGGCAGGAAGAATACAAAAACAATATTTTTTTTTAAATGAAGAGAGACTGCAAAATGCTACAGTACAGAGCGATCTGTGAGTCCTTGTACATGACTCATAAAAAATGTGCAGTTACAGCAAGTAATTAGGAAGGCAAATAGAATGTTGGCCTTTATTGCAAGGGGGTAGAGTATATAAGTAGGGAAGTCTTGCTACTACTGTACAGAGCATTGGTGA
Organism: Cetorhinus maximus; assembly: GCF_964194155.1. NCBI lineage: Eukaryota > Metazoa > Chordata > Chondrichthyes > Lamniformes > Cetorhinidae > Cetorhinus > Cetorhinus maximus. Next base: position 161,940,082 of record NC_135882.1, read on the forward strand.
GACTACACCTGGAGTACTTTGTACAGTTTTGGCCTCCTAACATAAGAAGGTGCAAGTAGGTGAACCCATGCCTCCCCTCTTACGCTCCTAACTCTAAGGTTTGGCCTGAACCCATCCAGGTGGAGAAAATGGTCAATGTTCACAACTCACCCTTTTAATAGCTTATTGTAATATTGATAGACTTACAAGCGCCAGTACCCTGCTCCCCTTATGTTAGATCAGTACTTACAAATGCTGTTTACCATCGATAAACTTACAAACGTCAGTGCCCCTTTTAAGTTAAATCAGTATCATAGTCACAAACACCGTTCCTGTAACTTCTGAGTTGCACTCACACTTCTAGCTCTTGATTTGCTGCTTCTGTTCCAGCTGTTCCTTTAGCTTAGTTGTCCCATTTTAGTTCATCCAATTCCCTTATTAAACTTATTTTCTGAGAGCTCTATACTGTGTAGTGCTGCCACTGCTGCCGGCTGCTGCTTTCTCTCTTGTCTGCTTCGGCTGTTACTGCTTTCTGCTACTACCACCACTGCCCTTGCTACTAAAAACACACGTTTCTTAAAACTACCAAAAAAAGAATCACACCCGTGACAACACTTGCTGCAAAACCTCACCCCAAATCTGTGTCTTCTTACATATTGTAACTTTCCTGGTTCATGAATAGTCCATCAATACATGAAGGCGGTTTCAATGGGGAAGACCTTGGTTATACCAGGTTGGTTTTGCTCTAATCAAAAAGTTCTCTAGTCCATAAATAGTCCATTAACATATGAAAGTGGTTATGATGGGGACGAACCCAATTATCATATCAGGTAGGCTTTGCTCTAATCAAAAAGTTCTCTGAAATTGGCATTTCCAAGGAATTTGGGGGCACATTCAGATGCAGTGAATCCAAATCTGTAGGCATTATTTACAGCTCCAGAGGTAGTAGATGCAGACCCATTGTGTGGTCTGATGGGCTGGTTAGTTCTCCCGTGGAATACTGGGAGGCAGAGTTTGGCCAATTTCTGGAAATTATCCATCACAAACAGCCGTTTTGCCCAACTTATTTGTTTGCTTTTAAATGTTGGCTTCTTTTAATTTGAATGTGTTCTTGCTGAAGGACTGGCTACACAGAGATATACTTGTATTAGTTCAGAGAAGGTTCACCAGGCTGATTCCTGGGATGAGGGGTTTGTCTTATAAGCAAAGGCTGAGCAAGTTGGGGTTTAGAAGAATGTGAAGTCACCTGATTGAATTATATAAGGTTCTGCTTGATAGGCAGATGCTGGGTTGAACTAGGGGACACAGTTTATAAATAAGGTATCACCCATTCAAGATGGAGATGGGGATGAATTTCTTTTCTCATAGGGTCGTTAATGTTTGGAATTCTCTTCCACAGAGAGCGATGGAGGCTGGGTCATTGAATATATGCAAGGCTGAGTTAGGCAGATATTTGATCAACAAGGGAATTAAGGGCTTTGGGGAGGTGGGGGCGGGGGTCAGGCAGGAAAGTGGAGTTAAGATCACAATCAGATCATCGGTGGACCAAATGGCCCATTCCTGCTCCTATTTCTTATGATCTTATGTTCAGGACGTTGGTCCTATTTTGGTGAAGAGGTAAAAACAAGCAGTGGAGAGTGCTAAAATACCACGAAGGCAATCAGTGCCTTAATGATCCTCCGGGTGGCCATTCCAATTTCCAGCCTCAACCCTTTTACCAAGATGACATCTCGCAGACTAAACAGGCGTTTTAGCTTAAGATCCCAACTTGCAGACTCAGAGACTCTTTAGCACCAAAAAGTTCCAGGGAAAATTTCCCCTGAACAGTTTTTAAGCAAGTTCAGAGCCAGAGGAAAGTGGTGGTGAGGAGGGGAGGAAAGAACAAATGGAAAGATCTACAAATGGAGTACAGAACAGGAGTGATTCAATGACAAAAAGGAAGGTGGGACAAGGTTAAAGAAGGTGGTAATGGGATAAGTAATGATACAAATGATGTACCTAGAGAAGCTGAAAATAGCTTTTTTTTTATTCATTCACGGGATGTGGGCTTTGCAGGCTGGACCAACATTTATTGCCCATCCCTAAATGTCTTTGAGAAGGTGGTGGTGAGCTGTTTTCTTGAACCACTACAGTCTGTGTGGTGCAGGTACATCCACAGTGCTGTCAGGGAGGGAGTTCCAGGATTTTGACTTAGTGGCAGTGAAGGAACGGCAATATATTTACAAGTCAGGAATGTGAGTGGCTTGGAAAGGAATTTCCAGATGGTGGTGTTCCCATGAGTCTGCTGCCCTTGTTTGCCAAATGGTAGTGGTCGTGGGTTTGGAAGGTGCTGTCTAAGTAAGCTTAGTGAGTTCCTACAATGCATCTTGTAGATGGTACACACTGCTGCCACTGTATGTTGGCGGTGGAGGGAGTAAATGTTTGTGAATGTGGTGCCAATTAAGTGGGCTGCTTTGTCCTGGACGGTGTCAAGCTTCTTGAGTGTTGCTGGAGTTGCACTCATCCAGGCAAGTGGAGAGTATTCCATCACACTCCTGACTTGTGTCTTGTAGATGGTGGATAGGCTTTGGGGAGTCAGGAGGTGAGTTACTCGTCGCACGATTCCTAGCCTCTGGCCTGCTCTTGTTGCCACAGTATTTATATGACTAGTTCAGTTCAGTTTCTGGTCAATGGTAATGCCCAGGATGTTGGACATACTGTCCAAGAAAATGGGAGAGGTGATTCAGACCCATAGTTGTTATACTCATGGAGCAGTCTTCTCACTATTCTCACTATTGGTCACAATTCAGTGACCTTGCTGGGAAGTGCTTGCTTGTGGATATTGAGAGAACAACATTGGGCTCAGCTCCCTCAAGCAAATAACTTTCTAACATTCACATCCAAGCATAATACATGGACTGGCTACTTGCATGGGAGTTGGGAGTAAGGGAAGGGGAAAACATGTAACTATGGAACTAAACATCTGAATTAATCAGGCTATTCAGTACAGGAATATTTTAAAACTGGGAGGTAGAGGAGAGAGGAAGCAGCTCATCATCCATCATATTCACAAGCAGTCACACAGTTCTGGCTTTTTAAAACCTTTCTGCCGGTAGTAGAACAGGTGATAAATATAATGTACAGTACTTACCAACCTCCCACTGGTATTACAGGATGGATATTATGTATTGCATTAGCTGTTGTTAGTCATTACTAAAGCCTTTCGCAGCAATGGTACCCAAAGGAGAGGGCTCAAATGCTTACTTTACATCTGTCAATTACACTGAATATTCATGTAAAATACTTGGTCACAATGTCATAAACCACTGCTTCATCCTTCAAGATCCCTTCGGAAACACTTCCTTCTTAATGTTCTATCGCTGCTATGTTACAGAAATGTTCTTTGCTCAATGCTCTCCGTCAACAGGCTACTTAATGTATTGGATGTCAACTTTTATGAAAAGTACTACTTACTGCAAATGTGTACTATTTCAACAGGGTTAATGTTGTAGAGTTACAATCCCCCTCAAAAGAAGCTTATACTTTCTGAATATTCAGCTATCTACCAGCGAATCCTACATGGCTTTGCACATGGTAACCCGGGGGATATGGTCCCTTTTTCACTTATCTCTCTTTCACATTCCCTTTTCCTCTGTCTCTCCTCTTCTGCTTCTGTCCCTCATTCTCTTCTGCTTCTCTCACCTGATAACTTTTTGTCTTACTCCCTTCTATTTATACTTCCGTCTGTTTCTTCTTTTCATCTTTCTTTTGGCTGGTAGAGGGTCAATGGCACAGCAGGGAAAAAAGAAGCTGATGGCTGCAGGCTACATTTTGTGGAGGAATCTGCTTGAAAGATGAGGCTCTCGGGGTCCCCTTCCCCAACATTCAAGCTGCTCCCAAATTCTTGGCTCTTTCTTGCACCCCTACCACTTCACATCCTAGCTAACCCCTCCCTTCTCCAAATCACCTCATTCCAATCACAATCCCTATTCACTTCGATCCTCACTGCTAAAGCTACACCTGACTCCTTCTCTTGGTGCTACCTGTTGAGCTATTGTACTCTTTTCTACCCATTGATGTATTCTGGCATCTTATCCTGAATTCATCATCCACTCCCCCCCCACCACTCCTATTCACTCCTCACCAAGGGAAGGTAGAGAGAGGCCAGAGGTCACATCACTCTCAATATGTTTCTGTCCTCCCCTTCCAGCCTATCCCATTCCCTCAAAAAGATTTCCTTTGCTTTCAAAATTCATATTTGCTTTCTTAAAAAATATCGAATTAGAATGAGTTGTCACTCAAAGTGGTGGTTTAGTGGTTAAAATGCTGGGCTGGAATCCTTGTGATTCTCAGGTTGAATCTTCCCCCATCCAGCCCCCACCCCACCCCCACCACAGTCAATAAGAGAATTGAATTGAAAAAAAGCCATTGTAGAGTATAAAAGAACTAGGGGACACAGGCTCAAAATAAGGTTATTGGGGGTAGGTGGAATGTGGAGTTGAGGCCACAATCAGATCAGCAATGATTTACTGAATGGCAGAGCAGGCCTGAGGAGCCGAATGGTCTACTCCTGCTCCTAATTCATATGTGTATTCGTTTGATAATGAGAGACACTCTAACCTGGGTTACACATCTTGGAGAGAATTTGGAGTGGTAAACAGAATAAATTGATCTCGTAGAGGTTACCGACTCTGCTGTAAAAAATCAGCACGTAATTTATCCTCCAAAAAAAGGCTCATCCTTTAAGGCCTCCCAGGAGATTGATTCACCTTGTGTAATTGGGAACATGGTTAATCCCTGCAACCTATTTCCCCAGACTAAGCCCACCACAAGTATTAACTATTATCGTATCAATGGTGGTAAGAACCGCAGTAAAGTATTCTGAGGGAATTATCATATCACTGAGGCCATTTTCTGCACGTCTACTGAAGCTTCCCTTGTGTACCAGTCTCATTAGTGTTTTAGAAATTCAGTCAGGACTTTTGCTGCTGGGTTTGTTCAGTCTGCTATCCTGGCTAATAACTAAAATAAAGCATGCATCGACAGGGCTGGTGGAGTGGGTGGATGGGCAACAGATGCAATTAAGCCTATGTCACTACGAGAAGTGTCATAGAGCAGACTATAGGAACTCTTGTTCCCCAAAATAGAAGATGCAGCCCTGCAATACAGCCTCATGATAGTCTCAACAATTATTGTAGCTTGCTGTAATCTACATAATACAACAGTTAAAAAAAGCTTCTTGACTCCACAGCTAAAGACACTGATGGAGAAAACAAAGATGGATTTACCTCTTGCCCCACAACATGAGAAGGATGAACAAGAAGGAGAAGATGTTGGGGAGATCAAATCAACAGTGCTGGCAACCAATGAAAGAAGGTTACCACAGTGCCTTCAATAAATAAAGGCCCATTCTCTAAATTTAGTCACTTCACAACTGTCTGTTCTTCATCCACAACCTTAGAAAGTTCCTCATTGTCAAAAGATTCTGCCAAATTCTTATGTAAGGCAGAAGTTTATAGGTTTTTAATGTGCAGGAGCATGTGGATTTGAGAGCAGGTGGGGGGATAAAACCAGGGGTAACATATCATGAAGTCAGCTTGAACCTGCCAAATTATGCATTTATCTGCAGTACGTGAGGCTGCGTGTGTTAAACCACCTCAGGAGAGACGCATTGTCAATTCCAATACCCGTATTTTGTGGTAGTAATAATGGCAAAATTGCCAGTATTTGTTATCATTACTCTGTGAACCTGACAGCAACTTCTGTGGCCAGATTTACAATGCAAGGTCGGGAACCTGACACCCAGATGAATTCCAGGTCCCAACCCTGTGCGTGAGCTGCATCACTCTCGAAACTCTATGTTCAAATGCTAACACCCTAATTGGGCAGGAGGTGAACTCAGCGCCCAGTTTTAGGCCCCAAGGAGCAATGGCAGGTGGCGGCCATGTTGGAGGCTTCCACTGCCTTGCTGAGTAGCGAAGGCAGCTCATGAAAGGACCCGGAGGGTACAGACATCGGAAGGTATCCATGGACACCAAGTCAAGGTACTGCGCTGAACCTGTCACTAGTTGACCCCTCAAATTTCATTTGAACATAAATGGAAATAAACTTCTTTTCCCCCGTGGCAACCCCAATGGTTGTTCACTAATGTACATCAGACTGTTCAGGATCGGTGAAATCAGATTACAAAATTGCTTTGCCAAACACCCCAGCCCCTTAACTAACTCCTTAAGGAGATTAATTGGCCATTAATCAGTGGCAAATGGGTCTCACATTCCCTACCCCGTGCCAGCCCTTTGAAAATTACAAACTTTCCCAGAGGCGCTGGGATCCTGAGACAACCTCCAGAACCACAATTTTCAATCCTGCCCACACCGGAACCCAGCCATAGACCTTTGAAAATCCAGTCCCTGGTTGGAGAGTTAATCACAAAAATTCAGAATTTGCTGTCAGTGATTTCCGACTGGGATTCTCCTCAGGGATCACTGTTGCAGACTTCACAGATGGAAATCTTAGAAATCACTTGTATTGTGAACTCTCATTTTTAATGCTCTAATCTCAAGGCACAAGTCAGGAGTGTGATGGAATACTCTCCACCTGCCTGAATGAGTGCAGCTCCAACAACACTCAAGAAGCTCGAAACCATGCAGGACAAAGCAACCCACTTAATTGGCACCCCTTCCACAAACCTTCGCTCCCTCCATCATCGATGCACAGTGGCAGCAGTGTGTACCACCTATAAGATGCACTGCAGCAATTCACTGACACTTCTTCGAGAGCACCTTCCAAACGCACAATCTCTATCACCTAGAAGGACAAGGGCAGCAGGTGTATAAGAACACCACCACCTGGAAGTTCCACTCCAAGCCACACACTATCATGACTTGGAAATATATTGCTGTTCCTTCATTGTTGCTGGGTCAAAATCCTGGAACACCCTTCCTAACAGCACCATGGGTGTGCCTACACCACATAGACTGCAGCGGTTCAAGAAACTCACCACCACCTTCTCAAGGGCAGTTAGGGATGGGCAATAAATGCTGGCCTAGCCAGGGACGGCCACATCCCGAGAACGAATAAATAAAAAACTGCAAAAAGTTAAGCCTTGTTGAATGAGGTGTGTAGGATTTTTAACAGTGTGCTGAATTCATAATATCACCGAACAGCCTCAATGGCCCTAAAATCTAATAGTACATTTGTAGAATGTCAAATTTCCCCATGATGATTAAAATTCCATAGATTTTTTAAAATAGCTTTAAAATTTTTTTTATGATATTCCAGATCCTGCCTTAAACCCATGTGTATGTCCCAATTATTATTTTGCTTTCTATACAATTTATGGAAAGTGAGTGACAATTAGTGCTTTTTATTTCCTGGTTTGCTACCTGTGAGAATTCTTCAATGTAATTGGCTGCTAAGCCTGCTTGATGAATCATTGCTGCTGGACACCGGAAATGGCTGATGCCGAAATGAAATTAACACCAGAAACGGGAAAATCCACACCAGAGATCGCTAGATCTTTATGGGCATCTTTCTTCACAGTCAACGATAAGTGACATCACTTAGTCGCTAACCGCAAAATCCAGGCCATAATGTTAATTATTTAAATACAGCAATATTAACATGGCTTTTGCAATTTATCTGTGGGTCCATGGGTTTCCTGATCCTCCTGGAATTAGCCAGTGAAAGCAAGGCAACAATGCAGTGGCAACTGAGTGGATGAAAATATGGCAGGCAAATATACCTGCCACCTGCATTCTTGCCCAATTAAATGAAAGGTTTTGTTCACAGTATTTCTGCTGAGAGTTAGCTTTGGCAACTTTTAAGGTTACTTTGATGACTTTGGAGTTTTGTCTGTCTGATCTTCACATTGGGTTCGGTCATGTCAGGTCAGCATGGTAGCCTATACTGCGTTACTCTGGATCTCAGATTCGGACTAAGATGTCCAGCACCAGCAGCAACCCAGCAGGAGCAGCAAGAACAGCACCAAATGCAGCAGGAACGTCAAACCTGGCCCTTTACAGACCCGCAGCTCCACGCAAATAACAGAATCACAGAATAGTTACAGAATGGAAGGAGGACATTCGGTCTGCACTGGCTCTCTGAATTGGCCATTTACTTAGTGCCATTCTCCCACCTTCTCCCCATAACCCAGCACGTTCTTCCTTTTCAGATAACAGTCTAGTTCCCTTTCAAATGCCTCAAATGAACCTGCCTCCACCACACTCTCAGGCAGTGCATTCCAGACCTTAACCGCTCACTGCATAAAAAGGATTTTGTCTATTATTGCTTTTGCTTCTTTTGCAAATTACTTTAAATCTGTGCCCTCTTACTCTTGATTCTTTCACAATTGGGAACAGTTTCTCCCTATCTGTTCTGTCCAGACACCTCATGACTTTGAATACCTCTATCAAATCTCCCCTCAGCCTTCTTTGTCCAAGGGAAGCAGTCCCAACTTCTTCAATCTATCTTCATAACTGAAGTTCCTCATCCCTGGAACAATTCTCATAAATCTTTCCTGCACTCTCTCCAATGCCTTCACATCTTTCCTAAAGTGTTGCGCCCAGAACTGGATGCAATACTCCAGCTGAGGTTGAGTTAGTTTCTTATGCAAACTCCTTTCTCCTGTACAGTATGCCTTTATTAACAAAGCCTAGGATACGGTATGCTTTATTAACCACTGTCTCAACCGGTCCTTACTTTTACGTTCCATTCCTCTTGTAATAAAGGATAGCATTCCATTAACCTTCTTAATTCATGCTGTACCTGCACACTAACTTTTTGTGACTCATGCACTAGAATGCCTATATCGCTATGGACCTCAGAATTCTGCAGCCATTCTCTGTTTAAGTAATACTCTGCATTTTTAATCTTCCTGCCAGTGAACAACTTCACAATTTCCTGCATTATACTCCATCTACCAGATTTTTGCCCATTCACCCAACCTATCTGTATCCGCCTGCAACCTCCATATGTCCTCTTCACAACATACTTTCCTACCTATCTTTGTGTCATCTACAAATTTAGCTACCATGCCTTCACTCCCCTCATCTAAGACACTGATATAAATTGTAAAAAGTTGAGGCCCCAGCACAGACCCCTGCGGGACTCCACTCATCACATCCTGCCTATCAGAGAAAGACCCATTTATGCATACTCTATTTTCTGTCAGCCAGCCATTCTAATATGTTACCCCCTATACCATGAGCTTTTATTTTCTGCAATAAACTTTGATGTGGCACCTTATGAAATTCCTTCCAAAAATGCAAGTGCAGCATGTCTACAGGTTCCCCTTTATCCACAGTACATGTTAGTCCTTCAAAGAACTCCAATAAAATGATTAAACATGATTTCCTTTTCACAAAACCACGCTGACCTTTCCTGATTACCTTAAGTATCTCTAAGCGTCTATCTATAACCTTAATGATCGATTCTAACACCTTCCCCATGACAGACGTCAAGCTAACTGGCTTATAGTTTCCCATTTTCTGCCGCCCTCCCTTCTTGAATAGAGGGGTTATATTTGCTACTTTCTAGTCTGATTAAACCTTTCCAGAATCTAGGGAATTTTGGAAAATTAACACCAACGCATCTACTACCTCATTAGCACCTCTTTTAAGACCCTAGGATGAAGTCCATCAGGACCTGGAGACTTGTCAGCCCACAGCTCCATCAATTTGCTCAGTACCGCTTCCCTAGTGATTCTAATTTCACCAAATTCCCCTATTCCTCCCACCTCTTGATTTACAGCTATTACTGAAATGTTTTGTATTCTCTACAGTGAAGACAGAAGCAAAATATTTGTTCATTTCATCCGCCATTTCTTTATTGTCTACTATTAACTCTCCCCATTGTCACTCTCTAGAGGACCAACATTCATTTCACTTACTCTTATCCTTTTTAAACATTTGCAGAAAATCTTGCTATCTGTTTTTACATTTCTAGCTAGCTTCCTCTCATGCTCTAATTTCTTTCTCCTAATTAATCTTTTAGTCATTCTCTGCCATTCTTTTATTCTGACCAGTCATCTGACCTGCCACTCATCTTTGAGAAGCTTTATGCTTTTTACTTAATTTTGATGCTTTCTTTATGCTTCAGTTATACAGAGAATTGGGGAGACCACATCTCGAATATTGTGTGCAGTTTTGGTCTCCTTATTTAAGGAAGGGTGTAAATGTGTTGGAGGCAGTTCAGAGGAGGTTTACTAGATTGATACCTGGAATGAGTGGGTTGACTCATGAGGAAAGGTTAGACAGACTGGGCTTGTTTCCACTGGAGTTTAGAATGTTAGGAAAGGAAACAGTTAGCTGTCAAGGAGTGTTTAAGTGGTAATTGTAAGTTAACAAGCTAAGTACTTCACTTGTGTGTATAAAGGGAAAACAGATGATACAATGGGCAGAATTTTCCGTGCCTGCTGGCATTGGGTGTGTTCGGCAACGTACTTAGATTTCCAGAAGGTATTTGATAAAGTGCCACATCAAAGGTTATTGTGAAAAATAAAAGCTCATGGTAAAGGGAGTAACATATTGGCACAGATAGAAGATTGGCTGGCCAACAGGCAGCAGACAGTAAGCGTAAATAGGTATTTTTCAGGTTGACAAGATGTTATGAGTGGTGTGCCACAGGGATCTAAACTGTTTACAATTTACATAAATGACTTAGATGAAGAGATGGATGGGGTGGTTGCCAAATTTGCTGAGGACACAAAGATAGGGAGGAAAGTAAGTTGTGAAGAGGACAAAAGGAGGTTACAGGCAGATATAGATAGGTTGAGTGAATGGGCAAAAATCTGGCAGATGGCGTGTAATGTGGGAAAATGTGACATTGTCCATTTTGGCAGGAAGAATAAAAGAGAAGCATATCATCTAAATGGTGAGATATTGCAGAGCTTTGAGATTCAGAGGGATCTGGGTGTCCTAGTGCATGAATCACAAAAGGCTAGCATGCAGGGACAGCAAGTAATTAGGAAAGCTAATAGAATGTTATAGTTTATTGTGAGGGGAATTGAATACAAAAGTATGGAGGTTATGCTTCACTTGTACAGGGCACTAATGAGTACTGTGTACAATGTTGGTCACCTTATTTAAGGAACGATGTAAATGCATTGGAAGCAGTTCAGTGGTTTACCAGACTAATACCTGGAATGGGTGGGTTGTCTTCTGAGGAAAGTTTGGACAGAATAGGATTGTCTCCGCTGGAATTTAGAAGAGTAAGAGGCAACTTAATTGAAACATATAAGATTCTGAGGGGTCTTGACAAGGTGGATATGGAGAGGATGTTTCTTCTTGTGAGGGATTCTAGAACTAGGGGTCACTGTTTAAAAATAAGGGGCCGCCCATTTATAACGGAGATGAGGTGAAATCTTTTCACTCAGAGGGTTGTGAGCCTTTGGAACTCTTCCTGAAAAGGTGGTGGAAGCAGAGTCTTTGAATAATTTTAAGGCAGAGGTGGATAGATTCTTGGTAAGCAAGGGAGTGATAGGTTATCGGGGGGTGGGCAGATTTCAGATCAGATCAGCTATGATCTTATTAAATGGTGGAGCAGGCTCAAAGGGCTGAATGGCCTACTGCTCCTTGTTAATATGTTCGTATGTAATATAGCGAGAAGGCCAAGAATCGGTTTCACAACGCCATGAAACCAGTTTGCAATCTGCCCATTATTTCCCGCCATCGGATTTGTAATACATCTGTGTTTAATTATAAGCCCATCCTGCCAGAATCATCAGCCACACTGAATCATCTATCCACATCAGTGTGATTGCACATGGACGTGTTTCAGAACAGCAAATACAAGGCATGCATTTGGCGGGCTACACTTCGAGGGAACTCGGAGGTGAGATCACAGTAATGTTGCACAGCGCTTGCCAGGGTCGCCTGTCGGACTTCAAGATTGAAGCATGTTGGAGGGGTTGGCAAGGGATGCCCTGCATTTGAGGCGAGCTAGGGGGGCAGCAAGGGCTGCATTGCGGCTGATGGTAGAGCACAAGCACATGCAGGATGGTGCAGAACGAAGTGGCCACGCATTAGGGAAACCTTGTATAAAGTGGCCATTCCTCTGCAGCTGAGACAGTTTAGATGCAGCCACATTGACATGCTTGGAGTCAGGCCTCTACCTCATCTGCTCACTCCGAAAGGCAGAGGCATGAAAGTGCCACCAAATGTTCCAGAGCTTTTCACCCCTCGGGCACAGACTGTAAACTAATGAACCTTTTAGTGGACTGCAGAACAATTGGACGACTGAGCACATTGTACAATCTCCTTGTGAAAGCTGGCCACAGAGCAGTCACTGGTGGAGGCGCTCACAGCTCCCTTGCAATGTCACCATCCCGGTTTGGACCAGTCTCCCCCATGGTTCAAGCTAACAGCGCAGTCTTGCAATGCAGGTTAGGAGAATGCCTGCACCTGAGCTGAGAGCACAGCATGCAGTCCAATGGGAAAAGCTGCCACCAGTAGGTCAGGTGGGGTGGGGTGGAGGAGGGTGGGATTTTGGATAGCCACGCAGCACACTAAACTCTGGCCATCCAAGTGGTGGCCAGCACTCTCTGGGATGCTTTGGGGGGCCTTCAGACTTAAACAAGAGAGGTTCTTGGAACACCCAAGCTAACACACACGTCTCTCTCTTTCATCCTGCAGGAGAAGTACATCAGGATCAAGGAGACTGGTGAACTAGCTGTATGCAGAGAGCGAAGACAAAGGAGATGAGAGAGACGGAGGCGCCTGGCTGCGCAGAGGGAGGAGCAGCACCCTGAAGATGAAGGAGCGGCTGGGTCTCCCACACACGCCGCTGAAGAGCCACAGTGAGCCATCACTGATCGGTGCCTAGCTAGACCCAGGGTCCATAGACGCTGTCTTTCATTCCTGCAGGTAACCGAGGACCAGTGTTGCCAAAGACTGCGCATGTTCAGGGAACTGGTCAGTCACATCTGCCAGCCACTGCAGGATTTGGTGCCACAGGAGATGGAGGGCATCTACTGCCAGTGGCCATGAAAGTGACCATGACGCTCAATTTTTACGCCAGTGGCTCCTTTCAGGGCTCCACATGTGACCCTAGTGGGATATCGCAAGTCTCCACAGATGCCATCTTCACGAGGGTACACAACTTCATTCATTTCGCCCAGGACCGGGACAGCCAGGATGCAAGAGCAATTGGATTTGCCCAGAACTCAGGTTTCCCACAGGTGCAGGGTGCCATCGACTGCACTCACATGGTGCTCAAATCGCCAGCGCTACAAGCGGCCAACTATGTCAGCTACAAGGGAGTCCACTCGCTGAATGTGCAGCTGGTACACGACCACCACAAACACATCCTGCAGGTCTGCACACAGTTTCCAGGGAGTGTCCATGACTCCTACATTCTCAGTAGATCCTTGGAGTCTTCCAGGGTCCACTGAGGCTGCAGGAATGGCTCCTCGGGACAAGAGCTCCTCGGGCCATCGGGATGCTGAAAATGAGGTTCCGGTGCCTGGACTGGCCTGGTGGAGCCCTGCATTATAGTCCACAGAGGGTGTCACGCATCGTTATTGCCTGCTGCCCCCTTCATAACCTGGCACTGCAACAGGGAGAGGAGTTGGCTAAGGAGGAGATGGAGGAGCTGCACAACTCCTCCGATGAGGAAGACTTTGACAGAGATGAGGGTGACGAGGTCCTCGAAGGCGAGGATGACAGCAATGAGGCCATCGCACTGGTTAGACAAGGCAGGCGCGCTCAGGAGGCCCTCATAGCTGCTAGATTTGTGGAGGATGATGACGACATGCAGTGAGGAGACCCCATAGATCCTCACATTGCATCTATGAACATTTGACTCCTGTCTGGCTTTTGGCAGCGCATATACCCTCTGTGATAAGGCTCCTGTCATGGAGACTCAGTGGAGGCCCTAATAGATGCTCAATTCCAGGAGAGTGATGATGACATGCAGTAAGGAAACTCTATAGAACTTCACATAGCCTCTGTGGAAGTCTGACTCCTGTCTGCCTGAGGGCAGCTCGTTTGCACTCTGTGATCAGCGTCATATCACGGAAATGCAGCCGTGAAACTTAAAGTGCACCTGATTCTTTGTCCGCTTTCAGCACCTGACCCCTTCAGGAGCACAGCGTCATTGGTCACAGATGCTGAAGAGATGGGGGCCAGCACCACCTTAAAAGTGCTGAGAGCACACAGAGAGAATGATGGAACTCTGTGATGCCTTCCCACTACATTTTGGCAGCAATGACAAGCACTGTCGAGGTGCAGGCATTACTAATATGTCCAATGAGTGTGAGGCCAGACCATCACTTTGGTCTGAAGGCTGCACAATGAACAGGGAAGAGGCCCTGGACTGAGACACCTGCCTTTATCTTGTGCAGGAACCAAGGTTTCACATCTGAGTGACACAAACACTGCTCATCAGAACAAGGAGCCATAGGCAGGGAGACATTCTTGGGAGTTTATTGACAATAGTGAACATTATGTACAAGTGACTAACACCCATGCCCGCTGCTACTACATCTTCTTAACCTTCCTAACCCTGCCGCTACGTGTTGGTGCTCCCTGGCTTCCACAGTGGATGTGGAGGCAGCCTGGTGACTGTGACACCCTGTCTGTGATGACCTTGGCAGGCGTCCTCTGGAGGGCTGAGACCTGGAGGGCCCCATCCTGCTTTTGGGGTCCTGCTGTATGGCAGTGGCATCCTCCTCAGCCTGTGGAGTTGGAGCTGCTGGGTCACAAGAAGAGGGGATTCAGATGGGCTGGGCACTTCTGGAGTCACCTGGGTGGATGGCCCCCGGGTGTGCACCTGATGATCCTCCTCCCTACGGGTATCCGAGGGCCCCTGACTGACTACTTGAGGAGCAAGGATAGCTGGAGTGAGATCGAGCTGCCCCGCACCCCTCTCGCATGCACACTGTTGGAGGCCAACTATGGTGTCAACGGTGGAGTTCAACCCAGGAATGATGTCCTGGACCAAGGTCTCCATGGTGGCCACCATCCTACCAGTGTTGACCTCAGTGCATTGGCATGCTGGCGCTATAACCTCAGCCTGAATGCAGACGGACTGCTCCATTGTGCCTTGCAATCTGAGGAGTGCAGCGGACATCCCTTCCTGATGTTCCTGAGCTTGCCTTTGCAGCTCCAGCAACTGAGGTATGACCAAGTCCAGAGACTCCTCATCTGACTTGGACTCAGGAGATTTCTGGCCTCCAGCAGTCTTTTGAATGCTGGAGACCTGGGAAGTCCCTGCCTCCGCCTGCTGTGGATCAGAAAGTGCAATGTGCTCACCAGATCGTGATCCTGAGGCTACTCTAAAGCTAGGTCCCACCGAGGTGTGTGCCTCTGCGCTGGTGGAAGGTGTGAGTGAACGCTGTGCTGGGACTTCAATGAAGGTGCCTTCAGATTCTTCTTCAGAGGTTTCTTCGGAGCTTGATTGGAGGTCCTGGATCATGGACTCCGTCGGCTGTTTCCCAGATGTGCCTGCAAAAGCAAGGAGAGGTAATCAGTGCATGACAGTGGCCTGTGAAACAGGACATATCACTCACAGCATGGTTGTCTGGTAGATGTTGCACTGCTGGATCCTCACTTGGTAGACCACCACCATGGTGATGTCCCTTGAACTGGCAGTGAGTGACATCCCTATGGATGTCTGATGGGTTTGTGAGTGTGAGTTGAGAGTGAAGAGAAGTGACTTACCCTGGCGGAATGGAGGAGATCATTCATCTTTTTACAGCACTGGGTGGCTGCCCTCTTTTGTACGGCATTGGCACTGACCACCGCTGCCACTGCTTGCCATGCTGGATTGGTGATGTTGCTGCCCATCCTGCAGCCAGCGCAGGAATAGAGGACATCACAGTGGGCCTCCACTGCGTCCAAGTGGTGCTCAAGGGATGCACCATTAAACCTGGGGGGTGCTGCAGTCTTTGTGCCTTTCGGGGCCATGTCTTCTGTGCAGCAGTCGTCGGTTGGAAGCTCTGAGAGGTGTACATGGCTGCACTTTAAATATGGCGCCCGGTGTGAGGAAGCAGCGAAGTAAAAGTGTGGTGGGCAAATGAGAGCCTGCCCACCATTGAAACGCTGTGTTTCCCAGGAATGCTTTATTAATGAGGCGAGATTGGGACGATACAGTGTGAAAAGCTGCCATTGCGGCCGGCTGGTAAAACGTCCTTTTTCCTCAGACTACCGCGCTTAGTGCAAATCTGGGATAATTCCACTCCATGCGTCTATGGAGGTTTATGCATCAGAATACAACTCTGTTTGGAGAAGTCAGACTTGGTCTCTGTCTTTGTTATCAAGCAGCTATTGGAACTTAACATAGAAGAATGAGGGGTGATGAACGGTATTGACAAGGTGGATGTGGAAAGGATGTTTCCTCTTGTGGATGAATCCAGAACTAGGGGGCACTGGTTTAAAATTAGAAGTTTCTCTTTTAGGACAGAGATGAGGAGAAGTTTTTACTCTGAGGGTTGTGTGACTTTGGAATTCTCTGAATCAGAAGGCGGTGAAAGGGGGGTCATTGAATATTTTTAAGGTGGAGGTAGAGAGATTATCAGCGGTAGATGGGAATGTGGATTTTGAAACACAAACAGATCAGCCATGACCGTATTGAATGACGGAGCAGGCTCGAGGGGCTGAATGGCCTTCTCCTGCTCCTATTTCGTATGTTCGTATGCCACCTTCAATGACTTATACACATATACACCCGGGTTCCTCTGTTCCTGCACCTCCTTTAGAGTTGTATACTTTATTTATGTTGTCTCTCCATGTTCTTCCTACCAAAATGAGTCACTTTACATTTCTCTGCATTGAACTTCATCTGTCACCTGCCCGCCCATTCCACCAATGTGCCTATGTCCTTTTTGGAGTTCTACACTGTCCTTCTTGCAGTTCACAGTGCTTCCATGTTCCATGTTATCTGCAAATTTTGAAATTGTGCCCTGCACACCAAGTTCTAGGTCATTAATTGATATCAAGAAAAGCAAGGGTCCCAATATCGACCCCTGGGGAACTTCACTACGAATGTTCCTCCAGCCTGAAAAATAACTAACCACTACTTTCCTGTCACTCAGCCAATTTTGTATCCATGTTGCTCCTGTCCCTTTTATTCCATGAGCTGCAACTTTGCTCACAAGTCTGTTGTGTGGCACTGTATCATTTTGGAAGTCCATGTACACCACATCAACAGCATCGCCTCATCAACTCTCTGTCACCTCTTCAGAAAAACTCCAGCAAGTTAGTTAAACACAATTTTCTCTTAAGAAGTCCATGCTGATTTTCTTTAATTAGTCCACATTTGTCAATGCAGAGAAATGCATTTGTCCATTTGACTATTAATTTTGTCCAGAATTATTGTTTCTAGAAGTTTTCCAACCAGCAAAGTTAAACTGACTGGGTTGTAGTTGCTGTGCTTAGCTTTACACTCTTTGTTTGAACAAGGGTGTAATGTTTGCAATTCTCAAGTCCTCTGGCACCACCCCTGAGTCTAAGGAAGACTGAAAAATTATGGCTAGAAATTGTGGAGAGAGAGGATGAGCGGACAGCTGCAGTCACAGGAAGACATACACAGCACACAGAGCCTGCAGGCAGAGGGTAAGCTTTGGCAATGTGTCAGAACTCCAGTGTCTCAGGAGGCTCAAGATCTCACAGTGAGCAGCACAAAAGTGTATAAGACAGGCGGCTTGATGGCTTATTTGCCAGGGCCTGCAATTGTTAACTATTCATATGACAACGCCAGACAGAATGTGTGGAGACTTTGGTTTGTAGCTCTAGCTGGTTTCTTACAGGTAAAGGGTGTCATCGACTGCACAAATATAATGGTTAAGGTCCCCCACCCCCGCCAACCTGATCACCCAAGATTCTTCATCAACCACAGGGGCTTCCGTTCCATCAATGTGCAGTTGTTGTTCAACCACAAAAAGATCTTTATGCAGGCGTATGCAAGATTCCCGGGCAGGTGCCGTGATGCTTTTGTCCTTTGTAGCCCAGCCTCCCTGATCTCTTCACACCATGAGGTAGATTTATCAGCTGACTTCTCAGAGACAAGTGATACTCACTTAAAATGTGGCTGACAACACCATGAGAACCCCAACCAATGAACAATACAGTGAAAGTCAACCAGATGTGTCATTGAGCCAGCCATCAGATACAGGTCAGCCTGGACAAACCTGGAAGCGCCCTTCAGTAGGCACCAGCCGGTCTGCAGAATGATCATGGTGTAACTGCACCCTGCACAACATTGCACAGAAGCGAAGTTTGGGCCTGCAGGAGAAACAAAGGTAACAGCCCAGAGCCTCTACAGGTGATTTCGAGAAGGAGGACAAGGAGGCAGTAAATGATAGCAGCAATGCACCTGCAGCAGTATACATTGCTGCCCGGGCTGCCTCATTATCGCGAGGTTCACTTAGACTCCCGCCAGTCTATCCATCTGACAAAAACCACTTTCCCCTTCCCACCCCAATTCCACTCACAGGAAACAATCCTGCAAGGAACTAAGCATCCCTTTCACATCCCCCTATTGCTTGGTGTCAGTTCATGTCTTACCATTCATCACAAGCGAAAAGGCAACAAGCAAAAATGAGTAAAAAGGGAAAGTGATGTGTTCTAATTGCCACTCCGCTCCCTATACCTGCCCAAATCTTCAACTGAGCCGGTGAACAAGTGAGCAGATTCACAAAATGTGTGTGCTATCACATAAGAGTATAAAGAATAGGAGCAGGAGTAGGCTATATGGCCCTTTAAGCATGCTCTGCAATTCATTATGAGTATGGCTAATCTTCTACATCAATTCCACTTTCCTGCCCACTCCCCACGTCCTTTAGAGCCCAAAAATCTATTAATCACAGTCTGGAATGTACTCAAATGACTAAGCATTCACAGCCCTCTGCGGTAGAGAATTCCAAATATTCACAACCATCTGAGTGAAGAAATTCCTCCTCATCTCAGTCCTAAATGGCCACCCTTCATCCTGAGACCCCTATGACCCCTAGTTGTAGACTCTCCAACAGTCTCTCAGCGTCTACCCTGCCAAGTGCTCTGAGCATGTTATGCTATTATAGCACATTACATGACAAAATTAACAGCAATCCTTAACCATTTAAAACTGACTTACACCAGTTGCAAAAGATCAACTTCAGCATTTCATGAAAAACTATAGAAAATCAATAACAAGATGACAAAAGTATCTGTCTTACTTATTGGGCCATCAATAAGATCCAGGATGATAGGAAGCAGTTGCGGTACTTTCTAGAAGTACCAAATTGTAAAGGTTGTTGTATCTGAACATCACATTGTTTCAATAGAATGGCAGGAAGTCTCAATGTAAAAGCATTTCAAGGTCACATTCACTAAAGCTACTGAGGTTAAAAAGCATTGCTCCGAACAGGAAAGATGTCGTCTCATCTGCCCCAAATAGTCTCCTGGGATCCATCACTTCAGCTATTAGAAAAAAACTAAACTGGGTAATGTTTTGTGTTCCCTGCCATGAATAATATCCTACCTGAAGTGATACAGCGTAGTGATAATCCAAAGTAGTCTACAAAGATATAATCTGCCTGCATGTGATGGAATTTCTGACACTAAAGAACATGCTGTTTATTCTAAGGCTTACAATGTAGTTTGACTTTGCATTTGTTCTTCTAAAGTTTTCTCAAAGGCATTTGCAAGAGGCACCCATGGTTGTTCCAAGAAACGATCTTGGCTGCAAATTTTCCCAATAAAGGTAAAACTAAATGCCATGGGTTAGCTTCAGTATGTTGTCAGTTGTGCTTCAGTGGGTAGTGTGTTTGAAGGTTGTGAGTTCAAGTTAGACACCAGAGACTGGGCACAAAATCTAGGCTGACATTTCACTGCAGTATCACTACAAGCCTTTTTTATTTCCCTTTTTACATTATTCGTCCATTCAACTAATGATTGGAAGAAAAATGTATAAATTTCCTACCTGCAAGAAAGGAACTTTGTTTTGTAGCTGAATTCTTCCCCCCTGCAGAAGTACAACACCATCTTGGGTTCCCTATTGTTATCATCCCAGCTGATGTAGGCTATAGGCTCCCTGATAGTAGCTATACTGTAGGACAGAGAATAAATCAGGAGGTAATGAGGGCATGTGAAAAAGGCAATACTTTAATCTGACTTTAATCTTCATGTAGATTGGGAAAACCAAATTGGCACATGTAGATACGAGCAAGAATCCATAGAGTGTATTCAGGACAGTTTCTTAGAACAATATGTTGTGAATCCAACCAGGGATCAGGCTATTTTGGATCTGGTAATGTGTAATGAGGCAGCTTTAATAAATGATCTCAGAGTAAAAGATACCCTAGGAAACAGTGACCATAATATGGTAGAATTTAGCATTCAGTTTGTGAGTGAGAAACTTGGGTCGGAAACAACTGTGCTAAACTTAAATAAGGGAATGAGGGCAAAGTTGGTTGGAGTGGACTGGAAATGGGGATTAGCAGAACAGATGGTTGATAAACAATGGCAGACGTTTAAGTAAATAGTTCATGACTCTCAACAAAGATATAGCCCAGTGAGGAAGAAGGGTTCAAGGAAGGGGATAAACCAATTATGCTTAGCCAAGGAAGTTAAGGACAGTATCAAATTGAAAGAAAAAACATACAATGTAGCAAAGATTAGTGTTAAGCTAGAGGATTGGGAAAGTTTTAAAAAACAACAAAAGATGACCAAAAAAAATAAAGAGGGAGAAAATAAACTTTGAGGGTAAACTAGCAAGTAATATAAAAATGGATAGTAAGAGCTTCTTTAATTATATGAAAAGGAAGAGAGAGGTGATCATAGAGAATGAGGCTGGGGAAATAATAATGGGGAACGAGGAAATGGCAGAGGAGTTGAATAAATACTTTGCTTCAGTCTTCAAGGTCGAAGACACTAATAGCATTCCAAAAATACTAAATAATCAAGGAGAAAAAGGGGGGAGGAAATAAATACAATAACTAGCAGTAGAGAAAAAGTACTAGGGAAACTAATGGGGCTAAAGGCCAATAAGTCCCCTGGACATGATGGGTTGCATCCTAGGATATTAAAGGAAGTAGCTACAGAGATAGTGGATGCTCTGGTAATAACATTCCAAGAATCCTTAGATTCTGGAAAAGTCCCAGAGGATTGGAGAGTAGCCAATGTAACACCCTTATTCAAAAAGGGAGGGAGATAAAAAAAACAGGTAACTATAGGCCATTTAGCTTAACATCTGTCATTGGGAAAATGTTGCAGTCTATTATAAAGGATGTAATAGCAGAGCATTTAGAAATACATAATGGCTTCATGAAGGGGAAATCATGCCTAACAAATTTATTAGAGTTCCTTGAGGAGGTAACAAGCAGGAAAGATAAAGGGGAACCTGTAGATGTAATATATTTGGATTTCCAAAAGGCGTTCAAGAAGGTACCACTCATAAGGCTACTTAATAAGATAAGCCCATGGAGTTGGAGGTAGTAAATTAGCATGGATAGAGGATTGGCTATCTAATAGAAGACAGAGAGTTGGAATAAGGGGGCCATTTTCAAGATGGCAACCTGTGACTAGCGGAGTGCCACAGGGATCAGTGCTGGGGCCTCAATTATTTACAATATATATTAATGACTTAGATGAGGGAAGTGAATGTACTATCGCGGATGACACAAAAATGGGTGGGAAGACAAGTGGTGTGGATGACACAAGGAGTCTACAGAGGGATATAGACAGGTTAAGTGAGTGGGCAAAAACTTGGCAGATGGAATATAATGTGGGAAAAGTGAGGATATGCACTTTGGAAGAATAGAGGAGCTGAATATTATTTAAATGGAGAAAGACTGAAGAAGGCTGCAGCATAGAGGGATTTTGGAGTCCTTGTGCATGAAGCCCAAAAAACTAACATGCAAGTTCAACAGGTAATAGGGAAGGCAAATGGAATGTTGGCCTTTATTTCAAAGGGAATGGAGTATAAAAATAGGGAAGTCTTGCTAAAACTATACAAGGCACTAGTTAGACCACACCTAGAATACTGTGAACAATTTTGGTCCCCTTATCTAAGGAAAGATATACTGGCATTGGAGGCAGCCCAGAGAAGGTTCATTAGGTTGATCCCGGGTATGGAGGGATTTTCTTATGAGGAGAGGTTGAGTAGGTTGGGCCTGTACTCATTAGAGTGTAGAAGAATGAAAGGCGACCTTATTTCATTATATCTCAGAGGGTAGTGAATCAGTGGAACTCTTTACCACAGAGGGCTATGCAAGCTGGGTCATTAAGCATATTCAAGGCTGAGATAGACAGATTTTTAATCAGTAAGGGAATCAATGGTTATGGGAAAAGGGCAGTTGAGGATTATTATATCAGCCATGATCTCATTGAATGGTGGAGCAGACTCAATGGGCTGAATGGCCTACTTCTGTTCCTACATCTTATGGTCTTATGATGTTACTATTGGACAAGTCAGATCCCTGGGCGGAACCTGACTTGATAGATCCTATCTCTTATTTTTTGTTTAGAAACATAGAGGGCGGCTACTAAACAGAGTCAAAGGAATCTGCTGATGAACTGCTAACAAAAGAATAAAACATTTATTAAACAAGAAAAATATGAACTATATTACACACTCTTTCATTCACAACGATACCTTAACAGATATATACAGATTCATAAGAATAACACAAGATACAAATCTATCTTATGCTCTAATGTTCACAGTGAGTACAGTCCATGTAAACAACAGGCAACCTGTGGTCGGGCACACCACACTCTGAAACCAAGTGACAGATACCACCCAAAGCAGATGCTATGGATCTCTCATCAACTCCCTCCCAACGCTCATCACACTGTGAGCCAACTGGTCTCGCGGAAACTCTTGTCTCTCACGCAAGGGTTTCCAATCTCCACTCTCTCAGAACTCGCCTTGGAATCTTCTCCCAAACGACGCTTTCTCTCAGATATCTTCGCCAAGGATCCACCTTCAGGGTCCCGATCTCTCCTTCCAATGTTCCTCTCCCCTGAATCGCCACATGCATTCAAGCTTCACCTTCCATGCACTCTCCCAGATACTCAGCCGCGCCAATAGGCATCAGTGCTTTACAGCCCATTGTAAGGAGCCACCCATCTTTGCCTGTCTCGTCTGCTCTGGCTTTTTGCAAGCCCACTCTGCGTTAATTATGCTCCCTGCAGATTCCTCGAGCCTTTTCCTCTACTGAACAGGATCTGTTTCCAATTCTGGTCCTTGTTCCTTGACTTCACTGTCTTCCTGGGACCTACTTCTGTCCCGTTCCCTGGTTTTCGGGACTTTCTTTCCTTTTAGGAAATTTGTTCTCTGCCGCTCCCACTCTCGTGTCTGGCTTCTTCTGTGCCTCTCTGTGTCGTGGTGTTTTTGTTCTGAGTCATCTGATCTTCTTTTTGCCCTTTTTCACTTTTGTTTTCGTTTCTTCTTCTGCGTAGGTGCAGGGCTCCCTTTTTTAAAAAACGGAAAAAGATCCAGCTGCGCATGTGCGCAGGGCCGTTTACTGGCTTCAAAGCGTGAATCCCGACCAACTGCACACGTGCGGCCATTCTTCAGCCCGCACATGGGCAGAACCTGAAATCGTCAAAAAAAAGAACAAACTGCTCATGTGTAGCAGTTCCAGGTTCGGCGCGTGCGCAGGAACCACTGAGGCCCATCGGGCCCAACCTTCACTTTTTAAAGGTAAGTTCTTTTCTTTTCCATTTCTGGGGTCTGTAACACTATTCCATTGATATTAGAGACATGGCCCATTTACATCTCCTGGAAATTCTATAGGCCGCCATTGAGCTCAGCCCTAAATGTGAATCTAAAACCATTAGAGAATCACAGTAGTTTCAAGTACAGTAGAAGGACATTTGGTCCATCATGCCTTTAACAGGAGCTATCTATTCCAGTCCCACTTTCCTGTCAGGAAAATTCAATATCGGACAAGCGCAAAACCTCTTCCGGAGGTCCCGGGCATCACAGATGCCAGCCTTCAGCCAATTCAATTCACTCCATGTGATATCAAGAAATGGCTGAAGGCACTGGATACTGCAAAGGCTATGGGCCCTGACAATATTCCGGCAATAGTACTGAAGATTTGTGCTCCAGAACTTGCCGTGCCCCTAGCCAGGCTGTTCCAGTACAGCTACACACTGGCATCGACCCAGCTTAATGGAAAATTGCCCAGGTATGTCCTGTATGCAAAAAGTGAGACAAATCCAACCCAGCCAATTACCGCCCCATCCAGCTACTCCCCATCATCTGTAAAGTAATGGAAAGGGTTATCAACAGTGCTATCCAACAGCACTTGCTTAACAACAACCTGCTCACTGATGCCCAGTTTGGGTTCCACCAGGGCCACTCAGCTCCTGACCTCATTACAGCCTTGGTTCAAACATGGACAAAAAAAACTGAACTCCCCAGGTGAGGTGAGAGTGACAGCCAAAGGCTGCATTTGACCGAGAGTGGCATTAAGGAACCCTAGCAAAACTGGAGTCAATGGGAATTGGGGGAAAACTCTCCACTGGTTGGAGTCATACCTAGCACAAAGAAAGATGGTTGTGGTTGTTGGAGGTCAGTCATCTCAGCTCCAGGACATCACTGCAGGAGTTCCTCAGGGTAGTGACCTTGGTCCAACCACCTTCAGCTGCTTCATCAATGAACTCCCTTACAGCATAAGGTCAGAAGTAAGGATATTCACTGATGATTAGACACTGTTCAACACCATTCATGACTCCTCAGACACTGAAGCAGTCCATGTCCAAATACAACAAGACTTGGCCAATACCCAGGCTTGGGCTGACAAGTGGTAAGTAATGTTCGCGCCACACAAGTGCAAGGCAATGACCATCTCCAACAAGAGAGAATCTAACCATCACCCCTAGATGTTCAATGGCATTACCATCACTGAATCCCCCCACTATCAACATCCTGGGGATGCCATTGACCAGAAACTGAACTGGACTAGCCAGATAAATACTGTGGCTACAAGAGCAGGCCAGAGGCTAGGAATCCTGCGACGAGTAACTCACCTCCTGACTCCCCAAAGCCTGTCCACCATCTACAAGGCGCAAGTCAGAAGTGTGATGGAATGCTCTCCACTTGCCTGGATGAGTACAGCTCCCACTCAAGAAGCTTGACACCATCCAAGACAAAGCAGCCCGCTTGATTGGCACATCCACAAACATTCACTCCCTCCACCATCAACGTACAGTGGCAGCAGTGTGTACCTTCTACAAGATGCACTGCACAAGATTCACCAAGGCTCCTTCAACAGCATCTCCCAAACTCCCAACCACTACCGTCGAGAAGGATAAGGGCAGCAGCTAGATGGGAACACCACCACCTGGAAGTTCCCCTCCAAGTCACTCACCATCCTGATTTAGAAATATATCACCTTCCTTTACTGTCGCTGGGTCAAAATCCTGGAACTCCTTTCCTAACAGCACTGTGGGTGTACCTATACCACAAGGACTGCAGCGGTTCAAAATGGCAGCTCACCACCACCTTCTCAAGGGCAACCAGGGATGGGCAATAAATGCTGGCCCAGCCAGCGAAGCCCACATCCCATGAATGAACAAAAAAATTCTAAAATCCATGTAATTGAAAATACGATTTTATTTCCAAAATGCTACAAATGAATCAATAATTCAATTTGCATGGTTTCTAACTCCAATTGTTAAATCTGTTATCACTAAATGTTTACATGAGAAATTATTTTTGCAACTGCTTTATGAAACAAAATGGGTTTTATTTGACTACATTTTAAAATGTATTTTCTCGTACCTCTTCAGATTTCTAGTCGCACTGACCCACCGCTCCCTTGCTATGCGGTCAAGCAAGGTCCACTATGGCTTTGAGAATTCTCCATTGGTAGAAGCCATCCTTTATTTCAGGATTTTTCCATCCTTCTGCTTCAAGGGTGTTTCCAAGCGTGATTCAAAGGCCCTAAACATTGATTACCCTAACTTGGAAACACTAGCTGACGACAGAGGAAAATAGCGACACCTCCTGTGAGCTGACATACACCACCACGAGGACCAGTGGCTACAGTGGCTTGTCAACCGGTACCAACACCAAAAACAACCACCCACAATGACACTTGGAATCGTCATGTCTGGCACTTGTGGCAGAACCTGTCTCTCAAGGATCGGCCTCGTCAGCCGATGCCATATGAAGACACCCCATTTGAAATGGATTGTTTGCTGCATGTCCGTCATCTTTCATAGATGGAAGGATGCCAACGATTACATGGACTTGGATGGGTCTCCCTCACCCCTGCTGCCCCCCACAGCCAGACTATCATCACCCAGACCACACAACCGGGGTCAGAACCCTCCACACAATCAAGAAGTAAACGTCTTCCGTGATCTGCAAAGGTCATTCAGTTCTCAATTAGTTAAAAACTAGTAAGGATCTTTTTGTAAACAGTATGAACGTAAAGGAAAATAGAAGGAATGCTGGTCTTGAGCAGACTAAATTTGATACAGTTGTTTGATTATCTAATGTTCTTTAAAATATTGATCAAGTAGAGAGACTGGGTAGATGAAGGTATTGCTATTTATTATTTATGCATATGCATCTCTCTATGATTTCTCTGGAAAATACACTGAACACATAAATTGATCTTTTGCTCCTTTTTTTTTAATTGCATTGCTGTCTTTCCACTTTTATATGCACTTTACAGTTAATTATCTCCATTTCTGCTTGCCCAATTATTATTACCCTGTACAAGGTTATACTATCTGTTATCAATCTGATCCTAAGAATGCTTCTATGCTATAGGGCATGTTTAGAGAAATGGTGAGTGGATGTAAGTTATACTGCTGACTCTGTGTTGTTCTCTAATCCAGTGACAGAGCTTTGCTCATCAGTTGCTTTATTATTAACCCCAGCCTAGATAAACAATTTTCCATAGTTTTGATGAAGTGTCACTAATATCCAGAGTAATCATCATTAGGGCTGTTCTGTGCACAAATGATAATTTGGCATCCAAATGTCAGGCTTATGGGGAGCAGTTGGGCTGAATTTGCACTGTAGTTTTTTGTATTTCTATGTATGTTGGAATTTTAACAAAAAATTAACAGAACAGTCATTTCCCTGTTAACATGAAGATAAATGGTGGGCATTTTTTCAACTTAGTCTCAGTTGTGTTTATATGAAAATCGAGAGCAAAGCTGGCCAGACCCATTCAGCTATCATACATCCATCTATGGTGGAAACAGAGCCTTGAGCAAAATTGTAGCATTTGCTACACTGTGGCCATTGTTGTATTGTTGTACGTTGTCGTGTGAAGAGATCTAGTAGCTTGTATGGTTGAACAATGACTGTTTATTAATAGCACATAATTATGTATATATCTACAGTCCTGACTAGGTGCTATCTTCATGCTGACTTCTACCAGACTGACTACTACACTCTACTATCCCCATGTGACTCTCTACATCGTTAATTTGGGTGGTACTGTTTCCCCAATCCCACATTAATCCTTACAGTCCTGAACACCCTAATACAACACTTCCCCCCCAAGTCTTTACCCAAATGTAAATAATAACAATAATATTTACATGCTACCCATTCACCCCTGGTCTCTGACTTTACAGATTCAGGTGGCCTGGAGGCCTTATGATCTCATTCTTTTAAACTTTGGAAGAGTGGTAGTCTCACTGCTTTGGGCTGACTTGGTTGGTCTGGAGTTGAAGTTGTAGTACTGGATGTTTCAAATACTCGGTTGTCAACATCTGGTTCGCTTTCTGTGCTCCTTAGTGTTTGTCTTCCTTGGTCGGATACCTTGGGTTTATCCCTCTCCTTCCGGAGGGAATGTTCACTCCGTTCATCGATAGAGTGGACTCAGGTTTTCTTTTTCGGTGGAGTTGGCCATGTGTGTCCTGGAAGTTGAAGGCTTACTTCCCTTATGTTTGAATGTTCCTCACCCTTGAGCCCAACCTGTAGGTCTGGTTCTAATGCCAAGCTCCGTTTTTTCAAGTGCACTTGTGCATCCTCTGAGTTTCGTAATGGTGAGTTAGTGTTGGCTTCTCTCCGGCTCCAGGATCATGTTGTGTGTGTGAGTTTGAAGATCCAGGTTTGTTGCTGTAGCTTTTCCTTGTTCTGTGACAGCAACTGCTGACTCTGAAGTTTGGGCTCAACCTTCTCCTCTGTATCTGCTGTTTTCAGTATGTTAATGCTCATCTGGAGGTTTGGCTGGTCTGACCGAAGAAGGGTATTTTCTGCCATCTGCCAAGGAGCCAGAATAACTGCCTCTGCAAAGAGTGAGGACAATTCTGTACTGAAGTCCCAGTCGCGATCATCAGCATTGGTGGACTTCTCGGGAGTCTTCAATTCAGTGGTGTTGACTAGGGATTGTTTTAACTTCTTCTGCCATTTTGAGGAGGCTGAGGGCAACCCAGGCGTCTCTGTTCAGGAAAGAAAAAGGTTGATTGCGAATGACATGCAGAATTTCGATTGTTTGCTTGTTGCCATACTGGAGTGGCTCTTGAATCATGTCTAGGACCATACAGCGGTGTGTATATCGTCCATAGCCAGAGCCATGGTTCCTGATCTGACAGGACTGTCACACTGGCTCCTGTGTCTAACTTGAAATTTGTGAGGTACCATTTACAGATATGTCAGAATTCCAAAATGTGAATCTGGGATTCTTAATTTCTCTCCAGAAGCATTGTTGGACTTCTTCTTTGTGTGGTTCATCTATCTCATGGACTCATTTGGGATCCTCCACACATCTCGAGGTTTTAGACTTACACATCTTTCCAAAGTCTCCCAGGAGGCTGCAATGAAAGCAGTGCATGGTGATTGCTGGATACAGCTCATGCCTGTGAGATCTTTTGGGACACAGCGCTGACATGGTCTGCCACTATCTTGTATTTTGCTTGGGTATTGCTTTTTTTTGCCCTGAAGTTCCCTTGCCTTTTTGTCATTTTATGAACTGGGGTTGCTCTGTACCACGGTTTAACTTCACCATGCAAAATAGATCAGTTTTGCTGGCAAACTTCTGATTGACGATTTGGATGGCCTTTTCCAAAATCAGACCTTCTTTAGATTGGAGTACATCTGAAAGAGTATCATCGGCCACTCCCACTACTATTCGGTCTCTTATGAGCTCCGACTTAAGGTCACCATAGTCACAGCCTTCAGCCAATCTATATAACTCATTTATGAAAGAGTCTATGGCTTTCCCGGGTTATTGGACTTTCTTGTTAAATTTTGCTCACTCCAAATCATTACTGCTTCTTGGGTTAAAGTAGGTGTCAAAGAATTTCATGACCACTTCAAAGTTATCGGAGATTCATTTATTCCTTGCTTGGCAATCAGCTGTTGGACCTACTGAATATAATAGTGTATTCACTTGTTAAGCCTCTGCTTTCTTAAAAATCTTCTCCAAAATGCCAAATTTTGCGCCTGGTCTTAGCCTTCCATCTGCCTTAATTGATCTGGCAGTATTGATTTACCATCCATGGTTGTAAATGGCACTGCAGTAATCATTTTTCTTTTTTCCTTCCCCCAATTGTTGGGATTTGGCAGGTTCCCATCATGGTTTCGGAGCTGTTTTAAACTTCAACGCAGGAAATCTTTTAAACAAATTGTTTTGGCCAGCCTAGTTGCTTTCCTGAGCTTGGAGAATGGAATTAAAGCCAATTTTTTTGCTTTGATTTCTCTTTAAATTTTTTCTTTCGTTCACGCACGGGGACTCTGGATGCAGGCTGCAGTGTCCTTCAATGCTCATTAAAACGATCGGTCTGCCAGTGCTGCCTAATTATTGCACCGAATTTAAGAGACTAGTTCAGCCTTTTTTGGAATTTGCTCGCCCTTTTGCGATCTGGTTAGGTCCTTTGACTTTGCTTTCAATCGGGTCTCGCAACAGACCTCCAAGCGCTCTGGTGGAGTTCTTTTCTGCTGTTCAGTGGATTTTTCTTCTGCCCTGCAGCCTCCACACCAGTAGTGGAGCTTCTTAGGTGATCTCCAGCTGTGTATTCGAGGTCATCAAGTTAGGTGCACTTCTCTCAGGTCAGACCGTAGTTTCTTTACTTGTTTATTCTTAGGGATTTGGGCTGCCACCATGTTGTAAAGTTGTCCATTGTCTCATGAAGAGGTCTAGAGGCTTGTATGGTTGAACAATAGCTGTTTATTAATAACACATAATTATATACATATATAAAGACGCAGTCCTGACTAGGTGCTATCTTCATGTCAACTTCTACCAGACTCACTACTACGCTCTACTACTCCCATGTGCCTCTTTACATCATAAATGTGAGTGGTACCATTTTCCCAGTCCCATATTAACCCTTACAGTGCCAAACATCCTAATACCACAACCATTATCACATTACTCTTTGTGGGAGCTTGTCATACATAATTTGGCTGCCAAGTTACAACAGTGACCACACTTCAAAATTACTTCACTGGTTGTAAGACACTTTAAGATATCCTAAGGTCTTGAAAGAGACTGGATAAACACAAGTCTTTTTTTCTGTTTCTCTTATAACCCCAAAAAACTCACATTATAAAATGCAGCAAACAGGTACTTGGGTGTACAAAGTCAAGCCCCTACAATTGTTGGATATGTGAAGGGTGCACTCTCATGACGTGATCTCAGCACGACTATTCAAAAGGCATGAAGGCATTTGCAGGAGTTAGGAGTTGTGCAAAGAGACAGCATAGCTTAAAGATAGAATTATGACAGTCATGGACTGTGCCCCGGTTTAACAATGCATCATCGATGTATTGTTGGATGCAGTGGGAAGTCAGAGAGAGATCACCTTACCCAGTAACGGGAGGAAGAAACCTGCTACCATGAAGGTATGGTTGGAGATGGCCGAGGAGGTCAGCAACATGACCATTGTGATCCATTCCTTGGCCTGGAGCAGGAAGCAGTTAATAACTTAACCAGGTCAGGAAAGCTGAATAAAGTTGCATCCAGTAGTATACTCTATGAACAAATGAAATAGGAGTAGAAGTAGACCATTTGGCCCCTTCAGCCCCTGCTCCACCATTCAATAAGATCATGGCTGATCTGTTGGTTTTTCAAGTTCCACATTCCCATCTACCCCTCAATAACCTTTGATTCCTTTGCCTAACAAGAATCTATCCACTTCTGCCTTAAAAATATTCAATGACCCCACCTCCACTGCCTTCTGAGGCAGAATTCCAAAGTCGCACAACCCTCTGAGAGAAAAAAAATCTCCTCATCTCTGTCCTATAAGGGCGACCCCTAATTTTAAATTAGTGCCCTTTAGTTCTGGACTCACCCACCAAAGGAAACATCCTTTCCACGTCCACCTTGTCAAGCCCTTTCAGGATCTTGTATACTTCAATCAACTCACCCCTCACTCTTCTAAAGTCCAGTGGAAACAAGCCCAGTCTGCCTGACCTTTCCTCATAAGACAACTCACTGATTCCAGGCATCAATCTAGTAAACAATCCTCCACTCACTCTATCTTGTCAAGAGCACTCATCACTTACTTTCCAGGCACTTCCTCACCTCCTCATCCATCCACCACTACCACTTAGCCCAAAGCATTGTGATGTATCTGCCTGATGGTCACTCTCACCAAATACAATGTACCAATCAGGTTAGCAAGTGTCCTTACAGTCACTCATAGGTCCAGTCTTTCCCCACTGCAGGAGAAGGGAGCACAATACCTAAAGCAGAGGGAGAGGGCTAGAGGCGGACTACCACAGATTGTGCAGCTGGCAGCTTCAGAAGAGGAGGGAAAGGACATCAGTGACATCTCAGTGTCTCTAACCATTGGAGGGACTTCACAGCTGCCTGGTGACAGAATTAAATATCTCTGAACAACAGCCATTGTCTCCTAACAGCCTTTGTCTCTTAACAGCAAGTCCCCTTAAGTGGACTTGCAGATCCTGGAGCTTTGAATGCTGCAGGACAAAAGCATCGTGTCAACTCCCCAAGAATCTGGTACAAACCCTCATGGACCTTTACTTGTATTTGCACACCAGCTACATACTGATGGAATGAAATCCCATGTGGTTGATCTATTGGTTTTCAGATTGCTATGTGTCTGCATTCAATGTTACCTGTACCGTTGGGATGCCCATCGGTGATGCGAATCTGGCTACTGGCATTGCAGGGAAAGTTGGTATAAGTTGATATCCTGGCAAACATCCATCATCTGCCATATGTACTTATGGGAAACCAACTGAGAGACTCTCAATATCTCCCCAGTCATGCCCTGGAAGGAAACAGGCAAAGAAACGTTGTGCACGGTGACGTACACAGATAATTTGTGGCCATCAGATCTAGCAGGGAACAACTCTTTTTCTAGGAGGCTGCAGGTGTCTAGGACCATTCTGATTTGCCAACCTGACTCTTCAAGAGGTCAAGGAAGCTGAGCCTGTTAGGTGAGCTGGAAGATTTCAGATTGGCCCTGCAGCTTCTAGAGCCTGCTCGCTGCCCTTAATTGGGCAGTGAATCCTTAAAACCTTAAATTTAATCAGATTCCCTCTGGAAGAGGGCTCATGACCTGAAAACAAACCTGGCTCCTGTTTCCCACCTTTGTGGTGAAAATTCAGCCCAAAATGTTTGACCAAGTACTATGGCAGAGAAACTTGAGTGAGCAACCCTTTGAGAGCTCAGTCTCCATTATTACTGCTAATTGTTGGAGTTGCCGTTACTAAAGTTGTTCTTCAAAAAAAAATCAATGTTAAATGATCTGAAGTGGTTTTATTGCAGTCTTGAACAACCATGAATCAGTGAACAATATAATTAACTAGAAGTCATTGAGATGGAGGCAGCAATTGCAGGAGCCTGTAAATATGCACAGAGCACAGAGCAGACAGGCAATTAGGAAACTGGCTACAGCTGGAATATGTGACTATTCATGTTAGAATCAATAGCACTGTGGAGTCACAATAACTCTTATAAGCAGTTCTACAGTCTTGCTGCTTGTCAGATGGACAGGACGATGTTTTCAGTTTTCAGCAGGAAATGGGTTGGCAGAGGAGCCAAGTTACAGGTGTACATCGCTGGCATTGTTCATGTTTCATTTAACAAAGGAACTAATGTCACTTCCATTCTGCTGAAAAGAATGCTGTCTGCCATAATCCTGCGCATTTTTATAAGTAAAATGGTAGCTTTGGAACGAACAATTAATATTAGATATATATTTTGGTATTAAAGAGAAAATTGATTCAATTGGCAGATTAAGCAGAATGGCTTTCAATCAATAGGTATCAGCCCCGGAAGTGCGAGAAAATTCTTCTTGTGATTGGTGCATGTTTATTCACATTGTCAGAACAGAGCAGCACGCTATTGAATCAGAGAACAGCTCAAGACTCATATCCTCTGGAACTCATGTCCTCATCCTGTCCATGGCCTGAATTTTCCCCTCGTCGGTCACACACGATTGGTGGGCCTGGGAGCGGTCATGAAACGGGCCCTCGATCGCGATCAACCCCCTCGACCGAAACGGGCGCTGGACACAGCTCAGCGCTGCCGTGATGGGGGTGGGAAGAGTGCAGGTGCCGAAGTCACTGCGGGCATGAGTGGGCGCTTCAAGAGAGGTCCCTGAAAGCAGACAGCCAACACAGTCCTTGTGGAGTGAAATATCATGCGAGTGCGCGATGACATCGGAGTGCTCGCCCCAACGTCATCTCGTGCGATTTTACACCCGTTCGGAGCCTTTTGCAAGCACTCCCCCACACACGTGGGTTCTTCCCGTATCACACTCAGCTCAATGTCCCAAGAATTTACAATGCTGCCTGCCGGGATTCGCTTTAATTTGACCATCTCAGCTGACCTGCATCTCCACCCACCCAACGATCACACTCCCATGCAGCACCTGATTTCACCCACCACGACTCCTTCCCCTCTCCTCACTTTCGATTTAGCCAGGATGGTGGTAATACAGTTTTTCATGCGCTCCTCCATTCTTTCCCTTCCCCCAGTCATCCATTTCCTTTCCCCCATCACTGTCGAACCCCCCCGCCCCCCCACACTGGTATCACCTTCCACCTCCCCTCCGTGACCTACCAGCCACAAACCTTTTCTTTCGGGGTTGTCCAGGTGAACGTGCATGTTCCCTACCTTCCCGAAAATCCCACCCCCAACCACATTAACCTTCCTGACCTCCTCCTTCCCACCCCCAGGTTCCGTGTCTGCCTCCAAGTCCCCACCAACCACCCTCGCCATCCCTTCTACCGATACCCTCGAACCCTCACCCTCCCACATCACTCTGTCCTCGGGCATTCCCTCCATTCCCTCATTCTACGCCCACCCTTGGAACTATTTCCTCCCAGGAACTCCTTCCCTCCCACCCGGACTGCCCCTGCTTAGTCCTCCCCTGCACCCCCACCAGCCCCCGGACTCCCCCCAACATTAGTCCTTCCCCCTTCCCGAATCCTCCCTCCAGCATTACTCCTTCTCCCTTCCTGAGTCCTTCAGACATCCTTACTTCTTATAAGGGGAGGTGATGGCATATTGGTACTGTCACTAGCCTAGTAATCAAAAGATGCAGGGGACCTGGGTTCAAATCCCACCATGGCAGATGGTGGAATTTGAATTCAATAAAAAATCTGGAATTAAAAACCTAATAATGATTGTTGTGATGCTGTATTGTTGTAAAAACCCATCTGGTTCACTAATGCCCCTTTGGAGAAGGAAATCGGCCATATTGGCCTACATGTGACTCCAGAACCTTAATTGCTACAAAGTCACAAAAAGGAATGGAACTGGACGGGCCACATGGCATCAACCTAGGCACTGGAAATGACAATGGCAAAAAACTAGCCCTGTCGATCCTGCAAAATCCTCCTTACTAACATCTCAGGGCTTGTGCCAAAATTGGGAGAGCTGTCTCACAGACGAGTCAAACAACAGCCTGACAGTCATCCTCACGGAATCATACCGTACAGGTAATGTCCTAGACACCACCATCACCATCCATGGGTATGTCCTGTCCCACCAGCAGGACAGACCCAGCAGAGGTGGCGGTGCAGGGGTATCCAGTCGGGAAGGAGTTGCCCTGCGAGTGCTCAACATTGACTCTGGACCCCATGAAGTCTCATGGCATCAGGTCAAACATGGGCAAGGAAACCTCCTGCTGATTACCATGTACCGCCCTCCCTCAGCTGATGTTGAACACCACTTGGAGGAAGCACTGAGGGTGGCCAGGTAGCAGGGGTGGGGAATTTCAATGTCCATCGCCAAGAGTGGCTCGGTAGCACCACTACTGGCCGAGTCCTAAAGGACATAGCTACTAGACCGGGTCTGTGGCAGGTGGTGAGGAAACCAACAAGAGGGAAAACCATACTTGACCCCATCCTCACCGACCTGCCTGCCGCAGATGCATCTGTTCATGACAGTATCAGTAGGAGTGACTACCGCACAGTCATTGTGGAGACGAATTCCTGCCTTCACATTGAAGATACCCTCCATTGTGTTGTGTGGCACTACCACCGTGCTAAATGGGATAGATTTCAAACAGGTCTAGCAACTCAAGACTGGGCATCCATGAGGCGCTGTGGGCCATCAGCAGCAGCAGAATTGTACTGGAACACAATCTGTAACCTCATGGCCCAGCATATTCCCCACTCTACCATTACCATCAAGCCAGGGGATCAACCCTGGTTCAATGGAGAGTGCGGGAGGGCATGCCAGGAGCAGCCCCAGGCATACCTAAAAATGAGGTGTCAACCTGGTGAAGCTACAACACAGGACTACTTGCATGTCAAACAGCATAAGTAGCAAGTGATAGACAGGGCTAAGCGACTCTACAACCAACGGATCAGATCTAAGCTCTGCACTCCTGCCACTTCCAGTCATGAATGGTGGTGGGCAATTAAACAATTCACTGGAGGAGGAGCCTCCACAAATATCCCCTTCCTCAATGATGGGGCCTCGGTTTGGCTGTTTGAGGTTGGCTGGATGGATTATTGACAAGGTCCATTCACCCTGTAAAAATTTTCTCTGTTTTGAAATATCTGATAAAACATCGAGTTCTGTGTCTATCCCCTTCCTCAATGATGGGGGAGCCCAGCACATCAGTGCAAAGTATAAAGCTGAAGCATTTGCTACAATCTTCAGCCAGAAGTGCCGAGTGGATAATCCATCTCGGCCTCCTTTGGGTATTCCCAGTATCACAGATGCCGATCTTCAGCCAATTCGATTCACTCCATGTGATATCAAGAAACGGCTGAAGGCACTGGATACTGCAAAGACTATGGACCCTGACAATATTCCAGCAATAGTACTGAAGGCTCCAGCACTTGCTGCACTCCTAGCCAAGCTGTTCCAGTACAGCTACAAGACTGGCATCTACCTGGCAATGTGGAAAATTGCCCAGGTATGTCCTGTACACAAAAAGCAGGACAAATCCAACCTGGCCAATTACCGTCCTATCAGTCTATTCTCCATCATCAGTAAAGTAATAGAAGGGGTCATCAACAGTGCTATCAAGCGGCACTTGTTTAGCAATAACTTAATCACTGATGCCAATTTGGGTTCCACCAGGGCCACTCAGCTCCTAACCTCATTGCAGCCTTGGTTCAAACATGGACAAAATAGCAGAACTCCAGAGGTGAGGTGTGAGTGACTGCCCTTGACATCAAGGCAGCATTTGACAGAGTGTGGCATCAAGGAGCCCTTGCAAAACTGGAGTCAATGGGAATCAGGGGGGAAACTCTCCACCAGCACTGTTGGAGTCATACTCCATAAGGAAAATGGTTGTGGTTGTTGGAGGTCAGTCATCTCAGCTCCAAGATATCACTGCAGGAGTTCCTCAGGATAGTGTCTTCAGCCCAGCCATCTTCAGCTGCGTCATCAGTGACCTTCCTTCCAGCATAAGGTCAGAAGTGGGAATGTTCGCTGATGATTGCACAATGTTCAGCACCATTCACAACTCCTCAGATACTGAAGCAGTCCATGTCCAAATACAACAAGACCTGAACAATATCCAGGCTTGGGCTGACAAGTCACAAGTAACATTCGCACTACACAAGTGTCAGGCAATGACCACCTCCAACAAGAGAGAATCCAACCATCGCCCCTTGATGTTCAATGGCATTACCATCACTGAATCCCCCACTATCACCATCCTGGGGGTTACCATTGACCAGAATCTAAACTGGACTAGCCTTATAAATACTGTGGCTACAAGAGCAGGTCAGAGGCTAGGAATCCTGAGTAACTCACCTCCTGACTCCCCAAAGCCTGTCCACCATCTACAAGGCACAAATCAGGAGTGTAATGGAATACTCTCCACTTGCCTGGGTGAGTGCAGCTCCCACAACACTTAAGAAGCTTGACACCGTCCAGGACAAAGCAGCCCACTTGATTGGCACCATACCCACAAACATCCACCCCCTCCACCACCGACGCACAGTAGCAGCAGTGTGTACCATCTACAATTTGCACTGCAGGAATTCACCAAGGCTCCTTCGACAGCACCTTCCAAACCCACGACCACTGCCATCTAGAACGACAAGGACAGCAGATACATGGGAACACCACCACCTGGAAGTGCCCCTCCAAGCCACTCACCATCCTGACTTGGAAACATATCGCCGTTCCTTCACTGTTGCTGGGTCAAAATTCTGGAACTCCCTCCCTAACAGCACTGTGGGTGTACCTACACCACATGGACTGCAGCGGTTCTAGAAGGCAGCTCACCACCACCTTCTCAAGGCCAACTAGGGATGAGCAATAAATGCTGGCCCAGCCAGCGAAGTCCACATCCTGATATTGAATATTAAAAAAAACTTCTCCCTCCACCCTTACTCCCTCCCCTTGCTGCACTCCTTCCTCCCTGTCTCCCAGACTCCTCCCCAACTTAGTTCTTCCCCCTTCCCTACTCCTTCCTCCACCCTTAACTCTTCCACCACCCTTACTCCCCCCCCACCCTCCACACCTCTTCCCCCCACCCAGATTCCTTCCTCCCCCTGGACTCCCACCCCTCTTCGTACTCCTCCCTCCCCCCAGACTCTTTCATCCCCTGGACTCCCTCCGCTCTCTGCACTTCTTCCTCCCCCTGCACTCCTTCCCCTCTCCGCACTCCTTTCCCCTTCCAAACTCCTTTCCTCCCACCCCACTTACACCTAACTCCCCATTTGCCGTCTTCTCCCCGTTACCCCCTCCTCTCCCCATAGTCCCTCCCGTCCCTACCAACCTCCCCCACGACACCTTCATCCCCCCCTCTTAATCTCACACCCCCGACACCTTCGTTCCCCCGCTCCCAACCTCACCCCCCGACAACCTCCCACACCTCTTCCTCTTCCAATCGATCCTCGACCTTCCTCTCCACCCCCCCCCCCACCACCCCCCCACCACCGCCCCCCCCCTATCCACCCCCGGTACACATCCTCTCCCAAATGGAGCTCAACCTTCTTCTCCAGCCCCTCGACCATCATCCGTCGTGAGCAGACCCTCAACGGTGAATTTCCAACTTCCAGTAGCTGCTTCATGGCGGAGCCATGTACATGAGAATCCACCCAGCACGCTACGGACGTTCCTCCAGGGTCCTGTTGCTGTCGGGCTCTAGCATCTCCTGTCCCTCGGATGTCCACGGTGTGAGCAAGGCCCTGGCGGTAAGATTCAACTTCCGCAAGTCACACTCATCAAGACATGAACCAACGTGTTTTCCTGCTGACATGGGCGGACGATCCAGCGGGGGCTGGCCTCATAATGATATGCAGGTGTATTATAATGAGGTTCCCGATGTTCGACGACGCGAAACACAGCCCGCCATCGATGGGCCGAGTGGACGATCGCAAACCGATTTCACGACGTCATGAAACTGATTTTTGGCCTTCTCTCCATATTAACCGCCCAGGCCACCGAGCACGCCCGACACCAACGGGTAGGGAAAATTCCGCCCATTATCTCTGCTTC
Source organism: Cetorhinus maximus (assembly GCF_964194155.1). Lineage (NCBI taxonomy): Eukaryota > Metazoa > Chordata > Chondrichthyes > Lamniformes > Cetorhinidae > Cetorhinus > Cetorhinus maximus. Next base: position 161,978,831 of record NC_135882.1, read on the forward strand.
ACGCCTCACAGATGCTGCCTGCCCTCCTCGGTATTTTCACATTTTCTGTTCTTATTCCCAGACGGACCCACTGCCTGGAAAAATACTTGGTGTTCCCATTGCCTGACCATCGTCCAGTGGCCTATACACATCAAAACCACAGCATTCGCTCCCAAGCGCTGCCTGCTCATTCTTACAGATAGCTCCAGAATGTCTGGCAAATTGTGGACCTCCTGAAAAAGAGGCACATTGATCCCACGCTGGCTCAGGATCTGTAAGAAAAATGTCATGTTGTGCTCACCAGTGAGGAGGTTAAAGTGCTGCTTGGGGCAGTAGCCAGGAGGCAATGGAGAATTAAGGGAGTCTATGATTAAACTCAAGTCAGCTTTTTTTCCAACACTTTTAAGGTAAAATTTCAGAAATGCTTCAAAGAGCTGTCAACAATTAGTCACAACGGTATTTCAGCAAGAAGGTATTATTTACATGAGGCACTGAGGATTCCAGCACATTCCCCCAGTGCAGTCCTTCAGTGAAAAATGTCTAATTTTCAAACATTACCCAGAGGATTAATGCAGGTGAAACTATTCCAGTCCACATGGAACAGTTGAGGCAACAAACATGGGTGTACAGAAGGAAAGCTAGTATGAGGGAGATATAAAAGGATTTGCTGGCAGTGATAGTTAAAGTAGGTTGAGAGGTGGAGCATAACACCAACATAAACCAGCTGTGCCTGTTTCTGCGCCTGTTAATGCTGTTGATCTCTGTAATAGGCAGACCAAGAAACAGTGCTTTACACTGACAGTCAGAGTTTGCAAAGTTGTGCCAATGTGTCAGTGTTTGATGATAAAACACTGCAGTGACTGGTGAATTGTACTGGCAAGAGTCAGTAATATGAAATGCATCAAGAGTGATGTATAGCGAAGATTGATATAAATATACTGGAGAAAGGGATGAGAGGGCTGTGTGAGGAGACTGGGTTGAATGGGCCTATATTCTCTGGAGTTTAGAAGAATGAGAAATGATCTCATTGAAACATATACAATTCTTAGAGGGCTGAATAGGGTAGATGTTGAGAGGCTGTTTCCCCCAGCTGGAGAGTCCAGAATTCAGGTCATGGTCTCAAAATCAGGGGTCAGCTATTTAGGACTGAGATAAGGAGAAATCTCTTCACTCAGAGGTTTGTTAATCTTTTGAATTCCATACTCCCGAAGGCTTTGGTTGTTCAGTTGTTGAGTATATCCAAAACTGAGTTCAAGAGATTTTCCTACACTGAGAGAATCCAATAGGAATAGAATGGGAGCCTGGGGCTGGATTTTACTGGGACACACGATCCCCGACCTCCGCAACCCCCGACCCCCACCACCCCACCAAGCCGCAACCAACCCCCGACCCCCACCAAACCCCCAACCCCCACCAGCCCCCCCCAGAACCACAACCAACCCCCGACCCCCACCACGCCCCCAGAACCGCAACCAACCCCCACCACACACCCCCCCACCAACCCCCACCACCCCGACCCCCACAAACCCCCCCCAACCCAGATAAAAAGTCAAGGGAAACCCACTCATGATCCCGAAGGCTGACCTGCAGCAACTTAACACTGGGAGCGTTGTTAATTGCTTTAAAGCTGGATTTCTGCCCATATCGCAAAAGGAAGTCCAGCCTCAGAAAGCTGCCGGCCAATCAGATGGCTGAAAGCTCTGTAGTCCGAGCAGTGCCACAGACAGCGATGGGCAGTGGCTACAGGCAGTCCCACCACATCAAGGAGAGCAGGTAAGTACAGGTCCGAGAGCCTCACTGAGGCCTGCCAACTTGTCCTGGCAAGGGGGTTGAGGAGGTTGGGAGGCTGTGTTCAAGAAGCCAAGGGAAGGGGTTAATGGGGGAATGACCTTGGGATGAGGGTGCCTCTGATGGTCCAGGGGGCCTGCAAAGCGGGGCCACCCCTACCCCACACCAGCCCATGCAGCTAAAGCTGCCAAGTTTCCTGCTTGGCCTGGGCCTACCTCCGCATCAGGTAAAATACCAGGATGAGGCTCTTAAGTGGCCATTAATTGGACATGTAGGTGGCAGAAAAAGCCACCTGCTGGATTTTACATGCCCCACCCCACCCCCCCCTCCACAACCCGCCTTGAAACCCACCAGTGAGGAGCTTAAAATCCAGCCCAAGGAGCTGAGCTATGACCATATTGAATGCTGCAGCAGGCTTGACAGACCATATGACCTACTCCTGTTCTTATCTCTTATGTTCTTACAGTCTTAAAGTGACACAAAATGTGCATCAGGGAGAAAATACAAACATGGCAGCCGTCAACATTGGGCTGATAGTATAGGTGAAGCCAGGAAAAGCAGCCCAATGTCAGGAACCTTAGAGCTGCCTTTCTGGTGAATAGGATCCTGTTTGAGGCACACATATCATTATTACTCCACTTTACAAAAATCATTCGTATAAATCTGTGTCATCAGAAAGAGTCCCAGCTCTCCAGGTGCCAGGAGTAGTTTCTATATAAGAGCTTGGGTAGGATTAAGGGAAGTGGTCCCACCCTTTAAGAAGACATTGGGAGCAGAGCTGATCATGTTCAGACACTCTACATGCCTGTGATTGGATAAGGTGACCTCAGCCAATCATCTGACATTGGGTCATTAAAATAATTTTTGCTACACCTGGAACATGTTCAGAAATACAAGTGACAAGTCAGTGAGCAGCTTCCAACTGCCCAGGGAATTTTCCGGTGGGAGTGGGGGAATCAGGTTTTGGAGCAGGGGCAGAGGTAGTTGTGAACTTTCCCTCCTCTGGAGGTTATCCTGGTTGTATTAACAGTTCCCCCCTAATTTTAACATGGTTACAGATTGTGACCCCACAGGTCCCAGCCAGAATTGAGATATTTGGATAATTCCTCCATCTAATCTTACCCAGAGACCACACTGTTATAAAAAAATATGGATTAATTTTATGTACATTATTTGTGAAAGTTAATTATCCTCCCCTCACTGCCTTTTGCTGGGGGAATAACCCTATTGTAGTTAGGAGTGTTTGCTGTGATTTCAGTCACGAGTTCAGACACTCGATCCTCGCCCCATGTCCATTGGCTGGCACAGCAGTGTCAATATTCACTCCATGTCATTTATTTTGCAGCCCCAATAAGCCTTGCCCACAGCTTGTGCACAGGATTCTAACACCTTTCTCAATGTTACGCTGGGGGCAGGTTGCAAGCTTCAGGGCTCCTCACACGATGATAAGGGAAATGAGCTCGAGAGGCCCTCCATTGAATGATTAACACTTTGAGGTGGAGTTGACTTTGTGTCAGGTGATTCAAGAACCCCCAAGTTGTCCATTTAACTCAAACACACATTAATCATCCATTCTGCCCCATTCTGCATGTTCAGTTTTGATCTTTGGCATGATTTACAGCAACGGGTGTGCAGGAACCAAAGAAAATGGAGTTTGGACTTATTGGGCCGTAACTTCCTCGGAGTGGCACTCATTGTCGGATTGCCACTCTGTACCTAATTACTTACACTAGGATTCTGTCGTGCCTGTCTCGCCCAACCTTCTGATTCAGGACAAGTGAGATCCAGGCAACGCAGCTTTCCTCAAGGCCTAGTGTTGCGGTCCAGCAGAGTAGGATTGAAGAAGGATAGAAGGACATGCCCCCCCCCACCCCACCCGGCCCTTTTTTATGGTGCTGGCTGCCGTAAACCAGTTAATGGTCCCACGGAAACTGACAGGCCAAGGAGAAGGTATGTGTCTAAGTTAAGTGGGTAGGATTTTGGGGGCTGGGGGAGATCAGAAGTCAGTGGGGGATTGGAGGTCGGGCGGAGATCGGAGGTCGAGGGCTGGGTGGGTTGGACCTCGGGGGGCTGGGTGTATGGGAGGGTCGGACCTCGCTGTGGGGGGGTGGGATCGGAGCTCAGGTGGGGGCTGGAGGATGTTGGACCTTGGGTAGGGTGTGGGGTTTAGAGGTCAGGGGGTGTTGAGGTTGGGGGGTTTTGGGTCAGGTCAGGGGTGTGGTGGAGGGAGTCCCATGCCAGTGGGGTGAATCACATGGTGGGGTTGGGGGGGCGGGAATACAGTGGGGGGTGGTTAGTTGGTGGTGTGGTTGGAGTCCCCTGGGGAGTCAGGAGTGTAGGGGGAGTCCCATGAGGGATTCAGTCTGAGTCTTTACAATTGTTACCCAGAAGTTAGAACAGGTTTTAATTCTTCTAATTTTTTCTCCATAATTATCAATGTAACCCTGTCGGAACCATCTGAACTTTCCGGTTATATCGCATTTTCGGTTGGATCCCAGTGCAGTGCAATTACCCAGAGGGAGTTTGCACTTCTGGGCAATTGTCGTGAAAACCCTTCCCTGTGAAATTCCGAGACAGATTCCCCAGCGCATCTTTGGGGGTACTCCCCTAATCCGACGCTGCGGAGCTCACAAGTTATGGCCCAATATATGCCCTTAACAAAATACATCTATTTTTCCTGATAAGGGTATTAGTGACTTTATTGACAAATGTAACCGTTCTGCATGGCAAAGCCTCAACCAACCAGAGTCGACCTGCCATTCAGTCAGCACACTTTTCTCATGTTGTTCCCTCTGAGATTTGGTATTCTTGCAAATCTGTCCTGATGAGTGCAAGATGAAAGGCTTCGACAACATGTCTCTTTTTTCAGCAATACTCAATTTCTGCACTACCAAATAACTAACTGTTTACTGCTGCTTCAGATTCACAATGTCCTTTGCTAACTATAAAAACAACAGATGTCACTAATTATGTTTAACATGGATGCACTCGGAGGACAAAGAGCTTGGGATCTATGACAGATCACGTGAATTGTCAGACAATAATGGACAAACAAATCCTCATACTCCAGAACTATTACTAGTTGGTGGTAACTGAAGATCCTGAGGAAAATGGGCAATTGGACAAATCACCACACTATCAAGATCTTCCTCTCAAAACTTAATTAATCCTGCTTCTTGGAAACTCAATGCATCTTTTTGTAAATGAGCTTTATCTGTCTTTTGCCCCTAGATAGATGCCAGGGTTCACGATATTTATTTTAATATTAGTTTTCACATATTGCCCATAAATCTTGTTTTCATTAGGTGAGCTTTATTAGTGCTGGGAAATTGAACATCTTCCTTTCAACATAAAGTGCTCCCAGGACAGCTTATATGCAGAGGAAATAAGAAATAGGAGCAGGAGTCAGCCATACAGCCCCTGGAGCCTGCTCCAGCATTCAATAAGATCATGTCGACTTCACTTTCCCACCCTAACCCCTAAGAGGATGTTTCCCCTTGTGAGAGAAACAAGAGGACCCCCAATTAAGATGGAGATGAGGATAATTTTTTTCTCCCTGTGGTTCTGAATCTGTGGAACTTTCTTCCCTAGAGAGTGGTAAAGACAGGGTCATTGAATATTTTTAAGGCAGAGCTAGATAGGTTCTTGGCTAACAAGAGACTCAAAGGGTATAGGGGGTAGGCAGAAAAGTGGAGCTGAGGCAACAATCAGATCAGCCATGATCTTATTGAATGGCAGAGCAGGTTCCAGGGGCCGAATGGCCTATATCTCCTCCTAGTATGTTTGATTCTGTTAGTGCTCAGAAAAATGTTCTGCCCCAACAATGTGCCTCAGCCCCAATTTTAGCAAAAACTAATATTTTTTTTCATTTTCCACACCACCTTTCCAGTTGTCTCTCTGAATGAAATTGGCAATTATTTTCAAATCAGGACATTTTAGGAACATTCCCCTAGGAACTAATTTGAGATTGCTGAAATTCTTTTCATGTAGGGCCCTTCACAGTTGCAAACAAAGGAGGGTTTTGTTTTTGAATTTCATTTTATTTTCCCCTGTAACTCCATACCACAGCTATATAACATAAACAGACTTTTAAAAAATTTATTCTTTCACGGGATGTGGGCATCGCTGGCTAGGACAGCATTTATTGCCCATCCCGAATTGCCCTTGAGAAGATGGTGGTGAGCCGCCTTCTTGAACCACTGCCGTCCATATGTAGGTACACCCATAATGCCATTAGGGAGGGTGTTCCAGGATTATGAGCCAGCAACAGCGAAGCAGCAGCGAAAAAATTCTAAGTCAGGATGGTGTGTGGCTTGGAGCTAGGAGAACTTGCAGGTGGTGGTGTTCCCATGCAACTGCTGCCCTTGTCCTTCAAGGTGGTAGAGGTTGTGGGTTTGGAAGGTGCTGTTGAAGGAACCTTAGTGACTGGGTGATTGTACTTTGCAATATACTGATGGTTCAAAACAGTAACACATGGTGCACTGTGTCGGGGGGCGGGGTGCTCCACTCTTTTGGAAAAGACTACCCACATCATAATGAAACAGGAAATAAAATATCAGTGAGATGCAAAGAAATGTTAAATGAAACACAAATCCTGACACTCTTAAAACATTTCCACTATATATACAGCCTCACTGCTATGTGTGATTAGTGAGCTAGCTATGCCACACAGTGGTTTTGGCATCACATCGACACAAGCTGTATAGCATTATTTAGGCATGAAGTCATCCAAATCACATTTAGGCAAGTGGTGTGACCTGCATTTTTAATCATTTTAATGTTAGTGGAAGGCCCATGAGGCAGCCAGCTCTCTGCTACTATTAAAATTTAACTGCAATTTGATTGCCAGTAAACTCTGGCCGGAGGTACTTGTACAAAGCTCCATTTGTAAAGGTCAGAGAGTAATGTGTATCCATTGTGTAACCTGGATTATCGGTAATTACAGGTTTCAACCTGGGCCAGGGTTTTGCTCAGATCTTCACCACTGCTCTTGGAAGCATGGCAGAAACTACGTGTAATTGTATTAACAGGGTGTCCGCCACAATTCATGACAAAGATACAATGCTGGAATGGACCAGCTGCAAGGAATTTCCCCATTCCATTTCCTGTAGTATAACAACACAATTTGTCACCCAATGGCCCCATGTAGGCTACCTTCAACTAAAGGGTATTAAATATTCCACTGGCTATCACACTAAAATTAGGGGCTTTTTGTATAAAGAAATCATCAAGTTTGGTTTTATTTTGTTCCCAGAATGCAGGCATTGGCAAGGCCACACTTAACAGGCTTGGGCTGACAAGTGACAAATAACATTTGCACACCACAAGTGCCAGGCAATGACCATCTCCAGCAGGAGAGAATCTAGTCATTGCCCCTTGATATTCAATGGCTTTGCCATCGCTGAATCCCCACTATCAACATTCTTGGGGTTACCATTGACCAGAAACTCATCTGGACTAGCCATATAAATACTCTGGCTACAAGAGTAGGTCAGGGGCTAGGAATCCTGCACCGAGTAACTCATCTCCTGACTCCCCAAAGCCTGTCCACCATCTACAAGGCATAAGTCAGGAGTTTGATGGAATACTCTCCACTTGCCTGGATGGGTGCAGTTCCCACAACACTCAAGAAGCTTGACACCAGGACAAAGCAGCCCACTTGATTGACACCCCATCCACAAACATTAGCTCCCTCCACCACTGACGCACAGGAGCAGCAGTGTGTATCATCTACAAGATGCACTCAGACACTCACCAAGGCTCCTTAGGCAGCACCTTCCAAACCCACGACCACTACAATCTAGAAGGACAAGAACAGCAGATAGATGGGAACACCACCACCTGGAAGTTCCCCTCCAAGTCAATCACCATCCTGACTTGGAAATATATCGCCGTTCCTTCACTGTCGCTGGGTCAAAACCATGGAACTCCCTCCCTAACAGCACTGTGGGTGTACCTACACCACATGGACTGCAGTGGTTCAAGAAGGCAGCACACCACCACCTTCTCAAGGGCAATTAGTGATGGGCAATAAATGCTGACCCAGCCAGCGAAACCCATATCCCATGAATGAATAAAAAAATCCAGCTTGGGAAGCCTTGGCTGCCGGCTCCAAGCCAAAGGACCACTGCTGATTTTATTTGGTCTTCTAACGGGTGGGCAGGGGTTTTGTGCTTGAACAGGTTTGTCTGGAAATTTATGAAATCAGTGGGATCAGGAGTAACCCCTGAGCAATTTTGTTGCCTGGGCATCCTGGATGTTAGGCAGGTATTCAAGGAAGCTGCTAGGTGATGGTAGCTGAGCCTGCTGAGATTTGGCCTACATCTAAATTTCAGTACAGGCATAGCGCTGTCAATGGCTGCAAAGGACACCTCAGCCCTTCACTTTCAAGCCTCAGGCTTATTGCGAGGCATTGTGCCTGGTGGAGCCAATGTCTAGGTTTACACATGGGGAAAGCAGGCAGTAATGAGTGACGTACTAGGTGACCCCCTTTGGACCATTTCCCAGCAAATAGTTGTAAGAAAGGTGAGATGAGACAAAAGCAAAACACTGATTTTCCAGCATGATGATGTTCTGATGATAGGTCACACATCTGGAACATTAACTCTGTTTCTCTCTGCACAGACACTGCCTGACCTGCTGAGTATTTCCACCATTCTCTGTTTTTATTATAGGAGAGAAGAGAAACTGGCAGAGAAAAGCAGGAGAAATAGAAACTTACTGCCAACATCCTAGGCTCACTATAACAGTGAGAATCAAAGGTTTTGCAGAAATTCCCCAGAGTTGTCAATAGGCTTCAGTTAAAAACAGAATAATTTGTCATTGCTTCATAACCTCACCTCAATAGGGCCAATGGACAATTTGAAAGCTTACAAACTTTTAATTACAGCTGTGTTGGTATTAATTCTTGGTCAATTGCACTGCATAATGCTGCCAAGCAGGATCAGCACATTTCACATTTAATACCGTTCACTTATTTGGATAAAGGGAACAATATTCCTGCGATTAAATTGTTCCAGTTAAAAGGCTTCTGTTATCTGTCTTTTTTGCAATTAATTCCTAACCTTCCACTGGCAGTAAAAACATCTAGTGCTGTTTGTTATTCCTCTATGGGCCATTAAAGCACTGCTTCTGGTATGTGCTTTGCTATTGCCAATTGTTGAACACCAATCACAAGTCTCGCTGACGCCTTACAAAATATGGGCCCAAATTTTGCTGGGACCCTGGTGAATAGTGGGGCCAAAGGTGTACCTCCTCAACCAATGTAATTAAAGGATTGAGAAACTCAAAGGGAAGGAGCGTGAATACAATGTCAAATCAGGCACAGAAAGAAAAATCAACAGATGGAAAGAAAGAGTGGACTGAGAGGGGAAGAAAAGAGACAGAAATGAAAAGTAATAAAAAATATGACATCCTCAAAATTTCCAACACCAATTCACAACCTCAAGGCATGATTCCCCATACTTATAATTGTTCACTTTCTGGGCCGGAGAGGTTGATTAGCAATCATTAACAATTATCTCCTCACACTGTTAATTACTAGACTTTCTGTGGCAAGTTTAATGAACAGTTAATGTGCAAATGCAGCAGCTTCATGAAAATTAAGATGAAACTAGGAGCAAGATGATGTTTTTGCAAAGCTAACTGTCAAGTGGCACAAATTACTCAGCAACTTGTGGTGATTCACCATTCACAAAGGATCTCTCTGTCAGCACAAGTTGCAATTTAGTAACAGCTTGCATCATTTGCATTTCATAATGTTTTCAGAAAATTCTGACTAATTTCCCAGATTCTCATTTCCGGTATTGTTTCTGTGTGTACACTGTTGATCCGGGTATATTCTAATTGGAGCTAATACAACACAGAGTGATTGTCATTATTCTGTATTCTCATGCTAGGCTTTGCACAGGTTGCAAAAAATACTGCTTGTTGACTATCACACCCATTAAAGCTTATTCAAAGAAAGATCAGACTAAAATAAGGAGAAATGTTAGAAACCAGTTGAATTCAATGGGTAGAATGTACCATGAGTGGGAGACTTCAATGTCCATCACCAAGAGTGGCTCGGTAGCACTACTACAGACTGAACTGGCCGAGTCCTAAAGGACATAGCTGCTAGACTGGGTCTGTGGCAAGTCATAAGGGAATCAACAAGAGAGAAAAACATAATTGACTTCATCCTCACCAATTGGCCTGCCACAGGTGCATCTGTCTATGACAGTATTGGTAGGACTGATCACTACACAATCCTTGTGGAGACAAAGGCTTGTCTTCACATTGAGGAAACCCTCCATCATGTTGTGCGGCAAATGGGATAGATTTTGAACAGATCTAGCAACTCATGGGGCGCTGTGGACTATCAGCAGCAGCAGAGCTGTACTCAACCACAACCTGTAACCTCATGGCCCAGCATATCCCTCACTCTACCATTACCACCAAACCAGGGTATCAACCCTGGCTCAATGACGAGTACAGGAGGGCATGCCAGGAACAGCACCAGGCACACCTAAAAATGAAGTGTCAACCTGGTGAAGCTATAACACAGGACAGCTTACATGCCAAACAGCATAAGCAGCAAGTGATAGACAGAGCTAAGTGATCCCACAAACAATGGATCAGATCTAAGGTCTGCAGCCCTGGCACATCCAGTCATGAATGGTGGTGGACAATTAAACAACTCATGGGAGGTGGAGGCTCCAAAAATATCCCCATCCTCAATGATGGGGGAGCTCCATACATCAGTGCAAAAGACAAGGCTGAAGTATTTGCTACAATCTTCAGCCAGAAGTGCCAAGTGGATGATCCCCATCTCGGTCTCCTACGGAGGTCCCCAGCATCGCAGACGCCAGTCATCAGCCAATTCGATTCACTCCACATGATATCAAGAAATTGCTGAAGGCACGAGATACTGCAAAGGCGATGGGCCCTGACAATATTCCAGCAATAGTACTGACGACTTGTGCTCCAGAACTTGCCACGCCCCTAGCCAAGCTGTTCCAGTACAGCTACAACACTGGCATCTACCCAGCAATGTGGAAAATTGCCCAGGTATGTCCTGTACACAAAAAGCAGGACAAATTCAACCCAGCCAATTACCGTCCTATCAGTCTACTCTCAATCATCAGTAAAGTGATGGAAGGAGTCATCAACAGTGCTATTAAGCAGCACTTGATTGGCAATAACCTGCTCACTGACACTCAGTTTGGGTTCTGCCAGGGCCACTCAGCTCTTGACCTCATTACAGCCTTGATTCAAACATGGAAAAAAGAGCTGAACTCCAGAAATGAGCTGAGAGTGACTCGTCTTGACCTCAAGACAGTATTTGACCGAGTGTGGCATCAAGGAGCCCTAGCAAAACCGGAGTCAATGGGAATCAGGGGGAAAACTCTCCACTGGTTGGAGTCATACCTAGCACATAGGAAGATGGTTGTGGTTGTTGGAGGTCAGTCATCTCAACTCCAGGACATCACTGCAGGAGTTCCTCAGAGTAGTGTCCTTGGCCCAACCACCTTCAGCTGCTTCATCAATGAACTTCCTTCCATCACAAGGTCAGAAGTAAGGATATTCACTGATGATCACACAATGTTCAACTCCGTTCGTGACTCCTCAGATACTGAAGCTGTCCATGTCCAAATACAACAAGACTTGGCCAATACCCAGGCTTGGGCTGACAAGTGCTGAGTAACATTCGCGCCACACAAGTGCAAGGCAATGACCATCTCCAACAACAGAGAATCTAACCATCGCCCCTTGACATTCAATGGCATTACCATCGCTGAATCCCCCCACTATCAACATCCTGGGGGTTGCCATTGACCAGTAACTGAACTGGAACAGCCAGATAATACTGTGGCTACAAGAGCAGGTCAGAGGCTAGGAATCCTGCGGCGAATAACTCACCTCCTGATTCCCAAAGCATGTCCACCATCTAAAAGACACAAGTCAAGAGTGTGATGGAATACTCTCCACTTGCCTGGATGAGTGCAGCTCCAACAACACTCAAGAAGCTTGACACCATCCAGGACAAAGCAGCCCGATTGATTGGCACCACATCCACAAACATTCACTCCGTCCACCACTGACAGACAGTCGCAGCAGTGTGTACCATCTACAAGATGCACTGCAGGAACTCACCAAGGCTCCTTAGACAGCACCTTCCAAACCCACAACCACTACCATCTAGAAGGACAAGGGCAGCAGACACATGGGAACACCACCACTGGACGTTCCCCTCTAAGTCACTCACCATCCTGACTTGGAAATATATCGCCGTTCCTTCACTGTCACTGCGTCAAAATCCTGGAACTCCCTCCCTAACAGCACTGTGGGTGTACCTGCATCACATGGACTGCAGCGGTTCAAGAAGGCAGCTCACCATCACCTTCTCAAGGGCAATCAGGGATGGGCAATAAATGCTGGCCTAGCCAGTGATGCCCACATATGAATGAACCAAAACAAAAATTAGGCTTATTTCTAGCCCCAAAATGGGTGCCCAGAAGTCGAAGGCCCCAGACTCCTCAAAATTGGTGTTGGGCATTATTTAACTTATGGCGAAGAGCTACCAGCACCTGCTCTGCCCCCAGACGCACTATGCCCAAAGTTGGAAATGGAATTTGAACCTGCTGCCTCACTAGCGATGGACTTCAGTTAAGTCCTGGGTTCGGGTGGGGGGGAACACAATGGAGGAAATTCCAGGGGAGCAAGCAGAAACAGGCAGCAGCCCATAGTAATGCTGTAAAACAGGGAGGACCACTCCAATCCACAGGAAAGGAAGTACAAACATCTTAGGGAGAGCAATAGTGTGAGTAATTGATCCATATACAGATATTTGGCACATAGTGTGAAAGTATTTTAAATGCCATGGCTCTTTTGAAACCACCTCCAAAATCCACAACTTCCGCCACCCAAAAGGACAAAGACAGCAGGCGCATGGTACCAAGATGAACTCAAAGTTTCCCTCCAAGTCACTCACCATCCTGACTTGGAAATATATCACTGTTCCTTCATCGTCACTGGGTCAAAATCCTGGACCTCCCTCCTAACAGCACTCAGGGTGTTCCTACACCACATGGACTGCAGCGGTTCAAGAAGGCAGCTCACCACCACCTTCTCAGGGACAGTTATGGATGGGAAACAAATTCTGGCCTTGCCCATGATGCCCACATCCCAAATTTAATCGGCAATGTTTCGATCAGCCCATCAACAGCAGCCTTAGCTCTCAGTAGAAAGGTATTCTGAGTCAAAGCATAACGTTCAATTGTTAAGGAAATAATGCTGAGGTTGGAACATTTTGAACTGCCAGCAACTGGATTAAAGAACATGAGAACATTAGAAATAGGAGCAAAAGTAGATTGTATGGCCCCTTGAGACTGTTTTACCATTTAGTAGGATCATGGCTAATCCTCGACCGCAACTCCAATTTTCCACTCGATCCCCATATCCCCTTTAGAGTCCAAAAATCTAGCAACCTCAGCCTTGAATATACTCAACAACTGAGTATCCATCGCCCTCTGAAATAGAAGTTTAATTAGCAACTTGCAAACAGACTGCAACATTGTCATTAATTACATATGAACATGCATGAATCTAATGCCATTTGCACCATCAAATTGTCTCAAAATGTTTCAAAGTTAACAAATTACTCTCGCAAGGTTTTGGGCAAAACCGACAGCCATTTGTGCACAGCAAGGTCTCACAAACAACAATGCCTTGCTAAGGAATAAATGTTGGGCAGGTCAGTTGGAGAACTCCCTGCTTTGCTTCAAATAGTGCAGAGAGATCGTTTATGTCCACCTGAACAGGCATACAGAGCTTCCATTTAACACCTCATACAAAAGGCAACACCACAGACAACGCATCACTCCTTAGACAGTAGATTGTAGGCTGGAGCCCTCAACCTATAACCTTCTGTTGTGGAGGACAGAGTGTTACCACTCAGTCAAGCTGATATATTATTGCCAAGCTACAGCCTACATCTGTGACCCACTAACAGTTACTTATTCTTTAATCATAACGCCATGAAACTGGGGGGCATGAACTATGCTGAGGAGTCAGTCTGTGAGTCCACAGGAAAGATATTACCAATAGTTATCTGCTGTCAGTTTGTCATTTATATAGACTTTTGCAGCAGTGTTTATTCACATTCCTTGACACACAGCACCATCTATTGGCTTTGGTAGAGTTTAGCTCAAAATCGAAATGCTTTCACAGTTTGTGGGCTAGATTTCTGGCCTCATCCACAGTTGAGGATAAGGTGTAAGTTCCAGTACTTAGCAGGCTCCCTCTGCTTTTAGAATCTGACATCTCACCATTTACACAGGTAATGTCACAGCCCCATAGTGGTGTGGGTGTGGCCGTAAGATGCGGCGAACCATTCAAATGTCCATTGATTTCGGTGGGACCGCAAAATCCCGACAGCGTAAAATTTCACCCATGGTGTAGAGATAAAGTCCAAACTGGCAGGTTCATCACCTGAGTAATTGCTATTTAGGAAAATGGTTTATGGTTCAACTGGTTAAAGTTGTGGATATTGGGCCAGGCATCAGGAAGATTCCAGGTTGGATGCTTGCTCTATGTGGAGCTTGCTGTATTTAGTAAAGTGACAATGAGGATGTTACAACTCATCACTTGGTTACACCTATTTTGGATTTCTTCAATACAATGTCTTTAAGCTCTTAAAAGACAGTGCATTAACCCTGCATAAACTGCAATGGTTCAGGTCTATCCATCCCCAGGTGGTCAGAGTCTGGACATATCCTGGAAGATATGCTACAGTACCCCTCGAAGACTGAACGCAGTCACTCTGCCGGAATTGCCCGTGAAGTGTGAACTCCCGATGGGCAATTCGCCTGTACCCCAGGACCCTCAAAAAAATTCTCCAACTCTGAGTTAGAGTCGGAGACTTCACACAGTTCCAATACTTACCTGAATAATTATTCAGGAAATGTTAGACAGAAATATTCTAGTCTAACTCCTGGGTAACTATACAAATTACCCCCCCCAATCACTAACACCGAACCCACCACTCCCCACAACTGCCAGACTCCCCCCACACACCCCTCCCCCCCCTCCAAACCTGACCTGATGCAAACTCATCATCCAGCTCCCTCCTGATGCCCCAGCTACCCCATTGACCCCACCCCCCCCAACTACTACCTGACTCTGACTCCTCCTCAACCACTCCCCCAACCCCACAATGCCCCCCAACTCAATGTGACCAAACCTCATCACCCGACTCCACTCTCCCAACCCCACCCACACCCGGGCTACCCTCACACCCCCGATTACTCCCACATCCTCAACTCCCCCTCAGCCACTCCTCCGACCACACTACACCCCCCGACTCAACTTGACCCAACTTCACCACCCGACTCCCTCCCCCGGCACCCCTCCCACTTCCCCCATGCCCTCATTATCCTACCCACCTGCCACCCTACCCCTTCACCCTCCCTACCCCCTTACCATTTACCTTACTACCCCTCCTCCTTGCCCAGCATATCCCCTTAAACACACTAGCCCCATACCCACTCTACCTCCTTACCCATCCTACCCCCTTACACACCCTAGCCCCTCACCCACTCTACTCCCTTACCCACCTTACTCCTTTACCCACTTGCCTTATTCACCCTACTCCCTCATCCACCCTATCCCTTACTGAACAGGTCAATCTTTCTAATAGCTGTAATAGATAGGGTCCGGTAGAATAGGCTTATCTGGTAATCCAGATGATTCATAATATGGAGACAGGAGTTCAAATCCCAAGGTGGCAGATTGTGAATCTGAAGTCAGTTAACTTAATAAAATTGGAATTAAATATCACTAATGGTGAGCATGAAGCCATCAGATTGTTGTGAAAAGAACAAACTGTTTTGCTAATGTTCTGTCAGGTCAGATGCTGGATATTCTTCTGTGAGTGATCCATCTTCTGACTTCCCAAAGCCTTTCCACCACATACAAGGTACAAGTCAGGGGTGTGATGAAATATATGGTGCCACTCCAGCAACCCGATCGGCACAGCACTCACCATTTTAAACATTCACTTCCTCCAGAACAAGAATGTGGATGCAGTATGTACCATCTACAAGATTCACTCTTGCAACTCACCAGGGTTTCTTCCACCGCACCTCCCAAAACTGCAAACTCTAACATCTAGAGGTACAGGGGCAGTAACTGCAGGGGAACTCTCTATCCCTTCCTGTCATGGTCTGTTTATCATTTCCCATATTAGTACATTTCTCGCTTGCCTTGTCTCTGCCTTTTGATTTACCACATCTTCCCAAATTTGATTCCTTACCCCCAGTACTTAGTTTAAAATCTCTCTACTTCTCTAGTTATGCAGCTCGCTACAACACTGGTTCAGGTGTAGACCATCCCAACAGTACAGATCACACTTTCCCGAGTACTGGTGCCAGTGCCCACAAACCAGAACCCACTTCTCCCACACTAGTCTTTGAGCCATGCATTCATTTCTCTAAGCTTATTTGCCCTACACCAAGTTGCATGTGGCTCAGGTAATAATCCAGAGATTATTACCTTTGACATTCTGCTTCTTAATTTGGTGCCTAGCTCCTCATGCTATGCAGAACCTCTTTCCTTCTCCTGCCTATGTCGTTGGTACCTACATGGACCACCGTGACTGGGTCCTCCCCCTCCCACTCTAAGTTCCTCTCCAACCCTGAGCAGATGTCCCAAACCCTGACACCGGGCAGGCAACACTGGACTCTCACTCTTTGCTACAGAGAATGGTGTCAGTCCCCCTCACTATACAGTCCCTTCACTATACAGTCCCCTGCTACCACTACATTCCTTTTTGCTCCCCCCGCTTGAATGGCTTCCTGTACCATGGCCAGTCAGCTCATCCACCCTGCAGCCCCCACTCTCAAACAAGCTGAGAGAGCCTCAAACCTGTCAGACAATTGCCAGGGCTGAGGCTCCTGCATTCCTGGATTCTGGGCCCCCTTACCTGGCTCATTCGCAGTCACACCCTCCTGCCCCTGACCAAATCAGAAGACCCTATCCTAAGGGGTGTGACTGTCTCCTGGTACAAAGTGTCCAGGTAACTTGCACCCTCCCTGATGTATCACAGTGTCTGCAGCTCAGCCTCCAGCTCAATGACTCTGAGTCAAAGCTCCGCGAGCCACAAACACTTATTGCAGACGTGTTTGCCCTGGATCACAATGACATCCAGGAGACCCCACATGCTGCAGTCATGACACATCACCTGCCCTGCCATCCTTAATGTGTTTTAATTAACTACTTAATTATTTTATTCAATTCATTACTTACCTTTTTATGTATTTTATTAACTTTACCACCAGTCCGTATATTATTTTAAACTTTAGAAATAGAATAGACCTTAACCACTTAGCAAACAGTTAGCTTCTTTTCCCTGCATTAGAGTAAGAACCAATTCCTACAGGGTGAAAAAGTTAGAAAAGCAGAGGAGCACCTCCCTCCCCTACACCCCTCACTCACCCAACTCCCAGCTCTCTGTTTAAAATCACACTCAAATGCTAAGTTGCACTGAGGTCTGTATTTATATGCTCTGGAACTAAAGAATTAGCTCAGCCCCTGGCACAGAAAAAACTGTTCATCTAGTTTCCTTAATTAACTAACTTCGGCCGCTCTCCAACAGAGAGCTTGTCTATCCCTGCTTATGCCTGGATGAAATTTAGAATTTAAACGGTTAATTTCAGTCAGATGTTAAATGTTAAATACAAACAAAATTAGATTTTTAGAAAGCGATTAAGATTCCCTCACTCATCTAACTACTAACGCTCTTGTTCAAAGTCGTCCTTAAAACAATGATTATGGACAGTAAGGGAAGGGAATTGGGTGTTCAAGTTCTTTCTCGTCCCTGTCAGTAACATTGGGACGAATGTTGCCGTCGACGAGCGGGGGCAGGCCTGGCATGCTGACACGTAAAATGACGCGCGATGATGTCGGGCGTGCGTCCCGATGA
The DNA here is from genome assembly GCF_964194155.1 of Cetorhinus maximus. Taxonomy (NCBI): domain Eukaryota; kingdom Metazoa; phylum Chordata; class Chondrichthyes; order Lamniformes; family Cetorhinidae; genus Cetorhinus; species Cetorhinus maximus. The sequence goes on from NC_135882.1 coordinate 161,996,559, forward strand.
CAACACTGCCCGTCCAACCTGAAGGTTGGCGGGCAGGCGAAGAGCCCAAGCGGCCTTCGCGTTTTTCAGGAAACCTCATCCACGGCTGGGATGAGGTTTCCTGAAGGTTTAATACAATAAATAAATAAATAAATTTTGGGCAGAATTTAGCCCTTGATGGGCGAGTGGGCCCCACTGGCTCGGCGGCAAACAGGCAGCCGACCCCCGCCGCCGAAATGGGGCCCGCCGCCATTTTGAGTGGGCGGGCCAATTAAGGCCCGCCCAGTGGCCTGCCTGACAGGAAGCGCTATGTGCTTCCTGTTCTGGGGGGGGAGGGAATCCCCAGCTGTCAAAGTGCGCTCTTTTGTGCAAGTGCGCGAAAGAGCGCACTGCTCCACAAGACTAAATGTTGTCTCAGGGAGTTTACTGACAGGTAAAAAAAAGTCAAAAAATAGAGAAATATTAAAATTATTAACATGTCCCCCTCATGTGACAATGTCACACGAGATGGGACTTGTTATTAAGGAACACATAAAGTTTATTAAATTTTTTAAAAACGGACACGAAACTTCATCCCGCCAGTGGATGAAGTTTCATGAATAATCTGGAGCCCACTGGGGCTCCTGGCCTGCCCACTAGCCTTAAGGTTGGATGGGCAAGTCTTTAACAAGGTTAATTAGCCTGTCAATGGCCTTAATTGTGACAGGTCGGCGGGCGGACAGCTGATTTCACTGAAGATTTAAATGGACCGGGATGACGTCGGGGCTTCCTCCCGATGTCATCCCATGTCATTTTCCCCTCGGCGAGCGGGCCCCACCCCCAAATCACCGAGGGGAAAATCCTTCAGTTTGCTAAATTGACAAACAAATCCCAGCTCATGTGACACACATGAGGCGACATGTCTAAATAATTTTTCACCTTATTTATAAAAAAGTTTCGTTATGTACTTGGTCTCCCTGAGGCAGCTCCGTGCCTCAGGGAGATTGCTGCGCAGGCAATTACTGCGCAGAGTCGGAGCACAGGCCCCAACTCTCCCTCCTCCCCCCGCCCAGGTAGCGCTGAGCGCTACGGAATGCATGTTACGCTGGGCGAGCTTTAATTGGCCATCCACGTAAAATGGCGGCATGCAGTCAATTGCGGGCGGCGACTGGCTCTGCGCCCGCCCGTGCCCACACCCGCCCAGCCCGCTCAACATAGGATGGAGGGAAGGTTATTGATGAAACTGTTGAAGATGGTTGGGCCTGTGGAAATCCTGTACCAATATCCTGGGGGTGAGATGACTAACCTCCAACAATCAGAACCTTTGGTTATGGCTCCAACCAGGGCTCTGAAGAAAGGTCATACGGACTCAAAACCTCAACTCTGTTTCTCTCTCCACAGATGCTGTCAGATCCGCTGAGTTTTCCAGCGTTTTCTGTTTATGTTTCAGATTTCCAGCATCTGTGGTATTTTGCTTTTATCTTTGTTTAGTCCTGGGGCACAAGTCTTTAGTACTATTGCCAGGATGTTGTCACGGCCCATAGCCTTTGCAGTATCCAGTGCCTTCAGCTGTTTCTTGCTATCAATTGGCTGAAGACTGGCATCTGTGATGCTGGGGACTTCAGAAGGAGGCTAACATGCATCATCCATGCAGCAATTCCAGTTAAGAGGGTTGTACATGCTTCGGCATTGTCTTCTGCACTGACGTGTTGGACACCGCCATTATCAAGATGGGGACGTTCATGGATTCTCATCACCTGTTAGTTGTTTAATTGTCCACCAACATCTATGACTGGATGTGGCAGAGCTGGCGAGCTTTGATTGGTCTGTTGGTTGTGAGATGGCTGAGATGGTTGATTGTATTCTGCTTCCGCTGTTTTGCATGCATGTAGCCATGTGTTGTAGCTTCACCAGGTTGGCACCTAAGTTTAGATATGCTTGATGCTGCTTTTTTAAAAATTTTATTTTATGCCCCTGTTGAATGTTTCCTAGTATAGTTTGCAAGCTTCATTCACTTTCAACTTTAACTTTGGTTAAAGAGAGAAGACTAAGGTTTTACAAAAAATAGATTATTTTGCCCATAGTTTATTGGATCTCTTTTTATTGAATTGCTTGTCTTCAAAATTTTGTTTCATGAAAACAGCTTCTGGGGGACTGATTTCTATTCTTTTAACCAGCATGAAGTAGAAAAAAAACTTAGTCAATGCCTAATCGCAAAAAGCACCTGTGATAACAAATCGCCAAGCACTCCCGAGTGCTAAAAGCAATCATCGGCCTATTAATTGACAAATTATTCTAATTACAACAATCCTAGTATAAACAAATAATTTTTCAGCTGCATTCTTTTGTGTACATGTCGTGAAACTTGCTATCCATTGTTCAGCGAAAATAATTGTCTCTCAGACTGGCTCCTCTACGCCAGACTGTACTTCAAGTAGTTGTAAGGGTTAACAACCAGAAAATCAGTTAACTATATACTGCTGATATAACCATACCTCAGCAGAAGTAAGACGCAGCTCCATGGTAGGTCTATATAAGTAACTTTAGAGAACCAGGTAAATACTCCTCTACCAGGGAGCATTTTTATTAGAGCGATCGTCAAAGGAAAGCGAACAATTGACGTGCCAAACCCTTTCATGAACTGAGTCATAGGACTGGATTTTACATTTCTCGGTGGGGTGGGGTGGGGTGGGGTAGGCGGGTCAAAAACTCAGCAGCCTGCTCGTTCCTGCCACTGTCTCTGCTCTTTCAATCAAACATCGGATCCGGCAGCAAGGAGGCCAATTATTCTAGGTGCAATGGGGGGCTCTGTGCCCAGTCGGCACTGCAGGTCTAGACGTCATGAAGCAGGACGGGAACTGCTGCAAACAGGGAGTGATTCATGGATAGAATCGTAAAGGCCCCCTGCGCTCAGAAACAGTCTTTAGTTTGTAATGGATGACTTTAAAAAAGATAATAAATTGCCATTTAAAAAAACACAGATGCTGCCACCTTCCCGGAGAACCCGCTAGAATATTCAACCATGGCTGGCCCTCTCTATTGTCCTTGTGCTGCTTCTTTCCAGCTGGTGTAAAATACTCCCAAACTCTTTCTTGTCTGATGCCTGGAAAATGCAGCAGGGGAAGGAAAAATTGAGGACAATTGGTTTGTTAACAAGATTAATAGCTTGTTAATTAATGACTTCACAATGGCAGGTGGGTTGACTATTTCCATGACCACTTGCCTTCTGTAATTTGGGAGACTGGCATGATGATGCTGCTATTGCTGACATGACATCATCATCACCAAATATTTCGTCAGCATGGGGCGGGGGGGAGGGGAGGGGAGGGGTGGAGTGGGGAAGGAACGCCCATAATTTTAAGTGTCTTCAGCAACTGATTGCTGCTGCTTGTTTTTAGAGATGACTATCTTTGAATAAATCTGTCACATTGTTTAATTTAAAAGCAAAAAACTGCGGATGCTGGAAATCCAAAACGAAAACAAAAATACCTGGAAAAACTCAGCAGGTCTGGCAGCATCTGCAGAGAGGAACACAGTTAACGTTTCGAGTCCGAATGACCCTTCAACAGAACTAAGTAAAAATAGAAGAGAGGTGAAATATAAGCTGGTTTAAGAGTGGGGGGGGGGGAACAAGTAGAGCTGAATAGAGGGCCAGTGATAGGTGGTGATAACCAAAAGATGTCACAGACAAAAGGACAAAGAGGTGTTGAAGGTGGTGATATTAGCTAAGGAATGTGCTAATTAAGAGTAGAAAGCAGGTTGAGCAAGGTACAGATAGCCCTAGTGGGGGTGGGGTGGGGTGAAGGAATCAAAAAAGGCTAAAAGGTAGAAATAAAACAATGGATGGAAATACATTTAAAAATAATGGAAGTAGGTGGGAAAAGAAAAATCTATATAAATTATTGATAAAAAAAGGGGGGGGATCGGAAAGGGGGTGGGGATGGAGGAGAGAGTTCATGATCTAAAATTGTTGAACTCAATATTCAGTCTGGAAGGCTGTAAAGCACCTAGTCAGAAGATGAGGTGCTGTTCTTCCAGTTTGCATTGAGCTTCACTTGAACAATGCAGCAAGCCAAGGATGGACATGTGGGCATGAGAGCAGGGTGGATTGTTGAAATGGCAAGCGACAGGGAGGTCTGGGTATTGCTTGCGGACAGACCGAAGGTGTTCTGCAAAACGGTCACCCAGTCTGTGTTTGGTCTCTCCAATGTAGAGGAAACCGCATTGGGAGCAACGAATGCAGTAGACTAAATTGAAGGAAGTGCAAGTGAAATGCTGCTTCACTTGAAAGGAGTGTTTGGGCCCTTGGACGGTGAGGAGAGGGGAAGTAAAGGGACAGGTGTTGAACCTTCCGCGGTAGCATGGGAAGGTGCCGTGGGAGGGGGTTGAGGTGTAGGGGGTGATGGAGGAGTGGACCAGGGTGTCCCAGAGGGAACGATCCCTGCAGAATGCCGCCAATGGGGGTGAAGGGAAGATGTGTTTGGTGGTGGCATCATGCTGGAGTTGGCGGAAATTGCGGGGATGATCCTTTGAATGCAGAGGCTGGTGGGGGTGATAAGTGAGGACAATTTGTTACCTCAGCGACTATGTGATTGATATCAATTGTCCTCAGAGTAAAGTGAGCACATAGCACAAATCCTGCAGTTAAATCCAGGAACAATAATTGGGCCTATTTTTTCACCCTGGGCCATATCATTTCAAGCCAGAGATGGAATTGGGCCTTTCCTGCAGCACATTACATGTCAACGCAGATTAAGTGTGGTCTTGTGTTTTGAATCTGTTTTCTTTTGCTGGGCACCAGAAACATGTTTGATGCCTCAGCCATTACACAAGCTATCAAAGGTTTCACAGAATTGCAGCATTTCCCAACTTAGGTCAGTCCTGGAATCGGCAGTAAGAGGAAGGAATGTTGATCATCTATGTTGTGCAATTTTACTTTGACACCCTGTAAAATGGCTTCGGTCAGCAGCAATGTTTCTTGTAAAGCTGGGCCTGTGCGACCATCCAGCCAAGCGGAAGGTACCGCACAGACCACTTACATGTTGTCCCCTTTACGATACTCACAGCCATGCAAAAAAAACTTTTCGGTGCTTTCTATTCAAATGGATTGGTCGCACGCCACAAAAAAGATTTAGAGGGAACATTTTTGAAAGGCTTTACCAACCTGACAGCCTATTTTATAATTAGTCCCACTGCCTTAAGCCTTCATAACCGCAGAGAATTAAGCCTCATATTCATCTAAATTTTTGAAATAAAAATAAAATATAGTACTGCAGATGCTGGAAATCTGAAAAAAAACCAGAAAATGCTGGAAGCACTCAGCAGGTCTGGCAGCATCTGTGGAAACAGAAACAGAGTTAATGTTTTAGGCCCATGACCTTTCATCAATTCTGACCTCCTAAGTATTTCTTGCTTTTTGTTTTTGCTTCTGAGCTTATGATTGATTGAGAAACAGGATTTGTTACGCTTAGCTTGTAAAGGAAACAACATTTCAGCATAGCAATAATTTTCTGAAAGTCTACATCATATACTTATCAATGTCCGAATGAGCTGTCTACTGAAAATATCAAGGGGCAGAATGTTCCCCCTGCCGGGGTGGCAGGGGGGTGGGGGGGGGGGGGGTTTTTAGGAGCGGGCACATGGAGGCGCGCATCCGATCAGCACCTCCAATTGGGGGCGCGCTGCCATTTTACGTCGGCGGGCCAATTAAGGCATGCCCAGCGTGACGTCCGCAAGGAAGCACTATGTGTTCCCTGCGCAGGTGAGGGGGATTCCCTGAGCCAAGAGTGCGCTATTTCGTGCATGAAAGAGCGCACTCACCTCCCTGAGGCTAAGTGCTGACTCAGGGTGATCGGCTCCACAATAAAAATTCTTAAAAATAGACAAAAAAAATTTCCCTGACATGTCCCCTCATGTGACACTGTCACATGAGTTGGGACATGTCCATCACTTCCAAATACATTTTTATTACATTTTTTAAAGCCTACATGAAACCTCATCCCACCCGTGGATGAGGGTTCATGCTTTTTCTAATGCCCGCCAGGGCTCCCGGCCTGCCCGCCAACCTTAAGGTTGGATGGGCAGGTCCACTAGTTACTTTAATGACTCTGTCAATGGCCTCAATTGGCCATTGATAGGTCGGTGGGTGCACAGCTGATTCTGCTGAGCCCCCGCCCACCTGAAAATTTAAATGGGGCGGAGTTCCGCCTGACATCATCCCGCGTCATTTTATGCGTCGGTGAGTGGGCCCCCCACCCCACCGCTTGCTGACCGGGAAATCCTGGCCAAGAAGGATTTTCAGGCAGATTCCAATTATCTGGTGTTTATGAGGTTATTTTCCTTAATTTTGCCCTATCGATTGATTCTATTATTTTTCCAATTATTGATGCAAGTTGAACAAATTTGTGGTTATCCAAAAGAACATAAGAAATAGGAACAGGAGTAGACCATTTGGCCCCTCGTGCCTGCTCCACCATTCAATAAGATCATGGCTGATCTTCTTGTGTTTCCATTTTCACATTCCCATCTAACCCCGATAACCTTTGATTCCCTTGCCTAACAAGAATCTATCTACCTCTGCCTTAAAAAATATTAAATAATCCTGCTTCCACCACCTTCTGAGGCAGAGTTCCAAAGTCGCACAACCTTCTGAGAGAAAAAATTTCTTCTCATCTCTGTTCTAAAAGGGCAACCCCTAATGTTAAAACAGTGCTCCCTAGTTCTGGACTCACCCACGAAAGGAAACATCCTTTTGATGTCCACCTTGTCAAGGCTGTTCAGGATGTTGTATACTTCAAACAAATCACCCCTCACTCTTCTAAACGCCAGTGGAAACAATCCCCAGCTTGTCCAATCTTTCCTCATAAGATAACCCACTCACTCCAGGTATCAATCTAGTAAACCTCCTTTGAACCACCTCCAATGCATTTACATCCTTCCTTAAACAAGGAGACCAAAGCTGCACACAATATTCGAGGTGCGGTCTCACCAATGCCCTGTATAACTGAAGCATAACATCCTTACTTTTATGTTCAATCCCTCTCATAATAAGGGGTAGCATCCATTAGCCTTCTTAATTACTTGCTGTACCTGCATACTAACTTTTTGTGACTCGTGTACTTGAATACCTAGATCCCTCTGCACCACAGAATTATGCAGCCGTTCTCCATTTAAGTAATACTCTGCTTTTTTGTTCTTCCTGCCAAAGTGAACAACTTTATATTTTGCCACGTTGAACTCTATTTTCCAGATCTTTGCCCACTCACTCAACCTACCTAGATCCATCTGCAACCTCAGCATGTCCTCTTCACAACATAAAGGTTTATTTCACCTTTTTTTAAAAATTAGGTTACCTTGAAACCAGCGGGCCTTCCTGTATTGAATTATTCCTTCACAAGGCACTGTACTGAAATAGTGTGGAAGAATAAAACTATAGGACAAAGACAAATTCACGATATTTATTCAATTTTAGTCATTATGGCTTTCCTTACACATTCCAGATGTACCAATCCTTCATTACATTCTGTACATTTTAACTTTTTTTCCATTTCGTTTATTATTTTATTTCTTACTTCCCCAGTAATCCTGATCTGCATTCTCCATCAAAATCACTTGAGTCTTTAAATCGATGAGACTTTGATAATCCAGTCCGATCCATTCACTTTTTCCCTGAAATCGCTCCGGTTCCTACAACCTCATCTACTAAGAGGAGGTTACTTGCTACTGCGGTACATGTATGTATCAACTGATGCTTGACACAAGCATTGTCCCATATAGGAGTCTCCCAGTCTACTATTAACTCACCACAGGATAAATCAATGCCCACTGGTAGGGTAGTTTCCTGTTCTACGCTCAGGGCCTTTGACATGATCTCTTGGGGATCATATCCGGCATTCTGGGCCAGTGTCTTTGGGATGATCAGAATGGCATTGGCAAAAGCTTGAAATCCAAATCGTGCACAACCGTTGACCTTATCTTTATGGTAGTTTAGTAACTGGCTTGCAATGCGTATTTCGACAGCTCCTGCCCCAGGCATGGCTGCACCATCCTCAATGCTATTCTTCACAGCTCGCATCCCAACCCTAATGGCATCCTTGATCAGGGTAATTGTGTGCTTATTGGGTCCTTTAATAAGCAGTGTGACCGCTTGGGGGTTATCACACTTTTCAATAAAAGTGTACTTGCTGTCTCCCAGTGTCTCCTCATACACTAGTCCTGCATGGCCTAAGCACTCTTCAGTCAGGTCCTCCACAGAGTTTACTGCCAGACCTCCGCATGCCAGTGGCAACCTCTCCATATTCCTCCTCTTGGCCCTTCGAAGGGCTACAATACCCTCTTTCACAAGCATCTCAAGAGACATAGGGTCGATGCCTTTCTGGTTGATCACAACAAATCCTTTGTCGGAGTCACCGCACACCTTTCTCTTCAGTGCTATGATTGCCTTTACTCTTTCCTCAATGAACTGTCGCTCAGCTTTCACAAACCTTTCCCTTTCCTCGACATTCTTGTAAAAGAAGCCAGAGTTGACCTCTGTTTTCTCATATTCCAGAGACACATTCAGGGTGAGGATGTAAGCATTCTCTAGTTGCTTCTTCATGTCAGGATGGCGAGCACCATGGTCTAGAACCAGCCCTTTCACTAGGACAGTGTCGCAGTCTGTCTGCTGCTGCATCTCCATTATTTCCACCAGGTTTAGGTCAATGGGCTGTCTGTCACGATAAATAGATGTCACTGCGTCCAACACCAGCTCCGTCAGGTGGTCTGCCAACTCTGGGTGAACCTTAGTCCCAAGTGAGGTCCGAGCTACTTTCCTCTCGATGAAACGATCTTCATCTTCCCAAAGTTCATCCAGGCAGGATATTGCTTCTTCCCTGGCTATTTCCAATCCTTCTACGATGGTTCGTGGGTGGACTCCCTCTGAGATGTAGCGCTGGGCCTGTTTCAGGAGTTCCCCAATGATAAGCACAGCAGAGGTGGTTCCATCTCCCACAGTGTCAACCATAGCGGCCACCGCATGGGCAATGAAGGAGGCAATGGGATGTTGGAGGTGCATCTCCTTTAGCAGCACACCGCCGTCTTTGGTCAGTTTGATGTCCCCAGCGCCGGAAACCAACATTTTCATGGTGCCTTTGGGCCCCAGGTTTGTTCCGAGCAGTTCCTGCAGCGCCCTGGCTGCGCTGACAGTAACACTGAGAGCCTCCTCTGCTTTCCTGGTCAGGGACATCATTCAGGACCGTGAAAAGCGCTCAACTGTCGCCACTTTCCCTTATAGGCGCGGTCAGGTTCTCAAGGATAGAATTACAAGCAAGTTTCCGGACCGAATATCTCTCTCTTAACTAAGACTTGTGGCTGTAGGGAGTATCCCCAGCACTGAAGTTGTTTCCTCTTGTATTGCTAAACCAGGATTACATTTGTTGCAAATCTGGCAGCCCTCCAGTCACGCACTAACTTTGAACTCCGGAGCATGACGAGCCAATTGTAATAACGATGCACTCGAGCCATAAATGTACCATCCAAAGGCAAGGTTATCATTTCTTCTCTTGTTAGCAATCCCTGCCCTCCAGTACCAATTGTGTTGTGTGTGTAAAATGTCACGTTTTTAATACTGGCACGGGTTTCACGTGGAAACATATAGTTAGATAAATCAATAAGGTTAAAGGCTGCAGCCTGCTGATGTTTCAGTGTAAACCCTGCTACCTGTCTCTCTCTCTAAGCTCCTATGGTGCTACTTATTGACCCAGGTCTTCCATCTCCGGATAGTCAGGGACGGGAGATGTGCTACGGGACCCCCTCGGATGTCACAGCCCCAGGACTCCGCGGGACTTACCCGGGAAGTTTGAACTTCCGATGGGCAGCTCCCAGGGACCCTACGAAAAAGTCTCCAACTCTGAGTTAGACTCAGAGATTTCGGACAGTTCTGATGTACTTACCTGGATAGTTACCCAGGAAATGTTAGACAGAAAAATCCTAGTCTCACACTGAACCCACCCCCCCGACCATCCGCGACTCCATCCTGACACCCCTGTCTCCCCCAACCCCCGTTTACCACCTTGAACTCCCGGCTCCCCCGACCCTACCTGACTAGCCCCAACTCCCCCTGAACCCCCAACCCTACCACACCACTCCCCCTTGAACTTCCTGACCCGACATGACTAGCCCCCACTATCTGACTCCCCCCGACCCCCCCCCACCCCAACTACACTCCTGACCTCCCAACTCCTCCCTGGTCCTCAGACTTCCCCCCGCCCAACTAGCCCCCACCATCCAACTACCCCTGACTCCTCCCTGATCCCCGTCTCCACCGACCCGACCTGACCTGACTAGCCCCACCATCCAACTCTCCCCATCCTCCCTGACCTTCCAACTTCCCTGACCCAACTACCCACCATCACCCGACTATCGCCTGACCTCCCCTGCTTCCCCCTGATCCCCGTCTCTCCCGGACTTGGCCTCACCTGACTCCACCACCCAATCTGACCTCACCACCCAACTCCCCCCGAACCGACCTGACCCAACCTCACTACACAACTCCTCCCAAGCTCTCCATCTTCCTCTTGACAACCCCCCAACTCCCTCCTGATCTACCTACCCACTCATGCAGCTGCCACCCTACCCACCTCACCTACCTACCCACTTCAGCCACCTGCCCCATTACCCATTTTATCCACAGCACCCACCTGCCACCTTACCCACCCCCACCCTACCCACTTAACCACCTACCTCATCCATCATGCCTCCATACCCACCATAACCCGTTGCCCACTTACCTTCTCTCCATAGTTTTTCAAAGCCGATTTGGGACATTTAAATTCTTTACTTACCGGAATACAGCAGCTAGTGCTGTAAAAAGGTGTGGATTCTCCCCGCTTCTCTCCCGAGGTTTTCTGCACTGAGTCACTTTTACGAGACCCTCCAACGGAAGACTGTCCTGAAATAATGGAGGAAGGTAAGTGTGTATTTTTTTTAAAAATCTGATCAAGGTCAGAAACAGGGGTTCCGATCTTGGTTGGAAGATCTGGGCCATTATGTATTTGGAGACAAGACACCCTCTCACTTCTCAGAAACCAACAACCTACTTTACCTTTTGCTGCTTGACGTTTAGGTACAACAAGTAATAAATGGGAGGTTGGTTCCAGTCCCATCCTACATTATCGTCTTTTCCTGACAGGCTCCAATGCACCTTTTAAATGATCTGGTCGGTGAATCCTGACTCATTTTCAATGCAGTGTGAAAAGCTGCTTTTTTTTATATAAGGCACTGGCAAACTGACATGAGTTGAAATACCAAAATAAAAGCAGAAAATGTTCCTTCAGCCGGTCTGGCAGCATCCGTGGAGAGCGAAACAGAGTCAAGGACCTTTCTTCAGAACTCCTTGCAGCGTCACTCACACCATTGAGGCCCTTTGCCTCCCACCCAAGAGCCCAATATCCTAGCACTAGCCAACAATCACTTAGCTGTGGCCACTCTGGAACCCAAGCCTCCAGTAGCTTTTCTGCATGGTGTCCACCAGCAGAACTATCTGTCCGTCAATAATGTCCAAGGCTCCTTCCGTTCTCACCAATTGTGGGAGGAGTAATCACCCAGCACACAGGAGCTGGGCCCTGCGTGGGGAGGGGAACATGCTCCCAAATTTCTAACACTGTCAGTTTGTAAATTGCAGAGCCAGCTGACAATTGACATGAGTTATTTATGTCTCAGTGTGATTCAGGAATATTTAACATTACCCAACCCCCTAGCCATTTAGCTTACCCGCCTTACCTCTAAAGACCTTTAACACCCTTTCACATATATCTTTTATTGATCTTTATTGGTGCCATACAACTAATTAATATTTCTTATCTCAGTTTTCTCCTTCTTGTAATGCACACAACCTGTTACCTGGGTTTGTCTGTCCATCTTTTTGATTCTTCCTCAGGATTAACTTATTTGCTATCCAGACCTCCAAACAACATGCTTTCCTTTGCATTGTCTGTATTCTTATACCCATTGTGTTTAGGACCAGATTTCTTCCTTATCTGGGTTTTGATCAATGCTCAAGAACTGTTTCAGTGCTGCATTATTTTTATCTCATTAGAGCTGTTACAACATCTTCCTTTGCAAATTGAGGAACACGATATGCAGTTATAATTATTGAATCACTTCTCCATTTTATAATGCTGCATATTATCCAATTTACATAGCAGTCTTTTGGGAGATCTGTTTCATGTTATTATTGGTTATGTGTCAGTAGTATACATTAGGGTGGGACTTTCTTCTGCCTCTTACAAGGTAGATTACAGCCAGGGGAGCAGAGCGAGGAGCAGGAGCTCCTTAAACCAGGACTTCCAATGGAACTCAGTGTAAAAGTGGCAGTCAGTAGAGGGTTAGCCGTCCACAATGACAACCTATGTGGGTCCTGCACTGGCCTAGTCTGCAGTCACAAAAAGGTTTAAAATTGCTCTTTAAAAAAATCTATAGATTGGGCTCCTTGCTGGTGTGGAGGTCAAATGACCATTTCCAGGATGGGGTAGGGGAGAGCCTGCAACCCTCCCCCACCTCACTGAGCCCTACTCCCATCAACATAGGCAGATGCCAGAGTTTCCAGTGGGCATTAGTCAGAGAGCACTCAGGTTATGTCCAAAGTGGCATTTGAACCCATTTCACCCATGCTAACGGGGTACCTTTCCAAGTACCCACATAGTCCAGCCAGTTCAGCATAGGAGGGCACTGCTAGAATCCTGTGAGAAGGAATTTCAGAAACAGTGCTTAGAGTTTACAACCTTAAAAGCAGGGGAAAAAAATACCTATGAGTAAAAAATTATATGATTTGAAAAATGAAACATATTTGTTGGGCCAAATTCTGCTGGAAAAATAATGCGAGCTCAGGATACACGCCTGTATTAAAGCGCAAATTGGCCAGCATGATGGGCCAAAGGGCCTCTTTCCATGCTGTAAAACTCTATGATTCCCTGACTCTATAAGCCATGGACGGAATTTTTACCTTGGCGGGCGGGTGCGCGCCTAACTCACTCAAGCGTGAAACGATGCGCATCGACGTCGGGCGAGCATCCCGAAGTCAACGATCAGTGTCGCGATATTTTGGTCGACGGACATGCACCAAAGTCAGCAGTGCACCCGCTGACAATTAAAAGGCCTATTCAGGCCATTAACAAGATAAGTGAAACAAACTTTTCGCTGCCCATCCAACCTTACGGTTGGCGGTTACGCGAAAACGCAAGCGGCCTTTGCATTTTTTTGGAAACCTCATCCACGGTCGGGAAAAAAATAAAAATAAAATGTTTTTAATTTATAGCATGTCCCTACTCATGTGGCAGAGTCACATGAGGCCACATGTTTTGTAACGTTTTTAAAATCTTTATTTCCAATGTTTAAAACTTCAGCTCCCTGAGGCAGCTCTGTGCCTCAGGGAGGTTTTCAAGCATGCATGCATGAAGCTCCCCACTCGCCTTCCTCCTCCACCCACTGAGCGCTGCTGCTTGTGTTTCACGCTGGGTGGGCCTTAATTGGCCTGCCAGCGTGAAATCGCGGTCTGGCCCCTAACGCGGGTGGCATTCGGCTTCCCAACCGTCCCCGCCCGACAAGGGCAAGTTCTGCCCCATGAGTTGCAATTCTCAAAAAACTTTTTTCTTATTCATCCATGGGATGTGGGCTTCGCTGGCTGGGCCAGCATTCATTGCCCATCCCTAGTTGCCCTTGAGAAGGTGGTGGTGAGGTGCCTTCTTGAACCGCTGCAGTCCATGTGGTGTAGGTACACCCACAGTGCTGTTAGGAAGGGAGTTCCAGGATTTTGACCCAGCGACAGTGAAGGAACGGTGATATATTTCCAAATCAGGATGGCGAGTGGCTTGGAGGGGAACTTCCAGGTGGTGGTGTTCCCATCTATCTGCTGCCCTTGTCCTTCTAGATAGTAGTGGTTGTGGGTTTGGAAGGTGCTGTCGAAGGAGCCTTGGTGAATTCCTGAAGTGCACCTTGTAAATGTTACATACTGCTGCTACTGTGTGTCAGTGGTGGACGGAGTCAATTTTTGTGGAAGTGATGCCAATCAAGCAGACTGCTTTGTCCTGGACGGTGTCAAGCTTCTTGAGTGTTACGGGAGCTGGACTCATCCAGGCAAGTGGAGAGTATTCCATCACACTCCTGACTTGTGCCTTTAGATGGTGGACAGGCTTTGGGGAGTCAGCTGGTGCATTAATCTCTGCAGAATTCACAGCCTCTGACCTGCTCTTGTGGCCACAGTATTTATATGGCTAGTCCAGTTTAGTTTCTGGTCAATGGTAACCCCCAGGACATTGGTAGTGGGGGATTCAGTGATGGTAATGCCATTGAACAACAAGGGGTCAAGGGGTGATGGTTGGATTCTCTCTTGTTGGAGATGGTCATTGCCTGACACTTGTATGATGCGAATGTCAGCCCAAGCCTGGATATTGTCCAGGTCTTGCTGCATTTGGACATAGACTGCTTCAGTATCTGAGGAGTCGCGAATGGTGCTGAACATTGTGCAATCATCAGCGAATATCCCCACTTCTGACCTTATGATGGAAGGAAGGTCATTGATGAAGCAGCTGAAGATGGGCCGAGGACACTACCCTGAGGAGCTCCTGCAGTGATGTCCTGGAGCTGAGATGACTGACCTCCAACAACCACAACCATCTTCCTTTGTGCTAGGTATGACTGCAACCAGCGGAGAGTTTTCCACCTGATTCCCATTGACTCCAGTTTTGCTTGGGCTCCTTGATACCACACTCATTCAAATACTGCTTGGTTTATGCTGCTCCACTGTTTACATTTGGGTAGTGTGTCTGTTATTTTTAAGAGCTTCCTGGATTTTCCCATTAAACTCACCACAACAGTTTAGGGCTCATAATTAATATTGTATTAACCCTTCTAATGATGTGAACATTCTAATGCAATCTCTTCCTCAATATCTCTCGCTCAAAAATTGAACAATTTAATCTGTGGAATCACGTTTCTGAATGTAGTAAATTGCTGTTAGAGATTTTAAAAATTTGCCAACTTTAATTCTTGATTTTTAAAAAACCTTTTCTGTTTACTTTCCCCTCGTAATCCACTCTTTCTTTCCCTCTCTTTATTTCTCTTTTTGTACCTAATTGAGTCAAATTCACCTTCCTTTTCCATTTTTCCTCAGTTGCTTTCTCAATCTCTACGTCTTGTTTGGTTAAGAAATAGAGTTGGTTCCATCGTTCATGGAGGTCACAAATACCCCATTATCAGCCCATACTTCCAGCAATTTACAGTGTATAAATATTTTGAGCTCAAGGGTGCAGGAAAAGCCTAATGAACGGCCCACACCATGAGATGCCTCATTCAGCAAGATTTGGCCAATGATGATATTTACTTTGGCAGTGGACAAATCTTTATTAAATGAAGGCAAGTTTTGCAACTAATCTTGTCTGAGGTGGAAATGGACCCAGAAGTGACCTACATTATAGAATCATGGAATGGTTACAGCACAGAAAGTTGCCATTCAGCCTGTCATGTTTATGTTAGCTCCCTGCAAGAGCAATTTAGCTAGCCCTACTCTACCATCCTTTTCCCATAGCCTTGCATCATTTTTTTCCCTTCCAGATTGAACCTGCCTCCACCACCCTTTCAGGCAATGTATTCCAGATCATAACCACTCACTTATTGAAAATGTTTTTCTTTATGTTGCCTTCGATTCTTTTGCCAGGCACTTTGGTTCTTGGAAATAAGGTGGGCCAAGTAGATCAAGTGTCAGTGGGGGAACATTTAGGAGACACTGATCATTGCTTTGGAAGGCTGAGGATGATGGTAGAAAAGGAAAATGTGCAATCCAGAGTAAGAGTAATTAACTGGGGGAGAGCCTACTTCAGTGGAACTGGGCCAGATAGACTGGAACCAAAGGTTGGCAGGGAAAGCTGCAGCTGAACAATGGGCTACCTTCAAAGAAGAAATGGTTCAGGCACAGTCAAGGTATATTCCCTCAAAAGGAAAGGTAGGGCAAACAAATCCAGGGTTCCCTGGATGAAAAAGGAGATAGAAATTAAGATAAAGAAGAAAAAGTGTGCTTATGACAGGAGTCGGGTAGAAAATACAACTGAGAACCAAGCAGAATACAGAAAGTCCAGAGGGGAGGTGAAAAAGCATATAAGAGAAGCCAAGAGGGGTTATGAGAAAAGACTGGCAGCCAACATAAGGGGGAATCCCAAAGTCTTCTATAGGCACATAAATAGTAAAAGGGTGGTAAAAGAAGAAGTAGGACCCACTAAGGTCCAAAAAGGGGATTTACACATGGAGGCAGGGGGCATGGCTGAGGCGTTAAATTAATACTTTGCATCTGTCTTTATCAAGGAAGCAGATGCTACCAAGGTCACGGTAACAGACGAGGAAACTGTCACTACAAGGGCTCAAAATTAATAAGGAGGAAGTGTTGGATAAACTGTCGGTACTTGAAGTTGACAAGGCACCTAGGCCGGATGAGATGCGTCCAAGCATATTGAAGAAGTAAGAGAGGAAATTGCAGAAGCACTGGACCATAATCTTTCAGTCTTCCCTAGACTCAGGGGAGATGCCAGAAGTCTGGAGAATTGCAAACACTACACCCTTTTTCAAAAAAAGGTTGTAAGGATAAGCGCAGCAATTACAGACCAGTCAGTTTAACTTCAGTGGTGGGCAAGATTCTAGAAACAATTATTCAGGATAGAATTAGTAGTCACATGGAAAAATGTGGGTTGATTAGGAAGAGTCAGCATGGATTTCTAAAGGGGGAATTATGTTTAACTAACTTGCTGGAATTTTTTGAAGAGGTAACAGGGAGGGTTGATGAGGGTAATGCTATTGATGTAGTGTACATGGACATTCAAAAGACATTCAATACAGTGCTACACACGGATTTGTGAGAAAAGTTATAGCTCATGGAATAAAAGGGACAGTAGCAACGTGGATACAAAATTGGCTGAGTAATAGGAAACAGAGAGTAATGATCAATGGATATTTTTCGGGCTGCAGGAAGGTTTGTAGTGGAGTTCCCCAGGGGTCAGAATTGGGACCCTTGCTTTTCCTGATATATATTAATGATATGGATCTTCGTGTGCAGGGGACAATTTCAAAGTTTGCGCATGATACGAAACTTAGAAGCATTGTAAACTGTGAGGAGGACAATAGAGCTTCAAAAGGATATAGACAAGTTGGTGGAGTGGGCAGATAGGTGGCAGATGAAGTTCAATGTGGAGAAGTGTGAGGTGATGCATTTTGGTAAGAAGAACATTGAGAGACAATATTAAATAAGGGGTACAATTCTTATATAAAAGCAAAATACTGTGGATGCTGGAAATCTGAAATAAAAAGAGAAAGTGCTGGAAAAACTTAGCAGGTCTGATAGCATCTGTGGAGAGAGAAACAGAGTTAACATTTCGAGTCCATACAGCTCTTCTTCAGAGCTAAAGAGAAGTAGAAATGTGCTGAAATTTATACTGTTTAAGGGAGGTGGAGCAGTTGAAGCTCAATAGAGGGTCAGCGACGGGTGGGGACTAAGGAAAGATTGACAAAGATGTCATGGACACAAGACAAAGGGAGTGTTAATGATAGTGGTGAAGAGTAAAGAAAGTGCTGATAGTGGCATAAAGGTAAAAAAGCAGAATGTGTGAATAGCAGAGCAAGGGTCAACATTCTGTGAAAGAGCAACATGGAACAAGTAACAGATGGCCCTTTTGGGGTTGAGGGAGGGGGCGATGGTTGGGGGAAAAGGATGGAAAAAGGGATAAGGGGATAAAAAAAGGGGATAAAACAATGAATAAATAAATAAAAATAAAAATAGGTAAATAGAAAATAAAAATAAGTTTTTTAAAAAGGGATTTAAAAAAGGGTGAAGATAGATGAGAGAGTTCAAGGTCTGAAGTTGTTGAACTCATTGTTAAGTCCGGAAGGCTATAAAGTGCCTAATCGGAAGATGAGGTGCTGTTCCTCCAGTTTGCTTTGAGCTTCACTGGAACAATGCAGCAAGCCAAGGACGGACATGTGGGCACGAGAGCAAGATGGTCTGTTGAAATATCGAGCGACAGGAAGGTCTGGGTCATGCTTGCGGACAAACTGAAGGTGTTCCACAAAGCGGTCACCTAGTCTGCGTTTGGTCTCCCCAATGTAGAGGAGACCACATTGGGAGCAGCGAATGCAGTGAACCAAATTGAAGGAGGTGCAAGTGAAGCGCTGCTTAACCTGAAAGGAATGTTTGGGCCCTTGGACGGTGAGGAGGGAGGACGTAAAGGGGCAGGTGTTGCACCTTCTGCGATTGCGTGAAAAGGTGCCGTGGGAAGGGGATGAGGTGTTGAGGGTGATGGAGAAATGGACCAGGGTGTCCCGGAGGGAACACTCCCTATGGAATGCTGACAGGAAGAGTGAGGGGGAAATGTGTCTGGTGGATACAATTCTTAAGTCGGTGAAGGAGCAGAGAGGGACCTGGGTGTATATGTGGATAGATCATTGAAGGTTGCAGGACAGGTGGAGAGCAGTTAATAAATCCTACACTATCTTGGGCGTTATTAATAGGGGCATATTGTACAAGAGCAGGGAAATTATGCTGAGCTTATATAAGACACTAGTTGGCCCTCAGCTGGACTATTGTGTACAGTCCTGAGTGCTACACTATAGGGAGGATGTGAATGCATTGGAGAGAGTGCAGAAGAGGTTTGCAAGCCTGGTTCCAGAGATGAGGAATTTCAGTTATGAAAATAGATTTAAGAAGTTGGGGCTGTTCCTCTTGGAGAGGGGAAGGCTAAGAGGAGATTTGATAGAAATGTTCAAAATTATGAGGGGGCTGGATAGAGTAGATAGGGAGAAACTGTTCCCACTCATAAAAGGATCAAGAACAAGAGGGCACAGATTTAAAGTGATTTGCAAAAGAAGCAAATGTGATGTGAGAAAAACCTTTTTCACGCAGCAAGTGGTTTGGGTCTGGAATGCACTGCCTAGAAGTATGGTGGAGGCAGGTTCAAATGAGGCATTCAAGAGGGCATTGGATGATTATTTGAATAGAAACAATATGCAGGGTTATGGGGAAAAGGCAAAAGAATGGCACTAGGTCATAATGCTCATTCGGAGAGCCGGTGCAGACATAAAGGGCCGAATGGCCTCCTTCTGCGCTGTAACATTCTGTGATTTAAATCGGTGCCCTCTGGTTCTCGACTCTTCCGCTAATCGGAACAGCTTCTCTCTAACTGCTCTATCCAGTGACCTCATGATTATGAAAACTTTGAAAATTTTAAGCACTATTTACATCCAACCTAAACTGAGTTTCCACAGTCTTCTGCGCTAGCTTAGAAAAGACATTGTGCTAGAAGGTGACCCTACCCACAAAAATGGCCACACCCTGATTGAATTAATCGCCATGGGAAGGTTTTGGTAATTGCCCCCATTTGCAGGCCGTCAAGGAGGCTTGTGGAACTAAGCTTTTTTTTTAGATGCAAGGCCACTAATAGGCACATATTGAAAGCTTTTTTTTAAACTTACTAAGAAACCTACTACTGTACACCAACATAACTAGTATAGTTCCAAAGAAGAGTCATACTGGACTTGAAACATTAACTCTGTTTCTCCCTCCGCAGATGCTACCAAATCTGCTGAGTTTTTCCAGCACTTTGTTATTATAACTAGTAATTTTAAAGACTTTTTGGTTAACTCTGTACAGCCTTCTGAAATGTCTTAGCAAGTCACTTAGTTGTGCCAAACTGCTGTGCAAAAAAAAACAAGAATAAAACCAAAAGTACCAGCATTTGCCTAGCCACTGGATTCAGACACAACTAAAGTACATTCAGCCCCACCTATGCTATGAAACCTTCCTCACTAATATCTGGGGGCTTGTGCCAAAATTGAGAGAGCCGTCTCATAGACTAATCAAGCAACAATCTGACATTCTCCTACACAACGAATCATACCTTACAGTCAATGTCCCAGACTCCATCACCATCCCTGGGTATGTCCTGTCCCACCAACAGGACAGACCCACCAGAGGTGTCAGCACAGTGGTATAGTCAGGAATGAGTGGCCGTGGGTGACCTCAGGATTTTCATTTGGTACTGTGTAAATGGGTTTTAGCAGAAACTTGAGGAAGAAAAAAATCTTCTAAATTCAAGCCCAATTTTAAGCACACTTAGCACCTGGCTCACTGATTGGGCCCAAAGCAGAAACTCTTGGCCTTTGCTCCAGTTTCCTGTCAGCATCAGTGAACATTGGGTCGGATTTCATAGCCGCAAATCGGCCGTGCTTCCTTGCCCCCTTGCACTTATATAAAACTCCGCGTGATGAAGTCGTGTCCTCAGCTCAATATCAATCACTCCAGTCTCCGATAATATGGAAGCGTGGAGGTGCTGAAATCAGAAGCCCATCTGCCATTTTTTAAAATCTAATTAAAGAGCAATTGAGCTTGTTAACCAGGCAATTGACTGTGAGTTGATGTTGCCCACTCCATTTTTCCATAGGCACATGGGAAAAACTTTGGCATGAGTCATGCCAGGTATGAGGAGATGGTGCAAGGGTGGATGAAAGGGCCTGCAAGTGGGACCATGGCTGCATTTAGCAGCAGAGTCTGCTGGTGGAGATGGTTTGTCAGCTTTTTGACTTCATTTATTCACTCTTTTGAGTCTCCCATAAGAAATAAGGAGATATTGAGTGTATAGTGAAGTTTCAAGACCCCACCAAAGAGACTGGAGCTCACTGTCCCTCAAGAGAATATTTTATTCTGGAGGAGGTTCCTCCAGTGAGAAGGAAAGGAGAAGGAGACAGAGTCAGGCAGGAAGATAGTGACATCTCTCTGTTAAATGCTGACTGGGGAGATTAGTTCCAATTGTATTGGTGACCACCCTGTGCCTTTCATCCTGAAGATAACAGTGACCTTGAATTTTTTTGCGTTGGAGTCATCAGCTGGAGACCTTTGCGGCCTCTCACAAGCACCAGCAAACCATTGCATCTAGGTAGTGACGGATGCAATGTTCAGGTGAGCCAATCAGCATAAAGGGGCTGAGATGCAGTACAATGAGAGTACACACCTATCAAGGCCATCATCGAGCAGACCACTGGTCTGCTAAAATAAGATTTCAATGTTTGGAACGTCCAGGTTGCTCTCTGCAACACCTGGCGCTCCAGAGAGGGGAGGCCCTGGCAGGGGATGATCTAATGGAACAAGCCGCATCCTCTGATGATGAGTCTGAGGACGAGCCTGAGGATGAGGAGGGGGAACAATACCAGACAGCTGCAGTAGCCAGTTTGGATGGCAGAGAGACACAGAAGCCTCTTATAATATGATGATTTAACGAGGAATGTGGAATTCACAATACGATAACATCTTTGCCATACTCACCACTTCTTGGTGTCTCCCACACATCAACAGCAGGGCCGCTTATGCATGTGTCATTGGTGAGGAACCAAATAAGGCTGTTCAGAGGAGTCCACATGAGCACAAACCCCCTTGATAGCAGTCAGGCAATCAAAATTCAAACCAGCACATCATACACATGAACCCAAAATGAAGCCTGATTACAAGTAGACACAATACCATCATTTCATACAGAATAGAAGCAACATCCCTCCAAACAAAAAAGACTATACAATCACCCTTATGAAGCCATGTGTGACTATTGTATTTTCTTAAACCTTTTCTGGGTGCTATGGCCTGGTACTCCCCCCTTGCCACCAGCTGTGCTGTAGACAGACTGGTTACCTATATGCCCCTTTGTCTGGGATGACTTTAGCAAGTGGTCCTCTGGTTGACTGACCAGCATGGTGGGGGGTCTTGTTTAGCGCAGGAGTCTTACCTGTCGCCACACCACTCTGAGGCATTGGTGTCAATGGCAAAGGGGTGGAGGAAAGGCTGTCCCCATCAGGACCGCCCTGACAGGCGCCCCCACAATGGAGGCAGCAGCTGTTCATCTGCTGCTGTGAGGTCCATTTGACCCTGCCTGCTTTCCTGAAAGGAACCAGGACCAGGCTGCGAGTCCAAGCACCTGTCCCTTTTTCCCTTCGCTCTGGGCACTATAGAGCTCAAAAGATGATAGAATGCAGGTCAGAATCCCTTTCCAGTATCACAATAGTGAGCTGCTGGGTTGGCCTTCCATGACAGTGTCCAGTTTCTCAATGGAGGAAGCCGCATGATCTGAAGCGCAGGTAGTCACAGTGCTAAAGGCCTGGATGGACTCCTCCACTGTCTATGCCAGTGTGCATACTGGTATTGCCACTGGACTGGTATTCCAGGGACCCAGGGGAGCCGGGTTCAAATCCCGCCACGGCAGATGGTGAAACTTGAATTCAAAAAAAATCTGGAATGTAAGGTCTGATGATGACCATGAAACCATTGTCGATTGTGAGGAAAAATCCATCTGGTTCATTAATTCTAGGGAAAGAAATCTGCTATCCTTACCTGGTCTGGATTACATGTGACTCCAGACCCACAGCAATGTGGTGAGCTCTTAAATGCCCTCTAACCAAGGCCAATTAGGGATGGGCAATAAATGCTGGCCTAGCCAGCGACACTGACATCCCATGAACGAATAATAAAAAACAACCCTCTAGAATCTCTGCCACATCTCCATGTACCTCGCACTGTATACGCGGCATCTGGCACCTGATGGATGACTCCAGAGGCTCGTCATCAACCTGGGACTCAGCATCGAGGTCGCCTCCTGAGTGCCAGAGGTCTGCATTATCTCAGTCTCTGACAGCTAGTCTTATGATTGTGACATGCTTGCACCATCTAGCCCCACCTCCATGTGTCTATCTCTGTTGGTGCTGGGTGCTGCGCAAGGGTGTGACAGTGCAACCTCTGAGGGCTATGTTGATAGGGTTAGTAGGATGTGAGGAGCGAAAGACAGAGTTAACATTTCGAGTCCGTATGACTCTTCTTCAGAGCTAAAGAGAAGTAAAAATGTGTGAAGAAGAGTCATACAGACTGGAAACGTTAACTCTGTCTTCCTCTCCACAGATGCTGTCAGAGCTGCTGAGTTTTTCCAGCAATTTCTGTTTTTGTTTAAGATTTCTAGCATCTGCAGTATTTTGCTTTTATCTAGGATGCAAGGAGGCTTATGTGGAACATGAACACTGGCGTAGAGCAGTTGGGCTGAATGGCCTGTTTCTGTGCTGTAAGTTCAATGCATTTCTGTGAAACGATGTCAAATATGGTCCAAAATTAGGTTACACCTAATTGAAAACACAGGAGAGATAAAAGGGGAATAGGTACAAATTGTCTTAATTTTTCATCAGTTTAAATGGACAAAGATTGTAACACAGGATTTTTATTCCTTTTATTTTGCCATGTGTAAAACAGCTTCCCCAATTGTCGGTCTGAAGTGTTGTGGTTGTACTGCATGTACTGATGGTCTGTTAACCTAGTATTTAGAAGTTATAAAGCACCCTCTACTGACAATAAAATGGCACAGCATTTGACTCCTTCAACAGGTTACACTAGACACACCAGGAACAAAGGGAAGCAAGAGAAATCAGTTCCGGGTGTTCAGACTTATCCCACACTAAGTCCCTGCATTGCTCACCTCTACTTGCTGACCTATTTTGCCCCACCCCACCGCTTCTTATGTGTAGCTCTTTGGGTTGCACTCTTGTGTTTCAATTAGGATGTCATGGGTCCAAGTCCCACTCCAGAGACACAAAATTTAGGCTGACATTTCAGTGCAGTACTGAGGGAACACAGCACTATTAGAAGTGCTGTCTTTTGGATGAGATGTTAAACTGTGGCCCCGTTTCCTCTCTCAGGTGCATGTAAAAGATCCCACGTCACTATTTTGAAGAAGAGCTGGAGAATTCTCTTCTGGTGTACTGGCCAAAGTTATTCCTCAACAAACTCCTAAAATTAGATCATCTGGTCATTATCACTTTACTGATTGTGGGAGCTTGCTGTGCACAAGTTGGCTGCTACACATTACAACAGTGACTAAACATCAAAAGTATTAAATGAGTTGTAAAGCATTTCATAAGATCATAGGATCATGAGAAATAGGAGCAGGAGTAGGCCATTTGGCCTATCAAGCCTGCTGTACCATTTGATAAGAGCATGACTGACCTGATAGTGGCCTTAACTCCACTTTCCTGTTTTCCCCTTACAAAGGTCCATTTAAACTGATGATAAGATAAAATACTTTGTATCTATTCCCTTTTATCTCTCCTGTGTTTTCAATTAGGTGTAACCTAATTTTGGACATATTTGACATAATTTCACAGAAATGCATTGAACTTACAGCACCATTCTTACAGGCCATTCAGCCCAGCTGTTCTATGCCAGTGTTTATGTTCCGCACAAGCCTCCGCACATCTTACTTCAGTTAACCCTATCAACATAGCCTACTGTACCTTTCTCCTTCTTATACCTATCCAGCTTCTCCTTAAAAGCATCAATGCTATTTGCCTCAACTACTCCATGTGTTAGCAACTTTCACATGCTAACCACACTCTGGGTGCAGATGTTTATCCTGAACTCCTTTTTGAATTTATTAGTGACTATTTTATATTTATAGCTCATAGTTTTGGATTCCTCCTGTAAGCAGAAATATCTGCTTTAACTCCCTTGTTGATCAAAATTCTGTCTAACTCAGCCCTGAATAAATTCAATGGCCCGGCCTCTACTGCTCTTTGTGGAATAGAATTCCAAAGCCTAACGACCTTCTAGGAGAAGAAATTCCTCCTTATCTCTATCTTAAAAATCTATTTATAAACTGTGGCCCCTAGTTCTATGTTCCCCCACAAGAGGAAACATTTTCCCAGCATCTACCCTGTCAAGCCACCCCGGAATCTTATGTGCATCTATTCCCTATTTTCTTTCCTGTGTTTTCAGTTAGGTGTAACCTAATTTTGGACCATATTTGACAGAGGTGCATGGTTATAGAGGGGAGACATCAGCCTGAGTGAGACAGAGACTGTAAGCATATTTGGGAATTTCGTTCAAAGTGGCAATTCAACTGGTAAATCTTTTTCAAGTTTAATTTTAGAGTAAGTGTCAGATTCTGACCTAGAACTAGCAGCCTTTAAGTAAGTTAAATAGCCTAGTTAAACAGACAATTGCCTTAGTGGCAGCTAACTGTCAATCACCTGAAAGCCCTTGCCTGAATAGGTGTTGATTATTGTAGCAGGAAGCTAAACAAGACAGTGACTCATCACAGCTCTATATAAGAAAGGGATTTTAAAGCACATGGTTGGTAAGTGGTGCACGGTCACGGAGGGGAGACCGAGTGAGTATATTTGGGAATTTGGTTCAAAGTGGGAATTCTGTGCATAGGTGGAAAGGTAAGGTTTACTGCAAGAAGTGTGCTGAGTGGGTGAAGTGCAGGGAGGAGGTGTTTTTATTTGTTCTATTCTTTTTCAGTCTTCAATATTTGATTTCCACTTTGGTGCAGCAGAAGCAGCAGGTAAACCAGTAACTGGTGTTATTGGTTTTATCAATATTCTGAGTACTGTATTGTTTTATCAGTATTGTAAAGTTTACTGGCAGTGCCAAAACCTATTGGGAAGTGTAAGCTTTATTAGTTTTAATTAATTAATTAGCTATTAATTAATTACCACATATTGCAGATAGCAGGGGAGGTGATCCAAGGCAAACATATAAAGGAGGCGGTGGCGTGGTGGTATTGTCACTGACCAGGACTCCAGAGACTCAGGGTAATGCTCTGGGGACCTGGGTTCGAATCCCACCTTGGCAGATGGTGAACTTTGAATTCAATAAAAATCTGGAATTAAAAGTCTGATGATGACCATGAAACCATTGCCGATTGTAGTAAAAACCCATGTGGTTCACTAATGTCCTTTAGGGAAGGAAATCTGCGGTCCTTCAGACCCACAGCAAAGTAGTTGACTCTTAAATGCCCTCTGAACATGGGCAATAAATGCTGGCCCCTAGCCAGTGATGCCCGCATCCCATGAATAAGTTTTTAAAAATTTGCAGTCAGTGTTTGCAGCTACGGGAACTTTGACTCCGAGTTATTGAGCTGGAGGACAAACTGTAGACGCTGTGGCAAATGAGGTAGGGGGCAAGTTACCTGAACACTTTATTCCAGGAGGCAGTCACACCCCTTATGGTAGAATCTTCTGATTTGGTCAGTGGTCAGGGTGTGACTGCAAGTGCGGCAGGTAAGGGGTCCAATTCTCCAACAGGGTTGAGATTTTTTCAGCTTGTTTGGATGACAGTGGGAGATTTAGGGTGGATAAGCTAACTGGCCATGGCACCCAGGATGCCATTCAAGTGGGTGGACTTACAAGGAATGTAGTGGTAGTAGGGGACAGTATAGTCAGAGGGATTGACACCGTTCTTTGCAGCATCAAACAAGAGCGTGAGTCCAGACAGCTGTGTTGTCTGCTGTTATGGCAGGTGGATGGTAAATGCCAAGCTGCCTATTATGGCACAGCTGATGTTAAATGCTGAGCTGTTCAAATATCAAAGGGGAACTTGAAACAACTGCCACAACTTGTTTTGCAATTTGTATAAATTTCGTGATGCGTGTCTTGAATTCAATAGTAATAAGACCACCAAGTCTTATAGGTTTCTTACAAACGGACTTAAATCTTTAATAGAAGAAATTATTTTAATGACGTACATAGATCTACAAGTTACTACTATGCTAACTTCTAAATCCCCTACTCAATCTAACTCCCAGTTACTCTTTCATTAAGGCAACAGTAAGACACACAGATTTTAAAAGACCCAGGCAAAGAAACACAACACCCTGAACAATCCAATTCAAACTGCTTTTCCTTAACATCAGCTCTCTGTAGACAGCAGCCTGAGGCTTAGATGCTGAAGGTGTTTCATACTTGTTAGATCTTAGAATGCCTGCCTTTACACATATCTTTTATAGATATTTTCCCCTTTGAATGAAAATTGCTATTGTTTCACTTTGTCTTTGGATTTTACCTCTCTGCTCATAAAAATTTATCATAGTACCAATTTTACCAGTAATCTTTGGGAAAAATAAACACACTGTTTCTGAACTTCACCTGGCTAGGTGACACATTTTGCCCCTCCTTTTAAAACAGACTAATCCGGTTTATTTAGAAATGCAAATGTCCTTTTACACCTTACATTCCAAACTTCCCCCATGTTAACCTACTTATCAATCTTAAAGAAAAAGTATTTAGTTGTGCAAAGATAGGTGGAAGGCCAGAAGATTGGAAAGAATATAAGGAACAGCAAAGAATGACTAAAAGATTAATAAGGATAGAAAAATTAGAATATGAGAGAAAGCTAGCCAGAAATATAAAAACAGATAGTAAGAGTTTCTATAAATATTTAAAAATGAAATGAGTTAACAAAATGAGCGTTGGTTCTATAGAAAGTGAGTCTGGAGACTTGATAATAGAAAACAAGGAAATGGCAGATAAATTGAACAGGTATTTTGCATCAATCTTCACTATAGAGGATACAACTAACATCCCAGAAGCAGCTATAAATCAGGAAATGGAAGGGAGGGAGGAACTCAGGAAAATTACAATCACCAGAGAATTGGTACTGAGTAATTTGTTAGAGCTGCGGGCTGACAAGTGCCCAGGTCCTGATGGATGATAGTTGATGGTAGTGAACAAGCATGTGAGAGGATGCTGGGGAAGGGGAGCGGCCACACATCAGGGAAACCTTGTATAAAGTGACCATTCCTCCGCAGCTGAAGCAGTTCAGGTGCAACTACATTGACATGCTTGGAATCAGGCCTCCAGCTTATCTGCCCACTCGAGCAATGCTGAGGCCTGAAAGTGCCACCAAATGTTCCTGAGCTTTTCACCCCTCGGGCACAGATTACAAACTAATGAGGGTTTTAGTGGACTGTAGAACAATTGAACAACTGGGCACATTGTACAATCTCCTTGCTAAAGCTGGCTATGGAGCAGTCACTGGTGGAGATGCTCACAGCCTCTTGCAATGTCATCATTCAGATTTGGACCAGTCTCCCCCGTGGTTCAAGTTAACAGTGCAGCCTTGCAGTGTGGGTTAGGAGAATGACTGTGCCTCAGCTGAGAGCACAGCAGTCCAGTGGGCAAGGCAGCCACCAAAAGGTCAAGTAGAATAAGGTGGAGGTGGGCAGGGTTTTGGGCAGCCTTGCAGCACACTTAACTCTGGCCATCTGAGTGGTGGCCAGCACTCTCTAGAATGCGTAAAGGGGCCTTCAGACTTAACTAAGAGAGGTTCTTAGTACACCCAAGATAACCCATGCAAAGGAGGAGCAGCACCCTCAAGAAGAAATGGCGGCTGGGGCTCCCTCACACGCTGCTGAAGAGCCACAGAGAGTTGTTGCTGGTCGGCATCTACAGACGGCACTTGTCATTCCTGCAGATGATCAAGAACCAGTGTCGCTGAAGACTGTGCAGGATTTGGCACCACGGGGAAGTGGAGGGTATCCACTGTCAGTGGACGTGAAAGTGACCGTGGCGCTTAATTTTTACATCAGTGACTCCTTACAGGGCTCCACAGGTGACCTCTGTGGGATTTCACAAGCCTCCACACAAAAATGCATCCATGAGGTCACAGATGCCAGCTTTGCGAAGGCACACAACTTTGTGCATTTTGCCCGGGTTCAGGAAAGCCTAATTTGCCCAGATCTCAGGTTTTCTACAGGTGCAGGTTGCCATAAACTGCATTCACGTGGCACTCAGATCTCTGTGACATCAAGCGGTTAACTACGTCGATCACAAGGGCTTCCAGTCACTGAATATTCAGCTGGTGTGCGGCCACCACAAGTGCATCCTACAGGTCTGTCCAAGGTTCCCAGGGAATGTCCGCAACTCCTACATTCTCAGTAGGTCTCAGATCCCTGATGTCTTCCAGGGTCCACAAAAGCTGCAGGGTTGGCTTGTCGAGGACAAGGGCTACCCACAGAGGTCATGGCTGATGACACTTGTGCAGCAGCCTCAGAGTGGAGCAGAGAGAAGGTACAACGAGGCTGATCCTGCAACTTGCATCTTGGTGGAGCAAACTATCGGAATGTTGAAAATGAGGTTCCGGTGCCTGGACTGGTCCGGTGGGGCCTTGCAATACAGCCCGCAGAGGGTGTCATGCATCATCATCACCACACACAGGCAGTTGACATTGCAGGTGAGCTAATTTAATTGATAACATATTTCCCTAACATGAACACATATATGCAGTGTCTGTTAAAACAAGAAACAAGACATGGTGTCAGACGTTAACTAAACACAACAATGGAGGTTCTGAAACCACCAACAGAGTTGTTTGGAGGGCAATCTCGCCGAACACTGGAGGAGGTTCCGGCAGCGATTCGATCTATACCTCACAGCGACAGGCAGTGATTTAAAAAAGACCCTCTGGTACAGTCTTCCATCTTTCTTCATGTAGCAGGGGAAGAAGCCCTAGAAGTCTATAACACATTCACATTTGAAAATGATGAGAAACAAAATAACTTGAAAGAAATAATGGAAAAAATTGAAGCCTACTGCAGCCCCAACAAAAACATCACGAATGAAAGATAACATGCACGCAAGGCAGTGACAACATTTGTCAGTACGTAACTGAGCTGAGAAAACGAGCTAAATCGTGTGACTTTGGAGAGCTTGAAGAATCACTCATCCGAGATAGAATAATTTGCAGGATCACAAATGACACTCTGAGAGAACGGCTTTGAGAGAAGTCGCTCTCACACTGGAGAAAGCAATAAATATCTACAGAGCGGCAGAGACAATGAAATGCCAGATTAAACAGTTAACAGAAGATGATAAGCTGCACACAGTCAAACAGTTAGATGCAGTTAAACAGAAACAGCCCCGGGAATGAACAAATGAACAAATCGAAGAAAGTGCACACGATTGCAGATGATGACACTAAACTTTTCGTTGGTGCAGTAACAACAAATTCCAAGGAAGATGAATGGAAGGCTGATTTAAAAATTGCCAACATGATGGTGAATTTCAAGCTTGACACAGGTGCACAAGCAAATATCATTCCCATAAGTCTGTATCGTAAGATAAGCAAAGAAAAACAGCTAACCAAAACAAAGATGAAGCTGTCTACTTCTACAGAAATGTTTTCACCTGTATAAGGCAAGTGCACACTTAAAGTGAACTGCAAAAAACAGTCTCAAGCACTTCTATTCACAGTGGTGAAAACTGATGCAAAACCCATTCTTGGAATCAAAGCTTGTGAAAACCTGAAGCTAGTCAAGAGAATAATGATTGTCACCACTGATGACATCCTGAGCGAGTTAAAAGGTGTGTTCCAGGGGATTGGCTCCCTAAAATAAGAACACACTATCAAGATTGACAAAACTGTGACACCCAAAATACATCCACCCAGGAAAATACCAGTAATGCTGAGAGACTGACTGAAAGCAGAGTTGGACAGAATGGAGAAACTTCACATCATAAAGAGAATTGAAGAACCGACAAAGTGGGTTAATCCAATTGTAATTATAGAAAAGTCAGTTGGGAATCTGCGAGTCTGCCTGGATTCCAGAGACCTAAACCAGGCAATATAAAGAGAGCATTACCAGCTGCCCACAGTATAAGACATCAGGTGTAAGCTAGCTGATGCTAAATACTATTTAGTCTTGGATGCGAGTTCAAGCTTCTGGCAGGTCAAGCTGGATGAACACAGCTCCTATCTCTGTACCTTTAACACACCGTATGGGCGATACAGGTTTTTATGCTTACCTTTTGCTATTAATTCAGCTCCAGAGGTGTTCCACAGAAGAGTGAAGCAGCTGTTTGAAGGGTTAGAGAGCGAGGAAACCTATATTGATGATGTACTGGCCTGGGGAGCTTCACGAGAAGAACACAACCACAGACTGAGACAGGTGCTGGCCATAGCGAGAGAAAGGAACCTCACGTTGAAGAAGGAAAAGTGCAAAATAAGTCTTAATGAAATCAAGTACTTGGGACATGTGCTAACAAGTGAGGGACTGAAGCCGGACCAGAGTAAAACCGAAGCAGTCATGAACATGCCACCCCCAGAATGTAGTGGGAATGGTGACCTATCTTGGGAAATTCATTTCAAACATGTCAGACCTGACAGAACCTCTCAGAACTTCTACAAACCGATGTGGAGCAGCACTGGGAACAAAGTCACCAGGGAGCTTTGACCAGTCTGAAGAGAACACTGACCTAGGCACCAGTTTTATGATGCCAGTAAAGATCTCAGTGGATGCTTCAAAGATTGGCCTGGGAGCTGTCCTCTTGCAAAATGAGGCATCAGCGGCATAAGCTTCAAAGGCAATGACTGAAACACAGCAGCGGTCTGCCCAAATAGAGAAAGAAATGCTAGCAATTGTGTTTGGCCTAGAATGCTTCCACCAGTTTGTCTATGGCAAAGATGTGGAGGTAGAGTCTGATCATAAGCCTTTGGAAGATACACTTAAAAAGCCCCTGAACTGTGCACCAAGAATCCAAAGATTACTAATGCGTCTGCTGAAGTACCAGGTCAGAGTTAAATACAAACCGGGCAAGGAAATGTACATCACAGACACTCTGTCACGTGCATGCATACCCATCTTGGAGAAAGAGGATAAAAAAGCAGAAGCACAGGTTCACATGCTGACAAAGAACTTACCTGTGGCTGTAACCAAACTGGATGAGATCAGGGAAGTGACCATGAACGACACCACCCTGAGAAAACTGCAGCAGATTGTGCAAACAGGCTGGCCCACACATCGGAGCAGAGCCCCTTCTGCTGTACAAAAGTAGAACCATAGAACACTACAGCACAGAAAACGGGCCATTCGGCCCTTCTAGTCTGTACCGAAATATTATTCCGCTAGTCCCATTGACCTGCACCTAGTCCATAACCCTCCAGACCTCTCCCATCCATGTATCTATCTAATTTATTCTTAAAACTTAAGAGTGAGCCCGCATTTACCACGTCAGATGGTAGCTCGTTCCACACTCTCACCACTCTCTGAGTGAAGAAGTTCCCCCTAAACCTTTCCCCTTTCACCCTAAAGCCATGTCCTCTCGTGTTTATTTCTCCTAATCTAAGTGGAAAGAGCCTACTCGCATTTACTCTGTCTATACCCCTCACAATTTTGTAAACTTCTATCAAATCTCCCCTCATTCTTCTACGCTCCAAGGAATAAAGTCCTAACCTGTTTAATCTTTCCCTGTAACTCAACTCCTTAAGACCCGGCAGAATCCTAGTAAATCTTCTCTGCACTCTCTCAATCTTACTGATATCCTTCCTGTAGTTAGGCGACCAGAACTGCACACAATACTCCAAAGTTGGCCTCACCAATGTCCTATACAACCTCACCATAACATCCCAACTCCTATACTCAATACTTTGATTTATGAAGGCAAGTACTGGAAATTTCGTGAGGAAATTCATGTAGCAGAAGAAATACTTTTTCAAGGGAAAAAAGATCATAATTCCCACAACACAGGGTTTCAGCAGATTCCTCTTCTGAGGTGCTTCCGGGCTTGAGTCGAGGACCTGGGTCGTGGACTCCCTCGGTTGTTTCCCAGGTGTGTCTGCAAAAGCAAGGGGAGTTTTTTTTTAATTCATTCATGGGATGTTGGCATCGCTGGCTAGGCCAGCATCTATTACCCATCCCTAATTGCCCTTGTTCAGAGCGCATTTAAGAGCAAACCACATTGCTGTGGGTCTGGAGTCACATGTGGGCCAGACCAGGTTAGAACAGCAGATTTCCTTCCCTAAAGGACATTAGTGAACCAGATGGGTTTCAATAGTTTCAGGGTCATCATTAGACTTTTAATTCCAGATTTTTTTATTGAATTCAAATTCCACCATCTGACATGGTGGATTTGAACCCAGGTCCCCAGAGCATTACCCTAGGTTTCTGGATTACTAGTCCAGCGACAATACCACTACGCCATTGCCTCCCCCTTAGTGTATGACGGTGGCCTGTGAAAGAGGGCACATCACTCACAGCATGACTGTTGCACTCCTGTATCCTCACTTGGTAGAGCACTGCCAACTTCACCATCAGCACAGGATCGGTCCAGATCCTCGCCGGCCAGCTGGATGGCTCTATTTTCAAAGTCCATGAGGACCTTGATTTCAGGCATTCCTCCATGAGTCTGCAACCTCTCCCTCTTGTGTCCCAGCTTGTCCTGCATGAATAGAGATGGAGAGAGTGTAAGCAGGATGCCTGCCAGGCCAGATGATAAGTAAGCCTGGCATGTGTAGTTGGTGAGTGGTGCCATGGGCGGGATGAGGACAATGAAGGTGTGTGTGAGAGAGTGAATGGTGATGTCCCTTGAATTTCTGTGGACATGTGATGTGTTTGTGAGTGTGAGTGTGAGAGTTAAGAGTGATGAGGAGTGACCTACCCTGGCGGAACTGAGATCATTCATCCCCTTTCGGCACTGGGTAGCTGTCCTCTTTTGCAGGGCTTTGGCACTGACCATAACTGACACCGCCTCCCAAGCCGGATTGGTGATGTGGTCAGAGTGGGGGTAGAGGACATCAGTGTCCAAAAGGCGTTCCAGGGACACATCACTAAATTGAGGGGCTGCAGTCTTCTTTCCTTTTGTGGCCATGTCTTTTGTGCACCAATCCTGGGCTAGAAGCACTGAGGTGTGCGCGCATTTGCACTTTAAATATGGCACCCAACGCGAGGAAGTGCGAGGTGGGAGAATCGGAGGCCAGCGAAACAGCGTGTTTGCCAGGAATGCATGAGTAATGAGGCGGGACTGGGAAGATACGGCATGAAAAGCCGCCATTGCAGTCGATGGGTAAAACGATCTTTTTCCTGCCCACTACTGCACTCAGTGCAAATCTGGGCCGATTCTGCTCCATGTCCCTATCATATCACATCATACTAATTTATTTCAATTTGTGCTATCAATGCATCCACCTTGTTACAAATGCTGCCTGCATTCAGATAACAAGCGTTTAATTTTTAATTCTGTCTTTTTACCATTTTTCTGTACTTTGACCATATTTGTTGGTGTGGTCTTATGCTTGTATGCTCTGTCCGTCATTACTTGCATCACTAGCCTGCACTATTGCCTTGTCCTTTATCTTGAATTTCCCAAATCTCCCCTTGTGCGCACTTTTCCCCACAACCCCTTCCATCACCCCACCCCACCGCATTATTTAGTTTAAAGCCCTCTCTATAGCCTGGTTATACAACTCGCCAGTACACTGGTTCCAGTGCAGTTCAGATGAAGACAGCTCCAACAGTACAGCTCCCTCTTTCCTCAGTACTGGTATCAGTGCCCCATGAATCAAAACCCATTTCTCCCACACTAATTTTTGAGCCACGTAGTCAACTCTCTAATCTTATTTACCCTATGATAATTTAAGACCACAAGACATAGGAGCAGAAGTAGGCCATTCAGCCCATTGAGTCTGCTCCGCCATTCAATGGGATCATGGCTGATCTGATAATCCTCAACTCCACTTTCCTGCCTTTTCCCCATAACCCTTGATTCCCTTACTGATTAAAAATCTGTCTAACTCAGCCTTGAATATACTTAACAACCCAGCTTCTCCAACCCTCTGCGGTAAAGAATTCCACAGATTCACTACCCTCTGAGAGAAGAAATTCCTCCTCATCTCTGTTTTTAAATGGGTACCCCCTTACTCTGAGATTATGCCCTCTGGTCCTAGACTCTCCCACAAGGGGAAACAACCTCTCAGCACCTACCCTGTCAAGCCACCTAAGGATCTTATATGTTTCAATAAGGTCGCCTCTCATTCTTCTAAATTCCAATGAGTACAGGCCCAACCTACTCAAACTCACCTTGTAAGAAAATCCCTCCATACCCGGGATCAACCTAGTGAACCTTCTCTGGACTGCCTCCAATGCCAGTATAGCTTTCCTTAGATAAGGGGACCAAAACTGTTCACAGTATTCTAGGTGTGGTCTAACTAGTGCCTTGTATAGTTTTAGCAAGACTTCCCTATTTTTATACTCCATTCCCTCAGAAATAAAGGCCAACATTCCATTTACCTTCCCTATTATCTGTTGAACTTGTATGTTATCTTTTTGGGATTCATGCACAAGGGTTTCAAATCCCTAATCCTGCAGCCTTCTGCAGTCTTTCTCCATTTAAATAATATTCAGCTCCTCTATTCTTCCTACCAAAGTGCATAACCTCACATTTTCCCACATTATATTCCATCTGCCAAGTTTTTGCCCACTCACTTCACCTGTCTATATCCCTCTGTAGACTCTTTGTGTCATCCTCACCACTTGCCTTCCCAGCTATTTTTGTGTCATCCGCAAACTTAGTGATAGTACATTCACTTCCCTCATCCAAGTCATGAATATATATTGTAAATAATTCAGGCCCCGGCACTGATCCCTGTGGCACTCCACTACTTACAGGTTGCCATCCTGAAAATGCACCACTTATCCCAAATCTCTGTCTTCTATTAGTTAGTCAATCCTCTATCCATGCTAATATACTACCCCTACACCACGGGCTCTTATCTTATTAAGTAGCCTGATGTGCGGTACCTTATTGAACTCCTTTTGGAAATCCAAATACATTACATCTACTGGTCCCCCTTTACCTATCCTGCTAGTTACCTCCTCAAAGAATTCTAATAAATTTGTCAGGCATGATTGCCCCTTCATGGAGCCATGCTGACTCTGCTTGATTATATTATGTAATTACATAAGAACATAAGAACTAGGAGCAGGAGTAGGCAATTCAGCCCCTCGAGCCTGCCCCGCCATTCATTACGATCATGGCTGATCTCATTTTGGCCTCAACTCCAATTTCCCACCCTCTCCCCATAACCTTTCAACCCATTCTAAATGCTCTGCTATTACATCCTTTATTATAGACTCTAACATTTTCCCAGTGACAGATGTTAAGCCAACTGGCCTATAATTACCTGTTTTTTGTCTCCCCTTTTGAATAAGGGTGTTACATTGGCAGTTTTCCAATCCTCTGGGACTTTTCTAGAATCTAAGGATTCTTGGAAGATTACTACCAGTGCATCCACTATCTCTAGCTACTTCCTTTAATATCCTAGGATGCAACCCATCAGGTACAGGGGACTTATTGGCCTTTAGCCCCATTAGTTTCTCTAGTACTTTTTCTCTAGTGACAGTTATTATGTTTATTTCCTCCCCCTTTGTTTCCCCTTGATTATTTAGTATTGGAATGCTATTAGTGTCTTCTACCGTGAAGACTGAAGCAAAGTATTTATTCAATTCCTCTGCTATTTTCTGGTTCCCCATTATTATTTCCCTAGCCTCATTCTCTAAGGGGTCTTATGTTCACTTTGTTCTCTCTCTTCCTTTTTATATATTTAAAGAAGCTCTTATTGTCCGTTTTTACATTACTTGCTAGTTTACCCTTGAAGTATATTTTCTCCCTCTTTATTATTTTTTTGGTCATCTTTTGTTGGTTTTTAAAACTTTCCCAATACTCTTGCTTACCACTAATCTTTGCCACATTGTATGTCTTTTCTTTCAATTTGATACTATCCTTAACTTCCTTGGTTAACCATGGTTGGTTTTTCCCCTTCCTTGAATCCTTCTTCCTCACTGGGATATATCTTTGATGTGAGCCATAAGCTATTTTCTTAAACATCTGCCATTGTTCATCAACCATCTTTTCTGTTAAAATCCTATCCCAGTCCACTCCAGCCAACTCTGCCCTCATTCCTATGTAATTACCCTTATTTAAGTTTGGCACAGTTTCTCACTCTCAAACTGAATGCTAAATTCTAAAAAATTATCATGACTGTTTCCTAGGGGATATTTTACTCTGAGATCATTTATTAAACCTGCCTCATTACACATTACCAGATCCAAAATAGCTTGATCCCTGGTTGGATCCACAACATATTGTTCTAAGAAACTGTCCTGAATACACTCTATGAATTCTTGCTCGTGGCTACCTCTGCCAACTTAATTTTCCTAATCTACATGAAGATTAAAGTCACCCATGATTAATATACTGCAACATGCCCTCATTGTCTCCTGATTTATTCTATGTCCTGCTGTATAGCTACTGTTCGGGGGCCTATAGACTACTCCCACCAGTGTCTCCTTCCCCATATTATTTCTTAGCTGCACCCTTAGCTATGGATTCTGCATCTTCCAATCCAAGATCCTTTCTTGCTATCGCACTTATTCCATCTCGTACTAACAAAGCTACCCCACCACCCTTTCCTTCCTGCCAGTCCTTTCGAAAAGTCACATACCCCTGAATATTTAGTTCCCAGCTTTGACCTTCTTGGAACCACATCTCCATAATGATGATAAGATCATACCCTCCATTAACCTCTATTTGTGCCGTTAATTTGTTTATTTGTTCCGAATACTAAGTGCATTTAAGTAAACAGCCATTAATTTAGCCTTTTTACCAGTTTTTTCCCCTTTGACTCTATTTGCTGCTTTTTTTTAATGTTTGCCACTCTGTTCCTTGCTGTCACACTCTGGGAATCATTAAAACTAGCTGCCCTGCAAGGCTGCCATATCCTTTTCCTTTGTAAGCCTATGTATCCCCTTTCCAGAGCCCTCCCTCCACCCTCCATTTTAGTTCAAAGCCATCTCTACAGCCCTGGTTATTTGATTTGCCAGGACACTGGTCCCAGCATGGTTCAAGTGAAGTTTGTCCCACCAGAACGGCTCCCTTCTACCCCAGTACTGATGCCAGTGCCCCATGAACTGAAACCCATTCCTCCCACACCAATCTCTGAGCCACACATTTATCTCCTTGACTTTATTTACCCTATGCCAGTTTACCCATGACTCAGTTAGTAATCCTGAGATTATTACCTTGGAGGTTCTGCTTTTTAATTTAGCTCCTATCTGTTCAAATTCTTTCAGCACATCCTCCTTTCTAGCCCTATCAATGTCGCTGGTACCAATGTGGACAATGACAACTGGATCCCTCCCCTCACACTAAGTTCCTCTCCAGCCCTGAGGAGATGTCCTTAACCCTGGCACCAGGCAGGCAACACAGCCTCCGGGACTCAGACTCATAGCTGCAGAGAACAGTATCTATCCCCTAATTGTACTTTCCCCTACTTCTCCTACTGTTTTCCTATTTCCTCCCCCACTTGAATGGCTCCCTGTACCACAGTGCCATGGTCAGTTCGCTCATCCTCCCTGCAGTCCCCGCTCTCGTCCACACAGCTTGTAAGAGCCTCGTAACTTTTGGACAGATGCAGGGGCTGAGGCTCCTCAAATGCAACCCCCAGGGCCCCCATACCTGCTTCACCAGCAGTCACACCCTCCTGTCCCTGATCGCAGACCAAATTTGAATTACCTAATCTGAGGGGTGTGACCACCTCCTGGAACAAAGTGTCCAGGTTACTTTCCCCCTCCCTGATGTCTGCAGCTCGGACTCCAGCTCCTTAACTTGGATCCGAAGTTCCTCAAGCTGCAAACACCTGGTACAGATGTGTTTGCTCTGGCTCACCTTAGTGTCCAGCAGCGCCCACATGCTGCAGCAGCATCACATCACCCATCCTGCAATCGCTATTGTATTTTGTTCAAATTATTAATTAATTACTCTAGTATCCCCACTGTTTACATTTTATTATAATTATTTTTTATACACACCAGTATCGACCTTGTGCTTAACAAGCTATCTATAAGAAAAAGAGAAAAAAAGACTGGAGACCTAAACACAAACTAAAGACTAGAAATACTCACCAATCCTACTCACCAATCAGCTGCTCTCCATACTCTTTTCCCTCTCGCGCTCTTTAATGGCCTCGCACTCTTCTCTCACTCTCTCACTGTTAAAGGACACACTCCTCTCACACTCTCACTGTTAAAGGACACACTCCTCTCACTCTCTCACTGTTAAAGGACACACTCCTCTCACTCTCTCACTGTTAAAGGACACACTCCTCTCACTCTCTCACTGTTAAAGGACACACTCCTCTCACTCTCTCACTGTTAAAGGACACACTCCTCTCACTCTCTCACTGTTAAAGGACACACTCCTCTCACTCTCTCACTGTTAAAGGACACACTCCTCTCACTCTCTCACTGTTAAAGGACACACTCCTCTCACTCTCTTGCTTGTCCTGAGGCTGTGAAAGGTATTATCTAAATGCATGGTTTCATTTTTCTTTGTCTTTAAATCCCTTGGTGGCTTTACCCCAATGCTACAATTTCCTCTACCCACAACCATTTGTACATTCCTCCTCTCTTTGCCCTACTATTGGCAGCAGAGTCTTCAGCCACTGGGTCCTACCATCTGGAATGACCCACTAAATGACTCCCCCTTCCTGCTTCCCTCTCCTCCTTTAAAAACCTTTTCAAGAACCATCTCTTCTGCCTGGTAAAAACAGAACATGTTAAAGGTCAGGCAGCATTTGTGGAGAGCGAATCAGAGTTAACATTTCATTGCAGCCCTTTCCAGCATCTGCAGTATTTTGCATTTGTCTTTAGCCAAGTCGTCTGTTACCTCTCCTATCATCTCTCTTCCTCACACATATCTGAATTCCTTACACCTATCCATAAACTACCATGGTATGGTATTATTTTTACATTAAAGAGCATCTAAATATAAATTGCTGTGTTCTTGACTGTGTACTTACTATAGGTACCAAGTCCTATACATATATCAACCCTGTGCTCGTTGACTTACATTGGCCCCTGGACCAGGACTGTCTGAATTTTAAAACTGTCATCCGTGTTTTCAAATTTCTCCATAGCCTCACACCTTTCTATCCCGTAATCTCCTCCAGGCCCACAACCCTCAACTCTCTGAGATATCTGTGCTCCTCCAATTCTGACCTCTTTTGCAAATCCGCTTTTAAGTACTGCATCCTTGTGGCAGTGATTTCAGCTCCAACGTGACTAAGCTCTAGGATTCCCTCCCTAAACCTCTCTGCCTCTCTCCCTCTCTCTTCTCCTTTTATCCCTTTATGACACTTTCAAACCTACCTCTTCGACCAAGCTTTTGGTCACCCATGCTAATATCTCATGTGGCTTGCAGCCAAATTATGTTTGATAACGTGCCTATGAAGCACCTTGAGATGTTTTGTTACATTCAAGGTGCTATATAAATGCAAGTGGTTGGTGCTACGTAAAGTGTCCTCAACTTCTAAACACAAGGGTCAGGATTTTTAGGATGGTGGGGTTTCCTGTCTCGCCATCCGAAGAGTTGGCAGGGAATACGACCTGCTGACTCTGCCTGCCCTGCAGCCATTTCATGCTCCAAGAGTGCTAATTGGCTGCAGGTGAGACTTCCGCCCCTCACTCGGGAGGAAGTCCCGCCTTAAACAGCTGCCAGTCAATCTGATTGGCCGGCAGCTCTCTAGTCCCTGCAGTGCCAGAAGCTGCAGTGGACATGACTGGGACTGCATGCAGTCCCCACAGCCTGAGGGTGGAAGCACCCCAGAATTGCACCAAGTCCAAGAGTGGGAGGGAAAAGCGACGTTTTACCCACCAGCCATCACGGTAGGTTTTCGTGCCGTATCGCCCGCTTCTAGGCGCGTCCTGCCTCGATAATAATGCATTCGTGGGAAGCACGCCGGATTGCTGGTGGCCAGGATCGGATGTGCAAAAGCACATTCCTCAAAGTTAGTGCACCAGTGCAGAGACGCACACCAGTGGAACCTCGATGTACACCAAGCTCAGGTTCACAATCTGGTAGTCACTGCACAGACACACGCCTGCAGCAGGAGGAGGCAGATGCAGCCTAGCTCCCCGACACTCTGAGAACTGCGGGAGAAGAGGCATCTGTTGGACCGAGTCAGCTGATGAGCCTCTGGATTTGGCCTTCCAGCTCATCGTGGTGAGTCAGCAGAAGGCTGTGGCCATGGGTGAGTTCCTGCAGCGGTAACATGAGAGGGAAATGGGGCAGCTTAGGCCAGGGCCCTTGCACCTGTAGGAGGAGGACCGGCAGCTGGATCATCCCTGGGTCATCCAGTTAGGAATTCCAGAGGTTGTCCGCTCTATCCAAGTTTCCTTTGCCTGTGACCCCCCCCTCAACCTTGTCCTCTGTCACCACAGAGGGAGCAGCTGGCCCACAGGGGGACAGCCAAAGCAAGCTGGGGCCCTCCAGAGAACAGAGCCGGGGAACTCCAGAGGATGCACGCCAAAGTCATCAGAGGTAACAGGGCCAACCATTGCACAGGTTGTCTCCACCCCTGCTGCGGATGTCAGGGCAGCACCTAGAAGAAGTGGTAGGCCTTGAAAAGTTAAGAAATTCTGATCGCAAGTGGTTGCACGGGTGAACACATTTTGTCACTTTATAATCTGAAAACATATTCACTTTCACTGAATAATATGTAATGTTGTCTTTCAGTTTCATTTACAGGCTTTGTGTGTCCTCCCCTGCATCCTTGCCCACCTCCTCCTCACCCCCTGCCACCCCTCTCACCCCCTGCCACCACTTGGAGTTCAGCTGCATGCAGCCGGACCACGAGTGATTCTGGAGGGAGAAGTATATGTGGCGGGGCCTTTCGGAGCCTTGTGCAAGCACTCTCCCACGCACATGGAGCTTTCACCCAGCACACGCATCTCAATGTCTGGAGCTTTTTCAATGCTGCCTGCTGGGGTTCCCTTTCAGTTGTCCATCTGAGCTGACCTGCATCTCCCACTGACTGCACTCCCATGCAGCACCTGTGCCTGTCCATCATGAGGCTCCGCTCACTTTCACTTTCAAAAAGATGGCCGTGGTCAAATTCTTCATGAGCTCCCCCACTATTTCCCCTCCACCAGTCACCTGTGTCCTTTGCCCATAACCATAGACATCCCTGTGCCCCTGGCATAACCTTTGCCCTCCCCACCTAACCTTCCAGCCTGAACCCTTGTCAATCCAGGATGTCCAGGTGAACGTGCACGTTCCCTACCTTCCCGAAAATCCCATCCCATCCACATTAACCTTGCAGGCCTCCTTCCTGTGTCCTCCTTTACCTCCATGTCCCTACCAACCACCCTTGCCACCTTTTCTACTGATTCCGTCACACACCCAACATGCCACCCTCTGCCCCATGTTACTCTAACCATCCCCTGCTACCACGCCCACCGTGGGTTTGCTCCCCAGGAGGCAGTCATTGACTCCACTGACCCCTCCCTCGCATGTTCACCTGGACATTCCACCCCCCCCTACAACACCTTCCTCACCCCCCCTACAACACCTTCCTCCTCCCCCTCCCAACGCCTTCCTCCCTCCCCCCTGCCACAACACCTCTCTCCTCCCAATCCCAAAACCTAGTCCTCCCCCTCCCAACACCTTTCTACCCCCCCAACATCACCTTGCTTCTTCCTCCCCTCTTGCCTCAACTGGGGCAAGAGTGGGCAGCCTGTCCGAGGCCTCGTCCACCCCAGCATAAAATTGCAGAGAAGTCAGGGCGGGAAACCCATCTGTGCTATTTCACCCTCAAACCCCCTGGCAGG
Source organism: Cetorhinus maximus (assembly GCF_964194155.1). Classification (NCBI taxonomy): domain Eukaryota; kingdom Metazoa; phylum Chordata; class Chondrichthyes; order Lamniformes; family Cetorhinidae; genus Cetorhinus; species Cetorhinus maximus. The sequence continues at coordinate 162,038,768 of NC_135882.1, forward strand.
AGAGCGTAAAATTCAGGCCAAGGCAAATATTTCTCTTCACCGCCTAGGCAGCAGCCTGATGGACTGGATCACACTACTTTTGATTTATTGAATAGTTTACATTTTTATACCCCTCAAATATAAACAAAATCCCATGGAAAATTCATCCCATGGAAAATTCACCCCATGTTCAAATGAAGATGGAACACAAGCGAGCAGTCTGTGTTTTAACAATAATTGATTATGATGTGAGGGAGATATTTTTGGTTGATCCACATCCAAAACTGAGACTATTATAATGCAATCAATTTGCCTTCTGTTATTCACTGCCTTTGACTAATGATTTTTGTGATCACGTTACAAGCAGTGAAATGCATTAGCATGTAGTTGCCATTAGAGGGTGTGTTAGTTTCTTCTAGACACTGGAGAAATGGACGTGTTTAAAAAAAACCTCCAGAACTTCAGGGCAGTGATTAGAAAAGCAGTTTTTCATTTGAGAAACAAAATAATTAAACATCCTGGGTTACAGCCGTTGCATAGTTCATCACATTCCTTTTTAACTGTTAAAAAAATGTGATACGTGGCATCTTTTCACTTGCTGAGAGTGTACACATTTTCAACAATTAAACTTTGAGGTAGGCGATGTTATCGAAAACCTCACCTTAGCCACAGAGTCATACTTTGGGCATCACATCACAGAATCATAGCACCTAACAGCACAGAAGGAGGCTGTTTGGCTTATCGTGCCTGTGCCGCTTTGAAAGATTTTAGTCCCTGCTTTTCCCTGCAAATTATTCCTCTTCAAGTACAAATCCAGTTGCCTTTGTAAACTTATATGAATTCTGTTTCCACCAGTCTTTCAGGCAGTGCATTTTAGATGTTAATAACCCTCTCCGTGAAAACATTTGTCCAAATTTTCCCTCTGGTTCTTTTGCCAATTATTCTAAATCTATGACTTCTGGTTACAGAAGCCCTTGCCAGAGAAAACAGTTTCCCCTGACTTATTCTGTCAAACCCTCATAACTTTGAATACCTCTATTAGGTCACCCTTTAACATTCTCTGCTCTGAGGAGAATAATCTCAGCTTCTTCAACCTCTCCACGTAACTGAAGTCCCTCCCCTGATATAATCCTGGTGAACCTCCACTGTGCCCTCTCTAAGGCCTTGCATCCTTCCCAAAGTATGATGTTCAGAATTGTAAACAATACTCCAGCTGAGGCCTAACCAGTGATTGGCAAAGATTTGGCCTGACTAATGTTCCCTGTAAGATGTGCGCGCGTGCGTGTGCACATGTGTATGACCACACAGCAACCAGAAGATACAGCATACTCAGATCCCAAATTGTCTCCTTGAAAATACTGCGCCTGTAAGGCTGTGGGAAAAAAAATTAAATGTACTGCGCATTCAAATGAACGGGCAGCACAGAATGAAAAAAATTTAGAGGCTACATTAAGCATGATTGAATATAAAAACGAGGCAATGTCCCTATTTATAAAGCCAGGTGTTCCATTAGCTTTTGTACCTGCCTTTCCAATTCTCCCAAACACTTCCAAAGATTTATGAATACATATTCCTGTGAATAAAGCATTATACATTATCACAGTTAATTTACTAGAAAATTTCTCATGACCTTTCACTTAGTAAGTCAAAGTATACAAAAGTCTTCCGTTTAACACAAGTAATGCCAAATCTACATCAATGTGGGATATGTATTTTCATAAATATTGCTGAAAAAAAGACATGTTGTCAAAGCTTTTCATCTTGCACTCATCAGGACAGATGCAAGAATGCCACTTCTCAAAGGGAACAACAATTTATACTGCATGAGAAGAGGGTGCTGATTGGTTGGCAAGTGAACCATGGTTGATAGAGGAATTGCCATGGAGAATGCACCAAAGAACAGTTAACTGCCAAGCTTTTGTTTAAATTCGAGCCAGGCAGGTCAACCCTGATTGGTCAAGGCATTGCCATGGGGAATAAACCAAGGAATGGCAGTCCCCCAAGCTTTTGTTTAGTTGAAAACGTGTGCATGTGTTCTTTCTGTTTGCAAAGGGCAGGGCCCTGTCTGTGAATATATGTAGCTTCTAGCATGTGTAAGTGAGCATTCTCCTTGGCAAAGCCTCTACCAATCAGAGTCCACTTGTCAACCAATCGGTACCTTCTTCTCATGCAGTATGAATTGTTCTTCCCTGTGAGGTTTGGCATTATCGTGGTTCTATCCTGATGAGTACAAGGCAAAAAGCTTCAACAGCATGTCTCTTTTTATTTGCAATGCTCAAGTTCTCTACTACCAAGCAATTATTTCCATAAATAATCATTAAAACACATTGGGGCTGGTGTAAATAACCCTATCTTCTCAATTAACCTTGCTCAGATATCTGATGGTCGGCAAAAAATTACCACTAAAAAACAAGTTGCGTTTACCCATAAAAATAGCACAGTGTTAATGTTAGAAGATTGATATGCCTTTTTAAATCCATCTAGGCTTGAGTTCTGGTTCAGTCCTGAGCTGAAAATTTCAACCGCTCCTTCAGTGCTGGGGATTTCCTATTCTTTTTGACAAACTCGGTGTGTCTAAGAAGCTTCTATGTATATGTGCATAATGTTCTCTTTCACATTTCAATCAGGCAGAAAATTTTCAAATAAAAACAGTGAGATATATGGTAAAACAAAAAATGTAAAAACATTTCATATTTCTCCAAATTACATTTTCAGCATCAATTATATATTAAAAATGTTATATGTGTGCCTGAAAAAGTGGAAAGTTGCCCTCACAACAAAAAGCAGGACAAATCCAATCCAACCAATAACCACCCCATCAGTTTACTGTCGATCATCAGTAAAGTGATGGAAGGTGTCATCGACAGTGTTCTCAGATAGCACTTACACAGCAATAATCTGCTCACTAATGTTCAGTTTGGATTCCACTAGGCTCCAGCCCTCGTTACAGCCTCAGTCCAAACATACGAACATGCAGGAAAGATCATATTTGATAATTAGTTTTAGTTTAGTTATGTGTCTAGTAATTGAAGTATATCAGTTACCCTAATGTGATGTTCTGCTTAATTGTAGTCAATGTAAGACATTGGTATCCCCACCATGTGAGTCTTTGTCTGTAGCTGACAAGTGAAATACACCACATGGCCGTAGTCCTGTGCAAAGTACACTTTTCCGTTTTAATTACAGAGCAAATGCTGTAAAATTCATCAAGGTTGGATGAACCAAAGCCTGAAACTGTTATAGCCCCTAGCCATTAACACTCATCAGTTATATTGAGTTAGAAGTCCTTATTGTCTGAAGAAAACAGCTGTGAGGTTTCAAACCTTTAGTCTTATGCCTTAAATTAATTTAGCCTTTTGACTTGTAGTGTCTTAAAAGAGAAGTAGTCACTTTCCTTCAAAGCATACAACAGACTTTGGTTCTGTAACCTTGAGAATTGAGTTCTGTGAACAGTTATGCAGTTCTTGTGACTTTTATTCCTTATGAACATGTATACTTGAATGTATTATGGTGTATCTTATATGTGTATCTTGTTACCTCAGTTTTAACACTCTGGTTGTCTTTAAACTCTGATGTGGAGTCACTTTGTAATTTCAGTATTAGGTTAAGGTTGTGTTCCTCTTGTACTCTTAAGTAACTTACTTCAGGCATCAGCAGTCACTAGGAAGTCATATACACAAGTTTGAGCTCTCCAGGACACCTAAGATGCATCAATGAGACATTTTGGGACAATGAGCCCAAATCATTAACCATTAAGAAATGATACCACATACCCTCTTATCTCAAATAAGCAGACATACAAATTACCTTGCAGTGCCCTGTTACCGTAGTGGAAAGCTATAAACATAATAGAATAACAGGGAAAAGCTGTAATGAGAAGGATGCACCCACATGTGACTGACATCATAGGGAACCAGTCAGTAGTTCACAGGAAGTGACATCAGTAATGTGACCCTCATCCTTAAGAGATCAATCACACAATAATCACGCACTACCTAATCAATCAGGGACTGATCATGCATTGCCTGGACCAATCAGAGCTCAGGGATGCTAATGATTATGCACTGAGATAGCATCCAAAAAGAGTTAATAAGCAGCAACTTTTGGCAGCCAGATACGCAGCAAGAAGAAGAGAAGAAAGATTGATTTCGGTCAACAGAACACCTCAAGAGACAGCACAGCAGTCAAACAGAAGTCACGAGCCAGTGTTCCCAAGTGAACTGACTGCTTCCAATGCCTTTGCTAACATTTTTGTACTTATTGTAATTAACTTAATATATTCTGTGAAACTTGCGACAATAAACTTTTACCCAATGTAGTCTGTAGCTAGCTGGAACTGGAAGTGCCTTTTAAACCAACTCTCCCAACTCAGTTTAATAATTGTAATTGGTTTAAGTCTCACAATTAAATTAAAGAGCACCCCAGATCTTGCAATCACAGAATCACAGATTAGGAGCAGGAGTAGGCCGTTTGGCCCCACAAGTCTGCTCTGCCATTTCATAAGATCATGGCTGATCTGATTGTGGCCTCAACTCCACTTTCCTGTCTACACCCTATACCCTTTGACTCTCTTGTCAATCAAGAATCTATTTAACTTCAACCTTAAAAATATTCAATGACCCAGCCTCCACTGCTCTCTCGGGAAGAGAATTCCACCGACAAATGACCCTCTGTGAAAAAATGTCTTCTTATCTCTGTCTTAAATGGGAGGTCCCTTATTTTTAAACTGTGTCCCCTAGTTCTATTCTCTCCCACAAGGGGAAACATCCTTTTAAGCATCTACCCTGTAAAGTCCCCTTAGGATATGTTACAATAAGGTCACCTCTCATTTTTCTAAACTTCAATGGACACGGGTCCAGTCTGTCCAACCTTTCCTGATAAGGTAACCCCTTCACTCCAGGAAGCAGTCAAACGAACCTTCTCTGAACTGCTTCCATATGCAATTAAACATGGATAAAAGGGCTGAATTCTAGAAGTCAGGTGGGAGTGATGGTCCTTGACATCAAGGCAGCATTCGATTGAGTATGGCATCAAGGAGCCCCAGTAAAATTGAAGTCTGTTTCAATCAGGGGAAAACTTTCATTGGCTGGAATCATAGCTAGCACAAAGGAAGATGATTTTAGTTGGTTGGAGGCCAAATATCTCAGTCACAGGACATCACTGCAGGAGTTCTTCAGCATAGCGTCCTAGGCCCAACCATCTTCAGCTATATCATCAATGACCTTACCTCCATCATAAGGTCAGGATTGGGGAGTGTTCAGTTCCAATCACAGACATTCTCAGATACTGAAGCACCTACAAATTTGGACAACATTCAGTGCTGTGCTGATAAGTGACAAGTAACATTCACAATGCACAAGTACCAGGAATGGCCATCTCCAATAAGAGAGAGCCTAACCATCTCCCTTTGACATTCTGCAGCATTAACATCACTGAATCCCCCACCATTAACACTCTGGGGATCACTAAGGGTCAGAAACTTAACTGGACCCCCATAAAATATTGTGGCCATCAACTCACCTACTGATTCCCCAAAGCCTTTCCCATCAACAAGGCACAAGTCGGGAGTGAACATATGAGCTTATGAAATAGGAGCAGAAGTAGACCATTCAGTACCTCAAGCCTGCTCCGCCATTTGATAAGATCATAGCTGATCTGTTTGTGTTTCAAATTCTACATTCTCATCTACCCCAATAATCTTTGATTCTCTTGCCCAACAAGAATCTCTGTACCTCCACCTTAAAAATATTCAGTGACCCTGCTTCCACCGCCTTTGAAGGCAGAGAATTCCAAAGTCACACAACCCTCTGAGAGAAAAAATTTCTCCTCATCTCTGTCCTAAAAAGGCAACCCCTAATTTTAAAACAATGCCCCCTAGTTCTGGACTCTCCCACAAGAGGAAACATCCTTTCCGTGTCCACCTTGTCAATACCATTCAGGATCTTGTATACTTCAATCAAATCACCTCTCACTCATCTAAATTCCAGTGGAAACAAACCCAGTCTGTCTAAACTTTTCTCATAAGACAACCCTCTCATTCCAGGTCAATCTAGAAAACATCTTCTGAACAACCTCCAAAGCATTTACATCCTTCCTTAAATAAGGAGACCAAAATTGCACACAGTATTTGAGATCATCAATGCCCTGTATAAGGCGTTAGTGGCGATCTTTCAGGAATCACTCGAGTCAGGGAGGGTCCCAGAGCACTGGAAAATTGCTAATGTAACCCCCCTGTTTAAGAAGGGAGTGAGGCAAAAGACGGGAAATTACAGGCCGATTAGCCTGACCTTGGTCGTTGGTAAGATTTTAGAGTCCATTATTAAGGCTGAGATTTCAGAATACTTGGAAGTGCATGGTAAACTCGGGCAAAGTCAGCATGGTTTCATCAAGGGGAGGTCATGCCTGACAAATCTGTTAGAATTCTTTGAGGAGGTAACGAGTAGGTTAGACAAAGGAGAGCCAATGAATGTTATCTACTTGGACTTCCAGAAGGCCTTTGACAAGGTGCCGCACAAGAGGCTGCTCAGTAAAATAAGAGCCCATGGTGTTAGAGGCAAGGTACTAGCATGGATAGAAGATTGGCTGTCTGGCAGGAGGCAGAGTGGGGATAAGGGGGTCCTTCTCAGGATGGCGGCCGGTGACTGGTGGAGTTCCGCAGGGGTCAGTGTTGGGATCACAACTTTTCACTTTATACTTTAATGATCTAGATGAAGGAACTGAGGGCATCCTGGCTAAGTTTGCAGATGATACAAAGATAGGTGGAGGGACAGGTAGTATTGAGGAGGTGGGGAGGCTGCAGAAGGATTTGGACAGGTTAGGAGAATGGGCAAAGAAGTGGCAGATGGAATACAACGTGGGGAAGTGTGAGGTCATGCACTTTGGTAGGAAGAATAGAGGCATAGACTATTTTCTAAATGGGGAGAGAATTCAGAAATCTGGAGTGCAAAGGGACCTGGGAGTTCTAGTCCAGGATTCTCTTAAAGTTAACTTGCAGGTTGACGCGGTAGTTAGGAAGGCAAATGCAATGTTGGCATTTATTTCGAAAGGACTAGAATATAAAGGCAGGGATGTGCTGCTGAGGCTTTATAAGTCTCTGGTCAGACCACATTTAGAATATTGTGAGCAATTTTGGGCACCCTATCTCAGGAAAGATGTGCTTGCCTTAGAGAGGGTCCAGAGGAGGTTCACGAGGACGATCCCAGGAATGAAAGGCTTAACATATGAGGAACGTTTGAGGACTCTGGGTCTATACTCATTGGAATTTAGAAGGATGAGGGGGGATCTGATTGAAACTTACAGAATACTGAAAGGCCTGGATAGAATGGACGTGGGGAAGATGTTTTCATTAGTAGGAGAGACTAGGACCCAAGAGCACAGCCTCAGAGTAAAGGGAAGACCTTTTAGAACAGAGATGAGAAGAAACTTCTTTAGCTAGAGAGTGGTGAATCTATGGAATTCATTGCCACACAAGGCTGTGGAGGCCAGGTCATTGAGTGTATTTAAGACCGAGATAGATAGGTTCTTGATTGGTAAGGGGATCAAAGGTTACGGGGAGAAGGCGGGAGAATGGAGTTGAGAAACTTATCAGCCATGATTGAATGGCGGAGCAGACTCGATGGGCCGAATGGCCTAATTTCTGCTCCTATGTCTTATGGTTTTATGTCTTATAACTGAAGCATAACATCCTTTCTTGTATTTTCAATTCCTCTCATAATAAAGGATAGCATTCCATTAGCCTTCTTAATTACTTGCTGTACCTGCATACTAACATTTTGTGACTCATGCACTAGATCTCCTAGATCTCTCTGCACCTTGGAATTCTGCAGCCGTTATCCCATTTAAGTTATACTCTGTTTTTTATTCTTCCTGCCAAAGTGAACAACTTCACATTTTCCCACATTATACTCCATCTGCCAGATTTTTGCCCACTCACTCAACTTATCTATATCTGTCCACAGCCTCCTTATGTCTTCTTCACAACATACTTTCCTACCTGATGAAGAGTCATTCGGACTCAAAACGTTAACTGTGCTCCTCTCCACAGATGCTATCAGACCTGCTGAGTTTTTCCAGCTATTTTTGTTTTTGTTTCGTACTTTGCTACCTATCGTTCTGTCATGTGCAAATTCTGCTACAATGTCTTCATTCCACTATCTAAGTAATTGATATAAATTGTAAAAAGTTGAGGCCCCAACACAGAGCCCTGCGAGAATCCACTTGTCACATCCTGCCAATCAGAAAAAGACCCATTTATGCATACTCTCTGTTTTCTGCCAGCCAGGCAATCTTATATCCATGCTAATGCCGCCTACACCATGGGCTTTCATTTTCTGCAATAACCTTTGATGTGGTACCTGATCAAATGCCTTCTGTAAATCCAAGTACAGTACGTCCACAGGCTCCCCTTTATCCACAGCACACGTTACTCCTGCAAAGAATGTCAGTAAATTGATTAAACGTGATTTCCCTTTCACAAAACAATGCTGATGTTTCCCGATTACCTTGAGTTCCTCTATGTGCCCAGCTATAACCTCTTAATGATCAACTCTAACACCTTCCCCACATCAGATGTATAGCTAACTGGCCTATAGTTTCCTGTTTTCTGCCTCCCTCCCTTCTTGAATGGAGGGGTTATATTTGCTACTTTCCAATCTGATGGAACATTTCCAAAATCTAGCAAATTTTGGAAAATTAGCCCCAACGCATTTACTACCTCGTTAGCCGCCTCTTTTAAGACCCTAGGATGTAATCCATTGGGACCCGGAGACTTGTCAGCCCACAGCTCCATCAAGTTTGCTCAGTACCGCTTACCTAGTGATTGTAGTTTCACTCATTTCCCCTCTCCCATCCACCTCTTGATTTTCAGCTTTACTGGAATGTTTCTTCTACCCTGTACAGTGAAGACAGAAGCAAAATATTTGTTCATTTCATCCATCATTTCCTTATTATCTACAATTAACTCCCCATTGTCACTCTCCAGAGGACCAACACTCACTTTACCTACTTTTTTCCTTTTTAAATACCAGTAGAAACTTTTGTTATCTGTTTTCACGTTTCTAGCTAGCCTCCTCTCATACTCTAATTTCTCTCTCCTAATTAACCTTTTAGTCATTCTCTGCCATTCTTTTATTCTGACCAATCATCTGTCCTGCCACTCATCTCTGCGCAGTTGTATGCTTTTTCCTTAAGTTTGATGCTTTCTTTAACTTCTTTATTTAACCACGGGTGGTGGGTTTTCCCTTTAGAATTTTTCTTTATAGTAGGAATATACTTATTCTGAGTATTCTGAAATATACTCTTAATTGTCTGCCACTGCTTCTCTATTGATCTATCCCCTAGCCTAGAACCCCAGTTCACTACATCTAGCTCAGCTTTCATGCCCATATAGGTGGCCTTATTTAAGCTTAAAATACTAGTCTGAGACACACTCTTCTTTTCAAACTGGAAAGGGCGTGGAGAGCAGGAGAGACTTCAGTTTGAAAAGGGCGCAGAAAGCGGGAGAGACTTCAGTTTAAAATGGGTGCGGAGAGTGGGAGAGACATCCGTTTAAAAAGGATGCGGAGAGCAGCAGGGACTTCAGTTTGAAAAGGGCGCAGAGAGCGGGAGAGACTTCAGTTTGAAAAGGACGCGGTAAGTGGCGGGGACTTCAGTTTCGGTACCTTCCCAGGAGTCAGAGCGGAGTGGACCTGCAGGAGACAGTCGGGAGCTGAGGAGCGCCTATAAATACAGAGCAGGGATTCGAGTGAGGAACAGAGCTGGGGAGCGCACTGTTCCAATGTTTCAGCTGCTGTGAGGCTGCAGTCAGAGAAAAAGAAAAGTAGCAACTGTGATGTCACATGAACCTAGTAAGTTGATTGGCCGGTACGTGCTCAGTCTGAGGGACAGTGATAGAAACCAGATTCGGACAGGCGAGTTAAGGTAGATCTATAAATAAAATAAACTAAAATTTTAAAGTAAAAAAACAAAATTTGAAAACTTTAAAATTAAAATCAAGCTATAACATAAAAATGCAATAAAAATAAAGTCATTTAAGGAAACATCTAAAACCAAAAACTTTGTAATTAAGAAGCTTATAACCTTTAGTTGTTAGTGGTACTAGCATTCAATAAACACAGTAAGTTGTAGCATACCTAGGAAGGAAGTAAGTAAATTAACTAAATAACATAAGTTAGAATGTCGGGACAGGTGTTATGTTACAGCTGTGAGATGTGGGAGCTTTTGGATGTCAAGGTGATCCATGACAAACACGTTTGCAGGAAATGTAAGCACCTTGAGGAATTCCAGATCAGGATTATTGATCTGGAAGCCGAAATGCAGACACCGCATAACATAAGGGAGGGGGAGAAATACCTGGAGACTTTGTTCCAGAAGACAGTCGCACTTCTTAAAAGAGGGTCATCTGTTTTGGTCAGCAGTGAGGGACAGGAGGATGTGACTGTCAGTGAGGCAGGTAATGGGATCAAGCAGACAGTAGTGGAGGAGCCTCAGGCTTTGCAATTGTCAAACAGGTTTGAGGTGCTCACAACCTGTGTGGATGAAAGTGAAAACAAAAATATCTGGAAAAACTCAGCAGGTCTGACAGCATCTGCGGAGAGGAACACAGTTAATGTTTCGAGTCCGAATGACTTCATCAGAACTAAGGAAAAATAGAAAAGAGGTAAAATATAAGCTGGTATAAGGGGGGTGGGACAGGTAGAGCTGGATAGAGAGCCAGTGATAGGTGGAGATTGCCAAAAGATGTCATAGACAAAGGGCCAAAGAGGTGTTGACGGTGGTGATATTATCTAAGAATGTGCTGATGGTGACATTAAGGGTAGAAAGCAGGACAAGCAAGGTACAGATACCCTAGTGGGGGTGGGGTGGGGGGAAGGGATCGAAATAGGCTAAAAGGTAGAGATAAAACAATGGATGGAAATACATTTAAAAATAATGGAAATAGGTGGGAAAAGAAAAATATATATAAATTATTGGAAAAGGGGAGATTGGAAAGGGGGTGGGGATGGAGGAGAGAGTTCATGATCTAAAGTTATTGAACTCAATATCCAGTCCAGAAGGCTGTAAAGTGCCTAGTCGGAAGATGAGGTGCTGTACCTCCAGTTTGCATTAAGCTTCACTGGAAAATTTCAGCAGGCCAAGGATGGACATGTGGGCATGAGAGCAGGGTGGAGTGTTGAAATGGCAAGCGACAGGGAGGTCTGGGTCATTCTTGTGGACAGATCGAAGGTGTTCTGCAAAGCGGTCTGCGTTTGGTCTCTCCAATGTAGAGGAAACCGCATTGGGAGCAACGAATGCAGTAGACAAAGTTGGGGGAAATGCAAGTGAAATGCTGCTTCACTTGAAAGGAGTGTTTGGGCCCTTGGACGATGAGGAGAGAGGAAGTGAAGGGGCAGGTGTTGCATATTTTGCGTTTGCATGGGGAGGTGCAGTAGGTGGGGGTTGAGGAGTAGGGGGTGATGGAGGAGTGGACCAGGGTGTCACGGAGGGAACGATCCATACGAAATGCCGCCGGGGGGGTGAAGGGAAGATGAATTTGGTGGTGGCATCATGCTGGAGTTGGCTGCAGGAATGACAGGGGAAGGGTGCACAGAGATACATGGCTGGGGGGAATGACTGGGGAAGGGTGCACAGAGACACATGACTGGGAGGAATGACTGGGAAAGGGTGCACAGAGACACAGGACTGGGGTAGGGTGCACAGAGACACATGACTTGGGGGAATGACTGGGGAAGGGTGAACAGAGACACATGCCTGGGGGCAAAGACTGGGGAAGGGTGCACAGAGACACATGAAAGGGGGGAATGATTGGGAAGGGTGCACACAGACTAGTGACAGGGAGGAATGACTGGGGAAGGGTGCACAGAGACACATGACTGGGGGGAATGACATGATGAAGGGTGCACAGAGACACATGATGGGGAGGAATGACTGGGGAAGGGTGCACAGAGACAGATGACTGCGGGAATGACAGGGGAAGGGTGCACAGAGAGACATGACGGGGAGGAATAACTGGGGAAGGGTGCACAGAGACAATTTACTGGGGGAATGACTGGGGAAGGGTGCACAGAGATACATGACGGGGGGAATAACTGGGGAAGGGTGCACAGGGACACATGACTGGGATGGATGACGGAAGAAGGGTGCACAGAGACACATGACGTGGGGGGAATGACTGGGGAAGGGGGCACAGAGACACATGATGGGGGGGAATGACTGGGGAAGGGTGCACAGAGACACATGGCTGGGGGAATGACTGTCGAAGGGTGCACAGAGACAAATGACTGGAAGGAATGACTGGGGAAGGGTACACAGAGACACATGTCTGGGCTGGATGACTGGGGAAGGGTGCACAGAGAAAAATGACTGGGAGGAATGACATGGGAAGGGTGCAGGGAGACACATGACAGGGGGGAATGAATGGGTAAGGGTGCATAGAGACACATGACTGGGATGGATGACTGGGGAAGAGTGCACAAAGAAACATGATGGGGGGGAATGACAGGGGAAGGGTACACAGAGACACATGCCTGGGCTGGATGACTGGGGAAGGGTGCACAGAGATACACGTTGGGGGCATATGACTGGGGAAGGGTGCACAGAGACACGTGACGGGGGGGAATGACTGGGGAAGGGTGCACAGAGACACATGACTGGGATCGATGACTGGGGAAGGGTGTACAGAGACATATGGCTGGGGGAATGACTGGGGAAGGGTGCACAGAGACACATGACTGGGATGGATGACCGGGGAAGGGTGCACAGAGACACATAACTGGGATGGATGATTGGGAAAGGGTGCACAGAGACACATGACTGGGATGGATGACTGGGGAAGGGTGCACAGAGACACATGACGGGGGGAGAAATGACTGGGGAAGGGTGCACAGAGACACATGATGGGGGGGTATTACTGGGGAAGGTAGCACAGAGACACGTGACGGGGGGGAATGACTGGGGAAGGGTGCACAGAGACACATGACTGGGATCGATGACTGGGGAAGGGTGTACAGAGACATATGGCTGGGGGAATGACTGGGGAAGGGTGCACAGAGACACATAACTGGGATGGATGATTGGGAAAGGGTGCACAGAGACACATGACTGGGATGGATGATTGGGAAAGGGTGCACAGAGACACATGACGGGGGGAGAAATGACTGGGGAAGGGTGCACTGAGACACATAACTGGGATGGATGATTGGGAAAGGGTGCACAGAGACACATGACTGGGATGGATAACCGGGGAAGGGTGCACAGAGACACATGGCTGGGGGAATGACTGGGTAAGGGTGCACAGAGACACATGACTGGGAGGAATGACTGGGGAAGGGTGCACAGCGACACATGACTGGGATGGATGACTGGGGAAGGGTGCACAGAGGCACATGACTGGGAGGAATAACTGGGGAAGGGTGCACAGAGACACATAACTGGGATGGATGACTGGGAAAGGGTGCACAGAGAAACATCGCTGGGGGCAATGACTGGGGAAGGGTGAACAGAGACACGTGACTGGGGGCAATGACAGGGGAAGGGTGCACAGAGACACATGACGGGGGGGAATTACTGGGGAAGGGTGCACAGAGACACATGATGGGGGGAATGACTGGGAAAGGGTGCACAGAGACACATGGCTGGGGGAATGACTGTCGAAGGGTGCACAGAGACTCATGTCTGGGCTGGATGACTGGGGAAGGGTGCACAGAGACACATGACTGGGAGGAATGACATGGGAAGGGTGCACAGAGACACATGACTTGGATGGATGACTGGGGAAGGGTGCACAGAGAAACATGGCGGGGGGGAATGACAGGGGAAGGGTATACAGAGACACATGCCTGGGCTGGATGACTGGGGAAGGGTGCACAGAGATACATGTTGGGGGCATATGACTGGGGAAGGGTGCACAGAGACACATGACTGGGATGGATGACTGGGGAAGGGTGCACAGAGAGAACATGACGGGGGGAGAAATGGCTGGGGAAGGGTGCACAAAGACACATGATGGGGGGGTATTACTGGGGAAGGTAGCACAGAGACACATAACTGGGATGGATAACCGGGGAAGGGTGCACAGAGACACATGGCTGGGGGAATGACTGGGTAAGGGCACACAGAGACACATGACTGGGAGGAATGACTGGGGAAGGGTGCACAGCGACACATGACTGGGATGGATGACTGGGGAAGGGTGCACAGAGGCACATCACTGGGAGGAATGACTGGGGAAGGGTGCACAGAGACACATAACTGGGATGGATGACTGGGGAAGGGTGCACAGAGGCACAGGACTAGGAGGAATGACTGGGGAAGGGTGCACAGAGACACATAACTGGGATGGATGACTGGGGAAGGGTGCACAGAGGCACATGACTAGGAGGAATGACTGGGGAAGGGTGCACAGAGACACATGGCTGGGGGAATGTCTGTTGAAGGGTGCACAGAGACACATGACTGGGAGGAATGACTGGGAAAGGGTGCATAGAGACACATGACAGGGGGATGGTGCACAGAGACTCATGACTGGGGGGAATGACTGGGTAAGGGTGAACAGAGACACGTGACTGGGGGCAATGACTGGGGACGGATGATCAGAGACACATGACGGGCGTGAATGACTGGGGAAGGGTGCACAGAGAGACATATCTGGGCTGGATGACTGGGGAAGGGTACACAGAGACACATGACTGGGGGGAATGACTGGGGAAGGGTGCACAGAGATACATGGCTGGGGGCAATGACTGGGGAAGGGTGCACAGAGACACATGGGTGGGGAAATGTCTGGCGAAGGGTGCACAGAGACACATGACTGGGAGGAATGACTGGGAAAGGGTGGACAGAGACACATGACAAGGGGAGGGTGCACAGAGACACATGACTGGAGGGAATGACCGGGGAAGGGTGAACAGAGACACATGACTGGGGGCAATTACTGGGGAAGGGTGCACAGAGACACATGACGGGGAGGAATGACTGGGGAAGGGTGCACAGAGACACATGCCTGGGCTGGATGACTGGGGAAGGGTGCACAGGGACACATGACAGGGGGGAATGACTGGGGAAGGGTACACAGAGAAACATGACTGGGAGGAATGACTGGGGAAGGGTGCACAGAGACACGTGACTGGGGTCAATGACTGGGGAACGGTGCACAGAGACACATGACGGGGGGAATGACTGGGGAAGGGTGCACAGAGACACGTGACTGGGGGCAATGACTGGGGAAGGGTGCACAGAGACACATGACTGGGAGGAATGACTGGGGAAGGGTGCACAGAGACACATGGGTGGGAGGAATGACTGGGGAAGGGTGCACAGAGACACATGGGTGGGGAAATGTCTGGCGAAGGGTGCACAGAGACACATGACTGGGAGGAATGACTGGGAAAGGGTGGACAGAGACACATGACAAGAGGAGGGTGCACAGAGACACATGACTGGAGGGAATGACTGGGGAAGGGTGAACAGAGACACATGACTGGGGGCAATTACTGGGGAAGGGTGCACAGAGACACATGACGGGGAGGAATGACTGGGGAAGGGTGCACAGAGACACATGCCTGGGCTGGATGACTGGGGAAGGGTGCACAGAGACACATGACGGGGGGGAATGACTGGGGAAGGGTACACAGAGAAACATGACTGGGAGGAATGACTGGGGAAGGGTGCACAGAGACACGTGACTGGGGTCAATGACTGGGGAACAGTGCACAGAGACACATGACGGGGGGAATGACTGGGGAAGGGTGCACAGAGACACGTGACTGGGGGCAATGACTGGGGAAGGGTGCACAGAGAAACATGACTGGGGGCAATGACTGGGGCAGGGTGTACAGAGACACGTGACTGGGGGCAATGACTGGGGAAGGGTGCACAGAGTCACATGATGGGGAGGAATGACTGCGGAAGGGTGCACGGAGACACATGACTGCGGGAAATGGCTGGGGAAGGGTGCACAGAGACACATGACTGGGGAAGGGTTAAGAGACACATGACTAGGGGCAATGACTGGGGAAGGGTGCACAGAGACACATGGCTGAGAGGAATGATTGGGGACGGATGAACAGAGACACATGACGGGCGTGAATCACTGGGGAAGGGTGCACAGAGACACATATCTGGGCTGGATGACTAGGGAAGGGTGCACAGAGACACATGACTGGGGGGAATGACTGGGGAAGGGTGCACAGAGACACATATCTGGGCTGGATGACTGGGGAAGGGTGCACAGAGACACATGACTGGGATGGATGACTGGGGAAGGGTGCACAGAAAAACATGACGGGGGGAATGACTGGGGAAGGGTGCACAGAGACACATGTCTGTGCTGGATGACTGGGGAAGGGTGCACAGAGATACATGGCTGGGGGAATGACTAGGGAAGGGTGCACAGAGACACATAACTGGGATGGATGACTGGGGAAGGGTGCACAGAGACATATTGGTGGGGGAATGTCTAGGGAATTGTGCACAGAGACACATGACTGGGGGAGTGTGCACAGAGAAACATGACGGGGAAGAATGACATGGGGAAGGTGGCGCAGAGACACATGATGTGGAGGAATGACTGGGGAAGGGTGCACAGAGACACATAACTGGGATGGATGACTGGGGAAGGGTGCACAGAAAAACATGACTGGGATGGATGACTGGGGAAGGGTGTACAGAGATACATGACTGGGGGATGGTGCACAGAGACACATGACAGGGGGGAATGACTGGGGAAGGGTGCACAGAGACACATGACGGGGGGGAATGACTGGGGGATGGTGCACAGAGACACGTGACTGGGGGCCATGACTGGAGAAGGGTGCACAGAAACTCATGACGGGGAGGAATGACAGGAAAGGGTGCACAGAGACACATGATGGGGAGGAATGACTGCGGAAGGGTGCTCGGAGACACATGACTGTGGGAAATGGCTGGGGAAGGGTGCACACAGACACATGACTGGGGAAGAGTGAACAGAGACACATGACTGGAGGAATGACTGGGGAAGCGTGCACAGAGACACATGACTGGGGGAATGACTGGGGAAGGGTGCACAGAGACACATAGCTGAGAGGAATGATTGGGGACGGATGAACAGAGACACATGATGGGCGTGAATCACTGGGGAAGGGTGCACAGAGACACATATCTGGGCTGGATGACTGGGGAAGGGTGCACAGAGACACATGACTGGGGGGAATGACTGGGGAAGGGTGCACAGAGACATATGGCTGGGGGAATGACTGGGGAAGGGTGCACACAGACACACGACGGGGAGGAATGACTGGAGAAGGGTGCACAGAGACACATGACAAGGGGCAATGACATGGGGAAGGGTGCACAGAGACATAGGATGGGGAGGAATGACTGGGGATCGGGGCACAGAGACACAGGACTGGGGGAATGACTGGGGAAGGGTGCACAGAGACACATGGCTGAGAGGAATGATTGGGGACGGATGAACAGAGACACATGACGGGCGTGAATCACTGGGGAATGGTGCACAGAGACACATATCTGGGCTGGATGACTGGAGAAGGGTGCAGAGAGACACATGACTGGGGGGAATGATTGGGAAAGGGTGCACAGAGACACATGACTGGGATGGATGACTGGGGAAGGGTGCACAGAAAAACATGACGGGGGGGAATGACTGGGGAAGGGTGCACAGAGTCACATGTCTGGGCTGGATGACTGGGGAAGGGTGCACAGAGATACATGGCTGGGGGAATGACTAGGGAAGGGTGCACAGAGACACATGACTGGGAGGAATAACTGGGGAAGGGTGCACAGAGACACATAACTGGGATGGATGACTGGGGAAGGCTGCACAGAGGCACATGACTGGGAGGAATGATTGGGGAAGGGTGCACAGAGACACATAACTGGGATGGATGACTGGGGAAGGGTGCACAGAGACACATGCGTGGGGGAATGTCTAGGGAAGGGTACACAGAGAAACATGACGGGGAGGAATGACATGGGGAAGGTTGCGCAGAGACACATGATGTGGAGGAATGACTGGGGAAGGGTGCACAGAGACACATGACTTGGAGAATGACTGGGGAAGGGTGCACAGAGACACATGTCAGGGCTGGATGACTGGGGAAGGGTGCACAGAGATACATGGCTGGGGGAATGACTAGGGAAGGGTGCACAGAGACACATGACTGGGAGGAATAACTGGGGAAGGGTGCACAGAGACACATAACTGGGATGGATGACTGGGGAAGGCTGCACAGAGGCACATGACTGGGAGGAATGATTGGGGAAGGGTGCACAGAGACACATAACTGGGATGGATGACTGGGGAAGGGTGCACAGAGACACATGGGTGGGGGAATGTCTAGGGAAGGGTACACAGAGAAACATGACGGGGAGGAATGACATGGGGAAGGTTGCGCAGAGACACATGATGTGAAGGAATGACTGGGGAAGGGTGCACAGAGACACATGTCTGAGAGGAATGATTGGGGACGGATGAACAGAGACACATGACGGGCGTGAATCACTGGGGAAGGGTGCACAGAGACGCATATCTGGGCTGGATGACTGGGGAAGGGTGCACAGAGATACATGACTGGGGGGAATGACTGGGGAAGGGTGCACAGAGACACATGACTGGGATGGATGACTGGGGAAGGGTGCACAGAAAAACATGACGGGGGGTAATGACTGGGGAAGGTGCACAGAGACACATAGGTGGGGGAATGTCTGTCGAAGGGTGCACAGAGACACATGACTGGGAGGAATGGCTGGGAAAGGGTGCACAGAGACACATGACGGGGGGGAATGACTGGGGGATGGTGCACAGAGACACGTGACTGGGGGCCATGACTGGGGAAGGGTGCACAGAAACTCATGACGGGGAGGAATGACAGGAAAGGGTGCACAGAGACACATGATGGGGAGGAATGACTGCGGAAGGGTGCTCGGAGACACATGACTGCGGGAAATGGCTGGGGAAGGGTGCACACAGACACATGACTGGGGAAGAGTGAACAGAGACACATGACTGGGGGAATGACTGGGGAAGGGTGCACAGAGACACATGACTGGGGGAATGACTGGGGAAGGGTGCAGAGAGACACATGACTGGGAGGAATGACTGGGGAAGGGTGCACAGAGACACGTGACTGGGGGCAATGACTGGGGAAGGGTGCACGGAGACACATGACGGGGGGGAATAACTGGGGAAGGGTGTACAGAGACACATAACTGGGATGGATGACTGGGGAAGGCTGCACAGAGGCACATGACTGGGAGGAATGATTGGGGAAGGGTGCACAGAGACACATAACTGGGATGGATGACTGGGGAAGGGTGCACAGAGACACATGGGTGGGGGAATGTCTAGGGAAGGGTACACAGAGAAACATGACGGGGAGGAATGACATGGGGAAGGTTGCGCAGAGACACATGATGTGGAGGAATGACTGGGGAAGGGTGCACAGAGACACATGTCTGAGAGGAATGATTGGGGACGGATGAACAGAGACACATGACGGGCGTGAATCACTGGGGAAGGGTGCACAGAGACGCATATCTGGGCTGGATGACTGGGGAAGGGTGCACAGAGATACATGACTGGGGGGAATGACTGGGGAAGGGTGCACAGAGACACATGACTGGGATGGATGACTGGGGAAGGGTGCACAGAAAAACATGACGGGGGGTAATGACTGGGGAAGGTGCACAGAGACACATAGGTGGGGGAATGTCTGTCGAAGGGTGCACAGAGACACATGACTGGGAGGAATGGCTGGGAAAGGGTGCACAGAGACACATGACGGGGGGGAATGACTGGGGGATGGTACACAGAGACACGTGACTGGGGGCCATGACTGGGGAAGGGTGCACAGAAACTCATGACGGGGAGGAATGACAGGAAAGGGTGCACAGAGACACATGATGGGGAGGAATGACTGCGGAAGGGTGCTCGGAGACACATGACTGCGGGAAATGGCTGGGGAAGGGTGCACACAGACACATGACTGGGGAAGAGTGAACAGAGACACATGACTGGGGGAATGACTGGGGAAGGGTGCACAGAGACACATGACTGGGGGAATGACTGGGGAAGGGTGCAGAGAGACACATGACTGGGAGGAATGACTGGGGAAGGGTGCACAGCGATACATGACTGGGATGGATGACTGGGGAAGGGTGCACAGAGGCACATGACTGGGAGGAATGACTGGGGAAGGGTGCACAGAGACACATGGCTGGGGGAATGTCTGTCCAAGGATGCACAGAGACACATAACTGGGATGGATGACTGGGGAAGGGTGCACAGAGACACATGGGTGGGGGAATGTCTAGGGAAGGGTACACAGAGAAACATGACAGGGAGGAATGACATGGGGAAGGTTGCGCAGAGACACATGATGTGGAGGAATGACTGGGGAAGGGTGCACAGAGACACATGACTTGGAGAATGACTGGGGAAGGGTGCACAGAGACACATGTCTGAGAGGAATGATTGGGGACGGATGAACAGAGACACATGACGGGCGTGAATCACTGGGGAAGGGTGCACAGAGACGCATATCTGGGCTGGATGACTGGGGAAGGGTGCACAGAGACACATGACTGGGGGGAATGACTGGGGAAGGGTGCACAAAGACACATGACTGGGATGGATGACTGGGGAAGGGTGCACAGAAAAACATGACGGGGGGTAATGACTGGGGAAGGTGCACAGAGACACATAGGTGGGGGAATGTCTGTCGAAGGGTGCACAGAGACACATGACTGGGAGGAATGGCTGGGAAAGGGTGCACAGAGACACATGACTGGGGGCAATGACTGGGGAAGGGTGTACAGAGACACATGACTGGGGGAGGGTGCACAGAGACACATGGCTGGGGGAATGTCTGTCGAAGGGTGCACAGAGACACATGACTGGGAGCAATGACTGGGGAAGGGTGTAGAGACACATGACTGGGGGAGGGTGCACAGAGTCACATGACTGGTGGGAATGACATGGGGAAGGGAGCACAGAGACACATGACGGGGAGGAATGACATGGGAAAGGGTGCACAGAGACACATGACTGGGGGAATGACTGGGGAAGGGTGTACAGAGACACATGATGGGGGGAATGTCTGGGGAAGGATGAACAGAGACACGTGTGTCGTTGTGGGTTCAGCAGGGGCAGTTGGTCGTGACCAGAAAGCAGCGACTATTCTGGGCAATAGTGCAAAAAGTAAGGGGAGGCATCTGCAGCGGGTAGATGGTGAATCAGGTAATACAATGGGTATGCACTCGATAGTCTCATGGGGGATTCTCAGTACATCACTGTGCATGGGGCCTCAAGATTGGGAGATGTCAGTTCGACATGGGGCATTGGGACATCAACTTCAAATGCTTCAGGGGGGAGGACAGGGATGTCAACAACCATCACGATGGGATCTGGGATTAGGGAGGGAGGAAGGAGAGTGATCGGAGGGAGGGAAACCTGCACATGGTGCTCCTCCAGCATGACGGGAGGGACTTCAATGGTGCACAGAGACACATGTCTGTGGTGGGGAATGACTGGGGAAGTGTGCACAGAGACTCATGACTGGGATGGATGACTGGGGAAGGGTGCACAGAGACACATGACTGGGAGGAATGACATGGGAAGGGTGCACAGAGACACATGACAGGGGGGAATGACTGGGCAAGGGTGCACAGAGACACATGACTGGGATGGATGACTGGGGAAGGGTGCACAGAGAAACATGACGGGGGGGAATGACTGGAGTAGGGTGCACAGAGACACATGTCTGGGCTGGATGACTGGGGAAGGGTGCACAGAGATACATGCTGGGGGGGTATGACTGGGGAAGGGTGCACAGAGACACATGACAGGGGGGAATGACTGGGGAAGGGTGCACAGAGACACATGACTGGGATCGATGACTGGGGAAGGGTGCACAGAGACACATGGCTGGGGGAATGACTGGGGAAGGGTGCACAGAGACACATGACTGGGATGGATGACTGGGGAAGGGCGCACAGAAAAACATTACAGGGGGTAATGACTGGGGAAGGGTGCACAGAGACACATGTCTGGGCAGGATGACTGGGGAAGGGTGCACAGAGATACATGGCTGGGGGAATGACTGGGGAAGGGTGCACAGAGACACATAACTGGGATGGATAACTGGGGAAGGGTGCACAGAGACACATGGGTGGGGGAATGTCTGTCGAACGGTGCACAGAGACACATGACTGGGAGGAATGACTGGGAAAGGGTGCACAGAGACACATGACTGGGGGCAATGACTGGGGAAGGGTGTACAGAGACACATGACTGGGGGAGGGGGCACAGAGACACATGACTGGGGGCAATGACTGGGGAAGGGTGCACGGAGACACATGACGGGGGGGAATAACTGGGGAAGGGTGCACAGAGACACATAACTGGGATGGATGACTGGGGAAGGCTGCACAGAGGCACATGACTGGGAGGAATGATTGGGGAAGGGTGCACAGAGACACATAACTGGGATGGATGACTGGGGAAGGGTGCACAGAGACACATGGGTGGGGGAATGTCTAGGGAAGGGTACACAGAGAAACATGACAGGGAGGAATGACATGGGGAAGGTTGCGCAGAGACACATGATGTGGAGGAATGACTGGGGAAGGGTGCACAGAGACACATGACTTGGAGAATGACTGGGGAAGGGTGCACAGAGACACATGTCTGAGAGGAATGATTGGGGACGGATGAACAGAGACACATGACGGGCGTGAATCACTGGGGAAGGGTGCACAGAGACGCATATCTGGGCTGGATGACTGGGGAAGGGTGCACAGAGACACATGACTGGGGGGAATGACTGGGGAAGGGTGCACAGAGACACATGACTGGGATGGATGACTGGGGAAGGGTGCACAGAAAAACATGACGGGGGGTAATGACTGGGGAAGGAACACAGAGACACATAGGTGGGGGAATGTCTGTCGAAGGGTGCACAGAGACACATGACTGGGAGGAATGGCTGGGAAAGGGTGCACAGAGACACATGACTGGGGGCAATGACTGGGGAAGGGTGTACAGAGACACATAACTGGGATGGATGACTGGGGAAGGCTGCACAGAGGCACATGACTGGGAGGAATGATTGGGGAAGGGTGCACAGAGACACATAACTGGGATGGATGACTGGGGAAGGGTGCACAGAGACACATGGGTGGGGGAATGTCTAGGGAAGGGTACACAGAGAAACATGACGGGGAGGAATGACATGGGGAAGGTTGCGCAGAGACACATGATGTGGAGGAATGACTGGGGAAGGGTGCACAGAGACACATGACTTGGAGAATGACTGGGGAAGGGTGCACAGAGACACATGTCTGAGAGGAATGATTGGGGACGGATGAACAGAGACACATGACGGGCGTGAATCACTGGGGAAGGGTGCACAGAGACGCATATCTGGGCTGGATGACTGGGGAAGGGTGCACAGAGACACATGACTGGGGGGAATGACTGGGGAAGGGTGCACAAAGACACATGACTGGGATGGATGACTGGGGAAGGGTGCACAGAAAAACATGACGGGGGGTAATGACTGGGGAAGGTGCACAGAGACACATAGGTGGGGGAATGTCTGTCGAAGGGTGCACAGAGACACATGACTGGGAGGAATGGCTGGGAAAGGGTGCACAGAGACACATGACTGGGGGCAATGACTGGGGAAGGGTGTACAGAGACACATGACTGGGGGAGGGTGCACAGAGACACATGGCTGGGGGAATGTCTGTCGAAGGGTGCACAGAGACACATGACTGGGAGCAATGACTGGGGAAGGGTGTAGAGACACATGACTGGGGGAGGGTGCACAGAGTCACATGACTGGTGGGAATGACATGGGGAAGGGAGCACAGAGACACATGACGGGGAGGAATGACATGGGAAAGGGTGCACAGAGACACATGACTGGGGGAATGACTGGGGAAGGATGAACAGAGACACGTGTGTCGTTGTGGGTTCAGCAGGGGCAGTTGGTCGTGACCAGAAAGCAGCGACTATTCTGGGCAATAGTGCAAAAAGTAAGGGGAGGCATCTGCAGCGGGTAGATGGTGAATCAGGTAATACAATGGGTATGCACTCGATAGTCTCATGGGGGATTCTCAGTACATCACTGTGCATGGGGCCTCAAGATTGGGAGATGTCAGTTCGACATGGGGCATTGGGACATCAACTTCAAATGCTTCAGGGGGGAGGACAGGGATGTCAACAACCATCACGATGGGATCTGGGATTAGGGAGGGAGGAAGGAGAGTGATCGGAGGGAGGGAAACCTGCACATGGTGCTCCTCCAGCATGACGGGAGGGACTTCAATGGTGCACAGAGACACATGTCTGTGGTGGGGAATGACTGGGGAAGTGTGCACAGAGACTCATGACTGGGATGGATGACTGGGGAAGGGTGCACAGAGACACATGACTGGGATGGATGACTGGGGAAGGGTGCACAGAGAAACATGACGGGGGGGAATGACTGGAGTAGGGTGCACAGAGACACATGTCTGGGCTGGATGACTGGGGAAGGGTGCACAGAGATACATGTTGGGGGGGTATGACTGGGGAAGGGTGCACAGAGACACATGACAGGGGGGAATGACTGGGGAAGGGTGCACAGAGACACATGATTGGGATCGATGACTGGGGAAGGGTGCACAGAGACACATGGCTGGGGGAATGACTGAGGAAGGGTGCACAGACACACGACTGGGATGGATAACTGGGGGAGGGTGCACAGAGACACATGACGGTGGGGAATGACTGGGGAAGGGTGCACAGAGACACATGACTGGGATGGATGACTGGGGAAGGGTGCACAAAGAAACATGACGGGGGGTAATGACTGGAGTAGGGTGCACAGAGACACATGTCTGGGCTGGATGACTGGGCAAGGGTGCACAGAGACACATGACTGGGATGGATGACTGGGGAAGGGCGCACAGAAAACCATGACGGGGGGTAATGACTGGGGAAGGGTGCACAGAGACACATGTCTGGGCAGGATGACTGGGGAAGGGTGCAGAGAGATACATGGCTGGGGGAATGACTGGGGAAGGGTGCACAGAGACACATAACTGGGATGGATGACTGGGGAAGGGTGCACAGAGACACATGGGTGGGGGAATGTCTGTCGAAGGGTGCACAGAGACACATGACTGGGAGGAATGACTGGGAAAGGGTGCACAGAGACACATGACTGGGGGCAATGACTGGGGAAGGGTGTACAGAGAGACATGACTGGGGTAGGGTGCACAGAGACATATGACTGGGGGGAATGACTGGGGAAGGGTGCACAGAGACACGTGACTGGGGGCAATGACTGGGGAAGGGTGCACGGAGACACATGACGGGGGGGAATTACTGGGGAAGGGTGCACAGAGACACATGATGGGGGAGAATGACTGGGGAAGGGTGCACAGAGACACATGGCTGGGGGAATGACTGTTGAAGGGTGCACAGAGACACATGACTGGGAGGAATGACATGGGAGGGTGCACAGAGACACATGACAGGGGGGAATGAATGGGTAAGGGTGCACAGAGACACATGACTGGGATGGATGACTTGGGAAGGGTGCACAGAGAAACATGACGGGGGGGAATGACAGGGGAAGGGTACACAGAGACACATGCCTGGGCTGGATGACTGGGGAAGTGTGCACAGAGACACATAACTGGAATGGATGATTGGGAAAGGGTGCACAGAGACACATGACTGGGATGGATGACTGGGGAAGGGTGAACAGAGACACATGACGGGCGTAGAAATGACTGGGGAAGGGTGCACAGAGACACATGATGGGGGGGTATTACTGGGGAAGGCAGCACAGAGACACATAACTGGGATGGATAACCGGGGAAGGGTGCACAGAGGCACATGGCTGGGGGAATGACTGGGTAAGGGTGCACAGAGACACATGACTGGGAGGAATGACTGGGGAAGGGTGCACAGAGACACATGACTGGGATGGATGACTGGGGAAGGGTGCACAGAGACACATAACTGGGATGGATGACTGGGGAAGGGTGCACAGAGGCACATGACTGGGAGGAATGACTGGGGAAGGGTGCACAGAGACACATGGCTGGGGGAATGTCTGTCGAAGGGTGCACAGAGACACATGACTGGGAGGAATGACTGGGAAAGGGTGCACGGAGACACATGACTGGGAGCAATGACTGGGGAAGGGTGTAAAGAGACACATGACTGGGAGAGGGTGCACAGAGACACATGACTGGGGGAATGTCTGGAAAAGGGTGCACAGAGACACATAACTGGGATGGATGACCGTGGAAGGGTGCACAGAGACACATGGCTGGGGGAATGACTGGGGAAGGGTGTACAGAAACACATGACTGGGCGAGGATGCACAGAGACACATGCCGGGGGAATGACTGAGGAAGGGTGCACAGAGACTCATGACGGGGAGGAATGACTGGGAAAGGGGGCACAGAGACACATGACGGGGAGGAATGACTGGGGAAGGGTGCACAGAGACACATGGCTGAGAGGAATGATTGGGGAAGGATGAACAGAGACACATGACGGGGGTGAATGACTGGGGAAGGCTGCACACAGACACATGACGGGGGGGGGGAATGACTGGGGAAGTGTGCACAGAGACTCATGACTGGGATGGATGACATGGGGAAGGGTGCACAGAGAAACATGACGGGGAGGAATGACTGGGGAAGGGTGCACAGAGACATATGATGTGGAGGAATGACTGGGGAAGGGTGCACAGAGACACATGACTGGGGGAATGACTGGGGAAGGGTACACAGAGACACATGGCTGAGAGGAATGATTGGGGAAGGATGAACAGAGACACATGACGGGGCTGAATGCCTGGGGAAGGGTGCACACAGACACATGACCGGGGGGGGGAATGACTGGGGAAGTGTGCACAGAGAACCATGACTGGGATGGATGACTGGGGAAGGGTGCACAGAGATACATGTCTGGGCTGGATGACTGGGGAAGGGTGCACAGAGACACACGACTGTGAGGAATGACATGGGAAAGGTGCACAGAGACACATGACAGGGGGGAATGACTGGGGAAGGGTGCACAGAGACACATGACTAGGATGGATGACTGGGGAAGGGTGCACAGAGTAACATGACGTGGGGGAATGACTGGGGAAGGGTGCACAGAGACACATGTCTGGGTGGATGACTGGGGAAGAGTGCACAGAGATACATGGCTAGGAGAATGAGTGGGGAAGGGTGCACAGAGACATATGACTGGGAGGAATGACTTTGGAAGGGTGCACAGAGACACATAACTGGGATGGATGACTGGGGAGGGTGCACAGAGACACATGGCTGGGGGAAAGTCTGTCGAAGGGTGCACAGAGACACATGACTGTGGGAAAGTCTGTCGAAGGGTGCACAGAGACACATGACTGTGGGAAAGTCTGTCGAAGGGTGCACAGAGACACATGACTGGGGGAATGACTGGGGAAGGGTGTACAGAGACACATGACGGGGGGAATGTCTGAGGAAGGATGAACAGAGACTCATGAGTCGTTGTGGGTTGAGCAGGGGAAGTCAGTCGTGACCAGAAAGCAGCGACTATTCTGGGCATAGTGCAATAAGTATTTGGGGCTAGAAGGAATAGACAGAGACTCATTACGGGGACGAATGACGGGAAAGGCTGCACAGAGACACAAGACTGGGATGGATGACGGCGGAAGGGTGCACAGAAAAACATGACGGGGGGGAATGACTGGGGAAGGGTGCACAGAGACAGATGTCTGGGCTGGATGACGGGGGAAGGGTGCACAGAGACACATGACGGGGGTAATGACTGGGGAAGGGTGCACAGAGACACATGACTGGGATCGATGACTGGGGAAGGGTGCACAGAGACACGTGACTGGGGGCAATGACTGGGGAAGGGTGCACAGAGACACATGACTGGGATCGATGACCTGGGAAGGGTGCACAGAGACACATGACTGGGGGACCGACTGGGGAAGGGTGCACAGAGAAACTTGGCTGGGGGAATGACTGGGGAAGGGTGCACAGAGACTCATTACGGGGAAGAATGATGGGAAAGGGTGCACAGAGACACATGACTGAGGGGAATGACATGGGGAAGGGTTCACAGAGACACATGACGGGGTGGAATGACATGCGGAAGCGTGCACAGAGACGCATGATGGGGAGGAATGACTGGCGAAGTGTGCATGGACACAGATGACTACGGGAAATGGCTGGGGAAGGGTACACTGAGACACATGACTGGGGGAATGACTGGGGAAGGGTGCACAGAGACACATGGCTGGGGGAATGACCGGGGAAGGGTGCACAGAGACACATGAACGGGGGGGAATGACTGGGGAAGGGTGCACAGAGACACATGGCTGGCATCGATGACCGGGGAAGGGTGCACAGAGACACATGACTGGGGGACCAACTGGGGAAGGGTGCACAGAGAAACATGGGTGGGGGAATGTCTGGGGAAGGGTGCACAGAGACACATGACTGGGATGGATGACTGGGGAAGGGTGCACAGAGACACATGGCTGGGGGAATGACTGGGAAAGGGTGCACAGAGACACATGACTGGGATGGATGACTGGGGAAGGGTGCACAGAGACAAATGACTGGGGAAGGGTGCACAGAGACACATGATGGGGGGGTATTGCTGGGGAAGTGTGCACAGAGACACGTGATTGGGGGCAATGACTGGAAAAGGGTGCACAGAGACACATAACTGGGATGGATGACCGTGGAAGGGTGCACAGAGACACATGGCTGGTGGAATGACTGGGGAAGGGTGAGGAGACTCATGACTGGGATGGATGACTGGAGCAGGGTGCACAGAGACACATGACTGGGTGGAATGACTGGGAAAGGGTGCACAGAGACACATGACTGGGGGCAATGACTGGGGAAGGGTGTACAGAAACACATGACTGGGGGAGGGTGTACAGAAACACATGACTAGGATGGATGACTGGGGAAGTGTGCACAGAGACACGTGACTGGGGGCAATGACTGGGGAAGGGTGCACAGAGACATATGACGGGGGGAATGACTGACGAAGGCTGCACAGAGACTCATGACGGGGAGGAATGACGGGAAAGGGTGCATAGAAACACATTACTGGGGGGAATGACATGGGGAAAGGTGCACAGAGACTCATGACTGGGGGCAATGACTGGGGAAGGGTGCACAGAGACACATGACGGGAGGGAATGACTGGGGAAGTGTGCACAGAGACTCATTACTAGGATGGATGACTGGGGAACGATGCACAGAGACACATGACAAGGGGGAATGACTGGGGAAGGTTGCACAAAGACACATGACTGGGATGGATGACTGGGGAAGGGTGCAAAGAGACACATAACAGGGGGAATGACTAGGGAAGGGAGCACAGAGACACATGACGGGGGCGAATGACTGGGGAAGGGTGCACAGAGACACATGATGGGGGGAATGACTGATAAAGGATGCACAGAGACACATAACTGGGATGGATGACTGAAATAGGGTGCACAGAGACATATGGCTGGGGGAATGACTGGGGAAGGGTGCACAGAGACTCATAACTAGGATGGATGACATGGGGAAGGGTGCACAGAGAAACATGACGGGGAGGAATGACTGGGGAAGGGTGCGCAGAGACATATGATGTGGAGGAATGACTGGGGAAGGGTGCACAGAGACACATGACTGGGGGAATGACTGGGGAAGGGTACACAGAGACACATGGCTGAGAGGAATGATTGGGGAAGGATGAACAGAGACACATGACGGGGGTTAATGCCTGGGGAAGGGTGCACACAGACACATGACGGGGGGGGGGGGAATGACTGGGGAAGTGTGCACAGAGAACCATGACTGGGATGGATGACTGGGGAAGGGTGCACAGAGATACATGTCTGGGCTGGATGACTGGGGAAGGGTGCACAGAGACACACGACTGTGAGGAATGACATGGGAAGGGTGCACAGAGACATATGGCTGGTGGAATGGCGGGGGAAGGGTGCACAGAGACACATGACAGGCGGCAATGACTGGGGATGTGTGCACAGAGACACATGGCTGGGGGAATGAGTGGGGAAGGGTGCACAGAGACACATGGCTGGGATGGATGACTGGGGAAGGGGGCACAGAGACACATAACGGGGGGAATGACTAGGGAAGAGTGCACAGAGACACATGACGGGGGCGAATGACTGGGGAAGGGTGCACAGAGACACGTGACTGGGGGACTGACTGGGGAAGGGTGCACAGAGACACATGGCTGGGATGAATGACTGGGGAAGGGTGCTCAGAGACACATAATGGGGGGAATGACTAGGGAAGGGTGCACAGAGAAACATGACGGGGGCGAATGACTGGCGAAGGGTGCACAGAGACACATGACTGGGGGAATGACTGGGGAAGGGTGCACAGAGACACATAACTTGGATGGATGACTGGGAAAGGGTGCACAGAGACACATGGCTGGGGGAATGACTATGGAAGGGTGCACAGAGACACACGACTGGGGCCAATGACGGGGGAAGGGTGCACAGAAACACATGGCTGGGGGAATGACATGGGAAGGGTGCACAGAGACACACGAATGGGGCCAATGACTGGGTAAGGGTGCACAGAAACACATGGCTGGGGGTATGACTGGGGAAGGGTTCACAGATACACATGACTAGGAGCAATGACTGGCGAAGGGTGTACAGAGACACATGACTGGAGGAGGGTGCACAGAGACACATGACTGTGGGGAATGACTGGGGAAGGGTACACAGATACACATGACTGGGGCGATGACTGGGGAAGGGTGTACGGAGACACATGACTGTGGTAAATGACTGGGGAAGGGTGCACAGAGACACATGACTGGGGGAATGACTGTGGAAGGGTGCCCAGAGACAGATGACTGGGGGCAATTACTCAGGAAGGGTGCACAGAGACACATGACGGGGAGCAATGACTGGGGAAGGGTGCACAGAGACACATGACTGGGGGCAATGACATGGGGAAGGGTGCTCAGAGAAACATGACGGGAGGAATGACATGGGGAAGGGTGCACAGAGACATATGATGGGGGGCAATTACTCAGGAAGGGTACATAGAGAAACATGACGGGAGGAATGACATGGGGAAGGGTGCACAGAGACATATGATGGGGGGGGAATGACTGGGGAAGGGTTCACAGAGACACATGACTGGGGGAATTACTGTGGAAGGGTGCACAGAGACACATGACTGGGGGCAATGACATGGGGAAGGGTGCACAGAGAAACATGACGGGGAGGAATGACATGGGGAAGGGTGCGCAGAGACACATGACTAGGAGCAATGACTGGGGAAGGGTGCACAGAGACACATGACTGTGGGGAATGACTGGGGAAGGGTGTACGGAGACACATGACTGTGGAGAATTGCTGGGGAAGGGTGCACAGAGACACATGACGGGAGGAATGACTGGGGAAGGGTTCAGAGATACACATGACTGGGTGAATGACTGGGTAAGGGTGCACAAGGACACATGACGGGGGCAAATGACTGGTGAAGGGTGCACCGAGACACATGACTGGGGTAATGACTGGGGAAGGGTGCACACAAACACATAACTTGGATGGATGACTGGGAAAGGATGCACAGAGACACATGGCTGGGGGAATGACTGGGGAAGGGTGCACAGATACACGTGACTTCGAGCAATGACTGGAGAAGGGTTCACAGATACACGTGACTTGGAGCAATGACTGGGGAAGGGTGTACAGAGATACATAACTTGGATGGATGACTGGGAAAGGGTGCACAGAGACACATGGCTGGGGGAATGACTGGGGAAGGGTGCACAGAGACACACGACTGGGGGCAATGACTGGGGAAGGGTGCACAGAAACACATGGCTGGGGGAATGACTGGGGAAGGGTTCACAGATACACATGACTAGGAGCAATGACTGGGGAAGGGTGTACAGAGACACATGACTGGAGGAGGGTGCACAGAGACACATGACTGTGGGGAATGACTGGGAAAGGGTGCACAGAGACACATGACTGGGGCGATGACTGGGGAAGGGTGTACGGAGACACATGACTGTGGGGAATGACTAGGGAAGGGTGCACATAGACACATGACTGTGCGGAATGACTGGGGAAGGGTGCAGAGACACATGACTGGGATGGATGACATGGGGATGGTTGCACAGAGACACCTGACGGGGAGGAATGACTGGGGAAGGGTGCACAGAGACACATGACTGGGGCAATGACTGGGGAAGGGTGCACGTAGACACATGACGGGGGGGAATGACTGGGGAAGGGTGCACAGAGACACATGACTGGGGAGAATGAAATGGGGAAGGGTGCACAGAGACTCATGACTGGGATGGATGACTGGGGAAGGGTGCACGGAGACACATGACTGCAGGAACTGGCTGGGGAAGGGTGCACAGAGACACATGACGGGGGCGAATGACTGGTGAAGGGTGCAGAGAGACACATAACTGGGATGGATGACTGGGAAATGGTGTACAGAGACACATAACGGGGGGAAAGACTAGGGAAGAGGGCACAGAGATACATGACGAGGGGAATGACTGGGGAAGGGTGCACAGAGACACATGACTGGGGGCATGACTGGGGAAGGGTGCACAGAGACACATGACTGGGGGAATGACTGGGGAAGGGTGCACAGAGACACATGACTGGGGGCAAGGACATGGGGAAGGGTGCATAGAGAAACATGACGGGAAGAATGACATGGGAAAGGGTGCACAGAGCCACATGATGGGGAGGAATGACTGGGGAAGGGTTCACAGAGACACATGACTGGGGGAATTATTGGGGAAGGGTGCACAGAGACACATGACTGGGGGCAGTGACATGGGGAAGGGTGCACAGAGAAACATGACGGGAGGAATGACATGGGGAAGGGTGCACAGAGACATATAATGGGGAGGAATGACTGGAGAAGGGTTCACAGATACACATGACTGGGGGAACGACTGGGTAAGGGTGCACAGAGACACATGGCTGAGAGGAAGATTGGGGAAGGGTGCACAGAGAAACATGGCTGAGAGCAATGATTGGGGAAGGGTGCACAGAGACACATGACGGGGGGGAATAACTGGGGAAGGGTGCACAGAGACACATGACGGGGGGGAATGACTGGGGAAGTGTGCACAGAGACTCATGACTGGGATGGATGACTGGGGAAGGTTGCACAGATACACATGACAAGGGGGAATGACTGGGGAAGGGTGCACAGAGACAAATGACTGGGATGGATGACTGGGGAAGGGTGCACAGAGACACGTAACGGGGGGAATGACTATGGAAGGGTGCACAGAGACACATGACGGGGGCGAATGACTGGGGCAGGGTGCACAGAGACACATGATGGGGGGAATGACTGGTAAAGGAATGCACAGAGACACATAACTGGGATGGATGACTGAGATAGGGTGCACAGAGACACATGGCTGGGGGAATGACTGGGGAAGGGTGCACAGAGACACATGACTGTGGGCAATGACTGGGGAAGTGTGCACAGAGACACATGACTGGGGGAATGACTGGGGAAGGGTGCACAGAGACACATGGCTGGGATGAATGACTGGGGAAGGGTGCTCAGAGACACATAACGGGGGGAATGACTAGGGAAGGGTGCACAGAGAAACATGACGGGGGCGAATGACTGGCGAAGGGTGCACAGAGACACATGACTGGGGGAATGACTGGGGAAGGGTGCACAGAGACACATAACTTGGATGGATGACTGGGAAAGGGTGCACAGAGACACATGGCTGGGGGAATGACTATGGAAGGGTGCACAGAGACACACGACTGGGGCCAATGACGGGGGAAGGGTGCACAGAAACACATGGCTGGGGGAATGACATGGGAAGGGTGCACAGAGACACACGACTGGGGCCAATGACTGGGTAAGGGTGCACAGAAACACATGGCTGGGGGTATGACTGGGGAAGGGTTCACAGATACACATGACTAGGAGCAATGACTGGCGAAGGGTGTACAGAGACACATGACTGGAGGAGGGTGCACAGAGACACATGACTGTGGGGAATGACTGGGGAAGGGTACACAGATACACATGACTGGGGCGATGACTGGGGAAGGGTGTACGGAGACACATGACTGTGGTAAATGACTGGGGAAGGGTGCACAGAGACACATGACTGGGGGAATGACTGTGGAAGGGTGCCCAGAGACAGATGACTGGGGGCAATTACTCAGGAAGGGTGCACAGAGACACATGACGGGGAGCAATGACTGGGGAAGGGTGCACAGAGACACATGACTGGGGGCAATGACATGGGGAAGGGTGCTCAGAGAAACATGACGGGAGGAATGACATGGGGAAGGGTGCACAGAGACATATGATGGGGGGCAATTACTCAGGAAGGGTGCATAGAGAAACATGACGGGAGGAATGACATGGGGAAGGGTGCACAGAGACATATGATGGGGGGGGAATGACTGGGGAAGGGTTCACAGAGACACATGACTGGGGGAATTACTGTGGAAGGGTGCACAGAGACACATGACTGGGGGCAATGACATGGGGAAGGGTGCACAGAGAAACATGACGGGGAGGAATGACATGGGGAAGGGTGCGCAGAGACACATGACTAGGAGCAATGACTGGGGAAGGGTGTACAGAGACACATGACTGGAGGAGGGTGCACAGAGACACATGACTGTGGGGAATGACTGGGGAAGGGTGTACGGAGACACATGACTGTGGAGAATTGCTGGGGAAGGGTGCACAGAGACACATGACGGGAGGAATGACTGGGGAAGGGTTCAGAGATACACATGACTGGGTGAATGACTGGGTAAGGGTGCACAAGGACACATGACGGGGGCAAATGACTGGTGAAGGGTGCACCGAGACACATGACTGGGGTAATGACTGGGGAAGGGTGCACACAAACACATAACTTGGATGGATGACTGGGAAAGGATGCACAGAGACACATGGCTGGGGGAATGACTGGGGAAGGGTGCACAGATACACGTGACTTCGAGCAATGACTGGAGAAGGGTTCACAGATACACGTGACTTGGAGCAATGACTGGGGAAGGGTGTACAGAGATACATAACTTGGATGGATGACTGGGAAAGGGTGCACAGAGACACACGACTGGGGGCAATGACTGGGGAAGGGTGCACAGAAACACATGGCTGGGGGAATGACTGGGGAAGGGTTCACAGATACACATGACTAGGAGCAATGACTGGGGAAGGGTGTACAGAGACACATGACTGGAGGAGGGTGCACAGAGACACATGACTGTGGGGAATGACTGGGAAAGGGTGCACAGAGACACATGACTGGGGGCATGACTGGGGAAGGGTGCACAGAGACACATGACTGGGGGAATGACTGGGGAAGGGTGCACAGAGACACATGACTGGGGGCAAGGACATGGGGAAGGGTGCATAGAGAAACATGACGGGAAGAATGACATGGGAAAGGGTGCACAGAGCCACATGATGGGGAGGAATGACTGGGGAAGGGTTCACAGAGACACATGACTGGGGGAATTATTGGGGAAGGGTGCACAGAGACACATGACTGGGGGCAGTGACATGGGGAAGGGTGCACAGAGAAACATGACGGGAGGAATGACATGGGGAAGGGTGCACAGAGACATATAATGGGGAGGAATGACTGGAGAAGGGTTCACAGATACACATGACTGGGGGAACGACTGGGTAAGGGTGCACAGAGACACATGGCTGAGAGGAAGATTGGGGAAGGGTGCACAGAGAAACATGGCTGAGAGCAATGATTGGGGAAGGGTGCACAGAGACACATGACGGGGGGGAATAACTGGGGAAGGGTGCACAGAGACACATGACGGGGGGGAATGACTGGGGAAGTGTGCACAGAGACTCATGACTGGGATGGATGACTGGGGAAGGGTGCACAGATACACATGACAAGGGGGAATGACTGGGGAAGGGTGCACAGAGACAAATGACTGGGATGGATGACTGGGGAAGGGTGCACAGAGACACGTAACGGGGGGAATGACTATGGAAGGGTGCACAGAGACACATGACGGGGGCGAATGACTGGGGAAGGGTGCACAGAGACACATGATGGGGGGAATGACTGGTAAAGGAATGCACAGAGACACATAACTGGGATGGATGACTGAGATAGGGTGCACAGAGACACATGGCTGGGGGAATGACTGGGGAAGGGTGCACAGAGACACATGACTGTGGGCAATGACTGGGGAAGTGTGCACAGAGACACATGACTGGGGGAATGACTGGGGAAGGGTGCACAGAGACACATGGCTGGGATGAATGACTGGGGAAGGGTGCTCAGAGACACATAATGGGGGGAATGACTAGGGAAGGGTGCACAGAGAAACATGACGGGGGCGAATGACTGGCGAAGGGTGCACAGAGACACATGACTGGGGGAATGACTGGGGAAGGGTGCACAGAGACACATAACTTGGATGGATGACTGGGAAAGGGTGCACAGAGACACATGGCTGGGGGAATGACTATGGAAGGGTGCACAGAGACACACGACTGGGGCCAATGACGGGGGAAGGGTGCACAGAAACACATGGCTGGGGGAATGACATGGGAAGGGTGCACAGAGACACACGACTGGGGCCAATGACTGGGTAAGGGTGCACAGAAACACATGGCTGGGGGTATGACTGGGGAAGGGTTCACAGATACACATGACTAGGAGCAATGACTGGCGAAGGGTGTACAGAGACACATGACTGGAGGAGGGTGCACAGAGACACATGACTGTGGGGAATGACTGGGGAAGGGTACACAGATACACATGACTGGGGCGATGACTGGGGAAGGGTGTACGGAGACACATGACTGTGGTAAATGACTGGGGAAGGGTGCACAGAGACACATGACTGGGGGAATGACTGTGGAAGGGTGCCCAGAGACAGATGACTGGGGGCAATTACTCAGGAAGGGTGCACAGAGACACATGACGGGGAGCAATGACTGGGGAAGGGTGCACAGAGACACATGACTGGGGGCAATGACATGGGGAAGGGTGCTCAGAGAAACATGACGGGAGGAATGACATGGGGAAGGGTGCACAGAGACATATGATGGGGGGCAATTACTCAGGAAGGGTGCATAGAGAAACATGACGGGAGGAATGACATGGGGAAGGGTGCACAGAGACATATGATGGGGGGGGAATGACTGGGGAAGGGTTCACAGAGACACATGACTGGGGGAATTACTGTGGAAGGGTGCACAGAGACACATGACTGGGGGCAATGACATGGGGAAGGGTGCACAGAGAAACATGACGGGGAGGAATGACATGGGGAAGGGTGCGCAGAGACACATGACTAGGAGCAATGACTGGGGAAGGGTGTACAGAGACACATGACTGGAGGAGGGTGCACAGAGACACATGACTGTGGGGAATGACTGGGGAAGGGTGTACGGAGACACATGACTGTGGAGAATTGCTGGGGAAGGGTGCACAGAGACACATGACGGGAGGAATGACTGGGGAAGGGTTCAGAGATACACATGACTGGGTGAATGACTGGGTAAGGGTGCACAAGGACACATGACGGGGGCAAATGACTGGTGAAGGGTGCACCGAGACACATGACTGGGGTAATGACTGGGGAAGGGTGCACACAAACACATAACTTGGATGGATGACTGGGAAAGGATGCACAGAGACACATGGCTGGGGGAATGACTGGGGAAGGGTGCACAGATACACGTGACTTCGAGCAATGACTGGAGAAGGGTTCACAGATACACGTGACTTGGAGCAATGACTGGGGAAGGGTGTACAGAGATACATAACTTGGATGGATGACTGGGAAAGGGTGCACAGAGACACATGGCTGGGGGAATGACTGGGGAAGGGTGCACAGAGACACACGACTGGGGGCAATGACTGGGGAAGGGTGCACAGAAACACATGGCTGGGGGAATGACTGGGGAAGGGTTCACAGATACACATGACTAGGAGCAATGACTGGGGAAGGGTGTACAGAGACACATGACTGGAGGAGGGTGCACAGAGACACATGACTGTGGGGAATGACTGGGAAAGGGTGCACAGAGACACATGACTGGGGCGATGACTGGGGAAGGGTGTACGGAGACACATGACTGTGGGGAATGACTAGGGAAGGGTGCACAGAGACACATGACTGGGGGCAAGGACATGGGGAAGGGTGCATAGAGAAACATGACGGGAAGAATGACATGGGAAAGGGTGCACAGAGCCACATGATGGGGAGGAATGACTGGGGAAGGGTTCACAGAGACACATGACTGGGGGAATTATTGGGGAAGGGTGCACAGAGACACATGACTGGGGGCAGTGACATGGGGAAGGGTGCACAGAGAAACATGACGGGAGGAATGACATGGGGAAGGGTGCACAGAGACATATAATGGGGAGGAATGACTGGAGAAGGGTTCACAGATACACATGACTGGGGGAACGACTGGGTAAGGGTGCACAGAGACACATGGCTGAGAGGAAGATTGGGGAAGGGTGCACAGAGAAACATGGCTGAGAGCAATGATTGGGGAAGGGTGCACAGAGACACATGACGGGGGGGAATAACTGGGGAAGGGTGCACAGAGACACATGACGGGGGGGAATGACTGGGGAAGTGTGCACAGAGACTCATGACTGGGATGGATGACTGGGGAAGGGTGCACAGATACACATGACAAGGGGGAATGACTGGGGAAGGGTGCACAGAGACAAATGACTGGGATGGATGACTGGGGAAGGGTGCACAGAGACACGTAACGGGGGGAATGACTATGGAAGGGTGCACAGAGACACATGACGGGGGCGAATGACTGGGGCAGGGTGCACAGAGACACATGATGGGGGGAATGACTGGTAAAGGAATGCACAGAGACACATAACTGGGATGGATGACTGAGATAGGGTGCACAGAGACACATGGCTGGGGGAATGACTGGGGAAGGGTGCACAGAGACACATGACTGTGGGCAATGACTGGGGAAGTGTGCACAGAGACACATGACTGGGGGAATGACTGGGGAAGGGTGCACAGAGACACATGGCTGGGATGAATGACTGGGGAAGGGTGCTCAGAGACACATAATGGGGGGAATGACTAGGGAAGGGTGCACAGAGAAACATGACGGGGGCGAATGACTGGCGAAGGGTGCACAGAGACACATGACTGGGGGAATGACTGGGGAAGGGTGCACAGAGACACATAACTTGGATGGATGACTGGGAAAGGGTGCACAGAGACACATGGCTGGGGGAATGACTATGGAAGGGTGCACAGAGACACACGACTGGGGCCAATGACGGGGGAAGGGTGCACAGAAACACATGGCTGGGGGAATGACATGGGAAGGGTGCACAGAGACACACGACTGGGGCCAATGACTGGGTAAGGGTGCACAGAAACACATGGCTGGGGGTATGACTGGGGAAGGGTTCACAGATACACATGACTAGGAGCAATGACTGGCGAAGGGTGTACAGAGACACATGACTGGAGGAGGGTGCACAGAGACACATGACTGTGGGGAATGACTGGGGAAGGGTACACAGATACACATGACTGGGGCGATGACTGGGGAAGGGTGTACGGAGACACATGACTGTGGTAAATGACTGGGGAAGGGTGCACAGAGACACATGACTGGGGGAATGACTGTGGAAGGGTGCCCAGAGACAGATGACTGGGGGCAATTACTCAGGAAGGGTGCACAGAGACACATGACGGGGAGCAATGACTGGGGAAGGGTGCACAGAGACACATGACTGGGGGCAATGACATGGGGAAGGGTGCTCAGAGAAACATGACGGGAGGAATGACATGGGGAAGGGTGCACAGAGACATATGATGGGGGGCAATTACTCAGGAAGGGTGCATAGAGAAACATGACGGGAGGAATGACATGGGGAAGGGTGCACAGAGACATATGATGGGGGGGGAATGACTGGGGAAGGGTTCACAGAGACACATGACTGGGGGAATTACTGTGGAAGGGTGCACAGAGACACATGACTGGGGGCAATGACATGGGGAAGGGTGCACAGAGAAACATGACGGGGAGGAATGACATGGGGAAGGGTGCGCAGAGACACATGACTAGGAGCAATGACTGGGGAAGGGTGTACAGAGACACATGACTGGAGGAGGGTGCACAGAGACACATGACTGTGGGGAATGACTGGGGAAGGGTGTACGGAGACACATGACTGTGGAGAATTGCTGGGGAAGGGTGCACAGAGACACATGACGGGAGGAATGACTGGGGAAGGGTTCAGAGATACACATGACTGGGTGAATGACTGGGTAAGGGTGCACAAGGACACATGACGGGGGCAAATGACTGGTGAAGGGTGCACCGAGACACATGACTGGGGTAATGACTGGGGAAGGGTGCACACAAACACATAACTTGGATGGATGACTGGGAAAGGATGCACAGAGACACATGGCTGGGGGAATGACTGGGGAAGGGTGCACAGATACACGTGACTTCGAGCAATGACTGGAGAAGGGTTCACAGATACACGTGACTTGGAGCAATGACTGGGGAAGGGTGTACAGAGATACATAACTTGGATGGATGACTGGGAAAGGGTGCACAGAGACACATGGCTGGGGGAATGACTGGGGAAGGGTGCACAGAGACACACGACTGGGGGCAATGACTGGGGAAGGGTGCACAGAAACACATGGCTGGGGGAATGACTGGGGAAGGGTTCACAGATACACATGACTAGGAGCAATGACTGGGGAAGGGTGTACAGAGACACATGACTGGAGGAGGGTGCACAGAGACACATGACTGTGGGGAATGACTGGGAAAGGGTGCACAGAGACACATGACTGGGGCGATGACTGGGGAAGGGTGTACGGAGACACATGACTGTGGGGAATGACTGGGGAAGGGTGCACATAGACACATGACTGTGCGGAATGACTGGGGAAGGGTGCAGAGACACATGACTGGGATGGATGACATGGGGATGGTTGCACAGAGACACCTGACGGGGAGGAATGACTGGGGAAGGGTGCACAGAGACACATGACTGGGGCAATGACTGGGGAAGGGTGCACGTAGACACATGACGGGGGGGAATGACTGGGGAAGGGTGCACAGAGACACATGACTGGGGAGAATGAAATGGGGAAGGGTGCACAGAGACTCATGACTGGGATGGATGACTGGGGAAGGGTGCACGGAGACACATGACTGCAGGAACTGGCTGGGGAAGGGTGCACAGAGACACATGACGGGGGCGAATGACTGGTGAAGGGTGCAGAGAGACACATAACTGGGATGGATGACTGGGAAATGGTGTACAGAGACACATAACGGGGGGAAAGACTAGGGAAGAGGGCACAGAGATACATGACGAGGGGAATGACTGGGGAAGGGTGCACAGAGACACATGACTGGGGGCATGACTGGGGAAGGGTGCACAGAGACACATGACTGGGGGAATGACTGGGGAAGGGTGCACAGAGACACATGACTGGGGGCAAGGACATGGGGAAGGGTGCACAGAAACACATGGCTGGGGGTATGACTGGGGAAGGGTTCACAGATACACATGACTAGGAGCAATGACTGGCGAAGGGTGTACAGAGACACATGACTGGAGGAGGGTGCACAGAGACACATGACTGTGGGGAATGACTGGGGAAGGGTACACAGATACACATGACTGGGGCGATGACTGGGGAAGGGTGTACGGAGACACATGACTGTGGTAAATGACTGGGGAAGGGTGCACAGAGACACATGACTGGGGGAATGACTGTGGAAGGGTGCCCAGAGACAGATGACTGGGCGCAATTACTCAGGAAGGGTGCACAGAGACACATGACGGGGAGCAATGACTGGGGAAGGGTGCACAGAGACACATGACTGGGGGCAATGTCATGGGGAAGGGTGCTCAGAGAAACATGACGGGAGGAATGACATGGGGAAGGGTGCACAGAGACATATGATGGGGGGGGAATGACTGGGGAAGGGTTCACAGAGACACATGACTGGGGGAATTACTGTGGAAGGGTGCACAGAGACACATGACTGGGGGCAATGACATGGGGAAGGGTGCACAGAGAAACATGACGGGGAGGAATGACATGGGGAAGGGTGCGCAGAGACACATGACTAGGAGCAATGACTGGGGAAGGGTGTACAGAGACACATGACTGGAGGAGGGTGCACAGAGACACATGACTGTGGGGAATGACTGGGGAAGGGTGTACGGAGACACATGACTGTGGAGAATTGCTGGGGAAGGGTGCACAGAGACACATGACGGGAGGAATGACTGGGGAAGGGTTCAGAGATACACATGACTGGGTGAATGACTGGGTAAGGGTGCACAAGGACACATGACGGGGGCAAATGACTGGTGAAGGGTGCACCGAGACACATGACTGGGGTAATGACTGGGGAAGGGTGCACACAAACACATAACTTGGATGGATGACTGAGAAAGGATGCACAGAGACACATGGCTGGGGGAATGACTGGGGAAGGGTGCACAGATACACGTGACTTCGAGCAATGACTGGAGAAGGGTTCACAGATACACGTGACTTGGAGCAATGACTGGGGAAGGGTGTACAGAGATACATAACTTGGATGGATGACTGGGAAAGGGTGCACAGAGACACATGGCTGGGGGAATGACTGGGGAAGGGTGCACAGAGACACACGACTGGGGGCAATGACTGGGGAAGGGTGCACAGAAACACATGGCTGGGGGAATGACTGGGGAAGGGTTCACAGATACACATGACTAGGAGCAATGACTGGGGAAGGGTGTACAGAGACACATGACTGGAGGAGGGTGCACAGAGACACATGACTGTGGGGAATGACTGGGAAAGGGTGCACAGAGACACATGACTGGGGCGATGACTGGGGAAGGGTGTACGGAGACA
This sequence comes from Cetorhinus maximus, assembly GCF_964194155.1. Lineage (NCBI taxonomy): Eukaryota > Metazoa > Chordata > Chondrichthyes > Lamniformes > Cetorhinidae > Cetorhinus > Cetorhinus maximus. The sequence continues at coordinate 162,081,718 of NC_135882.1, forward strand.
CATGACTGTGGGGAATGACTAGGGAAGGGTGCACATAGACACATGACTGTGCGGAATGACTGGGGAAGGGTGCAGAGACACATGACTGGGATGGATGACATGGGGATGGTTGCACAGAGACACCTGACGGGGAGGAATGACTGGGGAAGGGTGCACAGAGACACATGACTGGGGCAATGACTGGGGAAGGGTGCACGTAGACACATGACGGGGGGGAATGACTGGGGAAGGGTGCACAGAGACACATGACTGGGGAGAATGAAATGGGGAAGGGTGCACAGAGACTCATGACTGGGATGGATGACTGGGGAAGGGTGCACGGAGACACATGACTGCAGGAACTGGCTGGGGAAGGGTGCACAGAGACACATGACGGGGGCGAATGACTGGTGAAGGGTGCAGAGAGACACATAACTGGGATGGATGACTGGGAAATGGTGTACAGAGACACATAACGGGGGGAAAGACTAGGGAAGAGGGCACAGAGATACATGACGAGGGGAATGACTGGGGAAGGGTGCACAGAGACACATGACTGGGGGCATGACTGGGGAAGGGTGCACAGAGACACATGACTGGGGGAATGACTGGGGAAGGGTGCACAGAGACACATGACTGGGGGCAAGGACATGGGGAAGGGTGCATAGAGAAACATGACGGGAAGAATGACATGGGAAAGGGTGCACAGAGCCACATGATGGGGAGGAATGACTGGGGAAGGGTTCACAGAGACACATGACTGGGGGAATTATTGGGGAAGGGTGCACAGAGACACATGACTGGGGGCAGTGACATGGGGAAGGGTGCACAGAGAAACATGACGGGAGGAATGACATGGGGAAGGGTGCACAGAGACATATAATGGGGAGGAATGACTGGAGAAGGGTTCACAGATACACATGACTGGGGGAACGACTGGGTAAGGGTGCACAGAGACACATGGCTGAGAGGAAGATTGGGGAAGGGTGCACAGAGAAACATGGCTGAGAGCAATGATTGGGGAAGGGTGCACAGAGACACATGACGGGGGGGAATAACTGGGGAAGGGTGCACAGAGACACATGACGGGGGGGAATGACTGGGGAAGTGTGCACAGAGACTCATGACTGGGATGGATGACTGGGGAAGGGTGCACAGATACACATGACAAGGGGGAATGACTGGGGAAGGGTGCACAGAGACAAATGACTGGGATGGATGACTGGGGAAGGGTGCACAGAGACACGTAACGGGGGGAATGACTATGGAAGGGTGCACAGAGACACATGACGGGGGCGAATGACTGGGGCAGGGTGCACAGAGACACATGATGGGGGGAATGACTGGTAAAGGAATGCACAGAGACACATAACTGGGATGGATGACTGAGATAGGGTGCACAGAGACACATGGCTGGGGGAATGACTGGGGAAGGGTGCACAGAGACACATGACTGTGGGCAATGACTGGGGAAGTGTGCACAGAGACACATGACTGGGGGAATGACTGGGGAAGGGTGCACAGAGACACATGGCTGGGATGAATGACTGGGGAAGGGTGCTCAGAGACACATAACGGGGGGAATGACTAGGGAAGGGTGCACAGAGAAACATGACGGGGGCGAATGACTGGCGAAGGGTGCACAGAGACACATGACTGGGGGAATGACTGGGGAAGGGTGCACAGAGACACATAACTTGGATGGATGACTGGGAAAGGGTGCACAGAGACACATGGCTGGGGGAATGACTATGGAAGGGTGCACAGAGACACACGACTGGGGCCAATGACGGGGGAAGGGTGCACAGAAACACATGGCTGGGGGAATGACATGGGAAGGGTGCACAGAGACACACGACTGGGGCCAATGACTGGGTAAGGGTGCACAGAAACACATGGCTGGGGGTATGACTGGGGAAGGGTTCACAGATACACATGACTAGGAGCAATGACTGGCGAAGGGTGTACAGAGACACATGACTGGAGGAGGGTGCACAGAGACACATGACTGTGGGGAATGACTGGGGAAGGGTACACAGATACACATGACTGGGGCGATGACTGGGGAAGGGTGTACGGAGACACATGACTGTGGTAAATGACTGGGGAAGGGTGCACAGAGACACATGACTGGGGGAATGACTGTGGAAGGGTGCCCAGAGACAGATGACTGGGGGCAATTACTCAGGAAGGGTGCACAGAGACACATGACGGGGAGCAATGACTGGGGAAGGGTGCACAGAGACACATGACTGGGGGCAATGACATGGGGAAGGGTGCTCAGAGAAACATGACGGGAGGAATGACATGGGGAAGGGTGCACAGAGACATATGATGGGGGGCAATTACTCAGGAAGGGTGCATAGAGAAACATGACGGGAGGAATGACATGGGGAAGGGTGCACAGAGACATATGATGGGGGGGGAATGACTGGGGAAGGGTTCACAGAGACACATGACTGGGGGAATTACTGTGGAAGGGTGCACAGAGACACATGACTGGGGGCAATGACATGGGGAAGGGTGCACAGAGAAACATGACGGGGAGGAATGACATGGGGAAGGGTGCGCAGAGACACATGACTAGGAGCAATGACTGGGGAAGGGTGTACAGAGACACATGACTGGAGGAGGGTGCACAGAGACACATGACTGTGGGGAATGACTGGGGAAGGGTGTACGGAGACACATGACTGTGGAGAATTGCTGGGGAAGGGTGCACAGAGACACATGACAGGAGGAATGACTGGGGAAGGGTTCAGAGATACACATGACTGGGTGAATGACTGGGTAAGGGTGCACAAGGACACATGACGGGGGCAAATGACTGGTGAAGGGTGCACCGAGACACATGACTGGGGTAATGACTGGGGAAGGGTGCACACAAACACATAACTTGGATGGATGACTGGGAAAGGATGCACAGAGACACATGGCTGGGGGAATGACTGGGGAAGGGTGCACAGATACACGTGACTTCGAGCAATGACTGGAGAAGGGTTCACAGATACACGTGACTTGGAGCAATGACTGGGGAAGGGTGTACAGAGATACATAACTTGGATGGATGACTGGGAAAGGGTGCACAGAGACACATGGCTGGGGGAATGACTGGGGAAGGGTGCACAGAGACACACGACTGGGGGCAATGACTGGGGAAGGGTGCACAGAAACACATGGCTGGGGGAATGACTGGGGAAGGGTTCACAGATACACATGACTAGGAGCAATGACTGGGGAAGGGTGTACAGAGACACATGACTGGAGGAGGGTGCACAGAGACACATGACTGTGGGGAATGACTGGGAAAGGGTGCACAGAGACACATGACTGGGGCGATGACTGGGGAAGGGTGTACGGAGACACATGACTGTGGGGAATGACTAGGGAAGGGTGCACATAGACACATGACTGTGCGGAATGACTGGGGAAGGGTGCAGAGACACATGACTGGGATGGATGACATGGGGATGGTTGCACAGAGACACCTGACGGGGAGGAATGACTGGGGAAGGGTGCACAGAGACACATGACTGGGGCAATGACTGGGGAAGGGTGCACGTAGACACATGACGGGGGGGAATGACTGGGGAAGGGTGCACAGAGACACATGACTGGGGAGAATGAAATGGGGAAGGGTGCACAGAGACTCATGACTGGGATGGATGACTGGGGAAGGGTGCACGGAGACACATGACTGCAGGAACTGGCTGGGGAAGGGTGCACAGAGACACATGACGGGGGCGAATGACTGGTGAAGGGTGCAGAGAGACACATAACTGGGATGGATGACTGGGAAATGGTGTACAGAGACACATAACGGGGGGAAAGACTAGGGAAGAGGGCACAGAGATACATGACGAGGGGAATGACTGGGGAAGGGTGCACAGAGACACATGACTGGGGGCATGACTGGGGAAGGGTGCACAGAGACACATGACTGGGGGAATGACTGGGGAAGGGTGCACAGAGACACATGACTGGGGGCAAGGACATGGGGAAGGGTGCATAGAGAAACATGACGGGAAGAATGACATGGGAAAGGGTGCACAGAGCCACATGATGGGGAGGAATGACTGGGGAAGGGTTCACAGAGACACATGACTGGGGGAATTATTGGGGAAGGGTGCACAGAGACACATGACTGGGGGCAGTGACATGGGGAAGGGTGCACAGAGAAACATGACGGGAGGAATGACATGGGGAAGGGTGCACAGAGACATATAATGGGGAGGAATGACTGGAGAAGGGTTCACAGATACACATGACTGGGGGAACGACTGGGTAAGGGTGCACAGAGACACATGGCTGAGAGGAAGATTGGGGAAGGGTGCACAGAGAAACATGGCTGAGAGCAATGATTGGGGAAGGGTGCACAGAGACACATGACGGGGGGGAATAACTGGGGAAGGGTGCACAGAGACACATGACGGGGGGGAATGACTGGGGAAGTGTGCACAGAGACTCATGACTGGGATGGATGACTGGGGAAGGGTGCACAGATACACATGACAAGGGGGAATGACTGGGGAAGGGTGCACAGAGACAAATGACTGGGATGGATGACTGGGGAAGGGTGCACAGAGACACGTAACGGGGGGAATGACTATGGAAGGGTGCACAGAGACACATGACGGGGGCGAATGACTGGGGCAGGGTGCACAGAGACACATGATGGGGGGAATGACTGGTAAAGGAATGCACAGAGACACATAACTGGGATGGATGACTGAGATAGGGTGCACAGAGACACATGGCTGGGGGAATGACTGGGGAAGGGTGCACAGAGACACATGACTGTGGGCAATGACTGGGGAAGTGTGCACAGAGACACATGACTGGGGGAATGACTGGGGAAGGGTGCACAGAGACACATGGCTGGGATGAATGACTGGGGAAGGGTGCTCAGAGACACATAACGGGGGGAATGACTAGGGAAGGGTGCACAGAGAAACATGACGGGGGCGAATGACTGGCGAAGGGTGCACAGAGACACATGACTGGGGGAATGACTGGGAAAGGGTGCACAGAGACACATGGCTGGGGGAATGACTATGGAAGGGTGCACAGAGACACACGACTGGGGCCAATGACGGGGGAAGGGTGCACAGAAACACATGGCTGGGGGAATGACATGGGAAGGGTGCACAGAGACACACGACTGGGGCCAATGACTGGGTAAGGGTGCACAGAAACACATGGCTGGGGGTATGACTGGGGAAGGGTTCACAGATACACATGACTAGGAGCAATGACTGGCGAAGGGTGTACAGAGACACATGACTGGAGGAGGGTGCACAGAGACACATGACTGTGGGGAATGACTGGGGAAGGGTACACAGATACACATGACTGGGGCGATGACTGGGGAAGGGTGTACGGAGACACATGACTGTGGTAAATGACTGGGGAAGGGTGCACAGAGACACATGACTGGGGGAATGACTGTGGAAGGGTGCCCAGAGACAGATGACTGGGGGCAATTACTCAGGAAGGGTGCACAGAGACACATGACGGGGAGCAATGACTGGGGAAGGGTGCACAGAGACACATGACTGGGGGCAATGACATGGGGAAGGGTGCTCAGAGAAACATGACGGGAGGAATGACATGGGGAAGGGTGCACAGAGACATATGATGGGGGGCAATTACTCAGGAAGGGTGCATAGAGAAACATGACGGGAGGAATGACATGGGGAAGGGTGCACAGAGACATATGATGGGGGGGGAATGACTGGGGAAGGGTTCACAGAGACACATGACTGGGGGAATTACTGTGGAAGGGTGCACAGAGACACATGACTGGGGGCAATGACATGGGGAAGGGTGCACAGAGAAACATGACGGGGAGGAATGACATGGGGAAGGGTGCGCAGAGACACATGACTAGGAGCAATGACTGGGGAAGGGTGTACAGAGACACATGACTGGAGGAGGGTGCACAGAGACACATGACTGTGGGGAATGACTGGGGAAGGGTGTACGGAGACACATGACTGTGGAGAATTGCTGGGGAAGGGTGCACAGAGACACATGACGGGAGGAATGACTGGGGAAGGGTTCAGAGATACACATGACTGGGTGAATGACTGGGTAAGGGTGCACAAGGACACATGACGGGGGCAAATGACTGGTGAAGGGTGCACCGAGACACATGACTGGGGTAATGACTGGGGAAGGGTGCACACAAACACATAACTTGGATGGATGACTGGGAAAGGATGCACAGAGACACATGGCTGGGGGAATGACTGGGGAAGGGTGCACAGATACACGTGACTTCGAGCAATGACTGGAGAAGGGTTCACAGATACACGTGACTTGGAGCAATGACTGGGGAAGGGTGTACAGAGATACATAACTTGGATGGATGACTGGGAAAGGGTGCACAGAGACACATGGCTGGGGGAATGACTGGGGAAGGGTGCACAGAGACACACGACTGGGGGCAATGACTGGGGAAGGGTGCACAGAAACACATGGCTGGGGGAATGACTGGGGAAGGGTTCACAGATACACATGACTAGGAGCAATGACTGGGGAAGGGTGTACAGAGACACATGACTGGAGGAGGGTGCACAGAGACACATGACTGTGGGGAATGACTGGGAAAGGGTGCACAGAGACACATGACTGGGGCGATGACTGGGGAAGGGTGTACGGAGACACATGACTGTGGGGAATGACTGGGAAAGGGTGCACAGAGACACATGACTGGGGCGATGACTGGGGAAGGGTGTACAGAGACACATGACTGGGATAGGGTGCACAGAGACACATGGCTGGGGGTATGACTGGGGAAGGGTGCACAGAGACACATGACTGTGGGCAATGACTGGGGATGTGTGCACAGAGACACATGGCTGGGGGAATGTCTGGGGAAGGCTGCACAGAGATATATGGCTGGAATGGATGACTGTTGAAGGGTGCACAGAGACGCATGACGGGGGCGAATGACTGGAGAAGGGTGCACAGAGACACAAAACTTGGATGGATGATTGGGAAAGGGTGCACAGAGACACATGGCTGGGGGAAAGACTGGGGAAGGGTGCACAGAGACACACGACTGGGGGCAATGACTGGGGAAGGGTGCACAGAAACACATGGCTGGGGAAATTACTGGGAAAGGGTGAACAGAGACACATGACTAGGAGCAATGACTGGGGAAGGGTGTTCAGGGACACATGACTGGAGGAAGGTGCACAGAGACACATGACTGTGGGGAATGACTGGGGAAGGGTGCACAGAGACACATGACTGTAGGGAATGGCTGGGGAAGGGTGCACAGAGACAAATGACTGGGGCAATGACTGGAGAAGGGTGCACGGAGACACGTGATGGGGGGGAATGACTGGGGAAGGGTGCACAGAGACACATGACAGGAGGGAATGAAATGGGGAAGGGTGCACAGAGACACATGACGGGGGGGGTGAATGACTGGGGAACTGTGCACAGAGACTCATGACTGGGATGGATGACTGGGGAATGGTGCACAGAGACACATGACAAGGGGGAATGACTGGGGAAGGGTGCACAGAGACACATGACTGGGATGGATGACTGGGGAAGGGTGCGCAGAGACACATGACGGCGGGGGGGAATGACTGGGGAAGTGTGCACAGAGACTCATGACTGGGATGGATGACTGGGGAAGGGTGCACAGAGACACATGACAAGGGGGAATGACTGGGGAAGGTTGCACAAAGACACATGACTGGGATGGATAACTGGGGAAGGGTGTACAGAGACTCATGACTGGGATGGATGACTGGGGAAGGGTGCACAGACACACATGACAAGGGGGAATGACTGGGGAAGGTTGCACAAAGAAACATGACTGGGATGGATGACTGGGGAAGCGTGCCCAGAGACAAATGACTGGGATGGATGACTGAGGACGGGTGCACAGAGACACATAACGCGGGGAATGATTGGGAAGGGTGCACAGAGACACATGACGGTGGCGAATGACTGGGGGAGGGTGCACAGAGACACATAACTGGGATGGATGACTGGGGAAGTGTGCACAGAGACACATGGCTGGGGGAATGACTGGGGAAGGGTGCACAGAGACACATGGCTGGGATGGATGACTGGGGAAGGGTGCACAGAGACACATAACGGAGGGAATGACTGGGGAAGGTTGCACAAAGACACATGACTGGGATGGATGACTGGGGAAGGGTGCACAGAGACTCATGACTGGGATGGATGACTGGGGAAGGGTGCACAGAGACACATGACAAGGGGGAATGACTGGGGAAGGTTGCACAAAGACACATGACTGTGATGGATGAATGGGGAAGCGGGCACAGAGACAAATGACTGGGATGGATGACTGGGGAAGGGTGCGCAGAGACACATAACGGGGGCGAATGACTGGGGAAGGGTGCACAGAGACACATGATGGGGGGAATGACTGGTAAAGGGTGCACAGAGACACATAACTGGGATGGATGACTGGGATAGGGTGCACAGAAACACATGGCTGGGGGAATGACTGGGGAAGGGTGTACAGAGACACACGACTGGGGCCAATGACTGGGGAAGAGTGCACAGAAACACATGGCTGGGGGAATGACTGGGGTAGGGTGCACAGAGACACATAACTGGGATGGATAACTGGGGAAGGGTGCACAGAGACACATGGCTGGGGGAATGTCTGGGAAAGGGTGCACAGAGACACATGACTGGGATGGATGACTGGGGAATGGTGCACAGAGACACATGACGTGGGGTGGAATCACTGGGGAAGGGTGCACAGAGACACATGGCTGGCGGAATGGCTGGGGAAGTGGGCACAGAGACATATGGCTGCGGGTATGACTGTGGAAGGGTGTCCAGTGACAGATGACTGGGGCAATTACTCATGAAGGGTCCACAGAGACACATGCCGGGGAGGAATGGCTGGGGAAGGGTGCACAGAGACACATGCCGGGGAGGAATGCCTGGGGAAGGGTGCACAGAGACACATGCCGGGGAAGAATGGCTGGGGAAGGGTGCACAGAGACACATGCCGGGGAGGAATGGCTGGGGAAGGGTGCACAGAGACACATAACGGAGGGAATGACTGGGGAAGGTTGCACAGAGACACATAACTGGGATGGATGACTGGGGAAGGGTGCACAGAGACACATGACTGGGATGGATGACTGGGGAAGGGTGCACAGAGACACATGACGTGGGGCGGAATGACTGGGGAAGGGTGCACTGAGACACATGGCTGGGGGAATGGCTGGGGAAGTGGGCACAGAGACATATGGCTGGGTGAATGTCTGTCGAAGGGTGCACAGAGACACATGAATGGGAGGAATGACTGGGAAAGGGTGCACAGAGACACATGACTGGGGGCAATGACTGGGGAAGGCTGTACAGAGACACGTGACAGAGGGCAATGACTGGGGAAGGGTGCACAGAGACTCATGACGGGGCGGAATGACTGGGGAAGGGTGCACTGAGACATATGGCTGGGGGAATATCTGTCGAAGGGTGCACAGAGACACATGACTGGGAGGAATGACTGGGAAAGGGTGCACAGAGACACATCACTGGGGGCAATGACTGGGGAAGGGTGTACAGAGACACGTGACAGGGGGCAATGACTGGGGAAGGGTGCACAGAGACTCATGACGGGGAGGAATGACGGGAAAGGGTGCACAGAGACACATGACTGAGGGGATTGACATTGGGAAGGGTGCACAGAGACACATGATGTTGAGGAATGACTGTTGGAGTGTGCACGGAGAAACATGACTGCGGGAACTGGCTGGGGAAGGGTGCACAGAGACACATGAGTGGGGGAATGACTGGGGAAGGGTGGACAGAGACACATGATGGGGGGAATGACTGGTGAAGGGTGCACAGAGACACATGACGGGGGCGAATGACTGGGGAAGGGTGCACAGAGACACATGATGGGGGGAATGACTGATGAAGGGTGCACAGAGACACATAACTGGGATGGATGACTGTGAAAGGGTGCACAGAGACACATGACTGGGGGCAATGAATGGGGAAGGGTGCACAGAGACACGTGGCTGGGGGAATGACTGGGAAAGTGTGCACAGAGACACATGACTGGGATGGATGACTGGGGAAGGGTTCACAGAGACACATAACGGGGGGAAAGACTAGTGAAGAGTGCACAGAGATACATGACGGGGGGAATGACTATGGAAGGGTGCACAGAGACACATGACGGGGGCAAATGACTGGCGAAGGGTGCACCGAGACACGTGACTGGGGGAATGTCAGGGGAAGGGTGCACAGAGACACATAACTTGGATGGATGACTGGGAAAGGGTGCACAGAGTCACGTGGCTGGGGGAATGATTGGGGAAGGGTGAACAGAGACACATGGCTGTGGGAATGACTGGGGAAGGGTTCACAGATACACATGACTTGGAGAAATGACTGGGGAAGGGTGTACAGAGACACATGACTGGAGGAGGGTGCACAGAGACACATGACTGTGGGGAATGACTGGGGAAGGGTACACAGAGACACATGACTGGGGCGATGACTGGGGAAGTTGTACGGAGACATATGACAGTGGGGAATGACTGGGGAAGGGTCCACATGGACACATGACGGTGGGGAATGACTGGGGAAGGGTGCACAGAGACACATGAATGGGGGAATGACTGGGGAAGGGTGCACGGAGACACATGACGGGGGGAATGCCTGAGGAAGGATGAACAGAGACTCTTGAGTCGTTGTGGGCTGAGCAGGGGAAGTCAGTCGTCACCAGAAAGCAGCGACTATTCTGGGCATAGTGCAATAAGTATTTGGGGCTAGAAGGAATAGACAGAGACTCATTATGGGGAAGAATGACGGGAAAGGGTGCACAGAGACACAAGACTGGGATGGATGATGGGGGAAGGGTGCACAGAAAAACATGACGGGGGGGGAATGACTGGGGAAGGGTGCACAGAGACAGATGTCTGGGCTGGATGACGGGGGAAGGGTGCACAGAGACACATGACTGGGGGACCGACTGGGGAAGGGAGCACAGAGACAAATGACTGGGATGGATGACTGAGATAGGGTGCACAGAGACACATAACGGGGGGAATGACTGGGGAAGGGTGCACAGAGACACATGACTGTGGGCAATGACTGGGGAAGTGTGCACAGAGACACATGGCTGGGGGAATGAGTGGGGAAGGGTGCACAGAGACACATGGCTGGGATGAATGACTGACGAAGGGTGCTCAGAGACACATAACGGGGGGAATGACTGGGGAAGGGTGCACAGAGACATATGACGGGGGGAATGACTGACGAAGGCTGCACAGTGACTCATGACGGGGAGGAATGACGGGAAAGGGTGCACAGAAACATATTACTGGGGGGAATGACATGGGGAAAGGTGCACAGAGACTCATGACTGGGGGCAATGACTGGGGAAGGGTGCACAGAGACACATAACTGGGATGGATGACTGGGAAAGGGTGCACAGAGACACCTGGTTGGGGGAATGACTGGGAAAGGGTGCACAGAGACACATGACTGGGATGGATGACTGGGGAAGGGTGCACAGAGACACATGGCTGGGGGAATGGCTGTGAAAATGTGCACAGAGACACATGACTGGGAGGATGACTGGGGAAGGCTGCACAGAGACACATAACAGGGGGAAAGACAAGTGAAGAGTGCACAGAGATACATGACGGGGGGAATGACTGATAAAGGATGCACAGAGACACATAACTGGGATGGATGACTGAAATAGGGTGCACAGAGACATATGGCTGGGGGAATGACTGGGGAAGGGTGCACAGAGACACATGACTGGGGGCATGACTGGGGAAGGGTGCATAGAGAAACATGACGGGAGGAATGACATGGGGAAAGGTGCACAGAGACATATGATGAAGAGGAATGACTGGAGAAGGGTGCACAGATACACATGACTGGGGGAATGACTGGGTAAGGGTGCACAGAGGAACATGGCTCAGATGAATGATTGGGGAAGGATGCACAGAGACACATGGCTGAGAGGATTGATTGGGGAAGGGTGCACAGAGACACATGACGGGGCGGTATGACTTGGGAAGTGTGCACAGAGACTCATGACTGGGATGGATGACTGGGGAAGGGTGCACAGATACACATGACAAGGGGGAATGACAGGGGAAGGGTGCACAGAGCCAAATAACTGGGATGGATGACTGAGATAGGGTGCACAGAGACACATAACGGGGGGAATGACTGGGGAAGGGTGCACAGAGACACATGACGGGGGCGAATCACTGGCGAAGGGTGCACAGAGACACATGACTGTGGGCAATGACTGGGGAAGTGTGCACAGAGACACATGGCTGGGGGAATGAGTGGGGAAGGGTGCACAGAGACACATGGCTGGGATGAATGACTGACGAAGGGTGCTCAGAGACACATAACGGGGGGAATGACTGGGGAAGGGTGTACAGAGACACATGACTGGGGCGATGACTGGGGAAGGGTGTACGGAGACACATGACTGTTGGGAATGACTGGGGAAGGGTGCACATAGAGACATGACTGTGGGGAATGACTGGGGAAGGGTGCACAGAGACACATGACTGGGATGGATGACATGGGGATGGTTGCACAGAGACACCTGACGGGGAGGAATGACTGGGGAAGGGTGCACAGAGACACATGACTGGGGGCATGACTGGGGAAGGGTGCACAGAGACACATGACTGGGGGAATGAGTGTGGAAGGGTGCCCAGAGACAGATGACTGGGGGCAATTACTCAGGAAGGGTGCACAGAGACATATGACGGGGAGCAATGACTGGGGAAGGGTGCACAGAGACACATGACTGGGGGAATTACTGGGGAAGGGTGCACAGAGACACATGACTGGGGGCAATGACATGGGGAAGGGTGCACAGAGAAACATGACGGGGGGAATGACATGGGGAAGGGTGCACAGAGACATATGATGGGGAGGAATGACTGGGGAAGGGTTCACAGATACACATGACTGGGGGAATGATTGGGGAAGGATGCACAGAGACACATGGCTGAGAGGAATGATTGGGGAAGGGTGCACAGAGACACTTGACGGGGGGCAATGACTGGGGAAGGGTGCACAGAGACACATGACGGGGGGGAATGACTGGGGAAGTGTGCACAGAGACTCATGACTGGGATGGATGACTGGGGAAGGGTGCACAGAGACACATGACAAGGGGGAATGACTGGGGAAGGGTGCACAGAGACAAATGACTGGGATGGATGACTGAGGAAGGGTGCAAAGAGACACATAATGGTGGGAATGACTATGGAAGGGTGCACAGAGACACACATCGGGGGCGAATGACTGTGGAAGGGTGCACAGAGACACATGATGGGGGGAATGACTGGGAAAGGATGCACAGAGACACATAACTGGGATGGATGACTGAGATAGGGTGCACAGAGACACATGGCTGGGGGAATGACTGGGGAAGGGTGCACAGAGACACATGACTGGGGGCAATGACTGAGGAGGGGTGTAGAGAGACACGTGACAGGGGGCAATGACTGGGAAAGGGTGCACAGAGACTCATGACGGGGCAGAATGACTGGGGAAGGGTGCACTGAGACACATGGCTGGGGGAATGGCTGGGGAAGTGGGCACAGAGACATATGGCTGGGGGAATGTCTGTCGAAGGGTGCACAGAGACACATGACTGGGAGGAAAAACTGGGAAAGGGTGCACAGAGACACATGACTGGGGGCAATGACTGGGGTAGGGTGTACAGAGACAAGTGACAGGGGGCAATGACTGGGGACGGGTGCACAGAGACTCATGACGGGGAGGAGTGACGGGAAAGGGTGCACAGAGACACATGACTGAGGGGATTGACATTGCGAAGGGTGCACAGAGACACATGATGGTGAGGAATGACTGTCGGAGTGTGCACGGAGAAACATGACTGCGTGAACTGGCTGGGGAAGCGTGCACAGAGACACCTGAGTGGGGGAATGACTGGGGAAGGGTGCACAGAGACACATGACGGGGGCGAATGACTGGGGAAGGGTGCACAGAGACACATGATGTGGGGAATGACTGGTGAAGGGTGCACAGAGACACATGATGGGGGGAATGACTGGTGAAGGGTGCACAGAGACACATGACGGGGGCGAATGACTGGGGAAGGGTGCACAGAGACACATGATGGGGGGAATGACTGGTGAAGGGTGCACAGAGACACATAACTGGGATGGATGACTGGGAAAGGGTGCACAGAGACACATGACTGGGGGCAATGAATGGGGAAGGGTGCACAGAGACACATGGCTGGGGGAATGACTGGGAAAGTGTGCACAGAGACACATGACTGGGATGGATGACTGGGGAAGGGTTCACAGAGACACATAACGGGGGGAAAGACTAGTGAAGAGTGCACAGAGATACATGACGGGAGGAATGACTGGGGAAGGGTGCACAGAGACACATGACTGAGGGCATGACTGGGGAAGGGTGCACAGAGACACATGACTGGGGGAATGACTGTGGAAGGATGCCCAGAGAAAGATGACTTGGGGCAATTACTCAGGAAGGGTGCACAGAGACACATGACGGGGAGGAATGACTGGGGAAGGGTGCACATAGACACATGTTGGGGGCAATGACATGGGGAAGGGTGCATAGAGAAACATGACGGGAGGAATGACATGGGGAAGGGTGCACAGAGAGATATGATGGGGAGGAATGACTGGGGAAGGGTTCACAGAGACACATGACTGGTGGAATTACTGGGGAAGGGTGCACAGAGACAGATGACTGGGGGCAATGATATGGGGAAGTGTGCACAGAGACTCATGACTGGGATGGATGACTGGGGAAGGATGCACAGAGACACATGACAAGGGGGAATGACTGGGGAAGGTTTCACAAAGACACATGACTGGGATGGATGACTGGGGAAGGGTACACAGAGACAAATGACTGGGATGGATGACTGGGGAAGGGTGCACAGAGACGCATAACAGGGGGAATGACTAGGGAAGGGTGCAGAGAGACACATGATGGGGGGAATGACTGATAAAGGATGCACAGAGACACATAACTGGGATGGATGACTGAAATAGGGTGCACAGGACACATGGCTGGGTGAATGAGTGGGGAAGGGTGCACAGAGACACATGGCTGTGGGCAATGACTGGGGATGTGTGCACAGAGACACATGGCTGGGTGAATGAGTGGGGAAGGGTGCACAGAGACACATTGCTGGGATGGATGACTGGGGAAGGGGGCACTGAGACACATAACGGGGGGAATGACTAGGGAAGGGTGCACAGAGACACATGACGGGGGCGAAT
Organism: Cetorhinus maximus; assembly: GCF_964194155.1. NCBI lineage: Eukaryota > Metazoa > Chordata > Chondrichthyes > Lamniformes > Cetorhinidae > Cetorhinus > Cetorhinus maximus. The sequence goes on from NC_135882.1 coordinate 162,096,999, forward strand.
GACTGGGGAAGTGTGCACAGAAACACATGGCTGGGGGAATGACTGGGGAAGGGTGCACAGAGACACACGACTGGGGGCAATGACTGGGGAAGGGTGCACAGAAACACATGGCTGGGGGAATGACTGGGGAAGGGTTCACAGATACACATGACTAGGAGCAATGACTGGGGAAGGGTGCACAGAGACACATGACTGGAGGAGGGTGCACAGAGACAGATGACTGGGATGGATGACTGGGGAAGGGTGCACAGAGACTCATAACGGGGGGAATGATTGGGAAGGGTGCACAGGGACACATGACTAGGAGCAATGACTGGGGAAGGGTGCACAGAGACACATGACTGGAGGAGGGTGCACAGACACAGATGACTGTGGGGAATGACTGGGAAAGAGTGCACAGAGACACATGACTGGGACGATGACTGGGGAAGGGTGTACGGAGACACATGACTGTGGGGAATGACTGGGGAAGGGTGCACATAGACACATGACTGTGGGGAATGACTGGGGAAGGGTGCACAGAGACACGTGACTGGGATGGATGACATGGGGATGGTTGCACAGAGCCACCTGACGGGGAGGAATGACTGGGGAAGGGTGCGCAGAGACACATGACTGGGGTAATGACTGGGGAAGGGTGCACGGAGACACATGACGGGAGGGAATGACTGGGGAAGGGTGCACAGAGACACATGATTGGGGGAATGAAATGGGGAAGGGTGCACAGAGACTCATGACTGGGATGGATGACTGGGATAGGGTGCACCGAGTCACATGGCTGAGGGAATGACTGGGGAAAGGTGCGCAGAGACACATGAATGTGGGCAATGACTGGGGAAGTGTGCACAGAGACACATGGCTGGGGGAATGAGTGGGGAAGGGTGCACAGAGACACATGGCTGGGATGGACGACTGGGGAAAGGTGCACAGAGACACATAACGGAGGGAATGACTGGGGAAGGTTGCACAAAGACACATGACTGGGCTGGATGACTGTGGAAGGGTGCACAGAGACTCATGACTGGGATGGATGACTGGGGAAAGGTGCACAGAGACACATGACTGGGGTAATGACTGGGGAAGGGTGCACGGAGACACATGACGGGAGGGAATGACTGGGGAAGGGTGCACAGAGACACATGATTGGGGGAATGAAATGGGGAAGGGTGCACAGAGACTCATGACTGGGATGGATGACTGGGATAGGGTGCACCGAGTCACATGGCTGAGGGAATGACTGGGGAAAGGTGCGCAGAGACACATGAATGTGGGCAATGACTGGGGAAGTGTGCACAGAGACACATGGCTGGGGGAATGAGTGGGGAAGGGTGCACAGAGACACATGGCTGGGATGGACGACTGGGGAAAGGTGCACAGAGACACATAACGGAGGGAATGACTGGGGAAGGTTGCACAAAGACACATGACTGGGCTGGATGACTGTGGAAGGGTGCACAGAGACTCATGACTGGGATGGATGACTGGGGAAAGGTGCACAGAGACACATGACAAGGGGGAATGACTGGGTTAGGTTGCACAAAGACACATGACGGGATGAATGACCGGGGAAGCGGGCACAGAGACAAATGACTGGGATGGATGACTGGGGAAGGGTGCACAGAGACTCATAACGGGGGGAATGATTGGGAAGGGTGCACAGGGACACATGACGGGGGCGAATGACTGGGGAAGGGTGCACAGAGACACATGATGGGGGGAATGACTGGTGAAGGGTGCACAGAGACACATAACTGGGATGGATGACTGGGATAGGGTGCACAGAAACACATGGCTGGGGGAATGACTGGGGAAGGGTGCACAGAGACACACAACTGGGGCCAATGACTGGGGGAAGAGTGCACAGAAACACATGGCTGGGGGAATGACTGGGGAAGTGTGCCCAGAGACAGATGACTGGGGGCAATTACTCATGAAGGGTGCACAGAGACACATGCTGGGGAGGAATGACTGGGTAAGGGTGCACAGAGACACATAACTGGGATGGATAACTGGGGAAGGGTGCACAGAGACACATGGCTGGGGGAATGTCTGGGAAAGGGTGCACAGAGACACATGACTGGGATGGATGACTGGGGAAGAGTGCACAGAGACACATGACGTGGGGCGGAATGACTGGGGAAGGGTGCACAGAGACACATGGCTGGCGGAATGGCTGGGGAAGTGGGCACAGAGACATATGGCTGGGGGCATGACTGTGGAAGGGTGCCCAGAGACAGATGACTGGGGGCAATTACTCATAAAGGGTGCACAGAGACACATGCCGGGGAGGAATGGCTGGGGAAGGGTGCACAGAGACACATAACGGAGGGAATGACTGGGGAAGGTTGCACGAAGACACATGACGGGGGCGAATGATTGGGGAAGGGTGCACAGAGACACATGATGGGGGGAATGACTGGTGAAGGGTGCACAGAGACACATAACTGGGATGGATGACTGGGGAAGGGTGCACAGAGACACATGACTGGGATGGATGACTGGGGAAGGGTGCACAGAGACACGTGACGTGGGGCGGAATGACTGGGGAAGGGTGCACTGAGACACATGGCTGGGGGAATGGCACGGGAAGTGGGCACAGAGACATATGGCTGGGGGAATGTCTGTCGAAGGGTGCACAGAGACACATGACTGAGAGGAATGACTGGGAAAGGGTGCACAGAGACACATGACTGTGGGCAATGACTGGGGAAGGGTGTACAGAGACACATGACGGGGGCGAATGATTGGGGAAGGGTGCACAGAGACTCATGACGGGGCAGAATGACTGGGGAAGGGTGCACTGAGACACATGGCTGGGGGAATGGCTGGGGAAGTGGGCACAGAGACATATGGCTGGGGGAATGTCTGTCGAAGGGTGCACAGAGACACATGACTGGGAGGAAAAACTGGGAAAGGGTGCACAGAGACACATGACTGGGGGCAATGACTGGGGAAGGGTGTACAGAGACAAGTGACGGGGGCAATGACTGGGGAAGGGTGCACAGAGACTCATGACGGGGCGGAATGACGGGAAAGGGTGCACAGGACACATGACTGAGGGGATTGACATTGCGAAGGGTGCACAGAGACACATGATGGTGAGGAATGACTGTCGGAGTGTGCACGGAGAAACATGACTGCGTGAACTGGCTGGGGAAGCGTGCACAGAGACACATGAGTGGGGGAATGACTGGGGAAGGGTGCACAGAGACACATGATGGGGGGAATGAATGGTGAAGGGTGCACAGAGACACATGACGGGGGCGAATGACTGGGGAAGGGTGCACAGAGACACATGATGGGGGGAATGACTGGTGAAGGGTGCACAGAGACACATGACTAGGAGCAATGACTGGGGAAGGGTGTACAGAGACACATGACTGCAGGAAGGTGCACAGAGACACATGACTGTGGGGAATGACTGGGGAAGGGTGCACAGAGACACATGACTGTGGGGAATGGCTGGGGAAGGGTGCACAGAGACACATGACTGGGGCAATGACTGGGGAAGGTTGCACGGAGACACGTGACGGGGGGGAATGACTGGGGAAGGGTGCACAGAGACACATGACTGGGGGGAATGAATTGGGGAAGGGTGCACAGAGACACATGACGGGGGGGGTGAATGACTGGGGAAGTGTGCACAGAGACTCATGACTGGGATGGATGACTGGGGAACGGTGCACAGAGACACATGACTGGGGGAATGACTGTGGAAGGGTGCCCAGAGGCAGATGTCTGGAGGCAATTACTCATGAAGGGTGCACAGAGACACATGCCGGGGAGGAATAACTGGGGATGGGTGCACAGAGACACATGACTGGGGGCAATGACATGGGGAAGGGTGCACAGAGACACATGACTGGGGGCAATGACATGGGGAAGGGTGCACAGAGAAACATGATGGGAGGAATGACATGGGGAAGGGTGCACAGAGACACGTGATGGGGAGGAATGACTGGGGAAGGGTTCACAGATACACATGACTGAGAGGAATGATTGGGGAAGGATGCACAGAGACACATGACGGGGGGGAATGACTGGGGAAGAGTGCACAGAGACACATGACAAGGGGGAATGACTGGGGAAGGGTGCACAGAGACAAATGACTGGGATGGATGACTGGGGAAGGGTGCACAGAGACACGTAACGGGGGGAATGACTATGGAAGGGTGCAGAGAGACACATGACGGGGGCGAATGACTGGGGAAGGGTGCACAGAGACACATGATGGGGGGAATCACTGGTAAAGGATGCACAGAGACACATAACTGGGATGGATGACTGAGATAGGGTGCACAGAGACACATGGCTCGGGGAATGACTGGGGAAGGGTGCACAGAGACACATGACTGTGGGCAATGACTGGGGAAGTGTGCACAGAGACACATGGCTGGGGGAATGAGTGGGGAAGGGTGCACAGAGACACATGGCTGGGATGAATGACTGGGGAAGGGTGCACAGAGACACATAACGGGGGGAATGACTAGGGAAGGGTGCACAGAGACACATGACGGGGGCAAATGACTGGCAAAGGGTGCACCGAGACACGTGACTGGGGGAATGACTGGGGAAGGGTCCACAGAGACACATAACTTGGATGGATGACTGGGAAAGGGTGCACAGAGACACATGGCTGGGGGAATGACTGGGGAAGGGTGCACAGAGACACACGACTGGGGGCAATGACTGGGGAAGGGTGCACAGAAACACATGGCTGGGGGAATGACTGGGGAAGGGTTCACAGATACACATGACTTGGAGCAATGACTGGGGAAGGGTGTACAGAGACACATGACTGCAGGAGGGTGCACAGAGACACATGACTGTGGGGAATGACTGTGGAAGGGTACACAGAGACACATGACTGGGGCGATGATTGGGGAAGAGTGCACATAGACACATGACTGTGGGGAATGACTGGGGAAGGGTGCACAGAGACACATGACTGGGATGGATGATATGGGGATGGTTGCACAGAGACACCTGACGGGGAGGAATCACTGGGGAAGGGTGCACAGAGACACATGACTGGGGCAATGACTGGGGAAGGGTGCACGGAGACACATGACGGGGGGGAATGACTGGGGAAGGGTGCACAAAGACACATGACTGGGCTGGATGACTGTGGAAGGGTGCACAGAGACTCATGACTGGGATGGATGACTGGGGAAAGGTGCACAGAGACACATGACTGGGGTAATGACTGGGGAAGGGTGCACGGAGACACATGACGGGAGGGAATGACTGGGGAAGGGTGCACAGAGACACATGATTGGGGGAATGAAATGGGGAAGGGTGCACAGAGACTCATGACTGGGATGGATGACTGGGATAGGGTGCACCGAGTCACATGGCTGAGGGAATGACTGGGGAAAGGTGCGCAGAGACACATGAATGTGGGCAATGACTGGGGAAGTGTGCACAGAGACACATGGCTGGGGGAATGAGTGGGGAAGGGTGCACAGAGACACATGGCTGGGATGGACGACTGGGGAAAGGTGCACAGAGACACATAACGGAGGGAATGACTGGGGAAGGTTGCACAAAGACACATGACTGGGCTGGATGACTGTGGAAGGGTGCACAGAGACTCATGACTGGGATGGATGACTGGGGAAAGGTGCACAGAGACACATGACTGGGGTAATGACTGGGGAAGGGTGCACGGAGACACATGACGGGAGGGAATGACTGGGGAAGGGTGCACAGAGACACATGATTGGGGGAATGAAATGGGGAAGGGTGCACAGAGACTCATGACTGGGATGGATGACTGGGATAGGGTGCACCGAGTCACATGGCTGAGGGAATGACTGGGGAAAGGTGCGCAGAGACACATGAATGTGGGCAATGACTGGGGAAGTGTGCACAGAGACACATGGCTGGGGGAATGAGTGGGGAAGGGTGCACAGAGACACATGGCTGGGATGGACGACTGGGGAAAGGTGCACAGAGACACATAACGGAGGGAATGACTGGGGAAGGTTGCACAAAGACACATGACTGGGCTGGATGACTGTGGAAGGGTGCACAGAGACTCATGACTGGGATGGATGACTGGGGAAAGGTGCACAGAGACACATGACAAGGGGGAATGACTGGGTTAGGTTGCACAAAGACACATGACGGGATGAATGACCGGGGAAGCGGGCACAGAGACAAATGACTGGGATGGATGACTGGGGAAGGGTGCACAGAGACTCATAACGGGGGGAATGATTGGGAAGGGTGCACAGGGACACATGACGGGGGCGAATGACTGGGGAAGGGTGCACAGAGACACATGATGGGGGGAATGACTGGTGAAGGGTGCACAGAGACACATAACTGGGATGGATGACTGGGATAGGGTGCACAGAAACACATGGCTGGGGGAATGACTGGGGAAGGGTGCACAGAGACACACAACTGGGGCCAATGACTGGGGGAAGAGTGCACAGAAACACATGGCTGGGGGAATGACTGGGGAAGTGTGCCCAGAGACAGATGACTGGGGGCAATTACTCATGAAGGGTGCACAGAGACACATGCTGGGGAGGAATGACTGGGTAAGGGTGCACAGAGACACATAACTGGGATGGATAACTGGGGAAGGGTGCACAGAGACACATGGCTGGGGGAATGTCTGGGAAAGGGTGCACAGAGACACATGACTGGGATGGATGACTGGGGAAGAGTGCACAGAGACACATGACGTGGGGCGGAATGACTGGGGAAGGGTGCACAGAGACACATGGCTGGCGGAATGGCTGGGGAAGTGGGCACAGAGACATATGGCTGGGGGCATGACTGTGGAAGGGTGCCCAGAGACAGATGACTGGGGGCAATTACTCATAAAGGGTGCACAGAGACACATGCCGGGGAGGAATGGCTGGGGAAGGGTGCACAGAGACACATAACGGAGGGAATGACTGGGGAAGGTTGCACGAAGACACATGACGGGGGCGAATGATTGGGGAAGGGTGCACAGAGACACATGATGGGGGGAATGACTGGTGAAGGGTGCACAGAGACACATAACTGGGATGGATGACTGGGGAAGGGTGCACAGAGACACATGACTGGGATGGATGACTGGGGAAGGGTGCACAGAGACACGTGACGTGGGGCGGAATGACTGGGGAAGGGTGCACTGAGACACATGGCTGGGGGAATGGCACGGGAAGTGGGCACAGAGACATATGGCTGGGGGAATGTCTGTCGAAGGGTGCACAGAGACACATGACTGAGAGGAATGACTGGGAAAGGGTGCACAGAGACACATGACTGTGGGCAATGACTGGGGAAGGGTGTACAGAGACACATGACGGGGGCGAATGATTGGGGAAGGGTGCACAGAGACTCATGACGGGGCAGAATGACTGGGGAAGGGTGCACTGAGACACATGGCTGGGGGAATGGCTGGGGAAGTGGGCACAGAGACATATGGCTGGGGGAATGTCTGTCGAAGGGTGCACAGAGACACATGACTGGGAGGAAAAACTGGGAAAGGGTGCACAGAGACACATGACTGGGGGCAATGACTGGGGAAGGGTGTACAGAGACAAGTGACGGGGGCAATGACTGGGGAAGGGTGCACAGAGACTCATGACGGGGCGGAATGACGGGAAAGGGTGCACAGGACACATGACTGAGGGGATTGACATTGCGAAGGGTGCACAGAGACACATGATGGTGAGGAATGACTGTCGGAGTGTGCACGGAGAAACATGACTGCGTGAACTGGCTGGGGAAGCGTGCACAGAGACACATGAGTGGGGGAATGACTGGGGAAGGGTGCACAGAGACACATGATGGGGGGAATGAATGGTGAAGGGTGCACAGAGACACATGACGGGGGCGAATGACTGGGGAAGGGTGCACAGAGACACATGATGGGGGGAATGACTGGTGAAGGGTGCACAGAGACACATGACTAGGAGCAATGACTGGGGAAGGGTGTACAGAGACACATGACTGCAGGAAGGTGCACAGAGACACATGACTGTGGGGAATGACTGGGGAAGGGTGCACAGAGACACATGACTGTGGGGAATGGCTGGGGAAGGGTGCACAGAGACACATGACTGGGGCAATGACCGGGGAAGGTTGCACGGAGACACGTGACGGGGGGGAATGACTGGGGAAGGGTGCACAGAGACACATGACTGGGGGGAATGAATTGGGGAAGGGTGCACAGAGACACATGACGGGGGGGGTGAATGACTGGGGAAGTGTGCACAGAGACTCATGACTGGGATGGATGACTGGGGAACGGTGCACAGAGACACATGACTGGGGGAATGACTGTGGAAGGGTGCCCAGAGGCAGATGTCTGGAGGCAATTACTCATGAAGGGTGCACAGAGACACATGCCGGGGAGGAATAACTGGGGATGGGTGCACAGAGACACATGACTGGGGGCAATGACATGGGGAAGGGTGCACAGAGACACATGACTGGGGGCAATGACATGGGGAAGGGTGCACAGAGAAACATGATGGGAGGAATGACATGGGGAAGGGTGCACAGAGACACGTGATGGGGAGGAATGACTGGGGAAGGGTTCACAGATACACATGACTGAGAGGAATGATTGGGGAAGGATGCACAGAGACACATGACGGGGGGGAATGACTGGGGAAGAGTGCACAGAGACACATGACAAGGGGGAATGACTGGGGAAGGGTGCACAGAGACAAATGACTGGGATGGATGACTGGGGAAGGGTGCACAGAGACACGTAACGGGGGGAATGACTATGGAAGGGTGCAGAGAGACACATGACGGGGGCGAATGACTGGGGAAGGGTGCACAGAGACACATGATGGGGGGAATCACTGGTAAAGGATGCACAGAGACACATAACTGGGATGGATGACTGAGATAGGGTGCACAGAGACACATGGCTCGGGGAATGACTGGGGAAGGGTGCACAGAGACACATGACTGTGGGCAATGACTGGGGAAGTGTGCACAGAGACACATGGCTGGGGGAATGAGTGGGGAAGGGTGCACAGAGACACATGGCTGGGATGAATGACTGGGGAAGGGTGCACAGAGACACATAACGGGGGGAATGACTAGGGAAGGGTGCACAGAGACACATGACGGGGGCAAATGACTGGCAAAGGGTGCACCGAGACACGTGACTGGGGGAATGACTGGGGAAGGGTCCACAGAGACACATAACTTGGATGGATGACTGGGAAAGGGTGCACAGAGACACATGGCTGGGGGAATGACTGGGGAAGGGTGCACAGAGACACACGACTGGGGGCAATGACTGGGGAAGGGTGCACAGAAACACATGGCTGGGGGAATGACTGGGGAAGGGTTCACAGATACACATGACTTGGAGCAATGACTGGGGAAGGGTGTACAGAGACACATGACTGCAGGAGGGTGCACAGAGACACATGACTGTGGGGAATGACTGTGGAAGGGTACACAGAGACACATGACTGGGGCGATGATTGGGGAAGAGTGCACATAGACACATGACTGTGGGGAATGACTGGGGAAGGGTGCACAGAGACACATGACTGGGATGGATGATATGGGGATGGTTGCACAGAGACACCTGACGGGGAGGAATCACTGGGGAAGGGTGCACAGAGACACATGACTGGGGCAATGACTGGGGAAGGGTGCACGGAGACACATGACGGGGGGGAATGACTGGGGAAGGGTGCACAGGGACACATGATGGGGGGGAATTACTGGGGAAGGGTGCACAGAGACACATGACGGGGGGGGAATGACTGGGGATGTGTGCACAGAGACTCATGACTTGGATGGATGACTGGGGAAGGGTGCACAGAGACACATGACATGGGGGAATGACTGGGGAAGGTTGCACAAAGACACAATGACTGGGATGGATGACTGGGGAAGGGTGCACAGAGACAAATGACTGGGATGGATGACTGGGGAAGGGTGCACAGAGACACATAACGGGGGGAATGATTGGGAAGGGTGCACAGAGACATATGACTGGGGCGAATGACTGGGGAAGGGTGCACAGAGACACATAACTGGGATGGATGACTGGGATAGGGTGCACAGAGACACATGGCTGGGGAATGACTGGGGAAGGGTGCACAGAGTCACATGACTGTGGGCAATGACTGGGGAAGTGTGCACAGAGACACATGGCTGGGGGAATGACTGGGGAAGGCTGCACAGAGACACATGGCTGGGATGGATGACTGTTGATGGGTGCACAGAGACACATGACGGGGGCGAATGACTGTGGAAGGGTGCACAGAGACACATGACTGGGTGAATGTCTGGAGAAGGGTGCACAGAGACACGTAACTTGGATGGATGACTGGGAAAGGGTGCACAGAGACACATGGCTGGGGGAATGACTGGGGAAGGGTGCACAGAGACACACGACTGGGGGTAATGACTGGGGAAGGGTGCACAGAAACACATGCTGGGGGAATGACTGGGAAAGGGTGCACAGAGACACATGATTGTGGGGAATGGCTGGGGAAGGGTGCACAGAGACACATGACTGGGGCAATGTCTGGAGAAGGGTGCACGGAGACACGTGACGGGGGGGGAATGACTGGGGAAGGGTGCACAGAGACACATGATGGGGGGAATGACTGGTAAAGGATGCACAGAGACACATAACTGGGATGGATGACTGAGATAGGGTGCACAGAGACACATGGCTGGTGGAATGACTGGGGAAGTGTGCACAGAGACACATGACTGTGGGCAATGACTGGGGAAGTGTGCACAGAGACACATGGCTGGGGGAATGAGTGGGGAAGGGTGCACAGAGACACATGACGGGGGAGAATGACTGGGGAAGGGTGCACAGAGACACATGACGGGGAGGAATGCCTGGGGAAGGGTGCATGAAGACACATGACGGGGAGGAATTACTGGGGAAGGGTGCACAGATACACATGACTGGTGGGAATGACATGGAGAAGGGAGCACAGAGACACATGACGTGGAGGAATGACATGGGGAAGGGTGCACAGAGACACATGACTGGGGGAATGTCTGCGGAAGGACGAACAGAGACACATGAGTCGTTGTGGGTTGAGCAGGGGAAGTTGGTCGTGACCAGAAAGCAGCGACTATTCTGGGCAATAGTGCAATAAGTATTCGGGGCTAGAAGGAATATACTGTCTTCCACAATTGTGCACCAATTTAGATTGCTGTGCTAGGCAAGTCTGTCCTTGGCCAAGTGCAGGGCTTGTCCGTCCTGTTTCAGTCGTGCCAGCATGGTATTCAGGGTATGGTCAGTCCCTCACGTGCATCAGTCCTGGGAGTTGGTGGTTTGTAACTGGGCTAGAAATGGCACAGTCACATTCAGGGGAGGCATCTGCAGCGGGTAGCTGGTGAATCAGGTAATACAATGGGTATGCACTCGATAGTCTCATGGGGGATTCTCAGTACATCACTGTGCATGGGGCCTCAAGATTGGGAGAGGTCAGTTCGACATGGGGCATTGGGACATCAACATCAAATGCTTCAGGGGGGAGGACAGGGATGGCAACAACCATCACGATGGGATCTGGGATTAGGGAGGGAGGAAGGAGAGTGATCGGAGGGAGGGAAACCTGCACATGATGCTCCTCCAGCATGACGGGAGGGACTTCAATGGTGATAGTGGTCTCATAAAATTACCTGAGAGCCACCATATTGAAAGCCAATCCAGTGAAACGGTACAAAAACAAACTCTGAGAAAGATCACCAGGGGAGGGGCCTAAGGTGTTGCCGAATACTGCACTTTTGTGCCAAGCGAAGGGGCTACTAATTTGCACTTTTCAAACTGGAGATCACTGCAACGCTGAGACATGTTAGAAAGACCCCAATGGGAATTGAGGATTTGGGCACTTTAACTCATTCTTGCGAGAATCCATTCTGCACGTGGCCAGATTTTGCTGGTGTTCCAATGACCATTTGTCCCTCTCATAGGAAAGCGTAACCCTCACAAAGATCCAACTGTAAAGGGACAAAGTGCATATGCTTAACGTCCCAAAGATCTCCACACCTCGGGGCTGACGGGTCCAGGCTTTAGACGCCTCCCCGATTACAGTCACTATATTAGTACGAGCTTGTCTAATCCAAAGGAGTCAGTCTGACAGAGCCCAGGCTGAGACCGTCAGTACCTGGCTGCACTCATCCAGATCCAACCCCCTTTCTCAAAGCGCTGTGATGCCTGGGGCCTTTGGGTGGTTGCTGGGTTGGGGGTGTTTCCACTGATGCTCAAGGCTGTGCTATAGCTGCAAGGGCCAATCTGGGGATATACTGCCTGGAATGAAGGCTATCCAAGGGCTTCACAGTGACTCCCTAGCTTGCGACAGGAAAGTTATTGCAGGATTATGTTCAATCATGCATCTGTTCAATATTTCTGAAGAGACGAGCAGGAGTGGAGAATGGATGCAGTAGGCAATGCTGCCTTTTTCCTGGCAATCGGGAAACTGAGGAGGAGAGGAAGGACCCACCACCATCAGGCAAAGGAAAGGGAAGAGCTTCTCCCTGAGGAACATGGGCTAGCGGGGGCCCCATCAAGACCCAGAAGCTGAGGCTGACAGACCATTTCAACGGAGGCATTTGGCACGAACAAGTGTGTACCGAAGATGCTTCTCATGGCTACAGATGAGAGAGAGCTAATGCCAGAGATGCCTTTGTTTGACAAGGCATGTGGTGGCTCACATCTGCAACATTCTTCAGGAGGAGCTGACTCCGCAGGGACTGGGAGGCCATCCATTGCCAGTGGCTCTAAAGGTGACCACTGCACTCAACTTCTTTGTGAGCAGCCCGCTTCAGGGCTCCAGTGGGGACCTCTGCAGCATATCACAAGCATCTACTCATAAATGCAGCCGATGCCCTATTTAGTAAGGTGCACAGTTATGTCCCTGGATGAAACCAGCCAGGCTGCCAGAACAGTGGAGTTTGCAATGATCTCTGGCATCCCACAGGTGCAGAGTGCCATCGACTGCACACATGCAGCTTTAGGAGCTCCCTGGCAGCAGTCGCTATGATTCATCAATAGAAGCTGATCTGGAACCACTAAAAGCAGATTATGCAGGTCTGTGTGAGATACTCTGGGAGCTCACACGATTCGTACATCTTGAGTTAGTCGCAGGTGCCTCAGATCTTCAAGGGCCCTCAGCACATCCAGGGCGGGATCCTCGGGGACAAGGACTACCCACAAAAGATGTGCCCACAAAGTGCTTCAGAGGAGAGGTACACTGCAGCTCATTCTGCAACATGCTCTTTGATTGAGCAGACCATTGCCATGTTGAAGATGTGTTTCCAGGTGTGGACTGGTCAGGCAGTGCACTGCAGGACTCTCCCCAGGAGGTCTCCCACAACATCGTGGCTTGCTACGTTCTACACAACCTGACTCTACAAAGCAGGGATGACATGCCAGCTCAAGAGATGGATGAGCTGAACCTCCCCTCTGATGAGGAGGACATCAAGAGAGCTGAGCTCGATGAGGGCGAGGAAGCTGAGGCTCCAAGGGAGGAGGCCATAACACGGGCCAGACCTGCCCGGGAGATGCTTATAGCCACAAGATTCTTGGATGATGATGATGACTACCGCATATGAGCCTCTTTCACCTGTGCCCTCCATGCTGCTTTGACATTAACATCTTTGTTGCTATCCTCAGCAACTCAATGAAGGACATCAATCTCAGGTTGAGTAGTAACAACCTTGTGTGATGTTGGCCTCATCCTTGGAATGCTAGGCAGCCTCTGGAGCATGTGGCTGTTCTTTTATGGGATCATAACTCCACCAGCGTGCACTGTGAACAGAGTAGACATGGTGCCATCTCTTCAAGCATCTCGTCAACATCCCATTGCCTGTGGCAGCCTTCAAGAGGCAGGAGCAGCACTGCAAGCCTCAGTGCACTCATGGCAGTATGCCTGCAGTTCTGCTAGGCGCTTCAAGGGGGGAAATCAGCACTCACTGGTTACCGCTTTGATATCTGAGGTCTAATCTGAACCCGAACTGCGGTATCTCTCCACAGGCCGCACCTCATGCAAGATTAGTGCTCAGGCCTCAGCATCATACTGAGTCCATAGCATGAGATCATTCTTTGGGATGCAGTGATCTGTCACTCTCAGTCATGGATGCGAGCCTGCGAATAGGGTCACCTTTGTGTGCACAGAGAGAGATTCAGCAGCAGCATCACCTGATCACTGACAATCACTAATGGCCCTTCCATCGTCTGGAGTATATCAACTTCCTGTGCAGCTTAGCCTTTGCATCTGTGAGCCTAAGAATCCAGGCACTGCATTTAGACTTGAATTAGTTAATTTGTTGATGATAAAGAGCACACATCAGATGTAGTGAAGCTTAGCACTGATGTCATTTGAGGCCTCCACATTTTCATTTCAAAAGCCACAGATGTCCACATGGAAAGCAGGCACACTGATGGCATTCTCACAATCAGATAACTGTGTCGATTGTCCATCGGAGAGCTGGCTCAGTGATTTTGGAAAGCCATGTTAGCCAGACCTTCAGGTCCAGCATCTGGGGCCTTGACACACATCTCTTGTTTCACATAGTTATTGCCCTCTAGCAGGCAGTTCAGGAGTCATCATGTGTTAGTTAGGTCCATAGCTCTGCAATATGCAGGTGGAATGGTGGGGACTACTATAGGGCTGATATTTAGCTGTAAAAGCTTACAAGACATTACGCTGCAGGCTGACAGGAGCGCGTAAGATTCTCGAACATTGGTGGATATGTAACCCACACTCAAGCCTGAGAGCCATTACATGGAGGCCATTGAAAGATGCACTGAGTGAGATTAACTGCAATGCTGCTTGCCATTAAAACCTATAAGGTCCACATTTACCATTCTTCAGTGGAGAAGCATCAGGTAATAAACCAGACTGCAACATCTATGCTCATGATGCCACATGATATGACCCTCTGATGTAAGTCTCAGATATGCATCGCCCAGCCACCATTTTGCTGGAACCAGAGGCCTTGTTCGTGCCCTTGCTGTGCGAAGACAGACACGACATCAGACTGAACATGGATGGACTTCTCCATTCTAATCTGGTGACGGCCTCTGACAACCCTGCCCGATATGCCCGTGTCTGTCTTTGGAGCTCCATCATCTTTCCAAGGGCCAAGTCCAGAGGTTTGTCATCAGACTCGGACCCAGCAGAAGCCTGGCCTCTAGCAGGCCTCTAAGTGTTGGTAACTGTCACTGCCTCTGCCTACTGTGGACCCGAATCTGTGCTGTGCCTGATGGTGACCCTGAGCCTGCTCTAAAACTTGGTTCCACTGAGGTGTGCCTCTGCGCTGGTGGAGGCTGCGGGTGAATATAGTGACGGCTCTACATCTAGTGGGCCCTCAGAATCCTCATCCAAGGTGGTCTGGCAGCTGGGACTGATGAGGCGGCTGGCAGTCTGCCTCCTGCTTTTCTTGCTAGTGCCTGTTAGAGACAGACAAGATAATTAGTGATCGGCTGCATAGTCACCAATATTAAAAAGCACTCACAGTTTCGGCAGGTGGGCAACGAGCTGTTGATGGGACCTCACTGGCTTGTTGGAGGACGCTGATCTCTCCTTCAGCACAGCCACTGTCCCTGCCCTCATTGGCCAGCTTTGCCACCTGCTCCTCGCAGGGGCTGAGTGGCCTGAGCTTCAGTAACCTCCCACCGGTCTGGGTCTCTCTCTTTTGCTGTGGGCGACCTTTCCTGCAGAAAGACAGATGCACAGAGTGTGAGCAGGACAAATGCCAAAGCAGATGATAAGCATTTCTTCCTTCTTCCTGACCTATGTAAGGGTTGAAGACATGACTTCATCTTCAATAGAAATCGGAGAAAGAAATTAAGTTAAATTAAGTTAAAGAAGGAAAAGTGTGCTTATGGCAGGTGTCAGGTAGTAAATACAATTGAGAACCAAGCTGAATACAGAAGGTTCAGCTGGGATGTGAAAAATCAAATGCGAGAAACAAAGAAGGATTATGAAAAAAGACTGACAGCTAACATAAAAGGTGAGGTTGGTGCACCTCTGGCTTCCATCATGGGGTAAAGCATCTCCTGCCAGTCCTCGACTGCCTGGAGAAGTGCTGCCAGTGCGCTGTCGCTAAGCTTCGGAGCTGTGGTCTTCTTCCTTCTCGGGGCCACTCTGGTGCTTGCCACAACAAGTCTTGGACTGCAGAGGGTGATTGTGTGCGCGGGTGCAGTTTAAATATGGCGCCAGATAGATGAGCCGATGAGGTAACGGTGGGATAGATGAGTCCTAGCCTGCCCCACCACGAGACACACCATGCTGCACCTTCATGCATATATAACGGGCTGAAAAGCAGACGATCTAATGCGGAAACCCACCATGGCAGCTGGCAGGAGCCGTATCGCCTTTCCCGCCTGCCACCGATCTTACTCTCCAGAGCAGAAAATTTCAGCCCTGGCTTGTGTAGTCAAAAACTACCTCACAGTCTCACAAGGACAAAAGGATAGTTTCCAGACTAAGGGTTGGCAACTGCACCCATCCTGAAACCATCAGGAGACATTCCCAAGTTGAATGGGTCTTTTTTGAAAGAATGGTGGCGATTGTCTTAACCCCCTCAGGATGAGTGTCTTCAAACAATAAACCAGGATGTGGCTAATCAACCCAAGACAGCCACCATATTTGGAAAAGGGACTGCAAACTGTGAGGAGTCACATAGTAAGACAGCGTGTTTGTCCCTTTGTAAGCCCTAAGTGCTGTCTGCAGAAAGACACAGCAGCAGCAGGAAGGGTAATAACATCTATGCCTTAAGGACTGGAGACTGTAACATTGTAAGGTCTCTAAGCCTATTCCTTTCCAAGTCCACCAGTATAACAAACTGGCCTCCTGTTAATGAGAATACAAGCAACTAACTTTGTGACCTTTAGAAGGCCCATCTCTTCGAGAGAATCCTTAAATGACTGACATATGACTGGCTATCGAATTCATCTAAACAGACATTCAGGAGTGAAGACATCCTCCTCATCAGGACTGCAACGTGTGTTTTCCAATACAAGGCAATCACGTGAATTATGAACTATTCTTTTGCTTATAGCCTTTAAAAGTGCACTATTCTCCTCAACTATACTTTCCTTGAGTGTGTTTGTGCGTGTGACTGTGTGAGTGCCGTAGCGTAAGTAAACAATCCTCTTTATTTAAACCAACGACAAGCTAGCTGCACGTGCTCGATTTTGCGCACACAGCCAAGGGTTTGGAATGCAAACTGTTGGGAAGGGAACAGGAACTTCAGCAGATCTCTCTCACCCTATCCATAACACTGCCTATTTAACTGAAGCTCCTCATCCCTGGGACCGGTCTCGTGAATCTTTTCAGCACTCTCTCTCTTTCCTAAAGTGTGGCACCCAGAACTGGATGCAAAACCCCAGTTGAGGCAGATGCAGTGTTCGGTACAGTTTTAACATAACTTCCTTGCTTTTGTACTCTATGCCACTATGAATAAAGCCCAGGATACCATATGCTTCATTAACTGCTCTCTCAATCTGTCCTGCCACCTTCAATAATTTATGTCCATGTATCCCATGTTCCACTGCTCCTGCATCCCCTTTAGAATTTTACCCTTTATTTTAGTTTGTTTCTCTTTGTTCTTCCTACCAAAATGAATCAATTCACACTTCTCTGTATTAAATTTCATCTGCCAGTTGTCCACCCATTCAATCAATCTATCTATGTCTGCTTGAAGTTCTACCCTATCCTCCTCACAGTTCACAATACCGCAAATTATGAAATTGTGTCCTGTACACCAAAGTCTAGGTCATTAATATATATCAGGAAGAGCAGGACCTAACACCAATCCTTGGAGAACTCCAATATAAACTTACTTCCATTCCAAAAAACATCAATAACCATTACTCCGTGTCCTGTCACTCAGCCAATTTCATAATCATGTTGCTACAATCCCTTTTATTTCATGAACTATAACTTTGCTCACAGGTCTGTTATGTGTCACTTTATCAAATGCCTTTTGGAAGTCCATGTATACCACATCAACAGCATTGTCCTCATCAACCCTCTCAAGCAAGTTAGTTAAACACAATTTGCCCATAAATCTGTGCTAGTTTTCTTTAATTAATTCACATTTGCCCAAGGGAATACTAGTTTCATCCAAATTATCATTTCTAGAAGTTTCCCCACCACTGAGGTTAAACTGACTGATCTGTAGTTGATTTACGCCCTTTTTTGAACAAATGTAACATTTGCAATTCTCCAGTTATCTGGCACCACCTCTGAGTCTAAGGAAGACTGAAAAATTATGGCTGTGCCTCTGCAGTTTCCACTTTCACTGCCCTCAGTACCCTTGGATGCATCTCATCCAGTCCTGGTGATTTATTAACTTTAAGTACAGACTTCCATCTATCCAATGCCTTCTCTTTATCAATTTTATACTCTTCAAGTATCTGAATTACATCCTTTTTCCCCATGACCTGCACAAAATCTCCCTTGGAAAGGACAAATGCAACGTATTCATTTAATACCTCAGCCGTGACCCCTGCCTCCATGCGTACTTCAGGGATTTTTTAAAAACATTGAGTGAAAACTTTGCAAGTAGTGTAGCTTCTTCAATTAGAGCTGAGGATTTCCAAGTTTGAGAGGCTGCTGGAGTCAATTTGAAGCATCAGGGAGGATGAGTGTTTCCTGAATCGTATGTTCTGGGAGGTGGTCACACCACAGGCACTGAGAGTTCAGGTTAGTAGATGGTTAGCCATCTGAAGAGATGGAAGAAGCAGGAAGTGCAGGAGTCTTCAGGGTGTGTGCCCACTCTCCAGCAGGTACTCAGCATTGGAGACTGCTGAGAGTGACAACACTTTGAGGGGATGCAGTCCAGACCATTGCACCAATCAGCAAGAGACTGCACAGGAGGGACAAGCAAAAAGTAGAAATGCGGATGTTATAGAAGATTCCATAGCCAGGGGAACAGACAGCCATTTCTGTAACTGCCATAGTGCATCTCACATGTGTGTTGCACCCCTGGTGCCAGGGTAAAGGACATTACAGAGAAGGTGTGAATATTCTGCAAGGGAGTGAGCAAGAAGCTGTGGTATATGCCGGTACCAATGACATACAGAGGGCAGGCATTGAGGTCCTACAGTCAGATTTTCAGGATCTAGGGATGAAGTTAAAAAGTGGGTCCTTAAAGGTAGTAATCTTTGGATTACTCCCATTGCCACATGCTAGCAAGCGTAGAAATAGGAAGATAGGCAGGATCAATACGTATCTAGAGGCATCTAGGAGAGAGGGTTTCAGATTCTTGGGGTTTTGGGACCTGTTCTGGGCCGGGAGGCACCGATTTAAAAGGGATGGGTGCACCTCAACAGGATTGGGACTAATGACTTTTCAGGGAAATTCATTAGTGTGGTTGGGGAGGGTTTCATCTAAATTAACAGGGGATTGGGCACCAGCATATAGAAGTAGAAAAGAGGAATAAAATACATAATGGAGTGAGAGTGTTGGAAGGCACCATATTAGACAGCAGCAGACTAAGAAAGACCACTGGGAATACAAAGACAGGTTTACAATGCATGTATGTAAATGCATAAAGTGTGGCAACTAAGATTGTCGAGTTACAAGAACAAATAGCCATGTGGGAATATGATGTATTGCAAATAATGGAAGCATGGCTTAAAAATACTGAGGGCTAGGTGCATAATATTCAAGGATACAAAGCCTTCAAAAAAGATAGGGAAAATTGAAAGGGAGGTGGATTGGGGCAGTACTGATTTGGAAAGATACTGCTTGTACAAGGAACACAAAGTTAACATGCAGGTACAGCAAGCAATTAGGAAGGCAAACGGCATGTTGGCCTTTATTGCAAGAGGATTGGAGTACAAGAATAAAGAATTCTTGCTACAATTGTACACAGCTTTGGTGATACCACATCTGGAATGCGATGTGCAGTTTTGGTTTCCACATTCAAGAAAGGATGTACTTGCATTAGAGGCATTACAGCGAAGGTTCTCTAAATTGATCCTTGAGATGAGGGGTTTGTCCTAAGACGAGAGGCTGATTATATTCTGTGGAGATTAGAAGATTAAGAGGTGATCTCGTTGAAATATACAAATACAGAAGCCTGGGATAGACAGATTTTTGGTCTTTCAATGAATCAAGGGATATGGCCAAGGGTAATGCTCTGGGGACCTGGGTTCGAATCCCACCATGGCAGATGGTGAAATTTGAATTCAATAAAAAAAGAATCTGGAATTCAAGGTCTAATAATGACCATGGAACCATTGTCAATTGTTGTAAAAACCCATCTGGTTCACTAATGTCCTTTAAGGAAGGAAATCTGCTGTCCTTACCTGACCTGGCCTACATGTGACTCCAGACCCACAGCAATGTGGTTGACTTTTAAATGCCCCCTGAACAAGGGCAATTAGAGATGGGCAATGAATGCTGGCCTTGCCAGCGACACCCACATCCCATGAACGAATAAGAAAAGAAAATATGGGAAGCAGGCAGAAAAGTGGAATTGAAGCTCAAGAACAGCAAAGATCATACTGAACGGAGGAAAGAGAGGATCTCCTTGAGTCGGCAAGGACAGAATCCACATAGATGGAAGTGAGAAGTGAAAAAGGGTATGATCACACTGCTGGGGATATTTTGTAGGCCTCATTAATGGGACAGTGAGAGATAGAGGAGCAATTCTGCAGGAAAATCACAGAGATGTGCAAGGGCTATAAGCTGGGATTTTTATGCCCTAATTAATTGCCACTTTAGGGCCTCATCCTGCTGTCGCTGGTATATCACCAACAACAGATGGGCACCTTGCCTCCCTGTGGACTTGGGTAGGGGAGGTGGGGTGGCGCTCTTGTGATTGCATGTCAGGTGAACTTTTCAACTGAGAACCAGGCCAAATACAATAAGTTGATAGGGGAAGTGAAGAGGAAAATAAGACTGGCAAAGAGAGAATGTGAGAATAGAATGCCAGTTAACTTAAAAGAGAATCCAAAAATCTTCTACCAGCATGTAAACAGTAAGAGGTGGGGGTGGGGCCTTTTAGAGACAAAGAAGGTGACATATGCTTAGAAGTGCAGGGTAAGGCTGATTAATGATTACTTAGTAACGGTGATTACTAAGAAAGAGGAATCTAAAAAAATAGTGGCAGAAGTGGAGATAGTCAAGGTAATGGATGGGGTGAAAATTAATAGCATGACACACTGAAAAGGCTAGCTACGCTTAGAGGCTTGCATCCAGGTTGTTAAAGGAAATGGTAGTGGAGATAGCTGTAGGGCTTGGCCATAAACTCCCAATCTTCCCTAGATATGGAGGAGATGCCAGAGGATTGGAGATTGCCAAATGTTATATCTTTATTCAAGAAAGGGTGTAAGGGCATTCCTAACAACGAGCGGTCGGTCAGTTTAACATTAGTGGCAGGTAAGGTTTTAGAAACAATAATCAGGGAAATAATCAACAGGCACTTGGAAGAGTTTGAGTTAATTAAGGAGAGTCAGCCTGGATTTGTGCATCCAGAGTATATTCTGCGCACTTGCCACCTCCAAGTTCAGCATGGAGGAGCACTGATTCATCAGCTGAAGAGCGGGTGGGTACATGGTAATCAGCAGAAGGTTTCCTTGCCCATTGTTTGACCTGATACTCCTAGGACTCCTAGGGCAACTCCCTCCCAACTGTATACCACCGTGCTGCCACCTCTGCTGGGTCTGTCCTGCTGGTAGGACAGGACATACTCAGGGATGGTGATGGTGGAGTCTGGGACATTATCTGTTAAGGTTTGATTGCGTGAGGATGACTATGTCAGGCTGTTGCTTGACTAGTTTGCGAGACAGCTCTCCCAATTTTGGCACTAGTACCCAGATGTTAGTAAGGAGGACTTTGCAGAGTCAACATGGCTGAGATTGCCAGTCTTTTCTGGAGCCTAGGTTGATGCCGGGTGGTCTGTCCTGTTTCATTCCTTTTTTGTGACTTTGTGGCTGTTTGATACAACTGAGTGGCTTGCTAGGCCAATTAAGAGTCAACCACATTGCTGTGGCTCCAGAGTCACATGTTGGATGGCAGGTTTCCTTCCCTAAAGGATGTCAGTGAATTAGATGGGTCTTTACAACAATCAACAATGGTTTCATGGTCATCATTAGACCTTTAATTCCAAGTTTTTATTTAATTCAAATTCTACCATCTGCCGTGGTGGGATTCGAACCTAGGTCCCCAGAGCATTACCCTAGGTCTCTGGATTACTAGTCCAGCAACAGTACCACTATGCCATTGCCTCCATCATAGTGTCCCAAAGGAGGTGGTCATGGAAATAGTGGATGTGTTGGTTGTCTTCTTCAAAAATTCTGTAGATTCTGAAACAGTCCTGGCAGATTGGAGGGTGGAAAATGTAATCCCACTATTTAAAAAAGGAGGGAGGGAGAAAACAGCAAATTACAGACAGGTTAGCCAAATGTCAGTAGTAGGGAAAATGCTAGAGTCCATTATACAGGATGTGATAACAGGACATTTAGAAAATAACAAAGGGATTAGACAAAGTCAACATGGATTTATAAAAGGGAAATCATGTTTGACAAGCCTACTACAGTTTTTTCAGGATGCAGCTAGCAGAATAGACAAGGGAGAACCAGTGGATGTGGTGTATTTGGATTTTCAGAAAACTTTTGATAAAGTCCCACATAAGAGATCAGTGTGTAAAATTAAAGCACATGAGATTGGGGATAATGGCATGGATTAAGAATTGGCTAGCAGACAGGAAACAGAGAGTAGGAATAAATGGGCCTTTTTTGGATTGGCAGGCTGTGAATAGTGGGGTACCACAGGGATTAGTGCTTGGGCTCCAGCTATTCATAATATATATCAATGATTTGGATGAGGGAACCAAATATAATACTTCCAAGTTTGCTGTCGACAATGAACTTGGTGGGGATGTAAGCAGTGAGGAGGGTGTTAAGAGACTTCAAGTTGATTTAGACAGGTTGAGTGAGTGGATAAATACATGGCAGATGCAGTATAACGTGGATAAGCGTGAAGTTATCCACCTCGGTGGGAAAAACAGAATGGCAGTGTATTATTTAAATGGTGATAGATTGGGAAATGTTGATGTACAAAGGGATCTGGGTGTCCTTGTACACCAGTCAGTGAAAGCAAGCATGCAGGTGCAGCAAGCAGTTAAGAAGGCAAATGGCATGTTGGCCTTCATTGCGAGAGGACTTGAGTAGAGGAGCAAGGATGTTTTCCTGCACCTATACAGGGCCTTGGTGATACAACACCTGGAGTATTGTGTGCAGTTTTGGTCTCCTTACCTAAGAAAGGATATACTTGCCATAGAGGGAGTGCAGCGAAGGTTTACCAGACTGGTTCCTGGGATGGCAAAATTGTCGTATGAAGGGAGATTGGGCCAACTCAGCCTGGAGCTTAGAAGAATGAGAGGAGATCTCATTGAAACATATAAAATTCTGAGATGGAGTCATACCTAGCACAAAAGAAGATGGTTGTGGTTGTTGGAGGTCAGTTATCTCAGTTCCAGGACATCACTGTAGGGCTTCCTCAAGGTCGTGTCCTCAGCCCAACTATCTTCAGTTGCTTCGTCAATGACCTTCTTTCCATCATAAGGTCAGAAATGGGGATGTTCGCTAATGATTGCACCATGTTCAGCACCATTCATGGCTCCTCAGATACTGAAGCAGTCCATGTCCAAAAACAGCAAGACCTGGACAATATCCAGGCTTGGGCTGTCAGTGGCAAGTAACATTCATGCCACACATGTGCCAGGCAATGACCATCTCCAACAAGAGGGAATCTAACCATCTCCCCTTAACGTACAATGGCATTATCATCACTGAATCCCCATTATCAACATCCTGGGGGTTACCATTGACCAGAAACTGAACTGAACTAGCCATATAAATACTGTGGCTGCAAGAGCAAGTCAGAGACTAGGAATCATGTAATGAGTATCTCACCTCCTGACTTCCTAAAGCCTGTCCACCATCTACAAGGCACAAGTCAGGAGAGTGATGACATACTCCCCACTTGCCTGGATGAGTGCATCTCCCACAACGCTCAAGAAGCTAGATATCATCCAGGACAAAGCAGTCTGCTTTATTGGCACTACATCCACAAACATTCACTTCCTCCACCACTGATGCACAGTAGCAGCAGTGTGTACCATCTACAAGATGCACTGCAGAAATTCACCAAGGATCCTTAGATAGCACTTGCCAAACCCACGCCACTATCAGAAGGGCAAGGGCAGCAGATAGATGGGAACACCACCACCTGGAAGTTCCCCTCCAAGTCACTCACCACCCTGACTTGGAAATATATCACCGTTCCTTCACTGTCGCTGGGTCAAAATCCTGGAACTCCCTTCCTAACAGCACTGTGGGTGTACGTACACCACATGGACTGCAGCAGTTCAAGAAGGCAGCTCACCACCACCTTCTCAAGGGAAACTAGGGATGGGCAATAAATGCTGGCCCAGCCATTGAAGCCCGCATAATTTGAAAAAATGTAGATTATCAGACCCTGTGGATTTATTGGCTTTCAGTCCCAATAATTTCTCCAGCACTATTGTTTTAGTAATACTAATTTCCTTCAATTCCTCCTTCTCACTAGGCCTTTGGCTCCCTAGCATTTCTGGGAGGTTATTTGTGTCTTCCTCCATGAAGACAGAACTAAAATAGTTGTTTAATTGCTCTGCCATTTCCTTGTTCTATATTATAAATTCCCCTGTTTTGGACTGTAAGGGACCTACATTTGTCTTCACTAATCTTTATCTTTTTCATACTTATAGAAGCTTTTACAGTTTGCTTTTATGTTCCTTTCAAGTTTACTGGGATACTCTATTTCTCCCCTCTTATCAATCTCTTAGTCCTCCTTTGCTGAATTCTAAAGTGCTCCCAATCCTCAGGCTTGCTACTCTTTCTAGTAACTTTATATGACTCCTCTTTGGATCTAACACTGTTCTTAATTTCTTTTGTTAGCCATGGGTGGGCCACTTTTCCTGTTGTGTCATGCCTTTTAATGAAGTTCCCCAATCTATCATAGCCAACCCACACCCCATACCTTTGTAGTTTCCGTTGTTTAGATTTAGGACCTTAGTTTCAGATTGGACTATTTCAATTTCCATACTAATGAAGAATTTTATCATGTTATGGTCACTGTTCCCTAAAGGACCCTGCACAACAAGATTACTAATTAACCCCTTCTCATTGCACAATACCAAATCTAGTATAGCCTGTTCCCTAGTCAGTTCCTCAACATGCTGGCCTAAAAAACCATCTCATACACACTCTAGGAATTCATCTGGCACAGTATTATT
Source organism: Cetorhinus maximus (assembly GCF_964194155.1). NCBI lineage: Eukaryota > Metazoa > Chordata > Chondrichthyes > Lamniformes > Cetorhinidae > Cetorhinus > Cetorhinus maximus. The sequence goes on from NC_135882.1 coordinate 162,122,253, forward strand.
GCTAATTTGGTTTGCCCGGTCTATATGTAGATTAAAGTCACCCATGATTACTCTAGCACCCTTGTTACATGCATCTCTAATTTCCTGTTTGATGCCGTCCCCTAACTTATCACTACTGTTTGGAGACCTATAAACAACCCCCACTAATGTTTTCCATCCCTCGTTGTTTCTTAGCTCCACCCAGCCTGATGGTACATCTAGATTTTCTGAGTCAATATCCTCTCTCACTATCGCACTGATTTCATCCTTAATTAACAACGCCATGCCACCTCCTTTTCCTTTTTGCCTGTCCTTCCTAAATGTCGAGTACCCTTGGATATTTAGTTCCCAGCCTTGGTCACCCTGCAACCATGTCTCCGTAATCACAATCATCCATTTGCACTGTTAATTCAGCTACCTTATTGCAAATGCTCCGTGCATTCAGATACAGTGCCTTTAGACTTGACCCTTTAACATTTATACACATCTTTTTTGTACTATGGCTATTTGCTGCTACCCCTTGTTTCCTCTGCCTTCCACTTTTGCTTTCTACTTTTTTGTCTTTCACTCCTATCTTTGTTTTCCTCTCTGTGTCTCCCTGCTCAGGTTCCCATCCCCCCGCCAGTCCCGTATAAGCCCTCCCCCACAGTACTAGCAAATACCCCTGCGAGGATATTGGTCCCGGTCCTGCTGGGGTGCAACCCCAAAAGAAGGAAAGTTATGCTGAACTTGTATAAAGCTATGGTTAGGCCACAACTAGCGTATTGAATCTAGTTCTGGTCACCACATTTTAGAAAGCATGTGAGGGTCCTTGAGAGGGTGGAGAGAAGATTTACCAGAATGGTTCCAGTGATGAAAGATTTTAGCTACAAGGTTAGGCTGAGGAAGGAGAAGTTGTTCTCCTTGGAGCAAAAGAGATTGAGGGGAGGTTTAACAAGATTATGACAGGCTTAGGTAGACACAGAAAAGGTGTTCCTATTAGTTAATGAAACAAGGAATCAAGGACACAGATGCAGGGAGTGATAATTGGAACCCACTGTCCAAGAGGTGGTGGAGATATTGAAAGATTTCAGAATTGAATGGGTATTTGAGGGAGATGAACTTACAGGGCTCAAGGGATTGAACAGAGCAATGGGCTGATTGGATTGTTCTACTGAGGGACAGCATGGACTCAACAGGCTGAATGGAATCCTGTGCTGTAATGACTCCATGGCATTATGACATGTTCAACTTTGCAATCTAAAAGAAGAGTTCCTGGTTAAGAGAATTTTGGAAGCCAAGGATCCAATCTGCTTTTTAACAGCCTACTCAACTTGTCCTGCCACCTTCAAAGATTTGTGTACATACACCTCCAGGCATTTCTGTTCCTGCACCCCCTTTAATATTGCACCATTTAGCTCATATTGCCTAACCTCATTCTTCCCACCAAAATGTATCACTTCACACTTCTCTGCATTAAATTGCATTTGTCACCTGTCTTTCCCATCTTGTAATCATATGAGCCATGGTGTTTTCAATGCCATTTGATAGATATTTCAGTGCAGATTTCTTGCTGTTTCTTTGCTAAAGTTGTCACTGTTACTCAAGTCAGGGTCTGCTTACTAGCGCTAAATATCTGTGGGGGTCTTTAAAAGTTTGTATCTACTATGCAAAAACAGAAATTTTATGACATTCAGCGCAAGCCGATAGCGAGACAAATAGCAAAATGCCTTCATCTCAAATGGTAGAGCGGTGTAACTTGGACAGCAACTTTTGGATGTTTGCCTTTAACTGTGGGTCTGCCTCTCGTCTGAAGTTGTTGTAGCATTTATCCATAAATAACTCTGCAAGCACCATTAGCTTCACCAAAAATTCCGACAGCAAAATCTGGCCCAATACTTTACTCCTATTTGCTGTAAACACAGTTTAGTGCCATAGCAAACACAAGTCACATGAAGCCTTTAAAGCCTTAACCTCAACGAATTAAGTGGTGTTTTGAGCTTCAGTCACTTCTTACAAGGTGTGCCTGAAACATGACAGTTAAATATTTTGAATCTTGTGTGCAAAGTGAACATAAATTTCATTTCTCAGGTGCCACATACAATTGATGCAATGCCCAGATTCGCATTTATTCAATCTCTTCAACCAAGGCTCTGCAAAATTCTTACGTGCTCTCCAAGGTAGCCAGGTGAAACTCCAAAATATCTCGCCCCCCACCCCCAACCTTACAACAGATATTAACTTTGACATAGTACAAGTGCTCAGCAGGTCAGGCAGCACCTGTGGAGAGAAACAGATTGAATGTTCCAGATTGATTATTACCTTTCCTCATAACATTCAACTGTTATCTTTGGCTGTTGTGGATGGTGTCACTTTTTCATGGTTCCAGTGGCTCAGGAACCATTCTACCGAATATTCCCTCCATCTAATATTTAATCTGATAAATTTCAGTCCCACTGCTAATCAGATTTCTTTTTTTTTGTTGCCTATTTTGTTTGTAAAATGTCATCAATACAACATTTTGGCTTTAGCTGCGAGCGTATTGCATGTATCTGCCGCTCTGTGGAAACAAGAATCTTCTGTTGCTTGAGGCCTTTTAGATTTGTGTTGGTGCCGCGGAGACCTGCTTTTAACTGCGTGTGTGTGTGTGTAATGAAGGAAATTTCACCACCAAGAATTTCATTTATACGTTACCCAAAATACGACTTATGCAGGGATCCCCCCCCCGCCCCCCCAACACTAACTTTCCCTTTTGAGTGTTCCGTATGAGAATAAGATTATTTTGGGGGCAGTCTCTATTTCCCTTTTCCCCTACAGTGTAATATTTATATAGATTGTGACAGCGGGCAGTGTTTCCCTCGAATAACCACTAAAATCACTAGGCTACAAACAAATTGGAAGCGATTCCACTACCCCCTCCTTCTCTTGTCAGCCTGGCCTCCTCGTGACCTATTTAAAAGTATATAATAGATACATGTATGTTATTCTTGAGGAAGCCCGGGGACAACCGAAGGCCATATTGGACCCCTCCTGAGAAAAGGAGAGGAGGGGAGGGAATTGAATGGCTGAAGCGTTGAGGAGAAGGTCAGTGAAGCCCTCAAGAGGGATGTGAGGGTTTGGAGTGGTTGCTCTGTGTACCAGGCTGTGAGTTTGGAGGATTTACGGTAAGGTGGACCACTGGCCACTGGGATCAGGTGATTTACGAGTCTCGAACGCCGTATCTGGTTGTGCACAATGGAAAATCGGGAATTTTAAAGCATTCCGCCTCTTCCTCATTTCGCTTCGAAGAAAAGGGATAATCTCTTTCCCCCCCCTCCCCCCTCTGCACGTCTCGCACCAAAGGGGGAATATCTCCGGCGGCAGCATCTGGGCGGTGGGAGGGATCGCGAGCGCGAGGATGAAGCGCTGATCAAAAAGCGGGTTCGTTCGAGGCCCTGTGGGGGTATTTGCCTCTTGAAACATGGGTATGTGCTACAGCCTGCGACCGCGGCTGTTCAGCGATCCCATCGCGTCCAACAGCAGCCCGGACTCGGAGCTGCCACCACCAGCACCCCCGGCAACAACAGCGGCAGCAGCAGCGGCGCCGCAGCACCGCGGGGACATGGAGCAGCTGTACCAGGGGGACACGGGAGGGAGATTGCGGAGCTCCGAGTGTCCGCGCGACTGTCAGCCGCAGCAGAACGGAGGAGACCGCGAGCGGCTGCAGCTCCCGCCGCACGGCAGCAAGAAGCCCCCCGAGAAGCCGAACAAGAACTGGGACAAGCTCCGGGCGGAGGAGAAGGAGGCGGAGAGAGAGGCGAAGAAAGTCAGCAAGTACATCGACAAAATCTTGAAGGAACAGAAACGCGAATACAAGCAAACGCACCGGCTGCTTCTGCTGGGTAAGGTCAATGCGTGTTCAGCCCCCTTTGATTTTTCAGTTTGCTTAGGGTGGCTTGTTAAAGGGACAGCCTTGCCCGAGAGGGATGCATTTCGTGTTCACTGTGCATGACCTAATTCCGTTTTCAGTGTGCTTTTTTTTCTCTTTTTCTGCATTTGCAAGTTCGATTTTGATACACTTCTTTTAAATTTGCATTCTTCACCCATCATTGCATTGAAGTTTGAGGCAAACATTCAAACTTTTACCACAGAATTTGTACCAGGTGTAAAATGGTTGAAATGGCTTTAAATGAGCACTGTGCAAATTGAAACCTGCCAACGCTGGAAATCTGAAAAATTAGTAGTGTTTTGAGGATGAAACTTGCAGGGTGGATAAAGGGGAACCCAGTGGACATTTGGATTTTCAAAAGGCACTCTATGAGATGCCACATAGCAAATGTTCTTGCCCAAGTTGAGGGTTCATTAGGTTGAGGGTAACATTAGCTTGGCTAAAAGGATTGAAAACAGAATAGGAATAAACAAAAACAGAAAATGCTGGGAAAACTCGGCAGGTCTGGTAGCATCTGTGGAGAGAGAAACAGTTAAAGTTTTGAGTCCGCATGACTCTGTTTTTGTCTCAGATTTCCAGTATTTTGCTTTTATTGTAGGAAGAAACAGGTCATTTTCAGCTTAGCAGGCTTTGGGATGGTGCAAGGATCAGTATTTTTTATCCAAGTCATTAATATAAGATTGCAATAGCTGAGTGTAATGTATTCAAGCCTGATGATGGAAAGCTATGTGGGAAAGTAAGCTGTGAGGAGGACACAAAGTCTGCAAAGGGATATAGGTAGGTTAAGTGAGTGGGCATGAAGGTAGCAGATGGAGTATAATATGGGGAAATGTGAGGTTATTCACTTTGGTAGGAAGAAAAGAAAAACAAAACATTTTTAAATGGTGAGAAACTATGTTGGCGTTTGGAGGAATTTAGATGTCCTTGTACAGAAAACACAAAGTTTACATTTCGAGTACAGCAAGCAGTAAGGAAGGCAAATGGCATGTGGGGGTTGGAGTGCAAGTGTAAGGAATTTATGCTGCAATTGTATAGAGCTTTGGTGAGATCACTTCTGGAATACTGTGTAGAGTTTTGACCCCCATACCTAAGGAAAGGTATGTTTACATTAGAGGGGTTGTAGTGAAGGTTCGCTAGATTGATTCCTGGAATGAGAGGATTGTCCTATGTAGAGAGATTGAGTAGAATGGGCCTTTACTTTTTTGTATTCACAAGGATAAGAGGTGATCTAATTGCTTGCCAGAGTAGATGCTGAGACACTTTCCCAGAGAGTCTTGAACTAGATAGCTTGGTATAATTAGGATAAGATGTCAGCTGTTTAGGACTGAGATTAGACTTTTTGTCACTTGGAGGGTTGTGAATCCTTGGAATTCTTTACCCCAGAGGGCTGTGGATGTTCAGTTGTTTTTTTTTGGACTCTAAGGGAATCAAAGGATATGGGGATGAGGTGGGTAAAGTGGAGTTGAGGTCGAAAATCAGTCATTTGGATGGAGGAGAAGGCTCAAGGGCCTGTATGGCCCACTCTGCTCCTAATTTGTCGGGTCTTACTGTATTTCCAGCATTTCCTATGGAAATGACAAGTTAAACTTTTGAGTATTTTTAGAATTAGCATGGGTAACACCTCAGCCTTTGCTGACTGACCTGTTGTGTACTTCAGGTTCACAATACCCATAGTTTTTTGGTTAACTCAGGTTTCCACTCAACCATAAAATAAGTGTTAACCGTATTCATTTTTTTTTTAAGTAATTAAGTACATAAGATATTTAAATGAAGTTAGTGTGTGCTTTGGGATTTCAAGTGAAACAGAAGTTCATAATGTTCGAAACTTAATGCAAGATTTAAAAAGGCCCTTTTTATCCGTTCCAGAATACCAACTCTACAATCTATCTGTCACAGCATTCAGCCACATAAGTAATTCCAGTGTCTTGGTCTTACCTACTATTTTCAGCAACGCATTCCAGTTGTTGTTTTTGTGTAAACTGATACTTCCTGATCATTCTCCTGGGATGGATGAACTATATATATCACAGGGTAATTAAGGAAGGAGAATTGTGAAATAGTCATGGTTATTTTGAGGAAGATGGTAAAAATGGAAGCGTGTTCAACAGGTTAGAAATATGCAAATATAGTTCCATACCCGTAGCATTAGGCCTAGTAGCCTGACTTTCATATTTGGGAAAACTGGCCAGATCAATAATTAGAGACAAAGTGAAAGAATACTTGTTGGAAAATAAACTAATAAATGACAGCTAAGTAGATCTTGCCAGACCTACCTCCGACTTTTTTTCATGAGATAAGCGACTCAAATTCATGGGGTAAACCGTATGTTGTTGTGCACCTAGAATTCCAAGCCTGTTGGTATTTGTGTCAGACAAGGAATTTACAGTCTAATTTCATTGTATAGCAAGGTTGAATTGTGTGCGTGAATTAGTGACTAGTTAAAAGAAAGGTGCAGAAGCAATTTATTAGATGTGTTGGGCCAAAGTAAACCAAGGAAGTGAGTAGGGTATTGTTGAGTGCATGTTGTCTCACCTTGTGTTCTAATGTACGTAAATTATTTGAATTTGCAACCGTGCAAGTAGCTAGATATTCAGATGACACCATGCAAATGGGAGACTGGATTTAAAGCAGGCAACCAAAAATTTAGAAAGAGGGCTTGGCAAGTTTTTCATCCGTTATCAGTGACAAATGACATTAAGTATGGATTAATAAAAGACAGACTTATATTTGTAAAGTCTTTCACATTCACAGAATGTTCCAAAGCACTTCACAGGCTGCAGTTACTACTGTAATGTCAGAAACATTACAATACAGTTGAGTATGAACAGATATAAAGTACTGTATGTGATAGAAGAATAAATAGAAAATGCTTGTGTACCATGGGTGCAATATAATGTGTTTAAATAGGAAGTTTTAAGACATGGTACTTTTAGTTGACTTGTGGCTGGCAATGAATGGGGCAGCAGGATGTTAGATTGGTTGAATTGAGATCTCCAGCCTCAGCATTATGCTATGCAATGGCCGATCATAGGAAAAGGCCATCCAGCCCATTGTGCGTGTTCCGCCAATCCATTTAATTGTGGATTTTCCGTAATCTAGCTCTATTTACTCACCTTTTGATGCATATATATTGATACTATTACCTAATATATCTAAGTCTTGAAAATTGTCCCAGAATCTAAATCTTTGGGAGAAGAGAATTGTAGACTTCCACTAACCTGTGTGTAAAAAAAAAAAACCTTCCTGATTTGACTCAAAAGTACTTAAGATTTTGCCCTCTTGTCCTGGATTTCCTCACCAAAAGAAATACTTTCTCCATTTCTACTCCATAGAATCCTTTAATGATGTTTAATACCTTAATTAGATCACCTCTCAACCTTTTCAACTCAAGGAAACACAAACCAAGTCTATACAACTTATCCACACAACTTAACCATTTAAGCCCTGGTTAATATTCTGTTGAATCTTCAAGACCAGTATATCTTTCCGAGGTTTGATGTCTAAAACTGAATCCCTGAGGGCCTGGCCAAGGCTTTGTACAACTGAAGTCTCACTTTTGAATTGAGGTAAAGGCCAACTTTCTGTTAGCCTATCTGATTAATTTCCCCACCCGTGCAGAATCTTTTAGTGATTTTGTGTGCATATTTATCTCAATCCCTTTGCTTGCTCACAGCCCTGAGTCTCTTGTCATTAAGCAAATATTCTGATATCACTTATTCAGATCCAAAGTGAATGACTTCACTTCCCCACATTAAACTCCATCTGTCCTAAGTTTTCCCACTTGGTTAACCTGCTTGTATCTCTATGTATCAACAGTGCAGCTGAGTCCAGGTGTTAGATATGAGGAGTGACTAAATAAAGGGCTTCTGAACTTCAAAAAGCTCTTGAGTGATGCTTATGAGGAAAGAGTAAACAAACTCAGAACATGCTAGAGGTTAGGAGGTTTCAAGGTTACATTTTGAAGAACAAGTTTGTCATGTGCCAGGAAATATATCTTTATATAGTAGGTGATCAGTTAGAATGATTTGCCATGCATGGTATGACTGAGGCTAGAGCACCAAATTTGTTTAAGAAATATGTAGAAGTTATAATGAAAAGATGGTTGTATAAGATCAAATGGAATGAAAGGCATTTGTCATTAGAACTGTATCTTCTGATATTGAGATTTCTGTGTCCTCTTTGTAGTATTTGCCAGGTCAACTCGGGTTGCAAATTATAATTGCAGCTCAAAACCACTATCGATGTTTTCATGTAGTAATTTGTGCAAGAAATTAGGTGTATCTTTAACTTAATTTGAAGGTTGTTTAAATGATTAGGGGAGGGAAGGAATGTAATCCATTTCATATTGAACTTTTTTTTTTTTGCTGACTGAAAGCTCACCCCGTGATATTCAACTCCAGCTAAAATTTTATGGTCGTGTGTATGCATGCATACCTATAAACATACGTGTTTTATTTTTAATGTGGAGCTATGAACTCCTAATGTGCAGTCAAGAACATTGAGCAATCAAGCAGTGGTTACAGAAAAGGTTTATGCTTTTGTATAATGAGGAGGAGATGGAAAAAGTCTGCCTAATCAATATGACTGTTTCAATATTAATGTTCTATTTCCATGCTGCTGTTGATCACAAGCGTCCTTACAAAGGACATTGCCTCAGTTTAGAAATAATAGGGCTGTAGACTGATTGGAAAATTTGCAAGTGTTTAATGAAAGTGCTATACTAAATTTCTATGTCCTTTATGCACCGGTATGAGTGAGAATGATGGGTTTCTGAAGCAACTGCTGTTATCTCCTGCCTAAATAATGTTAATGTCTCTGATAAAGCGTACATGATGCGAGAGAAATCTCGTGATAGTCAACTCAAACTGGTTCTGTATTGATTAATTCTGTTGATTTTGGAAGCTTATTTTCTCTGTTTTTCATTCCTATGCCCAATGGTGGGTTATCATATGAAGTGTTGGGATAGCTAGATCACATGGCTTTTGGGTGTAGAGAATGCTGTAGTAAACTGATCAAGCCACATAGCAGTTTAGTTGGACAGGTGTAAGGTGTGGAGAGTTATGCTGACCTGGAATGCAATGCCTGAATCGGTGGTGGAATAGTAACTTTCAGGAGGGAAATGGTTAAATACTTGAAGGAGAGGGAAGTGTGGATCATGGAGAAAGACACTGGGGGTTCAGGTGAGACTAATTGGCTCTTTCTATGAGCTGGGATTGCCATAATGGGTTAAATGGCCTCCTCCTGTACTGTATGATTCTAGATGTGTAACTACGCAATTTGTTTTTGCCCTTATAGAACCATGCTCTCTGCTCCCAGATGGTAAAGAGAAAAAAGTTGTGCTTGAAACCCTGATCTGGGGTTTGAATGATGATGAAAGTAAGGGGACTTAGAGGATAGTTACTATTGTGTGACCCATCCAATTATTGCTCCAATACCTCAATTACTCCACAGCATTGCTATAGAATGGGAACCCTGACTTTAGCAGAAGAACTATAAGGCAAATGAGGTGGGAGTACGACTGGAGGTCCTGAGACATTCCCATACAGTTGGGTTTCATTGTTGTATCTGGGAACAGTAGCACTCCCAGTAGTAACACAAACAATCGCGTTGGATATACACACTGCCAATGTTTCTGGTTTCCAGACAGCTAAGTAGCTTTCACTACCGTACAGTACATTGGTGCAGTGTTTTACTTTTGCCAACTTGTAATTGCCTTCCTCAGGTACAGGTACAGTAGCCAAAAAATAAAGCCATAAACCATGACTTTAAAACAATTGCCAGTGCAAAATCTTGTGTACATACAGTTATATTTACGGGCTAGTACTCTATAAATAGGGCAATTTGCATAGCACAGAAGTTCAGGTCAGGTAATATATTACAGAATTAAATCAGGAAGTGATTCTGCAATATAACTAAGGCTACAACATTCCAACGAAAAAGTTGACCTGAGGTAGTACATGCTAGCTAATATCACTGCTGTCATTAAACATTAACAATGCTTAAAGTTCCATAGTCAGCTTGTTGTTATCCTTTCCTAATTTATAGGTAGTTGAATAAACATGATGAACACTGCAGAGGTGAAGAAAACAGTGATAGCCCTTGTGCAGTGTGTTATCGGAGAGGAGATATGCTTTGGGAACATACATGTCAGGTACTAATGGCGTTGGTTTTCTCTCTTCAAGTCACTAATTTGTAAGGGTGACTGACAGGAACTTCTGCACTATTACTGAAGATCAGTCAACTATCTAAACCATAACACTGAAGCCAGAGCACCTTCGAAGTGGAGAGGTGAGGGAACCATCTGGCCTCTCACTCTCTTCTCCTGTGCTTTCAGTGACATCTCAGATGAGATGGAGAACTAACAGTAGGGGCTCATGTGCATCCTGTCATTCCAGGGGCACAGCATGTTATCCCAGAATATTCCTTACCCTGCCTGTTCCTTTCCTCATGCAGCATATCAACAATGAACAAATTATGTGGGCCTGTAGTTTTAATAGCTTGATACTCGGGCAATTTACATTATAAATGCATGATGAGCATGGCTGGGAAATGGGAACACTTTCTCTATTCAAGAATCTAATCCCAATGTCCCACTCCTGATTCAACGTTGGCATTAATCATTAGGAGTGAAGCCCTCTTTACTCTTCCTTAGCAGCCCCCAGCGACAATGAAACATTTTTCATTTCTCGAGCTATTGTGTGATGTTTGAGAGATTCATCCATGGTGCTTGGTTTTGTACTGTGGCCCCATGCCTACTATAAGTTACATTCAAACTGCTCAAATTCATTTTGTAATGGACCTTTTTACAGACAGCCAACCGAGGAGACTTCTTGAGAGATCAGAAGCCATTATTCTACCTGATTTCTTCTGCCCCCAACCCTACTCCATCTCCCATTTTATTTTTACCACAGAATAAGACATTGTCTTTAATCTGCCCCACCAACATGTAAATAAGCAATATAGTTCTTCCCTCTGTGAAAAGTACCTGTGTGTATATGTATGTGTGACTGGTGCTATCTGTTATTGTATCTTTGTTAGAAAAATATTACATGAGCAAGAATGTTTCACTTCTCAAAAAAAAACAGCTCCCCGGAGGGGATGTGGTGAAAATGTTAACACTGGTAAAGGCAATCCTTTTCTGTTTTATGCCATTTCCATTGTAAAGACAAAGGCACATTAGGTATCATAGAATCATACGGCACAAAAAGAGGCTAATTGTCCCTTTGCTTGCTCTTTTGAAAGAGCTACTTTTTTTCTTTTCGTGAGATGTGGGCGTCACTGGCTAGGCCAGCATTTATCAAGTACCCTTGAAAAGGTGGTGGCGTGCTGCTGCCTTAAACCGCTGCAGTCCATGTTGTTAGTAGAATCCAAGCTGGATGGTGAAGTCAAAACCAAGACAGAGTTTTTCTGTACTGGGAGGGTTTATTGACTTTGTGCAGTCTCCAACCTCTTCTTCGAATGCCCGGTGTTCCAGCTGTCCCCGATTTGTACTCCAAGTACTTAATTAAACATTGCCCTTCACCTGTGTCTCCTACCCACCTGGAAGTTCCCCTACAAGGCAGGTGAATGGGAACATCAACACCTGCAAGTTACCCTCCGACCGCACACCATCCTGACTTGGAAATATATCGTCATTCCTTCACTGTCGCTGGGTCAAAATCCTGGAACTCCCCTCCTAACAGCGGCTCAAGAAGGCAGCTCACCAGCACCTTCTCAAGGACAATTAGGGATGGGCAATAAATTGTGGTCCAGCCAGCAAAGCCCATATCCCATGAATGGATCAAAAAAATATAAACAATATAATTAACATATGGTGTAGGTGCACCCATAGTGCTGTTAGGAGGGCAGTTCCAGGATTTTGACCTAATGACAGTGAAGGAATGGTGATATAGTTCCAAGTCAAGAATGTTGAAGGTGGTGGATAAGATGTTTGTTTTGTCCAAATATGTCGAGCTTCTTGAGTGTTGTTGGAGCTGCACTAATTCAGGAAATTGGAGAGTATTCTATCATACTCCTGACTTGTGCCCTGTAAATGGTAGGCAGGCTTTGGGGAATCAGGAGGTAAGTTATTTTCCCAGAATTCTCAGCCACTGACCTGCTCTTGTAGCCACAGTATTTATATGGCTGGTCCAGTTTCTGGTCAGTGGTATCCCCAAGATGGTGATAGTGATCTGATTTGTTCTGCTCCTCTGCTCTTTCCTCATAACTTTTAAAAAAATAAATATTTCTAGGGTTACTTTTGAATCTGCTTCCACCACCCTTTCAGGCAATCCAGAACATTGTAACTTTCTGCTCAGAAAAAAATCTCACCTCTCCTGTGGTTCTTTAGCCAATTATCTTAAATGTGTATCCTGCTGGTTACCAAGCTTTCTGTCAGCAGAAGCAGCTTTGCTTTATTTACTCGAATCCTTCTTGGTTTAGAACACTATTAATCTTCCCGTAACCTTCTGTGCTCTAAGGAAAACAATCCTAATTTCTCTAGCCTCCCTAAATAACTGAAACCTTTTCCCACCCCTGATACCATTCTAATGAATCTCCTCTGTGCCCTTTCTAAGACCGTGATATCCTTTTTATAGTGTGATGCCCAGAATTGAGCCAAACTCCAGCTGAGGCCTAACCAGTACCATTACTTCATTGTTCTTGTACTCTATACCGCTATTTATAAATCCCAGGATTGCATGTTCTTTTTTAACAGCCTTATCGACTTGCTCTGCCACCCTCAAAGATTTATATGCATGAACTTGCAGGTCTCTCTGTTCCTGTGCTGCCTTCAAATTTCCATTTTTTTAAAAAAAATTTAATTTACTGTTGCACCAACCAGCAACCTGTTCAGGGGAAGATGAGTGCAAAATATTATCCTGATTTTTATTATTCCTCCTGAGGTCAGAGGCATGTTACTGCTTTACTTGTATCTGTAAAAATAATACTTAAATCCTCTGTGATGAAGCCACGTACAGCAGATTGTGTTAGTGCTCAGCTGAAGTCTCTCAGACTGCTGTTGCACTACTGCCCCATGCTACAAGCCATAAGGAAAGGCAGTTAACCCCAACTCCTAGTCTGCTGCATTTTAAAGCAACAAGCGAAAAATATAAAAAATTGATTTCTATTGCAAGTTTTTGCCTTCAGTGCAAGATCACAGATCAATCCTCCTAAATGGTCCCAGCATCTTATGTGTAGGGAATGTGCCTGCATTATCCAATTGACAGTGTTGTCATTCACCCTTCAATATCAAGGAACAGAGTGAGAATGTCATCTCTTTTGTTTGTAGTGAGTTCTTCAGCAATTGACAAGACCATTTTTTAATGCTCAAAATGCACATCTGTAATTCGGATCGTGGACCCTGGATACATCAAGCTGGGCTTTTTTTCCAAGCAAGGCTTCCACAGCTGGCATCTACATTCCACATTATGTGATGGGCCTTATAATAGGAGGTGTCCACATGGAAGGTTTCTCACCAGCATTTGTATCTTGAGCAGGTTGTTCCCACTTAGACATCTGTTAGGCACGGTTTCAGAGTAGCTTTTAAGTCCAATATCTAATTGCACGTTGGTGTAATTTGAGAGTATAACTATCATGTTTTCTGCACATACCCACATGTGCCTTAATGTAATCATTCTGAAGGCAGACTAAAATGCCTCAAGTTCGGATTTGAAGCATTAAGCTGCTTTATTTTAAACACAGTGACTGTAGTGGGTAACAAATGTAATCAAACTTTAATCTTAATATAGAACAAGAAAAATAATACCATAAAAAACACCAATTAATAGACCTACTTAACTGTTCTGTTCTCTTGGCCAGCTTTTCTGAATCTGACCAGCTGTGGTGTTGATTTGTGTGAGCTTCCTCCACTAGATGAGACTTCTTCTGTGGTATTAGCTGTTTGATTTCCCATGTCTTTTTTTTTTTAAATCCTTCTTTCTCTTCTCTTCCTTCTGTGTATGCAGCTAGTGAGAATGGCTGTGCTTCTGACTTTCTCTATGATTTGCCAGTAGGCCTAGCAATAAAACTGGCTACAAAAGGCAAAATACTGTGGATCCTGGAAATCTGGAATATAAGCAGAAAATGCTGGAAATGCTTAACAGGTCAGGCAGCATCAGTGGAGAGAAAAACTACATCCATCTACCCTTTTCCTCTTTGGGGTGTGGGTTCAAAGAAACATCATCTGCTCTTATTAAAAAATGAGGATTGGCCATTCTAGCTTAATGGATCTATATGAGACAATTGATTCTTATTGTATGAGTTGGAAATATATCGCAGCTCGCAATCTTCGACATGCTGGCCTATTTGGCTTCAATATATGCCCTCAACTCCAGCAACCTGTGGCTTTTTAAAAAGAAAATTTTCTGAATTGGGTTTTAAAATAAAGCAAACACTTAAGCATTGGTCGTTCTCAAATCCTTTCTGTGAAGAGAAATCTAGCAGGAATTCTGAAACCAACAAACCCTCCATATTAAAAGTCTGCAGCATGTTCAGGCTTTCAGTTGCGAGAGTTGCTTCTGTTTGTTTGCCAGTTTTGTTGTTTGCTGCTGCATTATTTGAGTCATATCAGAGCAGAAGTAGTGTGGAGTAGCACAAACATAAATGAGGAAAGCAGCTGGAACAAAGCCAATAAGGAACTTGTGTAAAAAAAAAGATTTATGAAAACATGAAAATAAACGTTGCTGGAAGAAGAGAAACACTAGGGTGTTTGGCCTGGCCAAATGCCACTGATGTCTTCTGAGAAATTGACCCTGCACATGCTCAAACTGCAGTATCTGTCTTTAGCTAGCACAATCATACAACTATATTAGGCATTTGTCAAGTTATGTCAATTTGTGTCTTTTTATTTTGGTTTGTGGAAGGATAACAGCAGGGGTGTTTTGAAATATAGGACATTGCTATCAGGGCCCTAATTTATAGTGACTGAATAAGTCAAATTCCATTTCTGTCTCATGATCAGGATGGGGAAGAGGTTGGAGAGGTTAATCCACAGGAAGTGATCGTCCGAGCATGCAGAATGATGTAATTGGGATGGCTGCTCTATGATAAACAGTGACTAGTACCATGAGGCCTCAGTGGAGAATGTTGCGGGAGGTGTAGTGGGAACCATAAGCTTATTACAATGGATTGGAGCATAGGAAAGTGGCAAGAGAGAAAGTAGACTGAGAAGTAATGGTGATTGAGTAGGGATCAGTGAGGTTTTAATACTGGAGAAGAGAGTGATGAAAGATATGACCAGGTCAGGAGAAGAGCAGGGACCAGAAAGGGCAAGAAAATGGATATTTTTGAGGTGGTCACCAACCTGATAGATAAGGCAGCATCTATGGATTATCTATATGGACTTATCTATATGGAGAAATCCAGATGGGATATTGTGTGTAGATTTGGGAACCTCATTCAACAAAAGATATGACATCAATGGCATAAGTAAAGGATTCACTAGGCTGTTACTAAGAATAAATGGTCACAGTTATGAAGAGAAACGCAGGAATTTTGGCCATTGTCATTGGAACTGAGAAGGTTTCGGGGCGACCGAGGCTTTCAAGGTTAGAAGGGGGTTATAAAGTAAATACTTAAAGATTATTTATGTTTATTAATGAAATTGTAACAAGAAAACACAATTTAATATTAATTAAAAGATAGATTAAAAAAGCCCAGCCACTGGTGCGGGCAAGTTGGCATGTATCGGTGCCAGCCCCAAGTGTGGATAAATGGGGAGGGTTAGCGGAAGAAAGGGCACCCAGCTGTAAAACCACCTGCCAATTCCAAATGATGGTTGAAAGGGCAAAATCAGGAACTGGCACTTCAGGGGGTCTGTGAAGATTGTGGGAGCACTGACAAAGAGATTGGCTGAGAAGAGATTGAAACGTTATGGTCATCTGTTGCGGAGAGAGAGCAAATGAGCTGAGGCAAGTAATAGGGTTGGGACAGCCAGGAAGAAGGAGAAGAGGAAGGCCTAAGACCAGATATTTAAACACAGTGGGAATGGAAGTGGAATGGGTGACTGACAGGAGGAGTTGGAGAAGGGAGATCAACCAGCATTGTGGCGACCCCAAGTAAAATGGAAGGAGCTGAAAGAAGAAGAGATCACAGAATCTTTACGGTGCAGAAGGAGGCTATTCAACCCATCGAGTCTGTACTGGCTCTCAAGGCATTCTACCTAGTCCCGCTCCCTTGCCTTATCCCCATAACTTTCTACATTCCCTTTTTTTCAGGTAGCAATCCAATTCCCTTTTGAATACCTCAATTGAACCTGCCTCCACCACCCTCTCAGGAAATTTGATCCAGACTCCAACCACCCTCTGGGTGAAAAAAAATTTCCTCATATCACTTTTAGTCCTTTTGCCGATTATTTTGAACCTGTGCACACTCGTTCTTGATGCTCCCTTGAATGGGAGCAGTTTCACTATGGACAGGATAAATAAATCAGGATGTTGAATACCTCTCTCTCAGCCTTCTTTTCTCCAAGGATAACAGTCCCAACTTCTCCAACCTATCCTCATAGCTACAGTTCTGTATCCCCAGAATCATTCTTGTGAATCTCCTCTCTACTCTCTCCAATGCCTTCTCGTCCTTAAGTGTGGAGCCCAGAACTGGATGCAGTACTCCAGATGAGGTCTAACTATTGTCTTATATAAGTTCAACATGATCTCCTTACTCTTGTAGTCAATGCCCCTATTAATAAAACCAAGATACTCTTTGCTTTATTGCTATATGCTCTATCAACATGCCCAGCCATCTTCGATGACTTATATACACCAAGGCCCCTCTGTTCCTGCACCTGCTTTAGAGTTTCTCCCTTTATTTTATATCGTCTCACTATGTTCTTCCTGCCAAAATGAATCACCTCACACTTCTCTGCATTGAACTTCATCTGCCACTTGTCTGCCTAATCCACCAACATGTCTATATCCTTTTGAAGTTCAGGACTATCCTCATCACAGTTGACGACATTTCCAATCTTCGTATCATCTGCAAATTTTGAAATCATGTCCTGAGCACCACAGTGTAGGTCATTAATATATATCAGGAAGAGCAAGGGTCCCAACATTGACCCCTGGGGCAACTCCACCACAAACCTTCCTTCAATCTGAAAAACATCCATTAACCACTACTCTTTTTGTTTTCTGTCACTCAGCCAATTTCTTATCCAAGTGCCTACGCTCCCTTTTATCCCATGAGCTATAATTTTGCCTACTGTGTGGCACTGTGTCAAATGCCTTTTGAAAATCCATATGCAGCACATCAACAACGTTCCATTTATCAACCTTCTCTGTTACCTCCTCAAAAAGCTCCAGCAAGTTAGTTAAACATGATTTTCCCTCAATGAATCCATGCTGGCTTTCCTTAATTATCCTGCACTTGCCTAAGTGACTATTGATTTTGTCCCGAACTATAGTTCCCTATATTGGTAGTGAGACAATATACAAGTTTCACTACCACTGAAGTCAAACTGACTGGTCTATAGTTGCCAGCTTTAACTTTACATCCCTTTTTGAACAAAGGGTGTAACATTCGCAATTCTCCAATCCTCTGGCACCGCCCCTGTGTCTAAGGAAGACTGGAAGATTATCACTATAATATAATAATTATCATTATTATTTTTTTAAAAATGCAATGCAATAACTAGTTAAAAGTGGAATTTTCTGTTGAAATGGTCATAAATTGTTTTAAAAGTGAATTAGATGCCCCCAGCTTTCTGAGCCCTGTAACCTCTTGTGGCCCTACAGCCATCTGCAATTTCTGTGCTGCTGCATCGATAGCTTCTTGTTGTCCCTGGATTTCCTGGTCATGTTTTTACCCATCTGGGTCTTAAACTGTAGAGCTTAGGGAGACAGTGGCATAGTGGTAATGTCACTGGACTTTTAATCCAGATACCCATACTAATGTTCTGGGGACACTGGTTCAAATCCCACCAGGGTAACTGGTGTAATTTAAAATTCAATTAATTAATTAATAGCTCTCCAGTTGAAAGCTAGTCTCAGTAATGGTGACTATGAAACTATCATCAATTGTCATAAAAACCCACCTGGTTCACTAATGTCCTTTAGGAAAGGAAATCTGCCATCCTTACCCGGTCTGGTCTGGTACCAACATGTGACTCCAGACCCACCGAAATGTGGTTGACTCTTAACTGCTCTGAAATGTCCTAGCAAGCCATTCAATTCAAGGGCAACTAGGGACAGGCAACCACAGCTGGCCTTGCCAGCGATGAATAGAATAAAGAATTCCTTCCCTAAACCTCTCCGCGCCTCTACCTCTCTGTCCTCCTCAATCTACATTTTTGACTAGGCTTTTGGTCACCTGTTCCAAGACCTCCTTATGTGGCTCAATGTCAAATTTTTTTCTGTTAGCGCTTCTGGTAAACATCTTTGGGTGTCTTGCATGAAAGGTGCAAGTTGTTTTTTAAGGAAAGGACTATTGAAGGGGAGAGCTCATTGGGAGCAAAGCACGAGCACAGATTTAGTGGGCTTAGCAGTCTGTTTCTGTGTTGTAGTCTTGGTTTTCTCAAAAATAATTTTTTGTCGCAATACTTTCTTTGTTAACCAATGTGTACTTATAAAGGTACATTTTTAAAGTAGGCCTAATGCAATGGCTGCTTTTCAGAATTTAAAGGAAATCTGTGTTCCCATTTTCTGAAATACAGTGCTGTATCAGAGTCTGAGAAACACTGGATATTAAATATCACAGAATAGCATAACAGCTATCTTTGATTTATTATTTTATTTTTACTGGATAAAACTGCCCACTTTACTCTGCTGTAGATCTTCACAACTTGCTGTACGTTGTAAAATGCAGTCTTTGCGAAGCAATATTTTTAGTTCATTAGGACTCTATTTGAAGAAGCACAGAAGGTCAATGTAAAAAAAAATCATAACTTTTACAGAGATATAAGGGAGAACTAACTATGAATGCTTGACATACAAAATCATCAGCAAAGAAGAATTCTGCATTTATATAGACCCTCTCATGACCTTAAGAAGGCCGTGAATGCTAAGCAACCAATAAGTACTTTTTATGAAATATAGTCTGTTTTAATGTAGGGAAACTTTATCAAGTTAACTAGTTTTGGTATTGTACTGTAATATAAAGTGAAACTGATGCCTGAAGCAAAATTTATGGCTGACATCAAATAATTATACAGTAAAATCAACACGTGGACTGTGTGATATGCAGTATTTGATTTCATGCTTCTGCTTAAATCATAAGTAGTAAGGCAAATTTTATTTTGTAAAATCGCATCCAGCTGTCTGCGATATTTCTCATTCCACAATAAAGCTTCTTTTACAAAGATTTCTTGTTGTACAAGTAGCTAAATATTTTCATTTAATGGTTGAAGTTTGTGAGGTGAGTTAACTGCTTTAATTCACATCAGTTTTAATATTTTTCAGAAACTCTGGTGAATAGTCGAGTGCAGCTGTCACCGATATTGAAAAGAGTAAAAGTGAATAAGAGTAAATTGAAGTAAAGATTGACTGATAATAAATTACATTTTAAAAGCCTATAAGTTGTAAGGGAAAAGGTGCGTAAGGGAAAAGGCACCTAAGGGCAATGAGGATTTCCAGTTTGAGATCCTGGGAAAATGCGTTAGAGTATAAATTGCGCTGCTTTATGAACAGCGCCACTGTGTGTAAGACAAAGGTATGAGCTGACAGGGCAACAGCTGATGTCGCATCCAAAGGCAACAGGAATCTGTACAAAGGAGTTGAGGGTAGGGGGGGTTCCCTTCCAACATACGTCAGTCAACCTTGAATGTTTCTCTAAGACTGCCAATTTATAGTCCTGGGACCCCCATGACCTGGGTTGCAATCACACAGGATCTTACAACACAGAAGGCAGCCATTTGGCCTGGTGTGCCTGTGCTGGCTCTTTAAAAGAGCTGTCCAATTAGTCCCATAACTTGCAAATTAGTTCACTTCAAGCTCTCTCTGTGAATTTCTCCTCATAATTGAAAAAAATATTATTTCATGGGACGTAGGCGTTGCTGACAAGGCCAGCGTTTGTTGCCTAGCCCTAATTGCCTTTGAACTGAGTGACTTGCTAGGACATTGCAGAGGGCAGTTGAGATTCAATCACTTTGCTGTGGGCCTGGAGTCACATTGTAGGCCAGACCAGGTAAGGACAGCAGATTTCCTTCCCTAAAGGGCATCGGTGAACCAGATGGATTTTTGCAGCAATCGATGATAGCTGTCATGGTCACCATTACTGAGACTAGCTTTCAATTCCAGATTTTATTAAAATAATTTAAATTCCAACAGGTGCTATGGCAGGATTTGAACCCATGTACGCAGAGAAACATTAGCCTGGGCTTCTAGATTACTAGTCCAGTGACATTACCTCTGCACCACCATCTCACTGCTACCACCCCCCACCCCCCCCTACACCGCCCTCCAACCTGAGTTCTCTTGGCCATTATTTTAAATCTATGACCCCTAGCTATGAACCCACTTGGCAAAAGAAAAAGCTTCTCCTTTCTTGCTCTATCAAAATCTTCCTTAATTTGACCTCT